>NC_090442.1:455505781-457905781 GCF_031143425.1 Pleurodeles waltl
AGAGGACTCCCAGGTGACTGCGACGACGTGAGTAACCTGAGTCGACCCCCCTGCACCCCTACAGCGACGCCTGCAGAGAGGATCCAGAGGCTCCCCCTGACCGCGACTGCGTGGTAACAAGGAACCCGATGCCTGGACCAAGCACTGCACCTGCAGCCCCCAGGACCGAGTGGAACCAACCTCCAGTGCAGGAGTGACAAGCAGGCGGCCCTCTTCCTAGCCCAGTGCATGGCTGGCCCGAGAAGCCTCCCTGTGCCCTGCCTTCATCACCTAAGTGACCCCGGATCCCTCCATTGCTTCCTATAGCAAACCCAAAGCCAACTTAGTACACTGCACCCGGCCGTCCCTGCGCTACTGAGGGTGTGTTGTGTGTGCCTGTTTGTGTCCCCCCCCCAAATGTTCTACAAACCACCCCTGGTCTGCTCCCCAAGGACGCGGGTACTTACCTGCCAGCAGACCGGAACCGGAGCACCCCTGTTCTCCATAGGCGCCTATGTGTTTTGGGCCCTCCTTTGACCTCTGCACCTGACCGGCCTTGTGTTTCTGGTGCGATGACTTTGGGGTTGCCTTGAACTCCCAACGGTGAGCTGCCTATGCCCAGGAAACTGACTGTGTAAGTGCATTACTTACCTGAGAAACGTGACCATACTTACCTCCCCCCCAGGAACTGATGATTTTTGCAGTGTCCACTTTTAAAATAGCTTATTGCCATTTTAACCTATAGTGTGTGTACTACTGCTTTAATTCAAAGTTCCATACTTATCTATGTGAAGTACCTTGCATTTTATGTATTTACTTCAAATCTTGAATCTTGTGGTTCTAAAATAAATTAAGAAAATATATTTTTCTATATAAAAACTATTGGCCTGGAGTTGAGTCTTTGAGTGTGTGTTCCTCATTTATTGCCTGTGTGTGTACAACACGTCCTTAACACTACCCTCTGATAAGCCTACTGCTCGACCACACTACCACAAAATAGAGCATTAGAATTATCTAATTTTGCCACTATCAACCTCTAAGGGCAACCTTTGGACTCTGTGCACACTATCTCTCTCTTTGAGATAGTATATACAGAGCCAACTTCCTACACTCCGCTTGCCATGTATGGTCTTCTCTGCTGTCACAGCCCCTCACAACGGCTCTGTGTGGTCATCTTGCTGCCTCTGACCCCTTTCCACCTTCCTTCTGTCGTCTGTGTGTATGCCAATACAGTCTCACTGTTGCCCTCCATGATGTTTTGTGCTTCAAGTGCCTATCGCCCCTACCCCCATGGTCAGCTTGCTGCCCCTGCCCCCTTTCCCCACTGCCCTCCGTTTTCCATGTGCAGGCCCCTATCTCCTCCTTCCTGCCTTGTCTGGTCCGTTGTGTCCATGCACCCTCCCTTCTGCGCTTCATGGCCAGTTCTGCTGTAATTGTCCTTCCTGTTTGTTCAATATGGTCAGCTTCCTGCCCTGGCATCTTTCCCCCTGCTCTCTGTTGTCCATGTGCATGGCCATGTCCCCTTCCTATTACTTTCCATGGTCTGTTGTGATGCACTACTAGCCCGCTTACACTATGTGGTGTATTGTGTTGCTGAAGCCCATTATGCCTGTGCTGTAAGGTCAGTTTTTTGCCCCTGCTCATCTCCCTCCTGCCCTCTATTACCCAAGTCCATGTCCCTACTCCATTCCTCCTGGCCTCCATGATCCAATGCATCATACTTGTCAACATTTTGAGCTTTGTAAGAGGGAGATTTTGGGGGGGGAAAAACTTGGGAAATCGATTTTACCCACCGACTTACGGTGAAAAAGAGCAGATTTTAGGCAGGAGATGGATAAAATAAAGCTTTTTTGGGCTTAAAAATATCAAGAGTCTCCAGTCTGAATCAGGTCTGTTGGCATGTATGGTTGTACTGCCACTGCATCTTTCTTCTGCCCTCAATGGTCTGTTATATTGCCATAGCCTTTCTTGCCTGTCCTGCATGGTTGGTTCATTGCCATTGCCCCCTTTTCCCCTGCCCTCCATGATCCATAACGCTGCCACTGCCCCTGCCCAGCAAGGTCAACATGTTGCCTCTCTACCCTCCTACTTGCCCTCAATTATCTGAGTCAGTGTCCTTGACCCATGCTCCCCACAGTATTCTAACGAACAACTAGGTTGCTAACATTCTTTATTTGTTATGAAAGTGTGGCAGGTCTGACTGCACTATATAAAACTGCAGACTTATTTGTTATGATGTTTTCTAATTTCCTCCTTTACTGCTGTATCCTCAGTAGAAAATGCTTTCAGTTTTCCACTTCGATTCCATCAAGATGGCATTCAGATGTGCCACACCTCTGGAATAAATTCAGAATGTAAGCACTCTAGTTCCTCGTTAGAACAAATGGAGTAAAGGTGCTTATCACCTGGGAGTTAACTGATAGTCTGCTGCTGGTGTTCAAAGTGCATGTTCCAGTCTGCATGTCAGAATGGTTTAATGAAATAGAACAGGAAGATATTTGAGAAGTTACTTAGAACAGGTCCTAATCTTTCTTTCTACAGCACTAACCATAATTTCTATGACAAAACAAACCCCCTAATGTTTTCCTTTTCAAAATCAAATTTTTTAATTTTTACCAGTTTGATTCAATCAAGATGGAGTCAGGTGTGACACACTTTTGGCATAAGTAAGACTGTTAGCACTCTAGTTGTTCTTTAGAACACGTTGGGAGGGTGCAATAGAACACAAGGGAATCAACTGACAGGCTGCTCTTGTTGAAAGTACTGAGAATGTCAGACTTCATTCTCATATGGCTGGGAAAAATCATGAGAAAACAGTTTGCTATCAAACATGATTCATGAAATCCCAGCAGAATGCTTTTTCACAGGGCAAAAATCACCTTAGAACACACCACAATTCCTAAAATTAGTATGGTACTATTAATAAATGAACTAAAAAAAAATCTGTCATCACCATTTATACATTTTCTTTTTTGTGGCCCTCAAAACCTGCCATTCACTACAATGCATTTCAATGGGGTGATTTTATGTATATTGGTTCCAAGGTGGCTGTCAGCACTTCCTGGGCCCAGATATCTTCTTCCTTTAATAACTCCAAAGCTACTGAATAGAGTTACACAAAATATTAAAAAGCACGATCTGTGCTTCAAGATCTAGCTTCCTACCAAATTTGCTGTGATTCCGTTCAGCAGTTCGGGCTGTAGTCATGTTTAAAGACCATATGGGAATTAACATGGGAAACGCAGTTTTTTTTTTAATCCCCCCCTTTTTTTTTTTAGCCCCGCTTGACAAAGCACCCCGAAGCTTACCATGCACAATAAGACACAGTAGGACACTTTTTTGAAGGAAAAGTTCATGAACATTCATCAAAAGGCACCAAAGTTATAGGCAAGCCAAAAAAGTATTTTCCTATGGAAACTAGGTCCTAATTATAACTACCAACTGGAGGCTGCCAGTAGGCAATATACAAATATAACCTAGTGGCAGTCACCACTGGGTAGTTCTAGTTAGGACGTGGTTTCTATAGAAAAGGCTGTTTTTTTTACTTGCCTATATCTTTGGCGCAGCTTGGTGAATCTTCACGAAAAGTTTTAAAAACATTACACAGTCACATGAACTACTGTCTGGAAAGTTTTAGGGGTGATCAGTCAAGCAGGGGTTGAGATAAATGGAGGGGAAATTTAGAGTGTTTCCAAAGTTAATTCCACTAGGAAAATTTGAACAGCAGTAGCGCAAAAAACGTTGGACAGAATTACATCAAATTTGGCAGAAAAGTAGCTCTTGGTTCAGAAAGATCCCTTTTTGTTATTTGCTATAAATCCTTTCAGTAGTTTTTGAGAAATTAAAGAAAATCCAAATTTGTGTATGTATAGAGATGTGGAGGATTCGCGGCCCCCTCCCAAACAATCTGCTTTCTGACAGTGGGACCGGTCAAATAGGTCCCACTGTCAGAATGCGGAGTTTTCACTTCTGCTCCTTGCACACAGATATACGTGCAGGGAACAGAGATGAAATCATTGCTCCAGTAAGCACAGAGATGCTGTTAAAAGCAACTTCCTGCTTCCTGGAGCAATGGGACTGTGGGGGAGGCCTTGAGGCTCCCCCCACAGGTTCCAGATAGCCCGTAAAGGGCATCTAATAAAATATATGTTAAAAAATCATGAGGGACTGTGGAGGAGGCCTTGAGGCTCCTTCTGTGGTCCCAAATAACTACATTTTTATTTTCAATTTGTGGAGAAATATCTCATTCTAAGTAAACCAGTTATCTCAAGCACCAATAACTCATGCCCTAAGGTATCTATAACTCGTACCCTCACCATGCACTGCTAATTACCCCACAAATTAAGGCACTCATGAAATCATTGATAATATCAATGTAATATTTGCCTTAAAATATTTGATGAAAAAACTGTGCATGGCGGGGGTACGAGTTATAGTTACCATAGGGCATGAGTGGGGCAGAGATTGACCTGGGAAGGGGGGCTCTGCATCTCCCCTACCCCCAAAGAAATAAAATGTTTAGATGGGGCTCAGGGATGGGGGTCCCAGGGCCGAGAACAACCTGAAAAAAATAAATGTTTAGGCCAGGCTCCAGGGTAAGGGGTCTCTGGGGCCACTATCAGCCCAGGGAGGGGGGCTGCGTGGCCCCCCTCCTTAAGAAAAATAATACATGCAGACCAGGGGATGGGGTCCCTGAGGCTGAAATCAGCCAGGGGGAGGAGTCTAGTGGTCCCCCCCAAAAAAAGCAGATGGTCAGGCCCCGGGGGGGTGGGTTCCCCGATCCAAGATTGGCCGGGGAAAGAGGGCCACATGGCTCACTTCCCCCAAAATAAATAAATATATTAATGTCGGGCCCCGGTGGAGAGGCTCCCTCAGGCCGAAATCGTCAGGGGAGGGGGGCCGCACAGTCCCCTCCCCTAAAACAAATATATTTTAGAAGGTCAGGCCCCTGGGGCCATAATGGGCCAGGGGAGGGCCCCCCATTGAACTGTAGTGGGCCCTGGGGAATGAGGTCCCCTGGGGCTGAAATTGGCCAGGAGGGGTGGGGCACACTTATCTGTGGTCAACTCCCACTGCACATGGGAGTGGTGTAAGGTAACTTTAACTCATACCCTCACCATGCACTGCTAATTACGTCTCTGATATCATTGATAATATCAATATAATATTTGTAGTAATGTTTTTGACAAAACAAACTGTGCGTGGCAGGGACACGAGTTATAATTACTTGAGATAACTAACTATAACAGGTGAATTTCTATGGTTTTATATGTTTAAAATGTGAGCTCAACTATAACGTCCCTGTAACCTTTGGTTTTTCAACTGAATATACACACACACACACTAAGTTAAACTTTCAAAGCAGATTGTGAATGAAACATCACTATGATCTGAGGAATGGTCAAGGTCTTCGGAGTGTCTCAATCAATCACTCCTATTCTCCACTTCATACTCTTTGTTAGACGGTTAGTCTCTTTTCCCCCTATACCTTTCGGAAATACTCAACCAGCATCTCTCACACTTCAACTTTTTTCTTCTTCAGCGCCCCCTTTTCACTCCCTCCTGCATGTACCTCTTTGCATCTCCTTAACTTCACCAATCACCCAACACATTCAATACACCCACTTACCTGTACGCACTGCATTTCCTTTAACATTTGCTCTGTCAATATTTTGACAACTGTGTACCTCCTTCACACACTTTCACATATAATCACAATTACAATTGGCACAGCTGACCATTACTCTGTGCCCTCTGCAGAGACTCTAAGGAACGAATAAACATGTACTCCGAATCCCTTTACGGCCTGACAGGCACTGTGAACAATGGACACTATATTCGGTGTAATCTCCACGGTATTCAATTACAGTCCACCCACAACCTGAACTCACACAGCTATATAGGAGCAAGTCTTTTCAAACTAAACATTATATATGCGTAACATGTTGAATGAAAAAAAAAAAACAGAAACACTATCCAGGAAAAAGCATATATTTTTTGAGAACACAACTGTAAATAAGACATGAAATGTAAACAGTAACCACATTTCTCTTCCCAGGTTGAGAGGGCAGTGGTTAAGGAGGTAGGACATTTAGTGATTGGTCACCAGCCCTACCATGTGCCCCATTCCCTCAATGATGCCACTGGCAACCACGCATGATCCCAGGGCACTCGCACATCTACATAACACAATGAGTGTCCATCAAGTATGCTTCAAACCATGACACTTACCCAACTACACATCACGCCTAGGAACTCACAAATCACACCTAAAAACAGGGCACTCTCCTAAACACAAATGGGAACACATGCCATAACTTGTAGGCAGTCATGAATGATAATCTTTCAAATTAAAGTATGATTTGACTTTCAGAGAAATACAAACATCAGCAAACTGTTAAAGCACATATCTTCCAACTCAAGGGAACAAGTTCCTAGATGTGTATTGTGGAATCAAGTTTAAGTCACATTATAAAGATGTGTGTGGTGGTTAAGCTGCCAACTTGCCACCTTGAATCCTGGGCCTAAACCCCATTCTCGCCACTTGACTAAAAAGATGTGTGAATCTGGGTAAATAGTTTGAATCACTGCAATTATGTTGCAATTGTGTATCTAAAAAATGTAAATCTACACTGATGTATGCTATACCCAAACATCATGCAATGTACAGCTGCTCCTTGATCCTCCACCATGTTCTCACTATATAATTACATCCAGATCTAGCCTTTCTTGTCTAACATATCAACTTGCCCTGCACGTAGATAAAAATCTTCAAGCTTTTGCTTTAAATCACTGAAACGGACAGCATTGTGCTACACTGTAAGCATTACTACAGCCCAATTCTTGCTTGTTCCTCGATTTTGGATGGAAACCACCCGTAAAGAGGACCACTCCATGATATATGGGTCGTCCTAGGGGAAGTTCATTTTTGTACTGCACACAACAGAGGATGTTCTATACAGACCATAAAATCGAAATTGTAGGATATTGTGTTAGACTTTGCAAGTTATTGTGTTAGACTTCGCATCCTTGGTGTGGTCTACCCTAACTTTTTGCTTCGGCTTCCCAGGTTGTTGATGTGTGCTGGACTCTGTTTTTACTGTTTTTGATTCTCTAGGCACTTCTCCACTGCTAATCAGTGCAAACGTGCAGGTGCTCCTTGTGTAAATTGTATGTGTAATTGTCTTGTCCCTGATTGGCATATTTGATTTACTAGTAAGTCCCTAGTAAAGTGCACTAGAGGTGCCCAGGGCTTGTAAATCAAATATTATTGGTGGGCCTGCAGCACTGGTTGTGCCACCCACATGAAAAGGCCTGTAAGCATCACTCAGACCTGCCACTGCAGTGTCTGTGTGTGCAGTTTTAACCAGCCAGTTCGACCTGGCAAGTGTACCTACATGCCAGTTCGACCTGGCAAGTGTACCTACTTGCCAGGCCCAAACCTTCCCTTTTTATACATGTAAGGCACCCTAAGGTAGGCCTTAGATAGCCCCATGGGCAGGGTGCAGTGTATGTTAAAGGGGGGACATGTATTGATGTGGTTTACATGTCCTGAAAGTGAAACACTGCCAAATTCGGTCTTCCCTGTTGCAAGGCCTATCTCTCTCATAGGTTAACTTGGGGACTGACTTTAAATATTATTAAAGTGCAGATTCCCTTCAAGAGCAGATAGAAATGTGGAGTTTGGGGTCTCTGAGCTCACAATTTAAAAATACATATTTTAGTGAAGTTAGTTTTTGGATTGTGAGTTTGAAAATGCCACTTTTAGAAAGTAGGCATTTTCCTGCTTAAACCATTCTGTGACTGTGGATTCCCTGTCTGGGTCAGCTTGACATTTGAGCTGTTTGCACCCCTCCTCTAGACAGTGACACAAAGGGAGCTGGGGTGTAGCCTGCTATCCTGATGAGCCATCTGTGCTAAGAGGGGTGGGGGGAGTGGTCACTCACACCTGAAAGGGCTGTGCCTGCCCTCACACAATGCAGTCTACAAACCCACTGGTGTGTGTCTGTAGCCTGGCCTGGACAAGGATATTGCAAACAAGAGAGACTTTGTTTTGAAGTTTACCAACTTCAAGTACAGAAAGGGGTATATTTATTGGACCGAAAACCCCTGCAAATCAGATTACTTTAAGGATTCAAGAGGAACCTCTTCCTGGAGAAAAGCTGAGGAGAAGTGCTGCCCTGGCCTGTGACAGTGCTATGTTGGGCTATCCTGCAGTTGCTGCTTCTGCCTGTGCAAAGGGGCAGAGACTTAGAGAGTAGAGCTTGCCTCCTGTTTTGAAGCCTCAGGGACAGCAAAGGCTCCACCACCCAGTTCTGAGAATGCCTGCTGTGGACTCTAGCTTACCAGAGGGTGCCATTCCAGTTCCTGGGCCCCTGGAAGTGAATTTCTGGAGAAAAACCTGTCTAACTATGCCCAAAGACGCTGTGATACGTCGTAAAGGATGCCGCTGCTTGGAACCGTGACGCCACCTGCCCTAAGGCCATGGACCACGCAGAAGTGCGACGACCCCGAAAACCCTGTAGGCCTCGCATTGCTACAGCCACTGATCCCGCCTGACTTCGGAGTGTCATAAGTCTGACAGCCGTGACATCCGAACCCATTGCAGCTCCTGCAGCCCTGTGACATCATCACAACCCTGTGAGGTCTCCCCACAGCATTGCGACTTCACCAGACTTCGTGCCTGCCAAAAGCAAGGGACCGATGCCGCTTCACCTCCACTGCTCTGCAGTAAGGACCCGATGCCGCTGTGCGACGCCTCTGACCTTTTGCCCCGGAGCACCAGAACCAACGCCACCTTGGATCCCGTGATGCCTTGCTCCCCGACTCCATGCACCAGCCTGTTTTTTACTTGTTTGCTAAGGTAATGTACCTGGAGGGGTCGAACAACTCTGTAAACTGCGCCAGTGGCGTCGCATTGCAGGAAACGACTGTCATGCCACCGCTTAATACCAACTTGGAGTATTTTGTCCCCCTCTGCACTATTTTTGAGCTTTTAAGTTCTAAATTCATATTTTTAACAGTGTATGCTGGATTTTTATCATATTTGGTCTTGTTTATTTAGATATAATACTTACTATTTTTCTAAACCTGTGTTGGGTTATTGTGTAGTGGTTCACTCTATTACTGTATGTGTTTGTACAAAAACTTAACACATTGTCTCTGAAGTTAAGCCTGCCTGCTCGAGCCAAGCTACCAAGGGCGTGAACGGGAGTAAACAGTGTGATCCTCCTTTACCCTGACTAGAGTGAGGGTCCTTTCTTGGAGAGGGGGTAACCTGACTGCCAACCAAAGACCCCATTTCTAACATATAGTAATAATTACAAAGTCCAAAGAATGTGGACCCCGCATAGAGTTGTCTTCACATGCAACCATTGCCACTAATATCTTTAGTTATTCTGCACCATACCTCAAACACTCATTGCATGTATAATCCGATCTTATAAATCTGGGAAACGTTAATGTAGCAACAACATGGAGATCAACAATAAGTGTTTGTCATATGCAACAACCCCTCTGAGATCATGCCTGGCACAATGTAATGTCTAAATACTGTAAAGATACCTAAAACCAAGACTATGGGTCCGATTACGACCTTGGCAGAGGGGATTACTCCATCACGTGATGGATATCCTACCTGCCATATTACAAGTACCATTATATCCTATGGAACTTGTAATAAAGCGGCCGGAAACATCCATCACGTTTGTGACAGAGTAATCCCCTCCTCCAAGGTTGTAATCAGGCTCTATATCTGGGGTCTCTGGCTTGATGTTTTCGCCTCTATTTGTTCTTGGAAGGCATACCCACCAATACATCTGTGCACCACACCTGCAAATGTTTTTCAGACCATCATTAGTGAAACTACGTGGATTCTCGCAGTGTTCCACTTATACCCACAGATATTTTGAATTGTAGCTCACTCTGGTTCTTGAACTGCTTCATGTCAACATTACAGTTAAAATGTGCACTTCAAATTTCAAGAAGCCAACAGTGTCGATAAAGGGGCACAACTAAATCAAGCAGGGCTCCTTCTATGCAAAGAAGTGACATACAGCAGTATCCGCTTGAAGGATTACAAGTGTTTATCAATTCTGGAAGATGCAGTTACCCCGATCTACTGCCACAGTAAGAGGAATACTACCCCACTACTGGTTCCCTGCTTCCTTGCTGTAGGAGCATCAGGTTCCATGATGACTATCCATCTTTAGCTATGGAGTACAAGAAGAAGAGTGGCTAGACAAAACCACAGTAGACATTCCCTGAATCCAGAATGTGGTCTACTGTAGTGTAGAGAAGAAGGGGAGTACTAGTCCCATGAACTGCTAGAGCATGGGGCTCACTAGTCCTATCATATTCTAGAGCAAGCTCGTAAGGTAACTAGCCTAGATTGAAGTAAGAATGTTTGTAAAACCTCAAATACGAAAGTATTGTGAACAGAGTTCCTCATCACCCAGAGATAAAGATTTTACCACTTGGAGTACTAGCTCCATGATGGAAAAGTGAAGATGTCCTCACCATGTGGCTTCACTTTGTCCCACATAAACATATTCTCATAGCTAAATAGTCCACTATCACAAGGTAGCAGTGAAGCTTTGTAGTCTTCTCTGGCCTTACACCTCATTCTCTGTCAGCAAGAGAAAAGCGACACAAAATCTTCAAAGCAAGAACCAAGTGACAGGACCGGACTGCCGAAATTTGTGGTTGTCAAATATACCAGAGGCAATCAAGAGGGGCCTTCTTCCATCAAGTGCTTTATGAAGCCCTGGTACTTCGTATGCTGATGAATTTTGAGCTATATAAATGTGACTATTTGCCAAGTCTCTCCTCTTGCATGTGCCTGCAAATTAGCATAACTGTTCCTGATCCAACAATACTGTACAACATTGAAACCTAGTCATTTTCAGCCATTTCCGACAGCAGAAGACAGGTTTCTGTAGAGATTATTAAAGTTTGTTCAATTTATTTTCATTGCAATTCTTAAAGTTGCTTACCAAGAAGCTTTTTTATACTAGCTAATGTGTTCTGAACTCCTTTTGGACATTGCATGTTTGATTCTTCTTCGTGTATGTCTTGTTTGAATCAATCCTGGCGCCCTCAGAACCTCCCATAGAGTAAATCTTAAAATAAGCCAAGCCTATCCAAGGGTAAAAAAAATGGTTCTTTGGAGAGACGTTCTTTGGTTTGCCTCTATGTAGAGCTATCTAGTGCACCTTTTTAATTCTTTAACCACCATTCACCCTAAACTGCCAGGGAGATTTTTGAAATAAAAAGTCTCAGCTGTTTTACCGAGGTCGACGACGGGATGGTAAACTGGGAATTAAAACAATTACACATTTGGTTGTAGTTGTTGGTGCAGAAGACATTGCAAAAACTAAAAAAAAAAAAACTAAGATGTTGAAATGGTTAAATGATATGGCTCATATAACAAACCGGAACATTAATCTAAAATGAAGTTGTATTTGTTGCAATGCATTGATATAGCTTAACAACACCTTGGTGCCCAGTCTCCATTCGATGCCTTCACATAGCTCCTTTACATGATTGCTTCACTGTGTGACATTGAATTGAACAAGGCAGTGTTCCGAAACGAGGCAACTTCATTACAGGTGTCTGAAATATATGGCGCAATCACAAGTTCACTACTGGAATTCGAAACCTTGCTGAGTAATGTATGTTCCAACGTTTGTGAATTGTTTTCTTTAAAAAAAAAAAAAGTAGAGTAGGTCCATACGATAGGATTGCATGGGTGAAGCCTTATCGTAGACCAAATTACTTTTACTATTTTTAAGGGCGTTATGAGTGTTATCCATATGCAAATTCTTACTGTGGAGCACCCACTGGCTGCAACCTAACCCATATGGCTTTTTCTTGGGTGGTTCTGTAAACCAGTGTTCATCTTCAGAGTTTCAATTTGTGCCAGTATGCTCGGGTCTGTATATAGTAATTCTATAGTGCGACCTTCGCCAAATGTCAGAGGAGCAGTATAGTTGGAAGGTGGTCACCACTAGCTCTCATTTTGGGGACTAGGATTCATTTTTCAGCATCAAACTTTGACCAGACACAAGGGAAAGAATACAGAAAGGGAGAAGAGGAGGATGAGGAGGAAGAAAAGGAAGGGGAACAGTGACAAAGGGGCAACGAAGATATGAAAAGGAACACTGAAGACAGATAAAGAAACAGCATATATAGGAAGGTAAAAGAAAGCACCTTGATTTGAGGTAGAGTCAAAATTCGTCAGAGCAGGTAACGCCCAACCTACCATTCGGCAGTGCCAATATAAGAAGCAATATCTTTACCAAAAAACTCAAAATCATAAACACTTAAGCAATGCAATTACAGTCCAAGCAATACAATCACAATGACATGTTCCAAGATCCGTTAAATGGTGTAATTTTCCCAAAATCCATACGTTTATAGAAATGCAAGCCGTACACATACATAAACAAGAGAAGATCAAAAGGCGGCCGATACGAGTTTCATCAAGTTGACTTTTTCAAGGGTGGTATAACGATGTGTGTACAGAATGAAGTGGTAACCAGCTCGTATAGTAATACCCACGTAGAAGTCAAAAATATTCACATTCACATAGCGTTTAGCATTTAGAAGACCATCGTACGTCCAATGTACTTAGAACTGAAGGGCCGTGACGGCCCTGTGTTGATAATACTCCCCGTCCGATAAAAGTGACGCGTTATAACATTACTTAAGTGCTTATTATTTAGAATGCTTCAGTAAAAGTCTGGTCCTAGGATTTTTTCTGCGGCTACCGTTACATCCTTGGGTGGTTGGGTGTATTTACCAACGGAGCACCAATATTATACGCATCCGATTGACTAGTGATACCTTCTAATGCTGGTAATACAACGGATGTGTGCCACTTTTGTCAAAGCCACTTATAATCTTTACCTTAAACCTGGGCAAGTGCATTCGTTTTTTATACATAGAAACTACTCACTAGTTTCCACACAAGGCGGGTAATGATAATTTTCCTCCTTTTAAGAATGTGTCAGAGTGAGGAAAAAATGCACCAATGTGATTTGAAAAAGAAGGTGTCTGGCGCTGTCCACCAAAAACTTAGGGTGTTCTAGGTTAAGCTTTTGTTTTTTTTTGTTGTTTTTTTCTTGTTTTTTTTTACATGAAACTCACTCACAGCCTTACAAATAACTCTCACACCAGTCCATCGGTGCGGGTCTCTAGTGTGGGACAAACAGCTGTCAATAAGGGAAGAGGTAGCAAAAGCAGTCGTTAAGCTCATTGGTATGAAGACAACGTGACACTGATTTTGCTCGCCTGATACTTTTAATGGTTTTTAACTGCATAAACACAACAACCAGAGAAGCAAACACTGAACCCCTCATACTAATCTAAGACAATAGATCAGTACGTTGATTTTTTTACAAATGATCAGTCATCAACCTACATTGACAACTGAAAATTAAACAAGACATATTTTACTCGGCACTGCCGAACTTTCTTTACCATAGATAGGAACAACCACTTGATTATCTCACGCCAGGCAGTGTCCTATTTTTAAACGTGTTCTCATCGATGTGCTGACATCTGGGTGAAGCATAATGAGGTAAACAGGATTGTCGCCTTATCATAGACTAAACGTTAAAATCAGAGTACATTTAAGACTCACTTGCTGATCAGCCTTTAACCAGGCAGTTACAATAAAAGATGCTTGGACAGGGGGTAACCTCACTGCCAACCAAAGACCCCATTTCTATCATAAAGGAATATGCAATTAATGTATATTGTCACATTTGCAAGGTGTCAACTTGTAAAATGAATTCTGTGAAGGAATATGTAGTTAATATATGCTGTTCACTGGTGGCTCTTGTACGATATTTCAGTGACCGATGTATCTTGTCACTGCATTATTTTATTGGTCCTTTGCACAGGATAATAGAGTAAAGCAGAGCACGGCCCCATGTTTTTTTAGATGGGTATGGGGAGAATATTCAACAGTATCAGAGAAGTGCTGTAGCCAAAATCTGAGACTGTCTGCAACACTCACAAAACAATATAAGTGTGTATCTTTGTCTATAAAATACACTGTATAAAGGAAAAGCAAAATGGTGACCGTCATGTGATCAAGGCCACGAGTGACGTTGGAAACGCATTACGAAAATGGAATGGGGAATTAAACTAACAAAAATCGATCAGTATTGAGCGCCTGCATCAATCCTTACTCCAAGTGAATGTTTGTCAAGGAGTGGCATTGCCAGATAAATACGGAGGAGTTGTCCCTGTTATGCAGACCACCTTCATGTGGAGGCAGCAGCAATAAGCATACGTGGTTCGCTGCTGCCCGCTGTAAACTGAATCGGAGTAGGCGAGCAAACCAACTGTAGGCCCTCCCAGATTAAAGACAGACTCCTGCAAATGAATCTGGATTCTGCTGTGGCTTAGAGGACTCGTGTTGTTTAGCCCAAGTGTGGCAGCTGAGAGAGAGCCAGAGGACATGGGTAATTCAGCCTAAACTGGTGCGGCATAAAGATTTAGCTAACATAGCCGGTCTCGCAAAAAGTTAAAAGCCTTGTCTGCTGGCATGTTGAGTAAAAGAGAGGAGGCAGTGGATAGAATGTTTGGAGAGGAATCACCATTGAATGAGGCAAGCAGCCACAAAGGCTTCTAATGGAAGTAATATGTGAAGTAAATTTAAACTGTTGGAAAAAACTAAGGTATAATGAGGAAACAAAATGGTGGGAGCACAAATCACTACAAAAGTACCTTGAAATGGGGTAAATCCCAAGTGGGCCTGGAACTTTAATTATATCCAGCTTTGAAAATCCAAAGCCCGACAAGTTGAAAGAATGGGCCGGGAGCAACATAGAGGCATCCAATCATTGAATTCGCAACTTATAACATATGCTAATATGGACATAGTACAACTTCAACAGCAAACTGACTTGCTAAATAGTGAGCTTAATAAAGTGCTGCAGCAGAAGTAAATAAACAATATAGGGAGGACATGGAGGTGCACTTAAAGAAGCATGGAGAAATTATCAAGTCTCGTAACACGCAAAAATTTGCAAGAGATAAGCAAAATTATGAAAAGGGACAAATATTTACATATGTTTGGCATTTTGAAAATATGAAGCATCAGCAGCTTATGGACAGTAACAGAAGCTAACAAAAGCACATGCCTGCTAACACAGAAATAGAGCTAAGCTCAGACATTGAACCTGATACCAAAGACAGTGCAAAGAATGCAGGAACCTCTGGAGGCACAGGAGGTGTAGCAACTATTGATGAGGAGCTGGATTGTTTACGGCTGGACCGGCGCCAAACCGTACAGCCTTGAAATCAATGGCACAAAAGCAGAAAGGGAGAAGGCACAGGCAGCATAACCGAGTCAAGCACGAAGACAAAATCAAACAGAAAGGAATCATCGAACTAGAAATGAAACAAGAAGTTGATTCTCAGTCAGTTATTAACTTATCACAAATATCTTTTAATCAAGCGGAAAACAACTTTCACCTTTAGAATTATTGTATTGCCAGATGAGTTCTCTTAATTACAGTCAGACAAAGATTGATATCCAAGTTCATTCGGAAGTTGAAGTTAATGAAATTCCACATGCTGAGAGGCAAAAAAGTAACTAAATCAAGGGCACATGAGAATCAAGAACAGTAACATTTAAGAGTTGCTGATTTATCACTTCTAAAGGAGTTATGTGATCTGAAAAATGAGTATTACTGACCCAACTACTGATAAACGTGTGGCTACATCTTGTACCCTGGAAAGTTGGGGAGAAACAAACACCTTTCAAACCTCACTCTTCATTTTTACCTGTGACCCCATGAGATGCAGTGGATGCATTTAATGAAATAATAATGGATGTTGTGAAGCGACAAAGCGGGAACCTGCCAGGAAATCTTTTGACATAGGTATCCAACACTAATAAAAAAGTTGCAGGCGCATGATGACGTGGTCCTAAGGAACTCGGACAAGGAAGGCAATATAGTCCTATGGCAAGTCAACGTGTATAAAAAGGAAGCATACAATCAGCTTAATGACACGGACTGCTATGCTAGATGTGACTGTAGTGAGGTAGCAGGAATGAAGGAGCAATATAAATTGTATTTGATTGAATGGGGCAATAATGGATTAATAAATCAAGATGAATACATGTTTTTGCTGCATGATCGTCCAACAATTCCAATCATGTATTAAACTCCAAAGATGCATAAAAATCCAATGCACCCAATAACAACTGCTCAAGGAAGCCTCCTGGAAAATACATTTAAATACATTGCTTATTTTCTGAAAAATTATGTGAAGAGTTTGCCGTCTTACATCAAAGACACAGGTGACTTCTTAAAATTGATATATGACATTCAGTGGGTAGATGAGTAGCTCCTCATGTCACTTGATGTAACAACATTTTATACCAGTATACACAATTCATATGGCCTATGGGCAGTGGGTCATTATTTGCAAGGCTGCCTTTGAAATTATACAAGCATAATCGGATGTTACTGGCCATGACAAAAAGATGTCTAGAAAGTGACTACTGTATGTTTGATGAAGAGTTGTTCTACCAGTTGCGTGGCACGGTGATGGGCACCTGTTTGACCCCCTGCTGTGCATGTTTGTACATGGACAGGTGGGAGGAACAGGTGCTCCATAATGACCACAAAACTGTTTGGGACGAACATGTGGTAATCTGGTGAAGGTGTATTGATGATTTGTTCATGATTTGGAAGGGCTTCAATGAAAGTGCCGATTCTTTTGTGAGCGAAATCAATGTAAAGAAACTGAATTTACATTTCACACATCAAATGGACAAATTAACTGTGAGATTCCTAGATCTAAAGATCTTTATTAAGGATAACAGGATAGAATCTAGGCTATTTAGGAAGGAGACTGCGCAAATCTACATTGCGCACATCAAGCTTTCACCTTCTGCATTTAAAAGCAAGCATACCCTACAGGCAAATGCTCAGTGCAAAGAGAAATTGCAGTGCTGCTGCAGATGCATTACAATGTCAAAGGGATATGGCATTAGGTTTGCACAAAGGGGATATAGTAGGGAACTGATTGCATTCCCTGCCTCTTGCGCATGCAGAAAGAAGAGGGATGCAATCCTGTTTGCTAGGCCTAGAGAAAAGCAAGATAAAAGTAGAATTAGATTAATTAAAACCTATAACAATCAGGACCAAGCATGGAGGGTTTTGATAGAAAGCATTGTCACATTGCTAAATCAGATTCCAAAGTGCCAAAAAACCCTCTGATCACATACATGAGAGCTTACTCAATGAGAGATGCATTAGTGCAAAGTAATCCTGAAGTGATGAAAAAAAACAGTTGGCTGAGGCCAAAATAAGGGTTTTGGAAATGTGCCAAGTGTAGAGCCTGCACAATAGGGATTAATACCTCAGAATACACATTCCGTTTTCATGAGATGCCCGTTAAAATTAAAGGCATGTATAATCGAAAAATTGAATTCGCTGCTTATGTGCTTACATGCAGCTGCAATTGAGATATGTGGCAGTGCAACTCTTCAGGCACACAAGTGCATACTACAGCATATGAGAGTGATTAGAAATTCAGACCAGACATATGTTGTGGCCAAGCACTGTGACAAGGCACATAACCATGATGTGAAGCAGATGAGGTACTTTGAGACAGATGCAGTTCCATGTGAAATGTGAGAGAGGGGTCAGAAGAAGGCACTTAGATGACTTGAAATGTATTATATACTGAATTGAGACCACAAAATATCAAATGGAATAAATGTGGATGAAGAATGATATGCCTGTCTGTGAGTTATGTTCTCTCCTTGGGAATCCAATGTGGCTCCAGGACTAAGTGAGAAAACTGATTGAAATCTTATTTAACAATCTCCTTTTGAGGTCCTACGTGAACAATGAGTTACTTATGTCATTTCTCCTCTAGACGTTAGAGGGTTTTGTTTTCATTGTTTGTAAAATTTGGCATGTTATATGTTTTAGTTTTTCCTTTCTGGCATATTTGAGTATTAGGTGCTATACAATGGAGCAGCAATGCACACCAGATGAGTTATAGTTGAATTGGCAAAGAGGAATTGTACATTGAGATAGGCCCACTTGGGCAGTATGGTTGTCAGAGGTATTTATTAATGAATTATACAATGCAATAAAGCCCACAGTCATGTTACATCATTGCATTATGTAATACCGCTGCTGAAATTTAGTAAACAGCAAATTATACTGCAACTATAAGATGAATTTAAAAATGAATGATGCTTTCATTGTTGACCCATACCATGACATTATGTTTGGTATTTTTGTGGCAAATGTGAGAGGAATTTCTCTTCGTCTATGATGATATGTGTAAAGGAAAAACAAAATGGTGCGCATGTCATGTGATCAAGACACCAGGTGACAGAAATGTAGTATGACAAGGGAATGGCAACTTAAATGAAAACTGAGCAGTATTGAAACATGTGCATTAACCCTTACTTTGAGCAAATGTTTGTTGAGGGTTGGCATTGCTGGAGATATATATATATATATATATATATATATATATATATATATATATATATATATGTGTGTATATATATATATATATATATATATATATAGATAGATAGATAGATAGATAGATAGATAGATAGATAGATACACACACACACACACAATTTCAGTTTGCAAGTAAAACAAGTAATATTCCACATTTCTTCCTATAAACTGAGCTATCAAGTGGCCTGGAAAAAGAACCTCTGCTATATGAATGCCAGAACCTGAAAACATCATCACCACCTAAACTAAGCACCATCCCCTACACTACCAACCTCACACTATGCCCCACCTTAAAAGCACCAAACAGTTAAGCTCTGGCTGCCTGCATCTGAAAATGACCTATCTGCAGGTCACATGGTTGAATCTAGGAAGTACCATTCCATCCATTAAATGATGCCATTACATTCTGAAACAAATGTTATTTGTGGTCCTGCCAAATAACTAAATTAGTAACAAGCATTAAAAGAGAAAAAATGTCAGTTATACTTCATACAACCTATACCTTACGCCATTTACACCTGATTCACCAAAAATCCCCAACACCACCTATCTCCTACAGCACACACACACCTCTAAGCATTACTTACACTCTGCACTGCCACCTATGTTCCCCATGCACAATTCTTTTCTTTCATGTAGCTCTATGTTATGGATAAAATAACACTACGTTCTGCCCTGTTACCTCTCTGTGCATTTTGCTTTTTAACCTTCACTCCCCCAGCAACCAACAGACCCCACATATACCTATTGCTGAAATGCTATTCTTACTCCATGCTATCAACAACAAAGAAATCTCCCTTTCCTACCTTGCTATACCCTAGCTCATCACCTACATCCACTACATCCAAAACTGCACATTTACACTAAAACATTTAATAAAGGTGTGTTGTTTTCTTTCCAATTACCTCCAGAATTTTCAGGCAAACCTCATTGCACACAGTTTGAGGTTTTCCAGCCATTGCAGTGATATAATGCTAATTTCCAGAAGATCAATGCCACTAAGAAGAGGATTAAAAAACAGGCAGCTGCCACTCAGGCCTTTCTTCAGTCACCTCAACAACTAGTTTATCTATCCTGGATTAGTTATTGATGAATATGTTTAAGGCAGCATATATAAGATTACTGTCTGCATGTATTTTTGTAGAAGCATGGTTGTGTGTGGGATTCATTACTAAGACTACTGTTACTAGGAAGGCTATGTTTCAAAATAGAAAACACAAAGGCGTGGAGGGATAAAGTGATAGGAGACAAAAAAAGTGAGTGCAAGATAACTTGTATTTCTGCTACCAATAGGTTGCCTATTCTGTGTTCCATGGTAACTTGAGCAGCTGCTGTCTCTATTGTACCAGCTTTGTTTGTAAGGGAAGCATGGCCTTCCGCTGTGCTGCTGAACCTGTCAGTATGTGAGAACCATGCACTCCTGATGAACACAATGTGCCTGCACTGTCTTTGTAAATTGAGAAAATATTTTCAGCCTACAAAAAATAAAACGATTAATTTAGTCAATGCTTATTTTTATCATGACACGCATGTGGGGCAAACACATTGCTACCACCTTTTACTCTAGTACCACATTTATGCAGAGAAGAAATGCATGACAATAATAGAATCTACTACATTGCGAGGTAAGTATATAATTACTGCACTAAGCTCCACCTATACTTACCTTCCAAAGTACTTTCCAATGTAAGTACTGGTGGAGTTATGATACGGTGGAAGACAACATAGAGGATGGAATATTAGATTGTGTAGGAAATTGGGTTCCTGGTTGAGGAGGGCGGAACCCTACTCAAGCAACAACCATGATTCTTGTCAGGCTGAAACACAGTCAAACCCAAAATGAACCACTGGTAGCTCGGCACAGAAGTACTCATGCTTAATTTAGAGACAATATGTAAAGTATTTATGCAGCATGCAAACAGTAATGAAATTACAGTAATACGTTAGAAAAGTCCCACACCAATGTTGAAAAATAAAGTAAAATGTAATAAATTACTGGAGACCAAAAAAACTAAAATCCAGTTAGTAGAACCAGAGATATGCAGTTTTAAACATTGGGGTAGAAAAAATGCTAAAAAGGACAAAGAGCCAACTGCGTAGATCTGGTCACACCTGACCTGGACTAAGTCATAAGTTCATGCCGGCCCTCAAAACAAAATGCCTCAAATCTTCTGGTGCATGGTCTGCGCAGCACTGCTTTGAAAGGCTTTGCATCATCTTGCGTTGGTTCAGAAGAGCTCCAATAGGATCTCTTGCATTGGGTTGCCGCCTGCTGTGTCGGTTCTGATGAAGCTGTGCAGTTAGGCTTTGCATTAAGTCACGTCATTTTTTATGAAGCTGGGCAGCGAGGCTTGGTCTTGCTCTGCTTCAATTCCACGGAGGCTGGCAGCTGTGTGGCGAGGGTCTGAGGGGCTCTGCTTCACTCACCATCAGTTCAGTGAAAGCTTGTAGTTATGCGGCCAGGTTATGCGGGGCTTCGCATCACTTAGCGCTGTATCTGGTAAAGACCACAGCTAGGCTGGCAAGGCACCTCAATCCCCACTTCCGAGGGTCCAGTACCAAAGAGGGCACCACGTGGGGGTGAGGACTCACAGCAGACAGAGTCCACGTGCAGGGTTCAAGAAAGTTGTTGGTATTTCTGTCTCTGAGGCTCTGATCAGGACTCTGGCCAGCTTGACCTCGGAGTCACTCTGGTGATCATGAATTCAAGATGCAGGTCCAGTCCTTTTTGCAGCACAACAGTCCTTCTTCTGAGTCATCCAAAGGTCCAGATGTGTACTGAAGAGTTGGTTCTTAGTGTCCAACATTTATACTTGGTGCCTACTTTGAAGTAAGGAAAGCATCTACAGTTTTTCACACCTAGAGTTGCTTGGAACTTCCTGCCTCTCTGCCCTGGCCCCTCTTTGTCTGGGGGCACAACAGACTGGTGTGAAACCAGTTCTGAGTCTGCTGACTTTATGATGTGCAAGTGTTGAAGGTGACACTTCCTCCCGCCTATCAAGTCATAGATGGCCCATCCTGCCAACATCTCTTCCCCTTTGTTTCACTGTCTGGGAGTACTACACAAAGGCCAACTGCCAGCTACACCTAGCCATAGGACCCAGGAAACAGGCTGCAGATAACAAATGGTTAGAACAAGAAAATGCCAACATTTTAAAAGTGAAATTTTTAGAACTGTGACTCAAAATCCGACTTTACCAGTAAAGAAGGTTTTATATTACAATTCTTTAGAGACCAAACATAACTTTCAATTGGGAGCAGGTAGTAAGGTTATCACTTATTAAATGTAAGAAGGTAACCCAATGGCCCTGATTGGACCCCTCATT
Source organism: Pleurodeles waltl (assembly GCF_031143425.1). Classification (NCBI taxonomy): domain Eukaryota; kingdom Metazoa; phylum Chordata; class Amphibia; order Caudata; family Salamandridae; genus Pleurodeles; species Pleurodeles waltl. Next base: position 455,527,605 of record NC_090442.1, read on the forward strand.
TGGTCCTATTTGAGATATTATACTCAGTGACATCTGCTACTTATGAATTCCCCATTTCCATCTGAACTGTAGCACAACATTAGAGAGTCTCTGTCAGAGCAAGAGACTCTGCAGTAATTTGCCTATTCTATCTTTAAATAGCTTGTCTTTGCATTTGCCCTTTGACTTGTCAAGACTATATTCATATATGCTGTATTCAGGTGATTATTGACTCATGACTAACTGAACTGATTTGATTTTGTAACTTGACTAATGTGTTAATAAATATTCATGCTTGGCAAATGTATTCCTCTCTGTCATTACTGTGGGGACAAACTCCGCTTCACAGTCATCAATATGTTAGTTGAGACCAGGATCCACTTAAATAGGTATAGCCAAATTTTATAGCTAGCACTGAGATATTCCTACAGGAATGAGTCTCTGCGCTTCACCGCCCAAGTCAAGGCCATCACTGCCTCATTCTTCCAGACTCAAAAAATGCTGTGGAACATTTTCAAATGGTGCCCAATCAGCATCTGGAAAACAGACACAAACAGCCTGGTCACAAGCAAACTGGTCTATAAGAGCACCTACCATTTGGAGACCATCAACCTCACAGACAGGACTCACATCAAACCACACCTTAAGGAGCTCAACTAGCTTGCCATAAACAAATGAGCATAATTCAAGCCCCTTACCACCTTTTCAAAACTCTACAAAACACACTAGCCCAGCACACCTCAACAATCACATCAGCTTTCACAAATCTTCCAGACACCTCTTCTCATATGGACTCCTATTTGCACGCATCCCATACATATGGAAAACCAGATCCTGAGGTCAAGCCTTCTGCTACATCCCTCCTAAAGTGTGGAATGACCTCTCACTACAGATAAGAGTCTCCTCCTCACTCCTTAAATTCTGCCAGAAGCTGAAGACCTGGCTTTTCAATTAGTTTCCTTAAGCTCTGGGTTTGGCTAGGCTCATACTTGCTCAACACCAGGATAACCAGTCTGGTGATAATGCACTCTACAAATCTGCATAACATAACATAAGGACCTCCTTTGGTCATTTGCAGAGCACCTGGGTCATTGGCCATCCTTCTAGAGAGAAGCTTATTCGAGACCAGTCCGCAGAGCATTAGGGAGCACCTTCAGGGTCCCCACAGATGGTCCATCCCTCTACTGTCCTAGTCCCTGGATGCCAACTGAAAAGAGAAGTCCCAGAGTCCAACTTTGGACTGGGGTCAGGTGCCTTCCCTCCTTTAACTGGATATTCCTCTGGCATGACTTTCCCCAGGTCTGAACTGTTCTCTAAAGTATTTTTCTCATGCAGGGGTTTTTAAGTGAGTGTGAAAAGTTGGAGATGTTAGACATTGCTGTCCAACCCAAGAATGGCACAATCAGTACTTCCCTGCCTCAAACCTCCTGTACAAATTTAAGAACATTCCAAAATGGTGATTTAAAGTAGTCTGTTGAAAGACTCCTCTGACAAGCTGAAACCATACTTGTAACTGCTACAATTGCATTGTTACTTCCCTCCAAAACTTCACAGGGAATCCTCTGCTGTGTTTGGTTCCAGGGGTCTTGCTGTCCTCTTTGTTTTTGGGGGAGTGAGCCTCCCCAGGTCAGGCACAGTATGAAAGGCAATTAGCACATACAGGTTCTGCCCACACATGGTTGTCTGCTAGGCACAGGCCTTCCTACTAGCTAATATCCCTATTGTGTGGGGAGGCTGTTGATCCTCTAGCCAGCCAGCAGAGTAATTAACTTGGCCCAACAGGGGGAAATGAAAGTCCGAAATCTCATTTGGAGCCAAGTCAGAGAAATATGACAAATCCTCAACTGCAGGTTTCACAAAAGGAATATTCGAGCTACATTTTATTTTCCTTTTTACCATATGGTTAATGCATCACATTGATCTTCAGGCCTTTCAATGGTGAAACTATAGTTCAGTGCAGATTTCATCCATAGTGTATAATACAGTGAAGCACACACCTTTAATAATCATTACAGATGTATCTAGATTACATGCCCTACACCAGGTCAACACAAATTTTTGAAGAGTCCCTGCTGCACCAGGCTACTTGTACACAGTTATCAGGCTGAGCTATACTTGTCTCAAACACTTAATCTGCACATGTGCACTTGCATGTGTGTACGTCTTGATGTGCAACCCTCCCAAAACCTCTTACTCGAACTGTGCAGCAATAGACGTTATCTTAAAAGATGGACACTGATGATTAGCACTCCCAATTCATTATAGTAGAATGTGCAGCGACAGACTAGAGGTTCATAAACTAGGTAGTCTAATAAGTGAACAGCTCAGGGGGATTAAATGGGTGGAACCCATTTTTCACGTGTCAAATGTGCTGCTTGGCACTTTTGAAAGTCGAACGCTGTAAGGCATCATGCGAGCCTCATATGTCTCCTTGAGGCTCTTTTCTGTGGCTGACAAGTACACATTCTTTGTGGCTGTCAAGTACACATTCTTTGAGGCTGTCAAGTACACATTCTTTGATTCCATAGTCTCAACTCCCACCTCCTCCCTTTCTGCACTACTTGTCAGACAGGTTCCTATAGACCTGCCAGGGATACAAGCAGTCCAAAGGTCTAAACGGATTGCAGAGCCATTCCAGTGAGTCTATACAAAGCTAATTATAGGTTGCTTACTTGCTGTGACTTCCTTGTGTAATTTGTGATAAACATCAGAAGTGGCGTCAAGTACAGAAATAAGATTTTCTATTGTCAGTATGAACCTCATATTCTACATTCAAATATTCTAACTGCAGCGATATAAAATATCAAATTGTGTTTATCAATATCACTGCCCTAGTCTAAATGTTGACTACCTTAGCAAAAAGTATTGTCGAGTTGGGTGCAGAGGTTGGTGCACAAGGATGCAAATATCACTGGAAGGGAAATTGGATTTTTTCTTTTAACAGCTGATCAAATATGAACCTTTATAAGTAATGATTTATGTCAGAACTGTCCCATTATTTGCATTTGAGTGTATTATGTGCCCCTCGTGCGTTATTTCAAGGTATTCTTTGATCTAGTTTATTTTGGCATGCAGTACACCGGACGAGGCAATGACCACATATGAAATACTACTGTACCTTTTGAAACGTTTTTTTTTTTTTAATAAACCAGGTTGTGCAACGTAATTGACAATCTGCCTTTTTAATTCTGGCTCAACCGGCCTTAAACTATGAGAACAAGGCAATCCGCTTATTTTACAAGATGTGTATTTGAAATCACTGTTGATCAAACTTAAAAAAAAAAACGCATATGCAAAAATTCTACAACGTACAGAATGATTGTTTTCATGAGATCAGATCTGAAAATGCACCCTAGAGCACATCCCAAGTGACAGCAACATGGGCGTGAGCTCCTAATGCGTGGACACGTTTTAGGTGAAACTTCCAAAACCTTACCCCCAATCAAAATCTTTACCGTTGATAGATAAAGACCATACACGCCAATCAGTACCCCACCCTGAGCCACAAGATTAAACCACTGCCTTCAACGGGAGGAAATTGCCGAAATAAATTCACTCATTCTTCATATTGATGCCGCGTCCCTCTTAATCAAATAAATATAAACTCAAATCCCTCAAGTCCTCTGATAAATGCAACAATTAACATCTCGTCAAATAAAAACTCATCAGCACATGCATTTATTGCAAAACATCGAATCTGAAGATGAAGGGGTGACCAGGAGAAGGACAAGAACAAAGAGGGCAAGAGGGACCCTCCAAAGACATCAGCCCCCAAAACCGACAAAACCGCACAAAGCACAATGGCCTATTTGGGCACGATAACAAAAATGACTGAGAAAAGGAATAAGGGATTTCCTTGAGGCTGGAAGGGGTGCCCAGCTGTTATTCACATATTTCAATTCTGGATACCTTTTATGACGCTAAACAGAGATGATAGCAACGCAGAGAACGTACTTCCAAAGCGGCGTTGCCGTTGAAAATCTGCTTTCGTATTTCTACAGGTTTTAATGATGTAAAGATTAATGCAAACGTCGGCATGCTTTAATAGCTATGTAGCATGTAATGTGGCCTATTACTGACATGAAACTGACACCACCCAAATCGGGGGATGCAAGTCTTTATTTGATGAAAATGACTTAGAGATCTTCTGTTTTTTGTTGACAGTCATGCTTACAATGACACGGTCAACTCATGCGGCTCATTTTCAGCATAACACAACATTCGCCGTTTACTTGGTTGTTCTCTATGGCAGATTTCGTCACCAAATTATGAATTTGCAAACTGAAACACACTCTATTGGCATTAATTAGGTTTCTAACTTTCATCTGGTCCCTACTGATGCAATCTATGTGTTTGAATGTTGTGCATACTCCCCAGATGCTCCAACTGGGGAGAGGATGAGGGTTAGGGAGCAGATCGTGTATATTTTAACAAATTAATATGCACAGAAGTTGTGAGATGCTCTTCGGGGGTCTGCCCTGTGTGCTAGTGGTAGGTATGCTATAGATCGCCCCAATGAAGACTACCCAAGAGGGTGTGTGGTAGTGATCAGTGAAAGGAGTATGTGTATGTGTATGTTTTAATCAGAGCTGAACTGCACGTTTGCCTGTGTGTGTCTTTCTGTTGCAAGGCATCTTCTACTCCATGTTTGTTTCAATGAGGAGCATATCCGGGGTGTGTAGTCTAGGAGTGGGTGGTGAAGTCAGCGAAGTTTTTCGTGCTCCGTGTAGAGCATGGAGTTCCAAAAAACACAGCGTAGTGGAGCAGAGTTTTTTCCTTGTTCGTGCTCGTCAGCTATGAGTTGGCAAGCACAAGCAAGGAAAATCTTTCTTAAGACCACCCTCCGGGCGAGATTTCTCAACGCCAGTGGTCGTAGTATGGCTGCGACCACTTGCATTAGGAAACCTTCATTCATGCTGAAGTAGCTGCTGCATAAGTAGAAAATCAACTTGAGCAGCAGAAAGTAAGCAGTGCTCTCTTGCGCTGCGCATGGAGCCGTTCGCGCTGATTTTTCTGCGCAGGACAAACACCTGGCACTAAAAATCATCGGGAACGGCACGACCTAACACTCTCCGCCTACTGCAGAACTCCGCGTTTGCAGAGCTCCGCTTAGCGCAACTCCGCAAATTCCGCCCAACTTGGTGTACTCCACAAATGTATTACCTGAGGTTGCCAATCAAATGACTAAGTACTTTAGGCCTTGCAAGAGCTATGGAAAGTGCCTGATAAAAACCAATACAATTGCTTCTGTGGCAGAGTTCTTTGCTTCATCCACCACTTCTTCTGTGTGGTAGATTGGTAGGTTATTACCTATGTTCTAATCAGGGCTCTTTCTTAACAAAACTAGCACACTTTACAAATCAGATACTCAGAAACCTAAGCATCTCCCATATAGTACTTTAAAGAGGCAACATCAGAAGATTTGGATATATGGTGGGTAGGGTAGCGGTATTGTAACAAATCAATCTTTTTTGGATTATAACCCCATATTTTTTTGCCTTTTTCTGGGCCCTAATTTTGCTTTTTTTTTTTTTAAACTCAGATGATCTTACACAATGTTAGGAATTGTTTTTTTGGTTGGTGAAGGTATGCACCTAAGCCAGGCAGAACCTACCCACTCTAGTCAGGGTGAGGAGGTTACACACCCAGGATAACCCCTGCTCACCCTCTTGGTAGGTTGGCATGAGTGGTCAGGCCTAACCCGGAGGCAATGTGTAAAGCAATTGCACAACACACACAACACACGTGACACAACAAATGCACCACAAAGGAAACACAACACCAAGTTACATAAAAATAAACTGTATTGTATAAATCATCATCAGACCACACACAACATGTATCTGTAATATCCTGTTACACTAGCGGTTGTCAGAACATTACTCAGGTACGATTACTCTGTAAAGGCTAACAGTAGTCATAATAAAAACACATAGGTTACTGGTTATACTGCAACAAAAGTATTAGTCAGGTTGTCATTATCAACAAAAACTTACTTGGAATGAACACAGCATCATGAAGGTATTTAGGAGAGAAACCTTTCCCAATGACATAAGTCATAAAACAATATTACCAACATGGGCGCCCACAAAAGAGAAATATTCCCCTCTGCATATAAATTCACACAATGTGGTGTTTGAGGGGAAAGACGGCGCTCACACAACACCAATATGCTTAAAAAGTGATTATCTTTCAAAAGTCTAACGTATTACTTCTAAGGCGGTGCTCTTAGGGGGGGGGGGAAATTCACCCAAAACACCCTCACAGTCCTAAAACTGTGCCCACAAACAAATTCAATTAAGGCACACGCCTGGACATTAATATGCAGTTACAATTCAATCATTATTCTCACGGAAGTCCACCTCAGAACAATATGTTCTCCCCCATTTGGTCTTCGTCAGCCAGCATCAGCCAAATCCAGTCCAGGAATCCAGTAATTTATTGCAATTCAGTAAGTCTTCAAATTCTACAGCTTAGTTAAGACGGCAACAGTTCAATTCCAATAGCCAACATGTGTTCTGTCTCTGGGATGTGTCCCTATAATATGACCCCCTTAATACCATTATATCAGTATTTATCCAACAATATACTTGTGAAGGCCCATTCCGACACCCTAGATCATCAAAGTAGGTTCAATACCTATGTACATTGGTAAAGACCAGTCCCATCTATGCTCAATGGACCATTGCTGTTAGTTGAGGGGTCTAATAAGTTGAATGCCTCTCTCTATTACATGCGTCTGTTCCCCGTACATGTGTAGTCACAGCTGAAAATTAGTAAATGTGACTCCATCTCGGATTGTTACAGTGGAATAACCCAAGTCTTCAACAGAGCCCATAAACTCACCACTAGCTCAATGTTTGCTTTATTCCATTAGGTGCATGATTATCTTCACACTCCCTAATTCGGCCCGTGGAAAAAAAAATTGACATATTGGGCATTAGGCTTAGATAATGCATACAATTTACCCATAATATGATAGTAAATCATGCACCTAATGGAATGAAGCAAACATTGAGCTAGTGGTGAGTTTATGGATTCTGTTGAAGACTTGGGTTATTTCACTGTAAAGGTCCGAGATGGTGTCACATTTACTAATTTTCAGCAGGGACTCTGCATGTACGGGGGATAGAGGCATGTAATAGAGAGAGGCATTCAACTTATTAGACCCCGAAACTAATGGCAATGGTCCATTTGGCATAGCTGGGACTGGTCTATACCAATGTACATAGGTATTGAGCCTACTTTGATGATCTAGGCGGTCAGAATGGGCCTTCACAAGTATATTGTCAGATAAATACCAATATAACGGTATTAAGGGGGTTATATTATTAGTGTAGGAGGCATCCGGCAATTATATTTTCTGTATGTTGATACTCAGCAAAGTATGTAACATGTGGATATAGCTAACTGTGTTTGGTTTCCTCACAAATGGTGATTTGTAATTGTGGGGATTTTACATAAGATTATATTAGTAAAGTGTGATATATTATGGTTGTTATATGATTTTCACAACCCTGATGAAGTCACGGGGACACATCCCAGAGAAGAAAACATGTTTTGGCTGTTGGCTGCTGGAAATGAACTGTTGCTGTTGGAACTAAGCTGTAGAATTTGAAGACTGACTAAATTGCAATAAATTAATGGATTCCTAGACTGGATTGTGGCTCATGCTGGATGACGGAGGCCAAATGGGGGAGATCATATTTTTCTGAGATGGACTTCAGAGAGAATAATGATTGAATTGTAACTGCACATTAATGTCTAGGCATTTCCCCTCTGTACTCCCAGAGTAAGGTAAGCACAACATATATCACTCCATCGGGTCATAAAAAAGAAATATTCTGTACATGAGAGGAACACCACTGTGAGGAGTAATTATGGCACGAATCAACAGCCCCTTCGATACGTGGTTCACCATGCTCCTGCGCGGCTTCTACAAAGAGTGTGGTGAATGGGGCACACTCCAGCCCCACAGAAGCTCCTGCACTCCTATTGAAAGAAGTGTGGCATTATCCTGGCTCAGCTGGGACTGGGCCTCCATCGAGGGTTCCCTTCCCGCCCGGCTTGCTAATTCTCTGCAGGCCATTGAGGAGGATGTCACCAACCATAGGGGGGGCCAACACAGTAAGGAAATGGTTCGGGGGCCCTACCGGGGCCCCTTTGACAGCTGCTTGCATGCACGCAGGACAACAGCAGAGGTAGGGGGCTGCCGGCTGAGTGCTGAGAGCCAGGGGAACCTCCCTTGGCCTCTCCCCAGTGACAGGCCGTCTGGTCAGGTGCGGCGAGGCAGCTCAGTCATCTCGGCGATGGGGGCAGCCTCACTAGTGTGGCCCGCAGCCCTGGGGAAAACAAATACTGCTCTGGTCCTTCCGTGATGAGTTCAGAGAGCTGCCTGGGCCACGGTGGTGATCGCACCCTAGTAAGTGTCGGTTTGTGCCCCCGGGTCACCACAGAGTGCGCTCCTTGCCTGCTTGCCAAGAAATATTGGTGGACACACCTGCACTTCTCTCTTCTCACAGGGGTAGGGGGAGTAGGACAGCAGCACTTGCTTCACCCTGGGAGGTGCTGGAAAAGTACCCAGCACTCTTCATGAGCTTTCCAGGCCCATAAAGTGCCTCTCACACTCTGGTCCCAGGGGATGCCAAGGAGCAGGAAAGCAGCACTCTTCACTGCTGGGCTCCAAGGAGGCACTCAGGGGGACACAAAGATGGACAGCAGCGGACAGAGAGACCACCATCCAAAAGACAGGAAGGGGCAATCTCTTCAAACAGTCCAGCAATGCCAGTACAGCCCAAGCCTAGGGAGGCAACTGGTCAGCAGGGCAACAAGCAGAAAAGCGATCCTGATGAATCCTTTGTGCCACCTAGCAGAAGCCAGACAGCAGGGCAACAAACAGAAGGGCAGTCCAGATGAGTCCTTTGTGCAGTCCAGTAGCCTCTCTGGCAGGTTTTCGGTCCCAGTTCCAAAAGTGCTCTAAAAATATGGGGGAAAGCCCCCTGTACTTATACTCATTCTGCACAGTCTCCACAAAAGGGGGAGAAGGGGATTCAACCATTCCTAACTGTTTCTAGGAGTGTCCCCTCTCTCCTCCAGCACAGGCTCCGGACATCAGTGAGGGATAAACAAGCCCTTTGTCTGAGGCCAGGGCACAGCATTTACAAATGCAGGTGTGCCCCGCCTCTCCCTCTCTCTGCCCAGGAAGGCCATTCAGTATGAAGATGCACCTCTGTAACACCTCCACCCTCCCTGTGTACAGGCTTTCTGAAAAGTATGCACAAAACCCTGCTGTCACTCTGCCCCAGATGTGGATTGGAGTCAAGCTGCAAAACAACAGAGTCATAAACACAGAGAAAGGCCTACTTTCTAGAAGCAGCATTTCTATAATGGTAAAAAATAAAGAAAGAAAAATAAAACAAATACCTACACCTGTATGCAGCATTTCTCACTACCATTCCAACCATACAAAACATGCCTACGCTACCCCTCATAGATCAGACAGTACCACCTAGATATAAGGTAAGGCATCTCCAATGCAATCCTATGAGAAAGCAGCACTCAGGGCAGTGCAAAACAAAATAGGATGTTTGTCACTTCCAGGACAGGCCACACAACCAGGCACATGTCCTGCCTTTTACATACACAGCACCCTGCCCATAGGACTAGCTAGGGTCTACCTTAAGGGTCTTATATGTAATAAAAGGGGAGTTCTAGTCCTGGCAAGTAAATTTAGATGCCAGGTCCCTGTGACAGTAAACTGTGCACACAGGCCCTGCACTAGCAAGCCTGAGACAGGTTTGAATGGCTACTTCTGTGGGTGGCGCAAGCTGCGCTGCAGGTCCACTAGTAGCATTTATTTACAGGCCCTGGGTATAGGGATACCACTGTACAAGGGACTTACAGGTAAATTAAATGGGCCAATCGGGTAGAAGCCAATCATACCAAGTTTACAAGGGAGAGCACATGCACTTTAGCACTGATTAGCAGTGGTAAAGTGCCCAGAGTCCTAAAGTCAATAAAAAGGGTCAGAAAGAATAGGAGGAGTAAGGCAAAACGTTTGGGAATGACCATGTAAAAAGGGCCACGTTCAACACATCCCCTCTCATTCTCCAAACTGTTGGCTCTCTCTTTATTATTCCTTTACCCTGTGGCTGGTTCTTTTATATTAGATTTCCAGACCCTTAAAAAGGTCTATATCTCTTCTAAGGTGAACTGCTGTCCATTATGTGAGCATATTTGACTCAGACAACCTTCATGTGAAAAACCATCTGCCAAGTGATCAACAACATTGTTTGTGTCGACATCTTTCACAAAATGTACTTCTAACCATCTTACCTGTAGTCCTCTAACACCACAGCATATTTTGTGCAAAATGTATCACATTGCATGAACCAAGAAAGTCAACGCCCAGCTTTACCCACACACACTCAGTTAAATCCACCCCATTGGTTGCACACATGTATTTCACATGTTTATCAGACTGCCTACATACAGTGCTCAACACCGTTATCCAAGTGAGGCTACCAATATTTCTCACACAATCCTTTTTTAGGAGCTCAAATGGCCCTGGAGAGCAATATTTAGCCGTTTAATCTAGTGTACACCGATAACCAGTGAGTGTTTTAGATTGTCACTCTTGAAATTTAAAACCCTTCAATAGACATCTCAGATTTAAGATCCTGTACACTTGGAAACCCACAAAGTAAGGAGCTTTCCCTGCACCATATTTTCCTAACCCAGCTCACCGCTTTCTTTACCTCAGAATCTTCCACATTCATCCATCTCTTGATCTTTCATCGTACTTGCCTCATCCTTAAACAGTGGCAGCCTAGACAACAAGTCCACTTTTGTTCTTGACACATGCTCAACTTCAAAGTGATGTTTTAGTAACTTAGCACATCACCCCAACGACCATACCTTTCTTACAGTTTGCCTTTTTGAAATGGCCTAAGTGGTTTGTGGTTTCTTTGTAACCTAAATTTAATGTAAAAAAAAAAAAGCATTAAGCATGCTTACTATCTCAGCATGCATGAACTAACCTACATGGCACTGATGTGATCCTCTGGTGGTGCCTGTTTTCAAACAAGTTATGCAAATCAAAACTGGGGCTTATACCAGACAGCATATGTGATCTGCGTATGCAGCAGCACTTGGGAGACAATCATCAATCCAGCACGAGTTCAATGTTCAGTTGTGTGGTACAGACCTCGTCATCAGTATTAAACCATCCCAGTCACAGAATGTAGAACATTACAGAGATTGTGTTATGGCTGTGGTGAAGGCAAAAGACATGGAACAATTAGGCATCACTCTTGGTCACTAGGATATACACATTTGTTATAAAGCTCATTCTGTCAAAAACACAATTGTAATATTTTTAGGGCTAGCGGGCTGCACAATTTAGCTTATATGTGTGAAAGTGTCTTATGGTTGTTTAGACTGAAAATAAAGACAAATCATCTTTACTCTTAACTGAAATATTCATTTGTGCCATTTGGACTCTTAACATTGTGTCGCTATTTGAGTCTAGTTAAGAGGTCCATATAAGATATAGGAGATCAAATCCTAGGTGTGTAGTGGAGGAAGGGTAGGGCAGTTCTGAAAATGTTAGGCAAAAAAACTTAAATGTGGTGATTGGAAATGCTGTGCCCTACCACATTGGCACTACAAAGTAAAAAGATACAATTTGAAAGTATTTCTAATCGTGGTCTGGGTGCAACCAAAATTAATTAGACAATTTTGAGTTGACAACTAGATCTGTGCAGTGGTTTTTCAGCACTGACGGTACAAAGTTTTGTTATCAGGTGTGCTAGGAAGCCTACACATCTAAGAACACAACTGGCTGTCAAATGAAACCCCAAGACTGGAAACTAGATGTACTGTTCATGTGCAATGATGGAACAACAACACTTGGCATAAATTCCACGTTGGTTTATCCTCTAATTAACCATCCTATCTATTCACTACTCTGGATTAAGGGACCTGTAATCCACACCACTTCAATGACCCATTTCTTTATATTTCTACTGACCTAATAATGTGAGATATAGCACAGCTGTAGAATCATTACAATATGACATAGGATATACTTCCTACACACAGTAGCCAACTAATGCATATTCACTAAGCAACAGTCTACCTTCAAGGTGCTTTAAGATTTTTAGCTAAGAAAAACAAATAACAAGATTGATGGGTGCAGCCTGAAGTGGGTCTCATGCTCACTGTGCCATAAGGACCTAAGTTGTACCTCATTGAGAAGGCCTTTGTAGGCCTGGGTTTGCTTGTGTGCTGTCTTAAGGGGACCTGCCCTGGTGGTTTGGGCTGGGCTGTTCTCATTGGTACAGGGCCAATGCTCATATTGTTTACTATAGTCTTCATTAAGTGGACTCAGCCTCTTCACATTCTAGTCCCTTACAGTTGAAGTATCCTACAGACAGGCCCCTTTAAAGTAATTCCTTCCTTTCCTTCAATTTTGTTTTTTAAATAAAAAGATCACTACGCTAATACAAGGGGTATATTGCATCACTTCCCCAACAGGAAATTCTGTAATCATACTAACCAAAAATCTGTCACAAATTAAGGTCACCAATACGGGAGGGAAAGGTAGGGTAAAGGACTGTGATGAAGAAAAGAAGGACTCAACATAGTTTAGATTTTACTGTAAGTAAACTGAGCATTACCATTTCATCCCTCTTCCTTAACAATTGAGAAAATAACAAGCAATTAAAGGTGGCACTGAAGTATACCAAAATATATAAAGTAATACATAAGTAAGAATTGTAATAAACACTGAACAGGATATTAAATCGCCATGAACAACAAAAAGAATGCCAATCAGTTACAGTGCTTAAAATGACAGACTACAATTTAGCACCAGAATTTACCAGATGTGACCTTTAGCGCTCAATTTATCTATCTCCAGAAGCCCAGGTAGCAGCTCTACACACATTAACAATGGAACCACCAGTGCCACTGGCCATGAAGCAGACTTTCCTTTTGTGGAACATCCTAGGACTGTAGAACGAATAGTAATACCTGCTAGGTCATAAGCTATAGAGCTTTCAAAATAAACCCATTGACTCAGAGTTGCAACTAAAGTTTTAAGACCCTTCCAGCAAGAAGGGTATGTTGCAAAGAGTCAGATTTATGAAATTAAGATGTACTCCATAAATTAGTTTGTACAGCCCTGCCAACATCCAGCTTATGTAGTCAATGTTCTTCATCAGATGGGAAGGACAATCTTCTGATTAAAATGAGATGAAAGTCTGAAAACAATTGAGGGAGAAAAAAAAGGGTAAGGCAAAGAACATGACTTTCAGGTAGGAAATGTGTAAAGGGTCAGACAAATAGGTAGCCCCAGTTTCACCCAGCCTGCATGCTGAAGTAATACCTACTTTGAAAACAACTTTAGCAGAAAGAGCCTTACATGAAGATTCTTCTAAAGACTCAAAGGGCACACACAGAAGAGATTCGAGGACCAAATAAAGACCCAAGGCATTATAGGAAAGCAAATTTTGAGTCGGCTATATCAAAGCGTCTTAAAAGACAGGATGCTAAATCAGGAAGAGCATCAAGACTTTGCCAAGGTCTGTGAAAAGCCACAAAAGTTGCAAGTTGATGTCATAAAGGTGGAACCACCAACCTGAGAATGAAGACCTCACAAAGGAAATCAAGAAAAAAAAATGTTTCTAACGACAGGAGATTTAAGTCATTTGAGGTATACCAACATATAACAGTTTTTGTTATATGACCTCAAGGTAGAAGATGACAGGATGGTTGAATAACTAACAGCACATTCAGAGATTACAGATTACAAACGCTCCTCTCTCTCTCACACATAAAGCCATCAACTTTAGCTAGATCAGGGATAAATAGAAAAATTAGGCTGTTGCAAAGAAGATGGGAGAATAAGCAGAAGCCATTCTCGACCTACACTCAACTCCCTGAGCAGTGGAAATCATGACTTCTTTGGCTGTGATGGAGCCACCAAAATCACCTGAGTTTATACTCTGTGAAATTTGATGAGAACAGTCAATGTCAAGGGAAAGAGAGGGAAGGCAAAAAGGAAATCCAGTGGGTAAAAGGGTGCTAGTGCATTGATTGCTAACGTTTAGAGATCCACCCCTCAGAAAATAACCTCATTTGTAGAATTTGCACAAAGATCTACCAGGAGATTACCAAACCTGTAATAAGTCTACTGAATAGGTCTATCCTTACTGAATATTCTATAGTGGGTGGCAACACCCTGTTTTGAAGATCCACTGACATATTATCCGTCCCTTGGGTGTAGGCAACTAAAAGGATGAGAAGGTAAGTTTCTGCTCAGGTGCATTGTCTGTGGCTATTTCCTTCTGATTGAACTTTCATTTCCCCTGCCAGTTCATGTAGCATTTTGCCATCAGATTACCTGTTCTGACCAGGAAAACATTTCTTGTCAGTAAAGGGGTGAAATTCACCAGGGCTCAGAAGATTTCAGTCAGTTCCCTCCAGGTCGAAGGCTGAATAATTTCTCTCTAAAGCCAACATTTCTCATAACCAATTTAACCCACATTTGCACCTGAACCTCGGATCCTGGCACCCATTATTAGCATTAAGGGGGTTCGGAAGAGAGAGGTCTACTCCCTTAGGTGGGTTCTTGATTAGAAGCCACCATTGTACAAGTAGATGGAGTGACGTAGTAATAGGAATCAACGCTGCCAGATCCAATGAAGTCAGAATTTAATGTGATGTGATAAAGAAAGTGATAAACAAATCCTGCTCAGGGGGACCCAAAGACTGAGGTCACCATGCCGCCCATTGATGTGAAGCCAAAGGCAAGCAGAAGTTGGCTGTTTCCTCAGAAGAGGGCAAAGGAGAGACTGAAGCTATTTCCAGAGACATGCTGAAGAGCCCTCCTGTGAATTCCAGAAGCTGAGGTGGTTGAATCATTTACTTTTCTTAGCTTAAGACTCTCTAAATGGTGAAAACTTTGCAGAGCATCATGTGTTGTGTTATTAACAAAATGGCATGAAAAAGCCAGTCATTCTGATACGGGCACATTTGAATGCCTTCCTGATTTAATATGCCTACCAAAGAGGCAAGGACTTTTGTGAAGATATGCAGGACAAATGCCAGTCCAAATAGAAGTACCCTGAACTAGTATTGACTGTCAAGTACAGCAAAACAAAGAAACTGTTTATGTAATGCCTTGGTAAAGACATGAAAATGACATCCTGGATCTCTATGGAAGATATGACATCTTTCAGAGTAACAGCAGGAATTATTGCATGAAGGGTCTCCATTTGAAAATGTATGGTCTTCACGTAGGCGATCATATTTCTGAGACTGATGATAGGCCAATATTGTCTGAAGATCTGGATACCAAGAAAGATACTCATTAAGCCCCTCCTCATGCTGAGGGATTGCAGAAATTGAATATTTTGAGGTAGTTTCTGAATCACCATAAAAAGAGCTGGTTGTTTGATTGGGTTGTGAGGTAGAGATGTTCTGCAGAATAAGGAGGAAGAAGTAATGGAATGAGACTCTATGGAATGATATCTCTTACCTTGCTCAGAACCCATCTGTCTGTTACATCTTTATTCAAAATGTTGCAAAATAACATCACACTTACAGGAGGCATGCATCAAGAACTCCCCGATCTCCCCTTGTTTTCACCCAGACAATGGAGGCATTGGAAGCTAAAATCCAGAATAACCCTGCAATCCGCGTAATGTAGGTCGGTGGTAAGGAACATAAATTGGCCTTATTCACTGATATTTTATGCTTTATTATTGTTCCAGACTCAATCATACCAGTACTGATGGGGGAACTAGAATTATTCGCTCTAGCTTAAGGCTTAAAAATTCTTTTTTCTAAATCCTGGAGCATGGGAGTAGTGGGTCCAGAGAAAAGCTTTTGGGGTCCTGTCCAAACCAATGGTTTCCAATGGGTGACATCAGCAATTACATACTTAGGGGTCGAACTTCTGACTCTCGTGAATGCCCTCTACAAAGGCAACATTCCCTGCCTTCTCACTGCCCTTTACACAGACATATGGGTCGGGAAAATTGGGGATGATTTTATTAGGCCGGCTCAACTGCCTTAAAATGAACTTTCTGCTTTGATTATTGTATGTTCTCCAAACCCTTCCCCTTACTATCTCTAAACCAATGCAGGGTGGAACGGATGACTCTTTCACCCAGCGTCCGAAGGTTGTCTGGGTTTTCTGGAAATCCCCACATATATCCTGGTGGCACAGATATGACCCTCCTTAGACTAGAACCACGACTCTGACAGGTGGAGCAGGCCTTTTCAACAACACAGCTAGGTGGCCTTTTTGGCTTCCCAAGTCAGTTTGGATGCACAGTCCCCTACCTCTACCACAGACATTCACGCTCCTGCAGCTTTTGACCGTCTTCCACTCCACCCTCATCAGAAGACTACATGAAACAGGCATCCAAAGAGACTAGTCCTCAACTGGATCTGCTCTTTCCTTACAGGAACAACACAAAGAGTCAGCCTGCCACCCTAAAAGCTAGAAACCAAGATCATCATCTATGGGGTCCTCCAATGATCATCTCTCAGCCAGACCCTTTTCAACATCTACATGAACCCACTGGTAAACTTCACCAGTTCGCACAACATCAACATTCTTTCATATGCAGACAACACTCAATTGATGCTCTCCCTGCGTAGTGCAACTTCACCACTTCTGTGGCCACCAGGATCAGATCCAGATGCCTAAAGCTCAAAACAGACAGGTCTGAAGTGCTGGTCTTCAAAAGGAAGACCTCTATATAGGACTACACCTGGCGGCCAACAGACCTCGCCCCACACCAGTCTCATCTACCCATGCCAGAAACCTAGAAATAATTCTTGATGACCACCTCGACATGTCAGCCCAGGTAAACGCAGTGATCTCCACCTGCTTCCACATCATTAGGATGCCATGGAAAATCTACAAGTGGCTACCAGAGACCACCAGGAAAACAAGCCCTTATTACCAGCATGCTCAACTACAGCAAACCACTCTAAGCAGGAATCACCAAACAGCTTCTAAGCAGGCTCCAAACAGTCCAAATGCTGCAGAAGTACTTGTCCTCGACCTACCCTGCAACACTCGCATCTCTCTATACCTTCAAGAAGTTCACTTGCTCTCCGTATACAAGCGTTTTCAATTCAAATTACTCACACAAGGCATTACAGAACAAAGGCCCTACCTACCTCAATAGCAGCATACACTTCCACCACCCCTCCAGACACCTCCAATCGGTCAGACTCCCACTAGCACAGATACCCCACATACACAAAAACAAACTGGAAGTCACACCTTCTCCCACATCTCCCCCAAAGCCTGGAACGACCTAACACAGCACATCAAGGCCTTCTCATTGCTTCTTGAGTTATGCAAGATGCTGAAGTGAAAACAAGGCTCTTCCAGTAATTCCTTCCCCCCTTCTCCCCTGGGAATTCACAGCCTAGATGCCTGAGAAGCACCTGGATACCCTAACAGGTGATTAGTGCTCTATACAAATAGCCATAACATAACTATGCTCACTGTGACATAGCACTCAAGCTGCATCTCACGGATGAGGTAGGCTGAAACCAGACTTGTGTTGCTTGAGTTCTTGTCTACATAAAACAATAACTAGCAGTTTGACCTGAACTGTTCTCACAGGAGCATATGGTTTTTCTCTCTCGTGCTCTCTAGAGTGACACACTCAGCAAAAAATGATGAACTGGAGTGTAGCCCTGAGTGATCACTAGTGGTTGACATCAATTCATGCACTCATTTCATCACTTTTTTTTGTATTGTAACATTTTAACAGGTTGAAGTATATTTTCAGGGCTACACACCCAGTGTGACGTGTCATACTCTAGGCGTTCACATACCTGCTAAAGATAGAGAGAAGTGGGGGGAAGGGTTACATGTTTAGTGGCTGCTTCTTCCACACACCCACAACTCGGACCACTTCAGAGCTCAGGTGGAAGGAGCTCAAAAATGTCTTAGCAGTAACATGAAAGAAAGATAGTGCTCAGCAGCTGCCTTTAACACACTGTCGATGTTTAATGTGCTCAACTCGCAAATTATTTGCACATCAGCAGCAACGCCCTTCCATTTTAGTTTCCTTTTCAGTCCCAGCTATGTCAAAGGCATTTGGATTATCTATTGTTTTCATGTAACCACCCATAGACTGTCTGACAAAGCGAATCCAAACCCAAGAACCCTGACCCAGCTTTACACGTTCACAGTTTCAACCACTCATGGTAAATTCTACTTTACCATTGCGAAAATGTTATTAGTAATTATTAATTGAGTTTTGTAACACGTGATGAATTCTGCTTTACCTACTGAAACAACAAATGTTTAGATGTTTTGATGAATAAATAATTCACTGTTTATGCGAATAACAAGGTTGGAATAATTGCGTGTTTTTGTACTTTTTAAACCTATTTGGAATAGAGCCGTTAGTAGACTACTTTTCCGAGCTCGAGCACTTCTTAACATCTCCACGCTCTCGAGCTGTGAAACTGACCAAAAGAATCCCTCCAGCGTACGTCATCTCTCGCACAAGATTCATCCCACTAGGGAACTACAAAGCACACGCATCACTCGAGCACCCTCTGTTCTTTGTTCCTGTTCGTTTTCCTCTTCTTTTTTACCGCAACACTGCTCAGTCCCCAATTACAAATGGCCCGTTCAATTGCTATCACGACACAAACACGTTTGTAACGAATCACAACTATTAGTGGTGAAACGTTTAGCACACACTGTGTTTACTAAGTTCAATAAATATGGCACCCTTCGTTAAATTTCGGCAGTAGGTGTACAATGGGGGTGGAATTTACCTTGATATTCAGATTTTGGCGCATTGAACACCAAAATATGCAGGTTAAATCCTCAAAGATTGAAAAGGGTGAAAATTCCAAATATCGCGATGTCGAATTGTGTGTGAGGCCCTAAATATCACATTTGACACCAGTTACTTGTAATCAGGCGTTCTGTCTCGTTCTTCTTTTTGATATTCATGATTGGGGTGGGGAAAGGTTAACCTTGACTCCCCTCCTGAGTTTCTAAACTTTTGATTGCTTATGTGAAACAAGACGAATGTTCAGCTAAAGACCTGCGGCTCAATATGTACGATCTCATCTTTAAAACCAAATAAAAAGACTCCAAAGTAAATACAATTCAGATTTAGGCGTTTTCCCGAAATTCAGTCACATCGACCTGCTGAAAATCTACGCACAATTCTGTGCATGAGCGATGTCCTTCCTCGCCACATGTCTGATGCAAGTTCACTCCTTGCAATCCATTACAGGAGACAGCTGCTAGGAGGAGAGTAAAAGCTAACTGCAGTATAAATCCCGGAAAGGCAGATATTTGGGTTCAGCCCGCAGGTTCCAACCTAAATTGCTAGAAAGAGAAATTGAGAAAGCACCAACAAAGCAATGAGTAACACCCGAAGAGCCTCCATCGTTGAGGCACGTGGGCTGGCGGCAGGCACCTTTTTAGACAGGCCTTTTAGGTTGGCCGCAGAACTAGATTCTCTGAGTCACCCAGGGTAAGCGCTGTTCTATCAAGACCTGGGTGCTTAGGGTCACAACACACAAAATGGACGTGGAGCAAGGTGTGGGGAGAACAGAGAATGAATGCAGCATCTAAACCAAAAGAGGCTGACAAGAGGCGAGAGAGTGGGACAGAGATCTTAACAGCAAGAGAAGAGTGCAGGGTGGAGGAGAAATGTGTCCCCATGGAACAGAAACCACACATATATTGTAATTTAGCGTGGTATCTAGATTTTCAGGGAAGTTGGAAATAACTAAATAAAGCAAACGCATCTTACAGTAGACTGCTAAATTAGTTTCGGCCTAAAATGTAGGTTTCCCAACAAACGTTACAGCTTCCCCACAGAAATCCCAAAAATCCAAGATGTTCACATATTTTACACAAATTGTACTGATTCTGGTAATGGCTTATTCAGGGTCATGAAGAGCGCAGATTTTCTTTCTGAACGTACATATTTGAAAGAGAGTGCACCATGGTTTATATATAAAGGGGTAACCATCACATAAATTAAGGAATCTCTGCATGGCTGATAAAAGATTTCATTAGGGAATATACACTAAGCAGAAGCACAATCCGAGGGAAATGGATGGAGGCCTCCTAAGAGGGGGTCTACATACACTTTGCGCATGTTGACACCTGGATAGCCAATTGAAGTGGATGTGACATCCCACATGGAGCACCTGATGCCCAGCACATAGGAGTGGGGGTGAATGGTAGGTGGGGGTTCACAGTTTCAAACAGTATTCTAGCTTCCTCTTACATCAGCTCTCCATTCCTGAAGGAGTAGTGGGCGATGCTATTATACTTACCGTGGCTGACACACGACGATAAAGAAAAACATCTGTCTGCTCAAAGACTGGGGCACTGTGTGCCCCAGCTTTGCAGTCATAGAGTTCAGCCACCCTCGTGGGAACCAACAGCTTCATCCTCCGCTGCTGTGGTGGTCATCAACACACCCTGCATGACTGCAGGCAAAACCATTGTGTTGGGATGTACTGTGAGTAGAGCTGTGCAGTAGCATTCAATAGACCTGTGCTGATGCCCCAGGTGCATGTAATTAAATGCATCAACCCAAACCCTGCCTGTTGGATGGTGACTCTGGGGTGACACATAATCTAATATACAGGAGAGTTCTAATGTTTTCAGGAGGCTCCATGTCTCCAAAATCCAGCAGGGCAATCTGATCAGGGCCCAGACTCACAGAGGAGGAACTAATTTAGATATGTGCGTTTGTGTCCTTTTGATACAGTCAGAACTGTGGCTAAGGGTGTCAAATGTTAAAAGTGGCCAAGGCTTCTGTGGATCTCTGAGTGGGGTGGCATGTTTAACATCCTTTCACAAACTTTTCCCTGATAGATTATCAATCCATTCCTTATGTGGTGATGCTTAATTTTGAACACATATTTTAAAGTCATTAAGGAGTGTGTATAATAGCATGAGCAATAAAATAACCACTTCATATATTAAACAGAATTAAGTAGAACTTCCTGGATAAAAATGCACTATCTGAATACAAAATGTAGTCATATAAAAACGATCAGCAGCAATAGGGGTCGGTCCATGTTTGTGAGACTGCATAAGAAATTACTATAATACCTTCAGATATTAGAGAATTACAGGGCAGGAATTCTTGAACATTTACTCTTAACTGTACTCATCTTGACGAATGCGCATTGATGCCAAGCCAGGCCTATTTCAATAAACCACCCCTCCCCGGGTTATTCATTTGTATCGATATCCAACTTCTTACTTAAAACATTTCTCCCATTCCGCCACTGGCTTCTTCTCAGCTCCTCTATTTTCAGAGGTTTACCATCTTTCTACTTTTTTAGAGATCAGCTTACATGAAGCCAGAGTTCCTAAAAGAGCAGATTGAGAATAATTGACTACTAGGATTTTTAGATTTATGTACTTCCAGTGAGCGTAGCTTTTGCATCTAAAATATTATTTACCTAAGTAAAATCTCTTGGTTGGATCTGGGCTTAATCCCAAAAGATCTGTAGGTCAGGACATTCTATAAAAATATGCTGCCATGAGGGCCAGCTTTAACACTGGTGGCGTCCTGTGTGACAATCATTTGTGTGCCCCCGCTCCAGTCTCCAATGACCTCCTCCTCGGATTCACTCACTAACACAAAAGTGCCCCTCATCTCTAGCTGCTCTCTCACATACATTTCATTTGTTTTAAACCACTGGTAAAGGCTGGTGGCTTTACAAATAAGAATGTACACCTACCAAACAAACTCTTTTTACTACTATTAGGAATAGAGAATGAAAGACAGAGAAAGAATTAACACCCTAGCCTATTTTATACAGTTTGCATGAAGCTCTTTGATGATAGTTCGTAACAGTCACTGTCCCCACTGCCAAGGTCGTAATCAGGCCCTTTGTCTCTAATCCATAAAATTCTCTTCATCTCTCCTGTCTTTACTCTCCTCGGAAATGTCCTTAGGAATTAGTAGATTGTCCCATAATGAAGTCAATCCATGGTAACTGGATATTTGGGAAGCAAGAAGCGTTCCTAATGTGTTCTCTTCCTAATTCTGTTGCCTATAATTAACAGTAGTAGCAAGCTGCTCCTTGGCATAAAATATATTGGTTTCTTCTCAAATCCTATCTGCTCTTAGCATTATAGTAGCTTGGGATAAGGGTTGTAGTGGTCCTTTAACATACTGTCTCCCCTTGGATACTTCTGGATCTTCCCAATGCATCTGCCATGCAGCACTCCTTTAAAAGAGCCCACACAACTAGTATTTATGCACTCCTTCGATTTGTTTTGTTGTAAGTATCCATACTGGTAATGTTATATCTTAATTTCAGTATTTCTAATAAGGTGCCTTTAAATCTCCAATGACATCAAGAATGTCTTCTGCGAGATTGCTGAAGATTGGCTGCCACCCGAGTATGCAGGAGTATGCAGTTATCAGAGAAAATTCCTAGTTTGAGGTCCACCTGTCACATGCACCTGGACATGAGCAAAACTCTAAATTAGGGAAAATTGAAAACCTAGCACTTTTATAAGTATCTGGATGCTGAACATGGGAATTGTCTTTGAGTTTATGTCCTACCATTAATTTGTGTAGTACTTTAGCAACCATTTTCATAGACATTCTAGTCCAATTTCGCTTGGCAGATTAATCTAAATCTGTCATAGTGTTTTTAAAATCCCCATCGAATATAATCCACGGAGGATCATTGTGAGCAACATTTTTTAATAAATTGATGCCTCTGGGTCCTCTGAAGATCAAATTAGCATCAAGGGCTCACCTTATGCATGAAACATCTGCAACGAGCTATCTGCGTTCAGATTCACTCTCATGTCTAGTAGTTATTTGTAGATCTTGCAGCCCTGGAAAATGTTTTCTATGCACGATGATGTTTAATTTTTAATCAGATGGAAAGTGGCTTGTTCATAAGTGTGACACAAATGCGCAATGCCTCCTTCCCCCCCCCCAACACATCCTCGTCTCATTCATCTTAGGGTGTTCCCGCCCCATTTGCACCATGGAAACACGCTCAATTGCCTTCCACAGCAATAATTAGCATGTTTCTGGGGCAGGGGCCTGCATGGTTACCGCGCTACGTCAGGATATGAAATAAATAAATGTATTTTACCACGTTGGCGAACACTTTCAACCGATATTTTCCTCTTTGCCACCGCCTACCTTTGATTTATATCCTGTGTATGAGGTGAGCACAGCCGATGCACAACCTATGACTGGCTTATTGTCTTAAGCCTTGCGAATGTCAAGCACTCTTCACGTTTGCTAAACGCGTTCCAACCTTCAGAAGGCTTTAGTCCACCTCTATCTGAAGAGCAGCTAATGGAGTGATTTGGGGTAATGTTTTGTTGGCAACATTGTGCTCTGTTTTCGAAGCTACCAGTCATCGGTGAATAACACTGGCAGGTGCCACGGAAGGAACTGACATCGACCAAACTGTAAAATATATTCACATTGCCAGTGCCCGCCTTCAAGTGAGCCCTTAATTGTCTAGATATAGAGCTTCCTCTGAGGTTGCGTGCGTGTGCTTTTTTTTACTCCCCATCAAGGGGGTAAAGTGGGGTGAGGCCTCTTCTTGTTTTGCGACTTACTAGTGGATGTGTGACAGTGGAAGGGGCAGATTAATATCGACCACGGGGTGCGGGGGGGACAGGTGGAGAAGGAATCGATGATCGTTGGATATACATCTGTTTCGCACGTGCAGCTGGTAAAACTGTCTAAAAGGGAACGCCGGGGTCGTAAAAACAATGATAAAGCCTTTAATCTAAACGCACAGCTGTCGGAACGACAATAGTCTCCGACCCTCCAGATAACATATCTACCCGAGATAGCAGAAACGCAGGGCACAGGAGTGGTGAACGTAAGGTATTCACGATGGGATTAGCAGCCCCTGCCTGGCAGCTTGATAGACTTATGTTCCTCCTGCAGCTTTCCCTTTGTAACCTTGTGGCATCTAAGGTTAATAAAATAATCGCCATTAAACGAGTGGAGAACGTGTCCACCAGTTCACTACAGCTCTACAAATCCGATATATGTGGTAGTTGAGTTACACAATTGGTTTAGTCCTCGTACAACTGTACGGCGTGTGTAGGGTAGGTAGTGTGCTGCAGCTCCTCTGGAACTTGGTCTACACAGTGGCACTTAGGGCCATGGGTGATAGTTGGGATTTTAAAAAATCATCACTCAAACATGAATGAAAACAGCCCGGGCAGCTAAATCTTGAAGAAAACCTAAAACATATGGCGATATAAGGAGCTGGAACACGTTTTACTGGCTTCAGGCGACCAGATTTACCATCATAGCGCGTACTAACCGAACACCACGTTTCCCGTCGGTGCATTCCTTCTGTAACCGTTGCATTATGGTACAGACAGTCTGCTTGGTTTCAATGTGAAAACATTACCACATCTCCCAGAATTCATTGGTGTGTTCAACGAACTCCGGGCCCTGGAAATATGCTATGGCGACCGGAATCACGTAGTCAGTTTACAGTTTGCATGACATTGACATGACGCTAATGTAAAGAGGAGCCCTCGGTTACACAAGATAACAAACCTCTCCCGGGGCCGGTGTTGCCTATTATGGCGCACGACGCAGTCAAACCTCTTGAAGCTTCAGTCAGGTGTAAGTAACTCGACCACAGGACTTTAGAAGTCGCATTCCAGTATGTGTTTTACTTAAAAGTCTTATGTCTATGACGGGAAAATGTGCGTCCCGTTGGCTGAAGCCACATTATAACTTTTTTCTTAACTATTGTAAACGTTATAGCTCGTCCGAAAGGTATCTCAACACAGTCACAAAGTAACCTCGCTAGAGAAGAGCGGGCTTACGTTAGCCTGAAGCATTCCTAGAAGCACTGTTTCGTGGCGTAACACAGTCCCCTGCAGCGCGGGGGGCGGGGGTGCTACTGAGCCCCTCTCAGCACAGCTCCTGGCCTGTGCCCGGAGGGGGGGCCTTCCACTTTCGTTACGCCGCTGAGAGGAGGGGAGGTGGGTGATTTCAGACATGAGGAGTAAAGTGGACCTAATAAAAGGGACATGTCTATGGTTCTCAGCAGGGCATTGGTAATCAGAGGACGCACCTTTTTTTATTGTGAAATGCACCACCTTACCTGAATAGTTAGTACATTTAAAAAAAATTAGCACGGCTCGGGTATAAAGGAAAGTGAAATGCTAGCACCACATACTAAATGGCCTTTATGTGGGTAGATTGCGAACACAGGACTGTTACCACTAGTACTTCAGTAGCCACGCTCAGGGTCCTAGTGGCCTATAATACAATCAGGAAGTTCCGGATAGGCTGGTACGACAGGTCGTGATATGGGCCGTTTTTCTAATGTTTGTCGGCCGGCTTTATGGCAGACTGTGCAGATTTTACAGTTGATTTCCCTGATATTATCACAAACACTACCTGCTGCAAACTCAAATACACGCAATCTTCCTTTCATACATTGCAAAACACTTATTCAGCGCGTTTCATGAGTTCAGTACAACCCAATTTGGAAACATGCAGTGCTTTAAATGGCCCGGTACTCTCCGGTACTGAGTACCGGCACTTTTTTATTTTGAGAGGGAGAGTACATGGGACCTGCATTTAAGCTTTCTAATTCCCAAATCGGAGGCCACTTTTATTCTGGTGCCCAGGCCTATTCTCCGTCTCAGTTCGACTCTGGTTGCACTGCCCAAATAAATTATATCATACCATGACAAAATCGTGTAGGTGGATCCGAGCCTGTGGCCTTCTGCCTAGGGGCATCCCCAGCAGGTGCACTAACCTGCCGTACTGTTTTACTAGGTATTACAAACATGACAAGAGAAGGGGAGCAATTCATTGAATCATTGGAGCGTTTGAAGATCGAGCATACGTATCCATACGTATCCATCGGGTGATATGATTATACAATATAAGCACTTTTAAGACGAACAATATAGTGTGGACCGTGGCAGCTAAAGCTATCCCTCTGTTGCCGGCAGTTTATTCTATGATCAGGATTAAGAGACCGTACAAATATTACATATACACACACACACGGTCTCCTCGGGATGACCAGTCGATGCGAAACAGACACATAGAACAGGGTGCTGGCAGGTTTAATCACTGGGAAAGTGCACACTCATCCGCGTTAATGAGCCGCACCGGACTCACCTCTGTGCAGGGGGGAGGCTGCTCGGCCACCGCCATCAGGACGATCCCAGGGAGCAGCAGGCAGCAGACTAGAGCCCACGACGGGGACAGGGTGGAAGGGCTGCAGCTTCCTGATGCTCGCCTCCTGCTCTCCGCTTCCATCCTGGAGCTCGCCCCTGCGGGCGTGGATAGCACAGCGCGCCCTGCTCCAATCCCCAGCTGCAAAGGATGACTCTTGGCTTCTAATTTTACTTGCGGTCTTAGGCTCTCTCTTTTCTGACCCTTCCCACTTCGCGGACCCTTCCTTCGGCAGACCTTTCCCAGCCGCCGCTGCTTCTGCTGTTTAACCTACACCGGCTTGGGCTGAGCTGGGATGGAGTAGCAGTGGCAGAGCCGGCCTCATGACGTCACCAGACGGAGGAGGCGGTGAATGGGCGCGCGCACCCAGCTTCCCCTGCCGGGAAGGATGGAGCGCGCGCCCTGGGGCTGCTGGGCACGGGCACTGCCTCTGCCTACCGAACGATGGGTCGCTCTTTGTTCATCCTGGAGTGAATGTCGGCGCTGTCACCTGTCTAATTCATTGACTGCCCTAGATCTGTCATGAATATCACGCTCCTGGAGATTTTGCATGTGTCGCCTTGCTTTGTCACAATCACCCTATGCCTTCAACCCACGTTCATCTTTATTTTCCATACTAATCTATAGTTTAATGTGGTTGAACATAACATCTTAATTGCAATTTATCTAAATGTAGATTTATGACTACTCAAAATAGAATGGGCATCTCAAGCCATTTTCCCTCACAGTTTAAAAAACATTAATCCTATACTACAGTTTAAAGGGGTGGTCCAGAGTAGACAAAAATGTTTTTACCAATCCCTGTATCTAACAGTCATTAACACTAAACGACCTGTAATGTTTCTTGTTTTGATGATGTCTGCTGGGTTTTGGAATTTATAGGGTCTTCGTTTGGTCCCTCCCTCTTGTCCCCCTTTTTCATCACTCTTGGATTCCTCCCTTTAGAACGCTGGGATATGAAGGGTTGGTGGTTTACGATTGGGAATCAGTTATGACGAGGCTCCCTGTGCGAACTGCAATGAAAATAACATTTGCTGATCGCACTAAACCCAAAGGTGTCATAGTGCCGAGCCAAAAAAGATGGCCTCAAACCGAAAACTGAGCTGCAACAGAAGACAGAACCTGTAAGGAAAAGAGCCATGTTGAGATTTTTTTAAACTGTAGAGAAGGAATCTACTTCAGAGATGTGAGCGGCCAGAGTATTTCAGAGCTTAGCAAGGGCAACTGAGATGGACCATCCTCCCCATCTGACTTTTCAAGCCTTGGTACTCATCACCTTTCTACAGCTGCATGATCTAAGAGGTGTACCAATAAAAGAATGATGCAGCCAAAACTTTATTGCTGTCCCTGATGTCACAGAAATCATCTATATGTGACAGTTTATGTATTATGTTAACCAAAGTATTAATAGTTTGTTTGTAGAGTGATGAACTGAGAAGTCATTTTAAATGTGCATTTGCTTAAACTAATGTTAGAAACCCTGGTGGCATCAAGGGTTGTTTAAATGTTTGAAGGACTTAATCAATATTATGTTACAATTTAGACACTAGACTACTAGTATGTATTGAGCCTAAATTGAATTTCTAAAGATTAATGATTTAAATACTTGTGCAAAAATAGAGTAATGTAGTTGCACGTTATATTGACTGAAATGTATGGACAGTCAATTTGTTTAAAGTTGCTGTAACATGAATATTAATGAGGAATTAATACTGCAAAATCTAGGTTTGCATATTAAAATGTGTTCATTAGAACATATTAATTAAATGGGTTGTTTTAACTCTCTTGCATTTGCCTAAGTGAGGCTTGCTAGGCCCTGTATTTAATGACTGTGAAAAGATGCTGAATCATTCTCTAAACATGAATTCTTCATTCAGACTTCTTTCCCATGAGAAGATTAGTTTGGTAATAGGTGACTACTGTTTCACACATGTAGAGATGTAGGTATTTGACCTTGGATGTGGAACATTCTGAACTGTGGAATAGCAAATTAAACTTTTGTTTCAGTCTTGTGTGGGACCACATGGGGAATGCATTTCTCATGAGAGACCTAGGAAGAAATAGGATTGTTTCAGCTTGAAGTAGTGTGATTGATTGCTATTGGATGATGCCTCTTTAACATCAACTGAATTGTTGTTCCGAACAAATAAGATTGTCTTATGAACTTTGATATAGTGATGACCAGTTGGACTTTGGTCAGAAGCTGATGCAGATTTCCTTTTGAACAAAAGATTTGCAGATGAATAACCCCATATGCCGAGCCTCTTAGAGAGATATCTTCCTCTCTGTTTTGCCCCTTTGAGATTGTTGTGACGGTACTTTAGCAGCTTTTATTGGCTTGTTATTTTAGCTGTAGGCCTGCACCCTGTGCCCTTTAGCCTAGTTGAAATTCATTTTATTTTCTGAGCAGAAGCTCTTTTCTGTGGTGATGTTTTATTTTCCATTATCTTTATATATTCTTCACACATAAACTGTTTTCATTGCTCAAGGATCTTTCAAACATGTTGCCGGCACAAAGTGGAACACCGCAATCTCTGCCACTTCACGGAAACATGCAAATTATACGTTAGGACAGTTTTCCTAGAACATTACCTGTTTTATTATAAAACATCTCTGTGCCCCCTATATGTTAGAGGGAGAGTTCAAGCCAGAAGTTTGCCACCTCATGCTACCACTTCATTGCAGCTGTCTGCTGAGACTTGATGTCTTTCTCTGCCTACATGAAACAGGACTCTCAGTAGATTAACAGCCCTCTTCGCTACTACAAAATCCAGATAAGGGGAATGGTGTCTTCCCAGGGATTCTGAAGGTCAGATTAGGGCTAACGTTGCTGTGCTCTAATATGGAACTAATACAGTACTTTAGTGACATAAGTAGGAATTCCAACACCTAGCATTTTGACACTATGGTGGGACCTTTCTTATGTATCACTCTCTTTGTCACTGCATTATTATTATTATGTTTCATCATCCTAATCATTGCAGTACATTCTATTTTATCTTGAACGCAATTGATTCAATAAAGTATACTGGACCAATCTTTGCTTCTATTTGTCTTTGCATGTGTGAGACAAATGTAACTGAGAGAAAAGGATGAGATCTGTTGCAGCACGATTTCCTTGAGAAGTCAGAATGTCATGCACATGGCTGCCACAAATCACTGCCACTTTAGGTGCCGGTGTTGTACTGCTAGCTGGCTGAAAGGGTTAGGACGACAGTTGTCACAAGGTGTGGAATTGGTCTAAGTTCCCCACAGCCTGGCGGTGCTGCCGCCCGAAGCCAGAAGTCTCATTGGTATAATGAGAGCCAACACATCAAGATGTTTTGCTGAGACTTAGGTGCCTATTTCGAGTTCGGCGGATGGGAAGACCCGTCCACCAAATTTCCAATGGGAATTTTGCTGCCTTACTAGCGACCTCCCTGCCAGCCCTATTAAAACTTTCCCGCTGGGCAAAAACCAAGGTTTTTGCCCGTCAGCCAAGCAGGAAAGTGGCAGCAGCATTGTCGCCTGCTTGTAATTGAGCCAGCAGCAATGCTGCCGCCCGCTGGGGGCACCAGCACCCTCGTAATGTGCACTGTCAGCTCAGCAGACAGTGCGCATTACGAGGGTGCTGGGCCCTGGGACCCCTGCGCTACCTATGCCATGGGCATGGGGAGTGCAGGGTCTCCCCTGTGGCCCCCTGCACCTGTTTTCTGCCAGCCTTTTCATAGCGGTGAAACCACCATGAAAAGGCTGGCAGAGAACCAGGTTGTAATCAGAATGGCAGTGTTGAGTTCAGCGCCGCCCAGGCTGATTCCAACTGTACTGCCATCAGCCTGTTGAGAACATTGTTCCAGGCGGAGCTGGAGGTCGTTTGGCGGTGCAACTTCCAAGCTCTTAATTTGGGGGTTAGACCACCAAACCGGTGGCAGTCATGACCGCCACCAAGAGTCTAGCGGTCTGTTGACCACCAGACACATAATGAGACCCTTAGAGATTTTCTTCTTAACACTTTGCAGCAGATGCTTGACCGGGCTTCTGACATGCTGACTCTTCCTCTTTTTACCTACCTTTTGCCCACCTTAGTTGGTACCCTGTGGCTTGAGATTACTTTTTTCCACATTCTTTTTACTCTTTTCGGCCTTTTTGTTTTTTTCCTGCACGTGCTCCGCCACGCACGTTACCCCTTAATTTGGCCAATAGTAGGGTTTTCCCTGTGCCCAGCTAAAGTGGCCTTTGATGATCTGAATTGCATTGATGCTTATAAAAACTGGCAACATTTATTTTCTGCATCTCAGATTCTTTTGTTAATGTTTTGCATTGTCCTTGTAGAATGTTTAGTGTTAATATTACTAGTTCGTTTGAACTTATGTCATCACCTTGAGCAACTCTTGGTGATTCTGAATCTTTATAACTTCATTTTGTGAATTGTTTACATGACATTAAGCTTGAGATTGTAATAAATCCCCTTAACTATATTCCTGATTGAAGTTTTACTTGAATGTCCACATTAGACTTACTGTGTAACTTAGCTGGTCTGTATTGAAATTGTGTTTTATGGCTCTACCGCATCTAATGCAGGGTCCAAAGATCTGTTGACCTCATTGAGCATTGATTCCTGTGAAGGATGAAAAATGCTCCAGCAGATCTGGTAGCAGCAGATGCGTGAGTTTTAATAGGGTTTTTTGCCCTTGCATTGCTTTTGGCCTGAAGTTTGCGGTAAGTGTGATGCTGTGAAGTGTCTTGCAGAGTCGTACTCATTTGATTGTGGCGCTTATTGTAAAAAAAATGCTGCAATTATTGTTGTTGACAGGTCTGTCGTGGCCTAAGATCCCAGAATAACCCACAAGTGTAGAAGACACTTAGTTCATTTATTATCTGCAATAGGCGATTAGTCATGATACTTTGTCAACAGTGCCAATAGTTTCTTTGAGTGAGTGTGAGTTTTGGTTGGTATTAAGTGAAACCTGAGGGCCCATGGAGGATCTGTATCAACCGTCGCGGGAATTGCTGGTCAAGTTTAACTCATTATGTAATTGTAAATACAGCCAGAAAATGTATCTCCATAAAGCTTTGAAGTGTTTGAGTTCCTATCCTGTAGTTTGCAGGCAGGCTTGTGGTCAGTGTGAAGCCGTGCTGGTATTGGCGTAGAGTGCTGCGTTATTATTGATTGAGAACATTGTGAGAAAAGGATAGTGGGACTGAAGTTACTTCCTGATCTGATCGAAGGCCATTGTGATCAATTGAATTTGATTAAAAATGAAATTCCTCTAGGCTTTAAAGAGTGTATTAAGAAGATAAATATTTATTCCAGTTAGAGAGGGCATAGAGACCCCAACCGAAGGCATTCCATGTCATTATGTCTCATCTGTTAAAGTATTTCATGCAAGTTTGTGACTTAAACAGTGGTGCAGAAATTACTGAAAAAGAAGGTGCTTTAGCATTTGCCCGTTATGGAATTTTTAACCTGAGATTTCTGGACAATTTGGGACAAATATTGTATGAGATTAAACCGCCTACAAACCCACACAATTTGAAGCCCTTAATATGTGGAAACTCATAGCACATGAAACAATGGCAAATAAATATGAGAACCAAATGCAGAAGGCAATTAAGACACTTGCAGATGCTAGATGGAATGCAGAGCAGAAAATGTAGAGAGCAGACATAATTGAGGGAGTCAGAATGTATCTAGCTATTGCAAATGAAGTTGATGAAAGCACTAGACCCAAGACTAAGAAGAAGACAGAAAAGGCAGCAACCTATGAGAGTGATTCCGATGGTGAGTTTATATATCAGATTCTGCTGCATCGTCCGCCTTTGTACCATTCAGTTACGGTAGGAGCAAGAAGTGAAGCAGCGCACAAATGTAACCCCGAACCTGCCTACTGCTTCATTTACACAGACCCTGAATCAGATAGTACCAAGTATGCCTGTAAATTCAGTGACACAAATTCCTGACGCAAATCAACCAGCTCAGAATTTTAACACAGTTCAGCCCAAGTCCCGTTGTGAATCAGGCTGTGCCAAATTCTAATGTGATTCAAATGGCGAATCACCCTATGTGAATCCATCTGTGCAAAATCGTATTCCAAATTAACTTGTACTAATGTGTAGTCCAGTTCAGTCAATGCCTAATGTTACCCCGAGTTAAACAGGTCAAAGTTTCAGTACTGCCTGCACAGGACAGAGTGTAGGAATGACAAATCCTCAGAATCAAACAATTCATATGGGTCCAGAAGCATTAACAGTTCCCATGACTATAGGTCCCATTGTTCCTTTGTATGCTCCAGGAGTGCCCGGAAGCCAGGAACTCTTAATAAATGATCCAACAGTTCCAGATACACTAGTTAAGTCAGCTGGGATATCATCAATTGGTATGCAGAGATCAGTATATTCTAATAATTCAGAGATGGAGATAACAACTTCTCTTGTTAGACCATGACCCCTACCTGAATTGCAGATCCAAGCCTAATGACAAGTCAGACAAGATTTACTCCTGAAGCAAGGTTTCCTTAAGGAACCCCATTCTAATTTATACCCAGGCCTGTTCAGATCCGAATGTAGATTGCAGCACTCACCAAGGAGGAGTACCCTTTAACACACCAGGGAACAGGTCAGACTTTAGTACTCAGAATCAACAGAATGTAGGACGACCAAGAGCAGAAGTATCAGAGAATAATAATATCAGTTTGCAAGGTTTCACTGCACAGCAGCTGATCAACTGGTTAAATAATTTGAGCCCTGAATGTTTGACAGTTGTAACAAATTGTAATGCAAGAACAGAAGAGACACCAGAGAGAGACAGATCCGTGAATATGCCCAGATTGAAATTGGAGTTAAACAAAATGATTTTAGGAACATTAGCCACAGCCCAATTGGAAACTTACACAGAAGACAAACTGTAGTTTGTGTGCAAGGACATTACTCAATGTACAGGGCAGGCTTATGAGGGATAAACTGAAGTAGCAGAGAAATATGAGGTGGATTTGGAGAAATCGAAACGCCTAAAGAGAAGTTGCAGATTGGAGTTTAGCACAAAGGATTTATTCAACATGAGATGTCCTGGAATGAAAACCCACATTAAGGAATTCATTACATTCATTAAAAAATGGAGAGCTATGGATAAGTGAGAAGGTAAATCGGTGAAGAAAAAAGTTCAGAAGAAAGCAAGGCCAAATGTGCCTTAAGCTGGAGCAACGCAAGCCGAGGACAATGTAAAAATGTTGCCCATGAGAGAAATACCAGGTGGAGGTTATGTTCATGTACCTGGAGTAGGAGTGATAGTTTGTCATTCACAAATGATTACCGGAGACTGAGAGAGAAACCAGTGGAATGGTACAAGCAGACAGTAAGATCTGTGAAACTTTCAAAATGCCTGTGGGAAGATATGAATATGTTGTTTGATATTGTGGTTCCAACTGATTTGTGGACTGAATGCAAAGTGAATGTTGATTGGCCTGATTGTGAACCTCGAAGAGCTCCAGTAATGGACGCACGATCTGAAGAAGTGATGAAAACGTATTACAAGATGATTGAGTTTTTGAAAAACAAGGTGTCTTCGAACGATATTGATTGACAGAAAATTGACAGGTTAGCTCAGGAATCAAAGGAGTTGATTCATGCTTACTACAAGAGAATGTTGCAGGCTTTCAAACAGCATAGTGGTATAGACACAATAGAAGCTATCAATATGGATAATGTTGTGTTCTGATTTGTGCACATATTGAAGTAAGACAAAAGTGAGATGATTCAGCAGCACCTAATTTGTTGGCAGAACAAACCGATTAAGGAAATTCTGCAGAATGCAAAGTATTGTAGTGACTAATTGGAATTGAAACAGAAAAAGTTGAAAAAGAAGGTGATGGTAATACAATTTAAGGGTGCACAGAAAGTTAATCAGAGCTCACAGATGATGGTGAACACTGGTGGAATGCAAGGAGTGCCACAGCAGCTAACGAATGTTGTCCGGCCTAAAGGTAGAGGATGTGGTGTTCAGGTTGATCAAAGTGGAGGTGTGGTTGATGTTCAGGTTTTGAAGATTACTAATCCGTGTTGTGTGTGGGAATTTTGGACATTGGCAGAGGGAGTGTCCCTTTAATAATGTGAAAAATTGAGTAAAATAATTCTGGAGTTGCTCAAGTACAAGGCAATAATCAGGTTCAAATCCAAAGAGTTCAAAGACCTAAGAAAAAAATGTGAATGTGTCCCCAGATCAGCAGATGCAGGTACCATAAGCCCCGATGACTCAACAGCAAATGGTTGTTCCCCAACAGAATCTAAATTAAATCGCAAATGCAGATATGAATCAGACAGCATACCAGTTCCCCTAATGGACCTAAGTGATGAGGATTTTCAGAAATTCTTCACGCTGATAGCTCAGATGATGAGGATTGCATGTTAGACGCATACTTGGAAGTAGATTAACGTGGTCCCTATGTAAATGCCAATTTAATGGGTCATGATGTGTTATTTCTAGTTGAAACTGGAGCTACATGGTCCACTGTCCGAACAGTAGAAGTATCAAATTTACCTGTTTCTGGAAAGATAATCCAGGTTGTAGGAGTCACAAATAAGCAGTTGACCACCCCTGTAACAGAACATGTCCCAGTAAAAATAGGCTCATTTGAAGATAATCACCAATTTGTGGTCTATGATTCAAGTCCTGTAGATTTACTTGGATGTGACCTTCTGTGTAAGCTAAATTGTTATATTAGCTGCACACCCTGAGGGATTGAAATCCAAACAAATAAGGAAGATATGCCCTGTAAAATTGGGAAGCTGTACCTGAGTGTCACATTGTACCCAATGTTGACATGTAATGATTTGTCTGAAAACTTAAAAGACACAGTGACACCGGAGGTTTGGGAATTTTCAGGAAAAGAAATAGGACTCATCAAAGGAGTTGAGCTTATCAAAATAACAGTAAAACCAAATGCAGCATACCCCAAAACACCCCCGTATAACATGACACCTGAGACAATTACAGGAATCACTCCCTTGATTAATAGTCTAATTGAAAAAGGTGTTTTGAAAGAGATTCTGGGAAGTCCATGTAACTCCCATTCTAGGACTGCGGAAGCCCAATGGAAAGTAAAGCATAGCCCAGGACCTGAGAAAAGTGAACAATATTGTTGTTCCATGTTGTCCAGTGGTACTGAACCCTGCAGTGGTTTTATTCCAAATTCCATATGTGTCAGAATGGTTACAGTGGTTGATTTGTGCCAGGCATTTTTATCCAAACAATTGAATGAGGAAA
This sequence comes from Pleurodeles waltl, assembly GCF_031143425.1. NCBI lineage: Eukaryota > Metazoa > Chordata > Amphibia > Caudata > Salamandridae > Pleurodeles > Pleurodeles waltl. The sequence goes on from NC_090442.1 coordinate 455,563,071, forward strand.
GTTAATTCCTCTTTGCGTTCAAATTCGGCAGTTGTGTTTTGGCAAGGTGCCGAACTCCTCAAGGGTATAAGAAGTCACCATCCATTTTCAACCAGATCTTGAAAAATAATCTGAGTCCCCTAAGATGCCCTATCACTCAGACTTAGTGCAGTACAAAGACAATGCTGTGTTGTATCAAACACCCGAAAATCATGCAGGTGAGGCACAATTGCTCTCTTGAATCATTTGGGAGAAAATGGACACATCTTCACCCAGGAAAGATAAAGTATTGCAAGCAAGAAGTCCTGTATTTAGGTCACCACATTGAGAAAGGTGTGCAAAAAGTGTCACAAAAAAGAATTTCAGCAATAATGACATTTAACCCCCCTGTCACACAGATAGAGTCTAAATGTTTTTTGGAAAGGTTGGCTACCTTTCCCCAGTGAATTCCAAACTTTTCCCTTTTGGCCAAGCCTTTACAGAGGCTGACACACAAATATGTGCCTGATCCAGTACTATTGGATTACAACTGCATGCGTGCTTTCACAGAGTTGAGAGAAAGCCTATATCGAGCCCCAGCTCTAGGAATGCCTGATTTTAGCAAATGTTTTCTTTATTTTGTTGTCTCACCGCTTTGAACAGCTGCATAGAAATGCGAACAAGCCAGTGGCTTATTTTTCTGTGCTCTTGATCCTGTTGCTTCAGCGCTGTGTGGTTGGTTAAAGGCATTTCCTGCTTTGAGCATCAGCATAGAATAGTGCGAAGGCATTGTTATGGGCCATCCCCTGAACTTTTTTATTCTCCACTCAGTGGAAATTCTGTTAACCCATACAATGACCCAAAATTTAACCAGTGCACGTTTGACACAATATGAGCAAGTTATTCTCGCATCTCCCAATGTTAATCTCAAAAGGTGTACTACTCTGAATCCTGCTACGTTATTGCCAAATACTGTTGAACATGTAAATAACTGTGAGGATGTGGCTGAACATGACTGTCTCAATGTGACTGAATTGTGCACCAAACCAAGACCTGACTTTTAAGATGTCCCCTTAAATGAAAATGACTATGTCATGGGTGTTGATGGCTCCTGTTTAAGAGCTAAAGATGGTACCCTGAGAGCTGTTTATGCACTATGTATGGTCTCAGGTGTGATAGAAGCCTCCTTGCTTCGAGGAGTCTTTTCTGCCCAAGTAGCTGAATTGGTCACTTATACCAGGTGTTAGGGGTCTCTAGTTGGCAGAGGTATTCACCTTTGTCCAAATAGAGGCCACAGTCCTAGTCAGGGTAAATCACGCTATGGCAGCTTGGCACTGAGCAGTTAGGCTAAACTTAGAAGGCAATGTGTTAAGTATTTCTGCAATAAACCATATAGTAACACAGTGAAAACACCACAAAAATACACCACACAGGTTTAGAAAAATATAAGATACTTAATTTATCTGGTTAAATTAAGGGCAAAACGATAAAGATTCAATAAGCACAAGTTGAGATCACTTTTGTAAGCTTTAAAAAGAGTCTTAAATCTTAAAAATCAACAATTATCTCTTGATCACACAAAGTACCTGGTTTGCATAAAAAATAACATGCACGGGGACCGCAGAGGAGGAAATGCGTGGAAAAATAGGGTGTGCGTCGGTTTTCCGATGTGGCACAGAAGATTTGTTGATTCTTTCCACAGTGCAAGGGGTTTTGCGTTGATTTCCAGCCACAGTCTTGGTTCCTCACTGCGATGCGGGGATCATTTGATGCCTAGGGGCGATGCATGGAAATCCTGGGCGTGCGGGACAAAGTCACAGGTGTTGCGTCGATCCGGTAGGCGATGCATCAGATTTTCAGTCGCACAGCATGTGTAGCGTTGATTCTTCACTCAGGAAATCGGGCTGCGTCGTTCCAGCTCAGCTGTGTGTCAATCTGGCATCGATCTGGTAGGGCGGTGCATTGAATTTCCAGTTGCAACGCAGGTGCTGCGGCGATCTTCACTCGGGAAGTTGGGCTGCGTCGTTCCGGTTCAACTGTGCAGCAATTTTCTCTTCGCATGGCAGGCTGTGCATCGTTTCTGGCAGGCTGTGCATAAATTTTTGGTGCACAAGGAATTTCCTTGAATAGATAACGTCTTTTTGGCCCTGAGACGTCAGAAAACAGAAGGCAAGCTCAATCCAAGCCCTTGGAGAGCACTTCTCAGCAAAGTCAGAGGCCAGCAAGGCAGCAGGGCAACAGCAGGGCAGCAGTCCTTCACAGCAAAGCAGTCCAGGTGAGTCCTTTGGGCAGCCAGGCAGTTCCTCTTGACAGGTTTCAGGTTCAGGTCCAGAAATGTCTGATTTGGTGGGGTCAGGGATTCAGTTTATATACCCCAAAATGCCTTTGAAGTGGTGGAGACTTCAAAGAGTGGGATTGAAGTGCACAAGGTCCCGTTTCAGTACAGGTCCGTCTGCCAGGGTCCCGGTAGGGGCTTTGGCAGTCCATTGTGTGAGGGCAGGCGACTAGCCTTTGAAATGTAAGTGTCAGGCCCTCCACCCTTCCAGTTCAGGAAGACCCATTCAGTATGCAGATGTGTCCTGTGTTTGTGGTTGTCTGGGTGGAATGCACAAGGGAGCTGTCAACCAGCCCAGCCCAGATGTGGATTAGAGACAGGCTGTAAGGCACAGATGGATTTTAAGTGCAGAGAAATGCTCACTTTCTAAAAGTGGCATTTCTACAATAGTAATAAAATCCAACCTCACCATTAAGCAGGAGTTTCTATTACCATTCTGAACATACCAAAAATGGCCTGTTTACCCCTTTCTGATCAGAATCTATCACTCAAACAGTGTGTGAGGGCAGACCTAATGCTAACCTACGCAAGGAGCAGAGTTCACTGTAGTGGAAAGCACATTTAGTAGTTTTCCACTACCAGGACATATAAAATGCACTTGTATATGTCCTGCCTTTTACTTTCATAGCACTCTGCCCTATGGGTTACCTAGGGCCTACCTTAAGGGTGACTATATGTAGAAAAAGGGGAGATTAAGGCTTGGCAAGTACTTTTAAATGCCAAGTCGAAGTGGCAGTGAAACTGCACACAGGCCTTGCAGTGGCAGTCCTGAGACTTGTTAAGGGGCTACTTATGTGGGTGGCACAACCAGTTCTGCAGGCCCACTAGTAGCATTCAATTTACAGGTCCTGGGCACATGTAGTGCACTTTACTAGGGACTTAGAAGTAAATCAAATATGCAATTGGCAATGAACCAATGTTACCATGTTTTAAGGGAGAGAGCATATGCACTTTAGCACTGATTAGCAGTGGTAAAGTGAGCAGAGTCCTAAAACCAGCAACATCAGTGTCAGAAAAGTAGTAGGAGGCAGGCAAAAAACTGGGGGATGACCACCTTAAGTCTGTCAGGTTTAACACCAAAGCGTTCTGTGTTTTGGAATGGCTTAAAGTGACAGTTTTCACTGATAGCATGGTTTTGATGTGGTTCGTGACTTAGGACATTTGTGCTTCCAAAGACGGTTCATGACCTCTTCTGGATCCCCTATCCGAAACAGTGATAAGATCTACAGCATTACAGCCACCTGTAGAAATTGGTGTCATCAAGTGTACAGCACATAGAAAACCTACTGACTATGTAACTTTAGGCAATACATACGCAGATGAAGTTGCGAGGTACTGTGCCCAAGCTGTACCTCCTTTAATGGAGAGTGGAATAATGAGACAAATGTTGAGAGAAGTTTGAATTTCCTGTTAACTGCTGTTGATATGTTGGAGGCAGTTAAGAGATTGCAGGAAAATGTGACAGAGGAAACACAGCAGAGTTGGGTCAGAGCAGGATGTGTCAAAAGAAATGTGGATGATATTTGATTTTCGAGTGATGGAAGAGCAGTGTTGCCAAATAGCTTGTTGTCCCCTATGGCTAGATATTATCATGGACAAGCATATACAGGTAGAGATGCAATGATCAGAACTTTCAGATAGGCATGGTGTAACCCCAGATCCAGAGTGATTGCCGAAGCTGTGTACCACAGGTATGTCACATGCCAGCAGATGAATGTAGGAAAATACACAGTTGTCACACTGAGTCTCATAGGTAGATCAGGAGGACGGTTCAACAGAATGCAGTTGGATACTATGTGCCATGGAATGAGATATGTTTGAGTCATTCTATGCATTTTTTCACACCGACATGTAGACTATCTGACCAGGAAAAATGATAGTCTCACAGTAGCAAGCCTGTTACTTAGGGAATTGATTCTCCAAATCAGATTTCCGATTTCTCTAGAGTCAGACCAAGGAACTCATTTCAATAGGGAGTTCCTGAAATTGTTGTGCGAGGCATTACAAGTTGAGCAAAGATAATATTGCAGCTACAGACTTGAGGCTTCAGGTCTTACTGAACAGATTAATGGAACAGCATCTGTTCCACAAGGATTGGTTACAGTGAGGGAGAGGGATTAGGTTAGCAAAGTTGTAGGGACTGGACAGGTGGCTGTTACAGCACAAGTGCAGTCTGATGGAAGTCTGAGCGAGTCAACAACAGTCGATGGTACAGAGGGATCGAGACAGAATCAGTTGACTCATGGAAGCTTAGATGCTGATGAAGGACCAGTAGCTGTAGATGAGAGAGTAGTACCAAGATACAATTGGTCTGAAGAGCACTCAGTGCCAGCTGTGCAAGTACCATAAACTATTGCTCAGGAGACAAGAAGAGGGCGAGTTAACAGGAGGTCAAAAAGAAAGAGAGTACCGAGCCAAAGATACTTAGCACCTGAGTGGACACATTCTGCAAATTACTGCAAAAGGAAGCTGCAACCTTGTCAATTTAGCAATTCTAATCCAGTTCAATATTCTTGAGTTTGAAATTGCGGTGAATGTGAACTTTGAAATCTCACTTCTGCTTGATGGACAAAGATGTTATATTTTGGAAGTGATTATTAGTGATTATGAGCTGTGCCTTTATTAGAGACATTTGAATTTGTAGCAGAAGCTTTTGAACATTTGCAAGTAGGAAGAACTCTCGATGAACTTTCTAGAAGATTAAGGAACTTTTGTGAATAATTTATTTTGATTATTGAAGTTTTTACAAATAAAAAGGAAAGAAAAGACACAGTGCTATATTAAAGTCGCTTTGTATTTTTGAATTAAAATTTATGGCCTGAAATTAGAGACCTCAGGGAGTCGAATCAAAATAGAAGTAGCAAATGAAAATACATATGTACAGGTTTAGTGGTAGTGACATTTATCATGATTTTACTAATGCTCATTGTATTGAGTTTGCCAATAGCAAGTGATTCGGAGACAGTTACAGCAACCCCAAATTTAATAAATCCCATTGTATATCAGATAGCCCTGTACAATGATGATAAAGATTTAAACACTGATGTTCTAGAGGTGATCTATCTGCACATGCATAATACTAATTATGAGTATGTAGGCACCATGAAAGCTAGAGATTATTATGTGTGCACACATAGTTGCCTTCATCAGTAATTGAAGGAATCATAATAATAGTTTGCCCCTAACTTATGGAATTTCCAGTAGTCTGTAATTAACACAGCTGTATCAGCAGGAGTATTATCAATACTTCTACTCAAAATATAACCTGGGGCCAGATGTATCAAATCATTTTGCATTTGCAAACGGTGCGAATCGCAGAATTTGGCCGTTTGCAAATGCAAAAACGTGGTCTGCGATGCATGAAGTGCATTCGCAGCCCAAAAATAAGGAATTGCAAACATTGCAATTTTTTGTCGCATTTTGTGCCTCGCAATTTGCGACAATAAATGCTGAATCGCAATTAGCATTTCGCAAATTGTGAGTCGGAATAGTGACTCGCAAATACCGATTCGGTATTTCAAGTTGGAAATTGCGAGACGCAAGATGTGACTCGCAAAACCATGTCGCAATTCGATGCATCAAAAATTCGCAAATTGCACATGCAAATTACCACTGAGTGAAACCAGATGGTAACCAGGTGCAACCTATATAAAGAGGCCCAGAATGCCTCAGACTCTTTTCCACAATGGCTGCATTCTACATCATGGTGAGGAGAATGAAGATCTTGGCAGGTTTGAGGAGAGGGAGGAGGAGACAGGAGCGCATTTTCAGAGTGCGTATTACCCTTTTTGACCAGATTGAGGAGGAGATATATGATAAGTACAGGTTGAACTCAGCCATGATACTTGACCTGATAGCTGAGCTACAACCCATACTGCAGCGCACAACACATAGGACAAATAGCATACCCACACATGTGCAGGTATTATGCTCCCTCCACCTACTTGCCTCAGGGAGCTATCAAGGGGTCATAGCAGCAGCTGGAAGAGTATCACAGAGTGCCCTCTCTAGATTTTTCAATGCATTTATCAACGCCATGCTAAGTAGGATACACCAGTACATCAGATTCCCCCACACCCCACAGGAAATACAGCAGACAAAAATAGATTTCTACCAGATAGCACAGTTCCCCCACGTCCTAGGTGCATAGATAGGACACATGTTGCAATCTGTCCACCATCGGCCACAGAGTATGTGTACCGCAACCGTAAATACCAGCATTCAGTGAATATACAGGTGATATGCAATGCCTCCTACATAATAACTGATCTCGTGGCCAGGTACAGATGTAAGTAATAACAACACAACTTCACTGCCATGTGTACTGGTAGTTAGAACCTTTATTACCTTAACGTCAGGTAACATAAGTGTCACTAGCAAAAATAATAAACACATGTGTCATAAAATAAGCCGTTAACAGTGTCTCACTATTTATTCATAGTTCACTGTAAAACAAAAAAAGCAGACAGTTCCCTGTGGCCATTGGTAGTCACTTTTTACGGCCACGCAAGCAACTCGAGTGTACAGTGGCCTCATCGGCACCTCTGGTATCTGCCTTAGTGGCAGTGCTGTGCCTGGCACTGCGACGCCTAGGATCTGTAGTGGACACTGCTACTCTGCTGAGGCTAGATGATTCCTCAGTCTCCCCTAGTCCAAGTTCACTGGGTGTAGCAGAGTGGTTACCCAGCATAGTATCCAGCACATTCGTTATCTGGACCAGTCCTTGGGCTACATCCCTACTGCTGTGCGCTGCCTCCACCTGTGCGGCCACAGCATGCTGCGATATGAGGGCCGTTGATGTTGCAAGGCGATTGACCGATCGACAGAATCCACTAAAAATGCCCATAAATCACCTCTCATGCCTGCGGTGGCTGACTCTGTCATGCCTTAGCTCTGTGCAGAGTTCCCTCACTGCATTGGCCAGCTCCCTGGTATTCTCGGAAGCTGTGATCTGTCCCTCATGCAGCTTTGAAATGTTAGAATTAAGGCACTCCAACTGCCGATGCAGCCCCCCCAAGTTGGCATTGTGTGCCTGCATCTGCCTATGCATTGCCGTTATCTTCTTATTTTGCAGGCGCTGCAGTTTCAGCATAGAGGATTCCAGGCCACCGAAGACTGATGGGCCCTCTCCTGTTTCCACATGCTGTGTGTCTGCATACTGAGGCCTCCTGCGGGGTGTTGAGTTACGCTGGGGTTGGGACTCATGCATTACAGTGAATCTGCCGTCTGGGGATGGAGTGTGGCCGTCATCCCACATGTCATCTGAGTCCTGGCTCAATTCAGGGAGCGGTACAGCCCTTGACCTGCGTCTGATAGGCGCAATATTCACTGACTCACTGGCGTTGGAGTCTGATGGAGGGTGGGTTTCAGCATCCCCCAGAAAGGCACATGCTGATGCTGCTGGGCCTGGGCTATCTGCAACGACAATGTGCAGCATGTCATTTATGTATGTATCACCAAAGGTTACACAATGGTAATAAATGTACAGTTACATCATATCACTATGTAGTGGGTGTTGTGTTCTTCTGGGTGTCGCTCTACTTAATTACATTCTATGTGCTACTTTCAGCTCTGGGTTGTGGACTACCACTCCCATGAGGCATTGTTGTGCCGCTTCTAAGATGTGGAATGGACTACTTATCACAATGCTTTGCACTAATTGCTAATTCCTAAGGGGCATTTGTACACACACATATGGGGTTACATTTCCATATTGCACTTACCTTTACTGGTGCTTGGTGTGACGGATGTGTCTATGTCAGTGACCCCACTGAAAGCTTCTGGGAGGAGTGTCGACTCCACCAGGTCTTCCATGGGGGCGGAGGGTGTCTCGGTGGATGGTCCACCTCCTGTGCTCCTTGCCTCCTGTAGTCTACTGGCCACCCTCTCCTTGGCAAGGGAACGCAGGTCGTACAACCTTTTTTTGATCTCCTCGACTGAGCCCTGCGCAACCCCCACAGCACAGATTTTTGTTTGTTTGTCCGCCCAGAGTTTGTGCTTCTCACTCTCAGGGACCTGGAGTGAGCTCTTCCCGAACAGCCGGTCATGGCTCCTCATCACCTCCTCAGGGAGCACCTCTTTTTCTAGCTCACTGAACTTGAGTTTTCTTTTCCTCTCTCCCTTCTCCTTTCCATGTGCGGAGTTGTCCATGCTGATGTGCAGTCCTGCCTTGTTCACAGACTTGCTCCCTGTGGCTGGGATGTGTCTCTCTCACTCCTCCTTTGGGTGTGGCACCTGCAAACTGCCTGGGATGACTCACTTCCTCCTTGTGATGTCATCAGGATCTGCCAGGTGTGCGTTCTTGCAATTTGTGATTTTCAAATACTGAATCGCAATTTTTTTGCAATTCAGTATTTGGGCCTCGCAAATCGCAAATAGCGATTTTAAAGAAATCGCTAATTCCGAATCGCAAATATGTTACATTGCATATTGCGACTCAGAAATAGCGATTTCTTAAAAATTGCTATTTGTGATTCGCAAAGGGGTTTGTTCATAAATCTGGCCCCTAGTGTTTTCAAACATCCTCATCATGAAACATTTGAGTAACATTGCAAAGACGAAAAACATTGACACAGTGGGAGGGTTCTTTGAGCCTACATTGACATTTGGTTATGCCTATACCCACAAGAACACTTTGACCTGCATTATTATCCCAGTAGAGAAGGAGTTTATTGGACAAGTTGAGGAAAAGAGAAGAACTATGAAGGCTAAAATAGAAAAGGGAATAGTTTTACAAAAGTGGGGAAAAGCTAAATTTCACACACTAGTTGGAAATTAAGGATTCCTGGCCTTATGCTGGCAACATGTAGGGAAACTATGTGTATATAGACCTAGATCAAATACTTACACATATTTTGTAGGAACTAGTGAATGCAGACATGTATTTTTGTTTAAGAGTGTTTGGGCTTTCATGTTAAATTGACAAGACCCCACCATGCACATGTTTATTTCATATGTGGAAAAAATGCCTATTACAAGCTGCGGGAGTAGTTTTTCCAAAGATTTATCATGTGGACCATTTTAATGATCCAGTCTGGGATGAGAAATCAAACTCCAGAGTTCAAAGAGGAACAAGTGCTTCAGAGATTGTGGGAGATATGTTTGGTGCCATAATTCCATCAGTAGGTGTTATCTTGAATGATCTCAAGATTAGGATATTGTCAACAATAGCAAATACGTTATACACAGACATTACAGGTGACATATCACTAATGGGCACAAAAATGGTTGCTGTGAGATCAATGGTTTTGCAAAATCACCTTGAGTTAGACATACTCATCGCAAAGGAAGGCAGAGTTTGCAAGACGTTACATGCTCAACAATGTTGCACTCACATACCTGACATTAGCAAAGAGATACTAAAATACATTGCAAACATGACTGACTTGAAACAGGACCTTAAAAAGCTAACCATGACAGGTGCATGTGAAGCGATAGGTAGTGGGTTTTCAGCTATCGGAAGATAGTTTACAAATCTAGGGAGAGGAATTGTGGGGACCATTTTGAGACTCCTATTGATTATGGTTTTGTGTACCCCAGTTGCATTTGGTCTTTATATATTAGTTAAGAAGCTGAAGGAGAAGAGAGCAAAGAATAGACAGAGAAAAGAGGAGATCGAGATGGAGACTAAGAGAAGCATATACTATAATAATATCAAGCAATTAGAGGACCTTACCTGAACAAGCCTCTGAAATTTTGAGCTGTCTCATTTAATATGAGAGTTGGAGTATCTTGTGATGGCTTGATTCACCACCAAAGGGGGACTGGTGTAGCTGAAACTTTAGTGCTGTCCTTCATGTCACAGAAATCATCTATACATGACAGTTTATGTATTATGTTAACAAAAGTATTAACAGTTTGATTTTAGAGGGACACACTGAGAAGTAATTTTAAATGTGCATTTGTTAAGACTAATGTTAGCAACCCTGGTGGTATCAAGGGTTAATTAAATGCTTGAAGGATTCAATCGATATTAGTTTATAATTTAGAGACTAGGCTAATAGTATGTATTGAATCAATATTGAATTTCTAATGATTAATGATTTAAAATTGTGTGCAAAAATAGAGAAATGTACATCCACGTAATACTGACTGAAATATATTGAGTTAAGTTGTTTAAGTTACTGTAACATGAATATTAATTAAGAATTATTAATGCCAAATTTATAAATTTTATATATTAAAATGTATTTATTAGAATGTATTAATTGTGTTGTTCTGACTCACTTGTATTAGCCTAAGTGAGGCTTGCTAGGCCCTGTATTTCGTGACTGTGCAGAGAATGCTGAGTCATTCTGTTAATATGAATTCTTCATTCAGACTTAGTTCCCATGAGAAGATTAGCTTGGTAATAGGTGACTATCGTTCTACACATAGAGGGATGTAGGTTTGGACCATCCTGGACTGTAGATTAGTAAATTAAACATTTGTTTCAATCTTGAGTGGAGGCCCATGAATGGATGCTGTTTTCATGACAGACATGAGAAGAAAGAGGATTGTTTCAACTTTGATTTGTGTGATCGATTGTTATTAGATGGTGTCCCTTCAACGTCAAATGCCCCTTTGAGATATTTTGCTGAGACCTAGAGATTTTCTTCTTAATCCTTTGCAGAAGACTCTTGACTGGGCTTCTGACATGCAGACACTTTCTCTTTTTACCTACCTTTTTCCCACAGTAGCTTGTCCCCTGTTACCTGAGATAACTTTTTTCCAAATTCTTTTTGCCCTTTTAGTCCTTTTTTTTTTTGCCCGCATATGTTTCTCCCTGCACTTGTTATCCCTTAATTTGGCCAATAGTAGGGTTTTCTTTGTGTCCAGCTAAAGTGACCTTTGATGAGCTGAATTGCATTGATGCTTATAAAAACTGAGCAATGTTTGTTTTCCGTATCTTAGATTATCTTAATGTTTTGCCTTGTTGAATGCTTAGTTTTATTAATGCTTGTTTGCTTGAATGTATTTCAACACCCTGGGCAACCCTTGGTAAGTTTTGTATCTTTATAACTTTATTTTGCGAATTGTCTACATGACATTCAGCTTTGAGTTTGTAATAAATTGTGTAGCTATATTCCTGACTGGAGTTTTTTCATTTTATGGGCAAATTGGTCATACTTTGTAGCCGAATTGGTCTGTATTGAAATGGCTCTACTGCATCCTATGCAGGGCCCAAAGATCCATTGACCTTGTTGAACATTGATTTCTGTGAAGGATGAAAATGCTCCAGTAAAAGAGTTCAGATGCCTGGGCCCTTTAAGGTACAATGCTAGAAAGGCCATGCAGAGAGCCTTAAATGTGAAAAATTTCTAACTGTGAGCCAATGAAGGGAGTGAATCCCATCTCTGAGAGAGAGATGATTTGGAATGCTCAGAATGAGGTGGGCAGCAACATTATGAACCACTTGAAGCTTATTCAAGGAAGAGATATTGAGGTTAAGCTATAATGCATTACAATAGTCCAAACATGGGAAGGTCTGATATAACTGATTGATGCATATCCAGAGGAATAGAAGGAAAAAACTTTTTCAGAATCCTAATGATAAAGAAGCATAAAGTATTGAATCTTATTAAAACTAACATTACCTCATTTAGTTTTATTCTTGCTTTACAACACCTTTCATCTAGCGATGCGGTACGGAGCGCAGTATTTATTTCTTTGCAGAGTACTGTTTTGATATCTTCGTCGCTGCTCCTGTGACTTGCTGCAGAGATTCTACCACCTAATATGCCTTTTATGCATGCCACCAACCTGTATATTGGGACACACTGGATTTAGATTGCTCTTGGCTTGTGATCATCCTTACCTTTGCTCAGTAGAGGGAAATGTAGGCTCTTCTTTATCGCTCCACCTATTGTTACCCATACATACCCGTGTGTGATTGACCACACATACAAGAGACTACACTCTGCTTTGCCCCTACCATGCAAACAGGATATTCATACTGAGGTTGGTGATGGGATAGATGAGATTGCGGGAGGAATCCTTGGGTGCACACTCAAAGTGCTTCACATGAAGCATTTTACCTCATGGACACAACATGTCAAGCCTGATTTTCACATGGGTGCCCTCTGGTCTCTTCAATTGACTGTTATGGACACTTTACAGTCCACTGCAGCTTTTAGTCCCTGTTAGTTTCACAATAGCTCAGCACCTACCTGGCATGAGGCAGGGTCTTCATTACATGTCCAAACAAATCCTGCTTTAGACTCTCTGCCCCTCTTTCACTGCTTTAGAACAGCCCTGTTCAAAAACTCTTTTTGGAGAACACTGACCTTTGAGAGTGTTGGGGTGCACGCTGCCAACACTCTAGCCATTCAGTATACGTATTCTTCATTTTTCTCAAACACTTTTGCTTGCCTCCTTCCTGCTTCATGCCATTATCATTGTGTATTGAACTTTACTGTACAGTTGTATACAATTCAGTTTGATCCGCCCCAAAATTCCTTCATTGCAAGGGAGAACCACCAATTTATTAGAAGAGGTGGAAGGAGGAAATGCTGACTTACCTGATCGCAATATATGCTAGAGAGATGTCAATTGAGTGTAGGGAAGGTATACTCTTGCATAGTTTAGGATCAGAGAGTAAGGAGATTTTCAGACCACTTTCTAAAGTTGAACCTCATTAAGGGGATGATGTCTACAATGACCACAGGGAAGCATGTTCAGTTGAGCGAATTACTTTAAACCCACCAGTATCACACTGGAAAGGAACCATTTTTATACACATAGACAGAAGGATGGTGAGTCATTTAGAAATGTCTGCCTGGTTTGATGGGTCATTCCATTGCCTGCAATGTTTGCACTGCAACTGATGAGATGCCACAGATTCAGTTGTTGGTCACTACTAATAACAAGGATTCACAGGACAAACTATGGGTCATGGAGATCCAGATCTTGAAGAAGTTGTTAAATCCTAGATCAATCAGCGTCTTGGGTAAATCGAGGAAATGAAAGCAGACATGACAGAAAGAATGGTCACACATACAATGTAAATGCCAAACATGTAACAAAATGGCAATTATAGAAATAGGAAAGTAAATAACTGTTTTTTATCGCTGTGGCAGTGTCTCTTATGTGGCATCATTTAGAACTTATACAGCATGGAACAAGAGTTGTAGCATGTGTGACAAGACAGGAAATGTTACTAAGGTTTGCAAGGAGGGCAAATGGATCACTATATCCAGGATAGCACAAGTGTCGGATGAAAGTATGACATGTATCAAACTAAGGGATGATCTATCAGACCATAGTAACATAGTGTTGATAGTCACTCGTGTGAATATCTGCTGAAATCAAAATATATGTACCTGTAAAGTGAGTATGCGTGCTATACTGGAAAGATCAACATTCACTGAAAAGAGTCCTTGACCCTTCTGCTTTTGATCCCCTATTTTAAGATTTATTTCTATTCTGACTATGATTTATGAGTTGTTCCCCAAGGTATCCTCCAATGGCTTAGGGAAGCTTAAGGGTTTTGTATCAAACTCAAAGAAGAGACCACCCTGATAAAGCAGAGACGGAGGGGAGACTGAGGAGTGTGCCTGCAGGAACTGTTAGGCATTGTAGCAGAATGGCATAATTCAATCACTCAATCAATCAAAGATTATTGAGCTCAGCTACTCACCCGTTAGGGTCAAAAGGTGCTGGGGGGAGGGTGTAGTGTGTACCAGAGGTGGATTAGAAAAGCCATGTCTTCAGGTCCTTCGTGAAGCTGGGGAGAGAGGTGGTTTGTCTGATGTGGATAGGTAGGGTGTTCCAGGTGGTGGCGGTGAGGTAGGAGAAGGAGCATCCTCCTGTTCTGGTTTTCTTAATGCGGGGTACTTCTGCGAGGGAGAGCTGGGCTGAGCACAGGACCCTGTGGGGTACGTGGAAGTTGAGTCACTGGTTAAGGTAGGCAGGTCCGGTGTTGTGGAGGGCTTTGTGTGTGTAGGTGAGGCTTTTGAAAGTGATTCTTTTTTCAGTAAGGAGCAAGTGTAGTGTGTGCAGGTGTTGTGAGAAGTTGCAGTGTTGGGTAGGTCAAGGGTCAATCTGGCGGCGGCGTTCTGGATGTTTTGCAATTTGCGGATGAGTTTTTTGTTGATTCTGGTGTAGAGTGCATTGTCGTAGTCCAGTCTGCTGGTGATGAGGGCGTGTGTGACGGTCTTTCTATGCTCAAAGGGGGTCCATTTGAAGGTCTGGGTAGGAGGCAAAGGATCAGAAGCAGGCGGAGGTGACTGCATTGATCTAATGGTTCATGCTGAGGTTGGGGTTCAGGATGATTCCGAGGTTGCTGGCATGGCTGGCGGGGGTGGGTGGGTGGGTTTCCGAGGGTGGGTGGCCACTAGGAGTCACTCCATGGATTGGTTTGGGGGCCCAGGAGGAGTACTTCGGTCTTGTTTTTGTTGAGTTGAAGGCAGCTATCTCTCATCCTTTTGGCGACTGCTTTCATGCCCTCATGGAAGTTGTGTCTGGCCTTGTCTGGTTCGTTGGAGAGGGAGAGGATGAGTTGGGGGTCATCAGCGTAGGAGATTATGTTTAATCTGTAGCTTCTGACGATGGTGGCTAGCGGGGCCATGTAGACATTGAACAGCATGGGGCTGAGGGAGAATCCTTGGAGCACTCCACAGGTGGTGGGTGTGGGTTCTGCGAGGAAGGGGGCGAGCCTCACTCGTTGCATTCTGCCGGAGAGGAAGGATTGTCTCTAATGCCAGCTTCGTGGAGTCTTCTTAACAGGGTGTGATGTGAGACTGTGTTGAACACTGCCGAGAGGTCAAGTAGGATGAGTGCCGCCTTCTCTCCCTTGTCCAGTAGGGAGCGGATGTCATCTGTTGCAGCCAGGAGGGCTGTTTCAGTGCTGTGGTTTCACCTGAATCTGTATTGGGAAATGTTGAGGATGTTGTGGCTTTCTAGAAACGTGGTGAGTTGGCTGCTTTTTCTATGACTTTCGCATAAAATGGAATTTGGGAGATGGGCCTGAAGTTTTTGAGGTTGGTGGGGTCAGCCGATGGTTTCTTGAGGAGGGGGTTGATCCGGCGTGTTTCCAGTCATCCGGGAAGGTGGCGGCAGCTAGTGAGCAGTTGATGGTGTGGCAGAGCTTGGTGGCGATGGTGTCTGTAGCTCTGTTGAAGATGTGATGGGGGCATGGGTCCGTGGGAGCCCCGGAGTAGATGGACTTCATGGTTTTCAATGTGTCTTCAGTGGAGAGGGGTGTCCAGGTGGAGATAGTGGGTTTGTTGGTGTCGGTTGTTAAACGGGGGGTGTTTGGCATGTAGACTGTCCTTGTTGAAACTGTCATAGATGGTCTTGATTTTGTGGTGGAAGTAGGTGTTGAGTCTGTCGCATAGGTCCTGTGAGGGTGGTATGTCCATTGTCTCACTGTTGAGTTGAGCGAATTCCTTGATGATGTTGAGGAGTTCCTTTCTGTTGTGTGGTTGTGAGGAGATCCTGTCTTCGATAGCCTTCTTTTTGGTGTTTCTGATGAGTTGGTGGTGTGCGGTGGTGGCTGCTTTGAAGTTACAGTGGGTTTCTGGGAATTTAGTGTTTCTCCAGATTTTCTCAGGGCGGTGACAGGTGCGTCTTGATTCCCAGAGTTCATGGGTGAACCAGCTGGCTCTTTGCGTGGGTGTTGTTCTTTTTGAGGGGGGCTATGGTGTTGGCACAGTTGGTGATCTACATGTGGAGGGTGTTTGGGTTCTCGTTGCGTGCGATGGCGGGTGTGGCGATGGAGAGGGCAGCGCTGAGCTGATTGTCGGCTATTCTTGTCCAGTTTCAATGCGATGGCTGGGGTTGGGGTCTGGTGATGGTGGGTGAGTTGAAGGTGAAGTGGAAGCATCGGCGATCTGTCCATGGGACTTCAGTTGTGTGGCTGAATCTAGCAGTGGTTCCTGTAGTGAAGATGGGATCAAGGGTGTGTCCTGCCAAGTGTATTGGCTCTGTCATGATCTGTTTAAGTCCTATGTTGTGGAGGTTGTCTAGGAAGGAAGCGGTGTTGGGGTCTTGTGGTTTCTCGAGGTGGAAGTTTAGGTCTCCCATTAAGGTGTAGTTGGTGGCTGCGATGGCTGGTGCAGAGATGAAGTCCATGATGGAGTCAGCAAAAGGTGCGTGGGGTCTGCGAGGGCGGTAGATGATGGTTCCCCTGATGGTGGATGTCGGGCTGGTGTGCAGCTTGAAGTGGAGGTGTTCCATCAGGTTAGTGGCTTCTTTGGAGTCTTCAGAGTGTGTGTTCAGGCAGAGGTTGGACCTGTGGACGATGGTGATTTCCCCCCCCCCCAGGGCAGCTAGGGCGATCTTTCCTGGCGATCTTGTACCCCTCGGGGATGGCGATATCTGGGCCTGAGGTGGTGTTGGTCCAGGTCTCGGTGAGAAATGCGACGTCCGGGGTGATGATATTGAGGAGGTCCCAGATTTCGGGGGGTGTTTATGGTGGGAGCGGATGTTGAGGAGGATGGAAAACAGTGTGAAAAAAGGGGGTGGGGCATGGAGGGCAGCAGCAGTGGGGATAGAGCGCGAGATAGAGGAGTGGGGCGGGGCCGCAGGGGCAGCAGTGGCGGGGGAGAGAGAGAGGGAGGAGCGAGGATGAGAGATCGGGGTGAGAGGAGAAAGAAATGGGGAGGAGAGAGTGAAATGCTGAAAGCGAAAGGCAAAAGGAACACAAATGGGACAGAACACAGAGGGCAAAGAACACAAAGAATGAAACAGAGGCAAAAGAGGAAAAAAGAGGCAGAGGGCAGCCTAGTAGAAGAGTGGAGCTCTCCCACTAGACACCACAGATGAGGCGCAGGCAGAAGCCTGCGGGTGGAGGAGGGCCGCAAACTCTTGACAGAGGTCAGAGTTCAGAGGAACGAAGGGCTTTACTTGCCGGTGGAGCTACAAGGAGGCTGGGCAGTTCACTGACTAGTGAGGAGCAGAGTCATTCAAATGGGTATCTCCTGTACCTCTGGCAAAGAAAAGCAATGGAGGTTCATGTTTATGTGTTAAGTTAATAGCCCATACTCTTCTGTTGTCATAGACAATCTTCCTCTGTCCAGAAGTCATGAAATTATCTGACTTCTAGGAGTGACCATTTCCCTACTCTGGATCTCTGCCATCCTTATCACCAAATTGAATTGGCAGAGTCCAGGCCCCTCACAGACTTCACAAAACCTTTTTGAGTTGTTCAGATGCAACAGCATGCTCTTTGGCCTTGCGTGGAGAGTGTTTGTATTTCAGCGAGCAGTGTTCCACCTTTCTAAAGATTTAGGTGATAGAGGGCCTCAATATGTCGCATTGACAGTAGGACCGCCACACTTCAGGTGGTCCAACCGGCCAATGACAACTTTGGTGAGAAGACCCACCTAAAGACTGCTGTCCCTGCCAAGATCATAGATCTGGAGGGGGTGATGGTGGTCGGACTTGTAACAAGCCATTACGGCGCTGAACTTAGCGCTGTCTGGCTGATTACAACTCTACTTTCTGCCAGCCTTTTCATGGCAGGGACCCAGCCATGAAAAGGCTGGTGGAAAGCAAGTGCCAGAGGCCACACAGGGGCCCCTGCACTGCCCATGCCTAATGCATGGGCAGTGCAGCCCCCCCCGCCCAGCACAGTCGGAATGCGCACTATCTGCTTAGTAGACAGTGCACATTCCGTGGGTGCTGGAGTGCAAGGATATTGACCTCAGCTTCCTTAAAGGAGCAGAGGCCAATATCCTAGCACTCTTCACGCTGGTCAACCCAGTGGGAATGCAGATTGCAGTGGTCCTGCCAGTCAGCCCGGTGGGAACATTGAAATGTGCTTGGGAGGACGTCACTACCATGGCGGTGATGTCCTCCCCACAGCTTTGGCGGTTCCGTGATGGGACCGCCAAAGTCATAATGAGACCCAGAGTGAAATGTTCCAAGATGATACCTTGATCTTAATAAAGAACCAGTAAGAACACATTGAAAAGCTAAAGGAAGTTTGTTCCCAGTTCTAATCAAGGGTATTGGTACTTGCTCTTGAAAAATACAATGTCTTCTACATTTTAGCTCAAGGCTTTGTTCCCAAAGAATCCTTGGTTGATGCTATAAAAGTGTTCAGACAAAATGCAGAGTTTTTAGTATCATGATATAAGAATATCATTACAGAAATATTGTGATGCAGACAATATCTTCAACAGGAATATCACAGGTAAAAATATAGGGCTTCATCATGAGTTTGGCAGTCATGAGACCGCCAAACTTGCGGTGGCAGTCAGACTGCCGTGGCTGTGGAGGTCCAACTGCCAAATTATGACTTTCGCTGGCAGACCCACCTGAAGACCGACGTCCCTGCCAGAATCGTAGATCCCAATGGGGTGATGGGGGTCAGGCTTGTAATCAGCCATGACGGTGCTGAATTCAGCACTGCCTGGCTGATTACAACCCCACTTTCCACCAGACTTTTCATGGTGGGGGCCTCGTCATGAAAAGGCTGGAAGAAAGCCAGGGCTGGGTGCCACAGGGGGGCCCCTGCCCATCACTTTCCGAATGCACACTTTCTGCTTTGTAGAAAGTGCCCATTCCTTGGGTGCTGGAGTGCTAGGATTTTGGCCTCGGCTCCTTATAGGAGCCGAGGCCAATATCCTAGCACTGTTCCCGCCCGTCAATCCGATGGGAAGATTGTAATGCGCTCCGGTGGATGTCACCGCCATGGCGTCCTCCCCGCAGCTTTGGCGGTCCTGTGGTGGGACCACCAACGTCATAAAGAGTCCCACAGACTAAACGAAACAGACACTGCAAACTAGAACACTCCCATACAATAGAAACACCTCTCACACCCTACAGTCTCCCCAAAAAAAACTTAATACTAGTAGCAATAAAAAATGTCTGCTAACATAATAATAAAAATATTTTCTTATCAAAATAGAGGGTAATGTAGGAAGGCTTTTGTGCCTCGCAAACGGCGAAAAATGCCGTTTGCGAGGCGCAAAAGCCCTTACGCGATGCAGAAACACTTTTTGCGAGTCGGTATCGACTCGCAAAATGTGTTTCCGACTCGCAAATAGGAAGGGGTGTGCCCTTCCTATTTGCGACCGCATAGCGATGTAGAGTTGATTTGTGACCGCGAAAGCGGTCGCAAATCAACTCGCATTTACCATCCACTTGAAGTGGATGGTAACTCATTCGCAAACAGGAAGGGGTCCCCATGGGACCCCTTCCCCTTTGTGAGTGCAAAAAAATATATATTTTTCCAGAGCAGGCAGTGGTCCTATGGACCACTGCCTACTCTAAAAAAAACGAAACTGAAAGGTTTCGGTAATTTTTCTTTTTGAAGCCCGTTTTCCTTTAAGGAAAACGGCCTGCAAAGAAAAAAAAAACTGCTTTATTTAAAAGCAGTCACGGACATGGTGGTCTGCTGTCTCCAGCAGGCCACCATCCCCGTGAGTGCCTAGACTCGCTATGGGGTCGCAAACTGCGACCCACCTCATAAATATTAATGAGGTGGGTCTTTGCGACCCCATAGCGAGTCGCAGAAGGTGTCTGAGACACCTTTCTGCATACCAGTTTGTGAATTGCAATTTGCGAGTCAGAAGGACTCGCAATTTGCAAGTCGCAAATTGGTTTGTACCTACATCTGGCCCTAAAAGAGGTAACCAGAACATATTTAGTATGGCCAGAATGGTAATAGAAGATTCTTCTTATTGGTGAGGTTGGATTTTATATTACTATTTTAGAACTCCACTTTTAGAAAGTGAGCATTTCTCTGCACTTAAAACCATCTGTGACTTACAACCTGTCTCCAGCTGCCTGGCTGCTTACAAGACTCGACAGGACTGCTTTGCTGGAAAGGACTGCTGTCCTGCTGTTGCTCTCCTGCCCTGCTGGCTTCTGACTGTGCTGGAAGGACTCTGCCTTCCCCAAAAGTGTTCTCCAAGGGCTTGGAATGAGCTTGCCTCCTGTTGCTGAAGTCTCAGGGCCAACAAAGGCTTCACCTTTTCAAGAAACTCCTTGTGCTTTGAAAAATGACCCAACACCTGCAGTATTCAATGCAAAGCCTGCATTGCAGCTGAGAAATCACCACACAGCCGACCGGATCAACACAGCACCTGCTCCTTCTTCCAGCGCTTCAAGAGTTTTCAACGCATCATCCCTGGGCATCGAAATATCTCTGCAACGCAGTGATGAAACAAGACTGTGCAACAAAAAACAACGCAAACCATTTGCAATGCGGAAACAAATGATGCATCGTCTGTGCGGCATTAGAAAATCCAATGCAACACCTTATGTTTCCACTCATCCCCTCCTCTGTGGCCTCCGTGCATCGTTATTTTTGATGCATCCCGGTTACTGTGTGTAACAAAGAGACAACTGTTTATTTCTAAGGATTAAGACTCTTATAAATGTTTAAAAGTGATATTTCAACTTGTGCTTATTGGATCTTTGTCGTTTTGACCTTATTTTATTTAGATAAATATTATCTATGTTTCTAAACCTGTGTGGAGTCTTTCTGTGGTGTTTTCACTCTGTTACTGTATGATTTATTGCACAAATACTTTACACATTGCATTTTAACTTAAGCCTGACTGCTCAGTGCCAAGCCACCCCACCACAGGGTGTGCACAGGATAAATTGGATTGTGTTGTGACATACCCTGACTAGGATTGTGGTCCCTACTTGGACAAAGGGGGATACCTCTGACAACTAGAGACCCCCTTTCTAGCAGGCTCCCTTAATGGAGCGTACTCCAAGGGAGCTGAGGCCAATATCGTAGCACTAACCGAGTACTACAATGTTCCCGCCGGTCAGCCTGGTGGGTACATTGTAATATGCTCAGGAGAGGGACATTACCTCCATGGTGGTGGCATCCTCCCCACGAGTTTGGTAGTTCGGCAGTGGGACAGCCAAATTCATAATGAGGCCCTTAATGTCTTAGTGTCTGTGAAAGTGACTCTGACCATGTATAAAGTAGCTGGTCAACTAAAGCTCTCTAGTACCTTTGGGTCGAGTTCTCACTATAGAAAAACTGCACAAAGAGGTAAAAACAAAGCAATGACATGGAAACAAGCAAAGAGATACTGGCACAGAGGCTAGGATTTTTTATTTTTTTATTCCAGAGGTAAACTCACAGTTTATGGGGTATGCTATACTTACTGCAGATTTTTGGAGGTGCCTCTAAATGTTTTGATTAAAATGATAATAAGACTTGTATGGCTGTGTGTGGGCAGATTTTGAAAAATTACTGTATCATTGTGTGCATAAAATCTATTATTATTTGTTGAATATAGTAGTTATCAGTTTTAATTTTAATTTCCTTCATTAGTTCATAATATGTTGCACTTTGCCTAGTAGACAGTGGAGTGTATGTTAGGGGCATGTTATGATTATGATATTTTCCATGTGGATGCATATTTGCATGAATGGAGGAGGGCACAATTTAAAGGTGATATTCATCATCCATGTTGCACTTTGACTTAGGCTGAGTAAACTGTTTTGCATTTCATATAAGATTATTGTATGTCATCAGTTCAATTGTTGTGCATGAGAATGGGTTTTTCATTATGTATAAAGGCTAGGTGTTCGGGAATATTTAAATCTTAGTAGCTTCTACAGCAGCAGGGGGTTGGGCTTTGTCTTTTCTTTTGTGTGCTTAATGTTTTTTAGTTTGGGCAGTGCTGGTAGTGTTGCACTGACAATACAGGGTTGTTAAGCCTACTGTGTGGAAGCAGAGCACAGCCTATTCAGATGCAAGTGGGGCTGTGCTTAGCTCCTCCCGATCAAGTTGGTTATTGACCCATTCAAGCTCTGCTAATCCAACTATTTGTGCCTGTTTGGGGTGAATTCACAGAGTCTCAACTGTCACTTACACCGAGTCATGTGACCTAAGACAGGCTGCAGAACCAGAGGGTTAAGGGCAGGAAAATGTCAACTTACTAAAAGTGGCATTTTTAAAATGTTAATGATAGATCTGACTTTTCCATTCAAGAGGGTTTATCATTATAAGTTTACAGATACTAAACATGACATATCTACCATCTCTGGTTTAGGAATTACAACGTATTAAATATAATAAGGAATCCCCAATACTATCCTATGGGAGGGGCAGGCCTCACAATAGGGAAAAACAAATTTGGGAGTTTTTCACTACTAAGGCATGTAAAACTAATAAGTGAATGTCCTGCCTTTTAATTACACAGCACCCTGCCTTAGGTTACCTAAGGCTTAGCTTGGGGGTGACCTATATGTAGTAAAAGGGGAGTTTAAGGCTTGGCAAGGGTTTTTAAATGCCAAGTCAACATGGCAGTGTGACACTGCCTTCAGGGTTTAATGGCAGGGTTGGGACAAGTTTTAAGGTGCTCCTTAAGTCGGTGGCACAATAAGTGCTGCAGCCTCACTGGTAGCATTTTCTTTACAGGCCCTAGGTATATGGTATACCACTCTACAAGGGTCTTACAAGTAAATTAAATACACCAATCAGGTATATGCCATTAACGCCATATTTATGGAAGTGAGCACAAGCAGGTTAGCACTAGTTAGCAGTGGTAAAGTGCACAGAGTCCTAAGGCCAACAAGCTAAAATCCAGCAAAAAGTAGGAGGAGGAAGGCTAAACGTTTGGAGACCCTGGAGAGAGGGCCATTTCCAACAGTTCTTTTTATATATTGGTGTGGTGATTAGTTAAATGATTTTATTGGTTATTTCATTTAAGTTGGATGTTGTTGCTTAGTATTTGGTGGACATTAAGATTTGTTTTTAGTGATATATAGTTACATGTTTGTAATTATTTTAGTGTATTGTAAATTATTGTTAGGTTGTATTAGAGTTATGATGTATTTTATAATTAATTATTATGCTCTATAATATAGGTTTAGTAAAGTGTAATTAAATGTTATTTTTTTAGTCTACTCTATGGGTTATTAAAATATTTTTATAGTACTATATTGTTTTTTGAGGTAGTATTACTGGTGATATTTTCGTTTTCTATATTTTATTATTTATTTTGTAAGTATTTATTCAGTTAATAATATTTCGCTTATCACTATTGTTATTTTCTATGTTTTTCATTTTAGATACTTTTGAGAGCAACATTTTTGTTATTGATATTTGTGTTTAACTTGGTGAAGTGTGGGGTTATGTTTTGGTAATCAATATTTTTGTCCATTACTGTGTTAAATTGATAGTGTGTTATCGATATTATGTCATATAACCACCATAAAAGAGGTGCCATCACCCAATGAAAGGGAGAAACTCTTATCCTGAATGGACATGTGCGATTATTACTCAAAATCCGAAAATAATTTTGGAACTGTGATAGAGTCTATGAGAAAACTATTATGCAAGGATGCAGACTTTGTGTGGGTAATTGATCAACAAGCTGAATTTGACTGTCGGACGAAACAGATTGGATCAGCTCTCACTTTACAACCTTTCCCAGTAGGAAAGACATGTATTGTTAATGTAGATGCCAACACATATGACCTGAGGACCATTTTGTCGCAGGGAAGAGTAGCAATGAATGGATTGTGACCTATGCATCAAGACTGCTAAGTGAGACAGAGAGACTCTATGCAGTTATTGAAAAGGAACTTCTAGCTTTTGCATTGGCTATAAGCCACTTCAGACTTTTTTTTGTGGGTAGCAAATTCATCTTACAAATGGACCATAAAACACATGTTCAAATATTTTCCCCTGGTAGTAGGTTATCTATGGCAGCACACATTGCCAGTTTATGTTCCAAACTGCAGGAATACTGTTTTGAGGCAGTGTATGACCTGGGTAGTAGTAATCTGACTGCATAGTGTTTGTCTCATTTACCCTGCATGGGAGGAAAAGAGACTGAGAGCGAAGAAGTTGATGCAGTGGCTGGTTACATGACATGTGTGCACTACCAGTGTGTTGGTTAACTAAAGGGTCTTGTGGTCTGAGCATGTGCAGAAAAAAGTACTCACCCAAGTCAAAAATATATGTTTTTGAAGGTTGCCCAGCTCTACAGAACTTAAAAAGCCCTATACATTCCTTCCTCCTGGTTTCTGTTGAAATCAGCGTGGTGAATAACCTTGTATTTTTCAAAGGACAAATGTATCCCTCCAGAAGGAGTGCATACTTAGATCCTTCAGACAAGCCACTAGGGACACATAGGCATATCTTCTTTGAGGAGTTTGGTAAGATCACATTTCTGGTGGCCAAGTATGGATGTGGAGAGTCATGCCAGGGAGTGTGATGAGTTTACTTTGTGTGATAACTGTTACAAATGTTTTGCTCCTTTGATAGCAACCAGTGACATGTACCAGGCAAGCATGGCAGAAGCTGGAATTGGACATTGTGGGACCTTGACTTATCTTGCATCACCACATCCTGACATGACCACCAGTGTAATGGGCAGGTTGAGCAGTTTAACCATTACCTTAAAGATAGTGTTCATCTCATCTTAGACACTCATAAGTCCCTGATTTTAACTTCAAGACTAAGGCTATGTCCATACAGAATTTCTCCTAACTCTGTGACTGCTGCGGGTCCTTTCCTACTTTTAAAGAAGAGATGTCCTGTGTCCGAATTATGTCCATGGTGACTTAAGAGTAGATTTCCCTATAGAATAGTTGATGGCAACAAGGTACTTCAAGAAAAAGTCAAGAATGGACTACAGCATAAGGCCAAATTATATTACGATCTGGTACACAAAGTCACAAACAAATCTTTAAATCTGGGGGATGTGGTCTGAATAAGGCTTCCAGGGCAGGTGGAGAAGGCTGTTTAAAGTCTTCTAGAGCCATGAAAGTAGTCAGAGTAAAAAAAAGGGAGTGGCATTACCCGGGATGGGAAATGTAGATGTGTCAACCGTCTCGCTAAGTTTGACTGCAAGAGTGTGCTGATTGGAGACAGTGAAAATGACAAGGAAAAGTGTGGATATTAAGGGCCTTATTACGATCTTTGTGTACGGGGTTACTCCAACACAAACATGACAGATATCCCGTCCACCATATTACAATTCCATTATACCCTATGGAAATCGTAATATGGCAGATGGAATATGTCACGTTTGTGACGGAATATTCCAACCACCAAGATTGTAATCAGGGCCCTAAGAGTGGTATGAATGTTCTTCTATTCCACATAGTGAGCATGGGACTTGTCACCATCCCAATCAAATTAGTAGTGATGGAAATGTTTGTTTTGATGCTCCACAAACTAACACTAACGTTCAATTAAATTAAATGTCATCTGATGTTTCTATACCTTAGAGTGTTAAATCATCTGTCAGAATTGAGACCCCCTAGTGGAGAGTCCTCCAAGAATAATCACTTAGCTTGTCTCCTTCTTGCAATTCTTTTTTTCTTTTTCCATTTTCTTTGTTTTTTCTGGTGAGGGATGGGTTGTATTTACCTCTTCTATGTTCTCCACCTCTTTTCCGTCTTCCCTTTGGATTCCTCCCTATAGAACGTTGGGTTATGAAGGTTTGGAGTTAAGAGTTTGGGAAGTCATTTGGAAAAGGCTCTCTATATGAAGGGTATTCAACCTTATTAAAACCATACGTATCTAATTTTGTGTTATTTTGGCTATAAAACATTTAGTAACATAATTCATTTGATAAACTCTTTAAAAATTACATTGCTGGCATTACAGTTTCATACTCCGTGAGTACTAGATGTAAGGGCTTCTATCTTAAGGACTAAAGTGGGATGTGTACTGGTAAGGATTATATGCATTGGTTCCTGACAGTTTCTAGTATCCACTACACTGTTTGTGTAAGCCTGGACAGGCCCCAAGACATTCCACCACTCAAAAAGCAGCTTGTTTAAAGAGATATTTCTTAAGAACTCTATGAATCATGAAAGTAGGTATCCATGGCAACGGTGACTTGTAATAGTGAAAACAGGAGTCTTGGGCCAATCTGTGTGTATATGAAGAACTTTGTAGCGTATTCCAAACAAAATAGAAATAAAGCCACAGCAAACTAAAAACGAAAATCAGTACCAATGTTAAAAATCAACACAAGCAATAGACACAATCAAACTCCAAGATAGTGATTTTGAAGACATAATTATTGTGGGCATTGAAAAATAAAGTAACCATATGAGGACTATTTCTAAGCTCTTATTATGAAGGTCTGCATAGTTCCTTTAGCAATTGTCATCATGAATACCTTGTGTAACACACTTCCAATGGGATGTGTGGTTTGGTTATTTACTCTGGAGACATAGGACGAATAGGTAATATCTGCAGCACCACTAGACCATCTAGTTTCTGACTCTAATTAGTAGACTATTATTTTGCAGAGCACTTTAACATCTGCAATGAACTAATAGAAACTTGATAAAGTTCAATGAGTGAAAAGGAGAAAAAGACTTGTTAATATAGAAAGAAAGAATTGCAGAACTGAAAGAACATTTTACATACCACAACTCAGAATGCTGCATGCCTTCCTGCTGTACCTTTAAAAACAATTGCTTTGGCAGATCAAACACAATTACAAGAGTTTCCTGAAATGTAAAGAAAAACAAGACCTGGAAAATTGATAACAAGAAATGCCTGAGCTGGATTTGAGATTAATTGCAGTACATGAGCACTGACATTGACAACTGATCATAGCACCACAGAAGGAGTTTGCCTTGATTATCTTCTCTTTCTAACACATCACCTGTATAGCCATTGACTTTCCTTTCAGTGTGAGAGAAGTCTGTTGATATATTGACTTCTTAGATGCTGTTATAAAAATGATTACTAAGTGTAATGCTTCATGAGTGCCAGTGCTTGATGGGCTCTCCAATATAATATTAAAATCGATCCCAGGTGTTTGTCCAAGATATTGTTTTCCAATTTGTAATAATATTTTATCTAGTCATCTTATTGCGCACTCTTCGTTGGCATCTCCCATCTTGCTATAACTTATCACACGTCCAAAAGTCATAGAATTGTTTTTGCAAACATATTTTTGAACGAACTACAAGACTGGGAGGATAGTAATGCCATTGGATCCTCCACACCAAAAGGCTTTAGAAATGGGGTGTCCACTGGCAAAACTATTTGTGTTCTTGCTCATGTGGCCCAGGCAATAAGTTATTAAAAACTGTTCTGTGCATGCACCGTTTTTAAAGCATCATTTGACCAGGAACTCCTACTGGGCACAACAATGATTCTGGTTAATTAACCCAAACTTCTTGGCTACAATGCACTTGTACTTCAGAACTTGGGTCAAACTTAATCCATGCCCACAGTCAGTTGAAACCGAGGTGCATGTCAGTTGAAACCGAGGTGCATGCATGCACGACAGTTATACAACTAATTTATGTAAGATCTTTTACAAGAGTTAGAACAGGTAGACTGTCATCCCCAGGCGTGGAGGAATCCCATTTACCCTACTGACCTGTGCTGATGAAACCATCACTATGTCATTGTTAGACCTGGCATCCTTGGCGTGGTCTCCCCTGCCGTGGCATTCCCATGTTTTGACTGTGTGCTGAACTCTGTTTTTGCTGTTGTTGGTACAGTGGGCACTTTACCGCTGCTGACCAGTGATAAATTGCAGGTGCTCCTTGTGTAAATTGTATGTGTAATTGGCTTATCCCTGATTGGCATATTTGATTTACTAGTAAGTCCCTAGTAAAGTGCACTACAGGTGCCCAGGGCTTGTAAATCAAATACTATTATGGGCCTGCAGCA
Organism: Pleurodeles waltl; assembly: GCF_031143425.1. Classification (NCBI taxonomy): domain Eukaryota; kingdom Metazoa; phylum Chordata; class Amphibia; order Caudata; family Salamandridae; genus Pleurodeles; species Pleurodeles waltl. The sequence goes on from NC_090442.1 coordinate 455,590,925, forward strand.
CTGGTTTTGGCACCCACATGAGAAGCTCTGTAAACATGACTCAGACCTGCCACTGCAGTGTCTCTGTGTGCAGTTGTAACCTGCCCGTTCAACCTGGCAAGTGTACCTACTTGCCAGGCCCAAATCTTCCCTTTTTATGCATGTAAGGCACTCCTTAGGTAGCCCCATGGGCAGGCTGCAGTGTATGTTAAAGGTGGGACATGTACTGATGTGTTTTACATGTCCTAAATATGGCCACATTCAGTTTTCACTGCTGCAAGGCCTATCTCACTCATAGGTTAACATGGAGGCTGCCTTTAAATATTTTTTAAGTGCAGTTTCTCTTTGGGAGCAGATAGAGATATGGAGTTGGGGTCCCTGAACTCACAATTTAAAAATACGTCTTTTGGTAAAGTTGGTTTTTAAATTGTCAGTTTGAAAATAACATTTTTAGAAAGTGGGCATTTTCTTGCTTAAACCATTCTGTGACTCTGCCTGCTTGTGTAGTCCCTGTCTGAGTCAGGCTGACAGTTGGGCTGTTTGTGAATCCGCTCTAGACAGTGACACAAAGGGAGCTGGGGTGTAGCATGCATATCCCGATGGACCATCATAACTAGAGTGGAGGTAGGAGTTGTCACTTACACGTGAATGGGCTATGCCTGCCCTCACACAATGCAGTCTCCAACCCCCTAGTGTGAGTCTGGAGCCAGGTCTGGGCAAGGTAGGATCTTGTGAACAACAGCGACTTTCCTTTGAAGGTTGCCTACTCCAAAGGTACAAAGGGGTATAAGTAGTGGACCCAAAACTTCAGATTTTCAGATTACACCTGGAACCAAGAGGAACCTCTCCCAAGGAGAAGAGTTGAAGAGCCGGATAAGGAGTACTGCCCCTTTGCCTGTTACTGTGCTTTGCTGAGTTGGCCTGCAGTTGCTGCTTCTGCTTGAAAGAGGACAAAGACTGGACTTTGTGGTATATTCCTGCTTGTGAAGAATCTCCAAGGGCTTGGACTGAGCTTGCCTCCTGTTTTGAAGTCTCAGGGCCATCAAAGACCTCTGCCAGCACCTGGACATTCTGCTGAGACTCTGGCTCTGCCAGGTGGTGCCCTATCCAGTCCCTGGGCCCTTGAAAGGTGAAGCTGGTAGAACAAGTACTGAAATCCACGCACAGGAAGCTGTGCAGGGAAAATTGCGATGCATCACCTGCATTGATGCACCACCTGCATTGCAGCTGGGAAATCGATGCATCACCTACATCACAGCTGGAAAAATGACTCAACACCCACTTGCAGCTGCTGAAAATGATGCAAACCCCATGCAGCGTGGTTTTCCATCACAGTGCGGCTGGATTTCTCGCTAGGCATCAAAATCAACATAAACTGGCGTGGACCTGAGGTGCCCCTTCTGGAAAACGATGCACAGCCTCACTTGTGAGTGAGAAAATGACACGTCGCTGACTTTTTCGACACACGGTCGCCCGGGTGACTCTATTTGACACAAACCAGACACTTTGTGTAACAACAACGTTTCTATTGTTTTCTATGAAGTAAGACTCTTTTTATTTTAAAAAATAATATCTTGACTTGTGTATGTTGGATTTGTGTCATTTTGGTCTTGTTTGTTTTAGATAAATATCCGCATTTTTCTAAACTGGTGTGGTGTCCATTTTGTAGTGCTGTCACTGTATTACTGTGTGTTTTTGGTACAAATGCATTACACATTGCCTTTGAGATAAGCCTGACTGCTTGTGCCAAGCTACCAACGTGGTGAATAGGGGTTATCTAAGTGTGCATCTCCATTGCCCTGACTAGATTGAGGGTCCCTGCCTGGACAGAGTGCAAACAGACTGCCAACCAGTGACCCCATTTCTAACATTTGTGATCAGTGGTGAGTATAGAACTTGAATTTTTACTTGACATACAGTGATTAAGTGTACACTACTGTTTTAATTGCAAACCATTACATGACCACATTCCACTTGTTTTTGCTTTTTCTCTTTTTGTACTTTTTCTACTTACATTTTTTGTGATTGTTGATCTTCTCTTGGGAACTCTCTGAACTACTTTTGGAACTTTGCATTTTTGAGTGCTCCTCATCATGTCTCAATCTGGGAATGCAGCAGCTGTGATTACAAAGGCTGTTTTTGAGTTGGAGAAACTGGAGGAGTACACAGTGCCTCAACTGAAGCAGTTTTGTAAGGATCTTGCCTGCCAAATCAAGAGCTCCTCCATGAGGGAGAAACTGCAAACGGCATTGAGGGCCTGGGTGCCAGCCAAGGATGTTGGTGGGGGGGGGGGGTCACACAGAGAAGGAGGATGAGGGTGAGGAGGTGCAGAGTAATCCAGGTGGTATAATCAAAGTACCTGTTCTGCCTGAGGGCAGGTAGCAATGTATCATCTAAGGGTCTGACTCCTGAGAAGTTGCAGGACAGACAGGCTTGAGATGGAGATGAAGGTGGAAGAGAGGAGGCTGACTATTGAAGACAAAAATATTGTTTGCTCATGAGCTCAGATTAGGGGAGCTGGAGCAGAGGATCCAGTCTAGTAGAGATGGTGGCAGCAGTACCTCAGTGCAGCCTGAGAGGAGGGTACACATTCCTAGAGATCTGGTGAAGAATTACAAGTGGGGGGTTGACATCTCTCTGTGGTTCAAGGGGTATGAGTCTGCTCTCCACATGAACAGAGTCCCTGAAGCACATTGGGAGCGGGCCTGTGGAAGCACTTTGAGGTAGAGGGGAAGGACACTCTGACATCCTTAGGGACTCACCTACTCTATCATGAAGGACGCCCTACTCACCAGGTGTGGTCTTACTCCTGAGCAGTATAAGGAAAAATGTAGGTCCTATAAGGAGAAGGAATCCCAAACCTGGTTGGAGTGTGTAGACTCTTTCTACAAGTCACTGGATGGTTAGGTGAAGGGCAGTAAGGTAACAACTTATGAGGGGCTTTACAACTTAATTGCTTGGGAGCACTTTTGCAGTCTTTGTTTTCCAGAGCTGCACCAGCACCTGATTGACAGCAATCTGACTGACCCCAGGAGGCTTGCGCAGGAAGCAGACCGTTGGGAGAGCACTAGGGTTGAAAGGAGGTATGGGGGAGACCACACTAAGGGTGGGCAGGTTCCCCGTCAGAAGAAGAGGGGGGATAAGGGTAGATAGGGTTCTCTAAAGGGCCCCAACCTAGTTCCCAGGGTAAGGATTCCCAGCCCCCTAGTGAAAAGAAACCATGGGCCTCTACAGAGAAACCTGAAGAGAGAGATTCCTGCTAGTGCTATGCATGTGATGAGGTGGGTCACATGAGGGTGGGATCCCAAATGTCCCAAGGGGATACAGGCATCCATGGGTGCTGAGTCACAGGGTTTGGCTAGTGTAGTTCTGGGGGAGTAGTTGGTTCCAAGTGGGTGGGAGCCAGCTGAGATGACCTTTGTCTTTTTAGGGGACAGTAAGATGGCCCAGAGGACCCTTGTGCCTCAGAACACTAAGAAATAAAGGTAGTGGGTAACAATCAATGGACAGAAGGGTTGAGGTTCAAAGAGACACAGGAGCCAGTGTGACTACTATGAGAAGTCACCTTGTGTCTGAAAAGCAGGTAGTTCCTCATGCACTTCACCAAGTAGTTGCAGTAGACAACTCTGAGTGCCTGTGCAAAGTGGTGCAGGTTCACTTTGAGTGGGCTCGGGTTCTCAGGTGCCTTGAGAGTAGCTGGAAGTCCAACAATGCCTGTAGATTGTCTGCTTGATAATGATCTTGAAGATTCCCCTTGGAAGGAGGTGGAACACAGGTCTCATTTGGAGATGTTGGGTTTGCCTGGGTGGGTGTGTATGTCCACCCGGTCAATGGCTGCCGGTCAGGGTGATGAGGAGGCCCTAGAGCCTGAAAGAGTGGCCCAGCGGTCTGACAGAAGTAGGAAGGACCAGGGGCACGGGAAACCCACCCTAGAAGTTTTCACGGTCCGGGAGGAGGCTGAACCTGAGGGGTATGCCCGAGCCTACAGGGGAACAGGTGGCTGAACTGGGGAAGGTCCCTGAGCTGACTCAGCGAGAATCCACCAGGGGAGCATTCAGTGAGGCACAGAAAACACGCCCTATTCTGGAGGGTTTGTGGCAGTAGGCTGCGGACAAGGCGTCTGACAAACAGTCTGGATCTCCCTTGATATACTGGTAGGATGGCCTCCTATATAGTGACCCTAAGCTTGCTGAGCCTGGGGCAGCCATGTGATGGTGGTACCTCAGTGTTTCAGAGCCTTCCAACTGGATCTGGCTCATGATGTGCATTTAGCTGGACATTTGGGGCAGGACAAGACCTTTGAGAGACTTATCACCCACTTTTACTGACCCCAAATGCTCAGGAACTCAGATGCACACTGTAGGTCTTGCCCAACTTGTCAGGCAAGTGGCAAAAGTGGGGGGAAATGTAAAGCTCCCCTCCAACCTTTTCCTGTTGTCAGCACCATGCCACCAGGTACCCAGAAGCCATTCCTTTGAGATCAATCACTGCCCCTGTGGTGGTACGTGCATTGATGTTTTTTTTTACCCGCATCGGGGTTACCCAAGGAGGTGATATCTGATAAGGGTACTAACTTCATATCTACTTATATGAAATCTATGTGGAAGGAGTGTGAGGTAACTTATAAGTTTACCACTGCTTACCATCCGCAAGGAAACGGTCTGGATGAGGGATTCTACCACACCTTGAAGGGCATGATTATGGGCCTGTCGGAGCCCTTGAGGCGTAAGTGGGATGTCCTCTTGACATGCCTTCTGTTCGCCTATAGGGAGGTGCCACAAAAGGGTCTTGGATTTAGCCCTTTTGAGTTGCTGTATGGCCACCCTGTCAGGGGACCTTTGAATCTGGTTAGGGAAGGCTTGGAGAAGGCCTCCAGTAAGCCCCCAATGATGTATTCAGTTACATGCTGGGTTGTAGGAACCAGACTGCCCGCTTCAGGAAGCTTACTCAAGAGAACCTGGAAGTAAGCCAGGAAGATATGAAATGGTGGTATGACCAGAATGCCACTCTGATTGAGTTTCATCCTGGACAAAAAAGTGTGGGTGATGGTCCCAATGGAGCCTTGCATTCTCCAGGACAAGTTGACTGGGCCTTTTGAGGTGGTGGAGCACAAGAGTGAAGTCACCTATCTGGTGAACTTGCAGACTCACAGGGACCCTTTGAGGGTCCTACATGCGAACCGCCTCAAGCCTCACTTTGAGAGGACAGAGGTGACTATGCTCATGGCAACAGATGATGGGGTGGAGGAAAAGAGTGAGTCCCTTCCTGGCCTCCTGTCTGCCCAAGAGAAAGCTGGTTCAGTGGAGGGTGTGAACCTCTCCCCTTCACTGACTCTAGAATTACAGAGAGACTGTTGCCAAGAGTTGGGACAGTTTGCCTCTCTCTTTTCCCTGACCCCAAGGGTCATTTATCTATTTACACATGATGTGGACACTGGGGACAGTCCAGCTGTGAAAGCATAACATTTACAGGGTGACTGACAAGGTTAGAGACAGCATTAGGGATGAGATATCCAAAATGTGAGCTCTTGTGGTTGAGTGTTCCAGTAGACCTTGGGCCAGTCCTGTGGTCTTGGTCCCAAAAGCTGCTTCTCCTAGGGCTGCTCCAGAACTCAGGTTCTGTGTGGATTACTGGGGACTCAGTACTGTCACAAAGACTGACGTGCACCCCATTCCCTGAGCTGATGAGCTCATTGAACGGTTAGGGGCTGCCAAGTATCTAAGTACATTTGATCTGACCTCTGGATATTAGCAAATTTCTCTGACTGAGTGGGCTAAGGAGAGGTCTGCATTTTCTACCCCAGGTGGGCACAACCAGTTTAGGGTGATGCCCTTTGGGATGAAAAATGCCCCTGCCACCTTTCAGAGGCTGGTTAACCAGGTGTTGGCTGGATTGGAGGGCAGCCTACCTGGATGACATTGCTGTGTTCAGCTCCACTTCGGAGGAACACTCTCAGTACCTCCGCAAAGTGTTAGAGGCCCTGCAGAAGGCAGGCCTCATTACTAATGCAGGTAAGTGCTAAATAGAGCAGGGTTCTGTGGTGTACTTGGGACACCAGGTAGGGAGTGGCCAGGTGGCACCCCTACAGGCAAAGATTGATACCATTCTGGCTTGGGAGCCTCCCAAGACCAAAACTGACATGAGAGCCCTCTTCAGCCAGGCTAGCTTGAATCTGGTGGCATAGTGAGCACAGGACCCACATCTGGGCATACCCTTCCCACTTGGGGCGACAAATGCAAAAAGAACAGTTGATGGACAGAATGTAGACCAAATCAGACTGATGAAGGGTGATACCCTGAAACCAGTCCCAGGATGCTTGTTTCTGGTCCAGGAAGGACCTGGCTTGGCAGTTGGGGCTGGACTGTTCCCATGAGGAACAGGGTCAAGACTGATTTGCATATGGATGGGTCCAAACTGGGGTGGCATGGTGAGCAAAAGAACAATGGATTAAACCCAGATCTGTGACTTGGGGGAGAGTGTTTGCATTGTTCAGCACTCCGTCCATCATCCTTTTGTGTTGCTACTTTTAGAAAGTGGGCACTTTCTTGCTTAAACCATTCTGTGACTGCCTGCTTGTGTATTCCCTGTCTGGGTCCAACTGACAGTTGGGCTGTTTGTGAATCCCCTCCAGACAGTGACACAAATGGAGCTGCGGTGTAGCCTGCATATCCTGATGAGCCATCAAGACTATAGTGGAAGGAGGATTGGTCACTTACACCTGAATGGGCTGTGCCTGCCGTCACACAACCTCTCCAACCCCCCTGGTGTGAGTCTGGAGCCAGGCCTGGGCAAGGCAGGATCTTGTGAACAATAGAGACTTTTCCTTTGAAGTTGGCCTACTTCATAGGTAGGAGGGGGTATAACTAGTGAAGCCAAAACCCCAGATTTACAGATTACTTCTGGAACCAAGTGGAACCTCTGCCATGGAAAAGAGCTGAAGAGCTGGAGAAGGAGCACTGCCCATTTGCCTGTCACTGTGCTTTGCTGGGTTGGCCTGCAGTTGCTGCCTCTGCCTGAAAGAATCAAATCAAATCATTAACATTTATAAAGCGCGCTACTCACCCGTGCGGGTCTCAAGGCGCTAGGGGAAAAGGGGGGGTTATCGCTGCTCGAACAGCCAGGTCTTTAGGAGTCTCCGGAAAGCGGAGTGGTCCTGAGGCTGGTGGGGAGGGAGTTCCAGGTCTTGGCCGCCAGGAAGGAGAAAGATCTCCCACCCGCCGTGGAGTGGCAGATGCGAGGGACAGCAGCGAGTGCGAGGCCAGAGGAGCGTAGGAGGCGGGTGGGGACGTAGAAGCTGAGGCGTCTGTTGAGGTATTCCGGTCCCTTGTCGTGGAGGGCTTTGTGTGCGTGGGTGAGAAGTCGGAAGGTGATCCTTTTGCTGACTGGGAGCCAATGCAGGTGTCTCAGGTGTGCGGAGATGTGGCTGCTGCGGGGTACGTCGAGGATGAGGCGGGCCGAGGCGTTTTGAATGCGTTGCAGGCGATTTTGGAGTTTGGCTGTGGTCCCGGCTTAGAGTGTGTTGCCGTAGTCCAGGCGGCTCGTGACGAGGGCGTGGGTCACGGTTTTTCTGGTGTCGGCGGGGATCCAGCGGAAGATCTTGCGGAGCATGCGGAGGGTGAGGAAGCAGGCGGAGGACACGGCGTTGACTTGCTTGGTCATGGTGAGAAGAGGGTCCAAGATGAAGCCGAGGTTGCGGGCGTGGTCTGTGGGGGTCGGTGCGGTGCCGAGGGCCGTGGGCCACCAGGAGTCATCCCAGGCGGACGGGGTGTTGCCGAGGATGAGGACTTCCGTTTTTTCAGAGTTCAGCTTTAGGCGGCTGAGCCTCATCCAATCTGCGACGTCCTTCATACCCTCTTGTAGGTTGGTCTTGGCGCTGGCGGGGTCCTTGGTGAGGGAGAGTATAAGTTGGGTGTCGTCGGCGTAGGAGGTGATGATGATGTCGTGCTTGCGTACGATGTTGGCGAGGGGGCTGATGTAGACATTGAAGAGTGTCGGGCTGAGTGATGAGCCTTGAGGTACGCCGCAGATGATCTCGGTTGGGTTTTGAGCGAAACGGAGGGAGGTAAACTCTTTGGGAACGGTTTGCGAGGAAGGAGGCGATCCAGTCCAGGGCCTGGCCTTGGATCCCGGTGGAGCGGAGGCGGGTGATTAGGGTGCGGTGACAGACGGTGTCAAAGGCAGCCGAGAGGTCGAGAAGAATGAGGGCGACTGTTTCACCGTTGTCCATCAGGGTTCTGATGTCGTCTGTGACTGAGATGAGTGCGGTTTCAGTGCTGTGGTTGGTTCGGAATCCGGTTTGTGAGGGGTCGAGCAGGTTGTTGTCTTCCAGGAAGGTGGTCAGCTGTTTGTTGACGGTCTTCTCTATTACTTTGGCTGGGAAAGGCAGAAGAGAGATGGGTCGGAAGTTTTTCAGGTCGCTCGGGTCAGCCGTAGGTTTCTTTAGTAGGGCGTTGACTTCGGCGTGTTTCCAGCATTCGGGGAAGGTAGCAGAAGAAAAAGAAGAGTTGATGACGGTCTGGAGGTGCGGGGCGATGATGTCGTCGGCTTTGTTAAAGATGAAGTGCGGGCAGGGGTCCGAAGGGGCGCCGGAGTGGATAGAGTTCATGATGGATTTGGTTTCTTCCGTGTTGATGTGGGTCCAGTTTTTGAGGGTGATGGCCGGGGATGCGGGTTCGGTGGTGTTTGGTTGGGTCTGGTGTCCGAAGCTGTCGTGGAGGTCGCTGATCTTGCGATGGAAGAAAGTGGGGAGGGATTCGCACAAATCCTGTGAGGGCGTGACGGCGTTGGCGCTGGGGTTGGAGAACTCCTTGACGATGCTGAAGAGTTCTCTGCTGTTGTATCTGTTTTTGTCCAGTCTGTCGGTGAAAAAGTTCCTTTTGGCAGCGCGGATCAGGTGGTGGTGTTCGCGGGTAGCGTTCTTGAGGGCAGGCATGTTGTCAGCGGTGTGGTCCTTGCGCCAGGCTTTCTCAAGGGCGCGACAAGTTTTCTTTGATTCTTTGAGGGTGTCAGAGAACCAGAGAGTTTTTTTGGTGTTGGTCTGTCGATGCGTGCGTTTGAGGGGAGCAAGGTTGTCTGCGCAGTTGGAGATCCAGTTTGTGAGGTTGAGGGCTGCATCATTGGGGTCGGTGGTGAGGGTGGGTTGGTTGGCGGCGAGTGCGGAGAAGAGTTGCTCTTCAGGGATCTTGTTCCACTGTCGACGAGGGATGGGTTGAGTGCGGAGGTGACGGGTCTCGCGTCGGAATGTGAAGTGGACGCAGCTGTGGTCGGTCCAGTGTAGGGCGGAGGCGTGGCTGAAGAAGACGTGTTTGCTGGCGGAGAAGATAGGGTCGAGCGTGTGTCCGGCGATGTGGGTGGCGGTGTTCACCAGTTGTTTGAGGCCGAGGTTGTCGAGGTTGTCGAGCAGGGTGGTGGTGTTGGGGTCGTTGTTTTGTTCCAGATGGAAGTTGAGGTCGCCTAGGAGGATGTAGTCCGGTGAGGCGAGGGCGTGCGGGGAGATGAAGTTGGCGATGGCGTCGCTGAAAGGGGCGCGTGGTCCGGGAGGACGGTAGACGAGGGATCCTCTGAGGGTGGTCCTCGGGTCGGTGCGAATCTGAAAATGCAGGTGTTCAGCGGCGAGAGGGGTGTCTTCGGTGGAGGTGGTGACGCTGATGGAGTCTTTGAAGACGATGGCGATACCTCCTCCTGCTTGGTTGGTGCGGTCTTTCCTGGAGATCTTGTAGCCTTCGGGGATGGCGGTGGCGATGTCTGGAGCAGAGGAGGTGTTCATCCAGGTCTCCGTGATGAAGGCGACGTCCGGTGCTGTGGAGTCCAGGAGGTCCCAGAGTTCAACGGCGTGTTTGTGGACGGAGCGAGCGTTGACTAGGATGCACCTGAGGTGGTTGATGGCACGTGGGCTTGTGGTCGTGGTAGTTGCGTGGTGGAAGATGCGTTTGCAGGAGTTGCAGGCGAAAGGTCCATGGGTGCGTTTGGGGTGAGCTTGGAAGCAGGTGTTGGAGCGCCCTGGGTTGAGGGCGTGGAGGGTGGTGGGGTCGTAGCGGATCAGCGGGGCTTGGGAGAGCTGGGGACCAGGGGTCGTAGCGCTGGGCGCGGGCCAGGCGCAGACGGGCGCAGACGGGCTTGCCTCTGGCGCACCAGCGGCTGCCATATGAGGTAGGAGGGGTCAGCTGGGGGCGAATGGGAGCTGGGGGGCGGGGGCGTGCAGGAGGTCGCGGTGGGAAAGCGCGAGGGAGGGGGGGGGACAGGTAGAGTGAGAAGAGCTGGGTGCAGACAAAGACTGGACTTTGTGGTATATTCCTGCTTGAGAAGAATCTCCAAGGGCTTGGTCTGAGCTTGCCTCCTTTTTTGAAGTCTCAGGGCCATCAAAGACTTCCTCTGCCTGGGCTCTCTGCTGAGACTCCTGCCCTGCCAGGTGGTTCTCTATCCAGTCCCTGTGTCCTTGAAAGGTGAAGCTGGTAGAAAAAGGACTGAAATCCATGCACAGGAAGCCTTGCGGGGAGAATTTCAATGTACCACCTGTAACATGGCTGTAAAAATGATGCATCACCTGCCTCGTGGCTGAAATTGATGCACCATCTGCATTGCTGCCGGGAAATCAATGCACCACCTACATCGTGGCTCAAGAAAGGACGTAAAACCTGCTTGCAGTTGCTGAAAACGACCCAAACCCCATGCAGCACGGTTTTCCATCACCGTGCGGACGGATTTCTGATGCATAATCGCTGGGCATCAAAATCAATGTAAAACCTGTGCGGACCCAAGGTGTCCTATCGGTAAAACGGCACACAGCCTCACTTGCGGGTGAGAAAACAAAGCGTCGCTGACTTTTTCGATGCAGGCATGCCCGGGTGGCTTTATTTTTTATGCAAACCAGGTACTTTGTGTAACTACAACATTTCCAATGTTTTCTATGGAGTAAGACTCTTTTTATTTTAATAATTCATATCTTGACTTGTGTATGTTGGATTGTTGTCATTTTGGTCTTGTTTGTTTTAGATAAATATTGCCTATTTTTCTAAGCTGGTGTGGTGTCCATTTTGTAGTGTTGTCACTGTATTACTATGTGTTTTGGTACTTTACACATTGACTTTGAGATAAGCCTGACTGCTTGTGCCAATCTACCAAGGGGCTGAGCAGGGGTTATCTAGTGTGTATCTCAATTGATCTGACCAGAGAGAGGGTTCCTGCTTGGCCAGAGTGCAAACTGACTGACAACCAGAGACCCCATTTCTAACAGTCATGAACTCAAGTTTGACTTTAGCTAATATCTTTACATACTCTAGAAACACACTAATAACCTTGATACCAAATCAAAAGTGATCTACCCTGGAAAGTGCAAACGGAAGAAATGTATTGTTCTTAGTTTATGTATTGCCTCTCTTGAAAAATGTGCTGCAGCTCACTCATTGGAAATGACTATTGATTCAAAGTGTGTTAAGACCATAAGCAAGACTGCTAAACTAGGTGGTCTTGATTATAAGTGTCTCAAAGTAATAGGTTCTATTTAGCAAACCTGTTAACATACGATATTTTGGGGGGCAAGAAGGAACGAGAATGCTATATATATCTCATAAAATAATACTAGCTTCCCAATCACAATGGAGTGTTTCATCTGGATTCTGTTGCTTTGAGTACCAGAATATGCATTCCTCTATATTTATTGGACCGGTTTACTAGGTAAGTATAGGCACATTTGACCTGCCAATATTTATTAGTGGAAAATTTAGAGGGGTAGGAAAACGTCAAGCTGCTCATAATTGCAATATATGTGCAATGATAGGCTTTTAGTGGTGCCTCGGTTTAGCACAGCACCCATAATGATAGCAATATTTTATATATTCTTGAAGCTTAAAAGCCATAGCTGGAGAATGTCCTTGTGTCCCTTCTGACATGCAGTGAATTCTAAAATAATACACATAATGACTCATGATCCCGCAGCGTCGGGTAGAAAAGTACACCCTAGCGCTACGAATCCTTAGGAAACCTACTATAACATGATCTATTTAGATGTTTTAGAATGTCCTTAGTTCCTGTTTAGAAGTTTATTGGGCCAAGCGTGGCAGGAAGGAGTCGTCGTTGAGTGTGTGAGCTACATACTTTGGAACATGGGGGCTCATGTTTTAACTCTCATCTGTCACTTGACATGTAAGTGTGATTCTGGGCAAAAAATGTACTCTCCCAGTGCCGAAAATTGTAAATATGTGTGTAATGCAAGCGCGTAACTGGCAAACTGATGTACTCAAATTGATACCCAGCTAGGTTTGCGTAATGTAGATGGAAAATGCATACATGAATATAGTAAAACAAGGAATGCTCATGGAATTAAGACTTTACATAGATTATCTGGGTTAAATTTTAATTCACCATTTCTCTACGGATTCTAAATGGAATCCCTGACAAGAACTGCCCAATCTGTAATTAAACGTCAGGGCTTTGCGGCAGATGAGATAGGAGTAAAAGCAACAGATATGTTGGTTTTACAACAACCATGGTTTGGGTTTGGGATGAGTTTTGGTAACCGACCTGTTTCAAATATCCTTCTTACAACTATAGAAGGTATTTCTTGGGGGTCAGATTTTTCCAACTGTCTTTGGATCCACAGAACTATGCACGTGTAGGTTTTGTTACATAAGAACAGAAAACAATGAAACACATTCTTTTAATTCAAAGCCCACTCTTACATTTGTGTGCATTGCATAGAGATATTAAATGATGCTGCGATTAATCTATCTAGCGATGTAAATTCTTATAGACACTATGGTAGTTGTAAGGCATCTGTGTCGCTGTCCTCCCAGTACGATTTGCATTATGAGGAAATTAATGTGAAACAAAGGAATTATTTGTTTCTTCAGTTATGGCATCAATGAGGTAAACGGTGATGTGATAAACAATGTCACTAGTGAAGAAATCAGTGACATAATTTACGATGTCATCTGTGACATTGTTTGAGGTCATGAGAAATGAATTAAGGGAGATATGATTGCACATTACCCATAACTGTACATTTCTGTTTTTAAAGTTTTGAATCATAACCCTGATATCCCTACAACTGATTGTTTTAAGATGTATTATATTACATTGATTACTAATTGTTCTTAGTATATATTCAAAAGTTCCCCTAACAAAAGTTTTGGTCAATTCATATTTTGGGTTTCATAATTTTATGTTTTATACATAGATGTGCTTATAGCCCAGCTTTCAGTCTATTGGGCACCTGTTTTATCTTACCCAGTGGATTTTGGGTGCAGAGCTTGGCTTTCATGTTTACTCTGCTTACAGCTCATCTGTGACCTGAAACGTGAGGGCTCGGCTTCGGTTTTTTTTCTCTAGTCAAAACTGAGAGCAGAGTGTGGCCAGTGATCCTGCTATCAGAGGCGACTGAGTAGAGCTTTGGCCATGTCTGGCATGATGATAGACAAGGTTTGGCGTTAGAGCACACCCTCCACCAGCCGCCTTGCCCCATTAGCCCAAAGTGCCTGGTGGTTGGCTGTGCACAGCATCCTATGAACACAGGGCATCATTTTTGCCAGGCCCTCTTCCCAGTATCTAACATCAACTGTAGGCCACATTGCACAGCCACTGGAGTTCAGCTGAGATGCTCCAAACAGTGAATCTCCAAACGCATGGTGTTTGGAGAGAGACTTACAATGGGAATTAGGTGAGTATTGGGCTTTCAGATGAAGTGTTTTTTATGAACTCCTGTTACTGTTTCAAGATGGCACCAAATGCTCACATTTTTATATTAGAACATGAGGGTGTTTCTTCTGCATACAGACAAGTTCTGCTTTCCAATGGACAAAGCAATTTGTCTGCTGATGTACTATATGAGATACTGCATGTGAGTCTGATGGGAATGCAAGTTAAGGAAAGAGAGTAGAGTAAAGAAGGATAGTAGACCGACGTTGCAAGTTATCATGAGGAAGATCAACACAGTATGCATTACTTGTGGACAGAGTAGGAGAAGTTTTGTCACAGGGGCTAATCAAGGTTGATAGGCACAAGCATGAGATACATTTATGGTTTCTTACGTTTAATCAGTGAGAACCTTTATAACTTGAATATTGTATTCACATAGTTAAAATCAAATACAGATTGAAGTAGACATTCCATACTTCTAAGATGGAAGATGAAATTGGGAGTGTTTGATGTATTTTCCCAATATGTCATCCATTTAGTGAGAGTCACATTCCAAACAAAAACAAATGTGAACTAGAATCTGGCAGCCATCTTTGAACTCATCCAAATCCAAGGCCTCCTTAGACCTCGACCAGGCCATCTGGAACTTCTCCTCCTGGGTCACCGAATGCACTGACTCAGTTGCCCTACTGAAACCAGCCAGAACCAACAAAACCTCTACAAACACCAGCTGGTACACTCCGGAGCTCCGAGCCACCAAGCGCAGCTGCCACAAACTCAAGAAACAATGGTGATCAACCAGGAATCCCTCTCATAGAACAGCCCACAAATATTTCAAAATAGTCAAAGAATACTTCAACCGAGCAGCCACAAAGAACACCATCCACCCCTCCCAAGAGCTCTGCAACACCCTCTCATACTACTTCCAGAACAAGATCATTCCCTTCTGCAACAACTTTGACCCCCAACCCACGATCTCCAACCTCAGCTCTCTCGATCCCCTAGCGCACACCACAGCACTGTCTCCATGTGGGCACTGCTCACCACCCAATCCACCTCAGCCATCATATCATCCATTTGCTCTGGGGCACCCACCGAGCGATGGCCCCACCACCTGTTCAACTTCTGAACCAACCTTATTAGCACAGAATTCGTGAGCATCCTCAACACCTCCATCACATCAGCAATTTTTCTGGAAAATTAGAAACATACGGAAATCAGACCTCTCCTGAAAAAGCCCTCCTCTGACACCAACAAACTTAAGAATTACCAACCCATCTCTCTACTCTCCTAACCGACCAAAATATTTGAGAAGGTCATCAATCAGCAGCTCACCAGCTACCTGGAAGAAAACAACCTACTGAACACCTCCAAACACAGCACTGAGACCAGACTCATCGCCGTCACTGATGATATCAGAACACTCCTCGACTGCAGGCAAATGGCCACCCTGATGCTCCTCGACCATCAGCCACATTCGACACCATCTCCTACCACACCCTCATCAACAGACTCCACAGAATTGGAATATAAAACAATGCTTTCAAATGGATCACCTCCTTCCTGACCGGACGGACTCAGCGCTTCCGACTACCCCCTTATACCTCGGCACCCAAGAGCATAATTTGAGGCGTAACCCCCAAGGTTCAGCCCCATTTTGTTCAGCACCTACCTGATACCTCTGGTCGACATCATTAGATCCAAACTCCATGACCACTGTGTAGGAGGCCTGCTCTCTGTATAGTGTATGAAAATTATGTACACTATGCAGAGAGTCCAAGCAACCCCTCGTTGGTATCCAGAGGTAAACACAGGCCACCTAATGCTCTATTTCTGTGGTAGTGAGGGTGAGCAGTTAGGCTAATCCATGAGATGTCCTAAGCATTTGTTGTACTCATTATATCAATAAATGGGACACACACTCAGAAGAATAACTTGAGACCAATTTACAAAAAAAGTATAGATTTTTATAAAAATGTTTTAGACCAAAATCAATATACAGTAAGTACTTTTCTAGTTATGATTTTTCAAAGCTTAGAAAATATTGCTTTTCTGTGCATAATAACACACTATAGGAATAAGAAACAAATTAAAAATGCATATGAAATCAGGCAATGCTCTCACAAGTGTCACCTTCTGTTTTTAGGTTGAGGTCATCGAGAGGTCCTATCGGCTAGCTGGAGAAGTTTGGGCAGTTCCCGGTTCAAGCGGGAGCGGAGACTGAAGGTCTTGGAGGTGGCACACAAAGGAGAAGGGAGCTACTTGGAAACACATGGTACAGAGGGACTTAAAGGTACCACTGGGTCCCCTTGAAGGGTGGAGGTCGCAAGGACTTGGGAATCCCTACATCACAGTCGGTTGGTCAGGGCAGGGGCCAGGGAGGCCGGGTGCAGCGCTGATATGTCAGCCAGGCATTGTGAGTCTTGGAGTCCTTGCGTTCAGGGGCAGGCATTTTTGAGGGCAGATTGCAGGTCAGCTGAGCCTGTCAAAGGGTGGATCTTGGGTGTCCTTAAGTTCCTCAACTGGTGCTTGCTCCTGTGATTTTGGGAGACTGGAATGGACTCTTCTTTTGGGTGTCTGACGTAAGGGGTCCGGAACCATGGCAAGTTGTACACCACAGTCCTAGAAGGTCCTAGTGCTACCAAACTTGGCATGGTGGAAGGTCTTGTCCTCTGGTGATGGTGTACAGATTATGGCTGGGCTGCTGGGTCCAGGTCATTGGTAAGCAGCATGTCAGTAAACTGGACTTTCCGGGTTCCTTGCCTGCAGTGTGTAGGAGAGTGATACCTTCACTCAAAGGGAGGTTCTTGGCAATTCTTAGAAGGCTGAAGGTGTTCTGGGATTTTGTAGAGTCCTTCAGGTATCTAGGCAACACCTCAGCAATGATGATCGAGTCCTTAGAACAGCAGGCAGGGTTTGGTGCCTTTTTCTTTGTACAGCAGTGCTTCAGTTCCTGTGCCTAGGGTCTTCTTTGTTCTGGACTTTTTTGCATTAATAGAATCTGAATTTTAGTCGGGGGTGCCCTCTAAGTACTGTATTTAAGGGAATTAGGGGGAGTACCTGGTAGTGGCAAATGGGTCACCTATCTTGGGGGGGCCTAAACCCACTAAGTGACCACTTCCTGTGGGAAGAGGACACATCCCTGACCCTGATTGACTATTTTACTACCATCCAAGATGGAAGAAAATGAAATGGAGTGATCACCTCTCCTGCCACACCTGAGAGCTGGTACAGGCTGAGGGTGGCCCCTCGCCTATTCTTGCTAAGTTTCCCACTAGTTTTCCCACCTAAAGCGGGGGCAAAACCATTGGGATACCATCTGCTGCTAGCATCAGAGGCAGATTCAGATTTCAAAGTCATCAAGGCCTTTGAAACTGACCCCTGGAGCGGGGTCCCTGTCTGCTTGTGGAGGTGTGACACCTCCAACCAGGAAAAGCTTTGTGTTCTGAGTCTTGAGAGCAAAGGCTCTCAACCCAGGAGTCCAGAATCTAGTCTGGTGGTGACAGGCTAGTTAAGACCAGTCAGCAACCATGCCAGGACTGTTAGGTTTTGCAGGGGGCACCTCTAAGGAGCCCTCTGGGTACATTTTATGTTACATCCTGCACTGGCATCAGTGTGGGTTTATTATTCTGAGTTGTTTGATACCAAACAACCCAGGGTTCAGAGAGGCTATCATGTAGCTGGGGAACTCGTGCTCACCAGTGCCCAGCACATGCATTTGCTATGGCTTCCCTGTACACTTACTATGTCTAAGAATTAGCAAAGTCACAGTAGGGGCATATCTGCTCATGCACACATATACCCTCACATGCATTAGTGTGCACCCTGCCTTAGGGTTGTAAGGCCTGCCAGAGGGGTGACTTACCTATATTGCATGCAGTGTTAGTGGACATGGCACTCTTGGTAAGTGCCATGTCAAGTTGGCAACTTGGGGTACAGCTTGTCATGCACTTGCAGTGGCAGATTGCATGAGGCTGGTGAAGGGCCTCTGAGAGTGGCAAAATTGGTGCTGCAGATTTTGGGGACCCTCTTCAGTACCAATTCCCTAGGTACCAGGGGTGCCATTTAGTAGGGACTTGCAAAGGTGGCTGACGTACCAAACATAGTACAGTTTTGGGGAAAGAGATCTGGCCATGGGAACCTGTTTAGCAGAGGCCCAGGGCACTTACAGTTTGAAACCACACCATGTTCCAGGCAAAAAGTGTGGGACAAACCACGTCAAAAGAGGCACTTTCTCACAGACTGCAGCCGACTGAATGAAAACTAACTGCCTGAAGCTCAACTCCAACAAGACGGAAGTCCTGATCGGTGGTAAAAACACCTCCATAGAGGACCATAGCTGGTGGCCAGCCAAACTCAGAACCACTCCCCGCCTACAGACCATGCTTGCAACCTTGGCCTCATCCTTGACAGTGAGCTGACCATGAAGCTGCAGATCAACACAGTCACCTCCTCCTGCTTCCACACCCTCCTCATGCTTCGCAGAATCTTCAGATGGATCGCAGCCAAGACCAGGAAAACTGTTACTCAGGCCTGTTCACCAGCCACCCCGAATACAATACCGCTCTCTATGCCGGCATGTCCTCCCAGATCCCAACAAGACTCCAGACAATACAGAACACCACCCCCAGACTCATCCTGGACCTTTCCTGAAACATTCACATCACCCAACCTCAGAAACCTCCACTGGCTTACCTGTCCAGAAGAGATGTAATTTCAAGCTCCTCATGCATGCCTACAAGGTCCTACACTGTTAGGGACCAGACTACATCAACCACCATCTGCACTTCCACCACCCCACCAGACACCTGTGCTCTTCCTCTCTAGCCCTAGAAAACACACCCTGAATCTGATGCAGCAGCAGTGGTGGCTGCTCTTTTTGCCACATTGCTGCTAAGGCCTGGAATGACCTATCCCTCCCTGTCCAAACTTCAACCTCACTGGCAGACTTCAGGAAGAGACTCAAGACCTGGCTATTCAACAGAGACATTGCATCCCAGCACCCTAGATACCCTCAGGGGTGACGGTGATGTGCTCTACAAATGACTGATTGAAATGACTGATTGATTAAACTCCAGTATATCAATGTGTTTAAACTGGAGAAACTTGCTTACCAATGGCCTTTTTTGTCTGCTCCTGACTCATCCTGGAGAACCTTGCTTACCAATGGCTTTGTTTTGTCTGCTTGCTTCTCATTCTGTATGAAGACTGAATACTGTTGTCATCTTCTCTGAAATATCCTCTTCATTGTATCAGCTG
The DNA here is from genome assembly GCF_031143425.1 of Pleurodeles waltl. Taxonomy (NCBI): domain Eukaryota; kingdom Metazoa; phylum Chordata; class Amphibia; order Caudata; family Salamandridae; genus Pleurodeles; species Pleurodeles waltl. The sequence continues at coordinate 455,609,795 of NC_090442.1, forward strand.
ATTGTCTTCAGTAGAACTGATTACTGTTGGAGTGCTGCCATCTGATTTATTGTGGACTTGGATGTCCCTTTAATGGTGGTATTGTTTCACAACAGATTCCTTTGAGCAAATGTTACACTTTTGTTTGTCATCAGTTCCCCATTTCTTCTAACGAATTTAAAGCAGATATTATTATATGTATTATAAACTGTATTCAATAATACTCAAGGTAGTTAAGTGACTAGGTTCTGCATACCACAGAGGTGGTAGACTTTAGACTAACATTTGATATTATATGTTTCCGGTGAATCTTTTATACTCACATGCACACGTAGCTGCAGAACGCTACCCAACACTAGAAGGTATGCTATACATAGTATTTAATACCATGTGAGATAGTTCACTGCAATAGACTGTGCAATAAATGGTGTTTACTTATACCCTTCATGACTCAAATGCACAAGATGAATCCTTTCAGGTACAAGAGAGCGTGCTATGTAGTGATGAATGTCCTTCCCATTTCCTATATCCTCCTTTGTTCTCGGGTTGGCTTTTTGCTGAGTTATTTAGCACAGTATCAATGCTTGAGGTTTGGAACAGGGTGGCCTCAAGAAAAGAGAGTTACTCTTTTTTTAAAGGCCTCAGTGAAAATATGAAAAATATGCTAGACCGTGTACAGCGTAGACCTAATGATGGTGGAGAATTATTAGATTTGGTCTTACAAATGAATCACAGGCTGGCTAAACGTAGCTGTGAGAGAAGGTAAATTGATTTCAAGAGTTTGGAACATATCACGGTGTGGTCCACTTTTAGAGAAAAGTAGAATTGAATACCCAGAACCCATGCATATTAGAACCATACAACAACAAATATCAAAGGAAGGAAAAAGAGTATTTTAGGTGTAAGAATCGATGTTTCTATTGTGGGTCTGACACATATTTCTTAAAACGTTGTCCCAAGAATGGCAACCTTCAGTATGAGGAAAACGACAAAGCAAAGAGGAGCTAGGGTCTTTCCTGTGAGCACATATTTACTTTAGCCCACAGACAGGTTAATAACAAATCCCAGTCACATGGGTTCAACACACTTTATATTAGACGTAACATTGCAGGATCATCAAAAGATGCATACTCATTTATCTGCTTTAGTAGACCCAGGAGTTACTGGGAATTTCATTGATTGCAAGTATGCTAAACTGTTTAGGGCACCTATATATCAGAAAAATAAACCTGAAGAAGTTAGAGAAGTAGCTGTTACTAAGCTCACGTCAGGACCCATCACACATTGAACAGAAGAATTAATCATGACCTGTTTCCAATTTCACTTTAAGTTTTGATCTGATAGACACCCCACATTTTTAAATTATTTTAGGACTTTATTGGCTGGCTATGGGTAATGTAATCATTCATTGAGAACAGGGTACTGTGCAATTGGAATCCTCACAATGTCAGAATGAATATTGGTCAATGAGGGAAAAAAGTGATGAAGCAATGGCTGCACCTGAAAGTTTGGTTCTAGCAGACTTTCTTAAGATAACATTGAGCCACCAAAGGTATCTACACTCATCATAGTGCCATTAGTGTACCATGAATATTTAGATGTGTTTGGTAAAAAGAATGCAGAAACACTACAAGCTCATGGTCCCTTTGCTTGTTTAATCAATGTGAAACCAGCTATACCATGCAATTGAATCTATACATTGACAGAACCAGAGTCTGAGTTGGGTGCGTAAATATTTGGATGAGGATCCTGCAAATAGATTTTTTTGTTTATCACAAGTGCCTGCTTCTTCCTCTCCTTTCTTTGTGCCATAGAAGAGGGGTGAGTTGCACCCCTGAATCGATGATACAACCTTGAATCAAGTTACAGTCAATATTCGCTACCTATTAACTTTAACATTGGACATGCTTAATCAAATTAACAATGCAAGGATTTTAGTTAATCTGAGATGTGTGTACCATCTGATTTGTGTCAGGTAAATAGAAGACCGCTTTCCGTATCAAGTTTGAGCACTTCACATATCAAGATATGCCATTTCGATTGTACATAGCACCAGCATTTCAATGTTTCATTGAGATCCTTTGTAAGTACATTAATATTGTTGCAATCATTTATACTTATCTTTTCTGACAATGGAAGAGATCACATCCATCACGCTCAAGTGGTGTTGTATGCCAATGTAGAAACGTTTTCTCTCCATTGTACTACTGTGGCGCTTTCAGGCCTTATTATGCAGGCATAGGTAAAATTTAAATTACACCAACATAATTTGCATAAATTCAGAAATTTCATGTTACACTTACTTGCTACTCGAAATGGCACAATTACAGCAATTTACATAATTACATGTCATAAGCAGTTGCTAACGCGTCCGTCTATGTCAATTTATACACATCAGGACTCGTTTTAGGTCGATGAACCTTTGGACCCAGTGGTGAGTGTCCGTAAGATGAGATTACCAAACATAAAAATATATTTCACAATAACCATTAATGAATCTTCGGCGCATTCATTGGTTCTGAGACTCAAATAACCACACCTTAAAGGAAGGTTTGTGAATTTATTCCCTATTGATTACAATCTAATAATAAACGTATTAATCTCAAACCAAGAAGCATTAGAGCATAATCACAAAGTGGCAATTACGATGAACTTTCAACAATGCGATGATCAGAATCATAGGCTAGATATGTTAGCAGAGAATAGACCATAGTGCATGATAAACCATAGAATATCAGTTCAGCATAGCTACATGTCAGTCACGTCAGTTCCGTCAGTCAAATGAATACCTCATCTAACCTCAAATTAGCATTAGCATGTTGGGCTTCATGCAAACAATTTAGAACATCAATTTGGAAAACATCTAACTAAGATACCTAATTAAACATACAGCAGTTGGTACCTAGAAAGAAAGGCAAATAGATTCCGTTAGCATTAATAATTACCCTCCTCGAGATAGGTCAGCATACAGGATCAGTCTTCGTCTTCAGGACATCAGACAGTTCATCGTCAATCTATCTAAATTAGAAACAAGGGACACTCTCCTCATAAGGAGGAAAGTGTAATAGGGCAGTCTATGGGATAGGATAATTTTGTCTAAGTCTCAAATCACCAAATAGAGTGACAGAGTTTCTGGATGCAATCGGTATCATTCCCTACCTAATGCGTCTCGTCTCTTGTGTCATGAGTTTTTATTCCCTTTTCGTAATACATTCCCCCAAAATTCTATTGGTTAGTAACTTCACCCCATTATTGGTAACCAATCAAATTATACATTAAGTAATGCATTTGTCATTTCTTGATATTGACTTGTCTTCCAATTGGTCTTCATAATCAGCATTTTCGTAGGTGGTACGTCCGGGGTTACTTCACCATCTTGGCACACGTCTCAGGTCAAAAGTTCTCTTCCCCTCGTCTCATTGTCCTTGGAAGTGTCCATGTTTATTTCTAATCACATAATTTTGAGCTAGAAGCTACTAGCATACGAATGTGAAAATTCCTTCATGTTTCAAACTAGTACAGAAAGAACAATAGCTGGGTCATGGTCATTTGCAAGTCCGCATACTGGAGAAACCGAAAAATATGCTTTTAAATGAGAGTTACACAGCTTAGTTTGTGACTCATGCTAACTTAAGACATACGAGTTCTAATGAATACAGTTTTGATCGTAATAATACATATAATTGAAAGATTATTGTTGATTCAGCATTAGTGTTCATAAATGAGTAAATCTTTACGTTTATTAATACATTTTAACTATTAATTATTAATATTGCTTTGTCAAATGTAAGCATCTCACGTCTATAAAATATGATATTTAAACTACGCTCTCTCAGTCCCTCCTCTGATGACGCTCGTCATCACACAATTCTTGATCTTTAATTTTTCACCTTGCGCATAATGCGCATTTCAACATCTTGCCCTTTATGTGAACTTTCCCATATTTCATTGAACATTTTCTCTCTTTCACTTTCTTCATTCCGTTTGGCTCTTTTTGACAAGTTTCTTTTAATTTTGTCATTAATTTTGCATGCTCCCCATAATCCTAATAGACAAATCAAAACAATTAGTAGGCCCAGCATAATTTTAGCAAGAACTCCATTCCAAATGTTGGTAAACCAGATTCCTACGCGGGCAATTCCTTTTCCAAATTTTTCCCAAACTCCAGGTTCTTTTAGATCCTTCAAATCTATACTATCTCTAGTCAGGTTAGTAAGCATGTTTCTAATTTTCTTACTGTTATCAGGTATATATGAGCAGCAGTGACGTTCATTAAGCATTTTGCACACACCTCCATTCTTTGCTAAAAGACTGTCTAAAGCAAGCCGATTTTGAAGAGTCATAGCTCTTTCTGCAGCAAGTTCAGTATCCATTAATAATATTGCTCCTGTAAAATTTGTCAGCATGTTGTCCACAATAGTAGACAACTTTTGAATTTTCATAGAATTTAAGATCACCCCAACTGATGGGATTATTGCTCCAAATATGTCACCAATGACAGCAGCCACTGATTCTCGTTTCTGTCTAGAATGTTGTGTTTCAGAAGATTTAGGTATTTGTTTTAAGTCATCAATCTGGTATATTTTTGGGAAAACTATTCCCAAATAACATGTCCCATACCATCCCTTTGGGAGACGGTAATATGCATTTAACCCACAGATATAATAGATTCCAGGAATCGCTGGGTCTTGTCCATTTAAAATGAAGGTCCATTTACTCTGAAACAAAAACACATGTATACATTCACTCGTACCCACAAACAAATTGTCTTGATCGGATTTTGGTCTATATATACATAGCCTACCTATGTGTAATGCATTTATAGCTAATTTGCCTTGTGTTTTAATCGCTGTGTAAGCATAATCATTTGCATAAGTACGTTTTTCTAAGCCTTTTTCTAACTTCTCTTTTAATGCTTTGCGTCTACCATCTGTGTGATCTAAAAAGTTTTTCTCTACTGAAGATAATAAGCAAGTCAAATGATTGCGATGTGCGTAAGCAGTTCCAAATGTAAGTGTTGGCTCAAAAAATCCTCTAACCAGTTTAGTATCATGTTCTTTAGCTAGCTTATTCAAAAATTCAATTACAGGCACAAAAGAAAACACAACATCCAGATTCGAATAAAAGTATTGTACATGCTCTTGATTATAAAATCTTGTTAGTAGCAAACTGCAGCTAATCCCATAAGTAAGAGGGAGGCTATGATAAGTAACCCCCTCCTGCACAGATGAAGGAATTTTAGTACACACATAACAATCTTTCGTATCCATAGTTTCCACATACTCATTTAATAAGCGATAGAAGACATTAGTAGAAAGTTCCCCTTTTGTATTAGTTCCCTCATGTAGATGTCTAGCATCCTGCTCAAATTTCTCCCATGGTGATAGTTTATTAGTTGTAGTGGTAGTCTCAGGTTTTAAAGTTGCATTAATAGTTTCACTCTCTCCACGGCATTCCCACAATCACTCCCACAATCATTATTGCGCATACAACACCTATCATAAGTCCTAACCAACCACACACCTTACTTCCTTTGTTGCTATAAGCCATATTTGTATAGAATCAGAATAGTAGATCGACAATCAACTTAAGATGGCAAACTCTTTCTGCGTATTTACAGCATCTTCTCTCACTCCAGGACCCTTTTTGTCAACTCAGGTTAGCAGCTTGTCGCAATCAGGTTTCTATAAGTCAAATCCAGGTTTAATTGTCTCTTTCCAGTAGGTTTATAAAATTTCTTTCCTTTTAATATATTTTTCCAAGGTTTCCTGTTGTTGTTTTTCTTCAGGTACCGTAGTATTGGCCTGGCACTTCTCGATCAAAACAGAATGCTAAGAATTCTTGTTGCCATTCAGAGGTTGTAGCCTATGCCCATTCATGACCTGTGTACCTTCGGTTTGCTATTCTCTTTCTTTTTAATCTCCGTTCGCCTTGCTGTTCCCCTTCACTCAGATCATCTGCTTGTGAGGTATCGCTTTCTTCTATTATTGTCTCGTTTGTTAATTCTCTTATTCTAAAAGGCGACTTTTCTGGCCATGTATCACCTCTATGTGTCTTGTTTCGGTGTTTCCCTTCAGGACGCTGGACAGTACCCTCCTCTTGTGATATGGTGTTTTCTCCTGATAAGCTTGGAACTTGATCAGAAGATTCTGATTCGTTCTGATTTAAATTTACCACTTCTCCGTCTCTCTCTCCTTCCTGTTCGATACTGTGTTCAGGTTCTGAATTGTATTTGTCTGCTTCTGGGAGAACCTCTCCTTGTCTTTGTTCTCCTGCTGCCTCCACTGAGATTGGCACTCCGTCACCTCTCTCGAACTCTCTGATAGTGTGAGGGACGCGGCTGTTCTCAGCGGGCTCTCCTGTAGTCTCAGATCTTTCTTGACTGATCTCTGACTCTGAGACTTCTCCTCTCGAAGTTGCTGTACCGGAATTTTCAAGTTCCTCTTCAACAGGACACCTTACCTTTTTTGTATGGCTGGCATGTATCCAGTTGGGAACCCCGGCACACTTCACAGCAGTAGTGGTCGTCAATATCACTTGATATGGCCCTTTCCAACGCGGCTCAAGACACGATTTTCTTACGTGCTTCTTGACAACCACCCAATCTCCAGCTTGCAGAGAGTGTCCTGGTTCGCCGATTGGTGGTAACGTGTTAGCTTCCACCTGGTGAGAGAAAGAGCGTATCACGTCAGCTAAACTTTTGCAGTAATCCAACACCATATCATCTGTAATATTCACTAGTGCATTTGCAGGTACCGCTGGTAACCTCATTGCTCTACCCATGAGGATTTCATGGGGGGACAATCCTGTTTTCTTATCTGGTGTGTTTCTCATGGACATCAATACTAGCGGTAATGCATCTGGCCACTTCATGTTTGTTGCTGCACACATTTTCGCTATTCTTGATTTTAAGGTACCATTCATCTGTTCAACTAGTCCTGATGCTTCAGGGCGATAGCTACAGTGTAACTTCTGCTCGATGTTGAGTGCTGCACACAGAAGCTTGATCACCTCATTGTCGAAGTGTCTTCCCCTATCTGATTCTATAGAAACCGGGAACCCGAATCGTGGTATTAATTCCCTCAGTAATAGTTTTGCAACTGTGAGACTGTCATTTCTACGTGTAGGGTATGCCTCAATCCAATGACTGAAAACACACACAATCACCAACACGTACTTCAATCCTCCACAAACAGGCATTTCAATGAAATCCATTTGTATTCTATTAAATGGACCTCCAGCTCTTCCAATATGGCTCAAATTTACCACTGTTCCTTTTCCAGCATTCATCTGTTGACAGATAATGCACCTGTGACAAGTAATTTCTGCGGCATGTCTGAATTTTGGATTAAACCAATCAACTTTAAAAGATCTGATCATGGCATCTCTTCCTAAATGTGCTTGCCCATGATATAATCGGGCAAATTGTGACAGAAGACTACTAGGTAAGACCAACTTTCCATCATCTGAGACCCATATAATCATCTGCTCTTTGTGTACATTGCATTTTCTGCCAGGAACGTTTTTCTTCTTTGTTAGCACGGTTTTGCAGTGTCTTTAACTCATCTAAGGTATCAACCACTTGTAATGCTAGATTCAAAGTTGTGTCATTTTCAGGCTGAGGTAGCAATTCCCACTGCTCTTTGAATGATATACAATTTAATGCACAAAATCTTGCTACCTGATCTGCATAATCATTCCCCATTGACACAAAGTCTTGTGATCTGGTGTGAGCACTGCACTTTACCACGGCGATTTCAAGAGGTAACTGAATTGCATGTAACAAATCTCTTATTTGTTCTCCATTTTTCACAGGTGATCCGGAGGAGGTAATAAAACCCCTTTGTGACCAGATCTGACCAAAATCATGTACAATTCCAAATCCGTACCTGCTGTCAGTATAGATTGTAACTTTCAAATTCACAGCAGCATGGCAGGCCTTTGTAAGAGCTATTAATTCTGCCACTTGTGCTGAAAATACCTTTTCAAGCCAAGAGGCCTCAACTATGCCAGACATTGTACATACTGCATAGCCAGCTCTCAATGTCCCTGTTGAATCTCTTAAACAGGACCCATCCACGAACATAATGCAATCGTTTTCTTTTAATTGGGTGTCCTGTATGTCTGGGTGAGGTTTGGTACAGAGGTCAGTCACCTCGAGACAATCATGCTCAAATTCTTCCCCCTCTTTGATTTCTGTATTTTCATTGGGAAGCAGAGTTGCCGGGTTCAGTACTGTGCATCTTTTCAGTGTAACATTTGGTGATCCCAAAATAATTGTCTCATATTTGGTAAGTCGTGCATTTGTCATGTGTTGTGTTTTCGTTCTTGTCAACAAGATTTCAACAGAATGTGGAACCAAAACTGTCAAAGGGTATCCCATGACTATGCCCTCACATTGGGAAAGGCTTTGACCAACTGCTGCAACTGCTCGCAAACAACCCGGTAGGGCTGCTGCGACAGGGTCCAAAGTAGCTGAAAAATATGCTACAGGGCGATTTGCATCTCCGTGGACCTGTGTTAAAACAGACAAAGAACAAGCATCACGTTCATGACAAAACAACAGAAAAGGTTTCTCATAATCAGGCATTCCTAATGCTGGGGCCCTGCACATGCATTCCTTCAGCTCTAAGAATGACTCAAGTTCTTCTTTTGTCAAAGTGATTGTATACGGTTCATTTTTGACATCTTTCCCTGTCAATTTTATTAGGGGCTTTGCAATGATTGAGAAATTGGGTATCCATTGGTGGCAATAACCCACCATTCCCAAAAACATCCTGACATCTCTTTTTGTTGTTGGGGGATTCATTTGTATGACAGCTGTTATTCTCTCCTTTGATATCCTTCGGGATCCTTTCTCAATTAGATGCCCCAAATATTTTACTTCTTTCTGACAGTATTGCAGTTTCTTAGGTGACACCTTATGCCCGTTCTTTCCCAAATGATTCAACAATGCAATGGTATCATATTTGCAGCTGTCTCTGGTTTTGGATGCAATCAACAAGTCATCAATGTACTGCACAAGAGTTGAATTAAAAGGCATCACAAGAGGTTCCAAATCCTTCTTTAATATCTGATTAAAGATGGATGGTGACTCAGAAAACCCTTGAGGGATTCTGCACCAACTGTACACCTTATCAAGGAATTTGAAACTGAACAAAAATTGGCTATCCTCATGCAGCGGTATTGAGAAAAATGCCTGTGATAGGTCTACTACGGTAAACCATTCAGCATCGCAAGGAACTTGGAACATTATTACCGCTGGGTTAGGAACCACAGGGCAGCATTTTATCACAATTTTGTTTATTTTTCTCAAGTCTTGCACAATTCGAACTTTCCCACAGGGCTTTCTCAAACCCATAATAGGAGAGTTACATGGACTGCTCAAAACCTCTTTCAAAACTCCCTGCCTGAGAAAATCTGCAACTATCTGTGTCCCTTCAATGAGTACGTCTTGAGTCATGTGATATTGTGGTACTTGTGGGAATACTGCATTTGGTCTTATCTGCACCTTGACTGGTTTGACTCCTTTAATTAATCCAACCTCTTTTCCTGTCAAGTCCCACACTCTCTCTGTTACGGACCCTTGTAGGTCAGCAGGTAAGTCGATTAGAGTGAACACTGGGAATAAAGTAATTAGAGGGTAATCTTCGCTCGTCTCCCCTCTTTCTATGAGCTGGCCCTCATCTCCTTCATCATCACTGTTTGTCTGAACTTCTATTCCATCGTTGGAACAGGTAATTGAACATTTAGTTTTACATAGTAAGTCCCTTCCCAGTAGGGATACTGGACTTGAGTCGCATACGACAAACCTATGCAGGCCTTGGAAATTTCCAATTTCAACCTGTACTGGGTCAGTAATTGGATTTGTCAAATACTGATTAGCCACACCAACCACTCGTATAGTGCGTCCCGATAAAGGTAACCTTGGTACTTCCACACTGCGGACTGTAGAGCGTGTAGCTCCAGTGTCAACCAAAAATGAGACTTTATAGCCCATTACTTTTCCCTCTGCATATGGGCCTCTCTGATCTACTTCTAATGAGGCTGCAAGCCTGCACTCTTCACTGTCTGAACTGTCATCTGACCATTCTTCATTCATCTCATTTTCACCTCGTAATGGGAATTGTTGTACAGTATTGTTTTGACTCGTCACCTGACCTGTGACCTGCTGAGGAAGCATCATCTGTTGCTGACCCATCGGGGCTAGGGGTAATTGCATTTGCTGTCTAGGCACCATAGGAATCTGCTGTTGCATTGGTTGTACTGGCACAGTTTGGAAACGTGGCATTTGCATTTGCTGCATGGGTTGCACCCCTGACATCTGCACCAAATTATTCTGATAGTTCTGATTCTGTTGTCTCATCCTTGGACCTCGTGGATCCTGCTGTGCACCGACACTCATGCCCTGCTGAACTGTACCATCATGCACCATATTTGGACAATCCCGCTTCCAATGTCCCATGCCCCCGCATGCATGACATGGTGACATCCTCTTCACTACTTGCCCATCATTTTGAACGACAACATTATTCATGTCCAAGCTACGATTCACAAAGCCTCGGCCTCTACCTCTCGGCTGTACCTGAAACCCACTATTCATTTGCGGTTGCTGGTGCATCATCTGTTGAACACCATTTCCCTGAATTCCAGCTTCTGCAGCTCTTATCTGCATCACCATCACTTTCTCTTTCAGCTTTTTCTGTTTTAACTCAATTTCATCACTACAGTATTTCGCATACTGCAACACCTCATCAATCGGTTTAGCTTGCCAACAAATCAAATGGTTCTTAATCATCTGACCAACCTCTGGTCTCAGCCCTTCAACAAATCTGAACACAAGATGATTCATGTCTTTCGGCTCGATTGTCTCAGTACCACTGTAATGTTTAAATGCTTTTAACAATCTCTCATAATTGGCATGTATTGATTCCTTAACCTCTTGCGAAGTCCGGTCGATTTTCTGCCAATCGGTCACCTTCGGTGACACCTTTTGTTTAAAAAATTCAATGACTTTATGATAATATTTCATCACCTCTTCAGAAGGTGCTCCCGTCGCCTTATCCCTTGCCGGTTCCTTTGTGGGCCAATCTACCCCTCTTTTGCACTCAAGCCACAAATCCGGTGGAACAATAATCTCAAACAAAGTATTTAAGTCCTCCCAAAGACATTTTGCAAGCTTCACAAATCTATATGTCTGTTGATACCACTCAATCGGTTTTTCTCTCAGCCTTGGGTAATCATTCGTAAAGGACAAAATATCTCCCCTGGACCATGGCACATGGACTAAAACACCACCAGCTGTTTCTCTCATGGGCAGGATTTTTACTGAATCCACATTGGGTGTGGTCGCTGTTTCAATAGACCCTGGGCTATCCCTCTTCCCTTTGTCTTTTTTCTTTGCCCATCGGTTTTCCCATTTTTCTAATGCTCCCCAGATTTGCGCACTCTGCAGCAATTCTTTCAGGTGTGTCTTCATGCCTGCGGATCTCATGTGTTCAAAATCTTTAGTGTCGAAGTCTAATCTGTAGCTTCGTTTCAAATGTTTCGTGTTCCCAATGTCGATATTGTATTTGTCTGCCAAATTCGTTAATTTCTGGTGTATTTTCCCTACTTCTTTGGTAATCTTAGGGCATAAGTATCTCAGTTCTGCCTCAGTGTAGGATTCCAACCTGTTCACCCCCATTGTTCCTTCCACTAACTCAGCAGCTTCTGCTCCTAGCCGTACAAGATTCAGATATTCATCTTGTTTTTCCTTTTCAGGATTGGCTTCGGTTACTATAATTTTCCGAGAAGTTGAATTTTTTTCCAACCACTCGTTTAATTGCTGTATTGTGAAACCTTGCAGTGAGATGTTTCCTGCATGTATCATTGGAGTATGTGAGGTATTCGTACTTATAGTTTGGGGAGTCAAGACTCCCAACCCTGCTTGTCGCATTGCTTCAAGAGGTGCCCCTATTGGACTAAGGTCCATTAAGGGTCTCTGTTGCTCACGCACTTGTTCTTCCTGGGCCATTATCTGTGGAGTTCTAATAGGCCCTCCTCTTATCATTTCATTAGTCATAACTCCCTGTTCACATGTCCTTGTTCTCTCTTGGGCATATAACGGTACTGGAGGACCAACAGTGATAGGTAGTGATATTGCGGCAGGTGTCTGACCTGATCCCAGGCTTCTAGGAGCTGCAACACCATAGGTCTGCTCTAATAATCCTGGTGCAGGTTCTTTCAAAGGACCCGCTACTGGGTTATACCCCGGTATCAGTTGTGGCGGTTGTGACACTAACTGTGGGGTTGACTCAAGCTGTATTAACCCTGGCTTTGTATATATCGGGTCTGGCGGCACCAACAAGTTCGTAGTAGTCTCAAGCACTGGAACATCGGGGTAAATTATTTTTATCTGCGGTGGAGACTGTAACTGTATCGGTACGTCTGGTGCAGTAGGTACACTGTCACCATTCTGTATCAAAGCTGTATCACTAGTCTGTACCGTATCAGTAACTCCCTTCTCCTGCGTCTGGTTCCCAGAATCCAAGCTGGTGCTCGGAACATCGTTACTCACCGCATAAGGTGGTGGTCGATCATGCAGCAATCTATCCATAAACTCCTCATCCTCTGAAACATCCTCTTCTTCCCAGGACCTTTTTTGTTCTTTAACTTTGCCTGAGTCTTTGTTAGTTTTGCAAGAAGCTTTCTTTCCCTGTGTCTCTTCTCCCTGTGTTATCGCTGGAAACAGCTTTAACCCATCTACTATTCCCCGTCTCCACATCTTATTCTCGTTGTCCCATCTTGCTTCTGCATAAGATTTTTCTGCCCTTGTCAACCTCCTGTGAAACCTTTCCTGCCTATGTTTAAGAGCCATCAGATCCCAGATCGCTAGAGCCTCATATTGTGCCGGTCTCGGAGGTGGTTTCTGTGTACTTAACATCCACCTCAAGTTTTCTAATACCTTTTGATTGAACATCCCATGTTCCGGAAACGCTAGACACCCTTCTTTTTCTGTCAACTTGCGCCATTGTTTTATCCATAAACAAGGTGCAACACCCTTTTCCTCCATAACTGTATAAGCTGGAGTACCCTCAGGTGGTGTAGGTTCCCCGTCGGTTGCGACAATGTACACATCTCCCCTCAAAGCGCTTTTTAATGCCTTAACAAAATTCATTTTATTTTATATTTAATCAAGAAACGGCTTAGTTCCCAGGACACTCTTCACCTGCCCTTTGCTCACCCTATTGTCTCTCACGAACGGCAGCCAATCCGTGCGCGACCCCTCTTAACATCTGACCTATCCCAGCGCGGCACCACTGACGTCACACCCATACACACTCTGCAGCTGACAAAGTCTTGCGGCTTGTCCTCGCCTCACTAACTCATACAATTCATACAAACTAATTCGATTTATTGCAGACACTTTAAAATGACAACACAAATCTGCCGGTTTGCTACAGGAAGGGTAACACATTCGCTTCAGAACTTTACAGTGATTTTACTTGAAGCCTCGGCCGCTACTCTCTCCTTCTCTGTTCCCGCATGTGCAAGCAGAATTCGACCCGCAAATCCTACTCTCGACTTGTCAATGACTCCCTCTAGTGCACTTTAGAGCTTGTCAAATCTCCATCGAAGGTTTCATACATACGTTGTGACTCAAACTTGACTTGTCAACCACGTCCGATTGACCTATTAAACCGCACAGATTACAACATAAACCATAATTTTCATCCTACTCCGGAGTCTTAGACCTCAACAAGTCCGTACCTTAACCAACCACGTGGATAATTTTGAACAATAAGCGCTGCATTCACGTGAAGTACGCCGACTTCCCTACTCTCATACTGTGGAGTACGCCCACTCCTGCTAAACAACATTTAATTTGGCCTAAATACACACAAATCTTCACAATCTCCTGCAAGAGGCATAAGCTTTGAGCAAGCGCAAAGACCCTAACCACACATACTATGGCGCCAAGAACATTCCCAACTCATCTAGGCAGGCTCCGAGATCCCAGGAAAGCCCATGGTGAACCTAGCCACTCATTGTTTTGCCAAATTTAATTATCACAGAAAACAAAATTAACAATGAAAACTCCGTCCTAGGGCCCCCAAGGGCCAAACCGTCTCTCTCCTACCAGAACTGCTAACGCGTCCGTCTATGTCAATTTATACACATCAGGACTCGTTTTAGGTCGATGAACCTTTGGACCCAGTGGTGAGTCTCCGTAAGACGAGATTACCAAACATAAAAATATATTTCACAATAACCATTAATGAATCTTCGTCGCATTCATTGGTTCTCAGACTCTAATAACCACACCTTAAAGGATGATTTGTGAATTTATTCCCTATTGATTACAATCTAATAATAAACGTATTAATCTCAAACCAAGAAGCATTAGAGCATAATCACAAAGTGGCAATTACGATGAACTTTCAACAATGCGATGATCAGAATCATAGGATAGATATGTTAGCAGAGAATAGACCATAGTGCATGATAAACCATAGAATATCAGTTCAGCATAGCTACATGTCAGTCACGTCAGTTCCGTCAGTCAAATGAATACCTCATCTAACCTCAAATTAGCATTAGCATGTTGGGCTTCATGCAAACAATTTAGAACATCAATTTGGAAAACATCTAACTAAGATACCTAATTAAACATACAGCAGTTGGTACCTAGAAAGAAAGGCAAATAGATTCCGTTAGCATTAATAATTACCCTCCTCGAGATAGGTCAGCATACAGGATCAGTCTTCGTCTTCAGGACATCAGACAGTTCATCGTCAATCTATCTAAATTAGAAACAAGGGACACTCTCCTCATAAGGAGGAAAGTGTAATAGGGCAGTCTATGGGATAGGATAATTTTGTCTAAGTCTCAAATCACCAAATAGAGTGACAGAGTTTCTGGATGCAATCGGTATCATTCCCTACCTAATGCGTCTCGTCTCTTGTGTCATGAGTTTTTATTCCCTTTTCGTAATACATTCCCCCAAAATTCTATTGGTTAGTAACTTCACCCCATTATTGGTAACCAATCAAATTATACATTAAGTAATGCATTTGTCATTTCTTGATATTAACTTGTATTCCAATTGGTCTTCATAATCAGCATTTTCGTAGGTGGTACGTCCGGGGTTACTTCCCCATCTTGGCACACGTCTCAGGTCAAAAGTTCTCTTCCCCTCGTCTCATTGTCCTTGGAAGTGTCCATGTTTATTTCTAATCACATAATTTTGAGCTAGAAGCTACTAGCATACGAATGTGAAAATTCCTTCATGTTTCAAACTAGTACAGAAAGAACAATAGCTGGGTCATGGTCATTTGCAAGTCCACATACTGGAGAAACAGAAAAATACGCTTTTATATGAGAGTTACACAGCTTAGTTCGCGACTCATGCTAACTTAAGACATACGAGTTCTAATGAATACAGTTTTGATCGTAATAATACATATAATTGAAAGATTATTGTTGATTCAGCATTAGTGTTCATAAATGAGTAAATCTTTACGTTTATTAATACATTTTAACTATTAATTATTAATATTGCTTTGTCAAATGTAAGCATCTCACGTCTATAAAATATGATATTTAAACTACGCTCTCTCACAGTAAATATTTACCACCAGTGCATGGGTACAACAGAATTTGCGCAGCTGTTGTTTTCTGTGCTTTAGATATTTTTATAGTTTATAGTGCAAAATGAGTCCTTTCATCAAAAATTGACACAAAAATATATACCATATTAAAATATAGCTCATTTCATTAGTCACATGTTTGTTTGTGTCAAGTTTTTTCTAAAATTTTGCAAAATTAAATTATGCAAAAGAAAATTATGCAAATGTCGCACAGCACTATTTATTATTTCATAAAAGCAAATTTAAGATTACCCTAGCTTGGCCACGTCCTTCAAAATGTGAGAGTCCTCAAAATGTGAAACATATTCACTTCTTCTTCGGAGTTGTTCATTTTTACTGTCAGCTTATTACTACATTTTCCAGGGTAATCACTCCTTTCACCAGATTGCTAAAGGAAGGGATTCGGTTCCAATGGTTTGAAGAAGCAAATGAAGCCTTTCAATCCCTTAAAAAAGCATTTTAACACAGCACAACATCATCCAGATTCATACCTTTTTGAGAATAACTGCTTCAGATGGAGCCTTTGGAGCAATTCTGTACATGTACCAACACCAAAACCTTTGGCACAATTGCTACATTCCTTGCACATAAGGACCATGGCCTGTACTTGACCTCACATGCCCTCTGTGGTCACATCCGGTGCCTATGGTGGTGGGAGGTGTGGAAGGGCACACCCTTGTGATAGTTTGGTAATTACTGGAGGACTGCGAAGTCTGACTTCATTGGATGTTCTTGATTCTATTGTAATTGAATCCCAGGATGTTTTTCATCTCCTGGGAGTGTTTTCAGTTCAGCTGCTCCATGCATTGTCATCCAGTTCTTGGCTTCTTTTTGCAAGGGTGGACAAGGTAGTTCCATGGGTTTTGCCTGGTGTCATAAGGGTTTTGGTGGTACTGTCCTCTTGGACCTGACAACATTGATTTATATACATATTTTCCTGGCCGTGACACCACCATAGAAGTTGGTGGTGCCTAATTCTCTCAGGTCTCCAGAGTTGAGGAGTTTTAGCTTATCTCACCTACGTTCGGCAGGTTTGAGACTGAAAGGCAAGCTTCAATCTCCCTGTGGGTCTCTTGTGTTGTTAAAGTAACCGGTCAGCAAACCTGTTTTTTCCGCACATAGGGTTTGCAAACTCCACTCATTTTCTTTTGGGTTCTGGTGTTTGGTTAAGAGTGTTCCCATTCCGCTCCAGCCTTGCTGGAAGGATTTATCTTGTTCAGATGTATTCTTGCCAGGGATTACGGTTTGGAAAGTGCTGAGCTCCCACCTGTTGTTAATGGTGTTTCACTGAGGGGTTGTCATTGTATTGGGCTCTGTTTTCCCTTGGTCGATGCCTTTCAGGTCACTTGTGTTCATCTTTCGAGGGGTACAAACCGGCAGATATGGCTGGACTGATCATTTAGGAGAGGTCCAAGTCTAATTTCTGTCTCATGTAGCATAGTGGGCAAGAAAATAAGGGTTCCTGAGTAATTTACCAGTGGCTGAGAATAATTCACGTATTCCACCCATTTCTGTATTGTGTTCCTCAAGACTTGGGCAAGAGTAAGAATCTTCTTTATGAGGACTTACAGGTTTTGATTATATGAATGTCGTATCATTTCACTCAGTCTCTTTCAAATGTTCCTGGGCATCAACTGACGAAGAGGTTGACTTGCTGTGGAAGTTGTACAGACTAGCCACTTCAGATCTCCAATAGCACCTAGATTTCACTGGTTATCACTACTTCCCATTAATCTTCATTACTCTGAGTCTTAGTCTTCCTCTTTGCAGACATAACTGCTTGCGCTAGCTCCACCACCTGAGTAGATACTCTCCAAAGATTAATGAAAGCAAACAGCAGTATATCTTCAGGAGGACTGTGAAGGGAAAGACTAGGGTCAGAGTAATGAAGTTTACCAATAAGTAATTAAACATTACCCGTTCATCAGTCTTTCACATCCCAGTACTAACTGTCTGAAGATGTATACAAGCTTTAGTCTCTGGTGGCACCAAATAAACATATACATGTTAATGAAGTGCTGTGATATTTATTAATAAAGTGATTTATAATTCTATGATTTTGCTGTTTTCAAAACACGAACACCGAAATTATTGGTTTCATCATTTGCAGCATCTAAACAGTAATGGTCAGAAAACGTAAGAGAGTTTGCCCATGTGACTGCTCTACATATTTTCTCTAATGCCCATGATGTAGCGTTTTCTCTGGTAGACCTTCCGTGGATGTTACCTGTAATGAAAATATTGTGCCGAATATGGCTGTGGGATAGCCTGTCGAGCCCATTTGCTTAAAGTTGTTGGTTTCATTATATTATCAACCAGATTGTATGAAAAACGGAGCAAAAAATATATTATTTGCATGTAAGGTGAATTTATCAGATTGGTCATGATAAACAATGCCAATATCTGAGTAAACGTGGTACAAATATGTAGCACAAGAATTTCTTGATCTCTTATCTTAGGTAGAAGCCATATTATATACAGACATAAACTAGAGTTGGTGGTTATCTTATTTATTTCCCTTCTTATATTAGATAAACTACAACCTAATTTTGAAATTCTGAAACAAGCTCTCTTGGTAAAGGATTTCAATGGAATAGGGGTAAGGACAATTCAATGTATGTAATCGAGTTGCAGGTGCTTTTCAGGTGACATTAGGTGAGTATTGCAGGGTTTAATTTTTCCTGGACAGATTTGGTTCCTACTTCTTACACAAAGTCCCAAACTTGGTGAGGTTACTGTTTTAATGGCTCTATGTGGTTGCTTCACTAACTTCCTTTCCCTGCCTATTTTCAGCAGGCAGTAAAGAATTGTGCAAATCAATGGTTCATCTTGTTCACCTGCTCATGTTTGTCGTGCATCTTGATGTAGTGCCATATGGATTAGGAACTGCCACACTGGGATGGGATAGTCCCCCCTCAAGTTAGGAAAGTTTCATACTTTATCGTTCACGTGGAAGTGACCAACCTACTTTGTACATGCCTCCACGCATACTGATTTTCTCTACCTCTGTTGAACCATGTGAAATGTAGGGAGTGTCTACAGTACGGTTACAGGTGTATAGAACAGCAGCCCGGCAGTCAGGGC
This sequence comes from Pleurodeles waltl, assembly GCF_031143425.1. Lineage (NCBI taxonomy): Eukaryota > Metazoa > Chordata > Amphibia > Caudata > Salamandridae > Pleurodeles > Pleurodeles waltl. The sequence continues at coordinate 455,628,490 of NC_090442.1, forward strand.
TCATTAAGGTCTAGCCTGCCATCAAGGTGGCTGATCCTAAGAGTCCAGATTCACTGTAGAAATTACATGGCTCTTGATAACGCGTTCAGCCCTTATAAATTACCTGTACCTGGACACGTTGGAGGTCGGTGAACCTTTTAGCCGAGTTGGACTCTCCTCATCCTAGAATAGTTGGATCACTTAGATCAATAATCAATAACTATTGTAATCGGTACTCAAAACTCAATTAATAAATCGAAACATCACATTAGGAATCAATAACAGTTAGTATTTCAACGCACCATGACCTTTCAGTCATGAATAACCACACCAGTTTACTAAAAGTTAATGAGTTTATTTCCCTATATTAACAAAGCTAGCACAATGTATATAAGTCTCAAAACCAAATGATAAATGTATACGAACATTACTAGCTGTCCATAACGGTGGAAGAAACGCAATCTACGCAAAATCTGTATTATAATGCACTCGGTTATGGCAATGCAAATCACTAATATCAGTAACTGAATTTGACTAATTGCATACATCGGTCAGCATAACAAGATTTCAATTCAACATGGTGCGTCAAGTGAATACCTCGACTAACCTCTAATTAGCATTGGCATGTGGGGCTTCATGCAAAACGAATTTAGTCAACACAAATTTGGAAAACTTCTAGCTTGGGCCCTATCAAAATAGCAGTTGGTACCTAAAAGGAAAAACACAATGCATAATACAATTATCCTTTCATAATTACCAAACACAATCAGCATTCAAGAAAGTCTTCATCCTTCAGGTACCGGTTCGATCAGCATGGGGCAGATTTCCAAGGGGCAAAGTTAAGGGCAAGTTTCCTTGCAGCGGCAAGGAGAATGGGGCAAAGTTACTGCATAGGCAAGACGGGGCAATTTAAAGTTAAAGTCTCGAAGGTGAGAATTCTTAAAGTCTCTTTCTCTGGAATAGAGAAAAGGGCATCGGGGTGTCGTCCAAGATGGAGTCTGGCATTTGGCTTCAAATTGGCATCAAGGAAAATGGCTGACTTCTCTTTGTCCCGTGGGTTTAAGTAATAAACATTCCAAATTCTGCAGGGTCTTCCATTGGAGGGTTCATAGGGTGGCTTCAAAGTGACCAATGAAAAATGTCTTTCTCCTAGTACTCATTTATGCATACATTGTCCTTGAAGCCTTGGAACACAAGTTGCAACAAAGTTTGCCAATTATTTCGGTATCAGCACTCTTATTGTCCGCACCTGCAGAGACTGACCTTGTATCAAATGGGATGAAACCGGCCTAGCACGAAACCTTGGAGATAAGTGTATTAGTCATCTCTACTGGAAAAATACAACCTTAGAGTAAAATATACGTTTTATTAGTTCAAGGAAAATCCACGCAGTTAGAATTTGAGACCAGGCTACTAGGCCAAAGCCTCTACTAAATTTAAGCTAAGCATCAAACAGTTTCAACAAGAAATCATAACACACATTTGCAATTATGACGGATTACTACATTTTTCAATTCTTCATGATTAATAAAGCTCGTTTATAATAATGGCGATCTACCCCGAGGGCACAATTTCCCTCGTACATTATTTTCTTTACTAAAATCACACTACATTATACGATTTTGGTTACATGAAATATGAATATATGTTGGTCCTTCTTTTTATGCGTCATCAATCCCTCCTCTGATGACTAATTATGTGATCACATCAAATCTTCCCACAAAGTTTATTCCATTAAAAGTCTGTTCAGTAATTTGGCACTTCAGTCAACTCCCTCTTTCTTTTGGTTCCCTTTGATTTCTCTCTGTATATTTCTATCATTTTATTTTGTTCTTTCTCTTCTCTTTTCCTTTTGTGTCTTGTTTTCAATATTTTGATAGCTTTCCATATTCCCCAAATACCTAATAAACAAATTAATATTATTAATATTCCTTTTACTATTTTCAGTAACAATCCGTTCCAAACATTGCTGAGCCAATTTCCCACAGAAGCAAATCCTTTTCCAACTTTCTCCCATACTCCTGGTTCTTTCAATTCCTTCAAATCTATACTTTCGTTAGTTAAATTTGTAAGCATTTTTCTAATTTGGCCTCTGCTGTCCGGTATATAAGTACAACAGTGACGTGTACCAAGCATTTTTCAAACGCCGCCATCCTCTGCTAAAAGAACGTCTAAGGCAAGCCGATTTTGAAGAGTCATAGCTCTTTCTGCAGCAAGTTCAGCATCCATCAGGATTATAGCTCCTGAGAATTTTGTCAGCATGTTATCCACAATAGTAGACAACTTTCATATTTTAATTGAATTCAATATGACTCCCACTGAAGGAATCAAGGCTCCAAATATATCTCCTACCACACCAGAAGCTGTCTCCCTCTTCTGAACATGATGTGATTCAGACAGCTTTGGGAATTTCTTTAAGTCGTCCAGTTGATAAACCTTTGGGAATACTATTCCCAAATAACATCTCCCATACCATCCTTTAGGAAGACGATAATAGGCGTTAAGTCCACAAATATAATATACGCCTGGAATAACTGGGTCTTGTCCATTCAGCATGAACGTCCATTTAGGTTGAAACCAAAACGTATGTTTGCATTACTCATTCCCACAAAAACTGTGTCATAATATGATTTATGTCTATGTACACAGAACCTCCTTACGTGTAATGTATCTAAAGCTATTTTCCCTTGTGTCTTTATCGCGGCAAAAGCATAGTTATCTACAGATGTCCTTTTGTGTAATTCCCTTTCTAATTTCTCCTTCCCTGCTTTCCTCCTATCGTCAGTGTGATCCAGAAAACGTATTTCCATCGGTGAAAGCAAGCATGTAAGATTTTCTCTGTGAGCGCAAGCTGTGTGAAAAGGTGATAATGGTTCAAAGAAACCCCTCATTATCTTTATATAATAATCTCTTGCTATTTTACTCAGGTGCTCTATTATGGGTATATATGCAAATGTAACGTCCTGATTGGAATAAAAGTAGCGTATATACTCCTGGCTATAAATTCTGGTCATTATTAAACTACATGTAATTCCATACATAAGAGGCATGCTATGATATGTCACTCCTTCCACTGCTGAGGTAGGTATTTGTTTGCACACATAACAATCTTTCGCATCCATTGTCTTAACATACTCACTCAATAAGCAATAGAAAACGTTAGACGAAAGTTCCTTCTTATCATGCAAATGTCTTTCGTCTCGTTCGAGTTTCTTCAAAGGAGTTAGTTCAGTAATAGGTTTAGAAGTAGAAGCATCATTCATCTCTCTCTCATTCTTTCCATGCATTCCAAGAACTATTGGTACAATGATTAGTACGCATGCAGTTATTAGACTTATACATATGTATTTACAACACTTCATCTTATGTCCCTGTGTAGTGTAGCCTGTCATGATCTATATAGAATCAGAAAGTTGAAGACACTTTATCAAATCAGATTTGCAATATTTATATATAAAGCTGAATGAGTTCAATGTTCATACGGTTTTCTTTAGCAGCTTAGTCTCTTATCGGTTTTAGCAGCTTTGTCTCAAGATCGGTTTCAAAGTCAATCAGGTTAGCAATGTCTCATCCGGTTCAAAAGTCAATCAGGTTGTCAATGTCTTATTTGGTAAAGTTCATGGAATTTCACTTTTTCAGGTACCAAAGTGTCGTTCTGCTTCTTCGTTCTCAAGACTGAGAGACAGGAATTCGTCTGACCAATCGTTAGTGGCTAAGTATGCCCACTCCGGACCAGAATATCTTTTGCTCGGTATTCTTTTCCTTTTCAATTTTGCATCTCCTTTTGATTCTCTCTCGCTTGTACTTTCTTCCTTGGCCAAGTCTTTCTCTTCACTTGGTGTTGCTATTGCGACAGACACTTCTTTTCTTTTCTCTTTCACCTGTGGCCCTTCACTTTCGTTTAATGTTTCTCTGATCCTTAACTTCACTGGCGATATGCTTTGTCTTCATTTTGCACTGTTTTCACTTGATGGACCTGCAACCGCTTCTGGAGGAGTTTGAACACTTTCACTCTGTCCTGTCTTGTCTTCTCCCCCTAGGAGGTCAATCAGGTTTTCCTTTTCTTTTCTTGTATCGTCTGCTTCTGGGAAAGCCCTCCTCTGATCAGGCTCTCCTGCTCCTTCACCTGTCTCAGGCTCTTTGTCACCTTCAGCTGTCTCATGCTCTTTGTCACCTTCAGGACCTTCGTCACTTCCTGAGGCTTCTCCTTGGTCCTCCTCAAATGAATCAGTTGCTTCTTCGTCAGAAAATATCTCTCCTTCCTCTATTTATACCTGTTCGCCTCCAAGTTCTCTTTGCTCTGTCTCCGTGCCTGGTACTCTTTTGTCAGACACTGGCGATTTCAGCGCTTCAACTTCCTCTTCTGTGGGGCACGTCACCCTCTTCGTGTGACTGGCGTGAATCCATTTGGGAACTCCCGCACACTTCACAGCGGTGGTAGTTGTCAGAATCACTTGGAAAGGTCCTTTCCAACGGGGTTTCAGACACGAATTCCTCACGTGCTTCTTTATCACGACCCAGTCACCTGCTTTCAGGGTGTGTCCTGGCCCTTGGATCGGTGGCAAGGTGGTTGTCTCCACCTGGTGAGAAAAAGAGCACACCACATCAGCTAGACCTTTGCAGTAGTCTAACACCATATCATCTGTAATATTCAAAAGAGCATTTGCAGGAACTGCTGGAAGTCTCATGGCTCTGCCCATGAGGATCTCGTGCGGGGACAGTCCAGTCTTTCTATCAGGGGTGTTTCTCATTGACATTAACACCAAGGGCAATGCGTCAGGCCATTTTAAGTTTGTCGATGCACATATTTTCGCCATCCTTGATTTCAATGTGCCATTCATTTGCTCCACTAGTCCTGATGCTTCAGGGCGGTAGCTACAATGCAACTTTTGCTCAATGTTCAGCGCTGCACAAAGTAATTTTATTACTTCGTTATTGAAGTGACTTCCCCTATCTGATTCTAAGGAGATCGGGAATCCGAAACGTGCTATTAGCTCCCTCAAGAGTAGTTTTGCAACTGTGAGACTGTCAGTTCTGCGTGTAGGGTATGCTTCAATCCAGTGACTAAAAATACACACAACCACCAACACATACTTCAAGCCTCCATGCACAGGCATCTCAATAAAGTCCATTTGCATCCTGCTGAAGGGACCCCCCGCTCTTCTAATGTGGCTTACATTTACTACTGTTCCCTTCCCTGCGTTCATTTGTTCGCAAATGACGCAACAATGGCAAACTCCTTCAGCAACTTGACGGAATTTGGGGTTAAACCAATCAGTTTTAAATAGTCTAACCATGGCGTCCCTTCCAAGATGGGCTTGTCCATGGTAGAATCTGGCTAACTGTGTCAAAAGACTGTTTGGCAGAGCCAATTTCCCTTCACTTGAAACCCATAAATCATCTAGTTTCTTTACACATTGCGATTTGGTCCATGAGAGTTTCTCATCTTCGCTAACATTGTTCTGTAAGGACTTCAATTCATCCATTGTATCTACAACCTTTAGAGCAAAAGCTTAACTTGGTTCAAGTTCTGGCTCATTTATCAAGTTCCATCCATCTCTGAGCAATATACAGTTCCAAACCGCCTGACCGCGGCTTACCGCCATGGATTTCATGCGGTTTGGGACCGCCATGAAATCCATGGCGGTAAGCACTATCAGTGCCAGGGAATCCCTTCCCTGGCACTGATAGGGGTCTCCCCCACCCCCAACCCCCATCCCAACTCCCTCCCCCACCCCCCACCACCCCTGACACCCCCAAAAGGTTGCAGGACCCCCGTCCCCCACCCCGATCCCCAACATATACACACACATACACGCACGCACTCATGCACATACACACACCCCCCGCATTCATGCACGCACTCATGCACATACACACCCCCCGGATTCATGCATGCACTCATACGCCCCCGCAACATACACACACGCACAACCCCATGCACTCACACAACTCACAACACCCACCCACCCCCCTTCCCTAGCGGACGATCACCTTACCTGTTCCGGTGATCCTCCGGGAGGGAACGGGACCCATGGGGGCAGCTCCGCCAACACCGCCACGCCAACAGAACACCGCCACAGTGAATCACAGGTCGTGATTCGCTGGGCGGTGTTCTGTTGGCGTGGCGGTGGAGGTGGAGCTACCTCCACTTCCCCGCCTGCCGCCAGTATGGCTGTTGGCGGCTCTCCGTCCGGAAACGGGTGGAGCGCTGCCAGCAGTCAGAATGGCCCGTGCGGAAGACCGCCAGCACTGGCGGTCTTCCGTACGGCGGTCCCTCGGCGGTCTGTTGAAAAGACCGCCGAGGTTGGAATGACCCCTATAGTCTTGTGATTTCGAGTGTGCACTGCATTTTACCACTGCTACTTCTCCTGGTAACTGGATGGCATGTAACAATTCTCTTATTCTTTCACCATTTTTCACTGGTGATCCTGAAGAGGTCATGAAGCCTCTCTGTGACCACAACTGTCCAAAGTCATGCTCTATTCCAAATCCGTACTGACTGTCAGTGTAAATGGTGACTTTCATTAATGCGGAAAGTTGGCAAGCTCTAGTAAGTGCTACCAGTTCCGCTACTTGTGCAGAGTAAACTCCTTGAAGCCAAGATGCTTCCAGAACACCTGTTACTGTGCATACAGCCTATCCTGCTTTCAATATTCCTAGTGCATCTCTTAAACATGAACCATCAACAAAAATAACTTGATCATTTTCTTCCAGTCGGATGTCTTTGATATCAGGTCTTGGTTTTGTACAAAATTCAGTTACCTGAAGACAGTCGTGCTCGATGTCTTCAGCGTTCTCAATTTCGGCATTTTCACTGGGAAACAAGGTTGCTGGATTCAACTTAGTGCACCGTTTCGGCTGCACATTAGGTGATCCCAGAATTATTGTCTCGTACCTTGTAAGCCTAGCACCGGTCATGTGCTGTGTTCGGGAACGTGTCAAAAGTATTTCGACTGAGTGAGGGACCATGACTGTTAAAGGATGTCCCATCACTATTCCTTCACTCTGAGTTAAGCTGATACCAACTGCAGCTACGGCACGCAAACACCCTGGCAGTGCTGCTGCGACCGGATCCAAAGTAGCTGAAAAATATGCTACTGGTCTGTTTATGCCACCATGGGCTTGAGTCAAGACAGACAAGGAACATGCATCACGTTCATGACAAAACAATGTGAAAGGCTTTGTGTAATCAGGCATACCTAAAGCTGGAGCCCTGCACATGCATTCCTTCAATTCAATAAAAGCATCCATCTCATCTCCTTTCAGCTCTATTTCATCCAGTGCATCTTTCTGGGTCAGTTTCAGTAAAAGTTTTGCTAGGGTTGAGAAATTGGGAATCCATTGGCGACAATAGCTCACCATTCCCAAAAACTTTCTCACCTCTCTTCTCATCTTTGGTAGACTCATTTGAAGTACACTTGTTATTCTCTCTTTCATAATTCTTCGTGACCCTTTCTCTATTTGGTGACCCAAATATTTCACTTTCTTCTGGCAGAACTGTAATTTTGAAGGGGACACTTTGTGTCCATTCCTTCCCAAATGGTTCAATAGGGCAATGATGTGAGCTGTACAGTCATTTTCTGTCTTAGATGCGATCAGCAAATCGTCAATGTACTGTACCAAGGTTGATTCAAATGGTAACTCCAACGATTCCAAATCTTTCTTTAGAATCTTATTGAAAATTGATGGTGACTCCGAAAACCCTTGAGGAATTCGACACCAACTGTAGACTCTGTCTAGGAATTTGAAACAAAAGAGAAATTGGCTGTCCTCTTGAAGAAGCACAGAAAAGAATGCTTGTGATAAGTCGATGACTGAGAACCACTCAGCATCCCAGGTAACTTGAAACATTATCACAGCTGGATTCGGTACTACGGGACAACATTTGACTATTATGTCATTTATTTTCCTCAAATCCTGAACAATCCGGACCTTTCCACTCGGTTTTATTAGTCCCATGATTGGTGAATTACATGGACTACTTAACACTTCTTTCAGTACTCCCTGTTTTACAAACTCATCAATGAGTTGGGCGACTTGCATGAGGGTGTCTTGCGCCATATGGTATTGTGGGGTCTGGGGAAAAGTTACATTGGGTTTTACAGTCACTTTCACTGGTTCTACTCCTTTGACCAATCCTACTTCTTTCCCTGTCATATCCCACACTGCCTTTCCGACTGTTTCCTGTAACTCAGCAGGAATATCTGCTTCAGTGAGCATTGGATAAAGAGTAATCAGGGGATACTCTTCATCGACAGTTTCCACTTCGTCCCCTCCTACACAGTCCTCTTCTTCCCCATCACTGTTTGTCTGAATTTTAATGTCATCATTTGAGCACATAATCGAACACCCCAATTTGCACAATAAGTCTCTCCCTAATAGTGATATTGGGCTTGAGTCACACACCACAAATTTATGTGACCCTTGATAGTTACCAATTCTGACTTGCACTGGATCTGTTATTGGGTTCGTCAGGTACCTATTTGCCACTCCCACTACTTGAACTATTCTACCTGAAAGTGGCAAATTTGGTACTTCGATGCTCCTAACAGTGGAGCGTGGAGCTCCTGTGTCAACCAAGAATCAAACGCGGTGACCCATAACTCTTCCCTCCACATACGGACCCTTTTGATCAACTTCCAAAGATGCTGCAAGCATACAATTTCCCTCCTCATCTGAACTTTCACTCACCCATGCATCATTTATTCCATTCTCACTATGTAACGGGAATTGGTGCACTGTGTCATTTTGGTTCATTCCTTGACCCGCGACCTGTTGAGGAAGCATTACTTGTTGCTGATTCATTGGTGCTAAGGGTATTTGCATTTGCTGATTAGGTACCATAGGAAACGCCTGTTGCATTGGCTGCAACTGTGCCATTTGCGCACAGGGCATTTGCACCTGTTGCGGTTGCATGGGTTGTAAACCCTGCATCTGATTTACATTATTTTGATAATTTGGATTTGGACCTCTCAATTTCGGTCCTCTCATATTCTGAAATGCATTGACATCATTGTTTTGCTGTCCTACACCTTCCTGCACCATCATTGGGCACTCCCGTTTCCAATGCCCGACGATTCCGCACATGTGACATGGCATCACCTTCTTCATTGCCTGTATACCATTTGGAATCATCACAGTATTTAAAAAATCAGGACCATTATTCACAAAACCTCCTCGGCCTCTGCCTCTCATCTGCGGCTGAAACATAGCATTTCCCTGCTGTTGCTGCTGCGGCATCTGTTGTTGAAAACCTTGCAAACCTGTCTGAGCTGCTCTAAGCTGCATCACCATCACCTTTTCTTTCAACCTTTTCTGCTTTGTCTCAATCTCATCACTGCAGTATTTTGCATAGTTTAACACTTCATCGATCGATTTTGACTGCCAACAAATCAAATGTGTTTTAATCATCTGGCTGATTTCGGGTCTCAACCCTTCCACAAATCTGAACACAAAATGGAGCATGTCCTTTGCCTCGATCGTATCCGTACCACTGTAATTTTTAAACGCTTTCAACAATCTCTCATAGTACACATGTATTGACTCTTTAACCTCTTGCGCTGTTCTGTCAATCCTCTGCCAATCCACATTTTTCGACGCAACCTTGGTCTTCAAGTGCTCAATCACCTTATGGTTTAAACTCATTACCGTAGGTGATGGTTCACCTGTGTCCCTATCTCTTTCTGGTTCACTCGTCGGCCAACCTACAGCCCTTTTACAATCTTCCCACAAATCTGCCGGAACCACAATTTCAAATAAGGTATTCAGGTCTTCCCAGAGACATTTTGCGAGTTTCACAAATCTATCTGTTTGTTGATACCACTCGATCGGTTTCTCTCTTAATTTAGGGAAATCATCCGTAAAGGATTGAATATCACACCTGTGCCATGGTACATGTACAAGTTTTCCCCCTGCTGTTTCCCTCATTGTCAACATGGTTATCAGGTCGTCATTCTGTTGTGCTTTTTCATTCCGATCTGGGTTATTTTCTTTCTTTTTGTCCTTTTTCTTAACCCATCTACTTTCCCACTTGTCTAAACATCTCCAGACCTGCGCGCTCTGCAATATTTCCTTAAGGTGTGTTTTCATCCCTGCAGATCTCATGTGTTCAAAGTCTTTTGTCTCAAAGTCTAGCCTGTAGCTTCTGCTCAAGTGTTTGGTCTTGCCTATATCGATCTCGTTTCTATCTGCAATTTCTTGTAATCTTTTATGTATGCGGCTTACTTCTCTTGTAATTCTAGGGCACATGTATCTCAGCTCTTCTTCTGTGTATGATTCTAATCTGTTCAAACCCATCGTTCCCTCTACTAGTTCATCTGCTTCCATGCCCAATCTTATTTTATTCAGGTACTCTTCTCCCTTCCAACTGGATGTACTCTGTGGGGAGTTCAGACTGTTGAACCATTGTGTTAGCTGTTGTGCGTACAGTCCCATCAATGTAGCACTTACATCAACTGCTACTGATGGTTGCTGTAATGTTTCAATCTTTGAAGTTAACGGCACTAATAGTGGTGGATTTGACCTTACCACAGTCGACGGAGCGCAAATTGGAATTGGACTAAATTCCGACAAGGACCCAGATCCATTTGGCAGTGTCGCTATCGGAGTCATTTCTGGAGTGTTTTCTATGCATCTTCTCCCTGTCCCACTTTGTATCACTACCCCTTGGTCACATACATTTGGGTTTGCCTGTATGTACAATGGTACTGGCGGACCCACAGTGATAGGCAGAGATATTGCGTCTGGATTCTGTCTGTTCCCCGAATTCTGTGGCATGTTAATCCCCACATTATGGTTCATCATTGCTGGCATACCTAACTGGTTCTCTGTTACTCGAGTATACCTCGGCACTTCTTGTGCCTGCTTTTGAGGCATCAAAAATTGTGTTGATTCGGCTTGAATCAATGTCGGTCATTGATAATTTTGTCCTCCCTGCACCATTAAATCAGAACTCATTCGCATGTTATGCTCATCACAGCAGTGCCTTTGAACCTGTGGCTGATAATTATCAACAGGTTTCAATTTAGGCACGTCAGGATATATTCTCTGAATTTGTGGTATTTGTGGTGAGAAAGGCATATCGGAACTGCCCTGCCTCTGAGATATTCTCAAATTTGGTGTTACATTACCCTGTATGGGTTCTGGAGGGGCAGTACTAATGCTTGAGCCTTTTTCGCTTTCCACATATGGTGGCGGGCGATCGTTCAGCAATTGTATAATGAACTCTTCATCGTCTGACTCGTCTGACCTTTTCGAGTTTTTGTTGTTCTCTCTATCTCTGGACTGACTCCTGTTTGTTTTATAGGTAGCTTTCCTTCCTTCCGTCTCCGCCTCATCAGTAATTGCTGGAAACAATTTATTCCCCTGCAGTACATATGATCTCCAAACCTTTTGTGTGCTATCCCATCTAGCATCCGCTAGTGTCTTTTCTACTTTTCTTATTCCTGTCTCAAATTTCTTTTGTTGTTGGTTTCTAGCTATTAGCTCCCAAATTGCTAGTGCCTCAAACTGTGCTGGTCTTGGAGGTACTTTCATGTCGTATAACGCAAAACTTAGATTCTCCAAAACCCTTAGATTAAACGACCCATGGATAGGGAACGCTACACTTCTATGCTTCTCTGTTAATTTGCACCATTGCTTTAGCCAAAGACATGGTGCTACACCCTTTTCTTCAATCACGATGTAAGCTGGTGTACCCTCAGGCGGTGTTTCTTCTCCTACATTTGCTTTAATATAAACATCTCCCCTCATGGCACTCTTAAATGCTTTGAAAAATGTAATCTTTCCTTCTTTTATTTTTCTAAAATATGTAATCAATAAGTGACTTTAATTCCAGGAATACTCTTCGCTTGCCTTTCCCGCACTAATTGCGCTTCACGGACTGCGTCCAATCCGTGAGCGACCCTTCTCACCAACCAACCTATCCCAGCGCGGCTCCTAGTGACGTCACACTCACACACTGCGGCTGACAAAGTCCCGCGGCTTGTCCTCCTTCATTCAGCTTCACTCAAAACTAATTTCTGCAATGTATCGCGAGCACTAATCAAAAAGAAGAAAACAAATCTGTCGGTTTACTACAGGAAGGGTAATACAATCGCTTCAGAAACCTTAGGGATTTTTCGCTAGCCTCTGCAGTTATTCCATCTTTCTCGGTTTCCCGCTTTCGCAAGTAAAATTTTACCCGCAAATTTTACCCTCAACTGATCAATGAACTATTCTAGTGCACCTTAGAATTCGTCAAATCTCAAAGTTGAACATTTTCTTTCATTCCTCAATATTCATACCGACTTGTTGACCACGCCCGATCAACCTATTAAACCGAACAGATTACAACATCAATCAAGTGTCTCTTACACTTTTCAACATACTCTGGAGTCTCTTGACCTCGCAGGGCCCGTCTCAACATCAACAACCACGTGGACAATTTTTCCTGCACAAAGCGCTACACACATGTGAAGTTCGACGACTTCCCTACTCTCACACTTTGGAGTAACACTCCTCTAAAATCTTTTAATTGGAGTTCGTAACCCCCTGTAATCCTCACAAACTTCTCAATTAATCTGCGGCAATAAGCTGTGCAAGCGCAAAACCCTAGCTTCTCTCATACCGTCACTAGAAACGCCGGAAACATTCTCACACCTCCCTTTCCTCCATTCGCAAGCTCCGAGATTCCGGGAAAGTCATTGGGGATTTAGGGCATCATCATCTCTCCAACTTGTTTTATCAAAGAAAATTCTAACTTGACTCCGTCTATTGTTCGGATGGGGTCCCAAAGGGCGAATCCATCAATCTCTGCTACCATCTACTGATAACACGTCCAGCCCTTATAAATTACCTGTACCTGGACACGTTGGAGGTCGGTGAACCTTTTAACCGAGTTAGACTCTCCTCATCCTAGAATAGTCGGATCAATTAGATCAATAATCAATAACTATTGTAATCAGTACTCAAAACTCAATAAATCGAAACATCACATTAGGAATCAATAACAGTTAGTATTTCAACGCACCATGACCTTTCAGTCATGAATAACGACACCAGTTTATTAAAAGTTAATGAGTTTATTTCCCTATATTAACAAAGCTAGCACAATGTATATAAGTCTCAAAACCAAATGATATATGTATACGAACATTACTAGCTGTCCATAACGACGGAAGAAACGCAATCTACGCAAAATCTGTATTATAATGCACTCGGTTATGGCAATGCAAATCACTAATATCAGTAACTGAATTTGACTAATTGCATACATCGGTAAGCATAACAAGATTTCAATTCGACATGGTGCGTCAAGTGAAAACCTCGACTAACCTCTAATTAGCATTGGCATGTGGGGCTTCATGCAAAACGAATTTAGTCAACACAAATTTGGAAAACTTCTAGCTTGGGCCCTATCAAAATAGCAGTTGGTACCTAAAAGGAAAAACACAATGCATAATACAATTATCCTTTCATAATAACCAAACACAATCAACATTCAAGAAAGTCTTCGTCCTTCAGGTACCGGTTCGATCAGCATGGGGCAGATTTCAAAGGGGCAAAGTTAAGGGCTAGTTTCCTTGCAGCGGCAAGGAGAATGGGGCAAATTTACTGCATAGGCAAGACGGGGCAATTTAAAGTTAAAGTCTCTAGGGTGAGAATTCTTAAAGTCTCTTTCTCTGGAATAGAGAAAAGGGCATTGGGGTGTCGTCCAAGATGGAGTCTGGCATTTGGCTTCAAATTGGCATCAAGGAAAATGGCTGACTTCTCTTTGTCCGGTGGGTTTAAGTAATAAACATTCCAAATTCTGCAGGGTCTTCCATTGGAGGGTTCATAGGGTGGCTTCAAATTGACCAATGAAAAATGTCTTTCTCCTAGTACTCATTTATGCATACATTGTCCTTGAAGCCTTGGAACACAAGTTGCAACAAAGTTTGCCAATTGTTTCAGTATCAGTACTCTTATTGTCCGCACCTGCAGAGACTGACCTTGTATCAAAGGGGATGAAACCGGCCTAGCACGAAACCTTGGAGATAAGTGTATTAGTCATCTCTACTGGAAAAATACAACCTTAGAGTAAAATATACGTTTTATTAGTTCAAGGAAAAGCCACGCAGTTAGAATTTGAGACCAGGCTACAAGGCCAAAGCCTCTACTAAATTTAAGCTAAGCATCAAACAGTTTCAACAAGAAATCATAACACACATTTGCAATTATGAAGGATTACTACATTTTTCAATTCTTAATGATTAATAAAGCTCGTTTATAATAATGGCGAACTAAACCGAGGGCACAATTTCCCTCGTACATTATTTTCTTTACTAAAATCACACTACATTATACGATTTTGGTTACATGATATATGAATATATGTTGGTCCTTCTTTTTCTGCGTCATCACTCTCCAGAGGCTTAACAAAACTTGGGGGGAGCCTCCTGAAAAGTACATAAATGTCTGGAGCTCGGGCCCCCTCGCACCTCAGGGGCCTTTGGTATACCACTGTGGGTTTCCCCTCCCCGTGTGATGCCCAAGCTTGCAAACTCCCCTGGGATCGTCTTTGCTTAACTTGACGAAAGAAGGGGAAGGGGTTTGGGATGAGAGCATTAGAATAGGTGGGCCACTTTTTTGAGATTGTCAATAAACTTTTTAACCTCTCATACGCACCTTTTCTGCATTAGAAAAAAAAACCGTTTTAGATCAATTACTTTCCCAATTTTTATGGGCAGTACTTAACAATAATTCTTAACTTCTATTTCTATATCAGTTCTTTCATAAATTGACAATACCTTCTTTCCTGATGTTGTATAAAATTTTCGGATGTGACTTGAGGATGAGCAGCTCCCAATTAGAAACTATTACACTTGTAGTCTGTGCTTCTGTAGTTGTGTATGATCAAATCCAAAGTTTTACTTAGACCTTGAATTTCTCTCAAACAAACTGACATGATTGGCAGATTACTTTTTAGCTATTTCTCAGTGTCTTCAAACTCTTCTTCCTCGGTAAACCATAATCATGATGGCAGAAGAAATTTCCGGAAGTTAAAGTCTATGCCTCAAGTTTTTTCTTTTAGGAAAGATGGCATTCATTGAACACACTGATCTAGTGTTTTTGCTCGAATGACATAGAGGGGGGCTTTCCTGATGTCAGTTGGTGATTCAGGTGTTCCAATGGAAGATACTGTCCTCTCTATTTTAGGAATGAGGTCTTTCAGAATTCAAAACTGAAATTAACCTGATGACAATTATGAATAAAACATGCATGTTTTCTCTGGGAATAAAGAGGATTGACAAGTGTTGGTATCTCAACAATAGGAAAGTGAGTACAGTATGAATATTTGGGTGTCTGCTTTTCTGCAGTGTTAGGCCTAAAATATTTGAAAATGTTAAAATGAATGGCTCTTTCAAAGCTTTTATGTGAATTTGCATAACCCAAATGTCTTGTCAATTCTTCAAATAGTTGCTGCTAAATTCTATCTTGTGCTAATATAAGACATGGTGACCTACTGTTAGAAATTATATGTTGCTTTTGAATACCTGCTAAAACTGCTGTTTATGTAGATTATTTTACTGGGCAATTTGGTCCCACAAGATCAAAATAGATTCCAATTTAGGGAAGTTAAAATATCTATGATAACAGAGGGATATTTTCTAATATATTTCTTAACACTGAATAGGAAGATTCTAGCAAGAATCATAATCCATATTACACATGATGCAAAGGGTCAGATAATTAAAGCCATTTTAGGTGCTAACAGTTGATCAGGCAGAGCTATTGCCTTATATTATGTGGCCAATTTGGGTCTTCTGGTCAAGAAGGAATGCCTTTGCTGTATAAGGGTATAGGTGATAAGCTGGGCCAAATGGTATTTGTGAGGATAACTATCTAAAAACGTTAAGGACTGCTTTATGCCTATTAAGGTTTTTTATGGCATGGCAGAATTTACATACAATTGAGTAGGATCTAAATATGAGTTTAAAAACTGCAAGATCTATGGAAATTCATCAGCTTCAATAACAGTTTACATTTTAGGATCATGTTTTGTTTGAAATACAGTCATTTTCATGTTTTATTTAGTTTTCCTTTAAACTAATTTGTGCAAAAAATAGTTTTTGTTCTTAATGAACCATTTAGAGTGATGTGTGTCCGTGTAAATGCTGGCATATTAAGTGTACAGTTGTTGTGTTCTAAAGGTGTAATTCTGGCTTCAACAGCGGTGAGTAAAATGTACATGTCTCAAGTGACTGTATGTAATAAGTTAAGATCATCCCTTTGCTCGTAGGATGTTATCATTGGATAATTTAAAATGTACTTTATTTGTTTGAATGTATAAAAGAGTTGACAAGTGCAAATTCTAAAGAGTATTGGAAATAAGATGAACTTTGGGGATCCCCAATGTATCTGCTGGGAAGCAGATATTTCAAAGTATCTCAAATATGGACAGTTAGTCCTGGTGTGAGGAAAAAAGAACACAGTTTGACTTTTGGAATTATTATTTTTTTGTAATTTATTTATTTAGTTAGTTGTTTACAATATGTGTTGAGGGCGTAATTTCGTGTTTAGGCTTTGTGGTACAAGAAGATATGAATTTAAGTCCTGACACACCAGTATCAAGAGCATGTGGAGACACGTTTCACACTATTTCGTGAAAATCAGATAGCTAAAGATCGCCGGGTGTTTGTGAGCCTGGACAGGGTACCATATAGGGATAAGGCAGTACTGAGCAGTGCATGCATGGGGAAAGCATGTGTTGGATATGTACATGTGCCTCTGAGTAGTACAGTGCCTGAAGGATCTAGTGCTGTGGTGTGTATGCAGGCAAATGTATGTGCTGGCTGTATGTGTACCTGGGAGTGGTGCAATACAGACAGGAAGGATACAGTGCATCTATGTAAAATGAATGTGCTGGGTTTATGTGTGGCTATTAGGGGTACAGGATATAAAAGAGAAAGCATTGTGCAGTATGTATAGAACGAGACTCAACACATATATACACCCACTTGTGTAAAAAAGGGAAAATCTCCTTTTGTGTCTTCACATCCTTCTGCAGCACCATATGTAAACATTATCTCATCGGCCACGTCTTCTTTTGACATAATTATTTTTATTAGTTCACTTGTGATTATCCATATATAACTTCATGTAAAATAAAAATAGCCATAGTATGTGTGTACATGCACTGGGTGTATGTGTTTCTGCTGATGGTACAATACATGGAGGGCTCTCAGCTCTATTTTGGGGGACCCAGGCCTCCATGGTGAAACATGGAGGTAGACAAAGTTCCCTGAGACAGATTTGTGCATTGCTGCAGACCTGTAAGCTGAGTGAGACATACACTTTAGAGGGGAGAGTGAGGCATCCCCTGTGTAATTCAAAGGGTGCTCTTTGGTTTAGTGAGAGATCGCAAGGAAGGGGCCTCGGAACATCTCTGTTGGGGCTCATAAAAGAATCATACAGAGTAGGGCCCTGGGGCCCTGGACTAATGTTTTGATGCACGTATCACTGTGGCTGATATCCAGCTGTGAAACTCTAGTCACTTCCATGGTTTGTATTTTGGGACTATCAGCTTGGGAGGCAACCCTGATGTGGCAGAATGCTTTTTACGATGAAAAGGGAGCATCGCAAAAGAAACAGAATCCTAACATAAAACCTCAAAGAATCAGACCCCAAATCACATTTGGTGTCTGAAAAGGGAAATTTGAGGTTCCAGAAGTTATCATCTGCCACACAGGCAGATGGGTTGTGTGAGGAGTGGAAGCTCTGCAAGACTTCTTCCTGTGACCGGAACTGGAGGCTAGGGCCTGCTAGTCTCACTGCTGGGCATGGGGACATCATCCAGGGAATCCATGAACACCTGCTCTGGAGCCTGGAATACCAGTGCCTGCCTAGCAAGACCAGTGTGGCCTGTGAGGAAGAGGAGAGTGTTGGAGAGAGCAAGGTCCAGTGGAAAGACCTGCCCAGTGGAGTCCCTGTGTGAGGTGTGAGGAAATGGCTGCTGCACCTAACAGGCCATTGCCCCTGTGCAGAGTAAACAACCCTGTATGCCAGGAGAAGGCTACCGTGAATTTAGCCATGTACTGTGCTGCACCAATCAAGCTGCATCCCGTGCATAATAGTGAGGCTGTAGCAATAGGGGTCACTGTGGGAAAGACTAGCATGCAGTAAGGGCCATAGCCTTGTGTGGTAGCAAGGCAACTACCCTGTATGCCAGAAGGGCCCGCCATGGAGAATAAGCAGTGCTGATAGCGACGGAGCCCATGGACCTTGAGTTGGGGTGATCCCATATGCCAAAGGATGTCACATTGAGCACCAAGAACTGCAAATTGTT
Organism: Pleurodeles waltl; assembly: GCF_031143425.1. Taxonomy (NCBI): domain Eukaryota; kingdom Metazoa; phylum Chordata; class Amphibia; order Caudata; family Salamandridae; genus Pleurodeles; species Pleurodeles waltl. Next base: position 455,646,779 of record NC_090442.1, read on the forward strand.
GTACCCCCACCAGAGATGTGAAAGCCCTGTGGGAGCACCTGCACACCATCACCCAGCTAAGGGACCCCACACAGGACTGTCGGGAGACTAGCTGAACATGTACCCCACAGGAGGAGCCACAGGCCGCTTCTGGTCACTTCAGGAGTGTGACCTTGAGTAAGAGACTTCCCAACCTCCGGATGCTGCTGCTGGGGCAGAGTCTGGCTGACTCAACTGAACTTAGCTGCAGTTGCTGCAAGTACCCAAAGACCGAGCACACTCAGGAGCTCCGAATGCTTCACATCTGCCAGTGTGGATATGGCTGGTTTCGGGCCTGTCGGACCTGGGGAATTTGCTGCTAAAATTAGCGTGGTTACACTGCAACACTATTGACTTTGTTAAACCCATAGTGGACCCTTGAGTCTTGGACCACTAGTGAGGCATACCCTGGATGTTACCAGTAGTGAATGGGGAATAACCACAATCACTATCACGAGGAGTGAGTGTGACAGGGTAACCGCTAAAGAGAAACCAGAGCTCGAAACTCAGGGGAGGACTGCGTCATTGTTTGCAGGTGTCATATTTTTCGTATGTGTGGATAGCGTTAGACAATAAAATACTGCTCTTGTTTCATAAAAATGAGTATTTGGCTGGACAATGATTTATTGCCACTGCTGGACGCACTTTGAGTTGTGAGCCCGTGTTTATTATGTTATATCCACATCTCCCCCAAGGGGGCCTTGGACTGCTCGAACCATTGCTAACCTTAAGAGTCAAGTGCGGAAGGGGTACTTGGCTTAGCTACTCAGAACCCATAGTAGGTCTGGCCCTGGGATATCAGGAGTAAAAGGCCTTAACCGCCACGGCTGGGCCCAGTAACCCCCGCTTGTACAGTGGCCCTCTGAAAGAGGTTCTGACACAGGCTGTACAATAAGCTTTTTCATTTCAGCTTCTTCTATCGACCCTGAAGTAAGTGTTATTGAAGAGTCATAATTTGATGGCAATTATTGTTAAACTTTTATTGAAATGTTATTATGCATGATTTGTTGTTAAAACATGAATAGCTTCATGATCACCGTAAAAGTGATTGGTTTACATTCTTTCCCCAAGCTCTACCTCTGCTCCTGTGATTCCTTCTGAGTTTAGAATGCAGAAACTGCAGTTTGAATATATTCATATAGATTTCTGGAATTACCTAATTTGTGTGAATTTCTTGGTGTTTTGGGCCACCTTTTCTTCAAAGTAGATGACTGAACAGGGATATGTGAAGAAAGAAGTCCCCTTTAATTAAAGGTAAGTCTAAAAAGAATAATTCTGCTTTGTCTTCATTTGTTATTAGTCATATGTATTGTGTTCACCCCCTTCTCCGAGTTTCCATAGTAATATTCCCAAGATGGCAATTCAGAACATTTGGGTCTGCCATCATTTTGCCTTCTTTCCAGAGAATGTACTCTGTATTGTAACAGCTGTGTCCCTCAGCCTGTGAATTACGATTGCTTTTCCATTTGTTATCTTTACATGTTTCCTTAATGCAAAGCATAATGTGTAGCAACGATCTGATCGTGTTGAGAAGTAGATTGTTATGGGAAATGTGAAAAACGATTGCAAAAGGTGTTTTGTAAAACTGTTGCCTTCTACGTTAGTAAAATTAATTGGTGTCAATGGAGTCTTTGGTACAGTTTACTTCACAGTCACAAAAACCCGAATGAATGCCTCTCTGAATAGGGTGTAATAAAGAGCCGGTTACTAAAAGTGCGGTCTCCAGTTTTCAGACATGAAAAACCTTTCCTCTCCGTGTCCTGAGCACGTTTTTCACACAGTGTTTTTAACTCTGCCATATGCCTTGTCGAGGTGTTTCATTTCCTGCCTGTGGAACTGCTGACAATGACTGACTGCATTAGTGCCAGCAGAACCTTTCACCTAGCACTGTCTCTGAGCTGTACTTTTTATAGCTCATTATCGCATTAGCTCTATGGTTGTCATTCCTGTTTTCCAGTAAATCACAAATGGGTTTATATTCGTGCATTCTTCCCGCCGCATTTCTTAGCCACCTTTGGGTATATTCTGTCATTTCAGTGCTTCCTGATGAACTTTCAAAGAGGCAGCCGGAAATGCAGTTGATGAGCAAAGTGGGTAAACTACAACCCCACGTCTTTATTTTTTTAGGGTCGAGCGTAAAGCGCTCTGTCCCTAGTGTAATCTCTCTCTGGGCTTGAACAACGCCCATGTCACCACCATCAGTTTGATTGGTTCGTGGCCTTCCCTTTTAGGCTCGATGTTTTCTGTATGGTTTCTGAAAGACTTTTTCTCTTTATTTTGCAGCGCTATCTCCCTCAGCAGTAGTCGAGCGCTTTGCATCGACCCTGTTACATCGATATTTGCACTTTCGCCAGATACATAGATAATTACACTTTTGCTGACACGTTTCACTGCGAGCCTTTCACTGCAAGCGAACTTCAGTTTCCTTTTGTGAGTCTGCTTTTTGCTGATGGCAACCATTGGCTCGTTTATATGAAACTTTTACTTTTCCATTTATGTGGCAAGAAAAGTCCGGTTAGTTATGTGAAACTGTTTTACTTTTTATTTTCAATTTATGTGGCAAGAAAAGTCCGGTTGGGAGTTTACAATGCTAATGGCTCTAACTCGAGAAAGCGCGAGACCCATTGCATTGTAAATGCTTGTCTCCTTTGGCATAGTTTGGATACAAATAGGGAATAATGCACATTTTACTACACACATTGTCATTAGAAATTGTTTAAGAACCACACAGAGTTTCACATGCAGGTCAGACTTTCCACTGCTGGAGTTGGGATTTTTGTGTTTCCATCAGGTATAACCGTCAAATAACCACCACAATTGGACATACTGGCCTTTCTTTGTCGACAAGGAGAGGGGATAAGGAGCTATGATTTACATTAGTTAAAATAACAGTGAAGACCAAGGGGGACTTCCCAGGGAATGACAGGGAGAATTAAAATTAAATGAATTTAAGGGAATTTATTTAACAAATTAATCCATAGCAGATCATTAGTTTATTATGTATTCAAATTTTAGTAATCATTATTACCAATTCAAATAATTTAGTATTCAATATTTCAATACTAAGGTAAAATAGTATAGTTTCTCACGATTTTACAATGGATCATGCACAACTATGTCCATGGTTTGTTACTTAGAACGGAGCATATTCTCCTCCCACAGCTGTGCTTCATGCTATCTCATCTCCTCCCAGTGAGAACCTCACTGTCAGTTGTTCAGTACATAACTAATGCCTATTCACTGGTTTACAGAAGGCTTCTGGAAAATTACAGCATCTGCAGCAGGAAGAAAGAGAAAAACATTGTGTGAAAAACAACTGTTTAAATATGTAAAAATGCTTCTTACCCTTAAAAGAGAAAGTTAACATTCCAAATGGCATCAGCATTTAAGCTAACCTAATCCATTACAATATATTAAATTGAGTTATAGAATGTCTAAGTGTGCTTACTTATTACAATTCTTTTGTTAAATGTGTGTATGTTATTCAACATTGACATTACCACTTTATAGTAAAATGCGTTTAATTTATTTGTAAAATGAGGGCTTCCACTCTAACAGAACTTAAAAAATAATCACCTACACGATACTGACCCTGGACTCGGAACTAGCAGGCATGCCTCGGACTACGGGTCCTTTTCCACATCTTATTCCCAATTCTGAGCCTAATAGCTGCCCGTTACAACCAGCTTTCAGCAGAAAGGCGAGTGCTGCAGTTTGAAGGGGTGGGGAGGGGACACAGCAGGGCAGGGCCATGTTAGGGGAGAGCTCCCCCATGGTGCAGAAGGAGAGTGGGTGGGTCAAGCTGTGCCTCTGCATTCAGCTCCTTTCCAGAGTGATCAATGGCCTTACCAAATTAAGATTTGCATTTGGTAAATTCTGGGCCACTTGTTGGTGCATGAAGCGGCATTCTACCAGGGATACTGCTCCAAGCAATTCATAATGAGGCTCTTAGTGTTTACAAGATTTTTGCTCAATATATTGCTCAACTATAAAGGATTCAGAATTGTATCCAGCAATTTATCTGTAACCGTCCGATTCATTAATATTATCATTATTTGAACATCTCTCTTTTGGTTAGACTAGGAAGTAGATCAATAGAGGAAAGGGTCTCTCTTTTTTTAAGAAACATTTTATTAAAAAAAATAAAACACATTGGTCTAAATTAATACAGCCACTAAATTGATAAAAAAAAAAAAAAAAAACACTAAACGGACCAAGACCAGGGCTACCTGTGAAACATTATCCCTCACGAAAAAGTACTTTATACAAATTAGTAAAGCACCATTAACAGGATTAATTAAAAGCAACACTGGAACGAAAAAGAGAGGTAAATGACACACACAGAAAATGGGGTGGGGTGCTTAAGAGCACTGGGAGGAAATAGAATCACAACTCTGAATGGAAAACCACAAGTGTGTGTCTCACTTTCCCAAGTCACATGGTAATGTGACATCCTCAGGGACTTCAGACAAAATTCATGACGAGAAGTAGGGGAAACATGCAATGAGGCAGGGCTAAACATAATAGTCTTGGCTGCCTTAGCTTCTGTGAAAATATATGACTTGCCCTCATGTGTCACCTGCAACCTAGTGAAGCATAATGATGAAGATAGCACCCCCTTATTCAGATTTGTTTTCAGCAGATCCTAAATCTATCACCGTTTGATTTTAGAAGAAGTCAACACTCACCCACCATATTATGGTCGTGATTACTGTAGAGCATTGTAATAGGATGTGATGACAAGGGTAGTACGCATGTGCATAGGTAGGGAGCGCAACTATAAGATGTTTATTGGATGCTTGCCAGTCTGCTCCATAACATACTTGAAATGAATACATATATTCACAATTCCAATCTATCTGTGTGGATTAATGAGCATAACACCCATCTACATTTAGATTACCTTTCATACGTTCTGCTATCCTCAGAATACATTCACACTTGTCTGGGTCCCTAAAAACCATTATGTTGCACCTAATATGAGATAAAGAGGATTGAGCTGCCCAATTAGAAAACTTGTTCACCTTTGGCACTGTGGGAGCATTATCAGAATAGCTGAGCATAGCTAAAAGATAAGCAGACAAAATTCCATCACTTCAGTAAGATTCTCTAGTGAATGTACATGGGAGAACCTCAGTACCCTCACATTTGCTGCCCTCTGACCATTGTCCAGCACTTTTGGCCTTTGTTCCAGCTGGAACATAGTGCCTGTATTCAGCTTTATTGAAAGTTTGCAGATCTCGAGACTCCACCTTCAGTCATTCAGTTCGTTCGTCTAGCCTATGTAGCATTGACCTTGTGCCATGACTGAACTCTGAATTCTAGTCATCCTCCCATTGAGCTTATCCACATCAGTCAGTGCCACAGCTGAAATAGCTTTTGCTTCTTTATCCGGCTTAGTTAAAATGTTGCCCAATGCTGTCTTTACCTCCTGTCACCTATGCAATTCTTCTGTAACAGAGTATCCAGGCCCATCATTAAGAATGCCCTCTGCTTTCCACATCTGAAAAGTAAAAATGTCTTGCTACTCCCTGTCTTTCTGCCATCCTGCTAATAGCTAATTTGCCCATCATTAAACGACCAAGTGGTATGTAAAGTCTGCTGACATCCACCAAGGAGTGCTATACCATCTGGTTACTCACCAACCCCCACCATCAGATTTCTGCAGTCCAAGCCCCCACAGAGCTGGTAATCCAACACACTCAAAGGCCTCAGGGATCTCTCCGGCTCCTTACATATGTTGCCACACATTAGCAGACAGAGAGGGCAATGATGTGATTTTACCTACCACCAACACTTCTTTTGGGCTTCTTCAGTGCAGCATCAGCCGTCTTGCTCAAACACCATCTCAGTGGAGGGAACTTTCCCTTCCCCTACAACAAACACTCAGAAGAATAGACATTTCACCATTACTGTTGTCATCCATTCATGCTTCTGTGCACTTCAATATTGGCTTCCATGCAACACACTGGCCATGGATTGGCAACAGGAGCTCAAAAGAAATTGGCCATCACTGTCAATCTGAAAGCCCACCTCTTCCTCCACACCCTAAACATTTCTTGACATGGACTTTTAGAAAATTCACAGGTGGCTATGACTATTACTAAATATACTAACTGTAGTTAACTCTAACCCCTGAGCTGATAATAGAGTTTGCAAGCAGTTAGCATATTTTTTATATACTCTTATTAGATGAGAGGGTTTTGTAGATTATACTCAACTTGACTCCAGTAGATGCTGCACAATGTTCAGTTTTCTGCCCCGTCAATGTGAACCAAGTTAAAAATATAATTGTGCACATGCTATTGCCAATTATATTGTATTAGTATTTGCAAATGTTTCATCTGCCAGTGATAGACTAGATATTATTCATGCCAATCAAAAATAGAAATTCATAATATTCAAAATCCCAACTAAAATAATTCAAAATCATATACACCATAGCACCAAAGAAAGATTTCCTAGGGATGGATTTTAAAGGGTAGGAACACTATGCACGAAATGTCACAGAAAGAAGAAAACAAACTAACAATAATTACAACAGAAGAAAGCAAGAACTAGATAGGGGCAGAAAAGATTGGAAACAATTTAAAAGAACAAACCACAGCTGAAGTGGAATAGTAAAAAAGAGGACAATAATAAACCATTTGTGAAAGCTCTCCACTGGCTTCCCTTAACCCTTTAAATGCCAAGGACATAATGGTTACGTCCTTGGCTGCGGGACACTGAGGTGCCAAGGACGTAACCGATACATTCTCGACCTGGGTCTTGGGGGGAGCGCGAGCCTCCCACCCCCCTCCCATGGGCGGGGATGGAAGAGGAATCGCTTCCCCTTCCAGTCTTGACCCTCTGCCCAGGGTTCGCTCCCCATAGGGGCACATTTCTGTTGCCCATTTCTGCCCCCTTGGGGGCAGATGGGCCTATTTTGTATGGTTTCACAGCCATTTCTGTCACTAACTAGAAGGAGGCTGAAAGCACAAAAAATAGTTAGAAACGGGTATGTCCCAGTAAAATGCCAAAATTGTGTTTAAAAAAAATTGTTTTTATGATTCAAGTCTGCCTGTTCCTGAAAGCTGGGAAGATGTTGAGTTTAGCACTGCAACCCTTTTTTGATGCCACTTTCAGGGAAAAAAACACACGCTTTCTTCTGCAGCCCTTTTTCCCATTTTTTTAAAACAAAATGTTTGCTGTATTTTGGCTAATTTCTTGGTCTCCTCCAGTGGAACCCACAAACTCTGGGTACCTCTAGAATCCCTAGCATGTTGGAAAAAAAGGACGTAAATTTGGCGTGGGTAGCTTATGTGGACAAAACGTTATGCACGCCTAAGCGCGAACTGTCCCAAATAGCCAAAATGTTGAGGGGGAAAAGGCCTGACAATGAAGGGGTTAAGAAACAAGCATTGGTAAAGTCAATACGTCCATTGTTGGCTGCCAGGGTTTTGGATTGTTCAATAGTCCTTTTTTGTCATTTTTTAAAACAAACTTAACTGTTTGGTGATCCACCTTGTGATATACAATATTTTAAAAAATTGGCTAAAAGCAAGTTTATTATTTTGGTCTCTAAAAGCACAATTTGCCATAATAGTCCTTGGCACTGAAGAGAACTACTTTGTTAGATGACTTGTGCCTTGTGAAAGAGCAGAATGTCATCACTCACAGTGAAGTTAGCTAATAAGTGAAGTGGTCTGACCCATTGTATGTAATGCATATTGTAGTCGGTGAATGAAAAATGTGAATAAGGCAACAAGAGGCCAATGGATGAAGAGGGCTTCCTGAAAACCCCAATACGTATCTTATACATATGTCATTTTAGTAAAATCCAAAGCTCTTTGCTAACGCCATACCTAAAAAAGAGATTTCTTCAATCAAAATTCAGTGGATCGCCCATAAAGTACATTGGCAAAAGATACACAAACAAAACAAAAATCTTCCCTCATTTCTGTAATGCAGTATAGCTGCTGTTATCAGGATTCACTCAACTACATCCTAAAACCCAACGATAACATTTTAAACCACAACATCTATACTGGTAGCTGGTAATTAGAATAAGTCAAACCTCAACCACCATAATGTATATGATAGAAATGGGGTCTTTGGTTGGCAGTCAGGTTACCCCCTGTCCAAGCAAGGACCCTCACTCTAATCAGGGTAAAGGAGACTCATCCTCAGTTAAGCCCTGCTCATCTCCTTGGTAGCTTGGCAAGAGCAGACAGGCTTAACTTCAGAAGCAAAGTGTAAAGTATTTGTACGAACACACACAGTAGCTCAGTGAAAACACTACAAAATGACACAACACAGGTTTAGAAAAATAGATAATATTTATCTACACAAAACAAGACCAAAATGCAAAACTCCAACATACACAAGTCAAGTAATACATTTAAAAAAGAATAAGAGTCTTAGGGCCTGATTACAACTTTGGAGGAGGTGTTAATCTGTCCCAAAAAGTAACGGTAAAGTGACGGATATACCACCAGCCGTATTACGAGTCCATTATATCCTATGGAACTCGTAATACGGCTGGTGGTATATCCGTCACATTTGGGACAGATTAACACCTCCTCCAAAGTTGTAATCAGCCCCTTAATCCTTAGAAAACAGTAAGAATGCTGTTATTGCACAAACGTACCTGGGTAGTGTCAAAATAAAGCTGCACAGGCGAGTGTGCATTGAAAAAGGTCAGCAAAGCGTCGATTTCTCACTTGCAATCAAGACCGTGTGTCGTTCCTCCTCCGGTCAGGTGCGTCATTTCTTCTCTCCTGCAAGACAGCAATGCGTTGATCCGGACAGGCACCTCGGGTCGGGCAGGCTTTGAGTTGATTTTTCACACCCAGCAATGTTGCGTTGAAATCCGGTCCCACGGTGTCAAGAAAACACACTGCATGTGGGCTTGCATCTTTAATAGCAGCCGCGGGGCGGGTGGTGCGTTGAAAGTTTCCCCGCATTGCGGTCTTTGCGTGGACTTCTGTCCTTTTCCACCAGCTGCACCTTTCAAGGGCCCAGAGACAGGTTAGGGCACCACTTAGCAAGCAGCACTCTCAGGAAAAAACCCAAGTGCTGGCAGAGAGAAGTCTTTGTTGTCTATGATACTTCAACAACAGGAGGCAAGCTCAATTCAAGCCCTTGGAGATTCTTCACCAGTGGGAAGTCACACAAAAGTCAGTCTTTGTTCTCTCTCAGGTAGAAGCAGCTACTGCAGGCCAACTCAGCAAAGCACAGGCAAAGGAGCAGTACTCCTCCTCCAGCTTCTCCAGCTCTTCTTCCAGGCAGAGGTTCCTCTTGGTTCCAAACGTAATCTAATTTTCAGGGGCTTGGGGTGCTCTTCTTATACCCCTTTCTGCCTTTAAAGTAGGCCTACTTCAAAGAGAGTTCTCTGTTGCTTTCAAGATCCAGCCTTGCCCAGACCAGGCCCCAGACATACACCAGGGGGTTGGGGGCTGCATTGTGTGAGGGCAGGAACAGCCCTTTCAGGTGTGAGGGACTACTTCTCCCCTCCCTCCCAGCACAGATGGCTCATCAGGATATGCAGGCTACACCCCAGCTCCCTTTGTGTCACTGTCTAGAGAGGGGTGCAAACAGCCCAACTGTCAAACTGACCCAGACAGGGAATCCACAAACAAGCAGAGTCACTGAATGGTTTAAGAAAGAAAATGCCTACTTTCTAAAAGAAGGCATTTTCAAACGTACAATCTAAAAACCAACTTCACTAAAATATGTATTTTTAAACTGTGAGTTCAGAGACCCCAAACTCCAGATGTCTTTCTGCTCCCAAAGGAATCAGCTCTTTAATAATATTTAAAGGCAGCCCCCATGTTAACCTATAAGAGTGATAGGCCTTGCAATAGTGAAAAACCGACTTTGGCAGTATTTCACTACCAGGACATGTAAAACACTCAAGTACATGTCCCACCTTTAACATACACTGCACCCTGCCCATGCGGCTACCTAGGGCCTATCTTAGGGGTGCCTTACATGTACAAAAATGGAAGGTTTAGACCTGGCAAGTGGGTACACTTGGCAAGTCAAAATGGCAGTTTAAGACTGCACACACAGACACTGCAGAGGTAGGTATGGACCATGTTTACAGGACTACTAATGTGGGTGGCACAACTAGTGCTGTAGGCCCACTAGTAGCATTTGATTTACAGGCCCTAGGCACCTCTATTGCAATTTACTAGGGATAAATCAAATAGGCCAATCATGGTTAAGCCAATTAGCAATGCAACTTACACAGAGAGCAAGTGCACTTTAGCACTGGTTAGCAGTGGTAAAATGCCCAGAGTCCTAAAGCCAACACAAACGGGTCAGAAAAAATAGGAGGAAGGAGCAAAAAGGTTGGGAATGACCCTGCAAAAAGGGCCAAGTCCAACAGTAAATTATAAAGATATTGTACATTCATTATCACCAGATCTGAGGATTCCTAAAACGGCACCACAATATTCTGCAGAGGTCCTAGTACCTGTAATTAACACTTTCTCCAGCCCTACTCCTATTAAATGAAACGTCTTGATACTACTATTCCATTTAAGAGTTCATAATCCTTTTCTAAACATGACCCTAATTTAATAACTATTAAATATTTGTATAATAAAACCTATGCACCCTTTCATTCCAAGCATATAGCATGCCCAAAATAAATGTACTCTGAAAAATGTTGGGTCCTTATTAAAGCACACAGCTAAAATCCATGATCTATTACCTGAGAAAATGCTTCAACTTTTTTTTACAGAGTTGAACTGCAGAGACTTAAATGTCCCCACTTTTAATATTGTAGCGTGTTATACATTACATGTTTAAAATAATGTTCCTTATGGGGACTAGAATAACCAAAGACGAGCACTAATGTGATTCCCTTCAATATGTTTATACTCCATCACATTAGTCTTTACTACACAGCTGATGGAATAGATGTATTGCTTATTTCCATATTGTAAGTATAATAAAGTTCCACATAGACCTGGGTTATCTTTTCATATGCATTTCCCCAGAGGCTGATTGGCATCATAGGTTTTTTCAGGTGACATTCCAGCACTAACCACTCATAATCTGATCCTCCGAGGCAGCGGTCTGCAAGAACATGCACGGAAGTGGACAGAGGTGTCCATTTGATTGACCTGGCAGTAGACTGGGGGGCAAAGGAGTTAGCAAAAGATTTACAATTTAAAAATCATAAAGCCAGTTTGGCCACACAATGAGGACAAGGAATCAATCTGGAATGTTTAGTAGGTCGATTATAAATTAGTGATCACGCCAATAAATTCACAGGTTAGAATCAAAATATAAAGGTATAGAATCGGAACCGGCAAGCTTAAACACCAGAATAAATTCAATCTCGATAGCAATTGGCATACAGAAATTACACTCACAGAAATGCATATACTAAAAAACAGAAATTGACATGCCTTAAAAGAATTTGGATTGGTCCTTCTAAGCATAAATGGATTTAAAATCATGTAACAGGTTCGAACTAAAATGGGAAAATTAAAGCTAAATGTCTCAAGAGGTTTGTGAATGAAGTAAGGAAGTTTCAGCATCATAAGGACTCTGGTAAAAGTCTTTAAAAGAAAGGAGCCATAGTTAACATGACACTATGCACTGTCAAGGCAAAAGGTTGTGAAGAAGTCTTCAAGGCAAAAGGTTGTGAAGCACCTCTCCAAGTCCAAAGGAATCTGCTGCAACTCTAACAATGGGAACACTAACTTAAAGTGGAAAGTTCCAGGAGCATCCATATCTCCAAACACATCACTAGAAACCCAATTATTTCTCTTTCTCACAGAGCACACTTGCAACATTGGACAAATCTCCCATCTACAAGAGCTCCAGTGACCAGGTTAACCTTGAATGCCTTCACTCCTAATATACAATAAATAGGAGGCTTCTTCTACTCATTCAATCGTCCAGTCCCTGCCAAGATTTCCCTTCTGAAGCCTCTCGGTCTCTAATACACAATACTTCTTTTTCAAGCTACAGACATCACAAATGCACACCTGCAAAAGAAAAACATGCAGAACAGGAAAAATACATCTCATGTTAAAACTAAGGGCCTAGTTTGGCCAACTTAATAAATAATTGTCAGTGTGCACTCTTGATAAACAATTACATGTGCAAGCAACAGGTCAGAAAAAATGCAAAACGTAAATACATGAATTCCATGTCTACATATGCAATGTGCTTTCAATAATTGCAACATTTGAAAGTATAAATGTGAATGAGAACTACAATTATTGTGCTAAGGCTAAACATTAGAACACACACATACATAACATACACCTTTACTAATACGTTTTGATGCTTCACTTTCAATTAATAATGTTAAGGCACACTGAATATATGATTTTGGTTACATTTTTGTATCACTTCTATAATGTGTAAAGGTACAGCCACAATTACACTGCTCAAATTACCTCTCTGATAGCTAATCAAGCCATCAAAATCAAGATGAGACTTTTATCAAATGGACCAATCAAAACCTCACAGGTTTCATGTATTTTCTTCTGGTTTCCTCTAGCTGTTTCATCTCATCATAATGTCTACATTGATCACCCTCCAATTCTATGTCATCTCTTCCTTTTCACTCCCCCTTGCTTGTATCTGTAGGAGGCTGGCCTGGTTTTTAGTGGGTACCTAAGGTCCAGTTATCCCTTATAAGTGAAATCTAGTCAGTATCTAGAAGCCAGGCTCTCTAGGGGTAGTGTGGATGAGCAGCCAAGGCCTAACTAGGAGACATGCAAAACTCATGCAATACCACTGTAGTCACACAGTACTGGCACACGAAAGAAAATACTCAGTGATACCAAAATAAAGGTACTTTAATTTGGTGACAGAAATGCCAAAAATACCTTAGAGACTGTACTCCCTTAGGAGGTAAGTAATATACACAGTATATACACTAGAATGCAGAATTAGCTGTAAGACCAGTTAGAAAACAGTGCAACTAGTGAAAATCACAATAGTTAGAAATGGGCCTATGGAAACACAAACCATATACTAAGAAAGTGGAATGCGAAAGTCGGTTTCCCACCTAAGCAAGTGTAGTGTGTAGAAGGGTGCTGGGAGTATTAGAAAACACCAAAGGTACGTAGTAGAACACACCCCAGAGCCCAGAAAAGCAGGAGTAAATCACAGTTACTTGCCTAGAACACACAAGAACACGAGAAAGAAGATTATGCAAGAACCAGAAGAGACTGCAAGACACCAATAATGGATTCCTGGACCTGAAGACCTGTGGAAGAAGGGGATCAAGTCCAAGAAGCACAGAAGAGTCCAGGGAGAACAGGAGCCCCTGCTAACCTGGATGAAGGTGCAGAAGAAGAACCGGTGAAGAAGAACAGTCAGTACTGCACCCAAGAAGTTGGATGCCGGTTCCTGGTTGGTGCAGATGATGTTCCACGCCGGATGGATGATTGCAGTCTGGTTTGTGTTGCTGGATTCCACCAACAAGCCTTGGCACATGCAAAGCTCGCGGTTAGCAGAAAATGGTGCTGCCTGGAACCAGGAGGGACCTGGTGGCCTCTACCCAGGAGGGGGAGGCAGAGGGGCTCTCAGCACTTCAGAGAGCCCTCAGAAGACCAGGCAGTGTGCACAGGAGTCCCACAGTACGGGGACAAACAAGGTGGAAAAGGAGGCCAATGCAGGACCAGACAAATGGATCCCACGCCGCCGGAGACCACGCAGGGGGCTGTGCATCACAGGAAAGAGTGCTGGGGGCAGAGCTGCACCGTGCACGAAGAACTTCATGGAAGGATGACAACAAGCCTTTTCAACTGCAAAAAACATGTGCATGGGGGTACTGTCTTAATTAGGGAGGCAAGCTCTTACCTCCACCAAAGATCGACAGTAGGACGTCTTGACCGTCAAAACCAATTCAGTCTACCACCTGGTTTGATGGATCCACGCACTTCTTCGGGAGAGGGGACCCAAACCACCAGTCGTTGCTGCAGAGGGGTGCTTTTGAAGCAGGGAAGTGACTCTTTCCCTTCAAGGGAGATTCCTTCGTTCTTCTAGTGCAGGCTTAAGACAGGCAGTCCTCGGAGGATGCACGACCTGGAGACAGTTGCAGTTTCTGGCAGGAGCTGAAGATACAATGTTGCAGAAGTGGTCTTTGCTTCTTTGTTGCAGTTTGTAAAGTTCCTGGAGGGTCCAGATGCAGTTTCTTCAGTAAGAAGGTGAAATAAAGGATGCAGAGGATTCCTGCTGGAGTCTTGCTATCTGAATCTGAGGAAACACCCAGAGGAGAGACCCTAAATAGCCCTGAAAGGGGGATAGGTCAGCTACACAGGTAAGCACCTATCAGGGGAGGGCTCTGATGTCACCTGCTGGCACTGGCCACTCAGATGCTCCAAGAGTGCACTGCTAACTTGGAATCCAAGGTGGCAAAACCCAGGGACACCTTGGAGAAGCTCTGAGCACCACCCCTGTGGTGGTGATGGACAGGGGAGTGGTCACTCCCCTTTCATTTGTCCAGTTTTGTGCCAGAGCAGGGACTGGGGGTCCCTGAACCGGTGTAGGCTGGACTATGCAAGGAGGGCACCATCTGTGCCCTTCAAAGCATTTCCCAGGGCTCAGGGAGGTTACCCCTCCCATGCCTGTAAAACCTATTTCCAAGGGGAGAGGGTGTAACATCCCTCTCCCAAAGGAAATATTTTGTTCTGCCTTCCTGGGCTTGAGCTGCTCAAGCAACAGGAGGGCAGAAACCTGTCTGTGATGTGGCAGCAGCTGGGGCTGCCCGGAATACCTCAGAAGGCTGTAATGGCAGTTCTGGGGGTCCACTAAGGAGCATACCCCAAGGTGTTTGGAAGCATTGGTTGTATGATTCTATGCACTCTGGTGGCTCCTTAAACTCCTTGGGGTATGATTTCAACATGTTTGATACTATACATGGCCACATTCAGAGTTACAATTGTGAAGCTGTACATAGGTAGTGACCTATGTATAGTGCATGCGTAAAATGGCATCCCCGCATTCACAAAGTCTGGGAAAATGGTACTGGAAAATGTGAGGGTACCTCTGCTATTGTAAGGGTGCCCTCACACACAGGTACTCTGCACCCAGCCTTCAGGGTTGGAAGGCCTGCCATATGGGTGACTTGTAAGTGACCTGGTGCACAGTAATTGGCAGTGAAAAGGTGCATGCACCATTTCACACAGACTGCAATGGCAGCCCTGTAGAAGGCTTTGTATGGGCTCCCTATTGATGGCAAAAGAAATGCTGTGGCCCATAGGGATCCCCTGGAACCCCGATGCCCTGGGTACCTAAGTACAATATACTAGGGACTTCTAAGGGATGACCAGTATGCCAATTTTGGGTGAAATACTGGGTTACCAGTAAGTAGTAACAACATTTAGAGGAGAGAGAGCATAAGCACTGGGGTCCTGGTTAGCAGGATCCCAGTGACACAGTCAAACACACTGACACTGACATTAGGCAGAAATTGGGGGTAACATGCCAAAAGAGGTTACTTTCCTACAGTATCCTCTTATATACCTTAAAGATCACAACTAAAAATATCACATAGAGCAATTATCTCAAGTGGCCTCAAAACCGTACCTACTATTCTGCTTCCTAAATTTCCAAACTATCTGCCAACTGCAGCAAACCCATTTGCAATTGCTTCCCAAGCACCTGTCACGTCCAACTCCTTCAGATCTCACTTCAAACCTGAAATGTTCTTGATACATGCTTTCAAATCATTGCTCTTATCAAGTATGTGGGCACACCACTGTTGAACCTTTATCTTCCTGCAGACTCCACACTCTTTGGAAGGAAGAATGTCTCGAAGTTGTGGAGCAAGATGGTGTCGGCGTAGCGGAGAGGCTCGGAAGCCCCGCCCACCGGAACCAAGCACCGAGCCACTGCTGCCTCCCCTGTTTCTGAACGCCGTGCTACAGCAGCGAGGAGTTCCCTCGTCAGAAGAACCCCGCTGCCGTTGTGGATAAGGATTTCCCCTGCTCCCTCGCCGGAGAACGCGGGGACGTGGGGGCGCCTGGCTCATCGAACTATTGGGGATCGGAGAGACGCATTAGACGCATTAGACGCGGTCAGCACTCAGTGGTCTCAAGGCTGAACCGCGTTCGGAGTAAGGACTCTGAATTGCTACGTGTTCTGCTCCGGTAAGAGGGGAAAACGTGGATGGGCATTGAGTACAGCATAGTGATTTATTGTGCTTGTAGCACAAGGTGTTTCCTGAACTTTGTTGCTGTCCCCAGAGGACTTTGGGGGAAGAACAGACTCTCTTTCTTTTTTATTCGCATGGAAGAAAAAGAAGGGGCTCAAGGAGACTGGGGTATCTTTGGGCTCCTTGAAATTTGACTATTTTCCGAGGGATGAAGGCGCCAGGCACATGGAGGACGGAATGGCCACTTTCAAAGACTCATAAATAAAAAAAAAAAGGATTGCACAATTAGTGACTAAACTCTGGCCTTTTTAAAAAAAAAAAGAAGGAGAGAGAGAAGGGGGAGTGAAAAATATGCTCTGCAGTAGTGAGGTAGCTGTATAAACAGTGAGCATTAATGGTTGACGGTTGTTTCTGACTAGTATTAAAGCACTCTGAATGCAGGATTACGATTATTAATTAATTGTATCAGATTCCCACATTCGACAAAAGCTCTCAGGAAAAACTGCGGAGTGAGGCTAAAATAGTTAAAGTTGCAGGAGGGGGTAATTGGAAAACTGAGAGCCTCAGGTGTGTACGGAGTGCAATGTAATGCAGCTTGGTATCGGTATACCTCCTCATGGCCCTTTAAGGAGTGTTGTTAAACGAACAATATCGGAAGTACTAATTGCAGTGGCCGGAGTCACAAGATTTATTAGATTATTATCTTATGCTGTAAAAACAAATATGGCGCCTAAAACCATTCGGAATCTTGGAGATAAGAGTGGGGGGGCTAAGACGACACGTATCGGAAAAGATAAAGGAGAGGCAGCAGGGGCAAATAAACGTCTGACCTCAATAATTGGCAAAGCGGCTGGGAGCAATGTGTCCGGATCATTGAGAGATGCCAAGACGGGAGATAGTAATACCCCCCCATCGGAAACAAGGCCGATAGGTAAAAACCAGTCAACCATTACGGCCTTCCTTGCAAGCGGGGTGCAAAATAGTCTTCCTGCACATACAACCCCCCCTTGGAAAGCAAAGTGTTAGGGGTAGAAACCCCTCTTCCATGTGCCGGTATAGAGGCTGAAGACAGTAGTAAGGAGATAAGTGAGAACATACCCAGCCTCTCTGGGCCCAGGCAATCCCAAAGACAACCACCTGATCAAAAGGAGGAGTTGGAGCTTCAAAATAAGGAGGGAGCTGTGAAAGTATCAGGACCCGCATTAGAAAGGGATGATCTAACTGTCCCTCTAGGAAATGGGAAACAATGGGATAAAGTAGCTGGAAAGGATCCCCAACTCACGGACTGGGGCAAAGACTGTAGTGATAAATTCTACTCTTTGACAGAAGAGTCCGATCTCAGCAATGTTGACCACAGTTTTAGTGAATCAGAAGGGAGTGAGACAACTGAGGCTGACAACAAATCTCCAAGTAATGAACTTACAGTGCGGCAATATCGACAACGGAAAACGGTCAGAATATGCCCTGGTTCTCACGAGGGTGTTGAAAATGCAGCATCTGTGAGTGGCAGGACTTCAAAGTGGGACTACTCTGGTATTGATTTAATAGATATTCCTACCAGCGGCTCCCAGGGTCTTGATAACGAGAAAACAGAAAATGGGGCCTCTGCTGGCAGCCCTGATAACACATCTATGAGGGGCTCTGAGGCAGGGATCCTGCAGTCAATATATAACTCAATTAAAGAACTGCAAACTGAGACCAGGATCGAAAGCCGGCATGCAAGGATCGCTACTAAGAAACTGCAGGGGACGGTTCGTAAAGTTGCGAAGTCATGCACAGAGATCGAAGCCAAGCTAGGCTCAATGGAAGAAAGGATCATGGCGGTCGAGGAGGACGTGGACACTCTGAAAGTGCAGAACGCTGAGAAAGACGGGCAATTGACGGATGTGATGTGGAAAATGGAAGATTTGGAAAATAGACAGAGAAGGAACAATCTTCGATTTCTGGGCTTACCGGAGGGGGTAGAAGGAAATAATATACAGGCGTATATGGTCAATCTCCTGCGTGGGGCTTTCCCAGAGCTGGGGAACTGGGACTGGCATAATGAGCTACAACGGGTTCATAGGTTTCCAATAATCCAACGGGAGGGGGGCCAGCGAGCAAAATCGAAGTATCCAAGAGCGATCTTGGTCTATTTTGAGAATTATCTGCTACGTCAAGAGATAGCTGACAAAACTCGTCCTAATACCCCACGCTCTTTGGATTGGGTTACTTTCTTTACCCGCCCCGATTTTTGCCATGCTACCGTAGAGCGGAGATGGCGGCTACGACAACTTATTAAACCATTCTCAGACAAAGGAGGGGAAGCTTATCTGTTGGCCCCTGCTAGACTTAAAACAATAATGAATGGAAAAGTAAAAGTCTTCACCTCAGAAATTAAGGCAAAAGAATATCTGATGGGGGACAAGCAATAGAATATAGAAACATAGGGAGGAAGTGGTGCTTGGGAGACAGATGGGTGGGTGAACCGCTGTATTCACGACACCAATATTCAGGCCAAAGGTGATCTGTTTGCTCAACAAGGTGGGGGGCAGTCCCGGGGGGGTGGGAAGGAGATGAGGTGGGGGAGGGCGGAGACTGGCCCAGGGAGGTGGTGGGGGGGATGAGGGGGGGGAGCAGGGAGGAGGGGAAGGGTAAAAGGGGAGGGAGGGGGGGAAAACGAGGGGGGGAAATGGAAAGGAAAGGCTCAAGAAAAGTGAGAGAAATGGGGTGGGAAAACAAGAAGTGTGGAGCAGTCGGAACAGAGAATTTAAGAGAAAGTGAAGCTAAATGTAAGGATCCTATCGAGCAGAAGGAGGGGAAGGAGAAGGAGGGAAAAGGGAAAAAAAAAGAAAAAAAAAAGGGGAAAACAAAAAATAATAAATGACTAGGCTTAGAATTGTCTCAATCAATATATGTGGACTAAATGACCCTCGTAAAAGAAGAAGTGTGGCCGAGGAATTGAAAACCTTTAAGGCAGATATTTTTTGTTTACAAGAGACACATGTGGAATATAAAAATTCTGGGATCCTTGGCTCGCTTGGTATGAAAGTGATCGCTCGGACAGAACAACAAGCCAGAACCAAAGGAGTAGCAATATTAGACCGGACTAATAAACTAAATATTACTCGGCAGAAGGCAGATATGGGTGGAAGATGGGTCATAGTAGAATGTTGTTATGGACATAGTAGCTTTACATTATGCTCTCTGTACGGGGTGGTTACGGACGATCCAGTAGTGGTAGATACTCTTGCCATCGAGCTAACAGATTGGGCCCCTCCCTATATTATATGCGGGGACTTCAACTTCAACGGATCTTGGGAGGGATTGCAGGATTTACTAGCACCTACAACCAAGAGGTATCAGGGGCTCAAACCTCGGGTTTATAAGGCAATGGTCGCTATGCAGCAAGAATTAGGATTAGTGGACGCTTGGGTGAAGCTGCGTAAGCCAGATCCTGGATATACTTATTATTCATTCCCTCATGCGAAACTAGCACGACTAGATTATTTCTTAATCTCTCCCGTACTTTTGAAGCAGGGTAAAATGGAACTATATTCACGTATTGTATCAGATCATAATCCTCTAGTTTTAGATTTAGAACTGAGTGGGTTAGAGCCCAAGATTAGCAGATGGACATTTGAACGAGGGCTCCTTAAGGACCCGGAGTATTGTGAGTATATGGGAAAGTGGTTAGTGGAATTTTGGGGGTTCAATCAGGGGTCAGCTCCAGTAGAGATAATTTGGGACACTTTAAAAGCAGGAATTCGACGCGAAACATTGAGTTTTAGTATTAAAAGACAGAAGGATATCCGAGGGAGAATAAAAGAGCTCCAAGTGAAGCTACAGGAGGCAGAGAGGCAATTGATTATAGCTATAGAAGCTGGAGCCAATGTAAGGAGGGCTCAGGAGGAAGTTGCTATAGTAAAAGCAGCAATAAATAAGGAGACGGCCCAAAGAATAGCGGAGAAATATTTAGCACAGCGCGCACAAGGGTTTGAGTATGGAGAAAAAGTCGGGCGATTGCTAGCGATACGGGCAAGCCAGAAAATAGCATCTGGGGTCATCAGAGAGATTAAAGATTGGCAAGGGCAGAGAGTAGCGGAAGTAGATGGAATTAGAAAGGTGTTCCATCGGTGCTATCAGGAATTATATAGTAATATATCTGGGTATCCGGAGGAAGAGATGTCGGAGTTTCTACACCCCATTAAGGTTGAGAAATTAGCCAAGAGTGACATATTACGCTTGGGGGAGCGGATAGACATCTCAAAAATTGATAGGGCAATGAGCGATCTGCCTACCGGAAAAGCTACAGAGCCTGATTCGATTCCTTTAGCATTCTTTAAAGTTTTTAAAGCATTACTATTCCCTGTGATGGTAGAGTTGTTCATTCAGGTTCAGAATAGAGGGGAAATTCCCCCATCTTGGGATTTGGCCAATATAGTTATGTTTTTGAAGAAGGGGAAACCTTCGTCAAACCCGGCCTCATATCGCCCGATCACATTAATAAATAGTGATGTTAAAATATACTCAAAGAAACTGGCTGCGCGATTATCGCGGGTGATTAAGGAGCTTGTCTCCCCTAGGCAGCATGGGTTTGTCCCAGGAAGAGATACTACTAACCATATCCAAAGAGTTATAGCACTCTTGGATGCCACGGAGGTAGCAAAGGAACCTATGGCGGTTGCTTTATTAGACGCAGAAAAGGCATTTGACCGGGTAAATTTGAATTATTTGTGGTCTGTTATGGAACACTATGGGTTAGGGAAGAAATTTATTATAGCGGTAAGGGCTCTATATAAATCACCGGTTGTGAAAATACAGTTAATGGGAGGGCAATCTGAGAATATTTTGATCAGGAGAGGCACTAGGCAGGGATGCCCATGCTCCCCCCTCCTGTTTGCATTGTATATAGACCCTTTGCTTAGACAGTTGGAGGCAAATAGCAAGATTCCACCAGTACATAGGCTGGGATGGGATACAAAAGTATTAGCATATGCAGATGATATAGCCATTTTAACGACTTCCCCCGACTCAGCATTGAAAGAGGTTGAAGAGGTGACGACAAAATTTGGAAAAATTTCTGGATACTTGTTAAATAGCGCTAAAACGCAGTTGCTGGCTAATCAATACACAAAAACCAAAGGCAGTCGGAGGGTGGATCAGGCAGTGTATTTAGGTATCAATATTACACCAATGATAAATGAAATTGTTAATCTGAATATAGATCCTATACTGAGGAAAGCCAGAGAAGATATGTGCAGATGGAATAATCTACATCTGACTATTGTGGGGAGGTGTAATATGGTGAAAACGATCCTCCTTCCTAAACTGTTGTATCTTTTTCGGGCCATACCACTGAGCTTTAATAATCTTAAATTTAAAGAGATAGAAAGAGTGATTATGAGATTTATTTGGGCATATGGTAAGTGTAGAAGAGCAAGCAAATTTTTGTCTCTCTCTCGAGAAAGGGGGGGGTGGTCGTTACCGAATATAAAATTATACCAAATTGCAGCAGCTTTTCAGTATATACGTCCATTATGGGGTCCCAAGAAAGAAGGAATTACGGAAGTAGATTGCCCTAGTATTTATGAGTTGCAGACAGGATTAGATGCCAATGGGTGTCTGGTAACGTATCATGAGCCTGGATATTATAAGAAAACTAGATTTAAGGTTTTGGGAGCAGCATATAAGTGTTGGCGAGTATGGTATAAGAAGAAAGGACTCGGTAGATATAATCATTATACCATGATTGAGAAGAACCCACTGCTGCCCGAGATTTTTCAGGATAAATACATAGCAAACTGGGTTTCTTTAGGCATAAGTAGGCTAGGGAATCTCTTTGATAATTTCGGGGTGAAGGCATTTGGAGATTTACAGGAGCAGTATGGTCTTGAGCAAAGGGACTTTTTAAAATATTTACAGATACTGGATTTTTTAGGGAAAAAAACAGGAGGTGTGCAGGGATTCAGAAGTAATCAACTGTTGAACAATATCCTGGCCAATCCTAATATAACCATTAGATCAATTTACCCTTTAATACTGGCGGATCAGCTAGATGGTCTAGAGAAGTATAAGGAGAAGTGGAATAAACTATTGGTGGATGGAAGCAATAACTTTGTGAGGTCATTGGAGCTGGGATGTACCATTTTATTATCTTCCTCCTTGCAAGCGCAGCATTATAAAACTATATTTGACCTGTATCATACCCCAGCTCATCTTGCCAAATGAGGGTGTATGGCAGGAACAAATTGTCCAAGATGTGGGAGGTATGGTATGGATATTGTACACATGATGGCTACATGTGGGGAACTGGAGGCCTCGAGGGAAGGTATACAATTGGTCTTGAAGGAGGTTGTGGGATGTGATTTCGTCCTTACCCCCGAGATTATGGTTCTCGGGGTAGATGGCGATTCGGATGGTTTACATGGAACATTTATTTTTGTAGCCATGGCAGTGTATCGAATATGTATAACATCCGCATGGCTGAATGTACGACCCCTGTCTTGGCAGCAATGGTTGGCTAGGCTGCTCGCTGTATATCATCTGGAGATGGCATTATATGAACGTAAGGGGAAGCATGCCAGGAGGAAAGGGAAGGCAATATGGGAGCCGCTTCAGGTCTGGATTCGGACTCACAATGAATAGTCTATAAAAAAATAAACCCCCCCCCATCTATCTCTCTCTTTCCACTGTTTGTTTCTCCACTATCGGCTTAATATGTGATGTTTTCAGTGTAAAGTGATGTAAGAATATA
This sequence comes from Pleurodeles waltl, assembly GCF_031143425.1. Classification (NCBI taxonomy): domain Eukaryota; kingdom Metazoa; phylum Chordata; class Amphibia; order Caudata; family Salamandridae; genus Pleurodeles; species Pleurodeles waltl. The sequence continues at coordinate 455,669,647 of NC_090442.1, forward strand.
TTTGCTGTATGATTCTTTCCAATAAAAAAACAAACAAAAAAAAAAAGTAAGGAAGAATGTCTAACGCAAGACGATTTTGCAAAATCATAGATCTTATAGCTACCATTTCAGTGTCTACAACCAATAAGGCTCCTGTTGTACTGGTGGACAATGTATCCACTATAGTAGACAGCTTTCTAATCTTTACAACATTCAAAATCACACCTCAGGATGGAATCATTACACCAGATATGTTTCCTACTACATCGCCAGTGCTAACACCTCATTTAGGTCTAGGATTTGTTTCCCATACAGGATCATTAAAATGCTCCACATGATATATTTTTGGAAAAACTAAAGCTAGATAACATACAGCCTACTGTCCCTTGGGCAACCTGAAATAGGCATGTTCTCCACATGTACGATAAACTCTAGGGATAACAGGATCTTCACCATCCAAAAACAACCTCTAATTTCCCTTAACCTCAAATGTATGATCACATTCACTCCTTCCCACAAACACAATGTCAACTGTAGATTTATCTGTAAGTATACAGAGTTATTTTCCCTTTATGCTTCTAATCCACAGTAAAAGCAGCTAGATGTCTTGCTGCTTGATTCTCAATTTCCTCCTTAGCCCACTTATGATGCCTCTTGATGTCTTTATCTGTATTCCACTTAGACTCCAAATCTCTTCTCATGTCAGGCTACACCTCAGATTGTTTCGATTTGCATAGACGATATCCAATGTTGTAGTAGGTTTAAATAATCTTGCAATTATCCCTGTTTCTTTAGTAACAGGACAACGGTTGAAATGCCTCAAGGTGGGAATCTCTGAAATAACTAAATCAAAGTTTGAAAAATATTACTGCAAAAGTCGTGTCCCATAAAACACACTCAACAAAAGGCTACATGTAACTCCATAAGTCAAAGGAATATGATGGTATATAATGCCTTTTGCAGCTGACCCAGGTAATTGCATGCAAATGTAGCAATCCCTCACATCATAGTGTCAGTATACTCATAAAGCAATTTGAAATAAGCATTTGAAGAAAATGTTTATCTAGATGCATCTACATGTAATTCTTTATCATCTAGTGTGTGTAAACTATTAACTATAGAACCCAGGGTTAATGGGTTAAAACTAGGTTTGGGGTTAACTTCTGTTGAAGGTATGGGTGCAGATAGTCCTATATAAAGAATAATTTGCATTACAGTAGTGAAAAGCAGTACTCCTAATAATACCTTTCTGCATCTACTTGTGTTATTGTTTCTATAACTTCTCTAAAACCAGACTGATGGGTGAAACATATCAGCAGCAGAGTCTTCTTTTTTAGGTTCCACCTGTGCAAATAGCAAAACAAAGTTCAACAAACGTGATGGTATTTACATAATCTCCAGGTTACTTCCTTAGCCCTATCCTGTGTTCTTCTAAATGAAACCCTAATGCTCCTTCGGCTGCCTCAGGCCTCAGTAATCTTTCCAATTCCCCAACGAAGTTCGTTCAAATGTCTCTAATATGTACATAGTTCAGAAATCAAACTAATAAAAAATCAGGTCAGTCTATTTAGTGGTGAAGCAACTTCAAAACACAGTCCAGCCACATAGTTCAGTTCAGGGAGGTTCAATGGATTTGCACTGTTATCTTCAAGATTCTGAAACACTCCCTGTCTGGCATTAGCAGCCAAATAAGTCCATTCACTTGAAGAGTATCTGCCACAGGATACCCTAGCTCTTTTCAACCTGCTTAGTATGAATCCTTCGTCCTCACTGTCACTCAGCCCACAATCCTCAGTATCCTCTGGAATAGATGGAGGTACACGTCTCTCAGGCAAACTGTCTTTCTCTCTCTTGCCTTCTTGGCCAGCAGTCTCCAAGTCTTTCATTAGCGCTGGACCATTGGTCTTTGTGTTCCTAGGAAGCTCGTTCTCTAATTTAGGACGGGCGACAGTTAGGAATTATCGGTTCTGCATTTATGTAAGTGACTGTTACTTCTCCCAGGTATTTTCTGGCCTCCAGTAACTTGTACACTTTTTAAGGAAGCATATGTGGCCCTTATAAATTAGGAGATACTCATAGTCATCTAGGTCCTGATGAAGCATCACTGGATCCGTATGGACCACCAGGATGCGAAACATGTTGACCCATGAGAGGGTAGGCTTTGGAAAATCCCCAGACTCCTCCCTTTGATACATTTTTTTTTTCCCTATAGAGTGATTGATCTTAATTTCTAAATTCACTCTTATGACTATACTTTTTAACCTTAGCCCAGACCGTCCATCTGGTCTAATAAAACTATTGTCTCAGTGGCGGTTTTGAGAGTCAATTTTAACCACGTTTTCTTTTGATCTCCGCTGACACTTCTTTCACCTTTGGGGTCACGGCACCACCACAAAAAAGATCTCCGGCAAAGAGCCCCCCCACCAGGGGTGGTGCCCGTCAGACATTGCAGTGCCGGTCTGACGAGGAGCAGTGCCGATGATGAAGCATGACATCCTATGGATGTGTGAGGCCTCTTGCTCCTAGAATTTAGGACCCCTGCCACCAGTTTCCGTTTTTCATGGTTGGAACAGTGTATCACTTATATTTTGACGTTTCCACTAGGAGGATGTACACTGGACCATAATTCCTCCTGATCCCTCTTTTTTTGAGCAGCAGTCTCCAACTCCTACCTATGTTCTCACAGCACTAGGTCCTTCATTAGGGTCTGAATCTGACCCACCCGACAACACAGGATGAGACTCTCTTGCCTCAGCTTCAGTTCTTAACTCATCCAGAGCCCCTCAGATTGAGCATGCGCTGTTTCAGACTCTTTTTGGTCCCCAACAGCTTTTCTTCCTGCTCCCTATGTCTCTCTGTCACCACTGGCAGTTCGGGAGGGGCTCTGTCAAATCATGACAGGGACACTCAACTCTGCGAGTCTGGGAGGCATGGATCCAGTTGGGAAGCCCTTTGAAATTAACAAAAGTAGTTGTCACCAGAATTACTTGGTAAGATCCACGCCAAATCGGTTCTAAACATGATTTCCTCACATGTTTTTTCACAAGGACCCAGTCACCGGGACTGAGGTCGTGGCACTGCTCTTGATGTGGCAAAGCTGTGGCTGTTCTGACCTGGTGAAGTTCAACTGTATTCTGTTGAAGGGACCTCCTGATCTTCCGATGTGCCTTAGTGTTACTGCAGTTCTTTTCCCTAGGTTCATCTGTTGACACACATGTGTGACATAACACTTCAGCCATTAGTCTAAATCTGTGGTTAAACCAGGTCTCTCAAAACAAACAAAACATGGCATCCCTGCCTATGTGGGCAGGACCATGAAAATGTCTAGCCATGGGGGGCAACAGACTATCTGGTAACACAGGCACTCTATCTGCTGAAACCTGAATGTTATCATCCCTCCTTACACAATCTGCTCTTACCCAACCCTGCTGCTCTGCTCTGGCACATCTTCCTGCATCCTCTGGACCTCCTCCCAGGTATCAATTGTGGTTAACAAAAGGTTGTAATTGGACTCATCTGTTGTTTTGTTTAAAAACTCACCCTTGAATGTACAAGTTCTATGAGCACAATATTTTGCAACTTCACCTGCATATTTGTTACATACTGTCACATAGTCATCTCCCCTGCGTGTGCAGACATTTTGCAACAGCAATCTGAGTAGGCAACTACAGAGCTTCAAGAAAATCATTTACATATTCTCCATTTCTAATGGGAGAGCCATAAGCTGTCATGAAACCTCACTGTGACCATAACTGTCCAAAGTCATGGACCTCACTAAAGCCATACTGACTATCAATGAAAATCATCACTCCATGCTGTTCAGTAACACAGCATGCTCTAGTAAGGGCTACCAATTCAGCCTCTTGTGCGGATAGAACTCCACGAGTCTAGGAGCTTCAACTATGCCTGAGATTGTACTGACTGTATAGGCAGCTCTTAGATTTCCTTCAAGGTCTCTCAAATAAGACCCATCAACAAAACTTATGAAATCAGACTCCAGTAGTGACTTATATCGAGTGTCTGGTGTTGGCTTCATGCAAAGTTTTGTGACATCTAGACAGTCATGCTCTACTTCCCCCCCCTCGATTTCATGAAGGGGTAACAAGGTAGCAGGATTCAAGGTAGGACAGCATTTCAGACTCACATGCTCTGCAACCAGAATAACCTGTGACTAGTGGGTTAGACAGCTATTTGTCAAATGTTGGGTTTGGGTACGGGCCAATAACAACTCAATTGAGTGGGGCATAAACACAGTAAGAAGATAAACCATCACAATATTCTCACATTCCTTGATGCTGACACCTGTAATTGCCACAGCCTTAAGGTATCCACGTAGTGCTGCTGCTATGGGGTCAAGAGTAGCAGAAAAATAGGTCACTGGCCTCCACCCCATACATCTGTGTAAGCACTGAGAGAGAGATCCCTCCCCTTCACTGTAAAAAAAAGTGAATGATTTATTGTAATCTGGCATTCCTAGTGCTGGGCCATGACAGAGATTTTTTCACACCTTTAGGAAGGCGACCAAGCAATCGTTATTCCAAGGTTACAGGATCAAACACTTCATTGTGTGTATATCCTCTGTAAAGGCTTGGCCACTAGAGAAAAGTTGGGTATTCACTGGTGACAATAGCCCACCATTTGCCAAAAAACACCCCAACTTCTTTCTGAGTAGATGGCAGATTCATTTTCAGTATTGCTGAAATCCTTTCATGTGACACTTTCCTCGCTCCTTTCTCAATGTGATGTCCCAGATACTGGACCTCTTTTTGAGAGTACTACAACTGGCTCAGGGACACTTTGGGCCTGATTTGATCTTGGTGGTCACACCCGCCAAGCCATGTCGGTGGCGGGCCAGAGAAGACCGTCAAGTTGACACCTGCCATATTCCGATGTTATAGACCTGCAGGCTGTCTACTGGCGGCGGTTCGCTGATGAAAGGAAGACATTGCGGCACTCAATGGACATCGTACAATGGTAGTGCCTGTGGAATAGAGGAAAATCACACATGTACACTGTACCTTTGCCACATGTCCCCCTGCATCACACACAACACAACACAGTACATACACACCTGTATCCCTTGCCATTCCACCAAAAAACAACATGGACATGCGACCAAGGCACATTGCCATACATCCATGATACAACATAAACACAACATTGACACTGCACCCACACATGATACAACCACAATGACCAACACAACTACACACTCATCTACACAAAAACACACACACACACACACACACAAGCACCACTACACACATCATGACAACGACTGCCAAACAACACTACACACCTGAATGCTGCATCCAGCAACACAACATGAATACTGGCACCATAATGACAGTTGTGTATGTGTGTGTGTGCTGTTTTGTGCACCAGTGTCCCGACCTGTGTCTGACCCACTTGTGTCCCCAACATATGCATGTCAAAGTAACTTAAAAAAATTACTGTGACATGTATATGTCTGCAATGGTCCCATGCACATGCATAGTGCCCCCCCAATGCACACAGACAATGCGGGTTCCCTACCTTCATGTCCAGTGAGGGGGGGGGGGTTGTGTTTTCTCTGTGGTCCGAAGGCACCAGCAATGGAGGGTCCTGTCCAGTCAAAAACAAGAGTGGAATGGGGACAAAAGGTAGGTGTTTACCCCTTTTCCCTCCAATGCACCAACTCAGACGTGGAGGTTGGCTTGCCCTTTGTCCTTGGTGGGAAGGCAGATCCAAATCTGCTCAGCAATAAGTGTAGCTGGGGTACCGCTATCAGTCACTATTTCTGATGACACAATCAACAGCGTGCAAGATTCCTTAATGGAGTCGGCGGGACTCAGACTGGCTTTCACCTATGGGACCACCAACATCTACATCTGGCAGGCAGACACGTTTTCAGTCAGTAAAACGACAGCCGGACAGTTACTGCCAACATCTAAATCAGACCCTTTATGTCCACTCTCAGCCTGGTGGTTCAACAAGTGTCTTAGCTACAAGCTTCTGTTGTATTGGCTCTCATAATACTAATGAGGCAGTTGGGTTCAGGCAGCAGCACCACCAGGTTGTGAGGAACTGAGTCCAATTCCACACTATGCGATAACTGTTGGCCTAACCCTTCCATCCAGCTAGTAGTACCTCACCAGCCCCTGAAAGTGTAAGTGATTTATAGCACACATGCGCATGACATTTTGATTTCTCAGGGAAATTGTGGTGTGACAGTTCTCATCTTTTTCTATCAGTTACATTCATCTCACACATGCAAAGACAACCAGAAGCAGATTTTAGTTCAATATATTTTAGTTAATCAACTGTGTTCTAGATAAAATGGCATGTACTGCAATGATTAGGATGATAAAACATAATAATAGCAATGGGGTGACAAAGAAAGTGAAACATGAGAAAAGTCCCACAATATTGTCAGAACGCTAAATGTTGGAATTCCTACCTACACCACTAAGGTACTAATAGAGCATAGCGCTGTTAGCCCTAATCGGCCCTTCAGGATCCCAAGGAAAACACCATATCTTGATATGGTAGTAGCGAAGAGGGCTGTTGGTCTACTGGGAGTCCTCTCCCACATAGGCGGAAAATATGTCATGTCTCAGCAGACAACTGCAACAGCATGCAGTGGCAATTTTCTGCCTGGAACTCTCCCTCTAATGAATAGGGGGCAGAGGGATTTTTTCTAATAAAAAAAAGCTGGTGTTCTGAGAAAACTACCCTAACATAAAAACACTTATGTTTCTCGTGAAGTGGTAAAGATTGCGGTATTCCACTTTGTACTGACAACAATACCAGGTACAGCCTTGAGCAGAGTACAGAACGAGAATTTCAGACTAAGAAGAATGAAAACAATTCCTATGGTAAGAGTGCGTGAGATAAAAGAAATAAAACATCACCGCAGAATAAAGCTTCTGCTCAGAAAATAAAATTAATAAGATAAATTGTTAATCAGGCTAAAGGGCACAAACTGCAAGCCTATGGCTAAAATGACATGCCCATAAATGTTTACTAAAATAAACTCACAACACCCTCCCCTTGTTGGCTCAAAATGTAGAGGAAAACCAAATCAATGCTCTCTTAAAATAAACTAAAATATATAAATGTCCAAATCAACAAGCATAACACACTGAAGCAAGCCAAATTAAAAAGGTCAATTTAAAACAGAACTATTTTGTTGTACAGGCCAAATATCATATTCAAAAGTCATTGGCATTTTGAAAAGTGACACTTACATTGAGGACAATTGAATCAAGGAAAGTTCCCACTTCGGCAGATGTTAATGGGACCAAATCGGTGCCAAGGAAAGTAAAAATGTGATCATGTTCCAAAACCTCAACTCCAGTCAGGGTGGCATCATTCTGTGTAGTGCCAGATGTTAAAGTACCATGCCAAGAGCCACTTGACCTACAAAGGGCGACTCATAGGAGTGTTCCCATAGCAAATGCACCCTCAATCCACGTGTCTGGTAATGAGCCCTCATCGAAAATATCAACAGATCAGCATCCAGTTAAAGTAAGCTTCACGTAGTAAAACACAGTTGTAGGCCACGCTGGAAAAGGTACCAAAGGCAACAAAACAGAGGCTGCCCACAGTTCATTACCAGTCTGAACTACAAAGACCAGTTGCACCTGGTATGCTGATCGAATTAGAGGGACAGAAACTTCCTTCAGATAACAAGCCAAATTGGATGCAGAAGCATTGCATGCTCTGTACAACTAAAGCTGTTTGCAAACTATAGAATGGCTCACCAAAGTCTCACATTCACTGCTGCTAAGAAAGAACTCTTTCATGCCATTGAAACATTTGTACTAGGAGGGTAGGTCCCACACCTCATGAATGTAACTATCTCCTAGCCTTTCATATTGCCTACAAGAATGTGTTTCAAGCAGGATGTGAATTGGAGTGTTGCAATAGGCAGATTAATAACCTCATGAATTTGTCAGACTGCAGATGTATTTCTGTACAGTAAAAGGCAACTTTTCTAATTTTTTGATGTTCAGCATAATATCTTGCTTCTTTCTTAGCCATTATTTGTTGTTGTTGCATCAAATTAAATGCGGCAAACATGTCCTTAGCCCTGACCCAATGCCGTGGGCCACAACCATTTTTTAATGTCTCTATTGTCCAAACTAACTGCATAATGGACCTAAGTTGATTCTGTCCATGTTGTAAAGATGAAATGTCAGTTTGCATAATGGCAATTGCAGAAGAAATTATGTTGTTAAGAGTGTATATGTGGTAGCACAAGGTGTTAAACCCATTCTCTACAATGGCTAATGCTTTCTGTAGGCTGCGGCTTCTTCTTGTGACAGTTTCCAAATTTCATTGTAAATTGCATTTAAGTCTGTATTGTTGGTTAGGAGAGTGAGGTGTTCTTTTACAGCATCTAGTGAGGAACTTTTTAATGATTGCTGACTTGTTTTTCCTACACTGTATATTGTCACAATAACTGAATGTTCTGATGACACTTAGCGAGGGTCTGGTCTGTTCCCACTAAAACCTCCAGTAGAGTTTACAAAATGCCCATGACAACCATTTGTGTCCACTGACCACAATAACCACCCACCAGGAATTGAAAGTGTTGTGTTAAAAGTTCCATTTCGGACCCACCCAGAGCTGTTCTTCAGTTGAAATAATGTACTTTTGGCTTTTGTAAAATTTTGAGGGAGAGGGGATACTGGGCATATTTAACTCTTTAATTTTTGCCAAGCCTAAAAGCTTGTCTGCTGCACTGCGACTTTTAAAAGTATCACTTGTAAAGGTATCAGGTATGCTCTAAATAAAGCTTCCCTTCCCTGTATTTGCCAATGTTGAGTTCCCCAAACACTCTTTAGGTCAATCCACTTCATCCAATATTCATTGCCTTCTAAAGCCAACAGGGACACAAAGGAGTCAGAATAAATCAATTTTGACATCATCAATGGAGACAAAGCGATTTTCTTTTGATCCAAGCGTGGCCATATAATAACAGTTCTGGTATTGTGCATTCCTTGGAGTGGAACAGGTGCACAATATGATGGGCCAAAGTATTTTTTCACAGCATTCTTTTCTCGCACTAGATCCCCACCTTTCAGAATCCAGCTAGTAGATGTTATTGGTGCTTCCCTTAGTCCCATGGAGGCAGCACAGGCAGATGTGTTTTCATCACACTAGATCGCACTCACACTAGAGCCCCACCTTTCAGAATCCAGCTGATAGATGTTATTGGTGCATCCCTTAGTCCCATGGAGGTGGCACATGCAGATATGTTTTCATCATAGAACTGTTGTAATTCTTGCAAGTCAGTGACATGTTCATTTATGTCAAACTATGTGTCTGCCGCATCTGTGTCAGAGTCATCAATATCTGGAACATACATTTGTGTCCCAAACAGCACCTCATATGGGGTGTGCCCTCCCAAGGACATTCTGGGCAGAATATTAAGTGTTCTCTGGACTCCATTCAGGTGACTAAGCCAACGACCCATGCCTAATACTCTCGCTGTTGAGAATTGCTTTTAATTCTTGATTCTTCAGCTCCACTGCACTGTTAACCTCGGGATGGTAGGGGGATGAGAAATGTCGTTGGACCCCTAACAAAGCCAAGGTGTCTCTGAATGCCCTTTAGGCGAAAGCAGGGCCCTGGTCCGAGTGGAAAGCCGCAGCTGCATATGTACTGATAAAGACTTGCAAATCTTTAATAACAGTTTGAGCATCAGCTGAACATTGTGGCCAGACCCATAGAAATCTGGAGCATGAGTCGACAGCGACCAGAATGTATTTATATGCACCATCAGGTGTCAGGGGAACACAATGGTCCAGGTACAAACATTGTAGAGGTTTGTTAGAAATTAGAAGGGGTGTCCGCGGTGGGCGTTTGACGTGGGACCCTTTTATATGCTGACAGATATCACAGCAAAGGACATATTATTTTGTATGTTTGTATAGACCTGGCCATCAATAACATTTCTAAAGTAAAGAAATATTCGCCACCTCATCTGCCTGGGCAGAAGCAACTCCCTCATGTGCCACTTTTATCAACTCAGATCTTTGATCTTGGTTGGGGATCACACTATCACCCACCGCTGGTATTGTTACTAAGGCAATATTGAGGCTAGATATGCAGTAGTAATATTTGGCAAGATATGCCTTTAGTAATGGCTTGCCTTCAGCTGAATCTTTCAAAGCAGCAAGTGTTTAATCATCCAAACCTCCACTTCATCAGCCAAGGTATTGCCTGCAACGTGTACTCCTACATGATGATGTCCCAATGTATGAACTCCATGGGCATTGGGTAGTGTTTCCTTCAGATCTGCTACTTTCCCCTACAGTAACCTGTGTTTGACGATGTTGCCTTTTGAATCTCTGAGCCCATTCTGATTCCAGTAATGCATGTATTCATTGAAGGACTGGACATAGTAATATGAATCACAGACTGTCAACGTTAGTTGTTCTGGATCGGTGTGCTCTGCTAGTTGTGCAGCAGTCCCCTAAGGTGTGCGTGTAAGTGTTTTGTGGATGGTATTCACCATCTTTCATGTAGCCACTTACAGCTGTGCAAGCGGTGGAGTATTGGTGTTTAGTGCCTATGGCTGGTTGGACTGACCCATCAGTGTAAATGATTGTTTGAAATTGATCAATTGGCAAAGTGTTTGCCGGTATTGGATATTCCATTTTGTATTGAAGGAATTCTTGAGTTTGCAGTTTTGGGTTGAAAATGTAGTCAACATCAGTGGCTGTCAGAGACGTTGCCCATTGTTTCCAATGTGACTGTAATACCTTAGCGTTTGGAACACTGGCCTTTGTGACAGTCATGAGGGCTGGAATCGAAGACACAACAATAATATGTTTCCCCTGAGCCAGAGGTCTCTCTTTCATGACAGCCATCTGAACAGCAGTCAGATTTGTTTTTTGTGGAGCAAAGTTTTGTTCAGCTGTGGAGTACAAATGTGATTTGTATGCAATAGGGACGGTATTACCCTCATTAAATGTTACATAGGTGAACCCGATGGCACCAGCAATTACTCTGATGATCAAATGTGTTTTGTTGCCCCTTGTGTGTAAGTGTTCTGCTGCAAGCATGTCTTGTTGTAATGCTCTGTGAATGCGTGTGTGTTCGACTTGGCAAAATTTGCTTGAAAAGTAGGGGCGTATTAAATCATATAATGGTTTAATGCGTTGTGCATAATCTGGAATGTAAATTCTTCCAAAGTTTAACAATCCCAATAAAGACTGGTGCTTTTTTTATGGTATCTGGTGGTTGCAATTGTGTGCACTTTTCTAGAGAGTGTGGTGCTAGGCTCTTGCCATCATCTGATAACTCGTATCCCAAAAATAGGAGACTGAGAAAGGCAATTTTTGTTTTCTTAAAATTCAATGTGCAGCCGGATTCTCCAAATCCCTCAACAATAAGGGCCACCTGCTTCAGGTGGTGGATGAGATCATCACTCGTTTGGTAGATGTCATCAACATAGGACAACGCCTCAGGGTCAACGTCATGTAAAAGGAATGTTATACATGCTGATAACAGCCCAGGACTGTTTTATACCCCTGTGGCAGCCTACAAATTGTCTTCTGTGCGCCTAAAGCACTAAATGCTGTTAAATCCCTGCTTTCAGGCACTATATTTTGGCAGAAAAATTCATTGGAAATATCCAACATTGTTTTGTATTTTTTGGGCACTATATTGTTTGAGTGCTGTGCTATGTACATTTTAGATAGCAAATGTGTGTTTATGACTGTTTAAATGTCTCAGATAAATGTCTGTGTAATCTAAGACTATTCTATATGAATGGTTCAGTTTAGCAATAGGAAATAGAGGACTGTTCACTGGTGAGACACAGGGCTCAATTACACCCTGGTATTCTAGTTGTGCAAGAATTTCTCTCACAAGTGTTTTAGCCTCATGCTTAATATGATATTGAGGTTGAGGTAGTGGTTGGGACCTAATTGGTATTATGTGGTAGGGAGATTCTTTATCCTATCCAACATGACTGTGATTCAACACAGGAGCCAATCAAATGAGTATGACTCTATTATTACTATAGGAATCAGGGGTTAGAAGGTAGTCTTAATAATCTCTCCGCCCCCTCCCCCCCAGGACTTCACAGACAAATTCTGATGGCCAATTTTTTTCGGCTAGCAAAATGTCTTAAATGCCAGTTAATTGTTTCCAAAATATAATGTCAATTGTGCGCTCAGTGTCTCCCTCTAATTGTATTTTCATTTTGTACACCCTATTCGGATGGGAGATGCACATGTCAGCAGTCTCGATTTCTATGAAGTCATCAGTTGCTTTCACCTCCAGATGCTCTTGAAGATTCCGGCGAACTATTGTGGCCTGTGCTGCGCTGTCTAGCAGAGCCAGTGCCCAGTTCCGTTCTTCAATAAAACTCTCATCTTGTGTGGCATTTCATGCAGAAATAGCTGCCACCTTCTTCTTCTCGAATTGGGTTTTTTGTTGCGGAAGTTTCTCTTCCTTTTTGTTTGAAACTTCTGCTGAGCATTGTGAATCTTTTTTTGAGCTAACGTACTCTGTTTGTTGTTCTGATCGCCCATCTCTCTCACTACCTTTATCCAGTGATTCCTGAAAGGAACAAGATTGCTGTGTATCAGTATACTGATATCTATCAGAAGTTTTTATATTATCCCTATTTTTTAAGTTATACTGTTTCTCAGGGGTCTCTGAATATGAAGATTCTCCCCTGTCTTTTTGTAAATGTTTGTTTCTGTTTATCCCAATGCTTGTTAGAACCCTCAGCTGCTTGCTTAGTAGAATCCTTATTGGATTTACTTTATAATTGTGGTTTACTAGGCCTGGCTCCCAAACTATCCCGACCTATACATGAATATGTTTTAGCAATAATTGTAGGCAGCTCACGTTCTTGATCCTGTGCAGGAACATCCCGGAGCCGCATACACACTGCTAGTGCTACTGCTTCCCCTTTAAGGTTACTAAATATTATTAAGGACACTGTAGCAAAATTGGCCATTAATTGCATCCCAAAATCTAGGGCTGGGGTAGCCCCATATTCATCTTGAATCTGTTTTAACACCTCCGGAAGATTAACAAGTGTTGTTGTACCGTGTGCGGTAGTGTAGAGCTTGGCAACTACAGTGCCCCAAGTGTTGCAGTATTCCACTGTGGGAACCATCCCAAATTACAAGCACGTAGTGAGAATTCTGTGTTTATCTTGAGGTCCTGTATGGGAAAACACAGCTTCCAGCGCAATTATTTTTTGAGCTAGCCAAAACTGAATTCCTTCACATTTGGGAGGTACTTTACCTATGATCAAATTCATGTGATGTGAATGTGGCCAATTGAGGCCAGGTAGGACCATCATTACTTAGAGGACCTAGCCTAATGTGCAGTGTTGTATGGAGTAGGGCGCCATCAAGCCAGTTCTGGTGGTCTTGAAAAGATAAAGGTATCTCTATCTATGTGTATGCTCTGTATTGTGCAAGTGCATTAGCAAATTAGCAAGTGTATAATGAAGAAATGTATTAGTGTTCCCTTTCAACTGCTGGAAAATTGACCCAAGATTAAAAAATGTCTGTACTATAAGCTGGAAGAGCCTCAACCACAAATGTAACAGTGCCCTCCTTGGCTGTAAGGCCATTATTTAATAAATGATTAGTTGGGGGAGCTCACGTTCAAGGCAATTACCACCCATTGTGGGTTTGCCATGGTAAACGTACTGGTTCAGAGATAACGATACAGAGTAGGGATTAATCCTTTTAAGGTTCAAGCTTGAACAACCTTCAGTCTAAAATAAGTACTACCCATCTAGCTGAGGAGGAAATCCTCAATACCACGGACATCTCCGTATATAATATTGGAGTGCCTTTAGCATGTAGTGAGACAAAGATACACAGGATGATCCGTAATTCAGTGCATGACCAAACGTTGGTGGTACCATGTTGTGTTGGCTCTCATTATACTAATGAGACTACTGTCTTTGGCTGGCAGCACCAGCAGGTTGTGGGGAACTGAGTCGACTTCCACACTGTGTGACAACTGCCCGCCTAACCCTTCCGGTCAGCTAGCAGTACCTCACCAGCACCTGAAAGTGGCGGTGATTTGTGGCAGCTATGCACGTGACATTCTGATTTCTCAGGGAAATCGTGGTGTAACAGATCTCATCCTTTTCTCTCAGTTACATTTGTCTCACACATGCAAAGACAAACAGAAGCAGAAATGAGTTCAATATATTTTATTGAATCAACTGCATTCTAGATAAAATGGCATGTATTGCAATGATTTGGATGATAAAACATAATAATAGCAAGGGGATGACAAAGAAAGTGAAACATAACAAATGGCCCATCATAGTGTCAGAATGCTAACTTTTGGAATTCCTACCTTCACCACTAAGGTACTTCTAGAGCATTGCGGTGTTAGCCCTAATCCACCCTTCAAGATCCCTAGGAAGACACCATCCCCCATACCTGAATATGGTAGTAGTGAAGAGGGTTGTTGGTCTACTGAGAGTCCTCTCCCTTGCAGGTAGAAAAGACGTCAAGTCTCAGCAGACAGCTGCAACAGCATGCAGTGGCAATTTTCTGGCTGGAAATCTTCCTCTAATGTAGAGGGGGCAAAGGGATCCTTTAGAATAAAAACAACTGGTGTTCTCAGAAAACTGCCCTAACATCAGGACACGTATATTTTTTGTGAAGTGAGAATCCTCGACAATTTGGAGGATTGCACTATCTCTGGGATTTACTTTGAATCATATCATTATGAATTAGTCTCATGCCTTTAGTGGATGTAGTTCTTCCTGAAATTAGTAAGTGGCTGTTTGCTAAGGTATCCTGCCAATATGGTTCTTACTTGATCTAAGGGGGTCCTGGACAAGTATCTGCCTCTAGACTGATAGACTAAAAATTGAGCTCATGTAGATGCTCTGTTGGACCACATTGAGAATAGCCAGCTGTTAACAATTCTTCTGAACTGTAGGTGATTCTCAGTGGTGTCACCAATAGGTTTCTTCCAGTAGGCAGAAATTGTTGAGTGTGGTGTCAGCCAGAAGAATCTATTCCTGGGTTGGTAGTATTTCGTGATTTTTTTTGCTTAAATGAATTTTTTGCAATTGCTGTTTGTTTTTCTGTGTGTTGTGTACATCAGCTTGAAAACAAATCTTCTTTTAGTAAAGAGGAAGTATAGTGGATGCTCTGGTATTGTTCATTAGCATAATCAGGTTTGTGGTGTTGCTTGTACAAAGTTGATTGATGCAGGCTGTCAACTTGCGTCACGACCCCCTCTTGCACCCTCTGTATAGTGGGTCTGGTGTACAGGGCTCATGGGCAGGGCCAGGCCCTGTGGTAATTCATGACCTCCTGTGACACCAGGATAAACACCCCTGAGGCCCCATGGTCCCACCACATTTAAACCCTATGCAGGCACCTTCCCAGAGCACATGAACCCATTCAAACATTCTGGTACCGTTGTTCAATTAGTTTTTCAGTTGCAAACGTACGAGGAATAGACATATGTTTCTGGTTTATTGATCATACCTTCCATGACCCATTGACTCTACCTACTAATGTTAACAGATTCCACCTGCTTCTGTGTATTGGTTCCAACTGCCATGACCTATTGACCTCACCTGCCAATGTTAATTGATTATACCTGCTTCTGTTTATTGGTTCCAACTGCCATGACCTATTGACAACAACTGCTAATGTTAATTGATTGTATTGCTTCCATTAAAGGTCAACACCATTAGGCTGACAAGTGTTATCTCCCAGGGCCTGTTGAAACCTTCCTGTCTACCGTGTGAGCCACATGACTTTCAGGAGTCAGCCACATCCATAGAATATTCAAACCATACCCTCGTTCCTGTCCTGAGCCAGTATCACTGCACTCACCTCCTGGGTCGATCAGATTCCTCCAGCACTCTTGTCTTCCTCAGCTCAAGCCTCCCTGCAGCTCCTGTAATCCTGACGCCGTCTACGCTTCGGTCGACTTTGCTTCGAGTGTGGCGATTCCTCATTGGCTCCCTGTGCCAAAGCTACAAAGACTTCCTCCAGATTCCAGTTTTAAGTAGGAGAGACAAGGCTAAGTACTTGATCACAAGTTAGTGTGCACTAATCCTTAGATTAAGCCTAAGACTTACTAAAAGACTGAGTTCTTAATAGAGGAAACTTGCTTTCCAGAAATCAGACACTACCTTTGTTTCAATAGCTTTAGTGTGCTGAATTTCTTTAGAGAGTGGGCCCTCCAGACTTGAATTATATCAGAACTGAAATACACCCACCAGTAATCCCTGACAAATTGTTGTAATAAGAATGAGAGAGGATTTCAGAGTGCACTATATATGTATACAAACGTGCACAGAGAACTCTCAGAGTTTCTTGGGAGTGCCACAAACTCCAGCCTTCAATCTTGATTTGTACCTGCTGTCATGCAATATTTGTGGTGAAGCCTGTAAGTGTACAATATTGTGAATGACTATGTAATCTTTGTATATTGAGAACTGTCGGTAAAGTATTCTTCTTATTATTTGCAGTGCACTAGATCCACACAAAAGGTCTCATTTTTCTATGTCCAGGGCTACTACTTACCATTTTATTCATATTGTGAATAGCTGGACATGGATACAGTGACATTCAGAACAGTAGATCACTCAATTTGGATCTGGAGTCCAGGTTAATGCATTGTTGTAGGAAAGTACCCTTTTTCTTGGCATGGTGGCCCCTTTTCTGCATGATATCAGTGTTTGACTGTGTTCACTAGGACCGCAGTGATTATGCTGTCTCTCCATCCCACAATTGGCATAGTGGTGCCCCCATGTAAGCCCCTAGTATATGGTGCCTAGGTACCCAGGGCTTTGGGGTTCCAGGGGATCCCCATGGGCTGCAGCAGTTATTCTGCCGCCCATAGGGAGCCCATGCAAAGGGTTCTGCAGGGCTGCCATTGCAAACTGCGTGGACCGGGTGCATCCACCTGTTTTCACTATAGGTCACTACACCAGTGCACTATAATTCACCCCTATGGTAGGCCCTCTCATCCCAGAGGGCAGGGTGCAAGGACCTGTGTGTATGGGCACCTCTGCAGTAGCAGAGGTGCCCCCACAAATTCCAGACCCACTCAAGCCCAGGAAGGCAGAACAAAGGATTTCCTTTGGGAGAGGGGTGTTGCACCTTCTCCCTTTGGAAATAGGTGTTACTAGGCTTGGGAGGGATAGCCTCCCCAAGCCACTAGTATGCATTTGTTGCGCTCTAGTCATAAAACAGCCTACACCGGTTCAGGGACCTCCAGTCCCTGCTCTGGCGCGAAAATGGACAATGGAGAGGGGAGTGACCACTCCCCTGTCCATCACCACTCCACCAGAGGGTCCCTGGGTTTTGCCATCTTGAATCCAAGGTTGGCAGGGAACTTTGGGAGCATCTGAGTGGCCAGGCCAGGCAGGTGACGTCAGAGCCCCTTCCTGATAGGTGGTCACCCAGCTAGGTGACTGATCTCCCTTTCAGGGCTATTTAGGGTCTCTCCTTTGAGTGGTTACTCAGATTTTGGTTTGCAAGATTCCAGCAGGATTCCTCTGCATCCCTTACTTCAACTTCTGACCAAAGAAACTGCATCTGGACGTTCCAGGACCCGACAATCTGCAACAAAGACTAAGACTTCACTGGCAACACTGTTTCCCGGCTCCTTTCATGCTTCTGCAACATTTCCCCGGTCGTGCATCCTCTGAGCACAGCCCGTCTTCAGTCAGCACAGGAAAGAAGAAGGAATATCCTTTGGAGTGAAGGAGTCACTCCCCTGCATCTGCAGGCACCAGCAGCAATGATGACTGGCTGCATGGGTCCCCTCTCCTGCTGAGCTGTGCGGATCCTGCAACACAAATGGTGGTCAGAAGTGGTCCAGACAGTCCTCTCTACCAGCTGTCCAACTTTGGTGGAGGTAAGCCCTTGTCTGCCCATGCAGGACAGTACCCCCGTGCACCATCCTTTGCAGCTACCAAGGATTCTTGGCACTTCTTCCAAGCGGTCTACAGTCTTCATGTAGCTCCAGCCCCTAGCACTTCTTCCTGTGATGCACAGCTCCCTGAGTGACTCTCCTGTGGGGTGGGACTCCTTTCCGTAGTGCTGCATGGGCTCCTTTTGCAACTTCTGTGTCCCCATCCTGTGGGACTCCTGTGATTGCTGCCTGTGCTTCTGTGGGCTCTCTGCAATGCTGAGGGCCCCCTCTGATTCCCCCACCTTGGTTGAATCCTCCTGGGCCTTGCTGGTCCCCGGCACCACCACTTTCCACCAACCGTAAGTTTTGCCTGTGCCAAGGCTTGTTGGTAGAATCCAGAGACTTAAACCTGACTGCAATCTTCCTTCCAGTGTAGGACATCACCTGAATGCTCCAGGAACTCGACTTCGCTCCAGGGCTGCAGTGCTGACTCTTCTTCCTCACCGTCAACCAACTCCTGCAATCCTCAGCTTGGTGGGTTGGGGCTCCTGCCCCCACTGGACTCTGCTGTGTCTTCTGGACTTGGTCCCCTCTCTCCACAGGTCTTCCTCTTCAGGAATCCCCCATTGGTTTCTTGCAGTCATCTCTGGGTTTTGCAATTCTCTTCTTTTCTTCTAAGTGGGTGTTCTGGGAGAAATTCTAGGAATTTACTCCTGTTTTCCTGGTTCCTGGGGGGTGTTGTGGTACTTACCTTTGTGATTTCCTAATACCCCCAGCGACCCTCTACACACTTAACTTGCATGGGTGGGAGTGACACTCTCGCATTCCATTTTGTTAGTATATGGTTTGTGCTCTCCCTAGGTCCCCTATTCTCTATTGTATTTTACACTATTTGCACTGTTTTCTACCTTTTCTCATGCCTATTTCTGACAACTAGTGTATATATCTTGCGTATTACTTACCTCCTAAGGGAGTATTTCCTCTATAGTATTTTGGTGTTGTGTTACCATAATAAAGTATCTTTATTTTTGTAACACTGAGTGTATTCTTTAATGTGTGTAAGTGCTGTGTGACTACAGTGGTATTGCTTGAGCTTTGCATGTCTCCTAGATAAGCCTTTGCTGCTCATCCACAGCTACCTCTAGAGAGCCTGGCTTCTAGACACTACCTACACTACACTAATAGGGGATACCTGGACATAGAATAAGGGGTAAGTACCCTAGGTATGCACCATACACCAGGCCAGCTTCCTACCTTGGTGGTGCAGCAGTGGGATAAACACTTGCAATTGCCTGATCACTCTGTCACCAGGGACTTTCAACAGGGAAGACCACTCCTTACTTAGAGGTACTTAGAGGTACATATAGTACCTACTGTTAGGAATCTAGTCTCTGGGTTTGGGTAAGCTGGGGGTCTAGGCATAGCCCTTGCTCCAAACTTCTTGAGAGAGACTAGACGTTAGGAAGGTTAGGCACACCCTACATAACTCTAACACATACCATGTCGACAACTGGGCATACCTCTGACACCATGGATTTTCCTTATGAGAACCCGAACTTCAAGGAATTGAAAGAGATGTGTGCAGAAATGAAGTTAGACATGGGGAGGAATCCTAATAAGAGCCCGCTCTTTGGTCTCCTCCTTCAGGATGACCAGGAACAAGCTTGTGACCAGGAGGAGGAGGAGAGAGTAGATTCTAACTCACCAGAGGTAGAAAAAGATATTCTAGATCTGGGGGAGGATCAGCAGGATTCCTCACAGGGTCACAACATTCCTAGCAACCAACTAGCATAGCTGGAAGCACTGCAAGAAGTGGGAGGGGAAGCCAAGCTAGTAGGGCTCACTTAACACCCAGAGGGCTAGTGGAAAGGGTCAGTAAGCCTAGAGACAGATCACCCTCTGTCAATTCCCATGTCACCTCAGTATCTGAGGGCCATAGACAGGGAGCTCAGGAAACTGAGGTTGAAAGAGGCCTGGCTGAGGCTGCAGAAGCAACAGCTAGCCCTAGATCGGGAGGTTCTAGCAGTTGAGAGGGAAATGCAGGGGGAGGGGCTAACACACCAAGTTGGCAGCAGCTCAGGTTTTAGAGAGCACAGGGTCGGGAGGACTCTTTTGACTCTAGAAACCTGTACAAAATTGTTCCCTCCTACAAGGTTGGGGCTGATATTTATAAGTGGTTTGCTGTACATGAGAGGGTTTGTAAAGTTCAGAGGGTCATTCAAAGGCAGTGGGCTGCTATCCTCTGGTTCTCCTTCTCTGAACGAGAGCGATAGACTTCTCACTGTCAACGAAGAAAATGCGGACAATTACAACATTCTTACGTCAGCACTCTTAGATGGGTTTGGCCTCACCACTGAGCAATATAGAATAAAATTCAGGAAGAACAGAAAAGAGTCCTCGCAAGATTGGATAGACTTTGTGGACTGTTCTGTTAAAGCTTTGGAAGGCTGGTTACATGGCAGCAAAGTATCTGATTATGAGGGCTTCTACTACTTAATTCTGAGAGAGCATATACTTAATAATTGTGTGTCTGATATGTTGCACCAATACTTGGTAGACTCAGATCTGACCCCTCCCCAGGAACTGGGAAAGAAGGTAGGCAAATGGGTCAGAACAAGGGTGAGCAGAAAAGCTCATACAGGGGGTGACAAAGACAAAAAGAAGGAAGTTGCTAGATCTCATAACAAAGGTGGGGACAGAGACAAAAAGGAGCCTTCATCAGGCCCACAAAACACTTCTGGGGGTGGGTCTAAAACGTCTTCCTCTCACAATCAGGTGAAAAAGCCTTGGTGTTACATGTGTAAGAACAAAGGCCATAGGCCAGGAGACAAAAAAACACCAAGCCACCCACAACTTCAACCCCCTGTAGGAAAGTACCATCTTTCTTGGCATGTTACCCCCATTTTTACCTGTATGTTAGTATGTTTTTGCCTGTCTCACTGGGATCCTGCTGGTGAGGACCCCAGTGCTCATAGTTTATGGCCTAATGTGTGTGTTGTGTATAGTGTTTGACTGTGTCACTGAGGCTCTGCTAATCAGAACCTCGGTGCTTATGCGCTCTCTGCTTTTAAATGTGTCACTATGGGCTAGTGACTTCATTTACCAATTTCAATTGGCACACTGACCCCCCTTAAGTCCCTGGTATATGGTACTTAGGTACCCAGGGCATTGGGGTTCCAGGAGATCCTTATGGGCTGCAGCATTTCTTTTGCCACCCATAAGGAGCTCAGACAAACTCTCCCACAGGACCGTCACTGCAGCCTCCGTGAAATAGTGCACACATTATTTCACAGCAATTTTCACTGCACTTAAGTAACTTATAAGTCACCAATATGTCTAAGCTTCATTTAGTGAAGGCTAGGTGCAACGTTACTAAGTGTGAGGGCACCCTTGCACTAGTAAAGGTGCCCCCACATAGTTCAGGGCCAATCCCTGGGACTTTGTGAGTGCGGGGACGCCATTACACGTGTGTACTACAGATAGGTCAATACCTATATGTAGCTTCACAACGGTAACTCCGAATATGGCCATGTAAGGTGTCTAAGATCATGAATTGTCCCCCCATTCCAAATATGGTATTTGGGAGCCAATTCCATGCATCCTGGGGGCTCTACCATGTACCCCCAGTACTGCAAAACCAGCTCTCTGAGGCTTGCAATGCCGCTACAGCTGCTGCCACCTAACAGACAGGGTTCTGCCCTCCTAGGGTCTGAGCAGCTCAGTCCGAGGAAGGCAGAACAAAGCATTTCCTTTGGCAGCAGGGTGTTACACCCTTTCCCTTTGGAAATAGGTGTTACAGGCGGGAAAGGGGTAGCCTCCCCAGCCTCTGGAAATGCTTTGAAGGGCACAGATGGCGCCCTCCTTGCATAAGCCAGTCTACACCGGTTCAGGGACCCATTGTCCCTGCTCTGGCGCGAAACTGGACAAAGGGAAGGGGAGTGACCCCAGGGGTGGTGCCCAAAGCTCCTCCAGTGTCCCAGACTTCAGCCATCTTGCTTTTCAAGGTGTGGGGACACTCTGGAGGCCTCTGAGTGGCCAGTGCCAGCAGGTGACGTCAGAGGCCCCTCCTGATAGGTCCATACCTGATAAGGCAGCCAATCCCCCTCTCAGGGCTATTCAGGGTCTCTCTTGTGGGTTCTCTTCAGATTCTACTTGCACGTTTCCAGCAGGAATCCTCTGCAACTACCACTTCATTCTATAACCTCAGATCAACTGCAGACTGCTCCAGGAACCGGTGTTATAGCAACAAAGTATCCAGAAGGGCTACTTTTCCTCTGCAACATCAGGTCCAGCAAGCAACTGCAACAGTTTCCATGGTGGCACACTCTGGGGACTCCCTGTCTTCACCCTGCACCAGAAGGCCCGAATAAATCTCACTTCCCTGCTCACACAGGTACCTTCTAAGTCGACGACCGGTTCTCTTGGACTCCCCTCCTGGGGACGAGTGTTCTCCTTGAAACACAGAGGGTGGACCCCATTGACACAGACTGTCCCGAGGTCCTTCTGTCCCAATTTGGAAGAGGTAAGACCTTGCTTTCCCCGAGAACGACAGTACACCTGTGTACTGCATCTTCTTCACCTCCTGAGGCCTCTGTGCACTATTTGCAAAATTCCTTTGTGCACACCCTGGCCCAGGTGCTGCGACGCTCAACTCGCTGAGTTGTTCTCCAGCGGCGTGGGACCTTCCTTTGAGTGCTGCACCAACCGCATTTTGCACCTCCTTTGTCCCCGTGTCCTAGGACTCCCGTGGGTGCTATCTGGTGTTCTGAGGACTCTGTAAAGTCCCTTCTTCCTCCTCACACAGAGTTGAGGCCCCCAGGTCCTTCCTGGGTCCAGATAGCGCCAACTTGACGCATAACGTGACTTTGCCGGAACCAAGGCAGGTTGGAGGAATCCAGTGACCAAACTCATCTGTATCCAACTTTTCTCCGTGGGACATCTAGTACATCATGCACAAACCCACTGACATCTTCCTTGGGTGCATTTCTGCAGTCTGAGTCCAACGAGGACTCTTCTTTTGCACCCTCTTTTGGGTTGGCAGGGGCCCCTGTCCTTCCCGGAACTTCTTTCGACTCCTGGACTTGGTCTCCTTCCTTTGCAGGTCTTGAGGTCCAGAAATGCACCATTTGTTGTTTGCAGTCTTGCTTGGTTCTTGTAATAACTCTAATCACGACTTGTAGTGTGTCCTGAGGAAACCTGCAGTAATTTACTCCTGCTTTTCTGGGCTCTGAGGTGGGGTAATTTACTTACCTTTACTGTATTCTTACTCTCCCAGCGATTCTGCACACACTACACTTGTCCAAGGGGAAGTTGTGATTCGCATTCTACATTCTTAGTATATGGTTTGTGTTGCCCCTAGACCTATTTTCTCCCATTGCATTCTATAGCATTTCCTATTGTTTGCACTATCCTATGTCTAATTACTTACCTTATTTTGGTGCCTAGTGTATATATTGTCTATAATACTTACCTCCAGAAGGAGTATTGCCTCTAAGATATATTTGGTACTGAATCACCCAAATAAACTACCTTTATTTTTGGTAACACTGAGTATTGTCTTCACTTGTGTATAAGTACTGTGTGACTGACTATAAGTGGTATTGCAGGAGCTTTGCATGTCTTCCAGTTCAGCCTAAGCTGCTCTGCTATAGCTACCTCTATCAGCCTAAGCTGCTAGAACACCACTACATTTCACTTATAAGGGATCAGTAGACCTGGTATAAGGTGTAAGTACGCAAGATACCCACTACAAACCAAACCAGCCTCTTACATTGGTGATGCAGCGGAAGGATAAGTACTTGCAATTGCTTTACCACTTTGTTACTAGTGCTTTCCACAAGAAAAGCTTGCTCCAATACTTAGAGCATACATAATATATACCTAGAGGTAATTTTCTAACTTTCTAAAAAGTTCTTTTAACTTTGCAAAAGTTTCACAAAGTTTTTGAAACGTTTTCTTCTTTTCTCTAAAAAGTTAGCTCTGTTAGCCTACTTACTTTTTATTCACTTTCCTAAACTTATTCTCTTTCAATATGTCTTCTGTAGAAGCTACCTCTAGAGTTGTAAAAACTGCCTATGAGAATCTAAACTTTAAAAGTTTGAGGGGTCTCTGTATTGAAAGAAGTTTAGGGATTGGGAAGAACCCCAATAAGGAGTTACTCTTAAATCTTCTCCTCCAAGATGACCAGGGACTCAGCACTGGACAAGATCAGACGGGGGGTAGAGGAAGATTCCAACCAGGCAGGCTCAGAGGAGCACACTGATAATCCTAGGGGGGGGTCCTTTCACTGATCTTTCTGTTAACAGGCCCCTATTATAACTGGGAGTAGGAAGTGTTCACACACTAGTAGGGCTCCTTTTACCTCTGGAGGCCAGGTCACTAGAGTGATTCCAGTTAGAGAAAGATAAGCTTCTGCACATTCCCTTGTTACCTCTGTTTCAGAGGTATCCCACACTTCTAGCCCTGAATACCAGTCCCTAGATAGGGAACTCAGAAAGCTGAGGTTAGAGGAAGCCAGACTGAGGCTACTGCAGCAACAGTTGGCCTTAGACAGGGAATCCCTGGCTGTGGAAAAGGAAAGGCAGGGTTTCGGGTTTGTTTCCCAAGGTGGCAGCAGCAGTTTCAGAAATTCAAATGTTAGGGAACCCTCATTTGACTCTAGGAATATGCATAAACTTGTCCCTCCTTACAAGAATGGAGATGACGTATATAAGTGGTTTTCTGTACTTGAGAGGGCCTGTAAAGTTTAGAGGGTCCCTCACGTTCATTGGGCTGCTATACTGTGGCTATCCTTCTCTGGCAAGGGGAGAAACAGACTCCTTATTTTCAGAGAGGATGATGCAGATAACTACCAAATTCATAAAAGTGCACTCTAAGGTGGTCTGGGCTTAACCACTGAGCAATTCAAGATAAAGTACAGAAAGGAGTCATCACAGGACTGAACAGATTTTGTAGACTGTTCAGTGAAGGCCCTAGAAGGTTGGTTAAATGGCAGTAAGGTGACTGACTATGAAAGCCTGTGTAACTTAATTCTGAGAGAGCTTATATTGAATAATTGTGTGTCTGACTTGTTGAATCAGTATCTTGTGGACTCAGATCTGACCTTTCCCCAAGAATTGGGAAAGAAGGCAGACAAATGGATCAAAACGAGGATAAACAGAAAAGTTAATACAGGGGGTGACAAGGACAGCAAGAAGAAGATGGTAAGTCACATGACAAGGGTGGGGACAAAGATAAAAAATCATCAGAGTCTTCATCAGGCCCACAAAAATCCTCTGGGGGTGGTGGGTCCAAATCCTCTTCTCACAATAAGAAACCATGGTGTTATCTGTGTAAAGCCAAAGGTCATTGGCCAACTGATCTTCAGTGTCCAAAAAGAAACACCAAACCTCCCACTACCACAAACCCTACTGCAACCACTAGTGCTCCTAGTAATAGCAGTGGTGGTGGGAAGAACACTACTAATAGCCAATCAAAGGGTGTAGCTGGGCTCACCATTGGTAATGTAGTTGGGTTTGGTCTAGTTAGGGAGATAACTGTGGCTGTTTTAGTCTCTGATGGTGGTGTTGACCTCGCCACCTTAGTTGCTTGTCCCCTTAATATGGATAAGTACAAGCAACTACCCCTGATTAGTAGTGTTCAGGTTGAGGCCTACAGGGACACAGTTGCCAGTGTCACAATGGTGATGGAGAAACTGGTTGCCCCTGAGCAGCACCTACTTGGTCATCAGTACCAAGTGACAGACGCCCATGGCAACACTGTTAGCCACCCCATGGCTGTTGTGACTCTCAACTGGGGGGGGGTAGGTTACTGGTCCAAATAAAGTTGTGGTAGCCACTGATTTACCTATAGAATGTCTGCTAGGCAATGATTTGGAGTCTTCAGCATGGGCTGAAGTGGAGTTGGAGGCACATGCAGCAATGCTGGGCATTCCTGGGAATATATTTGTTCTTACCAGGGCTCAGGCCAAGAAGCAAAGAGGCCAGGGAAACTTGGACCCTGGAATATTGGACCAAGTGCTCCCAAAAACTAGGGGTAAGAAGGGCAAACCCTTGTCCACTATCCCTCCCTCCACAGATGATTTCCCTTTTGAGGAAGAAGAATTATCTACCTGTGCAGAACCTACACCAGAGGAGCTGGAAGCTGATACAGCTGAGCTTTTGGATGCAGGGGGGCCTGCCAGGGAAGAGCTGAGTGTGGCACAGCAAACCTGTCCCACACTGGTGGGTCTCAGACAGCAAGCTGTCAAACAGCAGAAAGGGAATGTCAATGACAGCCACAGTTTTCTGGGCAAATAATCTCCTCTATACTGAAGCAAGGGACCGTAAACCTGGTGCCACCAGGAGATTGGACATTCCCCTTCAGTACACTGAATTCCTCCTAACTCTAGCTCATGACATTCCCTTGGCTGGGTGTTAGACCTGACAACCTTAGGGTGGTCACCCCTAACTTTTTGCCTGCCTCCCTCCACTTGTTGGACACTGTTTTTGCTGGTTTTTAGACTCTGCGCACTTTACCACTGCTAACCAGTGCTAAAGTGCATATGCCCTCTCCCTTTAAACATGGTAACCTTGGATCACACCAAATTGGACTATTTGATTTACTTATAAGTCCCTAGTAGAGTGCACTATATGTGCCCAGGGCCTGTAGATTAAATGCTACTAGTGGGCCTGCAGCACTGGTCGTGCCACCCACTTTAGTAGCCCCTTTACCTTGTCTCAGGCCTGCCATTGCAAGGCGCATGTGTGCAGTTTCACTGTCACTTCGACTTGGCATTTAAAAGTACTTGCCAAGCCTAAAACTCCCCCTTTTCTACATATAAGTCACCTCTAAGGTGTGCCCTAGGTAACCCCTAGAGCAGGGTGCTGTGTGGGTAAAAGGCAGGACATGTACCTGTGTAGTTTACATGTCTTGGTAGCGTAAAACTCCTAAATTTGTTTTTACACTACTGTGAGGCCTGCTCCCTTCATAGCCTAGCATTGGGGCTGCCCTCATACATTGTTGAAGTGGTAGCTGCTGATCTGAAAGGAGTAGGAAGGTCATATTTAGTATGGCCAGAATGGTAATACAAAATCCTGCTGACTGGTGAAGTTGGATTTAATATTACGATTTTAGAAGTACCACTTTTAGAAAGTGAGCATTTCTCTGCACTTAAATATTTCTGTGCCTTTCAATCCACGTCTGGCTGGGTTTAGTTGACAGCTCCTTGTGCATTCACTCAGACACACCCCAAACACAGGGTACTCAGCCTCACTTGCATACATCTGCATTTTGAATGGGTCTTCCTGGGCTAGGAGAGTGGAGGGCCTTCTCTCACACAAAGGACTGCCACACCCCCTACTGGGACCCTGGTAGACAGGATTGAACTGAAAGGGGACCTGGTGCACTTCTAAGTCACTCTTTGAAGTCTCCCCCACTTCAAAGGCACATTTGGGTATAAAACAGAGCCTC
The DNA here is from genome assembly GCF_031143425.1 of Pleurodeles waltl. NCBI lineage: Eukaryota > Metazoa > Chordata > Amphibia > Caudata > Salamandridae > Pleurodeles > Pleurodeles waltl. The sequence goes on from NC_090442.1 coordinate 455,696,950, forward strand.
TGCCCTACCACCTCAGACACTTCCTGGAGAAGAAACCTGAACCAGAACCTGCATCCTGACAAGAAGAACTGCCTGGCTGCCTAAAGGACTCACCTGACTGCTTTCTACAGAGGACTGCTGCCTTGCTGTTGCCCTGCTGTCTTGCTGCTCTATTGCTTTTTAAGGGCTTGGATAGAGCTTGCCTCTTGTTTTCTGAAGTCTCAGGACCAAAAAGACTTCTCTCTTGCAACTGGACGCCTTGTGCGGCGAAAAATTCGGCGCACAGCTTGTTCCGCAGTGAAAAATTCACCGCTCGCCGAACCAGGACGACTACGCTCGCTTTCACAAGGAAAAGATCAACGCGTGAGGGAGAAATTACCCTGCATCGTCCACCGGAAAGACTCAGAGCTGGTCAACAAGCCCAGGATTCCACGCACAGACCCCGGGGCGTCTGAAAACCCCGCAGCCCTAAGAGGAGACCCGTCCGCGTGCTGGAAATCAACGCAACGTCTTCCCCGCGTGGAAAAGAACGACGCAAGTCCGTGTGTGAAGGGGAGAAACCGACGCACACACCATTTTCCAAGCATATCCTCCTCTGCGGCCCCTTTGCGGAGATTTTTCACTCAAACTAGGTACTTTGTGCTTGAAAGAGACTATGGGGGTCATTCCAACCCTGGCGGTCAGGCTGGCGGTGCTTCATTTGGCATTCCGACCGCGGCTGTAAAGCCGCGGTCGCCCAGCCGGGTCCGGCGGTTTCCCGCCGGATTTCCCCCGGCTGGGAGAATCCTTCATGGCGGCGCTGCAAGCAGCGCCGCAATGGGGATTCCGACCCCCTTCCCGCCAGCCTGTTTCTGGCGGTTTTTACCGCCAGGAACAGGATGGCGGGAATGGGTGTCGTGGGGCCCCTGGGGGCCCCTGCACTGCCCATGCCACTGGCATGGGCAGTGCAGGGGCCCCCTAACAGGGCCCCAGCATGATTTTCACTGTCTGCATAGCAGACAGTGAAAATCACGACGGGTGCAACTGCACCCGTCGCATCCCTGCAACACCGCCGGCTCCATTCGGAGCCGGCTTCTGTGTTGCAGGGCCTTTCCCGCTGGGCCGGCGGGCGCTCCCTTGGCGGGCACCCGCCGGCCCAGCGGGAAAGCCAGAATGGCCTCCGCGGTCTTTTGACCGCCTATGTTTGCTTTTAAAAGACTTAAGACACTTTATATCACTTTCCAGTGATATCTTTACATTTTCTATTGCATCTTTTATTGTTTTGACCTGCAAATATCCAGATAAATATTATATATTTTTCTAAACACTGTGTGGTGTATTTTTGTGGTGCTATATTGTGTTATTGTATGATTTATTGCACAAATACTTTACACATGGCCTTCTAAGTTAGGCCTGACTGCTCAGTGCCAAGCTAACAGAGGGTGGGCACAGGATAATTTGGATTGTATATGACTTACCCTGACTAGAGTGAGGGTCCTTGCTTGGATCCTGATCGCCCGCACATGGCCCCATCTTGTGCTGAATCTGCCTCTGGTGCTCTCGGTCTGGTCCGACGGGAGGTCAAAACTGCCACTGGCAGAACTTGCTGTTGTCGGTAGTTCGAAGGAGACAGCCGAACGACCACAGGAGGAGGAAGACGAATTACCGAAGGAGGGGGAAGACGAACGACCACGGGAGGAGGGAGACAGCGACCATCAGGCGGACGAAGGAGAAGGAGAGTGGTGGCAGCCCGGAACAAGGGAGACAGCGAATCCCGTCTTCACTCGAGAAGACAGCCGGAGGCACCTGACGAGATCAGCGGAGACAGGCAACCGGGAGGACGGAACGTTACAGCCCGCCACGCTTCTTACGACCATACAGGCAGTATGCTGTGGCCTATCTCGATGACATTGTTATATACAGCAAAACATGGGCAGAACATATGGCGCACCTAGATTCCGTTCTACGTGCCCTGAGGAAAGCCCAGTTAACCGCCAATCCAGAGAAATGTTGACTGGGGCAAACTAGTATTAAATCCCTGGGATACATTGTAGGGGGTGGTAAGATTAGCCCCCAAGTAGAAAAACTAGAAGGCATTTCCTAGATGACATACCCAAAGAAGAAAAAAGATATCAGGGCTTTCTTGGATCTAGTTGGCTATTATAGACGCTTTATTCCCCATTTTTCCACGATAGCTGAACCCCTTTCTAACTTGCTACGGAAGACGTGTCCCAATACCCTTGGTCCTCATTTAGTCTCCGAGTTACGTAGTTTTGACAGTCTAAAGACCGCTCTCACTTCTGAACCAGTGCTCTGCTGCCCTGATTTCTGTAAACCCTTTGTGTTACTGACTGACGCCTCTGAGGTGGGCCTTGGGGCTGTACTATCCCAACCGCAGGAGGATGGAACCCTACACCCCCTTTTGTACATCAGCCGGAAACTTCTACCACGAGAAAGGCATTATCCGGCTATAGAGAAGGAATGTTTGGCAATTAAATGGGCCATTGAATCTCTCAGGTACTATCTGTCTGGCAGGACCTTTACCCTGGTTACTGATCACGCTCCTCTCACCTGGCTAGCCCACAACAAGGACACTAATTCCTGTGTTCTGCGCTGGTTCCTTTCCTTACAGCCTTTTTTGTTTCAGATTCAACATCTCCCGGGCAAACAAATGGTGGCTGTGGATTTTCTGTCCCGGTATCCGGCCTCTAAGCATCCCGACCGGCCGCTTTCTAGGGGGAGTGTATGTGACGGGCTGGATCCTGATCGCCCGCACATGGCCCCGTCTTGTGCTGACTCTGCCTCTGGTGCTCTTGGCCTGGCCCGCCTCCCGCCCCGTGATTGGTGGGATGGTCGAGGATGGTGGGCCGACGGGAGGTCAAAACTGCCACTGGCAGAACTTGCTGTTGTCGGTGGTTCGGAGGAGACAGCCGAACGACCACAGGAGGAGGAAGACGAATTACCGCAGGAGGAGGAAGACGAACAACCACGGGAGGAGGGAGACAGCGACCATCAGGCGGACGAAGGAGAAGGAGAGTGGTGGCAGCCCGGAACAAGGGAGACAGCGAATCCTGTCTTCCACTCGAGAAGACAGCCAGAGGCGCCTGACGAGATCAGCGGAGACAGGCAACTGGGAGGATGGAACGTTACAGCCCGCCACGCTTCTGGAGAAGCGTGGCAACTCCAGGTGCGGGGGACCACGTCCCTGTGAGAAACGAGTGAGAGAATGAGAGGGAACTGAATGAGAGAAGGGGGGGAAGGGGGTTGAAAAGGAACGGCACAGGCACTGAGAGGGAGGAAGTGGGGGAAAGACACCATCAAGCACAATAAAGCACCGTGTTTAGCGTATTTCACATCAAAGGCACTTTGCACAAGATCGGTACAGGCACCAAAGAAAGAAAAGAGGCACAAAGCTATAGAACAAGGAAAAACGGAATATAAGAGGACAGCGCTTAGAGAGAAAGGAAAACAGAAAAGGGACAGATAACGAAGCTCTGAGAGAGAAAGGAGAAAGACAGGAAGAAAGACATAAAAAAGACTAAAACAAAAGCGACTCTGACCACGTACCGTATTTCCTCTGTTCTCTCCACATGTACTTCCCGGGGAAACCTGTAAGACAAGGAGACAAAGAGAGAGAAGAGTGAAGAACAGACCACGACAGAAACAGCCATCCTGCACCCCGCCCACGAAGAAAACCATAAAACATACCTGTACTTGAACTCACCAATTGCCAAACTTGAACCAATAAAACTCTTGAACATAGGACAAGCGAGTCTTGAGTAATCCCTCCGCGCGACCCGGTCACACAACCAAAGACCCAATTTCTAACACTGGGTGTTTAGGCCAGAGTAAAACCTGGGACAGACTTATTCCACATTTTCACTGGCCTCATATGTCAGAAGACACAAAGGAGTTTTGTTGCTCCTGTGTCACCTGCCAAGCTAGTGGCAAGACTGGTGGCACCCCAGAGGCCCCCTTAATTCCACTGCCAGTGGTTGTGGTGTCCTTTGACAGGGTAGGGGTTGACATTGTTGGCCCCCTTGACCCTCCAATAGCTTCTGGCAATAGATTCATCCTTGTAGCGGTGGACCATGCCACAAGGTATGCAGAAGCTATCCCCTTAAGGACCACTACAGCACCTGCAGTGACAAAGACCCTCCTGGGAATCTTTTCCAGGGTGGGTTTCCCTAAGGAAGTTGTATCAGACAGAGGTAGTACCTCAAGTCAATGTGGAAGGAGTGTTATGTTACCTACAAGTTCACCACCCACAAACAAATGGATTGGTTGAGAAGTTTAATAAAACTCTCAAAGGCATGATTATGGGACTCTCTGAAAAACTCAGAAGGAGATGGGATGTCCTCTTGGCATGCCTCCTTTTAGCCTACCGGGAGGTAACCCAAAAAGGAGTGGGCTACAGCCCGTTTGAACTCCTATTTGGTCACCCTGTTAGGGTCCCTTGCTGTTGTCAAGGAGGGTTGGGAACAACCTTTAAAACCCCCAAAGCAAGACATTGTGTACTATGTATTTGGCCTAAGATCTAGAATGCCTGAGTACATGAAAAAGGCCACTAAAAACCTTCAGGCTAGCCAAGAGCTCCAAAAGCAATGGCATGACCAGAAGGCTGTCCTGACAGAGTACCACCCAGGACAGAAGGTGTAGGTATTGGAGACTGTGGCCCCAAGAGCATTCCAGGACAACTGAAGTGGACCCCATCTCATTGTGGAAAAGAAAGGTGAGGTAACCTATCTGGTGGACCTGGGCACTGACAGACGCCACCTTAGGGTGCTTCATGATAATCGCCTGAAACCTTACTACGACAGGGCTGACTTAACACTGCTCAGTGACCCTGTCCCTGACCTCTTCTCCAACACTGAAGCTAATGGCCCATTTCAAAGGTACATTTGGGTATATAAACAGGGCCTCTGCCTACCAACTCAGACACTTCCTGGAGAAGAAACTTGAAACCAGAACCTGCATCCTGCCAAGAAGAACTGCCTGGCTGCCCAAAGAACTCACCTGTCTGCTTTCTGTAAAGGATTGCTGTCTTGCTGTTGCCCTGCTGCCTTGCTGCTCCCTGGCTGTGGTGAAGAAGTGCTCTCCAAGGGTTTGGATAGAGCTTGCCTCCTGTTCCCTGAAGTCTCAGGGCCAAAAAGACTTCATCTCTACAAGAAGGACTCCTTGTGGGGCGAAATTCGATGCACAGCCTGGCAGAAACAATGCACAGCCTGCACCACAGTGAAAATTTCACCGCAGGCGGAACCGGAACGACGCAGCCCGACTTCGCAATGAGAAGATCGATGCAGTGCCAGCGTAGCGACTGGAAATTCAACGCACTGCCTACTGGATCGACGCACAGCCGAGCCGGAATGACGCAGCCCAACTTCCATAGAGGAATCGATGCAGCACCTGCCATGCAGTAGAAAATTCGACGCAACACCCACCGGATCGACGCAGCCACTGTGACTTCGTCCTGCCAGTGCAGGAAGTCCATGCATCATCCCCGAGGTATCTGAAAACCCAGCGACCCGAAGAGGATCCACAACCGAGCACCGGAACTCCACGCGCAGCCGACCCTGCATGAAAACTAAAGGATGCATCGCCATGTGTGGCCCAGGAAATCGACGCACACCCCTTTGTTTCCACGCTTCTCCTCCTCAGTGGTTCTTTGTGGACATTTTGCACACAAACCAGGTACTTTGTGCTTGAAAGAGACTTTGTTTGCTTGGAAAAGACTTAAGACACTTTATATCACTTTTCTGTGATATCTCAACATTTACTTATTGCATTTTAATCGTTTTGACCTGCATTTATGCAGGTAAATATTATATATTTTTCTAAACACTGTGTGATGTATTTTTGTGGTGCTATATTGTGTTATTGTATGATTTGTTGCACAAATACTTTACACTTTGCCTTCTAAGTTAAGCCTGACTGCTCAGTGCCAAGCTACCAGAGGGTGGACACAGGATAATTTGGATTGTGTGTGACTTACCTTGACTAGAGTGAGGGTCCTTGCTTGGGCAGGGGGTAACCTGACTGCCAACCAAAGACCCCATGTCTAACACCTAGTATATGGTTTTCACAGAGGAAAAGACACCTATTGTACACATGGGCGGACGGCAGCTTATTAACTTACGAGACTCACGCTTGGACTTACCGGGGTTCTTTTGATGGACAGCTTCGCACGTCTTTTGGACTCCCTATGTTATACATTGACGATGATAATTTAGAGATTACTAAGTACTATTTGGACTTTTCATTGTTTCTGAGATGTATCAGACTTAACTTGCTTGAAACCCTTCCGTCAGTTTCGGCCTTGAAAAAGTCACTGGTGTGACGAAACACGTGTTGGCTGTTTGTTTTGGAAAGATGCTCTCTGTTTTATTGAACACCACTTCGTTCAGAATAAATGAACTCATCTCTGGAGACAAGATTTGAATACCGATGTGCTTGATTTTCTCATTCATTTCTACCTTACCACGATAAAATGTTTTGATCCTCTTTTGTGTTTTACTATTGCATATTGTGTGCTGTGATCTCTTTTTTGCGTAATACTATTTGTGTACTGACCCTACACATTATTGTTGCCCAAGGGTAGTAGGGCATCTGATCACGTGCACCATTTCTTGTTCCTTAAACTATACAACATTTATGTACATTCCCCTTGAGTGCGGCCAACTCTCACCCTTACTACCCGCTATAGCTATTACCTAGTATATGGTACCTAGGTACCCAGGGCATTGGGGCTCAAGGACATCCTTATGGGCTGCAGCACTTCCTTTGCCACCCATAAGGAGCTCAGACAAACCCTTCCACAGAACTGCCACTGCAGCCTGCGTGAAATAGGCATTTTCACTGCACTTAAGTAACTTATAAGTCACCTATATGTCTAACCTTCATTTAATGAAGGCTAGGTGCAAAGTTACTAAGTGTGAGGGCACCCTTGCACTAGCAAAGGTGCCCCCACATAGTTCAGGGCCAATTCCCGGACTTTGTGTGTGGAGGGAAGCCACTAAACGCGTGCACTGCATATAGTTCAATACCTATATGTAGCTTCACAATGGTAACTCCGAATATGTCCATGTAAGGTGTCTAAGACCATGGAATTGCCCCCCCATTCCAAATATGGTATTGTCGAGCCAATTCCATGCATCCTGGGGGCTCCACCATGGACCCCCAGTACTGCCAAACCAGCTCTCTGAGGCTTGCAATGCAGCTACAGCTGCTGCCACCTCACAGACAGGGTTCTGCCCTCCTGGGGTCTGAGCAGCCCAGTCCCAGGAAGGCAGAACAAAGCATTTCCTTTGGGAGCAGGGTGTTACACCCTCTCCCTTTGGAAATAGGTGTTACACGCTGGGGAGGGGTAGCCTCCCCCAGCCTCTGGAAATGCTTTGAAGGGCACAGATGGTGCCCTCCTTGCATAAGCCAGTCTACACTGGTTCAGGGACCCCTTGTCCCTGCTCTGGCGTGAAACTGGACAAAGGAAAGGGGAGTGATCACTCCCCTGTCCATCCCCACACCAGGGGTGGTGCCCAGAGCTCCTCTAGTGTGTCCCAGACTTCATCTATCTTGCTTTGCAAGGTGTGGAGACACTCTGGAGGCCTCTGGGTGGCCAGTGCCAGCAGGTGACATCAGAGACCCCTCCTGATAGGCCCATAACTGATAAGGTAGCCAATCCCCCTCTCAGGGCTATTAAGGGTCTCTCCTGTGGGTTCTCTTCAGATTCTTCTTGCAAGTTTCCAGCAAGAATCCTCTGCAACTACTACTTTATCCTCTGACAGAGTCACCTTCTAAGTGGACGACCGGTTCTCTTGGACTCCTCTTCTGGGGACGAGTGTGCTCCTTGGAACATAGAGGGTGGACCCCATAGACACAGACTGTCCTGAGGTCCTGCTGTCCCAATTTGGAGGAGGTAAGACCTTGCCTTCCCAAAATGACAGAACCCCTGTGCACTGCGTCTTCTTCACCTCCTGAGGCCTCTGTGCACTATTTGCAAAATTCCTTCATGCACTGACTGGCCCAGTCCCCAGTCTCTATCCTGTGATGCTCAACTCGTTGAGTTGTTCTCCGGTGGCGTGGGACCTTCCTTTGTAGGGCTGCACCAACCGCATTTTGCACCTCCTTCGTCCCCATGTCCTGGGACTCCTGTGGGTGCTATCTGGTGTTCTGAGGACTCTGTAAAGTCCCTTCTTCCTCCTCACACAGAGTTAAGGCCCCCAGGTCCTTCCTGGGTCCAGGTAGTGCCAACTTGGCGCAAAAGGTGACTTTGCCAGAACCAAGGCTTGTCGAAGGGAATCCAGTGCCAAAACTCACCTGCATCCACTGCATCCAACTTCTCTTGTAGGACATCTAGTGCGTCATGCAGGAACCCACCGACATCTTCCTTGGGTGCATTTCTGCAGTCTTTGTCCAACCAGGGACTCTTCTTTTGCACCCTCTTCTGGGTTGGCAGGGGGTCCTGTCCTTCCTAGAACTTCTTTCGACTTCTGGACTTGGTCTCCTTCCTTTGCAGGTCTTCAAGTCCAGGAATCCACCATTTGTTGTTTGCAGTCTTGCTTGGTTCTTGTAATAACTCTAATCACGACTGGCAGTGTGTCCTAAGGAAACTTGCAGTACTTTACTCCTGCTTTTCTGGGCTCTGGGGTGGGGTACTTTACTTACCTTTACTATATTCTTACTCTCCCAGCGATTCTGCACACACTACACTTGTCCAGGGGGGAAGTCGTGATTCGCATTCCACTTTCTTAGTATATGGTTTGTGTTGCCCCTAGACCTATTTTCTCCCATTGCATTCTATAGCATTTCCTATTGTTTGCACTATCCTATGTCTAATTACTTACCTTATTTTGGTGTCTAGTGTACATATTGTCTATAATACTTACCTCCAGAAGGAGTATTGCCTCGAAGATATTTTTGGTACTGAATCACCCAAATAAACTACCTTTATTTTTTGGTAACACTGAGTATTGTCTTTACTTGTGTCTAAGTACTGTGGGACTATAAGTGGTATTGCAGGAGCTTTGCATGTCTCCTAGTTCAGCCTAAGCTGCTCTGCTACAGTTACCTCTATCAGCCTAAGCTGCTAGAACACTACTACATTTCACTAATGAGGGATAACTGGACCAGGTATAAGGTGTAAGTACCCACTACAAACCAGGCCAGCCTCCTACACCTTCACTCCTACCTCTATTGCCCCTAGCAATAGTAATTGAGTTGGGAATAATAATAACAATAACTAATCCAAGGCTGTATCAGGGCTAACTCTGGGAAGTGTAGTGGGGGCTGGTTTACTTAGGGAAATCACTGAGCCTGTTCTAGTCTCTGATGGGGGAATTGACTTTGCCACCCTTGCTGCTTGTCCCCTTAACATGGATAAGTACAAGCAGCAACCCTTGATAAATGGTGTTCAGGCTGAGGCCTACAGGGACACAGGTGCCAGTGTCACCACGATGACTGAAAAACTGGTGTTCCTTGAGCAACACCTACTTGGTCACCAGTACCAAGTGACTGGCGCCTACAAAAATACTGGGGCTACCCCATGGCAGTTGTTGATCTCTAAAAAAAAGTTGTAGTGTCCACAGAACTACCTGTAGAGTGTCTACTAGGGAATGACTTGGAGACTTCAGCTTGGGCTGAGATAGAGTTGGAAGCCCATGCAGCAATGCTTGGGATTCCAGGGCAAATCTGTGCTTTGACAAGGGCTCAGGCCAAAACCCAAAGAGAACAGGGAAACTTGGCTCCTGAAACTAAGGACCAAGAAAAAGCAAGGGTAGATTCTCCACTGAGGATTCCCCATTTAAGGAGGAGGAATCAATTCCCTGGACAGAACCTACACCTGAGGAACTCAGGCCAGCTTCCTACAATTGTGACAGGTAGGGACTCATTGGCTCTGCTTGAACTTAGTGTAGTAGCTTTACATTCACTAGCAGGTATTCCCGACCCAGTCCCTAGTTAACTCTAACACTTCTCACTTTCTATTCAGGGTGGTATCATCATAATCTAGTCAGATTCAGTTTCTTTGTGTAATGCAAGCCTTAGAAAGTTATTTTGCTCATTCCTAAAATGAGTGCAAGCTTCTTTCCTGAGTAGATACTTCTTCTCACACTCAATTCCACTATATGTTTCGCAAGTCACTTCACAAAAAACAGAGATCACAGACACAAATTTGTTTACTGAGCCCCTGTGGTATGAGGGGCATGAATGTTTGTAGAGTCCATGCAAACCTCACCGGGAACTGAGGGCTGCAACTTTGTGACTACTTGATAGTTTTGGGCAAGTCTATGACATTTTCTTCCTATTTCCCGCCTTTATTGAAAGATCCTCTCAACAAATGGCTGCTGAGCAGATGGTCACTACTGTGCATCTGTATGAGCTCACTTGATTTTTCACCAACCCAGAGTGGATCATTGCTACCAAATATTCCCTCTTGACTGTCAGAGTTCAAAATATAACATCTCATATAACTTTTTAATAAAACAAATTTGCTCATTTTTTCCTTTGCATTCAAAATCAGTATAATGCAGTTATTGTATGCAGCCACTTTAATAATGGTAACTGCCACCCAACTTGAGACTAATTTGTGATCAAATAAAAAATGCTTTCAAAAAGATGAAGGTTGTATCCTGACAGAGGGCCTGATTGTGACAGCAGTCAATATACAGCGTAGACAGTTGCCCTCCTTTCCTGTAATATTTCCATGAAACAATTACTATTGAGAGATTAAGGATTACATTGGACTCACTTTATTAGGCATACCCAATTGTTCATGTATTCCATACTCGAAATATCAAGCCTTAATTGAGCATCCTCCTTGCTCAAACCATCTTGTTATGTGATTTTCTGAAAATAATCAATGCGACTCAATTAGTACTACTTTTTTTAGTGTAGAATGTACCAACCATGCAGGAAGGACTAAGTTATTCTTGCTTCTTTAGAGTCTAAGGAGTACGTTTAGAAGAAAGCGATGGCACCATAGAATCTCATAAATCTTATTCACCCTCCTCTGTGTTACTAGTGAAGAAGAAGGCTCGCACACTCAATGTTGAACAGTTTTCAAGCTCCAGCATCAAGTACGGTGGTGGTGGTGGTGGTGGTTGAGGGTGGTGGTAGCGGCATCCGAAATGATGTTGGACCGGCTGCCCAATATAGGCTGGTCAGTTTGTCATCATTTTCAGCAGTGTAGCCTCCAAGGAAGACCACCATGTAAACCATTGCAGTCTAATGGTCTAGCCAAAATCTCTCTTTACATTAGGGACACTTGTAATGAAAAGACTGCATTGAGTGCCTTCACTGTAAGAGTACATTTTCATTATCCACTCTCGCATTCCCAATTCTTCCATGGCACAGGAGCATAACAGAATTACAATCACAGAATTGTTCATCCAAGTTTCCTCTTGACATGGCAGCTGATATCGCCTTTGACAAAAAAAGCTCTGCCTGTGTAGCAAACATGTTTAAGTTGGACAGTCCTTCCCCTATGGCAGAGCTGGCCCTTGCCCAGATAGTGCCCTGGGCGGTCAGATATGTGTCGCCATTACTGCTGAATAAAATGAGGCAACGGGGCTTTATATGCTAAACCTAGCAGTGAATGGCTTCTGAGCAAAAACGCCTTCATCCCCCCACCCCTGCTCACCTGAATCACCCACAGATTAGCTCCATCACGCTGATGCCACATAGTTTGTGTGGGGGCACAAGAGGGGCTATTGTTGATGTGAGGCGGCAGGAAGTGAGAGTGAGATGGAAGGGCAACAAAGGGGGCTGAGAGTGTAAAAGCAGCGACTGCAGCAAGTTAATAATAACTGGAGCCGTGTGTGAGGAGTGCTGGTGTTTGCATGATCCTAATGCAGACAGCTCTGTGCAGCCCTCTAAGATCAGCACCTAGGGACCAGCTTGAGCATGCCAAAAGCAGGCCCTACTTTACTAGTATAGTGAAGTACTTCCTCCATTGTGGTTTGAGAATGTAGTATTTTAAACTATTAATAAGGCACTCGATGTGTCTCTTGGCTTTCTATTATTGTTGCCTAATTGTGCTATATTTAACATAAGATGTCTTCCTTTTATTTGTATTTCAGATTTTATCCTGTACAGGTCTCGCCATTAACCTAACCTTTTCATTTTAGTAATCCTTTGAAAAATTCAATTTTCACCATTTTTTGACTCACATCTATGAAAATATCTCTGAACAAAATGTGTATACCTACTGGAGCGGGGTGGTTTGGGTGGTTTAAGTTCACTTTGGGCCTGATTTAGATCCTAGTAGAGGGGGTTACTCCTTAACAAACATGAGGGATATCCCGTCGACCCTATTACGATCCCATAATAGCCTATGGGGATCATAATATGGCTGATGGGATATTTGTCAAGTTTCTGATGGAGTAACCCCTCCAGCAGAATCTAAGGACCTGATTTAGATCTTGGTGGAGGGGGTTACTCTGTCACAGCCAGAAGGATATCCCATCGGCCTTATTGCGATCCCATTAAACTTCTATGGAGATCGTAATACGGTCGACGGGATATCCATCACTACTACTACTATCACGGATACCTCTATTTTCAATATTCTCATCAATATTTTGAGGAAAGCCTCCATGACTGTGACATGGACATTTTATTTCTCCGCGTAATACAGGCATTAAGTAGTTTGTGTTGCCTGTTCATTATTTCATTTCTCCAGCTTTAACTTTTTTGAAAAAAGGCATTCTTATCTAATTTATCATCATTCCTCCTGGATAGTTTAAAGGTTGCACCAAATCCCTTCGGTCTTGGAGAAACTTCCTTGATTGCCTTTACACATTATTTTTCTGTTCGGAATGGGTTGTCCATCTTGCTCACTTTTGTAGTGGCTAGTTTTATTCTACGCCCCTACCAGACTGAAAAGTGAGATTTTTTTACCTGTTACATATTTTCTTCTGAATGGACAGACATATAATTAAGATAAACGAGTAGCTTAAAATGCGTATGCTACCCAGAACAAGACAAGCAAGTTTAAAAAAAAGGTTTGCAGAAAAAGTCCAGTGAAACGTAATTGAAGGTTGCATTAGGAAAATGTAAGCCTTCGTACATTGTTAGTAATTAAGTGCGCACTGTGACAAATGCGTTTGCGCCGCATTCACTGCTGGGTGGATAATTTAAAACAGCAGGTAAACAATGATTGTTGTTTTGCAATGAACTACTCAGTTCTGGTGGTTAAAGTGGACTTAAATTGATCAAACAAACAGTTCAGCCCAAAGGCCACAGGCCAAGGGCGGGGACCTAGATTGCTGGTACTTGTGTGAAGGTGGGAGATGCGGGAGTTCACCTCACAGAAGCCCTGAGCAGGGCCGGACTGGGAAAGCCCCCACAGAGTGTATAGCAAGTGAGCCTGATCACTACAATGGTGCCTGGAGTGGGTTCTACCCCCATGAAATTTTGGGGGGGGAAATTGCAAAAACGGTGCATTTTCCTACCCATATGTCATCATACAGTCCATTTTATTACTTTTTAAAGCATAGAAAGTTATCACTTTACAGTGCACCCGGATACAGCAATCTTTACTAGTGCTCTTCAATGATTCCCTCACCATCACCCTATAGCAGTGCTTCTCATCTCTCCATAGCCCCTCTCTCACTTGTGCCTCTCTTACCAGTGTTGGAGTGCAAACATTAAAAATAAAAACTGTGTCACTAAAATATAATGTGAAATAAACGTATATTAAAAGGACTAACTAAAAATGTGTGTTAGAAAAATAAAATGTGCGCTTTAAAATGTGATCACTCTGGTGACAGCCACAACGAAGTTCGTCATGAATTTGAATAATGACTTGTGAAAATATATTTTGTTTAATAATAATTAAATATACTGACAAGATGATTATTAACGTACTAAAAGGTTGATGGTTTAATTTAAATGAAATGTTTCATTCTTCATGCTTAGCACTAGTTTAAAAGCCTCATGTTTTAGTATTGTTTTAGAGACACAACGTAGGAAAGTCCTCCTTTTTGCCCTGGTCCCCCCTAAGCTTTTTGGACAGATACTGGTAGTTACTGACTCTTGGCTGTGCCCCGAGTACTGCTTACCAGTCCCAGGGCCAGTGCTCTGTGTAAAGTGGTTATGCAAATTAGGCTAATTATAATTGGCAATATTAACCTACCTATAATTCCCTAGTATATGGTAGTGAATGTATGTTTAGGCACTCCAGCATAGATAGTGCACCCATATGTGCACTGCTGAGGTGCCAAGTGTCATTTTAAAGGCAGGCCTGCCTTGCTGGCTGCTTTTAAACTAAAGTTACATGCAAATTCGACTTTGGAATTAAAAGTACTTCCAAAGTCTTAAACTACCTTATTTTTACATATGTCACCCCTAAGGTGTGCCCTACATGCCCCTGGGGTTGGGTGCCATGCAGTGCTTAATTTGTGCTTGTTGTTGCCGGTGCAGAGCACCAGCACTTATTTCTGTGGGCCGGCCCTTAGTTTTCTGTCTCAAGCTCAAGCATTTATTGCGAGCAAAAGACACGTGGGAAAGAAGGAGGAAGAGAAAAACGGAAAAGCACCAGGAAAGGGAAAAGCAGGAAGATTGACAGGGTAAGCTGAAGGGGCAGGGAGTGGCTGTAAAAGGTCTGGAGGCCCGAGGTGGCTTCAGGATTACGCTGCCTCAGTACTATGTGCTCGCACTTTTAATTGCAGCAGCCGTGTGTTTAAGAGGAGAGCTTTGAGCACTGGCACCTTTTTATTTTCAAATTAAGCACTGGTGCCATGTAACTATAAGCAGGGACCTTATAGAAATAGTTTTATAAGCCCTGGTGAGGTAAAACAGCCAAATTCATTTTTCCCTCATTGTAGTGAATGGAGCTCCATGGGCTAGAATGGGGAGACTTTATTTTAATTTATAAAGTCCCCTTAAGTGACAGATTACTCACATTTGGTATCAAATTAATTGTTATAATAAATCCCACAACTTACAATTGTTGGATTTAATATAACTTGTTCAGATAAAAAGTTTTAAACTTTACCTAAAAAGTTGCCAACTTCAGCCCTGTAGTGCTTTGTTCTGATTGGCCAGCCTCTGGCAGCCTGGACAGGCTCTCTTGATGAGGTGTGAATTAGCCTGGAATCAAAACACAAAGAGACGTTGTAAGGAAATGGCTCCCTGTTGCAGTTACCCCCCACTTTTTGCCGGATACTGATGCTGACTTGACTGAGAAGTGTGCTGGGACCCCGCTAACCAGGCCCCAGCACCAGTGTTCTTTTACCTAAAATGTACCATTGTTCCCGCAATTGGCACACCCCTGGCACACAGATAAGTCCCTTGTAAAAGGTACCAGTGGTACCAAGGGCCCTGTGACCAGGGAGGGTCCCTAAGGGCTGCAGCATCTGTTGTGCCACCCTAAGGGACCCCTCACCTAACACATGCACACTGCCATTGTAGATTGTGTGTGTTGGTGGGGAGAAAAAGGCAAAGTCGACATGGCATCCCCCTCAGAATGCCATGCCCACAAAATACTGCCTGTGGCATAGGTAAGTCACCCCTCTAGCAGGCCTTACAGCCCTAAGGCAGGGTGCACTAAACCACAGGTGAGGGCATAGCTGCATGAACAATATGCCCCTACAGTGTCTAAGTCTATTCTTAGACATTGTAAGTACAGTCTGGCCATATTAAGTATATGGTCTGGGAGTTTGTCAAAAACGAACTCCACAGCTCCATAATGGCTACACTGAATACTGGGAAGTTTGGTATCAAACTTCTCAGACTAATAAACCCACACTGATGCCAGTGTTGGATTTATTAAAAAAATGCACACTGTATTTTACCCAATCCTTCAGTGGCAGGATTGACTGGTCTGTGCCAGCCTGCTGATGAGAGATGAGTTTCTGACCCCATGGGGTGAGGGCCTTTGTGCTCTCTGAGGACAGAAACAAAGCCTGCTCTGGGTGGAGGTGCTTCACACCTCCCCCTCCAGGAACTGTAACACCTAGCAGTGAGCCTCAAAGGCTCAGGCTTCACGTTACAATGCCCCAGGGCACTCCAGCTAGTGGAGATGCCCGCCCCCCTGGACAAAGCCCCCACTTTTACAAGTCCAGGGGAAATAATGAGAAAAACAAGGAGGAGTCACCCACCAGTCAGGACAGCCCCTAAGGTGTCCTGAGCTGAGGTGACCCCTGTCTTTAGAAATCCTCCATCCTGGTTTTGGAGAATTCCCCCAATAGGATTAGGGATGTGCCCCCCTCCCCACAGGGCGGAGGCACAAAGAGGGTGTAGCCACCCTCAAGGACAGTAGCCATTGGCTACTGCCCTCCCAGACCTAACCACACCCCTAAATTCTGTATTTAGGGGCTCCCCAGAACCCAGGAAATCAGATTCCTGCAACCTTAACAAGAAGAAGGACTGCTGACCTGAAGCCCTGCAGTGAAGACGGAGACGACAACTGCTTTGGCCCCAGCCCTACCGGCCTGTCTCCCAACTTCGAAGAAAACTGCAACAGCGACGCATCCAACAGGGACCAGTGACCTCTGAAGCCTCAGAGGACTGCCCTGCAACCAAGGACCGAGAAACTCCTGTGAACAGCGGCCCTGTTCAACAATCTGCAACTTTCTTGCAACAAAGAAACGACTCTAAGGACTTCACGTTTCCTGCCGGAAGCGTGAGACTTTCCACTCTGCACCCGACGCCCCCGGCTCGACCTGCGCAAAACCAACACTACAGGGAGGACTCCCCGGCAACTGTGAGCCCGTGAGTAACCAGAGACGGCCCCCCTGGTCCCCCACAGCGACGCCTGTAGAGGAAATACAGAGGCTCCCTCTGAACGCGACTGCCTGTAACAAGGGACCCGACGCCTGGAACCAACACTACAACCGCAACCCCCAGGACCTGAAGGAACCGATATTCAGTGCAGGAGCAACCCCCAGGCGACCCTCTGCCTAGCCCAGGTGGTGGCTACCCGATGAGCTCCCCCTGTGCCTGCCTGCATCGTTGAAGAGACCCCCGGGTCTCCTTATTGCTTTCAACACAAAACCCGACGCCTGTTTGCACTCTGCACCCGGCCGCCCCTGTGCCGCTGAGGGTGTACTTTGTGTGCCTGCTTGTGTCCCCCCAGGTGCCCTACAAAACCACCCTGGTCTGTCACCCGAGGACGTGGGTACTTACCTGCTGGCAGACTGAAACCGGGTCACCCCTGTTCTCCATTGAAGCCTATGTGTTTTGGGCACCTCTTTGACCTCTGCACCTGACCGGCCCTGAGCTGCTGGTGTGGTAACTTTGGGGTTGCCTTGAACCCCAAATGATGGGCTACCTTGGACCCAACTTTGAACGCTGTAAGTGTTTTACTTACCTGTGAACCTAACAATTACTTACCTCCCCCAGGAACTGTTGATTTTTACACTGTGTCCATTTTTAAAATAGCTTATGGTCATTTTTACAAAGACTGTACATGATATTGTGATTATTCAAAGTTCCTAGAGTACCTAAGTGAAATACCTTTCATTTGAAGTATTACTTGTAAATCTTGAACCTGTAGTTCTTAAAATAAACTAAGAAAATATATTTTTCAATATAAAAACCTATTGGCCTGGAGTACGTCTTTGAGTGTGTGTTCCTCATTTATTGCCTGTGTGTGTACAACAAATGCTTAATACTACCCTCTGATAAGCCTACTGCTCGACCACACTACCACAAAATAGAGCATTATAATTATATTTTTTTGCCACCATCTTACCTCTAAGGGGAACCCTTGGACTCTGTGCACACTATTTCTTACTTTGAAATAGTATATACAGAGCCAACTTCCTACATTGGTGGATCAGCAGTGGGGTACAAGACTTTGCATTTGCTGGACTACTCAGCCAATATCTGATCACACGACTAAATTCCAAAAATTGTCATTAGAAACTGATTTTTGAAATTTGAGCTATTTTTCAAAAATTTTAAAAGTCCTGCGAGGGCCTTGTGTTAGTCCTTGTTAGCATTTCTTTTAGAGTTTAAAACGTTTTGTAAAAGTTTGGATTAAGTTCTAGAGATAGTTTTAGATTCTTAAAAAGTATCCCAACTTTTAGAGAAATAATGTCTAATACAGATGAGATGGTGGTAGAGCTCAACCTCACCCCTTACCCGCATCTTAGGATGTCAGAGTTAAGGACTCTCTGTAAAATCAAAAAGATACAAACTGGATCAAACCCTATCAAAGTACAGCTCCAGGTGCTTTTGGCAGAGTTTGCTAGAGACAACCCCTCTGAAGACAACCTTACAGAGGGGGAAACTAGTGATCTGGAGGAGAATTTCCCCCCTCCTGTCCTAGTTAGGGAGCCCAGGGTTTCTCAAACCCTGACTCCACACGTGTTAGTCAGAGATGCTGCTTCTCCCACAGGGGAGTCCAACAGCTCTGGAAGCATTGAGGGCAGCCTCAATGAAGATGACCTCCTGTTAGCCAGGATGGCCAAAAGATTAGCTTTGGAGAGACAGCTCCTAGCCATAGAAAGGGAAAGACAAAAGATGGGCTTAGCTCCCATCAATGGTGGCAGCAACTTAAATAGGGTCAGAGAAACTACTGACATGCTAAAAATCCCCAAAGGGATTGTGACAAAATATGAAGATGGTGATGACATCACCAAATGGTTCACAGCTTTTGAGAGGGCTTGTGCAACCAGAAAAGTAAACAGATCTCACTGGGGAGCTCTCCTTTGGGAAATGTTCACTGGAAAGTGTAGGGATAGACTCCTCACACTCTCTGGTAAAGATGCAAGATCCTTTGACCACATGAAGGCAACCCTGATTGAGGGCTTTGGATTCTCCACTGAGGAGTACAGGATTAGGTTCAGGGGGGCTCAAAAATCCTCGAGACAGACCTGGGTTGATTTTGTAGACTACTCAGTGAAAACACTGGATGGTTGGGTAACTGGAAATGAAGTGCATGACTATGTTGGGCTTTATAATTTGTTTATGAAAGAACACATTTTAAGTAACTGCTTCAATGAAAAGTTGCATCAGTATCTGGTAGACCTAGGTCCAATTTCTCCCCAAGAATTGGGAAAGAAAGCAGACCACTGGGTCAAGACTAGGGTAACCAAAACTTCCACTGGGGGTGACCAAAAGAAAGGGGTTACAAAGCCTCCCCGGGAGGAAGTGGGTGACACTAGAAACAAAGAAAAAGAGTCCTCTGTGGGCCCCCAAAAACCAGACCAGGTGGGTGGGCCCCAAGACACAACCCAAAACAAAGGTGGGTTCCTGTGTAAGAACTGGGATGCCATTAAGGCATGGTGCCAAAACTGTAGACAGACAGGCCAGCACACCAAGGACACTTCTTGTCCCAAAAACAAACCCCCTAGGAAAATCCTAGGGGTGACCAGTGTAGCCATTGGAGATGAATCCTCAGATGAGGAGTTCTTCATAGCCTTCAACTGGAAAAAGGGCCCAACAGGTGAGTTGGAGATTCCTGAGGGAAGTAGACACTTCCCCCACCTACTGGTGAATGAAATCCCAGCCACTGCCCTGAGAGAAACTTGTGCCAGTCACACTATTGTGCATGACAGGCTGGTGTTCTCCAACCAGTACATCCCAGGTGAGACTGCCAGAGTAAGAGTTAGCCCAGACAGGGTCACTGATAGGCCTGTGGCTTTTGTGTACATAGAAGCGGGTGGGACTTTTAGCTGGAGAAAGCTTGTAGTCAGTACAGACCTCCCCCTTGATTGTCTCCTTGGAAATGACTACCCAGAGGTTAGTCAGAGCCCAAGAGAGGAACTGGTCCTGTGTCAGTCCTCTCCCAAGGATTCTGGAGGTGCTACCCCTGCAGTAACTGCAAGTAGGCTCCAGAAGAAAAAGAAAAGAAAACAGAGTAGGAAGGGTGGACAACCTTTAGCCAAGGTTCCAGCAAGCCAAGGAGATTCTGCTCCAGTAGGGGAGATATCCAAAAGTGGCACTGGGAAGGTCCAACCTGACCCATAAGAAGTCCTGGCTAGTCAGGCAACTGTTAGACCTGAGTGGGTAGCTCCTTAGTTAACAGAAGAAAGAGTGGAAGAAGGGTGTTTACTACAAGATGTAGTAACCCCCCCACTCTAACACAGCAGACAGGCACCCTGAACCCAAAGAAGCCTGTAACTTAGCCCCTTCCCATGTAGGTGAAGAGCTAAAGGTGTGGTTCTGGGCACTGACAGCTGTCAGTGGCCTGTGCTGGGTGTTAGCCTTTATGGCTGCACTATCCTTGGCATGGTGGTCTGACCCAATGCCAAATAGCAAGTTAGGCCCCCTGGCCCTGTTGGTCAGGGTGGGGTTACTCCAGCTCTGGGTAACCTCTTTGGGTAAGCTAGGGGTGACCATGGCTAAGATAAGATTAGCAGAGGTGGATACCTCTAGCCCCAAAATAGAGAGAATGAGTGAATACATTAAAGACACAGACAAGAGGCAATTCAGACTAGGTCCTATCACTGTGGAAGTGGGTCAATTCCCCAGAGGGAATGACCTGAACAGGAGGATGTAAGGCAGAGTAGGCCCTGCAACAAACCAGCCTATTTCCCCTACTCTTCCTTGCCTGACAGAATAGGAAGACTCTCCCAGCTTTGGCTGCGTCTCCTGGCCTGTGGGCTGGGGGGGGGGGGCTTGTGTAAGGAAATGGCTCCCTGTTGCAGTTACCCCCCACTTTTTGCCGGATACTGATGCTGACTTGACTGAGAAGTGTGCTGGGGCCATGCTAACCAGGCCCCAGCACCAGTGTTCTTTTACCTAAAATGTACCATTGTTCCCACAATTGGCACACCCCTGGCACACAGATAAGTCCCTTGTAAAAGGTACAAGTGGTACCAAGGGCCCTGTGACCAGGGAAAGTCCCTAAGGGCTGCAGCATTTGTTGTGCCACCCTAAGGGACCCCTCACCTAACACATGCACACTGCCATTGTAGATTGTGTGTGTTGGTGGGGAGAAAAAGGCAATGTCGACATGGCATCCCCCTCAGGATGCCATGCCCACAAAATACTGCCTGTGGCATAGGTAAGTCACCCCTATAGCAGGCCTTGGAGCCCTCAGGCAGGGTGCATTATACCACAGGTGAGGGCATAGGTGCATGAGCAATATGCCCCTACAGTGTCTAAGTCTATTCTTAGACATTGTAAGTACAGTCTGGCCATATTAAGTATATGGTCTGGGAGTTTGTCAAAAACGAACTCCACAGCTCCATAATGGCTACACTGAATACTGGGAAGTTTGGTATCAAACTTCTCAGAATAATAAACCCACACTGATGGCAGTGTTGGATGTATTAAAAAAATGCACACAGAGGGCATCTTAGAGATGCCCCCTGTATTTTACCCAATCCTTCAGTGCAGGACTGACTGGTCTGTGCCAGCCTGCTACTGAGAGATGAGTTTGTGACCCCATGTGGTGAGGGCCTTTGTGCTCTCTGAGGACAGAAACAAAGCCTGCTCTGGGTGGAGGTGCTTCGCACCTCCATCCGCAGGAACTGTAACACCTAGCAGTGAGCCTCAAAGGCCCAGGCTTCGCGTTACAATGCCCCAGGGCACTCCAGCTAGTGGAGATGCCCGCCCCCTGGACACAGCCTCCACTTTTGGTGGCAAGTCTGGGGAGAGAATGAGAAAAACAAGGAGGAGTCACCCACCAGTCAGGACAGCCCCTAAGGTGTCCTGAGCTGAGGTGACCCCTGCCTTTAGAAATCCTCCATCTTAGTTTGGAGGATTCCCCCAATAGGATTAGTTTCACAGGTAAGTAAAACACTTACAGGGTTCAAAGTTGGGTCCAAGGTAGCCTACCATTTGGAGTTCAAGGCAAGGATGGAGGCACAAAGAGGGTGTAGCCACCCTCAAGGACAGTAGCCATTGGCTACTGCCCTCCCAGACCTAACCACACCCCTAAATTCTGTATTTAGGGGCTCCCCAGAACCCAGGAAATCAGATTCCTGCAACCTTAACAAGAAGAAGGACTGCTGACCTGAAGCCCTGCAGTGAAGACGGAGACGACAACTGCTTTGGCCCCAGCCCTACCGGCCTGTCTCCCAACTTCGAAGAAAACTGCAACAGCGACGCATCCAACAGGGACCAGTGACCTCTGAAGCCTCAGAGGACTGCCCTGCAACCAAGGACCGAGAAACTCCTGTGAACAGCGGCCCTGTTCAACAATCTGCAACTTTCTTGCAACAAAGAAACGACTCTAAGGACTTCACGTTTCCTGCCGGAAGCGTGAGACTTTCCACTCTGCACCCGACGCCCCCGGCTCGACCTGCGCAAAACCAACACTACAGGGAGGACTCCCCGGCAACTGTGAGCCCGTGAGTAACCAGAGACGGCCCCCCTGGTCCCCCACAGCGACGCCTGTAGAGGAAATCCAGAGGCTCCCTCTGAACGCGACTGCCTGTAACAAGGGACCCGACGCCTGGAACCAACACTGCAACCGCAACCCCCAGGACCTGAAGGAACCGATATTCAGTGCAGGAGCAACCCCCAGGCGACCCTCTGCCTAGCCCAGGTGGTGGCTACCCGATGAGCTCCCCCTGTGCCTGCCTGCATCGTTGAAGAGACCCCCGGGTCTCCTTATTGCTTTCAACACAAAACCCGACGCCTGTTTGCACTCTGCACCCGGCCGCCCCTGTGCCGCTGAGGGTGTACTTTGTGTGCCTGCTTGTGTCCCCCCAGGTGCCCTACAAAACCACCCTGGTCTGTCACCCGAGGACGTGGGTACTTACCTGCTGGCAGACTGAAACCGGGTCACCCCTGTTCTCCATTGAAGCCTATGTGTTTTGGGCACCTCTTTGACCTCTGCACCTGACCGGCCCTGAGCTGCTGGTGTGGTAACTTTGGGGTTGCCTTGAACCCCAAATGATGGGCTACCTTGGACCCAACTTTGAACGCTGTAAGTGTTTTACTTACCTGTGAACCTAACAATTACTTGCCTCCTCCAGGAACTGTTGATTTGTGCACTGTGTCCACTTTTAAAATAGCTTATGACCATTTTTACAAAGATTGTACATGATATTGTGATTATTCCTAGAGTACCTAAGTGAAATACCTTTCATTTGAAGTATTAATTGTAAATCTTGAACCTGTGGTTCTTAAAAGAAAATATATTTTTCAATATAAAAACCTATTGGCCTGGAGTAAGTCTTTGAGTGTGTGTTCCTCATTTATTGCCTGTGTGTGTACAACAAATGCTTAACACTACCCTCTGATAAGCCTACTGCTCGACCACACTGCCACAGAATAGAGCATTATAATTATATCTTTTTGCCACTATCTTACCTCTAAGGGGAACCCTTGGACTCTGTGCACACTATTTCTTACTTTGAAATACTATAAACAGAGCCAACTTCCTACAGACGTGCCTGAGGGAGGAGATCTTCCCTCAGCAGCTGGAGAAGCAGGAAGGTGGGAGGGCTACCAAACTGATCTTCAAAGGCAGGGAAGGACATGAGGAGCAACCCAGCACCTCCCTCACATCCTGCAAACCCAGACAATTAGGTGCCCCCTTGATTAGATTAGGAGAGGTCAAGAGAGGGGTGTGTTTAAGATTTTTAGCCACACCAGTGGGTGGGCTCAGCCAGATGTAACCTCCAAAAATAATTTGCAGCCATGATGTATTTTTGAGAAATGTTGCTCTTTGGCATTGCTTTTTGCTGCACTTCCCAGGAACTAGTCATCACAGGGGGAAGGACCCTGCACCTGATTGGAGAACCAGGACCCCCTTGTTTTTCACCCAGATGCAAGGATAAAACTGACAGACCTGCACCCACACCTCTGATCCCTACCAGATTCCTACAAGGAAAAACTACAGGGGAAGAAGGACTGCCTTGCTAGACCCCTGACCTGGACACTGCACTATGGAGGACTGCAACAGCTGCACACTTGGGTTTCACCACAAGAAGGACTTTGCCTGGCTTCAACTGATTCAAGGAGGGACTCCCTGTTTGCTACTGGTGAAAAATTGCTAACCAGAGTCCCCTGCACCAACTCCTGAAGAAACTGATCAGCTGACCACTGTCCAGTGGCCTATTTGGAGTTTGTGCCAGGTGCATTCTGGGAGTTGTAGTCCTCACCCTCAAGGAGCATCTCAGAACTTATGGAACCTTGGGGTGAGCTGTGGATCTCAAAAGAACTTTAAAAGAACATCAGGGAAAGGATCCAGAAGTTTGGAGAACTTTTTGAAAAAAGCTCCATAAAGGGACCGACCCGCTTGCCTCAACCGCGACCCGGCCTGTCTTGCAGGTTTGTCCCCATGAAGAAAATCTCTGAAAAAGTGACTGAGTCTGAATGGAGAAAGTTGACCGGGACCTCTTAGGCAGTGTATCCGAAGAGGGCTCCAAGGACGTCAGATCAAGATTCAGGTTTTCCCTGATCAAGGGATTTTCCTCCTGAAAAATCGCCTAAGTCCGAAGGTAAAAATCTCCACCGAAGGCTCCCACGACGCGTATCCAAGAAAGAGTTCTAGGAGGTCGGATTGGACTGGCGACTTGGTCCTGCTGAAGAAAATCTTCAGGAAAACGACTAAGTCCGAAGGGAAACTTTTGACCAAGGCCTCCTGCGGGGTGTAGCCGAGCAGGGCTCTATTGCGGTTGGCCTTAAACTTTGACTTTGCCTAAGTCGAGGTGCGACCAGATAACCAGATTGGCACTATTTGTTTCTGAGTGCTAAAAAACATAAATTCTTTAAAAATTCATATCTTTGGTTCCCTTTATCCGATTGTATTTGTTTTGGTGTCATTTTAAAGCTCAGAATATTTGCAATTGTTATAAATTGGTTTCGGATTTTTAATCTGTTTCCTGTGTCTTATTTAATTATTGTTTTGTGATATTTGAATGCTTTATGATTTGTCTCCTAAGTTAAGCCTTGTTGCTCGTTGCCAAGCTAGCAAGGGTTGAGCTAGGTTTAATTTATTGAGACCTAACTGGACCTAAGTGGAGGTTAGTGGCCTATTGCTAAGTGTAGGTACTTACCTTCCCTTACCAGTAACTCAGTTTCCAACACACGATGTTTTAAAAAAAATGCTGCAAAATAATGTTTGTTCAAACATCCTATGTGAACTGCAGAGTGGAAATTTATGTCCTGTTCTTACTGCTGGTGTAAAATATTTCCTTGAGATAAGAACTGTTATTTTAACAATGAGCCTCAGTGCTCATGTGTGTTTTTCATGTAGCATATTTTGTTTTTGTTCGAGTTTCATTTTTGGCAGGAAGCATATGTAATGTTTCTGTGTAGTTTAAAATGTAATTTTTGCACGAAAGCTGATGTCAGGAGAAGAGAAAGGAGTGACGGCATGATCCAATCCTGGGTGAAGAAAATGTGAAGAGATATATCTGAAGTGCAGATGATGTTTTATTGGCTGCAAACTAAACCACCTCATAGTCTGTCCAATAGAAGCTTAGTTAGTACTTTTGGGACTTTACTATAGCAATGTTTTTAGGTAATGTAATGCAGTTGTCCATTTTCTGAGCTTCTTGGTAGTTCTCAATTTTCCAATCTACAGGATGTTGCTAAGTTCTTGCCTATAATTCTAACAGTTCAAAGATATTAGGCCCAACTTTACTGAACTCTTTCACTTACATGTCCTGATGCTGTTCCATGAAGACCTGATGTTCCTGTGCCTTGCTATTGAAGATATTATATTGATTCCTGATCCGTTTAGAAGAGGTATAACCAATGTGCATTTGTCTTTCTTGTAGGTTTTTCTCCCTTAGAAAATCCAATGGCTTATTTTGGTTAGCGCCATAGTTACATGTTTTCCAAATTAATTTTTGTCTTATTTTTCTTTTTGCATGAAGCCCACACATGCTTTCTAATTAGAGTAATAGTTAGGGATACCTGACCTAGTGTTTATATTTGACTATTTGTTCACTGATTTTTTTTATTTCAACTGCACAAACTAAATGTATGCTGTTTCAATATTTTACTTGATTATGTTATTGTTCTGCATTATTCTTTTGGAGTGTCTAATGTTAAATACTTTAATTAGATTGAGATTCTTCAGCCTGTGATGTTTCTGTATTTCTATCATTCAGTCTTGATTATTTGATGTCATATTTGATGATTATTGGTACAAATTGTTTGATTGGATGATTTCACACTCCTGTCAAAACCACTTGAGGGTAATAGATAGTAGTAGTGCACATTCTTTGGAGCAGATACATTGACCCTCTGCACTACATTAGGTGAGTGAAGTCTGCCACTAGACAAAACTTCCATCTCTCTCCAGCAGGTATATTAATCACCAGAGATACAAGGAATTCTGCAGTGCTTTTAAAACCACCTTCTAGGTGAGCTCCTTTGACCACTTTTACTATCCTGCATATTCCTTCACCATTGCACCTTTAAAAACTCCCTACTCCTCCCCTCTATGTGCCTCTCATACCGGTGCCGCCATCGCTGCTGAAATCCCATGGAAAAATAGTGACTGTGGCCTTGCGGCGGCCTGCTATCACCTGCTGCGTGACTGGGATTGAGTGCAAGCTACGGGACCCGCTGCAAAGGACTACTCGACCAGCAGGATCTACTAACATCGGGACTATATAGACCTTTGAGGAAGGACTCCTCATTGAGCTGCTACGGTCAGAGACTATTTCCGACCTTTTTGTAGTGGAGGGTGCCATCATTCTCATGCACTATTGCGATCGGGACACGGCACTCCACCAATCCCAGGAATTGCAGGCACTTCTCTATGAGGGCACAGAACTTTCAAATTTTTCAGACTTTACACCTCATGTTCAGGAGGTGCAGAGACAGTTTCTTTCTACAATCATAAGCTGCAAGAACTAAAATTATGCTATGTTCTACCCAGCTTACCTGCGTGTGACTGTGGAAGGGAAAACCAAGATCTCCAATCACCCTAAACCCCAGCAGCAGTTTCTCTAGCAGCGGGAGTCGGCAAATGGAAAACATCGGTCACAGAGGTTGGAGGATGGCGAGCCTTAAGCTTTGCAGGATATTGAGGGACTAGACTGATACCTATATTGACTTTTAGATAAACTGAGTACCTTACTGCTACATTCCAATTTATGCAATGTTTCATTTTGAACTGCTGTTGTTATTCCTGCTGTTATTTGTCTGGGTTATCAGTATTACAGGCGCTTGGATGTGGCATTGTGGTAGCTAGCTGCAGGTGTCCCTGATGGTTAGATATGATTGCTCTCTTTGTGAGTGGGCTGTGGCTATGCCTGCAGCCAAACCCCTGTGTGAATCCAACTCCACACCACAAAGTCAAACCTAAGAGAAGGCACTTAAAAAACAGGGGAATAAGCAAAAAGAAAGCAGTGGAAACTAGGAAAAAGCAAGAAGAAGGCAAACAAAAAATAAGGGAAGAAAGTATAAGCAAGGAGAAAGCAATAAAAATATGAGAAATGCAAGGAGAGGGCACCCAAAACAGGGGAAAAAGTAAAGAGAAAGTAGTGAAAACGATGGAAAAGCAAGGAGAGGACACAGAAAAGCAGTGGAAAAAGCAAGGAGAAAGCAGTGAGAATGAGGGAAAAGCAAGAAGAAGGCACTCAAAAATCAAGGAATAAGCAAAGAGAAAGCAGTGAAAAAACAAGGAAAAGCAAGGAGAAGGCACACAAAAACAAGGGAAAAAGCAAGCAAAAAGCAGTGAAAATAACAAAAAAGCAAAGAGAAGACACAAAAAAGAGGGGGAAAAAGCAAGGAGAAAGCAGTGAAAACTAGGGAAAAGCAAGGAGAAGGCAGAGAACAACTGGAGACAAAGCAAAGAGAAAGCAGTGAGAACAATGGAAAAGCAAAGAAATGGCACACAAAAAATTTGGGAAAATCCAAGAAGAAAGCAGTGAACATGAGAGAAAAGCATGGATAAACCACACAAAAAGCGGGTAAAAAAAGCAAAGAAAAAAGCAGTGAAAAGTACTGAAAAGCAAAGAAACAGCACTGAAATAAATGGGGGAAGAAGAAAGGAAAAAGCAGTAAAAATGAGGGAAAAGCAAGGAGAAGTCACAAAAATGAGGGAAAAGGCAAGGATAAAGCAGTGAAAACAAGGGAAAATCAAAGAGGGAGCACAAACAAAATAGGGGGAGGAAGGAGAAAGCAGTGAAAATGAGGGAAAAAGAAGGAGAGGGCACACAAAAACGGTGGAAAAGTAAGGAGAAAGAAGTAAGAACGTGGGAAAAGCATAAAGAAGGCACTCAGAAAATAGGGAAAAAGCTAGGAAAAGACAGGAGCAAGAGACATGCAGCAGCACAGGAGAAATGTTTTTGGCCCCCAGGCTGGATCTCTTTGGGACCCCACCACCAGGCCTAGGGGGTCAGGGTACTACTACCCTGCCCCCTTCTGTTTTTTTTTAATTTTTTATGGCTTAGTCCCAAGATGGCTGTCAGCACTTCCGGGTTGAAGTGCTGGCAGCCAATCAGATCTCAGCATGAGACGTGTATATGGATGTAGGGCGTTCTTAGGGTTTTGGGATGGGTAAGGGTATTGGGCGTTAAGGGTGATTTTAGGGTTTAGGGGTTGGTGAGGGTATTGGGTGGAAGGGTGTTTTTGTGATTTGGGGGTGAGTAAGGGCATTTGGGTGGTTAGGATAATTTTAGGGCTTAGAGTGAGTAAGGCTATTTGGGTGATAAGGGTATGTTTTTTAGCATTTAGGTTGAGTAAGAGTATTTGGGTGGTAAGTGGTTTAGGGTGGGTGGTAAGGGTATTTTTAGTGTTTAGGGGTGAGTGAGGGTATTGGGTGGTAAGGGTATTTTTAGGGTTTAGGGTGGGTAAGCATATTTGATTGTGGGCGTATATTTAGGGATAAGGTGGGTAAGGGTATTTGAGTGGTAAAGGTTTTTCAAAGATTTAGGGTGAATGAGCATATTTGGATGGTAAGGGATTTTTCGGATTTAGGGTGGGCAAAGGTATTTGTGTGGTAAAGGTGTTTTTAGGACTTAAGGGTTGATGAGGATATTGGGTGGTAAATGTATTTTTAGGGTTTAGGGTGGGTGGGGTATTTGGGTGGCAGGTGTATTTTCAGGGTATTAAGGTTGGGTAAGGGTATTGGGTAGTAATGGTGTTTTTAGGGTTTAGGGGTGGGTAATTGTAGAGATTGATAAGGGAATATTTATATATATATATATGCAAAATAGGAGTTTTAAAGGCGTTGAGTGGTGAACGCATTCGTTTTAATGTCATACATCTGCATTAGAGACCTTCTGCCTCAGACTGTACCAATCATTTACGACCCTTTTCTTCATTACAACTCATGGAGCGAGCCTTTAATGAAAGGTGAAGCCCTCAACAGCGAGCTATAAAGCTATAAAAACTAGGAACTCCAGCAGGAGGATCGACCAAGCCTGTGTGGATCGCAGTGTGCGGCTCTGCAGAGCTCAGGTCAAATATTAGTTCATGCCATATCATTTCAGGGACATGTGAGGATAAAACCTTTGGGGGAGGTTCACAGGCTTAGAATGAGTCTGGTAGCGGAAGAAGGAGAGGGGAATTTGTTCTTCCAACTTACTGTAGCCAAAAGAGAGGCATCTGTGTTCCTCACCAGAAAAATCTGCTGCAGCTAAAGCGATTAAGTTGGAACTGCTGCAGAGTCAGGCCCAGTACCTGACACTGTGGAAATGGGCAACATGGGCACATTGTGAGGTTTCTCTCAGTTCTCAATACTACAGATAATCAGATAGCACCACCCTGAATAAATGGACATTTGGAAAAGATAAACATGAGTATAAAAAAAATAAACATTGACAAAGCCAATAGGTTAGGTCTACATTGTGATGTACAAACCAGGACTACTAGTTTTGCCAATATTTAGCCACACTGGGTTGGAGGCTGTGGACGTGTGTGTACCAGCAGAAGCCGGCAGCAGGATGATAGAATGTGATTAATACTCTTCTACTTATGTTGGTTTGAAACTTTCTATTAATGATTACATTTTTCTGTACCTTGTTACTCTTTCTTAGCTCCATTTTACGGCTGTTATTTGCATTGCATTGAAATCTATCAATGGCATTACTCTGAGAATGCATGCGACCCATCTTCTATTTTCTCTGGTTCCGATTAATCTTTTAAGGAGTTCTGAGGACTAACGAGGAACACATCAACACTTTCCATCAATAAATAATGCAACCAATTGGACACACATTGAATGTTGGAAACAGAATTCTAGTTCAAAAGCTTTTTTACTAATTCAAAGCCAGACTTATGTATATGAGTCTCAGAAACATACTGCAAACGTACAGAATTACCAAAGGTGAATTAAAGCATCTAATCAGATTAAATCAGACCAGCATAAGGCATACAATATTTCAGTCTCAGCAATACAAAATATAAGAAACAACACAATGTTTAGAATCCATATTGCAATCTTCCTGTCTAACCATTTGAAAGCCAATTAATTCTAAATATTCTAATTAAGCTGAGGGAAAACCTAAAGATTTCCCTGGAAATGGAAATATAATCAAGAGTGTCTCTATAACAAAAACCTCAGCAGATGTTCTGCAAGAGAGAAATGTGCATACCATAAAGCCATTTCATCAAATGTAAAGTAGATGGATCTACCTAACTAAACACCACATTAGGCCTTGCATATCTTTCAAGAGTTCCTGTTACCATCACCTGTATTTTTCCATCTTCTGTACACAGTTTGAAATTTGCAACTCCAATTATTCTTTCATCACACAAACTAAACATCAGGATGACCTTGGATACCTCCTGTGTCCACGACCTCAGAGAGGAGTTCTTCACATTCACTAGTTAGCACTTCTTGCCAACACACCCTCCCATACCCCTTTATCTCAAAACTCACAACAGACCTTTAATTAACTGTAGACTAGTGCAGACACCGCTCCAAATAAAGGAAGTACAACACAAGCAAAACTACACTTTGAATGGTAAACATAGAAAAACATTTCAGGCCTTTTCAAGTTAATTCAACATAGAATTAAATGCACATTGAGCACATAGCTTTACGTGCAATCCTCTTAATAAGTACAATAAATGTTGAATAACTGTAATGATATAACATTTAACTATGATACTATAATCCCAATACATTGAATACAAATGCACACATGTGTTAATTTCCAATCAATAAATGTCATTACAGAAACATGCATATAACTTTTCTACTTATAAGTGCACCTCAGATATATGACTTTTTGATGTACTACATTAACAGGAATACATTAGAACACACATTATATATGTTGTTAGTTACATCTTCATGTAATGCATGGGATGCATAATGGCACAGCCAAGTTATGTTCTCTCAACCCCCCTCTGATGACATACTAAATCATCACAAACTTACTTCTTTCTTGAATGTGACCAACTAAAATGTTGTTGTTTTCATCAACTTTCGACTAGATTCCTTCAGACGCTTCATATCATCATAATATTTACACTGACTACCTTCCAGTTCAAAGTCCGCTCTCCTTCTCTTATTTGCCTTTTCAACCTTCAGTCTTTGATACATTTTGAATCCCACCATCAGATGTATTATACATATGGCAATGATCCACAACGGCTTCAAAATAAAACCTACAACTCCACTTCCTAAGTTTCTACACCATCTGCCTGCAGTGGCAAATCAATTTCCAGTTGCTTCCCAGGCACCTGTCTCTTCTAATTTCTTCAAATCCTTTGTTAACCCAGAAATGTTCTGAATATACTTTTCCAAGTCCTTACTTTTGTCTGGGATGTAATTACAACATTGCTAAACGTTCATCTTTTGACAGACTCCACCGTCTTTTACAAGCAAAAGTCTAACACAAGTCTATTCTGCCAAACTATGGATCTTATCGCTACTATCTCTGTTTTTGCAACCAATAAGGAATTTGCTGTGCTAGCAGCTAGCTTATCTACTATGGTAGAAAACTTTCTAATCTTCAGGTCATTCAAAATCACACTTACGGATAAACTCGATGCACCAAAAATGCCTCCCACTACCTCCGCAGCACTAACACCTCTTCTAGTTCTAGGTTTTGTATCCGACAGAGGATGATCAAAATGCTCCACATGCTAAATCTTTGGGAATAGCATACCCAGATAGCATGTACCATGCCATCCCTTGGGCAATTTGAAATATGCATACTGTCCATAAATAAAATACACTCCAGGAATCACATGATCTTTCTCATCTAGAAGGAACTCACTTTTCCTCTGACATCAAAAATTCTCACAATCAATCTTCCCTATAAACAGTGGGTCTAGATAACTCTGGTCAATGTGTATGCACAACTCCCCTTTGTGTTGCCAATCTAAAGTTAAAGCTGGCAGATTTCCTTTCACTTGATGTTCAATATCATATATATCCTATTTATGTTGTGCTTTCAGATCTTTATCCATTTTAGATTTAGATTCTAAATCCCTTCTCCTGTCTTTAACTAGATTTAGGAATTTCTTTTCTACATCTGTCATTGAACAGGTAAAATTATATTTGTATGCCTATGCAGTGTCTAACAGCTTAAGTTATACAAAATATTTCCCTGCTATTTCTGATCCCGCAAACTAAGGATTCTTGTTCAAATGTTTAAACAAAGGAACTTCTGGGAGCACTAAATCATAGTTCAAAAACTAATATAGGAACCTTCCCTCGTTATAAAATGTGCTCAACAAAAGACTGCAAGACACTCCATAAGTCAAAGAAATATAATGGTAAGTAATGCCTTCTGTAACAGAGACAGATGATTGCATACACATGTAGCAATCCCTTGCATCCATAGTGTCAATGTACTCATAAAGCAATCTAAAATATACACTTGCAAAATAATTACCTTTTCATCGAATCTGTAAAGGTTACTATCCCTAGGATTTAGTGTTTGTGGGGGAACACTAGAGGGTAACTCTTTCACTATATGGGGTAAAGGGGAAAATGCTCCTAGTAGCAGCACTACTGATACTATAAGATGAATAAGCAACACTTTGCCTATTATGTACATACATCTAGTTTTCTGATTTGCTTCCATGATTGCTCTAAAATCAGAGCTTTGGGGTGGAATGCATCAGCAACTGAGTATTCTCCGTCAGTTCCACCTGAGCAAATCAGCAAAACAAAGTCCAAACAATGTCTAACAGTTATATTTACAAAATCTTCATTTGACTTCCCTAGCCCGACACCGTGTTCTTCCAAGGGTAACCCTCATTTTCTTTTTGTAATCTTGGCTAGGTATTCTTCTTTAAACTTTATGCAAAGTCTCTAATATATGGACAGTTCCAAGTCACTGATAATCACATCCAGAATGAAATGTCTCAGCCTAGCCAACAGCATAGGAACCTCAAAATAGAATTCAAACACAACGCACAGTTCAAGGAGGTTCA
Source organism: Pleurodeles waltl (assembly GCF_031143425.1). Classification (NCBI taxonomy): domain Eukaryota; kingdom Metazoa; phylum Chordata; class Amphibia; order Caudata; family Salamandridae; genus Pleurodeles; species Pleurodeles waltl. The sequence goes on from NC_090442.1 coordinate 455,730,109, forward strand.
GTTGGATCCATAGTGCTATCCCAAAACTCCCAAAACTTTCTCTCTCCGTCATTTGCAACAAAACATGTCCACTCAGGTGAAGAGTACCTTTGACAAGGCACTCTCATTCTCTTCGATCTCCTTAGTGCCACTCTCTCATTCTCACTATCACTTAGATCAGAATTCTCCAGCTCCTCTGGAATTGTTTGTGGCACACGTTCTTTAGGCAAAATCAATTTCTCTCTTTATTTAAATTGGGGCCAGCGGTTTCCAGCTTTCACTCACTTTCTTCCAGCACTATGTCCTTCGTCAGGGTCTGAATCTGGGTTCAACTCATTTACTACCACAGGATGGGATTCAGTTGCTTCAGCTTCAACTGTGGCTTGCCTAAGACCAAGGCCCTCCTCAGACCAATCATGGGCTGTTTTACACTCTGTTTGACCCCCGACAGCTTGACTAACCTCCTCCTGTTGTCTTTCTATCACCACCTGCACTTCTGGAACAGGTGCTGTTGCATCAAGGGCACACTCATCTCTCTGAATATGGAAAGCATGAATCCAGTTGGGGAGACTGCCACACTTTACAGCAGGTGTTGTGACCAAGATGACTTGATATGGCCCACGTCGAGGTTCCGAACATGTCTTTCTTACATGTTACTTCACCAAGATCCAGTCACCGGGGCTGAGGTCATGGTATTGCTCCTGATGCGGAGGGGCTGTGGCTGCTCCAACCTGATAAGACACAAAATGGACTATATCAGCTAAACTTTTACAGTAGTCAAAGACCATATCGTCTGTAATGTTCACATGTACATTAGCAGGAATTGCTGGCAGCCTCATTGCTCTCCCCATGATGATCTTGTGGGGAGACAGCCCAGTCTTCTGATCAGGTACACTGCAAAAACTCATCAGCACAAGAGGCAAAGCGACAAGCCAATTCAGAAATGTCCAAGCACACACCTTTGCCCGTCTGGATTTCAGTGTCTCATTCACTTGCTCAATAAGACCCGAAGCCTCAGGTCTAAAGCTTCAGTGCAATCTCTGTTCGGCTTGCAGTGCTGTGCACAACAATCTCAGGACCTCATTATTAAAATGAGTGTTGTAATCTGATTCCAGAGAAGTTGGGAAGCAGAGTCTAGGTATAGGTTCTCTCAACAGCAGTTTTGCTACAGTGAGACTATCATTTCTTCTGGTTGGGTAAGCTTCAACCCAACACAAGAAGATGCACACAATCACTAGGACATATCCCAGCCCGTTACACACAGGCATCCCAAGGAAGTCAAACTGCATTTTTTAAAGGGTCATCCTGATCTCCCAATGGGACTCAGTGTTACTGTAGTTTTCTTTCCAAGATTGTTCTGTTGACACATAACACATCTGTGACACATCACTTCAGCCATCAATCTGAACTTGGGATTAAACCATGTTTGCCTAAATAACCTCACCATGGCATCCCTACCAACATAAGCTGGACCATGGAAATGCCTAGCCATTGGGGTAACAAACTGTTCGGCAACGCTTGTCTTCTCTCCATTGAAACCCAAATGTCATCATCTCTTTAAACACAACCTGTTCTTCCTCTGACATTTCTACCTGAAGCCTCTTTACCCCTTTCCAAATGTCCACTGTAGTCAACAAAAGGTTATAATTAGCCTCCTCTGTTCCCTCATTGGTATACTCTCCATTAAAAGTACGAACATTATGAGCACAGTAATTTGCAACTTCGTCTGCAAAGGTGTTTCCATCTGGTCAGACTCCATACAATGTGCATGGCACTTGACCTCTGCAATCTGTTCAGGTAACTGCAATGCTTCAAGGAGGTTCCTCAATTGTTCACCCTTCTGGATTGGAGATCATGAATATGAAATAGTTCTGTAACATTGAGGCAATCATGGTTCACTTCACATTCATCATCATATTCATGATCAGGAATAGATAACAATGTTGCAGGATTTAGAACACCACAGGACTTGAGAGTTACATTTCCTGCTGCAAGAATGACATGTTCGTAGGAGGCTACTAGTCAGATATTAGGTTCTAGTTCTAGTCAATACAACTCTACTGAATGGGGAACATACACAGTTAACATGTGACGTGTAACTATATTCTCACACATCTCTATGCTGACACTGACTGTGGCTACCGTTTAAAGGCAGCTTAGCAGTGCAGATGCTACAGAATCTAATGTAGTGGAGAGTAAGCCACAGGCCTTCTGATGTATCCATGTGTTTTATGTAGCACTGAGAGACTGCATTGCAGAAAAGTGAAAATTACTTATTGTAATCGGGAATTCCCAGTGCTGGGGCACAACAGAGACTTTCTCTCAATGCTAGGAAGGCAATTAAGAAATTGTTATACCAGGGTACCAGATCAGACACATCCTTGTGTATCAGCCTCTTTGGAGGTTTGGCCACTAAGGCAAAGTTGGATATTCACTGGTGACAGTAGCCCACCAAGCCCAAAACATCCTGGCTGCTCTCTGCGTGGTTGGTAGATTTATTTTCACAATGCCTGAAAATTCTCTCTTGTGACACTTTCCTTGCTCCTTTCTCAATGAGTGTCCAAGATACCGAACATCTTTCTAACAATACTGCAGCATTTCTTTTGCCACCCATAGGGAGCTCTGACAATTCTTACACAGGCCTGCCATTGCAGCCTGCGTGAAATAACATCCACGTTGTTTCACAGCTATTTACCACTGCACATAAGTAACTTATAAGTCACCTATATGTCTAACCTTCACCTGGTGAAGGTTGGGTGCAAAGTTACTTAGTGTGTAGGCACCCTGGCACTAGCCAAGGTGCCCCCACATCGCTCAGGGCAAATTCCCCAGACTTTGTGAGTGCGGGGACACCATTACACGCGTGCACTATACATAGGTCACTACCTATGTATAGCGTCACAATGGTAACTCCGAACATGGCCATGTAACATGTCTAAGATCATGGAATTGTCACCCCAATACCATTCTGGTATTGGGGGGACAATTCCATGATCCCCCGGGTCTCTAGCACAGAACCCGGGTACTGCCAAACTGCCTTTCCGGGGTCTCCACTGCAGCTGCTGCTGCCGCCAACCCCTCAGACAGGTTTCTGCCCTCCTGGGGTCCAGGCAGCCCTGGTCCAGGAAGGCAGAACAAAGGATTTCCTCTGAGAGAGGGTGTTACACCCTCTCCCTTTGGAAATAGGTGTGAAGTGTTGGGGAGGAGTAGCCTCCCCCAGCCTCTGAAAATGCTTTGATGGGCACAGATGGTGCCCATCTCTGCATAAGCCAGTCTACACCAGTTCAGAGATCCCCCAGCCGTGCTCTGAAGCGAAACTGGACAAAGGAAAGGGGAGTGACCACTCCCCTGACCAGTACCTCCCAGGGGAGGTGCCCAGAGCTCCTCCAGTGTGTCCCGGACCTCTGCCATCTCGGAAACAGAGGTGTTGGGGACACACTGGACTGCTCTGAGTGGCCAGTGCCAGCAGGTGACATCAAAGGCTCCTTCTGATAGGCTCTTACCTCTCTTGGTAGCCAATCCTCCTATCTTGGTAGCCAAACCTCCTTTTCTGGCTATTTAGGGTCTCTGCTTTGGGGAATTCTTCAGATAACGTATGCAAGAGCTCACCAGAGTTCCTCTGCATCTCCCTCTTTGCCTTCTACCAAGGATCGACCGCTGACTGCTCCAGGATGCCTGCAAAACCGCAACAAAGTAGCAAGACGACTACCAGCAACATTGAAGTGCCTAATCCTGCCGGCTTTCTCGACTGTTTCCAGGTGGTGCATGCTCTGGGGGTAGCCTGCCTTCACCCTGCACCAGAAGCTCCAAAGAAATCTCCTGTGGGTCGATGGAATCTTCCCCCTGCTAATGCAGGCACCAAAAGACTGCATCACTGGTCCTCTGGGTCCCCTCTCATTCTGATGAGCGTGATCCCTGGAACACAGCAACTCTGTCCAAGTGACACCCACAGTCCAGTGACTCTTCAGTCCAAGTTTGGTGAAGGTAAATCCTTGCCTCCCCACGCTCGACTGAAAAGCAGTGCACTTCATGATTTGCAACCGCTGCGGTTCCTGTACACTCTTCCAGGATTTCCTTCATGCACAGCCTAGCCTGGGTCCCCAGCACTCCGTCCTGCAGTGCACAACCCTCTGAGTTGGCCTCCGACGTCGTGGGACCCTCTTTTGTAACTTCGCGTGGAATCCAGTTCACTAATCTTCTAAGTGCCTGTTGGGGTACTTCTGAGGGTGCTGCCTGCTTCTGTGAGGGCTCTCTGAGTTGCTGAGCGACCCCTCTGTCTCCTCCTCCAAAAGGCGACATCCTGGTCTTTCCTAGTTCTCAGCAGTACCCAAAAAACCCTACCATGATCATTACAGCTAGCAAGGCTTGTTTGCAGTATTTCTGCGTGGGAACACCTCTGCAAGCTTCATCGCGATGTGGGACATCTGTCTTCCAAAGAAGTTCCTAGTCCTCTTCTTTCTTGCAGAAATCCAAGCTTCTTCCTTCAGGAAGCAGCTTCCTTGCACCTTCATCCGGGGTTTTCTGGGCTCCTGCCCCCACTGGACACTGTCGCGACTATTGCACTTGGTCCCCTTGCCTTGCAGGTCCTCAGGTCTGGAAATCCGTTGTCAGTGCACTGCTGGTGTTTGTTGTTCTTGCAGAATCCCCCTGTCACGACTATTGTGCTCTCTTGGGGTAGTAGGTGTACCTTACTCCTACTTTTCAGGGTCTTGGGCTGGGGTATCTTGGACACCCTGACTGTTTTCTTACAGTCCCAGCGACCCTCTACAAGCTCCCATAGGTTTGGGGTCCATTCGTGATTCGCATTCCACTTTTGGAGTATATGGTTTGTGTTGCCCCTATACCTATGCTTGCCTATTGCAACCTATTGTAATTCTACACTGTTTGCATTACTTTTCTGACTCTTACCTACTTGATTTTGGTTTGTGTACATATAACTTGTGTATATTACTTACCTTCTTACTGAGGGCACTCACTGAGATACTTGTGGCATATTGTCATAAAAATAAAGTACCTTTATTTTTAGTAACTCTGTGTATTGTGTTTTCTTATGATATTGTGCATATGATATAAGTGGTATAGTAGGAGCTTTGCATGTCTCCTAGTTCAGCCTAAGCTGCTTTGCCATAGCTACCTTCTATCAGCCTAAGCTGCTAGAAACACCTCTATTCTACTAATAAGGGATAACTAGACCTGGCACAAGGTGTAAGTACCTTTGGTACCCACTACAAGCCAGGCCAGCCTCCTACACGGGCACATTACAAGGAAGACTCCTCAGGGGGAATCGTGGTCGATTAGATCTTGTCCCTTTCTCTCAGTTACACTAGTCTCACACATGCAAGGACAAACAGGCAGAACATAGTTCAATAAGGATTTATTGAAGGAATTGCATCTTAGATAAAATGGCATGTATTGCAATAACTAGGATGATGAAAAAACAATAAAAGCAAGAATGTGACAAGGAGAGTGAAACACAAAAACAGTCCCACCATACTGTCACTAGAAGTGATATGTAGTTCTACCTACGCCATGGTCGAGTACAGCATTATAAGACTAATCTGCCCTTCAGGCTTCCCCCGGGAAAACATCATCCCTCATTCCTGAGTATGGGAGCCTGTAGTCTAGAAAGACAGCGTCCCCACGTAGGCCAGGGGTTCGGCAGTCTAAGCAAGCAGCTGTAGAGAGGCAATCGCCTGTGGTCATTTGGCTGGAATTTCCCTCTATCATGTATGGGACAAAGGAGTGTTTTTATAATAGAATAATTGACATTCTAAGAAATGGTCCCCACGTACGAGTGTGTGTGTTTCTGTGAATGTTGGAGACGCAGCATACCACATTTGCTGGAAACCCTATCTGACTGTAGCCTTGAAGAAAGCACAAAGTAAAATAAATGTCCCACTGAACGTAATGCTTTCCTAGGCAAAAGAAGAATTAAATAAAAAGAAATAAAACAATACTGTAAATGTGGCCATTGGTAGAAAAAGAATGCACCACTGAATAAAATGTAACTGGGCTAAAGTGTAAAACAGAAGGTCTAGTTTGATAAAATAACATGTCTAAAATATGGCTAAAATAGCTATACAGCAACTCAGCATCACATGGAGTCTGAAACAATATCACAGCTGGGTTAGGTACCACGCAACAACAAGGAACAACAATATTATTCACCCTTCACAGGTCCAGTACAATCCTGAATGTACTGCCGTAAGCCCATAATGGAAGAATTGCAAGGACTTCCGATCATTTCCTTTTGGATGCCCTGCTGTATCATAGACTCGATCACTGGAGTTATTCCAGCAATTGCCTCAAGTGTCAAATGATATTGAGGTGTTCCCGAGTACTCAGTATTTGACTTGATAGTAATTCAAACAGGTTCAACACCTTTAATCAGTCTGATGTCCTTTCCTAATAAAGCCCATGGCTGTGTCTTTCAGATCTAATGGTAAGTCATCAATGGTCAACAGAGTAAACAATGTATTATAAGATCCATCATTCACCAATTTAAAGGCAACATCCTCATCATGAGTCTGCATATCTGTTCCTGTCGGCATACAATAGATGATGCAGTTCAATTTGCAAAGAAGACTCACTGGGCTGGAATCACACACCACAAATCAGTGATTCTCTTTAAAGGATCCTGTTTTCACTGATATTGCTGCAGTTTCTGGAGTTGTCATCTGTTTATTTGCTACTCCTACAACTTGGGCAATTTTTCCCTAGGGGTGTAAGTTTGGGACTTCTACAGTTCTGAAAGTAGAACTGGTAGCACCAGTGCCAACCAAAAATTACACGAGGTGGACATTCACTTCCCCTCCTACGAATGGACCTCTCTGGTCTACCTCTAAGATTGAGCCAAGTTCGCAATCTCCCTCCTCTCCCCTCTCAGGCACTGTCAGGCTGACTGATCGGAGCCATGCTTCTCAAGCTTCTCAAACATGAGAAACTGTTGGAAACTGTTATTTTCCTGAAACACATTTTTGTTCATATTCGGGAATTGATTCAAATTTAGCCAAGGACCATTAGCATTCTGCTGTGGCATCGGAGGATGTGGAACCTGTATCACTGGAGCTTCGGGCACATTGAAATTTTGTCCTCTCTGTCTTTGTACATTTTGCATTTGTGCTGGTTATTATTCTGAGATGATACAAACCCTGAATTCTGAAGCTGATTAGCTGGATTAAGTCAATATTCTGTCTTCCAAAGCCCCAACTTGTTACAGATATGAGAAGGAGTTACTTTTTTCACACTATTGACATCCATCTCTGTACTGGGATAAATTGGAACTCCTCAACCTCTACCCTACAGTTGGTCACTGTATAGCACCAACATTCCTTACAAATGGCTGAATCCAACTACTTCTCTGAGACACTTTCATCTGAGCAACTGTCAACTTTCCTTCAGCTTCTCCTGTTTCATTTCAAGTTTGTCACTGCAGTAGTTTGCATATCTCAAAATCCTGTCAACTGATTTCTTCTGCCAACTGATCAAATGCTGCAGAATTATCACGCTAATCTCAGGCCTCAATCCTCACACAAACCTCAACACAAAATGTCCCATATCCTTGGTCTCAAGTGTTTCTACTATACTAGACGGTTTGAATGCCTGCAACAGTCTCTGTTAGTAAGCATGAATCAATTCCTTGGGGTCCTGAGCCATTCTATCAATCTTAATCCAATCTATGTCTTGGGGTGGTACTTTTGATTTAGAAAATGTAATGACCTGCTGACACTTTTTCATCACCAACGGAGAAGGACCTTTCATCACCAGGCTTTTTGGCGGCTCTGATTCAGCCACTGAACAGATACCTTATATTCAACCCACAAATCACTTTAAACCATAATGTCAAACATAGTGTTCAAGTCAACCCACAACACCTGCAATATGTTCACAAACCTCTCAAATTGCTTGTACCACTCCGCTGGCATTTCTCTGAACTTTGTGAAATCATTAGTAATTGATGCAGGATCACTTCTACTCCAAGGCCCATCTCCACCAGGCACTTCTCTCACTGGGAAGTTTGTTGCATCCCCTCCACTAAAGGAGGTGATTACCTGGAGGGTTGCTTTGAACCTTTCTTTCTCACCCATCAAGCTTCCCACTTGTCCAATTCATTCCATTTCCGAATATTTTGAAGCAATTCTTCAATTTGTGTTTTCATCCCTGGAATTCTAATATCAATTGTGTCCTTTTCATTAAAACACACCCAATAACTCCTTTGTAAGGTTAACATCTACCTCATACCTTTGGGCTTATTCCACTAGCTTGTCTTGAACTTTTCCTGCACGTTTAGTAATGTTCTTACACACAAACACGTTAATTCTCATAAAAAGTATCTAAACAAGCAAGTTCAAGATTTCCAATAATTATCTTGTCTAATTCTCATTTTAATTTCGCAGTGTCTACCAAATCCTCACTTGGCAGTGACTGATTTGTCCCCTGACTCAACTCTATAGTCTCTTGAAGGGTTGTCAGCACTGAAAGCCTTCACCCACTAATCTATTCATTTGGCACTAATAGTCTGTGTTACTACAGGAATTTTAGACACATTTCCATCTCCTTGTGCCCTGATGCTAAGATTTAGAGGCGGTTCCCAAATCAGTGTTCCAGAAGTTGGCATTTTCTGGTAAGTACCCATAGAATTACACCCTGAGAGACTCAGGGTCGAGTCTGTACTCGGCACACATGAAGTACTTGTGTGCATTGGGACCAAAGGGACAAATTCTCTAGTATCAGGACTTGCCGTAACTCTATTCAGCTCACCAACTGCACTTGGGATGGCCAAATTATAAGTTGTCTTTCCTGGACCCTCAGGGTTATACATATGAATCACAGGACCAATAGTAACTGGGATAGTAAAAGCATCAACAGTATTTGGGATAGAATCAACTGGGGCATGAATTTCAGAACCTTCTCCTCTTGCCTCATAAGGTACATTAGCCGGAGTGACCACCACAGGAGTAGGAGTCACATTAACTAGGGTAGTTGCAACCGCAACATTTCCATTGCCTCTAATGCCATTTCCATCCTCCTCCCCAACCTCATTATATGGGGGTTGGACGGTCAGACAATAACACATCCAAAAGACTGTCTCCAGAATCACTGTCACTGACCTCACTCATATCATCTGGGTCCTTTTGTTTTTTTGTCTTTTTTGTTTTCCTTTTCTCCCTCAACTTCTTCACTCGTCAAAGTTGGATACAGTCTAACTCCTCTATCATATCAGTTCTCCATCTCTTCTATTCAGCATCCCACCTAGCATCTACATAGGTAAACACAACTCTTTGGGATCTACCCTATTTCTCTTTCTCTCTGGCATGAGCAGCACGTACCCAAGCATTAAGTGCCTCATATTGTGTAGATCTAGAAGTTGGTTTTATCTAATACTGCACCATCCTCAGATTTTCAATCATTCTCAGATTGAATGTACCATATCGTGGAAACCTCAATGCATCTTCCTTTTCTGTGATGTTGTGCAGTTGACTAAGCCAAACACGTATATGGAGCAATATATTTATTGCCATGTCATGACCTGTGGTATCTCTTCTCTCTCCCAACTAGGAATAAGCACATCTCTTCTATACAAATCTTGCATAACCTTTAAACATTTTTTTTTTTTTTTTCAATCAGGAAATAATCCTGTAAGGAGTAACAAATGACAGTGCGACCCCTTATGATGTCTTCGACCAATAGCAGTGTGGCAATACACCAACCGACCTATACCAGCATGCAATGTGCCATCAGTTTTGCTCCTCGCAAAGGCTCACCCTCCTTTCCAATCTGCATACATCCTCTCTCTTCAACCTCACACATCTATATAAAAAGTACAATATAATAACCTATGTTTGCCCCATTAAAGAAACAACAGTTTCCAATCACACAAGAATTTGAAACACTTTGAATGAAACCTCAACCTGCTGGGTATCACCCAGATCATTGTATGTTCACTCTGCACATTAAGATCCACTATACCAATCACCTCACATTCACACAAAGATAAATCTCAATTTCAAATATGCCATTGACGATGTTTCACGTCCTCACCAACCACCAACCTTAGCAGAAAATTACAACATGGTTTCTTCTACAACTTTTAATACCATTCCAGTATCTTAGGCCATGTCAGCCCAATAACCACACTCCAACTACATTTGAAACATCTTGGCAAAACATCATCCAAATCCAGAAACACTGCAACTAAACCTAAACCACTGTAATTTGCGACTCTTTTGATACTCACTCCTCCATTGCTCATACAACACTCATCCAAATCTCCAAACCTCTGCCAATTCTCCTAGTCTGAGCATGGGAACTGGAGACTGGGCTCTGAGGATTATGGCCCATATTTATACGGTTTTAGTGCCGCATTTGCGTCATTTTCTTGACGCAAAAATGGCACAAACTTGCAAAATATAATTGTATTTTGTAAGTTTGCGCTGCTTTTGCGTAAAAAGATTATGCAAAAAGTATAAATATGGGCGTAAATATTCTAAAAACTAGGTTCCTAGCTCTCCTTACTTCAGGATACTAACCATCCCACACTACTACCAGCTGAGAACCCATTTGGACTATCTTCTATTTCCTCTGGTTCTGAATAATCCTTTTAGGAGTTCCAAGGGATAAGGAGGAACTCATCAACACTTTCCATCAATAAACAGTGTAACCCATTTGGCCAAACATTGAATCTCAGAGGCGGAATTCTAATTAAACATTTTTCATTACAAATTCAAAGACTTTATGCCGAGAATAGAAATATCAACAGTGTCAGCATAACTGAAACCTCAGTAGAAGTTCTGCAAGAGACAGATGTGCGTAGCATAAAGCCACTTCTGCCAAAGTAAAGTAGAGAGATCAGTACCCCTCCAAGTCTCTGGGGATCCGTTCTAGTCAAAGGGTAAAAAAGTTCTGTCTCACCTAACTAACTAAACACCACTTTAGACCTTGCAGAATGTTCAAGAGTTCATATCATAATCACCAGTAGTTTTCTATCTTCCATACACAGTTTGAAATTTTCAACTTCCGTTAGTCTTAATGTCATGAACCGAACATCAGGATGGCCTTGGGTACCCCCCGTGTCCAGGAGCTCAGAGGGGAGTTCTTCTTCACATCCTCAAGTTAGCACTTCTCGTCCTTGCTAACATACCCTCTCATACCCCTTTATCACAAAACTCACAACAGGCCTTTCATAAACTGTAGACCAGTGCAGACACACCTGCAAATAAAGAAAATACAACACAAGTAAAACTCAACATTGAAAGTTAAACATAGAAAAACATTTCAGGCCTTCTCAAGTCAATTTAAGATAGAATTCAATGCACATCCAAGTGCATGGCTGTTAGAAATGGGGTCTTTGGTTGACAGTCAGGTTACCCACTGTTCAAGCAAGGACCCTCACTCTAGTCAGGGTAAAAGAGACTCACCTTCAGCTAACCCCTGCTTACCCCCTTGGTAGCTTGGCAGAGCAGTAGGCTTAACCTCAGAGTGCTAGGTGTAAAGTATTTGTACCAACACACACAGTAACTTAATGAAAACACTACAAAATGACACAACACCGGTTTAGAAAATAGGAAATATTTATCTAAACAAAACAAGACCAAAACGACAAAAATCCAAGATACACAAGTCAAGTTATGAATTTTTAAAGATTAAACTCAAAAATAGCGCTTAGAAACAAAAATGCTTCAATGAGATGTTAACACGGCGTTGTGACGGAGTCGTTCCCAACAAGCCGACACCAGCGGCGCCGGACACGGAGTCGTGTAGACCCCCAAGTACAGTACCTTTGGTGAAGAGTGAAAAGAAGCCGAGGCGCGAAGTCAGGAATCGCGGCGTCTGTGCAAAACGTTGAATCCGTGCACTTCAAGCGGCGTCGGTCACGACGTGGTGCGGCGACTTCCACGGAGTCACGGACTTCAGCGGGGCGGCTGCGGCGGCGGGCCTGCGAAGAGTGTCGCGTTCCAGCAAAGGTCACGGCGTCGGGTGCAGGCAGCGTTACCGGATTCAGCAGCGGCGTCGGTCCGGAGTCGTCCGAAGTCGATTTCCTTGGATTTCCACCAGCTTTCCTTTCAAGGGCCCAGGGACTGGACAGGGCACCACTTGTCAGAGCAGGAGTCTCTCCAGAGACTCCAGGTGCTGGCAGAGAGAAGTCTTTGCTGTCCCTGAGACTTCAAACAACAGGAGGCAAGCTCTAACTCAAGCCCTTGGAGATTTCTTCACAAGATGGAAGGCACACAAAGTCCAGTCTTTGCCCTCTTACTCTGGCAGAAGCAGCACTGCAGGAAAGCTCCACAAAGCACAGTCACAGGCAGGGCAGCACGTCTTCCTCAGCTATCAGTTCTTCTCCAGGCAGAGGTTCCTCTTGGTTCCAGAAGTGTTTCTAAAGTCTGTAGATTTGGGTGCCCTTCTTATACCCATTTTAGTCTTTGAAGTCACCTTTCTTCAAAGGGGACTCACACCTACTTGTGAAATCCTGCCTTACCCAGGCAAGTCATCAGACACACAGCAGGGGGTTGGAGCCGGCATTGTCAGAGGCAGGCACAGTCCTTTCAGATGAGAGTGACCACTCCACCCCTCCCTCCTAGCAGAGATGGCTAATCAGGAAATGCAGGTTACACCCCAGCCCCCTTTGTGTCACTGTCTGGTGTGAGGTGAAAAACAACCCAACTGTCAAACTGACCCAGACAGGGAATCCACAAACACGGCAGAGTCACAGAATGGTTTAAGCAAGAAAATGCTCACTTTCTAAAAGTGCCATTTTCAAACGCACAATCTTAAAATCAACTTTACTAAAAGATGTATTTTTAAATTGTGAGTTCAGGGACCCCAAACTCCACATGTCCATCTACTCTCTAGGGGAATCTACACTTTAATCATATTTAAAGGTAGCACCCATGTTATCCTATGAGAGAGACAGGCTTTGCAACAGTGAAAAACGAAATTGGCAGTATTTCACTGTCAGGACATATAAACCACATTACTATATGTCCTACCTTATCCATACACTGCACCCTGCCCTTGGAGCTACCTAGGGCCTACCTTAGGGGTGCCTTACATGTAAGAAAAGGGAAGGTTGAGGCTTGGCAAGTGGGTACACTTGCCAAGTCGAATTTACAGTGTAAAAATACACACACAGACACTGCAGTGGCAGGTCTGAGACATGATTACAGAGCTACTTATGTGGGTGGCACAACCAGTGCTGCAGGCCCACTAGTAGCATTTGATTTACAGGCCCTGGGCACCTCTAGTGCACTTTACTAGGGACTTAACAGTAAAACAAATATGCCAATCATGGAGAACCAATTACATACAATTTACACGGAGAGCATATGCGCTTTAGCACTGGTTAGCAGTGGTAAAGTGCTCAGAGTTGAAAAGCCAACAGCAACAGGTCAGAAAAAAATAGGAGGCAGGAGGCAAAAAGACTGGGGATGACCCTGCATAAGCAAAAGTCCAACAATGGCTATACGTGCAATCCTCTTTAAAAGTACAATAAATGTTAAATAACTGTAATGATATTATGAACTGTGATACCATAATCCCAATACATTGAGTATGAATGCATACATGTGTTAATTTCCAATCAATAAATGTCATTAACATGCAAATAACTTGTTCACTTTTCTACTTATAAGTGCACCTCAGAAATATGACTTTTCAATTCAACACGTTAACAGGAATACATTAGAACACATGTTATATATGTCATTGATTACATCGTCATGTCATTTCTGGAACACACAATGGCACAGCCAAGTTATGCTCTATTAGCTCTTTCCTGTTTCTCTTGTCCTATTCATAAAAAAAAACTTCAAACTCAGAACCTTCAGTCAGTATCTCAGTTTATTCTTTTTCACTAATCTGCTAATTCTCATTTTCATTCTTTCTCTTTCTTGCTCCAGAAGCTCTGGAATTCCCTTCATATCGCTGTCCTAATTGTGCTTTCTCATCTTTACTTTGGAGGGCGTCTGTTAACCTCTTGCAGCTTTCCCATTTTGTCTTGGCATCTTGTTGTCCATGTATAATTGTCTATTTTCCCTAAATAGTGTGCTGTTTGCAAATTTTTTGAATGGTGCTGTGTCTGCTGTGGACAACCTGTTTGTCTCCTGGGGACCCCTTAACTTTACCAACTATTACATGGGGAGGTCTCAGTGATTCTCAGATAGCTGCTAACCAGTGTTTACTTCCAGGTAAATGGGAGTCCGAAAACTGTTGAGTAGAGGGGGCTGAACCTGTGGGGAGTCAGTCTCTTGTAAGGAACACCCGAACAACATTTTTTTTCAGTGGCGATGTTTCTGGGAACTTGTCCTAAAGATGTCGTAAAGGAAAATCTGCCTTTACCTCTTTTTAAAATTAAAATTTCCGTCATAATTTAAACTGGAACGCAGCTTCATATGAAGGTCAGCGAGTCTGGTTTTAGCCACTGACTTTTGTGGAGCTCTTTGTTGCTGATGACCATGATTGGCTAAGGGCATCCACAGACATATTCGATTATGAAGATCTGAATGAGAAGAATCACCAACTTGAGACCAGTCACCTGCCGATCAGCACTGTTTTTTTAATTAATCCACAGAAGAATTTTGAGCTGCAACTTAGAATTTGTCCATGCCCTCGGGTACCAGATCTCCTGAAACTCAAGTCATACACCACTTTCAGGATAGTTACAATTGACAAACCTCTATATTTTTTCTAGTTGTGAAGGTAAACATCTCCACCATATTCTTCTCTGGGTCAGCCAGGTTGTGTGGTCTGTACTGGTGAACTCTTTTGAAGATGCTTTAAAATGTTTGTCTTCAAAACCACCTGGCTATCAAAGTAAGTTATAGTTACCAAAGACAGCATATACAAGCCACAAGCCAGACAGAAGTAGAAAGGAAGACTGTAGAACCCAATGCAATAAACCAAATGTAATATTTATTTGAGAGACCAATTCAAGTTTATGCAGCAGACAACTATTCTGGAAACAGGACTGACAGTCTGATTTAGATATGGCGGATGGGTTACTCCATCCCAACAGTGACAGATATCCCGTCTGCCAAAATCTAAGTCCCATAGGATACAGTGGGATTTAGATTTTGGCAGACAGGACATCCGTCACTGTTGTGACGGAGTAACCCTTCAGCCAACATTGAAATCAGGTGGCACATGTTATAGATCTTTGTAGTGGGGCAAAATTTGAAGTGCCTGTTCACATCATATGGAGGTTTGCCCCACTGAATAATGTTATTTCACAATAAAAAGCCGTTTCAGATTTCAGTTCACTGAGCAAGTGCCAGTCTAGGAAGCTGTACCCAATAAAGTTGTCCAATTAAGATGCCTTGAAGCTGAGAAAATGCTTTAGGTGGGAACTCATTAAACCAGGATGTAAGGTCCCTAAGTCAACAATTTCCTTTCTACTGGTCATATCTTCTGGTAATAAATATGTAGAACAATGCTATCTTAATTTATAGTAGCTGTCCAGTGAAATATTGATGTTGGTGAATACACTCAATAGGTTCTTAAAATGAAGATGCTTGTTAATTATAAAAATGCTCTGTGTCAACAGAGTGGTCATTCTTAATCAGTTCTTTTTGGGGCACTGAAGATTGTAAGGAAGGTTTCACTTTAGACAAACTACATAAACTGCAGAACAAGAATACAGGGCAACAGAAACAGGGAGGAAGGCAAAGATGAATGTGAAATAATCTGATGACTCTAAGCAAAAGGCTGGCAGCAGGATAAAGGAGTAGATGTGAAGCTCTGCATAAACATTTGTTTTCACTTTTGCTGCATAATGCCCAAATCAAAATTACAGAGAATGTTTGAGCTGCACGGACGATGGTGATGTCTTTGGCTTGTGAAATGCGAAAACCACTATTCTTCGTGTGCTTTTCCTATCTTTCAGCTCCGAAGAATACACTCATTTCAGTTTTTGGAATGACCTCCGGAGGTGGACTTCCTTCATGACTCTACTGCATGTGAAAGTAGAGTCTCCCCTATAGGGATATCTGATCAACCTCTGGCTGATGCAAGCAAATTTGTCATTGTTGATCAAGGAATAAATAAAGCAAGGACTTATGAGCACCAACATAAAAGGCATATCACCATCCCATGACACTAAAAGAGAAAGCAGGAGATAATCACCTCCACCACATGCAGAATTTCAAAGCAATGCAGCAGTATTCCCTAGCCCTAAGGCAAGGCAAAGTGCATCTCAAACACATCCACCACCAAACAAGCTCATAAAGACCACCTGAAGTTCCAGTATTATCTATGGAAAGTCACCTTCTACCGGGCTTCTGTACAAACAACGAACGTACCCCAAAACATCACTCTCAGCTGCACCTCAACATACAACTTAAATCACTCAGAATGTATTGCATTGATATTTTTTAGAGCCTGATTTAGATTTCGGCTGACCGGTTACTCCGTCACAACGGTGAAGGATATCCCGTCCACCGAAGTATAAATTGTATTATTTCCTATGGGATTTATATTTTGAAGAATGGGATATCCGTCATGGTTGTGGCAGAGTAACCCATCCACTGAAACGTCTGAAAATCAGACCCTGCAGCTTTCTTAAATGGAATTAACAGAACTGCAACAGGGTAGTTCCACAATGAAATGTTCCTATAGTGACATGAGATAAATATCTCAAAAGTACATTTTCTAAACGATTCCTTGCAAGCTTTGCAAATAAAGAAAAATATTAAAACATTATAAAATACCTCATTAACAATCCATGCTTGCCAGTACACCCAGTCTAGAATTGTTTGGCAGGCCTATATTTTTATGTGGAGTTCCACTCCCAACTGTGCAGTCTCTGCACTCATAAACCTACTATTAAAATGCAGTTTTGTAAATATTGAAGAAGCATAAATTACATAAAAGTGTAAGTTTACTTTTGTGAATGAGGCCCTGGGAGTTCATACTAAGAACAGCAGGTATATTTTAAAGCATGCAGTGCATTTATGACCAAGTTCAATGCTGAGGTGAAAAGGGAGAGAGTTCAATGGAAATTAATTTTGAGCGTGTAGAGACCTCTTGTTTCTCATCTTCTGATCTGAATAAGTTAATTGCCAATGATCTTACGTGACTGGTAGACTGGTCAGGTAGTAATAATCTCTTAAGGTAGTCAGGGATTTGTGTTCTTTAACAACAGCCACAGTAATGATATTGTAGTCATGGCGATGTGCTCAGAGTGCTTCATGCTAAATCTTAAACAGGTGTAACATTTCAAGTTTAGAAAAAGTTTTCCTACTAATTTCATTTAAGTAGCCCTTCATTGCACACGGAAAACTGTCATGTAACACTATAAATGTCATTTTAAGTAAGGCAGACCTACTGGCTTTGTCAAAGGATCAGAAGCCCAAGATATAAAAAGCAGACCTGTTGGTTTTATCAAAGGCTCAACACATCAAAATATAAAGCAGACTTTTGGGCTTTGTCAAAAAGTTACAAATAACTATTTTATCAGAAACAAAATAACCAAATACATTCAACAAAGAAACCTCCGCTCAAGATTGGCACCCACCTTAGAACACAACTATACAAGAAAAAGACTGTAGGTGGTACATCCTTCTCCATTCAAGCAGCCAAACTATGGAATTCATTACCCCCAACTATAAGAGCCACAGATAATGATCTTGTCTTCAGAAAACTACTCAAGAGTTGGCTCTTTCTTTCATAACCACCATATTCAAACAGCTATGGACTGCATATGCCTATGTTGATAAACATTTTTTATCTGATTATGTGTATATTCTAGTTATATATAGTTCTTTAGAAAATATGTATTGCTACTATGTCATAGCAATAAACTACACACATACTCTTAAAACATGTTTAACTAATGCATATGTACTCATGGTTTAACTATGTATATGTATGTACATATATGTGTGCATATGTGTGTATGTGTGTGTGTGTGTGTGTGTGTATATATATATATATATATATATATATATACATGTGTGTGTGTGTTATTCTATGCTTAACATGTTCATAGGTCATTGCATAGTTCCTAGATAAGTTGTTATATTAGATACTTCTGAATCTCTGCTCTCATTTTATATTACACTTTGTCTACCCATCACCATATGTCATGTCTCTATCAATCCATCCTCCATTCCCACTCTGACACATCCCAAATCCATTCTACTACTTTCATCTCCTAAATAACCCTGCCTAAGCTGTTCCCTCCTCTTCCACATCTAACTCACCCAAACCTCACTTTACTACCATGATCTCCCAAACAACCATACTAAATTCTCCCTCATTTATCTCACCATTAACTCATCCAAAACCCCTCCTGCTACTATGATCCACCTAACCCTTTCCACAGACTCTTCCCTCTTTCATCCCCCCTTTACTCATCCCAAGCCTAAATCCTATTACCATAAACTCCCAATTAACACTTCTGCATTCTTCCCTCCTCCACCACTCCATTACTCCAGTCAATCCAACAAACAAACACACATATCCGCGGCTCAAATTAACTCATAATAATACTAAAACTGTACACATATTTCCCTTTACTAATCCACCACTAATTCCTTTTGGGTTCCGGAATAGAGTGCTACTTGCCGAAAAGCGATTCAACGCCTCTTCAGGGCTAGTAAGCGCTATATAAATACTATTACAATACTAAACAATAATCAAATCTCCATTTTGTAAATTCATACAATGCAAGGTTTAATAATAGTGATTTATACACTATTTTCAATAAAGAATTTTTTTAAACAAATGATCGTGCCCTTGAGTGTTTTTCTTACATTTTTTAGGCCACAAGGTGCAGCCATAGAGCCAGACACAAAAGTTCCCTTCACTTTATCTGAAGAGCAGACAGCTCAACCTCTGAGTGTGTCAAAAAATGAATTATAGTAAGCTCTCCTGGGGTCATGGATACAGTGGTTCAGGAGACTTACTGTGGTTTTTTTTAGTGTTGCTGTGGGGCCACTGCATTTCAGGCAGCACTCGACAACATTAAAAAAAAATGCCTGGTGGTGTCACAGCCCCTTCTAGGTGCACCACCAGGATCACAAAATTATAACTAAAGTGTCTTTACAAGGGATTATTTGGCGTCCCTTGCCTGGTGCAGTGAATAATACATTAACAGCTCTCACTACTCATTTCTTCTTTTTTTGTTTATTGTTTTTATTTTAGGAGTACCAGTCCCACCCGGGACACCCACACTTTCTAATACCTTTGGGTCCACGTGGGGAGACCCAAGAACTCCATGGCCCCTGCCATCTCCCAGCCCAGCATCCATACTGTGTGTCAGTGGTAGTCAGATGTTATTTTACAGTGGGTGTCCCAGTGCCCACCTGGGATGCCCATGCCATTAGTAAATGTCAAGGCCTTGGGGGGAACCAAGGCCCGTGCGACCCCTACCAGCCCCACAGCCAACATATATCTTTGGTACCGTGGGATCAGGCACTGTTCCTTTGCTCCCACCCGGAGGGAGCAGTTATTTTCTCTGCCCTTGCCGGGTGGGAGCAAAGCTGGGCAGGAAATTAAATTTGGGGTACGTGAAAAGCAGTGTCCCACCAGATGGGATCCGTGGGACACTGCTGCCATCAGCTCTGGGGATGGGCTGCCCAGGACCATAGAATGGCTTGGGGGAGGGGCACCCAACTAAAAATACGTTTTGGACACAGGTGGTGGGGTCCAAACAGCCTTTAAATTGCCATGGAGAAGGGTCCCATGCCTTCACCATTTAACACATTTTTGGACGCCAAAGGAAGAACTCTTCAGGCCATAATATGGCTCAGGGAAGGGGCCACACTCCTCCCTACGTCAAAAAAGAAATCAGCAATAAGCAATGGGGTTTCTATGGCCTAAAAATGGCTCAGGGAGGGGGAGCTGCATGCCCTCCTCCCCATTAAAAGGAAAGTATCCCCGAGGATGGTGCCCCGGGCCTTAAAATGGCTCAGGCGGGGAGCTGCTTGACCCCCTCCTCAAAAGGTTACGCCGACCGCGCTCGGAATGTGGTCCACCCGAGGGATTTAAAAATTGAAAAGTACGGGAGGCTGCCATTTTCTTTTTTTTGTTAGTTTTACAGTGGATCCTCTGTGGATCCATTGTACAACAAAAACACAATTTACTGTCTTTGGCACCCCAAACTGGTCTAGTGGGGCACAGTACCCCTACCCTGCCTCTTATATTTTTTTAATCTTTCTTCAGGACAGGGAACTGAGTCTTGAAGTCTCAAAATGACTGCGACCACATGTTTGTTGATGTGGTGGCAGCCAACCATATCATATCTTTGATTTGCTGGATCCGCATCTCCATATCTACATGCAGTTTGAAATGTTACTTTCTCAGAAAATACTGAACAGATTTACACCAAATGAAAAAAAACATGCTTTCTGTATCACGATCCAGCTTTCTGGCAAATTTGGTGTAATTCCGTTCAGCTGCTTTTGCTGTAAGTGTGTATATGTATACATATATAGGGGTTGCTTTTACTCATTCCAGGTTGGCTTGGATGGTATTTTACCAGTCCAAGGCTGTAATACTGTGCCTGGAGTGGTAAATGGCTTCTGTCATTTTACAGCTCGGCGAGGATGGCACTGTGTCAATCCTATGCTTAAAGATTTTGCTGTACAAATGCCAAAATACTTTATCCCTTGCTAGCTCAGCGTGGATAGCACTGTGCTGATCCTATGCTTAAAAACTTTGCTAGATAAACAGACATTTGAGGTGAGCAAATCTACAGTTTGTCACTGGTGTACCATGGTGCTCCTTACTGGAGCTGTTCTCCACTGAAACTTGGGAACTAGCCAGAGTTCTCTCTTTTTTTTCATAATTTATGAGTCACTCTAACCCTGAAAGGGCTTTGTTTTGACTTATACTGAGTGCTCCCTTGTGTCTGAACAAAACAAAACCTCTCTGAAGAGCTCTAATGAGAGCAAAACCTGTATCACGGGTTGCTTTTACTCATTCCAGGTTGCCTTGGATGGTAATCTATCAGTCCAATGCTGTAATACTGTGCCTGGAGTGGTAAATGGCTTTTGTAATTTTAAAGCTCAGCGAGAATGACACTGTGCCAATTCTATACTTAAAGATTTTGGTGTACAAATGGCAAAAGACTTTGGCCCTCATTACAACCCTGGTGGTCGGTGATAAAGAGGCGGTAATACCGCCAACGGGCCTGCGGTAACAACCACCAAATTATGACCATGGTGGTGATAACTCAGATAGATAGCCACTTTACAATGCCAACCGCCAGGGCGGAAACAACAGGCACCACAGCAGTAGCCGCCTACAGCCAGGCGGAATTTAATGTTCCACCCACCTTTTCAGGGGCGGTACCAACAACATCAAAAGCCTGGCGGAAACACTGCACAGAAGGGAAAGGACTCACCTTTGGAGATACAGGGAAGAACCACGCCGCCATGGAGCCCGAACTTCAAATATTCCCTATGATTTTCTACGTCCTGCTCCACCACGAACACCAACGATGGCGAAAACGACCACAGTGAGTACAGCCACCTAGCACTCAGGGGAGGGAGAGAGGAAAAAGAGAGTGACACACACACGCACCACACACACCCCCACCTCCAGCACCATACACACAATCAGCTGCAGTAATAAAACATATTTACCCCGTACCCCTGAGGAATAATGCAAGGACTTCAGGAATGTGCAAAAGTGAGTGTAATAATAACACAGTAGAAATACAAAAATGCAATGTAATGGTATATACATATGTACAGTTCAAGGGACATTCCCCAGTCCTCATTGTGCATGGGCCACAGGGCAACAGGCCAAAGTTCAAGTCCCCACTTGTCACCGGCACCAACACAGAGAGAACACTGCAGGGGCATCAGTTGGAAAATAGGCAGGCACCTCAGGGGGACGAGAACGGGGGGATACCTCAGCCGGCAAATGGAACAACACCACTGGTTCTGGAGGGGGCAACATGTCCTGTGCTTGGTCTTGGGGAGTGCAAGGCCACAGTCTCTCAAGTGGGTGACTTGCCCACATGCTCTGGAGGGGGCTCCATGCCCTGTGCTTGGTCCTGGGGAGTGCAAGGCCACAGTCTCTCAAGTGGGTGTCTTCCCAACGGGTTCTGGAGGGAGCATCCTGCTCTGTGCTTCTGATCCTGGGGAGGCTGGGGTAGGTGGGTGTCTTACCCACTGGTTCTGGAGGGGGCATCATACTCTGTGCATCTTATCCTGGGGAGGCTGGAGTTGATGGGTGTCTTACCCACTGGTTCTGGAGGGGGCATCATGCCCTGTGCTTCTGTTCCTGCGGAGTGCAAGGTCACAGTCTTTCAGCTGGGTGTCATACCCACAGGATTTGCAGGGGGCAGGCCGCACAGCAGCCCATGGAGGCAGGACTACATACTGTCCGCCGGCAGTGACGGCTGCTCAGTGGTGGTGGTGATGCTGCTGGTGGTGGTGGGAGGAGGCTCCAGCCCACCCCCTACAGCCTCGGATGGCTGCCCACTGCTGGTGATGGTGGTGCTGCTGCTGCTGGTCGGTGTGGAGGGAAGCTCCAGCTCATCCCCTGCAGGCTCGGATGGCTGCCCACTGGTGGTGGTTGTGCTGCTGTTGCTGGTGGTGGTGGGGGGAGGCTCCAGCCCAGCCCATCCCCTGAAGCCTCAGACGGCTGCCCACTGCTGGTGGTGGTGCTGCTGCTGGTGGTTGTGGAGGAGACTCCAGCCTATCCCCTGCAGCCTCAGATGGCTGCCCACTGGTGGCAGTGGTGCTGGTGGTGGTGGGGGAAGGCTCCAGGCCATCCCCTGCAGCCTCGGATGGCTGCACAACCATGGTTGGTGGTGGGGGCTCAGTCTGAGTCCCTGCACCAGGCCCCTTGTCCTTCCTGCCTGCTGGTGCAGGCCCTTGCCCTTCCTGGCAGCAGCTTGGGATGGCTCCTTGCCCTTCCTGGCAGCAGCTGAGGATGGCTCCTTGCCCTTCCTGGCAGCAGCTGGGGATAGCTCTTTGCCCTTACTGGCAGCAGCTGGGGATGGCTCCTTGCCCTTCCTGGCAGCAGTTGGGGATGGCTCCTTGCCCTTCTGGGCAGCAGCAAGGGCAGGCACCCTTTCCTTGAGGCTGCCTCGTGCCCTTGATCCTTTCCCACCACGAGTGGGTGTGGAGACTACTGGGCCCGTGGACTGGGTGGCTGAGGTGCTTTTTTCCATCCTGGCCAGAGGTGAAGGACGGGGGGGTAGGGAAGAGGTGGGGAGGAATAACTTTTTAGGGACATTAAGGCGGGAAGAGAGAGAAGGTTTGGGAGTGGAGGAAGAGGGAGTGGTTGTAGGAGATGTCTGTCTGCTGTGTTTGGCTGTAGGTGGATGGGCTGGATGCTGTTGTGAGGTGGATGGCTGTTGAGTGTCTGAGTACTTGCGTTTGTGTACCTTGGGGGGACACAGGCACAGTGGGGGAGGACACAGGGGACGTGTGCATGGCTGTTGTAGAGGTGTCTGCCAGTGAGATGTGTGTTCTACTAGGTGTGGTGGTGATGCTGGTAGTGGATGAGGATATAGTGCATGCTGGTGTGAGTGTAGACACAACTGGCAGGGAGGTGGAAGAGGAGGAGGAGGGGGACAAAGTGGAAATTGTGGATGTTGGTATGTCTGCATCTGGATGGTGTTTGTGTAAGTGCCCGTGGGATGATGTGTGGTGCTTGTGTTTGCCTGTGCCACTCTTGTGTGTTGATTTGTGTGCATGCTCATCTCCCTGTGTGCTTGGGATAGGTTGGGGTTGAGGGGAATGGGATTGGGATTGGGAAGCAGAAGTTGGAGGGGGAGGGTGGAAACAGGGACAACGGCTGCCATCAGAGTGGAGGCCAAAACCTGGATTGATCTCTGTTGGGCCGCCAAGCCAGTGTGAATGCCCTCCAGGAATGCAATTGTCTGTTGCATTTGGGCTGCCAGCCCCTGGATGGCATTCACAATGGTTGACTGCCCTACAGAGATGGATCTCAGGAGGTCAATAGCCTCCTCAGTCAGGGCAGAGGGCTGACTGGGGCATGGACTGAGGTGCCTGGGGCAAAGAAGATGCTCACCTTCCTGGGTGAGCGGGCATGGGCAACTCGTTGAGGGGCTGCTGGGAGGGCGGTGCTGGTATGGGGGTGGCGGATGCACCTGTAGCTAGGGTGGTCACAGAGGTGTCCGCCACCACCAGGGAACTTCCATCGGAGGAGGTATCTGTGTCCGAACTGTCCCCTCCTGTCTCTGCTGTGGTGCTCCCCTATCCCTCCGTCCCACTGGTGCCCTCAGCATCGGTGGACTCCGCCTCCTGGATTCTGTGGGATGCAGCTCCCTCCATTGCCGGTACCTCTGCTCCTCCGCCAGATGTTGCTAAATCACATACGGACAGGGTGACAAAACAAAAAGGTGGGGAGAGACAAAGGAAATACTGGGTCAGTGGCTGCACCAACATCACTGTTGGCGTGCACACCACTGTCACACACAGGGAACAGCCCTAGGCACTATGCATTGTACTACCAGTTATAAGGCTAGCCACCACAGCATGGGGAGGGGAACATACCGCCAAACGCAGCACACCTGGGACCCACACAGCCCTGACCAGTTGTGCATGCCTGCAAGCTAGGTAGCAGGATTATCACTTCAGATCCCTGCCCAACATGGGACCTACTCTGCAATGTCAGGCCTGGCCTAGGAGAACCCACTGACACACATCCCCCACCCAGATACCACCCTACCATGCGTAAGTTGTAATGATGGGCACTGTACTCACCCCCTTGTGGCTGCTGTGATGTCCTCAGCGCCCATCCAGCACCGGATAGGCCACTGCCAGTATGCGGGCCATCGGGGGGTCAGAGTTCGACGAGCACCCCTTCTTCATTGGGAGGCCATCCCCACCTGGGCCTCTGCCGTCTCCCATGCCCAGCGTCTCAGGTCCTCCCACCGTTTCGACAGTGGGTGTTTCGCCTGTCATAGACCCCGAGGGTCCGCACAGCGTGTGAATGGCACATCATATACCCTTCTTTTGGTGGGCGCTGACCTGCAGAGAAATACACATCGGAAATGGTATCAGTCAGACCGTCCTGCCTGTTACACTTATGGCCCACGATACCCCTTCACATTGCCATTTACACACACATGGCCCAGC
This sequence comes from Pleurodeles waltl, assembly GCF_031143425.1. Lineage (NCBI taxonomy): Eukaryota > Metazoa > Chordata > Amphibia > Caudata > Salamandridae > Pleurodeles > Pleurodeles waltl. The sequence goes on from NC_090442.1 coordinate 455,755,146, forward strand.
ACGCAATCTGTATGCCGCCCAGGGGACATCCACCCACCCCCCTACACGAGGTCTTCACACACACCAATGCATGCATTCATGCCACTTGCATCGTGCTCACAGTGTACTCACCTGTTGGTCTGGAGGCCCGTACAGCAGTCCGTACTTGGGTAGGACCCCATCCACCAGTCGCTCCAACTACGCCGAGGTGAAGGCAGGGGCCCTTTCCCCAGTCACACGAGCCATGGTAGGTTCCAGGCACAGGTCACAGCAGCACATGCAGTGTAGGTCCTTTCCTATGGAAGGTCAGGTAGCAAGTGAGTGATCAGATAGAAAAGACATCCGTGATGGTGCATCCCATCACCGCCAGCGTACATCACCATTGGCCACTGAACCCCATAGGGCCCAATGTTAACAGCAGCGGTTCCCGACCACCTCCCGCAATGGCGCACAATGTCAGCAGAATTACCTCACTTCCACCCTTTTAAGGGGGGGCAAGGCCCTGGATAATAACTGCGTTGCAGTTGAAAATTGGACATACAGGTCAAATCCCACTTACCCATTACAAAGTAACATCATGCATTGTACTGTTGTGGCTCCGATGTTCAGTTTTTGACCAGCTCCGATGTTCAGTTCTTGACTGGCTCGTCACTCTTTTGTCGCTCAGACTGCAACCGCTGTGGATGAATAGGAGATGGAGACATACCCCGTGCACAGACCCCTAGTGGACTTGGCAACAAAGGTGGACAAGCACATTATCCTCACCTATAGACTGGACAGGGCCACAATCACAGAGCTGTGTGTCCAACTGGAGCCTGACCTGATATCTGCTATCTGTCACCCCACTGGGATCCACCCTCTTGTGCAACTCCTACCTGTGCTTAATTTTTTGGCAACTGGTTCTTTCCAAGTGACAGTGGGCTTGGCTGCACGAATGTCACAGCCAATGTTCTCAAAAGTGCTGACAAGAGTGTTGTCTGCCCTGATTAAACACATGTGCAGCTACATTGTATTCCCCCAGGTGGAGGATTTGGCCACAGTGAAGGCTGGCTTCTATGCAATGGGACATATCCCCAACATAATTGGGTCAATTGATGGAACACATATTGCATTTGTCCCCCCACCCAGCAAAATGAACAATTGTACAGAAATCGTGAGAGTTTCCACTCCATGAATGTCCAGATGGTGTGCTTGGCGGACCAGTACATCTCCCATGTCAGTGCTAAGTATCCTGGGTCTGTGCAGGATGCCTTTATCCTGAGGAATAGCAGCATCCCAAATGTGATGGCCCAACTACAGAGGCACCGTGTGTGGCTAATAGGTGAGCCCTGGTTCCCACCCTGTAGATGTTGGTGTATGGGTATGGTGTGGGCCATATAGGATAGTGTGTGGCTAAATGTTGTCCCTCGATATTTGCAGGTGACTCAGGTTACGCCAACCTATCATGGCCACTGACCCCTGGGAGGAATGCCAGGACAGGGGCAGAAGAACGTTGCAATGAAGCACATGGGCGAATAAGAAGGATAATTGAACGGACCTTTGGCCTCCTGAAGGCCAGGTTCAGGTGCCTCCATCTAACTGGGGGATCCCTGTGCTACTCACCCAAGAAGGTCTGACAGATAATCATGGCATGCTGCATGTTGCACAACCTTTCCTTGAGACGCCATGTGTCTTTTCTACAGGACGAGGGGCTGGAGATGGACGTGTGGGAGCAGTGGATCCTGTTGACAGTGAGGATGAGGAGGCAGAGGATGAGGATGTGGACAACAGAACTGCAGTGATTCGACAATACTTCCAATGACACACAGGAAAGACAGTGTTGCTTCACATTTCATTGTCATTATTTAGATTATCTTTGGCACTGGCATGCTGTTATTTCCCATTTCCATGCCCACTCACTGTCCCGTTTGGTAACTCATTTTGCAGATGTTGGTGCCCCACTATCGCTCCTGGTGTGATCACTGCAGCCAACTACAGGTCTTTCCTATTTGAACATTACTGTACATTTGAATTGCAATGTTTGAACCTAGTTAAACGAATACATACTAAACTAAGTTTGACAAACTTCATACTTGTATTTTTTCAAAGGGTGTTTATTTAAGTGCTAAGAAGTAGAGGGGCAAGTGCTTTGGAATGGGGTGATGATGGAGGAAAGTCCAGGGTATAGTTCCAGTCTATTTGTAGCACAGGTGCATTGTCCATGGGGACATAGGAAGGGTAGCAATGGCAGTTCAAGGTGGATAGGGTGACTGTGTGGGACACAAGGGTGACAATCAGGAGAGTCTTATTTCTTGGCAGGGGTCTTGGCAGCAGTCTCTGGCTTCTGCCTGGATCGAAGGGAACATTTGCGGGTGGTTCTCCTTCTGCAGGGGGAGGGGTGCTGGTGGCCTGTTGGTCCTGTGGCAGGGCCTCCTGTCCACTAGCGGCAGCAGAGGTGGAAGGCAGTTCAGATGTCTGGCTAGTGGCAGGGGCCCACTGCTGTGAGGCTGCTTCCCTCATAATGTTGGCCATGTCTGCCAGCACCCCTGCTATAGAGACCAGGGTGGTGATGATGGCCTGCAAGTCCTCCCTGATCCCTGGTACTATCCCTCCTGCAGCCGCCTGTTCTCCTGCACGTTGTCCTGGATCTGGCCCAGTGTATCCTGGGAATGTTGGTAGGCTCCCAGGATCTCTGCAAGTGCCTCCTGGAGAGTCGGTTCCCTGGGCCTGTCCTCCCCCGGGCACACAGCAGTCCTCCCAGTTTCCTTGTGCCTCTGTCCCCTGAACCGTGTGCCCACTGCCACTGACCCCAGGTCCCTGATTGTCTTGAGTATGAGATGTGCCCTGGGGTTCCTGTAGTGGTGGACACACTGCTGATTGACGTGTCCTGGGGACAGAGGTATGGGTATGCTGGGTGTTGTGCTATGGTGGTGTTTCCAGATGGGGGAGGCTCTGTGGTTGTCTGGGACTCTGCCTGGGTAACCGACTGTCCAGAGGTCTCTGATGAGCCAGGTTGGTCATCCAGATCCAGTTGCTGTCATCACTGTGGGCCTCTTCAGTTGGGGGACTGGATATTGCTGGCACCTCTTCGCCACTGACATTGGCTGGGATACCTGTGGGGATGTAAATGCAGTGTTATTGTTGCTGTGTGTGACATATTGTGCATCGGTGTGTTGCCCTCTTTGTTTGTATTTGCCCTGGCAGCTTTCACTTGTGTACGTTGGTGTATGGTGGGATGATTAGTTCTCTCTAGTGTGCATGCTTTAGTGATAGGTGTCCATGCAGGGCTGTGAGTGGTGTCCATGCATTGGTAAAGCAAGCAGGGCTTGGCATTGGGATGAGTGAGATGTGATGGTGGGGGGTGTGGGAGGTGGTGGAGTGATGGGAGTGAGGGTGAGGGTATGTGATTGCATGCAGCTGGGGGGTGATAGTAGTAAAGAGTGGACTTACCAGAGTTCAGTCCTCCTGCTACTCTGGACAGGCCCTCAGGATTCATGATTGCCAAGACTTGCTCCTCCTATGCTGTTAGTTGTGGGGGAGGAGACGGGGGTCCACCACCAGTCCTCTGTACAGTGAGTTGGTGTCTTGCTGCAATTGAACGCACCTTCCCCCGTAGGTCATTCCACCTCTTCCTGATGTCGTCCCTTGTTCTGGGGTGCTGTCCCACGGCGTTGACCCTGCCCACGATCCTCCACCATAGCTCCATCTTCCTAGTAATGGATATCTGCTGCACCTGTGCTCCAAATAGCTGTGCCTCTACCCAGATGATTTCCTCCACCATGACCCTTAGCTCCTCCTCTGAAAATTGGGGTTATCTTTGTGGTGCCTGAGTGTTGTGTGAGTGGTGTAGGTGAGGGTGTGTCGGGGGATGTGTTGGGGTGTGTGATGTGGGGTGCATGGGTGGTGTATAGGTGTAGGTGGTGTGTGGCTCTGGTTTTGTCTGTAGTTGTGGTGTCTGTCTCGTGCCAATGGTTTGTATTCGTAAAGAGTTGTGGGTACTGTGGGTGTGTGTTTTATAGTGGTGTTGGTGTGTGGGTATGGTGTGTGTATCGGTGTCAGGTGTGTGTTATTTAAATTGTCCAATGTAGTGTTGTTTTGTTTGTTTGTGTGTATTTTGAGCACGGCAGTATGAAGCGCCAATGGTTTACCGCCATTGAATGTCCGCCATGGTGATTCATGGGTCATAATGTGGTGGGCGTTGTTCCTTTGGCGTAACGGTGTGGGTTTTGAGACTGCCAGTTTATCACTGACCTTTGGTGTGGCAGACTTGTGTCTGAGGCTGAATAGTGACGGATTGGTGTGTGTGTGTCATCATATGGTGAACGGATATCAGCTGCTGCGGCGGTATGTTGGAAGCAGTCAGCATGGCAGTAAGTGGGATTTACTGCCAATGTCATAATGAGGGCTTTTGTCCCTATCTAGCTCTGCATGGATAGCACTGTGCTGATCCCATGCTTAAAAACTTTGTTATAAAAACAGAAATTTGAGTTGAGCAAATATATATATATATATAAAAAATATAAATAAGGCTATAAGGATATATATATATATATATATACATATAAAACATAAATAAGGCTATAAGGCTGGAGGTCGCAGTACTGGAAAACCAGAAGGGGGTGTCGGAAGATGCAGCACACAGGAATGGTTCCAACACTCTTGGAAGTTCACAGTACTTTTATTGTTTTTTGTAGATGTCTGCCATAACGAGTTTCAGCCACTGAACTAAGCCTTGTTTACATATGAGAGAGCAATATTGAAAATATGTTATATACACACTCGCTATGTAGCAGAAATAAACTATTTATGCAGATATAATAATAATGATGCAGCTTGATACCAAAATTAAACAAAAATAAATTGAACAAAATTAGTGTAATTTAAAGTATAAGATTATTCTGAATAAGGATGACTCCTACAATGATCATGCAATACGTAGATACATGTTAACATCATTCCTTTGGTGTTTCTGCTAATTGTATAGACAGGACACTCAGATTCAAGTGGGCATACATTACAAACTTTTAATAACATAATATAAAAAAAATTGTTAATTAAACTCATGGAATTCGTGGATCCATTGCGGATTCACACCGGAGGTCACACGGCCTGCCTCTGTGGATCCCTTGATCCGCGGATCGGCCCAAAAAAATTGGACAATAATTTACCTATGGGGGGTCCCTTACAGACCCCTCCGTGTGTCCTGTGGTGTCAGGATACCCCTATCCTGACCACTCATGTGTGCTTTTATTTATGTTTTTTCCCCGGGGGCCTAGCCAAGAAATAAAATGGTGGCAGCAACTTTCCTTTCAAGTTGCAGCCAGCCAATCAGGGCCTTGTTTTTTGCTCAGATCCTCAGGTACCTCCTGGTCCCTTAGAGACATCTCACCCTGAAACTTTTTAGACAGCAGCTGAACTTATTTGCATACTACTTTTGAACATTTTGTGAAGATTCATCAAACTACACCAAAATTATTAGCAAAACAAAAGACACTTCACATTTGGGAACAATTTGTCCTACCTATAAGTACCTACTCACTATCACCAGTAGGTGAGATATATATATATATAGCGGGGGTCAAGAAAATCAGGGAGGGGGTCCCAAAACCAAATTTCCCCATGCTGTTTTTTCTTTAGACTTTTTAGCCAACGCTACCACAGAAAATGCTTAACGGAATACACCAAATTTGGTAGCAAGCTAGATCTTGGTCCAGAACATGTGTTTTTTATGATTTGGCGTAAATCCGTCCAGAGGTGTTTGAGATATTAAGGATCACAAATATTTGTTTATCTGGGCTGTTGAGTTTGAGGGACTCTGGCAAGAGTCTCTCAAATTTAGCTTTGAAAAATAGGCTCTGAGTGTCCCAGCCCGCTTTTTTCCACTTGTGTGACTTACGGCCTGATTTGGAGGTTGGCTGAGGGGCTACTCCTTCACAACTGTAACCGATATCTCGTCTGCTGAAATCAAAATCCCATTACATTCTATGTGATTTTGATTTCAGAGGACAGGATATTTGTCACTGTTGTGACGGAGTAACCCCTCCACCAAACTCTAAATCAGGCCCTTGGTCCCAAATCCTGAGTTTAAAAAAGAAAAGAAACAAGAAGGGGGCAAGGTGGGGATACCCTGTCCCTCTAGCCCTTGTGGGGAGGTTCCAGAGGGACTACCCCCATTTTCTAAATATATATATATATTTTTATAAAGTCACAATCCCCCTCCCCGAGCCTCTGCTGGCCCCGGGACTCTATCAACCAGGGACAAAGAAACAACAATAAGGGGAGGGTGCCTCACACCCCCTCACAATCATGTACAGTGTCCTGGGGAGGTGACCCCAGGACATTGTGGTTCCCTTCCAGCACTCTCCCAGGCAGGGAATTCCACTTTGCTCCTAGCAGGAGCAGTAGAAAAATGCTGCCCCCCACATAGGTGGGAGCAAAGGAAAGGTGCCAGCACCCAGTAGGGCGGTCCCACTTCACCCCCCCCAACATATTGTTTAGCGGGTTTCCCTGGTGGGCAGCAGGGCACCCACTTAGGAGTACTTAAGGCCCCATGGGATGGGGACTCCAGGGCCACTTAAGATCAAGGCTGCATGCCTCTTCCCCTTTTCAAAAAAAGAAGGCCCCAGGAGATGGTGTCTCCATATTCCACAGTGGCTCAGGGAGGGGGACTGAGCCCATTCCCTTCTAAATGTATGTTTTGGCTCAGGGTAACGGGGTCCCAAGGGCCATAAAGATATGGGTAAGAGGGGCCATGTGCCCCCCTCCTCTTTAAAAAATAGGCCTCAGGTAATGAGCTCTCCGTGGACCCAAGAGGGTCAACGAGCAGGGCCGCACGCCACTCTCCCCTTTAAAAAATAAAGACCCCTGGGGACAGAGTCTAAAGGCCAGAAAATACTTGGGGAGGGGGTGGTGCACCCCCTCCTTCCGTTCATTGGAAAAATGGCCCCAGGGGATGGGGTCACAAGGGCATGCAAAGGTTCAAGGAGGGTGTTGCATGCCTCTCTCACCTAAAAAAAAAAAACATCCCCTGAGTATAGGGTCCCCAAGGGCTGGAATGGCTCAGAAAGGGGGGCATGCACTCTCCTCCCCTCCCCCGACAAATCAGCCCCAGGAGATGGGGTCTGCTTAAGTGGAGCCAGACCCTGTGGTGAACCCCACCCTGCTCATGGCCAAGGCCATGCCTGGTAGAGTGTTGGTTGCCTGTGGGGTGTTGACTGCAGGGCCAGGCCACAGGCTAGACCCTGCGACCAACCCCACTCTACACATGGTCAAAGGCTGCGCACGGCAGGGGGTTGGCTGCCTGTGGCCAACTCCTTTCCACGCATGGACGAATGCCATGTGTGGCATGGGATTGCTTCCATGCAGGGTTTGTCTTTACATATAGTAATAAAATATTACTTTACATTTAAAAAAAAAATAGAAATTCACTGAAAAATCCAGGGTTGAAGTGCCGTTATAATTAGGTGAAAGGTTTGTTGGCAACATAACATTTGAAATTCACAGAATCACTGAAATTCACCAATTGTAGTTATGGTTAGTGGCTGTAATTTATGCTACAATGTAACTATAACTCATGCCCTCACCATGCACTGCTAATTACCCCACATATTACATCACTCATGACATGTTCCATGGCATTGTTTATAACATCACTGCAACTTTTTCAATGACATCATTGATGACATAGCTGTGCATGGCAATCGACAATGAATCTATCTTCCTGGCAGATTAACACTGCCACCTCCAATGAAGGCTCGCCTCACTGGTTCACGCTCAAAAACTGCTGTGTCCAAACTGTTGCCCTTGAGGAAGCCCTCATGGCTCCAAAGTCATCCCATCATTACAGATGAATTTTACAGTGCCCAGTCTCTGAATTCCTCCTGTTAATATAACCAACGCTCTTAATTAAGCTTATTTCTTTGCTGCCCTAAGAACAAAGAACTTAGAGCCATCTTCCTTAAGAAATATACCTAACTTCCAAGCGTCTTGTCTTCCACAAAACACGCATTTATTCATGATTCATCTAGACAACCTCCCTTCCCTCCCCTCTCCCTCTTCCTTGGGCTTGCAGGCACACATTTCTAGCATTACTGTGAAGTCACGAACGCGCACAATTTTATTTCATTGCAAGCTCCTCTGCCCTTGTGATGCAGTATGTGCTTTAAAAATGCTATAAATAAATTAACAGACACTTATTGGCAAGTGCCTTAATTAACGGCCTCCCTGAAGAAAGAGAGGCCCACAAAATGCATTTTTCAAGATCCCACTCACTTGATGCACAAAGCGTTTGTGTCTGAGAGAGAGCACTATTTCTCATGGTGTGAATGAGGATGTTGTTATTGCAAAGAATTTAGAAGGATTCAACGGCACACGGAAGATTACCTCCATATTCAGTGTTTTTAGACATAGCCAGTGAACATGCATCAGGTTCGAAATACCAATCGGACAGTTACTCTCATATAACTGGAGGGTATTGGGATGTCATCTATCTATATGTAGTAACAACGCCGGTAGATGCGGAACTGCCTATTATGGTCGATAAATACTTTATAAAGTCAGAAACGGATGAATCCTAGGGTACTCTACAGATGAATTTTGTGGACATGGAGAGAAAAGTGGCGCTCCTGCTTGAGGCATGTTATAGACCAGGAAAGATGAAAGCCTACTCAGAGTTATCCCAGCAGAGTTCCTCTAAGGTAATGAGAAGTGCTTATGAAGCCTGACATGGTCTCATTTAGAGCTTGGTGAATTGGGTAGTATAGAACAAAGGTGGACTTTGGGACTTATGGTCCGCCCGTTTTATTATTGGCCAGACGGTTATCTTTTTATTATTGGTGCCTATGCTGGGTCCAGCGGCAGAAATCTTAAACTGGTGGCCCAGGAAACATGGGTCACCAGTGTAAGTACCCATACTGTACCCTGTTTTTAGGGGGTATGTCCTGATGTACTTTTATGTGTTCTATACCTCTAGGAAAAGCTTGGCAGTCCAGAAAAGAAAACAAAATGCCCACTACCACGCCATTCCCTCCCCCGGTGTGGCCACGTGATACATGGTGACTACTCAGCAAACTTTCAGTGCCTTCAGAGAGCCACTATGGCGCCTGTATGTCTATAAATGCACTGAAGTACATAACTAGCTGCCAGAGCGCACGGGCGTACAGCCTGCCTGGGCCTAAATGACTCCCGTAGTCTTTTATCTGTAAGGAAAGAATGCCTTGGACTGAAAACTTAGAAAAGAAAATTACTATTTATATCCAGCATTACGTTTTTACTACCTTATTATCTACAAAGCCAAATTGTATGCATCATTAAGGAACGATAGAATATTGACCATACCGACTTTTCTCCTGTAACCACTTTGATCAGTTTGTGTAATGATGGTGGTTTGAACGTTCTGCCTATGAAAGTGCTTCAGTCACCTTGTCAGTCTTCTTGCGTGTAGTAGGCCATAGCAGCCTTAAACACTGAGTTAAAGCGCCAGTGTCTTCATAGCTTCCTTAAAGAAAGACCTCAGCTATCCTTTCAGTAATTGCTACATTTTAGAGAGCCAAGGGTGTGCACCATGTAGGTAAACAAGAACCAAAAGGAAGCAGGTGTTCCACTCCTTTGCAAAATACATATTTGTTTAAAAGACTTCAAATATTGACACACGGTGAATAGGTTGTATGAGTAAATCTGCGCTGGCAACTTGAATGTGATATATGTATGCAGACTTTTGAACTTTGCTCAGCAATTCCCACTGCATTTTGCCTCCAAGCAATCGGTAATTCACGTTCATTAAAACGACGAAAACAGCCTCTGATTATGTATGGGAAAGTTGTGTAAATATTGCTTGAAACGTCTTCTGTTGATTTTCCATAGGAAAACACAAACAAAAAAATGTCAAACAAATTGAATATTTGGATAAGAATGATAAAAAGAATGTTGTCCCACTGTGGGTCCTCTGTATGTCCACAGTAAATGCAGCCATGGATGCAGGGGTGTAGCTTGGAGAGATTCAGGGTGTGTGAAATTCAGGTTTCCCAAATAAAAAGAAATGGGCTTCAGGGTGCATAGTTCAGATGGCCTTGATTCGGGATGGGTTGTTCCCATGAGGAGCAGGGTCAGTACGGATTTGCATTAGGTGGACATCTGGGTGGACCTCTGGGGCTGATTTACTTTTTAGTGGACAGGTACTCCATTGTACCACCGAATGAGTACCCTATCCACTATACTCAAGGTGTACCTGCCCAATTTTGAGTGTGCAGAACTGCAAGTTTTACGCTGATGGATTAAACTTTACTCCAGCAGCTTCAAACTTCCTCCTGGTGGCCCGATGGAACAGGTGCTGTTGATGTTAAAATATCCAGCAGTCCGTCCTATAGGGAGTGGAGCATCAGATGACTTTTTGTTACTGTCCCTGATCACCAGGTATATCCTGGTAGAGAGGGACAGTGAAGAAAACAAAAATGCCCCCCCTCTCCACTAAGAGAGAAAACTCCTACAGTGTGAGGGGTCTTTATATTTTTTTTAATTATTTTTAAAACAAACTTCCAATTTGAGTGCTTTTTCAAAAAAAAAAAAAACTTTAGAAAATGCTGACGGCCAGCTTCCATGTTTGACAGAGCCATCTGTCAAAATGTTCCTGCATTAAAAGGAGCCACCACTATGTTGGTTCCTGTCAATGTATAGAGATGTCCAAAGGGCTGGAGAACATCGCTAAATTTGGCAAGCAAAGTAAAGGCGGTGTGACAGATGTAAGGTCTTCTGCCACCTTGTCTGTCTTTACTCCATCTGCCAAACCCTAAATCAGGCCCTCTGTCTAGAGTGGTACAGTGGTTTGGAATGCTATCCTAAGCGATTGCCTGTGGAGAGACTATTTGCAAGCATTTGTTCCATCCCTTTTTGGGTTTCTGATTGCCAGTAGTATGCCTGGAAACCTGAAGATGGCACAGTTTTTAAAGCTTCTACTGCCAATGTTTGTGAATTCTAAAACATAGTAAATTTGCATCCATTCAAGGATTACTTCTAAGGGTGCAGTTTTTCCACTGTGTTAGTAAACCAGGCACTATATAATATTTAAGTTCCTGAGCCACAAAATCAGGATGATTAGATAAACTAACACAGTAATAACAGACATCAGGCTACAAATGCATTTATCTGGGGGGTGTCACACCCCAAACACCCACCTAATGCTATGCCACTGCATCGTTGCACCATAAGAGCAAACAAGACCCTCTATTGAATGCTAAGAGTCCTTCCAATCAGAATTCTTAGAGTGCAGACACTAAGCATGCTAGTGAAGCTGACAGAGGCAGTGGATCTAGTTAATGGATTAGTGGGAAGGGTGTTTAGAACATTACTACCTACAAGATGTTGGCAGTGGTTCATTGCCTTTTCTTCATTATGACGCATGGTCTTTGATGATCATCCATAATTGTTTTCATCCTCCCTATTCCCCTCCTCTTTAGTAGTAAGTACTCCCTATTTTCCAGTCACTCCCCTCTGTACCTCACACCTTTACTAATAAAATGCATAATTAAATGTGCAGAGATTTTGCACTCAGGATGGAGATCTCCGGGCAGGAGAGACAGAGACCTAATCTCCACACATGGGTTTGTGAATGGCATTTTGTAGTACGTTTTGCAGTGCTACGAAGCATGCTACAAAATGAGGTTTGTGATTAGGCCCCTCCATATTTAGACGAGCATAAAGAAATTGTGAGGGATACTAAAAAATGAACACACCCGGCCTTGCTTGTCTAAGGCTCTTTTTGCATGATCATCCCCTAATTTGTGGACTGATACTGCTGGTTTGTAAACTCTGAAGGTCCACTGAGTCCTGCCAAATAGGCCTCAATGCCAATACTCTGACCCTTAAAGAGGTTTATGACTAATTGGCTCCCCCACAATTGCCATAAGTTAATTTACTTGTAAGTCCCTAGTATGTGGTGCCAGGGGTACAGAGGGCCTGTAAATTAACTTATCCCTCGTGAATTTCATCATTTATTGTGCCACCACTAATTGATGTGAAAAAGCAAAGCATGACTCCCAGCCTGCCATTGCCATCTGGCAGAGCTGTTTTTAAACTGCTAACTTGACTTTGCCATTTAAAGTAATGGCAAAGCCCAAACCTTCCTTTTTAATATGTAAACATCACTCCGAAGGCAGGCCTGCTAAGAACCGAAAGGCAGGGCACAATATAATAAAAATAGAAATGTGCTTTAGTAACTTTACATATCTTGACTGTAAAAACACTGCATTGTCATTTTTACTTTGGAAAGACTAGTAGCCAAATTGGTGAGTACAGAGTTACATGCTGACAATTCAGCAGTTCTTACATCTGAATGAAAAACTGTATTATATTCACAGCTTAGTTTCAGATGATGTACTTTAATTGAAACCACATTGTTATTGCAGCCTACATGTATTTTGCCCCTTACATAGCTCTACAGCCTTGGGCTTTCTCAAGACTTATATCTTTTGTAAGTAGTATTTATCCAGATGTTTCCAGGGATGGATCCCAATGACTTTGGAAATAGAGAACAACTTTTTGAGCATGTGAATGCATCACCACTGATTTAAATTGGATAATAAGCTACGTCTGTACAATATAAGGTGACACGCTTGTTTCAAGATGCAAGGTACAGCAGCGATGTGATTCTGGTTGCACCAGTTCTATCCCATAGAGAGAGGGATGATGCGCAGATTTTCTCCATGCAACAGCAGCGATGCGTTGATTCTGCTCCTGCAGCAGAGGATGCATCGGTTCCGCTGGAGCAAGCATCTTAGGCCCACTTCCAAGGGCCCTGGACAGGGGTAGCACCACTTGGCAGGACAGACTCACAGATGGCAGAGTCCAGGTGCAGGACCAGGGGGTTGGAAGTCTGTTGTGCCCCTGTGACTTTAAATTAGAATGCCAGCAAACTGGCCCTTAGAGTCACCTTGGGTTCTGTGTTGGAAAGATTCTGGTCCAGTCCGTCTCACTCCCAGGCAAAAGGGCAGAAGGTACAGGTCAGAACGGCAAAGCTTGAGTCCAGCAAACAGCGGTCCAGAAGAATGCCAGACCTTCAGCAGCATACAAGTACTTCTTCCTTGCAGAGTATCCACAGGTCAAGAAGTGGACTGAGTTGATGGTGTCTGAGATCAAGTTCTTATACCCAGTGGTGCCTTTGAAGTGGGGCGACTTCAAAGAGATGTCTTGGAAGTGCAGAGATGTCTTGCCCTTCCTTCCCCGGCTCTAGACCCACTACAGGAAGGTCAGCATCCCTTTGTGTGTGGACAGGACACAGCCTATTCATGTGTAACAGAGACTGTGTCCAGCTCTTCCCTCCCAAGCTGCCCAGGATGGCCCATAGGGACACAGATGGCCCATCAAGTCACACCTAGACTCCCTTTGTCTAGAGGGGAATACACCAAGCCCGCCCAGCTGTACCCCACCCCAGACATGTTTTCAGAGACAGGCATCAGTCATCAAGTGGTCAAGGCAAGAAAATGCCAACTTTCTAAAAGTGGCATTTTCAGAATTGAAATTTAAAATCTGGCTCCACCCACAAGTTAGGATTTTAAATTGTGATTCCAGAGACATCGAACTTGAAAATTCTATATCTTCCAGTTTGTGAATTACACTGTAAAAAGGTAATCCCAATGTTGACCTATGGGAGGGATAGGTCTGGCAGTGGTGAAAAACGAGTTTAAGAGTTTTTCACCACTAGGACATGTAAAACGTAAAGGTATATTTAAATACACTGCACCTTGCCCTGGGGGCTGCCTAGGGCCTACCTAGTGATGACTTAGATGTATTACAAATGAAGGTTTGGGCCTGGCAGAAGGTTAACCTTGCCAGGTTGACATGGCAGTTTTGGCCTGCACACAAAGGTTCTGCAGTGGAAGGCCTGAAACCGGTTTAAAGAGCTACTCTATTAGGGACTTAGCAGCAAATTAAATATGCCAGCTGTGGATAAGCCAATGTTTCCACATTTTAGGGAAAGAGCACAAGCACTTTAGCACCAGTTAGCAATGGTAAAGTGAGCAGAAACGTAAGGCCAGCAAAAAAGAAGTCAGCAAAAACAGGAGGTCTGAACGCAAAAAGTTAGGGGAACCACACCAAGGATGCCAGGTACAACAGGACCAATGATATTAAACTTCAGTTCTGAATACTGTTGCAGTCCCACAAAGCTCTTCCAAATAAGGGCCGACTGACAAAATAAAGGGCATTCTTAGTATATGCACTCATATGAGCAATTTATGCAAGAGTAAACTGTGTCCAATTGAAGTGCAAATTGCAGGCATAAGTGGATTGTCTAAGAGCAGGCAATGCAAATAATGGTTGACACCCACAAACCTGGAAATTTGGATGCATCTCTGAGGAGTCACAAAACAGAAGCATAAGATTAGCACAAACTCATATCTTCCATCTATTGTATTGAATTGCATTTATATTGTGCTTCCTACAAGGCATGAAGCACTTTGTGGTGACTAGTACACTACTGTGGAACCCAGTAGTTACTGTTCATTATTGAAAATAGTCCTGTGCTCTCAAGAAAACCATTACATGCATTTACTCCACTTTTTGTGGCAGATTAAATTGATAGTAGTTGGTTGTGATTGTTAGTGTGTGGTATGTGAGTTCATGCAGGTGACTGATGGGGTGAATACATAGGCTACAAGAGATTTAGGGCCTGATTTAGAGTTTAGCTGACTTGGGTTACTCCGTCATAAATGTGACAGATATCCTGTCTGCCTTATTTTGATTTCCATAGCATATAATGGAATTGTAATATGGCACACGGGATATCCGTCACGTTTGTGACATAGTAACCCCATCTGCCAAACTCGTATCCATATAATGTCTGAATGTTTCTATGTTGGGCTCCTTTTTAAAAAAGTATTGTTTGTTGTTGTATTTCTGTCTGATTAATTGCTTCACATGCCTGATGTACTTTAAGTGAGTTATATATATATGTATATGTATATATATATGTATATATATATATATATATATATATATATATATATATATGTTGCATGCGTATGTGCATCGATAAGGATTGACACATTTATGTAGATTTGCATTAAAGATATAAGTTTGTTATTGTATATTGATAGCATGTGTTGATGATCTGTTTTAATATGGGTGTGTACTCCTTTCTGTGATAATACATATATGTTTGAGGACGTGAATATGATCACAGGGAATGTACCTGTAAGGCTAAAACAATATATTTTGATATTAAAGCAAATAAATTAATAAATACATAACAATTGCCAATGTGTAATTATCCACAAAACACATGTTTATATTTGACCATGTAAATATTACTACATTTATGTACATATGGGTGTAGCTAGGTAGAGATCAAATCACTGTACCAAAATATTATTACATGTAATGCATATATGTGTCTCTGTATATATGTTTCAATATAATTATGTTTATATATTTAGATATGTGGATTTGTCTGTATGCATGTCTATATTACTTTTTTTTGATGAAGCAAATATAGATATGTATATGCATATATATAATAATTAGTACAGTGATTATATGTTTCTGCTTAACATATATGAGTATGTCATATTAAACAGTCAACATATACGTAGATTACTATGTACTTAGGCGTTTTTGTTTTTCTGTGATAATACACATCTATATCAGTATACAAATATGATTGTAGGGAAGGAATGTCTAAGTGTTTAGTAATTTCTTTGGGTATAAAAAACCTGTATATGTTTATTTCTGCACAATAAACATGCATTTCTGAGTATGTAAATATCACCACGAGTATACATATGAGAGTTTATATTATAGAATATGTGCATTGTACATAAACGTATATAAATATATTGTGGTTACGTTTATGTATGTATACATATTGCTGCATATTTAGGCCATTGGGTATGTCTTTATGTAATTATATATTTATTTTTACTTACTGAGGGGAAGAATAATTAATATTAATTTCCTGTTCAACCTCTGACTACACCTTCACTTTCTAACTCATTCCAAACCTCTCTGACTACTAAGGACTCCCAAACACCCTTTCCAAACTCTTTCCCCCTTTTTCCAATTTGTCCAACTAACAGGCACACATGTCCAGCACTCTTAATAACAACTCACTTCTTCCTATTCTAATACACAATTATATTAAATGCATGAGATCTCAATAAGCAATAACTTAACACACCACAGCAAATCTACAAGGAATCAAAAAAACTTTTTACTAATCTACTACTCTTAGGCTTGTGTCCTTAGGGTTGATTGTCGCCAACTCCCCTCGTAACATGCTCAACATATTTCAAATTCCCCTTATTGTGGGTTATCCTCAGGACCAAGACTGGTTTCTAGATCAATGCCAGAGTTGAACTACAAAAAAATAATTAAAAACATTTTTGTAAATCATGTTATTTCAAAGAAAGGGTCTATGTTTTATCTTTTCACTTAATTTTTGACATTTACCTCTCCTTTTTCCCCTTTTCAAAGGCTAAGACTGTGTTGTGCAAGGGAGTTGGCAACAATTAATAACCACACAAAGGCAAACCAAAAAGGAACATTAAATGCCTTGATCTATCCAAACAAAAAGGCGGCACAACCCCTCCAAATGTGTTTGAATAAGGGGTGTGCTTAAAAATAGAGGAGACTAGGACAACTCAATTCACCACTTGAATTAATGATATGTAATAATGTTTATAGCATTGTTTTTTATTATTGGTTTGATGTATGAAATATGATTTATGTGTTTTGTTTTTTGAGTCTGTGGGCTTAAACTACTGTAAAAAGTGTGGTGTTTGTCTTAACACTATGGAAAGTGTATAAATGTTGTTTACAATAACTAAAGGTTTTATTAATTAACTATGAGGTCAAGCAAATTAAAAACTTGATCACTCTCAAAAACTGTGTGGACAAAATAATTATCAGCATAGGTATCTATTGTTGTTTGATTTTCAAGTGACCCAACTTTGCTGAGTAAATAGGTCCACACCCCCATTCAGTACTTTTATAAAATTGACATTTTCCTCCCTTAGCCATTTAGTGCCTGTAGCCTGTACTGAGGTCACATGACTGGGTTTAGCTGACAATTGAGCTTTGTGTATTCATTCTAGACAGCCACACACAATAGGGAGCTTAGGTGAGCCTGGATGGACCATCATTGGCAGGATAGGAGGGAGGTTCTGGGCACAGCCCCACGTACACTTGAATAGGCTGTGTCCTTCCTTCTCGCAAAGTATTGCATATCCCCTCTAATTTTGTGGGAGCCAGAACAGTGTAAGCAGGATGCCTGAGGACTTCAAAGGGACACCTATAGAAGGTTCTCCCCACTTCAAAGGCACAACTGTGTATAAATATTGGAACTCAGACACAAACTCTTCAGTACACTTCTGGACCTGTGAATACTCTGCCAGGAAGAAGTGCTGCTGTGCTGCCACAAGGACTGCCACTCCTCTGGACAGCTGCTGTAAGGAACGACTGCACTGCTGTGCTGACCTGCTGCCTCCTGCCCTCTTGCGTGGGTAAGAAGTACTGGACCTGCAACTTCATCTTGAACCCAGGGCCCAGGAGTAACTCCAAGGGCTAGTCTGCTTGCCTCCTTATCTGAGCCTCAGGGACATAAAAAGCTCCCCAAACAGCTCCTGGAGCCAGCTGTAGAAAGTTCCTGATCCCCAGGTGGTGCCTCTCAGGTCGTGGACCCTTGGAACGGCTCAAAGGCTCTTAAATCAAGCACTTGGGCTTTTCACAATGCTTTCACTGATACAGTATCACTAGCACCGAAAACCAGCGCAAGCCACTGCCAGTCTGTCGCTTCACACTGCCGAATTAACTGGCCACAGTGGACCAGCAATGCGAAGCTCCAGCCCACTCATCCGCGATCCCTGGCCTGCTCTTCGCACCATGCCCAGAGCCTTCTG
Source organism: Pleurodeles waltl (assembly GCF_031143425.1). NCBI lineage: Eukaryota > Metazoa > Chordata > Amphibia > Caudata > Salamandridae > Pleurodeles > Pleurodeles waltl. Next base: position 455,772,989 of record NC_090442.1, read on the forward strand.
TGAGACTCTCCTTGCTCCTCATGGCCTTCTCCAATGCTATCCGGACTTTTGGCACAAAACTTTAGAAAGTAAACCTTCAGCCGGACTAATATGGGACTGTACGTGGTTGGTGTGAATTTTTTTACTTTGACCCGGTCCAGCACGACTGGATAGCCACATTTTGTGATTTTAGGCTTATTTTATACCTTCTTTTTTTTAATTGAATTTGTGTTGTTTTGGTCTTGTTTTATTTGTTGAAATGTGCTCTATTTATCTAACCTGGTGTGGGATACATTTTGTGTGGGATTTTCATTGTTTTACCATTTGAAGTGGTGCACAAATACTTTTGACATTGCCGCTAAGTTAAGTCTGCCAAGTTACCAGCAGGTTGAGCACAGGTTATTTTGGAGTTTGCTTGTGCCTTACCCTGCCAAGGATCCCAGTCAATCAGGAACCCAGTTTATCACAATTACCTTCTCACTTCTAACCCTGCATTGCAAAGTAGCATGTTACTTCGCTGCTATTTACAATTACAATAACAAATCCTACAATAGAGAATGAGGCAGACAGTCATGTGACTTAAAGTAAGCTGTAATCAGAGAGACTAGGCATGCAGAGGATAGAAAGTAAAAAGAGGGACATTCAGTAAAAAGAAAGGAGAGGGAAACAACCACAACTTTTGGGTAAAGGACGTTTACTCATGAAAGGCTTTAGGAACATAGGAGGGAGACGTTTTGTGACAGCATGCAATCTGGGGATGTAAATCTGTTGAAAAAACTGCATTATTTGCATGAATATTGTTTTGTATTTTCATAGCACTTTTTATCACTACGTGGGGAGCTGAAGCACTTATCAATAAGGCGAGCTACATCATGTGGGTGTATGGTCGGAATTGTGTTGTCTTTGCTTTGGGCTGAAGTGGGAAGTGCTTCCATGCCAAGCAAGGTGACCACTACTGCACTGTTAGCTAGGTTCTGTCCCTTTGCGATGTGATGAATGAAGAAATGTGAGCAATAGACATGCATTTTTGGAGTTTGTGGCAGTACTGATTAGCACTGCAGGTCTCTTTATTGTGTTGCTAATGTTTCTAGTCCTAATTCCTAAGCTGGTTGTGGCAGGAAGTCATCCATTTTGTGACAGATAGATCTGAAAGAGGAAATAGGTGTTAAAAAAGTGTGACTGGGAATCTGCTATCTACCCAAATAGGCTGCATTAACGTTTCCTTCTATATGATTCCCATTATGAGGTGCCAATTAAGAAGATTTGCCAAGATGTACTATGTTATAAACACCGTTTTGTTATAATATGATGTTGGTGTTCATGGCATGTGACTATTTGGGACGTGCAAGATGGGCCGTGTTAGAATCCTCCGGTGACCAGAAATGTGTGGCAAAATAATCCTGCTTTTCCATAACTGTCTGGTTAGTATTGAGGAGGTGGTTAGGTGGGCTGTTGTAGCCTGTTTCTGTGCCCTCTAGTTGCCAATAAGGTACCCCAGTACTTTTCATACATGATATGCCTGTCTCATTGAAGATGAGGGATCAGGAAGTGAACAGGTATGTTGTATCAGATGGTGACATGGATTACATCTGATTAAGACTAGTAGGACTGTCAGAAAAAACTAGAATCTCTTTGTGGATTGAGGTAGATTGGGTTTATCGTGGTGCTGCTGATGTCTACATATCAAGTTGAGGTCCCAGGAGGGACTGACTTCTCCCTGTGGAATTGGAGGTGAGATGCCTCGGCTGGCTATATGTCTAGTTGATCTGTTAGAGACTGTACCCAGGGTGATAGACTCCTAGAACCCAATAGATTGCCTGTATCCAGGAGTGATATTCGCCAAGAGCCAAGTAAATTGACTGCAGCCAGGAATGAGAATTACTTAGAGCCCATTGAACAGGTTGTAGCAAAGAATGATAATCGCTTATAACTTTGTAGGTGGGCTGGAGCCAGTAGTGATTCTCACTTAGAGCCCAGTAGGAGGACTGTAGTTATGGGTGATAGTCCTTTAGAGCCCAGAACTAGCAGTATTTATCAATCAATCAATCAATCCAAAAATGTATAGAGCGCGGTACTCACCCGTGAGGGTCTCAAGGCGCTTGTGGGGGGGGGGGTGTGAGGGAGGGGTTACTGTTCGAACAGCCATGTTTTGAGGTTTTTTCTGAAGAGTAGGAGGTCTTTGGTTTTGCGGAGGTTGGTGGGGAGGGAGTTCTAGGTTGTGGTGGTGAGGTAAGAGAAGGCCCTGCCTCCTGTGGTGGTTCGTTGGATGCAGGGGACAGTAGCTAGTGCAAGGTCGGCTGATCGGAGGTTGCAGGTGGGAGTGTGGAAGTTCACTCTTTCGTTGAGGTAGGTCGGGCTGGTGTTGTGGAGGGATTTGTGTGTGTGGATGAGGATCTTGAAAGTGATTCTCTTGTCTACGGCGGAGCCAGTGAAGGGATTTGAGGTGTGGTGAGATTCGTTCGTGGAGGGGGAGGCGAAGGACGAGGCATGCAGCTGTGTTTTGGATTCTCTGGAGTTTGCGTTTGAGTTTGAGTGTGGTGCCGGCGTAGAGGGCGTTACCGTAGTCTAGTCTGCTGCTGATGAGTGCATGCGTGACTGTCTTCCTGGTCTCTGAGGGAATCCATTTGAAGGATTTGTTTAGAGTGCGGAGTGTGTGGAAGCAGGAGGAGGTTAGTGCATTGATTTGCTGTGTCATGGAGAGGGAGGGGTCCACGATGATGCTGAGGTTGCATGCGTGGTTTGCGGGGGTGGGAGCGGGGCCTAGGGCAGTGGGCCACCAGGAGTCGTCCCATATGGTTTTGTTGGGGCCGAAGATGATGATCTCGGTTTTGTTGGAGTTAAGCTTGAGGTGGTTAGTTGTCATCCAGTTGGCAGTGTCGAGGAGAGCAGCGTGTAGGTTGGTTTTGGCAGTGGTGGGGTTGCGGGTGAGGGAGAGGATGAGTTGGGTGTCGTCTGCGTAGGAGAGGATAGTGATTCCGTGTGGTCGGAGGATGTTGGCTAGGGGGATCATGTAAATGTTGAAGAGTGTGGGGCTGAGGGAGGACCCTTGGGGGACTCCGCAGATGATCTTGGTAGCGGTGGAGTGGAAAGGTGGAAGGTGGACTCTTTGGGCCCAGTCGGTGAGCAAGGAGGTGAGCCAGTCTAAGGCTTTGTGGCGAATTCCTGTGTTGTGGAGGCGTGTGCGGAGTGTGTGGTGGCAGACAGTGTCAAAGGCTGCGGAGAGGTCTAGGAGGATGAGTGTGACGGTCTCGCCTTTGTCAACTTTGGTCCTGATGTCGTCAGTGCATGCGATGAGTGTGGTTTCCGTACTGTGGTTCCTGCGGAACCCGGTTTGTGAGGGGTCAAGAGTGTTGTTTTCTTTGAGAAAGTGGGATAGGCGAGCGTTGACTAGTTTCTCTGCAATCTTGGCGGGGAAAGGGAGGAGGGAGATGGGGCGATAGTTGGAGAGGACCTCCGCGTCGGCTTTGTTTTTTTTTAGGAGAGCAGTGATTTCTGCATGCTTCCAGGGGTCTGGGTAGGTGGTGGAGTCGAAAGAGGAGTTGATTATGTTGCGGAGTATGGGGGCGATGGTTGGGCTGCCTTTGTTGTAGATGCGATGAGGACAGGGGTCGGAGGGGAATCCGGAGAGGATGGAGTTCATGTTTTTTTCGGTTTCTTCATGTGTGGTGGGGGCCCAGGTGGTGAGTGTGGTGGGGGGGTAATGAGTGGTGGTTGAGTTGGGTGAGTGAGGTGTGTGGGTGGTGGGTTTGTATGGTATGAAGCTGTTGTGGATGTCCAGGATTTTGTGGTGGAAGTGGTTGGAGAGGGCGTCACATAGGGGCTGCATGTGTGTGGGGTCTATGTTTCTGGCTTTGGGTTTGGCTAGCTCAATAATGATGGTGAAGAGTTCTTTGCTGTTTTGAGAGTTGTTGTCAAGGCGTGTCTTGTAGTGATCTCTTTTGGTGGTGCGTATGAGTTGGTGATGGGTGCGAATGGTGGTTTTGAGGGTGGAGAAGTTGGTTGTAGAGGGTTCTTGTTGCCATGTTTTCTCCGCCTGGTGGCATTTGCGCTTGGAGTCTTGGAGTTCGGGGGTGAACCATGGGGCGTTCTTGATGTTGCGGGTGGCGATGTGTTTTCTGAGGGGGGCTAGTGTGTCTGCGCAGGTAGTGATCCATTTAGACAGGTTGTGTGCTCCTGTGTTGGGGTCGTTGGTGAGGGGGAGAGGTTGTGAGCCAGTTGAGAGTTCAGGCGTTCTGTGGGGATCTTGTCCCACATGTGGTAGGGTGTGGTGTGTTGATGGTGGTGTGTGGGGGGTTTGGTGAAGGAGAAGTAGACGCAGTGGTGGTCAGTCCAGTGGAGTTTGGTGGTGTGGGTGTGGCTATGTGTTGGCTTGAGGTGAAAATTGCGTCGAGCGTGTGTCCTGCTGAGTGGGTGGGTGCGGTGACCAGTTGTTTGAGTCCGAGGTTGGTGACGTTGTCTATGAGGGAGGTTGAGTTGTGGTCTTGAAGGTTCTCCAAGTGAAAGTTGAAATCACCGAGGAGGATGTAGTCTGTGGAGGTGAGGGCGTGTGAGCTGATGGTGTCAGCGATGGTGTCGCAGAAGGCGGGCGTGGTCCTGGGGGTCTGTAGATTAGTGTACCTCTGAGGGTGGAGTTGTTGTTAATGTGGATTAGGAAGTGCATGTGTTCTGTGTTGTCGATAGTGTCTTGGGAGCTGGTGGTGACTTTGATGGTGTCCCTGTGTAGCATGGCGATGTTGGAGTTTGTATCCCGTGGGGGTGGCGATGGCTATGTCGGGTTCCGAGGAGGGGTTGGTCCAGGTTTCCGTGAGGAAGGTGATGTCAGGTGAGTGTGATGTGATGAGGTCCCAGACTTCTATGGCATGTTTGTGAAGGGAGCGAGTGTTGAGGAGCAGGCAGTTGAGGTGGTTGTGGTGGGTGGTGTTGGTGTGGTGCATGAGGGTGTTGTTGCTGGGTGTGTTCTGGTTGTGGGGTGGTGTGCGGCGGGGCTCGTTGGTGGGGGTGGGGGCAGAGCAGGTGAGTATTGCATTGGGGGTGTTGTGTTTGTTGTAGGGGGGGTCGCTATGGTTGGTGTGTGGTGGGAGGGATGAGGAGCAGGAGAAATGACAGGTGTAGCAGGTGAAGGGGCCATGAGTGTGTGAGGGGCTGGAAAGGGTGCAGGAGGGGTGGGGGCCTGGGTTGAGTGAGTGGAGGGTGAGGGGGGAGTAGATTTGTCTGAGGGGGCCAGGGGGACTGGCGCTGGGCACGGTCTTAACGCAGACGGGTGCAGACGGGCTTGCCTTTGGCGCATCCGTGCCGCGACTGCCATAAATGGGGAGGATGGAGGGAGTGGCAGCTGGGAGGAGGGAGGGCTGGGCGAATGGGAAGGCTGGGGGGGTGGGGCCGCAGTGATTAGCAGCGGAGGGAAAAGCAAAAAGGAAAACAGACGGTGAGGAGGTGGGGGAGGCGGGAGGGGCCGCGGGGACGCAGCGGCGGGGTTTTTTGGATTTAGCAAAGGAAAACGGATGGTGAGGAGGTGGGGGAGGGGCCACGGGGACGCAGCGGCGGGGGTTTTTGGATTTAGCAAAGGAAAACGGACAGTGAGGAGGTGGGAGGAGGCGGGAGGGGCCGCGGAGCGCAGCGGTGGGGATTTTAAGAAAAGGGAACGGCCAAGTGGAGGCAGCGCAGGGTGGCGGTGCGAGGAGCGACCAAGGGTAAGCAATGTTATGGTTGTACCCGAGGGTTTGAACCCAGGAGTGCTAATCCATTAGAGCTCAATAGCAGTTATTCTCTGAATTGGTGAGTTGCTACATATCTGGTGCTCTGCAGGTAAAAAAGCATTGTTTCTGGTACTAATCCACTTCCAGGCAATAACAGTCCCACACAGGCACCACCCTAAATGTGTCACTTTTAAACTAGACACTTGGGCTGGATGTCTTAAAGTATCTGTTTAAATAGTGTGTAAAGCCCTACCTATCAGATGATGTGGCTCCAACGACAATTGTAAAAGTCACAAACTGGGGAGCTAAAGCTGTCCCAATTTAAACATGTGTTTACCACTTAGAGATCTATTGCTGGGAAATGTTCCTTGACATGAAAGGGGTATGGAGAAAGGGGGTGATGTTTATCCAGATCTGTACCAAATGCTTAGTCACACATTTTAAACTCAATGTCATCAAATATAAACTGTTCTTGTAGTGGAAATAAACTCTAGATGGTTTAAAACAGCAGCCCTAGGTGATGCTAGCTATGAATTGAAGTTATTTCTGGTGTGCCTGCTTTCTCAGGATTCTGCAGGCAAATGTTATTGATCAGCCTTCTGCAGGAGAACACCACCCCCAAACGGGGCGGGCAGAGATTACATGTTTGAACTGTCTGTGGGTGGATAGGAGTGGTACCTGGTCATTAGGCGACCTAGCTTCAATAGCAGACCTAGGTGACACAGACCGTGAGGCCTAACACTAGGCCCAGTGTAAACCCCAAGCTCATGTTTAACAAGTGAAGCTGGGAAACACTACTTGAGACTTGGAAGGACAAGAGAGTAAAGGGGGTCTTTATCTGATCCTAATCTGAACTGAACCTGTTTTAAACACACTGACATCAATTACAAACCTTTTTCGGCGAAATATACTCCAGATTGTTAGGAAAGTATTCCTGTTTAGAAGTGGGTTATTCCAGGAATTTTGTCTGGCCAAAGCTGATGAAACAATCTGGCAATCTGAAAAAAATTAGATCATGGCTTTTGGTCGGAGTGCCTTTTGAAGTAGCCAGTTGATTGGAGGGAGTTGCATTGAACAAGTAATGAGTTATAAATATTTCAGCATTTTATTCAATAAGGAGCTTAATTGGGAAATGCTTCTTGAATCAAGGAAACATGCAGGGGCGGCTCCTCTATGACGGAGGAGCATCGCCCCCCTCCACCAGCAGCTGCAAACCTTTATGATGATGATGTTTATTACCCTTTTATAGTGAAAGGGGCGGGGCAATTGGGCTGTGACAGGGACGAGGGGGAGTACACAGCACTCCCCCTCAGTGCACATGTACGTTTGGCCGGCCATCTTGCGCCTGCCAAACACACATGCTCACTGAGCTCTCTCCAACCCAGCAACGCAGGCATTACGTTGCTGGATTGGAGACAGCAGGCAGAGACTTCCAGTCTGCCACGGAGTGCCCTTGCTGGGCGTCTGTCTAATCCTAATGTTGCTTTAATGCTGCCAGCAGCATGAAATCAGTGTTAGGACTGGATGCAGGGCAGGCTGGGACCATGTCCCTGCAGTGCAGTCTAGAAGCGGAAGGGAGTGGCGCGGAGCAAAAAGGTAAGTGTTTTTTTCATTATATCCCTCCCGCGAGCCGCCACTGGAAACACGTAGCCCATATTACAGCAAATGCTTTTGGGCGTCATAATTTTAAATTTGGATGCCATTCTATTAAATTGGGTTAACCTCTGAAAATGCCAGTTGATTCATTAGCATGACCTCTTCTGAGGAAAACCTTGGCTTGCTTAATGGTACTTTGTTAGAGATCATGTGGTTCAAATTAGGAAAAAGATCCATTTGGTTTGCCACGCTATCTCTAACTTTTATATGGGTGTCTATAATAAGTGGAACTACATCTGATTCCTCGGTTTAATCTTCACAAGGAAAAGACTGCTGCAACTTGATGACCCTCTGATCGATATTTCTGGTTTTGCTTAAAATGGCTAGCAATCTTGAATCTAGCCATGTATGATTCAAACATATCATGAATGTTTAAAAGAAAAGAGTAACAACAAGGATGTCCTCTACGGAATCAGATTTATGGTCAGTAGCCATTTGCAGTGCTTGTAGTAAATATTGTGAAAGCTAAGCATGCATATCAAATATCAAACATTATGAGATCTTGACAAACGTTATTGAGAATAGGATTTAACCATCCTCCTGTTGAGGATTGTTGGGTGTTGGAGGACCGTTGTGTGCAGTAAATGATTTATCCTATTTTCAACAATATTGGTGAATCTCCTGATCATATTTTGAGCTTTTATAATAGCTATAGATGTACCTTGAATAAAGTCCATGATTAGGTGATTTTTGAGAAACTGAATCTTGTTTATTAGAATGACTGGTTAATTATTTTGATGTCGAAGTAGTCCTGTTAGAATTTAACCCCTTCGGTGCCAGGCCTTTTTCACTTCCTGTGCCAGGCTTTTTTTTGCCTATTTGGAATAGTTCTCGCTTCGGCCCTCATAACTTTTTGTCCACATAAGCTACACACGCCAAATTTGCGTCCTTTTTTTCCAACATCCTAGGGATTCTGGAGGTACCCAGACTTTGTGGGTTCCCCTGAAGGAGGCCAAGAAATTAGCCAAAACATAGTGTAACTTTCGTTTTCTTTAAGAAAATGGGAAAAAAAGGCTGCAGAAGAAGGCTTGTGTTTTGTTTCCCTGAAAATGGCATCAACAAAGGGTTTGCGTTGCTAAAATCACCAGCTTCTCAGCTTTCACGAACAGGCAGACTTGAATCAGAAAGCCCAATTTTTCAACACACTTTTGGCATTTTACTGGGACAATCCCCATTTTTATGATTTTTTGTGCTTTCAGCCTCCTTCCAGTCAGTGACAGAAATGGGTGTGAAACCAATGCTGGATCCCAGAAACCTAAACATTTCTGAAAAGTAGACAAAATTCTGAATTCAGCAATGGGTAATTTGTGTAGATCCTACAAGGGTTTCCTGCAGAAAATAACAACTGAAAAAATAAATATTGAAATTGAAGTGAAAAAAAATGCAATTTTTCTCTACGTTTTACTCTGTAACTTTTTCCTGCAATGTCAGATTTTTGAAAGCAATATACTGTTGCGTCTGCTGGACTCTTCTGGTTGCGGGGATATATAGGGCTTGTAGGTTCATCAAGAACCCTAGGCACCCAGAGCCAATAAATGAGCTGCACCTTGCAGTAGGTTTTCATTCTATACCGGGTATACAGCAATTCATTTGATGAAATATAAAGAGTCAAAAATAGGTATCAAGAAAACCTTTGTATTTCCAAAATGGGCACAAGATAAGGTGTTGAGGAGCAGTGGTTATTTGCACATCTCTGAATTCTGGGGTGCCCATAATAGCATGTGAATTACAGGGCATTTCTCAAATAGACGTCTTTTTTACACACTGGTTTATATTTGGAAGGAAAAAATGTAGAGAAAGACAAGGGGCAATAACACTTGTTTTGCTATTCTATGTTCCCCCAAGTCTCCTGATAAAAATGGTACCTCACTTGTGTGGGTAGGCCTAGTGCCCGCGACAGGAAATGCCCCAAAACACAACGTGGACACATCACATTTTTCCACAGAAGACAGAGGTGTTTTTTGCAAAGTGCCTACCTGTGGATTTTGGCTTCTAGCTCAGCCGGCACCTAGGTAAACCTACCAAACCTGTGCATTTCTGAAAACTAGAGACCTAGGGGAATCCAGGTCGGGGTGACTTGTGGGGCTCTCACCAGGTTCTGTTACCCAGAATCCTTTGCAAACCTCAAAATTTGGCTAAAAAAACACTTTTTCCTCACATTTCGGTGACAGAGAGTTCTGGAATCTGAGAGGAGCCACATATTTCCTTCCACCCAGCGTTCCCCCAAGTCTCCCGATAAAAGTGGTACCTCACTTGTGTGGGTAGGCTTAGTGCCCGCGACAGGAAATGCCCCAAAACAAAAAGTGGACACATCACATTTTCTCAAAGAAAACAGAGGTGTTTTTTGCAAAGTACCTACCTGTGGATTTTGGCCTCTAGCTCAGCCGCCATCTAGGTAAACCTACCAAACCTGTGCATTTTTTAAAACTAGAGACCTAGGGGAATCCAAGATGGGGTGACTTGTCGAGCTCTCACCAGGTTCTGTTACCCAGAATCCTTTGCAAACCTCAAAATGTGGCTAAAAAAAACACTTTTTCCTCACATTTTGGTGACAGAAGGTCTGGAATCTGAGAGGAGCCACAAATTTCCTTCCACCCAGCGTTACCCCAAGTCTCCCGATAAAAATAGTACCTCACTTGTGTGGGTAGGCCTAGTGCCCGTGACAGGAAATGCCCCAAAACACATCGTGGACACATCACATTGTCTCAAAGAAAACAGAAGTTTTTTTTGCAAAGTGTCTACTTGTGGATTTTGGCCTCTAGCTCAGCCGCCAATTAGGGAAACCTACCAAACCTGTGCATTTTAGAAAACTAGAGACTTAGGGGAATCCAAGATGGAGTGACTTGTCGAGCTCTCACCAGGTTCTGTTACCCAGAATCCTTTGTAAACCTCAAAATGTGGCTAAAAAACACTTTTTTCCTCACATTTCGGTGACAGAAAGTTCTGGAATCTGAGAGGAGCCACAAATTTCTTTCCACCCAGCGTTCCCCCAAGTCTCCAGATAAAAATGGTACCTCACTTGTGTAGGTGGGCCAAGTGTTTGTGACAGGGAAGAGCCAAAAACACATCGAAATTGAGGGGAAACCAAAGTGGGTCCATAACGGCAGTTTGAAAAAAAACATTTTTAGGCTGACAAGTGCAGCAGAAATTTTATCGGTATAGATGAGACAATGCTGGGTGGTAGGAATTTTGTGGATTACTGCAGATTCCGGAAGGTTCCATCACAAAAATGTGGGAAAAATGTGTGCTTTCCAGCAAAGTTGCAGGTTTGCAGGGCATTGTGGGTAAGGAAATGGTGTGGGGTGCATGTGAAGCACACCACCCTGGAATCAACTAGATGTTTAGTTTTCAGATGTGTCTAGGTCTTGTGTATTTTTCTACATGGCTGCGTCCAAAAATAAAAAAAAGTGCAGCCCTCACCATTCCAAGTGGGACGGTTCTGAGAGTTACCAAGCTCTCATGGCCCAAATGTAAAACAAAAACCAAAAATAATCAAATGTCCTCTTGCTTGCCATGGTATAAGATGTTTTAGTGTACGGGGGAGAGCTGAAAGACTGTTAGCCACTTCAGTTCGGGTGGAGGCATAACCAGGCCCATACTGGTTGGTAGCCACCACCCCACTATTTTCTTGTATTTTTTTTATTCCCTGGCATCTAGTAGACTTTCTGTCCCCCCCGGGGTGTGGATCGGGGGTAATTGCCCAATCTGCTCACTGGTGGGCAGAACAACTTTGGCCCCATTTATTTGGGGTGCGGGTATCGCCATACCCCCAACCTCTTATTTTGAAAAATAATCTTCCCTGGTCTCTGGTGGGCTTTCTGCCCCCCTGGGGGGCAGATGGGCCTTCCAAAATAGGCCAGTCTGCCCCCAAGGGGGGCAGTTATGGCCAACAGTAATGTGCCCCCATGGGGAAAGACCCTTGCCCAAGGGGCTGCCCCCTCCAAACAAAACACACACATACACACACGCCAATCCATGGTGTCTAGAGGTTTCTGCCCCAAAGGGGACAGATTGGCCTTACAAAAATAGGCTGATCTGCCCCCAAGGGGGGCAGAAATGGCCTAACTACAATTTGCCCCCCAGGGGAGCGACCCTTGTCTAAGGGGTCGCTCCCCAAAGTAAAAAAAAATATATATATATCCCGGGTGTCTAGAGGTTTCTGCCCCCCTGGGGGCAAATCCGCCTAATTATACCAGGACGATCTGCCTCCCCTCCCGAGGAGCGACCCTTGCCAAAGGGGTCGCTCCCCTTATGCTTTAGTATAAAAAAAATACAAATTCCCTGGTGTCTTGTGGTTTCTGCTTTCTAATTATATTAGGCCGATCTGCCCCCGGGGGACCAGAAATGGCCTAATAATAATTTGCCCCCGGGAGCGACCCTTGCCTAAGGGGTCGCTCCCCAAAACATAAAAAAGTAAAAGTAAAAAAAAAAAATTATCCCTGGTGTCTAGTGGTTTATTAATATTAGGCCAATTTGCCCCCGGGGGGGGCAGAAATGGCCTAGAAATAATTTGCCCCCCAAGGAGCGGCCCATGCCCAAGGGGCCGTTCCCCTTACTTGAAATAGCCCCCACAAAAAATTATTCCCTGGTGTCTAGTGGTTTCTACCCCCCCCCCCGGGCAGATCGCAAGGCCGATCTGCCCCCAGTGGGTGCAGAAATGGCCTAATATCGATTTCCCCCCCCCCCCCAGAGCGACCCTTGTCCAAGGGGTCGCTCCCCAAATATAAAAAAAAACAATAAAAAAATTATCCCTGGTGTCTAGTGGATTTCTACTCCCGGGGGGCAGATTGGACTAATAAAATTAGGCCGATCTGCCCCCGAGGGGGCAGAAATGGCCTAATAATAATTTGCCCCCCCCCCCCGGGAGCGACCCTTGCCTAAGGGGTCGCTCCCCAAACATAAAAAAATAAAAGTAAACAAAAAAAAAAATTAGCCCTGGTGTCTAGTGGTCGGGCAGCAGAAATGCTCAGAGAAGCCTGAAAGGAGAGGAAAGGCCCTTCCTCTCCTTCCAGGCTTCTCTGAACCCCTCCACGTGAACGGAGGAGAAATGCTTTGCATCAGCTTCCAGCGCCGGAGGGAAGGCCTCTGATGAGGTCAGCGCGCAAAAGCACGCTGACGTCATCAGACGCCACAGGAGGGTTACGGAGGTGCGGGTTTGGAAGGGGAAGTGATTCCCCTTCCATCCCTGCCTGGGGGAGGGGTGTGCCTGGCCATCGGGGGGGCCCATAGCAGGACGAGACCACCTCGTCCCAGGTACACAAGCGGTTCAATAACCTTTGTGTTTACGTTTTTCAAACCGTACAGAACCATAAATTATTAATAGAAAAAACAAGGCAAAAATGGTAATAATTTGCAAGAGCAGACACTGCTGTTGTTGTATAGTGTCACACCAGCGTCGAGCACCAGAGCCAGAGGTAAAGTGGGAAATTATTACTCCTTGGCGCAGGCTCCTTCTAAAGGTCAATTTCATTGCTGGAGACACACAATAGAATGTTGATCCTGTCACCCAGCTGTTCAGCCAGTTCCATGACATCATACTGAACCAACATTTGATTGACTTACAACATTGAGTCCTACATACCCCCAATACAAAATATTCATAAAATATTACCATCAAGCTATGCTGCTACAGAACTCAGGAGTGAGAGTGTATTTAGGCACTGTAACAGGGCTGCGGTAACCCTGTTAAGGAAAGAGGAAGCGGGGCCGATATTAGCGTGCCCCAGGAGTCCTGGAGAAAGAAAAGAGGGTCGGACTCTGTTTGAAACCTGACTATCTGGGTTAAGGAGGGCGCGGAAGTGGAGAGGAAGGCGTCGGAGAAGTAGGAGAGCGCGGAAGAAAAGGGAGGCGTGTCAGCGCGGAGACATTGGAAAAGTACTGAATAGCGTGGAGGGCGAGGTGGCTCAACCCGACACAACCTGCACGAGTGAAGACAGAGGAACAACCGATTCAGGTCAAAAAGAGACCAAAGCGGGATGAGACGCAAAATCCAGCCACGTCCCTGGAGGTACGTGGCTCATGCAGGTACGTGCATGCCTTCAGAACCCTATGGGGTATTGGTGGAAGTGGGGAGGTGGGAGGGACAGCTTGGGAGACGAGAACGAGCAGAGTTAAAATAAAGAGGGAAAGGATCCCTGTACGCCTGGGCTTGCACCACAGCACTACTATGCCTTAAAAGTTTATTATGTTCACGTGCCTCACAAGGTTATGACACTGTCCGTTTGCCATTTCCCACACAGGACTTTTCCTTCACACTATTTTCCTGCTCCTCCCTACCTATTTCTTTTTTATAATGATAAGATAAGGAAAAAGAAGGATCCACTTACCTCTTTATCCTGGTTCTGTTTTTCTGCATGTTCCCGCCGACGTTGGAGGTGTCTCAGGAAGGCATAAACCTAAAAGAAGAAAAGAAAACGAAGGGAGATCAGACACAATAAACAGAGAAAACCCAAGCCAAGACGAGAGGGAAAAGGACTATAAAAAGAGACAAAGAAAAAAAGAAGAAAGTAAATTAAGACCACTTAACTGTAAAAGCAGAACCTCAAGTAAATTTATCTAGTATAAGAACCTGTTGTATCTAGTCTGGTGTCTTCCTAAATAAACCCCAAAAGGAGCCTATCACAGGCACGCAGTGTGGTGCCCTGGCAAATCATATTTGAAATAGGCACAGTCTCTGTGAACTATACCATATTGTGTATTGCATTGCAGCATTTATAGTGCTGCAGACACTTGACTGTGTTCTTAAGTGCTCTGATTTGCTTCAGGATCCTGGGAAGGGTTGAAAAGGGTGATTGTAGTATTATGCCCTGTGTTGGAGATGTGACGTGAGTTTTGTGACATTCTCTACATAAAGTAAGGCAGCATTAAGGTGCTTAAGCAAGAAGTTTTAAGAAATGTGGTGAAAAACAGGGCCCGAGAAGAGCCTCCATTTCTGGATGCACATTTTAGATTGACATCTTTTTCTGATGGTGACTTTTTACATGTTTTTTTTCACTCGTGGGATAATGTACTAAGAAGAGGCTGTACATGCAGCCTATTCCTTGTAAACTTTGCTGCCATTTAGTCTCTACTCTCATCCAAGGCTAGGCACAGAGAACACAATGCCCTTGTATCATGATTGTCAAGACAGCTCTGTAATTTCAGGCATATCATCATATTAGCTTTGCACTTCTAATATAGTGTGATATAAACAGTGCTTTCATTATTAAAACTACCTCTGTCCTACATTCAGCAGAGGAACACTTCTGCTGGGATTATCCTGGAACATGGTGCATTGTGACCGAGATGCAGCCCTGCTCACTCTGGCCTCAGTCCTGCAAGGAATGATAGCCTGTGCTACACTAGACCGGCTCCCTGACTTTCTGGTACATCTTACCCAGGTATGGGGGATTAGGCTATGCCAACTGATCTGGCAGAGGGTACTCCCATTATGCTCTCAATAGTGTAGGTAGTAATAAATAGGAGTTTACCAACACAGCAACATTATCATAGTTGAATTGTTTATCTTTTTTACCATTCTCATAATGGTTTTACTATGTTCTGTTTCGCTTGCCTAATAATCATAGTTCATGCTTTCTACACAAGAGTACAATTGTTGCAATAAATGTTTGAAAATAAATTTTCGTATCTCTCTTGTGCCTTACCTTGGCCTTGTCTTGCAAAGTGACAACAAAAGGGTACATCAGTTTCCATGATTTCCTTGGGAATGTGAGTAGTCATGTTTTAAGTTGCAGATACCATCCGATACCCTGGTAAGTTTAGGGGTTCAGATGGGGCACTGTGAGCTAGCTAGGAATTGTGTCAACATTTCCTAATGATATAGATGGGCTGAGTACCTATATCCTGAACTTTATGTTGAGCCGATACACAGTCCTACTTAATTTGTAGGAACCATATAACATAGCGCCACCAACGTTCTAGGACAGGTATTTATTTGATGGTTCTCCTGAGTAGCTCTTACATGTGCCCAAGGTCCCCTTTTCACCTTTATATGGAGACGTGCATGGTATTAGGGATTAATCCTCCTCAGCCTGATAAAAACCCCTATTTTAGTCTGCAGGTTGTTCAAATCTGAACCTTTAAAAGGATCACCCCACTATAGTATTTCCTCTCTGAGTCCTAGTCTTTAAAATGGTGAATGCAATTAACATTCCAGTTAATTGTAGACATGCTGTTGTAGCACACTTATTGGCACAGGGACTCCCTCTTACGGATGGAGATGTAACCTTCGTGGTTGAGGCCCACGAAGCATATAAATGTGACATTTTTTATTGTTGGGTCAATTTTCCTGCACCAGATGCCACAACAGAAAGTTCATACATTCACCAAGGCTGCAGTCCCTATTCAATACAGGCTACATGATCAATTAGAAATATCATTAACTTTTCAGGAGCATCACAGTTGGCTCCAAGGCGCCCTCCCACATCCACTTCAAAATGTTAGCCTAGCTCCCCTCAGCAATGATTGGGCAACCTGGCCTGTTCTAGGTACCGCATTTGGTCCGACAGCCACTGCAAGTCTGGCGGTCCTAGGACTGCCAGACTCGTAATGAGGGCCATAGTCTTGGGATTTGACGAATATGGCTACACATTTGATTTTCAAAAATCAAATATTACCTTTCTCAGTATCATCTTTTTGTCAAAAGGAGGCAAAAGCCTTGCACCACATTTATTAGAAAAATGCGGTTGGCGGTACATACCGCTGCGCTCAAAATACACACACACTTACAAAACTACACCACATTGGACAATTCAAAATACACACCCCTGACACACATACACACACCAAATCCAATATAAAACACAAACCCACATTACCCACAACCCCTTGCAGCGAAAAAAAAGAGAGCAAGCATAGAGAGACACATATCACTCACACCACATTCATGGCAACCCAAAGACACCCCAGGTTTTCAGAAGAGGAGCTAAGGGTCATGATGAAAGAAATCATCCGGGTAGAGCCACAGCTATTCGGATCACAGGTGCAGCAGACGTCCATTGCAAGGAAGATGGAGCTATGGGGGAGGATCGTGGACAGGGTCAATGACGTGGGACAGCACCCAAGAACCAGGGATGACATCAGGAAGAGGTGGAACGACCTACGGGGGAAGGTGCGTTCCGTGGTATCCAGACACCAGATTGCTGTACTGAGGACTGGCGGTGGACCCCCACTTCCTCTCCCACAACCACAGCACCCACCCAGCGGGCCCATGCCACTGTCCCCAGGACACGTCAATCAGTAGTGTGTCCACCACTACAGGGACCCCAGGCAACCCCACAGACCCAGGACGATCAGAGACCTGGGGTCAGTGGCAGTGGGCACACGGTTCAGGGGACAGAGGCACAGGACAACAGGGAAGCTGGGAGGACTGCTGTGCGACAGGGGGAGGACAGGCCCAGGGAACCCACTCTTCATGAGGCACTCTCCAACATCCTGGGAGCATACCACCATTCCCAGGAGACGATGGGCCAGATACTGGCCAAGTTGCAGGAGACCCAGCAGCTGCAGGAGGGACAGTACCTCGGGATCAGGGATGACCTAACAAAAATATACACCATCCTGGTCACCATTGCAGGGATGCTGGCTGACATGGGCAAGACCATGAGGGAGGCAGTGGCACAACAAAGGGCACCTGACACTAGCCAAACCAAGGAACAGCCTTCCACCTCTGCCTGCACCAATGGACAGGAGGCCCCACCACAGGACCAACAGGCCACCAGCACTCCACCCCCTGCAGAAGGAGAACCACCCTGCAAACGGTCCCTGCGATCCAGGCAGAAGACAGAGAACATTGCCAAGACCCCCGCCAGGAAATAGGACTCTCCTGATAGTCACCCTTCTTTCCCACTCTGTTACCCTGTCCACCTTGAACTGCTATTGTTCCCCTTCCTATGCCCTCTTGGACAATGCACCTGTGATACCAAGAGACTGGACTCTACCATGGACTTTCCTCCACCACCACCCCAGCCCCTTGCGCATACCGGTAGAGTTATTAGCACCTAAATAAACACCCTTGAAACAAATACCAATCTGGAGTCAGTCTAATGATTCACAAATGTAATAGTACAACATTATCAACGCAGTGCAACATATATGTACAGTGAAATATACTACAGGATGACCTTTGGTGGGCAGCAGTACATATAGCAGGAGCCAGAATGGGGCACAGAGATGTGAAAATAGAGAATCCAAACGGAACAGCCAGTGGCCATAGACATAGGGTAAGAGGCTGCCTTGTACAATGTTCAACAGATTAATGAAATGTTAAGTGGAGTTACAGTCTCTTACCTGTGTGTCACTGGAAGTACTGCTGTATTATATTTGTTCTGTTGTCCACATCTTCTTCCTCTGCCTCCTCTTCATCACTGCCCACAGGCTCCACCGCTGCCACAAGACCATCTCCAGGCACATCCTCCTGCAGAAAATGGAGCCTGGCGTCTCAAGGCCAGGTTGTGCAACATGCAGCATGCAATGACGATCTGGCACACCTTCTTGGGTGAGTAGTACAGGGATCCACCTGTCAGATGGAGGCACCGGAACCTGGCCTTCAGGAGGCCAAAGGTTCTTTCTATAATAATAAATATCTTTGGCTCAGAGGAAAAACGCATAATTGTTGTAAGGCCCATTCCACCCTTAGAGGCTGTTGCCAAGGCTAACATTCCTAACGTGAAAGCTTTACACCTGAGATGAATACTATGGGCCACTTCCATAACAGCTACTGATTTAGACTATGGGGGTCATTATGACCCCGGCGGTCGGCGATAATGTGGCGGTAAGTACCGCCAACAGGCTGGCAGTACTTAATGCCACATTATGACATTGGCCCACTCCGACCACCACAGCGGTAACAGCCACCAGGCTGGAGATATCGCCTGTGGGATTATGACCCCGCCATGGGCTTTGTGCCATTCGTAACGCCACAAAAACCATGGCGGTAGGCCATATCAGTGACAGGAAATTCCTTCCTTGGCACTGATAGGGTCTCCCACCTCTCTAGTTACCTCCCACCCCTCTACATCTCCATACCCCCCTAACATCCACGCCCCCTCTTCACACACACATACACACACACACACTTATTCACACATACATACACGCATGCATACATCCAATCACAGACACATCTGCGCACACTTCTAAACATACACGCAGACACGCATTCACATTTCACAACATACACGCACTCACACGTCTGTACATGCACACACGCATTCCACACTCAACACACACCCGCATTCACCCGCACACATACATTCACACAACCCCCCCACACACACAACACCCCCACCCCCTGTCAGAGACCCGACTTGCCTGGATCCAGGGGGTCCTCCAACAGGAGATGGGAGGGGCGCTGCAACCGCCAGCAGCGCCCACCAGCAGAACACCGCCAGGCCGTATTATTTGTCATAATACATCTGGCGGCCGTCTAATTGCATGTCTCTGCTGGTGGTTGCAGCGCCACCTTGCTGCCATCCGCCGGTATGGCCACAGCCAGATTTACGTCATTCTTGTGGCAGAAATCCAGCTGTGGTCATAATATGGCGGACGGCTGGTTGCTTCAGCAAAGTTCTTTTGGCAGCCGTCGCCGCAGCAGTAGGCGGTTTTTACCACGTTCTTGATATGAGAGCCAGTGTCTTTGACCCCAACTTGCAGACTCAATAATTCTTTCAGTACAAACAAGAATACCCTGTGCATAGTGATAAATTATCCTCTTGATCACTATGATTACATAATAAATACTGATGGGTCAGCTCAGCCGCTGGTTGGCACAAAACAACAATACTCTGTTGTATGTGCAGCAGTGCACGGTGTCATGAAATATGAAGTATTTCATGCACAAAATACTTTTACCAGTCCTTACAAGATTGTACTGTTTGGCTGGTTGAAAACTTTGATTCTGGCCCTGGAGAATACGGATCCTGAATTTCCTACACTCATAGTGTGTGATCCATATTATTGTATCCAGTCTTACAATGAAGATTTGCTTCATGAATGCCTAAATGGTTTCAGATACTCTAAAGGGAATACTATCAAGCATAAATTCCTTTGGGGAAAGGTGATGCATCTCTAAAGATTGCTTGCCACAGTCTCATGTAATGCGTTCACTGAGTCACCAACATTTTAGAGTATATGTTGCAGGGAATTCACTGGCTGATGAAGCTGCCAAAGCAGTGGTCTAGACTGCTGTAGTGGCTGCGATTAATCGTTCTCACATGAGACTGGATGATGACTTCATGGCTGCTGTCACTGCATCATGCAATTGACGTTCCATTAGCCTTAAAAATATCCAGCAAAATATTCCTATCAGTTGAGGGCCCAAAGCATTCCCTTTTACACATTCCCTGGGTAGGTGATTGAGCGAAACCTGATCTAGGATCTCAGGCTAGAATTAATTATTGCTGCACATGAGAGATTGGTGTCTGCACATGCTGGTATGGCAGCTACAGTTTCCTTACTACAAAAGTGGCATTGTCTGTAAAAGCAGACAAAACAGTATGCCCTCAGTTGTGACATTTGTCAGCAAATTAAAAGTTCCACTGCATCTCCCCCACCACCTCTCGTAGTTTCCAACAAACCTCTCCAATGTGTTTATTTTGATCATTAGGACCTCAAAATCCAGATGGTGCATTAGCATTTATTCTACTAACCCTAAATTCATGTTCTAGATTTCTATGGGTATCACCACAGTAATCGGCTTATGCGTGAACTGTTTTTAAAGACCTGCAAGTCTTCATTGGGACATATAAAGTAGCAGCATTCCATTCAAACCAGGGACCTGTGTTTGCCTCATTAGTTTACTGTGATACCATGGGAACCCTGGATGTTGCTGTGCATTCTTCCTCCGGCTATCATCCTGACAGTGGAAAGACAGAACCATGAATTAAAGTAGTCCTTAACAGCTAGAGTATTAGGCTCAGGTTGTAGATGGATCCACCATCTGTATGCAGTCCACAGAGCTTTAAATAATCTGCCTAAAAGATCTATGGGAGGCCGGACCTCCTACAAGTTCCTGTTTGCGATCCAGATATGCAGTCCAGATCTCTATAATCCTGGCACAGTGGTGGCAGACATGCCTTTTGACATCAATGAACGTTTGGCTGCCTTACAGGAATTATGAGACTTCCGAGATGGCAATCAAATGACATTTACAAATGTTCTGCCACTCACAAAGTGGAGGAGCAACTAGCATCTTCCAGCTGGATTCCTGAAGCTGGAGATGTAGCTCAGGAGAAGATTATGGATAAGAAGAAATTTGGCCCATCAAACCGAGCACCAGTGCTAGTCCTTGGCATTAAAGGTACCAGAACTGTGATTTTGTCTCCGCTTGCTGGCCGTAAAAACAACTGATTTATCTCAGTTTTTCTAAATAAGTCAAATCATTTGGCCAGTCCTAAACAGTAGGCCACAAGGGCTCCTGGCTTGTTCCCTGCCTCCTACTCTGCAGGAAATACCTCTGGAAACATTAAGTAATATACGTATTGCTCCTCCCCGGGTGGGGGATTCAGTTGCTGAACATCTACTAGCACCTGTTGCTACTGCTACTACAGGACATACTCCAGATGTGGGTCTGCAGTTTTCAACTCTTACTTCCAACAAGGAAGTTGTTTATTACCAACCCCTTTTGGAAGAGCCTACCAGTTCTCCTTAACCACACGAGGTCCCTGTCTTTTGCACAGACTGCCTCTGGTCTCTTCCAATTATTCACACTCTTCACTGCATGTAATACGTACATTTTGTTGGCCGGAACAGACCTATCTGATTCCTCCTTGGTCCCATTTTTGGATTGCCATTTAACTGTTTTCCTCTTCATTTGCATTGGAATTGTTACAGTTTTCTTCTTAATCCTGAACGGACATTACTTTCCAGACTGCGCTGACCCTGAACTGGTAGTCGAGTTGTTGAAACCTCATTCTTCTTCACGTAGTTTGCAAAGAGACCTGTCCCTTATGAACATTTCTGCATTTCCCTTCTATGATGTGATTGTTTAGGATAAGGTACCATTTTATATTTTTGCGCCTACAGAAACACTGCAAATTCCTTATGTGTCTAAAATTGCTATGGATGGCATAATTAGTCCTTGTGCCATTTCTGATGAATGGGACGTTGAGACTGTAAGAGGCATACTTTCTGAATTGGACAGTTACACTGTATTTGAATCTGAAGATTTGTATTTGAATTCTGCTAATTATAGGGAAATGTTTTGCTATCATCACGATGCTCATCACTATTTACATAAAGCTAATTCTCCATGTGCTGTTTTTAACTACACACAATGGGAACATTGCCCGACTCTACCAATGGGGAGTTTAAAAGCTTATTTGAAACAATGTGCATAATTTTCAGGACACAATCCCTTAGACCCAAGTTCTTATCACTATAAGCTTACCCCTTCCCCAGCAAAGAAAAATATGCTGACTGTTAGAAATCAGGTCTCTTGTTAGTAGAGGTTTGCACTATGCACTCTGTCAAAGTAGGGACCACAATCCTAGTTGGGGCAAGTAAGATACACTCTACAAATTTACCTATGCTCACCCTTTGGTAGTTTGGCACAGAACACTCAGGCTAAACTAAAGAGGCAATATATAAAGTATTTGTGCATGCTCACGGTAACACAGTGAAGAAAGCAGAAAAGCCAATATTTATCGGAGTCAAACAAGATGAAAACAACAAAAACCCAACATACCCAAGCCACTTAATGAATTTTGAAAGATTAAAACAAATTGCAGTGCTTAGAAGACAATAGCTAACACCTGGGGCTATTTGATCACGCTGGACCAGAGCAAATCCAAAACTTCAATTGATGGAGCACAGGCCAGTAAAGGAGTAATGCAGACCCGCTGACAGTAGCTTGGTTGTGTCGAGGCTCGGTGATGATGTGCTGATCCAAGGATGGGATGCATTGCACCTGCAAGTGATGTGTTGTTTCCTGATCAGGCAATGTCAGTGATACATCGGGGTCCAGAAGCAATGATTACTCTTTCCGATGAATCAGTGCTGTGTCACCCAAGCTGGGGCTGCATGGTAAGTTGGGGTCATTGCGTCATGCAGTCGGTGATCAGTATCTGCGGCCTGGGTGCAGGCAGCAGCAAAGCAGTGAGGTGCGTCAGTTCAAAGTGTTGCGCCAGTGTTGTTGCATCAGTTCTTGTGTTGTAGAACCACACTCACCTACAAAGGCCCACTGGGCACCACTTGGGAGAGCAGGACTCACAGCAGAGGAGCCCAGGTGCTGGTACAAAGATGCAGGGGAAGTCTTTGATATTCCTGAGACTTCAGAAACAGGAGGCAAGCTCAGTCAGGCCCTTGGAGAAACTTTAGATTGCAGGATGTAGAGAGTTATATTCAGTCCTCTCACTCCCAGGCAAGAAGTAGCAGGCAGCAGACCAACACAGCAGAGCAAACAGCAAAGTAGTAGTCCCTCCTGACAGCCCCGTGGTCCTTCTTCCTCTTAGAATGTCCTCAGTCCAGAAGTGTTCTGAGTCTATGTCGTTAGAGGCCCAGTACTTATAACCAATGGGCCTTTGAGGTGGGGGAGACTTCAAAGAGTGGTTTTGAAGCACCCCAACTCCCCTTCTGCCTATTCCTGTCTGCCAGGAAGTCTGTGGGGGGTTATCGGTCCCTTGTGCAGGGTCAGGCCACTAACTTTTGTAGTGTAAGGAACTGAACTTGAACTGGTTTTTGTCTTTTAGACCTGTGTGGTTACAATGCGTACACCCTGTGTTCCTTTGTCTGTTGTGTCCTTTCGAGTGGTGATCTAGACTTGTGCCTGGCTACGCAACTGGTTCAATCTATGGATATGAATCTACATGTGCATCCGTTGCGGACTCACCTTCAGTGCTGTCCTAATAGGCTGCCATTGCGGCTTTATGCGTACCATGAGCCTTTACTTCTGGTCACTATGGATGCTTCAGCTCCTGGATTACTTGAATCTGGCTCTAACCTTGCAATTACACTACCAGCTGTCATGACTTCAGCATCTGCTGAGTTGGCTGGATTTGACCATGTCCGTTCATTAGAGATTACTTCTTAGGCCGCTTTGGATCTGTTGTCTGTTACATGGTTTTTCACTCATGAGATAATGTATTGAGAAGACACTGTACATGTAGCCTATTACTTGTAAGCGTTGCTGCCATGTACTCTGTGCACTCCATCCAAGGCCAGGCACCCAGAAGCGATGCCCTTTTATCATGATTGTCTGTTGGAGACGACTCCATAACTGCAGACATATCATCACATCATCAATGCATCTCTGACACAGTGCAGTATGAACAATGCTTTTATTGTAAAAAAAAATTTGCCTTTGTGCTATATTTGGCAGAGGAGCACTTCTGCTAGGATTTTCCTGGAATGCGGTGCATTATGACCAAGATGCAGCTCTGCTGACTCTGGCCTCCATCCTGCAAGGGATTATGGCCTGTGCTATACTAGACCAGCTGCCTGGCTTTCCGTTACATCTTAACCAGGCATGGTGGGTTAGGTTATCCCAATTTATCTGGCAGAGGGTACTCCCACTATGCTCTCGATAGTGTAGGTAGTAACAGATAGGAGTTACCAACACAATAACATTATCATGGTTGAATTGCTTATCTTTTTCTACCATTGTTAAAATGCTGGCTACCATGCTTTGTTTCATCTGCATAATAATCACAGCTCATGATTTCTATGCATGAATATGATTGTGGGATGTGCACTTGAAAATACATTTTTGTATCTGTCTTGTGTCTTATCTTGGACTTGCGAAGTGACAATGAAAGGGTTGATCTGTTTCCATGATTTCCTTGGGAATCTGAGTAGTCACGTTTGAGGTCGTAGATACCATCTGGTACCCTGGTACGTTTCAGGGTTCAGATGGGCCACTGTGAGCTAGCTAGGAATTGTGTCAACATTTCCTGATGGTATAGCTGTACTGAGTCCTTATATCCTGAGAGTTATATTGACCCGATACACAGTCCTACTTAATTTGTAGGAATCGTATAACAGAAATAGTGTGAAACTGTGCACTTTTCATGTGAATATCTTCCCATTATAGGGTTAATAGTGACATAGTAATTATAAAAATGAGAAGAGACAGTTTTCCAGATGGTTGTAGATTTACTGTTACTCTTGCTGAGAAAGAGATCAATGCCTCAGACTTTGGAATTGAAAATGAGGTTTCCTCAATGCTAGATTTGTTGAAGGAAGGGATAGACAAGAGTCGAGCTTGCCTTGATCAAAGTGGTCTTGCTTAGTGGTAACTACATACTTTTAGCTGAGATAAATTGATTACTGTGTCATAAATGGCCTGGTAAGCACTACATATTGCTTTCAATGGGATAGATCTAGCCACTTGCATCCAGTGTTAAGAATGAGGAGCACAGGAAACATGTGACCTGATATTGAGGTTAAGGAGTTGTTTTGCAGCTGCAGTATAGATTTTTTGTGGCCTGGTCAGATGCTCTGGGATATATACCATTGGTTTAGTCCAGCCGGAACAGCACTAGTTTGATGGTGTCTTTTACATTTTGGGCTATGGCTATGAGGCACTGGCCGATGGCACAAGAATCCATGTATAGCACTGGTTTGCCGGACTTTATATTTGAATAATCTGAGTATCATCCGCATATTTGTTAAATTACAATTTGAAGGAGGAAATCAGCTTTGCAGAGGTCAAGGTTATACATTCAAGAGGAGTGGGGAGGGTGGACCATTCAGGTCTTCCTTGTTTGAAGAAAAAAGGTCAAAACAGAAAGAGGGAGAGATAGAACGAGGACCAGTTGCTCATCGAGGACTCTATCCAGTGGGTAAATCCCAATCAATTCCACCATCCTAAATAGACTCGAGAAGAATGGGATAATGGGCCATGTCAAAAGTGGCAGAAAGATCCAAAAGCAAGTGTTACTCCAGCTGAGGCTACAGTAGTCTTAAGGTCACCACATGTTCCAAATTCAGTTGCACACGTGACAGTAAAATAAGAAGAAACCTCGTTTCAAAGCAGTACACAGATTATATTATATATACAAATTAAATAAATCAGATTATACAAATTAAATGTCCATCAAATGATGTCCTATTATCTAAGTTTCCCGAAGTCCAAAACAAATGTATAGTTTCCTTGTTGTCCTATCCATAGTCTCAAAGTCCATAAATCCAAATTATATATCTTTATTTGGTTTGGTTCCAAAGTTGCCGATTTGTATCCTTATGTGAATTGTTTCAAAATTACCAGTTCCATCCAACAGCTTCCTCTTTTCTCCCTTAGTTTTTTAGTCTCTTTGTCTTGTCTTTAGTCCCTTTGTCAACACGTGTTTCATCCAGGGAGTACCCCCAGGACTTCGTCAGGACTTCCTATAATGGTATTATGTATGTGATTTTATATAATATAATATTCAAATAATTAAAATATTTCACAAATTATTTTATATTCAAGTAACATAGTGTGCTTGGTGGTGTGAGTCCTTTTGTGCACCATAACATTACTTGTGACATGTTAGTAATTTCTTGTTGTACATCAAATTCCCAATTCAAATATATGCAGGCAGTAATTAGTCTCCCATACTATAAATGCATCCCCTGATATAATGTGTCGGGGAAATATAAATCCTGTACATATAACACCTAGTGCTCATAAGTTATTAGTGAAGAGAAATGACTTACATCAAAACCAATTCCAAATTTTACCCATCTAATTAAATGTAAAGATACATGACACTCACCTAATGTAATTCTATATCTCATATGTCAGTAATTGATATATCTGCGGCATGAGACCCTGTAAATTCGTATTAGCAGTACAGTGTTTAGAAACTTCGAACATGATATAAACACATAATGCAGTTCAGACAATGACTATCTCCATACTGTTTGTAAAGAGTCCTTACCGATTAATTATATTCTGTTTAGGATGCGAGTACGCTATGGACGCCGATCGCACGTGTTTTGCCGCTCCAGTGTTTTAAACCGAAGCCGCCATGACTCTCAGTTATTTATACGTCTCTCTCATATAGTAGAGATAAAAGACGGACTATACACACTCTAATGCTCCGACCTCAAAATATTAGAAACTGACGAAGGACTGTGTCCTTTCTTTCTACAATGTTGCGATATTTTAATAACAAGTAATAAATGGAGCTGTTACGCTCCAAACGTTCTAGACTTCTTAGAATTCATTATTATTCATCAGAATTATATTAATTGTGCCCCTTCTCTCCACTTTCGGTTCAATATATCCTATGCCATATTCTAAATTAATTGACCTCCCTTAATGTTACAAAACGAGTGATTTATTTCTTACACTGAGCATTTTTAAGTGTACTCAATAAATCCATTGTTATGAGTTATTTCATAATGACATGTTGGATGTAATACATACTTACATAAATAAATATTGTTGGTTTATAATCAAATTTACATAGTCTCATAAATATATGTCCCTATTTAATATCAAAAATCTAATATTCTAGAACTAACTGTTTATATTTTGAAGTTTATGATACACAGAGTCTATCTCATAAATTCAAAAGGTAGTTTTGAGGATGGGTTTACCATCCAAGTCTCTGCTATAATATTAATTCCCCAGAAAGTATTCCATTTCATGGTCCGTATTGAGACCATATTCTACTGCTCCCATTCTCATGATCCATTTTGATTCTCTCCTACGTAACTCCAATTCTCTATTGCCTCCCCGTGGATTTATTTCACAGTAATCAAAACCTATGAATTTAAACGTCTTATGAGTGCCCTGTGCATTGCAAATTTTCATATGAAATGCTATGGGATAGCGTTCATCACCTTGATTTATTGCCCTTAAATGTTCTAAAATTCGAATTTTTAAAGACCGTATCGTACTACCTATGTATATTTTTTTACAGGCACATATAAGCATATAAATGACATATTTGGTATTGCAATCTATGTGTGATTTTATGAGTATTTTCTCACCTCTAAAATCCTCCAAATCCTTTTTGGGTTGCCATGCCCACTTACATGCTGTGCATGATCCACATTTGAAAAAACCCAAATTTCGTTTAGTAAGCCAGTCTTTTGTGGTTGTATCTGCCAAATAGCTTGGACAAAGAATATTATTGAGGGTATTCCCCCTTCTATATACCACATCTGGTCTCTTTCCAATATGTTTCCGAAGTAACTCATCCTGTCTTAATAGGGACCAATGCTTATTCATAATTTGAATTAATTTTAGAGAATTTTCTGTATAATCTAAAATAATTCTGATCTTATGGTCCTTATTGTATTTTGCATTTTTACGGCATATGTCTTGATCCAGTGTCTGTCTACGAGGTATATTCCGCACCTTATTAAGCGATTTTCGTATAAGTGTCTCTGAATATCCTCTAGCTAAAAATCTTTGTCCCATATCTTTAATTTGCTCATTGAACTCCACATTCTTGCTACAGTTCCTCCTCGCTCTTATCATCTCTCCGAGAGGTATAGCCTCAATCTGATGTCGAGGGTGAGCACTGGTGGCGTGCAACAGAGTATTGCAAGCGGTTGGTTTACGATATAATCTGCTCTCAATTTTATCACCCTCTATGAACAATTCTATATCTAGAAAATCCAAGTGAGTCTCACTAAACTTATATGTAAACTTAATGTTCACTTCATTTGCATTTAAATACTCGCAAAACTCTCGTAATGTTAACTCATCACCTGTCCATAACATAAAACAATCATCAATATACCGTCCCCAGTATAAGATATATGTATGCCATTTTGCTGCACCCGGACCCCATAGCCATGTTTCCTCTAGCCACCCCATAAACAGGTTAGCACTAATTCTCTGCTCCTACCTGAACGGAATCACACTTTAGAATTCAGAGAGCAGATCGCTTGGTTCAGTGGGATGATAATTGAATTTAGACAACTCTTTCTGTCTGTTGGTCTAGGAGAGCGCCATTGGAGATTGACCAACAGGTTGCTGCGTGGTATGTTGCAGCACACCTTTTAAGGTGGATTTGGGTACACAGTTTTGAGTTTTTCTGAAACTATGCTGGATTCTAGCGTTTGGTTGATAATGGGTCTGTCTGGGAAGGCAGCTGTTGCATGTCTTGAAATATATGGACAACACATGAGTCTAAGGCTGATCCCAATTAGTGAAGGTATCCACAGATAGAGGGTTGAAGAATAGCAGATATTTTGGAGGTGTGGATTGAGGAGTTGGGGGAACCGACACTTCCCAACCAGAGGACCCATGAAGTTCCTTTTTCTGACAGGGTGCTGGGGGCACATGGTCATCATCCACCTGTCAAATACACTACCATGGAGAGCTCTTGCGGACTGACATGAATGACATGGTTTTTCCCTCCCATCTCGATGGAGTATAAAAACTTCACAAACTCCCTCTGTGTCCTGTCGTAGTCACAAGGCAGAAACATTAACCCCCTCACCTAGGTGACAGTAAATTGTAAATAGTGAGAGCCAATATATTTTTTGTGATCACAGGCAAAGTAGACTCGAAAGCAAAGAAATGATGTAGCAATTATTATTCTAGCAACAGTGCACCTCAGATCCCTGTAAATGGATTGAATTCATTAGGAGATTAAATCTGCATTATTCTCTTTTTCCATAATGGTTACCGCAGCCTGGGATTTTGTAAAGTGATCTCCGTACATTAACGAGAGTGTTCAGAGTAAAAAAAAAAAAAATGAAGAGTTAAAAAAAACAAAGGATTAACTTTGCCGTAAAGAACAATGCACCAGCACGGGTGACTAACGAAATACATAAGAACAAATGTTGCAGCTTTTTACACCAATTCACAAAACAAAATATGACTTTGCCACAGTCTTCTAAATAGAACAGGTACAAAAATGAAATGATGTGGGAAAACTGGAGTACAGCATAAGAGGCTTGATAGAGGGAGGGAAATCTAGGCCACAGCAGTGTCTCTGGGGTAAAAATATCTAGTTAATTTGGCATTTGAAGCATTGCATGAATCTAGGACCCGAGCCTCTGTCACAACGCGGGAGTGACTCTGTAACATGTATTTACGAGCTAAAGCACGATGAAATCTTATTTTAGAAATGGTGAAGAACCCTGCCCTGTCCTGCCCTGCCCTGTCTGGTTTAATGCACCATCTGGTGAACACTTATCCATACTGACCAGATGAAGCATGCTCATTGCTGCACAACTGTTTTAATATAATAACAATATATTAGACAAATTAATACAAAATACAATATGACAATCCAGGCTACAAGAAGATACCATTAGGCAGTCCATACTCTCATGGTTCTTGTCTCTTAAATAATACGGTATGCTATTGTATGTTATTGTTATTTGTGTAGCTCATGGCATTATGGGCCATTTGTGTGGCTTCATAACACCGACCATGGTCAGGAATGGCTCTGTTCTACATCTTATTCTCCGCTCCTTTATCTGTTTTATGGCAGTGTCATGTTCAATGAGCTGTGGGTGGGTGTTTTTGTGTCTTACAGGTCTGTGGGGGGACCTTTGACATTTAGGCCCTCATTAGGACCTTGGCGGTATATACCGCCTACCGCCGTGCCAACAGCCGCAAAAAGACTGCCGCCGTGGCTACCAGCCATCCTCTGTATCATGGCCACAGCTGGATTTCTGCCAGAAGGATGGTGGAAATCCAGCTGTGCCCATGGCAGCGGATGGCGGTAAGGTGGCGCTGCTGCCAGAAGCAGCACCACACCAGTAGACCGCCGCCGGCCGTATTATGAGAATTAATACAGCCTGACGGTGTTCTGCTGGGGGACGCTCCTGCCGGAGGACCCTCTGGTCCAGGTAAGTGGGTGCTCCAACAGGGGAGAGGGGTGGGGGGTGTTGTGTGTGTGCGTGGGTGTGTGTGTGAATGTTTGTACGAGAATGCAGGTGGGTGTGTGTTGTGTTTTGTATGTGTGTGCATGTTTGAAGGTGTGAGTGCGTTTATGTTGAGTTGTGTGAATGTGTGTTATCGTGTATGTATGTAAGTGTGTGTGGATGTGTGTGTGAATGGATGTATGCATGCGTGGATGAATGTTGGAATGGGTGTGTGTATGCGTGTGTGTGAAGGGAAGGGCGTGTATGAGCGGGGTCTGGAGAGAAGGTGGTGTAGGGGGAAACCTGGGGAGGGGGGTAGGGATTCCCTGTCACTGATAGTGCCTACCGCCATGGTTTTCATGGCATTAAGGATCCCACAAAAACCATGACGGTAGGTGGGGTCATAATCCCGCAGGCGGGCAAGTGACGGCCGCCGGGTAGGTATTGAAGTCTCCAGCCCGTGGTTGTTACCGCCGTGGCGGTTGGTGTGGTACATTGGCGGTTTGGCTTCAGCCAAACCGCCAATGTCATAATATGGAGGAAAGTACCACCAGCCTGTTGGCAGTACTTAACTCCATATTAACGCCGACTGCCGGGGTCATAATGACCCCCTTAATTTGGTGAATCCTGGCCTGGTAACGTGCACTTTGCTTGGCAATTAGAAATAATCTAGGCCTGATGTGGCAGCCTATGTGGATGTCTGTGTATTGTGTACCTTAGTAGCATGTGTTGTTTGGAGCAACATCATAGCTCTTCCAGTCCAACTAAGATGGAGTCCCCCATCCTGGAAACCCCAATGTGATGCACTGGTATTGGGAGTTTGGGTTGTACCACTGTGTGTGTTTGTTGGTTTTGGGCAGAGCGCCGTTGCAATTCAGACCTGGAGGAGGGGCGTTGGCAACAGTTTTTTTGCTCAGTGGTGGTGCATCGATGTGCTGATGTATTTTGGGGGCGAGGAAGAAGGGTCACAGACACTGGCACTTGCCATGACTGACAGGCCAATGCGGTATACATTTCTTACATGGAATGTGAGAGGAATGGGCATGGCCAGTGAAAGATATAAAATCCTCTCCTACTTAAAATGTAGGGACATAAATGTGGCTCCCCTTCAGGAAAGCCACCTGACAGGCCCTGAAATCAAGTTACATAGGAGGTGGAGGGGTCAGATTTTTGCAAGCAGTTATTCTGCTTACTCAAGGGGAGTGTGATTCTGGGTTAACTCAGGGACCTCTTTGGAGGCCCTAAGGACACATATCGACAAGGATGGTTGGTATGTAATAGAGGAGTGGAGGCTTAATAGGCTTAGGGTATTTGTTGGCACCATATATGCCCTGAATGTGGGCCAAATACAGTACCTTGCGGCACTGTCATGAGTCTTCTCGCAGAACCCTGATGTACCGATGTTGCTGAGGGGTGACTATAACTATGTAGAGAATACAGTGCTTGAAAGAGCTACACCGCCATCAGCAGATTCCCCCCATGATGAGACTGGCACTGGGTCTGCAAGTGTGGCAGGACCAATGGGTATTACAGGATGTGTAGCGTGAACACAATCTGGGGCTGATAGACTACTCCTTTTACTCCCCAGTGCATGACCTGCATGTCTGGCTGGACACAGTGTTATGTTCAACAGTGCCTGCTGTACAGGTTGACAGTGCTGAATACCTTAGTTGAAAACTGTCTGACTATAATCCTCTACAGGCAGACCTGCAGTGGGGGTGCTGTATAGCACCTATACCTACCTGTCAGCTTAAGCTTGGCTACCTGTACAAACTCAATTTTAGTGATCCATTGGCAGAGGTAATTACAAAATATTTTACAGAAAATGCGCACTCGGCCTCCCATACTAACGTTGAATGGGATGCCAGAAATGCCGCTGTTCAGGGACGTTGACTTAGCCAGTTGGGGAGTGGAGAGCTCACTTCGGACAAAGCTAGCCACAATGGAGGAGAACCTCCGGTCACTCGAGAACGAGAATTGGACTGGCCCGAGGCCTGGCAGACCGTCAGAGAGGAATGCAAGAAGCACCTGGAGATACAGGGCCATCTTCATTCCCTGAAATGGTAGGAACACTTTAACATGACGCATGTGGAGGGGCTATTGCTGGTCGGCTGCTGGCATGGCTCGCCAAACCAGGGGATAGCGGAGTCCTATTACACAAATACGTGACTCAGCGGGGCCAGGATTTACTCTCAAGCAGAAATCCATGATGCATTTACTGCGCATTACAGAGATCTGAATAGTGAGGGCACTCCACCCTCTGAGGAGATGCGGGAGGTATTTCTGAACAGAGCAACTCTCACCCAGATACTTTAGGGGGGAGTGGGAGGTGCTGAGGGCCTCTACTGCAGAGCCCGAAATTAGATTTGCTATACAGGAACTGTATGCTTCCCACTTAATTCCAAAACTGGCAGAAGTGTATGATAATGCACTGGATCGTGGTCACCTCCCGGACAAGACTGAAGAAACCCTCATAGTACTGACACACAAACCCATGAGCGATGCTCTGGATGCAGCAGCCTTCCAATCCTTGTCAACACTTAGGGGGTCATTTTGACCTCAGCGGTCTTTTTTAAAGACCGCCGAGGGACCGCCGTGCGGAAGACCGCCAGTGCAGGCAGTTTGCCGCTCGGCCTATTATGACCGTTGGCAGCCCTCCGCCCCTTTACGGACGGAGAGCCGCCAACAGCCATACTGGCGGGAGGCGGGGAAGTGGAGGTTGCTCCACCTCCACCGCCACGCCAACAGAACACCGCCCAGCGAATCACGTCCTGTGATTCGCCGTGGCGGTGTTCTGTTGGCGGTGTGGTGTCGGCAGAGCTGCCCCCATGGCTCCTGTCCCCTCCCGGAGGATCGACAGACCAGGTAAGTCGATCGTCCGTTAGGGGAGGGGGGTGGACGGGTGTTGTGTGTTGTGTGCGTGCATGGGGGTGTGCCTCTGAGTATGTAGAGGGGGTGTGTGAGTGAGTGTATGCTTGTAGGGGTGATGCGTGTTTGGGAATGAGTGCGTGTATGTCTGTAGGTATGTCTGTATGGATGTGTGCGTGTATGTGTGAATGTGGGTGTGCGTGTCTGACTGTGTGGGTGGATGTTGGCATGTATGTCGGGGTGTGTGCGTGTGTGTGTTGGTGGTGCCTGCATGCGTGTTGGGTGTGTGTGAGTTATGTGGGGTTGGCGGTTGGGGTGGGGAGGGGGGTCCTGCCATCTTTGGGGGGTGGCAGGGGTGGTGGGGGGTGTAGGGGAGGGGGTCGGTGTGGGGGTGGGTGGTGGGGGAGACCCCTATCAATGCCAGGGAAGGAATTCCCTGGCACTGATAGTGCTTACCGCCATGGATTTCATGGCGGTTCAAACCGCTGGAAATCCACGGCGGTAAGCCGGGTCCAAATACCGCCGGCGGTATAGTGACGGCCGCCGGGCTGGAGACCCAGGTCTCCCGCCCGGCGGTCGTCTCTGCCCTAGCGGGCAGAACGGAGAACCGGCGGATGACCATGGCGGTAACCGCCATGGTCATAATCCCACAAGGTAAGACCGCCAGCCTGTTGGCGGTCTTACTGCTGGTTCTCCGCCTTCCGCCAGGGTCGTAATGACCCCCTTAATTTGGACTATAAAATTCTTAGCAAAATACTGGCAAATAGGCTCTAAAACAATTTGCTACCTTGATCAACAAATGGTTTTATCCCTAAATGTTATACCTCACACAAAATACAATGCGTTTCTCATATTCTTGATGAAACATCCAGGGCATTGTATGCAGAGGCAATGGTATTCTCTGTAGACCTACTGAAGGCATTTCACAAATTAGTTTGGCAATATTTACATGCTGTTATGGATAGGTTGGCCTTGGGGGATGGATGAAACTAATGGGTTAGACTGCTCTACGGGGACCTGTGGGCATGGGTACCCACATGCAAGTGCATTTCCGCTGCTTCTGAGGTTTCCCTCTCTCTTCAATGCTATCTGTGCTGGCAGTAGAGCACTTTGCTTGTTTGTTCTAGGAAGGAGGTCAAGGGAGAGGGATCCCATTGCAAGAAAGAGAGCACATAGTTTCACTGTATGCAAACAATATGCTTATATATTTGAGAGATGCAAGATCAGGGCTCCTGGAGTGTTTCCTGCTTGGAAGCCTTTGGCTAAGTCTCAGGATTGCAGTTGGAATGGCAGAAATATTGTACATTCCCTGTGTCCCCTGGGTACACTGAGCCTCTAGCGGTGGTACTGGATCTTGGCCCAGGATGGGAGCTTAGGGTTTTCAGCTATCTGGGTATGTGAATTACACAGGCTTGACAAGCTGGGAGGGGTGCTGTGTGCCTTCAGCGGTAATGTCGCATTTTGGAGGACACTGAAGCTCCTCATTATCACTTGTATAACGCTGGAAAATACGGTAATGCTGCCTAGGGTGCTTTACTATTTTATTAATCTGCCTATATGGATACTGAGGGTGTGACTTGAGCCGGTCAACAGGCTGCTTAGGGAGCTGATCTGGGATGGGCAACACACCTGGGTGTCCCTTAATACACTCCAAATGCTGACCACGAGATTGGCACTGGAGAACCTGACTTCAAGCTTTATCACTACGCAGCACAGCTGCAATGGATCGCTCGCTGGCTAGCAGGACTCAACACGACAGAGTTGAGAGAATATGGGACTAGGCATAGAGAGAGGGCATCACTGGCCATGATATTGAGAATGAAGTTACCCAATGAGTAGGGATGGGCTCTTTACTGCCCAAGGACTATCTGCCTGGAGATGTTAGGTATTTGCTATGCCGAAGGCTCCTTTTGCACAATAGAGGAACTGGAGGCCGAGGGCAGGGTACTGCACACTCAGTTTTTGACATACAGGGTGCTGACACTTGTGCTATGACACATGGTCAGGGTGCTGGAGCCAGAAACACTATTCATGACCTGCTGCAGACATAATTAACTTTTGGCCAGGACAGCCACTTGATTTCCTGGCTCTACAAAACTCCACTGTTCATGAAGATTGATGAGCTGTCCTTTCTATGAGCCAAGTGGGAAACTTTGCTTGGCAGGACATTTTCTGGGAATGAATGGGATCAAACATTGGAACTCTCCTGTAAGTACACCTGTAAACCGTGGTTCAAATTCACACAATTCAATTATCTACACTGCACATATTTTGTCCAACATAGACTGAATATGATGCTACATGGCACAGACCTGGGCTGTCTCAGATGCTCTCTGGTTGATGTAGATTTTTTCATTATGGTAAGGATCTGCCCAATCATTGAGCACTTTTGAATGCAGGCCACAGGGGACCTATTGCGCACCCTAGATCACCAACAACTCCAGACAGCCGATGGGATTATACAAACAAAGACTAGAGAAACAGGCAAACAATAGTTTTCTTTACATGGTCCTGGGAATTACCCGCAGAGATATTGCACCCCTTTGGAAATCCCCTTAGGGATCCCCACTCAGCAAATGGCAAAAAGGGGTGGAGACTTAGGCACTGGCAGAGGGAGAGGTGCTGCATGCAGAATATTATCAGGTGGTCTGCCAAGGCCCTCTCATAGACTTTTGGGCAGAGGAGGTAGCCAGTTTCCTGGACCGGGACCCCTAGGTTGTAGCAGGTTGTAGCGATGGCAGATGATGAGCATAATCTGTTATTGGTGTGAGCACCCATTTTTTGGGAGAGCCCCCTGGTCTTTTCATTACCCCCCGCATCAGTTCTCCCTTGCCAAGCATAGTGCCAGGAGGGAACCAGATGGCCCTCCCGCTGAATAGGCAACTAACTTTATTGGGTTACCCCCTGAGCATCTGTTTGGGTTATTGGTTTTGATGTATGTTTACTACTCCTTGAATGGTGAGAGTTGTAAAATGGAGGATTGCATGTCAAGCATGCTTAAGGCAGCACTCTTAGATGATTGGAAAATCTTAACAAGGATGATGTGTCAGTAGTCCATCTATAAGATGCATCAGGAGTTGGCAGATGTGTTGCATGCCACATTACTTACTCCCCATTTGTCTGCCAATGCAACTTAGGCTGTGACATCTTGCATCTAATTGGATTGTCATCCACAATGTATACATTTCAAAAGGCCAATAAAGTAAACTCAAACACTTTTGAGAGGGCAAACTTCAGCGGGGCAAGACTGCAGGAGGTGTCCGAAGAGGACGCGTTGTTGTCTGATGGGCTTGGGTTGAAGCCGTGGTGAAGATTTCTATGTTCAGAATTAGCGCCTGATTTAGAGGTCTGCAGAGGAAATACTCCATCACAAATCTGACAGATATCTGGTCCGCTGTATTGAATGGGATCATGATACGGTGGACAGGATATCCCTCACATTTGTGATGGAGTATTCTCCTCTGCCGACTTTAAAATCAGTCCTTTAGTCTCTGAAACAGAAGTCAAAAATCTCAAGCGGAATGAGGCAGAAGGCTGTAGATGGAGGCAGTTCCATGAGACTGAATACCCCTTTGCCAAAGGACCACTGAACAGGGTGTTCTGCTGTGGAGAAGGTTGTAGCAGAAGCTGTGAAATCAATGGTCCCAGTCTCATCCTGGTTCTTTCAGCAGTTAAGCCAAAAAATCACAACTTTTGGATTTTGGACATCTCTGTACCTTTAGCACCACTTCCAAGGGTCCAGGACTAGAGGGGTACCACTTGGAGGATCTGGACCCACTCAGGCTGGGAACAGGTGTGGGTTCAAGATGGCGGAAGCCTTTTGGGTCCTGGGCTCTGGACAGGTGGCCAGCAAACTAGCCCTTGTGTGTCACTCTGGAAGTCCTGAGGCAGTTGAAGATCCAGTTCTTGCCACGAAGCAGAAGGCAGCAGAGCAGCAGGAAAACAGGGCAGCAATCCAGCAGGGCAGCAGTCCTTGAGAGCAGCAGTCTAGCAGAGTGACAGTCCTTCCAGCAGCACAACAGTCATTCTTCCTGGCAGTGTATCCACAGATGCAGATCCAGAATCTCCTTTTTATACCTTAGTTTCCTGGTTCTGGAAGGTGGAAGAAGCTTCTAGACATTGACTTTAAAATGCATGGAATTTCCTAACTCCCCTGCTCCAAGCTGGTTGCAGTGACAATGAAAGATCGTTAAGCAC
Organism: Pleurodeles waltl; assembly: GCF_031143425.1. Classification (NCBI taxonomy): domain Eukaryota; kingdom Metazoa; phylum Chordata; class Amphibia; order Caudata; family Salamandridae; genus Pleurodeles; species Pleurodeles waltl. The sequence continues at coordinate 455,810,140 of NC_090442.1, forward strand.
TTTGTGTGAAGGCAGAGCTCAGGCTATTCAGCTGCAAGTGGGGCTGTGCTCAGCTCCGCCTCATCCTACCAACAGGCACACATAATTCCTCTATTGTGTGACTGTCTGGGAGGAATTCACAAAGTTTGTCAGCTACACCCAGTCATGTGACACAAGCCAGGCTATAGGCACAAAAGGGTAAAGGGCAGAAAAATGCCAACTTTCTAGAAGAGGCAAAATTGTAATGAAAAATCGAACTTTACCATTGAAGAAGGTTTATCATTACAATTTCATAGACACCAAACGTTACATAGCTACGTGCTGCCAATTGGAAATTACAGCTTATTAAATGTAATAAGGAATACCCAATGTTATACTATAGGAGAGGTAGGCCTCACAGAAGTGAAACATGAATTTAGGAGTCTTTCACTACCGGAACATGTAAAACTTAAAAGTACAGGTCCAACCTTTTAGTTACACAGCACCCAGCCCTATGGGCTATCTAGGGCCTAACTTAGGGGTGTTGTATATGTAATAAAAAAAGAGTGCTGGAGCCTTGTTAAGGAGATTTTAATGCCAATTCAACATGGCAGTTTAACACTGCACTAAAGCTGCGTGGCAGACCTAGGACATATTTTAAAATGCTACTTCAGTGGATGCCACAATAAGTGCAACAAGTGCTACAAGCCCACGGGCAGCATTTAATTTACAGGCCACAGGTACATGATATACTATTGTACAAAGGACTGATAAGTAAATTAAGTATGCCAATCAAATATACACCAATCAAACCATGTTTAGAAGAGTGAGCAAAAGTACTTTATCACTTGTTAGGAGTGGTAAAGTGTACAGAGTCCTAATGCCAACAAAATAAGTTCAGAAACAAATGGTGGACATGAGGCAAACGTTTTGGGGGCAACCCTGCAGAGGACCAGTTCTAACATGAATCTTGAAGGAACATCTGGGGGTAAATGTAACTAAACCATACACAGATTCATGTGGTCATACCACACAAATATAAAGCAACATTCTGGCCACATTTACATTATGTTTGCGACATCAATTTGTGACATAATTGTTGCTGAAGTTAAATGATTCTAGTCTTTATAAAGAGATGAACCTAAAAGTGAGGAGGATATAATATTGCAGTTGTTTCCTTCTTAGTACCAGAAGGACTCAGGGAAAACCATTCAAGCAAATGGGTTTTTGAAATGGGCTCCAGCCCTGTACAGAAATCAATAGGGGAGATCATAATTAAGCTCCACTTGCCATTCCTGTAAGGAGTGAGCCCTGAGTACATGCTTAATATGCTCTGAAGACAGGAGCTAAATATGACATAAAAGCTATTTTAACTAGCTACAATATCATGGGATTATAGTTCCTTGTAGTTCTATTATGACCATTCCTCATTTTCTGATTTTAATAAACTTGACAGACCATATAAAGTATCAATCAATCAATCAGGATTTGTAGATCGCGGCTAATCACCCATAGAGTCTCAAGGCGCTGTATGTGGGCGTGCAGCTCAGTCGAAGAGCCAGGTCTTGAGGTCCTTCCTGAACTGTAGTATTGGAGTGTATTTTTAGATATGCATATACACATGTATGTACACTCACAACACCGGATTAGAAATCAACCTAATAAAAACATACGTTTCAAATAACCCTAAACATTTCCAATGGGTATTTCAACTAAAACATAGCATTTAGAAGGCAGTATCGAACTGCCTTTCTTGTTCAAAAAGGTTTCAGTATTTTTAGTTCCCTATGTAAAATCATTTATGGGCTATTAACAGTTTCAATTTGTTTGCAGTAAAGTAATGGATATCTCCCAAGAAGATCCATACTTAAAACATTTAAATCACAAATGATAACTGGCTTTTCTAAACACTTGACTAGAGTAAAACATTACTTATCACACAGCACCAGACTATGTGATTATTTCACAGTGTATATATATATATATATATATATATATATATATATATATATATATATATATATATATATATTACCTAGGGGCAAGTGCCACTAGGTGGTTATAGTTAGGACCAGGTTTCCATAGAAAAAGCGTTTTTTGACTTGCCTATATCTTTGGCACCATTTCACGAAATTTTCCCAAAAAGTGCCCTGGTGATTCTTGTTGCGCAGTGAAAGTTCAGGGTGATCCGTTAAGCAGGCGCTGAGAAAAAGGGTGCTCAAAAAAGTTGTGTTTCCCATGTTAATTCCCATAGGACCTTTGAACAAGGCTTCAGCCCAAACCACTGGATGGAATTACACCACTGCTTTCTCCATGTTCTCAGCCCCATTTAGTATGTGCCTGCTCCTCGTCTTTCATACATTCTCATTGCTTTCTTCTTGCTGTGAGCCCCATTTTGTGCTGCCTGTTGCTTGTCTTTCTTTGCTTGTCTTTCTTTCCCTCTTACTGCTTTCTTCTTGCTTCCCCAAGCTTGTTTTTATTGCATACCTGCTGCTTCCCTTTCCATCTCTCTCACTGTTTTTTCCTTGTTTTCTGCCCCGTTTTGAGTGTGCCTGCTGTCTGCCTTTCCCTCCTCCTCACTGCTTTCTCTTTCTCTCTGCCCCAGTTTGTCATGCCTGCTGCCTGTCTTTCACTCCGATTCACTGCTTTCTCATTGCTCTCAATCCCATCCTGTGGATGCCTGTTGCTTGCTTTCCCTCCTTCTCACTGCTTTTGACTTCCTCTCAGCCCTGTTTGGTGTGTGCCTGCTGCATGCCTTTTCCTCCATCTCACTGCTTTCTCCTTGCTCTCAGCCCCATTTTATGCATGCCTGTTGCCTGCCTTTCCCTCCATCTCGCTGCTTTTTCATTGCTCTCAGCCAAGTTTTGTGCATGCCGCTCCCACCATTTCTCTCCATCTCACTGAGTTCACCTTCCACTCAGCTCTGTTTTGGACATGCCTGCTGTCTGCCTTTCCCTCCATCTCACTACTTTCTCCATTCTCTCAGCCCCATTTTGTGTGTGCCTGCTCCTTGCCGTTCCCTCTTTCTCACTGCTTTCTTCTTGCTCTCTGCGCCATTTTGTGCTGCCTGTTCTTTGCCTTTCTCTTATTTTCACTTCTTTCTCCTTACTCCTCCCCCCAGGTTTTGTGCATGTCTGCTGCCTGCCTTTCCCTCCATCTCACTGCTTTCCCCTTGCTGTCAGCCCCGTTTTGTGTGTGCCTACTGCCTCCCTTTTCCTCCTTCTCACTGCTTTCTCTTTGCTCTCAACCCCGTTTTGTGTGTGTCTGCTGCCTGTCTTTCCCTCCCTCTCACTGCTTTCTCTTTGCTCTCAGCCTCGTTTTGTGCTGCCTGTTGCTTGCCTTTCTCTCTTTTTAACTGTTTCTCCTTGCTTTCCCCACTGCTTTCAGCGTGTCAGTTGTGTGCATTCCCTCCTTCTTACTGCATAGTTCTTGCTTTCAGCCCCATTTTGTGCATACCAGCTGCCTGCCCTTCCCTCCATTTCACTCCTTTCAACTTCATTTTAGCCCTGTTTTGAGCATGCCTGCTGCCTGCCTTTCCCTCCATCTCACTGCTTTCCCATTGCTCTCAGCCACGTTTTGTGCGTGCCTGCTGCTGGCTTTTTCCTCCATCTTACTGCTTTCTCATTGCTGTCAGCCTCTTTTTGTGTGTCCCTGCTGCCTGCCTTTCCCTCCATCTCATGGCTTTCTCCTTGCTCTCAGCCCCGTGTTCCTGCTGCTTGTCTTTTCCTCCGTCTCACTGCTTTCTTCTTGCTCTCAGCTCCATTTTGTGATGCTGTTTTGCTTGCCTTTCTTCTGTTCTCACTGCTTTCTGATTGCTGTCAGTCCTATTTTATGCGTGCCTGCTGCCTTCCTTTTCTTCTGTCTCACTACTTTCTCCTTGATCTCAGCCTGCTTTGTGCATGCCTGCTGCTTGCCTTTCTCTCCATCTCACTGCTTTCTCCGCCCTCTCAAGCCTGTTTTGTGTGTTCCTGTTGAGTGCCTTTCCCTCTATCTCACTGCTTTCTCCTTCCTCTCAGCCCTGTTTTGTGCATGTCTGCTTTTTCCCTTTCCCTCCTTCTCATTCTTTCTCTTTGCTCTCAGACCCGTTTTGTGCATGCATGCCTTTCCCTCCGTCTCACTGCTTTCTCCTAGCCCATTTTTGTGATGTCTGTTGCTTGCCTTTCACTTCCTAACACTACTTTTTCCTTCCCCTACTCCCTCTGGTTTTTTGTGTGTCTGCTGCTTTTCTTTCCCTCTTCCTTACAGCTTTCTCCTTGCCCTCAGCCCTGTAATGTGCATGCCTGCTGTGTTTCTTCCCTTCCATCTCACTACTTTGTTCTTTCTTCCAGCCACATTTTGTGTATGCCTGCTGCATGCCTTTCCCTCCGCCTCACTGCATTCTCCTTGCTCCCAGACCTCTTTCATGCATGTCTGCTGCCTGCCTTTCCCTCCACCTCACTGCTTTCTCTCTGCTATCAGCCTGTTTTGTGTGGGCCTGCTTCCTGCCTTTCCCTCCTTCTCACTGCTTTCTTTTTGTTCTCAGCCCCCTTTTGTGCTACCTGTTGCTTGCCTTTTTCTCATTTGTACTTCCTTCTCCTTGCTCCCCCCGGGTTTTGTGTGTGTCTGTTGAATGCCTTTCCCTCCGTCTCACTACTTTCTCCTTCCTCTCAGACCTATTTTGTGCATGCCTGCTTCCTCTCTTCCCCTCCTTCTCACTACTTTCTCTTTGCTCTCAGCCATGTTTTGTGTGTGCCTGTTGAATGCCTTTTCCTGTGCTTTTTCCTTCCTCTCAGCCCTGTATTTTGTATGTCTGCTTCTTCCCTTTCCCTGCTTCTCACTGTTTTCACCTTGCTCTCAGCGCCGTTTTGTGCAAGCCGGCTGATTCACTTTCTCTTCTTCTCATTGCTTTTTCCTTCCCCTCCTCCCCCCAGTTTTTTGCACGCCTGCTGCTTGCCATTCACTCCTTCTCACTGTTTCTTCTTGCCCTCGGCCCCATTTGTGCATGCCTGCTGCCTTCCTTTATCTCTGTCTCACTGCTTTCTCCTTCCTCTCAGCCCTGTTTTGTGCATGCCTTCTGCCTGCCTTTCCCTCCATCTCACTGCATTCTCCTTGCTCTCAGCCCCATTTTACATGCCTGCTGCTTGCCTTTCCTTCCTTCTCATGGCTTTCTTTTTGCCCTCAGCCCCATTTTGTGTTTGCCTGCTGCCTTCCTTTCAATCTGTCTCACTGCTTTCTCCTTCCTCTCAGCCCCATCTTGTCCATGCCTGCCTTTCCCTTCATCACACTGCGGTCTCTTTGCTCCCAGCCCTGTTTTATGCATACCTGCTGTCTCCCTTACCCTTCACCTCACTGCTTTCCCCTTGCTCCCAGCACTGATTTGTGCGTGCCTCCCACCTGCCTTTGCTCTGTATCACTGCTCTCTCATTACTCTCAGCCTAGTTTTGTGTGTGCCTGCTGCTTTCCTTACCCTCCACCTCCCTGCTTTCTTCTTGCTCCCAGCCATGGTTTGTGCATGCCTGCTGCCTGCCTGTTCCTCCATCTCAATGCTTTCTCCTTGCTCCCAGCCGCATTTTGTGTGTGCAAGCTGCCTGCCTTTCTTTCTGTCTCACTACTTTCGTCTTGCTCTCAGACCCATTTTATGCATGCACGTGCCTGCTGCCTACCTTTTCCTCACTCTCACTGCTTTCTCCATGCTCTCAGCTCTGTTTTGTGCATGCCTGCTGCCTGCCTTTCCCTCCTTCTCAGGCCTTGTCTTTGCTCTCAGCCTCATTTTGAGCATGCCTGTTTCTTGACTTTCCCTCCTTATCACTGCTTTCTTCTTGGTCTCACCCCTATTTTGTGATGTCTCCTGGTTGCCTTTCCCATCTTCTCACTGCTTTCCCCTTGCTCTCAGCCCTGTTTTGAGCAAGCCTGCTGCTTGCCTTTCACTCAATTTCACTGCCTTCTTCTTGGTCTCAGCCTTGTTTTGTGCTATTTCCTGGTTGCCTTTCCCTCATTCTCACTGCTTCCTTTTTGCTTTCAGCCCCATGTTGCATGTGCCTGCTGACTGTCTTTCCCTCTGCCTCACTGCTTTCTCCTTGCTCTCAGTCCCCGTTTTGCTTGTGCCTGCTGCTTGTCTTTCCCTTTGTCTCACTGAATTCTGCTTGCTCTCAGCTCCACATTGTGCGAGCCAGCTGTCTGCCTTTGCCTCCGTCTCACTGCTTTCTCTTTGCTCTCAGCCCCATTTTGTGATGCCTGTTGCTTACCCTTCTCTTCTTCTCCTCACTGCTTTCTCCTTGCTATCAGCCCTGTTTGTGTATGCCTGATGCCTGCATTTCTCTCCGTCTCACAGCTTTCTCCTTGCTCTCAATCCCTGTTTTGCTTGTGCCTGCTGCTTGCCTTTACCTTTGTCTCACTGCATTCTGCTTGCTCTCAGCTCTGATTTGTGCGAGCCAGCTGCCTGCCTTTGCCTCCGTCTCACTGCTTTCTCTTTGCCCTCAGCCCCATTTTGTGATGCCTGTTGCTTACCTTTCTCTTCTTCTCCTCACTGCTTTGTCCTTTACCTCCTCCCCCAGTTTTTGTGCGTGCCTGCTGCTTGCCTTTCCTCCTTCTCACAGTTTTTTCTTTGCCTTCAGCCCCATTTTGCGCATGCCTACTGCCTTCCTTTCCCTTCACCTCAATGTTTTCTCCTTTCTCTGTACCATTTTATGCAAGCCTAATGCCTGCTTTTCCTTCCTTCTGCCTCCCTTCTTTCTTCTTGCTTCCAGCCCTGCTTTGTGCATGCCTGCCACCTTCCTTTGCTCTGTCTCACTGCTGTCTCCTTGCTCTTAGTTCCATTTTATGAATGCCTTCTGCCTGCCTTTCCCCCTGTCTCACTACTTTCTTCATGCCCTCAGACCTGTTTCATGCGTGCCTGCTGCCTGTCTTTCCCTCCTTCTCAGTGCTTGTCCTTGCTGTTAGACCCATTTTGTGCATGCCTGCTCTTTGACCTTCTCTCCTTCTCCTTGCTCTCAGCTCTGTTTTTTGCAAGCTTGCTGCCTGCCTTTCCCTCCGTCTCACTGCCTTCTCCTTGCTCCCAGACGCATTTTGTGTGTGCCTGCTGCTTGCCTTTTCCTCCGTTTCACTGCTTTCTCCTTGGTGCCAGCCCTGTTTTCTGCTGTCTCCTGGTTTGCCTTTCCCTCTGTCTCACTGCTTTCTCCTTGCTCTACGCCATTTTGTGATGCCTGTTCCTTTCCCATCTCTTGTTCTCACTGCTTTCTCCTTTCTCTCAGCCTCGTTTTGTGCATGCCTGCTGCCTGGCTTTCCCTCTGTCTCACTGCTTTCCCCTTGCTCTCAGCCCTGTTTTGAGCAAGCCTGCTGCTTGCCTTTCACTCAATTTCACTTCCTTCTTCTTGGTCTCAGCCTTGTTTTGTGCTATTTCCTGGTTGCCTTTCCCTCCTTCTCACTCCTTTCTCCTTGCTTTCAGCCCCATGTTGCATGTGCCTGCTGACTGTCTTTCCCTCTGCCTCACTGCTTTCTCCTTGCTCTCAGTCCCCGTTTTGCTTGTGCCTACTGCTTGTCTTTCCCTTTGTCTCACTGAATTCTGCTTACTCTCAGCACCACATTGTGCGAGCCAGCTGCCTGCCTTTGCCTCCGTCTCACTGCTTTCTCTTTGCTCTCAGCCCCATTTTGTGATGCCTGTTGCTTACCCTTCTCTTCTTCTCCTCACTGCTTTCTCCTTGCTATCAGCCCTGTTTGTGTATGCCTGATGCCTGCATTTTTCTCCGTCTCACAGCTTTCTCCTTGCTCTCAATCCCTGTTTTGCTTGTGCCTGCTGCTTGCCTTTCCCTTTGTCTCACTGCATTCTGCTTGCTCTCAGCTCTGATTTGTGCGAGCCAGCTGCCGGCCTTTGCCTCCGTCTCACTGCTTTCTCTTTTCCCTCAGCCCCATTTTGTGATGCCTGTTGCTTACCTTTCTCTTCTTCTCCTCACTGCTTTGTCCTTTACCTCCTCCCCCAGTTTTTGTGCGTGCCTGCTGCTTGCCTTTCCTCCTTCTCACAGTTTTTTCTTTGCCTTCAGCCCCATTTTGCGCATGCCTACTGCCTTCCTTTCCCTTCACCTCAATGTTTTCTCCTTTCTCTGTACCATTTTATGCAAGCCTAATGCCTGCTTTTCCTTCCTTCCGCCTCCCTTCTTTCTTCTTGCTTCCAGCCCTGCTTTGTGCATGCCTGCCACCTTCCTTTGCTCTGTCTCACTGCTGTCTCCTTGCTCTTAGTTCCATTTTATGAATGCCTTCTGCCTGCCTTTCCCCCTGTCTCACTACTTTCTTCATGCCCTCAGACCTGTTTCATGCGTGCCTGCTGCCTGTCTTTCCCTCCTTCTCAGTGCTTGTCCTTGCTGTTAGACCCATTTTGTGCATGCCTGCTCTTTGACCTTCTCTCCTTCTCCTTGCTCTCAGCTCTGTTTTTTGCAAGCTTGCTGCCTGCCTTTCCCTCCGTCTCACTGCCTTCTCCTTGCTCCCAGACGCATTTTGTGTGTGCCTGCTGCTTGCCTTTTCCTCCGTTTCACTGCTTTCTCCTTGGTGCCAGCCCTGTTTTCTGCTGTCTCCTGGTTTGCCTTTCCCTCTGTCTCACTGCTTTCTCCTTGCTCTACACCATTTTGTGATGCCTGTTCCTTTCCCATCTCTTGTTCTCACTGCTTTCTCCTTTCTCTCAGCCTCGTTTTGTGCATGCCTGCTGCCTGGCTTTCCCTCTGTCTCACTGCTTTCCCCTTGCTCTCAGCCCTGTTTTGAGCAAGCCTGCTGCTTGCCTTTCACTCAATTTCACTTCCTTCTTCTTGGTCTCAGCCTTGTTTTGTGCTATTTCCTGGTTGCCTTTCCCTCCTTCTCACTGCTTTCTCCTTGCTTTCAGCCCCATGTTGCATGTGCCTGCTGACTGTCTTTCCCTCTGCCTCACTGCTTTCTCCTTGCTCTCAGTCCCCGTTTTGCTTGTGCCTACTGCTTGTCTTTCCCTTTGTCTCACTGAATTCTGCTTGCTCTCAGCACCACATTGTGCGAGCCAGCTGCCTGCCTTTGCCTCCGTCTCACTGCTTTCTCTTTGCTCTCAGCCCCATTTTGTGATGCCTGTTGCTTACCCTTCTCTTCTTCTCCTCACTGCTTTCTCCTTGCTATCAGCCCTGTTTGTGTATGCCTGATGCCTGCATTTCTCTCCGTCTCACAGCTTTCTCCTTGCTCTCAATCCCTGTTTTGCTTGTGCCTGCTGCTTGCCTTTCCCTTTGTCTCACTGCATTCTGCTTGCTCTCAGCTCTGATTTGTGCGAGCCAGCTGCCTGCCTTTGCCTCCGTCTCACTGCTTTCTCTTTGCCCTCAGCCCCATTTTGTGATGCCTGTTGCTTACCTTTCTCTTCTTCTCCTCACTGCTTTGTCCTTTACCTCCTCCCCCAGTTTTTGTGCGTGCCTGCTGCTTGCCTTTCCTCCTTCTCACAGTTTTTTCTTTGCCTTCAGCCCCATTTTGCGCATGCCTACTGCCTTCCTTTCCCTTCACCTCAATGTTTTCTCCTTTCTCTGTACCATTTTATGCAAGCCTAATGCCTGCTTTTCCTTCCTTCTGCCTCCCTTCTTTCTTCTTACTTCCAGCCCTGCTTTGTGCATGCCTGCCACCTTCCTTTGCTCTGTCTCACTGCTGTCTCCTTGCTCTTGGTCCCATTTTATGAATGCCTTCTGCCTGCCTTTCCCCCTGTCTCACTACTTTCTTCATGCCCTCAGACCTGTTTCATGCGTGCCTGCTGCCTGTCTTTCCCTCCTTCTCAGTGCTTGTCCTTGCTGTTAGACCCATTTTGTGCATGCCTGCTCTTTGACCTTCTCTCCTTCTCCTTGCTCTCAACTCTGTTTTTTGCAAGCTTGCTGCCTGCCTTTCCCTCCGTCTCACTGCCTTCTCCTTGCTCCCAGACGCATTTTGTGTGTGCCTGCTGCTTGCCTTTTCCTCCGTTTCACTGCTTTCTCCTTGGTGCCAGCCCTGTTTTCTGCTGTCTCCTGGTTTGCCTTTCCCTCTGTCTCACTGCTTTCTCCTTGCTCTACGCCATTTTGTGATGCCTGTTCCTTTCCCATCTCTTGTTCTCACTGCTTTCTCCTTGCTCTCAGCCTCGTTTTGTGCACGCCTGCTGCCTGCCTTTCCCTCTGTCTCACTGCTTTCCCCTTGCTCTCAGCCCTGTTTTGAGCAAGCCTGCTGCTTGCCTTTCACTCAATTTCGCTGCCTTCTTCTTGGTCTCAGCCTTGTTTTGTGCTATTTCCTGGTTGCCTTTCCCTCCTTCTCACTGCTTTCTCCTTGCTTTCAGCCCCATGTTGCATGTGCCTGCTGACTGTCTTTCCCTCTGCCTCACTGCTTTCTCCTTGCTCTCAGTCCCCGTTTTGCTTGTGCCTACTGCTTGTCTTTCCCTTTGTCTCACTGAATTCTGCTTGCTCTCAGCTCCACATTGTGCGAGCCAGCTGCCTGCCTTTGCATCCGTCTCACTGCTTTCTCTTTGCTCTCAGCCCCATTTTGTGATGCCTGTTGCTTACCCTTCTCTTCTTCTCCTCACTGCTTTCTCCTTGCTATCAGCCCTGTTTGTGTATGCCTGATGCCTGCATTTCTCTCCGTCTCACTGCTTTCTCCTTGCTCTCAATCCCTGTTTTGCTTGTGCCTGCTGCTTGCCTTTCCCTTTGTCTCACTGCATTCTGCTTGCTCTCAGCTCTGATTTGTGCGAGCCAGCTGCCTGCCTTTGCCTCCGTCTCACTGCTTTCTCTTTGCCCTCAGCCCCATTTTGTGATGCCTGTTGCTTACCTTTCTCTTCTTCTCCTCACTGCTTTGTCCTTTACCTCCTCCCCCAGTTTTTGTGCGTGCCTGCTGCTTGCCTTTCCTCCTTCTCACAGTTTTTTCTTTGCCTTCAGCCCCATTTTGCGCATGCCTACTGCCTTCCTTTCCCTTCACCTCAATGTTTTCTCCTTTCTCTGTACCATTTTATGCAAGCCTAATGCCTGCTTTTCCTTCCTTCTGCCTCCCTTCTTTCTTCTTACTTCCAGCCCTGCTTTGTGCATGCCTGCCACCTTCCTTTGCTCTGTCTCACTGCTGTCTCCTTGCTCTTGGTCCCATTTTATGAATGCCTTCTGCCTGCCTTTCCCCCTGTCTCACTACTTTCTTCATGCCCTCAGACCTGTTTCATGCGTGCCTGCTGCCTGTCTTTCCCTCCTTCTCAGTGCTTGTCCTTGCTGTTAGACCCATTTTGTGCATGCCTGCTCTTTGACCTTCTCTCCTTCTCCTTGCTCTCAACTCTGTTTTTTGCAAGCTTGCTGCCTGCCTTTCCCTCCGTCTCACTGCCTTCTCCTTGCTCCCAGACGCATTTTGTGTGTGCCTGCTGCTTGCCTTTTCCTCCGTTTCACTGCTTTCTCCTTGGTGCCAGCCCTGTTTTCTGCTGTCTCCTGGTTTGCCTTTCCCTCTGTCTCACTGCTTTCTCCTTGCTCTACGCCATTTTGTGATGCCTGTTCCTTTCCCATCTCTTGTTCTCACTGCTTTCTCCTTGCTCTCAGCCTCGTTTTGTGCACGCCTGCTGCCTGCCTTTCCCTCTGTCTCACTGCTTTCCCCTTGCTCTCAGCCCTGTTTTGAGCAAGCCTGCTGCTTGCCTTTCACTCAATTTCGCTGCCTTCTTCTTGGTCTCAGCCTTGTTTTGTGCTATTTCCTGGTTGCCTTTCCCTCCTTCTCACTGCTTTCTCCTTGCTTTCAGCCCCATGTTGCATGTGCCTGCTGACTGTCTTTCCCTCTGCCTCACTGCTTTCTCCTTGCTCTCAGTCCCCGTTTTGCTTGTGCCTACTGCTTGTCTTTCCCTTTGTCTCACTGAATTCTGCTTGCTCTCAGCTCCACATTGTGCGAGCCAGCTGCCTGCCTTTGCATCCGTCTCACTGCTTTCTCTTTGCTCTCAGCCCCATTTTGTGATGCCTGTTGCTTACCCTTCTCTTCTTCTCCTCACTGCTTTCTCCTTGCTATCAGCCCTGTTTGTGTATGCCTGATGCCTGCATTTCTCTCCGTCTCACTGCTTTCTCCTTGCTCTCAATCCCTGTTTTGCTTGTGCCTGCTGCTTGCCTTTCCCTTTGTCTCACTGCATTCTGCTTGCTCTCAGCTCTGATTTGTGCGAGCCAGCTGCCTGCCTTTGCCTCCGTCTCACTGCTTTCTCTTTGCCCTCAGCCCCATTTTGTGATGCCTGTTGCTTACCTTTCTCTTCTTCTCCTCACTGCTTTGTCCTTTACCTCCTCCCCCTGTTTTTGTGCGTGCCTGCTGCTTGCCTTTCCTCCTTCTCACAGTTTTTTCTTTGCCTTCAGCCCCAGTTTGCGCATGCCTACGGCCTTCCTTTCCCTTCACCTCAATGTTTTCTCCTTTCTCTGTACCATTTTATGCAAGCCTAATGCCTGCTTTTCCTTCCTTCCGCCTCCCTTCTTTTTTCTTGCTTCCAGCCCTGCTTTGTGCATGCCTGCCACCTTCCTTTGCTCTGTCTCACTGCTGTCTCCTTGCTCTCAGTCACATTTTATGAATGCCTTCTGCCTGCCTTTCCCCCTGTCTCACTGCTTTCTTCATGCCCTCAGACCTGTTTCATGCGTGCCTGCTGCCTGTCTTTCCCTCCTTCTCAGTGCTTGTACTTGCTGTTAGACCCATTTTGTGCATGCCTACTCTTTGACCTTCTCTCCTTCTCCTTGCTCTCAGCTCTGTTTTTTGCAAGCTTGCTGCCTGCCTTTCCCTCCGTCTCACTGCCTTCTCCTTGCTCCCAGCTGCATTTTGTGTGTGCCTGCTGCTTGCCTTTTCCTCCGTTTCACTGCTTTCTCCTTGGTGCCAGCCCTGTTTTCTGCTGTCTCCTGGTTAGCCTTTCCCTCTGTCTCACTGCTTTCTCCTTGCTCTACGCCATTTTGTGATGCCTGTTCCTTTCCCATCTCTTGTTCTCACTGCTTTCTCCTTGCTCTCAGCCTCGTTTTGTGCATGCCTGCTGCCTGGCTTTCCCTCTGTCTCACTGTCTTCTCCTTGCTCTCACCCCCGTTTTGTGTGTGCCTGCTGCTTGCCTTTCCCCTATCTCACTGCATTCTCCTTGCTCTCAGCCCCATTTTGTGCGTGCCTGCTCCCTGTCTTTTCTTCCATCTCACTGCTTTTCATTGCTCTCAGCCCCACTTTGTGCGTGCCTGCTGCCAGCCTTTTCCTCCTCACTGCTTTCTCCTTGCTCCCAGACCTTTTTTGTGCATATTTGTTACCTGCCTTTCCCTCTGTCTTTTTGCTTTCTCCTTGCTCACACAGTAGCTGTTTTGTGCATGCCTACTATCTTCCTTTCCCTCCGTCTCACTGCTTTCTCCTTCCTCTCAGCCCCATTTTGTGTGTGCCTGCTGCCTGCATTTCCATCCACCTCACTGCGTTCTCCTTGCTCCCAGCTCTGTTTAATGTGTGTCTGCTGTCTGCCTTTCCCTCCACCTCACTGCTTTCTCTTTGCTCTCAGTCCCATTTAGGATGGCCTCCTACCTGCCTTTCTCTCTGTCTCACTGCCTCCTCCTTGCTCTCAACCCTGTTTTGTGTGCACTTGCTCTTTCCCTTTCCCTCCTTCTCGCTGCTTTCTTCTTTCTCTGAGCCCCAATTTGTGCTGCCTGTTGCTTATCATCCTCTCATTCTAACTTCCTTCTCCCTGCTCCCCCCCCAGGTTTTGTGTGTGGCACCTGCTTGCCTTTTTCTCCTTCACACTGTTTTCTCTTTGCTCCCACGCCCCATTTTGTGCGTGACTGCTGCCTTCCTGTCCCTCTGTCTCACTACTTTCTCCTTGTTCTCAGCCCCGTTTCGTGTGTCCCTGCTGCCTGCCTTTTCCTCTGTCTCATAGCTTTCTCCTTGCTCTCAGCCCTGTTTTGTACATGCCTGCTGCCTCTCTTTCCCTCCGTCTCACTGCTTTATCCTTGTTCCTAGCCCCGTTTTGTGTGTGTGAGCTGTCTGCCTTTCCCTCCATCCCACAGCTTTCTTCTTCCTCTCAGCCCCATTGTGTGCATGCCTTCTGCCTGCCTTTCCCCTGTCTCACTGCTTTCTCCCTCCCTCAGCCCTTTTTCGAGTGTGCCTGCTGCCTGCCTTTCCATCCTTCTCAGTGCTTGTCCTTGCTCTCAGCCCCGTTTTGTGCGTGCTTGCTCCTTGACTTTCTCTCCTTCTCACTGCTTTCTTCTTGATGTCAGCCCTGTTTTGTGCTGCCACCTGGTTGCCTTTCCCTCCTTCTCACTGCTTTCTCCTCATTCTCATCCCTGTTTTGTGCAAGCCTGCCTTTCCCTCTGTCTCACTGTCTTCTCCTTGCTCTCAACCTTGTTTTGTCTGTGCCTGCTGCCTGCCTTTTCCTCTGTCTCACTGCTTTCTTCTTGGTGTCAGCCCTGTTTTGTGCTGTCTCCTGGCTGCCTTTCCCTCCTTCTCACTGCTTTCTCCTTGCTCCCACCCCTGTTTTGTGATGCCTGTTCCTTGCCTTTCTCTTTTTCTCACTGCTTTCTTCTTGTTCTCAGCCACGTTTTGTGAATGCTTGCTGCCTGCCTTTCCCTCCGTCTCACTGTCTTCTCCTTGCTCTAAACCTCGTTTCGTGTGTGCCTGCTGCTTGCCTTTCCCTCCTTCTCACAGCTTTATCCTTGCTCTCAGGTCTGTTTTGTGGGTGTGTGCTGTCTTCCTTTCCCTTCATCTCACTGCTTTGACCTTCCTCTTAGTCCCATTTTTTGCATGGCTGCTTCATGCCTTTCCCTCCACCTCACTGCATTCTCCTTGCTCCCAGACCTGTTTTATGCATGTCTGCTGCCTGCCTTTCCCACCACCTCACTGCTTTTTCTTTGATAGCAGTTGTATGCAAAAGAGGAAAACCCAATAACCCTTACCTGACCTGGGTTCAATAACATAGAGCAACAAAGGGTTGGTCAAAAAATTTGGGATACATTTTCTGAATTTTTTCAAAGAAACGTGATAAATACATCCTTTGTGGTTCAATTACTTTCCAAAATTTATTATGAATATCTTTTCCAAGGTCGCTAGGGACTCATAAAAAAAAATATTTTATGACAATAACTCTTCAAATAACAACACACAGCACAAACATAATTGACACTACATTACACATAGCCTAATATATTTTTGGACGGCAACAACAGACTTTTTGGAGCCTAGGAAGCAAACAGACTGTCAACCGGGGGTTGTCCCTAACTCAATTTCTTTGGCAGGAAATAGTGGTTACAGCTAGTATTTGTGGTTGTAATCCACTACGGTGCGATGATTGACGGTTCATGTATATGCCTCTTTAGAATACCTGTGTATTTTTTAGAGGTATCTATCCATGTGAGGCAAATTCTTTTTAGGATTGAATACATCAAGGTGTGTGTCGACGCGTTTCGGCCTCTCCAGTCTGGGCCTCATCAGGACTATCAAGGGGAGGTGTTTCTACTCACTCAAATGGAACAGTTATAGGCAGTTCTTGTAGCAGGAAACGACGGCTGGTATTGCGATGCGTCAGTAACTTAGGCACGCCCATTTCGATTAAATAGCCCTAGTGTAGGAAAACAGGTATGAACTCTTGGGCGTCTTGGCATCAAAGCACATTGTCGGGAATTGCAAAGGGCGTTGGGGGAACTGAAACTTACTTGTCACAGGCGATCCTCGTTGGGATCAGCGGCACTTGTCCGCGTGTATACTACTTTCCAGAGGGGGGGGACCAGAGTGCCGAATGAGACGGCGTGTTATCTTGGCTAGTCGGCGTCTTTCAGTGAAGCGCGTCCACCGGTCGAGTGCATTGGTCATTAAGTAGCTGGCGCCTAGACGGGGCCGCGCAAAATTATGGGGAAACTAGTGCGAGGCCCCAGATGGAGGCCATCTTGGAGGGTGTCGTAACGTATCCCCAGATGGTCAGGTTGATATATGGCCCTGCGCACGATCGCGGTGAAATTATCGTGGGATGCCTGCCTACGGGATAGTGAACAAATGTCTATAGAAATCAAATAAACACATGAGTCGCTAGAGCCTGCCAGGTTGGCTTGCTATTCTGTGAAATGTCTTCTCTGTAACGACATACCGGTGTTTACATTATATGCGTGTCCCAGGGGGTGTGTCTATTGTTATAAGATGTGTGACTTGGTGCATTACTGGCGTGTGAATACTGAAACTGGACAGTGGTATTGCTCCAGGTTTAAACGTCAAAAAGTGGAGAAAAACATCATCAACAATGTGACAGTTACATTCATATATATTGTACACTCAATGCATGAATGATACATTGTGCTTTTCCATTGTAATGCCAAAATTGTCAAAGACTTAGGCATCACAAAACCCCTTTTTGCTTTAAAAAAAGCACGCAGTCTGAAAGACCAATGGGTTGGAGCAGCCATTACACAAACAGAACAGAAAGGGTTGAGAGCAATGTTACAGCTACCAGCCGTTCAAGGCCACTATAGATGTTGCAAATGCCTAGCATGTAAATATACACAAGATTCTAAAGAAGTGACAATAAATGGAAAGGTACATATTCAGAGAGATTTTTCCAATTGCAATACTAAAAATGTCATTTACTGCATGTGGTGTCCTTGCAACAAAATCTATATTGGACAAACCTCCCAACAGGTCATAATTTGCATTCTGCAACATCGATCAAGGATTAAATGTGCAATTAAAGGAGTTCAGTTGGTGGAACACTTCATCGAATATAAACACACAATAGAGGATATTCGTTGGACAGTATTGGCTGTGGTACAATCCAAACCAGATGGACAAGCAACACCGGACAAACTTCTTAAACTGGAAGGAAGACTGATAGAAAAGTATCAAACAGCGCGCCAAGGGCTCAATGACATTTGCAAAATATGGACATTGATCTAATAATAGGAATACAAAGCTTTCTTTCCCTGTCGTCTTATCCTAAACATGTTGGCATTACAATGGAAAAGCACAATGTATCATTCATGCATTGAGTGTACAATATATATGAATGTAACTGTCACATTTTTTATGATGTTTTTCTCCACTTTTTGACGTTTAAACCTGGAGCAATACCACTGTCCAGTTTCAGTATTCGCACGCCAGTAATGCACCAAGTGACACATCTTATAACAATAGGCACACCCCCTGGGACACGCATATAATGTAAACACTGGTATGTCGTTACAGAGAAGACATTTCACAGAATAGCGAGCCAACCTGGCAGGCTGTAGCGACTCATGTGTTTATTTGATTTCTATAGACATTTGTTCACTATCCCAGAGACAGGCATCCCACGATAATTTCACTGCAATCGTGCGCAGGGCCATATATTAACCTGACCAACTGGGGATACGTTACGACCCCCTCCAAGATGGCCTCCATCTGGGGTCTCGCACTAGTTTTCCCATACTTTTGCGTGCCCCGGTCTAGGCGCCAGCTACTTAATGAGCAATGCACTCGACCGGTGGACGCGCTTCACTGAAAGACGCCGACTAGCCAAGATAACACGCCGTCTCATTCGGCACTCTGGTTCCCCCTTCTGGAAAGTAGTATACACACGGACAAGTGCTGTTGATCCCAACGAGGATCGCCTGTGACAAGTAAGTTTCAGTTCCCCCGACGCCCTTTGCAGTTCCCGACAATGTGCTTTGATGCCAAGACGCCCAAGAGTTCATACATGTTTTCCTACACTAGGGCTATTGAATCGAAACGGGAGTGCCCAAGTTACTGACGCATCGCAATACCAGCTGCCGTTTCCTGCAGCGAGAACCGCCTATAACTGTTCCGTTTGAGTGAGTAGAAACACCTTCTTTTTCCGACGTCCGCTCCATATATAGGTGCCTTCAAGTTACTAAACAATTCTTTTTTATAGAACAAGGCCTTATAAGACGCTGCATTCCCCTGCCTGGAGGCTGGCTGTATCCTTTTCAAGGTACCCACCCATGCATGTCCTCCTCACATTCACATAGTTTGCATGATTCTGGCCAGCATGTATACCCCCCACGTATTGCACAGTCAGCACCACGCCTATCCGTAAAAGGTTTTCCGTCACAATTTTACACAAGACAATACTGCGTGTCCCACGAGGTGCTACAGCACTATTAATAGGGAGATAAAGGTGTTAACACATAGTGTACATAATAGAGAAATTTTGCGTTTTTTAAATTTGGAGTCTAGCAATTCCCTTGTTTTTAGCTTGTTGTCCTTTTTTCAATCTTTGTAGAGGCCACGTTGTCCCTTGATAGTCCTGATGAGGCCCAGACTGGAGAGGCCGAAACGCGTCGACACACACCTTGGCGAGATTGGGTTCTTGAATTGTATTCAATACTGAAAAGAATTTGACTCACATGGATAGATACCTCTAAAAAATACACAGGGATTCTAAAGAGGCATATACATTAACCTTCAATCATCGCACCGTAGTGGATTACAACCACAAATACTAGCTGTAACCACTATTTCCTGCCAAAGAAATTGAGTTGGGGACAACCCCCGGTTGACAGTCCGTTTGCTTCCTAGGCTCCGACAAGTCTGTTGTTGCCGTCAAAAAATATATTAGGCTATGTGTAATGTAGAGTCAATTATGTTTGTGCTATGTGTTGTTATTTGAAGAGTTATTGTCATAAAATAATTTTTTGATGAGTCACAATCGACCTTGCAAAAGTTATTCGTAATAAATTTAGCAAAGTAATTGCACCACAAAGGAAGTACTTATCACGTTTCTTTGAAAAAATTCAGAAAATGTATCCCAACCTTTTTGACCAACCCTTTGTTGCTCTATTCTCTTTGATAGCAGCCCGATTTGTGTAGGCCTGCTGCCTGCCTTTCCCTCCATCTCACTGCCTTCCCCTTGCTCTCAGCCCTCTTTTGTGTGTGTCTGTTCCTTGCCTTTCCCTCCTTCTCACTGCTTTCTTCTTGTTCTAAGCCCCCTTTTGTGCTAACGGTTGCTTGCCTCTCTCTCATTCTCACTTCTTTCTCCTTCCCCCTGGATTTTTTGTGTGCTTGCTGTCTGCCTTTTTCTCCATCTCACTGCTTTCTCCTTGATCTCAGCCTGTTTTATGCATACCTGCTGCTTGCCTTTCCCTCCATTTCATGCTTTCTCCGCCCTCTCAACCTTGACTTGTGTGCTTGTTGAATGCCTTTACCTCTGACTCACTGCTATCTCCTTCCTTTCAGACCTGTTTTGTGCATGCCTGCTTCCTCCCTTCACCTCCTTCTCACTGCTTTCTCTTTGCTTTCAGCCCTGTTTTGTGTGTGCCTGTTGAATGCCTTCCCCTCTGTCTCACTGCTTTTTCCTTCCTCTGAGCCCTGTTTTGTGTATGTCTGATTCCTCCCTTTCCCTGTCTCACTGCTTTCTTCTTGAGCTCAGCACCATTTTGTATGCCTGTTGCATTCCTTTCTCGCCTTCTCTCTGCTTTTTAACCCCTCCTGGCCCTGGTTTTGTGCATGCCTGCTGCTTGCCTTTCACTTCTTCTCACTGCTTACTTCTTGCCCTCAGCCTCATTTTGTTCATGCCTGCCGCCTTCCTTTGTGTCCTTAACACTGCTTTCTCCTTGCTCTCAGTCCTGTTTTGTGGGTGCCTGCTGCCTGCCTTTCCCTCAGTTTCACTGCAGTCTCCTTGCTCTCAGCCCCATTTTCTGATGCCTGTTGCCTGCCTTTACCTCCACCTCATTGCTTTCTCTTTGATATCAGCCCATTTTGTGTGGGACTGCTGCCTGCCTTTCCCTCCATCTCACTGCCTTCTCCGTCCTCTCAGTCCTCTTTTGTGCATGCCTGCTTCTTGCCTTTTCCTCCTTCTCACTGCTTTCTTCTTCTTTTCAGCCCCCTTTGTGCTACCTTTTGCTTGTCTTTCTCTCATTCTCACTTCTTTCTCCTTGCTCCCCCGGGGTTTTGTGTGTGCCTGCTGCCTGCCTTTTCCTCTGTCTCATTGCTCTCTCCTTGAGCTCAACCTGTTTGGTGCATACTTGCTGCTTGCCTTTCCCTCCACCTCATGCTTTCTATGTCATCCCAGCCCTGTTTTGTCTGTGCCTGTTGAATGTCCCTCTGTCTGTCTGCTTTTTCCTTCCTCTCTGCCCTGTTTTGTGTATGTCTGCTTCCTCCCGTTCCCTCCTCACTGCTTTCTCCTTGCTCTCAGCATCGTTTTGTGAAAGCTGGCTGTTTGCATTTCCCTCCATCTCACTGCTTTCTCCTTGCTCTCATCCCCATTTTGTGATGCCTGTGGCTTTTCTTTCTCTTCTTCTCTCTGCTTTTTCCTTCCCCTCCTCCCCCACCTGGTTTTTTGCATACCTGCTGCTTGCCTTTCACTCCTTCTCACAGCTTTCTTCTTGCCCTCAGCCCTGTTTTGTGCATGCCTGCTGCCTTCCTTTGTCTCTGTCTCACTGCTTTCTTCTTCCTCTCAGCCCTGTTTTGTGCGTGCCTGCTGCCTGCCTTTCCCTCAGTCTCACTGCGTTCTCCTTGCTCTCAGCTCCATTTTGTGATGCCTGTTGCTTGCCTTTCTCTTCTTACTGCTTCTGACTTGCATGCCTGCTGGTTGTCTTTCCTTCCTTCTCACAGCTTTCTCCTTGCCCTCAACCCCTTTTTGTGCATGCCTGTTGCCTTCCTCTCACTCTGTCTCACTGCTTTATCCTTCCCCTCAGCCCCGTTTTGTGCGTGCCTGCCTTTCCCTTCACCTCACTGTGCTCTCCATGCTCCCAGCCCTGTTTTATGCATGCCTGCTGTCTTCCTTTCCCTTCACCTCATTGCTTTCCCCTTGCTCTCAGCACGTTTTTTTTGCATACCTCCGATCTGCATTTGTTCTGTGTCACTGCTTTCTCCTTGCTCTCAGCCTAGTTTTGTGTCTGCCTGCTGCTATCCTTTCCCTCCACCTCCCTGCTTTCTTCTTGCTCCCAGCCCCATTCTGTGTGTGCCTTACGCCTTCCTTTTCCTGCATCTCAATCCTTTCTCCTTGCTCCCAGCCACATTTTGTGTGTGCAAGATGCCTGCCTTTCCCTCTGTCTCACTACTTTCATCTTGCTCTCAGACCCATTTTGAGCTTGCACATGCCTGCTATCTACCTTTTGCTCTCTCTCACTGCTTTCCCCATGCTCTTAGCTCTGTTTCGTGCATGCCTGCTGCCTGCATTTCCCTCCTTCTCAGGGCGTGTCCTTGCTCTCGGCCTCATTTTGTGCGAGCATGCTTCTTTACTTTCCCTCCTTCTCGCTGCTTTCTTCCTGGTCTCAGCCCTGTTTTGTGCTGTCTCCTGGTTGCCTTTCCCATCTTCTCACTGCTTTCCCCTTGCTCTCAGCCCTGTTTTGAGCAACCCTGCTGCTTGCCTTTCACTCCATCTCACTGCTTTCTCCTTGCTCTCGGCCCCGTTTTGTGCATGTCTGCTTTTTGGCTTTCCCTCCTTCTCACTGCTTTCTTCTTGGTTTCAGTCCTGTTTTGTGCTGTCTCCTGGTTGCCTTTTCCTCCTTGTCACTGGATTCTCCTTGCTTTCAGCCCAGCTTTGCGGCTGCCTGCTGACTGCCTTTACCCCTGTCTCACTGCTTTCTCCTTGCTCTCAGTCCCATTTTCTGATGTCTATTGCTTACCTTTCTCTTGCTCTCACTGCTTTCCCGTTCCTCTCAGCCCTGTTTTGTGTATGCCTGATGCCTACATTTCCCTCTGTCTCACTGCTTTCTCCTTCCTCTCAGTCCCGTTTTCTGTGAGTCTAATGCCTGCCTTTTCTTCTGTCTCCCTGCTTTCTTCTTGATCCCAGCCCTGTTTTATGCATACCTTCTGCCTGCCTTTCCCTCCACCTCACTGCTTTCTCCTGGCTCTGCGCCCCATTTTGCTCATGCCTGCTGCTTTCCTTTCCCTCTGTCTCACTGCATTCTGCTTGCTCTCAGCCCCGCTTTGTGCAAGCCGGCTGCCTTCCTTTCCCTCCCTGCTTTCTTTTTGCTCCCAGCCCTGTTTTGTGCATTACTGCTGCCTGCCTTTCCACCCATCTCACTGCTTTCTTCTTGCTTCCAGCCCCGTTTTGTGTATGTGAGCCACCTGCCTTTCCCTTCGTCCCACTGCTTTCTTCTTCCTCTCAGCCCTGTTTTGTGCATGGCTTATGTCTGCCTTTCCCTCTGTCTCACTGCTTTCTTCATACCCTAAGACCTGTTTCATGCGGGCCTCCACCCTGCCTTTCCCTCCTTCTCAGTGCTTGTCCTTGCTCTCAGCCCCGTTTTGTGCATGCCTGCTCCTTGACTTTCTCTCCTCCTTGTTCTCAGCCCTGTTTTTGGAAGCCTGCTGCCTGCCTTTCCCCTCCATCTCACTGCTTTCTCCTTGCTCTCAGCCCTGTTTTGTGATGCCTGTTCCTTGCCTTTCTCTTGTTCTCACTGCTTTCTCCTTGCTCTCAGCCCTGTTTTGTGCATGCATGCTGCCTGCCTTTCCCTCTGTCTCACTGTCTTCTCCTTGCTCGCAACCTCATTTTGTGTGTGCCTGCTGCTTGCCTTTCCCTTCATCTCACTGCATTCTTCTTGGTGTCAGATATGTTTTGTGCTGTCTCCTGGTTGCATTTCCCTCCTTGCTCTCAGCCCTGTTTTGTGCATGCCTACTGTCTTCCCTTCCCTCCATCTCACTGCTTTCTCCTTCCTGTCAGCCCCATTTTGTGTGTGCCTACTGCCTGCATTTCCCTCTGCCTCACTGCGCTCTCCTTTCTCCCAGCCCTGTTTAATGCGTGCCTGCTGACTGCCTTTATCCACCTCACTGCTTTCTCTTTACTCTCAGCCTCGTTTTGGAGGGCCTTCTGTCTTTCCCTCCATCTCACTGCCTTCTCCTTGCTCTCTGCCCTGTTTTATGCGTGCCTACTCCTTGCCTTTCCCTGTTTCTCACAGCTTTCTTCTTGCTCTGCGCCATGTTTTGCACTGCCTATTGCTTGCCTTTCTCTCATTCTCACTTCTTTCTCCTTGCTCCCTCCCAGGTTTTGTGTAGCAGCTGCTTGCATTTCCCTTCGTCACACTGATTTCTCTTTGCTCCCAAGCCTCATTTTGTGTGTTTCTGCTGCCATTCTTTTTTCGCTGTCTCACTACTTTCTCCTTCTTCTCAGCCCCGTTTCGCGTGTCCCTGCTGCCTGCCTTTCCCTCTGTCTCACGGCTTTCTCCTTGCGCTCAACCCTGTTTTGTGCATGCCTGCTGCCTGCCTTTTCCTCCGCCTCACTGCTTTATCCTTGCTCCTCGCCCCGTTTTGTGTGTGCAAGCTGTCTGCCTTTCCCTCCATCCCACTGCTTTCTTCTTCCTCTCAGCCCTGTTGTGTGCATGTCTTCTGCTTGCCTTTCCCTCCTTCTCTTTGCTTGTCCTTGCTTTCAGCCCCGTTTTGTGCATGCCTGTGTGCCTGCCTTTCCCTCCTTTTCACTGCTTGTCCTTGTTCTCAGCCCTGTTTTGTGTGTGCCTGCTGTTTTCCTGAAGCCGAGGTCTAAAGATGGGTTCCTGCACTTCCTGGTTGAAGTGTTGGCAGCCAATCAGATCTCAGCACGAGATCTCCGGGATCCACAGCTCTAGATAGCTATATTTCTTTTCCCTTTAATATCTTGAAAGCTACTGAACAGATTTACACCAAAAAAAGAAAGTGTGCTTTCCGCACCAAAAGCTACCTTTCTGCCAAATCTGGTGATGAGATCACTGATGACATCATCTAATGGATGTGCTAGTTTGTTTTACAGTTTACATAGTGGGGGGTAGCTATCATAATACATTTCTACCTAATTTTGTACAGCCCACGTCCAGCTAATGGGTTTCAGTCCTTACAAAATGCATGTGCTCCTAACGCACCATGGCTGTGTAGAGGAATTGAACATGTTATAAATGTTTGCATTCAAGTGTAACTCTGTGTGCAAGTAACAGTTGACTTGTATTCATTATGCTCCACACAACGTTTTGGTTCTGCAGAAATGGTTTCCAAAAGGAGAAAGATTTTACATAGTAAACACTAACTTTTGTAAGCAGCCTTGAGTTATTAGAGAGAATTGTGGCATCATGACAATTTATACTTACCATGAAAGAGTGTATGCACCAGGTACTAACCTATCTACATGTCCTTGTTTTGCCTCAGAAGATGGGCTATTGGTAAAGTTTTCTCCACGGTATGAAGGGACCAGGTAATATGATCCTTAGCACCTTCCGATCTTGGTTGATTTTTAGCAAATAGTGTCTTTTTTTACAATTGTTTCATAGAATGTATACTATTCTTAATAGATTCTTTTGAATACTCAGTGTTGTATTTCTCATGAGAGTTTCAATATTTCCAAACAGTGTGGAATAGCATGAACTCTCTTCATAGACTAAACACTGTTTACAGTACTCAGTTCTCTACTGATACAACATAACTTTTTTAATGTAGGTTCAGTTTGTGTCAAGTATTTGACACAGATAAAAGCTGTCTGTCCACAGTACGGCATTTGTTTTGGAATTGGTATTCACTATTTTGGCTTTCTCTAAACAGTTGTAAACAGATTGAACATTGTACTCAATGAAGGTTTCCCATATATCTGTGGTTGATTGTTAATGTAAACCATGACACATGTAAAGTGTATGCTGTAGGGTCAATGTTACACTTGATGCTTCTTTTCAATACCTAAGGGAGTTGTTGCTATGTTGGTTGTAATGATGCCTGATCTTGCCCCCAGCTATATTGTACTAGCTGTCTATCCTCTATGCCATAGTAATTTATAGAGAAATATGCAGGAAAACGAAGCTTAGATTATGTAATCAGTGATGTCATCAATTATGTCATTTTATATGTCAAACTGATGTCATAAATGATGTTATAGAACATGTCATGAGTGATGTCATAAGGCAGTGCACGGTGGGGGCACAATTTATAGTTAGCGCTGCTAACTATAACTTGTGATTTGTTTTTCAAAACGTTACTGTTGGCACTAACAAATAACTATAGCGTTACTTTGACCTCCTGTCTTTTTAGTGAATTTCTGAGGAGTTTTTAAAAAACAAAAACACCATTTTATCACACCTAACTATAATGTTATTTTAACCTTTGTTGTTTTCAGTGAATTTCTATTTTTTTTAATGTAAAGTAATACTTAATTACCATATGTAAATGCAACCTCTGCCACACACCTGGCTCTGCAGCCAAGACCCCCATACAGCTAACCCCATACTGTGCACAGCCGAGTACAGAAGGGGGTTGGTCATAGGCACTGGCCCTAGGGACTCCATCCCCAGGGCCATTTTTTCTTAAAGGGGAGCGGGGCTGCATGGACCCCCTCCCCGAGCCATTATCAGCCCTGGGGCCACTTATTTTAAGAAAGGGGAGGGGGCTATGTGGCCCCCCTCCCCAAGCCTTGTTAGGCCCTGGGGGTTCCACTAGGGTCACTGTTTTATCTTCATTCCCCAAGGTCCAGCATGCTTTTTTGGGGGAGTGGGCATACCCCATGTTGATTTCAGCCCCTGCACCAATTTCAGCCCCAGGGATCCCATTTCCTGGGGCCTGTCACAATATTTATGGGGAGGGGGAATGCCGCTCTACTCATCAAATCATTTGTGGTCCCACAGACCCCATTCCCTAGGGCCCACCGCATTTTACATGGGGAGGGGAAAGCAGCCACTCTCTCAAAGCCTATTTAGGCCCATGGGACCCCATCCCTGGGCCTCTGCACCATTTTAAAGGAGGAGTGGGCAAGCAGCCCACCTACCTCCATCTGATTTCAGCCCAGGGACCTCATCTTCTGCCGCCTGGGAACATATTCAATGGGGGGACATGGCCCCCCTCCTTGGGATATGTGGGCACCCCGAGACATAGCTGCTGAGCCATTAATGGTTAAGGGAGGGGCCCACTACCCATTTTATGAACTTTCAACCTCAGGGTGGGCTCTCTGGTGCCTTTAGAGGCTCAGGGAGGGGGCCGCAATGCCCCCATCCCATAAACATCAATGTTGGCCCCAGGGGTGGGCTTTCCAGGGCCTCTTGAGGCACAGCTATGTGGCTTGCATGGCCCTCTTTCCCATAAATATTATCATCCCTGTGGCGATGGCCCCTGGGCTTCTAATGGCTCAGAGAGGGGGGCTTCATGACCCCCCCACAAACATTGTTTTTGGCCTTGAGGGTGCACTCCCTGGGGCCTCTAGAGGCTCAGGTAGGGGTACCATGCAGCTTCCCTCCCTTTTATAACAGCAGCCCCAAAGTAGGCTAAATGGGGCTTATACTAAAAAAATGCAGCCCAGCTGCCATTTTGTTTTTTATCAATCCTGCAAGAGTCTTGCAGGATCACTGGATTTTTTGCCACTTTTTTCTTCCACATGGGGCCTGGGAAGGTGAGGGGAGTGTCAAGGTATCCCTACACTGGCCCCCATATATCTTTTTTTAGAACTTCAGGACAGGCAACTACATCCACGAGTCCTGTATGGCTGCTAGCAACATTTTTCTCATGTTGCTGGCACCCAATCAGAGCGCTCACTCTAGCGGGAGTCTGACTCCCTTAGGAGCAAGATGTCCAGAGGGAAATAAAGCTCCTTGGGCCAATCTGAACTCTCAATTTTTAAACTGGTGCTCCTGCAATTTCTCTAAGACATTTGAAAATCCAACTGCCAAAATATACAATTATTTTTTGATATTTCATTTCTCAAAAACTACTGAATGGATTTACCCCAAATCACAAAACACTCTGCAGACCAAGATCTAGCATCCTGCTAAATTTGGTGTAATTCCGTTCACTAATTTTTCCTGTAGTCCGTCTTAACCCCTTCGCTGCAAGGCCTTTTCCCCCCCAGGCGCAGGCCTTGTTTTTTGGCTATTCGGGGCAGTTCGCGTTTAGGCCCTCATAACTTTTTGTCCACATAAGCTACCCACGCCAAATTTGCATCTTCTTTTCCAACATCCTATGGATTCTAGAGGTACCCAGAGTTTGTGGGTTCCCCTGAAGGAGACCAAGAAATTTGCCAAAATACAGCAAAACCTTTGTTTTTCAAAAAGAAAAAGGAAAAAAGAGCTGCAGAAGAAGGCTTGTGTTTTTTTTCCCTGAAAAAGGCCTCAATAAAGGGTTTGCAATGCTAAACTTACCATCTTCCCAGCTTTCAGGAACAGGCAGACTTGAAACAGAAAACCAGATTTTTCAACACAATTTTGACATTTTACTGGGACATACCCCATTTTTACGATTTTGTGCTTTCAGCCTCCTTCCAGTTAGTGATAGAAATAGGTGTGAAACCAATGCTGAATCCTGGAAAGCTAAACATTTCTGAAAAGTAGACAAAATTCTGAATTCAGCAAGGGGTAATTTGTGTAGATCCTACAAGGGTTTCCTACAGAAAATAACAGCTGAAATGAAAACATATTGAAATTGAGGTGAAAGAAACTGCCATTCTTCTCTTTGTTTTACTCTGTAACTTTTTCCTGCGATGTCAGATTTTCTAAAGCAATATACCGTTACGTCTGCTGGACTCTTCTGGTTGTAGGGATATATAGGGCTTGTAGGTTCATCAAGAACCCTAGGGACCCAGAGCCAATAAATGAGCTGCACCTTGCAATGGGTTTTCATTCTATACCGGGTATGCAGCAATTCATTTGCTGAAATATAAAGAGTGAAAAATAAGTATCAAGAAAACCTTTGTATTTCTAAAATGGGCACATGATAAGGTTTTGTGAAGCAGTGTTTATTTGCACATCTCTGAATTCCGGGGTGCCCATACTAGCATGTGAATTACAGGGCAATTCTCAAATAGACGTCTTTTTTACAAACTGTCTGACATTTGGAAGGAAAAAATGTAGAGAAAGACGAGGGGCAATAACACTTGTTTTGCTCTTCTGTGTTCCCCCAAGTCTCCCGATACAAGTGGTACCTCACTTGCGTGGGTAGGCCTAATGCTCGCGACAGGAAACGAAACATGGACTCATCACATTTTTACATTGAAATCTGACATGTTTTTTGCAAAGTGCCTAGCTGTAGATTTTGGCCTCTAGCTCAGCCGGCACATAGGGAAACCTACCAAACCTGTGCATTTTTCAAAAGTAGACACTTAGGGGATTCCAAGATGGGGTGACTTGTGGGGCTCTCGCCTGGTTCTGTTACCCAGAATCCTTTGCAAACCTCAAAATTTGGCCCAAAAAATAATTTTTCCTCACATTTCGGGGACAGAAAGTTGTGGAATCTGAGAGGTGCTACAAATTTCCTTCCACCCAGCGTTCCCCCAAGTCTCCTGATAAAAATGGTACCTCACTTGTGTGGGGACCCAGGTGCCTGCAACAGAAAAAGACCAAAAACCTGTAGAGATTGAGGGGATAGCACAGCGAGTTGATAAGCACATATTTTTATTTTCTACATCTTTAGGCTGACTCTGCTTTGGAGACCCACACAAGTGAGGTATCATTTTACTTGGGAGACTGACGGGAACGCTGGGGAGTAGAAATTTGTGCCGGAGCGGTGATCCTACAAAGTCAGGAAAATATGCTTTTTAAAGCAAATTTTGAGGTTTGCAGAGGAGTCTGGGTAGGAAAATGTTGGGGGATCCATGCAAGCCACACCACCCTGGACTCCTTGGGTTGTCTAGTTTTAAAAAATGTCTGAGTTTGGTAGGTTTCCCTAGATGAAGGCCGCACCCAGAACCAAAAACATAGGTGCCCCCTCCCCACCAAACACAGGTAGTTTTGTAATATATCATTTTGACGTGTCCACGTACTTCTGTGATGTTCCAAACACTAAAATTGTGGAAAGAAACACACTTAGGTTATGTTAAAAAGAGCCCTCACCCACCAACCAAGTTGGTGGCATGCTTCATCATCGGGGTCCCAACTGAGAGACCTAGCGTGTCACAGGTGTGCTGCAACACCTGATTACAGCGGAGCAGGTTTTGTCATTTTTACCACACATACTGGTTGGATTTGGCATGAGGGCGAGTGATGGTTCAGTAGATCAAATTTTATTAACAAGACATTTCACAAAAATGAAATGCACTGTTAATACCTGAAAGGCCAAAAAATTGAACCAATGACTCACAGCTCGTGAGCTGTAAAGCCGCGTCAAGGCACCAACCGCTTTACAGTCCATTCACACACCTTTCATACATGACATGCACAAGACCATTCACGCCGCCAGCTACGGGCCCAGCACATTACAACACTCGCATCGACAGACAGTGCCACTCAAGGGCCCATCACTTACATTTGCCCAAATGCCTGATACAGCAATCACACTAGCTGATGGGAGTATGTGGACTGACGTTTGACTGGCATTGCCAGCCAAGCGCCACCCCACACACACCACCAGCCAAGCACCACACCGCCAGCCACGTGCCACCCCACGCACACCATCCAAGCGCCACCCCACACACACCGCCAGCCAAGCGCCATCCTATGCACACCGCCAGCCAAGCGCCACCCCACGCACACCACCAGCCAAGTGCCACCCCACGCACACCGCCATCACTTTTTTTGTTGTTGTTTATAAACAACAAAGAAACCACTAACTAATTATAAAATAAGTACAAAACTAAAAAAAAACAAAGCTCTAACTGACAGAAATGTGAAAATGAACATCTGAAAATATAAAACGGGCAGTTTACGCTCACGGTATTTCCCCAAAAAAGTTTTTGGTGTGGTAACTCCTGAAACAGTCGACAACGCACAGCCCAGGCTTTGAAGGGCAATCGGGGCAGTACATCCAGTTCTCCTTCTGGATACTCTACATTTCTTAGTGGGCAAGTCTTATTTGGGAGTGGGAGGAATGTGATCTGGAAAGTGGCAATCTTTCAATCTAGCCACATCCTCCACCACTGCTACTCTAGGAACTCTTGCCTGTTCCACCACAATAAGGCTCTCCATCACTGACTCCTGAAATTTAACAAATTTCATCCTTGACTTAGGTGAACAATCCTTGAACACAGTAAAAGCATTAAAAGTTGCCAAATGAAATAAATGTATGGCCAACTTTTTATACAAAACGTAAGACTTACGAAGAGCAGTGGAAGGTTCCAACCTCTGATCTACTATATCAACACCACCAGTGTGCTTATTGTAGTCCAAAATGCACGCAGGTTTGCACACTTCGGCAGCCTGACCCTAAACAGTCACAGGGGAAGTACTCTCATCATGGATGGTAGATAGCATGTACACATCCCTCCTGTCCGAACATTTCAGAGCTAGCAGCTCATTATTCCGCAAGGTACTGCACTGTCCCCTCTCAAGTTTTTTTACAGACAAGCTCCCTTGGATAGCTTTTCCGGTTAGAACAGATTGTGGCACAAGCAACAATGTCCACTCTAAACAACTCCTTGAACAACTGCACTCCAGTGTAGAAATGATCTGAGTACAAATGGTGACCTTTGTTAAACAGTCGTCTACCAAGTTCCTACACAATTTTCTCGCTAACTCCAAAAGTGGTCGGACAACCACGGGGTCAATACTGGTATCCCTACCAGTGTAGACCCAGAAATGAGACACGTATCCTGTACTACTTTCTGACAGCATATTCAATTTAATTCCATACCATGCCCTCTTGCTAGGAATGTACTGCTTAAAAACCAAACGCCCCTTGAACATGACCAAAGACTCGTCCACACTTATCTCTTTGCCTGGAACATACACCTCTGAAAACCGATCTACAAAATGATCAAGGACAGGCCTAATCTTAAAAAGACGGTCACAATCGGGGTGATCTCGTGGCAAGGCTAAAGCATTGTCAACAAAATGCAGCATCCTAAGAATAAGCAAATAGCGATTACGAGTCATAGTTGCAGGAAATATAGCCGTTGCCATCAAGGGACTAGTAGACCAATAGGAAGCCAGTGACGGCTTCCTTTTCAACTCCATCAAAAAAGTACAACCTAAAAATATTTTCATCTCTTCCAGATTTGTGGGAACCCACTGGGTAGCTCTAGACTGAGGCCTAAGTCTGGCAGCATTGTCCCTCAAATATTGCTCTGCATACAAATTAGTCTGCTCAACTATCTCTTCTAAAAATACATCGTCCATAAACAAGTGAAAGAAATTGACAGGCAAAAAGTTTTCCGTATTGACTCCACACCCTGGGAGACCAGTAAATGCAGGTAACTGCGGCTGCTCCATGTATGAGGCCTCCTCATCAGAAGAATCCTCTCAGACAGAAAACTCACTGCCAGAATCTTTCTCTTCCTCCTCTGCCTCAGATGCAGAGTAAGTCTCATAATCATGGTCAGAAGACGACTCAGAAAGCATGCCAATAACCTGCTGAGCGGTCACTCTACTGCTACCCATAATCCTTTCTAACAACAAATGGATTGCCGACAACAACCAGCACTGTCTTAAATAAGTAATAAACAAAGTGTAGCTTTATCACAAAGAGTTATGTACTAAAAACTATACCACTCACTTGCCTGAAAAAGCTGGACTCACCAGCAACTACTCTGCACAGACACAGCAATCACCAATGATATCCTACTAAAAACAAAAAAGATAAAAGCAAATTAGACATAAGACAACACAAATATCATTGTGCACAAATCTAAGGACAATTTCACACATAATCCTGCATTTAGTACACCACCTACAAACATGTCATTCATGCATGTCAACAGTACTCCTTTGGAGTAAACTGCTTTTACTTACCTAAACCATGCAACTATGCAAACCGTAGGACAACTACTGCCAAAACCGCAAGGATCCTCAGCAAAGGAAGCAAAAGCTTTGAACCAGAGCAAAAAGAAGAAATAAACTAGACATTTTCGCTGTTGCCTAAGTGGCTTCTGCCCCCTCTTGGGGGCAGATGGGCCTAAATAAATAGGCCGATCTGCCCCAAGGGGGTCAGAAATGGCCAACAGCTCTCTGCCCGCCTTTGGGGGGCGACCCTTGCCAAAGGGGGCGAAAGGGGGCCTGCAGCACAAAAAAAGCTAAGGGAAAAAAAAATCCCTGACGTCTTGGGGCACATGAGCCTAAAAAAATAGGCTGATCTGCCCCCAAGAGGAGCAGAAATGGCCATCAGTAATGTGCCCCCCTTTGGGCGGCAACCCTTGCCAAAGGGGCCGGTCCCCCAACACAGAAAACACACACACAAACACACACAAGATCCCTGGTGTCTAAGTGGATTCTGCTCCCCTTGGGGGCAGTTGAGCCTAAAAAAATTGGCTGATCTGCCCCCAAGGGGGCCAGAAATGGCCAACAGCTTTATGCCCCCTTTGGGGGGCAAACATTGCCAAAGAGGGTGAAAGGGGGCACCCCAGCTCAAAAAAACTAAGGGGAACAAAAATAAATAAATTCCCTGACGTCTTGGTGGCTTCTGTCCCCCTTGGAGGCAGAATTGCCTAAAAAACATAGGCCGAGCTGCCCCCAAGGGGAGCAGAAATGGGCATCAGTAATGTGTCCCCCTTTGGGGGGGTGACCCTTGCCAAAGGGGCCATCCCCCCACACAAAACACACACACAAGATCCCTTGTGCCTAAGTGAATTTGGGCCTAAAGAAAAATAGGCCAATCTGCCCCCAAGGGGGGCAGAAATGGCCAACAGCTCTGTGCCCCCTTTGGGTGGTGACCCTTGTCAAAGAGGGCTCCCCCAGCACAAAAAAACAAAGGGGAACAAAACAAAATCCCTGATTTCTTGGCATCTTTTGCCCCCCTTTGGGGCAGATTGGCCTAAAAGAAATAGGCCAATCTGCCCCCAAGGGGGCCAGAAATGGCCATCATTAATGTGCCCCCTTCGCTGGGGCGACCCTTGACAAAGGGGCCACCCCTCCCACACAAAACACACACACACACAAGATCCATGGTGCCTAAGTGGATTCTGCTCCCTCGGGGGCAGATGGGCCGACAAAAATAGGCCTTCAGCTCTGTGCCCACTTTGGGGGGGCAACCATTGCCAAAAGGGGGCGCCCCAGCACAAAACAACAAAGGGAAACAAAAACAAAAACTCCCTGGTGTATTGGTGGCTTCTGCCCTCCTTGGGGGCAGATGGGCCTAAAACAAATAGGGGGGCACAAATAGCCAACACTAATTTCCCCCCTTTGGGAGGACCACCCTTGCCCAAGGGGTGCCCCCAAGACCCAAAACACTCACACACAACACACAATCCCTGGGGCCTAGTGGGTTTCGACCCCCCTGGGGGCAAGACTGGCCAAAAACATGGCTGATCGAGCCCCAGGGTGGCCGAAACACATAAAAAATGATTGCCCGCAGGGCAGCCACTCTTGCCTAAGGGGTCGCTGCCCGAAACCATTACAAACAATATGATCCCTGGTTTCTTGTGTGTTTCGACCCTCCCTGGGGGCAGATCAGCCGAAACACAGATGGTATATTGCCCCAGGGGAGCGACCCTTGCCCGAAGGGTCGCTCCCCCAAAAATACTAAACTAAGATCCCTGCTGCCTAGTGGAGGATTCCTGCTCCACGATTGCGGGCCTCGCCCTCGATCGTAGAGCAGGAATCCATTGAAAACACAGGGGGAAAGGAAACGCCCAAAAAGAGAAGGACTAACCTCTCGGACGTCCTCTCTCTCCACCCGCTGGAAGAAAATGACTTCCAGTGCGTCCTCGGCAGGATTTGATGACGTCAGCGTGCTGACATCATCAGATTGCCGAGGGGGGGGTCCCCTTCCATCCCCGACTTGGGGTTGTGGGAGGGAGGCCCATGGGGGGAGCGCTAGCGTTCCCCCGTCGGCCAGATGCAAGACGAGCTGGTCTCGTCCCAGGCACACAGCAACCGTGTACCTGGACAAGACCAGCTCGCCCCAGGCACCCACAGGGTTAAAGAAGGCTATAGAAAATGCATGAGGATTTTGTGTTGGGACCCCCCCCCCCCACTGTTCCTGCACCCCCTCCCTTGACAGATCACCCCAAAACTTTCCAGGAAGGAGCTAAGGTGGATGAGCTTTTTTGGGGGAAAGTTTTGTGAAGATTCGTCAAACGAGGCTAAGGTTATTAGCAAACCAAAAAACACTCTTTCTGTGGAAAAGAAGACCTAACTATAACTACCTATATTTGACTGCCACTGGGTAATATATAATATACATGTAATCTCTGCTGGGGATCTCATACTTTTGTGAGATTACTTGCTACATTAAGTTGCACAAGTAAAGCCTTTGTAAAGATTTATTTTTTTCATATTTTTTTAAATACATTGGATGCCGCCTGTGAAGTTAAGGCTACCAAAAATTCTGCCCATGAAAATGCGAGAAAAGATTCCTGATAAACAAGTATTTGCACTTGCAGGCACTAAAGGCATTAAAAGCCTTATGTGTTTGATCCTATTCAAAAGACCCCCTTTTTACATCAAAGTGCCTTCAGAGTACAACCTCTCAGTCTCTTTCTACTCTGGAGGAACTACCCGGGAAGAGTACAGTGATGCTGGTATCCTGAGTCCCAATTATTATTTTATTATTTTATTATTATTTGAATGTGTAATGTACATAGCTGCCCATAGGGCTGTCGTAGTTGGGCTCTCGCTCTTAGGCGAGACTGCTGGTTTAGGGATGACAGCACTTTTGTTTCTGGTCAGTGAACTGCTCTGCCTCCCATAGCTCCACCTGGAAGTAGAGCCCCCATTCCTCTGAACTCCTGACTTTTGCCAGGAGTTCGAGGCCCTCCTCCACCTGCAGGCTTCTGCCTGCGCCTCATAACTAGTGTCCAGGGGGAGAGCTTTGCTTGCCTACTAGGCTGCCCTCTGCCTCTCTCCTCCTTTTTTTTGCTTTGCTCTCTGTATGCTTTCTCTTCTGTGTCTGCCCTCTTTGTGCTCCTTTTGCCTTTCGCTCCCCACAGTGCTCCTTTTGCCTCACTTCTGCTTTCAGTCTTTCTTCCCTTTTTTCTCCCCTCACTCTGTTCTCTCTCTCTCACTCCCCTCCTTTCTCTCTCCCCCACCCTGCGGCCCTCCCCCCTCCTCTCTCTCGCGCTGCACTCCCCCCGCTGCTGCCCCCGCAGTCCTGCCCCCTTTTTTCGCACCATTCTCACCCCCGCTCCCACCTCCCAGCTGCGCTCTCCTCCCCCCCTCTACTTAATGGTGGCCGCTGTGCGGGCGCGCCACTGGCATGTCGAAGGCGTGCCTAAGACAAGCCCGTCTGTGCCCGTCCACACCTGGAGCGCGGCCAGCATCAGAACCCCTGGTTCACGCCCTCCCCACCACCGTAACACCCGACTCCGCTACGACAACACCACCCTCCGCTCACTCAACACCACCCGTTCATCCACCTGCCATCAAGTAACCCCGCAGCTCATCCGCGGACCCTTTTTCTGCTGGAACTGCACCTACGCTAGCCTCCACGTCAATGACCCACCCACCAAGGCAGGACGCAACCATCTCAGATGCATCCTACTCAACACCTGCTCGGTCAATGAACACGACATCAAACTCTGGAATCTAGTGGGCTCAGCCTCCCCAGATGTCGTCTTCCCGACAGAGACCTGGACGAACCCCTCCTCAGCGCCCGACATTGCCATAGCCATCCCGGACGGCTACAAGATCACCCACAGGGACAGCACCAACAGACCAGGAGAAGGCATCGGCATCGTCCACAAGAATACCCTCAGAATCACGACCAGCACCGAAGACACCCTCAGCACCACAAACATCTGCACTTCCATATCCACACCGACCCAAACACCACCCTCAGAGGGACCCTCATTTACAGACCCCCCGGGCCTCCGACAGCAGTTCAGCGACTACATCTCTGAAGTCATCAGAACGCATGCCCTCGCATCCACAGACTACATACTCCTCGGGGACCTGAACTTCCACCTCAAAAACACCAACAACAACTCTACCACCCTGCTCAACAACCTCACCAACCTCAGCCTCAAGCAGCTCCGCAGGCACAAGCTCGACCCCATTTTCTCTGCCAGCAAACACGTCTCCTTCAGCTACACCACCGAACTCCACTAGACCGACCACTGCAGCATCCACTTCTCCTTTGAAAAACCTACAACACACCATCACCTGCAACAGATTCCCCACCGCAGATGGAACAAGGTCACCAGCTTATAAGGAAGACCAACTGATCACTACCCTCTCCCGGAACACACCTATCGACACCGACACAGCAGCCCGCAACCTCAGGCAATGGATCGACAACTGTGCCAACACTCTCGCCCCGATCAAGATACCTTCTAACAGACGCACCATCAGAAAGGCCTTCTGGTTCAACGCTGACCTCCAAGAATCCAAGCAAACATGCCGAAGACTTGAGAAGAAGTGGCACCAAGATCAGACACCGGACAATCACACAGCCTTCAAGAATGCCATCCGCAGACACCACCAACTCATCTGAACCATCAAAAGATCTGCCTTCAAAGAACGCATTGACAACAACGCATACAGCTACAAGGAGCTCTTCCACATCGTGAAGGAGCTCTCCAACCCCGGCTCCAACATCAATGACATCCAGACATCACAAGACTTCTGTGACTCCCTAGCCACCATCTTCTACCACAAGATCACAGACATCCATGACAGCTTAAATACTCAGACCCCCGTCAACCACCAACACCACAGACTCACCACCCACCAGCCTCCTGCTCTCCTAGACCCACGTCAACGACGATGACACCATCGAAATCATGAACACCATCCACTCCGGCTCACCATCCCACCCCTGCCCTCACCACATCTTCAACTACGCAAGTTCCGTCATGGCACCCCAACTCTGGAAGAACATCAACAGTTCCTTCGAGACCCCCACCTTCCCGGAGAGCTGGAAACACGCCGAGATCAATGCCCTCCTCAAGAAACCCAAGGCGGACCCAAAGGACCTCAAGAACATCCGGACCATCTCCCTGCTCCTCTACCCAGCAAAAGTCATAGAGAAAATTATCAACAAACAACTGACCCGTTTCCTCAAGGAGAACAACACTCTGGACCCATCCCAATCTGGATTCCGCAGCAACCACAGCACTGAAACCGCCCTCATCCCCGCCACCAGTGAAATCAGGACCATACTTGACAACGGCAAAACCGCAGCCCTCCTCCTGGACCTCTCAGCTGTGTTCAATACCGTCTGCCACCACACCCTACGCACATGCCTCAATGACGCAGGGATCCGTGACGGAGCCCTGGACTTGATCACCTCCTTCCTCATCGGCAGAACTCAGAGAGTCCGCCTCCCTCCATTCTGCTCTGAAGCCACCAAAATCATCTGCGGTGTACCCCAGGGATCGTCCCTCACCCGACCCTCTTTAACATCTATATGGCTCCGCTCGCAAACATCGCCCAATCTCACAACCTCAACATAATTTCATATGCCGATGACACCCAGCTGATCCTCTCCCTCACCAAGGACCCCACCATCGCCAAAACCAACCTCCACGAAGGAATGAAGGCCATCACAGAATGGATGAAGAACAGCTGCCTGAAACTGAATTCTGATAAAACTGAGGTCCTCATCCTCGACTCCACCCCCTTTGCATGGGATGACTCCTGGTGGCCTGCCACATTGGGAACCGCACCGACACCCACTGACCACGTAACCTGAGATTCATCCTGGACTCATCACTATCAATGGCCCAGCAAGTCAAAGCCATCTCTTCCTCCTGCTTCAACACCCTCGGCATGCTTTGGAAGATCTACAAATGGATCCCCACTGAAACCAGAAGGACGGTCACCCAAAGCCCTCGTAAACAGCAAACTGGACTACGGCAATGCCCTCTACGGAGGAACCATAGCCAAGCTCCAGACTGCAACACATGCAGAACTCCTCTGCACGCCAAATCCTGGACATTCCCCACCACTGCCACATCGCAGCCCACCTGAGAGACCAACACTGGCTCCCCGTCAACAAGAGAATCACTTTTAAACTCCTCACCCACGCTCACAAGGCACTGCGCAACACCAGACCAGAATTCCTCAACAGACTGCTCTCCTTCTACACCCCGACCCGAAAGCTTCGCTCCACGGACCTTGCCCTCGCCACTGTCCCACGCATCCACTGAACAACCGCCAGTGGCAGATCGTTCTCCCACCTCACCGCCAAGACGTGGAACACTCTTCCCATCCACCTGCAACAGCACAGGACCTACTTACCTTCAGGAGACACCTAAAGACATGACTGTTCGAGCAGTAGCAGCCCCCCCATCAGCGCCTTGAGACCCTCACAGGTGAGTAGTGCACTTTACAAATGCTCTGATTGATTGGTTGATAGGTGACTGCGTCACTCCTACAACAAGTTGCAATTATCGGCCCAACTCTCCTGGCTCACAAGCGGTACCTTACCAAAAAAAAAAAAAGAAAAAGGTGATTTCTGTCAGCCTTACGCATGGACTCTCGATTGTGACATCTCAGGGGAATTGTGGTGGAACGGAAGTTACCTTTTTCTCTCGTTAGCGACAAGTCTCAGTCCCACACAGGCAATGAAGAAGATGAAAAAGAGTTTTCAATAGGTTTATTGAAAAGACTGCAATATACGGTAAAAAGCATGAGCTGCAATAATTAGGATAACGAACAATAAAAGAAGCATAATTGTGAATTGCAATTAACATGAAAGGCAAAATCCCTAGCGTAGAGAACCTAACCCCTAACCTAGTGAGAGCTAGGTGAGATAAACCTAATCTGCTGGTACCAAGTCCATGATAAGCACCCCCCAACCCTTGTTAGCTTGGAATGAGGTCTGTAGGTAAGGCTCCCTGGTGGCGTGAAAGCTAAGTCCTGCAGCAAGGCAGTGTGCAACAAAGATGGAGTAGATGACATCTGGAAGGAATCTCACTGGTGACCTTGTCTGTGCGAGATGTATTTGTACAGATCACATAGGACTCCTGACGCAGGTATGTTCCCAAACAATTGATAAGGAGGCAGACTTGTGGGGGCAATTATGTAAACAATCCCCAACAAGTTTACATTATGTTACTGTCAAATGTAAGTGGGAAAGGGACATGATATAAATACCTATGTATATCACTTGATTATGTCGCTGATAGTGGCGCCTTCACAGAGTGGCACTGATAATGCAAATCAAAACATTTCTCTAACTATAAACAATAGCAGCCATCTTAAAAGAAATAATAAAATAAATGGACTAAGAAAGAGCAAGCTAAGTAGGTTACTAGTCACTAGGTGACAGGAGCACAGGCCTGCAAACCAAAGGCTAAGCTAATCTCTTGAATCCCAATAAAACCTAAATTGAATTCACTACACCCTCCCCATTGCCAGAACAAGAATGTTATAGAAGGTGCATGAGTCCAGGCTAAAATGCTCTGAGCTAAAAACTGGCTAAAACTAATTAAAACCAAGCTAAAAACGTAAAATGAGATAAAATGTCAACAATGACAAGCACAGCAGGCCAAATGCAAATCAAATTGATAGGGCAATTTGGCAGGAACTTTTAAACTTTTGAATAAAGACCAATGGTCAAATTATTCAGCAGTAGTTGTGATCTTGAAGAATGTCTCTGAAATCATCAAATGGGAGCACATCCAGGAATGACTCCACTTTGCCAGATGTCAGATCGATTACAGGATTGGCAGATGGATCCACAGAGCAGAAGTGCACAGAAATCTCAAATGCAGGCTGACCCACGAAGGTGACATCATCCCTAGTGCCTGGTGGAGCCAAGGAGTTCACTCCGCTTAGCCGAGAAGGCACAACCACTGCGTATTAGGAACAGCTGCAGTAGTATCTTGCCAATCAGCGCCAAAGTCACAGGAAAGCCACCAAACACACTTGAAGAGAGTGAATGGATAGCTGATGGAATGACTTAGAAGACAGTCTGGAAGATGGAAATGAATCCAGATCCAACAGCCTTAAAGAAGTGTGCAATCCCAGTAGGGCTCGTGTCATTTAATATTCTGAAAACCAGCTCTCCAAAGTGCTTGAGGAAGTTGGTATTTAACAGAGATTGTATCTCAGCTGATGATCTTGTTATCTGAAAGGCATAATTCTCTGGCCAATGTCAATGCCACTTGTTTTTTTAACAATAGCGCCTTTGGTCTGCTCAGCTTGTCATAATTTACTTTAGAGGTATCAATGTGATGCCACATTTCTGCTACTCTTATCTCTTGTGTGGGGGGAATAGAACATGTCCACAACAAGTTACAATTGGAGAGACTGAAATTGAGAAGGCAATTCCTGGTCTCAATACGCAACAGCTCTGATCGTTCAGGACCACATAACTTCCATTCTAAAGTATACAATTACTGGATGAATCAAAGGGACAGGAGTACCCTTCAGAAAGCATGCCAAGTTGGCGACCCCCACTTTGCAAAAGCCATGAAGTAACACCTGTTTGCAAATCAGTGAATGACAAACAGTAGTCTCACATTCGCTTCCACTCAGAAAAACCTTTGTTTCACCGTTTAGACATTTGAACTCGAAAGGCCACTTCCGCTCTTGTTTAATATACCTATCTCCTAGTCGCTCATACCTGCCCACAGCAAAATGTATCAAACATTTTGTGAAACAAAAGGTGGAAATTGGCGGATTTATAACACCATGTACGAGCTAAGCCCTTGATGGTGTCTCTGCTACAATGAAAGGCAGCTTTTCTAATTTGTCTATGTTGAGCATGGTGTAACTTGCTTTGCTTTTAGCCATTATCTGTTGTTCCCTGGATAAATTAAAAGCAGCAAACAAATCACTACTGTTAATGTGTTTCCATGAGACAAGGCCATTTTTCAGAATCTGTAATGTCCACCCCAACTACATGATAGAGCACAGCTGACTTTGCCCATGTTGTAAAAGGGACGTCATTCTGAATTATATCAATTGCAGATGACACAATATTGTTAAGTGTGTATATTCTGTTGGACAGAGTATTCATGCCATTATCGACGCTAAAGCCTTTTTCATACTTTGCTTGTCTATCTTGCATACATGTGCAGCTGCTTCCTTTTGAGAAAGTTTCCATATTTCATTGTATATGGCATGCAGGAATCATTTTGAGCATTATTGTCTTGAACCTACCAAACATCTTGCAAG
The DNA here is from genome assembly GCF_031143425.1 of Pleurodeles waltl. NCBI lineage: Eukaryota > Metazoa > Chordata > Amphibia > Caudata > Salamandridae > Pleurodeles > Pleurodeles waltl. Next base: position 455,850,810 of record NC_090442.1, read on the forward strand.
TCTATTATCTCTGATAGGAGATTGAGATGTTTCTTAACTGCTGCTAAGGTGTTAGTGCGTAACCATTGTTGGTACATTTTACCTACACTGTAGGGATTATTGCAAGTCTGGTGGTCACTTGACTGCCAGACTCACAGTGGCGGTCAGACTGCCGCCAATGCAGTGGTCCAAGCGCCACATTATGACCACAGATATCCCAGCGGTCCGGCGGTTGCTGCGGTCCTAATCCACCAAGGCAGCGACGCCTTGGGGATTCCTACCCCCTCCTCCACCAGTGGTTTCATGGTGGTACCACTGCCATAAAAAGGCTGGCAGAGTATGGGCTCCAGGATCCCAGGGGGCCTCTGCACTGCCCATGCACTTGTCACTTGGCATGGGCAGTGCAGGGGTCCCCTTGGCCAGCACCATCACAATGTTTACTCTCTGCTTTGCCAAAAGTGAGCATTGTGAGGGTGCTGGTGCACCCTGCATCCTTCAGCATTGCCGCTGGCTTGATAAAGAGCCGGAGACAATGCTGTAGGGTATTTCTCGCTAGGCCAGCGGGCAGAAACTCAGGTCTCTGCCTGCCGACCTAGTAGGAAATTCATAATGGGCCCAGCAGGAGGTAGCCACTATGACAGCAAACGCATAATGTTGCCCTGTATGTGGTAACTATACGTGAGTGTTGACCCAAGACAGGGCGAGGGTCTGGCTGGCTAATCTTGAAACCGCCTGAGGAATTAATAAAATGCGCCTGACACCCATTTGTGTCCATTGGTTGCAATAACCACCTGCAGGGACTTGAAAGTATGGAATTATAGGTACTCTCGTGAACCCAAGCATTCAGTTCTTCCTCAGTGACATTTAGGAATTTTTGCCAATTGGTGAATTTGGCTGGTGTTGGGATATTGGGCGCATTAATTTCTTTAATTTTTGCTAACCCTAGGCAGGATGTTTGAAGAACCATGTCATTTGAAAATTGTCACAGTTTCGGGTGGGCCTGATCAGGACTTTGGTTGGGACACCCCTTGAGGTCACCGAATATCCTAAAAAGGTAGTATACTGGGGCAGAAGAGCAGCTAAAGGCATATATGAAAAGGACAGCTATGGACAGGCACAGGAAAGTAAAAGCAGAGCAACCCTTGTGTGAACAAACAGGAAACAGATTATTAATGGACAAATACGCTGGGGTTGTACACAGAGTAAGGCGTAGAACTTCCCACAGTGACAGGGAATGTCAATGCTTCTGTGCAGTTTGCTCTTACAGATAGTCACCCTGCCAGCCCCATACAAAGGAGGCAGCAGAAGTGATTTTGTCTCTGGGCCCTAGAGCACAAACAAGGAAAGTACTTACATACACAAGACACGCTCTTGTGGGTCCAGCTGGAAACACAGTGGTGATTCCTGATAAAACAGCAATAGGACACTGTCACTGTTAAGCACAAAAGACAACGTATAACACTGGACAAGGATGGGGGCTGGAATTGCCTCCTGGAAACCAGGAGCCAACCCCAGTACAAAGAAGGACACTTATACACTGGTGAAAACTGATAGAACACTTACCAGCCACAAATAACCAAGAAGAAATGGAAATAGAAGGGAACAAACTAAGAGGCAGAGGCAAGAACTGGGAACAGGCTCAGGCTGAAGCAAAGGCAGGACTAGGTCTGGAAAACAGGGCACAAACTTCTGGCTGGGACAAACAGAGACAGGACTGGGAAACTGAGAGCAGGCTCTGGCTGGAACAGGCAAGGACAGGGCTGGAATACAGGGAGTAGGAAAAAGCAGTAAACAGGACTGAGAAACAGAGAGCAGGTTCAGTCTGAAACAAGGCAGGAGCAGGACAGAGAAACAGGGGGCAGGCTCTGGAGGAAACAAACAGGTACAAGGCTAAAATTTAGGGAGCAGACACTGGCTGGAACAATCAGGAGCAGGGCAGAGAAACAGGAAACAGGTTCAAGCTAGAACAGATCAGGAACAGGAACAAAACTGGAACACCATCCGATAAAGGGCCTGTAACACAAAGGAAGCGAACTCCAATGCACGATGGGGATCTTGAGGAAATGGCTGCTTATAAGCAGTTCCAAGCTGGGATGCACAGGAGAGGTCTCAGATGTGTGTAGTTTCAGATACCTGCAAGTCCTGGAGGAGAGGATCTGGTGAAAAGGAGCAACTGGACTTCTCCCATAGAAAACAATGGGAAACAGAATCCGGGCTTTCTTGACTACCAGGCTGTGCATTATGGGATTTGCAGTTCCAGGAAGCAAATGTAGTACTACACAAGCATACCATGGCCAAAAGAGAAACAAACCGGAGTCAACAAGGAACTCTAGATAACTGTTCAAGGTGATTCCCAGGATTCCGACAGTCCCCGTACAGTGCCCCCTAGAGATGGGACGACCGAGTCGTAACAGTATATCCCCCCCCACCTCCCCCCACCAGTCTACTCAAGAAGAGATGGCGATCCTTTGGCTGAAAAAAGTTGAAGAGGAAAAGCCGCAGCAAGAAAATCCAACACCAACCTTGGTGGATAAGTTTACAGTCCTGCCATAGGTGAATCTTCCAATGAGCAAAGCATGTAATAATACCCATATGGGCTCTGACGTCTTTCCTCTTTATTGTTCGATTGATATGGGAGGAGTGCATGGAGTTGGTTTCTGGTGAAGTGGATTCAGGAGCCAGGAGATCTGGAATGGCATTATGGGCGGTATTCTTTACGACATTAGTTTCCTGTTCAGTACTGTCTTCTTTGGAGGAGATAATTGGTGTATTAGTAACTGTAAGGTCTGTAACTGCTTACGACAAGCAGGATATGTCTGTTTCTGCAGCAGTATTTGCATTGATTGTTGTCTGAGGCTTGCAAAGCATAGAGACTTGGGAGACATAGGTAACTGGTGTTCTCAAGGTAAACATGAAAAAGTCAGAGTTTTCTTTAGTTTTGGATGACTTCGGAGTATCAATTACAGGATCAACAAGAGTTTTTAAGTCTTTAGAAACTGGATTAACATCTGAAAATGTAGAAGTTCCCAAGCTAATTCTTTAGGGTCATCTTCAGACAAGATTGAGATTTCTTGATTGCAAGTGCTCTGTGGTGTAGTCGTGGTATCAGAAATGGTTTCTTTGCAAAGCGTTTCTACTACAGGTAGTTGATCTTCAACTCTGTTAACACCGAAAAGTTGTTTTTTGGAAAGAAATAGAACTGGAGTCTCTTCAGAAATCGCCCTTACACTTTTACCTAAATTTTCAGCTCTAGCCTTTGAATTGATGATGGTTTCTTGCAATAAGACACTAAGAACAATACTTATCAGATCTTCGAATACAAGATTCAAATTCAAGTCTTTAGTTTTAGTGGGAAATATTACATCTTTCAGTACTTGAGCTTCGGTTTCAGATTGCTGGTTTTCAGGAGTCTTTAATTTCAGGGACACAGCAGGTGACAATGGTGTGTCTGATTTTACATCAAGATCCGATACCGGTAGATCAGAGATCTGTTCTTCACTAACCGTTGAGCTGGAAACAGGATACACATTGGCAGAGATCAGCAGGTCAGGATCAGTGGTTGAGGCTGCAACTGTGTCCAGTTCTAGGAGAAGGCTATCATTTCTTATGACATGCTGTTCAGTTTCAGATTGCTGGCTTTCTTTCTTGTCTGAAATTTCCACCGTTTGTTTTGACACAGAAGAGATTTTTAGACTTTCTGAGAAGTCCATTACATTCTTAGTAACTGCGGGTATTTCTTCACGGTCAGGGAAAGCCATTAATTCAATTGAAACAGGAACTGTCTCTTCATTATCTGAAAATTCTATGATAGCATTTGAAAGGGCAGGAGTATCCCTACAAGCTGAAAATTCTGGTGTTTGCGTCATTTGAACAGCACTATCTGCAGGTTTGTTTACCGCAGGGCAGGAACCACTGTCATTACTAGATTCAGATTCTTCAACACTGTTGAAGAACTTGCCGTTAATCTCCAGTAAAGTCATATCTTGGTTTCTGAAGGTGCAGCTATTGGAGTCTGCATCAGAACTGTCTTCTTCCTTTGGCTTTATTTGTTCTGATAGAGTGGCTGAGACACTTCCTTCTGAAAACTCTGATTCATCCTTTGAAACAAGAGATGTCAAATCTTTCATAGATGTCAGAGATTCAGTCAACTGCATAGGGATATTCTCTGGAAAACTACAAGCTGAGAGAGAATCTGAAGAGGAGGCTGATATATTTATAACTGGAGCAGTCTTTTGACATTCATTAATAGCAGGGAAAATCTGCTCCATGGTAGTCTTTGGAGAGGCACACAAAGTAGCATACTGTTCTTTAAGCCAAAGCTGGTTATCATTTTCTTTTTTCAGGTTTTTAAATTGCCTTGCAGTAGTTTCCATCAGCTGCTCTGTTACTTCTTCTACCTTACAGATAAACAGAATGTCTGGTTCTGGCAACAGTGAAATATGCATTGATGAAAAGAGCCCACGGGCAAGAGTTCTAGTGTATGTTACAACATATTCATCATAGAAGTACAATATCTGCCTTTTAATCTGGCAAAACTGCTCTTTTAGTGTGTGTATGTCCATACTGTTATCAAACCCACTCACAATAGAAAAGGGTTTAGCAGAGCTTTTAGGGATTGAGATTGGTGTATTATCATCCAGTTTGGGAAGAGCCAGCCTTTTGAGTGGAACTAAGGAATCCCACAGTCTTTACTGATCCATTTGATACAGATTCTATCCTGCTGACTTGAAAGCTCGGAGGGACTGGTAGGTCTTTACAAAAGTCAGCACAGCACTTAGGAATTGAGACTGATGTACTGTCATCCAATTTGGGAGGAGCACAAGCCATTTGAGTTGAACTAAGGAATCCCACAGTCTTTACTGATCCCTTAGATACAGGGTCTAGCCTGCTGACTTGAAAGCTCTGAGGGACTGATAGGTCTTTATAAGAGTCAGCACTGCACTTTGAATTCTGAGAAACTGGCCTAGATGGGCTGAAGCACTCAACAGAAAACAAGGGAATCCCTAGTGTGGCTTCTTGAACAGTGTCAGGGTTCTTTGTTTTGACAGAGTCCTGGAAGATAATTTGGGATGCACTAGCATGAGGCAAGGAATTAACCAGGTTTTCTTAAGAGTAAATGTCTTGCGCAGAGGTAGCAAAAGCATTTTCATGGTTAGGAACATTCTCCCCTGTTTGAGGTAATAGAATCTCCAAAAACTCATTATTTCTTTGTATTTCTTCTACAGACAGGGATTGGGGGTCATAATCACAGATATAATAATAGCTGAACATTGATGGATCAGCAAGCCAAGCAATGTAGTACTGAATTTGCAATCTTTGATTTTCTTTAACAAGTCTATCCTTTAAACTAAGGCCTTTCTTAGAGGTTTTCAGAGAATGTATAGGTTTAGAAAGGGGTATCTTAACATGACAGGAAAGCATTTTAGGTCTGTGTGTGCCTTTGCTGCCTGGGGAACTTGAAATGTTTGGTTCGTGCATTCTGTCACGGTTTCGGGTGGGTCTGATCAAGACTTTGGTTGGGACACCCCTTGAGGTCACAGAATATCCTAAAGAGGTAGTATACTGGGGCAGAAGAGCAGCTAAAGGCATACACGGAAAGGACAGCTATGGACAGGCACAGGAAAGTAAAAGCAAAGCACCCCTTGTGTGAACAAACAGGAAACAGATTACTAATAGACAAACACGCTGGGGTTTTACACAGAGTAAGGCACAGTACCTCCCACGGTGACAGGGAATGTCAATGCCTCTGTGCAGTTTGCTCTTACAGATAGTCACCCTGCCAGCCCCATAGAAAGGAGGCAGCAGAAGTGATTCTGTCTCTGGACTCTAGAGCACAAACAAGGAAAGTACTTACATACACAAGACACGCTCTTGTGGGTCCAGCTGGAAACACAGTGGCGATTCCTGAGAAAACAGCAATAGCACACTGTCACTGTTAAGCACGAAAGACAACGTATAACACTGGACAAGGATGGCGGCTGGAATTGCCTCCTGGAAACCAGGAGCCAACCCCAGTACAAAGGAGGACACTTATACACTGGTGAAGACTGATAGAACACTTACCAGACACAAATAACCAAGAAGAAACGGAAACAGAAGGGAACAGACTAAGAGGCAGAGGCAAGAACTGAGAACAGGCTCAGGCTGAAGCAAAGGCAGGACTAGGACTGGAAAACAGGGCGCAAACTTCTGGCTGGGACAGAGACAGGACTGGGAAACTGAGAGCAGGCTCTGGCTGGAACAGGCAAGGACGGGGCTGGAATACATGGAGTAGGAAAAGGCAGTAAACAGGACTGAGAAACAGAGAGCAGGTTCAGGCTGAAACAAGGCAGGAGCAGGACAGAGAAACAGGGAGCAGGATCTGGAGGAAACAAACAGGTATAAGGCTAAGAGATAGGGAGCATACACTGGCTGGAACAATCAGGAGCAGGGCAGAGAAAGAGGAAACAGGTTCAAGCTGGAACAGGTCAGGAACAAAACTGGAACACCATCCGATAAAGGGTCTGTAACACAAAGGAATCGAACTCCAATGCACGACGGGGATCTTGAGGAAATGGCTGCTTATAAGCAGTTCCAAGCTGGGATGCACAGGAGAGGTCTCAGGTGTGTGTAGTTTTAGATACTTGCAAGTCCTGGAGGAGAGGATCTGGTGAAAAGGAGCAACTGGACTTCTCCCATAGAAAACAATGGGAAACAGAATCCGGGCTTTCCTGACTACCAGTCTGTGCATTATGGGATTTGCAGTCTCAGGAAGCAAATGTAGTACTACACAAGTATACCATGGCCAAAAGAGAAACAAACCAGAGTCAGCAAGGAACTCTAGATAACTGTTCAAGGTGATTCCCAGGCTTCCAACAGTCCCCGTACAGTGCCCCCTAGAGATGGGACGACCGAGTCGAAACAAAAATATAATTTGTACAGGAATAAGGCATGCTCTAAATAAAGCTTCCCTACCCTGAATTTGCCAGTCTTGTGTTCCCCTTACACTTTTCACATCAACAGTGCTCTTCCAGTATTCATAACTGTCAACAGCAAGTCGGAAAACAAAGGAATCTGAATTGATCAATTTCTTGTCAGTTAGCAACATTTTCCATATTTTGGATGATGGTGACTTGAAATAATATGACTCTCCATTTGTAGTGTTATGCCCAGAAAAATATGCAAATTTGTCTATATATGTCTTAGGGCTCCCTACAGGTGGAGTTGAACAGTGTTCCCACTGTGTTCAATTAAATACTGACCTATGTCTAGTTGCTCAGTGCAGATAGTAGTATCCCTTACTGATTGTAAGGGAACATTTCCCCATAGTTCACGGTCTTCATGTACACATCATCACTTTCAAATATAGTCTAATCCTGCAACTCAGCAAGCATCAAATCAACTGTTTTAACATCCCAGTCGTCAGAAACAACACCAGGTGTAATTACATCAGTCATTGAAATTTTGAATTGGAATTTGGATAACCTCAGTAGGCCTGTAAATATCAAAGGAACTTCATCCCAAACAATCCCATTCTGGAATTGGTACTGCTGAAATGTTCAGAAAGGACAAATCTCTCCGGACTGTATGTGAGGAAATATAGGGTGTTAAAACTTCATCCATTGGCTCAACAGAAGAGCGTTCAGGAAGATAATGACCATCTATCAAGAGAACGAAAACAGTCACAAAACCAATCCACAGCAGAAAGCCAAGCAATGTCAGAAATACCCACAGATAATACCATGGATAAACCAAATAGTTATATTTAAGCCATATGTATGGCTAACGTGTCTTTGAAACAGTTTCAGTGGCAGGTGCAGGTGCAGATGAAGTTGAAGAAAAATCACCAAAGTCGATGAAATAACCAGAAGCAGTTTCTACAAAGACAGGAGCCGGTGCATTACTGGTGGATGGATCCACTTTGTGTGGAGGTTCATAGTAGGTGATGTTGTCTGCTTGCGTTGCACTGGAGTAAATGACAGCTACATCTTGGACAGTTCTTGTCAGTGAAGTAGTAACAGGAATGAGTAACAGGAATGCTTGAGGAGGCATTTGTAGCATCGTTGTACATGCTAGTGTATTCAGAAGTGTTGTTTTTTCTTTGAAGAAGTATGTCCTGTTGGGTGGCAGAGGGGGCTGGGAACTACCCAAGGGACCTCTGGGTCTACTGTGTAGGATCGGCCACAAGTTGCAATTTGATGTTGTCGATAGAGACAAATCTGTTCCCTTTGAAGCCTGACAGCTGTGGTAGGATGACAGTTCTGGTGTCTTGTATTCCCAGGACTGGAACCAGTGCTCTGTAGGATGGCCAAAATTCCTTCTTCACAGCAATCTTCTCAATAACCGGATCCCCAACCTTAGGAATCCAGCCTGTAGAGGTTATTGACAAATCCCTTATTCCTAAAATGGCAGCAAAGGTGGATGAATTACCATCACAAAATTGCTGAAGCTCCTGTAAGACAGTGAGACATTCATTTATGTCAAAAGGTCTGTCTGCTGCCACCATAGCAGGGCTATCTAGATCTGGGACATACATAGGTAACCAAAAGAAGACCGTGTAAGGAGTGTGTCCGCCCAAGGACTGTCATGGCAGATTATTATGTGCTCTCTGGACCCCATATAGTTGATAAAGCCAACTGTAGCCTAAGCCTAATACTGTAGCTGTTAAGAATTGCTCTAGGTCACGATTCCTCCTCTCTACAACGGAATTACCCTTAGGATAATACAGAGAAGAGTAATGGAGTTCAACACCCATCGTCCTCATGGTGTCCCTGAATGCCTTAGAGGCAAAAGCAGGGCCCTCATCTGAGTGGAATCCTGCAACCGCATATGTACCAATAAAGACCAGCAAGTATTTTATAACAGTTTGAGCGTCAGCTGACCACTGGGGCCATACCCACTGGAATCTAGAACAAGAATCAACTGCGAATAAGATGCATTTATATGCACCATCAGGATGAAAGGGATTACAATGATCCAGGTACACAATTTGTAGTGGCCTGCTGGACACTGAGAGGGATGTCTGCGGTGGGCATTTGATGTTTGAGCTCTTTATTTGCTGGCAAATGCCACAGCAAAGAACATATTGCTTTGTCTGTTTGTATAGAGCCGGCCACCAGAAGCGTTTCTAGAAGAGTGATATTGTGGCCCGACACCAGCATGAACAGGTGCGACACCCTCATGAGCTGCTTTGATGAGATCTAATCTCTGCTCTTTGTTGGGGATCACTTGATCTCCAACCCCAGGAATTGTCGCAAATGCAACATCCTGTGCATTGATATGGTAGGAATATTTTGTAGTGCATACTTTTGGAAGAGGTTTGCTTTCAGCCGAAGCTTTCACAGCAGCCTGTATTTCATTATCCAATCTCATGTGAGAACGAGTCACTACAGCATCAGACGCTGGAGCCACTGTGGATTTTGCTGCTTCATCAGCCAAAGTGTTTCCAATAACGTGTACTTCTACACATTGATGGCCCAATGAATGTGCTACATGAGCATCTGGTGGCTGATCCTTAAGATCAACCACCCTCCCCCACAGAGTTCTATGTTTTATGGTGTTCTCCTTTGAGTCTCTGAACCTGTTCAACTGCCAATGATTAAGATAATCATTGTAAGACTGGACACAGTAAGGTGAATTACACACAAACAATGTGAGGTGTCCTGGATCCGTATGTTCCAGTGCCAAGATGAGAGCTTTAAGTTCAGCCAACTGTGCTGTGCAGTCCCCCAGGGTCTGCGTGAAGGTATTGTGAGGGTGGAATACACCATCCTTCATCACTCCACTCACAGCTGGTTGTGCTGAACCATCAGTGTAGATGACAGTGTGGTATCTGTCAAGTGACAAGATATTAAGAGGTGTGTGGTACTCCTGTTCGTATTGAGGAAATTCTTGTGTTTGGTGTTTTGGATCAAAGATGTAATCAGCATCAGTGGCAGTCAGAGAGGTTGCCCATTGAATCCAACTTGGATGTAATGCTTTAGCATTGGGATCGCTTGCTTTGGTGACTCCCCTAAGGCTGGCACCAGTGTATTGACAATAATGTGCTTCCCTTGGGCAATTGGCCTCTCCTTGATAACTGGCGTCTGTACAAGAGTTAGAATTTTTTCTGTGTTTGCACAGCTATGTTCTGCATTGGAGTATAAATGTGATTTATATGCTATGGGTACAGTGTCACCCTCATTAAAGGTGGCATAGTTGAACCCAATAGCACCAGCAATTATTCTGATGACCAAACATGTTTTGTTGTCACATGTGTGTAAGTGTTTTGCTTCTAGCATGTCTTGCTGCAATCCTCTAAGGATATGTTTGTGTTCAATTGTCCAGTATCCGATTGAGAAATCCGGGTGAATTAAATCAGAAAGTGGTTTGATGGGTTGTGCATAATCTGGAATGTTAGTTCTGCCAAAGTTGAAAAAACCAAGTAAAGACTGCAATTTTTTGGTAGTGTTTGGTGGTTGAAGTTAAGCACATTTTTCTAAAAAGTGCGGACCAGGCTCTTGCCTCATTTGATAACTCGCATCCCAGGAACAATACACTGAGAAAGGCTATTTTTGTTTTCTTGAAATTGAATTTGTAGCCAAGAGCTGTGAATCCTAAAACGATCTGATCCACCCTGGTAAGATAAATGTTGAGGTCGTCATCTGTGAGATATATGTCATCCACACAGGGCAATGCCTCGGCACCAATGTCTTGCAATATTGATGTTACACAGGCAGTAAACAACCCTGGGCAGTTCCTGTAGCCCTGGGACAAGAGGCAAAACTGTTTTTGTGAGCCAAACGAGAATGCACTCATGTCCCGACTTTCATGCGCTAAGTTTTGGCAGAAAATAATGTTGCAAATATCCAAAATTGTTTTGCATATTTTTATGTACTATGTTGTTAATTAGTGCAGGAAGGGGGATTTGGGGCACACTGCCTCACATCCCAGCACAGTTCACCCCTTTGCATCCTGGTAAATGTAGTTCACAGTTAGTGCTTACTTGAAAATTATCTGTAGTTTTTCACCAAAGGCGAAAAAAGCTGCATTTCCAGCAACCCCAGATGAATTTTCTTTGTTCTCTACTCTCTACTGATGAAGGGCTAAACCCAGAAACACGTGTCTAGAGATATACAGCAATGTCTGCACCAACATTGGTGAAAAACTACAGATAATTTTCAAGTAAGCACTAACTGTGAACTGCATTCACCAGGATGCAAAGGGATGAACTGTGCTGGGATGTGAGGCAGTGTGCTCCCAACCCCACTTCCTGTTTAAAAGGCTCCCTTGAGCCAGTGAGCTAGCGAGCTTTGGAGATGCACCTGTGTGCCTGTCAGTGGTACTTGACCTGAGAGGATTTTGACAGCATTTCCAGCAACCCAAGATGAATTTTCTTAGTTCTCTACGCTCTACTGATGAAGGGCTAAACCCAGAAACACGTGTCTAGAGATATACAGCAATGTCTGCACCAACTTTGGTGAAAACCTACAGATAATTTTCAAGTAAGCGCTAACTGTGAACTGCATTTACCAGGATGCAAAAGGGAGAACTGTGCTGGGATGTGAGGCAGTGTGCTCCCAACCTCCCTTCCCATTAATTAGTGTGGTGCGGTGTGTGTTTTGTATTGAGTAAGTGCGTCTGTAGTTGATTAAGTGTTTGAAATCTAAGCCTATTCTATATGAATGATCGGGTTTTGCAACAAGAAATAACAGGTTATTCATTGCAGAAACACAGGGCTCTATTACTCCCTGGTACTCGAGCTGAGTGAGGATCTTTCTCACTTGAGCTTTAGCCTTGTGCTTAACAGGAGATTGGGGCTGAGGCTGGGGTGTAGAGCTGATAGGTATTAAATGGCAGGGGGGCATCCTTATCCCACCCTACGTGGTTGCAGTATAGCAAGCGGGCCTGCGCCAAAGCCCAGTCAACAGCTTAGGCTTGTTTTACCACTTCCGGAGCAAGATCAGAGAAAAAAGGCAAAATAACATCTTCCCCATGACAGAGCTTACGGACATGTTCAGGTGGTCAGTATCTTTCTGCCAATAGGATATCACAATTAAGTTCATACCAGAAAATTACACTAATGGTGCACTCTCTGTCTCCCTCAGTCTGGATGTTTAAACCATAAACTATTGAGTGGGAGAACGTGCCCGTCCACAGTCTCGACTGCAAGAAAGTCATTAGTTGCTGTCGCATCCAGATGATCTTTCAGACTCTGGCAACATACTGTGACTTCTGCTGCGCTATCCAGCAGGGTCACTGCCTTAGTCGTCTTCTTCAGCAATATGCTCAAGTTTGCTGGCATGTTTCATTGAAATTGCTGCTACTTTTTCCTTTTTTAATTGTGTCTTTTGTTGTGGGGATTTACCTTCTTTCTTGTCCGAAGACCACTGTAATTCTTTCTTCTGTTTGACTTAGGCAGGACATTGCTCTGATCAGCCCACTCTCACACTAGATCTATCGTGTGTGTCCTGAAAGGAGCAAGAGGGACATCCGTATATTTATCAGGAGCCTTTAAAGTGTCTCTATTTCTGAGATTATTTCTCCTTTTGGAGCCTTCTGGATGTGGAGAGTCTGCTCTCTGGCTTTGTCTGTCTTTGGTTTGTTTTTGTTTATCCCAATGTTTTTTTAGAATCCTGTTGTGCTTGTTTAGTTCCTTTCTTAGGGTTGGTACTTTGAATTTCAGGCTTTTTTGGCTTGACTCCCAAACTATCCCGTCCTATACTAGTATAGGTTTCTGAAATAATTTTAGGTAGTTGACACTCCTGTTCCAAATGTGGAATCTCCTGGAGCCACTGGCGTATAGCCAATGCTACAGCTTCCCTTTTAAAGTTACTGAGTATTATTGAGGAGGCTGTGTGAAAGTTACACATCAGTTTCATCCCTAAATCTACGGGTGGAGTAGCCCCTTTCTTATTTTGAATTGGTTTTAGCGCTTCCAGTAAATTGGCAAGTGTTGGTGTACCATGCGTGGTAGTATAAATTGCAGCGAAGACTGTACCCGAAGACTGTAGTGCCATCGTCCACTGAGGGAACCATTCTGAATGGCAAGCACATTGTGAGAATTCTATGTTTATCTTGGGCTCCTTTATTGGGAAACACTGCTTCTAGCTGGTTAGCTTTTTGTGCTATCCAGAATGGAATTTTCTCACGTTCTGTGGTCACTTTGCCCATGATAGAATGTATTGTTTGTGTGTTAATCCCTGAAACGACCAATTAGTGACCAGCTGGTGCAGCCAGTGCTGGGGCTGTATTCAATGTTCTCATAGCAAATTGTACTCATCGTCTGTAAAATTGTACTAGCTCATTATAAAGTGCGCGTACGTCAGCTATTTGCAGTGCCTGTATGTTGGGATTTGGTGTGCATGTGGCAAACATAGGTCACGTTTGTCCGTCATTACTTAAGGGACCTAATCTTATGGGTTGTATTAAATGTGGTAGGGTGACACTGGACCAATTTTTATGTTCTTGATATGAAAGGGGTATCTCTAGATACTGATATGCTCAATACCACTGTGGTTCGTTTGCTATTTTGTATGAATGAAATGTATATGTTGTGTAATCTTCCTCAGAAAAGGTGGCCCTGGAATAGAATGTTTCTGTTTTGCAAGCTTCACGAGCTTCCACTATAAATGTGACACCCCTCCCTTCACCTGTTAAGACATGGGCTATTAGCTGTTGTGTTAATGCGTGTCTGACATTTTCTGAAATGTCTATGGCGTTAGCCATGTTGAGTAATGGGAATGTAGAAAGAACACCAAATGGGGAGAAGTCCTTTTAAGAGTTCAAGCTTCAGCAGCCTACAGCCTAGTTAGGTGCTCCCTATTCAGCTGAGAAGGATTATCTCCAAGACCATGCACATCTTCGTATAATGGTACTTAGGGTACCTGCTGTGTGTGAGAGAGAGATACTCAGGATATCCGTAAATTAGTGCCAAAACACCATTGATGGTGGCGCCATGTCGCAGTTGAACTCTCGCTCCTAGGCGAAAATAAATAATAAAATAAATGGACTAAGACAGAGCAAGCTTAGTAGGTTAATAGTCACTAGGTGATGGGGGCACAGACCTGCTAGCCAAAGGCTAAGCTAATCTCCTGAGTCCCAATAAAAGCTAAATTGGATTCACCAGAGGCCTTTCCTGTGCTAGATCATAGAGAATAGAGGCACCCACAATGGTTAAAAAGCTAGGTCTTACATTTCTTAAGAAAAACCGCAAGGAAAGTGGCTGCTCAAACTCTAGAGGGGAGCATGTTCCAGAGCTTAGGGATGAGATATCCAAAAGACCACCCTCCTTGCCTAACCAGCTTCACTCGAGGAGTGATCACAAGGCCCAGGCTTCATGAGGGCAAAGCACACTTAGGAACATAAGAGGTGACCAACTTGTTAATACACTCATGAGCCCTCTGGGCCATTACCTTACAGATAATACACAGTACAAACTGGATCTGTTTTTCAATGGGCAGCCAGTGAAGCTCACACAAGTAAGCAGAAACTGAGACAGAACCTACAAAACCTACTGTGTCTCCAGCTTAACACCAAGTTCCAGGTTCCACAAGGGAACCTGCTCCTGCGATTTCAGCAACTTTACACTCTCAACTACAGCTCTGGTTTACCATGGACCTCAGCATGAATCGACATTGACATCAATGATGACTTTTTGAGAAACAAGACTTTATAAATATTAATCTGAATTCTACACAGAGGACTTTTCATCACAATCCACGGTCACTGTACACCATCAATTTCTTCTTGCGTATCATTAGTTTTATGACAGGTATCTGATTCAACCATTGCCCAGTCATTGGATCGGTACAACAGTGTTTCTTTTTTATCATGTGGCTGACAATGCTGACTGTTGTTCTACTGCTACTCAATGTACATTATGTCCCTGAAATAAATCTTCCAAAAACCATGGTTCAAGAACTTCCAAATACATATCTCATCCCACAGAGCTCAACAACATTGCTACACTGCCAACATTACCGATTATCCTGTGCCCGAGAGTATAGGCTGGGAAAGAAATGTACTGTTTTCCTAATTGTGGTTATGAAATTCACAAAAGCATTAGATCCTGAGAAATGTACATGTTATACACAATAGGAACACTGCAAGGCCTTGCACATAACTAAACCTATAACTTTCATAGAAAGAGTTCTTATTCAATTTGCTGACACATCAAGCACATGTGTTTTTTGCTACAAGTAGAAAATAGAGAAACTTCAACGAAATCTGAGTTAATACGATTAACACTCAGACTCAGTCACACTGCACATTTCTTTGAAACTCTTACTGTCCAAGGCTACGAGCACTGGAAAGAAAACATTACGAATAGTAATTTAACTGAAACTATTCAGAATGGTAATTGCAATTTGACTGTTTATAGAATGGTGTTTTCAATTTGACTGTATGTGATTTTAATGTGAAGCCTTATGGCTTACTAAGCCTACATGCTAACTGTGCAAAACAAATGAAAATATTGTGATTTTGTTTTTATTTTTCCTTGTGAAAAATATTGTTTTAAAATTGTTCCTTGGCACAAAAATAGGTTTTATAGATTATGCACTTTGGCAAATTGAAAATAGCTTGTTACAACCTAAATTCCAAAAGAGGTATTTTAACCTTCATCTGCAAGATAATAATTTTTTACCTCCAAACATCTTATTGTCATCTGAAAGTTAAAGACTTTAAAAGACTTGATTCCCTATCAATGTGGCTGCACTGCTACATAACAACTTCTATTTTTACAACAAGCAACATGGAAAACAGTTATCTGCAGAGAAGCAGTGCCATAAAAAAGCATTTTAGCTTCAGAGCAACTATCTGTCAGCACCTGGGTTTTGTCAATTTACAAGCTACAGGAACTGTTCCAAACACATAGGTTGCACTAACCTGTTGCATGACACTGCAGTTACCCATGTTGAAGTACGCCATGTCATCAAAATCCCCAAATACTAATCCACCAGCAGTGCCAAAACCTGCTCTTGGCAGAGTAAGGCCACAAGACATCTCTTCTTCATAGGATTTCATCGACAGCAAGGATGTTGTTCGTCTGCTCCAACAACATTGGGAAAATGATGTGTTTCTCTGCTCCCATCGAGCGCTGTGTTATCTAATCCATCAGCTGCTGTTA
Organism: Pleurodeles waltl; assembly: GCF_031143425.1. Taxonomy (NCBI): domain Eukaryota; kingdom Metazoa; phylum Chordata; class Amphibia; order Caudata; family Salamandridae; genus Pleurodeles; species Pleurodeles waltl. Next base: position 455,866,876 of record NC_090442.1, read on the forward strand.
TATATGCTCAGCTGTGTTGTTTTCACAAACCATCCTCAAAGTCTAAACAACATTCAACCTTTGAATTCAGAGGAGAGCTCACGTCCACATCATCAGCGGAAAGAAACAAATGTGACCAGAAACAAAGGTGACCAGATAACATCACTATGCGCTGAAGTTACTGTGCCTGTTTTTTGTTTATGTTGTTTTATACAGAAAGAGCTTTTTTATGGGACTGGTTGCACATTTTTGCCCTCTTTATTTTGTTCTTTCCGTTTGCACCCAGCCACAATAATCAGAAAATAAAAAAAATATCTAATTCCCTTTTATTTTTCATTGTGTATAATACACATGTATATACCTTGCCTATAATGTTGCACATTTCACTCTGAAGATGTATTATTGAAAATGTAAAAAGTGATGAATTGCTGTTTCATCAATTGCATGTTTCTGGCATGTGCTTTTATTCTGTAAATGTATAATGAATATCTCTGACAAGAAAGATCAATCAAAAGCACATTCAGTGAACATTTAGTGACTATTTAGCTTAGAAACTATTCCAGGACTGCATAAATCTTACAACTGTTTCCCTACATGATTCTATTATTTTATCTATTTTAATCACTTGCTTTTCGGCTTCTTTATTTTAATTTCGGGTCTTTAAAAACACACAGGACAGGTTCCATTTTAGCTATAATATCCCTTTTAGTTCAGCTTGTGTACGTTTGGTCCCAAATCCATGTTAGGGAATGGAGGTTGTCAACTTAGATAATGGGAGTTGCCATGTTATTTACCCATTGTATGTCGCAAGAATGGAGAGGGTGAGTTTTGTTACCCACTAACTAATATCCTTACCAATGTATTATGCCCCTGTGATGTCACATTCAAACATACAAGCCAGGGGAAGATGTGAAGTCCATAAGGTCCGACTCCATTCTGTGCAGGCCCGAAGTCCATCTCGCACAATACTTCTCCCGTTTTCTTTTGAATCACTGTCATGTGTGGTGTAAACACAAATACCACTAATGTTGTCTACCTTTATCGTTCTTACGATTCCTAGAACTGAGAGAGTGTCAAGTCATTCAGATAACAACCTGATAAAACACCCTGATGCAACACCCAGTCTGGGACAAGTAATCACTTATCATAATGTCAAGGCCATTAAATGAACATCCATAGATAAAACATCTAAAGGGTAAATGCCGAATGTATGTTCCTTCATCTCCCATTATGTTAAAGATGTGGCTAAAAGACTTCTCGCACCCGTAATCTGTATTCAACATTCCTGAAAATACGTCAGAGGTTTTCCTCCCTGATAATAATTGAATATTTAAGAACCACCACTCGTCCCTTTAAGTGAAGAGAAACTTCACCCAGGTCACAGAAAAATATGGCAGATCCAGGAGAGCACAGCACCAGATTCCATCTCAACAGAACAAGCCTCCAACAAGACTACCCAATGCTCGGTGAAGTATACCAGTCTGCCTTCACAAACTGGAGCCAAGATTGCGTATTCACACTGACACAATCTCTTTGCTCTTGGCTTTGTGCTTGAAATAGCTGACAAGCTTTTCCAAACAGACAATAAACCCTGTTGTTCAGGTATGCATATCACCTCCAAAACTCAGACTTATTACTTATTCATCTGCTAGAACTAGCGTAGCACGTAGAAATAGCACAATGATGGTGTAAGGGCTCTAAATTGTGTTGTTACCATTCTTTCCTGTTTTCACTGTTATTGAAAAGCTTATTATCTTCTGTTATGTTACCAATATTATGTGCACTAGATATCGGCATTTAAAAATAACTTATTTTTAAATAAATATGTTCAAATCCATGTTTTGTTTCTAGTGATCTTGACTGTGTAAATCATTAAGAAGGCTTCCACTTTTCTGTTTTTACTGACTTTTACAAATAAATACAGACAGAAAACTATCTACTGTCTTGTCTGTATTTATTTGCAAACATAGATAAATGCAGAAAATACGTTTTCTCTGGAGGATACTGCTATCAATCATGAGTGCTAGGTCAATAGTTGTGAAGATGAATAGGTAGGTGTGGTAAAACCAAGTAAAAAAATTGTAAAACTGCAACAGTACAGCTGTTTAAACTGTTTAATGATACAAGTGGTTTCAAATTACCGTATTGTACTGTGAACAGCTAAAATGCATTGTACATTCGAACATAAATAAACATTTGTTGATTAAAGAAATGTGGAAATGTACCCATTACAGCCACATTGTTTACACTAAGCATGGAATAAATATGGATAAATACAGATAAAATTACCCAAAAATATACAGTATATGGATAAATTCAGACAGAAATGTCGAAGAAATAAGTACCATAAAACCTGGGGCCCTAATCATTAATGAAAGATCAGTTGGATTACCATTTCCCCTTGTTAGTAACCCAAAAGCATTCACACCACATCATCTACATTTTGGGTGGGGTTCAGCAGGGCTACACAAACCTGTTTTCCACATTCAGCGCTGGTGTATTGAACTAAGTTCACTCGTGTCACCCATGGATGTGAAAACAAACCTTGTAGAGATGAGCCAAAGACTCAGTTTACACAACAGTAGAAGAGTGACGTTGTACAGCTAGGAAAGGTTGGTCTATGAAGGGCAGTGGTATTGCAGTACTGTGGCTGATGTGGTTTACAGAAAGTGGCACTATTGCTCTTCGGGTGGTGCTGTGTTGCCTGGTAGTGGGTGTGAAATACAACGAGTGCTGGTAAAATGCTGGGATGGAGCAGTCCTGGTTGATCATGTGGCACTGATGGTGTAGTGCTAGGGAGTAGAGATGCAGTGCTATGATCCTGGAATAAGATGATGGGTCTGATGGTGTAGTACTGGTGGTGTTAGTGGTGTGGTGCTGGAGTGTGGTCAGGTGGTGCTGGGATGTGATGTTGGGATCATGGTGGTGAGGTGATGGGACAGTGTTGGGTGTAGTGTGCATTGCTGAATAGTGATGGTGTGACCCTGAGGTCAGTGGGGAAATGCTGAGAGTGATGCTGCTGTATTTAGAGGTTGTGGTGTGGTGTGGTGTGGTGTGGTGCAGTGTAGGATGTTGCCATGCTGGTGACAATGCAGCAATGGGTAAAGATAAAGTAGCACTAGAGGTGGAAGTATGCTGCTGGGGAATATGCATTACTGGAGCTACTGTTCTGTGCTGGTAGTGGTAGTTCAGTGCTGTGGGTGGTTATACATTCTGATGGTGTAGTGGTGGGACAGATACTATTTTGCTGTGGGGTGGTAAGGCTCTGCCCAGGAGTAGTATTGTGGGAAGGTTTTGGCTATGCTAAACAGCTTCTCAGCCATGTTGGGGCAAGATCATGTTCACTTTTTTTTAGGTATCCCAACGCATACCAGATCTGTGCCTCTGTTTTTTTTTTCATTTTTTATTGTGCTGTCTACAGTGTAAACATTAATTCAGAAAATCCACACGTTAGTACATGAACTGCAGACAGCAAAGCTGACTAGCAATTATGGCTCTCTGTTTTCAAGTACTGTTGACCATTACTCAAACATGAGGGTGTGGATTAACAAATTGTCCACAAAAGTACATGGCAGCAAGCAGAGTTGCTGTGTTGCATTGCATGGAAGGGAGACAGCAGGAATGTGCTATATCAACTAAGATATAGTGCATTTCTGCAGCCTCAGACCACTGGTGCACTGTATGCTGCCTAGGGCCAACGTAGGCAACATTGCACCATGGCGCAAAGGTGCCTGCTTTACAGGTAGGATTGTTTTTGTGTAGAATGGGTCAACTTCCTGCACAAAAAACTATTATTAACACGGTTTCCTTTTTCTATGTGTGCTGGAAAATGCAGCACAGAAGGTAATAGGAAATACCAAGTAGAAATATCCATATTTCTCCTCATTATGATTCACTGTGGAATTTGTAGCATTTTGACACATTCCCAGGTTTACAAGTCTTTGTGAATATAGGAATGCATCAAAATCCTTTGGTGGATCCACCTATGGAACACCTTTCCAACTCAAGGTAATGCAAGGCAGCACTATTTGCTGCCTTGCATTAAGCAGCACTCTATGCTGCTGTGTGTTACTTTGTATTTACTAAACGATGCAAAGTGGCTTTGCATGGCTTAGTAAATAACAAAAATACGAATTTGTTAAATGTGTCCCTAACTTAGGGATTTTGACACATTACCTCTCAGTGCCTCTGTCTAATCTCCAAGGTAGATGTTTATAACCGAGAAGGTCATAGGCTGAATAATCAAGAAGGAAAAAGATATAAATTATTGTTAGAGTCATCAATGGTCTTTCGCACAATAACCTAAGATTGCAATTACCAGGTTTCAAGATGAATTTGCCAGACAACAGCCATTGGGAGGGGTCCTTAAATATAAATGGCACTCATCTCCTTTAAAGAAGCAAACACTATTTTTTTATTACTTTTGTTTGAAATTGAGTTTCTGGTTGGTAGATGTGTGTGCCATGTTCAAGAGATGAGCCACAATCCTAGTCAGGGTAAGTCAAAAACACACCCTAAATTGGCCTGTGCTCACCCCTTGGAAGCTTGGCACATAGGAGTCAGGCTTAAGAGGTAAATTGTAAAGTATTTGTGCAGTTACTTCTACAGTAGCACAGTGAAACCACCACAAAAGACTCCACACCAGGTTAGAAAAATAGAACCTGATTGAATAAATAAAACAAGACTAAATGACAAAAATCCAATAGGGAGAGCTTCAGATATGAATTTAAAAAAACAAAACTGTAGAAAAGCACTTATAAGCAAAAATCACCAACCGGAGCTATCTGGTCGCACCGGACTGGACAAAGTCAAAAGTTTAGGCTGACAGCGTTGAGTGGGGCCGGCTATAGGTACTCAGTGAGGCCCCCTGAACAAAAGTACCTTAATTCTGGTTGCGTTGACATTGAAGATGTGGGGAGCAGGGTAAAGCAATGCGTTGGTGTTAATCTCTGCAGTAGGCGGGATGTGTTGATCCTTCCCATGCAGTAGTGAAGATGCGTTGATTTTCTCCACACAACAGCGGAGAAACATTGGTTTCACAGGTGATGCACCAAGGTCAATCTGCACCAGAGAGGTGATGCCTTGACTCCAATCCTTGCAGTGGGGCTAAAGCGCTGCTTCAGATCCACTCAACAAGAGTGATGCGTCATTTCCGATCTGCGCAGTGGCAGCAATACATCATTTCAGCTGCAGATCTTCCAGAACAGCAAAGCTGGCCAGCAGAGTGGCAGTCCTTCAGCAGCACAGCAGTCCTTCTTCCTGGCAGAGTTTCCACAGGTCCAGAAGTGTACTGAGTTAGAAGGGCCTGAGGTCCGCTTCTTATACCCAGTGGTGCCTTTGAGGTGGGGGAACTTCAAAGAGGGGCTTTGAAGTGCACAGAGGTCCTCTTTTCCTGCCCCAGCTCCAGACTCACTACGGGGGGTTAATAAGTCCTTTGTGTGGAGACAGGACACAGCCTATTCTAGTGTAAGTGTGAGACTGTGTCCAGCTCCTCCCTCCCATCCTGCCCATGATGGCCCATCAGGATGTGGATGGTCCATCAAGTTACGCATAAACTTTCTTTGTGTGTGGCTTTCCAGAGGGAATGCACAAAGCCCAGCTGTCACCCGCCCCAGACGTGTATTGGAGACAGGCTGCAGGCACACTTGGCTAAGAGCAGTAAAATGGCAACTTTCCAAAAGTAGCACTTTCAAAATTGTAATGATAAATTTGACTTTGCCATTAAAGAGGATTTATCATTATAATTCCATAGGTACCAAATATAATAGATCCATCCCTTCTCAATTAGGAACTACAGGTTATTAAATGTAATGAGGAATCCTCAATGTTATCCTATGAGAGGGGTAGGCCTCACAGTAGTAAAACACAAAGTGTAGAGTTTTTTACTACGAGGACATGTAAAACTTAAGCATAAATGTCATGGCTTTTGGATACACAGCACCCTGCCCTATGGACTACCTAAAGCCTACCTTAGGGGTGACTTATATATAATAAAATGGGAGTTTAAGGCTTGCAAGTGGTTTTAGATATCAAGTTGACATGGCAGTGTAACACTGCATTCAGGCTCCAGTGGCATGCCTGCAGCATGTTTTAAAGTGCTACTTAAATGGGTGGCACAAGCAGTGCTGTAGGCCCACTTACAGTATTTAACTCAGGCTATGGTCAAATGTTTTGCACTTTACGAGGGACTTATAAGTAAATTAAACATGCCAATTAAGTATATACCAATCAACCCATGTTTTAGGGAGAAACCACAAGCACTTTAGCACTGGTTAGCAGTGGAAAAGTGCACAGCTAAGCCCAACAAAAACAAATTCAGCAAAATTGGAGGCAATCAGGCAAAAGGTTTGGGGAAAGACCACCCTAAGTCTGACAGGTCTGACAACTTTACATAGGTATGTACTAGAGGGATGTAAATAGAGCAATAAGCTACTCATGTTTGTATTAAAAACAGGTTAATTAATTTTTAATCATACCCTCAGAAAAGTATTTAATGATAATATGATTGTCAGATTAAGTTTGAAACTGTGCTATAATTGCAAATCCTTTGTGAGGAGAAATCATGTGAGGTTCGAATTGAGTAGCAGGTAAACCAAAAAGTCGCAATGTCTGATGTACTATGGATTTTATATCATTGTAAAGCCTGTGGTTTGCAAAACTGCATGCTTTGAAAGAGCAAAAATAAAATTGGCAGTGCACTAAGGGCAGTGATATTCACAAATATGATTGCGAGTCAGAATGCTACACTGCAGCTTCTAGCGATACTTAGGGAAAAGGGTTGTTTGAAAGAGCCCCCCACCCCAGTCCTTACAGATTGAAAAGATATGTATTAATGTTTCGACTTAGTGGTTGTGAACCATTGTTTGGAGACTGACACCACAAAGAGGGTAGTATCTATTCAGAAAATAAAACTGTTCATGATGAAAAGCTTTCACCTTATGAATATGGTGTGGCAGCATGCTCATACAAAGGTGGAGTTCTCTGTCCCTCCATGTTTGCATTCACAGAATTCGGTAGGATTTGCAAATGGAATCCCACCTCATTAATATTTATGGGATAGAGTTTATGCCAAATCCTACCAAATGGCATATTTGCACCATTATGAATTAATACATCTATTGCAACACATTTGTTCTTAAGTCGTAAACTAGAAGGTGCACAAAAATCACATCTACAATTCAACTCAAAAAAGTACACCAACTTTAATTTTTGAACAACTACAAGCTTTACATCAGTGGCATAATGCAAAATGACCGGGGCCCCGTACAGAATGTGATGATGGACCCCTTAGTCTCCCATATTTCACAAATATTCACTGACCTTGGGTTTAATGGGGGCTCCTTGAAGGATTGGGTGCCCCTTGAAAGGGTTGGCCCCCCCTTACCGCAGAGACTGTTGTGGCCTACATTACACCCCTCCTTCCCATAGAGAACACAACAGTGACAGAATATCAACACTTTTTTTCCTGCTGATGAAAGGCTGCTGGAGTCTCTGCCATCAGTCATTGTATCTTGGCTTTGGAGGGGGAATCAGCTTCTCTTCCCCTCTCATAGCACCTGCAGAGAGAAGATGGTGGCCAAGATGAGGATTCAGAGGATCCCATGACATCACTTTCTGGAGTGCTTGTCGATGGATAATATCTTGAGAAATGCCAAATAACACCTGACTGTGGACGGCACACTTAACTCAGTGCTTAATTTTAGCTTGTTGTTTCCGGTGCTGAGCAGCAGCACTTATTTTTCAGGGCCTGCGCTTATTCTTCTGCCTCAAGCATTTGCTGAGAGCAAAAGCCACATATGGGAAAGACGGAGGAAGAGAAAAACGAGAAAACTTTCCAAAGGTAGAAAGCAGAAACCTGCAAGAGTGCGCTGAAGGGGCGGTGAGTGGCTTTAAATAGATTGAAGAGACCCGAGATGGCTTCAGGGGTACGCTGCCTCAGTATTCCGGGCTCACACGTTTAAATGCAGCAGCCGTGTGTTTCAGAGGAGGCCTTTGAGCACCAGCACATTTTAATTTACAAATTAAGCACTGACTTAACTGCACACAGTTAGTGCCTTAAAGGAGAAACTAGCCACTATCTGGGTGAATTCAAAGTATACCTTTCTGCGGTTGAAACTTCTGGAGCAGGGATTGTTCATTTTAACTTTCCATTTACCGTCATCATGAGAAACGGCCCCTGCCTACTCTTCTCATGTTGATGGATCTTTGATGCCGATGGAGACTAATAAGGAGCTGTAAATCACCTTAGATTTTCATAACAATTTCTAGTCCATTTCAGTCAATGAAGAGAGTTTGGTATGAGTTAAAAGGTTTTATTATTCATATAATTTAGTCGTTCATCTTTATTAATATCACAAGATAAAACTAATTAGTCTCATTCATTAGAGTTTTGTTAGAAATCAATAATCAAATTGAGATCTCAATAAATCACAACAAAATGCATTGTGTGTTCCATGAAGGAAAGAATCCCTATTGTAGGAATGAGAAGAAAAAAGGTGTCAGTCAACAAACCCATAAGGAGCTCTGAGTTCGAGAGAAATCATAAAGCATAAACCTTGCACATCAAAGGTTAGTTCAATAATTTAATGATCAATCAATTAAGAACATCTCATGAAGAGAGGTTCAAGAAATTCAGAAGAGTCTCCAAGAGCATTTTAGACAATTAGGAGAATGTTAAAGTGTGGTGGTAGGGAATAATGGTAAAGTGGTTGGTGTGTCCTACTCTAAGAACATACACTATTATAGACACAAAAAATCAATGTTGCAGGTTCTTGTAGCTTCTTCTTTCTTCAGTCGACCAATCAGCTTCCAATGAGCCCATGGGAATGCTTTCACTCCCTGTCTTCTCACAGGAACACAATAAAACTCAGACCGCAACTACTAAGGCCACAACTAGGTCTTATAGTTTAACTATTTCATCTAGTTTGTCATGATTAATCATCCTATTTAATTTCACATCCTTTATGTGAACTTTCATACCTATTTTTCAAAATAACAAGTCTATTCAGTTCTAGTCTTTTTACAAGTGGAAACATCCATATTAAGTAGAAGAAAAACATTTTGCGCAACAATTATTCATTGTGAAAAACAAATCTTTCAAAAGATCAAGATCAAACCTTTTGCTTTTTCTACAATTATTTCAGTTTAGATAACTAAAAAATGTCAGTGTTTGAGTGTTTCAGCCCTACGTTTAAGTATGGCTCCCTACTGCAATTTTTGCAGTTAACACATGTTTAACATTATTAGTTTTGAACGTTATTTTTGCATTATTGCTCAATATTTTTTAAGCGTGTCCCTAAAACCCCCCTCTGATGATCATCAAACCATCACATTTTCTTCACACATGAATCACTCTCCTCAGTTGAGTTTTTTCTCTTTCTTTTCAAAGTTTCAGATCCTTTCAATCCATTGTATTCTTTATTCTTAGCTTCCAATTTGAATTCTTTTATTATCTGCGTGTTTCTTTCCCTGTTCTTTCTCTTATTTAAATAACATCTACAACTAGCAAAATCCAACTATTAGTAGTGGTACAAATGTAGCTCTGAAACTTCCTTCTCCAGTGGTAGTAAACCAGTTGCCAATTGCAGAAACTCCCTTACCTAAATTCTCTGAAACACTAATTCAGGTTTTAAGTCTGAAATGCTCTTTGTAAATTCTTATATTTTCTTTACTCTCATCAGGTATATATGAAGAGCAATGCTGAGTGTTCAGCATTTTGCAGACTCTGCCTTCTTTTGCAAGCAACATGTCTAAAGCTAATCGTTTTTCTAAAATAATTGATATAACAGCCACTAATTCTGTACTTGCAATTGATAAAGCTCCAGAGGTACTAGTTGCTAATTTATCTACTACTGTTGCTTTTAATTTTCCCTTCACTTACAACAACTCCCACTGGTGGTATGATTGTTCAAAAAATGTCTCCAGCTTATTGCCTTCCATCACTTGTACTACATATATGTCTATGTGATGGTATCATTGTCAAAGCATCTATACTGTTTACATGATACATCTTAGAATCAGCAAAGCTAAATAGCAAATACCCTCCCCAATCAGCCGGTAATTGAAAATAGGCATCCTGTCCACTAACGAAATAAGCTCACATCTACTAATTTTGTGGGTCTTTTTCTAAACCGTTTTTTCTTTTATTAACACATAATTTGCCTTTTTGTTGTCTGTCTAATTTTAGTTTTGGGTAGATCATTTTCTTTCTGTACTCATCTTCTTTCTTCCAAATATGTTTTAAAATGTCTTCCCCTTGGTTTTTACTATAGGAAATGTGTACCCCCTTTCTTCTAATACCATGATAAATGTCTTCTCTAATGGTCTCATTAAACAAGTCAAATTGTTTTCAGATGCCCTAACAGTATCCAAGCTGTGTCCATTTCTTTTGCCTGTGGATCAAGATGTATACTTCTCTGTAAAGGAACTTTTGAAAGAATCATATTGCAATTAGAGTAGTAATATTCAAAAGTGTCTCTGCTTACACAATAAACTAAGTAAAATTCTTCATGTGATTGCATATGACAAAGGTATGTTATGGTATGTCACTTTCTCTGCAGCTGACAAAGGTAAGTGTGCACAGATGTAGCAATCCTTTCAGTCTAATGCCTTTGTTTATTCTTGAACTTAACTAGAATAAATATTGGTGGTGTAATGTTCTTTCATGTAAATCACAAATGACGTCTTCAAATTTGCCTCATCTAGTGTGTGTGTGGGGGGGGGGTGTTTGTGTGTGTGTGGGTTTGTGTTACTATCTTTGCGGGCACTTGGGTGTAATAACACACTCACACCGTGGGGACCTCAGTGCACTGTAGGGACCTGAACCCAAGTCCCCACAAGGTAATGTCTTCCAAATGATAGAAAATCACTTCGGAAACATTTATGCCAAGTTTCGCAACTTTTAAAAATATTGCCTTGTGGGGACCTGTGTTTCATAAAGTGTGTTTATTTTCTTGTTTAGGTCTGTCCCTGTAGATAGGAACCAGTATTGCAGTCTTAAACACACCAAGGACTCTTAACACACTTTAGTAATCTGATTCCCTGTCTCCCTGCAGATAGCATAGTCTAAATAGCGCCAGCGTGATTTGCAGTTTCAGTAATTCTACATTACACTTCCCGAAATTATGCTATTATGCCACTTTGCATAAACACACACCATTTGCGATAATAATTTACTGCAAATGCACTGTATTAACAGAGCATAATGCATTGTTTTTGCACTTTTTTAGTGGCAAATGCATTCTCATTTCAAAAGTTGTGAGGACACATTTTATACTATTTTACAATGAACTATAGTGCTGAATGATGGATTTGCACTTCATGTAAGTATTTCGAAATTTTGCATAATTACCAAAAATAAATTTATATGAACTTTGCACATTCATAATATAAGCGGTGTCACTGTTGTTTAGTATAGTAAACAACATAAGTACCCAACAAGTTTACTTTGTGTATTTTGTTTTATTGTTTAAATGACATTGACAACACAAACCCATGCACCTTAAAAACGCTTTAATGAAAGACGCAAACTGTTCACTGAAAGAGAAATTATACACCTTAGTGGAGCAAATAAAAGAAAAATAACCTTTTGAACAGGTGTAGTTCATTTGCTTGCCTGGTGAGCCAATTTGTACCAAAATGACTAATAGTTATTGTATCCTAATGGAAAATGCTTAAATAAAATAAAACATTTCAATGAGCACTTACTTATTACTTAGGCGCTGTTCACCTGCACGAAATTGCCATATGTCACTAAGCCCCGGATTTATACCTTTTTTTGTGCCACATTAGCGTCATGTTTCGACGTAAAAGCGGAGCAAACTTACAAATACAATTGTTTTTAGGTCAAAACATGACGCTAATGTGGCACAAAAAAGTATAAATCATGGCCTAAATATCTTACATATTAAACTAAACTGGTCCTGCTGATGTTAGGTTGCTCACATAAGAATAATTCTGTGGATCCTTGTTAAAAAATTAAACCGAACTCTCTGCCAACTGTTCTCTCAACAGTGAAGAAAAGGAAGTCAGGTTTTGGAATCGGCAGCTAAAGATGTGTAAATGAGCGTTTTTGCATATCAAAGGGGATAATTGCTTGACAAGAAACCCGTGCGCTGAGAGCGGTCTGGTGGGTTTCTGTCACACACGGGGGGAAGGGTCCTGCAGGTATGCAAACACCTTGGCTGAGAAGCCTTTCCTTTGGCTGGTGCAGCTCTGCTACAGTACACTGAAGAGGTCATCTTTGGCTGTTCATGGCCTCGGAAACGGACTGCCGCATGCAGGGTTTTTGCGCTCCTGGAAGCAATGTACCCACTTTAAATTGGATGAAATAGAATTAATCATATAAAGTGTGAACCACTGAAACTTGCTGTTCCATATAAATATATTTTATATAATGATGGCCACAGAATTGTGAGTGAGCAAGTATGTAAGACTGCATTTATCAACAGTATAGCGTCAAGATAGTGTGAACTTTAACAATTGCATCTGTGTTTTCCATTTAAGGAGAGGCACTTTATAATTTTAATAATTTATATCTCTGGTCTCTCTAGTTTTTCCTTTTAAATGATTACTTCATTGGCATTATATTCCTTGCATTTGCCTAAACAGGATGAGGAGAGAGCTGCGTTTCTGATATTCACACTTTTTAAAACAGATCTGCAGTCCCGAAAAATCTAGTTATTATTTGAAAGAAATCAGATTCTATGTGGATTTTGCACTCAATATTTGTGCATTTGCTTTTTTTTTTAAGGAGGATATCAAGTAAAATGTTGTAACCTCACGTTATACACATGAAGTGCAAGCTCACCTTACACACATAAATGGTGGCATGATATTACAAGAACAGACTCACTTTTTATGTTCACCACATGTGAATGCACAATCATAAATAATCGCAGACAGTAATACATGGAAAAAAATCTACTGCGATATGTGGGGTGTGGGCATCCCAGAGCATGCATGTCCTGGAGTATCGATGTTCAAACAGTTCTCTCGCCACAATCTTAACCTGGCAGCGTTCAGAGATTTACCCCAACCAAGAGTAGGAATACATTTGTTTCCACTGTAGGAATGGACAGAGTACACCCCAGATATTTTTTGTATTTTTCTAAATAACGTAGTTACATAATACTTTCTGTTATACACAATACAAGAAGGCATCAAAAATGTATGACCAAGTATTGTACATCAGACACTGTGATCTAAACTATACAACAGTGACTTGCCCATCAGGAACAGTAGGATAAGTTGGAAATACCAATCTCCCCAGATGAAGTCAAAACAGCTCTGACACAGCTGTGCAATGGAAAGTCTCAGAACAGCAACAGGCTTCCCATTAAGTTCTATAAGATATTCCAGGGGCAGCTGACTCCACACCTCTTGGAACTTTCCCATCTGGCCCTCAAGAGAGGACAATTAACCCAGACTATCAAAGAAGCTGTTGTGGTTGTGTTGCCGCAGGCTGGCTGTGCCCTACTCTCTTGAATGCACGATCTTGGAGAAGATCTTGGCTAGTACCTGCTTTGCATGCTGCTATTTTAAGTACACCATGATCAGAGTGTGTGTGTCCCTGGCCATAGCACAGAACCAAATTTGAGACAGTTATTTCATATCATTAGTAGTGACCACGCTAAATCCACCAGAGAGACTGCAGACTTCATAGACATGGAGAAAGCTTTTGACTCTCTTGAATGGATCCTCCTGTAATCAGTCCTAAAACACAGTGGCTATGGGAATGCTGTCATTAGTTGGATGCACATCCTTTACTTGGCTGCGACAGCCTGGTTCAAAAGGGGAGTCTGAACTCCGATGTTGGGTCAGTGCAATGCAGGAAAAGTCAGAGGTGTCATTTCTCCACTTTCTGTTTGTTCTGGCAACAAAGTGCCTGACATGCCACATACTCCATACCGGAATGATTCTGGGTGTTCATTTCAGTGGTCAGATACATGTCAATTCACTATGGGGATCATTCTGACCCTGGCGGTCCATGACCGCCAGGGCGGAGGGCAGCGGAAGCACCGCCAACAGGCTGGCGGTGCTTCCTGGGCGATTCTGACCGCGGCGGTAAAGCCGCGGTCAGAAAAGGGGAACCAGCGGTTTCCCGCCGGTTTCCCGCTGGCACAGGGAATCCGCCATGGCGGCGCTGCATGCAGCGCCGCCATGGGGATTCCGACCCCCTTCCCGCCATCCTGTTCCTGGCGGTAATTACCGCCAGGAACTGGATGGCGGGAACGGGTGTCGTGGGGCCCCTGGGGGCCCCATAAAGATTTTCAGTGTCTGCTTTGCAGACACTGAAAATCGCGACGGGTGCCACTGCACCCGTCGCACCCCTTCAACTCCGCCGGCTCCATTCGGAGCCGGCTTCATTGTTGAAGGGGCTTTCCCGCTGGGCCGGCCGGCGGTCTTCTGGCGGTCGCCCGCCGGCCCAGCGGGAAAGCCGGAATGGCCGCCGCGGTCTTTCGGCAGGAACCGCTTGGCGGGCGGCGACCGCCGACCGCCGCGGTCAGAATGACCCCCTATATGTGGATGGAATTTTATTATGTATGCTTGATAAAACCAAAGGTTTGGCTGGACTGCTAAAAGAGCTCCAATGGTTGGGGTGCAATTTGGCATACAGTAGAATGCTGCAAAGCCATATCTTTTCCCACTGACCGATGTAAGTGCCACATTGATGACTTTGCACATACACGTTTTCTAAGCCCTAAACCAGAGGTCTTCAAACTTTTTGATGCCAGGACCCCCTCTCAAAAAAATGTAGGTGTAAGGACCCCCTCCTGACAAAAGTTTCTAGAACCTGGTACTCATCATCGACAATCATAAACGTCCCCAATTCCCACAGCAAATCATTTGTATGGTGAGGAAATAATATTAAACAGTGTTCAGCAAGCAAATGGTCAGTGAGTGTGGGGGCGCGGTCAAAGGTATGGCTAAAAACAAAGGTCCTAATTTATGAAGAATTGGCGTAGGGAAGTGCAGCAAGTCTTCTTATATAAAAGGGCACGAATGGACCGTATTTATGAAATACAGTACCCTCTGCGCTGGTGCACAAATTGCTGCCTAGTGCCAACAAAAGCAGGATTGTTTTTGTGCAGGAAGGAGTGCCTTCCTGCACAAAAACAATCCAGAGAGGCATTTTTCTCTTTCTATATGTGTTGCAGAATGCGCACAAAATGTCAGTGAATCCGGCCCAAGGGCATGTATACACAAATCTAATTCTAATAACAATTTGAGTACATTGTGAAAAATAGGAATGTTTACTTATTTCTCATTGTCCAAAGAGAACTATTTTGTATAGGAATTTGCCAATGTTCTGTTGTCAACATCAGTTTTATTCTTCGAGAGAACTGCGACACACCTCATGTAGATACAGCATGGTCATGAAGTTATACTTTGAACGTAAGTCACATTATGAAAATTACTTCAAAATGTGAAGCAAAGTTCCTGTGTGGCTACTTAACGTCTTCAGAGTTAGATATGTTATGTGCCTGATACTCACTGTGCTTTTGAGAGTAATTGTTATTATATCTTATAACGTTAGCACATTATCCTCGTTGTGAAGCTAATAAATATGAATTCGACTGCATTATGCACCGAGTGCACACAATCAACTTCCAAGAAACAGCAACTACATTGTCATGATGCAGCTCACATCTAAAAGTTATAGTGGTGGAAAAAAGTTGCTTAATGGGTGTTCTACAGATCTTGACCTTTCCACATTCAAAGTCGCATTTTAATGATTGGACAGATAAAGTGAGGCTTGGACAATTAGCGACCCCCTGCCCACAGTCCACGCCCCCCGGGGGGTCGCGACCCACAGATTGAAGACCTCTGCCCTAAACCTTGCACACAAAATAGTTTTTGCCCTCATTTTGTCATACAATCAGGCCTGGCTGGTGTGTAAAGTGTGTAGTATCTGAAAATCCCTGCACTAACAGCAGTCTCTAATACTGGAGTCAGGAGCAGCAATTTCTATCAAGGGCACAAGAGGCTTCAACTTGGAGGCTTTGTTGTAGAGGAAAACTAGAATTTCTTTGCAAAGGTGTGGAAAAGGCTGAATTCGGGATTGTGATGCTGGTGGAGAGATTATTTCCTCAATTATATGGAACACGTATTTCGCCATGTTTGGAGACTGTCTGATACACATTTTGAAGTAGACTTTTTTTTAATTTATTTCGTTCTTTGTTTGGAAACAAGCATGTGTGAGGTATCCTTGCCCAAAGTTCAAATTTTCTTTCTGCTCTGCTAATTGTTATTTTAAAGTTATGTGGCATGAGCACACCTTTTTTTGCAGAAAGAGAGAATTGTTTCAAGTGCTATGGACAGAGTGGCGGAGAAGGACCTGAGATGGTCACTGAGTTTATTGTTTTTAAGCAAACTAGCTTCAGAAGACTGTGCATTTGAAAAGCATGTGCAGTTTTTCCATTGTAATCAATGTACTGCACCCACCGGCTTGGACGCTGGAAATGTATGACATCCACTTTGTAGAATGCCAATTATCGTACATATAAAATAGGAAGTTGCAGAACTGGATTTCAATGCTTGTAATTGGTCAGCATAATATCTCATTGTTTTTCACTTTAAGAAAACTCTTGACTGGTATTAAATATTGCTGATTGGTCCATATGGGATAAATGCATGTGTGGAAGCAGAACCCCAAATTCTTAATGGACCCTAAATCTCAGTGATGTGTTTGCATACTGAGTGTGTGTTGAGAAGGGGGCACGCGAGTTGGTGTGTTTGTTCAGGTGCTGTCTATGGCGTGTTAAGAGTGGGGCTGGAAGGTAGGCCAGTGTGTGTGCTTTGACAGGTGAAGTGGCACACTGTGCAGGTTGAAGGTCCTACTGTGGAGTATGGAATGGCGTAGTGGCAGTGTTTGTTTCAGCATTTGGTGTTGAGGGTATAGAGCCCAGTGATGGTGTATTTGTGGGGGCGGGAGGGCCAGGGATTGTGGCGCTTGGCACGGAACAGGTGCAGCTGGGCTTGCCTGCATTAGGAACAGTGAGCTGGAAAACCCAGATGGGAAATCCCAGGTAGCGGCTGTGTCACTTGGTTAAATGGCAGCAGCTGGATCAGGTTGGAAAAAGCAGGGACTGGAGGCCACAGGAAAGTGGCAAGGTAGGTGCCCAGGTCTAATCAGTCAGTGGAGGCAGTGGGGTGAGGGGGAAAGTTCTATGGTAAGGACAGTGTTTGCACAATATATGTCATGGTTGGAGTCACAGCAGTAAAGCCTAATTGATCTGGAACAGGTAGTGAGAACTCCATCCAAAAATGCAATGGAGTTTGGAACAAAAAGGGGGAGACTTTTGATCCTTGTTTTCTAGCATTATGAGATCTGGGAGGGTTGGGGTAAGATGTGTCATACTGGAGAGCTGGAACACATCATCTGTGGTTCTTCTCCTTCCTTGTCTTACCCAGATGCTTGTCAGTCACAGAATATTTAAACTTCCAGAGAATTAAATTTGTCACTCTGGAAGTTGAGCAAATATTATTCATACAAAAAAGGTTACTGTGACTCCTCACCTTGGCCATATCATTTATTAACAAAACTAAACCTTCAGATCCTTTAATGACTTCTCCATAGATAACCTATTGCTTGAACTCATCTCTCACTGTATGAACTCCACATTTGACTCCAACACCCTTCTAAACAACTTCAGCATTTGTTTGGAAAACTATGTGAACCTCTAAACCCCAATGAAAACACTCAGGTGCAAGCTGAAGCCTTCAGCACTCTGGTATCAATACACTGCTGACAATTAATGATCCATTCACTCAGAATAGAAAATGAAAGAAAAACAGACCTCACAAGGAGTGGAATTCCTCTAAGTAATACACAGACAGCTCATCACATCAGTCACAGTCAAATATTATACAAGCACAATCAATTAAGTTACCAACAAAAGCAGAAAACGTTTCAAGACAATCAGGGAGCGCATCAACTCTCTGCCAGACCCACCTATACATCACTTATTTGAAAAGTTAATTACCATCTACCCCTTCTTCAGTGAAAAAATACTGAAGGTCTGACAGCACATTGACAACTGCAAGCTTGCTTTATCTCTTACTCGTACTCCTTCCTGAATAATCCAGCTAGGATCATCTTTCAAAGCCCTATCTCTCCCAAATCTCACCAACCTACTCACCTCCCTCAAAGCCTCTTCTTCTGAAGATGATTTCTTATCTTCTATGATCATCAAAGATCTCTCTGGGGACGCTCTTTCACTTTTACTCATCAATGTCAATGCCTTTCTCACTCAGGAAGTCCTCCCAGAAGCTCTCAAGATAGGCTAAATCCTTGCATTCTAAAGAAATCCACACTAGACCTTGATTACCTCGCCATCTACTGGCCCATCATTCACCTACCGTTCATCAGCAATAAAATTGAAAAAGTAGTGTATGTTCAACTCCAAAATCACATTAAAGCTAATCATCTCTGCATGACTAGCAGTCGGGCTTCAGATTACACCGCAGCACAGAGACTGTTAACTTATACAATCATAGACGATGCCCTCCTGACCACAGATGGTGATGACCCCTGCCTCCTCACATTGCTGGACCTCTCAGTTACCTTGGACTCCATCAACCATCCCACCCTAAATTGCCCCTTTAAGTCTCAAATGAGATTCATCAGCAATGTCCTCCACTGGTTCTCCTCCTACCATTCCAACCAACACCAGTTTGTTGACATGAGCACCTTCAAGTCCCAAAAGATTCCTACCACTTGCAGAGACCCCACTGTTCTACAATGTCCACTATCATCTACAACTTCTATGTGGAGCTGCTTGGTGCCCTACTTAAAGATAACAGCATCAAAATTAATCAATACGTAGATGACACTCAATACTACTTGAAAGTATCCTCTGCTACTGACATCTAACACCTCAAACACTGCTTGCACATCATCCGGACATGGATTTGCAGTGATTACCTGAAACGCAACCAAACCAAGACAGAATTCCTGATATTTGCTAAGAACAACAAACAAAAAACAGTACAAACCAGGATCAATGGCATGAACATTGACAATTTCAAACAACAACACTCACCAAATGGCAAGCCATTTGGATTCACACTGAACTTGAGCCTTACCCTCAAGGAACACATTGGTGAGAAAACAAGAACATCCTGGTACCAGCTATCTCTTCTAAAGAAAGTGATGCTGATTTTTCCAGAAAAAAACTATAGAACTGCTTTTCAAGTTATCATACTTTCACAATTAGATGCTGGTAACACCTTGCTCCATGGCCTCCCAGACTCCAAACTGGTATCCTTAAAGGGCATCCTACATCCCACAGCACGTCTCAACCAGGGCATGAAGAAATCCATTACATCACCCCCATTCTGATGAAATCAGGGCTCCCCTTGCCAGCCCACGCCATCTTCAAAACCAACTGCATCATTTAAAAAGCCATCACAAACAGCACACCCGCATATTTTACAGACAAGCTCACCATCTCTGGTGATACTTGTAACACCAACAGCCAGGACTCCATCAGACTGAAGACTAGTAAGTGTAAAAAAGATGAAAACAACAGCAAGTCTTTTCCATCTATACACCTTGGATCTGGAACAACATGCCAAAATCCATCAGGTTTGCCCCAACATAGCTTCAGTTTAGAGAAGAGTTGAAAACACATGTCTTTGAAGTACACTGCATCACAATGCATTAACAGTTGGCAAACGTCTCCAATCACTTGTTCACTTTGCTTGTCTTTGACCCAATACAACAATCATGTGGCTTTTGGCTAGATTTGTGCTCTAGAAGTATCACATAAATACATACATACAGATATTAACATGCATAGCTACAGCTGTCTGGACAGAGTGAGAAGATCAGAGAGTGTATGCCAGTGTAATTCTTTTCTAAGGCTGTTTTCCCCTCATAGGACCTATGTTGAAAACTCCTTCCATGTCCTGGGTTACCCTTCTGGTCCTCATGGCCCTGCAATCACCCGTTGGTAGGTTGAGCTACAATAAGGTTCGGTGCACTAGGTGCTTCCCTGCACCAGGGGCCATTGTTGTAGTTTTATTTGGATACACCATCACTCCACTTTGATATTTGGTTGCCCACACATAGGTATTCAATCCAGGAGTATAGATGTATTGTTTGAATTCTTTCAGATCCTCTACCCCAGTAGACAGTAAAACCTACTTTTTATTCAGTCCAAGCATGTTGAATCCTGGAATAGGTCTCTGGGTTCTGTAATCAAGATTTGGGAAGACCAGCAAATCTGGTCATTTCACTTGAGATAGTGAGTCCATGGCAGTTTGCTTCCAGGATGTTAGAATGCTTCGGGAATAAACTTGCTTTTACCTCACCTGATGTAATCCTCTCATTTGGTGGCTCACTGGAATGGATCATGGCTGTGGTGCAGTGCTGCATCATGGGCTGATGCATATGCTTTGCTCTTCATCGCATGTTCATAATTTTTAACATTGATGAGCGGGCTTTGGATGTGACTAATTACCACTTGTTGACTCTCTGGGTTTTAATATAGGTCCCAGAGTGTTTACGTACGAGAGGCCTGTTTATTTCTTGGTGGCACTGTATGCTGTCCTTTTTGCTTAGCTGCACTTGTTTGGTAATGACTGGGATGAGAAATGGAAAAAGAGATGTTACTCAGATTACCTATAAGTGGGGACTTTTGAGTCTGACCCTGGTATTTTTTATTGTGTTCTAATTGCCCGTATCTCAAAAGACCCATCGCAAGACCTCTGCGACAAACTGGCCACTTTCTTCCACCACAACATTAAGGACATCTATGACAGCTTCTTCCCTCAGACCCCACCCAGCGTCAGAACCTACGATCGACCCAGTCCCCCAAAACCCACCCAACACATCCTCAGCTGGTCCACACTCATCATAGAAGAGACTGAAATCATCATGAACAGCATTCACTCCGGAGCTCCAACAGACCCCTGTCCTCACCACATCGACAACAGAGCCAGTGCATCCATCTCCCCCGAACTCCGCAAGGTGCTAAACTGCTCCATCACAACAGCCTCTTCCCCGAAGATTGGAAACACACCGAAGTCTTCCCCCTCCTGAAGAAACCCAGAGCCGACCCATCACAGCTCAAGAACTTCCGACCCATCTGGCTGCTACCCTACCCCGCCAAAGCCCTGGAAAAAGCCATAACCTTGCAGCTGCGACAATTCCTCGAGGACAACAACTCTCTGGATACCTCTTAGTCTGGTTTCTGCAGCAATCACAGTATGGAGACACCTCTTCTTGCAGCCAATAATGACATCCACACACTCCTCGACCGCGGACACACTGCAGCACCCATACTCCTCTACCTCTCAGCAGCCTTCGACACAGTCTCCCACAGCACCTTATGCACCAGACTTCACGACAAAGGAATTGGTGGAAAAGCCTTGCAATGGATCTGCCCCTTCCTCACCTAGAGAACAAAGAAAGTAAGGCTCCTACTCTTCATATGTAAACCGACAGACGTCAGCTGCGGAGTTCCTTAGGGATCCTCCCTGAGCCCAACGCTATTCAATATATACACGGCCCCGCTGGCAGCCATCGTCATAGACCACGAAATTAACATTGTCTCATACGCCGATGACAAACAACTCATCATATCACTCACTGAAGACCCAGACAAAGCTGAGAGACACTTTCACATGGGGATGAAAGCCGTCGCCGCCTTGATGAGGGAGAACTGCCTCAAGCTCAACTCGGCCAAGACCGAGTTCATCATCTTCACAACCTAGGAATCATCCTCAACTCCTCCCTATCTATGTCCCGACAGATAACCACAGTCCCTCTTCCCTCTGGCACACTCTCAGCCAACTCGGTAAAATCTTCAAATGGATCCCGGTCGACTGCCACAAAGTAATCATCCACGCCCTTGTCACTAGCAAGCTCGACTACGGCAACGCGGTCTATGCTGGTACCACAACAAGGAACATCAGAAAACTACAACTCATCCAAAATGCCACCGCAAGACTCGTCCCAATTCTGCCCCGCCAAGAACACATCTCCCAAAACCTGAGGACCCTCCATTGGCTCTCAGTAGAGAAGCAAATCAACTTCAAATTACTCACCCACACATAAAAGGCCCTGCACAACATCGGACCAGCCTACCTGACCCATTGCATCTCCTTCCATAACCCCGCCAGACCCCTTCGCTTCACCCAGCAGGCGCTAGCTACCGTCCCACGCATCTGAAAAACCACCGCCCGAGGAAGATCTTTTGCATACCTAGCAACTAAGAGTTGGAACAACCTGCCCACACACCTCAGACAAAGCCCATCTCTCACTATCTTCAGGAAGAACCTCAAAACATGGCTCTTCAAATGAGGACCAGAACCACCACCCGTGCCTTGAGACACTCGCAGGTGAGTAGTTGAGCTTAACAAAAACTGATTGATTGATTGCATACCTTTGTGTTTTCCATGCACACATTTTGCCAGATAGTACTTTCCAAAATTTTAATTGTAGAAACTGGTTATGAAGAGTGGAAACGTGTGGAAATCTAAAGTGATAACCCATATTCCACCCATTAATTCTAATTTTGAGAAGAAAAAAAACATTTGTGCAGTAATTTTGTCCTCTGTATAAACCACTAAGTAACTCATTACGAGTTGTCTTAAGCGGTATCCCTGGGGGAACACTGCTTCAAGCAACAACAGGTTTTCTGGTGTTTCTGGGCCCTGAATTATCAGGTCTCAAGCTCCTGCACCAAGATTTACAGGCCAAGATACCCAGGACTCAAACATTTTGTAGGTCCTGTGGGGGCTGCGGGCAGCTGATGTGCCTAGACCCTTCCCACACTCATACTTCAGCATGGAGGAGAAGAAAATGCTTTCTTCAACTGAAGTTAAGGAAACTGGATCTTCCAGTCACCTCTGACACACCCCCGGGCCAAGAAGAAAAAGGCCCTCGTGCAATCCACTACCTGCTGTGAGCAGGTAGTAATTGTATGTGGTTTTGGGCCCATTTGTTCCCCAATCAGGGTGAAAAACATACAAAATTGGAGCTGGAATGACAGGGTCTGCGTGTTATTCCCCAATCCAGAAGTAAGTTTGTAAACCCTATGAGCTCGAGGGAGACACCAGCCACCATCTCCCCAGAGGCATAACAGGGAACTGAGAATGAGGCCCAACGTGTGATATAGAGTGAAATTAGCGCAATGTATTTCTTCTAGGATCAGAATGCGGACCTAAAAGAAACGAAGAATGTAGGTAAATTAATGGTAACTAATCCAGGCATTAATATGGCCGGAGAAACTTTGCAGAAGAGGTAAGTCATGTTTGCTGTGCACATATTGAAAGTGAGAGAATTTGGAACATAACATTTAACCTACAATTAATAGCTCGTTGTAAGTAGCAGGTGAAAAAAAAACAGCCCAGCACAAATACCATTTTTGTTGGATGTTTGGTGCATCTTTACACCGGATGTACAAGTGTGCGCACAATCATTTTTTGCATTTCACCATTTCTGTTATATTTTGCACAAAAAATGGTGGTGAACCCCTGCACAAAATGCAAATGAGCCCAGTATGTAAACTAATAGTAATTAGGGGAGAGCAAAGACGAGCATAAATTATTTTTATACTCGTTTTGTAATTCAAGCCAAAATGATGCTACATAGGTAATGTGTGCTGCTTATCCCGAAATGATAGTGAAAGAAGTACCACAATAATAACTATTCTTCCCGGACCACAATCTTGCAATGTCCAAGCTCTGTAAAATAACAGTCGTTACTATTATCCATCTTAATCTTGGAATGATTAGTAGGTTTTGTTGGGATACCAACACATAACCTACGGATTGGTGCACTTCTCAGTAGCTACAGTTGAACTCACTGAGCCATCCTGACAAATGGAATATAGATAATTTGATGAAAGGAGTGGTTTAAGCATCGTTTTTAGCAATGCAAACTGTAATGCACTCGAATAGGTTCACTTCAGCAAGTCTTGATGCCATGGCCATCATTATTATTTATGAGGGAAGACTACACTGGTGACTACCCATATCATTCCCTACAATAATTTTAGGTTACATGCTTTACCATGAGTAACAGGGAACCAAGTACAACTTGCTCTTAGATAAAATGCAAAAACACTGTACTAGTTCAGTTCGATTATCATCTTAAACAATAGACAGAATTAGATGTGAATGAGTTGCAAGGCACAAGTAAAATGAAATCAAATGTTCTCTGTAGCAGTTTAGTGAGTGTCCATTAACCCAGACTGCAACAGATTCCAGTCCACCCTATATGACTGGTAAAAATGGGCTGACTGTTTTAATGATCTGTCATTTTTTTAATGAAATGTCATGTAATTATGCTTCCTCCCTTCATCTGCGTACTCCCCACTTTATGACGGCGTGATTTGTTGCATGAAAGTAAAATGGAACCCCTTCATAAGGCGCCGCTAAACATACTGTAAATTCATTTTACACATGGTTTGAAAATAAACCAGAATTACTTAATAATTTGCTGTCGAGATGTGTTAGTCCCTTCATGGAAGTATACTGCTGAATGAAATATGGTTAACCTTTACACATTTCAGGTATGATCCTGCACGGGGCTGGGCTTCCTAAAATTTGCTAAACTTACAATTTTCGGATTCCTTGAAATGACAATTGGCTTGAAAGTGGCCCCATGATGACTCAGAGCCCCAGTCACAGCATGATGCAGCCACACTTAACAAAGCGGCCATTGGCACGTCTTCACCTGACCAGCTTGGCACACCCTTTCAGTAGCACAAAAGAAGAGTTAAACGATGTCATTAACATATCTGTAGTTGCTGAGCAACTGCTCCCATCCCTCTGGCCCAATCGGAGTCTCAAAGCATTAACAGGACTTCTAGGTAAATGTGCCTTTGGCTTCTACAGTGCAGTGTAAAGTGAGCTTCACAGAGCAGTCTGGCAGGTGTATATATTCTGTAAGAAATGCGCGCCCTAGTGAGATCGTTTACTGGTTAACGGCCACATAATTGGAAGCATTACAGTTAAATATACATGTTGCTAGTGCAGTGTGGTGAAAATATGATTTTAACACTTAGTAACCCCTAAAGTATGTATTAATCATAGACGATGTGCTTCAATTTATCATATGGCTCCCAAAAAAGTTTCAATTATTTTTCAAGTGTAGACAAATGTAGATTTTCCTAGTCTATGACGGAAAGTCTTAATTTTATTAAAGACACGGAGGCGAGTACTATGCGTTTCTTTTCTTGCTTTATTTAATGAGCAGCAGTCAAAAAACTACAAATCCCATAAGGCTTAACATCTGTAGCCAATGGGATTAAAAAACGTAGTTCAGAACACACAGAACCAATAGTTATTACGATATGCTATTATGACGTCACTTGACTGCAAGCAGCTCTCTTTTCTTGCAAATGAAGTCAGTTACAACCGTGAACCGTGAACAAAGGGAGTAATAAACAAAGAATAAACAGAGCCATGAGGAAAGCAAAGACATCAGAGAAAAAATCCAGGAGCTTGCAGAGGCAAGGGTGATCCGGCCAAACCGACAGAGATGGTCCAAATCCTGAAGGAAACGAAATGATTGGATGGTCTGACGAGATCCGATTAGGACGTTGTCTGAGTGGTTGAAGCCGCAACTAGAGAAAGGGAGGGATAAACAAAGTTATACAAGAGATGGTATAATACTCGCCTCCGTGTCTTTAATAAAATTAAGACTTTCCGTCATAGACTAGGAAAATCTACATTTTATGGCAAGACCGGAGGCTCCTATTATGCGAGTTTAAAGCATATTAATCACGTTCAAAGAAACATTATCAATCGGTTTGCAATAAAATACTCTAAAAGTATTGTCATTGGACCAATCCGCAGATTTTAGAATATCCTCCAAACGGGATCCCGCCCAGAAAGCTTTGGAAGCCATAGCCCCCCTAGAGGAATGAGCTCCGAACTTGGAAACATCAATACCAGCCAAGGACATAATCAGTCTTACCCAACGGGCTAATGTAGCAGAAGAAACAGGGTTATGGGGTTTCCTGAAAGATATGAGAAGTTGGGAGGAGGATGTTCTCAAATCTGCTGTCCTATGCTCGTAAACTTTGAGACACTGTCCCACACACAATTTTGGTTGAAGCGGAAAATAGGGATAAAAGACTGACGACAAATTAGTCTTGGTACGTCTTACAACCGAAAACAGCACACCCCGACGGGGTGAATTGACGGTTGGAGACGTCCAAAGCCTTAACATCTGATAAACATTTAATAGAAACTAAACATAATAACATTGTTAATTTAGCAGATAAAAGCTTTAATGATAAACTTGAATTATCTGCTGAAAAGGGATTAATTTGTCTTCCCACACACCAGCAATCCCATAGAGACCAGGCTGCCTTGTAGGCTTTTTTGGTGCCTGGGGCCCAGGAGTTTGAGATATAATGGGAAGCTTCTGGCGAAATGACAGGGGAAGATTGGGAACTCCTGATATTTTCCAAGCGGATAGGGTTAGGATATTGCTCAGAATAAGGGGATGAGAATGGTGAAGAGGGTCTAGTAGCAGATCCGGAAAGGATGGAATTAACAAGGGAAAATCTATTGACAGTTCTAAAAGAGTGGGGAACCAAATTTGGGATTGCCAAAACGGGACGATAAGAGAGAGAGAAGCGTGTTGACGTCTGGCCTGAGCCAGAACCCTGTTGATCATTATGAAAGGGGGAAAGGCATAGTTGAGAGAAAGCGACCAGTCTTGTGAGAAAGCATCTGATGCTAAGGCTAAGGGATCTGGGCGCCAGCTGAAAAATTGGGGGAGTTGTGTGTTGAGTCGGGATGCAAAAAGGTCTATGGAGAAGGGGCCCCATAAGGATTGAATGTTGTGAAACACGGAAGGATGAAGTCTCCAATCGCTGGAGTCTCAAAGGTGACGAGAATGCCAATCTGCCACTGTGTTGAGAACTCCAGGAAGATACTCTGCATGTACCGAAAGATGGTTTGAGAGGCAAAACTCCCAAAAGCTCTTGGCTAGATCTGCCAAAGGTTTGGATCGTGTACCCCCAAGATGGTTTATATATCTGACCGCAGATATATTGTCCATCCTGAGCAGGATTGCACAATGTACTTTGTGCTTTGCCAGACTTCTGATTGCAAAGGAGCCTGCAAGCATCTCTAAACAATTGATGTGCAATTTGGACTCCTCGCTTGACCATGTACCCCCAGTCGAGATGGGTCCACAACGGGCTCCCCAGCCTTGATGGCTTGCATCGGATTCTAACACAAGATCTGGGGCTGATGGAAAGATACTTTTCCCGTTCCAAGCATCTAAATGGTCTATCCACCATTGAAGCTCTGTGCGAGACTCTATGTCTAAAGGAACGAGATCGGAATACGAAAGCCCCTTTCTCAGATGTTGAATCTTTAATCTTTGAAGAGCACAATAGTGAAGGGGACCCAGAAAGATTGCTTGGATAGAGGAGGAGAGAAGACCTACAACTCGGGCTAGACTTCGGAGGGAAATGAGGGAATTTCGGAGAATTTGCAAAATTTCTGATTTTAGGGATTTTATTTTTGACGATGGTAGAAGAAGGGTCGCTGAGAGAGAATTGATTTGAAATCCCAGAAATTCTACGATTTGGGAGGGTATAAGAAGGGATTTTTCCCTGTTTATTATGAAACCCAATTGCTCCAACAGAGAGCAAGTCGTTTGTAGGTGGAGTAGGAGAGTCTGAGATGATTGATTTAGGATGAGGATATCGTCTAGATAAATTAATAATCTTATCCCTTGAGCTCTTAGAAAAGCTACCACGGGTTTCATGAGTTTTGTAAAGCACCATGGGGCTGACGATAGACCGAAGGGCAGAGAGGTAAAGTGATACATTTTGTCCAACCACAGGAATTGAAGAAATTTTCTGCATTCTGGATGAACAGGAACCACTAGGTAAGCGTCCTGTAGATCCAATCTGACCATCCAGTCGTTCTGGAGGAGAATGTCTCTGAGATGGAGAATTGTTTCCATTTTGAAGTGCCGGTATACTACAAACCGGTTGAAATGTTTTAGGTTGATGACTGGACGCATCTTTTTGTTTTTCTTTTGAACAAGAAAAATTGGGCTGATAAAACCCGAAGAAAGGGGAAGAGTGGGCGCAATCGCTTGTTTGCGTAACAGTGTGTCTACCTCTAGGGAAATTAGATGAACCATTTCTGTGGAAAAATGGGGAGGAGTTTGGAAAAAAGTTTGCACCGGAGTAGAATAAAGTTCTATTTTGTAACCTAGAACTGTGTTTAACACCCAAGCATCTGTTGTTATTGCATGCCAATTTGACAGAAAATGGGAAATACGACCTCCTGTCAGGAAAGAATCGACTAGGAGGCTTACCTGTTGGGTTGGCGGCTCTGGAATGTCTGGCTGACCTGGCACGGTATCCTCTGCCACGTTGGGGGTAGAACTGAGGTCTGAAGTCCTGCTGATAGGAGCTGTAATATCCTCTGGAGCCTTGATTGGTGAATCCGCAGCCGGTAAAGCGACCCCTACCTCTACCGGCCCTGGCAAAAACCCGATGGTGAAACATTTTTCTCATGGACTGTTGGGCTTTGGTTAATGAGGTGAAAGTAGCAACATATTTGCCGAGGTCCTTTATAAAGGAATCTCCAAAAAGCTGTCCATCTGATTGGAGCTGAGGTTGAACAGTTGCCAAATTTACGAGTTTGGGATCAAGTTTGATAAGTAGGCCTTTACGCCTCTCGTGAATAAAGGAAGAATTTGCATTTCCCAAAAGGCAGAAACAACGTTGAACCCATAAAGATAACTCTTCTGGGTCGAGGAAGGAACCGTCTAGTCTGGCTGATTCGACAAGATCAAAAATCCTAGTAAGAGGCCCGTAATGTCTAAGAGTTTGTCCTGACAAGAGGACCAAGCTTTATCCACGCCCTTGCGCGGGTCCTTGCCTTGTTTGGTGAAGAAAGTCAACATTTGTTCATCAATAGTAGGGGTAATAGTGGCTTTGTTAGATAGTACGGGACGAGGACATTCGGACTTTAATTTAGATCTAGTCTGTTTGTCTAGGGGTGAAAATAGTTTTTGTGCCACATAGCGACCCACATGGTCAGCTGGAAACCACTCAGTAGAATTGGGATGATGAATTTGGGAGGGATCGAACATAGGAAACCCTTCTGAGTCAAAAAGAGAAGGGGTAGCAGAGGTTATTTTTGATTTTTTTGGAGGAGGAATGGAAAAAGACTCATCATCGTCTTTGTCAGATAAATATGAATCTGAATCTACATCAGGCATATCTTCGTCTGTATCTTGAATAACTGGAGAAATAACAGGGAGAACATTGCACTCTTTAGATTTTCGTTTTAAAGAAGATTTTGGAGCCATATTGTTCTACTCCTTGGCAGGAGCCTTGTGAGGAACCGCGTCCTCTGGCGTACGTGAGATGGTTTCACCTTCCATTTGCGTCCCCATACCTGGCTTTGCTGGCGGACGCGTACTGCTTTCCCCCGCAGTCTGGGCCGATTTGGAAATTAAGTTAGAAAGGTTATTCTCCAAATTTCTTGATAATTTTTGCAATGAGGAAGATACTGCCTGATGAACAGAGCTTCTAATGAAATCACAGAGTTCATGTCTCATCTCTTCCAGTTCAGTGGAAACACCCTGTTCCATAGAGGAAGTGCCAGGTTCCATTATGTCTTAATGTCAATAAAATATTTAAAATAGAAATAGATTTGTATATTCAATTCTGAAAATTAACGAGACCGAAACCGGGGAAAAAACTGAGTCTTTTTGTAAAAAACAGGGAATAGAAGGGTTAATAATATGGCACAAGTCTAAATAAAGCAACTAAAGTTGCTCTGGATAAGAAATAAGAATACTGTCAGAAGCGCTCTGCCTGCGACGTCTCTGCCTCAGGAGCAAACCGAATGACGGTTGCTGCCTGAGGCGAAGGAATGCCTGGAATTTCGAGCGTGCGCGACGCGCGCCTAAACTAAACAAGGCTGACGTCAGAGCTGAAGCGCTCAGCTCGAATCCCTCTGAAAGGGAGACCGGAGCAATATAAGCACACGGCAGCTTGCCGTCGGCTGTAAAAGGAAGAATGAATGCCTGGAAAACCGAACGTACGCGACGCGCGCTGAAACAAACAAAAAATAAACTCAGAGCTGACAGACTCAGCTCAAAATAACAGAAACCTTGTGGACGAGTGGCCGGAGTCACAAATAAACATGCGGCAACTTGCCGTCTAACATAACGAAGGCAATAATACAGTATATTTATAAAATGAACAATATTAAAATATTGAATAATGTAATTAACGTGGGTAAAAGAAAATGCGACTTCTCTCGACTGCAGCAGCAAGAAAAGAGGGCTGCTTGCAGTCAAGTGACGTCATAATAGCATATCGTAATAACTATTGGTTCTGTGTGTTCTGAACTACGTTTTTTAATCCCATTGGCTACAGATGTTAAGCCTTATGGGATTTGTAGTTTCTTGACTGCTGCTCATTAAATAAAGCAAGAAAAGAAACGCATAATAGGAGCCTCCGTTCTTGCCATAAAATATGTGTTTAATCGAAGGTGCGATCACAGAGATGTTAAGATGGCATTCAAGCAGATATATTGCAGTTCCAACCATTTGAAATTGTTGTAATGTACAGAGGCCACTAGGGTTCTAGTTGAAGTCTAACTGCAGCCACATAAACTGGTTAAATATGAATAATGAAAATATTCTTAATATTTATGATCATGCATAAGCTCTTTGCGTGGAAATGCCACCAACATTAGAGGAAAAAGGAGGAAAGCACGCACCTTTGAAAAGATAGGTAGTAAGCGATCCTCAGTTTTAATGTCAGTTTTTATTTAGCTTACAACCTATTGCCCCTAACGTACAGGGATAAAGTGGAAGAGACAAACACAAACTAATCATTAGTACAATTCCACATTACACTGGCACTAATATATTTGGCGCACGTAAGCAGACTGACTGTGCTGCGCACATGAAAGAAAAACATGGCACCACAGCGGAGCGTAAGAAGTGAAATAGATACTGATGTGTATACATCATCGCAAAAGTGGTCACTTTAGATGGATTACTGCTCACTTGATCCCTGATGTCACAGAAGAGGACAAAACACATTGGGTGCGCTGACATCTATTTGCAATGAAGATCAAAAGTATTTAATGAAGATGATTTTTCACAAGTGAAGACTCAAGACCATATCTATTTGAACACTCCTTGGAACATAGATTGAGAACGTTGTTATATGAAAATCTGATTGGAAAATGGACTGAATAGATAATTTTATTGGATTGGATCATTGTTGATAACATCAAACATACATAAAACTAAAGATATAGCTTTTTGACATTTGTAACATCATCTTCACACACTAGCTGTGTCAAGACTTGAACATTGTCCTTAAACACTGTTTTAATGGGGCTTGATTACAATTATCTTCACACACTAGCTCAATGGGTATCTCAACATCCTTATAACCACATACTCATTCTTTTTGTGGGGGCTTGAATATCACTATAGCCACTCACTATGTCTGTGAGGACTTTAACATCACCTTAGACACACACTATCATTATGGGGACTTGAGCATTTGTATAGCCACAAATCCTCCCTGTAAGGGCTTTAACCTCACAGTTCTCACACACTGTCATTGGGGACTTGAACATGATTAACTTCATGCACAATCTCTGAAGGCTCTTGAACATTCCTATAATCACACATTATCCATGCGTGGCCTTCAACATCATTATCTTCACACTCTATCTGTTTGGAGAACTGAGCATTCTCTTTACACACACAATATTTCAGTGGGGATTTGAACAAGACTATCTTTACACACTATCTCATTGGGGACTTTAATACAATCACCTCCACACACTAGCTCTATAGGGTCTTGAACATCCTCATAACCACACTCTATCTTTTTGAGAAACTAAACATCCCTAAATTCACACACTATCTCAGTAAAGACCTTAACATCACATTAGTCACATACTATCATTGTGGGGACTTGAAAATGATCACCTTCACACACCATCTCTGAAGGAACTTGGCCATTCCTATAATCTCATATTATCTCTGTTTGGCTTTGAACATCCATATCATCACACTCTTGCTGTGGGGAGACTTGGGCATTGTTGTTACATAATATTTCAGTGGGGACTAGAACAAGATTATCTTTACACACTAGCTTTGTGAGGATGTGAGCATTACAATACCCCCCACTACCTCAGTGGGTCTTGATCCTCATGATTACCTTCACACACTATCTCCTTGGTGATGTGAACATTCCTATAACCACACACATTCTCTTTGGAGACATGGACATTATTATAATAACGCACCAAATTTATGGGACATGAACATTGTTATCTTCCCAATAACCACACACTATCTCGGTCTGGAGATGAACATCGCTATAATAACACACTATATTTCTGAGGACCGGATCATGAATACCTACACACACCATCACTATGGGGACTATAAAATTCCTTTATTTACAAATAATCTCTGTTTGGGCTTGAACATCATTAACTTCACAGTCTCTTTGTGGGACTCAAGCATTGTCTTTACACACTAGGTCACTGGGGACTTGAACACAGTCATCTTCAATCACTAACTCTGTGGGGACTTGAACATCCCAATAATTACACACTATCTTTGTGGGGACTTTAACAGCACATTAGTCATGTGCCATCATTGTGAGGACTTAAACATGATTACCTTTACACACAATCACTGAAGGCACATGAATGCTCCTATAATCACACACTATCTCTGTCTGACCTTGAACATCCTTATCTTCTCACTCTATCTATGTGGAGACTTAAACATTGTCGTTATACACTATTTCA
The DNA here is from genome assembly GCF_031143425.1 of Pleurodeles waltl. Lineage (NCBI taxonomy): Eukaryota > Metazoa > Chordata > Amphibia > Caudata > Salamandridae > Pleurodeles > Pleurodeles waltl. Next base: position 455,899,657 of record NC_090442.1, read on the forward strand.
GTGGGAAGAAGAACAAGATTATCTCTACATACTAACTTTGTGAGGATTTGGACATCCCAATAACCTCCACTACCTCAATGGGTCTTGATTATCATGATTATCTTTACACACTATCCCCATGGTGAAATGAACATTCCTAACACTTTCTCTGTAGAGACATGGATATTACTATAAAAACACACCATCTTTATGGGACTTGAACATCATTCTCTTCACACACACTGTGCAAAGACTTGAACATTGTCTTTCCACACTACATGAGTGGGTACTTGAACAAGATTATCTTCACACATTAGCTCCCTGGTGGTTTGAACATCCCAATAACCACATTCATTCTCTGTGAGAACATGAACATCACTGTAATAATGTACTATCTTTATGGGGACTTAGACATGAATACCTTCACACACCACCTCTGTGGGGACTTAACATTCCTATAATTACCACAGTCCCTGTTTGGATTTGAACAACATGTTCTTCACTCTCTCAATATGGGGGCTCAAGCATTGTTGTTACACACTATTTCGGTGGAGACTTAAACACAAGCATCTCCACACACTATCTCTGTGGGTACTTGAACATCCCAATAGTTAAACACTATCTTTGTAGGGACTTGAACATCCCGATAGCTAAACACTATCTTTGTGGGGACTTGCACATCCCGACAGTTAAACACTATCCCTGTGTGGACTTGAACATTCTGATAATTACACACTATCTTTGTGGGTCTTGGACATCATTACCTCACACTATTTCTGTGAGGACCCAAACACTCTTATAATCAAACACTGGCTCTGTGTGGACAGGAATATAATTATCTTCCCACTGTACCTCTCTGGATACATTTCTCACGGCTGTAGACTTCATCTCTGTAGAGACAATTACTAACACTAGAGTCACATACCACCTATGGGGTCATCATCACACACCATCCCAATGCAGTGATTACATGCAATCTCTGTGGGAATCTTCAGGCAACATCCCTATGCAGACATTAACATTACATGCATTCCTAGGGAGATGTGGTATAATTTCTACTCTGACAGAAATGCAAACAACAAATCAAACTGTGGGGATTCCTTGACCATATTGCTTGATTCCAACTGTTAATTTAATTTCTCTTATCTCCTAAGGTTTTAAGCACTAAGCAATGGGTTAAGTGCAGTTTTAAGTGCCTTTCTATAATCATGATATGATATTGTCAGAAACATTACTAGCATAGTACATCTTTTGAGTACCTCTATGACATGTGCAGCAATTCATATATGGCTAGATTATGTTATTTGTGTATATTGTTGACAAAATAAGCACTTAGTCGTGTGCCTTTGCCTGCATTTAATCACAAATGGTAATAATAGAGCAGGCCCTCACAAGGATGGTAGCACATGTTCAAGTCCCTATAAAGATGGTTGTGTGCACATGATTAAATAACAATATATTTGCAAATTTGAAGCAGGATCCTGAATCATGATTTTTTTCTTAATATTTTTCTGTTCTTAGAATATTTTAAAAACAATAGGAAAGGGTAGTCCCCACAAGGCAGGTATTCCCATATAGTCCTCATAAGGATGGTAACACGTGTATGTGTGAGTGTGTGTGTGTATGTAGAAATAGACTTCTCCATCTCTGGTGTGAAATAAATCCCTACAACCATTGTTATGCCTACTAATACTATTACTAAAAATGTAATACCCATTATAATCTTGCATCTAGCCTTGGTTAGGAAACACATGTTTGTCTGCAGTCAGATTATTAAATGAAATACAGCAGCAGGTAAAGTCAATAGTCTGTTTTCAGATTTTTACAAAAAGTAGCTTCTTAGAATTTTCTTTGCAGTTAGTTCGTCGTGCTTTATTTACAACAATCTTCGTATGGTCATCTCTAACCCTACTCTGTCTTCTTCTAAATATGTATCCCTACTCTTCTACTGCAGCTTTGGGCTTAGGGACGTCTTCCTAATTCTTTTTTACTTAATAACTTTCTCTTTTTTTATTAGTCTTTGTTTCAGTATTTTTGCACGTTTCTATTCAATTGTGTCTCTCAACTTTTTTTTCCTTTCAAAAATCTTTTTCTTCAGCTTTTTCTTCAATACTGTTTTTAAAGTGACATCATGGGGACTCAAATAGTTTTGATCTCAGGTCAATCTAATCCTGCACTGATACATTTAGTACTTGATTTGTGTAGTAGATCTTCTTCTGGGTCACTTACACCGCTTGACTTAGTGATAGTTGGTGGTATGTATTCAACTGACACACTTGATCTCAATTTCTTCCGACCATAGTTTCATGGTCATTCAGCATCACATGATCCTTCTTGATCTGATACTTGTTCCTTCACCTGGATCATCTGGTTATTCCAGTGATACCACACATTGAGCTCTCATTTCTTCACCTTCAGGTACATTTTCACTCTTTGCAGTGGTGTTGGTCGGGATGTTGCTGTCACAGGTGCCCTTGGTTCTGGTTCGTAGAACACTAGTTCTTCATAGGGACTCCTTCCTTTCTGTGTATGTGACACATGCACACAATTCAGTATCCCAGCAAAATTAACAGCAGTGTTCATCATCAGAATGACTTGGAACAGCCTTTTCCATCTCAGTTCTAAACAATACTTTTGCACGTGCTTCTTTCTCAACCCCAGTCACCGGGACTGAGGTAGTGACACTGTTCCTTATGCAGATTAGAGGTAGCAGCTCCCATCTCAGTTCCAAACAAGACTTTCGCACGTGCTTCTTTATCAACACCCACTCGCCAGGACTGAGGTAGTGGCACTGTTTCTGATGCAGATTAGAGGTAGCAGCTTCAACCTGGTGACAGACAGAATACACCACATCAGATAATCCTTTGCAGTAATCAATTATAATGTCATCTGTGATGTTCAGATACAGCAGACAGCCTCATTGTACACCCTGTAAGGATTTCATGTTCTCAATATCCTGTTCTCCTGTCACGAGTACTTCGGAGGCTCATTAATACCAAAGGCAAAGTATCTGGCCATTTCAGTGATTTGGAGGCACAAACTTTCACCAGCTGGGATTTTATGGTTCCAGTCAGCTGTTCAACAATCCCAGGGGCTTCTGGACAATAACTGCAATGTAACCTCTGTACACAACATTCTAAAGTCGTCATTGTTAAAATGAGTCCTGCAATCTGACTTCAGAGAAGCCGGTAACTCTAACATGGGTATCAATTCTCGCAACAGCAATTTAGCTACAGTAAGACTGTAATTTCTCCATGTTGGGTAGGCTACCACCCATCAAGAGAAAATGCACACTATAACTAGGATATATCCCAGTCCATTACACACAGGCATCTCGCTGTAGTCCATTTGCATTCTGTTGTAAGGACCACCTGAACTTCCTATGTTACTCAATGTTACTGGTGTTCTTTTCCCTACATTTGTTTGTTGGCATGTCACACATCGATGGCACAAATCTTCTGCAAGCATCCTAAATCTGGCATTAAACTGATTTTGCCTGAATTATCTCATCATTGCATCTCTCTCAAGGAGTAAAGGACAATGAAAATGTGTCATAGGAAACAATAAACTGTCTTGCAACACTGGGCTTCTATCTGCTGAAATCCAATCTGCATTTTTCCCACAACTTGCTCTGATATAGCCCTGCTGTTCTGCTTCTGAATCCTCTTCCTGCAATCTCTTTAGTTCTTCCAAATTATCAGCTACTGACAACATTGAGAAAGTAGTGTCTTCTTCAGATTAGTTTGTATGTGCTCCATTAAATGTGCAAGCCACAAGTGCACAATATTGTGCAACTGCATTAGCAAATCTGTTTCCAACTGTGACAGTCATTCCCACTTCTGTGAGTGGCACATATAACCACATCAATTTCTATAGGCGTTTGCAAGTCTTTTTACATGTTTACCGTTTCTTATAGGTGAGCTACTTGAAGTCGTTGAACCTCTCTGTGACCTTAACTGATACTGTCTATAAATGTAGTCACTCTCAATTGTGATAGGATACAAGCCCTTGTAAGGGTAATCAATTCTGCCACCTGTGCTGAGGTAACACCTCAAAGCCATGACTCTTCCACAACGTCTTGAGTCATACAGAGAGTGAAGGCTGCTCTCAAGGCACCATCATTGTTTCGCAAACATGAGCAATCCACAAAACATACATAATCAAGCTCTTCCAAAGGTTCTTGTTTTATGTCTGGCCTTGGCTTGGTGCATACATTTGAGACATCTAGACAATCATGTTCAACCTCATCATCAATTGCATTTCCAGGTAATGGTAAAAGTGTTGCTGGATTTAACATGCAACAACACCACAACTCTATGTTCTCAGCAGCAAAAATCTGCTGTTCATACTTTTTAAGTCTGCTGTTTGTCATGTACTGTGTTTTTGTTCGAGTGAACAATATTTCTACAGAGTGGGGGAGCAAAACAGTTAAACAATGTCCCATCACAAAGTTTTCACATCTCTCTATACTAACACCAACTGCCCCAACAGCCTAAAGGCAGCCAGGCAACCCTGCGGCTGTAGGGTAGTCGAAAACTATGCCATAGGTCTTCGTGAATCTCCATGCCTCTGAGTAAGCAATGAGAGAGTGCTGCCCTCCCTCTCACTGCAAAACAATGTGAACATTTTACTATAATCAGGCATTCCTAGTGGCAGGGCACTACAGAGACTTTCTCGCAGTTCTAGGAAAACGTTCAAGCAATCATTGTCCCATGGAAGTGGATCAGGCACATGATTGTGTGTCAATCTCAGTAAAGCCTTGGCAAATGGGGAAATGTTTAGCATTCACTGACTAAACATTCCCAGAAACATCCTGACTTCTCTCTGAGTTCTTGGTGGATTAATCTTGAAGATATTCTCCAACCTTTCTTGTGGCACTTTTCTGGTTCCCTGTTCAATAATGTGTACCAGGTATTAGACTTCTTTTTGGCAAGATTGCAAATTGCTCGTGGACTTCTTATGTTCATTTCCAGCTAGGTGATTTAGCAAGGCAATCATATCCTGTCTGCAAGCTTCTTGTGTATCTGATGACACAAGCAGGTCATCAATGTATTGCACGAGAACCGATCAGAAAGGCACCTACAAAGACTCAAAATATTTTTTTCAAGATCTGAATAAAGAGCAATGGACTCTCTGTATACCACTGTGGAACTCAGCACCACACTAAAACTCTATGCTTAAACACAAATGAGAACAAGAACTGGCTGTCCTCATGCAATGGAACAGAAAAGAAGGCCTGGCACAAATCCTCAACAGTAAACCATTATGCAGTGCATAGGATTTGGAAATGTATTGTAGCTGGATTCAGAACTATGGTACAACAATGTTGTTAATCACTCAAAGATCTTGCACAATTCGATATTTACCATTTGGCTTCTGCAAGTCCATGATCAGAGAGTTACAAGGACTGCCAAAAATCTCTTTTAAAATCCCTTTCCTCAGCAAGCCCTCAATTACTGGTACTATTCCTGTGACTATCTCTGGGGTCCAATTATATGGTGGCGTTCTCGGATACACAGCATTGGGTTCACAGTGATTCAGACTTGTCTCCACCTTTGAATAGTCTGGTATGGTTGCCAGTAAAACTCCATACTTCTGGGTTCACAGTCTCTTTTAAATCAGGAGGTAACTCCTCTACTGTTCTCACTGGAGCTGTTCCTTGTTGGACCATTTTAAATTCATCATCTTCATCATGTGTCCAGTAACTTGTGCAATTTAACTTGCCCAATAGGTTTCTCCCTAACAGATTTACAGGTCTCAAATCACAAACAACAAATTGAGTTTTCCTCTAATTAACCCATTTTTACAGGAACTTTCTCTGAAGCTAGGTTTGTTATCTGGTTGCTCCTACAACATGGATCTTCTTTCCGGAGAGGGGTAGGTCTGTGACTTCTGCTGTTTTAACAGCGTAACTGGTAGCTTTGGTGTCAATCAGGAATGACACTAGGTGGCCATTAACTTGTCCTTCTACAAATGGCCCACTCTGGTTTACCGCTATGACTGTGTCAAGTACGCGATCTTCCTCCTTGCTCAGGCATCCTGTGAAGATTTGGGTGATTTATATGATATGGCTGTGGGGCCTTATCATGGAATACAATCACAGAAACAGTTTTGGGATTAGTCAGGCCCATTTGTATCACCTTTAGATCAACCTTGTGTAGCTGAGGCTTTGAGCTGCAAGGCTTGTCAATGGAACTTAGTGTAAAGCCTTTGACAGTACCAAACAATGAAATAAAAAAGTCATTTAACATAAAAAGAAACAGGGCACCAATTTATAAAAATAGAGACCTTGATGAGCAAATCCCACAGGAGGATAACGGAGATACAGATTTTAGAAGATATTAATACTTTTAAAAGCAACAGCACACAAACATTGGTCAACAAAAAGTTTGTAAACCTTTGAAAAATGTGAAAGAGTTAGTTTGGCTACTCCAGCCCAGCGTGGGTGACAAAATCTAAGAAGATGGAGGTCTAGAGGGCCAGAGTGTATACTTTGGACAGTTACCTGGCCACCAGAGCATTTTTAATTTGAGTTCCAACCCTTACAGCTTGGGCCCCTAAATCTGACAGAATGGAGGTCTATGGGGCCAAATAGGATACTTTGGATAGTTACCTGGTCACCAGATCATTTTTAATTTGAGTTCCAAACTTCACAGGACAACCACCATAGACTTTAATGGAGTTGTTCGAAATGCTGAGGATACAGGATAAGATGCTCAAGGATGCTGTGGTTGAGGTGTGGTCGATGGGGGTGCCTTATGACGAGTCCTTGGTCCACAAGTGATGTGGGAAACTTTGGTAACAGAGGTTGGGGTCCCACAAAGTCATCTTTGATATAGTAGCTGGCCAGTGGAGGCTAGGATACTGGTTTCCTTGCACAGTGGTTGAGGTGAAATACTTTGGGGCTAGTGTCCCTCCTGGGTGACAAATTCAGATCTGATTATACTCCTGGGTTCAGCAGACTCAGGTGCTGCTTCTGGCCATCGAGGATTGGTCACTTCAGGCTCCTAGTGGCAGGTAGTGGCAAAACTTCAGTGATGGCTACCAACTTGCAGGCTTGGGCTTCTTCAGCTCTTTTGTCCCTGGATTTGTTCCAGGGGATCATCCAACTGATCTTTGGAGTCACTGCTTTTATCTGGAGCTAGGAATCAACTTTTCCCCAAGCCGGGAACCACAGGCACAGTCCAAGCTTCACTAGCCTAAAGTACAGGAGGTGCAGTCCTTACAATGGTGCTAATCTCTGGTCTCAACCCATCAACAAACTGTGACACAAAGAACCTCATATCACTCTGTGGGGGATTTTCATGTCCATTGTGTTGTTTAAACACCTGTAGCGATCACTCATAAATAAGCATGCACTGACTCTTTTGCCTCTTTTGAAGTTTGGTTAATCTTCAACCAATCAATATCTTTGGCTGGAACTTTGCCCCTCACGAATGTAATCACCTCATCATACTTGGTCATTACTATAGGAGACGATGCACAAGTTAGCACGTGTCTCGGAGATTCTGAACTTGGCCATCATACACATATCTTACATCTAGCCCACCAACACTCTGCACTACAATATAAAGAAGGTATTTAAATCAGTCTATAGCACTTTTGAACTTAACTTTTCACAAATCTGTCAGCTTGAGTATACCTTTGAGTAGGATTCTCCCTCAATTTTGGAAAATTGTTTGTAACTGTTGCAAGATTGTCTCTACTCCATTGTACATGTACATACCCTCCACCTAGTATCTCTCTCATCAGGAATGCCAAAGCTTCTTTTTCATCTGGGTGATCTTGGGGTGGCTTACTATTTTCTTCAGCCGGATCATATTGTCTCTTTTTCTTTTCCTCTTTCTTTGCCCATTTGCTCTGTAATTTCACAAAATCGCGCCATTTACAAATGCATTTTTTCAATTCGGTAATGTGTAATCGCATTCCTGATGAACACATTGTCTCAATAGCTTCATCATCTAACTATGCTCTGAAACCTCTTTGCAATGGGACAGTCTTTGAAAGATCAACTTCATGTTTTTTCACCAATTCAGTTAAACTGTCTGTTGGGATGGAATGGGAGATGAGGAGAGTCAGGAGGACTCACCTGACAACATACCATGGTCCACACCAAACACGGTCCCCAAAAAGACTCAACAACCTGTTTTTTGTTTTCAGGAGAAACCAGAAACAAACAATGGACCAGGTCAGGCAATAGCTCAAGGGACAACAGGAAAACCTGTTCTCATTTGTGAATCGGACCAGATGTGGGAGGAGCCTCTGATCATCATGATTCTGGCCAAGCACTTTAAGGAAGATGCAGGAGCTACGGAGGACATGGCCATGCTGGAGCAGACTGAGGGAAGAGACAGGCTGAGACCCAACTTATTGCACCAGGATCCGATGCGTTGAGAGGACACGGGAGCCACTCAGCAGCCAGGAGGCCTCAGCAGTATGCTGCACCCCGCAACGCTCCCAGTGGAGAGTGGCTTGTCCAGTGTTTCTTCTTCCACTAGGGGAAGCAGGATGGGGCCCTCTCAGGGGCTGATTGAGGCCTTTGCTAAGCACTGCATACTTAATAGGGTCACATTAGGGCACTGGTAACCAGGGGAAAGACCTGTAAAGGTTACAGACAGTTTCTCTTTATGTTGTCCTTTCCATTTGCACTATGTTGGTGGAGTAACGAGGCAAAAAGAACAAAGCAACTTTTTTGGTAAAGTAATGCATTGTTAACAGTACATGTGCTTTCCTTATTTTTTTGAACCGCGTAGTCACTTATATTTTAAAGGAAGTACAGGGAAAGGTATTTCCAAGCCGAACCTTGGCCCGTCTCGTAGAGACAAGTATGAACCTGAGACAAAGGCTGACCAGTCAAGAAGGACTTGGAGTACACTAAAACTAACAGAAACCTTACAGAAGTGATTGTTTAAGTCTCTGTCGAAATTTACATAATGTTTTTGTTCTGTTGCACCTTATTGGGGTGGTGGCTCCACTTAGATTGGGGAACTGGAGGTCACTCACTATCAATAACTTACAAGCACTATTTAGAAAGATAAAAAGGTATACAGACCTCCCTCTAAATAAATGCGGAAGAGCATTATAACTTACATGTGTCCTCTCTCCTTGCTCTGAGGGCTGTAACCAGACCTCCAGGCACCTGGAGGGAAAAATAAGAAAAAAGAAGACTTGAGAAGTTTATCAAGCTCTAACCAATTTTCAAATAAAGATCTTTATAACCCAATACTCAAGTAACCAGTGCTGGGACAGTCACAATAGAAGCAGTAACATCTGAAGTTATCACTGTAGGAAGTCTCAACTTGTGCAAGCACAATATTAGATACAACACGTTGTACAACAGGCTGTGTCATCTGCAATGGTCTATCAATTTGAATCACGTTTGGGTCAACATGGGATATAGGCACTGTAGCACTAGAAGTGGAAACACCCTTATTATTTGTTACAGGGATCACATATGGTGGTGGACACGCAGCCAATAATGAATCCAGAATATCATCCCCTGAATTGCTATCAGTATCAGATTTCTTTGCAGCTCCCTGTGAGAGACTGCGTCAAAAATAAGGCTGCGGAGGCTTGCTTGGCCAACAAATGTTGTCACCTTTATTAATCCAATTACTATACTGAAAGTCAGAGGCTGTTCTAGTTGTCCAAAGTGGATTTATTTGTTTTTTTTTCTCTTTCTATGTGAGGGTTGTCTTCTTCTTCTCATCCCTTTTCTTCTTTTCCAGGTGTGGTGTGGGAGCAGGCAACTGCCAGAGTCCTCCAAGAGAGAAGATAGAATGGCGGTGAGTATAACATTGCTTATATTGGCTAATTTTGTTCCCTTCACCAATGCCACTAGTGTTTCACAGCAATTCTGATTTTTCTCAGAATCGCTAAGGATTTTCCTCCTGGACAATTTCAGGTGAGCAAATGAGAGGAATAAAAGGTGGAAAAACAAAGTGCACAACTTGTGTCAAAAAGTAAAAATAAAGATGATAGAACTGTCAATAGTTACAGCCCCCCCCAAAAAAAAATATTTAACTTAGGGGTACAGCAGTTTAGTGTTTACAGTAGTTAGGGTGATTACTTGCATGATTTTAAACATGCAAGCAGGTGAACCTCTGGTGCATTCATGTACTTTAATTTGGGAGCTGTCTTCGTTCCCCTTAGTCCTTTCCCTCCCTTCCCCTGCATTACTTGTCTGACCCCCAACAATCACTCACTACCATGGGTCTCTGGCAGTGTCTCCGCACTCCCCCTCGAACCACTCCTTTTCTGGATCTTCGGTCTTGGAGTGGTTGGTAGCCTCATCTTCTCTGTCTCGGCCACTTGCGCCCTCCTCCTCTGTGATGAACTAGGCCAGCTACCATTCTCTCTCTTTCTCCTCCGGTGCTTCCCTGTGTTCTTCTTCTTTTGGCATTTCTCCCCTCTCCTCCACATCTGCTTTTCTTGTCCTTTCTCTTTTTCTATAGTTTTCTGTCACATTTCCAGGTTCTGCCTCTTTCGCTTCCAGGTTAGGGTTGAAGTATTCTTCTTTTGATTTGTGGGTCCTGTCCTGTTGGAAAACATCCAGAGTCATCGTAAGCTTTTCCCTAACCTTCTGTTTTCTGGGGTTTTCCTCTAGGAGGGGGAAACTCACCGATGGACATCGTCTTACGCTGTTGCAGGTAAGGAGGGAGATCGGGAGGGTAGCGTTTCACACCCCCTCTGCATCATTTCCCTGTGTCTTTTTCTTTTAAGTCTTCTCTGTAGTTATAACTGGGTACATTCAAGCTCCCTCGACTACACATTTTCTCCACATTTGCTGTCCTTTCTCCATTGAGCATCTGCGTAATTCCACACAGCTCTTTTAGCCTTATTCTGGTATTTCTCTTTCTCCTTAGCATGTGCTGTTTTCTCCCAGGCATTTAATGCTTCATGCTGTGAAGGTCTTGGTGGTGGCTTCAGCTCATATCATTTGTCTCTCAATCTTTCAATAATTCATAATTCAAAAGTACCATAGTGTGGAAACCTTTATGGGCCCTCATTCTCAGTGATACTGCACCAATGACAAACCCATAAACATGTGTGTAACCCCATATTCATCGTCATGTAGTGTGCTGGTGAAGTTTCAAGCAGGCCCTCTTCACGTTCCCATAATAGAATTCTCACATCACCTCTCACAAAACTCTTAAAAGCTTTAAAACATTTCATGTTTTTTTTAATTTAATCAGAAATAAGCAAGCAGAACAATTCAAAACTTCAATGTTTTGATTCAATGTCTAATCCCGTGTACATTAATTATTTTCTAGACCATTGCCCAATCACAATGTGGCATTTCATACAAACTATCCAATCACAGGGCGGCTGTTGATGACTCAACTCCTTACTCTTTACAGTGGTTCACCCTCATTTACAGTTCTCTTGTACACACATTCCTGCAACTCAAAACAAACACATAATAACAACAAAGACTTTGTCTGCACTTCTAAAGAAAATCAAAAGTATATCAACAACTGGAATACTAAGGTTTTAACACCCTCTGCCTTTAGATACAAAAGACCTTCACACACGCAAATTAAATCTCAACCAGCAGGAAATCACCTTAATCGATGTAGCTTCCCCTTTGCGCATTAGGTTGCACTAACATCAATCAATATTAGTAAATTCACAACATCTCATTAAAGTCCCTATCTGCAGTCAAAGGTACCCCACGATCTGCACCACAAAAGTTTAGCAGACAAGATAACCATAAAATTAACGCTTTCACTATTTACTAATCCCGGGATCTTAGACTACTGCTTAAACTTCTTTACAATAAACACTTAAACATCACCATTTCATTCAACACATACACTCCAACATGGGAGCAACTCAACAACAACAACAAAAATTGCGTTGAATAACCCTATTGATACTCACACCTCCAATATTGCAACTGCCACCGAAACCGCACCTCATCAATCTTAAAAATTCGCCCTTTGGACTATGGACCATAGGCATTTCTCTAACTTAGTGTAAATAATTACCTTTCCTCCGTCTCATACCGTAAGCCATCCCTCTGCTACCAGGTTTTTTCTGCTGGGTCTGGGATTGTTCATTTCAAATCTTAGTTCACCGTCATCAGGTTAAACCCCACACTGCCTACTCTTCTCAGGTCAATGGATCTTTGGCGTTGATGGAGATTAGTTAGAAGCTGTACATCACATTAGATTATCATAACAACTTCTAGTCTATATCAGTCAATAAGGAGAGTTTGCTAAGAGTTAAAGGGTTAAATAATTTTAGTAGTTCATCTTCATTAAATTCGCAAGATAAAATTCATTAACCTCAATTGTTAGACTTTTGTTACAAATCTCTAATCAAATAAGTATTTCAATAATTCACAATAAAATGCATTAAGCATGTTCCAAAAAGGAAAGAATCCCTAATCTCAGAATGCGAAGGAAAAAAGGTGTCAGTCTAGAATGCCTTTACTCCCTGTATTCTCACAGGAACACAATAAACCTCACTGTGCAACTTCTAAGGCTGCAACTATGCCTTATTATATAACTATTTCATCTAGTTTCTCATGATTCATGTCCCCATTCAAGACCGCATCCCTGTGGGTGTGAACTTTCAAATCAATCTGTTTAAATAGCAAGTCTTTTCATTACCTAACAGTAATCTTTCTAGAAGTAGAAACAACCGTATAAACGAGAAGAAAAACATTTTGAGCAGCAACTATTGATTGTGAAAATCAAGTCCTTCAAAAGATCAAAGTTCAAACCATGTGCAGTTTCCACAATTTTTTTATTTTAGTTAAATATAAAATGTTGGTGTCTAAGTGTTTCACACCTAGCACGTTTAAGTATAGTTAGCTATCACATTTTTTGCATTTCACACACATTTTAACATTATTTGTTTTGCACAGCATTTTAGCATTGCAGCTCAACATTCTTAAAACGTGTCCCTAAGACAATAAACTTACTGCCCAGTGTTGTCCTTGTAGGGTCTGACTGCAATTACGCATGGAAAACATTAAAAAGCTGCTCATCTGTGCATCAGATTGAGACCCCAAGTACTGGACGGGCCAGTCAAAGCATATCCTATGTTCCATCAATCCAAGGACCAATCTGTACATCCGAAGAACAGGCAAGACAGAAATCCAAGGCAGGGCCTTAAGTGGGATGAAAAAAGTGGGAGTTTCTAAAAGAGAGCTTGGCCTATGTAATTATAGGTGTGTCCTAAATGCATAGACTAGATCTCTTTGATTCCCACAGTGTGCCACCCTTACCAGTATTTTGGTGTTTCTCTGAACTGTCTGTAATTGCATCCAAATGTATAACACAACTGAAATACACCTAAAACCAACCAGGACTACTGGCTTTGTCAAAGGTTAGCTCTCGGCTCACTGCAGAGAAGCCAAGGATTAAGGGCCAGATGTAGGTACAAAACAATTTGCGACTTGCAAATTGCGAGTCATTCCGACTCGCAAATTGCAACTCACAAACTGGTATGCAGAAAGGTGTCTCAGACACCTTCTGCGACTCGCTATGGGGTCGCAAAGACCCACCTCATCAATATTCATGAGGTGGGTCGCAGTTTGCGACCACATAGCGAGTCTAGGCACTCACGGGGATGGTGGCCTGCTGAAGATAGCAGACCACCATGTCCGTGACTGCTTTTTTAATAAAGCATTTTTTTTTTCTCTTTGCAGCCCGTTTTCCTTAAAGGAAAACGAGCTGCAAAAAGAAAAAATTCCGAAACCATTTGGTTTCGTTTTTTTCAGAGTAGGCAGTGGTCCATGGACCACTGCCTGCTCTGAAAAAATATTGTTGTGGGCATTCACAAAGGGGAAGGGGTCCCATGGGGACCCCTTCCCTTTTGCGAATGAGTTACCATCCACTTCAAGTGGATGGTAACTGCGAGTTGGTTTGCGACCGCTTTCATGGTCACAAAGCAACTCTACATCGCGATGCGGTCGCAAATAGGAAGGGAACACCCCTTCCTATTTGCGAGTCGGAATCACATTTTGCGAGTCGGTACCGACTCACAAAATGTGATTCTGCATAGCGTAAGGCCTTTTGCGCCTCGCAAACTGCGTTTTTCGCCGTTTGCGAGGCGCAAAAGGCTTCCTACATCTGGCCCTAGATGACCATGTGTTCTGAATACCTTTTTGACCCACTGACAGGCACTGTGAGAAACTTGTGGTGCCTTCAGTCACAACTCCAGAGCTCTGAGTTGTGAGCTGTAAAGAACACCTGGAGGCAGTGCTTAATTTGTAAATAAAAACGTGCCGTGTCCAAAGTCTTCCTCTTAAAAACGAGGCTGCTGCAATTAAATGTGCGAACACGGAATACTGAGGTGGCGTAATCCTGAAGTCATCTCAGGCCGCTTCAATCCATTTAAAGCCACTCCCTGCCCCTTCAACTCACTCCTGCAACTTCTACTTTCTCTCTTTGTAATGTTTTTTCGTTCCTCTCTTCCTCGGTCTTTCCCATATGTGTCTTTTGCTCGCAGCAAATGCTTGAGGCAGAAGGATAAGCGCCGGCCCTCAAATGTAAGGGCCGGTGCTCAGCACCGGAAACAACAAGCACAAATTAAGCACTGCTTGGAGGAGCCTTGCATATTTGCATTTTACAAGGCTAATATGCAACACACAAATAAAATACAAAAACACAACATCCTGGAAATGGTTAACACTCTTATGGAGTGCAAGATTAAGTAAAACATTAAAATATAAACAGTAATTAAATCACTTACACCGATTATCTTAACTTTTTTTTACATAAATTGTTCAGAAAACGCCTTTGTTTTTACCAACAAAGTTAAGGACATGAATATAGAGCCCGAAAAGGACCAGTTTAAATGTACGTTTTTAATTACTGTCATACCAGAGACCCAGAGGGACTGCCTACTTAAAGCTCTGCCCCGAGGCAGGAATCAGGTCAGTATACTCTCTAGCTGTAGACCCCACGTGGCACCACACTCAGTGGAAAGCTGTCCCCCTGGGCAACAGTGGAGGTCAACTGCCTAACAGCTACCTCAGACTCCAGGAAACTGTTCCGCAGGTGACATGACAAAAACGGGTGGATGTTGGGAATGCCAGCTCCTTTGTGGTACCCAGTAGCTGAATGTGGCTTGTACTCACAGCATATCGGAGGAATCTCTAACTACAGAATAGAATTCAAATTATTCTTCTCCACCACAAACACATATCACTGCGCAAGAAATTCAGTTGGAGGAGTCTATCCGTATTTAGCTTCCTCCAGAAACTGCTGGATTTATACAGTTTTCTCAGAGGTTGAACAAGGATTTAACTATTTCTGAATTGGAAGGTGATTACTCTGATTACTAAAACCTTTGTTTTTGTATTATCTAATTGCGTGCAGTGAAAGGAAAGGACCTTGACATTATATCCTGCCGATTTTTTACTGGGCCATGGAAATGTATCTGTCTATATACTTAATGCTTAATTTTCAACAGAAGACTAGTCCGTGGTCCAAACTTGCCTTTACAAAGCACAGCGAATGAGTTTTCATTCATCCGAAGAAGCCTGTTTTCTAATTTGGGGAAGGGCAGCTGAGAGCAGTTTTGACGACAAAAAAAAAATAAATTTATATTAGGTGTGGTAGCTGCAAGAAGCTCAGTACTTTAATCCTAAACCGTAAGTGCCTGCAGCCCTCAGTCACATCAAAAAATAAATATTTCTAAGGTTAGGAAGCAGTTGCTGCGAGTCCTGGCTCTATTTGCAACGTTAATTATCCAGAAACTAAACTAACAAGAGCTCCTATCTCATCGATAGGGCTTGGACAGGTGTACACAAAACAGGGCTGTAAACTTCTGAAGAAAAGGTAACCCTTGTTACTCATTTCTAAAGTACATTTTATTTCCTTTGGCAAACTGGTTATAAACCTTGTGAACTTACAACTAAGACAGTTGCAGATCCCTTGCTGTGGAAAAACCTGTATAGCCGGCTTTCTTACTTCTTCAAAAATGCCAAGAATGTTTCACCAATTATTCTTTTCCAGCCCTGCCTCTTCACTCGGGGGGAGTGCAATGTGATGAACGATAAGCCGCCAGAGGGATGAAGGTTGGGAGCCCGGGGTCAAATTATGAAAATTGCACAGGTCCACTTTCCATACGTCCTGGGAAATTTTTCACTATTTGCGCCCCTGACCAGGGCAAAAGGGACGTATTCTATTCTGTCACTGTAATTTTCTGGTCGAAGCCGGTGCAAAATTTACGGCGTCACTGACAAACTCGAAACGAAGAGTCCCACTGCACTCTTGGACTCGAGATGCGCGCACTGGGAGGTAGGTACTGTCTCTCCCAGGGCAAACCATAAATAGGGTTCTCTGTTTCATCAAAATAAGGGAGGGACAAATAAAAATCTAGGATTGTGTGCACAGTAAATAAATTATTCTAGTACATCTGTCAAAAGATACATCGTTGTCACCAGAAATAATTTGTAGTCAGCCCAGTAGCATGCGTGTCCCCGAGATCAACGAGAGACTGGGCTTCAGTGAGTGGGCGGCTGAAAAGCGAACGAGAGCAAAGGCGAATATATTATTCACTTTGATTAGAATCCAAATCACTCATTCTGCACAAGGAAGTAAGAAAGAAAAGAAGATAAAACATGCATGCGGCAGTGTGTGCCATGTTCTTTAATAATAAAACTGCGAATGAATAATTCTTCAACCTTTTTTTTGCCAAGCCATAAACTTTACATGATATCGTTTTTTTAACTGGAGTTGGTTCTGTGGTTGTAAAATTTTCTGGATTTCTTTGTTTTATGGAACAGAGATGTGTTGCCTTTCAGACGTCTATAATTTCTAGACAAATCATTTTTGGGAACTATGAGGTCAGATGAACTACTATGCTTCTCATTTACAAAGGTCACAATCTTTAAATTAGCTGTTCTCTGAATAGTTTATTTGACTAGTTAGTAAAAGCCAGGTGTTAATATTTACTAATGGCGCCCTGCCCCGCTATTGTGACCTTGAGATACCAGTCCCCTTAAAGTGTATTTTGCAAAGGCTAAAGCGGATTACCAGTGGCGTAGGAGACAATACATTTCTGGGGGGGACAGGGACAGCCTTGGGGACTTTCAATCAACCCTATGCAAAATCGCTCGTTGTTTACGAACTGCAGGCTCCGATAAATATAAACAATCATATATATTGGAAGTGAAATAGGGAGAAAGGAAGGCATGTTTTCACAGTCTGAAAGTATCTTTTATTGTTATTTACATTCACAAAGTAATTAGCTCAAATGTGAAAATAACATGTTGATTAAACTTGCATCTTCATGCACCAAGCAAATCAAGGTAGGAGGGTAAAAAGGAACATACCCTTTGCACCCCAAACCCATCATGCCCCTCGCCTCATGCCAATTGGAACCGCACTGGAGATATCAAAAGCGATTAGGTACAACAGTTGTAAACTGTGCTCCGAATCCAGAGTTCTAATAACACTTCTACTCCTGTGTGTGATCTTGGGCAGCTCAGCTCCACATCAGTTATAACTAGAAGCATTTCAACTGAAGACGCTCTTGGAGTTACAGGCTATATAAACATGGATTGTCTAATCTCTGTATAAACTGCAGTCACTAATTTCTTTAGAATCGGCTGTTTGTGATGCACCAAGTCACTGCGTATAAAGAAAAGACATTCACTGATTATAAAGAAAAGACATCAGAAAATGACTATGATAGGGTCATTATAGTCGAGTTCTGACATTACATTGTCTTCTGCCAGAGCTAGCAGCCAAGGTAAAAGGCAGATCAGGTCACAGAGCATAATTAATGCAGCTGTTTAAACCAGCAAATGGAATGTTGCTTTTCTTTCTTCTGCTCTACTTTAATAGCTTGGAATGAGAGAAGCTATGCACTAAGGGTTTCAGTGGTTTGTGGGAAAGTTGATGGTGTGACCATGTATTATATGGGATAAAATACCCCCTGCGTACATAAGGATATTGCAAGTCACCTTGAAGTTCACACCTTATAAACAAGCATTGGCAAAGCCAATAGGTCTCGCCTATGCAAGTTCTATTGCCTTTGCCAATGTGTTTTAGCCATGCTGTACACTAGCATGACTACTATTCAATATGGCTCAAAGTTAATGGCATAAAGGAGAATGATGTGTCATAGACTGGTGTGGCGTAGTGTCATGGAGTAAGTAGAGTGTCCTAGAGTGGAGCAGTAAACTAACTTTAAAGGAACAGGGGTCCTTTGAATAAAATGCAACACCACTCCCATAAACAATGATATTAAGGTAGTATGCAAATGGAATGTTTCATGCATTTATTCAATCAAAATATAAAAGATCAAATGTAGTGGAAAAACATCAACAGGGGAAATCAAGAAAGACCGGTATTCGGGCATTACCCAATGTCACCAATAACAAGAAAAATGTAAAAAGTAACCTATATAGTACAGTGGTTTGGAGGAGGTTGGCCTGGTTTGTAGTGGGTACCTATGGTACGTACACCTTATACCAGGTCCAGTTATCCCGTATTAGTGAAATGTAGGCAGTGTCTAGAAGCCAGGCTCTCTAGGGGTAGTGTGGATGAGCAGCCAAGGCCTAACTAGGAGACATGCAAAGCTCATGCAATACCACTGTAGTAACACAGTACTCATACACATGAAAGAAAATACTCAGTGTTACAAAAATAAAGGTACTTTATTTTAGTGACACAAATCCCAAAAATACCATAGAGACTATACTCCCTTAGGAGGTAAGTAATACACAAATTATATACACTAGTATGCAGAAATAGGCATAAAAACAGTTAGAAAACAGTGCAATTAATGAAAATCACAATAGTTGGAAATGGGCCTGGGGGAAACACAAACCATATACTAAGAAAGTGGAATGTGAATGTCGGTTTCCCACCTAGGCAAAGTGTGGTGTGTAGAGGGTCGCTGGGAGTATTAGAAAACACTAAAGGTAAGTAATAGAACCCACCTCAGAGCTCAGGAAAGCAGGGGTAAATCACAGTAACTTTCCTAGAACACACATGAACACGAGAAAGAAGATACTTCAAGACACAAAGGGTGGATTCCTGGACCTAAAGACCTGTGGAAGAATGGGACTAAGTCCAAGAAGCACAGAAGAGTCCCTGGAGGACAGGAGCCCCTGCTAACCTGAATCAAGGTGCAAAAGAAGAACCTCTGGTGAAGAACTACAGTCAGTACTGCACCCAAGAAAATGGATGCGGGTTCCTGGTTGGTGCAGATGATATCCCACACCGAAGGGATGATTGCAGTCTGGTTTGCATCGTTGGATTCTGCCAACAAGCCTTGGCACACGCAAAGCTCACGGTTAGCAGAAAATGGCACTGTCCAGGACCAGGAGGGGCCTGGTGGACTCTACCCAGGAGGAGGAGGAGTCAGAAGGGGCTCTCAGCAACTCAGAGAGCCCACAGAAGACCAGCCAGCGCACACATGAGTCCCCCAGCACGGAGACAAAGGAGTTGCAAAAGGAGGCCCACGCAGCACAAAAACAAAGGATCC
Source organism: Pleurodeles waltl (assembly GCF_031143425.1). Classification (NCBI taxonomy): domain Eukaryota; kingdom Metazoa; phylum Chordata; class Amphibia; order Caudata; family Salamandridae; genus Pleurodeles; species Pleurodeles waltl. The sequence continues at coordinate 455,919,094 of NC_090442.1, forward strand.
CACGCTGCCAGAGAACCACTCAGGAAGCTGTGCATCGCAGGAATGAGTGCTGGGGGCTGGAGCTACATTGTGCACAAAGAATTTCATAGAAGGATTCCGACAAGCCTTGGCAACTGAAAAGCATGTGGTGCACAGAGGTACTGTCTTACGTGGGAAGGCAAGCTCTTACCTCCACCAAAGTTGGACAGTAGGACGTCAAGACCGTTGGGACCACTTCAGTCCACCACCCGTGATGCAGGATCCATGCAACTCGGCAGTAGAGGGGACCCACGTAGACAGTCGTCGTTGGAGAGAGGTGCTTGCTGAAGCAGGGGAGTGACTCCTTCAGTCCAAGGGAGATTCGTTCATTCTTCTGATGCAGGCTCAAGACCGGCTGTCCTCTGAGGATGCACGACCGGGAAACAGTTGCTGGCAAGAGCTGAAGATACAATGTTGCAGAAGTCGTCTTTGCTTTGTTGTTGCAGTTTGTGGAGTTCCTGGAGGGTCCAGATGCAGTTTCATCTGTGAGAAGGTGAAGTAACGGATGCAGAGGATTCCTGCTGGAGTCTTGCAATCTGAATCTGAAGAACCTCCCAAAGGACAGACCCTAAATAGCCCTGAAAAGGGGATTGGTCAGCTAAACAGATAAGCACCTATCAGGGGACGGCTCTGACACCACCTGCTGGCACTGGCCACCCAGATGCTCCCAGAGTTCGCTGCCAACTTGGAATCCAAGATGGCGAAACCCAGGGACCCTCTGGGGGAGCTCTGAGCACCACCCCTGGGGTGGTGATGGACAGAGGAGTGGTCACTCCTCTTTCCTTTGTCCAGTTTCGTGCCAGAGCAGGGACTGGGGGTACCTGAACCGGTGTAGACTGGATTATGCCAGGAGGGCACCAAATGTGCCCTTCAAAGCATTTCCAGTGGCCTGGGGAAGTAAGCTACCCCTCCCAAGCCTGTAACAGTGTACCTCCCCTCTCCCAAAGGAAATGCTTTGTTCTGCCTTCCTGGGCTTGAGCTTCTCAAGCAACAGGAGGGCAGAAACCTGTCTGAGAGGTGGCAGCAGCTGGGGCTGCCTGGAAAACCTCAGAAGGCTGGAATGGCAATACTGGGGGTCCTCTAAAGAGCCCCCCAGAGTGCATGAAAACATACAACCAATGCTTGCAAAAGCCTTTGGGTATGATTCAAACATGTTTTATACCAAACATACCTATGTTCAGAGTTACCATTATGTAGCTGGGAATAGGTAGTGACCTATTTCCAGTACACGTGTAAAATGTCATCCCGCACTCATGAAGTCTGGGTAAATGGTCCTGGAGGTCGTGGGGCACCTCTGCTAGTGCAGGGTGCCCTCACACACAGGTACTCTGCACCTTGCCCTCAGGGCTGGAGGGCCTGCCATAGGGGTGACTTATAAGTGACCTGGTGCAGTGTAACTGGCAGTGAAAGGGTGCATGCACCTTTTCACGCAGGCTGCAATGGCAGTCCTGCAGAAGCCTTTGCATGGGCTCCCTTTGGGTGGCAAAAGAAATACTGCAACCTATATGGATCTCCTGGAACCCCAATGCCCTGGGTACCTAAGTACCATATACTAGGGACTTATAAGGGGGCACCAGTATGCCAATTTTGGGTGAAATACTGGGTTACCAGTATGCAACAACCATAATATAAGGGAAAGAGTATAACTACTGGGGTCCTGATAAGCAGGATCCCAGTAGACACACTCAAACACACTGGCAAACAGACCATATGTGGGGGTAACCGAGCTAGAAAGAGGCTACTTTCCTACAAGGTTAGCATCCACAATAATGATTTACAAGCTCTTATACACCGACTTTTACAAGAATGACTCAAATAGTGAATCAAGAAGTAATTAGCTCATAGTACCTATGCTTATGCCAACTTATGTACAATATCACAAATTCAAGTCAAGGTACTTTGGCCGACGATATTTCGATCCCCTAGACAAGTATCAGGATCATCCTAAGCCTTTGTTAAACTTGAGTTAAAAGGGTTACAGAGTGCTTGTAACCAAAACGGCGAAGATAAATCTGACTCACGTCTCATGAGTGAGAAGGCAATCAATGGAGATCTGAATCTCTAATCAAGCGCCAATGCCATAAAGTAGTAGTAGAGTGGAGTAGTGTCACAGTGTAATAGAGTGTCATAGAGTGGAGTGGCAGAGTGTCGTAGAGTGGAAAGGCATAAAGAAGAGTGCACTGGAGTAGAGTGAAGTAAAGTAACGTGAACTGGCATAGAGAAAGTTGGGTAGAGTGTTGTTGAGCCTAGTACATAGTTGTACAGTGGAGTGGCATAGAGGGTTGTGCAGTGGTATTGAGTAGAGTATCATAGATTGAAGTGGCATAGAGTGGTGTGGAGTGGCATAGAGTGGAGTAAAGTGGAATGGAGTGGCGTATAGCGAGTTGTGTAGGGAGTTACAGAGTGGAGAAAGTGTTAGAGTTTAATGGAATAGAGTGTCAGAGTCTAGTATCATGGAGTGTAATGTCAGAGTGAAGTGTCATAGAGTGGAGTTGGGTGGTCTAGAGTGAAGTGGCATAGAGTACAGTGGTGCAAAGTAGATTGGTGTAGAGTGTAGTGGTATAGAGTGCATTGGTTTTGAGTAAAGTGGTGTAGAGTGCATTGGTGAAGACTGCACTGGTTTAGCGTACAGTGCAGTAGCGTAGAGTGGCGATGAGTAGAGGGGAGCAGAGTGGAGTGGCACATTATAGATTGCAGTGGTGCGGAGTGCAGTGGGGCAGAGTGATGTGTCATAGAATGATGCTGTGCATGGTAGAGTGGAGTGGCACAGCATGGATTGCAGTGGTTCAGAGTGCTGTGTCATAGAGTGATGCGGTGCATGGTAGAGTGGAGTGGTGCAAGGTAGAGTAGACTGGTGTAGAGTGCAGTGGTGGAGTGCAGTGATGCAGAGTAGAGGCGCATAGAGTGTAGTGGCATATAGTACATTGGTGTGGAGTGCAGTAGAGTGGCATATAGTTGAGCGGTGCAGAGTAGAGTGCCGTGGTGCAGAGTAGAGCGGAGTATAGTTCAGTGGCAGAGTGCAGTGTTGCAGAGTAGAATGTCATAAAGGGCAGTGATGTAGAGTGGCATAGAATGCATTGGTGTAGAGTGCAGTGATGGAGAGTGATGCAGAGTAGAGAAGAGTGGCTTAGAGTACAGTGGTGCAGAGTAGAATAGAGTTGCATAGAGTGCCGTGGCATAGAGTAGATTGCTGCAGAGTACAGTATAGTGGTGAAGAGTAGATTGTTGCAGAGTGGAGCATAGTGATGTAGAGTGCAGTAGCATAGAGCGGTGCAGAGCAGATTGGAGTGGCGGTGGGTACATTGGAGTGGTGCAGGGTAGATTAGACTGGCATAGCATAGAGTGGAGTTGCGTAGATTGCAGCGGCATAGAGGAGATGATTTCAAAGTAGAGTGAAGTGCTCTACAGTGGAGTGGTGTAGAGTAGAGTGGCATTGAGCGCAGTGGTGCAGAGTAGAGTGGCGTGGAGTTCAGTGCCAGAGAGTGCAATGTTGCAAATTAGAGGGTCCTAGAGTACAGTGTTGTATTGTAGAGTGGCATCGAGTGCAGTGGCATAGAATGCTGTGGCTCAGAGTACAGTGGCATTGAAAGCAGTGGAATAGAGTGCTGTGGTGCAGAGTAGATTGGCATAGAGTGCAGTGGCATAGAGTGCATTTGTGTAGAGTGCAGTAGAGTGGCATATAGTTGCGCGGTGCAGAGTAGAGTGCCGTGGTGCAGAGTAGAGAGGAGTATAGTTCAGTGGCAGAGTGCAGTGTTACAAAGTAGAGTGTCATAAAGGGCAGTGGTGTAGAGTAGGATGGCATAGAATGCATTGGTGTAGAGTGCAGTGATGTAGAGTGATGCAGAGTAGAGTGCCATGGTGCAGAGTAGAGAGGAGTATAGTTCAGTGGCAAAGTGCAGTGTTGCAGATTAGAGTGTCATAAAGGGCAGTGGTGTAGAGTGGCATAGAATGCATTGGTGTAGAGTGCAGTGATGTAGAGTGATGCAGAGTAGAGAAGAGTGGCTTAGAGTACAGTGTTGCAGAGTAGAATAGAGTTGCATAGAGTGCCGTGGCACAGAGTAGATTGCTGCAGGGTACAGTATAGTGGTGAAGAGTAGATTGTTGCAGAGTGAAGTATAGTGATGTAGAGTGCAATAGCATAGAGCGGTGCAGAGCAGATTGGAGTGGCGCAGGGTACATTGGAGTGGTGCAGGGTAGATTGGACTGGCATAGCATAGAGTGGAGTTGCGTAGATTGCAGTGGCTTAGAGGAGATGATTTCAAAGTAGAGTGAAGTGTCCTACAGGGGTGCGGTGTAGAGTAGATTAGAGTGCAGTGGTGCAGAAGAGAGTGCAGTGGGACAGAGTACAGTGGCATTGAGTGCAATGGTGCAGAGTAGAGTGGCGTGGAGTTCAGTGGCAGAGAATGCAATGTTGCAGATTAGAGGGTCGCAGAGTACAGTGGTGTATTGTAGAGTGGCATAGAGTGCAGTGGCATAGAGTGCTGTGGCACAGAGTACAGTGGCATTGAAAGCAGTGGAATAGAGTGCTGTGGTGCAGAGTAGATTGGCATAAAGTGCAGTGGCTTATAGTGCATTGGTTCTGAGTAAAGTGGTGAAGAGTGCACTGGCAGAGTGCAGGGGTGTAGTGTACAATGGTTAGAGTAGAAAGCATAGATTGCAGTGGCGTAGTGTAGAGTGCTGCAGAGTAGAGTGGAGTGGTACAGCATAGATTTCAGTGGCGTAGAGTAGCACAGAGTGGAGAAAAGTAGTGTAGGGTGCAGTGGCATAGGGTAGATTGTTTCAGAGAAGAGTGAAGAAAAGATAGAGAAAAGATAATATACTTCAATATGCTGAAGTATGTAACAATAACAACAACATAAATAATAATGCTAGGCATAACGGCCCAAAATGAAATATGGCTTCTCCCTGTTAGCCACGCTGTAATCAAGCCCTTCATTACCTAGATAACAAAACATTAAACATAAATGTTAGAAAAATATACCCTTCTAATAGCTAAATTGCTGTGTCAAAAGGTAAAATCTGGGCTCAATCTCGACTTCACTGTTTCACCAACTGGTGTGATCTTAGGCAAATACAAATATTGTGTTTCACTGAGTCTCCTTTCTAGCCTGCAGACATCAGGGTGAATGGGACTCTGTTTCCTCTTTAAATCTTCTTCATTGTCTTGCAGCTCCTCTTGAAGGCGTCCTGCAGTGCTCCTCTTCAAGGCGGCAGCAGGTGATGCAGACAGTAATCATCCAAAACTCCTTTCTCCTCCTCGTGCCCTTTGTTCTTATGAGCACCCTTAATGCACACAGCTGTGAACAGGACAAACAAAAGGGCAGAGGGAGCAGGGGCCCTCTGGACTCACCTTCATTCTGTTCCCATCAGATTGGAGGATGGTCCATACAGGGCTATTATAAGTAGCGCTTTTGTGCGCTAATGTCGCTCTGAATAATAGATGTGAGAGAGGAAATAATTTTGTCCCCTTGTCCCCCGTGTCCCCCACCCTCCAAAATCTGGGGGGGATACATCCCTGCGTCCCCCACACTTCGTACACTCATGCGGATAACTGTTGTCCCTTACAGGACCTCATTCCTTCCTTCACTATAGGGCACCTCACTGAACGCAATCCATGACCAATAAAGGAGGGATGAACCCAGATCACATCCTAGAAAACCAACAACACTCTAAAAATGAAGTTTACCGGTAAATAACCAAGTCATTACCTTCCTCCTCCTTCTTCCCCATCACAATCCTGACCACTGAGCCTATACCAAAGTCACTGGAAAAAATGACAACACATTTAAAGATGCAAAATAATTTATTTCAAAAGCAAACAATAGGTTAACGAACAGCAGCAAGAAATGCAGAACCAAAATCTGCAGATAACACTTCTCCCATCCATAATTTGTAAAGAGAGAGAAACGTATAGGGAAAAGACAAATGTCTTTCAATGAAGCACCTTTGAAGGCTGCCCAAGATGAAGCAACCCCCTTAGTGGAACGATCCTGAATTATAGAAGAGACACACTAAAGAATTGACATAAAAGGGAATTGCAGATCTAACCCAAAGGCACAGGGTCAAGTAGTAGGACAGTGCCCTTTATTTGCAACCCAAAAAGTAAAAAAAAAGAAAACCAGCTTTCGGAAAAGATGTTGTTATCGCAAGTTAAATAACAAGAGCCCTTGTTAGATCAAGAGAATGAAGCAACATTTTCTGCTCTGTAGAAGGGGGAGGAAGAAAGGCCCTAAAAACAATTTCCTGGGATGGAAGGAAAGGGGAAGGAATCTTGAACAGGGAAAAGGGGTCACGCCGGAGAACTACCATGGCCTGAAAAAACTTCAAATATGGAGGAGGAGAAAGCACGCTCCCTATCTCCCAAACCATCTACCCGAAGTAACTGCCAAGAGAAAATAAAATTAAGGGTCAGGAACTACAGGGACACTGTAGCGCGGGGTTCAAACTGAGAGTTTTGCAAGGCATTAAGAACCAGTGGTAAATCCAATGGAGGAACAGGTGAAAAAAACACAGGTCTCCTTAGGCGGAACCTCCAGAGGAGGCAGGAAGTTAAGGAATCAAAAGAGAGAAGAGAGGGACCCCTGAAAGCCTTTATTGACACCCACTGACAATGTAGGGTAGAGACTGAAAGACCCAACAAGAACCCGTATTTGAGAAATTCTAAGATATCACCACCCTTACAGGTGCCTGGAAAAAGGCCCCTAGAAGAACACCAGGTAGGAATATTCTTCCAGTGCCTTTTATAAACTCAAAGAGAGTTCACCTTCTGAGGATTCAGTCTCAAAAGAGCAACTTCAGTGGAACAACCCAATATCACTAGCCTCTTCCTTTTACTTTTCAAATTCCCTACAGTTGCTTGAGAGAGCTGTGGGATAGATGAGGAAACCTGAGAAGGAACAGAAACAATGGAAACTGCCACGGGGAAGCAATGGCTAGACTGTCAAGAAGGGAGTACCATTATTGCCGGCACCAGAACGGGGTCACCAATAGAACCTCCCCCTTCTTCCTTTTGATCTTGGCCGAAACCCTGCTGAGAAGAGTAAACAGGAAAGGCAAAAAGAAAACCCTGAGGTCATGGAAAACTCATTGCATCCACCCTCCATGCCTCTTGACACAGAAGGAGAGAGCAGAAGTTTGGCAGAAGGGCATCCTGGGGGGAAGCAAAGAGATCTAGCCATGGCATTTCAAACTTTTCCACAATCTCCTGGAACTCTAGAAGTGACAGGCATATTGTCACTGAGAAAGGGACTTGGTAACTCAGCTGATCCGCATGTCCATTCTCTGTCCCTGGAAGATATACTGCCATAAGACCCAACAGGTTGTCTTCCGGCTAAGCTCCTGTCTGATCTGTGAAATATGCCAGCAGAGCAGACTGAGTCGTCCACCTCCCAAATGATTCAGATAGGCCCAAACCACCTGATTGTCTGTCCTGACCTGGACAAATTTGTGCTTGAGAAAGGGAGAAAAAGTCAGAAGAGCCTTCAAAACACCCACACGCTCTTTCCAGTTTGAAGTCATCATTCCCCCTGCAGCTGTCCAGAAACTCTGAGCGGAATGATCCTCCAGAGTTGCACCCAACCTCAAGAATTCAGATTGGTTGTCAATGTTAAATCTGCAGGAAGATCAACAGGCATCCCCTTTGCAAGATTTGCAGGTTGCAGCCACCTCTGCGGTTGATGAATGGTCTGTTCCAAAAACAAAACCATGGCATCGTAGTTCTGGGAGTTTAGGCTCCATGTGCTAGAAGGTGATAGATGAGATGGAAAAGATACCTGTGGGCCTAAGGAATGAGATACAGGGAGGGAGACATGTCCCCTCAAACCCTCACCCAGTCCCTTCCCGGGACCACCTGAGCCTGCAGAAGATTCTGTAAATGAGACATGAGACGTTGTTGACGTACAGGAGGGAGGAAGGCTTTTCTTATTCTTGTGTAAAAATGTGCCCCTATGAACTGGAGTTTTCAGGTAGGGAAGAGATGAGATTTGTTGAGATTGATGACGAATCCATGATCCTCCAAGTAGATGTGAACCATCTGCACAGCTTCTTGGGCCTTAAGAAAAGTTGACTGAGAGATAAATCAATCATCCAAATAAGGGGATACCAAAACACTAAAAAAATGTAAGAGTTCCACTAGAGGAGCCAAGGTCTTAGAGAACACCCTAGGGGCTGAAGAAAGAATAAAAGGGAGCACATAAAATTGCAAATGCTTCCCTAGATCAAATAACCTCAAGAACCTCTGAAAGTGGATGAATTAGAATATGAAAATAGGCATCCAAAATGTCCAATGAGGCAAAATAACCTAGAAGAAATGAGAGGCAATATCTGCTGCAAACTCACCATCTTGAACTTCTTGTAGGGAACATGAAGATTGACAGTCTTTAAATCCAGAGCCGGAGGATCTTCTCCTGTTGGTTTCTGGACTAGCAACATCAGTATATAACAACCCAGGCCGATCTCTGACTCTGACACCAAAATGATGGCTCCTTTCTGGAGAAGCTTGGAGAACCTCTTCTGGAGCCCTGGGTACTTCTGCAGGTTGTGAGGGGTTAGACTTGGTATAAAAACACCTGGAGGATTAGAAGAAAAATCAATACAATAACCATCTTTTACTGTTTGGAGAACCCAGGCATCAGAGCTATCCTTTTCCCAAAGAGAGAAAAAGTCTCTAATTCGGCCTCCCACTCTCCAATATTCATGCCTTTGAAATGGATGTGGTGGAAGGGCTAATTGCAGGCTGTTGCTGGGAGTTGTCAACAGGGGGAGTGCCACAGCCTCGTCCCTGCCCACAAAAGGCCTGAACCTGCCCTTTCCCAGCCATGGAAGGATTCCCAAAAACATGCCTGAATGGAAATGTTCTGCTTCGGGATGAAGGTCTTAAAGGAGCAAAACGTTTACCATCCTCCGCAGTAATTCCTCAAGTTGAAGCCCGAAAAACTGTAGTTCATTGAAAGGAAGATGAGATAGAAGAGTCTTCTGATAACTATCTGCCTTCCAAAATCTCATCCATATGTGGTGTCTAGCTGATATGATGGACCCAGAAATTGCTGCAGGCGCCGACATGGAGCCTACCGTAATGAACTTGCTGTTCCATATTTCACAGTCTCCTAGGAAATGCTGCCTGCACAGAACAGATTCCTGTGTACTTCAATAAATCTAATACCAACCCCATCGCTCAGCAGAAGTGGCGGCAACCCAGCACACAATAAGCAACTCAATCATCAGACAAAAATGCTTGATGATAATTTAGCAGTCGTCACCTAACCGCTCCACATAGGAGACAGCCAACTGCCTAAACAACAGACACATAGCTGCTAGAGTAGGCTGTTAAATAAGCAAAAAAAAGTGGAATTTTAACACAAAAAAAAAGAATTTACTTCCTTAGTGAATTAATACACATGAACACAGAAGAAACAGCAGGATGTGATCTGAGTTCGTCCCACCTTGATGGGTCATGTGACAGGAACTCCCTGTTAAACTCCATATAGGGTGGGGATTTTTTCTTTCATAGGTGTATTTTGTGTTTTGAACACAGAGTGCTCAATGGTCAGGACTGTGACGAGGAAGATGGAGGAGGAACGTAATAATCAATTGTAGGGTAAAAGGCTAAGGCCAGCTTTGGCTGGCCAAGTCAGAGCTCTCTCGTGACCCATCGCTGTGATCATGTCAACCATCTATAATTTACGTAGTTTAGAGAGGGGTTGGCTGTCTCCATAATCTGAGTAAATAGTTGCATAATATGGCCAGGCTAAGATGGGGTACTTTCAGCTTCTTAACCTGCTTTGAAGGAAAGGTGGATTTATGCAGAGGTTGAAGCGATCCTTTTTTTAACAAGCAAGATTCTACTTTCATTCATCTGTATATACAGCCACTAATGGTAGAGGGGAAAAATACAAAAAGATAGAAAATATGAACAGTTTAAAATTTAAGAACATTAATTGTATAGGGAAAACAGTAGAAAAACATAAAAATACAAAACAACGCTATGATACAAGGAATTACAGGGGCACACCTCGCTATTGCCATTAGTCAAAAAAAGAAAAGCCACTTAAAATATTTGTGTTGCCAACAGTTTGTGAAATTAAAGGAGTTTAGGAGCGCTCAGTACAGGCAAACTGGGAAGAGGTGAGACTCCTGAAAACATGTTATTGGAGCATTTCACTTACCAGAAACCATGGATGTCTAGGCTCACTCTAGATTTGCTATACATTAGCTAAGCACTTACAGGGTAGTAAGTCAGTTTTCTTGATATAGTTATTTTGAAGATAATTCATGCCATGTTAAACTTAAAGTGAAAATGTGAAGGGGTACAGTGTAAGGAAAACAGATTCTAAAACGTGATGAGTCTTGTTTGCCCCCCCACAAAGTAAAGTCAACAGAAGTGAATTCTCACAGGCTGCATTGCTTTCATTATTTCAGAATGAGTAACATTAGTTCAGTTGAGTAGTCTGACAAAATATTGTTTAGAAATATTTTGAGCCATAAATATTGTGTCAACATTTTGTGATGTCAAAAATATTGTGGGACAGAATACAGTCAGTAAGAATACATTTTTTTGCTTTTTATACCTTTTTTAAAATACAGTTGTGCATAATATCATCTTTAATTATTTAAATCAGTTGCATTCGTTTTTGAGACATGAGTTATTATTTTAATGTTAATTATGTTTAATTTTTTTAAGTTGTTTTGATTTGTAATTTAGTAATACAAATTAAGTTTTTGTTTATTTTCTGTATTTTTTTGTTTGATTTGTTTGGTATTTTAAGGGAATAGGATTGGAAGTTTTTTAAATATTTATTTTTCATTCATTACAAATCTTTTAGAAGTGCTAAAGTTTTATTTATATATTTATGTATCTCAATCTTTTGTAGTTTTATATTTGTTTATTGATTAATTAGATAGTTCTGTTAATTATTTAATTAATGTTAGTAATTTGCTTATTTTTATATTGTATTTAAGTATGTTGTTTAATAGCTAATTTTATAGTTCTTCTTTATTTAAAAAAATGCATATTGTTATTTATTTTCCGTTATTTATTTAATTTATTTTTGTGTTTATTGGAATTTTAGGGTTATAGGGTGGGAAGTATTTCAGGTCTATTTTTTAATTTGTAATTGATATTTATTAAATAAACCTTTTTGCATACTATCAAATACCAGCATGAGCTTTATTATTCTATGTTCCCTAAAATTAAAGGAATTGAAGTCATGTATTATAGATAACTGAATAAGATTGTGTGAAAGGTTTCTACTGTTCCCTGTGATCAAGGATTTATACAAATCTGTCAAAGGGGCTCCAAGTTAGATCTTTGAATCACAAATCGAAGCTACTTATTAAAGATGATGAAGATGAACGGAATACTGCCATCTAAACACCCCTTAGCCATTTTGAATATCGAGACATGTCATTTGGCCTCAGCCAATCCCCCTTTGGTCTCCCAAAGGTTAATGGAAAATATTTTTGAAGACATATTGAATATCCCTTTAGCAGTTTATTTGGACGATATATTGATATTTTTTGAGACTGTGGGCGAACACCGGCACAATGCCCTTGAAAGTTCACAGCGGTTTTGAACAAGTAAAAATGACATGTGCGTAAAAGTATTGTCTGTATTAACAGTATGGAGTGGGATAGTTTGGACTAATTTTGTATTACTGAACTGGCATTTGATGCTAGGATCCCACTCACCTGGGAATGGCGCTCTCACTTCAGTTAGAGAAACACAGTGAGAACTTCCACCAGCAATTTATTAAAAACTTCTCTGGTTTCTCCTGTAAGATTTCCCTTATCCTTAAGAAGGAAAATATAAGACAATGATTTCACTGGGATCACACATGATGCTGAGACTTCCTTTCAGTCCCATAATAAGGTCTTCACTACAGCTCACTTTCTTGGACACCCCAATTCAAGGAAAAATTATAGTGGTTTCAAATGTTTCTGAAAATGAGTTTTTTACCACATTAGTGCAGAGGAAATAGGATGTTAGACGGGAATATCCATTTTTTTTACTATTCCCGAATGTGACCTCACCTTAACATAATTATTCTCTCATTGAATGAGAATTATTGGCAATGAAAAACCCAGCCTGTACTGAAGACACTTACTCATATTTTCAAGCGTAATCATAAAACAACCCCCACCACTGGCTGGATGGACCTTTCTTCCTCGGTAAAGAGAAATAAGGAGTGCCCATATACATACATTCATAGCAACAATTATTAGACCTTTAGCACAGTTAATAAAGAGTTTAAAGTTTTTTTTTCACTTCCTCAAATATCTTAATTCTATTCAATAAGATGAATCTTTTAGGCATTAGCATTAGAAATTACCATAGTCCAATAGTTGATATTTAAGATAAGGTAAAATAATACATTAGTCAGAGTAATAGTAGTTATTGTAATCATGTAGTAAGTCTATTCCATAAAGGAAATGCCCTAGCTTAGATTGAGTTGGAGTGATGAAATAAAAAAGATGTCAGTTCAGATATCCAATAAATCAATCAGTAGATTTGTAGAGTGCTTCTTGTCACCCGTAAGTGTAGCCAGGCACTGACAGGGTCCAGTTGATTAGTCTAATAGCCAGGTCTAAAGGGAATTTCGGAACTCTGGAAGGGATGAGGAGGTCGGACATAAAAGGGAGAAGCAGTGACCTCTGCATGTGCTCCATCGGATGCAGGGGTTGAGGGTTAGAAAAAGGGAATTTGAGCAGAGGTGTCTGGTGAGCTGATGGAAGTTCAGGTGATGGTTCAAGTAGGCAGGCCCGCAGTTGTGTAGGGCCTTGTAGGAGTGGGTCAGGGGCTTGAACTGGCATCTTTTGGGTACAGGTAGCCAATGGAGTTCCTTGAGGCACAGGGTGATTTGGTTTCATTGAGGGAGATCCAGGATGAGTCTGACTATGGTTTCTGTATGGTCTGTAGTCATCAGAGGAGGTGAGCTGCACTCCCTGTGTGGAGAGAATTGTCATAGTCCAGTCATCTGGAGATGAGGGCCTGGGTAATGATACATCTTGAGCTCTGGGGTAACCATGTGAATATCTTAGGAACCATGTGGAGGATGAAGAAGAAAGAGGAGGAGACGGAGTTGATCTGAGTCATCATGGTTAGCTTGTGGTCCAGAATGATGCCTAGGTTTCCAGCGTGGTCAGTGGTCAGTGGAGGTAGGACTCGGTCCGAGTTCTGAGGGTCACCAGAATGCGTCACATGGGGAGTTTTTGTTCCTGAAGATCAGTACCTCTGTTTTGTCCATGTTGAGCTTCAGGCAGATGTCTTTCATCTAGTTGACAACATCTTCATGTAGTTTTGGAAGTTGATCTTGGTGTTAGTGGTGTCTTCGGAGAGGGAGAGGATGAGTTGTGTGTTGCTGTCATAGGATATACTGTTGGATTTTGACGATGTTGGCCAGAGGTGTCATATAAGTGCAGAAGATGGTGGGGGTGAACAAGGATCCTTGGGGTACTCCACACATGATTTCCTTCGGTTCAGAAGCGAATGGGTGAAGGTGGACTTTTTGTAATCTTCCAGTGAGGAAAGAGGCAATCCATCTGAGAGCGGTTCCTTGGATGCCTATGTTGTGCAGTCTTGTGATAACTGTGTGGTAGGAGACTGTATCAAAAGCTGCTGAGAGGTCTAGGAGGATCAGAGTTGCAGTCTCTTCTTGGTCGAGTGGGGCTCAGGTGTCATTGATAGCAAAGATGAGGGCTGTGTCGGTGCAGTGGTTGCTATGAAATTCAGATTGGGAGGAGTCAAGTAGGAGGTTCCGTTCCAGATGTGAGAAGAGTTGTTGGTCTATGGCTTTTTCTAATACTTTTTTTTGGCCGGAAACAGGTGGAGGGAGATTGGTCAGTAGTTGTTGAGTTTGCCGGGGTCTGCTGTTGATTTCTTTAGTAGGGCCTTGACTCCTGTTTCCAGTCTGAGGGGAAGGTGGCCAGGGCAATTTAGGTGATGAACAAGATGGTGAGTACATGGCTGATTCTGGCTTTGCCTAGGTAGAAGATGTGGTGAGGACATGGGTCGGTTGGGGCCCCTGAGTGGACTGAGTTAATGATGAAGGTGGTGTCCTGTGCAGTGAGTTGGCTCCATTCGGTTATTTGGATGTCTTTGGTGGCAGCGGGGCTGTTGTGTTGCTTGAAGAAGTTGGTGGATTTGGATTGGGGTTTGAAGTTTCTGTAGATGTTGTCAATCTTGTTGTGGAAGAAGTTTGCAAGGTTGTAACAGAGTTCATGCAAGGGGGCAATGTTGTTTGTTGCAGCTGAGGTATTGGATAATTTTTTGACGTTATTGGAGTTGATGAAATGCATGGGGCTAAGCCTTTTTTCTTCTATTCTTTCAATTCTTGTGGAGATCGAAAGCTGTCTTAAAGGCGGTTTTGTCAGTTGTGTCCTTGCTGATGCTTCTCCTTTCCAGTTGTTTACAGTGTTGTTTAGCAGTTCTGAGGTCTTCAGTGTACCAGCTAGCTTGCTTGGTGGATCTTCTGTGAGTGTTATTGCAGATGGGAGCAACGCTGACAGTACAGTTGGTGATTTAATTGTTGATGTTTCTGACTTTCTTATACAGGTTGCTAGAGGAAATGGGATGGGAGGTGTTGAGGACATTGATTCATTTTCCTGTTGAGACTTTGATTGAAACCGTACAGAATCCCAGAGGCCCGTAGAGCGGCTGTGGAACAAAAGATACAAAATATGTAACAAATGGGCATCATAGAGCCATCCTTTAGTGAGTGGAACTCTCCTGTCGCCTTGGTTCCAACGCCTGATGGTTCCATATGGTTCTGCATTGATTTCAGAAAAATAAGTAAGATATCGAAATTCAATACATATCCCATCCCCAGAATAGATGAAATTATAGCAAAAATGGGGGGAGCTCAATACATCAGTACATTAGATCTATGCAAGGGATATTGGCAAGTCCCTCTAAGACCTCAAGATAAAGAAAAGACCACATTCTCCACCCCAGGAGGGCTGTACCAATTTACAGTCCTTCCCTTTGCCCTCCATGGGGCATCTGCCACCTTTCAAAGCCTAATGAATATCATCTTGAACCCAGACATAGCCTACTCTGAGGCTTATATTGGTGACATTATATGGCTGAGTCCTTCCTGGGAGACGCATCTGCAACAGTTAGGAGCGGATGCTAAAGTCTATAGAAGCAACAGGACTAAAAATAAATCCTAAGAAAAGTCACCTACTAGCCAGGAAAGTGAAGTACCCAGGTTATGTATCAGGTAAGGGATTGATCCAACCACAGAAAGAAAAAGTAGAGGCTATACTGAATATACCCTTCCCTAAGACACAAAGAGAACTCAGCGCCTTCTTGGGACTTGTGGCATACTATAGGAGATTCATTCCAAACTTCCCCCATTCGGCTGCTCTCCTGACTGATTTATTGAATAAAGGCAGAGACAGCGATTTAAAGATGAAAAGGCCAGATTCTACAGTGTTGACAGCTTTCCAAATGCTACAAACCACCCTTATCTCAGAACACATCCTTCGTAGTCCAGATTTTACACAACCCTTCATCCTCCAAACAGATGCCTCTGGAGGGGGCCTAGGAGTAGTCCTATCCTAAGAAAACCAACAAGGGAAAAAAGTCTATCTTATGCCTCAGTAGAAACTTATTTCCCCAAGAAGTGGGTTATGCAACCATAGAAAAAGAAGCATTAGCCATAAGTGGGACATAGAAGCTTTACAATATTACTTAGAAGGGAGAGAGTTTAAATTATACACAAATCATGCCCCTCTGGAGTGGATGGCCAGGAATAAAAGCAAATACTCCAGGACACAACAATGGTTTCTTGCTCTACAGTCCTTCTGTTTTAACACCCTTCTTAGAAAGGGGCAGGACCAAGGCAATGCTGATTATCTGTCCCGATACCAGAGCCATCATTTCTTCCAAAGAAAAAAGTAGGGAAAGAGATGTATGAAAAAACCCTCCTGCCCTGCGTACTTACCTGAAGCTCCGTGGCGAGATCCTCCAGCGGGGTCTCTGTCGGGCCATCCTAAAGAAATTTAAAAAGGACAATTACGAAGAGCTCTGCTTTGAACCCGGATGCTTTTTGCAGAACCTAGGGAGGCGAGGAAGGTGAGACAACAACCCGGAAGAGGACGTCAATGGAGAAGTGAAGAAAGATAGAAAGGGAGAATGGATAACAAAGGAGAAGGAGAGAGATGGAGCGACGTGAGGAGAGACAGAGGAGAAGGAAACTAGTGAGTGGAAAAGGGAACAAGAAGCAGATGAAAGACGAGGAAAGGAAGAAGTCGAGGAGCGGGACGTTGAGGACGAATGGTTTGAGAGATGCCAAAGCTCCGGCCACAGCTCTGGAGAGTCATAGCTACTGCGGTGAGTGACAGGGACATAGAAAGTATAGGGGAAAGGTGGGAGTTTGAAGAAAACGCACTAAGAAAAGAGTGGAATACCTTGTTTTTCCTGTCATTGCTTTGGGGAGTTCACCTTTTTTTCTGATGGGGTCACTGTGCGGGTAATGCTCTGGATCATTTCGAAATGGACTAAAACAAGAGGAGAAAAAGAGAATCACCTCCAAGTTCCACCTCATAGGAAGGGAGGAGACAAAAGAAAAGAAAGTGGATCTACTTTCTGTCATCTTGCACCTTTTCGGTCACCTGAGTTTGTTATTATATCTAAACATACATCTCTTTTGTTGTTTTTTTGGCCTGCTCTATTATAATATAGTGCAAGGTAGGATGCCTCACAGAAAGCTCGTGCACCTCTGGTGTTTTGGTAGAGGGAGAATCTACTGTAATAAACCATTTTACTTACAGTGGGATTTGTCTCTTTGCATGGTAATGCGTGGAGAGCACTCTGGTGGCAATCACCACTCCTCAAAAGGTGGACCTGGAAGGGAAGAGAAATAAAGAAGAGGAAGTATCATCATCATACGTCTAAACCACAAAGTCTTCAGATCCTAATCAAGCCCCATTCATATGAAGATAACCACTCAAGGCATCCCTTTACGTTTTTTTCAATACACCTTCAATCAAATCTGCCAAAATTGTTCAACATATAAAGCCTCCAAAACCTTATTTCCGACCCGGTCTCCCACAATGGGCCTTTCCAACGTGGCTCCAAGCATGTCTTTTCTATATGCTTTTTCACTAAACCCAGGTGCCAGGAGACAGGTTGTGACAAAGTTCTTGTTGCAGTTGCAAAGTTGCTTCTCCAACCTGGCAAGACAAAGAACACACCACATCAGCTAGTCATTCACAGTAATCCAGAACCAAGTCATCTTTAATGTTCACAAGAGCATTTGCAGGCACTGCTGTCAATCTAATATCTACCCCATATGATCTCATGTGGCGACAAGCCTGTCTTTCTATCAGGTGTGCTGCATATACTCAAGACAAGAGACAATGCATCTGGCCATTTCAGCATTGTAGATGCACATACTATTACCAGTCAAGACTTCAGTGTTCCATTCATCTGCGCTACCAAACCCGAAGCTTCTAGCCTGTAACTGCAATGCAATTATTGCTCAACTTGTAATGCTGTACATAATAATTTAAGAATCACACTATTGAAATGAGTTCCTTGGTACGATTCCAGAGAAGTCGGAAAACCGAATCGAGGCTTTATGACCTCTTCTGGATCACGTATTTGAAATGGTGACAAATTTTATTAATTGCTGAAAGCATTGCAGTTACTTGTAAAATGTGCAGCTCAGAAGAAATCAAATGATTACATATCTGTGGGAAATACATATGCTAATGAAGTTGTGAGGTCTTGTGCCCTGCATTGCACTTTCTTTAATGAGGAATTGAGCTATGGACGTGAGGATGAGACAAGTCAACTGAATGACACAGTGGGGGCGATTCATTAGAAGCTGATTTACGAACTAATCTTGTGAATCACTCTCATATGTAACTGTCTTTTTACCCTCATCTTCTGCTGTCTGTTCTGCCTTCACTGACTGTTTCTTTCTTGACTTGGATTAGGCACTCCCATCCCAGCTCCCAAGGCACCTTCAGAATCTCGTAAACAGGAGCCATCAACAAAAAGTGCATAGTAATTTCAGCCGAGGAGACAGCTTGAATATCGTCTTGGTTTGGTGCACAGGTCAGTCACATCAACACAGTCATCCTCAACCTCGTCCCTCAATTTCAACAGGATCTGCCAAAAGAGTAGACACATTTAAAACATTACATGTTGACATTAGAAGAACCTAATATTGTTTGCTCATAGCAGGTTAGACAGGCATTAGTCAGGTATTGAGTCTTTGTATGGGTAAGCAAAATCTCTACTGAATGGGAATAAAAAGTTTCAGTGGGTGGTCCAGAACAATGCTTTCGCATTTGTCGATGCTGACGCTTAATACGCCTACAGCTCTTAAACAGTCGTGCAATGGTGCAGCTACAGGATCAAGTGTGGCTGAAAAATATGCCACAGGCTTTTTGGCATTTCCATGTAACTGTGTCCAAACAGAAAGAGCACATCCATCCCTCTCACAGCAAACCAAAGAAAAACATTTGTTGTAATCGGGTATTCCTAGAGCTGTGGCTTGGCACAAGCTTCCTCTCAGCTCAGTGAAGGCTTTCATGTATTCGTCATCAAATGGTACTGGATCAGACATATCCTTGTGTGTCAATCTCTGTAAATGTTTGGAGAAAAGGGAAAAATTCCAAATCCATTGGCGGCAGTAGCCAACCTTTTCCAGGAACATTCTGAATTCCCTCTGAGTAACTGAGCGATTCATCTGCATGATTGCTGAAATTCTTTCTTGGGGCACCTTCCTTGGACCTTTCTCTCTGTGGTGACCTAAGTATTGGACTTCCTTCTTACAGTACTGCAACTTTGCTGGAGAAACTTTATGTAAATTTTCTCCTAAATGGTTCAAGAGCACTATGGTATCATGCTTGTTGAGTTTTTGACGCAACCAAAAGCTCGTCAATATACTGCACCAAAACTGAATGATAGGGCATTTTAAGGGACTCCAAGTTCTTCTTCAAAATCTCATTAATGATTGATGGTGATGCCGTATACCCCTGAGGAGCAAAACACCATGTTAAAATAGGATTTCCAAATTTAAAGGCACAGAGGACTTGCTTTCCTCATACAAGGGAATGGAAAAAAACACCTGACATGAATCAATGACTGTAAACCACTCTGCTTCGCACAGGATCTAAAATAAAATTACGGCTGGATTTGGTCCCACAGGACAACATGGAATGACAATCTCATTCACTTTTCTCAAATCCTGAACTATACAGTATTTTCCACTGGGCTTCCACAATCCTGAAATAGGGGAATTACAAGGGCTTCCCAAAATTTCCTTCAGAACACCTTGCTCAATCAAACTCTCAATCAAGGGTGTTATTCCTGCAACTATCTCTGGTGTCATGTGGTAAGATGGTATCCTAGGATAGACTGCATTTGGTTTCACTGTTATTTTGACTTGCTCAGCTCCTTTTATGAGACCTATAGTCTTTCCTGAAAAATCCCAAACCTCAGGAACAGCTGTTTCCTGCAATTCATCTGCCAAATCATTACATGTCATCACTGGATGCAACAAAACAAGTGAGTACTGTTCTACAATTTGACAAGGGACATCTTCTTACTCATTTGTTTGTATTTACAGTTTAGCGTACACTCCAGATCATATCCTAACAATTTTACTGGACTTGAGTCATAAACCACCAATTGATGCTTAGCATCAAATAAACCTATTTTGACTAAATCTACTTAATATTTCTCCGCCAATTCTGTTAACTTCTCATAAGTCAGTCCTGTATGTTGCCTAACATGTTTACAAATGAATCGCAATTAATCTTCTGTGCATGTTTCTAATTGCTCCATCTCTAGCATTCCCATAATCAATTCATTTAATTCTAATTTTAATCTGGGCACATTCATTGTTCTGTATTTTTCTGGTGTCTCTTCTGATCTAACGATACCATTTGTTGCACCTGTTGCACCTTTCGGACTCAGATTATTTAACCAATCAGTTAACTGTTGTGCTGAAGACCTTGCAAACTAATATTATTTTTCTCGGGCACATTTTGCTAGGTACTGCAATGTGCACTCATAATCTGATCTCGTGTGGGCATATGAGGAAGTGGGGTTCCCTGAGGAAATCTCACATCAAGAACTGGTCATGCTTGATTTAACATCTGGTTAGGTCCTGCAATTTGTGTAGGGGTCAAAGGTAGGGCAAAATAAACTATTCTCTCCACCTCCGAATTTTTGGAATATACTGATCCCTACATACCAATTGGTGCTATCTCAGTAGATGCTGCTGGTTTTTCAACAACTGCTGAAACATTCATTGACCGGGCATTACGTTCATGGTTACCTGAAGCATACAAGATGACAACTGGACCGATAGCCACAGGAACTGTTGGTGCATCGGTCCCCATCTAATTTGTCTGACTCTGTGGAATTATCATTCTTGTTAAAACAGTACAGAAAGGCAGTGCTGTTTGATTCAGGATTACATTTGCCAATGTCTGCGCTGGTGTATACATAGGCATAGGCTGCTTCTGATTAAAAGTCTGCACAGGCATAGTCACATTAGGTGACTGCACTGTTTGATTTACAATAGGACTTGGTATTAACTGATTCATAACTGGGCTTGTTACTGCTTGATTTACAACTGGGCTTCAAATGGACTGTTATGTATTAACAGTCGGAACTGGTGGATAAACCACGGACACTTGTGTTACTGAATTTGCAGGTGTCCTTGAATCTGTCCGAATCGGGGTCTATGCAACTGGAGCAGTTGGCACATTCTGGACTACATTCGGTACTGCTTCACTACTTGCTTCTACCTCAACTGAATGACACGGTGGTGATGATTCATAAGAAGCTGATCTATGAACTAATCTTGTGAATCACTCTCATATGTAATTGTCTTTTTACCCTCATCTTCTGCTGTCTGTTCTGCCTTCACTGACTGTTTCTTTCTTGACTTAGATTAGGCACTCCCATCACCTTTCACTGTAATGGCTGGAAACATTCTCACTCCATCTAATATCTCTGCTCTCCACCTTTTTTTGTTCTGCATCCCATCTAGCTTCCACTAATGTATTAACTGCTTTCTGCATTATCTTCTCAAATTGTGTTGTTGCTTTCCGTCATGCAATAATTTCTCAAAAAGCAAGGGCTTAAAATTTTGTTGGTTTTGGAGAAGGCTTGAACTCACACATTACTCTCCTCAAGTTGTCTAAAATTCTCAGATTAAATGTTCTATAACAAGGAAAAGCTAATGAACCCTCTTTCTTAGTTATTTTACACCATTGTTTAACCATACACATGCTGAAACTTCTTTTGTTTCTGATACTTCATAAGCTGGTGTTCCCTCTGGTGCAACTTTTTCACCCTCTCTAACTGGAGTAACCACATCTTCCCTTAGCGCACTTCCTAATGCCTTAAAAAATTTGAAAAATGTCATTTTTGCACCAATTCAATTAACCACAATGATTTTCAATTGACTCAGGAAGTAAATTAAATCCCACAATCCCTTTTACAAACTGTTGTCAACCAACAGCAACATGCTGTCCACCAATAATGAGTGCAGCTCCACACTAACTGACCTATACCAGTGCTGCACAGAATGACATCACACTCGCTTCTCTCAGCGGCTGCAATTGCTTTGCATTTGTCTCTCACACAATCGCTCACTCATATCTAATACTGAATATTGCGAGCAAAAACCAAGAACCTGTCTGCACACTATGGGTAGGAACTCAAACACTTCAAAAGCTGTACAGTCTACACTTCCGGCTATGGCTTTCACAATTATACAACGAGTGAAACTTGACTAGCAATTCTCACTCTGATTGATATAGATCATTCATGTGCACCAAGGATTCACTGAATACCAACTACCACTCACACTCACCCAAGGACAACTATTGGCACAGTCAATGACTTAACATGACAAGTACATCACTGCAGACAATAAATTAACCAAGTGTACTCTACAGTTCTAGAGTGTTATCCTGGGATCTTAGGCCACGATGGACCCATCAACAACAACAGCACCAGCAGACATTTTTGAGCACAAAGCACCACAATCACTTTGAGTATGACGACTCCGCAAAACACTTCACAACAACACACTTCACCGCAATCTTCAAGCAAAGTACATTGCAAGCGCAAATCCCTATTTATACTCATGCAATATGCCACTTGTAGTTACAACACTGGAACTCATCAATCTCTGGAACAGATCATGGGATGAAGTATGGGGTGGGCAGTTCATGGGCTGTGCAATAACATGAGGTCAATCCTAACTAAACAAAAATATGGTTCCCCCTCTTATGGGATGAAACCATCAGTCTGCTACCAGAAATTAGGAGGCATTTTTTTTATCCTTCCAAGGATTCAAATGCATAACAAGGTCGACAGACCTTGGGATCCAGAAAGATGTGTGGTAAACCATCAACAATTACTTCAACACACCCCAATAATTTAGACACCATGACTAATGTGGCCACGGAAGAAAAACTCCAATCAGGAATATAGTTCAAAGACTTATTACAAACACAAGCTCAAAGTCATGTAGACAATGTGCAAAACCAAGATAAAGAAATACACATTCACCAAGGGTTGCTCGCAGTGACAAAATAAATTCAGGCGTACTAACATCAGTAAAACTAAGCATTCAAGAAGAATAATGCAAAAAGTCAACAGACATATCTATGACACAAAAAACACTCAGTACTCAAATTGCACAATCATGTAGTAAATTCAATCTTACCAAAGTCAATATTATTTGGCTGGGAGCAGGTCAACCCTACAGCTTATCAAATTTGAGAAATACATGTGTGAAGAGGAACACATGTAGGCAAAATGCAAAAATACAAAGAGGACAAACATTATTTAAAAAATAGAATTTCTCGGGATACAGGACACTAACTAAAATAAAAATAAAATAAGCCTCAGCACAGTGGAGTTTCTAACATAAAAGGGCATTTCAAGGGGCAATAACAAAAGACAGAGAGGAAGATGCCTCTCCAAGGGATACAGCATTCAGGAAATCTTCATCAGCAAAGTATCTGGTCTGCAAGGCATCTTCAAGCATCAGGAAAGTGTCTCTGACCAAGACAGTACTACGACTACTTCTGCTCTCACAAGTCTGAACATCTAACGCTATGTTAATTCACACAAACCTTTAGATTTGTCAAAGTTGTCAGTTCATATTATGTTGAAGGGGCATCATTCAATTAGAATCGATCAACAGACTCCACGTTGCAACAGTTTGACAATGTCCCAAGTCTGTCATGGGAACATCTTCTTTCCATGTGACTCCAAACAAGTTGAAACTTTTGTATCTGAGTCAGAAGATGCGCTGAAACTAAATTGCAGACCTATTGTTTGAATTGTCCTCAACTGTGCATCTGGCTAAGTGTGAGGTGATGGGCGGGCCGCTAGAATCATTAACGAGCACAGGAAGGAGGGCTGCCTGAGCAGTGACAGCCAGCCACACATGCGCATACCTGCCTGTGGCAGATTCATCGCGCATGCTAACAACCTGCTGACTGGGGAACATTCAGCAGCGATTTTGTAAGTGATGCCGGCTCACTTGTGTGAGCTATCAACTATCTGTGGTAAATGTGGCGGTCATTTTGTAAGTACTGCAGAAACGGTGATCCACTCACCTTAATTATTACATGTGGAGCATCTCTGTAATTCACACACCGATTTATTAAATACTTAAAACAATCAAGGCGGAAGCCCTGCAGTAGTGCAGTGATTCACACACCTATTTTTTAAACTCTTAAAGCATTAATTGTTAAAGGACAAAGAAGCTACTAGATAACACCATTTTCTGAGTACTGCTGTAATGGTGATGCACTCACCTTAATTAATTAGTGCAGAACATCTCAGTGATTCACACACCAAAAACATATTCAAGAGTAATAACGGTGATCAGCTCACCCTATGTAATTTCTTCAGAAGCCCTGTAGTAAAACAGTGATTCACACCCCGATTTTTTTATATAATAATAAAAAATTTAAGTATATTCACTACTAGATTTATAATATTGTAAAATATACATAACTATACAATATAAATATATTGCATATAGTAGTTATTTTGGTAAAGAATATTATTATTCAAAATAAGGGCCTCATTACGAGGCTGGCAGTCCTAGGACACATTGCAAGTTTGGCAAGTGGACCCACCTAAAGACTGCTGTGCCCAGCAACATCAAAGATCTTGACGTGGTGACGGCGGTCTTGGTTTTAGTCAGCCAGGCCGGCGATGAACTCAGCGCCCCCTGGCTAATTACAACCTTGTTCTCCGTCAGCCTTTTTAAGGCAATTTCATCACCATGGAGAACAAGTTTCTGGCCCACTGGGTGCCCCTGCACTGCCCACTCCCATGACAAGGGCAATTCAGGGGCCTCCCTGCCCAGCACCATCAGAATGTGCACTGTCTGCTTTGCAGACATTGTGCATTCCAAGGGTGCTTGTTGGCCCCCTCTGTGCTACGAGATAGCACCCGGCTCCTTTAAGGGAGCCAAGTGCTATCTCATATCACTGTTCCCACCAGTCTGACTGACAGGAACACTCTATTTCAATGTTTCCACTTTCTGCCGGTCAGCCTGGTCAGACTGGCTGAAACATTGTAATAGAGTGGGAGGGACACCACCTCCCCACAAGTTTGATGGTCCCGCATTAGGACCACCAAACTAGGAATGAGGTCCTAAGCCAAGATGGATGGTATTTCAGCACCTCCTACATTTTTAATTGAATGCGGGAACCTGTTTTGGACTGGTATCAGTGGAAAGATGGTTTGGAAGCTTATATTGATGTTATTGGTGATGATATGTATAAAGACAAACACAAGTTTGCAATTTTAAAACACTGTTTAGGTGTGGAAGGTGTGCATATTTTAAACCATTTCCCTCCATTGATAACTGAGGAAGAAGAAATTGATGTGTATGAAGTGGCTATAAAAAATAGATTTACAGTGAAAAAAAAAAATTACGAAGTAGTAGGACGTCATACATTTTTAAGTAGAAGTCAATTACCTAATCAGATGACTAATTAATTTGTTAATGATCTAAACATTTTATCTTCCAAACATAACTATGGGTCATTCAGGGATCTTTTAGTGGATGATTTAACTTTGGAAAAAGCTACTGATATTGCTCATCAATATGAAGAGTTGAAGCGAGGTATGAAACAGTTAAATCTAAATAAAACTGAAGTGGTACTGGTAGTGAGAAAGAATGAATCTGGAAAGAAAAAGAAGAGGTCTACAGATAAAATCAAAGTATCACCTGGAAATATGTATAAGAAGGATTATACTTGTTTCAGATGTGAGTTGTCTGGGCATTTCACCAATGACAAGATGTGTCCTGCTATAGAATAAATTTGTAGAATTTGTAAATCTAAAGCACATTTTGCCAGAGTGTGTAAAAGGGTAGTAGCAAATCAGGATTTTCCAATTAAAGTAGGTAATAACCAAATTAATCAAATCGGAACTGAAAGTGATAATGATACTCAGAAGAATTTATTTTGGGTGTGTATGAACTAGGCCAAATGGGTAAAGATGCTCCATTCTGTGAAGTTTTAATTGGAGAAAAGAATATTGAGGCAATGGCTAATTCAGGTGCTAGGCACATATTAATTGGTGATGATTTACTTCCATTATTTCCTAATATGATATTATTACCAGCAGATATAAAGTTAGTGGGCTTCTCAGTTACAAAGGAAAATATATTGATACTAAGATTTATGTAGCTATAGAAGGTGCATGTCTTTTGGGATGGTTACAACAGAGAGATTTCATGATAACATTAGACCCCAATCGCCCTAATCAGGTATCGGGATATAATGATATCGTGTCACAAGCAATTGATCAAAAAGCATTGAATGAGGCAGAATATTTTCCAAATGTATTTTCTTCTGGTTTGGGATTGCTAAAAAGTGATGTTCACAAAATTATTTTAAAAGAAAAGGTAATTCCAAAAGTTCATAAAGTTCTTAATGTTCCAATATCAATGCGGAATGTGTTGAAGGAGGAATTGAAGAGGCTGTCTGATTTGGGCATTATGGAAGAAATTGAAACATCTGATTGGTTATCACCAGTTGTGGTTGTGCACAAACCAAATATGAAAACAAGGCTTTCTGTCAATTTAAGGGATTTAAAAGATTGTGCATGGGTAGATTGCCTTCCCTTGCCCAATATTAAGGAAATGTTCTCTTTGCTGAGTGCTGCAACAGTATTTTCTACTTTAGATCAAATGCTTATCATCAAATAGCTTTCCATGATGACAGCCGGCATTATACATCATTTATAACCCTTGAGGGTGCATATCGGTACAAAAGGATGCCATTTGGATTAATTTCAGCATTTGCAGTTTTTCAAACAATAATACATAAACTGTTTAAGGAAGAACAAAATGTAGTATATTTTGAAGACAATATATTAGTTTGGGGAAAAACAAACAAATAACATACTGAAACATTACACAAAGTTCTGTCAATTCTTGAAAGGGATAGTTGGACTTTAAGCTTAGTCATGTGCAATTTTTAAATGGATTCAGTAGATTATTTGGGTCATAACATCAGTAAAGATGTTGAGCAAAGTTTAGTTAAAGCTATAGAGAATGCTCCCCACCCAACTGACAAAGATCAACTCAGATCATTTTTGGGACTTGCCAAATATTATGTGAAGTTTATTCCTTTATTTTCTGACAAGACAAGTCAAAAGAGAGAACTAATGGAGAAAAAAACAGAAATGTATTTGGGACAACAAAATGTAAAACAGAATTTAATGTTTTTAAAAAATCTATTCCTAATGCTCATGCTCTTGCATCTTTTGATATGAAATTCAATTCTGTTATTGTGAAGGATGCAAGTAATGTTGGTATTGGAACAGTTCTTTTAAAGGAACATAATGGAAGTTTAGCAGTTGTGGGGCTTTTGCTTCAAAACCATTGAGAAATGCAGAATTAACATATTCTACCTTAGAAAAGGAAACCCTAGCATGTTGGTAGGGAATAGAATACTTTGGAAAATATGTGTATGGTGTACTATTCAAAGTTATGTCAGATCATCATCCATTAGTGGATTTATTTACAGCCAAAGGAGATAAAAGAGCTACTAATACAGTTGCGCATTGGCAATATAAACTACAAGAACTTAATTTCCATATTGAGTTTGTGCCAGGGTCCAGAAATATTTTAGCAGATTGTTTATCTTGTTTACCCACCAGTGATTTAAATGAAACAAATATCAAAGATGATGATTTGGAGAAAGTAATATCCATTTGTGAAATTTCAAGTGGATATTTATCTGAAGATCAATGGAATAAGATGTGTTTGGAAGATTAAGAAATTCAAGAGGCTTGTGAGTACATAAAATCTAGTTGGCCTAGTAAGAAAGAATTAGAAGGAAGTATGTTATCATATTTTAATGTTGCTCAAGCATTATCATAATTGAAAGGTATTTTGCTTTGTGGTGAACAAATGGTGGTCCCACAGAGATTAAGATAGGAAGTTTTAAATAAGTCTCATGAAGAGTATCCAGGGAAGACTTGTATGAAGAGGAAAATCAGAAGTGAATATTGGTGGCGGGGTGTGGATAAATGTATTGAGGATAAGGTGAGGTCTAGCTTAGAATGTTCCATAAGTGACAAAACTCAAAAGAAAATTGTTCATGTAAAAAGAAAAAAACTAAGCCTAATAGGATTTGGGAAAGGATTTCTTTAGATATTGCAGGTCCCAAGTGTTTGTCTAAGTGTCCAGTATACTACATAGTGTTTATAGATCAGATGTCTCAAAGGCAGGTGAAGATTGCAAAACAAGTAACATCTAAATGTGTGATTGATTTTTGGAAGTTTTTTGAAAGGCACAGATTTCCCAAATGTTTGGGAACAGGTAACGGTGTTCAACTTACCTCTAGAGGAATGACATAATTTATATCTAGACATGGTATAGAACATATTAGGACTTCTGTTTATTATGCACAGAGCAATGAAATTGTAGCAAGATGAATTAAGGTGTTGAAGGAAGGGGTACAATTGGCCATGGTTAATGGGAAAAGTTGTTTTTGTACCATTAATAATTTAATATGGCATTATGGTACTATGCCTCAGCTACCTGGTGAGAGAACACCATTTGAAAAAATAAGGGGTAGACCACCCATATGTATCTTAAGACAATATTGGATGTTGACCTAAAAAATGAGACTAGGAGTGGAGAGAAAGGAGAGATGGTTGATAAAAGATTTTGTGAAAATGAGTAAAATCAGCATACAAAAGAAAAAGACTGCGAAAGAATAACTGAATTGAACATTGGAGACAGAGTAAGAATAAATAAATGTAGACTTGTTAAAGCTGGAGAATGTAGGTATTCAGAGGCTATGAAAATCATAAGAATTGGCAATCAGGTAGTAGAATTATCAGATGGAAATGTTTGGAATAAGAGTAAAGTGGTTAAAGTTTAAGAAACAATTGAAGATGACATGGATAATGAAAAAACTGATAAGCAGGTAAAGAGGAACAACAGAATAGACAGTGATGTTACGTGATAATTCTGTTGATAGAAATGAAAACAAGATGTCAGTAAATGATGCCATGATGAAGTAGTTTGAGGGGATGGTTTTACATCAGCCTTCTCAATGCAAAATTTGCAACCTAAAATGGTGTAAAGATTATCACATGAAATAGGAACAATGTAGTGTATAGCAGTTTCATGGGTGTAAATATGTAACATTGCCATTAGTTAACATTCTGTTTGTTAATAATGTTAGGTAATGTATGTATAATTATTTACATGCAAGATATTAAGTGTTTCATGTAATTTGTTTCCTATTTAAAGAGATTAAATATTATTTGTACACATTTGTTGAGGAAGGGGAATGTGTGGTATCCATGGTGTAATGTGGAATCTTGGGGTTGTCATGGCTTGATGTGGGGACACCGAGAGAGAGGGACAGCGGTTGAAGCAAGACAGAGAACAGTTGGCCATGCTTGCTTCAGTGTAAGGAGAAATTATAGTAAAATGAAGAACATATTTTTAAACTCACTTATTCATGTGGAATTGATTATCCTGATGGAGAACACAATACAAGACATCTGCAGGCATCAGGAAAGTGTCAGTCTCTTATCAAGACAGGACTAGGGCTGCTTATGTTCTCAGCAAAGTTTAAATATCCAACGTTATATTAATTTCCACAAATGTTCTGATGCCAAAGGTGTCTTCATATTAGTAAAAGGGCATCATCCAATTAGAATCAATCACCAGACTCCAGGTCACAACAGTTCAACACTTCCCTAAGTCTGTCATAGGAACATCTCCTTTCTATACAATCTCAGTCCATGTTCCTGTACTACAAAACTTTCAAGGCTAAATGGGTATGATTTTCCACAGTTAAACAATAGATTTTTTACAAGTGGGACTTTGCTTCTCATGGGAACGAAATCTGAAGGAAGCCTTCACATTATGAAAAAAAATATTTAACACTTTTACATGAATGCAAAATGCAAGCTCTGTAGGCCTCAGTTATGCTAACACAATAAAGTATAAAATGCAGTGGATTTAACACTTGTTAATAAAACACATATAATATGCAAATTGATAAATTCATCATCAATAATTTTTTATCAATATAAGTAATACATTTCATTTAAATGGAAAGCTTTGTTATTGCATTATATTAGATATAACACAACAGTGCATTTTGCTCATATCTGCATGTATCTTCAAACTCATAAATCACTCATTAATCATTAGAAATTCAATATTGTTTTGATGTACACACTTAGGCCTTCATTTCAAGTCTGACGGTCCTTGGACCGTCAGGTTTGCGGTGGCGGTAGGACCGCCTGGAGTGCAGCGGGGGTGCTGGTGTGCTA
The DNA here is from genome assembly GCF_031143425.1 of Pleurodeles waltl. Lineage (NCBI taxonomy): Eukaryota > Metazoa > Chordata > Amphibia > Caudata > Salamandridae > Pleurodeles > Pleurodeles waltl. The sequence continues at coordinate 455,948,930 of NC_090442.1, forward strand.
TGGTATTGGCCTCGGCCCCACTGGCCCTCGGAGCCGAGATCAATACTGTAGCACTGTTCCCACCCGGCTGACCAGCGGGAACATCATAATACATTGTTCCCTCCAGTCAGCCCAGCGGGAACATCGTAATATGGCTGGGGAGGAGGCAGCTTTGGCGGTTGGAGTATTTTGACTGCCAAAGTCGTAATGAGGCCCTTAGTCTCAAGTCTAAATTACATTTTATCATCAACTTTAACCTTCTAGCATGTAATTTAATCAAAAAGGCACCTATGTCAAACTTTGAAATACAAGCAAATTGCACATTTAAAATGTGTGTTAATGCAGCTTTCTACGTTATATTTTCTCCCATTTACATTCATAGACTTAAACTTGTCACAGTTTAATGACTTTAGTAACACGAGGGACAGAGCTAAAATATATGCTCTATCACACTGCTTCAGGCTTACCTTCGGCTAGCTGCAGAAGGATGGCCAAAACTCTATTAGGGGTCAGGACTCGCCTCTGGAGGATCATATGTGATTCTGTTATTCGCAGTGTACAAAGAGGTTTCAGGGGGAGACCTTTCAATAGAGATGTGGGTGGCGGTTGGAATCTTTCTTGCCGTTTGACATGGATTTTTTTTTTTGAAGAGCAGCGGTGCCATGGTGCTGGTATGGCCTCAGAGTCTTTAAGCCCAATCAGTCATGGTATCCTCACTGATAGATCTCAATCAGAGTTTCCCAGCAAAAAAAGGTTTCCTTTTAGGTCTAGTGCACCCTGGCTTCCATTTCCTGTTCAGTGAGTAGTTAGGTCTCCAAAACCAGTTGCATCATAATGCTTCTGTATAGAGTTTATGTCCTGCAGGTGTTTTGTATGCTTCCTGTGCTGTTTTTGTGTCTGTCTCCAGTATTCCTCCTGTCTCCCTTTCTAGATGATCCTGTCTCATTTTTCTCTTCAGCCTTCATTCAAGCACTCAAGCTTCTCCTTGGCTCTACTGTTGGTTATGTTTCCCTACATTTGGGCCGACTGGCTGGTTGCACCGTTGTCATCTGCTACTCAACTTGTAGGTTTTATATGCCTATGACTTTTGTCTCCAAATTGACAAAATATTTTAGGGGATACTCTCCAACTTCATGTGCCTTCACTAGCAAGCAAAGTGGCAACCAAAAGAGAATGCCTAAGCTTCAAGATCATCTGCTACTCAACTTGTAGGTTTTATATGCCTATGACGTTTGTCTCCAAATTGACTAAATATTTAGGGGATACTCTTCAGCTTCATGTGCCTTCACTAGCAAGCAAAGTGGCAACCAGAAGGGAATGCCTAAGCTTCAAGTTAAAGGAACAGCTGTTGCTTCCTGAAATCATGACATTGGCTTTCACATTTCGAATTATTCCGCATCACTTCTGCCAGTTTCCACAGCCACTGAAACAGAACACAAACCAGTGCCTAATTTTTAGCCCCTTCCTAATTTTCTTTCCCTACACTATTAGCACTTTTTCTGCATTATTCTTTATCTAGTCAGACTTACATTGCTCTGCCTTCTACCGGTAGTTAGGGTTAGGGTACTATGAGCCCTAATATCAGCACAAAAAATGTCCTTAGCCATTTGGGTGGGTAGGAAAACACATAACTGAGATGCATTGAGCCCTTGAAACCGCTGAGACAAAGTTCCATTGCATCTCCTGCACAAATGGAAGCGAAACGCCTGCGGCCTACTGCAGTTTAGCCTTTATTACATAATTCTGATAACCAACAATTCTTTCGTAGGCCAGGCAGCTACCATGATATTCTGGGCCAATGTAAACCAAATTCTTGTAACTATTCTCAATGTAAATTGTATTCCCCATAAATTAAGTCAATGATATTTAGCAGATCAGTAGCAGGTCAACTCTTCCTTCCTCACGGCTGATTAAATAACATCTGAACATTTAATTGGCAATAAAGCAAAGGAATCATTAACCTCCTTACTATGCACAATCTCAACTGAAGATGTTACTGACTTAAGAGCACTTGCAACTATCTCCTAAACTATTTTCTTCTTTACATCAAAAGTGCTCAGCAACTACAATTTATCAATTTCTTTGTTTGTTTGGGGACCAATACTGCCTGGTAAGTCTTCGATCTTAAGAAAGGTACCCTTTTTAAGTCTGGCCGGACAGCATAGCTGTTTGAAATACAAACTGTTACCAATTATTTCAAGTATACATAGAGTAGGCTTTAGCTCCACCCAGAGGAGTATTACAACTCCTGTCATGCAGTTGGCTGTTCTGTCTATTTTTTCCATCTCCCGTGAGGTGCTTGCATTTCAATGCAGAAGGTGATATTTCACATCTCAATAGCAGGGGAGGCTCTTCCGTTAGAGCGAAGGAACGTCACCGCCCCAGCCAGCAGCAGAAGCTGTAAACCTTTCAGAACGAAAGGATAATAAACTGTTCATCATCCTTTCATTCTGAAAGGGGCGGGGATATAGGAGCGACTAGCAATCCTCCTCCTTAGAGTGCAAGTGTGTTTGGTTGACCGTCTTGGGCCGGCCAAACACAAAGCAGAGTTGCCGGGCCGGAGAGAGCATGCACAGGCTCCCAGTCTGCTTGGGAGAGCCCTGGCTGGGCGTTCCCAGCCAATCCTGATGCTGCTCTGAGCGGCGTCAGGATTGGTGCAGGGCAGGCTGAGAGCCTGTGCCTGCAGTGACGATGGAAAGGAGAGCGACGTGGCACGGGTCAGCGGATCAGGTACGTTTAAAACAAATGCTTTTGTTTATTAAATGTACCCCTGCCCCCCCACCCCGCTCACTGCACCCGCCCTGCCCCACCTCTTGTTAGCGTAGCGAGCCGCGACTGCTCAATAGTACACTGGATCATCATACTTTAAAATATTTATTTCATCAAATCAAATCAAATCAAATCATTAACATTTATAAAGCGCGCTACTCACCCGTGCGGGTCTCAAGGCGCTAGGGGGGAAAGGGGGGGTTATCGCTGCTCGAACAGCCAAGTCTTTAGGAGTCTCCGGAAAGCGGAGTGGTCCTGGGTGGTCCTGAGGCTGGTGGGGAGGGAGTTCCAGGTCTTGGCCGCCAGGAAGGAGAAGGATCTCCCACCCGCCATGGAGCGGCGGGTGCGAGGGACGGCAGCAAGTGCGAGGCCAGCGGAGCGGAGGGGGCGGGTGGGGACGTAGAAGCTGAGGCGTCTGTTGAGGTATTCCGGTCCCTTGTTGTGGAGGGCTTTGTGTGCGTGGGTGAGAAGACGGAAGGTGATCCTTTTGCTGACTGGGAGCCAATGCAGGTGTCTCAGGTGTGCGGAGATGTGGCTGTTGCGGGGTACGTCGAGGATGAGGCGGGCCGAGGCGTTTTGGATGCGTTGCAGGCGGTTTTGGAGTTTGGCGGTGGTCCCGGCGTAGAGGGTGTTGCCGTAGTCCAGGCGACTTGTGACAAGGGCGTGGGTCACGGTTTTTCTGGTGTCGGCGGGGATCCAGCGGAAGATCTTGCGGAGCATGCGGAGAGTGAGGAAGCAGGCGGAGGACACGGCGTTGACTTGCTTGGTCATGGTGAGAAGAGGGTCCAAGATGAAGCCGAGGTTGCGGGCGTGGTCTGCGGGGGTCGGTGCGGTGCCGAGGGCCGTGGGCCACCAGGAGTCGTCCAAGGCGGACGGGGTGTTGCCGAGGATGAGGACTTCCGTTTTTTCAGAGTTCAGCTTTAGGCGGCTGAGCCTCATCCAATCTGCGACGTCCTTCATACCCTCTTGTAGGTTGGTCTTGGCGCTGGCGGGGTCCTTGGTGAGGGAGAGTACAAGTTGGGTGTCGTCGGCGTAGGAGGTGATGATGATGTCGTGCTTGCGTACGATGTCGGCGAGGGGGCTCATGTAGACATTGAAGAGTGTCGGGCTGAGCGATGAGCCTTGAGGTACGCCGCAGATGATCTTGGTGGGTTCTGAGCGAAACGGAGGGAGGTAAACTCTTTGGGAGCGGTTAGCGAGGAAGGAGGCGATCCAGTCCAGGGCCTGGCCTTGGATCCCGGTGGAGCGTAGGCGGGTGATTAGGGTGCGGTGACAGACGGTGTCAAAGGCAGCCGAGAGGTCGAGGAGAATGAGGGCGACTGTTTCACCGTTGTCCATCAGGGTTCTGATGTCGTCTGTGACTGAGATGAGGGCGGTTTCCGTGCTGTGGTTGGTTCGGAATCCGGTTTGTGAAGGGTCGAGCAGGTTGTTGTCTTCCAGGAAGGTGGTCAGCTGTTTGTTGACGGTCTTTTCTATTACCTTGGCTGGGAAAGGTAGAAGAGAGATGGGGCGGAAGTTTTCATTTCATAGATGCATCTTACACAGAACAATTGTTTTTGTTTTCTGTTTTCACCACATCAGGTTTCTTAAATATTTTAGTCAGGACTGAGAACGCACGTCAAACATATTGGCTTTGGCAATGTTTGTTATCATTTGTCTGACAGGCACTATCTTATTCACAAATCTGTCCACAAGTTAAAAACAATTTTCAGAAGGCCTCATGACCTACAGGAATAAGAGTCAATGGGCTGCGAAGCTGTCCTCTGCATAGCCATTGCTCCCTTGCCTTCCTGATCCCACACTCGTTATCAATGAAGTAACTGGCAGGCATGGCTATGGAAAGAACTATTGTTGTGGGCTTAAAGGGAACATCCAAATATCCATGCCAAGGATTCTCAGGGCCTCTGGTAAAGATATGTTTTGTTGATTGGGCTCTTTCATTTCCCCAAGCAAAAAAGGGGCATATTTAAGAGCCCCTAGCGCCATTCCCACGCCACATTAGCATCATTTTTGTTATGCTAATGTGGTATTAGATGGCCAAAACCACCACGCTATATTTATAAAGTGGCGCAATGCAAGCATTGCGCCACTTTGTAACCCTTTGTGCTACATTATGCCTGCACAAGCATAATGAATGCAAAGGGGGGATTCCCCCATTAGGGGGTGCCAAAAAAATGGCACAAGGAAATCCAAGAGATTTCCTTGAGCCATTTTTTTCTGCACTTCTAACGCCTGCTCAGAGCAGGCGTTAAAAGAAGGCTTCCATTGCTTACATTGGCCTCTGGGTGCTTTGCAGGATTAGCATCAGAATTGTTTATGCTAATCCTGCAAAGGAGGAGACTAGGGTCAAAAATTCAGGTGCTAGTCCCCTAACAACCTCCACTGTGCGCGTATTTAAATACGCGCACAATGGAGGTCTCCTCAAGACCTGGCTCTTCGACCAGTAGCAGCAATCCCCCCCCCCCTCAGCGCCTTGAAACCCTAACGGGTATGTAGCGCGCTCTATAAATATAGTGATTGATTGATTGATGGTGGCATTAGGGGGACACTAAAGGGTTCAAGAAAAGTGGCACTACACTGTGTGTAGCGCCACTTTTCTTAAATATGCCCCAAAGTGTTTTTCTTAACACATTTAATGCAATCTTTTACTCGCCCAGGGCCATTTATGGTGATGCAGTAAAACCGCTGCCTTCAATTGGCTAATGTAGCAGAAGGCATGATCCCATCAATGTGCTATACCTTTTCCCTTCAGCCGATATCTGCCACTTAACAACCTTCCACAATTTAACCAGTTCATTTCACGCCCCAAAACACCAAATCTCCATAAGCGCTCAATTCCATCAGCAAAAGAAAAAATTAGGAAGTGGATGAATATGGTTTGCTTCTGTCTTTTAAAAACTTCACACCCTATGACTGATGACTGAATTTGCAAGGTAGTGAGAACAAAAAGCTACTTCCTTTGACTAACAGCACCTTTTTTCTGGAAAAGCAAATTAGAAGCCCAGTATACCTCACTCCAGAACTGCCAAATATGTAAAATCTCTATCCAAATTGTGCAATTTAAATCCATGGTATTTTGAGCAGAATATGCAGCTCTTTTTCTTTTAGATAATGAATTGTATCTCAGGTCCTAATTCCAAGGCTGCTCCTGTGCCCGTTTGTAAAGATGCAATAATCTCAGGAAGGTTTGCATGTGCTCTTTCTGGGCAGTATGACAGTATTAGACACCAATAAAATGACAGACCATTGGATTCGCCGTTCAATAGAACCGAGAATGGTGTGATTGCATTGTACCCAGGGTCAGCTTTAGGACTGGTGTCGCCCTGTGCAACAGTTTATTGTGGCGCCACTCACCCCAATACCTCCTCCTCGGTTTCACTCACTACCACCGGCAAATGTGCCCCTCATCTCTCCATCGCTCCCCTTTTACATACATTCATCTGTTTTAAAGCACTTGTAAAGAGTGGCTTTACTAATCCACTCAGCTGGCCACATAAAATGTAGGAGCTCCTAGCGCCATTCTAATGCCACTTTAGCATCATTTTTTAGGCTAATGTAGCATGACGAGGCCAAAAGCGCCATGCCATATTTACAAAGTGGCGCAATACATGCATTGCGCCACTTTGTATCCCTTTGCACTACATTATGCCTGCGCCAGGCATAATGTATGCAAAGATGGCATTCCCCTGTTAGGGGTGACCAAAACAATGGGGCAAAGAAATCTGACAGATTTCTTTGCATCATTTTTTCTGCCACTTTTAACACCTGCTCAGAGCAGGCGTTAAAAGGAGGCATCTGTTGGTTACAATGGGCCTCTGGGAGCTTTGCAGGATTAGCATCAACATTTTTTACGCTAATCCTGCAAAGCGCCGGACTAGCGTATAAAATTCTGACACTAGTCCCCTAACTACCACCATTTTGCGCTGTACTTTAAATACAGCGCACACATGGTGGCGTTAGGGGAGCGCTAATGGGTGCAAGGAAAGTGGTGCAGCACTGTGTGCAGCACCACTTTTTTCAAATATTCCCCCATATGGGGCATATTTTAGAGCCCCTAGTGCCATTCTAACGCCACATTAGTGTCATTTTTTTAAGCTAATGTGGCACTACAAAGCCAAAAACACTGCCATATTTACAAAGTGGCGCAATGCATGCATTGTGCCACTTTGTAACCCATTGCGCTATATTATGCCTGCGCCAAGCATAATGTATGCAAAGGGGGCATCCCACCGTTAGGGAGGCCAAAAAAATGGCGCAAACAAATCTGACAGATCTTTTTGCAACATTCTTTTCCAGCACTTTTAACGCCTGCTCAGAGCAGGCATTAAAAGGAAGCTTCCATTGCTTACAATGGGCCTCTGGGTGCTTTGCAGGATTAGCATCAACATTTTTTATGCTAATCCTGCAAAGCGCCGGACTAGCATATAAAATTCTGTAGCTAGTCCATTAACTACTGCCATGGTGCACCGTATTTTAAATACGATGCACACATGATGGTGTTGGGGGGGCGCTAAGGAGTGCAAGAAAAGTGGCGGACCACTGTGTGCTGCACCACTTTTTTCAAATATTCCCCTTAGAGAGTGCTTAATTTGTAAATAAAAAGGTGACGGTGCCCAAAGCCCTCCTCTTAAACACGGTGCTGCTACAATTAAATGTGTTAACACATAACACAGAGGCAGTGTAATCCTGAAGCCATTTAGGGCCTCTTCAATCCATTTACAGGCACTCCCTGCCCCTTCAGCTCATTCTTGCGGAGTTCTGCTTTTTTCCCCATTGTGACGCTTTCTTGTTTTTCTCTTCCACGGTCTTTCCTATATGTGTCTTTTTCTCGCAGTAAATGTTTGAGGCAGAAAAAAAAGCGCAGGCCCTCAAAAATATGTGCTGGTGCTCCGCACCGGAAACAACAAGCACAAATCAAGCACTGCCATATGGGCATATTTAAGAGCCCCTAGTGCCATTCTAATGCCACATTATTGTTATTTGTTTTACACTAATGTGGCATTAGAAGGCCAAAATCGCTGCACCATATTTACAAAGAGGCACAATGCATGCATTGCGCCACTTTGTAACCCTTTACGCTATATTATGCCTGCACCAGGCATAATGTATGCAAAGGGGACATCCCCCTTTTAGGGGGGCCAAAAAAATTACGCAAAGAAATCTGTCAGATTTCTTTGCGTCATTTTTTTCCGGCACTTTTAATGCCTGCTCACAGCAGGCATTAAAAAGAGGTGTCCATTGGTTAATATGGGCCTCTGGGTGCTTTGCAATTTTTTACGCTAATCCTGCAAAGCGCTGGACTAGCGTAAAAAATTCTGACGCTAGTCCTCTAACTACCGCCATGGTGCGCCGTATTTCACATATGACCCACACATGGTGGTGTTAGGGGGGAGCTAAGGGGTAGAAAAGTGGCGCTGCACTGTATGCAGCACCACTGTATTTACATATGCCCCATAGTTCTGTTTTTTGCAGCAGGCATATTAACCTTCTTTGCTACTTTATGTTGAGTCAAAGCTCAACATATATATATATATATATATATATATATATATATATATATATATATATATATATATATATATTTATAACAGGGGCGTTACTTGCATTACTTGACCAGAAAATTATAGGTTTGCTTACATTATTGGATGTGGATGGTAAAACCTTTGCAAAAGTTCTCTTCCAAGTGCTTGAAAACTAGATAACTGAAAACAACATCATACCCATGTATCAGACCGGGTTTAGATCCAATGCTTCCACTATAGATAATGTACTAGCTCTTTCATGTTTGGGCACCAAGGCACAGAAGCCTTCATCTCCTCTACTTTTCACTTGCTTTATAGACTACAGTGTGGCATTTGGTGGAGTTCAACGCAATAGCCTTTGGAAGAAACTAGCTGCTTGGGGGATACCCAAAACGTTGCTGGCATCCATAACTGCATTATGTTCGAATACATAAGTGCAAATTAAGATATCCCAAATGCATGCAACAAATACAATTTATACAAACACAGGCTTAAAACAAGGCTGTGTCATCGCCTCTACTCTTTTCAATCTTTATACACCCGACCTGGGTGCGGAGTTGCTTAAAGGGAATACATCCCCACCTAAACTGGGTCAGACAATGCTCCCTATAATCCAGTACACTGATAACCTGGTTTTGCTCACCCAGACTCAGATAGTGCTGAAAAGGGGTTTGGATATGCTGCACTGCTATAACCTAAAAAATGCTTTGCAAGCAAAAGTAGCTAAGACTAAGGTTCTGATCTTCAGCTGGCGATTGAAAAAACATCTGATGGAATGGAATCTTGGCCTGCTAAAGATAGAAACAAAACTAAAAATCACTACCTTGTGGTTTGGATATCAGACACCTGTAAAATCTCACACCAGGCAGCGTCATTGGCAGTGAAAGTGGAGAGAACTACCTATGCCCTGTCCAAACTCTACCATTGGCTTAAATCACTGACTGCAGAGGCAATTAGGAAAGTCATCAAGGCCAAACTATTACTAACAATCACCTGCAGCCATCCCGCATATCCTGGCAGGCTCAGCTTGCTACTCGAGAACTGTCATATAAAAGCCTAAGAGAAAATATTTCAGAGTCCCAAATTCAGTAGGCTGGCAGCGATACGCCTGGAATTCAACTTGGTGAGGATGCAGCTAGAATGTAGAAAGGATGTAATCAAGTTCTATCACTGACTTTCCAGGGCCAACACTGACAGCTTGCACTGCTCCATGAAAGTGATCTTTACATATAATTCTAGCAACTGGGTCAAGTATTTAAGGAGTGCTGAGGAACGCTTCGATCTGGCTCCAACTTACGCGCAAGACCCTCTTATAGCGATGGCCCTGCTGAAGAGGACTTTGAAAGAGCAGGCCTTAAGGGAAGGTGATATTGGTTGCATTAGGAATATTAGAGGAGCAGATGGTCTTGCAGAGTCATATGTGGCCACGAGCTACCACCGTACCTAAAAGTGGCATTGGGTGCTCGCGTTTTCCAAAGCATTCTGCGGATGCGGCTCTTCAGTTTTCCTGCTCAGGAGTATAAACGTCATTGGAAGTCTCAACACGGTTTTCAGTAACAATGTGCTTTGTGTAATCATCATTAGGGTGACCACCTGGCATTGATACAAATTCTGGACAGGACTGCAAAAAATTCAGGACAAAGGGTCAAAATTCAGGACAAAAATTCAGGACAAAGGGTCAAAATTCAGGACAAAAATTCAACAACAAACGTCAGTTTACAGACACACGCAGGAGAGGCCATGCCTCACTATGTTGTCAGTACATTTATTCACTCATTTTTAACATAGCACTATTTATTCACTGTGGTCTTTTTGTGATTGCCTCCTGGTATGCTACATTCAGGTGTCACATTACGTCCTTGTTCAGTAGTAAATGAGTGCCCTTCAGTACTGCGGCAATGCCATCCCCCTAACCAAATCTACCAATTCTTTCTTGAAGAGAAAGTAACAGCAATTTTTTGATTGTTTCTGAGCATTTTAAAACCCCTGGCAAACAGTTGGGGAAACATTAGGGTAATTAACTTTCTGCTAGTTTAAACAAATTTAACAAAAATATCTGGCTTACCCCAACCGCCCATTGACTTTCAACTTTAAAAAAAATGAAAGAGGCAGGGCAGAAGGTTAGGGCGACAGTCTCACACCTAATGTCAGGATGTGAGGTACCCACAACTTGTCTGTAGTTTCACAGCACTGGAATGTATGTCAGGGACTCTACATTTATCTTACATGAGTCTACTTTGCACTATATGACACTGCACCACTCTGCATTACTGCACTCTCTGCCACTCTATTGTATGCCACTCTACTCTATGCTACTCTGCCCCAGGCTACTCGACCCCATGCCACTCTATGCCACTGCACTGCGCGCCAATGCACTCTAAACAACTGCACTGTACGCCACTGCCCTCTACTCTGCACCACTGTACTCTACGTCACTGCTCTCTGTGCCACTCTACTCCACTCTACATCACTGCACTGACACTCTACTCTGCAACATTGCACTCTCCGCCACTGTACTGTACACCAATCTACTATGTACTACTGCATTCTACGCCACTGCACTCTATGCCATTGCACTCTATGCCACTCTACTCTGCATCACTCCACTCTACGCGACTGCACTCTACAGCACTATACTCTACTCTGCACTGCACCACTCTACACTACACCACTGCACTATGCTACACGAGTCTACTCTGCCCTCTATGCCACTGCACCACTCTACACTGCTGCACTCTCTGCCACTCTATTGTATGCCACTCTACTCCATTGCACTCTGTGCCACTCTATTCTGTCCCACGCCACTCATGCCACTGCACTCTAAACCACTGCACTCTACGCCAGTGCACTCTAAACAACTGCACTGTACCCTGCACCACTGGGCTCTACGCCACTGCTCCTATGCCGCTCTACTCCACTCCACTCCTCACCACTATGCCACTAACTTTTAGCCATGAACAACAGCCACTCTGGTGTATACCATGGCTAGAACACATTGGCAAAGCCAATAAGTCTTGCATAGACTAGACCTACTGGTTTTGCCAATGTTTGTTAGTTCTATGAGGTACAGAGGCCCCTGAAAGAACTGTGAATATACAAGTCCTTATTTTAAACATGCATTTGACGCCTCGTCAGGGATAGTAAGCACTATATAAATACAATCACATCATATATAGGCTGCTACAAAATGCGCAAATACATTTTTTGTTAAATAAAAAAAGTGCTTCTCAAATACAGATTTGAATAATATAGACTTTATACCTAGTACTAACATTTTTCATAACACTCCATTAAAACCACACACTCCAAAACTCACCTTGGAGCACCATTGCAGTACCTCTCTAAAAAAAAATATATTTGCTATTAGAAAGCTTCAAGTGACTCCTTTGGTTAAAGTGGATGTGGGTTTTCAAGTCCCTTTACATTTGCAGATTTACTAGTTGCCCACATTTGCATTTCTTTAGGGAAGGAGACCCCCTGGCAAGAAAGCCTTATCTTATCTGCCTGCCCCTCCCTCCCTCAGAGCACAGGAGACCCCCTGCCTTCACTGCAGCTGGGGAAGCTAATCTGCCTGTAGTTTCGCCCTGCAGTCCTTTGTCCTTTAGGTGAAAGGCAAAAATTACAGACAAATGCCGTCCGTTAAGCCTTTCATCACGGACAACGGACGGCAGGGTGAAATTACGGACAGTCCGTGAAATTTACGGACGGGTGGTCACCCTATATAATTTCATCTTGTATGTCGTTGTCTGGGATTGGCCTCACAGAGGCGTTTATTATTAAAGCCTGTATTTTTTAAATATAGGTTGAGAACATGCAAAGAGTCCCTGAAGTATATGTTTAGAGCTGTAGTCCCCATGGAGCTTGCCTGCTTCAGGAAATGTTTCGCTGAAGCCGGCAGCTCTTCTGGGAAGTGAGGGATCAGCAAGGGTTAGCGTTTAGGAGGGGCAGCGCTGCCCGAAAAGGAGCCTCATTAATTAAATGTTCAAAAGTTACACATTGTTGATTCTATGGTAAGTCCAAATCTATTACGACTGTACAGAACACCTTTAACTTCCTTACTGCTATTAAATTATATGGCACATGGACAACATACTTTCGCTCTGGTCATGAAGTCATGCATGGGGATTACATGTGTTAATCTTCTTCTATTATTTCTCTTAAGTTATTTCTTCTAAGTATTTCCTGTCAATGCCACATTTAGATAATATGTTAATGAACAATTTTGTTTAGGTTTGCACACAAGACTTTAACTTTCTTGCTGCGATAATATAGTACACAGGTAAAAACATATGTGCACTTGTCTATTAGATGACCTGTAATGATGACAAGCATTTTTTGTCAATATCGCACTAAAATAGCCCATGATAGTAGTGCACTCTTTATATTCTGTTACTGCATGAGGACGATTTGTAATTGGGGTATGCACTTTTTATGCATTTTAAATTATTTTATCTCTTCTAGCACTTTTTGTCAATGGGTAGCTCCTGAATATAGTGCACTGTTTTTATTATCTTACTGTAAGTGGATGATTTGTAATGATGGTATGTACTTTATAATTTAATATATAGGCAGACGCTGACTCGTTATGATGAAATGTAGAATTTCTTCGCCAATATCGCAATATGTGAATTCTTAATACCAGCATATTTCTTAACATTGTATAATTTATTGTTAGTAGATGAGTCGCACCGAAAACATGCATATATACTGTTCTATACATAGGCTGTTGATGATTTGGGACGTGGGAATGCACCATCGGTTGCATATTTGATACATACATTTTTTCAGATTTTTATCTTTGTAACTTATGTGTAATGTTGCAATGATTTTAAGTAATCATGCAATAAAGTTATATATATATGTGTATGTATATATATATATGCTTTTATATTCGCAAAGCCGCAGTGCACAGTTTCCTCGTAACTAATTTTATTGAAAATGTTGTAGTTATAATTTTAATGATGCAATAGAAGATGTCATGACTCATATGAGATACGGTGTAATTAGCAGTGCATGGTGAGGGTGCAAGTTATAGTTACCTTAAGGCATGAGTTATAGTTACTTGAATTAACTCTAACTATAACTGCTGAATTTCTTTGGTTTTGTACATTTGAAATGGAAGCCTAACTATAGAGTCCCTGTAACCGTTGTTTTTTTAAGTGAATTTATATGTGTTTTTAAATTCTAATTCCTAACTATAACATCCATGTAGGCTTTGTATTTTTAGTGAATTTCTACGTTTTTTTCATTCTATTTCTGAACTATAATTTCTGTTTAACCTTCTGTATTTTCAGTGAATTTCTAGTTTTTTAAATAACTTTAAGTAAGATGCCCATCACAATACACGGTGTGGGGGTGGGGAGTTGGACGCAGGGTCTGTCCTGGCATTGTGCTACTCCCACCCAAGCTTGCTGCTCCTGCCCACCAGCTCCTCGTCATCCATTTTCCAAGTCCAGGCCCCTGCTCCCTCTTTACAGCCCTGTGCCGCAGTTGTTCTTCCACTGCCCTTCCCATCTGCCTTAAACAGTTAGCTTTCTGCCACAGCCACCTCCTCCCTACCCTCTGCTGTCCATGTCCATGCCCCATCCCCCTCCCTCCTGCCCTACATGATCTGATGTGCAGCCACTGCTTCCTCCCGCCTGCCCTTTATTGACCTTTATGCTGCAACTTTAACTCCTGTCTGTCCAATATTATCAGCTTGTTATCCTTTTCTCCTCTCCCTCTGCTCTCTGCTGTCCATGTGCATGGCCATGTCCGCTTTCCATGGGCCGTTGTGCTGCACTCCTGTCCCGCTTGCCCTGTGTGATGTATTCTGCTGCTGCAACCCCTGATGCCTGCCCTGTAAGGTCAGTTTGGTGCCCCTGCCCATCTCCCTCCTTCCTTTGGTTATCTGACTCCATCTCTCTACCTCATTCTTCCTGCCCTCCATGATCCAATGTACCATACTTGCCAACATTTTAAACTTTGTAAGTGGGAGATTTTGAAAAGGAAAATGCTGAGGAATTGATTTCCCCATTGACTTACATTAAAAAAAGAGGATATTTTAGGCAGGAGGCAGATAAAATAAAGCCCTTTTGAGCTTAAAAAAATCAGGAGTCGCTAGTCTGACTTGGGTCTTTTCCGTTTGCAAGAATGGTTGTACTGCCACTGCCTTTTCCTTCTGCCCTCAATGGTCTGTTATATTGCCACAGCCTCTGTTACCTGTCCTGCATTGTTGGTTTGTTGTCCCTGCCACCATTTCCCCTGCTCTTCATGATCCATTGTGCTGCCACTGCCCCTCCCTCCTGCCCAGCATGGTCAAGTTGTTTCCTCTGCACCCTCCTCCCTGCCCTCAATTACCTGAGTCCGTCACCCTGACCTCTACACAGTATGCTAATGAACAATTAGATTGGTAACATTCCACATTTATTACAAAAGTGTGACAAACCTGACGTCATCTTGATGAAACCAAAACTGAAATATCTAAATTATAAAAATGAGAGAGTATTATCCACATAGAAATGACGGTTAGTGCTGTAAAAAACTAAAATGAGGACATATCTTCTGAGATCTCAAATAGCGACAAAGCACTTTTGAATTATTTGCTATCTTTATGTTTTTTATCCAGTTGATCGCTTGATTATTTGTTACACTTTGGGGAAAGGATGTGGTGTCATGAGCAGAGCTGCAGACATTGCAACTAGGGAACTTGGTTCGAGTTTCAGCATCTGTAATGCTATCTGTGTTTTGCCCCCAACTCCATTTTGACCACTGACTCAATTTTGTGCTTAGCTTAGCTTCAATCACCATCATATTGGTGGTGCAGGTATTTTTCCACACACAACCTGTGCAACATGTTCTTCTCTCCTCTCGCTCTTTCGCACCAAGGCAGGGACATAACACAGAGGAGTGAGGGAGAGATAAGGATGTACCAGAGAATGTTTATATTATGGCAGGGAACAGTTCGGCCTTCGGCGCACCTTGGGATGTGGCCAATCTCTAAATGTGCTCTTTCAATACTGACCTGGTACAGCCAGAGTTTGAACAACAACTTACGGTATAGGAGGGGAAATTTCTAGAATTCTCATCTCCAGCTTGCTTGGATCCCATTGTGCGTAGTTTTCTCTTTTCGCAGTCGTTTGGGTTCACGACTTGAAGCTGACAAAGAGATGACATCTATGTCAAGCCCCATGGTGAGGCATTTTTAATTCCTATTTTTAGCTTTGCGTTGTGCATGAATATATAATCACTATATATAAATATATTATCCATGGTCGAAGCAGTATATTTTCTTTGTTTTCTTCTATGATCATGACTATTCTACTTCTGTGATTATTTTCAGAAGTGCACTTGTGTTGCTGCATTTGACTTAAACACTCACATTATGCTTTCCCTGTACAACCCTTGAGAAGTGCCTTAATACATTCATTACTCAGACTAAGAATGCTGCATCCTTGGCATTCCTTTCATTTTGTCTCCCCTCAGTCTGAAGTACAGCAAAACAGTGTCTGCTCAACATCCTGTGATTTTTGGCAAATCACTTAATCTACCCATGCCTAAAAACAAAATGTGTCCTTGTGTAACATAACTGATGCTCAAGTAAACCACTCCAATACCTTTGGGTCAAGTCTGTGCTATATAAAACTGCAAAAAAAACAAAAAAATGAGGGCTTAATTAATAAGGTTTTAGAGCAGAGCAGCACCACAAGGATTCTTGCTGTGCTGACCTGTGTCAAAAGAAAAGGGCAGGAATGCACCCTATCTATGAGATATGGCCTTTCCCTATACTTTCCCCCTGCTTTGGCACACAATTGGCTGCCATGCACCAATGCAGGCACCCTTGCACAGTTGTGCAAGGGTGTCTGCATTGTAGGAATGATTGTTTTGTGCAGAAAGGGACACCTTCCTGCACAAAAACAATTACTGTAGGCAATTTCCTCTTATTATGTGTGCTGCAGAATGCATCACACACAGCAAGAGGAAATAATGAGGAGAAATAACGTTATTTCTCCTTGTTGTGCATCCCTTATGCTTCCCCTGGGAGACGTAGGCTTTTAATGCATTCCCAGGTTTCGTATTCTTGTAAATCTGGGAGTGGGTAAAAACCCATGGGTTTTGCATGGGAACACCCACTGCAACACCCATGTAACGCCACTTTGACTTAGAGTAAGGCCACACAGCAACTTGAGCTACTTTGCCTTTCTACATATCTACAAGTCCATGAAAAGCCATTTTGCGTGGCCTTGTAGATATGGGCCTGTGCTGGTGGTGCATCCCAAGCTGCACCCCGCAGCGCAAGCCGCTTGTAAATAAGCCCCTCAGTGTTTTGCACACTTCTTTCACTGGACTATACTTAGGCTACATTTGAGTGATATTTGTGCTACATTTGGACTCTTTTTTCTCTGGTGGCCAGCTTGTGAGACTTATTTGTTACAAAGCTCCCTAATTTCCTCATTTACTACAGTATCCTCACTAGAAAATGGTTTCAGTTTTCCAGTTAGATTCCATCAAGATGGCATTCAGATGTGCCACACTTTTGACATATATTCAGAATGTTAGCACTCTAGTTGCACATTAAAGCTCTGTTGAGAATCTGCTGATCACTTGTGAGTTAACTGGCAGCCTGCTACTGGTGTTAAAAGTGCATGTCTAAGTCTGCTTATCCAAATGAGGAAGATCTTTGCGAACTCACTTAAAACATGTCCTAAGTTTTCTTTCTACCATAGTTTCTATGACAAAATGAACCCCTTCATTTTGTTCCTATCTAAATTAAATGTATCAAATTTTACCAGTTTGATTCAATCAAGTTGGCTTCAGGTGTGCTGCACTTTTGTAATAAGTAACACTGTTAACTCTCTAGCTGTTCTTTAGAACACTCTGGGCGGCTGCAGTAGAATACAAGGGAATCTACTGACAGGCTGCTCCTGTTGAAAGTACACATTTTACTGAAAATGTTAGACTTCATTCTCATATGACTGAGAAATATAGTGTGAATCTACAGAACATATGCTCTAATTTTAGCTTCTGGAATACCTTCCATGACCTCTATGAGCAAATGAGAAATTTTCCAGATAACAAGAAGAAAAGTTTCAAATCAATTAAGGACACGGAGGCGTGGACTATGAGTCCTTTCTCTACTTTTATTCTTAGAGCAAGTTCAAAATTCAAATAAAAAACACATTAATAAACTCTACAACACCCCTGAGTCCAACAACGTAGTCATTGTAAGCATAAACCGATCGCATTATTGTCTGAATGTCCACATAAATGCCTGTTGGGTCCAGTCCTTCCTCTTCTTCAGCGCAGTAAGTTAAGTTCAAGCAGCATCAATCCATTTTAAATTCACCTCCTAGAACATAAGGAGAGTATTAATCATCCACCATCAAATCTAATGAACCTAAGTAAATTTAGCTCTGCACCAAAGATTCACAGTAACCTTACATCTTAATAATACACTTTCAAAAAAGAGACAATAAATGAGAACAAATGGTATCAGGATAGAATAAAATAATTCCAAGATGCTACACATAGCTCCATAAATGTGGAAAAGAATAATATCTGTAAGAATACGGTACTCCTGAAAAATTCCACCCCCTGGTGAATTTCTGATATGATCCTAGAAAAACCAAGGAGAGTATACTGTTGATGTATAGGGACAGTTAATCCTCGCCTCCTTGTCCTTAATGGAATTGAAACTTTCCTTCACATTAGCTAGGTAATTTCTTATTCTTTGTCAGGACCGGAGTCAAGGATTCTGCATATTCAAAGCTTATTCACCACCAGTAATGTGGCCTCATGAATAGGCTTGAAACTTTTTAAAAGTAGATTCTGCTGACCAATCGGCCACATTCATAATATCTTCCAATCAGCCACCTGCCTGTATGGCTTTAGAAGCCATCGATCCTCTGGTGGAATGTGCACCAAAAAGGCGGACATCGATGTCCGCCTCCATCGTAATCTATCGTACCCACCTGACAGTAGTCGGCGAAGCAACTGCCCTGTGTGGTTTCTTGATGGCAATTAACAGTTGTTTCTCACTTGGTGGCCTTATCTCCTCTGTCATCATCTCATACGCCTTAAGGCATCTCACTACACAAAGTTTAGGATGACCTTCAAAACTAGGATATGATACCGACCTGGTAATTGTTTTCGTCCATCTGGAAACAGTAAATGTAACCCCTTCTGGTGTCAAAACCCTTGCTGTGATCTCAGAGGCCCGGACATCTGAAACCCTTTTGCAAGAAATAAGGCACAGTAGCATGGCCAACTTCCCTGATATCTCCTTGCTGGATAAGAACTGATTATCCTGCCACTCTGAAAGGAGACAAATAACCCTACTAACATCCCATAAACCTGAATACCTGGGTTCTGGGGGCCTAGACAATCTGATGCCTTTCAGAAGCTTACACACGCAGGGGTGTTTCACCACGGGGAAATTATTAATGGGAATGTGAACTGCTGATATGGCTGATCTAAAGGAATTAATTGTGTGATACCCCAATCTTGATTGTATAGTTCTGCCAGGAAATTGATTATGTGTGTAAAAGGAGACCCCAAAGATACAGGTGTCTCTCCATACACCAACGGGTCCACCGAATAAAGGTCGATTTATATCTCTTGGTTGTGCCTGGTGCCCGAGACTGTCTGATGAGGTTGTCAGCCTCTTCCGAAAGTTCGATATCCTGCGATTGTCCCCTGAAATCCTCCAGGCCATCAGATTCAGGTGTCTCTCCATCACCAATGGATGTGGATGCCTGGTTGGATCCTGAAGGATCCCTAGCAATGACGGTAGTCTCAATGGCTCCATCCACGAGAGTACCAGGAGCGTAGGGAACCATGCTGGTGATTTCCAGATCGGTGTGACCAGTACAAGAGATGCCTTCTGTCTCTGAACCTGAGCTGCCACTCTGGGAATCAGAAGAAACTGAGGGAAGGCTTTGGCCTGTACCTGTGCCCAGTCCTGCAGGAAGACATCCACTGGTGCTGCTCCTGTGTCCATTCTCCAGCTGAAGTATCTGGGAAGCTGAGCATTCAACCTGGACTCAAAGAGGTCCACACTTCAGAGTCCCCATCGATCCATCAGGGCTCGGAAAATTGGCAGATCTAGTTGCCAGTCACTGGAATCCTTGAGATGTCTGGAGTTGCAATCTGCCACCATGTTTTGAGACCCCGGGGGCTCTCACCTCTTTGTCCAAGGGGTGACATATTTTCCTGGTCACATTCTCGGCCATCTTAGAATCTGGGACCCTCTCCGAAGCCCTAGGGTGGTAGATGTCTTCGGGGTCGAAAATATCAGTGTCCTCATGATCCCTTCATCATAGCCCAAGGTGGTCACAGTTGCCAAGGTCTGCCCGAATCGCACCCCTCATCCGATGAGTCCTCATCATCGGTATCACCCTTCCTGAAATGGGGAGACCCGAAGTCGGGGTCGAATTCCGGGGTGACCTTGAAGCCAGGCTCTCCAGGCAATGCATTCTCCCGGCAAGGTAAAATTTGTAGCATGCGCACACTCTTGCGGAAGGCTTACCATAATTGGTCAAAGCCCTCCAGGTGCCCTGCAACATGCTTTAAGGGCCTGGAAGAGGAAGAGTTAGTCAAGGCACTGGTGCCAGACCCTGTGTCCCCCAGGATTACCAGGGAGTTAAATACCTTGACAATAAGTCTGTCCATCCTATGTTGCAGGGGTGCTAGCACTTTGGCAATTGCCTGTGAGAGAAGCCTGTCCACCCCTGTAGGTAGGTGGAGATGAGGGGGCCATTCCTCCTCTGATGCCAGGTTAGGGGAATAAGAGTGGTCCTCAAAGGAGTCCCTATCTTTTTTCTTTTTTTAGATTGGAGTGAGAGCACTTGTTCAAACGGCCTGTAAACTGTACACTAGGGCAGCCCCCTCCCAGGTGCTCAGCAATATATATATATATATATCTATGTATATAGATATCTATGTATACATTGAGATATATATATATATATATATATATATACATATATATATATATATATATATATATATATATATATATATATATATATATATATATATATGTAGAGAGAGAGAGATAATAGACCAAATGTATTCAATCTAGCCCTAGAGGGTGCTCCACACACAGGCCACTGTCTGTCCCAAATAAGAATATGACCACCAGCCCCTAGAGGGTGTTCTCCTAACAGGCCGTACCTGAATCTTACTATGCTAGTAGCACAATGTCAGCAAGGGTTGGATGGAAGGAAAATTTATCCCACTAGACCCAGAGGACTTTATTTCTTGATTGTTGCTCTCAATCGTGCACTGAAAGTCCATAATGCGTGAGAGAAAATGCCCTTGAAACAGACCATAGCGCGTCTGATCCTCAGTGCGGTGTGAAAGTGCCCCACCTAGAGTACCCGCAAGGTACTTGGGGAGCATTCATGCTGTAGCCTGCCATTCGCTGCTAGGAGGGAAAGACGTTACTCACAGAGAAATAAATTCCATAAATGCCAAGCATTAAAAGACAAGATCATAAGGCAAACCCCCGGCAAACTAACATGGAAAAATGTTAAGGAAGCGATGGATTTAACTGACAAGTCAGCCTGAAGAAAGAGGAAGGACTGGACCGACAGACATTTATATGGACATTCGGACAATAATATGATTGGTTTATGGTTACCATGACTACATTGTTGGAATCATGGGTGATGTAGTGTTTGGTACTGTGTTTTTTTACTTGAAGTTTGAAATTGATGTAACAATAAAAGTGGAGAAAGGACTGCATAATCCTCACCTCCAGTCCTGACATACAATCATGAGAAAACAATTTTCCATCAAACATGAATCATGAAATCCCAGCAGATGGCTTTTTCACAGGGCAAAATCATATTTGATCTCACCACAATTCCTACAATTAGTATGGTACATCAACAAATGATATATGTTGTAACTAACATCTGTTATCACCATTTATACTTTATCCTTTTTGTGATCCCCAAAATCTGCCATTCACTACAATGCATTTCAGTGGGGTTCTATCATGTACATTGGTCCCAAGGTGACTGCCAGCATTCCTGGTTGAAGTGTTGACAGCCAATCAGACCTCACAATGAGATTTGTGGTTAGACTCCGCCCAGATATCTATATCTCTTTGTCCTTTAATAACTCCAAAACTACTGAACAGATTTATACCAAGTAACAAAAAGCACAGTCTGCACACTAAGATTTAGCTTCCTGACAAATTTAGTGTAATTTTGTTCAGTGGTTTGAGGTGTAGTCGGGTCTAAAGACCCTAAAGGAAAATGCACAGGAAAAATGCATTCTGAGCCCCCAATTTTTCTCAACCCCGCTTGATGATTCCCCCCAAACCTTTTAACACCGCAGCTGAACTGACTGTTGTACTAATATTCAAAATTTCATGAAGATTCATCAAAAGGCGCCAAAGTTATTGCCAAACAAAAAATGTTATTTCTATGGAAACTAGGTCCTAGCTTTAACTAGCTACTATATGTATGTATATATATGCATGTATATATATATTGCCTAGTGGCAGGACCACGTTTCTATACGAAATAGATTTTTTGATTTGCTAATAAGCTTTGTGAGATTTGATCAATCTTTATGAAACTTCCCCAAAAGTCTGATCCACCTCAGATTCTTCCTAGATTTAGGGTACTCCATCAAAGAGGGGCCGAGAGAAAGGGTGGGTCCCAAAATTGCATTTTTCCAAAGGAAAACTGAACAGTCATACTGCAAAATAGCTGAACAAAACTACGCCAAATTAGATCTTGATCCTGAAAGCCTGCTTTTTGAGATTTGATAAATGTACTTGTAGTTTTTAAGTAATAAAGGCTCAAAATTTCTGTATGTTTCACGCCGCAGTTCTATCAGAGATCATTGAGCTCCTGCGATTGGCTGGCCACAACCTGAAGCAAAAGTTATACTGTTGCTTTAAACATTTGGTTGTTTTCAGTTACTAGATAGATGATGTCGAGCCGGCATTGCTTTTACCCAGAGGGAGCAGCTACTTATGTTAAGTTATATTCATGTCTATCTATCTATCTATCTATCTATCTATCTATCTATCTATCTATCTATCTATCTATCTATCTATCTATCTATCTATCTTTCTATTTATCTACCTATCCAGCAAGAGATAGAAAACGAGAGAGAGAGAGAGCGAGGCAACATAATGGTAACTCTGTGATATGTTCCAATATTGCTATTGAGGGCTTCTAGTGACATCATAAACCACAAGGCCGAAAGCTAACTGGTTTGTAAATGTCACCAAAATACCAAGCTGACAATATAGTACCATATTTTACATCTAGCGCAATGTGTATTTTTAGATTACATATTGAGTAGTTAGCTTGAAAAAGCTGTTTTATATAAAGGCAGCTAACAATGGGCACTGACTGGAACTGGAATATTTAGGCTTTGTTTAACCTTCGTGAATAAAGTCTTGCTACAAATGGACATTGCTAAGAGCCAGTAGATTTAGTGTGACTGTGGCATGACCCGCATTTTCTCCCCTACCAAATAAGGAAACAAATGCAGGGATTAGAGCTGTGCAGCAAAGTAAAATCACACCAAAGTTACATGTGATAATAATCAGAAGAGGTGTTTCCATGTGCTAAGTAGTCAGGCTTCACTTATCAGGCAATGGGTAAAGTATTTGTGCTACATTTCAAACAGTGAAAACACCACACTAAAAAGCACTACACCTGGCTAGACACATAGAGCATAATTTAATTAACAAAACAATACCAAAACCACAAACATCCAATAAGTAGAAGTCAAGATTTGAATTTTTAAAACAATATACTTAGTTGTGGTGCTTAGAACTTAGAAGCATAAAGTGCCAACCGGGGCTATCTAGTCGAGCTAGACTGTGTCTAATATGAAAATTCAGGCCAACAGCGATAGAGTGCAGGTCAGATTCAGGGACCAGACTTGGCCCGCTGAAACAGTACCTTGGTTCAGTGTTGTGTCCACATCGAGAACAAGATGCGAGGAACAAAGGAGGGGATGCGTTGCATCGATCCCAAAGATGTAGGCGATGCATCATCTTTGAGCCATGCAAAGTCAACGCATCATGCCATCAGCAATGCAGTTTTCTACAATCCTCACAGCAGTGGTGATGCATCAGAGTTGATGGAGATGCACCAGTTCCAAACGCAAAGGAGTCAATGTGTGGATTTTGGACTGGATCAGCACCTTATACCCACTTCCAAGGGTCCAGTACTGGATTGGCACCACTTGGCAGGGCAAGGCTCTTAGATTTCAGAGTCCCAGGGCTGTAGGTAATGAGTTGAAAGTCCTTTGTGTCCCCGATCCAGCAAGTCCTTGGAGTCACTTTGATTCTGGTTTAGAGAGACTCAGATCCGGTCCTTCTCACTACCAGGCAAGGAGGGCAGCAGGTCAGCACATCAGAGCAGGAGTCCAGCAGAATCCAGCAGAGTGACAGTCCTTTCAGAAGCACAGCGGTCCTTCCGGGCAGAGTATTCACAGGTCCAGAAGTGTACTGAGTTGGTGGTGTCTGATGTCCAGTTCCTATATACAGTGGTGCCTTTGAAGTGGGAGAGACTTCAAAGAAAAGCCTTTGAAGTGCACAGAGTCCCTGCCCTTCCCGCCCTGGCTCACGTCTCACTACTGGGGAGTATGCAGACCTTTGTGTGGGGACAGGACATAGCCCATTCAGACATAAGGGTCAGCTCCACCCTCTCATCCTGCCCAGAATGGCCTATCAGGCTGTGAATGGACTATCAGTCACATCAAAGCTCCCTTTCTGTGTGGCTGTCTGCAGGGAATGCATAAAAGCCCAGCTGTCACCTACCCAGACGTGTATTCAGAGACAGACAGAAGGCACCAGTTGGTTAAAGTAAGAAAAATGCTCTCTGGGAAGCATTTTCAGGTCACATAATGAGGTCTGCTTTTCAGGGCGGCATTTTTCCTAGCATTTTAAGGAGCATTGAGAGGGGTGAACTGGTGGCCAAAAACAAGAAGGACTTGTCTGGGTTACAGTACACTAACATTCATTGGCCAAATGGCCCCGTGACTATAACACTCTCCCATTCTAATACCAAACAGATAGAAAGGGGGGCATATTCTGCTACATAGCACCCCAGGCAATGAGTGCTGCACCCTGAGGAATTTGGAGCCCTTCTTAGCACACCGCACTCAGGGCTCCACAGGTCCCCAATTGGTACATGGAGATGGCACGCCTCTCACTAGTTTTCAGTTCTGTACGGTGTTGGGAAGTGCCCTAAAGGTGATGGGTTTAGACCCCTCAGAGTATGGCTCACATTCATTTTGAATTGGGGCTGCCACCACGGCCGCAGGCATGAGGCTAGCCAGGCAGGCAGTGCAAAGGATCGTCAGGTGAGATGGGACTGTCACAAATGCTATGTGAGACTGAATTTATTGTAGCCTCCTCTCTCTGATGCCTGTCTCCAATCACCCCATCCTTTTTCTTTCTATTTCTCCTGTTGACACAGGTAGGTGGTGTGAGGATTTGAGGCAGCAGCTGGATACCTCAGCTCCTCCTGTCCATGTGGAAACAGAGGAGGCTACAGAAGTACTGCTGCTGCGCCACCCATATGTGAGACAGGCATGGGTTTTTCATTCTACAGGTAGCTTCACAGCCATGGCGAAGGAAGCTGGATAGTGGTTGATGTTCTGTAGTCAGGGAGGTTTGTTGCTAATCTGAGAACTGCTTTGGACAATTTGTTGTCCAGATTAGTATTGTGCATGTTGGTAGCAATGACTTAACAGTGATTGGACAGAAAAACTTGATTGAGACGGTTATCTTGGGAACGGACTGGCTCTCAAAGAGGCTCCTAGATTCTGTGCTGGTATGGTGCAACATTGTTCCTAGGTCAAAATGGAGAAGTAGTAAGTCGGTAAAAGCTCTCAATGACTCTGTGAAGTAGGTGAACAACAAGATTGGTAAGCTGTTCAGGTCGGCTAAGTTGCCATCCATAGCCCATGGATGTGTAGAAAAGTCCTCCTTTTTGCCCTGGTCACCCCCAAACTTTTTGGACAGGTACTGGTGGTTACTGACTCTTGGCTGTGCCCTGGGTATTGCTTACAAGTCCCAGGGCCAGTGCTTTGTGTAAAGTGGATATGCAAATTAGGCTAATTATAATTGGCAAAATTAACTTACCTATAAGTCCCTAGTATATGGTAGGGCATGGAGGTTTAGGGACCCCAGCATAGGTAGTGCCCCATGGGTGCACTGCTGAGGTGCCCAGTGTCATGTAAAGGCAGGCCTGCCTTGGTGACTGCTTTTAAATTAAAGATACATGCAAATTCAACTTTGAAATTAAAAGTTGTTCCAAAGCCTTAAACTACCTTATGTTTACATATACGTCACCCCTAAGGTGTGTCTTATGTTCCCCTAGGGCTGGGTGCCATGTAACTATAAGCAGGGACCTTATAAAAATAGTTTTATAAGCCCTGGTGAGGTAAAACAGCCAAATTTGTTTTTCCCTCATTGTAGTGAATGGCCTCCATAGGCTAGACTAGGGAGACTTTATTTTAATTATAAAAATCCCCTTAAGTAACAGATACTACATACTAGTTTGGTATCAAATTAATTGTTATAATAAATCCCACAACTTCCAGTTGTTGGATTTAATATAACCTGTTCAGGTAAAGAGTTTTAAGCTTTACCTGAAAAGTTGCCAACTTCAGCCCTGCAATGTTTTTGCTGATTTGCTCTGATTGGCCAGCCTCTGGCAGCCTGGCCAGGCTGCCTTGATGAGGTGTGAAGTGTCCTGGCTCCACACAAAGAGATGTGCCTGGGGGAGGAGATCTCCCCTCAGCAGATGGGGAAGCAGGAAGGGGGAGGGCTGCCAAACTGGTCTTCAAAGGCAGGAAAGGATATTTGGAGCAACCCAGCAACACCCTCACATCCTGCAAACCCAGACAATTAGGTGTCCCCTTGATTCGATTAGGAGACAGCAGGAGAGGGGTGTGTTTAGGATTTTTTGCCACACCAGTGGATGGGCTCAGCCAGATGTAACCTTTCAAAATCACTTTCAGCCACAATGGATTTTTGAGGAATGTTGCTCCTTGGGATTGATTTTTGCCACACTTCCCAGGAAGTGGTCATCACAGGGGGAAGGACCCTGCCCCTGACTGGAGAACCAGGACCCCCCTGCTTTTCACCCAGGAGCAAGGATAAAACTGGCAGACCTACACCCACACCTCCGATCCCTATCATATTCCAACAAGGAAGAACTACAGAAGAAGAAGAATGACTGCCCTGCTGGACCCCTGGCCCAGCACCTGGACACTGCACTCTGGAGGCCTGCACAAGCTGCATACTTGGGCTTCACCACAAGAGGGACTTTGCCTGGCTTCAACTGGTTCAAGGAGGGACTCCCTGTTTGCTACAGGTGAAAACTTGCTAACTAGAGTCCCGTGCACCAACTCCTGAAGAAACCAACTAGCTGACCACTGTCCAGTGGCAAAAAAGGAGTTTGCGCCAGGTGCATTCTGGGAGTTGTAGTCCACATCCCCAAGGAGCATCTCAGAGCTTCTGGATCCTTGGGGTGAACTGTGGACCTCAAAAGAACCTTAAAAGAACATGTGGAAGAAGATCCAGAGGTTTGGAGAAGTTTGGAGAACTTATGAAAAAAAGCTCCATAGAGGGACTGACCCGCCACGGCAACTCTAGCCGGCTTGCCTCAACCGCGACCCGGCCTGACTTACAGGTTCGTACCGGTGAAGAAAATCTCCAAAAAAGTGACTTCGTCCAAACGTAGGAAGTTGACTGGGACCTCCCAGACAGCGTATCTGAAGAGGGCTCCAAGGATGTCGGATCAAGATTCAAGTTTGCCCCGGTCAAAGGATTTTCACCTCGAAAAAACGACTACTTCCGAAGGTAAAAATCTCCAGCGAGGGCTCCCGCGACGCGTATCCGAGGAAGAGTTCCTGGAGGTCGGATTGGACTGGCAGGTTCGTCCCGCTGAAGAAAATCTCCAGAAAAACGACTAAGTCCTAAGGTAAACTTTGTAGCCAAGCCGGGCTCCATCGCGGTCGGCCTTAAACTTTGACTTTGCCCTGGTCGAGGTGCGACCATATTGGCGCTTATTGTTTCTATGCGCTAGAAAGCAATAATTCTCTAAAAATGTGTATCTCCGGTTCCCCTTATCCAATTTTATTTGTTTTGGTGTCATTTTAAAGCTAAAAATATTTCCTGTTTTTATAAATTGATTTTGGGTTTTTAAACTGTTTTCTGTGTTTTATTTAATTACTGTTTTGTGATATTTGAATGCTTTACGCTTCGTCCAAGCTACCAAGGGTTGAGCTAGGTTTAATTTACTGAGACCTAACTGGACCTAAGTGGAGGTTAGTGGCCTATTGCTAAGTGTAGGTACTTACCTGCCCTTACCATTAACCCATTTTCCAACAGGATGCATTAAGGGTGGACACTCTGTCTTGCAGGATGGGGTCCACTTGTCTAAGACGGGTACCAAAATACTTATTGAAGATTTGCTGGCCTGGTTAGTCCACCTCCTGCAACATGGTGGGAAGAGGGGGCCAGATAGCTAGTGAACTATGCTGGCCTGTGGTGGAATAACAGCGGTGACACTGGACCCTCCAAAGGGTGCTGGAAACAGTCAAAGGAGGTTTGCAGGGGTTCGGGGGGGGGGGTTGAGGCAGTCATTCACACGCCGTCCTTACCTGACAGCCACTAATGAAAGCACAGGTGACACAAGCTAGCGCTGGCCCTTAGGAGAAGGAATTTTGGGTCCCAGGGGTGCCCATGGTAGGTATCCTAACAGGCAAATGAGCCCTTTGCACAGGAACATCGTGGTATGAGAGGTTCGTGGGTGGGTGCCCCCAGAAGGAGGAACCCATCCAAGTTCAGTGTTATTAGACAAGGGGTTTTAGAGGAAGGGACACTGCTACCAGTCATGATCTCACAAATGATTTATTTCAATGGATACACAGGAACAAACTTAGTTAACTAGCCCTGTAAAGGAAAAGACTCAACCTCTGTAAGCAAAGCTGCAGAAATGTTTGGTTACTGTGCATAAAAATGATTGTAAATAAATACGTCTGGGAGTCTTTCGATCCCTAACCCAAAGAATGTGATTGATGGTCTTGTCCACAACCCTTGCATCAGGGAGTGTGGTGTGGTCTGGGCTGGGGTTGGTAAAGGGTGGGTTGGGTCCCAAGGGACATCTGCAACTGCCTGGCCATAGGCGCCTGATTGTTTGAAACACTCTGTGTTAACTGCTGTAGATGTCATCACAGGAGGCCTGTGACTGGTGGGGGCTCACTGTAATCTCAGACCCCAGCCCCATAGGAGCTGTCATTGTCTTTTTTCTCTGTGTGGCCCGTATCCTCAGTGGACTGGGGTCTCTTCTTGTTCTAGTCGATTTAGCTTCTCAACATGCACCAGTATTTTAGATGGGAGTAAATGATTGCCCATTAGCACTCTGATGCTAATATTTGCCTTTAGAAGGCAATTGGAGTCCATTTCTACAATGAATTGATTAAAATTTCAGAGTGTCAAAGAAAAAAAGGATAACAAACTAACAGTTTTCATTTTGTGTTTTACATAGTGGACTAGTATGTTTCAAAATTAGTTACTGCTTGTTTTATATAGAAAATCAAACATAAATCTCACACCGGTTATACTAAATGTGACACCTTAAGCCAGTTCTATATTTTACTGCTTTGGCACTTTAATATTTTGCTCCTGTCATATCCATGGGCTTTGTTGCCTTGTTAGAAAATGCCTATTTTAATGCCTCATTTTTTCGCTGACTGGCATTGCTGGTTTTTGGACTCTGCATACGACATCACTCCTGACCAGTCCCAAGTGCACCAGGTATAAATATTGGAACTACAGACTCTTTAATATACCTCTGGACCTGTGGAAGACTCAGAAGCATTGCTGTGCTGCTCTGCTGCAAAAAGGCCTCCTACTTTGCTGGCCTCCTACTCCAATTTCCTGCTTCCCTAATGCCAGAGTGAAAAGGACTGGTGTCAAGGTCCATGAGCTGGTGCTTCCCATTATTAGCCAGAGTAGGATGGGAGGGCACAGCTATTTCTCACCACGTTGCCATTAGAGGACATGTGCTTTTCTTTTCACTCTGTTGTCCTCTGGTGAGAGGGTTTGTGAATTCCCTTTTCTGAGTCCTTTCCCAATATGAGAGGGACGGGGACCTATTGTGCCATATAGTTGTGTGGTTAGCATTTTACATGTTCATTTGCCAAGATCTTGGTGGGCTACTGCATCTTCAAGGATGCAGCACTGAAGGGATTTAGGGCCATATGTACGAACACTTTTTCCCATAGACACAGAATGGGGAAAAACCTTTGCTACATCTGGCCCTTAATGCGTGCAAGCCTTCTTGCCGCGGCTTGTCATTCTAGCCAGGAGTGGATTCACGTCTTCACAAACCCTGGAGAAGAAATTCTTGGTTCTGCCTCTTCTTTCTCTGTAGGAATCAGCTTGCAGCTCTTTGAAAACAACAGCCTCCACATTGCCTGATGGTAGGACAAACAACCGTGGTGAAGATATTCTATCAGCCTCATACTGATGTGCATATGGGAGCACGGTAATTGTTCTCAAACATGTAAGACGCCGCCATCAAACAAATCTCATGCTTCTTACGATTATTAACCCTCCGCCCCTCAGATATAGCGCACACTTCATGTATATTTGAATATCAGAGCCCGCTTCACGTATAATTGGATTTCAGCGCATGCTCGTCTTTGACCTGGATTCCAGCATATGCAAGACTGTGATTTGCTCAAACAGGGTGTGTACAACTCATCTGGAGTAAATGCATAGGCTGGACTTTTCTTTTTAGTAAAAGCACATGCAAGATTTTTCTGTATACCCTCACATTTATCTGCATATCAGCACTCACCACAAATTAACTTGTTAGGCACATGTTGTGCCCTGCATTATAGTAACAAGGAATCAGTGACTCTTAAAATGATCACTTATAGTTTATTTGCTCCAGTGCTGGGAGAGTGTGAATTCAACAGTCTCAACAGCAGCTTGCCAATGAATATAATAAATTGCTTAATGCTACACAACATAGTTGCTAAGAGGTCAATATGTATATATGTTCCTCTCATTTTGGGTAGTCTCTATTGTATGTGTGTATAAATTTACCCTGTATGTTCATTTATGCAGTCAGAACTCAGCTTCCTGGGTCATTTAAAGAATAAACTATGAGCCTTATTTCATCTCTTCTTCCCAGCATCTTGTATGCGCAACTCAGCGGCATTCAGTTAGACATTTTGTAGTGTCATAGGGTGGGAGGCGCAAAGAACTCGGACACATAGATTTTCTGACCCATATTCTCTTGTTGTTTTAGGGTACCATTGCTATATGTAGAGGTCTTTCAGTTTGAACAACCCAGGACCTCCTCCCCTGTGACCTAGCTTTTCCTTCTTGTGTGTTGCACCCGTCGCGCTTTTCACTGTCTGCTGTGCAGAGAGTGAAAAGCTGTGTGGGGGCCCCCAGGGGACTCATAATCCCCTGGGCAGCGTTGCCCTGGCGGATTAAAACCGCCGGGACCAACGTGGCGGAAAACCGCCGGGACCAACGTGGCGGAAAACCGCTGGTCCCGGTGGTGCGACCGCGGCACTTCCACCGCGGTCGTAATCCCTGAGTTTGCACCGCCAGCCTGTTGGCGGTGAACCTCCAAAACAGCTCCAAGACGTTAATCATATGGTAGTGTGTTCCAAAAGAGGAAACATAACCACTCTCTTGATGTGAGAAAGGGTTATAGTGATATCAGTTAAAGTGGTAGGTAGCACGTTAAACCTCCAAAACAGCTCCAAGACGTTAATCATATGGTAGTGTGTTCCAAAAGAGGAAACATAGCCACTCTCTTGATGTGAGAAAGGGTTATAGTGATATCAGTTAAAGTGGTAGGTAGCAGGTAATTATAGTTAGGACCTAGTTTCCATAGAAAAATCGTTTTGACTTGCCTATATATTTTGCTCCATTTGAATAATCTTCACAAAATGTTCCAATAAATTGTGCCCAAGAATCTTGTTGTGGGTGGGAAGTTTTGGGGTGATCTTTTAAGTGGGGGCCGAAAAAAGGGGGGAGGGTAAAACAAAAGTGCATTTCCCATGTTGATTCCCATAGGAGCTTTGTACACAACTACAGCCCTAACCACTGGACAGAATTACACCAAATTTGGAAGAAAGTTAGCTTTCGGTATGCAGAGTACGCTTAATATTATTTGGTGTAAATCCTTTCAGTAGTTTAAGAGGAATTAAAGGAAAACCACATTTGTATATCTAGAGGCACGAAGGTTTGGCAAATCCTCCTGATTTTGTGCAGAAATCTGATTGGCTGCCAACATTTCAACCAGGAAGTGTCGGCAGCCATTTTAAGACTTGGCACCAGTCGAGTCTCTAAACAAAATGACAAGAATAGGGGGTGCTGTACCGTTACCTTAACCCCTAGCCTTAGTGCAGGGGTTCTCCAGCAACCCCGTCAGGGCAAGAAAGCATTTTGTTCTTAAATCACTGCCAAACACATGAATATTCACAAATTTCACAGTGATTTAAAAGCAAAAGTAAGTAGGTCTCCATGGAGATGCAGGTCCACTTCACAGTGAAGTGCAAGATTTCTCTGATGCACTTTGACATCCCTGCAATACCTAGTAAAAGAGTGGACTTCTCCGTGTCGTCTCTCAGAAGCATCTCTGTTTACAAATCTGAATATAACATAACACATTTATTTGCTTTTTGAGCTCTATTAAGTTACTTTGCAGCTTTTTAAAAACACCTGATTCAACCACCTGTTTTGGGGTGTTAGAATGTTTTTTTTCAGTCAATTAGTCTTAATGACCCGTTGGTATAATTGTCCATGGCTGTCATCCATTTCTTTGAGGTAGATGAAGAATAGAATACAAATGTAATTACTATTTAGGCCCAACAAGGATGAGGGGACAATGAACCCCCTTACCTGAAAAACAGCTTGACTTCAGGATGGAGATAATGTTCCCATCTCCTTCCTTATCAGGTTGACAATGCAATGACTTTCCTATTCACGCTCTACTGAAAATCAATAGCAGTAAATGATACAGAAGAATAATTTGATGACGAGAGCCTTGGCAAAATACTTACATAGCATTTTGTGATTCTGTCATTTTGTGGTTCTGTCATTCAATCCCAAGATGCCAAAGGAAGTGTTGGAAAGTGGATTATTCGTAAGGGCAGGTAAGTACATACACTTAGTAATAGGCCACTAACCTCCACTTAGGTCCAGTTTGGTCTCAATAAATTAAACCCATCTCAACCCTTGGTAGCTTGGCTACAAGTGACAAGGCTTAACTTAGGAGACAATTGTGTAAAGCATTTAAAAATCACAAAACAGTAAATAAGGAAAACACAAAACACAATAAAAATTCAACACAAATTTATGAAAATAGAATATATTTTTATTTTTACAATGACACCAAAATGAATAAAATCGAATAAGGGAAACCGGAGATATTAATTTTCAAAGAATTAATGCTTTTAGCGCTGAGAAACAAAAAGCGCCAATCTGTTCATCTAGTCGCACCTCGACCTGGGCAAAGTCAAAGCTTAAGGCTGACCCTGATCCAACCTCCCTGGGGCCCTTTCACAGGTACGCATTGCGGGAGCCCTCGGTGAAAATTTCTACGTCTGGACTTAGATGATTTTTTTAGATGAAAATCCTTGAACCGGGCTGAACCTGAATCTTGATCCGACGTCCCTGGATCCCTCTTCGGATACACTGCTCAGGAGGTCCAGGTCAACTTTCTATGTTCGGACTTAGGCCCTCATTATGACACTGGTGGTAAATCCTGCTTACCGCCACGCTGATGGCCGCCAACTTACCGCCACGGTGGCAGATATCTGTGCATCATATTATGACACACACACACCCCAATCAGACAGAATACAGCCACATACACAAATCCGCCAGACCAAAGGTCAGTGATAAAGTGGCGGTACCAAAACCTACACCGTTACACCAACAGAACAACGCCCATCACATTATGACCCACCAATCACCACGGCGGACATTCAACTGTGGTAAACCATTGGCAGTACATACCGCTGCGTTCACAATGGACACCCACGTACAAAACAACACTACATTGGACAATTCAAACAACACACACCTGACACCCATTCACACACCACACCCACACCACTATAAAACACATACCCACAGTACCCACACCCCCATACGAATACAAATCATTGGCAGGATACTGACACCAAGACCATTGCGAAAACTAGAGCCACACACCACTCACACCCACACACCCCTCATGCACCCCACTTTACACTCCCGAACACATTACCCAACATACCCTCACCAACACTCATCACATAACACCCATGGCATCACAAAGGCACCTCTGTTTCACTGAGGAGGAGTTAAGGGGCATGGTGGAGGAAATTGTCAGAGTAGAGCCACAGCTATTTGGAGCGCAGGTGCATTAGATATCAATAGCAAGGAAGATGGAGCTATGGCGGAGAATCGTGGACAGGGTCAATGCCGTGGGACAGCACCCCAGAACAAGGGACAACATGAGGAAGAGGTGGAATGACCTATGGGAGATGGTACGCTCCATTGCAGTAAGACACCAGCTCGCTATACAGAGGACTAGCGGTGGACCCCCACCTCCTCCCCCACAACTCACAGCATGGGAGGAGCAGGTACTGGCAATACTGCAACCTGAGGCCCTGGCCGGAGTTGGAGGAGGACTGGACTCTGATAAGTCAACTTTCAACAATTATCACCCCCCATATCTGCATGCCATCATACATCCTCACCCTCACTCGCATCACTCCACTCCATCCCACACACTCCACCATCACATCACACTAATCCCAATGCCAAGCCCTGCATGCTGTACCATTGCATGGACACCCCTCACAGCCCTGCATGGACACTCATCACTAAATCATGCACAGCATAGGTAAACTAACAATCCCACCATACACCAACATACACAAGTAAAAGCTGTCAGGACAACACCAACCATATAGGGGAAGCCAGGAATGTACAATATGTCATACACATGAAGCATAATACATCATTTACATCCCCACAGGTACCCCAGCCAATGTCACTGGAGAGGAGGTGCCATCACTATCCAGTCCCCCAACAGAAGAGGCCCACAGTGATGACAGTAAATCTGGTCTTCAGGATCTGGACAATCTACCTGGCCCATAAGGGACCACTGGACAGCCGGTCACCCAAGCCCAGTCACAGACCACCACAGAGCCTCCCCCATCAGGAACCAACATCACAGCGCCCACCCAGTGTCCCCAAACTTCTGTCCCCACGACACATCAATCAGCAGTCTACCCACCTGTACAGAGACCCCAGGCCACACCTCGCACACAAGACAATCAGGGACCTGTGGTCAGTGGCAGTGGGCACACCGTTCCGGGGACAGAGGCACAGGCCAACAGGGACACTGGGAGGAATGCTGTGCACCAGGGGAAGGACAGGACCAGGGAACCGACTCTCCAGGAGGCACTCTCCGAGATCCTTGGAGCCTACCAACATTCCCAGGACACGATGGGCCAGATCCTAGTCAACGTGCAGGAGAACAGGCAGCTGCAGGAGGGACAGTATCAGGCGATCAGGGAGGACTTGCAGGCCATCAACAACACCTTTATCTCCATAACAGGGGTGCTGGCAGACATGGCCAACATTATGAGGGAGGCAGTGTCACACCAGCGGGCCCCTGCCACTAGCCAGTTATCTGAACAGCCCTCCACTTCTACTATCGCTAGTGGCCAGGAGGGCCCGCAACAGGACCAACAGGCCACCAGCACCCCTCCCCCTGCAAACGTTCCCTACGAACCAGACAGAAGCCAGTGAAACTTGCCAAGATCACCACCAGGAAATGAAACTCTTCTGATTGTCCCCCTTGTGTCCCACTCAGTCACCTTGTCCACCTTGAACTGCTATTGCTCCCCTTCCTATGTCCCCATGGACAATGCACCTGTGCTACAAACAGACTGGAACAATACCCTGGACGTTCCTCCGTCATCACCCCATCCCATTGCCCGTTTCCCTCTATATATTAGCACTACAATAAAAAGCCACAACTTCGAGTATGTCATGTATTTCAAATATGTATTGATTGAAACAGCTACAGCCATTGCCAATGAACTGTACATAGAATGAGCATAGAATTAATGACCTGTAGCTGGCTGTTGTGATCACACCAGAAGTATTTGTCAAATCACCAACATCTGCAAGATGAATACCCAGATGTAACAGTAAGTGGGCAAAGAAATGGGAAATGCCAGCATGCCAATGCCACACAGAATACAACCAAAGTCATAGAAATTTAAAGTTGCACTGTCTCACCTGTGTGTCATTGGAAGTACTGGGGGATCACAGGTGTTCTGTTGTCCACATCCTCATCCTCTGCCTCCTAATCCTCACTGTCCACAGGGTCCACTGCTGACAAAGGGGCATCTCCAGTCCCCTCCTCCTGCAGAAAAGGTACATGTCGTCTGAGGGCCAGGTTGTGCAACATGTAGCATGCCACTGCTATCTGGCAGACCTTCTTAGGTGAGTAGCACAGGGATCCACCTGTCAGATGGATGCACCGGAACCTGGCCTTCAGGAGGCCAAAGGTCCTCTCAATTATCCTTCTGGTTCACCCATGTGCCTCATTATAACGTTCTTCTGCCCTTGTCCTGGCATTCCTCACAGGGGTCAGCAGCCATGATAGGTTTGGGTAACCAGAGTCACCTGCAAATGTTGAGGGAAAACATTTAGCCGCACACTATCCTATATGGCCAACACCATAGGCATACACCAACATATACTGAATGGGAACCAGGGCTCACCTATTAGCCACACACAGTGCCTGTGAAGTTGGGACATCACATTTGGGATGCTGCTTATTCCTCGGGACAAAGGCATCATGCACCGACCCAGGATACTTAGCATTGACGTGGGAGATGTACTGCTCCACCAAGCATACCATCTGCACATTCATGGAGTGGAAACTCTTATGATTCCTGAACACCTGCTCATTCTGGCCGGATGGCACAAATGCAATATGTATTCCGTCAATTGCACCAATTATATTGGGGATATGTCCCATTGCATAGAATCCGGCCTTCGCAGTGGCCAAATCCTCAACCTGGGGGAATGCAATGTAGCTGCACATGGGTTTTATCAGGGCAGACAACACTCTTGTCAGCACATTTGAGAACAGTGGCTGTGACATTCCTGCTGCCAAGCCCACTGTCACTTGGAAAGAACCAGTTGCCAGGAGATGGAGAACTGATAGCACTTGCACAAAAGGGGGGATCCCCGTGGGGTGACGGATAGCAGATATCAGGTCAGGCTCCAATTGGGCACACAGCTCTATGGTTGTGGCCCTGTCCAGTCTATAGGTGAGTATTATGTGCCTGTCCTCCAGTGTAGCCAAGTCCACCAGGGCTCTGTACACGGGGGTATGTCTCCATCTCCGATTCATCTGCAGCAGTAGGCATCTAAGGGACAAAAGAGTGAGGAGGCTGTCACAAACTAAACAATGGACCCACAAAAGCAGTCCGCAATGTGCAAATATGTTGTGGGACAGTGTAATTTGTGAAGTATGTGCCTATTTATCCTGTGACGCAGCATTAATCCATAGGCCTGTGCCCCCCCACCCCTGAAATGGCGTCCGCTTGTCCTGTGTGGAGGGACAGGTGGAAGTGAGGTAATGCCGCTGACATTGTGCGCCGTAGTGGCAGGCGGTCGTGCAATTCCTCATTGGTTATTATTGGGCCCTATAGGGGACAGTGGCCAATGGGGATCTACACCGGTGGTGACAGTGTGCACCACCACGGACGTGAATGTCATTTTCTATCAGCTTCATCACTTGTTTCCTGACCTTCTATAGGAGAGGACCTACATTGCATGTGCTGCTGTGACCTGTGTCTGGAACCTACCGTGGCCCGTGTGACCGGGGAAGGGCCCCAGCCTTCACTTCTGAGGAGTTGGAGCAACTGGTGGATGGGGTTCTACCCCAGTACGGACTGCTTTGTGGCCCTCCAGACCAATAGGTGTGTACACTGTGGGTACAATGCATGTGGCATGAATGCATGGAGTTGTCTGTGTGAAGGCCTCTTGTAAGGGGGGTGGCTGAATGTCCTCTTTGCGGTGTAAATGTTGTGTGCTGGGCTATGTGTGTGCCAATGGTGATGGGAACGGGTATGGTGGGCCATTTGTATTACTGGCTGGACTGTTTGTCTAATGGTGTTCTCCTGTCTGTATTGCCTCTGCAGGTCAACGCCCATCAAAAGAAAGGAATATGGCATGCCATCGCCAAGGACGTGCGGACCCTGGGGGTCTATGGCAGGCAGAACACCCACTGTCGCAAACGGAGGGAGGACCTGAGGCGCTGGGCATGGAAGACTACGGAGGCCCAGCTCAGGATGGCCTTCCAACGAGGAAGGGGTGCCCGTTGGATCCTGACCTCCCTGATGGCCCGCATATTGGCAGTGGCCTACCCTGAGATGTATGGGTGCTTGAGTGCATCACAGCAGCCACAAGGGGGTGAGTACAGTGGTCATCATTGAAGCTCACAGCTCGATTGGTGGTATCCGGGTGGTGGTTGTGTGTCAGTGAGTGCCCCTAGGCCAGGCCAGACAGAGCAGCCTAGGTCCTCTGGTGGCTAAGGGTTTGAGTATGAAATACTGCTTACCTAGCTTGTTAGCATTCACTACTGGTCAGGGCTGCGTGGGTCCCAGGTGTGCTGCAGTTGGCGGTGTGTACCCCTCCTCATTCCTTGTTGAGTAACCATTTCACTGGTAGTGCATTGCATAGTGCGTAGGCCTATTCCCCGTGTGTGAGGGTGTACACCAACGGTGGTGTTGGTGCAGTCGTTGGCCCAGTGTATCCTTTGTCTCTCTCCCCCCTTTCTTGTTTTGTCATCCTGTCCTTATGTGCATTATCATCATCTGGCAGAGGAGCAGAGGCACCGGCGACAGAGGGAGCTGCATCCCACAGGACCCTGGAGGCAGAGTCCACCAACGCTGAGGGAACCAGTTGGATGGAGGGCGAGGGGAGCACCATGGCGGAGACTGGAGGGCGCAATCCAGACTCAGATACCTCCTCTGGTGGGAGCTCCCTGGTGGTGGTGGACACCTCTGTGACCACCCCAGCTGCAGGTACATCCACTACTCCCCTCCCAGTAGCCCCTCTGCAAGTTGCCTGTGCCGGATCACCCAGGAGGCTGGGCATCTCCTTCTCCCCAGGCACCTCAGACCCTGCCCTAGTGAACCCTGCTGCCCTCAACCTCCTGAGATCCATCTCTGTAGGGCAAACAACCATTGTGAATGCCATCCAGGGGCTGGCAGCCCAGATGCAGAAATCTAATGCATTCCTGGAGGGCATTCACAGTGGATTGGTGGCCCAACAGAGATCGATCCAGGCTCTGGCCTCCTCTCCGATGGCAGCCATTGTCCCTGTTTCAACCATCCCCCCTCCAACTTCCACTTCCCAGTCCCATTCTCATCAACCCCAACCCATCCCAAGCACACAGCCAGACGAGCATGCACACAAGACAACACCCAAGAGTGTCACAGGCAAACACAAGCACCACACTTCATCCCACAGGCACTCATACAAACAACATTCATTTGCAGACACAACAACATACACTATTTCCACTGTCTCCTCTCCTCCCCTCCACCTCCCACCCAGTTACGTCCACACTCACACCTGCATGCACTACATCAATATCCACTACCAGCATCATCCCCAAACCCTGCAGAACATACACTTCTTTGGCAGACACCTCCACAACATACATGCATACGTCCCCCGTGTCCTTTCCCACCATGTCTGTCCCCCCTCCTAAACTACACAAACGGAAGCACTCAGACACCCAACAGCCATCCACCTTACAACAGCATACAGTCCATGCACCTGCACCCAAATCAAGCAAACACCTTCAACAACCAGTCCATCATCCTCCACTCCCATTACTCCTCCCTCTTACCACCCCATGTCCCTAAAAAGCTTTTCCTTTCCCAGATTTACCTCTTAGCTACCCCTCCACCCCCCTGTCCTGCACGTTTGGGCAGGGTAGCAAGGATCCAGCCAAGCACCTCAGCCAAATTGTCCACGGGCCCAGTGGTAGCAGCACCTACTCATGGTAGAAAGGATTCCAGGCCATCAATACTGAAGGGGAAGGAGCCGGCAACAGCCACAAAGAAGGGGAAGGAGCCTGCACCAGCCACAAAGAAGGAGAAGCAGCCACAAAGAAGTGGAAGGAGCCTGTAGCAGCCACAAAGAAGGGGAAGGAGCCTGCACCAGCTGCAGAGAAGGGGAAGGAGCCTGCACCAGCAGCTGTCAAAGAGCCTCCACCGCCACCTGTGGTTGTGCAGCCATCAGTGAGTGCAGGGGCTGAGCAGGAGCCTCCCACAACCACCACCACAGTGCAGCCATCAGTGGGTGCAGGGGCTGAGCAGGAGCCTCCCACAACCACCCCGCATTGCAGCCATCACCGCCTGTGGACGCCATATAGTCCAGACTCCAAGGGCTGCTGTGCGGCCTGCCCCCTCCAGAAACAGTGGGCAAGTCACCCACTCAAGAGGTTAGGCCTCGTACTCCCCAGAACCATGAACAGGGCATGTTGCCCCCCTCCAGAACCAGTGGGCAAGTCACCACCCAGAGACTGTGGCCTTGCACTCCCCAGGACCAAGCACAGGGCATGTTGCCCCCTCCAGAACCATTGGGCAAGTCACCCACTCCAGAGACTGTGGCCTTGCACTCCCCAGGACCAAGCACAGGGCATGTTGCCCCCTCCAGAACCAGTGGGCAAGTCACCCACTCCAGAGACTGTGGCTTTGCACTCCCCAGGACCAAGCACAGGGCATGTTGCCAGCTCCAGAACCAGTGGTCTTGTTTCCGCATCCGGCTGAGGTGCCCCCCGAAGGTTCCTGCCTATTTGGCAACTGATGCCCCTGCAGTGTTCTCTCCGTATTGGGGCAGGATTCGAGTGGGGCCTTGGACTTTGCCCTGTGGCCATGTGGGACCTTTGAACTATGGACTGGGCAGTGTCCCTTTTTTGTACACGTGTACAGATTTGTTTAATCTGTAAATCGGATTGTTAAATTTATTGTTGGACTGATTACAATCATTTTCATAAATTCCTGTTGCCTTCGGATTATTCCGCAGATTTTCGTGATCAAATTGTTTTTGTAATGCATATGGTTGTGTGTGTGGTGTGTGTGTGTGTGTCGGGTGTGTGTTGTGCCTGTGTGTGTCACTCTCGTTTTCCTCCCTTCCTCCGTTGTGTGCTAGGCGGCTGTACTCACCGTTGTCGTCCTCGCCAGTGTTGGTGTTCCAGGTAGAACATAACCTAGAAGATCATCGGGAAAACCTGCAGTTCGGGTTCCATGGCGTTGTGTCTTTTCCCTGTGTCCCCAATGGTGAGTCCTTTGGCTTTGGTGGTCTGCTTCCGACAGGCTTTTATTGCGTTGGCACCCCCCCAGAAAAGGTGGCGGATTGCAGGGTCAAAATATGGTGGGCGGTACTTTGTCTTCTGCCTGGCTGTAGGCGGCTACTGCCGTGGTGCCTGTTGTTTCCGCCCTGGCTGTCAGTGTGGCACATTGGCTGTCTATCGGAGATGTCACTGCCATGGTCATAGTTTGGCTGTAGTATTACCGCACTTTATCACCCACCACCAGTGTCGTAATGAGGGCCTTAGTCACTTTTTCGAAGATTTTCCTCAGCGGGACGAACCTGCAAGTCAGGCCGGGTCGCGGGTGAGGCAAGCGGGTTAGAGTTGCTGCAGCGGGTCGGTTCCTCTGTGGAACTTTTTACAAAAAGTTCTCCAATCTTCTCCAAACTTCTAGATCTTCTTCCAGTTGGTCTTTTAAGGTTCTTTTGGAATTCACAGCTCACCCCAAACTCCAAAATGGCTACTGGACATTGGTCAGCTGGTCAGTTTCTTCAGGATCTGAGGCAGGGGACTCTGATTAGCAATTTATCACTTGTAGCACACAGGGAGTCCCTCCATGAACCAGTTGAAGACAGGCAAAATCCTTCTTGTGGTTATGCCCAAGTGCGCAGATGGTGCAGTCCTGACAAATGCAGTGTCCAGGTGCAGGTCCAGCAGGGCAGCCCTTCTTTTTCTGATGTTCTTCCTTGTTGGGATCTGGTAGGGATCTGAAGTGTGAGTGCAGCGCTGCCCTATTTATCCTTGCTCCGGGGTGAAAAACAGGGGGTCCTGGTTCTCCAGTCAGATGCAGGGTCCTTCCCCCTGTGATGACCACTTCCTGAGAAATGTGGAAAAATCAATCCCAGGGACAAACATTCTTCAAAAATCTGTTATGGTTGAAACTGATTTTTGGAGGTGACATCTGGTTGAGCCCACCCACTGGTGTGGCTAAAAATCCTAAATACACCCTCTCCTGCACTCTCCTAATCTAATCAAGAGGGCACCTAATTGTCTGGGGTTGCAGGATGTGAGGGAGATGCTGGGTTGCTCCAAATGTCCTTCCCTGCCTTTGAAGACCAGTTTGGCAGCCCTCCCCTTTCCTGCTTCACCATCTGCTAAGGCAGTTCTCCTCCCTCAGGCACCTCTTTTGTGTTCAGCCCAGGCCATTTCACACCTCATCAAGGCAGCCCGGCCAGCCTGCCAGAGGCTGGCCAATCAGAGAAGGGCACTGCAGAGCTGAAGTTGGCAACTTTTCAGGTAGAGTTTAAAACTCTTTACCTGAACTAGTTATACTAAATACAACAACTGTAAGTTGTGGGACTTATTTTAAAAATTCATTTGATACCAAACTCGATGTATCTGACACTTAAGGGGACTTTGTTAATTAAAATAAAGTCTCCCGATTTTAGCCTATGGAGGTCATTCACTACAGTGAGGGAAAAACAGATTTGGCTGTTTTACCTAACCAGGGCTTGTAAATCTATTTTTATAAGGGCCCTGCTTATAGTTATATGGCACCCAACCCTATGGGCACATAGGGCACACCTTAGGGGTGACCTATATGTAAAAATAAGGTAGTTTAAGACTTTCCTCATTCCTTGAAGGGAAACAGGCCTTTATAACACAATGGTCTTTGCCATGCAGAGATAGTTTGCATTTTGTGACATAAATAATGCTGCCTAAATAAATATCCAACAGAAAATAATACGATAGACAAAGGTCAAATAATGTGTATGTAGGACAAATACTACAAGGTAATAAAAAATACAAATCAATGAGTTCAGTGAATAATGTAAAAATACAAAACACTGAGTTAAGTAATGTACACTGCTTAAGAGCGCATTATGCTAATTATCACATCTAATGAAATTCATTATACATGGTTGTCTTCTTCACCATGTTTAAAAAAATCATAGCATATTATAAGCATTGCAGGATTGTGTGTATGATTGTTGCAAATAAATAGCAACATAACGATTATCTTTCAAAGTTATATTGCAAAATTTGGTACAAGTGGGCAATCAACCTTTCCTTCATGATCAAACCTAAAAAATACATAAACTATTATTGAACCATGGATTATTCATTGTTATCTCATTCTGCTCAAAGCAAAATATTGCATAGCAATTTCACATCATTGATAATGTAAACATGCAAGTGTATTATTAGCATATTTTCAAAATCCACCTTAATTGGCACCACTGATGGCATAGATACACCAGACAAAACCAGACCCTAAATATGCATCTCTATAAATGAGCATGATTAAATAAAATCAAGAGACATACAACATCAGTGAAAATTGATCCAGGGATAAAGAGGCAGGGAGGTTTTCAAAATGCACACATTATTCCTCTTCGGTGTTTAAACTGACTGGAATTTTGCTATTTAGGTTGAAGATGTGGTATGTTTCCAATCTCCTCAGTTGTTGTTCTCTTTTCCCACCTATGATGTTACCAGGCACAGAATCAATGACAAAGTAACTAAGGTCTAGTTCATTGTTTTTGTGTACTTCCTCAAAGTGCCTGGCTACAGGGTAACTGTGGCCCTTATTTTCTTATGGCTCCCATGGCTGATGCACCCCCTCGTTCTGGAGCACTGCGGCACCAGCAAGAGCATGGTTTGTATATATATATATATATATATATATATATATATATATAAATATATATATATATATATGTATATATATATGTGTGTGTGTGTGTATGTGTGTGTGTGTGTAGTAGTTAGAATTAGGATCATGTTTCCATAGGAAATACGTTGTTTGTGTTGCTAATAACTTTGGCTCCTTTTGAAGAATCTCTACGAAATGTTTAAAAAAAAGTGCTACCTTTTGACTATTTTGCGGTCTGTCAAGTGGGAGAGGATAAAAAAAATAGGTGGGTCCCAAAATGCAATATGCACATTCATTTTTCCAAGGAAATTTAGACACCACTATAGCCCAAACTGCTAAACAGACTTAGACTACATTTTAGCAGAAAGATAGAGCTGGTGCAGAAAAAGTGCTGCTTGTGTTGTGTTTAAAATAGGTGCAGTAGTTTTGGAGAAATTAAGGTTATAAAACTGAATATATCAGGCTGCAGAGGATACGCCGAGCCGACATATCTCAAACTGAGATCTGACTGGCTACCACCACCTCAACCAGGAAGTGGTGGCAACCATCTCAGGACTCGAGACTCAGTGCTGTTGGGGACTCCATCCCTAAGGCCCAAAGTATTTGTAAAGGGATAGAGGCATGCAGACCCCCTCCCCAGGCTGCTTTCAGACTAGAAATTCACTGAAAAAAAGGCAAGAAACTATAAATCGTGTCTATATATAACATTAACTCATGCCCTTGTCATGCACTGCTAATTACTCCACATATTACATTACTCATGACATCTTCAATGACATTATTGATAGTATCACTGCCACATTTCCAATGAAATTATTGATGAGAAAACTGTGCATGGCGGGGTGCGAGTTATAG
The DNA here is from genome assembly GCF_031143425.1 of Pleurodeles waltl. NCBI lineage: Eukaryota > Metazoa > Chordata > Amphibia > Caudata > Salamandridae > Pleurodeles > Pleurodeles waltl. Next base: position 455,993,062 of record NC_090442.1, read on the forward strand.
TTACCTTAGGGCATGCGCTATAGTTACTTGAGATAACTTGAACTATAACTGGTGAATTTCTATTGTTTTTAGAGTTTGAAGTTTCAAATTGCTACTGAACATTTCACCTAACTATAACATTACTTTAACCTTTATTTTTTAAGTAAATATATATATATATATATATATATATATATATATATATATATATATATAAAGAGAGAGAGAGAGAGAGAAAGAGAAAGAGATAGCTAGATATTTATATCTATATATAAATATAATAATGTCACTATAACCTTTGTTTTTTCAGTGAGTTTCGAGTTTTTTTTTTTCATTTAAAGTAATATTTTATTACCATACGTTAATCTAAACCCCTGCCCTGCGGCCAGTACCCCTCTCCTCAACTTCACATTGCACACAGCCTTCAGCTGTGAGAGGAGGAGAGTTGGCCTCAGTCAGCCATGCATGGAGAGTGGTTGGCTGCAGCCTTCAGCTGTCCATGGTGTGGGGAGGGTTGAGCCGTTGCCATGCGGCGTCCGATTGGTCTTTGGGCCCTGGAGCCCCTGGGCCGAATACAATTAAACAGGGGAGGGACATGCAGCCCTCCTTCCCAAGCCTTTGGGGTCCCTGTTTTGACTGGTTACACTCCCGTTCCTTGCCCTGAATCTCTATCCCTTGCAGAGGTAATAGGGGTATTAAATTACACAGGTGCCTAATACAGGAGACTTGTGCAGTTTGTGCAACATACTTTGAGCACCAGATATGCTGTCCCTAGGCCATAAGTCCACAGACTATTAAGGGTATCATGGGAAAAGTGCCCAAGAAGCATGATGAAATGGCTTTCTGGCTTGCTTGTAACAGAGACGGGGACAATGGCTGCCATCAGTGCTGAGGCCAGAGTCTGAAAAGCTCGGTGAAGGGCCGTCTGACCAGAATGAATGCCCTCCAGGAATGCATTGGTTTGTTGCAACTGCCTTTCTACACCCTGGATGGCATTCAAAATGGTAGACTGCCCAACAGTGAGGGACCTGAGGAGGTCAATGGCCTCCTCACTGAGGGCAGCAGGGGTGACTGGTGCAGGGCCTGAGGTGCCTGGGGCGAAGGTGATGCCCACCCTCCTGGGTGAGCGGGCACGGGGCAAAGCCTGAGGGGCTGCTGGGAGGCCGGTGCTGGTAGGGGGGGGTGGCAGCTGTACCTGTAGATGCGGGGGGCACAGATGTTGCCGCCACCAGAAGGGAGCTCCTATCAGAGGACGAATCCGTGTGGCTGGTCTCAGCTCCTGTCCCCGCCGTGGAGCGCCCCTCGCCCTCTGTCCCACTGGTGAATTCAGACTCCGTAATGTCGCCCTCCATGGCCATGTGGGATGCAGCTCCCTTGTGCTCCGGTGACACTGCTCCTCCGCCTGATGATGCTAATGCACACAAGAAGAGGGAGACCACAAAAAGGGGGGGAGGGGGAACAGAAGAAAGACATGTTGAGTGCATGGATTACCGCTACCGTTGGCGGACACAACAGACACAGAAGCCCCCTGCACTACGCCGCGCTCTTGGGCTCCACTGTTCAATTCCTGGGAAATGGCCTACAAGGTTATGGACGACATCTGCACACATAGATGACACAGGGGCATGAATAGCTGTACTTGGCACTCTACAGAGGTGGGGTGGGGTGCCACATGGCCTGCCTTACGGGCGGGCCTTGCCTACGGAACTCGCCCTGGCCTAGGGAAACCCACAGCCCTCCTCCCCCACCCAGACACCTCCACTGCGCGCAAAGTCAGCAGAATGAGAGTGTACTCACCCCCTTGTGTCTGCTGTGATGCCCTCAAGCGCCCATCCAACTCCGGGTAGGCCACCGCCAGGATCCTGAACATCAGGGGGGTCATGGTGCAACGGGCACCCCTCCCACGTTGGGAGGCCATCCCCAGCTGAGCCTCCGCCGTCTTCTTGCTCCAGCGGCGAATGTTCTCCCATCTTTTCCAGCAGTGGATGCTTCATCTGTGGTAGACCCCCAGGGTCCGGACGTCCTTGGCGATGGCACGCCAAATATCTTTCTTCTGGTGGGCGCTGACCTACATGAAATGTACAGGGGAAAAAGAGAAGTCATTACCAACTGCACCGTCGAAGTGATTGGCCCCATCCCTACCCTTGCCATGTGGCACATGCATTCACAGTCTTTCATGCACGCAGCACTCTGCCCCCTTCCTTCTTACATCCAGCCCTCTCCACACAGGCATGGCCCATACAACATGCTCCCTGTGTACTTACCTGTTTGTCTGGAGGACCGTAGAGTAGCTGGTACTGGGGGGGGGACCCCGTCCACGAGTTTTTCCAACTCCTCTGATGTGAAGGCAGGGGCCCTTTCCCCAGACGCACAAGCCATTGTCTCTTCCAGACCGAGGTCACAGCAGCACTTGCAGTGTGGGTCCTCTCCTGTCGAAGATCAGGTATCGAGTGATTGAACAGATAGAAAATAGCGGTCACGTCCGCGGCGGTGCGTACCATCACCGTCGGCGTACATCGTCATTGGCTCCTGGGACCCATAGGGTCCAATGTTAACCAATGCAGCATTACGCCGCAGTCTTCGACCGCCTACCGCGACGGTGTACAACGCCAGCGCAGTTACCTCACATCCCATTGTCCCACTTTAGAGGTCAGGCAGCCGCCATTTCAGGGGCCCACATGGCTTCATTTTCAACTGCGTCACACAGACCTAGGCCTAGACTCAACACACATACAGGCCACCTTTTGTGTATGGATGGTGTTCTGTGTAAATTGTGGGTACGTACCTCTGAGTTGGTTGACTCTGTGCTCGCTGTTGTCCTTCATAGGCACCGTCCGCTGGGACATGTGAGGAGATGGCAGCATCCTCCGGTGTACCGACCGTTGGTGGACCTGTCGACAATGGAGGAGCGACATTTGATTATCACCTACAGGCTTGACCGTGCCACAATCCAGGAACTGTGTTCCCAGTTGGAGACAGACCTGATGTTAGCAATCCGCCATCCCACAGGAATCCCCCCTCAAGTGCAGGTGCTGTCAGTGCTCCATTTCCTTGCAAGTGGCTAATTTCAAACAACTGTGGCCATGGCATCAGGGATGTCCCAGCCTATGTTTTCCAACGTATTGTCCAGAGTGTTGTCTGCCCTTCAGAAACACATGCGGAGCTACATTGTTTTCCCTCAGGTGGAGGATTTGCCTACAGTGAAAGGTGATTTCTATGCCCTGGGACATCTCCCCAACATCATAGGTGCCATTGATGGGACCCATGTGGCTTTGGTCCCCCCCCACAGGAGTGAACAGGTGTACAGAAACCGGAAGAGTTATCATTCTATGAATGTACAGATGGTATGTTTGGCAGACCAGTACATCTCCCATGTGAATGCCATGTTCCCTGGCTCAGTGCATGATGCCTACATCCTGTGGAATAGCAGCATCACTTATGTGATGGGTCAACTCCAGAGGCACTGTGTGTGGCTATTAGGTGAGCACCTGGAAGCAAGTCATTGGGAATGGTTGTCTGGGTCTGGGGTTATCCCTACAGGTTAGTGTGTGTCTAACAGTTGTCCCTCGCCATTTGCAGGTGACTTTGGTTACCCCAACCTGTCATGGCTACTGACCCCAGTGAGGAATCCCAGGACAAGGGCAGAGGAACGCTACAATGAGGCCCATGGGCGAACTAGGAGGGTGATCGAGCGGACCTTCGGCCTCCTGAAGGCCAGGTTCAGGTGCCTCCATATGACAGGTGGATCCCTATTCTACTCACCAAAGAAGGTGTGCCAGATCATCGTGGCCTGCTGTATGCTTCACAACTTGGCTTTGCGACGACAGGTGCCTTTTCTGCAGGAGGATGGTCCAGATGGCAGTGTTGTGGCAGCTGTGGAGCCTGTGGAAAGTGATGAGGAGGAAGCAGAGGAAGAAGACATGCACAACAGGGACTCAGTGATCCTGCAATATTTCCAGTGAGACACAGGTAGGAATACAAACCTGCCTACTACATGTACTTCAACACTACTACTTCTCTCCTGTCTGTCATTTTCACCCAGTGTATGGTCACTGAGTTGTCACTTTCCCTTACGATTTCACAGATGTGGGTCCCACTGTGTGACATCTGTCTAGATTCCTCATGGACTAGAGCTGTGTGACATAGGTATGTTGACATTACTATTTTAAAAACATTTTAGCACTATAATTGCTAATACACTATTTCGAAATCACAGACAGACTCCAGATCGTTTTGTGCTTTAGGTGTGTTTATTTAAATGCTCAATATTGGAGGGGGTAGTGAAATGGTGAGGGGTGATGGCGGAGGAGTGTCCATGGCGGAGTCCAGTCTATTGGTCTCACAGATGCATTGCCCATATGGGCATAGGAAGTGGAGCTGGGGCAGTTTAATTATGGACAGGGTGACAAAGTGGGACAGTAGGATGACAATCAGGGTGGTCTCATTTCTTGGCGGGGGTCTTGGCATCATGCTCTGTTTTTGTCCTGGATCTCAGGGACCGTTTGTGGGGTGGTTCTCCCTCTGCAGGGGGTGGGGTACTGGTGTGGTGGTCCTGTGGCGGGGCATCCTGTCCACTAGCGCCGGCGGAGGTGGTGGGCAGTTCATCGTCCATGCTAGTGTCAGGGGCCCCTTGTAGTGCCACAGTGTCCCTCCTGGTGTTGAGTAGTTCCTTCAGCACCCCTACGATGGTGCCCAGGGTGGAGCTGATGGTTCTGAGTTCCTCCCTGAAGCCCATATACTGTTCCTCCTGCATGCGCTGGGTCTCCTGAAACTTGGCCAGTACCGTTGCCATTGTCTCCTGGGAGTGGTGGTAGGCTCCCATGATGGAGGAGAGGGCCTCATGGAGAGTGGGTTCCCTTGGCCTGTCCGCCCCCTGTCGCACAGCAGCCCTCCCAGTTCCCCTGTGTTCCTGGGCCTCCGTCCCCTGGATCGTGTGCCCACTGCCACTGCCCCCAGGTCCCTGTTGTTGTTGGGGTGGTGGGTTAGCCTGGGTTCCCTGTAGTGGTGGACACACTGCTAATTGACGTGTCCTGGGGACAGAGGTATGGGCCCACTTGGTGGGTGCTGTGCTGGTGTTTCCAGAGGGGGGAAGGTCTGTGGTGGCCTGTGCCTGTGTGAGGGGAACCGACTGTCCAGAGGTCCCTGATGGTCCGGGCTGGTCATCTAGATCCAGTTGGACAGAGGTGCTGTCATCACTGTGGGCCTCTTCTGTTGGTGGTGTGGACATGTGTGGACCCTCCTGTCCGGTGACGTTGGGTGGGGGTCCTGCAGGGGTATAAAAGGATGTTTATTAAATCTGTGTGTGTAATGGTGTGCAATGGGTGGGTGACCGTGTACCCCAGTGCTAGCATTCCTGTGTGGGAGCTTGTGGGATGATGGTTTAAGGGGGGTGTATGGGTATGTGCAGTGGGCATGCTTTGGTGATGGGGGTCCATGCTTTGTTGTTGCATGCAGGGCTTGGTGTTGGGATGGGTGGTTTGTGAAGTTGGGACATATGTGAGGAGTTGGGGTGCTGGGGGTGAGGGTGGGGGAATGTGATAGCATGCAGGTAGGGTGGGGGATGTAATAGTAAAGCTTTGACTTACCAGAGTCCATTCCTCCACCTACTCCTGCGAGGCCCTCAGGATGCAGAATCGCCAAGACCTGCTCCTCCCATGTTCTTAGTTGTGGGGGACGAGGTGGGGGTCCGCCGCCAGTCCGCTGAACCACCAGGTAGTGTATTGAGACCACGGAACGCACCTTCCCTGTAGGTCGTTCCACCTCTTCCTGATGTCCTCCCGATTTCTTGGGTGCTGTCCCACTGCTTTGACCCTGTCCACTATTCTTCGCCATAGCTCCATTTTCCTTGCAATTGAGGTGTGCTGCACCTGTGCTCCGAATAGCTGTGGCTCTACCCAGACGATTTCCTCCACCATGACCCTGAGCTCCTCCTCCGAGAACCTGGGGTGTCTTTGCCGTGCCATGGGGTGGTGTAGGTGATGTGTGGGGTGGAGTGTGTGGTGAAAAGTGTGGTGATATGTAGTGGTGTGTTGTGTGAGGTGCGTGGAAGTTGTGTGGGTGATGGTGTTGTGTACCTGTGGATGCTGTTGTTCTTGCTAGTGGTGTCTCTCTCTGTCCTTCTTTCGGAATTTTTTGTCGTGGGGGTTTGTGGGTGATGTGGGTGTGTGTTTTATATTGTATTGGGTGTGTGGGAGTGGTGTGTGTATGTGTATCAGGTGTGTGTATTTTGAATTGTCCAATGTTGTTGTGTTTTGTAAGAGTGTGTGTATTTTGAGCGCGGCGGTGTGTACCGCCAATGGAATACCGCGGTTGAAAGACCGCCGCGTGGATTCGTGTGTCGTGATAGTGTGGGCGTATTTCTGTTGGTGTGATGGTGGAGGTTTTGTTTACGCCAGTTTATCACTGACCTTTGGTGTGGCGGACTTGTGTGGGTGTCTGACTTTTGGCAGATTCCGAAATGTGGGTCATAATAGCTGTGGCGGATTTCCGCGGTCGCGGCGGTGTGTTGGCGGTCTTCTGCACGGCGGTAAGTGGCTTTTACCGCCAATGTTGTAATGACCGCCTATGTGTCATCATTTTGGGAGGGTGCCTCTGGGAGAGGAGTGTTACCTCTTAGGAGCATATTTTCATGCATTTATACCAGCATGCATGGCACACATTAATTGGCTTTCCTCCCTGATGTACAAAACAAACTCACAGCTGCCCCAGCTCTGGATTGAGGACTGAAGTTAATGAGAAAGTTCTCTACAGTTTTCTCCATCATTCTAAGCAACGTAAAGGAAGAGGTTTCAGGTCTGGTTATACATCAGAGCCTGGAAGCCATTTTGGTTCAAAACTGTGAACGGGAACTACCAAAAATAATTGCAGAAGTTTATACATCTGTAGGTAGAGATTCCTTAAATACTCGACCTGTTAAGCCACACTTAAAACCTAAAAATTACACTGTTAAAAAGAAATCTGCAACAGATGGGGAAAAAAACAATAAAGCTAAAAGATTAATTGGATCATCAGCAAGGGTGGTTATAACTTAGGAAACAACAAAAAAAATAAAAAAATCCGAATGGCATCAGTATTCTGATAGCCACTCTTTACGTTCTTTTGAGGACACAAATCAAAAGGATGTGTAACTGATGTCAGTGTAAAGACGGAAGAGAAAGGATTGGACTCTATAAACCCAATAAAAATTAACAAAGTTGCCAGACTTTCTAAATAAGTGCTGATCCAGCTTCAAATCTACCTGCAGAACAGGACTTGGGCAAGAGCACTGCTAGACAGCTCAACATAAGTCACAATGGCACATCAGATGCTTCAGAGGTTTCTGGATGCAGATCCAACTGATGCATTTATACACATCAAGACTCCAGATCAACATTTCAATTCTTCTGATATGGTGTACAACCTAAAAACACAAACTGAAGGTGACATACCACATATTATCAAAATAGTCTTCTGGACAGAACTATCTGATGATTATGACATCATCCTAGCAGAAGAAGATCCGAAGTGTTTTGTTCAGTTATTAGTTGTCATTTCTAACTGTTGGTACTATTGCTTTTACTCTGCATTAACCATATGTTGAAGACCTATCTATATTGACTGCACTATTCAACAGTATTGTACTATATTTTTTCCACTGCCTTTCAACCCCTGCTTTGTATACACACTTTATTAAGATGCACTATAATGAATATGTGCTTAAAGCACAAATGGCAATAAAAACACACTTAAAAAAAATCCTAGCTGAAGCCTGGCCTCCAGTTCTCATTAGGGAAGCATCCAGGGGAGAGGAAGCCATAAGAGCAGCCTTCTCTTCCATAGTACCTGAAGATATCATGGTAAATTATGCCAGTAAATGGGCCTTGAGACAGTCTCCAGCCTTATATATATGCCAAACGGGGTGGGGTGAACATTCTAGTCCGCACGTTATTCCCCTTTGTAGTGAGCCACAAGTACAATACTCTTTAAAATCAGAAGCAAAACATGGTATTAAAGCATTAGACCAGTTGCATCAAGGCATAATAGCGCCTTGACTTTTAATCATGAACACACACCTTTTTCCTGTCTCTAAGCCAGTCAGTTCCTATAGAATAGAATTAGAATATAGAAATCTGAATTTGCAAACTTAAACATATGCAGTAAAAAATGCTAGTTACCAGTCATGACCAGTTATTATGGTTACACCTACATGACCGATAAAATATGACAGACCACCCCATAGCCTACTGGTCTCGCTTGCATTCCCTAGCTGAAGCACGATTTGCTTCCATTAAAAAAATCCTGATGGCTGTGCCCCCTTGGGTGTGGAAAATATATTATTATTGTTTCTTCTGTACTAGCACTAGATACAGTAACAAAGGCAAGCATTCCTAATGCTTGTGCCTTGCACTCAAGATTGGTACAGTGGACCTCTTCTTTACGTGCAGTAGATGTAAAGTTTCAGTATGATCCCTCTCTTCATAACCAAGCTTTTCTTCAATATGAACAGAATACTGTTCTGACTCCAAACACCTTACCTGTTGAGTCTAACTGAAGTGTCTTTTACACAGATGGCTCTGTCCAACCCAAGTTTGGAACTAAATGTAAGTACTCTGCAGCCTGCTCAGCAGTGTAAGGTGTGCTGAAGGATCATGAGTTCATCACACAACACACCCACACCAACCTCAGGTGATTGTACTGCACAACATACAGAATTACTTGTCCTACTACTTGCCTTACAAAAAAATGACTCATTAGCTCCCACACTCATTTTGTTTGACTCAGTCTTCTGTGAGCAAAGTTACAATGTCGATTTGCAACATAGTCAGTTGAATAGATTTAATGATTCAAAGGGAAAGCCTATAAAAAATAAACAGCTTTTGGGGAAAGGTAGGTGTCTCATAAGACAAGGTTCCATTGGTCCATGTGAGGCACACCTTGGGCCATCAGCGTGGTGGTATTCATGATGAAGGGAACTGAGTATCTGACCTAGAGGCAAAAACGTCAATTCAGACTTTCCTAACCAGATCTCAAATGAAGACCGGCACAGATATTTTAACAGCCATAAATGCAACCAAGCAAGTTGGGAAAACTCCCACAGGTTTTCCTCCCAGATACTCCTACTCCCTCAATTCAGAAAACATTCCAGTAGTTATAATACCAGGAGTGGGAGACAGAATAATACCTAATGATCTGTCTATGTTAGAATGAATCAAAGAAGCACACAATGGGTGGACCTCTGCACATGCAGGAATAAATGCATCTGTGGCACTGCTATAGCAAAGATACTGGTGGCCTAGTTTACATAAACAGACTAGGGACTCTGTTGCACAGTGTGCCATTTGTCAGCAGAATAAACCATTCACCATCAAAAGACCCTCTCCAGCTCCCCTAATGACCTCAAATATCCCCTTCTGAGTGATTTATTTGGACCATATTGGTCCCCTAAAATCAGCTAACTGATATAAGTACATATTTGCTAGCTAATGATTCATGTTCTAGGTTCCTATGGGTTTAGCCACAGAAAAATACAAACACTTCAGCAGTCATTCATTTCCTGTGTTTTCCTCCAAGGCTTACAGAGATTCAGGTGGTCATTCCAAGTTTGGCGGTAACCTGACCGCCACGCCAGTGGCAGTGTTGTGACCGCCACCAGGGTGGCAGTGCAGACTGCCAAATAACAAGTAAGACGGTGAACCCAACGCAACACAGACAACTGACCGTCAGTACCACCACCGCCGACGCACAGTATCCGGTGGCAGTGGGCAACTTCAGGCTGGCAAAAACCTATGTGCTGACCACCACATTCCAAGTTGCCACACAGCCAGGATATCCGAGGCGGGCTGGCCACGACAAAAATCCTGGCAGAAACAGAAAGTACAACAGGAGACACCCACCTCCAGGCACGGGATGCGCCTGCAACCGCCATGGCAAACAAACTGCTAGTCTTCCCAGTGTTGTATCTCACCATATACCTTCAGGGCCAGCGACAACGACAAATACGACAACCGCAAGTATGCCTAGCACAGAGTGGAGGAAATGGCAGTGATACACACCCACACATAACATACATTCACGGACAGCGAAGGCCACACACATACAAACGTACTGTAACAGCACACACATCCACACACAAACAGGCACACACAAAATATGTCAAAGCCAAGTAGCCAATACACACACAAAGCCAAGCAGATACACGCCAAACATACAGCACAATGCACACCAACACAGCCATACACGTCCATACACAACACCCCATAATCAGACAATGACAACTAGACCACAAACATCTCAACACAGGCATAGACAGGCACATTGTCAAACACCACACATACACACATACCATAAACTGAATGTAGCAATGACACCCAATCAACAACACAGGTGACACGTCACGTACAACCAACATAAAAGAAAATCCACAGATGCAGCACCATACACACAGACGCACACAACACCCCATACAATCCCACAAGCAAGCAGTCAGACACATAAAAACATGCACATGGCACAACCTATCTACCCAGATCATGCAACAACACAGACACAACCCATACACAGACCAAATACACCGTCATTGCACACAGATGTCATACCATCATGTAGAAGGAAATCAGGACAAGCATCTCAACTTGCCAAGCACAGCAATGTGGGCAGATGTATTTTTTAAAAAAATATATGACAATAAACTATATAAAAAATGTGCTAAATGGCAAGTTCAAAATCCAGTAATGCAGGACACACTGTCCAGATATCATGGCCCCAACTTGACTCCTGACAGCAAATAGGCCTCCCTGGCATAGGGGCATCAATGGGGCAGCCAGGCACCTCAGGGGTTTGTGAGTGGTCGGGGTGGCTTTGATTTGGAAGGGGCATGTCTCGGTTTGGGCTTGGGAGGGGGGACTTTGGCTCTGGGAGGGTTGGATTTTTTGCTGGGTGGAGAAGCAGGGGAAACACCAGAGGGGAAATCCGAGGAGTGGGAGGTAGAAGGGCCTGGTAGAGTCAGGGGGACATGACGTTTAGGGGTAACACGAGGTGGGAGGCGAGTAGGGAAGAGGTCAAGGGCGGCAAGGAAGACTTTCTTAGGTATACTGCGGCGGTCACCTGATTGAGGGTTGGAAGTGGTGGCAGAAGGAGTGCTCGTCTGATGTGTTGGAGTGCTGTACATGGATGCTGGTGTGTGCAATGTGTGCATGTCTGTGGTGGGTGAATGTTGGGTGGGTGAGTGGGTGCATGGGCATTCATTGGGAGGAGGAGGATAGAGATGCAGGGAGAGGGAATGGGAGATGTGTGAGTGATTGTTGGGGTGGTGTGTGCAAGTGAGATGGATGTAATGCAGGTGGCAGAGAAAGTAGTTGTGGTGAGTGCGGATGTGGTGTGTGGGTTGGGTGTCGGTGAGTCTGCTGTTGTGGTGATTGAGGGTATGACAGGAATGATAGCAGGACCAGTGTGTGATGATGCAGTGCTGGCAGGTGTGAGTGGTTATGTGACTGTAAGGGAGGCAGTGTGGGAAGTGTCTGTTGTTGTGTATGCAGATGTGTGTTGTGTGTGTGCATGCCTGCAGGTTTGTTTGTGATGCTTATATCTTTCTTTTCACACCTTGTCTGTTCTAGTTGGTGTATGCTGGTCTGTAGGTGTGCCTTGGACGAGTGTAGGGAGAGGGGTTGTGGATTGGGAGCGTGTAGCTGGAGAGGGGACGGAAGATGAAGGGACACTGGCTGCCGTCAATGAGGAGGCCATATCCTGAAACGATCTTTGTAGGCCAGACAAAGCACAGTGAATGCCTTTCAGGAAACCATTGGACTGCTGCATCTGGTATGCCAGTCCCTGGATGGCATCCACAATTGTTGTCTGCCCCACGGAGATGGACCTCAGGAGGTCAATAGCCTCCTCATTGAGGGCAGCAGGGCTGACTGGGGCAGGGGCAGAGGTGCCTGCGGCGAAGGAAACACCCACCCTCCTGGGTGAGCGGGCACAGGCAACTGGGTGGGGAGCTACAGAGAGGGCGGTGCTGTTAAGGGGGTGGGAGGACAAGGTTCGTGATGGGCTGATCCCAGATGGGTCTGCCACCGCCAGGGAGCTGCCATCCGAGGAGGACTCTGAATCAGATGCGGTGGTTGCTCCAGTCACCCCTGTGGTGCTCTCCTTGCCCACCGTCCCACTGGTTTCCTCTGCTTTGCTGATGCCAGCCTCCTGGGTCCCGTGGGCTGCTGCATCCCCATTCGCCTGTGCCCTTCCTCCTTCACCAGATGATGCTAATGTACACAAGAGAGGGGTGGAGAGAGAAGGAGGGTGGGAGAAACAGAAAGGAAGGAAGTGGTGATTACCCACACATCCCCTTCAAATACAAACAATACATAAATTAGCCCCTTTCGGATGAACAAGAGACCAATTTGTAATCATTAACAATAGAGTCATGCAAGTGATACCCAAACCTATCAACAATTACCTAAAGCCTGCAGCCTATAAACCTGATTGAAAACTACTACATGTCAACTGACTAAATGACTGATCCAAAAATTCAACCTAATAACATACCAAACCCCATGTCAGTCATTACAGGATGAAACAAATCTGAGCTCAGAGGAACTGTGCACACACACTAACTGACAGGAATGTGTGGGGTACATGTGGTACAGAGGTCTATTTATGTTGCAATTGAAGCAATTGTAATGTTAACGAAACATACCTGTCATTAGACAAATACAGTACCAATATGATCACCTTGTACTACTTCAGTACACACAGAGATGGAGGATGCAGCTGTGACATGATAGAACATTTCAGCGACCCATACGTACAGTTGAATGTGTGTCACAGTACCACCACTTCTGTTCCTGCATGGCTCTACATAGCTGATGTGTCACACTTGTACATGATTGGTGTGACAACCAGGACTGTACACTTCCAAAATCTCATCTGACCACGTAAATCCCAAGTCCAGTGAGAGTCACAGTACACAACCATGCAGAAGTCACCTAACAGTCTACACCTACCACCTTATGGCTGCTGTGCTGCCCTCAGGCGACTATTGAACTCTGGGTAGGCAACCACCAGAATGCGGGTCATTAGGGGGTCAGGGTCCGACAGACACCCCTTCCATGTTGGGAGGCCATTCCCAGCTGGGCCTCTGCGGTCTCCTGGGCTCAGCGCCTCAGGTCCTCCCACCGCTTCCTGCAGTGGGTGCTCCACTGGCTATAGACCCCCAGGGTCTGCAATTAATGGGCGATGGCTCTCCATAACCCTTTTTTCTGGTGGGTGCTGACCTGCATTGGAAACATTCTGAAAATGGGGGACATGCTGTAAATTATACCAATACAGCTGCAACGTTTGGCGACACACAACATACACAGACCATGCACACTGCTAATATACCACAAACATCATGTGCATGCAAAACCCCAAATCAGTAATTACATGTCAATGTGCACACACATTCATCCTCAAACACCACCCGAAATGTGAAACAAAGGACATTGTACTGACCTGTTGCTCTGGAGCACCGTACAAGCGCCCATACAGGAGTAGGATCCGTTCCACCAGTTTCTCTAGCTCCTCACTTGTGAAGGCTGCGGCCCTATCCCCTGCAGTGCGTGCCATCGTTGCTTCAAGATTCAGGACACAGCAGCACATGAAGTGGAGGTCTACCTTGCCCGAATGCCAGGAGTCAGGTGAGCTGGCCCATACAAAATGGTGGTTACGACCGCAGCGGTCATGACCACCACGACAACTGCCGCATACGGAATGAGGTCACTTCCATCTGTCCAATGCATGCAGGACAGGTGGATGCCATTTTAGTGTTACATGACTGTCCTGAGTTCACACTGCATCATCACCTGCATATCATCACAAATTCATTTATTTCAGTTACACTTTGTGGATAACCACATATGTAGTGAATGTCAGGTAACATAACCACATTTGTTACTACATTTGTCAGTATTGACAATCCGTATGGTGGAACACATGGAAGGTGTATGTTTACGTGTCCTGTACACGTCCATTGTCACAGGGATTATGTGGCACTGTCTGATTGGGAATGGAGTGTGGAGTAATGTGTCTTCCCACAGTGTGACATCCAAGCTACATGACCAATAATTTGTGATTGTCGTATGTCATACTTGGTGCTCAACATTGTGAGAGGTTCCCAGATTGTTGCTTGTCTCCCTACTGAGATATCGCCAAAATGGAGTGACGAGGAATGCACCAGTTTTCCGGCCACTAGTAGAGCTTGAAACCATGGAAGAGCGCCACTTCATCCTGAACTATCGATTTAACCGTTTGAGCATCAGGGAACTGGTTGCCCAGTTGAAGGCAGACCTCCTGCCGGTTTTGAGAAATCCCCCATGCCATTCCTCCAACAGTCCAGGTGTTGTCAGTCCTGCATTTTCTGACAAGTGGCTCTTTGCAGGTGACTGTGAGACTGGCTTGAGGGATGTCACAGCCCAAGTTCAGTAAGGTGTTGCAGGATATGCTGGATGCCCTACTCAAGCATGTGAACAGATACATCAGATTCCCACAACATGCAGAATTGGCCAATGTCAAAGCAGCCTTCTACAATATATCAAATGTCCCACATGTAATAGGAGACATTGATGGGACTCACATCGCCTTGGTGCCTCTGAGGGCCAATGAACAGGTCTACAGAAACCAGAAGAGTACATATTCACTCAATGTACAAGTGGTGTGTCTTGCAGACGAGTACATAACACATGTAAATGCAAAATTCCCAGGATAAGTACATGAATCCTACATCCTGAGGAACAGCAGTGTTCCTGCATTGATGTCACAGCTATAGGGAGAAAGGGCCTTGCTCATAGGTATGTATACTGCTCTACATGTCAGACGTTTGTACCCCTCCCTATACAGTCTACACTCTGCTTAGCATTGTTACATATAGTCATGTCCTCTTTTCCACACAGGTGACTCCGGATACCCCAACCTGCCCTGGTTCCTGGCTCCTGATACCTGTTAGACATCCAACTACAGGAGGGGAGAACAGGTACAATGAGGCACATGGCCAGATGAGGTAAGTGATTGAGAGGATTTTCTGCCTCTAGAAAGGTAGATTTCATTGCCTCCATGTGTCCAGTGATGCACTACAATACCCACCAGGGAAAGTCTGCAAGATCTTTGTTGCATGCTGCATGCTCCATAATCTGGCCCTCAGAAGGCACATCCCACTGTTGGAGGAGGGGGACATTAAAGCCGGAGCAGTGTTTAGGGCCGGTGACTCTGATGCGGAAGAGGAGGCAGACGAGGATGAGGCACATGACAACAACACCGACCTGATTCGTCACCACTTTCAATGATGTACAGGTATCTGTGATTTGTATGTCAACTGCACTTGGAATATGTATTGTTAATGCCAGTCTGTACCCAGATTTTGCATGCATCAAGGTGTGTGTGGAGACTACAGCCTTCCATCTTATTTTCCGACCCTGAAAGGTAGCTGACTTACCATGAGGGGTAGTCGTAATGCATTGCTGGTAATGATGTGTGGAATGCTGGTGCCATTACAGAACATCCTTATGGTTGTACCAAAGGTCTGAGTCACCAGTCTGCCTGTTTGGGTTAATGTAAGGGGGACTTATCAGTCTTGTCCTGCTGTGTAGGCATGTCATGCTACATTGTCAGCTGCTGTGTGGCAACTACCTGTTCCTGACTACTCAGGGAGGTGGACAGTAGAGGATGTTGCCTATGTGACATCTTACCTGTCCAACACATGTGTGTGAGTGACCGTGCAGACCCTTACATATGTGGTATCATAGCTGCTGGGACAATCATCCTGTGATGGTGTTCAACTGCTGTTGATGTATGACTGTGGATTACATACCTAACAACATTGTGCCTAATTCCATTTCATTTTCCCTCTTCAGGTCACATCTCTGTTTACACTCTGCTTACTGAATTGCCTGTTGGCATCATTGACAGTGGATGTTACAACAATATGGATGTACTTACACACCTGCTGGAGTATCCCACTATATCTGTCACTTTGACATAATTGTTGTGTAGACATGTGTATATATTTGCTGCTTGCAAGCAGAATACTACAAACAATGAAGAGACATGCACCATGACTTGTGATAATTGGTGTTTATTTAGTGTTTAAAGTCAAAGTCCAGAGGAGTGGGTTTATGGTCTAGATGAAGGTCAGAGTGGGTGGTACAGGTGTTTGGTTCACAGGTCCTGTATCCATTTGCCTCGGAAATGATGGGAACTTGGTATTGGACAGTCAACAGGGTGTAGCAGGGGCACATAAGGGTGACAGGGAGAAGAGGGATCACTTCCTGGTGGGGGGATTGATCTTTAACTCAGGTCCTGCCGGATGTCTGGATGGCTGTCCTCTTTTACAGAGGGGAGGGTCCCTCAGCTGCAGGGGTAGGGGTGCTGGTGGCCTGTGGGTCCTCGTGCTGGGCCTCCATTCCAGTAGCAGGTGCCGATGTTGAGGGCAGTGGTGTAGACTGACTACTGGATGGGGCGTGCTGTTAGGTGGAGGATGTCCGCAGGATGTTGTTCAGTTCCTTGATCTCCCCTAATATGAAGACCATGGTGGCATTGAGTGCCTGCCACTGCTGCATGGCCTCCTGGTGGTATTCCCCCTGCAGCCTTTCAGTGCCTTGCAAGGTGGTGAGTATCTGGCCCATCTTGTCCTGGGATTGCTGGTAGGCACCCAGGACTCTGGAGACGGCCTCATGGCCAGTTGTGTCTCGTACCTGCCTCGTCCCTTGGCCCACAATTGCCCTTCCAATGGCCCTTGCACCCTGTGTATGTTCCCCTGGTGCAGTGTGCCCCCTCCCACTAACACCAGTACCGTCATTGTCTTCGGTTTGCACCGTTGACTCCTTTCCCTGTCCTGTGGGGCACACTGATGATTGATGTGACCTTGGGACACAGGTTTACGTAGGTGGGCTCTGCTGTGCAATGGATGCCACAAGGGAGGTTGTTTCAGTTGTGGGCAGGGTGAGGCTGGTGCTGGTGGACTGACCACTCA
The DNA here is from genome assembly GCF_031143425.1 of Pleurodeles waltl. NCBI lineage: Eukaryota > Metazoa > Chordata > Amphibia > Caudata > Salamandridae > Pleurodeles > Pleurodeles waltl. The sequence continues at coordinate 456,010,016 of NC_090442.1, forward strand.
TGGGCCAGGTTTATCATCCATATCCAGACATTCAGGGGATTCCTACACTATTGAACCTGCTTCCAGACCTGGGCTTCCTCTGCTGTGTGGTGGTACTTGGGAGACCCGTGGAATGAGAGTTATTGTGTCACATGATGTAGAAGTGATACACATGGTTGTATGCCATCATTGACTGGATTTGCAGGGCATTATTGACATTGACAGTTACTAGACTGCTGCTTGTGTTTCCATCAGTGGAATGTTGCAATGGTCCTATTTTGGGGAATAGTTTATATTTGTCTTGCTACTGTCATTGTCATGTACTGATGTGCATTCCAAATACATTCTGGTGACGGGGAGTGACATGGTTTAACATGCAAGTGCTGAGATGTGAAGTGGTTGTAGCAGTAATGCAAGAGTAGGGAGTGTTGCATTGTGGTAGTTGTAGTACTTGCTGCAGTGTGGGGTATCCATCCACAAGGTGGGCCTGTGAGGGAATGGTGTCAGTAGGAGCTGTGGCATGCAAGGGTGAGCATTGGGTCCATAGTGGGTTTGTGCACGTTGGGGTGGTGTGATGGGGTGAGAGGGTGGAGTGGGTACATGCTGTGCATGGGTACATGTTGGCCAGGGTATGTAGTTGACTTATCAGTGTCCAGTCCACTAGGTATTCTTGGCAGCCCTTCTGGGTGTAGGATGGCAAAGACCTTTTCCTCCCACGTTGATAATTCTAGTCCTCATGACAGCGATTTGGTGCCTGGAAGCCATGGCCCATACCTTCTCCCGTAGGTTGTTCCACCTCTTCCTAATGTCCTTCCTTGAGAGTGGATGGTTCCCTGCAGCGTTCACCCTGACCACTATCCTCTGCCCTAAGTCGTTTTTCCGGGCATTGGATGTCTGAAGGACCTGTGTTCCAAACAGTTGTGGCTCCACTCTGACGATTTCATCTACCATTACCCCCAGCTCCTCGTCTGTGAATCAGTTTTTTTTTGTTGTTGTGCCATGCTAGTTGCATCGTGGGTAGGGGATGTGTGTGTGCAGGGATGCTGGGTGTACTGTTTGTTGGTGTGAGTTAGGGTAATGGGATGTGCGTGTGGTTTGTGGTGTTTGTGTGCAGTGGTATGTTGTGTGATGCATGTTCAGTGTGATGGTGCCTGTGATATCTAGGTGCAGTGCCTTCTTTCAGTGTGCTCCTGCCTCGCTCTAACAAAGTTTCTTGATGCAAAGTGTTCTGGGTATGTAAGGGGGGCTGTTTTTTAGTGCTGTGGTCAGGTGTGCGTATGTGTATAAGGTGTGGAGAAATGGTATTATCCAATGTGGCATAGTGTTCTGGTGGAGGTGCATTTTTTCTGTGGCGATTCAGATCGCAATTGGAATAGCACCGTGTGGAGACCACGGTGTAGATTTGTGATTCATTATTTGGCTGGCAGGATGTTCTCGCATGGCAGTGCTGGTGGTGCAGACGCTTCCTTCACACCGTCATTTCGGTCGACGGTGTTTTTTGGGTGATTTTTAAGCGGTGTTGTGTTGGTGACTCATAATTGCGGCGGTCTTCAGACCGCCATCACTGGCGGTCTTTCGGCGGACGCCAAAGTCAGAATGAGAACCTATTTCTTTAAAAATTCATATCTCCGGTTCCTCTTATCCAATTTTATTTGTTTTGGTGTAATTTTAAAGATACAAATATAATCTATTTTTATAAATTGGTGTTGAATTTTTATTGTGTTTTGTGTTTTACTTATTCACTGTTTTGTAATTTTTAAATGCTTTACACATTTGTCTCCTAAGTTAAGCCTTGTCGCTCATTGCTAAGCTACCAAGGGTTGAGCTGGGTTTAATATATTGAGACCTAACAGGACATAAGTGGAGGTTAGTGGCCTATTGCTAAGTATAGGTACCTACATGCCCTTACCAGTAATCCACTTTCCAACAAAAGTCAATCATGGTATTTGCATTTGTTGTTCCGTCATACAACCTATATCAAGGAACTTCAAGCATCCTTCTTACACCACCATACACTCCTTACCCCTTTGTTTCACACTTACACGTTCTGTTTTCTCCCTTGTTAATTTATGTTATATCCATTTAGTAAAGGGCAATGAATCACTCCTGGAGGTGTATCTCGGTGCTTGGCCTACACATAACTGGTATCTAATAGCTAAAACAGCCAGGTTTTCATCAGTTTTTTTAATTTAGAAAAATCTGAGCAACAGCGGAAAAATAATGGAAGCTGATTCCATGCCCTCGGGCCAGTCCAGGAGAACACTTTGCCCCTGTATCACGGGGCATGAATACGAGGAATGGTCAGAAGCACCTTTGTCGCTGGATCTTAGTGTGTGAAAAGGAGAATGATAACATAATTTGTCTTTTAGATACACAGGGTATTTGCCCAACAAAGATTTGTGGTTAAGACAACGTATTTTGGACACAAAGAGCTTACTGACTGCAAGCTACTGAGGGGCTCCGAGGATGAGGGCAGAAGAATAGCCTTCCAGGAGGTTATAAACTAAACAGGCAGCTGTATTTTGTACCACCTGTATTTTAGGCAGGAGGGTATAATATGCTGCCATGAGCATGGCGTTGTTATAATCCAGACAACTAGTTACTAAGGCATGGACTATTTCCTAGCAAGGAAGGAAGCTGTAAAGGTCTTCCTGAATGAGTGATCAACAGCTTGATGTAGTGTTTACCCAGTTTTATTTCAGGGTCCTTTTAAACACAATAGCTGCAAGGTTGTTTTAGTGATCAATCTTCATTCTTTCCCAGGTAGTGACCCCAAGCGAAGGAACTCCATGCCGAGTACTTTTGGTGGAAGAACAAGAGAGTTAGGTAAGATCTCCTGTTTGGTTTATTATTTGTATATCTGTCACCAGTCACCCAGTTTCTGTTATATGTGTAATCCAGGAACACACCCTAATGCCTCAAAACATGCACCAGTCTGTGTAAATCAAAACTCTTTAAAATCACAGGGTCTCTTAATCACTCTATACTGCCTCACTAATAGTCACAAGAGAGGACAGGAAAGCCAGTGTCAAGGGAGGCATTATAGAGGCAACTAGGTGACTAAACAAACAAAGCACAACATCTGGCTAGGAGCTGTTGTGCATAGACCCTGCCCGTGCTTTTCAGGCGTGCAACCTCATACGCACCAGCTGAAGTCACATCCTTCCTGGAACATGGCTGGGATTGTGGGAGTCTCGGCAGGGTTCCTCCCCAGGTTACCCCCGTACCGATGATGCTCGCTGCATCCTCCAACTGGTGAGTCTCGACAGATACAGGAAAGTCCTTGGCTGTCTGGCATTCGGCGGCCTCTCTCGCCAATCTCTTCTCAGCATTCTCCTTCGGTGTCAGCATCCTTTCTGTCATGCCCCTCACATCCTCAATGGAGCCCTCCTTTTCTTTGATCAACTAATCAATCAAGCGGATCCTGCATAGCGTGGCTTGTCGCCCCAGGGGGTCTGCAGGCACTGGTGGGATACTGCATGCCTCATCCAGATGGTGATGGCAGTCGAAGAGCCTTGTCTTGAGCTGCTTTCTGAACTCTCTCTTCCTGCTTCCTCCTGTCAACAAAGGGATTATGGGTGTAGTGGTGCTGATGAGACTCCACCCACTCCTTCTCACTCCCTCCTAGGTTAAAGAACCCATACTCTTTATCCTGCAGGGTGAGAAGACAGGCATCGTCTGGATTCACAAGAGGAGGAGGGGATAGTGCTGCCCCACTCGATAAACCCTCCGCCTCATCACATAAGCCAAGGGAAAAATGTTCTTAAAGGCTGCATGTTAGCAAACCATGTGTAGCGGCTCTGTGCCTTTTCATTGACAATTCCTGGTCAATTTTGATAACTTGGTTTTTTGCAAATTGACTTGGACATGGCACTGACCCCAGTTTAGGAGGCCATCAGTCAGGAGATCAGAGATGTTGTGCTTTGCCAAACAGCAGGACCTCCGTCTTCTCGCTGTTCAACTGACGAAGGTTCAGATTCATCCAGGCTGCAATATTCCTCGTACAATCTTGAAATCGGTACATATGACTGTCAATGTCCTGTCCCAGAGAAATGATCAAATAGGTATTGTCCCGTTCCCATTGAGAGGGATCAAGAATCTCATGATCCTCCAAAAATCTCATGAGCTGTTTGTTCACACAGCTTTCGAGCATTTTATCCAACAATGGGAGGAGAGGTATGGGACAATAATTGGCCAGGTTTTTGGGATCCTCATTAGATAGTATAAGGGAGACCAAAGCAGTCTTCCATGCTGATGGTAATTTTGCTGACTCTAGAGAAAGGTTGAATAAGAATAGGATAGAGGGAACCAGCACTGCTGATAGAGTAGGTGAGATCCTATGGAGGACAAACATCTGTGGGGAACCTGCTTTAACCTTAGTATGAAATGCTAGGTTATGGTCTCCAGTAACAGGCTCAAACCTATCCCAGTGCGGAGAAGAGTCATTATGAGGCACCATCTGAAAAATGTATTTAATCTGACCCTGATTGATGGGAAATTTCTGTTATATAGCATCAATATTGTCCTCAAAAAATCAGTTAGGGAGTTACATAGTTGTTGGGAGGCAAGAATGTCTGAAACGCAGGCATGAGAGTGATAAAATCATTGAGCACCTTCTGAAACTCTTTGGAAGAGTTGCCCACATGCGCAGCCATGCTGGAGATAAAACTCCTCGTAATCTTTCTGATGTGGGCATGGTATTCAGATAAAGCAGATTTAAAGGATTCTTTGTCATTTAAAGTTTTTGAATGGCACCAGCATCTTTCAGGCTTTTTGCACCCTGCTTTCAGCCTACTTAATTCCCTAGAAAACCAAGGTGAATGAGGCCTGGAAGAAATCTGCTTAGAGTGTTTAAGTGGTGCTATTTTTTCAAATGCGGTAAACCGAGCATTGCGATAATTATGTAATGCTACATTAATGTCTAAGCCTTGGGTCATAGCTACCAATGAAAAGACTTTAGAGAACTTTTCCGGCGAGATGATATTTCAAGCTCTATGGGTCTTTTTCCCCACTATAGCAGATTGATTTTGTAGAGTCAGTCAAGCAAACTGGTACTTAATCAAATGATGGTCTGTCCAGGTGAGGGTAAGAGGGACTTCACTAATCAGGAGTGGTGAGTTTATGAAAAGCAAGTCTAGTGTGTGGCCAGGCATATGTTTGGGGTCTGCAATACACTGGTGGAGACCCAGTGTCTCCAAGTTTTCAAAAAGAGCAACCTCTGGCTTTGAAACGTTCTCCCCATAGAAGTTGAGGAAGAAATTATTAGTGGGGAGTACGTATGGGGCAATGTGCTCAGTCAAAAGAGGACTAAAGCCTTTGTTAGATCCCAGGGGCAGTAGATTAATGTTCCCTTTCAGTGAAAACCTGTTGCCAGCTCCGGTTTGAATATACATATTTTCACCGACTGCTGATACATGATTCAATAGTTTGAACCATAATAGAGTTGTGAAATACAATGGCAACTCCACCATCTGATCTGGATTATCTGTCCAGTCTGACCAGCTGGTAGTTGTCACGCAGGGCGAGAGGAATGCAGGGGAGAGGTGACACATTAAACAAGTTTCCATAAAAACGGAAATCTGGGGAAAGAGATGTTTGAAGATCTCAGATTTCAACTGAATGCTTTGGTAGAGACCTAATATTGCAATAAATACCATGGAGAGGACTCTGACGGGATAGTAACAGAAGAGCCAGTTGAGGAACTGAAATTCGACCCACTCCTTAGTGACAAAGGGGGAAGTACAAGTCACCAGGACCTTATTTGTAGCCAATAAAACCTGCAAGTTCAACAGTTAATCGGGCCTTCCAGAACCAGAGAAGAGAAATAACCACAAGTTGGTTTTGGCCTATCAGGATGCCAAAAATGTTAACAATTTCACACAGTAATGCAGCAGAGTAACAAAGCCTATCCTTGGAAATCATAGTTATTGCATGAGAGGCAGGGGTCCTGGCTTCTGGTGACGTTCGGGCGTGGACAGGCACAGATGGGCTTTCCTTTGGCGCACCAGCAGCACATTCGTGCTATGATCCAGCTGAAATAGATGCAGCTGAGATGAGCAGTAGACCACTAACCAACCAGGAAGTGGGCAGCATCCGATGGAATTAAGATTACCAAACCGCCCTTTCTGCACAAACAGTTACTGCAGCGGCAGACCGAAAGGTACTAAGTTTATCAAGGTGCAGCGTCCATAATCAGGTAAAATCCCTCCCCAAACACTGTTACTGTTTTTCTGTATTTCTTCCTGCATCATTTACCTTCAGCTGCCACCCTCCCTGTTCTTCTGGGGAGCCTCAAATGATACTTTTTCCTGCACAAAACTATCCTGACCTTAACACTGGCATCCGTGCATTATGGTGCAAAGATGTTTGCATTAGCAGTAAGCAGCCATAAGTGCACCAGAACATGAGGAGAGAACTGTCTCATTTCTTTGAAGATGTGATCCAGTTCTGCGCTCCCATCCCCACAACATAGCAACTTAATTTACTGCACTGTATGGCATGAACTCTGTGAAAATATCCTCCTTGATCTCTAGCTTCCTCTCACACATTACCATTGTTGAAATACAAGTAGGCAGTGCTAACAATATTCACCTACTTTTTTTTCTTTTTTCTGGTTCCTTAGTCCCTACTGTCATTGCAGGCCTCCTGACACACAAAGCACACCCGACTCATGTAATGTGAGCAAAACTGCAATTAGCAGCACAGTGCATCCCCAAAGACATTTTATGACAGACACATGACAAATACAGATACACATACATAATTTCTTTTGACATATTTTATAAATCCCATTGTAGCTGTTAGACAGCAGGTGTTATACAGTTAGATGAAAAATTATAAATAGTAGAGAAAGAAATATTACATATTGTTATACCATGATGTACTGGTGTTCAATCTTGCATCTTCACACATACACACTTTTTATGATTGATTTGTGTTACCTCAAGTCATGCATTCTGTTCTTCACCACGTTGTGTAATCCTGGGCAAGTCATTTCAACTCCCTCGTTACCTAATCATCTAAAGGACTAGCTCCTAGAAATAGTTGTATGGAACTATATAAGTTACATGTATTAAGTTTCCTTTTGATATGGAAGTGAGCAATGTCTGACACCAGTAGATGGCTCTTTGTGCTGGAACACATGGATTTGAGCAGGTCCAAACTGAGGTATATTCACATAACAGTGAAGAGTCTTCAGCAATAGTCAGCACCAGCCTAATAACAGCCATTTTATTTTATGATTCAGCACTAAATATATATATGTATATAAATATATATATAAATATATATATATATGTGTGTGTATGTGTGTGTGTATATATATTGAATATATATATATACATATATATTCTATGTATATATATACACATTCGTATACACACGCACACACACACATATATGTGTATGCCTATATACGTACATTAAATATATATAATACACGGAGAGAGAGACAGAGTGAAAGATAGAAATAGGTATATTTATATATAAAACCATAAAGCCACTGGAGGCAACACAACCCACCTAATCTCCTTAGGCGGCTGTGCTGGAAACATTTGTGTCCTTATCCGTAACCTCTTTAGCTTCAATTTATTTGTTTACTTTGTAAAAGCCTAAAGGAACTTTAGTTAGCATAAAAAAAGATTGAACAATTGTCCTGTGCAAAAGGGAAGACATGATAATTCATTTTCATCTTACAGAGAAACTGCTTTAAGGACAAACAACACTATTTCAAAGCAGCTGGAAAATCTCAATGTTGCATTCTGAAATGAAAACACGTAAAGTTGGTTTTAGCTTGCAAGATAGTTTAAACTAGCCACGCTAATTTTCCTCTCCAACCTTTAAATAACATTCAGAGTTTCAATAAAATGAAAGCAGTCCTCAGTTGAAACGTTTACGAATTCAAACAAATGTATGAACGTCAACTAAGAATCACTTATCTGCTTTCTGAAGAGAGTGCGTGCTAAAAATGACTCTGTGCAAGGCATTAAGAAAGAAGATGAAAGGCCACACAGGGGCGTGCCTTAGAGGGAACCGAGAGTATGATATAGTCTCTTACCACACCATACTATGCACCTCCATTGTCAGGGAGAGAGGGGTGTTACCAGGAAGGACAGTCCCTGGACAGAGCATACTGTTGCCACCTGTTATCCAAGAGAGAGGTCTCAGTGGAGAGGCCATTCTCACTCTACACACCCTACTAGTCACACCCATCATCTGTTGACAGAGGATGCCACTCTATGTACATAGCCTAATACAGACACCTGCCAACTGAGAGAGAGGCGTGACAGGAGAGGCTAGTCCATGTACATGCCATACTATGCACACCCATAATCTGAGACAGAGGTCTCAGTGGAGTGGCCAGTCTTTCTCCATACAGCCTACTATGCACATATGTCACCTGAGAGAGAGGTCTGTAAGGAGAGGGTAGTCCATGTACACACCTTACTATGCACAGCCATCATCTGAGGGAGAGGTCTGATAGAAGAGACCAGTCCATGCACAGACCCTAATATGCACAACCGTCATCTGAGTGAGAGGACTTAGTGGAGCGGCAGTCTCCCTCTATACACCCTATTACCCAAACCTGTCATCTGAGAGCGAGATCTGGAAGGAGAGGGCAGTCCATGTACACACTTTGCTGCGCACTCCCATTATCTGAGAAAGAGATGTGTGGAAAGCGGGTGCAGTCCCTGCAGACACCCTACTATGCACACCTTTCATGTAAGAGAGAGGTCTGAGGGAAGTGGCCAGTCTCTTGTTACACCTTACAACACACACCCATCATCCAAGAGAGGGATCTCACTGGAGAGGCCAGTCCTTCCATACACACTACTACGTACATGTGTCATCTGAGAGAGAGGCCGTGTGGAGATGCCAGTCTCTCCCCACAACTTCCTACACCACACCTGTCATGTAAAGATAGATCTCAGTGGAGAGGATATGCCATCCGACATACTACTATTTCCCTACAATTTTGTTTTGATTCCTTAAGACTCGCGCTAGAGTAGCTCACAAGCTTCAAAGGGGTGAAGCTTGGTGCATGGACACATGCAATCTTGCAGGAGGCTCGTGAGACGCAAGGAGAAATACTAAGCCTGCCTAATGTGTTTGACAATCCCACGATCCTCTTGTGAGACGTGCATGGAAAATTACTGGGCCTGCCACAAGGTGTTTTACTGTCCTGCAAGAGTCTCACGAGATCGTACAGGGAGAAGTGAAAAACAAAAGGCCAAAGCTCAACCAATATTTACCATCCTTGATACCTGGGGACCCAGAGATAGCTCAGGTTGTTCTTGATGTTTCAGAGGAGAAGGAAGCCTGCTGGAGTTGTGCTCAGCAGAAGTGGTGGAATGTGTAATTGAGACAGACTGGTGACTGGTGTATAAGAAACTGCTCTAAGTTCAGGTAATTAGAAATGTTCTTTATAAACGTTATTGAGAAGTATCAGTAAGTGCACTACTGTTGGTAAATGTATTCTGTAAAAGGTTTAGTGAGTCAAAAACTGTTTGTAGAGGCGCATGTTTATTAATATAGGTTTTGAGAGATAGACTTTAGAATGTGGAGAGATACCACCAAGTACTGGATGTTGTGTTAAAAAAATAATTGTTCACTCTGTATGTAGTTATAAGTAAAAGGGGCAGTGTTTCTGAAATTATCAAACAAAGCATCTGCAATATGTTAAGACAAAGTCAAGGGTTTCTATGAGCCTTACTGTGCACATTTTGTACATATATTAGATATCTGAGTATAGATATTGCAATTTCTAGAGTATAACACCGTGCTCACTTGGGATAGGCATCCAAAAAGGAATGAGTTACTTTACATATTGTTGTGGAACCTTGTTTGAAGGCAAGTTATAACTTAATTGTGAAAAAATGCACTGATTGAGGATGTTGAATTCTTCAAGAAAAGGAATATGAAGATAGTGGTACAACACATATGACTATGTGATTGTGGGTGAAAAATGTACAAAAAAACCTTTACAGTATATAATGATGTATCACTGTCATCAACTATTTATCAGTACCTAACTTTAAATTTTTTAATTTTCTTGTCTTTCTTTTAGGTAGAAAATGGAAAGCATCAACATCCAGTAGGCAAATGAAGCAAAATGGGAGGAGGTGTTGGTGTTGTGGTTTGTCAATGTAGTTGCTGTAGTTTAAAATGTTGTTAAATTGTTTTTTTGTAATACAATGTTTAAAATTATGACTAATTTATTTCCATAAAGGCTTTTAAAGATTTTATTATTATTACAGTCTTGCAATGTTGACTTAAAGTGGCAATTCCATCTTCAAGAACTGTAACTGTGCTGCTTGATATAGTTCTATATATAAGGTACTGCAGAGAGCTTAGTGCTTCTTCCCACTGTAGTATAAAGATTTTTAGACAAGAGAGAGGTTTTGGCACAGATGCAAATGCATCCTAATAATATGGTATGCACTGCTGTCAGCTGGTGGAGATGGCAGTTCTTTCACACATCTTATTAAATATGTTTGTCATTCCGGCAAGACATTTCAGCGCAGAGGTCTGTCTCTGTGTACAGCTTACAACACATGCCTGTTCCCATAAAGAGGTTCTGAGAGAGAGATGAGTGTCTTCTTACATTCAAATATGCAGGTTGGTTGTCCAAGAAAGTTGTCAACAGAGAATACTGTTTACTGTACTAATGACATTCATTATCAAGAAGAGAGATATGAGCAGAGTGAGCAGTGTCTACGCACAGCCTATTTTGAACATGTGTTACCCTGGGGAAATGTCTGAGCTGGCCCAGTAGTCTATGTATACCTTAGTTTTTCTGCTTGTCATCCAGGAGAAACTACTCTGTACAGAGCTTTATTTCTCTATGCACCATAGTTGTACATCTGTCATTCATCAAAGATGTCTCAGCAGAGTGGTCAGTCCCTACCAACACCATAGTATGCAAACCACTCATCTAAGAGAGAGATCTAATGATAGGGGACAGTCCTTTCCCACGCCCTACTTTACGCACTTGTCATCCCAGAGATAGCTTTCAGTGTAGAGGCCAGTACTTCCCCAACCCCTACTAAGCACACCTGTGATCTGAGAGAGGTCTTAATGTAGAGGCCAATCTCTTCCTACACCCTAGTACACACACTCTTCATCTAACAGAGACTTCTCAATGTTGAGTCCAGTCCTTTCCCACACTGTATTGTGCATCATGTTTATCCTGGGGAAAGACTTTAGTGGAATGTCAGCCCCTATTATTACCTACTATGTAGAGTGGTTCTTCTGCGATGAGGTTTTTTTGAAGGTCCGGTCTCCCTTCACTCCTTACTAGATACTGCTGCCATACTGTGGACAGATGAGACTGGAGTGGTCAGTTTTTCCTAAAATAGGAGAAGGAAGTAAAAGTTGTACGTACTGCAATGGAGTGTATATTATGTAATTTAAAAAACTTTACAATCTTACGAAAGTCTTGCAAGATCGTACTAAAAAATGGGTAGCAAAAATCTGGTGCATATAAATTATACCTATTACAACAGAATGTGTTCACTAAAAATGCAAATTCAATTATAAATGTAAGGTCTCGCAAGATGCTAGCGAATGCAAATGTTGCCCCCTCACAGTGGAGGTGGAGGACTGTGCGCCTGACTCTCATGAGAGGCTCGCAAGAATCACCCATGCTATGTATAGGAGCATCATGGCTCTTGCGAGTGTCTTGTGAGAGTCATCAAGAAGGAAAATATGGGATACATAATACAAACAATATACGTAATGAAAGTATAGGGTAGCTCTGAAAAGGGCTTTTTGAGGTAACAATTTTAACAACTGTTTTTTTTGTGTTTTTTTAACAATTTTAACGTTTTTGTAAAAACAAGAAACTGGAGGTAAAAAACATCTCCTTCAAAACAAAGAGGGAGAAAATGTAGAATAAAAAAAAAAATGACTGCCTAGGTGGGCATATATAACCCTGGACAAGCCTGTCCCGTGCCTCCCTGCTTGTCTCAGAATAAAAAAGAATCTCCTTGCCTAAACAGCAAAAATGGGCTTTGTTCAGATATGTTAGGTTGTAATCTCCTTGCATGGTGAGTATCTGGGCAGGCACATTGTCACCAGGTTGAAAAGATGTGGACACCCCTGAGGAGTTATCAAGGTCTGCAGAACGGGCTAACTCAGCCTAAACAAGGCTTTCAGGGAGCACAGCTTTCAAATGTTGCCACATCCCAGTAGTGCTCATGGAATATTTCTTGTTCCGTCTGCCCCTGTAGAACTCTATTTTGAGTATTTTACAAATTACATATCTGGCAGATACTTTCTTCCTACCAGGCCTCATATAAAAAAATTCCAGACCAAGGACTCCTGGGGTGGCTTAGGTAGCTGACTTGCAGGAACAGGAGCAGAGTTCTCATCTTAATCAGTGGATGACATTCTGATCACAGACAAAGAGCAAAGTCAAAGAGGTAAGCAAAAAGGTGTAATCACAGGAGAAACCCATAGGCAAATGAATCAATAATGAAGAAATATTTCTTTGCTGAATAAAGATATCCATATCAACCAGTCACAATCCTTCCTTGCAACAATATGTCTTACTTTCTTCAAAAAGTCAAAAATACACTGTTTATGAACTTAATTGCAAATGTACGCTCTCTCAAGTGGATCCTGCTGAGTGTTTGTAATAGCTATGTGAGCCACTTACCATGGTGTGACAGGAGTTACTATATGGTGCATAAAAGGCATATTATGCTGGAATATGTTTGATTGTGAGGTCTGGTATATGTGGTGATTACAGTGTATGATTTGTTATGCCCTGAGGAAGTTCACAGATGGTGAACGAAACACGTTGGCTGTCTTCTTGTTTGTTGAAGAAAATAAAGGCATTATTGGAAAGATATAATGGATGATTCAAATTTGATTTAAAACATTTGTGTCGGTGCCTGGCCAATTACAACATAAACTCTTCTGATTAGCACCTTAGGAGCAGCAGGTGCTTCGGTCGGGGCACGACTTTATAAAATACTCTGGGACAAGGGGGAGGTGCATTTGGACTATTTGGCTTGCTGCTCTGGTCGCATGACAACAGTAAGCACCACTAACTATAACTTGCACATCTGCCATGCACTGCTTTTGACCTCACATATGACATCACTCATGACAGGTTCTAGGCCATCTCAAATGACATAATTTAAGACATCAGTAATGACATCACTGGTTCAAGCTTCATTTTCCCTCATTTTGCTGTATAAATTGCTATGGCATCATACGTATTAAAGTTCATATTCACAATCAACCACAGATATATTGGAAACCCTCATCAAGTACGGTGTTCAATCTATATACATCTGTTCAGTGAAAGGCAAAATAGTGAATGCCAAGTCCAAAACAAATGCTCTACTATGGGCAGCTTTCATCTGTCTCGAATCCCCTTCCACACTGCACCCATATTAAGAAATAAAGATGATATCAGTAGAAGACTGAGAACTGTGTTTATTCTATAAGGAGAGTTCTCCCCATACCACACCATTTGAAAACAGTGAAACTCTCATGAGAAATACACCACAGAGTACTGAAAAGAATCTACTAAGAATAGTATACATTTTATGCAACAGTTGTCAAAAAATACTGTTTGCTTAAAATAAACTAGATCTGAAAGTGCTAAGGACGCAAGCCAGCACCAGAAGCTGTCTCTGGAGGGAACGCTGGGGGCACCTTGAGCATACTGGTTGGTGCTCTAGTGTTTCACGACAACACAATTACAAGCAGCACCAATCCACTTAAGGGCCCAGCAAATGAGGAGAAAGGCCACACGGTGGAGGAAGCGCTGTGAGGAGAGGACCAAGAGAGACACCAGTGGACATCACCAAAGGTCATTGGGAAGCCAACAAACCTCTTGGAACCAAAACAGACGAAGTCCACACCCTGCCACGAAGCTCAGAGAAGGAGATCCAGCAAGAAAGGAGGCCATCTTGAGAGAGGGAAAGCAATTATCCAACTGCCGAACTGGGAACCCAGAGCAACCAGGCGAGAAACCATGTGGATGAAGCTGCTGCGGCTCTAGAACAAAGTTGTGGCTTCAGGCAAATAACGAGGAAGGGGTTGCACATGCTTGTATGCGAGGAGTGGCACTAGGCTATTTGATAGGTATATGAGAAATGTAAAAAGAGGTAAAAAAAACACCTCTTTGCTCCCAATGCTGTGAGAATGCACTACAGCATGGGGAGCACATGGGTGACAATTGAGGATAAGATTTCTAAGCACTAACCAATAAAGAAACTTACTTGTTTCTACACTCAAGAAGAATGCATAGGATCTTTACAGCACAGGCCCTAATATTGAGAATTCACCAAGGTGTGGTGGCAATAACTCCTCAACTTCTATTGCCTGAGTACTAAGGCTTGTTCCCTTTATGTTTTCCCCGAGGTTAGCCAACCTGGAGCCATACAAAGAAACCCTACAGATGGGGGAACACCATTGGAGCAACAAGAACCTATGTGAACCACACTATCCTCTACTATATATTTTCAATAAACCCTCATCAACCAATCATCAATAAATCAATCATTAGATTTGTAAAGTGTGGCTTATCACCCTGGTGGGGGGTATTCAGGCATTGTGGGTTGTTGATGCGACTCAGTAGCTACTCCTTCTCCTTATAACATCTGAGTTTGAGTCATTCCTCACTTCCCGTTACAACCTTTCTACCTGCACCCTTCATACTTTGGTGAAAACTTTAGGGACAGACATTCTTCTGAAGCAAAACACATACATAGGTTAGTACTTGGTGCACACATTCTTTCATGTTAAGTATTAATTATCCTGCTGGCACAATTCTCTCTAATAACACAAGGCTGCTTACAAATGTTAGTATCTACTATATAGAATCTTTCTCCTCTTGAAAACTTTTTCTACAAAACCAAAAAGTTGTTTGGAGCATAATGAATGTGTAAACTGTCACTTGCACACAGAGTTACTCACGAATGCAAACATTTATAACATATTCAATACCTCTACACTGCTATGGTGCATTAGGAGCATATGAGTTTTGTAAACACTTAAACCCAACTGAAATACAAACAAGCACACTCATTGGATGATGTCATCAGTGATGTTATCAATGTTATAATTTGAGCTGTCAACAGTGAAGTCATAAATGATGTTATAGAACATGTCATGAGTGATGTCATATGTTAGTGCTGCTAACTATAACTGGTGAATTTTTGTGTTTGTTTAGTTCAAAACGTTAGCTTTATCACAGAAAAATTCACTATGACTATAACTATAACATTACCTTAACCTTTGTTTTTTTGTTTTTTTTTCAGTGAATAATAATGCATATATGTATATATTACCTAGTGGGTGTCACCAATTGGTAGTTATTGTTAGGGTCAAGTTTCTATAAAAAAAGCATTTTTATACTTGCCTATGTCTTTAGTGCTGGTTGACAAATCTTCACAAAATTTTTTAAAAAAATACAATGCCCATGTCAGCTGCTGTCTGGAAAGTTTCGAGGTGATCCGTCAAGTGGGGGCCGGGTAAAGGGGGGAATCCCAAAACGTCTTCTCTCCTTAGAGATTTGGTGTAAATCTGCTCAGTAGTTTTTGAGATAAAAAAGAAAATTCTAATTGCATATATAGCGACACGGATTCACTGTGGATTCGCGAATCCACGCGCCAACAGCAATTATCATGTTGGCTGGCCACAACCTGAGAGGAAAGTTGCAGCCACCATTTTGTTCATCGGAACTCAGATCCCAGCGGGGAAAATAAAGACAAAAAGTGGTAGAAGGGTTCAGGGTAAGGGTACATTGACTCCATGGGACTAATGGAGGGGTCTATGAGGGACCCCTCATGAGCAACAAATTGTCCAAAAACCTTATTTTTTTACCACACAAAGAGCCACGGATACTCCCCAGATCCTTCCCAGATCCTCCCTGGAGCCTCACGGATTCAGGTACATTTGGATGGATTCGGTTAGGATTCAGGGATCCAGACCTCAAATTAGAATAAAACAAACACTCACTTAGAGATACACACACCTACTCACACACTCATACACACACTCACATATCTACTTACACATCCACACAACCACTCACACACCCATACAGCCACTCACACATCCACTCACAGACCCCAAAAAATACTCATACCCCACTCACAGACTCACACAGCCACTCACACACCTACTCACACAGGCATACAGACTCACACACACTCACAGACCCATGCAGCCACTCGCACACCCACTCATAGACCCTCAAAACCACTCACACACCCATTCACAGACCAACACAGTGTTCACACACCCACTTATACACCCACACAACCACCCACACACCCACTCACACACCTATACAGTCACTCACACAGGCACTCACAGATTCTAAAAACTACTCACACACTCACTCACAGAGCTAAGCAGCTTTCACACACCCACTTACATACCCACAGAACCACTCACACAGCCACTCACAGACCCATACAGCCACTCACACATTCACTCACAGACCACCAAAATCACTCACACACCTACTCACAGTCACTCATGCACCCACTCACAGACCTACACAGCCAGTCTCACACACACTCATACACCCACCACACACTCACACACCCACTTACACACCACACAACCACTCACACACCCACTCACATACACCCTCACACACCCTGGTTGCAGGGATGTTATAGTTAGGAAATAGCATTAAAATCCATAGAAATTCATTGAAACTAATTTTACAGGGATGTTATAGTTAGGAAATAAAATTTGAAAAAAAACTGAAATTCACTGGAAAAAACAAAGGTTACAGAGGCATTATAATTAGGCTCAGATTTCTCTCATACAAAACCATTGAAATTCAGCAGATACAGTTATTTCAAGTAACTAACTTGCAGCCTAAGGTAACTGTAACTTGTATCCCCCCATGTACTGCTAATTGCCCCAGCTATACAGCATGCATGACAACTTTTACAACGTCAATACAAATATCAAGAAAATATTAAAAGTCAAATTATTGAAGAACAAACTGTGCATGGGAATGTTATGTTGGGCTATGTTATGATTTTCTGTTATGTGATACTCCTCTTAGACTATCACATTTCATTTCTATTGTCTTAATACAGTCAACAAGCATTATAGCTAATATTTAGCCAAGGAGATTCAAAGCAACTTTATTTTGATACTGTTGGTGCAGAGTGAAAACAATTTTCCAATGGTTGCTAAAATTATTGCTCAATATATAGCTCAGATCAAAGACCAGGTGTACTAAATGTTGGTGTTTGTGCAAAGCTGAAAAGTCTCAAATTTGAGACTTGGCACATATACAAGCTCATGGGACATGTAAAAAACCCTGTAGTGATTTGAAAAGTGATTTATGAATTGCAAGTAGGCTTAGCAAATGGGGCACAATAGAGTGTGCTAAAATGTTGCCCTTGCTTCTGCAGTTACAAACGTAGAATTTGTTATTAACAGTGCAAAAATGTGGCAGTCACTCCTGAAGTATATCAGTCCACTGACGACTGCTTCACATCAGTGTAGAGATGCCTGGAATTAGTAAAGCAGGCGAGAAGACTATGAACTGTCACTTGTGATACGCGGACTCACAATATAGCCTCTTTTCTCTACTGTGACTACTTTTCCCTTACGGATGGTTGTAGCAAGGGCACCTGAAGTGTAGGATACATTCTAGCACAGCAGGCCTTTGTTCCCTGTACCTATCCCTATCTGGATTATCAATTGTGTGCAGTGAGACAGAGAGATGTTTTAGCTGTTCAGACGCTCTACAACTACACACAGCCTCATTGCTCCATGCTGTGTATGTATTTGGCACTCCGCAGAGGAAACACCACGTGCCAAATAATACTGTAGTTCTTCCTCATGAACGCATGGTAACGCTTGTGTGGCTTAGCTATGTGTTACACCGGCCACGTAGAACAAAATGTTTCCTATCATGTGAAACCATCATTTGTGGAATAAGGACCTGCAGGCTTACTGAGAAAAACAGATGGTTGGAAAGCTTGAATTCACCTCAATACTGAAAAATGAATTAAAAACAAAAGATACAAATCTTTTGTCGCGTATCATGATGGAAAGACAGAAGAATTTCCTCTCTGTAGGCAGAGTAATCATGACAACAGCTCAGCTGACAAGAATAGTGAGCCTCCCTAAAGTTCTTTGAAAATGTGCACCCACAGGTACTTAATTCAGTACTGCTCAGCCAAGATGTGAACTTCTGATAATAAACAGCATTTTTAATGATTCTGCAGGAGCACACATGGAAGCGACGGTGGTCTCCATCTGATGGATTTTGAAGTAGATTGGGAGGCAAGGAGTTAGCAAAAGATTTACAATTTGAAGTTCGTGAAGCCTATTTGGCCGCACAGTGAGGACCAGGAATCAATATGGAAAGTTAAAGTACGTTGATTACAAATCAGTAGTCACTCCAATATATGTGCAGATCAAAATCAAATTAATTGTAAAGGTACAGAATCAAAACCAGCAAGCTGAAATGTATGAATAAAGTCAATCTTAGCAGTATAAGGCATTCACAGTCACAGCAATATAGATACCAAGAAACAGAAATTGACATTCCTTTCAGGAAATCAGATTGCTTCTTCTACATTTTAACAGATTTAAGATCATCTAACTTAGGTTCGAGCTAAAATAGAAAACCTTAGGTTAAAAGGTCTCTGGGGCTCGAGAATGAAGCAAGGTAGGTGTCAGCATTATAAAGACCCCAGTACAAGTCTTAAAAGAAGGGGATCAGTGTTAGCATGAAGCTAAACACTGTAAGGGCAAAAAGGGTGTGAAGAGGTCTGTATCTCACCAGGTCCATAGGAATCTGCTGTAATTCTAACACTGTGAACAATAACTGAAGGTGGAAAGTTCCAGGAACATCGATGTCACCAAACATGTCACCAGAAACCAATTATATCTCTTTCTCACGCAGCACACTTGCAACAGTGGACGAATCTTTCATCCCACAGAGCTCCAACAACCATCATTCCAGATTTGCACTGAATAGGAGGCTGCTTCTGCTCATTAAAGCATCCAGTCCTTGCCAAGATTTGTCTTCTCTGGCCTCCCTATCTCAAATACACAATACTCCTTTCTTCTACTAAGAAATCACGAATGCACACCTTCAAAGGAAAACCATGCAGTGCACAGTAAAATACATCTCATGTTAAAATGAAGGCCTAGTTAAGCTAATTTGATAAATCATTGTCAATGTGCACTTCTAATACACAATAACGGGTTCAAACATCACATCAAAATAAATGCAGAACGTGAATAAATGAACTCATGATTACATATGCAATGTGCTTTCAATAAATGCAACATATCAAAATACAAGTGTAAATGTGAATGAGAGCTACACATCTTCAAGATTAGGCTAAACATTAGAATACACAAACTAACTTCTACAGTGAATACATCTTCAATAATACATTTTGATGCTTCACTTCACATTAATATTGTTAAGGCACACAGAATATATAATGTCAGTTACGTATTTGTATTACTTCTGTAATGTATAAGGGTGCAGCCACAATTACACTGCTCCAATCCCCCCTCTGATGGCGGATCAAGCAATCACAATCAAGATCAGACCCTTATCAGATGAACCAATCAAACCCTAAAAGTTTTCATGTATTTTTGTCTAGTTTCCTCAAGTTTTTTAATCTCATCCTAATATCTACATTGACTCTCCTTCAACTCTATGGCCCTCATTACAACCCTGGCGGTCGATATTAAAGCGGCGGTAACACCGCCAATAGGCCGGCGGTAAAAAAAATGGAATCATGACCACGGCGGAAACCGCAACACATACAGCCACTTTAACACTCAGACTGCCACGGCAGTAGCAACAAACACCCTGGCGCTAACCGCCAACAGCCAGGCGAAAGACAATATAACGCCCATAGCATTACAACCCGCACATCCGCCAGCTTTTCCGGGTCGGTACCAACGCCATCAAAAGCACAGCGGAAACAGTACTCTGAAGGGAAACAACTCACCTCTTGACACTCAAGGAAGAACCATGACGCTATGGAGCCCGAGCTGCAGGTTTTCCCCATGCTGGTGTATCTTCTCATACACCAGGAGCATGAACGCCGGCGACAACGACCACGGTGAGTACTGCACCTAGCACACAAGGGAGGGGGGAGGAAAAAGAGAGTGACACACACACGCAACACCCCCACCTCCACCCTCACTCACAACACTATACACACAAACACATGCAACAACATTACATATACACCCCGTAACCCTCAGGAATAACGCAAGGACAAAAGGAATGGAGTCAAATGAGTGTAATATTAGTAATTAAGAGAAATAAGTTCAGAAAGCAAAAACAGTATGTACAATATATACAATATATACAAAAGGCGGGACAATCCCCACTCAAAAATTGTCTGTGGCCCACTGGGCCAAAACACATAGGCCAAGGCCACACTTGACTCCTGCTTCAATACTGAGAGAACACTGCAGCGGCATCAGGTCGAAAACACACAGGCACCTCTGGGGGACAGGGAATGGGGGAGCACCTCAGCCAGAAGAAGGTACAACGCCACTGCTCCTGGAGGGGGCTCCATGCCCACTGCTTGGTCCTGCGGAGTGCAAGGCCACAGTCTCTCAAGTGGGAGGTTTGCCCACTGCTTGGTCCTGGGGAGTGCAAGGCCACAGTCTCTCAAGTGGGTGGTTTGCCCACTCCATGGCCCTGGGGAGTGCAATGCCACAGTCTCTCAAGTGGGTGGTTTGCCCACCGCTTGGTCCTGGGGAGTGCAAAGCCACAGTCTCTCAAGTTGGTGGATTGCCCACTGCTTGGTCCTGGGGAGTGCAAAGCCACAGTCTCTCTAGTGGGTGGTTTGCCCACTGCTTGGTCCTAGGGAGTGCAAAGCCACAGTCTCTCTAGTGGATGGCTTCTTCCACTGGTTCTGGAGGGGGTTTTGTGCCCAGTGTGCTTCATCCTGGCAAGGATGGGGTGAGTGGATACCTTCTTCCACTGGTTCTGGAGGGGGCCTTGTGCCCTGTGTGCTTCATCCTGGCAAGGATGGGTGAGTGGATGCCTTCTTCCACTGGTTCTGGAGGGGGCTTTGTGCCCAGTGTGCCTCATCCTGGCAATGATGGGGTGAGTGGATGCCTTCTTCCACTGGTTCTGGAAGGGGCATTGCACCCTGTGATGCAGATGTTTAGGAGTGTAAGGTCACAGTCTCTCACCTGGGTGTCACAACGACAGCTTTTGCAGGGGCCAGGACACACTGCAGCCCATAAAGGCACCACTACACATTGCTCACCGGCGGTGACGGCTGCTCAGTGAATTGCAGTTGCGCTGCGGGTGGCGGTGCTGGCAGTGGTGGTGGTAGCCTCCAGGCCTTCATCTGCAGCCCCGGACGGCTGCCCACTGGGGCTGCTGCTGACAGTGGTGCTGCTTGCGGCAGTGCAGGTGGCAGTGCTGGCCGCAGAGTTGGTGGCGGTACTGGTGGTTGTGGTGGTAGCCTCCAGGCCTTCACCTGCAGCCTTGGATGGCTGAAGTGCCATGGCTGGTGTTCTCTGCCCTTTCCTGCCATTGGCAGATGGTGGTGCCTCCTTGCTTCTGCCAGCTGGAGTGTTTGACTTGGCCTTGTTGGCTGGTTGTGCCTCCTTCACCTTGCTGGAATCTGTCCCCTCCTTGCCCTTGCCAGGTGGCAGAACCTTCTTGGCCTTTGCAGGTGTTGGTGGCACACTGGCTGATCTGACGGGTGTCTCCTTGGAGCCTCTCACAGCTGCAGAAACCACAGCGTACGTGGACTGGGTGGCTGAGGTGCTGGGCTGGGTTCTGGCCACCCTAGCCCGAGGTGAAGGACGGGGGGAGGGGTAGGGAAGAGGTCAATGTTGGCGAGGAAAAGCTTCTTAGGGACACTGTGGCGGGAAGAGGGTGAAGTTTTGGGAGTGGAGGAAGAGGGAGTGGTTGTAGGAGTTGTCAGTCTGCTGTGTTTGGGTGCAAGTGCATTGCGCTGGATGCTGTTGTGAGGTGGATGGCTGTTGGGTCAGTGTGTGCTTGCGTTTGTGTACTTTGGGAGGAGGGGTCACAGACACAGTGGGAGAGGACACAGGGGACGTGTGCATGGATGTGGGGGTGGTGACTGCCAGTGAGGGGCTTGTAGTGATAGGCGTGATGGTGATGGAGGTAGTGGATGAGGATGTAGTGCATGCAGGTGTGAGTAGAGACGCTACTGGGAGGGAGATGGACGAGGAGGAGGAGGGGGACACAGTGGAGGCAGTGGATGTTGGTGTGTCTGCATGGGGATGGTGCTTGTGTGAGTGCCTGTGAGATGAAGTGTGGTGCTTGTGTTTGCCGGAGCCACTTCTGTGTGTTGATTTGGGTGATTGCTGGTCTGAAGGTGTGCTTGGGATAGGGTGGGGTTAAGGGGATTAAGGGGATTGGGTGTGGGTAGAGGAAGTTGGAGGAGGGAGGCTGGAGACAGGGACAATGGCTGCCATCAGTGCGGTGGCCAGATCCTGGAATGCTCTCTGCTGGGCCGCCATGCCAGAGTGAATGCCCTCCAGGTATGCATTTGTTTGTTGCAAATGCCTTTCGACACCCTGGATGGTTGACTGCCCAACAGTGAGGGATCTCAGGAGGTCAATAGCCTCCTCACTGAGGGCAGCAAGGCTGACTGGGGCAGGGCCTGAGGTGCCTGGGGCAAAGAAGATGCCCACCCTCCTGGGTGAGCGGGCATGGGAAACACGCTGAGGGGCCGCTGGGAGGGTGGTGCTGGTACAGGGGGTGGCGGCTGTACCTGTTGTTGAGGTGGGCACAGAGGTGTCCGCCACCGCCAGGGAGCTTCCATCGGAGGAGGAATCGCTGTCGGTAGTGTCCCCTCCTGTCTCCATCGTGGAGCTCCCCTCGCACTCTGTCCCACTGTGCCCTCACCGTCAGTGGATTCGGCCTCCAGGCCCATGTAGGATGCAGCTCCCTCCGTAGCCGGTGCCTCTGCTCCCACCCAGGTAAAACCTTAATGCGCGCAAAGTCATGATTCTGAATCTGTTCAGGTAGCAAGTGAGTGAACAGATAGAAAATGGCGGTCACGTCCGCGGCGGTGCGTACCGTCACTGCCGGCATACATCGCCATTGGCTCCTGGAACCCATAAGGCCGAATGATAACCAATGCGAAGTTGCGCGGCGGTCATCGACCGCCGACTGCAACGGCGCACAACGCCAGCGGAATTACCTCATTTCCACTTGTCTCTCCTCACAGGTCAGGCAGCCGACATTTCAGGGGGGCACAGGCCATGGTACCTAACTGCATCACAGCAGACATTGGCATATCAACTGACTCTCAAATTCACATACTGTTTCTGTAAAGGAAGAAATGCATTTTTATTTTCACGTATGTGTGAATATGACCCTCTGTTCACACTTTTTCACCCTAGAGTTCAACCGCTGAGGATGAATAGGAGATGGAGACATCCCCCCGTGTACAGACCCCTGGTGGACCTGGCGAACAAGGACGACAGGCACAGTATCCTGACCTACAGACTTGATAGGGCCACAATCCAAGAACTGTGTGCCCAATTGGAGCCAGACCTGATTTCAGCTATCCGCCACCCCACAGGTATCCCTCCTCTAGTGCAGGTCCTGCCAGTGCTCCATTTCCTGGCAAGTGGTTCCTTCCAAGCAACAGTGGCCATGGCATCATGGATGTTTCAGCCAATGTTCTCCAACGTGCTGATCAGAGTGTTGTCTGCCTGCTGAAACACATGCGCAGCTACATCGTATTCCCCCAGGTGGAGGATTTAGCCACATTGAAGG
Source organism: Pleurodeles waltl (assembly GCF_031143425.1). NCBI lineage: Eukaryota > Metazoa > Chordata > Amphibia > Caudata > Salamandridae > Pleurodeles > Pleurodeles waltl. The sequence continues at coordinate 456,033,750 of NC_090442.1, forward strand.
CTGACTTTTATGCCCTGGGACATATACCCAACATCATTGGTGCCATTGATGGTTCACATATAGCATTTGTCACCCCCGGAGAAATGAACAAGTGCTAAGGAGTAGAAAAAGCTTTCACTCTCCGAATGTGCAGATGGTGTGTTTGGCGGACCAGTACATCTCCCATGTGAATGCCAAGTATCCTGGCTCTGTGCATGATGCCTTTATCTTGAGGAATAACAACATTCCATATGTGATGTCTCAACTCCAGAGGCACCGGGTGTGGCTAATAGGTGAGCCCTTGGTCCCCACCCAGTTGATGTAGATATATGGGTGTGGGTTTGGCCCTAAGGGTGAGTGTGTGGCTAACAGGTATCCCTCGATATTTACAGGTGACTCTAGTTACCCCACCCTCTCATGGCTACTGACCCCAGTGCGGAATGCCAGGACAAGGGCAGAGGAACATTACAATGAGGCACATGGACGAACAAGGAGGATAACTGAGAGAACCTTTGGCCTCCTGAAGGCCAGATTCCAGTGCCTCCATCTGACAGGTGGATCTCTGTACTACTCACCCAAGAAGGTGTGCCAGATCATCGTTGCATGTTGCATATTGCACAACCTGGCCTTGAGACGCCAGGTGCCTTTTCTGCAGGAGGATGAGCCTTGACATGGTCTGGTGGCAGCGGTGGAGCCTGTGGACAGTAACGAAGAGGAGGCAAAGGAAGAAGATGTGGACAACAGAAGTACACTCATTCAACAGTACTTCTAGTGACACACAGGTAAGACACTGTAACTTCACCTTCCATTGCAGTTTTGTGTTTGACATTGAACATCGCAGCCTGATTTTCCTATTTCTATGGCCACTTACTGTACCCTTTGGCATCTATTTTCAGATCTCTGTGCCCCACTCTGGCTCCTGGTGTGTTTACTGGTGCCCATTACAGATCATATCTATGTAAATATTACAGTACATTTTAATTGCAATGTTTATAGTATGTTAAACTAATACATATGTCAAACAATTGACAGACTCCATACTTGAATTTGTTCCAAAGGTGTTTATTTAGGTGCTAATAAGTGGAGGGAGTATTGCAATGGGCTGGGTTGCTGATGGAGGAAAGTCCAGGGTAGAGTCCAGTCTATTTGTGTCACAGGTGCAATGTCCAAGGGGGCATAGGAAGGGGAGCAATGGCAGTTTAAGGTGGACAGGGTGACAGAGTGGGACAGAAGTGTGACAATCAGGAGAGTCTTATTTCCTGGCGGGGGTCTTGGCAATGTTCTCTGGCTTCTGCCTGGATCGCAGGGACCGTTTGCAGGGTGGTTCTCCTTCTGCAGGGGGTGGGGTGCTGGTGGCCTGTTGGTCCTGTGGTGGGGCCTCCTGTCCACTAGCGCCGGCGGAGGCTGTTCTTCGGTGTGGCTAGTGTCAGGGGCCCGTTGGTGTGTCACTGCTTCCCTCATGGTGTTGGCCATGTCTGCCAGCACCCTTGCAATGGTGACCAGGGTGGTGTGGATGTCTTTCAGGTCCTCCCTGATCCCCAGGTACTGTCCCTCCTGCAGCCACTGGGTCTCCTGCAACCTCTACAGTATCTGGCCCATGATCTCCTGGGAATGGTGGTATGCTCCCAGAATCCCTGCAAGTGACTAGTGGAGAGTGGGTTCCCTGGGCCTGTCCTCCCCCTGTCGCACAGCAGTCCTCCCAGCTTCCCTGTTGTCCAGTGCCTCTGTCCCTTGAACCGTGTGCCCACTGCCACTGACCCCAGGTCTCTGATTGTCTTGGGTTTGTGGGGTTGCCTGGGGTCCCTGTAGTGGTGGACACACTGCTGATTGATGTGTCCTGGGGACAGAGGTATGGGCCCGCTGGGTGGGTGCTGTGCTGGTGTTTCCTGAGGGGTGAGGCTCTGTGGTGGGTTGGGACTGTGACAGGGTAACCAACTGTCCAGAGGTCCCTGATGGGCCAGGTTGATCATCGTGATCATCACTGTGGACCTCTTCTGTGGGGGGACTGGATGTGGCTGGCACCTCCTCTCCGGTAACGTTGAGTGGGGGTCCTGTGGGGATGTACATGCAGTGTTATTGTATCTGCGTGTGCCATCTTGTGCACTGATATGTTTCCCTCTATGGTTTGTATTAGCAAGGCAGCTTTGGCTTGTGTGAGTTGTGCTTGGTTTTGGCTAAGTGATTGTCACTAGTGTGCATGCTGTAGTGATGGGTGTCTGTGTAGGTTTGTGATGGGTGTCCATGCATTGGTGTTGCACGCAGGGCTTGGTATTGGGATGGGTGGGTTGTGATAGTGGGGTATATGTGTGGTGGTCGAGTGATGGGAGTGAGGGTAGAGTTAGGAGTTTGTGATGGCATGCAGGTAGGGAGGTGTTGAAAGTAGTAAAGATTTGACTTACCAGAGTCCAGTCCTCCTGCTACTCCTGCGAGGCCCTCAGGATGCATGATCGCCAAGACTTGCTCCTCCCATGCTGTTAGTTTGGGGGAGGAGATGGGGGTCCACTGCCAGTCCTCTGTACAGCTATCTGTACAGCTATCTGGTATCTTGCAACCGCGGAACGTACCTTCCCCCGTAGGTCGTTCCACCTCTTCCTGATGTCATCCCTTGTTCTGGGGTGCTGTCCCACGGCATTGATCCTGTCCACGACTCTCTGCCATAGCTCCATCTTCCTAGCAATAGACGTCTGCTGCACCTGTGATCCGAATAGCTGTAGCTCTACCTGGATGATTTCCTCCACCATGACCCTTAGCTCCTCCTCTGAGAACCTGGGGTGTCTTTGTGGTGCCATGGGTGTAGTGTGAGTGGTATGTGTGAGGGTGTGTGGGGTGATGTGTTGGGGTGTGTGCTGTGAGATGCTTGGATGGTGTATGGGTGATGGTGTTATGTGGCTCAGATTCAGTGAGTGCTCCTGGCTTGTCTCTCTCTCAGTTGGCAATATTTGTTTTTCATTGTAAGGGGTTGTGGGTATTGTGGGTGGGTGTTTTATAGTGATCTGAGTGTGTGGGTGTGGTGTGGGTGTATGTGTGTCAGGTGTGTGTAGTTTGAATTGTCCAATGTGGTGTTGTTTTGTTAATGTGTGTATTATGAGCGCAGCGGTCTGTACCGCCAATAGTTTACCGTGGTTGAATGTCCGCCACGGTGATTCGTGGGTCATGATGCTGTGGGTGTATTTCTGTTGGCGTAGCGGTGTGGGTGTTGGTGCCGCCAGTTTATCCCTGACCTTTGGTCTGACGGACTTGTGTAGGTGTCTGTATAGTGGTGGATTTCTATGTGTGGGTCATAATACCCGTAGTGGTATACCACCACAGTCACAGAATATTGGCAGCTGTCAGCACGACAGTAGGTGGCATTTATAGCCAATGTTGTAATAAGTGCCTATATCCTCTCTCATCCTTTTCACTCTTCTTCTCACTCCTCTCCCTCCTCGTAACCTCTTATGCACCGTAAGATCACAACTAAAGACATCACACACGAGCAATTATCACAAGTAGTCCCAAATGGAACCCACTATTCCACTTCCCAAGTTTCCAAACCACCTGCCAAGTGCAGCAAATGCATTTTCAATTTTCCCAAGCACCTGTCCACTTCAAGTCTTCCTTCAAACCTGAAATGTTCTTGATCTATACCTTCAAATCTTTGCTTCCATCTGGTATACATGTACAACATTGCTGAACCTTTATCATCCTACAGACTCTGCCCTCTTTGGCAAGAAGAATGTCTAACACAAGACGATTTTGCAAAACCATAGATTTTATAACTAACATTTCTAGAACCAATAAGGCTGCTGCTGTACTTGTGGATATTTTGGGCCAGATGTATCAAACAGTTTTGCGATCGCAACTGCATTTTGGTATGTATCAAATCCAATTTGCGATTCAGTAACTTGCTACCAAATCACAAATTGGATTTGCGACTATATGCTGATTCAGTATTAGGAAGGGGCATGTCAAGGGTGTCCCTTTCTCATACCGAATCACAGAGGTATGTATGATTGTTTTGTGACCGTAAATGCGGTCGCAAAACAATCGCAGTTACCACCAATTTCAAATTGGTGGTAACCCATTCTCAAAGAGGAAGGGGTCTCCAGGAGACTCCTTCCCCTTTGTCAATGCATGCAAAAACATTTTTTAAGAGCAATGAAAAGAAAACTCTTCATTTTTTAAACGCATCCCGTTTTCCTTTAAGGAAAATGGGCTGCATTAAAAAAAAAAAAAAAACTTTATTTAAAAGCAATCACAAACATGGTGGTCTACTGAGCCCAGCAGGCCACCATCCCTGTGATTGTAGCCATTTGCAGTGGGTTGCAAATTACGACCTACCTCATGAATATTAATGAGGTAGGTCTCTTTGCGAGCCCTTGCGAATCGCTATATGAAACTCATGGAGTTTCATACATTCCAATAGCGATTACTTAATTGCAATTTGCAAATAATCGCAATTTGGTATTGGCTATTGGAAATAATGATACATCTGGCCCTTTAGCCATTATGGTAGACAGCTTTCTAATATTAATGTCATTTAACATCACACCTGCAGATGGAATCATTGCAACAAAGATGTCTCCTACTACCTCTTCAGCACTAATACCTTGTTTAGGTCTAGCTAGATAAAAATATACCATACTATCCCTTGGGCAACTTGAAATAGGCACATTCTCTACAAATCTAATGAACTCCAGGGATAACAGGATCTTCTCCACCCAAAAACAATCTCCAATTTACACTAGCCTAAATCATGTGATCACATTCACTCCTTCCCACAAATACCAGAGATGTGTTTGTAAGTATACACAGTTTTCCATTATGCTTTCAATCCAAAGTCAAAGCAGTTAGTGGAACAGATGAATGGAACACTGAAATCCAGACTAGCTAAAGTGTGTGCTTCAACATCATTGAAGTGGCCTGATGCTTTGTTTCTTGTGTTGATGAGTCTTCACAGTATTCTGGATCAGAGGACAGGACTGTCCCCCCCATGAAATAATCATGGGCAGAGCAATGAGACAGCCAGCTGTGCCTGCAAACGCACTTGCAAACATTATGGATGATGTGATTCTTGATTACTGCAAAGGACTGGCTGACATAGTGAGTTCTGTCTCACCCAGTCGGAACAGCCACAGCTTTGCCATATCAGGAGCAGTGCCATGACCTCAGTCCCGGTGGCTGGGTCCTGGTGAAGAAGCATGTGAGGAGATCATGTTTAGAACCTCATTGCCATGGACCTTACCAAGTTATTCTGGTGACAACTACTGCTGTCAAATGTGGAGACCTCCCCAACTGGATCCATACCTCCCACACTTGCAGAGTTGAGTGTCCTCTTTATTATGTGACAGCACCTCCCCCAGAAGTCCCAGTGATGACAGAGAGACAGAGGGAACAGGTTAGACAAGCTGTTGGGGACCAAGAAGAGTCTGAAACAACATACATTCAGTCTGGGGGAACTCTGAATGAGTCAACAACTGAAGTTGAGACAAGAGAGTTTCACACTGTGGTGGTGGATGAGTGAGATTCAGACCCTGACTAAGGACCTAGGGCCCAATGTATGATGGCCTTTCACGGTCGCAAACAGCCAAAATCACAGTTTGCAACCACAAAATGAGCAGGTACGATGTACCATCTCTATTTTGCGAATTGGTCACAATTACCGACTCACAACATAGGGATTTGCGACTAGCAATGAGGAAATGGCGTCCCGAGGGCAAATTGCAACCTACCTCATGAATATTATTGAAGTAGGTAATTTGTGACCCCATTGGGAATCGCAAACGGTGTGAGGTACACTGTTGTACATTAGGTTTTGCAACTTGCAATTTGTAGCTCACAAGTGAGTCACAAAATTTAGGGTCGTACATCTGGCCACTAGTGCTGTGGGAATGTGAGAACACAAGTGGGAGCTGGAGACAACTGGCCAAGAAGGCTAGAGAGAGACAGACTAAGGGCCTCATTACAACCCTGGCGGTCAAAGACCAGGCGATTGTACCGCCAACAGGCTGGCGGTACAATCTTGCAGATTACAACCGCGGCAGAAGCACCGCGGTCGCACCGCCGGGACCAGCAGTTTACCACCATGGTTGTCCAGGCGGTTTTAAAACTCCAGGGCAGCGCTGCTTGCAGCGCTGCCCAGGGGATTACGAGTCCCCTTCCCGCCAGCCTGTCCATGGCGGTCGAAAGGCTGGCGGGAAGGGGAGTCGCGGGGCCCCTGGAATGCCCATGCACTTGGCATGGGCAGTGCAGGGGCCCCCAGGCACAGCCCCACACTGCTTTTCACTATCTGCACAGCAGACAGAGAAAATCGCAACGGGAGCTGGCTCCCATGTTGCGGCCGACATCCCAGCTGGGCTGGCGGGCGGAAACTATGTTTCCCCAGTGGGGATATCAAAATGGGTCTGCGGGAGTGCGGCCGCATTGGCAGCCGCTCGTCGGTATAACCTTGGCGGGCAGCCTCCGCCGCCCGCTAAGGTTGTAATGAGGGCCTAAGTTGCCTGAGGGACATGCACCTCAAACTATTCCAGAAGAGACTGAAGATTCTGGGCTGAGTGACAGAGAGGATGAAAAATCTACACTAAGGAGGTCAAAAAGATATAGGGTACCCTGTCAGAGGTATTTTTCGCATGAATGGAAATACTTTGCTGCTAATGCCGAAAAAATAGAGTTTGGGCATTTTGAGGATAATGGTGCAAATCCAACTGAACCTCCTACTACTGAACTTTATGGCTCGACGGTGTTTTGAAAATATTTTTCCAGTAAATGGACTGAACCGATTTGTTATTAGTGGGATTTCTGGACTGTGTACATATTACAGACATTGAATGAACGACCGAGGCCTTAGGCAGCTGCAGGAGCATAAGGGTGTCATTTAGAAGAAATGTAGTAGGGCTAAGGAAGTCTCATGAAGATTTTGTAAATAACATCATCACATTTGTTGAACTTTTTTTTAACCATTTGCACAAGTGGAACCTGGCAGAGAAGACTCTGCTGCTTCTGTTATTTTTCACCCAACAGTCTGGTTTTAGTGAAGTTAGGAAAACTAATAGCACAAGTAGATGCAGAAAGGTATTAGTAGGGGTATTGCTTGTCACTATTGTAGTATTATTTATTCTTCTTGTAGGGCCATCATATCCAAACCTTTCACAGACATTAAGACCAAACCTAGTATTGCTCCTTTGACCCCCAAGCCCTATAGGTTATAATTTACACGCACTAGATGATAAAGAATTATACGAAGACCCATCTAGAGGAGATTATTCTTCAAATGCTTATTTTAAATTGCTTTATGAATACATTGATACTATGGATGCAAGGGATTGATATGTTTGCACTAAATTAACTGCATCAGCTGCAGAAGGTATCACATATTATCATATTCCCATATTCCATATTGTAGTGTTTTGTTGAGTTTGTTTTATGGGACAGGACATTTCAAACTACGATTTCGTTGTTTCAGAGATTCCCACATTAGAGCATTTGAATTGTCGTCCCGTCCCTAAAGAGATAGGGATAATTGTGAGATTCTTTAGTCCCACCACAACATTAGATACCATCTATGCACACTGAAACAATTTCACTTGTAGCTTGACAGATGTCGAAAATATATTTTTTAATTTACTTAAAGACAGGAGTAGAGATTTTTAGTCTGAGTCAAAAGCAGAGAGAAACATCAAGAGTTAGCATAAGTGGGCTACAGACAAAATTGAGCATCAAGTGGCAGGTCGATAGCTGCAATGTAATCTCTGCTCTACTTTTAATGTTACACACAACAGTTTCAGGACCTTATTGTTAAAATGGGTTCCTCGGTCTGACTCCAGAGAAGTTGGGAAACCAAACCTAGAAATGAGTTCCCTCAACAGCAATTTAGCTACTGTGAGACTGTCATTTCTTCTGGTCAGGTGCGCTTCAAGCCAATGTGAGAAGATACACACAACCACCAGGACGTACATCAGCCCGTTGCACACAGTCGCTTTGATAGAGTCCAATTGCATCCTGTTGAAAGGACCGCCTGATCTTCTTATGTGGCTTAATGTTACTGTAGTTCTTTTCCCTACATTCACTTTTGATACACAGCACATCTGCAACACAACCGTTCAGCCATCAGTCTAAACCTGGGATTAAACCAAGTTGTCAGAACAACCGAACCATGGCATCTCATCTCTCCCTACCTGGGCAAGACCGTGTAAATGCCTAGCCATTGGGCAACAAACTATCTGGTAACACAGGTCTTACATCTGCTGAAACCCAAATGTCAAAATCAGAACAGCCAGTTATTTTAAATTTGCAAACGTTTTTAGCCTGGTTGTAATATTGTTTGATGTGTGTTTTATAAAACTGCTTTTAGATTTAAAACTGCTTTTAGATTAACTGCTGATGTTTATGCAAAGACACAGTTGATGCCTAATAACATTGGGGGGAATTCTAAGGGAAACTTCTGAGGTTATTGCACTTCTGCTGCTAGTCGAGCATTTATGCTCATTGAACTTCACACTTTTTGGGGGTATTCTTTCGAGTGTCTGTCGAGCAGAGCACGATTTCTACTCTGCTCCAGTGGACCATTTGTGAATGCCAATTTTGCTTGGGTTAGCGGTATAGCTGTCACAGGCCAGTGCCCAGGCCTTTACTTAAGGAGACCCATGCCACAGATGAGCAGCTGGCATGCGCAGTGGGCACACCAAAGGCACACCAAAAGCAAGCCCATCTGCACACGTCTGCGACCAGACCACATCCAGTGCCAGCCATGCTGCCGATTTTCCTTCCCCCAGGTGTGCACTCTTACCTGACAAGTTCTCCTTTCATTAAATTGTGGCCCATGCCGTTCCACCTTGCTTCATGACCCTGCAAAGATAAGAACTCTCTTTTTATGTGTAATGCCTTTGATTTCACCCTAACGGCCACGGCTGGGGATGCTGTCTTTTTGCCCAACGTGACATCAAACAAAATAGTCCGCTTTAGATCCTGCCTTATTGCCTGCAGGTCCCTCCCCAAACACACCTCTGATGTATGACTTTCTTTATCTGACAATACTTGGGATCTCATGTTTCTCACAGAATCATGGCTCAAGGATGGTTCTAATCCAGACCTTGCCTGGCCATTACCCGGGACTACCAGATCCTGTGTGCCAACAGGGTGGAGATAGGTTTGGAGGGGGTCTAGCCATTATTCTTAGTGATATTTTGAAGGTTTCATCACCTAGATTGGGCCAACTCAGGAACAATGAGGATGACATTTTCTGCATGACACTTACCCCCACTTTCAGTTTGCTAATATATAGGCGGTCATTCTGACCGTGGCGGTCGGCGGTCGCCGCCCGCAAAGCGGTTCCCGCCGAAAGACCGCGGTGGCTATTCCGGCTTTCCCGCTGGGCCGGCGGGCGACCGCCAGAAGACCGCCGGCCGGCCCAGCGGGAAAGCCCCTGCAACAATGAAGCCGGCTCCGAATGGAGCCGGCGGAGTTGCAGGGGTGCGACGGGTGCAGTGGCACCCGTCGCGATTTTCACTGTCTGCAAAGCAGACAGTGAAAATCTTTGTGGGGCCCTGTTAGGGGGCCCCTGCACTGCCCATGCCAGTGGCATGGGCAGTGCAGGGGCCCCCAGGGGCCCCACGGCACCCGTTCCCGCCATCCTGGTTCTGGCAGTGGACACCGCCAGAAACAGGCTGGCGGGAAGGGGGTCGGAATCCCCATGGCGGTGCTGCAAGCAGCGCCGCCATGGCGGATTCCCTGGGCCAGCGGGAAATCGGCGGGAAACCGCCGGCTCCCCTTTTATGACCGTGGCTTTACCGCCGCGGTCAGAATCGCCCAGGAAGCACCGCCAGCCTGTTGGCGGTGCTTCCGCTGCCCTCCGCCCTGGCGGTCATGGACCGCCAGGGTCGGAATGACCCCCATAATCTCCCAGAAAGCCCCAACAGCTGCTTTTCTCAACTATGTGATGCCATTGCCCAAAAATACTTACAATACATCAACGTCACTGTTTTGGGAGACCTTAACACTCATGTTGATGTCCCTACCAGGCCTCTCAGTTAACCCAGTCCCTGGCAGGTCTTAATTTGACTCAGCATGTCACCCGTATAGCAGGCCACATACTGGATTTAATCTTTTCTAACATCCCTGGTCTCCAAGCCAGTGCCCCTATGAGTCTGGTATGGACAAACTATTTTCTGGTCCTGTTTACTTTTAATGTCATGGGCAACCAGTTAGAGATCAGGACAGCACCTAAAAGAAGGAAACATTAACAAAACATTATGAAGGAGTTCTTTGCGCCCTCTCTTCAATCTGCCCTTCCATCCTTTGCAGCCAATCCAGAGAACAATTAAATTCTATTCAATCTATGGATCTCTAAGGCTTTGAATCAGCTTGCACCCTTAAAAACACTCATGGCCAAAAGATCCAAACCATCTGCTTCCTGGTTTTCCTCTGCCCCAATAGCAGAGAAAAGCCTCTGTGAAATGTTGGAATACAGCTGGAGAAGGCCTTCTGACACTGTAGCAAAACACTCCTACAATGCGGCTCTCAAAAAGTCCTGCAAACTTAAGTGGCAAGCTATGAGAGAGCATTTCTCACTGAGCATGGAGAATGCAACTAACTCTTCAAGAGAAGTCCCTAATATTGTAAAATCCTTTATCTTACCTAAAGTGGCTAAAAGTGCTTTTCATACTTCATCTGCCCTCTTTACTACCCTCTCAGATTTCTTTGATGGAAAAATTCAAAAACATTAGTAAACCTTTCTGAGAGAAGCCAGCTCAGCAGACCTCCTAACACTTCTTATTAGTTAGTTTAGCATCTGCTCCCTTGGGATTTTGTCAAATTTCCGAAGAAGAATCTCTCAAGGAATTACTGAAATGTAAATCTGGCTCCTCAGAGGACCCCTGCCCACCTCAATTTCTCAGACTGACTGTTCTCACTGTAAATCCTATTCTCAACAGGACTTGGTATGCCTCCTTGAAGTCCGGTATATTTGCTGCTATATGGAATCAGGGGTTCATGCTGTCACTGCCAAAGAAGCCTAACGCAGACCCAGGGTGCTCAGTAATCTTATGCCAATTTCATTGTTACCTGCTCCAGCAAAGATCTTGGAAAGCTGGCATATCGCCAACTTTCATCCTTTTTTTAAAGCTAGTGGTCTGCTTGACAGCATTCAATCTGGCTTCCATGTGGGGTACAGCACGGAGAACCCCATCTTATTGGAAGTGTCAGAGACCATCAGAGAAACTCTTGAAGGCAGCGCCTCCACCGTGGTGTGATGTTAAACCTGTTGGCAGCATTCAGCATGGTGGCACATTCCATCTTAGTGAATAGGTCAAGGTCCTGATTTAGATCTTGCCGGAATAGAACCGGACATTATTTTCCCATCACATATTCTGACGGCCGACTAGGCAGTCCACCCACATGGCTGGCCTATAGATGAAAGTCTGTCAGCGACTCACTATCACCACCAGAATTTAACACCAGCGTTGATAGCGCCCTAAGCAAAATCGACTGGCACTGGAACAACAGCCAGTTTTACTGCCAGGCCAATCACGATGTGCCGTTCCGCCAATGTAATTGTGGTGGGGAAACCTCCACACCTGAGTTGGCAGATTGGGAGGCACATAAGGTCGAAACCTATCTTGTTTTCTTCTTTTCACTTCCCTTTTCATAATGAACCTGAACGTACAAGTCCTTCCTTTACAGCTGCTACTTGACCACAACGTAAATCAACCCTGTTGTCACTGGAATCAAAGGTGAGTGCCTTTTTTATCTGTTGTGATTGGAATTGTCTGTTTACATTAGCTCCTGAATTGTGCATTTTTAATTCATACTTACAAACAACAGTATAATATTGTGCAATGCATATGTGGGTGTAATGTAGTAGTTTAGGAAACTTAAAGAAATGCACCTGTATATTTATTTACATTTACAAATTTCGTCCAAGCTACCTTCATTCTAATGGACACCTACACAAAAAGTCACACTAATCCCAAATCCAAAATGTGTCCATACCGGGGTGTTTATTCATTTTCCATAAACTATCAAATCGGATGCATATGCATTACACATTATTGGAACAACATAAGTTTAATAAAATGTAGAAACTGCACTAGACAAGGCAAAACGTTGGTTTACAAGAAATGTAAAATCAATGTTACTTGTAAACTTAAAACTTCTCATAGATGTATCAGTGTTACATTCCCTTTGTCTAGTACATTTTTTGCATGTCATTAAATTAAATTTAACTCTAAATTTTTTAAAATGTGCAATGCATCTGTGTTAAAAATAAACATTTATTATTTTAAAATAAACACACCTCCACCAACCATGATATTGCAACCCTGGCGGTCGGACCACCAGGAAAATGCCAGCTGTGCCAGGGTCTTGAATCTTGGCAGTCTGGAGGTGGCGGAGATCCCAATTGACCAGGGTAGGGCTACCCTGGGGATTACAACCTTGTTCTCCACCAACCTTAACACCTCCATGAAAAGACTGATGGATAACAGATGTAGGGGGCCCCCTGCCCAGATTCACCACAATGTTCACTGTCTGCTTTGCTTTGCAGACAGTGAACATTGCGAGGGTGCTGGCGCATCCTGCAGGCTCCCACATTGCTGCCAGCTCGATTATGAGCCGGACACAATACTGTAGCCTGTTTCCTGCTAGGCAAGTGAGTGGAAATCTAAGCCGACCTAGCGGGAAACCCATAATAACTCCAGCAGGGAAGTTTTACGTCTGCCAAACTCGTAATGACCCCCTCATTCTGCAGACAAGTTGATAACCATACCTGCCAAGTTTCCCAGGTCTATGCGTGATGTACTGCTCCATTCCAGTCCAGATTTTTTCCTTTGAATTCTGTAGTCTTGTTTTAAAATTGAATAAACAATACTTAAAGTCCCTGAATTCAAATATAAAAACTGCACTGTAGCAGAACATCACATATGTACTTGAAAATGTTGGCAGGGCTGCATAACATGAATACTTTTTCTGCACTTTACATTTCTCTCATTTGAGCAAATGGCTGTATTTTACACTTATATCTATGGCACAGTGTCTACTGGCCACTGAGAGAGAGATAAATGTTCATTTATTAATCAATAAAACCATAAACATCAGTTAAAACGTACAAAAGTATATAAATAAGTAAAATAAAAAATAAGGTTATCAGTCATATGCAGTCATGCCAGCACATGCAGGATAGTACATGAGATGCAGCCATGCAGTTATTTGTTCTTGTCGTTGACCAGAGGGCTGGGCAGTTTTTTAACCTATCTGGTGCCCCATGGCAAAAAGCAGCACGGCCTGTACAATGTGGGAGATTAGGCAAAAGGGGAACAATTTGGCCGATTCTAATGTTACCAGCGCGTGCAAAATAGTGCATACAATGTAATTATGCAGACATTATTTCTCGTTTGGACAATGGCCATTAATGCTAGATGTGCGTGGCCTGCAGTAGACCAACTTGGCATAAAGTGCCAAGTGCTAGCATTGATGTATTAAACTGGCAAACAGCCTATGCAGTGTGCATATTTGCACAAAAGGTGCTAATGCTTGGCCAAGAGAACAGATAGGATAATGTCAAACTGGTGCTCGATCTGACAGGATAGAAAACAATACGAAATTGTGGTCCCTAGCAGCCATCCAGGTGTGGGTACATGTAAGGATTATTTTCAGGGACCTTCCTCTGCATTCCTCTTACCCCACCTGTGACCATACATCTACCTTGGCAAGGGATCTAAAAATGTCCAGGAACTGTATCAGTCTAATGATCAGCATTGTGATCCTTAGATCCAATGACTCCATTACTGCTGATCTACATGACCGGATGCCTCGGTTGTTAAATTATTTTTTCAGCAAACCTCTTCGCCCTATGGCCATGGCAGGGGAAATGCATATGATGTGCTACAAGCTTTCGTCTGCCTGATGACATTGGCGGTATTTCTTATCCCCTCTTTGGCCGTCTTCCCTCCATTTTGGTAGAAAGTCCAATGTTGGAAAGTCACTGAGTCTTAGTGTCAATAAACTCTATTTAATCTTCTAGTGGTAGGTGGCTTCCAGGAAGGGTGACTCTCTTTCGACCACTTAGACACCTTTTTTTGTCATTTGTTCAAGTTTGCAGTTTAGTGGATTTGTTTAATGCTCTTTTGAAGGCTTGATCAGATATACCGGTGTTCCGTAGATCGCCCAACTCAAGCGTCTCAATACTTTTTTCGAGATTTTTTTGTATTTGCCGTGTCCCCTTTTTAACTTGATTTCAGACCAGGCTAGATGTGGCTGACTGCCGTTTGTGGCAGCACTTGATGTATGCCGCAGGCAAGGCAAGTGTCTGCCTCATCAATGAAAACTCCAGCCTAACTTGGGCAGGCGATGCCCATCTGGCTAGCTGAAAAATTAATTTATAGGATCTTATCATGATTTTATCAAGGAGATTGACCTCAGCAGCTATTATTATTTCTGATCCATAGGAAAGAGTTGGCAACAGTTTGGCCTTTATTACTGCTACCATTGGCTTTAGATTATAGTCCTGAATGGATCATGCCAGTGTTGTAAAATCATGATTAAGTACCTGTGAGTTTCCCTTGATCGCCGCTCTTTGTGGTGCTAATGTAGCTCTTGCATCTATTTTGACTCCTAGATACACAAATGCCTGTGCTTCATCAATTGTGCTTCCGCTGAGGTGCCACTTGCATTGATTTAAAATACGGCGATTCAATGAGATCACGTTTGCTTTTATGTGACTTATTTCTAACCCATTAGCCTCTGCGTATGATCTGAGGCAATTCAGTAACATTTGTAGGCATAATCTGGTGTTGCTAAGAAGTAGCAGATCATCAGCATACAAGATGTTTGACAATTGTCGGCCACCCAGGGTCGGGCGTGGGATGTCTGACGATCCGGTGTTATGGAGAGGTCTGCAATATATAGATTAAATAGAAGAGGTGCTAAGATGCAGCCTAGTTTTAGGCCAGTTGATGTTTTCACTTCCCTAGACAGATGGGTACCACCTCCGATCTTTATCTTAACCCACATGTCTGAATATAGAAGCCTAATTGCTCTCAGGTTGTTCGGCAGGACTCCCCATTGTTGAAGTTTGGCCCATAGCCTGTTGCACAGGATAGAGTCAAGTGTTGCCTTAAAAACAATGAAACACATGTAAAAGGTGTGCCTGAGGCCTTTGCTCTGCAGATTATCAGTCCCACTGCCATGAGGTTGCTTAGAGTGCCTTGACTCCTTGTGAATCCAGTTTGGTTGAGTGGAAGTCTGCCGGTGTCTAGTGTCCATGTCATTGTGGAGAAGTATTTGAGCTCTATGTCTAGGAGTGCAATTAAGCGATAATTGCTTGGTAAGGATGCCACAACATTTTTAAAGATGGGGTGAATTATTGAGCCTTTCCAACTTTAGGGAAAGACTCCTCTTACCAGAATGTGTTTAAAATTGCTTCCAGGGGAGGAGGAGCCAAGATGGCGCCGTGAGCAGACGCGCCTCAAAGTGCTCCGAGACGGCCTCCGTAAATTAAGATCCTGAATGCCCACCTCACCCCTCCCAGACCTGTTGCTGGGGATCGGGACTCCCTCCCGCCCTTGGTCCCCCCCTGAAAGATTGTGCGTCCGGGGCTGGCGGCCTGGGGGTTGCAGCCACGTCTCCGCGCTGCGAAGAGAATACGCGGCCTGGTGGAGGAAGGGCCCGTCAAGAAAAAGACACAGTGGCTCTGCGGGCCCAAGAGAGAGCAGCCACGAGTGGGCCGTGAGTGATGGAGACAATCTGTGCTTGCGGGGCTGTCCCCCCCGACGAGGTTACGGCCAGTGTGAGAAAGGCCTCCGGTGCGGGATTGAAAGAAACGCCTAGAGAGGGTTGCTCCCCGCGCCCATCGGAACGGCCGGCTGGAGCGGGGTCCTGCTTTGGGTCCACGCGGACGAGTGGAGGACCTGGTGAGGGAAGAGTCGGGGGAGGAAGAGATCGGCGGTCCCTGGGGGGTCTGCCTGGCCCTGGTTCCCCCCCCCGGGGCATTGGGGGTCCCGGTGATCAGGGGTGCCTCGCGCTGGGGCAAGCGGGGCCTTGGCGCCCGTCGGTGTGACCTGCCGGTGCTGGGGCATGCCCAGGATCCCCAGAGGATCGGCTGTCCCGGGGGCCACGGGCTGGCCTGGGCCCGCCCCCCCCTGCATCAGGGGGCCCCACTGGAGCTGGGGCCCGATCAGAAGTCACCGGTGAGTGGAGGGGCAGGGACGAGGGGAGGTCGGCTGTCTCCTCCTCCATGCGGTGGAGGGCCTGGCGGTCACAGGAGCCACGCGCCGGGCTTGTGTCCCACACGCCGCCCCCTCCCCTTGCTGCGGACGTAAGACTCACAAATGGCGACGGGGCACACGAGGGATTAAAACAAAGGCCATACACAATGCAGACCAGATGTGAGAAGACCCAGAAAGTGCATAAGGGCGATATGAGACTGGGCACACGCTAGTTGAAAACTGATAATCCACCAGAACTTCATGAAGGGGGAAGCACCCTATATAGAACTTGGAATCGGCGATGACCCCATAAGATCGAGAGGAGAATCCTGCGGCTGCGGTGGTGGTTCGGGGGTGAATCACCCACCTTGAGACCGTCGCGGTCTGCCCACTGTGGTAAAAGACAAGTACTCCTGCGGTGGGTTTATTGGGCCTTTCTGAAACAAGGGCACTGGGGACCCCAGATGGCACGAGACAAAGACCCTAAGCCGCCCCGACAGGGCAAAATGGACAGGTATACAAAAGTAGTGACACCCCCGGTGCCGGCGGGGGATACTGCGTCTGCCCCGGACAACAGCGAGCTCCTCTCGGCCATACAGGCCTCTCGGGGCGCCCTTGAGGAACGGATGGGCGAGGTACATTCGGAGGTGTCCCTCCTCCGGCAAGACCTCCGCAAGGTGGTGGAGAGGGTCATGGCCGCAGAGACTCACATCTCAGAAATGGAAGATACGGTAAGGGACTTACGAAAAGAGGTAACAGAAATCAAAGTCATCAACAAAGATGTAATATGGAGGCTGGAAGATCCAGAAAATAGAGCAAGACGCAATAACCTTCGATTTGTGGGCTTTGCGGAAGGGACTGACATGAACCGCTTCCTAAATAAATGGCTCAAATATGTTATCTTGCCTGAAAAGTTCTCAACATGTTTCATAATAGAACATGCTCACAGGGCGTTGGGGGGAAGGCCCCCACCGGGCGCGCCCCCAAGACCAGTAATTGCCCGCTTTCTCAACTATCAGGATAGAGACATGATCCTGTCAGAAGTTCGCAAGATGGGAGAAGTCAGGCACGAGAACACAAAGATCCTTGTCTTCCCAGACTACACAAGGGAGGTCCAGAAACAGCGAAGAGCCTTTGATGCAGTAAAAGCATGGCTCCAGGGCCTCCAGCTTGGATATATGCTCCTCTTCCCGGCCAAACTTAAAATCCTGTTTCAAGGGAAATCCTTTTTTTTCAGCCTCCGGAGGAGGCCTGGGACTGGATTGAGGAGAGACCCCGGCTTGGCTGTGGGAGAACTTGAAAAGTCGCCCACGACAGCAGTGGGCGCGAGACCCAAAGAATGGTCCCTACAAGTACGCAGAGGCAGGCGGAGACTGAGAACTGGAAGAAGCACACCCTGGCGGATCCCCAGACATACAGATATGAGAGTGGACACAACAGACTCAGAGGGTAGCCGTAGTGTACGAGCCCGGACACGAAGGGGTCAAGAAGGGAAAAGCCCGCAGATGTCCGAGAATGGGGGGGGCCGGGGTGGAGGGTCCCCGCACCCATTGTTGGAGGCTATTGACAGAATGGAGGTGGAACAAGAGGCACGGACTCAGCAGAGTCCAGATGGGTAGAAACAGATAGTGTCAGAAAGAGGTCGTGAGGCGTCTCAATATGAACCCAAACTTGTTAAAAGGTTTCATACCCCTTATAACAGGGTGGCTTGAATACTATAACTAGTTTACTTGGTTGAAAGGGTGGGGAAGGGAGAAGGGAATACAGACCTCCAATCTCATGTGGACTAGAACTATGCAGCCACACGCTCATAGGGGTCAATGGGAGGTAGGGAGGGGGGTGGGAGGGGAGTTTAGTTACAGTCAGTTACACACTAAAATGTTATTTCTAAGTTATATGGTAAGCCCACAGGCACTGAGACGAGTAGATGAGAACCTGAGAACCACGAGACACCAGAGAATATCCCCAAATGACATGATGACACCCGAGGGTGCCCCAGTAGGGCCGTAAAGGTCGACATTGTGACCTCTATAGAACGTGATGGCCCCTGGATGTGCAGATAGGGTGATAGCCCCTGGAAATGAAAAAGGTTTTAGTGTGCTCTCCTGGAATGTTAACAGTCTTGGAGATAGAGTGAAAAGAGGTCTAGTTTCCCAATACATTAAAAGACAAAAGCCAGATATAGTGTTCCTACAGGAGACCCACCTCAAAGGTACAAGATGTGTTTTTTTGAGTAGAGGCCCTTATACAGTTCTCGCACATGCAGGATACACAGCCGGCTCTAGAGGAGTAGCAATTCTGATCCGTAAGCCCCCCCCCCCTTTCGGAATTCCAGAAAATGGGAAGACACAGATGGTCGCTTTGTGGGAGTGGAAGGGTCATGGGGACGGAGGGAAATCCTACTGGTGAGTGCATATGCTCCCCCGAGACTGCGTGGCCCCTTACTGGACAAGATCGCGGTGCTCCTACTAGCATCCTCAGCATCCCTTCACATATTGGGTGGGGACTTCAATGACTTGATGGACATAGAACTGGACAGATCAGGAGTACGACCGGTAACAGGACAGGCCACTCAATTACAGGGGTTCGCGGCCTCACTGGGATTGACAGATCTATGGAGAAGGGTACACACCATGGAAAGAAAATATTCATACTTCTCAGGGGCACACAGAGTTTTCTCCCGCCTGGACTATGTCTTTGCACCGGCTGGGGAGGTGGGAAAGGTGACCGGGGCAGACTGCCTAGCAAGGGGACTGTCGGATCACTCTCCCCAACTGGTGACAATAGGTGGGAAAGGGGGGGGGTCGCGGAGTCTGGAGACTGAACTCCTGGGACCTCCAAGACCATGAAGTGACTAGAGGACTGAGAATAGTCACAGAATTGTATTACTAAAATGTAGGGACAGTGGACTCCGCAGTAACACTATGGGAAGCATATAAGACTGTGCTTAGAGACAGCTCTCAAAACCTAGTGGCTCAAAAAAGACGAAGAGATAATAAACATCTGAGCGACATCGAAGGAAAGCTCCTCGAGTCAGAGGCGAAGGTGGTACAGACGCCCACACCCGCACTTCTCAGACAGATAGATCTAGTGAAGGTAGAATACAGAGAGACAGCAGATAGAGAGGCACGCTCCCGCCTCCAGGCGACACAACATAGATTATATGAAACTGGAGACAAGGCTGGTAAACTTCTTGCCTGGCTCGGGAAAAAAGAAAGAGAAGCTAGATGGGTTCCAGAGATTGAGACCCAAGACGGGACTAGGGTGACCGCAGATGAGGACATTGAGGAGACATTTGCCAGGTATTATGAAGACTTCTATAAAGCTAGACCATTGGCAGACGCGGAGCACATTAAGGAATACCTTAACACGATAGAGGTCCCCACTCTAGATGAAGAGGGACGGAAAGGACTTGAGAGCGAAATCACGATATAGGAAGTCTTGACTGCCATGGCACGGCTCAGACCCGGCAAGGCACCAGGACCAAATGGCTTCCCGGCAGAGGTCTTTAAAAACCTCCGTGAAATACTGGCTCCCCACTTACTGAACATGTATTTAGAGGTGCGGAAACAAGGAGTTCTCCCCCCAGACTTACGAAGGGCGGAGATTGCGGTTATACATAAAGAGGGAAGGCCCAAATACAGTTGTGCCTCATATAGGCCGATATCCCTGCTGAACGTTGAGGTAAAGGTCCTCGCCACAGTGTTGGCCACTCGCATGATAGGGGTCATCTCCTCATTGGTCCATCTGGACCAGACCGGCTTTATGCCGGGAAGGTCCACAAGACACAACTTAAGAAGAGCATATGTAGCCACAATTATGAATCGCTTGGAACCGCACTTATTCTTGGCCCTGGACGCGGAGAAGGCCTTCGATGCCGTTCACTGGCCCTTTTTGGAGGCCACGCTAAAGAGATTTGGCTTCGGCCCAAAGTATGCAGCGTGGATGAGACTGTTATACACAAAACCGGTGGCGAGGATGAGAGTTAATGGAATCCTTTCATCAGAATTTTCCATAGAAAGAGGTACGAGACCGGGTTGCCCGTTATCCCCCCTGCTCTTTGCCCTTACTCTCGAGTCTCTGGCGTGTAAGATCAGGAACTCAATAGGCCTATATGGCTTTAGACTTCAGACAGACGAAAGTGAAGAGGAACGTATCTCCCTGTATGTGGACGACGTCCTCCTCTACATCACCCGCCCAGAGCGGACCCTCCCGCGATTGTTTCTGCTAATTGAGGAATATGGGAGTCAGTCCGGTTACTGCATTAACTGGCAGAAGTCGATCCTTTACACACCCCAGGGGGGTGCTCAAATGCCCCCATTGCCGATGAGGCTACAGTGCACGAGAGAGGGATTTTCATACCTGGGCATTTTATGTGACACACGAGGCGGACAGAAGCCATAATAATAATCTGAGGAAGGTGATGAAGGAATGCAGTTCTGATTTTAACAGATGGGCAACCTTGCCTCTGACGTTGATGGGAAGGGTAGCTATGGTCAAAATGATTTCTCTACCAAAGTACCTATACTGCAGAACACGTATTACCAACTTCCATCAGGCCAATTTAGAGACATAGAAAGGGATATACGACGTTTTCTGTGGGAAGGGAAACACCCACGAATTGCACTTAAAACGCTGCAACGTAACCAATATGCTGGAGGTCTGTCCCTACCGGATATTGAGGCATACTATTGGGCGGCACATCTTATCAACGTGAATGACTGGGTATTCGCCACAGACGAACATCCCACATTCCGCCTAGAACGGCTACAATGGGAGGGCAAGACATGTAGACAATTCCTCTATGAGAAGGTGGGGGACCGACACCTCACCCCAGCCACGAAAGTGACTATAACAGCCTGGAAAAGAACTAACAAAATTTTGGGATGGTATAGAAAACCCACGAGTATGACCCCTCTCTGGGAAAGTGGCTGGTTAAAAGAAATTAAGAAACTTAAAGACTACGAGGGATGGGACAGGATTGGAATCTCTGAGCTTGGGGACTTGATGCAAAATGGAGAACTTATGCCCTTTGAATCTCTACAGGCATAATACGACCTAAATAAAACTCAATACTTTCACTATTTACGACTAAGATACGCCTGGGTAGCGGAAGGTCTTCAGGGAATGGAAATCCCAGATAGCTCCCCCCTAGAGGGTCGGTTGCTGTCGACCAAAATAATAGAGAAAGGGACCTCGGCAGTATACAAGACCATAAATAATAACATGCCAAATACATTGACTAGCTTACGCACCAGGTGGGAGACAGAAATAGGCCCCTTAGAAGATATAGGTGGTCATTCTGACCTCGGCGGTAAAAGGCGCCTACCGCCGGTCAGAAATCCTCCATAATCCCGCCGCGGTCGCGGAAACCCGCCACGGTCATTCTGACCCGCAGAAGGCAAACCTCCGAAAATCCGACCGCCACAACAGACCGCCAGACCAAACCTCCACCGCCACGCCAACAGAAATACGCCCATCCCATTACGACCCACGAATCCACGCGGCGGTCATTCAAACGCGGTATTCCATTGGCGGGACACACCGCCGCGGTCAGAATACACACAAACGAACAAAACTCAGCCACATTGGACGATTTGAATCCCACACACCTGATACACATACACACACCACTCCCACACACACAATACAATATAAAACACACACCCACATCACCCACAAACCCCTACGCTAAAAAATTCGGAAAGAAGGCAAGAGCGAGACACCAGCATCCAAAAAATAACAGCCACAGCCACTCAACACCATCACCCACACACTATCCACACACAAAACAACACACACCACCACACTCAACTCACTTAAATACACATACTCCACCCCACACATCATACACACCACCCCATGGCACCCCAAAGACAACCCCGCTTCACAGACGAAGAACTCAGGGTCATGGTGGAGGAAATCGTTCGGGTAGAGCCCCAGCTGTTCGGCACACAGATACAATACACCAGCATTGCCCGGAGGACGGAGCTATGGCAGAGGATTGTCGACAGGGTGAACGCAGTGGGACAGCACCCCAGAAATCGGGAAGACATCAGGAAGCGATGGAACGACCTACGGGGGAAGGTGCGTTCCATGGTATCCAGGCACAACATCGCCGTGCAGAAGACTGGCGGAGGACCCCCACCTCAACCCCCACAATTCACATCATGGGAGGAGGAAGTCTTGAACATCCTGCATCCTGACGGCCTCGCAGGAGTCGGCGGAGGAATGGATACTGGTAAGTTGAAGCTTCAATACTGCTTCCCCCCCACCTGCATGCCAAATCAGACCCCAAACCTCACCCCCATCCTCGAACCCCACCCTCACCCCCACCCCCATCCTCACCCCCACCCTCACCCCCACCACCATCCTCACCCCCACCACCATCCTCACCCCCACCCCCAGCACACCTATTCCCCGCCAATGTCTCACCATCACAACCCACACATCCCAAAACCTAGGCCTGCATGCGTCCACTAAGCATGGACACCCATCACCAAAGCATGCCCAATGCATATACACATCCCCCCCACAAGCCACCCTCACCAAAGCCCCCACACACGAATGCCAGCACTTGGGGACACGAGAACCCACAGATACACCCATATGCGACACATTTAAACTATAACCATACCTCTTGACCCCTGCAGGACCCGACTGTCAACACACCGCGGCGGAGGGGCCAGAATTCTCCACACCCCCCACCCAAGAGGCCGTCAGCGATGACAGCAGCTCTGTCGACCTGGACACCGATGACCAGCCCGGACCATCGGGGACCTCTGGACAGTCGGTTCCCCTCACACAGGCCCAGGCCACTACAGACCCAAACCCCTCTGGGAACACCAGCACAGCTCCCACCCAGCGGGCCCATGCCTCTGTCTCCAGGGCGCGTCAATCTGCGGTGTGTCTACCACTACAGGGCACCCAGGATAACCCACCACCCCAACAACAACAGGGACCTGGGGGCAGTGGTAGTGGGCACACCGGCCAGGGGGCAGAGGCCCAGGGAAACAGGGCAACTCGGCGGGCAGCTGTGCGACAGGGGGGGGAGGAGAGGCCCAGGGAACCCACTCTCCACGAGGTCCTCACCACCATCATGGGAGCATACAACCGCTCCCAGGAGACGATGGCGACGGTACTGGCCCGGTTCCAGGAGATCCAGGTGCTGCAGGAGGAACACTATCGGGGGTACAGGGAGGACATCAGAGCCATCAACACCACCCTGGTTACCATGGTAGGGCTGCTGCAGGACCTCGTAAACAGCAGGGCGGACACTGAACAACACCCAAGGGCCCCTGCCACTAGCCTGGACCAAGAACAGCCATCCACCTCCGCCGGCGCTAGTGGACAGGAGGCCCCCGCACAGCAGCAGCCCACCAGACCCCCACCTCCTGCAGGAGAAGAACCACCCCGCAAGAGGGCCCTGAGATCTCGCAAGAAGACAGAGTAGGATGTCAAGACCCCCGCCAGCAAAGGATACCACCTGATGTCATCCCACTGTCCCACATTGTCACCCTGTCCATCCTTGAACTGCCCATGCTCCATCTCTCCACAGGCCTCTGGACAATGCACCTGTGTGACTGTTACTCTGGACTCTGCCATGGACATTCCTTCACCATAGCCCCCACCCACTTGAAACCACCCATCCCATTTTGAGCACTTAAATAAACACGTATTTTGCACCAAAATATCAGGAGTCTGGCTGTGATTTCAATAGATTGTAATTGACATGACAGTGCAAATATGTCCTTGTACATGGTGAAGTCAACAAACAGCTGCCACAAAGCTGTAGTCCATGGGGAAACGAAGCACAGGACTCGTAGTGGGGACCCCAGATCTGAAATAGGGAGGGAAAAGCCAAAACTCAGTCATCATACACTGGGGCAAATAGACAGGCAGCAGAGATGCTGGAGAGTAGTTAACATTTACTAAATTATCTTTGAAATGTTACCTGTGTCCTATTGGAAGTACTGTTCAATGATTCTGTCCCTGTTGTCTGTTTCAGCCCCGTCGTCTTCCTCCTCGTCACTCTCCTCAGGTTCCACCGCTGCCACAACACCACCGTCTCAACCATCCTCCTGCAGGAAAGGCACCTGGCGGCGCAAAGCCAGGTTGTGAAGCATGCAGCAGCCACGATGATGTGACACACCTTCTTAGGTGAGTACATTAGGGATCCACCTGTCATATGCAGGCAGCGAAACCTGGCCTTTAGGAGGCCAAAGGTGCGTTCGATCACCCTCCTAGTACGCCCATGGGCCTCATTGTACCGTTCCTCTGCCCTGGTCCGGGGATTCCTTACTGGGGTCAGTAGCCACGACAGGTTGGGGTACCCAGAGTCCCCCACTAGCCATACACGGTGTCTCTGTAGCTGTTCCATCACGTAAGGGATGCTGCTATTCCTGAGGATGTAGGCGTCATGCACTGACCCTGGGAATTTGGCATTTACATGCGAGATGTACTGGTCAGCCAAACACACCACCTGGATGTTCATTGAATGGTAACTTTTTCTGTTCCTGTACACCTGCTCCCTGTCTCTTGGGGGAACCAAAGCCACATGGGTCCCATCAATGGCACCAATTACGTTGGGAATATGTCCAAGGGCGTAGAAATCACCCTTCACTGTAGCCAATTCGCCCACCTCAGGGAAAATGATGTAGTTCCTCACGGATTTCATCAGGGCAGACAACACTCTGGATAACACCTTCGAAAACATGGGCTGAGACATCCCGGAAGCAATTCCCACGGTTGTCTGAAATGACCCACTTGCCAAGAAATGTAGTACTGACATGACCTGCACCAGAGGGGGAATCCCTGTGGGTTGGCGGATGGGGGACATCAGGTCGGGCTCCAGCTGGGCACACAGTTCATGGATAGTGGCACGGTTAAGACGGTAGGTCAGGATAATGTGGCGTTCTTCCATTGTCGACAGGTCCACCAGCGGTTGGTACACGCGAGGATTCATCCGTCTCCTCGCCCAACCCAGCGGACGGTGCCTAGGAAGGACAACATGGAGCACACAGTCAAGCAACCCACAGGTACGTACTCACAGCTAGCACAGTATACGATTCTCTATGCAGTGAATGGCGTGTCTGAGTGGCTATGCAAGGCCTAGGCCTGTGTGACGCAGTTGAAATTGAGCCATGTGGGCCCTGGAAATGGCGGCTGCCTGACCTGTGAAGTGTGACAATGGGATGTGAGGTCAATGCGCTGGCGTGGCACACCGCGG
Organism: Pleurodeles waltl; assembly: GCF_031143425.1. Taxonomy (NCBI): domain Eukaryota; kingdom Metazoa; phylum Chordata; class Amphibia; order Caudata; family Salamandridae; genus Pleurodeles; species Pleurodeles waltl. The sequence goes on from NC_090442.1 coordinate 456,059,133, forward strand.
CGGGCGGCGGGCGAAGACCGCGGCGCGAAGCCGCATTGGTTAACATTGAAGCCTATGGGTTTCAGGAGCCAATGGCGAAGGGCGCCGGCGGTGGCGGGACGCACCGCCGCGGTACGCACCGCCGCGGACGTGACCGCCATTTTCTATCTACTTATCCACTTGCGACTTGAACTTTCACAGGAGAGGACCTATACTGCAAGTGTTGCTGTGACCTCGGTCTGGAAGGGACAATGGCTGCTGCGACTGGGGAAAGGGCCCCTGCCTTCACTGGAGAGGAGTTGGAGAAACTTGTGGATGGGGTCCTCCCCCAGTATGCGCTACTCTACGGTCATCCAGACCAACAAGTGAGTTTAATTCAATATGGATTTGGGGCCACTGGCTGGCTTGGGGGCCTGGCGGGGATGGGGGGCATGTTGGGGCTGGCGGGGGGCCTGGCGGGGATGGGGGGCATGTTGGGCATGGCGGGGGGCCTGGCGGGGATGGGGGGCATGTTGGGCATGGCGGGGGGCCTGGCGGGGGGCCTGGCGGGGATGGGGGGCATGTTGGGCATGGCGGGGGGCCTGGCGGGGATGGGGGGCATGTTGGGCATGGCGGGGGGCATGGCGGGGGGCCTGGCGGGGATGGGGGGCATGTTGGGCATGGCGGGGGGCATGGCGGGGATGGGGGGCATGTTGGGGCTGGCGGGGGGCCTGGCGGGGGGCCTGGCGGGGATGGGGGGCATGTTGGGCATGGCGAGGGGCCTGGCGGGGGGCCTGGCGGGGATGGGGGGCATGTTGGGCATGGCGGGGGGCATGGCGGGGGGCCTGGCGGGGATGGGGGGCATGTTGGGCATGGCGGGGGCATGGCGGGGATGGGGGGCATGTTGGGGCTGGCGGGGGGCCTGGCGGGGGGCCTGGCGGGGATGGGGGGCATGTTGGGCATGGCGGGGGGCCTGGCAGGGGGCCTGGCGGGGATGGGGGGCGTTGAGCCACTGGAAAGGAAAATGCTGAGAAACTTGAACGTGGTATTTCTCCCTCCCTGTACGTGTCACATAGGTCCGCGCCCATGAGAAGATCGGGATTTGGCGTGCCATCGCCAAGGAAGTCCGGGCCCTGGGGGTCCACCATCGACGGGGCACCCACTGCCGCAAGAGGTGGGAGGACATCCGCCGCGGGACCAAGAAGACCGCAGAGTCTCTGCTGGGGATGGCCTCCCAACGTAGGCGGGGTGCCTGCCGTCAACTGAGCCCCCTGATGTTCCGGATCCTGGCGGTGGCCTACCCTGAATTGGATGGGCGCGTGAGGGCAGCACAGCAGACACAAGGGGGTGAGTACAAGCATTATCTACTCTGTTGTCGCGCAGTGGAGGTGTCTGGGTGGGGGAGGAGGGCTGGGGGTCCCCCTAGGCCAGGGCGATATCTGTAGGCTGGGCACCCCCGTAAGCCCCTGTGTCACCAGCCACCACCCTCAGTAGTTTGTCAGTACAGCCATCCCTGGGCCGTGTCATCCATGGGTGCAGTTGTCAACTCTAGGCGTGTAGGGCATGTTCCACGGAATGCGTAGCGTACCCCAAGTGCGCAACTTAGTGCAGGGGGCATCTGTGTCTGTCATGTCCGCTAACTGTACCGGAGATCCATGTACTCAATATCCCTTTATTTCTCTCTCCCCCCCCCTTTTTGTTTGTCTTTCTGTGCTTGTGTGCATCAGCATCATCAGGCGGAGGAGAAGTGGCATCGGGGCAGGAGGGAGCTGCATCTCACATGGCCCAGGAGGGCCATGCCACAGAGTCAGACTGGACCAGTGAGACGGAGGGCGAGGGGAGCTCCACGACGGGGACGACTGGACCCTGCAGCGACACGGACACGTCCTCGGAAGGGGGCTCCCTTGCGGGGGTGGCACCATCCGTGCCCCCCGCCATTACAGGTACAGCCGCCACCCAGCGCACCATCTCCGCCCTCCCAGCAGCCCCTCAGCGTTCGCCCCGTGCCCGCTCTGCCAGGAAGCCGGGCATCTCCTTCGCCCCAGGCACCTCAGGCCCTGCCCCTGTTACCCCCGCTGCCCTCAGTGAGGAGGTCATTGACCTCCTCCGAACGCTCATTGTTGGGCAGACTACCCTTTTGAATGCCATCCAGGGGGTGGAGAGGGAGGTTCATCGCAGCAATGCGTACCTGGAGGGCATTCATTCGGGTCAGGCTGCCCATCAGCGATCGTTCCAGGCTCTGGCCTCAGCACTGACGGCAGCCATTGTCCCTGTCTCCTGCCTGCCTCTACTAACTCCCTCCTCCCAGTCTCCTGTTCCTCTGCCTGTCCCACCCACACCATCAGACCAGCCTGCACACACCTCAACACCCAAGAGAAGCTCATCCAAACATAAGCACCACAGATCACGCAGACATTCACACACGCAACATTCCGATGCAGACATGCCAACAGTCACTACCACCTCTGTGACCCCCACCTCCTCGTCTCCCTCCTCCCTCCCTGTGACGTTTACACTCACACCTCCATTCACCTCACCATCAGCCAATGTTTCCATCACCAGCACACCCTCCACTCCAGTCCGCACACGTGCAGTCACCACCCCCACTGCCATTTACACGTCCCCTGTGTCCTCTCCCACTGTGTCTGTCACCCCCTCTTCCACACCACACAAACGCAGCCACCCACCCACAAAACAGCCATCCACCTCACGACAGCCTATCCCTCCTGCACCTGCACCCAAAGACAGCAAACGTGACTCACCTACAACCACATCCTCTCCCTCCACTCCCATTCCCACTGTACCTACCACTCTCCATTGTCCCAAGAAGCTCTTCCTCGCCACTACTAACTTCTTTCCTGACCCTGAGCCCCCCCCTCCTTCTCGTCGGGGTAAGAAGAGCACCTCAGCCACCACCAGCCCTGCAGCCCCCTTGACAAGGGTGCAGGGGTATTGGAGCCCGCCAGCCCGCATGTCTGGATCTTCGCCCAGCAGCAAGGGGACAGCCAGCCCACCCCCTGGGAAGAGGAGCAGAAGGCGGAAGGGTCGCCGCAGGAGCCCGCCTTCTACATCCCCCCCGGACACCACCCAGAGACAGTCACCAGCCACAGCTCCAAAGGGAGGAAAGGGCCACAGGCCCACGACTAAGGAGGGCAAGGGCAGCAAGTCGGAGAGGTCAGGCAGCAGGCCTGCTGCCCAGGAGGAGCCCACAACCCCCATAGCCGCTGCCCCGGGAGGAACCGGCACAGCTGCCCCGGGAGAGCCCACCACCCCCATAGCCGCTGCCCAGGGAGGACCCAGCCCAGCTGGCCAGGAGGGCCCCACCACCCACAGCCCAGGTGGGCAGTGAAGGAGCACCATCCCCGCTGCCCAGGAGGGCACCACCAGGCAATTAGCAGTTGGCCATAGACCGGCCGCCGTCTCCAGAACCGCTGAACTGGGCCCCGCCGTCTCCAGAACCGCTGAACTGGGCCCCGCCGTCTCAAGAACCGCTGAACTGGGCCCTTCAAGGCAAGGAGCGCTGAACTGGGCCCCGCCGTCTCAAGAACCGCTGAACTGGGCCCTTCAAGGCAAGGAGCGCTGAACTGGGCCCCGCCGTCTCAAGAACCGCTGAACTGGGCCCCGCCGTCTCAAGAACCGCTGAACTGGGCCCCGCCGTCTCAAGAACCGCTGAACTGGGCCCCGCCGTCTCAAGAACCGCTGAACTGGGCCCCGCCGTCTCAAGAACCGCTGAACTGGGCCCCGCCGTCTCAAGAACCGCTGAACTGGGCCCTTCAGGGCAAGAACCGCTGGCCCTTTGGCAGACGTGGCAGGGCAGGATCTGTCTCGGGCAGGGCTGCAGGATGTCCTCTGGCCAACATGCCTCCTCCAGTGGCAGTGGAGTCTGTTATGGACTGTTTGGACTGTGGCTTTGCTCTCCCCAGGATGGCCCAGTGGGCAGGCCACCCACTGTATGGACTGTATGGACTGTGGCTTTGCTCTCCCCAGGATGGCCCAGTGGGCAGGCCACCCACTGTATGGACTGTATGGACTGTGGCTTTGCTCTCCCCAGGATGGCCCAGTGGGCAGGCCACCCACTGTATGGACTGTTTGGACTGTGGCTTTGCTCTCCCCAGGATGGGCCAGTGGTCATGGAGTCCCCTCGTGGATCTGGCGTCGTGTACTCAAGTGGCTGAGGTGCCCCCCCTTCCCTTCCCCCTGAGGTGCCTGTCCTATTTTCTTTCTGATGCCCCTGCAGTGTTCTCTCCGTGGAGTTCTTGTCGTGGGACTGGGCCTTGCCCCTTTGCACAGGACCCCTGTGATCCACGGACAGTGGTTGGACTACATTTAGTAGCTGTATATATTTTGTACATAGTTTATTTATTTATTGGGATTAATGGTGTACATATTTCAATATATCTGCCCGTTTATGATCTCTTCTTTTGGTCTTTGCATTATTTCGGAGGGGGGTGGTTTGTGGGTTGTGACAGTGATCTGTGGGAATGCATTGATGTGTGTGTTGTAGTGGGTGTGGGTGGGTGGGTGTGTGCCGGTAATCTTTTCCCTCCCCTGTGTCGTAGGTGCCGTACTCACCGATGTCTTCCGCGCCGCCGGGCGTGCTCCTGGTGTATGAGCAGGAATAGGAGTGCGGGGATGACCTGCAACTCTGGCTCCATACTGCCGGAATCTCGCGTGGAGTGCGTAGAGGTGAGCGTTTTCCCGTTCGTAGTCTGTTTCCGCCGTGTTCTTATCGGCGGTGCTCCCGCCCCGGAAAAGGTGGCAGATTGGTGGGTCGTAATAGGGTGGGCGGTACTTTGTCTGCCGCCGGGCTGTTGGCGGGAACCGCCGCGCTGTTTGTTTGTACCGCTGTGGCGGTCGGAGTGTTAAGTTGGCGGGCTGTGTTGGCGGTTCCCGCCAGGGTCAGAATTGCATATTTTAGACCGCCGGCCTGTTGGCGGCTTGGCCGCCGCTTTATCACCGACCGCCAGGGTCAGAATGAGGGCCATAGATTGGGAAACCGCTTTGATGTTTCCCAGGGAGGTCGCAATTAGGACACAACTCAGACTAATACAATTTATGATTCTACACAGAATATACTACGACCCGCAAAGACTACACCGGATGGGGAGGGCCAGGCGTCCAGAATGCAGAAGAGGATGTGGTGGGATTGGATCCTTTTTTCATGTCCTATGGGAATGTCCCAAGATTAAGGCATACTGGAACAAGGTGATAGGAATACTTGCCAGAGTCCTGGCGGCGCAGATCCCCCTAGACCCTAAATACATAATACTAGGCATATCAAATGAAATAGACATGCCCAGAAGGAAGCTCCTGTTCTGCGGGCTAGGGCTGATGGTGGCCAAAAGAGACATAGGGGGTGATTCTAACCCTGGCGGTCGGTGTTAAAGCGGCGGCCAACCCGCCAACAGGCTGGCGGTCCAAAAAATGGAATTCTGACCCTGGCGGGAACCGCCAACACAGCCCGCCAACTTAACACTCCGACCGCCGCAGCGGTACAGACAAACAGCGCAGCGGTCACCGCCAACAGGCAGGCGGCAGACAATGTACCGCCCACACTATCATAACTCACCACTCCGCCACCTTTTCCGGGGCGGGAGCACCGCCGATAAAAACACGGCGGAAACAGACTACGAACGGGAAAACGCTCACCAAAACACACTCCACGAGTACGGAGGACAGCATGGAACCCGAATTAAACATCCTACCTGCTCTCGTCTACCTTCTCATCTACCACGAGTACGAAGTCCGGCGCAGACGACAACGGTGAGTACTGCACCTACGACACACGGGAGGGGGAGGACAAAAGGTTACGGGCACACACATATGCGACCCCCCCCAATCATGTACTCACCAATGCAGAGCACCAAGTCACAGTGACACCACCCAAACACCCCTGAAAAATGCTAGGACATAATCATATTTGGAATAAATATTTATGTACCAAAAAGCTCCAGAAAATTAGCGTACAACCATGAAAGATATCCACAACAAAACAAATGACATACACATCAGTGTATAACTGAAGTACCAAGTCCTGCACATCCTACGAATTCAGCATGTCCGTGGGCCAAAGTCTTGAGAAACAAGGGCAAAGCCCACACAGGAGACCTGAGTCCTTTGGAGAGAACACTGCAGGGGCATCAGATGTAAAAACTACAGGCACCTCAGGGGGAAGGGAAGGGGGGGCACCACAGCCACATGAGTCCACGACGCCAGATCCACGAGGAGCCACCATGCCCACGGGACCATCCTGGGGAGTGCAAAGCCACAGTCTCTCAATGTCCCTACAGTGGGTGGGCTGCCCACTGGACCATCCTGGGGAGTGCAAAGCCACAGTCTCTCAATGTCCCTACAGTGGGTGGGCTGCCCACTGGACCATCCTGGGGAGTGCAAAGCCACAGTCTCTCAATGTCTCTACAGTGGGTGGGCTGCCCACTGGGCCATCCTGGGGAGTGCAAAGCCACAGTCTCTCAAGTCTCTGCAGTGGGTGGATTGCCCACTGGACCATCCTGGGGAGTGCAAAGCCACAGTCTCTCAATGTCTCTACAGTGGGTGGGCTGCCCACTGGACCATCCTGGGGAGTGCAAAGCCACAGTCTCTCAATGTCTCTACAGTGGGTGGGCTGCCCACTGGGCCATCCTGGGGAGTGCAAAGCCACAGTCTCTCAAGTCTCTGCAGTGGGTGGATTGCCCACTGGACCATCCTGGGGAGTGCAAAGCCACAGTCTCTCAATGTCTCTACAGTGGGTGGGCTGCCCACTGGACCATCCTGGGGAGTGCAAAGCCACAGTCCATCAGGTGGATGACAGTCTCCACTGGTCAAGGAGGAGGCATGGTGGGCACAGTGAACCATCAACGGTGCTTGAGACGGCGGTGCCCTGTTCAGCGGTGCTTGAGACGGCGGGGCCCAGCGGAGCGGTGCTTGAGACGGCGGGGCCCAGCGGAGCGGTGCTTGAGAGGAAGGGCCCAGCGGAGCGGTGCTTGAGACGGCGGGGCCCAGCGGAGCGGTGCTTGAGAGGAAGGGCCCAGCGGAGCGGTGCTTGAGAAGAAGGGCCCAGCGGAGCGGTGCTTGACAGGAAGGGCCCAGCGGAGCGGTGCTTGAGACGGCGGGGCCCAGCGGAGCGGTGCTTGAGAGGAAGGGCCCAGCGGAGCGGTGCTTGAAATGAAGGGCCCAGCGGAGCGGTGTGTGAGAGGAAGGGCCCAGCGGAGCGGTGCTTGAGAGGAAGGGCCCAGCGGAGCGGTGCTTGACAGGAAGGGCCCAGCGGAGCGGTGCTTGAGAGGAAGGGCCCAGCGGAGCGGTGCTTGAAATGAAGGGCCCAGCGGAGCGGTGCGTGAGAGGAAGGGCCCAGCGGAGCGGTGCTTGAGAAGAAGGGCCCAGCGGAGCGGTGCTTGACAGGAAGGGCCCAGCGGAGCGGTGCTTGAGACGGCGGGGCCCAGCGGAGCGGTGCTTGAGAGGAAGGGCCCAGCGGAGCGGTGCTTGAGAAGAAGGGCCCAGCGGAGCGGTGCTTGACAGGAAGGGCCCAGCGGAGCGGTGCTTGAGACAGCGGGGCCCAGCGGAGCGGTGCTTGAGAGGAAGGGCCCAGCGGAGCGGTGTTTGAGACGGCGGGGCCCAGAGGAGCGGTGCTTGAGAGGAAGGGCCCAGCGGAGCGGTGCTTGAGAAGAAGGGCCCAGCGAAGCGGTGCTTGACAGGAAGGGCCCAGCGGAGCGGTGCTTGAGACGGCGGGGCCCAGCGGAGCGGTGCTTGAAATGAAGGGCCCAGCGGAGCGGTGCGTGAGAGGAAGGGCCCAGCGGAGCGGTGCTTGAGACGGCGGGGCCCAGCGGAGCGGTGCTTGAGAGGAAGGGCCCAGCGGAGCGGTGCTTGACAGGAAGGGCCCAGCGGAGCGGTGCTTGAGACGGCGGGGCCCAGCGGAGCGGTGCTTGAGAGGAAGGGCCCAGCGGAGCGGTGCTTGAAATGAAGGGCCCAGCGGAGCGGTGCGTGAGAGGAAGGGTCCAGCGGAGCGGTGCTCGAGACGGCGGGGCCCAGCGGAGCGGTGCTTGACAGGAAGGGCCCAGCGGAGCGGTGCTTGAGACGGCGGGGCCCAGCGGAGCGGTGCTTGAGAGGAAGGGCCCAGCGGAGCCGTGCTTGAGAAGAAGGACCCAGCGGAGCGGTGCTTGACAGGAAGGGCCCAGCGGAGCGGTGCTTGAGACGGCGGGGCCCAGCGGAGCGGTGCTTGAGAGGAAGGGCCCAGCGGAGCGGTGCTTGAGACGGCGGGGCCCAGCGGAGCGGTGCTTGAGAGGAAGGGCCCAGCGGAGCGGTGCTTGAGAAGAAGGGCCCAGCGGAGCGGTGCTTGACAGGAAGGGCCCAGCGGAGCGGTGCTTGAGACGGCGGGGCCCAGCGGAGCGGTGCTTGAAATGAAGGGCCCAGCGGAGCGGTGCGTGAGAGGAAGGGCCCAGCGGAGCGCTGCTTGAGAGGAAGGGCCCAGCGGAGCGGTGCTTGAGACGGCGGGGCCCAGCGGAGCGGTGCTTGAGAGGAAGGGCCCAGCGGAGCGGTGCTTGAGACGGCGGGGCCCAGCGGAGCGGTGCTTGAAATGAAGGGCCCAGCGGAGCGGTGCTTGAGACGGCGGGGCCCAGCGGAGCGGTGCTTGAAATGAAGGGCCCAGCGGAGCGGTGCGTGAGAGGAAGGGCCCAGCGGAGCGGTGCTTGAAATGAAGGGCCCAGCGGAGCGGTGCGTGAGAGGAAGGGCCCAGCGGAGCGGTGCTTGAGACGGCGGGGCCCAGCGGAGCGGTGCTTGACAGGAAGGGCCCAGCGGAGCGGTGCTTGAGACGGCGGGGCCCAGCGGAGCGGTGCTTGAGAGGAAGGGCCCAGCGGAGCGGTGCTTGAGACGGCGGGGCCCAGCGGAGCGGTGCTTGAGAGGAAGGGCCCAGCGGAGCGGTGCTTGAGACGGCGGGGCCCAGCGGAGCGGTGCTTGAGAGGAAGGACCCAGCGGAGCGGTGCTTGAGAAGAAGGGCCCAGCGGAGCGGTGCTTGACAGGAAGGGCCCAGCGGAGCGGTGCTTGAGACGGCGGGGCCCAGCGGAGCGGTGCTTGAAATGAAGGGCCCAGCGGAGCGGTGTGTGAGAGGAAGGGCCCAGCGGAGCGGTGCTTGAGAGGAAGGGCCCAGCGGAGCGGTGCTTGAGACGGCGGGGCCCAGCGGAGCGGTGCTTGAGAGGAAGGGCCCAGCGGAGCGGTGCTTGAGACGGCGGGGCCCAGCGGAGCGGTGCTTGAAATGAAGGGCCCAGCGGAGCGGTGCTTGAGACGGCGGGGCCCAGCGGAGCGGTGCTTGAAATGAAGGGCCCAGCGGAGCGGTGCGTGAGAGGAAGGGCCCAGCAGAGCGGTGCTTGAGAGGAAGGGCCCAGCGGAGCGGTGCTTGAGAGGAAGGGCCCAGCGGAGCGGTGCTTGAGACGGCGGGGCCCAGCGGAGCGGTGCTTGACAGGAAGGGCCCAGCGGAGCGGTGCGTGAGAGGAAGGGCCCAGCGGAGCGGTGCTTGAGAGGAAGGGCCCAGCGGAGCGGTGCTTGACAGGAAGGGCCCAGCGGAGCGGTGCTTGAGACGGCGGGGCCCAGCGGAGCGGTGCTTGATAGGAAGGGCCCAGCGGAGCAGTGCTTGAGACGGCGGGGCCCAGCGGAGCGGTGCTTGAAATGAAGGGCCCAGCGGAGCGGTGCTTGAGACGGCGGGGCCCAGCGGAGCGGTGCTTGAAATGAAGGGCCCAGCGGAGCGGTGCGTGAGAGGAAGGGCCCAGCGGAGCGGTGCTTGAAATGAAGGGCCCAGCGGAGCGGTGCGTGAGAGGAAGGGCCCAGCGGAGCGGTGCTTGAGACGGCGGGGCCCAGCGGAGCGGTGCTTGACAGGAAGGGCCCAGCGGAGCGGTGCTTGAGACGGCGGGGCCCAGCGGAGCGGTGCTTGAGAGGAAGGGCCCAGCGGAGCGGTGCTTGAGACGGCGGGGCCCAGCGGAGCGGTGCTTGAGAGGAAGGGCCCAGCGGAGCGGTGCTTGAGACGGCGGGGCCCAGCGGAGCGGTGCTTGAGAGGAAGGACCCAGCGGAGCGGTGCTTGAGAAGAAGGGCCCAGCGGAGCGGTGCTTGACAGGAAGGGCCCAGCGGAGCGGTGCTTGAGACGGCGGGGCCCAGCGGAGCGCTGCTTGAAATGAAGGGCCCAGCGGAGCGGTGTGTGAGAGGAAGGGCCCAGCGGAGCGGTGCTTGAGAGGAAGGGCCCAGCGGAGCGGTGCTTGAGACGGCGGGGCCCAGCGGAGCGGTGCTTGAGAGGAAGGGCCCAGCGGAGCGGTGCTTGAGACGGCGGGGCCCAGCGGAGCGGTGCTTGAAATGAAGGGCCCAGCGGAGCGGTGCTTGAGACGGCGGGGCCCAGCGGAGCGGTGCTTGAAATGAAGGGCCCAGCGGAGCGGTGCGTGAGAGGAAGGGCCCAGCAGAGCGGTGCTTGAGAGGAAGGGCCCAGCGGAGCGGTGCTTGAGAGGAAGGGCCCAGCGGAGCGGTGCTTGAGACGGCGGGGCCCAGCGGAGCGGTGCTTGACAGGAAGGGCCCAGCGGAGCGGTGCGTGAGAGGAAGGGCCCAGCGGAGCGGTGCTTGAGAGGAAGGGCCCAGCGGAGCGGTGCTTGACAGGAAGGGCCCAGCGGAGCGGTGCTTGAGAGGAAGGGCCCAGCGGAGCGGTGCTTGAGACGGCGGGGCCCAGCTGAGCGGTGCTTGAGAGGAAGGGCCCAGCGGAGCGGTGCTTGAGAGGAAGGGCCCAGCGGAGCGGTGCTTGACAGGAAGGGCCCAGCGGAGCGGTGCTTGAGACGGCGGGGCCCTGTTCAGCGGTGCCTATCTCCACGGCGGGGCCCTGTTCAGCGGTGCTCTTCTGCACCGCGGGCCATGTTCAGCGGTGCCTATCTCTACGGCGGGGCCCTGTTCAGCGGTGCTCTTCTGCACCGCGGGCCCTGTTCAGCGGTGCCTATCTCCACGACGGGGCCCTGTTCAGCGGTGCTCTTCTGCACCGCGGGCCCTGTTCAGCGGTGCCTATCTCCACGGCGGGGCCCTGTTCAGCGGTGCTCTTCTGCACCGCGGGCCCTGTTCAGCGGTGCCTATCTCCACGGCGGGGCCCTGTTCAGCGGTGCTCTTCTGCACCGCGGGCCCTGTTCAGCGGTGCCTATCTCCACGGCGGGGCCCTGTTCAGCGGTACTCTTCTGCACCGTGGGCCCTGTTCAGCGGTGCCTATCTCCACGGCGGGGCCCGCGGAGCGGTGCTTGACAGGAAGGGCCCAGCGGAGCGGTGCTTGACAGGAAGGGCCCAGCGGAGTACTGTTCAGCGGTACTCTTCTGCACCGCGGGCCCTGTTCAGCGGTGCTCATCCAGCAGGTCAAGGGAGCCAGACCTGGCCTGGACTCCCTGTTCAGTCGCCCTCGGACCGTGACGTTTCTGGACCCTTCGGGGACGGACTCCTGGCCTCCTTAGTGTCCTCCTTCCCAGCTGGGATGTGGCATGTGGGGTCCACCTTCTCCGCGCTCCTGCTGCCCTTCCGCTCCTTTGATGGGGCTCTCGGGCCCTTGCCTCCCCCAGATGGTGTGGGTGGTGAAGTGGCCGCACATTGCTCCTTGGGGGCAGCCCTGTCGGTCCTCGCACGGCGGTCCTTGGTTTTGCGGGTCCTCTTGCCGGGGGGGGGGGGCTGGACGTGTCCTTGCTGCTGATCGATGTGTCACTGCTGGCAAAGGGTGGGCTCCAGAACCCAGGCACAACAGTGACACCCGAAGCTGGGCTGGTGGTGGCTGCGGTGCTCTTGGGACTCTTTGAAGATGGATGGGGGAGGTCATCGGGGGGAAAGAGGTTAAGGTTAGCCAGGAAAAGTTTTTTAGGGCCAAGGTAAAGGGTAGGAGAAGTGGAGATGGAAGTGGAGGTAGAGGAGGTGGTTGTAGGAGAGTCAGGTGTGCTGTCATTGGGTGAAGGTGCTGGTGCTGTAGGCTGTCGTGAGGTGGATGGCTGTTGGGTGGGTGGCTGCCTGCGTTTGTGTGTCTTGGAAGAGGGGGTGACAGACACAGTGGGAGAGGACACAGGGGACGTGTACATGGCAGTGGGGGTGGTGACTGCACGAGTGTGGACTGTACTGGAGGGTGAGGTGGTGATGGAAGCACTGGCTGATGTTGGGGTGCATGCAGGTGTGAGTGTAGACGTCACAGGGAGGGAGGAGGGAGACGAGGAGGAGGGGGACACAGGGGTGGCAGTGGCTGTTGGCATGTCTGCATCTGGGTGTTGCTCGGGTGAGTGTTTGCGGGATCTGTGGTGCTTGTGTTTGGATGAGCTGCTCTTGGGTGTTGAGGTGTGTGCAGGCTGGTCTGATGGTGTGGATGGGATAGGCTGAGGAACAGGAGACAGAGACAGGCTGGAGGCAGTCAGAAGAGGGAGGCTGGAAACAGAGACAATGGCTGCCGTCAGTGCTGAGGCCAGAGCAGTGAACGCTCGTTGATGGGCAGCCTGACCCGAATGAATGCCCTCCAGGTACGCATTGCTCTGTTGCACCTCCCTTTGCACACCCTGGATGGCATTCAGAAGGGTCGTCTGCCCAACAATGAGCGTCCTTACCAGGTCAATGAGCTCCGCACTGAGGGCAGCAGGGGCAACAGGGGCAGGGGCTGAGATGCCTGGGGCGAAGGAGACGCGCGCCTTCCTGGGCGAAGCGGCACGGAGCGAAGACTGAGGGGCTGCTGGGAGGGCGGGGCTGGTGCGCTGGGTGGCGGCTGTACCTGTAGAGGCGGGGGGCACGGATGTTGCCGCCACCCCTAGGGAGCTCCCATCCGAGGACGTGTCGCTTTCCCTGCTCTCACCAGCGGTCCCCGTCGTGGTGCTCCCCTCGCCCTCCGGATCACTGGTGCCCTCGGTGTCTGTTCCTGGGCCCACCGGGGCCTTGTGTCCTGCAGCTCCCTCGTGCTCCGATGCCATATCTCCTCCGCCTGATGATGCTAATGCACACGTGCACAAGAAGATGAAGAGAAAGGGTGGGGGGAGAAAAAAGAAGACCAGGTTGAGTGCATGCAATGTCAACACCGTTGGCGGAGAGGACAGACACAGGTGCCTAATGCACTAAGCCGCGCATTCGGGGTACACTACTCAGTACTACTGACTAAGACAACAGGCCAAGAGACGTCAAACGCGCACATGGGAGATGCTGGACCTTCAATGGCTGCACTTGTCACCCTACAGAGGTGGGGTCCGGGGGCACAGGGCCATGCCTAAGGGAGAGGACTACACTACAGAAAGCGCCCTGGCCTAATGTCACCCACAGCCCTCCTCCCCCACCCAGACGCCTCCACTGCGCAGAAATATAGGAGAATGTGCTGATACTCACCCCCTTGTGTCTGCTGTGATGTCTTAAAGCGCCCATCCAATTCAGGGTAGGCCACCGCCAGGATCCGGGACATCAGGGGGGTCATGGTGCGACTGGCACCCCTCCTAGGTTGGGAGGCCATCCCCAGCGGTGTTTTTGCGGTCTTCCTTGTTCCGCGGCGGATGTCCTCCCACCTCTTGCGGCAGTGGGTGCCCCGTCTGTTGTGGACCCCCAAGGTCCGGACTTCCTTGGCGATGGCACGCCAAATATCGATCTTCTGATGGGCGCTGACCTATTAGACATGTACAGGGTGGAAAGGAGGAAATCATCAATGGCCTGCATGTTAGATGTAATTGCCCCCCCCCCACCCACTTTGCCATATGGCACATGCTCTCATCTGTCGGGCGTTGCACTCCTCATTCGCCCCCCACCCCACCAACTTACATCCACCCCAATCCACACAGGCATAGCCCATTCCATTAGCACCCGGGGTACTCACTTGTTGGTCTGGAGGACCGTAGAGTAGCGCATACTGGGGGAGGACCCCATCCACGAGCTTGTCCAATTCTTCAGACGTGAAGGCAGGGGCCCTTTTCCCAGTCGCAGCAGCCATTGTATCTTCCAGACCGAGGTCACAGCAGCACTTGCAGTATAGGTCCTCTCCTGTGGATGATCAGGTCTCGAGTGATTAAGCAGATAGAAAATGGCGGTCACGTCCGCGGCGGTGCGTACCGCGGCGGTGCGTACCGCGGCGGTGCGTACCGCGACCACCGGCGCACTTCGTTATTGGCTCCTGAAACCCATAGGCTTCAATGTTAACCAATGCCGCTTTGCGCCGCGGTCTTCGACCGCCTACCGCCACGGTGTGCCCCGCCAGCGCAGTGACCTCACATCCCACTGTCCCACTTCACAGGTCAGGCAGCCGCCATTTCAAGGGCCCACATGGCTTAATTTTGACTGCGACACACAGGCCTAGGCCTTGCATTGCCACACATACACGCCTTTCAACCCATTGCCATTCTTTAACTGTGCAAGCTGTCTGTACGTACCTGTGGTTTGGCTGACTCTGTGCTCCATGTTGTCCTTCCTAGGCACCGTCCGCTGGGACTTGGGATGAGAAGGAGGAATCATCGCGTGTACCGACCGCTGGTGGACCTGTCGACAATGGAAGAACGCCATATAATCCTTCGATACCGACTTGACCGTGCCACTATCCATGAACTGTGTGCCCAGCTGGAGCCAGCCCTGATGTCCCCCATCCGCCAACCCACAGGGATTCCCCCTCTGGTGCAGGTTTTGTCAGTCCTCCATTTTTTGGCCAGTGGGTCATTCCAGACCACAGTGGCCATGTCATCTGGAATGTCTCAGCCTATGTTTTCTAAGATTTTGATCAGAGTGTTGTCTGCCCTGATGAAACTCATGCGGAGCTACATCATTTTCCCCGAGGAGGGTGACTTGCCCACAGTGAAGGGTGATTTCTATGCCCTTGGACATATCCCCAACATCATAGGTGCCATTGATGGGACCCATGTGGCTTTGGTACCCCCAAAAGACGATGAGCAGGTGTACCGAAACAGAAAGAATTATCATTCGATGAATGTCCAGGTGGTCTGTTTGGCTGACCAGTACATCTCCCATGTAAATGCCAAGTTCCCAGGGTCAGTGCATGACGCGTATGTGATGCGAAATAGCAGCATCCCCTATGTGATGGAGCAGCTACAGAGACAACATGTGTGGCTAATAGGTGACTCTGGTTACCCCAACCTGCCGTGGCTACTGACCCCAGTAAGGAATCCCCGGACAAGGGCAGAGGAACGCTACAATGAGGCCCATGGGCGTACAAGGAGGGTGATTGAGCGAACCTTTGGCCTCCTGAAGGCCAGGTTTAGGTGCCTGCATATGACTGGTGGATCCCTAATGTACTCACCAAAGAAGGTGTGCCATATCATCGTGGCGTGCTGTATGCTTCACAACCTGGCTTTGCGACGCCAGGTGCCTTTCCTGCAGGAGGATGGTCCAGATGGTGGTGTTGTAGAAGCCGTGGAGCCTGTGGAGAGTGAAGAGGAGGAAGACTCTGAGGACGACACAGACAATAGGGACAGAGTGATACAACAGTATTTCCAGTAACACCCAGGTAAGAATCACCCACGCCATTTCACAATTGCTTCTAGCCTCCTGCATCTATACTTTCTGTAGTTCCCCACAGATGTTTTTTATTAATTTATGCCTTTCCCTTCCCTTCTCAGTGCTGTCTGACTCAGTACCTGACTTCTGCTTGGTTCGCCCATGAAATACAGCATATTGACATTGGTATGTTGTCATGACTAATTGACAGAACAGAAATTGAACAGTAATATGTTATCCCTTTGTTAATAATACAGCATGACTCAAAACAGGTTTGTGTGCAAAATGTGATTTATTTACAGTGCTAGATACCGGTACATGTGATTCTAAGGGTGATGGGTGGGGGTGGAGGAATATCCATGGCAGAGTCCAGTTCTCAGTCTCACAGGTGCATTGTTCTTTTGCCTGTGGAAGGATGGAGCATAGGCAGTTCATGGTTGGACAGGGTGGCAATGTGGGACAGTGGGAAGACTTGAGGGGGTATGTCCTGCTGGCGGGGGTCTTGACATCCTACTCTGTCTTTTTCTTTGGTCTCAGGCTCCTCTTACGGGGTGGTTGTTCTTCAGCAGGAGGTGGCGTTCTGGGGGGCTGTCGAGGTGTTGGGACCTCCTGTCCACTAGCGCCGGCGGAGGTGGTAGGCTGTTCCTGGTCCGGCCTAGTGACAGGGGCCCTGTGTGGTGCACCATGGTCCCGCAACGCGTCCTCTATCCTGTGGAGGGCCAGGACGATGGTCCCCATTGCGGTCCCGATGATTCTCAGCTCTTCCCTGAACCCCATGTAGCGTTCTTCCTGCTGTGCCTGGATCTCAGTGAACCTGGCCAGTACCGTCGCCATCGTTTCTTGGGAGTGGTGGTATGCCCCCATGATGGTGGTGAGGGCCTCTTGGAGAGTGGGTTCCCTGGGCCTCTCCTCCCCCCCTGTCGCACAGCAGCCCTCCGAGCTGCCCGGTTTCCCCCGGCCTCTGTCCCCTGGCCGGTGTGCCCGCTCCCACTGCCCCCAGGTCCCTGTTGTTGTTGGGGTGTCGGGTTAGCCTGGGTGCCCTGTAGTGGCAGACACACCGCTGATTGAGCTGTCCTAGAGACAGAGGCATGGGCCCGCTGGGTGGGAGCTGTGCTGGTGTCGGCAGAGGGGGTCGGGTCTGGTGTGGCCTGTGTCTGGGTGAGGGGAACCGACTGCCCAGAGGTCCCCGATGGTCCGGGCTGGTCATCAGGTTCACTGTCGACAGAGCTGCTATCCTCAGTGTGGGCCTGTTCCGGTGGTGGGATGGACACTTCTGGACCCTCCTGGCTGGTGTGTTGTCGTTCGGGTCCTGCATGGGGTAAGAGAGTTTGGTTATTGTTTCTGTGTGTGCAATAGCATGCGTGTTGTGGGTGCCCTTGTCCCCCAGTGCAGGCATTCCCTGGAGGGAGGTGTTGTGAGGGTATTTAGTGGGGAGGAGGGGTTAGTGCAGTGGTCATGCTTAGGTGATGGGTGCCCATGGTTTGTGTTGGCATGCAGGAGTTGGTGTTGGGATGGGTGGGTTGTGCTGGTGAGACATTGTCAGGAAGGATGTGTGCTGGGGGGTTGGGGGTGAGGCTGGGGGTGTGGGTTGGCATGCTGGTGGGGTGTGGGGGCCCAGCGGAGCGGTGCTTGACAGGAAGGGCCCAGCGGAGCGGTGCTTGAGACGGCGGGGCCCAGCGGAGCGGTGCTTGAGAGGAAGGGCCCAGCAGAGCGGTGCTTGAAATGAAGGGCCCAGCGGAGCGGTGCGTGAGAGGAAGGGCCCAGCGGAGCGGTGCTTGAGACGGCGGGGCCCAGCGGAGCGGTGCTTGACAGGAAGGGCCCAGCGGAGCGGTGCTTGAGACGGCGGGGCCCAGCGGAGCGGTGCTTGAGAGGAAGGGCCCAGCGGAGCGGTGCTTGAGAAGAAGGGCCCAGCGGAGCGGTGCTTGACAGGAAGGGCCCAGCGGAGCGGTGCTTGAGACGGCGGGGCCCAGCGGAGCGGTGCTTGAGAGGAAGGGCCCAGCGGAGCGGTGCTTGAGACGGCGGGGCCCAGCGGAGCGGTGCTTGAGAGGAAGGCCCCAGCGGAGCGGTGCTTGAGAAGAAGGGCCCAGCGGAGCGGTGCTTGACAGGAAGGGCCCAGCGGAGCGGTGCTTGAGACGGCGTGGCCCAGCGGAGCGGTGCTTGAAATGAAGGGCCCAGCGGAGCGGTGCGTGAGAGGAAGGGCCCAGCGGAGCGGTGCTTGAGAGGAAGGGCCCAGCGGAGCGGTGCTTGAGACGGCGGGGCCCAGCGGAGCGGTGCTTGAGAGGAAGGGCCCAGCGGAGCTGTAGGCTGTCGTGAGGTGGATGGCTGTTGGGTGGGTGGCTGCCTGCGTTTGTGTGTCTTAGAAGAGGGGGTGACAGACACAGTGGGAGAGGACACAGGGGACGTGTACATGGCAGTGGGGGTGGTGACTGCACGAGTGTGGACTGAACTGGAGGGTGAGGTGGTGATGGAAGCACTGGCTGATGTTGGGGTGCATGCAGGTGTGAGTGTAGACGTCACAGGGAGGGAGGAGGGAGACGAGGAGGAGGGGGACACAGGGGTGGCAGTGGCTGTTGGCATGTCTGCATCTGGGTGTTGCTCGGGTGAGTGTTTGCGGGATCTGTGGTGCTTGTGTTTGGATGAGCTGCTCTTGGGTGTTGAGGTGTGTGCAGGCTGGTCTGATGGTGTGGATGGGATAGGCTGAGGAACAGGAGACAGAGACAGGCTGGAGGCAGTCAGAAGAGGGAGGCTGGAAACAGGGACAATGGCTGCCGTCAGTGCTGAGGCCAGAGCAGTGAACGCTCGTTGATGGGCAGCCTGACCCGAATGAATGCCCTCCAGGTACGCATTGCTCTGTTGCACCTCCCTTTGCACACCCTGGATGGCATTCAGAAGGGTCGTCTGCCCAACAATGAGCGTCCTTACCAGGTCAATGAGCTCCGCACTGAGGGCAGCAGGGGCAACAGGGGAAGGGGCTGAGGTGCCTGGGGCGAAGGAGACGCGCGCCTTCCTCGGCGAAGCGGCACGGAGCGAAGACTGAGGGGCTGCTGGGAGGGCGGGGCTGGTGCGCTGGGTGGCGGCTGTACCTGTAGAGGCGGGGGCACGGATGTTGCTGCCACCCCTAGGGAGCTCCCATCCGAGGACGTGTCGCTTTCACTGCTCTCACCAGCGGTCCCCGTCGTGGTGCTCCCCTCGCCCTCCGGATCACTGGTGCCCTCGGTGTCTGTTCCTGGGCCCACCGGGGCCTTGTGTCCTGCAGCTCCCTCGTGCTCCGATGCCATATCTCCTCCGCCTGATGATGCTAATGCACACATGCACAAGAAGATGAAGAGAAAGGGTGGGGGGAGAAAAAAGAAGACCAGGTTGAGTGCATGCAATGTCAACACCGTTGGCGGAGAGGACAGACACAGGTGCCTAATGCACTAAGCCGCGCATTCGGGGTACACTACTCAGTACTACTGACTAAGACAACAGGCCAAGAGACGTCAAACGCGCACATGGGAGATGCTGGACCTTCAATGGCTGTACTTGTCACCCTACAGAGGTGGGGTCCGGGGGCACAGGGCCATGCCTAAGGGAGAGGACTACACTACAGAAAGCGCCCTGGCCTAATGTCACCCACAGCCCTCCTCCCCCACCCAGACGCCTCCACTGCGCAGAAAGATAGGAGAATGTGCTGATACTCACCCCCTTGTGTCTGCTGTGATGTCTTAAAGCGCCCATCCAATTCAGGGTAGGCCACCGCCAGGATCCGGGACATCAGGGGGGTCATGGTGCGACTGGCACCCCTCCTAGGTTGGGAGGCCATCCCCAGCAGTGTTTCTGCGGTCTTCCTTGTTCCGCGGCGGATGTCCTCCCACCTCTTGCGGCAGTGGGTGCCCCGTCTGTTGTGGACCCCCAAGGTCCGGACTTCCTTGGCGATGGCACGCCAAATATCGATCTTCTGATGGGCGCTGACCTATTAGACATGTACAGGGTGGAAAGGAGGAAATCATCAATGGCCTGCATGTTAGATGTAATTGGCCCCCCCCCACCCACTTTGCCATATGGCACATGCTCTCATCTGTCGGGCGTTGCACTCCTCATTCGCCCCCCACCCCACCAACTTACATCCACCCCAATCCACACAGGCATAGCCCATTCCATTAGCACCCGGGGTACTCACTTGTTGGTCTGGAGGACCGTAGAGTAGCGCATACTGGGGGAGGACCCCATCCACGAGCTTGTCCAATTCTTCAGACGTGAAGGCAGGGGCCCTTTTCCCAGTCGCAGCAGCCATTGTATCTTCCAGACCGAGGTCACAGCAGCACTTGCAGTATAGGTCCTCTCCTGTGGATGATCAGGTCTCGAGTGATTAAGCAGATAGAAAATGGCGGTCACGTCCGCGGCGGTGCGTACCGCGGCGGTGCGTACCGCGGCGGTGCGTACCGCGACCACCGGCGCACTTCGTTATTGGCTCCTGAAACCCATAGGCTTCAATGTTAACCAATGCGGCTTTGCGCCGCGGTCTTCGACCGCCTACCGCCACGGTGTGCCCCGCCAGCGCAGTGACCTCACATCCCATTGTCCCACTTCACAGGTCAGGCAGCCGCCATTTCAAGGGCCCACATGGCTTAATTTTGACTGCGACACACAGGCCTAGGCCTTGCATTGCCACACATACACGCCTTTCAACCCATTGCCATTCTTTAACTGTGCAAGCTGTCTGTACGTACCTGTGGTTTGGCTGACTCTGTGCTCCATGTTGTCCTTCCTAGGCACCGTCCGCTGGGACTTGGGATGAGAAGGAGGAATCCTCGCGTGTACCGACCGCTGGTGGACCTGTCGACAATGGAAGAACGCCATATAATCCTTCGATACCGACTTGACCGTGCCACTATCCATGAACTGTGTGCCCAGCTGGAGCCAGCCCTGATGTCCCCCATCCGCCAACCCACAGGGATTCCCCCTCTGGTGCA
This sequence comes from Pleurodeles waltl, assembly GCF_031143425.1. Lineage (NCBI taxonomy): Eukaryota > Metazoa > Chordata > Amphibia > Caudata > Salamandridae > Pleurodeles > Pleurodeles waltl. The sequence goes on from NC_090442.1 coordinate 456,079,481, forward strand.
GGTTTTGTCAGTCCTCCATTTTTTGGCCAGTGGGTCATTCCAGACCACAGTGGCCATGTCATCTGGAATGTCTCAGCCTATGTTTTCTAAGATTTTGAGCAGAGTGTTGTCTGCCCTGATGAAACTCATGCGGAGCTACATCATTTTCCCCGAGGAGGGTGACTTGCCCACAGTGAAGGGTGATTTCTATGCCCTTGGACATATCCCCAACATCATTGGTGCCATTGATGGGACCCATGTGGCTTTGGTACCCCCAAAAGACGATGAGCAGGTGTACCGAAACAGAAAGAATTATCATTCGATGAATGTCCAGGTGGTCTGTTTGGCTGACCAGTACATCTCCCATGTAAATGCCAAGTTCCCAGGGTCAGTGCATGACGCGTATGTGATGCGAAATAGCAGCATCCCCTATGTGATGGAGCAGCTACAGAGACAACGTGTGTGGCTAATAGGTGACTCTGGTTACCCCAACCTGCCGTGGCTACTGACCCCAGTAAGGAATCCCCGGACAACGGCAGAGGAACGCTACAATGAGGCCCATGGGCGTACAAGGAGGGTGATTGAGCGAACCTTTGGCCTCCTGAAGGCCAGGTTTAGGTGCCTGCATATGACTGGTGGATCCCTAATGTACTCACCAAAGAAGGTGTGCCATATCATTGTGGCGTGCTGTATGCTTCACAACCTGGCTTTGCGACGCCAGGTGCCTTTCCTGCAGGAGGATGGTCCAGATGGTGGGGTTGTAGAAGCCGTGGAGCCTGTGGAGAGTGAAGAGGAGGAAGACTCTGAGGACGACACAGACAATAGGGACAGAGTGATACAACAGTATTTCCAGTAACACCCAGGTAAGAATCACTCACGCCATTTCACAATTGCTTCTAGCCTCCTGCATCTATACTTTCTGTAGTTCCCCACAGATGTTTTTTATTAATTTATGCCTTTCCCTTCCCTTCTCAGTGCTGTCTGACTCAGTACCTGACTTCTGCTTGGTTCGCCCATGAAATACAGCATATTGACATTGGTATGTTGTCATGACTAATTGACAGAACAGAAATTGAACTGTAATATGTTATCCCTTTGTTAATAATACAGCATGACTCAAAACAGGTTTGTGTGCAAAATGTGATTTATTTACAGTGCTAGATACCGGTACATGTGATTCTAAGGGTGATGGGTGGGGGTGGAGGAATATCCATGGCAGAGTCCAGTTCTCAGTCTCACAGGTGCATTGTTCTTTTGCCTGTGGAAGGATGGAGCATAGGCAGTTCATGGTTGGACAGGGTGGCAATGTGGGACAGTGGGAAGACTTGAGGGGGTATGTCCTGCTGGCGGGGGTCTTGACATCCTACTCTGTCTTTTTCTTTGGTCTCAGGCTCCTCTTACGGGGTGGTTGTTCTTCAGCAGGAGGTGGCGTTCTGGGGGGCTGTCGAGGTGTTGGGACCTCCTGTCCACTAGCGCCGGCGGAGGTGGTAGGCTGTTCCTGGTCCGGCCTAGTGACAGGGGCCCTGTGTGGTGCACCATGGTCCCGCAACGCGTCCTCTGTCCTGTGGAGGGCCAGGACGATGGTCCCCATTGCGGTCCCGATGATTCTCAGCTCCTCCCTGAACCCCATGTAGCGTTCTTCCTGCTGTGCCTGGATCTCAGTGAACCTGGCCAGTACCGTCGCCATCGTTTCTTGGGAGTGGTGGTATGCCCCCATGATGGTGGTGAGGGCCTCTTGGAGAGTGGGTTCCCTGGGCCTCTCCTCCCCCCCCTGTCGCACAGCAGCCCTCCGAGCTGCCCGGTTTCCCCCGGCCTCTGTCCCCTGGCCGGTGTGCCCGCTCCCACTGCCCCCAGGTCCCTGTTGTTGTTGGGGTGTCGGGTTAGCCTGGGTGCCCTGTAGTGGCAGACACACCGCTGATTGAGCTGTCCTAGAGACAGAGGCATGGGCCCGCTGGGTGGGAGCTGTGCTGGTGTCTGCAGAGGGGGTCGGGTCTGGTGTGGCCTGTGTCTGGGTGAGGGGAACCGACTGCCCAGAGGTCCCCGATGGTCCGGGCTGGTCATCAGGTTCACTGTCGACAGAGCTGCTATCCTCAGTGTGGGCCTGTTCCGGTGGTGGGATGGACACTTCTGGACCCTCCTGGCTGGTGTGTTGTCGTTCGGGTCCTGCATGGGGTAAGAGAGTTTGGTTATTGTTTCTGTGTGTGCAATAGCATGCGTGTTGTGGGTGCCCTTGTCCCCCAGTGCAGGCATTCCCTGGAGGGAGGTGTTGTGAGGGTATTTAGTGGGGGGGAGGGGTTAGTGCAGTGGTCATGCTTAGGTGATGGGTGCCCATGGTTTGTGTTGGCATGCAGGAGTTGGTGTTGGGATGGGTGGGTTGTGCTGGTGAGACATTGTCAGGAAGGATGTGTGCTGGGGGGTTGGGGGTGAGGGTGGGGGTGTGGGTTGGCATGCTGGTGGGGTGTGGGGGATATAGTAGTTGAGATGGGACTTACCAGAGTCCATTCCTCCGGCTACTCCTGCGAGGCCCTGAGGATGCAGGATGGTCAAGACCTCTTGCTCCCACGATGTAAATTCGGGAGGGGTGGGTGGGGGTCCGCCGCCAGTCTTCTGGACCGCGATGTTGTGCCTGGAGACCATCGATCGGACCTTCCCCCGTAGGTCGTTCCATCTTTTGCGGATGTCCTCCCTATTCCTGGGATGCTGTCCCACCGCGTTGACCCTGTCCACGATCCGCTGCCATAGCTCCGCCTTCCTGGCTATACTGGTGTGCTGCACCTGCGAGCCGAAGAGCTGGGGTTCCACTCTTAGGATTTCCTCCACCTTGACCCGGAGTTCTTGGTCCGAAAATCGTGGATGCCTTTGGGGTGCCATGGGGTGGTGTGGGTGAGGTGTGGGGTGGTGTATGTGATGAGGAGTGTGTTGGTGAGTGGTGCTTTGTGCTACTATGTGGTGTGTGTGATGGTGTAGTGTGCCTCAGTGTGTCTTGCTTTGGATTGTCTGCTGTGTCTCTCTCTCCTTCTCTCAGTAATTGGGGTCGCAGGGGTTTGTGGGTGATGTGGGTGTGTGTTTTATAGTTGGTTGATTGTGTGGGAGTGGTGTGTGTATGTGTATCAGGTGTGTGTTTTTCAAATTGTCCAATGTGGCTGTGTTTTGGTGATGTGTGTGTATTCTGACCGCGGCGGTGTGTAGCGCCAATGGAATACCGCGTTTGAATGACCGCCGTGTGGATTCGTGGGTCGTAATGGCATGGGCGTATTTCTGTTGGCGTGACGGTGGAGGTTTGGTCATCTCCAGTTTATCGCTGCCCGCCGATGTGGCGGGCTGCAGTGGAGGATGGATTTTTGGAGGTTTGGCCGTTGTGGGTCAGAATGACCGTGGCGGTTGACCGCGGCCGCGGCGGTGTTATGGCGGTCGTCTGACCGGCGGTAAGGGCATTTTACCGCCGAGGTCAGAATCACCCCCATAGTGCGTCTATGGGGGGCTGAAAGCTGCCCGACGATCAGCATATGGAGAAAGGGCATGGATGGGTTCATGATGGGAAAAGACAACGTATATTAATAGAGGATGCCCGCAAAAATTTCAAAAGATATGGGGAAACTGGGTTGCATACTACTCCTTGGAGATATAGATCAGACTGAAAATGGCCTCAGGAGAGTCATGAGAGAAATAGGACCAAGAGCTGTCAATGGAGGGATCGTAACTATGGATATGGGCATGAAAAGTAACAAACAGGCTGGTGGGGCTGATCAAAGAGATACAGGGTGCCATAAAGGGAGTTGGGGGAAGGGAAGGGGGGCAGGGAGAGTTATCTTCATTGTTGAATATATATTTCTTTTTTCCCAGAGACACTATATTGTGACCAGTACATGTAATGTCTTGGAAATGTTATGTCTCAAATTAAAGGCAAATAAAAATATCTTTAAAAAAACAAAAAAAACATTGCTTCCAGGAAGGTTGCCCATCTCGAAGTCGAATGTTTAAAGAGTGCGTGTGGTAACCCATTTGGGCAGGGGTGCAGTCCACCTGTTATTTTTTAATGATCGTTATTATCTCCACTGGTGTGTATGCTGGCTATCCAGTGACCCAATAGCCCAGTCGTCCTTTTTGGGACTGATCTAAACTGATTGCATCAGGGTTACTTCCTTTAAAATGAGATTTCAAATACTTGACCCAGTCTCATTCTGAAATGTTTGCATTATGGGCTGCTCTTGGACCTTTTTCAATATTGTTTATAAGTTTCCAGAATTTTTTCGAGTCATTTGATTTTGAGGCATTTAACAGTTGGGCCCACAGCATTTACTGCTTAGATTTTTTTAAAGCCCATATCTCCCTTTTCAGTAGACTTATCTCCTTTCGCAGGGTTTTTGGTAGGTTCTTATCCTCCGTGGTTCATTGTAGTTGCCTAAGCAGCCTACCTACCATCAATCATTTGAAGCGGGTGGATCATGGCATAACCATATTTTTATGGTGCCCGAGGTAGGCTCCCTTATTACCTCTATTGACTTTACTGACTGGAAGCTTATTAATCAATTCCCTAGCAAAAGCTTCCCACACTGATATCTGGTTGGAGCCCTCTATGGCCATACCTCCAAGCTGATCACAGCTTCTTCTACCAGATTCTTGAATGAGCTCGAACTCCACTTCAGGCGCTTCGGATTTTCGGTGTCAGTTTCTCCCTGTAGTGCTATTAGAACAGTGTTTACGTAGGGATATGCCTACCATGATTACCCTTGGATGATGGTCACTCTTGTCACGTGGGATATTCTGAAATCCCGCACTTGCTCATATAATGGGAGACTCGCCAGCATGTAATTGAGATAGGAAACTGATTTGTCAGATGCTGTGGTTCATGCAGAGGGAATATCACCTGGATTTCAACCGTTCAAGACAAGGGGGCCAATTAACTCACATACCTTGACTAGTTCCTCTCCTATATTATTCATTCGATTGTGAGGAGGCATGTTTTGTAGTGGGAGGAGCCCAACCACTTCTGCATGCTCCTCACATGGGTGATGAAATATGTTGAGATTAAAGTCTCCCGAGACTAGCCAGTACAATGGATGGTAAGTGTTTTTTAAGTGAAGCATTTGCGCTGCAAGCCTTTCTGCTGTACGACTGTCCTCTTGGGTTTTACATACACATTTACAAGGACAAGGGATTCATGTAAATGCTAGACCCAACCATCCAATCACACAACCAGGAAGCACAGATCATCCATATGGAGTTCTGTAGTCTCAACTGACAGATTGGTGTTAATGTAAATTGCCAGGTTGCCTTTCGACCTTCCAAATGAGCAGCTTTTCTCAGCCAGTTTTCTATATTCTTTGTATCCAATTAGTGAAATACTACCTTAGGCCAGGGCTCCTGCAGTATTATTATGTCAAAGGCTCCTGAATATTGTACAACGACAGGATCCTCTGCCTTTGTCAGCAACCCACCTACATTCCAGGAGCAGATGATTAGACCATCCCGTTCAGAGGTGACCGGCAGTTCCTTTGTTCAGTCTTTACAATTCTCTGCCTTAGATCGAAATGTGGGCAGCCAGCACCAGTTATTTTCAGGTTTATCACTTATTCAAAATTTTCACTGTTTGGAGAACCCTTCTTCTCTAGTTACTTCAATTGTAACATTGTATTGTCCTAGTGCGCCTTTGGTTTAGCCCTAAAGGGGATGAACCCCAGCTTCCCCTCTTAATACTGATGCAGTGGTGATTGTCTTCTTGTCAAGGAGCTGCTCATCTGATAGTGGGTGATGATATCTGACCCACTGAGATGCTATTACATCACTGCCCAAGCTCTCATCAGCTTTTTTTCTCTCCAGAACCTGGGCCGGAAGATCTGAGGAGGCACGGGTGGGATCCAAGTTCTGTTGCCCTCTTTCCAGTAGGAACTTCATGTCAAGAATATCATCTGATACAACATGATCAAGGCCTGGTAGCGCCTTTATTCGTTTTAAGATGCTTGATTCATTTAGTATATCCTGTGGACCCCTATATTTTAATTCTGGGATCCATAATAGCCGACTTTCCAAACCGTTTGGATGGCCAGTGGGTGTGGTAGTATCCTCTCTGGGGCTATTACCAGGTCGAGCAGGGTCCCTTTCCAACATTGATTTCCAGGTTGTTGTTCCTGTTTGCCCACAACGGACTCCTCTTCCTGTCTCACGGGTTACGCTCTTGGCTGGCTGTGACCATGTTTCATGAGGGTTCTGGTCTATTAAAGCCGAGGTTTGAGTGACTTTTTGAGGGACCTCCATCTGTGTCTTGGCAGGATCCTCCTATTGCCAGTGCCAATTCACTTGCAGACTCACTTAATTTTACAGAAATCTCACTATTTGGCTGCAGGGGTGTCCTCCTTAGCTAATGGTTTGTGTCCCACTGGTGGTGCAGGTCTATTTTTAGAATTGCTTGTTACTGGCACTGATTCAGTCAACTGGGGATTATCTCCTGGGATGATCTCCACCTCCTGTTTTCTAACTTCATGTATTGAGGCTAAGGAAACATTTAAGAAACCTACAACTAATGTGGACTTTATTCCTCCCCTTCATTGCACGCTTCTGCTCCATATTTGTCATTTGGGGTGGTCCATGGGCCACATCCTGATTTAAACTTAGCTTGTGCGTCGTATCCCTGTGGGCAATAGGATCTCCTTTTTGCCTAATAAGAGTTTCCTTCTTGCCCCCTTTCACATCATACCCTCTGGGTAAACAGTTCTTTCAGACTGTTCCTCCTGTTCCCCCTGTTCAAGTAGCAGGCTACTATCCGATTGCCCACCCAATCTGGGGGTTGATGGTGTCTTAGTACAGCCACCCTGACAAAGAGGCTTTTTCAAACCCCCCCCCAAAATTTCTTCCAAGGTTACCGGCAGTTGTACTTCTTGGTCAACCACCTCCTTACATGAACATATAGTAAGTCATTAAGGTGGTTTGATTGTATCCTTTTGATCAGGTAATTTAGTTTTTTATCAATCCCGGAGAAGAATATTGCCATGGTGTTAAGTAAAGCTACCTGAATGTCCATTTTATTTGTGTGGTGCCTGAGGGCCATAACTGTCATTTGCATGGCGTTTAGGATTGTTAGCGTGTTTACTCATGGGTTGCGGGTCCATATTGTGTTCATCTGTCTGCACTGTTTGGTTTGTTTCCCCCCTAGAGTGGCTCTCTATGGATCTCCTTGGTGTTGTCCAACAAATCTGGGGGATCAAGCTCCTCTACATCACTGACCTTGAATTCGGGTAAAGAATAAAGCCTGGGCTGGAGACTCTACAACACATTCAAAGTATCAGAGTCAGTCATACCGTGTCGGACATCATTTATCATGGGGATGTACTCAGACCCTGTCCTGTCCTGCTGGTGCTACTTTGTCTCATCCCTTGTCTTGAGAGTCACCTTCGATGGGTCCACTGCATGAAAGCAGTGTTTTTTTTTTAAATCAAAATCATTGGCGACAGGGGGACATAGGTAAGTGTCTCCCCTTTAGCTTCCTTACTCCCATCTACCTTTATACACTGGATTTCACATGATGCACTTGATGTAGTCCTGCCACCTTGATCGCTTAACGACTGAAAGAAGTCAGTTATCTTTGATATTTTGGGCTGGTTGAGTGGGTCCTTGGTCCCTTCTATGGTCTGATGTACTCTCAAAATACCACTGCACTGTGAATTATCCGATACACCTGGGCTGCTCCCTAAGTCTAGGCTACTATTGTCTGGGGAAGAGCTACTTGGTATTGCGCCTTTGGCCCTACTTTTTTCTGCGACTTCTCCTATTACAGGCTCCCGCTTTCTCTTGTTGGAGGCTGGCACTTTGCCTCGTAGCCTGCTTCATTTTGGTGCAGGTTGGGCGGTGTAAGAAGGGTGATGAATAGGATGAGCAGATGAATAAGGCGAGCAGAAGGTGTATACAAATTATATATGGATCGATATGCAGAGGTTTGTATGAGCAGCAAGCTTTTCTGGAATCATGCACTAAGGCAGTGTTTACTGGCCACTGGGAGTAAAGGACATGCCGTTTGTAAATGCAAAACTTTAAATTGTGAGTACATTGAAATGAAGAGTTACCTCAATAATCAAGATAACCTTTCATTTAGATTTTGTGATATTTAAAATCATTCAGCTCCAATATTGAATTGACTTCACTCCAATCACTATACTTAACTCAGGAACTAAAGGGGGCATTTTAGCCTGTTTTTTTTAAAAAAACAAGCTAGTGAGAAATACATTTTCTTTTTTAACATGTACCTGGTCCTCTAGTGAGCCATACAGCTTGCTGTACAGGGACAGGACCTCTGTTGTCAGAAAATTTAGCTCCTCTGCTGAGAAGTTATGGGCCGTGTCACCTGCTTTTCCGGGCATCATGGCTCCCAAAGGTCAGAAACAGCAGCAATTGTAGAGGAGGTGTTGTTGGCTGCAGTGTTAGGAGGCACGGGAGCTTTTTTGATACACCGCATAATTGTACACGATGTACGCAATCAACAGAGACAGACACATCCATGGGCCTTTGTACATTGCTGTTACACACGTAAGCATATGGCTGTGTCCGTCATGGAGTTTTATACCCACTATGCAGTCAACCTCCACTGACAGCCTTTTGATTGTAAATGTCCTGGTAGCAAGGGTAGGTGCCAGCCATTTTAGACTGTGAAACAGTGTATTTGTGAAAGTTAAATGTGTCACCACCGCTCAAAACAATGGCTAGTTTGTTTACATATACAAAATGTGAACATTACTCATTTTTTAAAATAAAAACAGTATATTATACTGCGTTACTGTGGTTAAATGCGATAGTTGCACAGTTTGGTTTAACTTCTGTTGATGGAATTTTTGACTTTTTGTTAAGTGTATGAAGCTGTTGATGTGTCTCATCATTGTAGAAATAACTTTTTGTAGCATACAACGTAAATGTGGTTGTGATATTTCACCAGATACTGCCACAGTATATTGGAATGATCCTGTGGCCACAAAATGTAGTCCTGCCATGATTTTAAATATTGGTGTTATTGATGTTGGATTCCTATTGTGAGACAGGAGGTCTGGCTCCAGCTGATAACATGAATCAGTAATAGTTTGCCCATTGAATCAGATTTAAAGGATTATATCCCATTCTTCTGTGGTATTAAGGTCTGGGAGTATAAATATAAAAATGACAGTATTTGGGTTATGTGAGGGTTATATTTCTTTGGAAAGTTTGAGAAACAATTATTTATTACAATTGTATGAAAATATGGCTTTTCTATTTGTTGTGTTTGCCATATTTTTTTGTTTTTTTAAATGGGACAAATATTACCTACATGGAGTATTGTTTTAACAAAAATCTTTTATATTATTTGCATTTTAATGATGAAAGGAGAAACATATAAAAAATAGTAGAAGAAATACAACATCCGTCTTTAACTTTGTTGGTTTTGAATTTATTTTACAGACACAGATGAACTGATGCAGGATGCTAACAAAACAACAAAGGACAAAAAACTGTAAATCGTGGTGAATGAAACTATTATTGTAGAGCCACAATTGTTCAAAATCCAAGGCACAAAGTACAATTAGCATCAAAAAGTGTATGTGTCTAGAAAATAGTCCACTGAGTGAATGGTAGTCACACACTGGAGAAGCTTTGGTTCTACATCTCTTGCTGGTGGTGGTGGAGGTCTTGCCATCTTCTCCTAGTGGCCTGGATATACGTTCCCTCCTGGTGAGGTGGGGGTGGTCCACAGTTGCAGGAACTGAGGTGGTTGTAGGTGTTTCTTCTTGTGGCAGATCCTCCCTTTCTCTGGCTGAGGCAGGTGTAGTGGTCCCAGATGTTGTAGGGCCACAGAAAGGGGTAGATGTTGTTGGGAAAGCCCTGCGCATATGGCAGTAAATGTCTAACAGCACCCCAGTCAGGAATCTCAAATTAGTGTTTAGATTCTGCATCTCTACATTGTGCTCCCTCTGCAACTGATTTCTGACCCGGAGTTCTGTAAGGACCTGGACTATCATGTCTTGGGACTGATGTAGGAATCCCAAGACCTGTTCAATGGTGGCATGGGAGACAGTGAACCCAGTGGCCTCACTTTGCTGGCCCACAGAGTCCCTCCCACAAACCCTACCCCCACCACCCTGTCCCCTAGAGCCAGTGTGTCCCATCCCACTGGGTCCTGGCTGAAGTGGAGGTGGTGATGGTTTTGCCTCAACCGCAGCCAGGACCGGAGGGCACAAGATTGGACTGATGTTCCTTTGGACACAGAAAGTGAAAGTACTGATAGGCTGAGGTATAGTAACAGCTTGGGTAGGAGGTACAGGTGTGGGCCGAGTGAGACTCACTGGAGCTGTCTGCCTAAAAGACCAAATGGACCAGGCAGCTCCTCATCATCTGGTCTTGCAGGAGTAGAGTCCTCACTGAAGTCTTGATGCTGGCGTGAAGTGGAGGTATCCTCAGTGGCAGATGGTTGTCCATGTATCCTGGGTATTGGACCTAATATGGATTACATGAAAACCAAAATGCTAAAGTCTAGAGAATACATCATATGAGTTTTGAGCTACATATGAAGAAACCTATCAGTAAAAAGATAATCAATAGCATGATTAGACCTTTCATTGTTTTTTGGTAACCACACAGTTTAAATTACACACATGCAAACTTCCAAAATTTGCATCTTAATTGAATTTATAACAGTAGTCATCATGTAAACATTGCAAAGTACTTTTATTAGCATTACAATTTATATTCAGCAAACAACACATACAACATAACAGACGAAATTCTTTAAGTCAATATACTTTCATTTATGAAGCCAATTACATCAATTCAATTAAATAAGATGAAAGTGCCAACATATAAAATAAAATTACATTTTCATACATACCATAAAATAGAGATTAACAAATGCATAACACTTAAACATATGTGCATATGTGGAAAAAGAGAGGATGCCCAACATCACATTGCAAAATTATTTTCCAGATACAAAAACAGAGCATCATGATAGTTGTAGTCATTTCAATTTAACGTTAACAACACTTGCACAATTGTAAGTTGAACATTCTGAGTACAATATATGCAGTGAAGATGTACACACATTTACTAAACAATAACACGTGAAATATGATAATAGGTGAGAAAACACTTACAGGCACCATATCTTCATGGTATAATAGATGGCGTTTTGTACCTGTTATCTAACTACAACAAAATACATTAAACAAACAAGCAAGCAAAGGCAAGAAATTAACAATGAAGAACAACACACATATTGACCATACATATTGCCCACTAATAAAATGAGAGACAGTACCATAATACTACTAACCTGATGATAATAATAGATTTGAAAAATGTAAAAATGGGTTTATATGTTTTACAAAGGTGCAAAACACATCATCAACAGCTAAAATAAAAGCATTCATGTTTAATGAGACATTCAAAAGTCTAACTTACCAGTCCCCACTCCACCAGGAATTCTTGTCAAGCCTTCATGATGTAGGATCTGCAAGACCTTCTCCTCCCAGAGATATAGTTGTAAGGGGGCTTGAAGAACTACCACCAGTCCTCAGGGCCGCCAGGTGATGCTTAGAGGCTAGGGAATGCTCTCTCCTTATCAGGTCATTCCACCTCTTCCTAATTTCCTCCTGTGTGCACAGGTTGTTTGGTATAGCAGTCACTCTGTCAACTATTCTGGGCAACATTTGCCTTTTCTGAGCTATTGTTGTTTTTTGTACTTGGGCTTCAAACAATTGTGGCTCTACTCTAATGATTTTGTTCACCATGACCGACAAGTCTCCTTTTGTAAGGTGGGGATTTCTCCTCCCTGCCATTATGAGTAAATAAAACTAAATTAAATAGATGACCCACAAGTTAAGAAGAAAATAAAAAAATAAAAAAAATAAACAGAGGGAGGGAAAAAAAAAAATACCCTGACTTCAGTGTGGCAAATTCAGCAGTTTACTGATTCATAGACTTCAGATCATACAGAATGCGGCAGGTTGATCTGAAGGGTCCCCTTTTGTCATCATGTCTCACCTGATTTGAAGCAGCTTCATTGGCTTCCAGTTGCCAAGATGGTTGAGTTCAAACCCTTGACACTGGCGTTCACAGCCATTGGGGGCAAAGGCCCATGATACCCGAGAAATAGACTCTTCGGGTAACAACAGGAGAGATCCGTGAGATCAAATCACCTTCCACTCATGCGCGTCCCAAGGTTTGCTAAGGTTTGCCAGGGGGCAGGTCTTTTTGGGTACTATTGGAAAGTGGGTTATTAGTAGTGATAAGTAGGGACCTACCACTAGTAAGAAGGCCACAATCGCAGTGTAAGGTTCAGTCAGGGTCGCAATAAATGAATCTCTTGCTCAACCCCTGATATCTGACAATGAGCAGGTATAGGAGACAGGTGTGTAAAACATTTAAAAACACCAATGCATTAAATAAGTCAGACACAACAATCAATAAAAATATAACACCAATTTATAAAGATATTTTTATCTTTAAAATGATACCACAACAAATAAAATCCAATGTAGGGAACCGGAGATATGCATTTTTGAAGAATAAATCAAGAAATGTGCTTTCTGGTGCCTAAAATCCAATAGCGCCAACCAGGGACATCTGGTCCTGCTTGACCAGGGGCACGTCACAATTTGAGACCGACTGCGATGGAGACCTGCTAGGATATACTGAGCGGGAGGCCTCGGTTAAAGTTTTACTTTCGAACTTAGTCATTTTTCTGGAGCTTTTTCTGTTGTTGTCGGGAGAGGCTCGTTGTCAGGCTGGGATTCGATGCAACAATCAGCTTAGCTCAGCGCAGGCTCTCAGTCAACTCCTGGAAGTCTCATCAATGCAGAAATGATCTGCAGCTTCATCAGAACAAACCTGAAATTCAGGCCGGGTTGCGGTTTGATGTGGGCGGCTTAACTCCTTATGGAGCTTTTTTCCGAAAGTTCTCCAGTCTTCCCCAAACTTCTGGATCTCCTTCCAGAACTTCTCTTTTGGGTCTCCAGTGGTCCACAACATCAATCCAGGGGTCTAGAAGATCTGAGATGATCCTTGAGATGTTGGGACTACGTTTCCCAGAATGCACCTGGCAAATCCTCAAAAATCCAGCTGAAGGTGGTCAGCTGGGTCCTATTTGGTGGGTATGTTGCAGGTAAAGCTCTTTTAACCTGTTGCTGTCAGGGAGTCCACTCCTTCCCTTTCTTGAAGCCAGGCATAATCCTTAGAGCTGTAGTTACTCAGTGTGCAGCAGGTGCAGTCATGTAGAGTGCAGTCCTTTGGAGTGCAGACCAGTGTACTAGCAAGGCAATCCTTCTTCTGCTGGTAGGTCAGGCAGTGTTCTGAGTTGCTGGGCAACTCTCAAATATTTATCCAGTGTCCCCGGGCTGGCAAGCATGGGGACCCCTGACTAATGAGATGCAGGGTGTCATTCTTTGGGGTGACCACTTCCTGTGAAGTGTGGCAAAAAACAATCCCAGGAACCACTATTCTTCCAAAATCCAAGATGGAGAAAATATCTCCTTGAGGTCAGGAACTGGCTATGTCACCTCACTGGTGTGGCTTATTTCCCTAAACAGTCTCTCCATTCCTTCTGCTAATCTCATTACTGGGGCTCTCATCTGGCTAGGGTGACAGGGTAAGGGGATGAGTCTGTGTCCTGTCCTAAGAGTCATTTTCCCTTTGAAGACCAGTATGGCTACCCAGCCCCCTTCCTGACTGTTGCTCTGCAGCTTGCAGATCTCCACTCACCAGATGCCCCATTGTCTAAATGCAGGACACTTTGTCTCAATGAAGGACACTTCACACCTCATTAAGGAGGCTTGGCTCAGCCTGTCAGAGGCTGGCCAATCAGAGAAGAACAGCTGAAGAGCTGGATTTTGGCTTACAGAAAATAAAGTTCTATAACTCCCTTTCTGTGACAGTTACAATAAAACTACCAATGACAAATTGTTGGACTCATTCTATCATTTTGAGTCCAAGAATGGAAATTGTAGCCCACTTCTAGTGAAAGTTATACTTTAATAAAGTTTCCCAATGTTAGCCTATGGAGCTACTGCACTACAATGGGGAAAATGAAATTAGCAGTTTTTTCCTCACCAGGGCATATAAACATCTTCTATCATGTTCCTGCTTATAGTTACAAGGCACCCTACCACTGGGGCACTTAGGGGAGGCCTTAATGGTGACTTATATGTAAAAAAAAAATAAGGTGGTTTGAGACTTGGGAAGAACCTTTCATTCAAAAGTTGAATGTGCATATAATTTACTTTCTTTTTAAATCAGGGCTGCCTTTAAAATGAGAGTAGGCACCATAGGAATACACATTTAAGTGCATTAAATCCAACACCCTCCATGCCCCATTATGTACTAGGGACTTCTAGGTAAGTTGTCAAGCCAATTACAAGTGTGCCTAATTTGCATAAGCTTTTAATCAGAGCACAGGCCCTGGGTCTGGTTATCAGAGCCCGGGGCACCCTCAGAGGGTACCCTCAGACTTAGAAAACCAGTATCTAGTGTTCATAAATGGGGGCAAAAAGTGGGGGGGGACATTGCAAAAAGAACTGGGTTTTCACGGGTACTGACGGCCAAGCTTTGGAACACCTTGCCTATCCACCTTCGCATAGCCAGTTGCAAGCACTGTTCCAGGAAGGATCTAAAAACCTTGCTCCTTAATCATGTATAGATTTGAGTAGTCGGTTCTGTTCCTCAGTCTCTGCTTTTGAGTGCCAGCCTTGCTCTTTACAAATGTCTTTGATTTAATTTTGACATAACCTGTTCTGACCGAACCTTGCTGTTATGCTTCTGGCAATTCTTGTTATCTCCTCCTAACTTCTTCCCATGTGTCAGCTGTGGTTAACAAAAGGTTGTAATTGGTTACATCTGTTGTCTCAAATTTTCACCATTGAATGTACAAACTCTATGAGCACTGTATTTTGCAACTTCGTTTGCATATTTGTTTCCTACTGTCACATAGTCATCTCCACTGCAAAGCTTCAAATCCATTATTTACACATTCCCCGTTCCTTATGGAGAGCCAGAAGAGGTCATGAAGCCTCAGTGTGTCTATAACCGCCCAAAGTCATGGACCACACCAAAGCCATACTGACTATCATCACTCTCTGCTGTTCAGAAACACAGCATGCTCTATAAAGGGCAACCAATTCAGCCACTTGTGCGGAGAAAACTCCACAAAGCTGGGAGGTTTCAATTACACCTGAGACTGTACAAACTGCATAGGCAGCTCTTAGATTTCCTTCATGGTCTCTCAAACAAGACCCATCAACAAACAATACGAAATCAGACTCAGGTAGTGGTTCATCTCAAATGTCTGGTCTTGGTGCAAAGTTCAGTGACATCTATACAGTCATGCTCTATGTTTCCTTCCTCTCCCTCGGCTTCAGGAAGGTGTGTCGGTGCAGCAGGATTCAAGATAGTACAGCGCTTCAGACTCACATTCGCTGCAATCAGAATAACCTCTTCTTAGCAGATTAAATGGCTATTTGTAAGATGTTGGTATGGGTCAAGAACAGCTCAACTGAGTGGGGCACAAGCACAGTAAGGGGATAATCCATCAGAATATTCTCACATTTCTTGATGCTGACATGAACAGCCGTCACAGCCTTAAGGCATCCTGGCAGCAATGCTGCTATGGGGGCAGGAGTAGCCGCAAAATAGGCCACAGGCCTCTGTGAGATCACATGCATCTGTGTAAGCACTTCAAAAGAGAACAAATGTTATGTTATAATCAGGCATTCCTTGTGCTGGGGCACAGCAAAGGCGTTCTCTCAGCTCAAGGAAGTCAACCAAACAATAGTTATCCCAGGGTACCAGATCAGACACATCCTTGTGTGTCAGCCTCTGTAATGCCTTGGCCATTAGGTAAAAGTTGGTTATCTGCTGATGGCATTAGCCAACCATTCCCAAAAATATCCTGACTTCTCTCTGAGTAGTTGGCGGGTTCATTTTCATGTTTGCTGAAATCCTTTTTTGTGATACCTTCCTCGCTCCTTTCACAATGTGATGTCCAAGACACTGGACCTCTTATTGACAGTACTGCAGCTTACTCAGGGACACTTTCTGTCCATTCTCAGCCAGGTAGTTTAACAGGGCCATGGTGCCTTGTCTACAAGCTTCCTGTATGTTGAAAATCACCAACAGGTTGTCGATGTATTGTACCAGAACTGAATTGCAGGGCATGACTAAGGACTCAAGATTCTTTTTGAGGATCTGATTAAAATTAGAGGGGCTCTTAGTATATCCCTGTGGGACTCAGCACCATGCCAAAACACGGTTCTGAAACTGGAAGACAAAGTGAAACTGACTGTCCTTGTGCAATTGTATGGAAAAGAAGGCCTGACACAAATCAATAACAATAATTCACTCAACCTCACACGGAATTTGGAATAAATGCACAGCTGGATTCCGTACCACAGGAGAACATGGTACAATGATTAGGTTTGTTTTTCTCAGGTCTTGGACAATGCTGTACTTACCACTAGGCTTCTGCAAGTCCATGATCAGTGTGTTTGCATGGACTTCCCATTACCTCCCTCAAACTTCCTTGCTGTCCTGGGTTTAATCACTGGAGTAATCCTGGCAAACATTTCAGGGGTCAGATAGTAATGTGGTGTCCTAGGGTACTCAACATCAATGGTCATCATGGTAAACAGTGCAACATAAAGGCCATCTCTTTCAATCTTAAAGGCAGCATCATCATCATGAGTTTGTAGTTCGACACCTCCCGGTGTCAATAAATGGTAAAGTTCAGTTTGCATAGGAGATCTCTTCCCAAAAGACTTAGGGCCAGATGTAGAAAGATTCCAAATTGCGATTTGCAATTTGCGAGTCCCTGCGACTCGCAAATTGCAAGTCGCAATTTGGAATGCAGAAAGGTGTCTCAGACACCTTCTGCAACTCGCTATGGGGTCGCAAAGACCCACCTCATAAATATTTATGAGGTGGGTCGCAGTTTGCGACCCCATAGCGAGTCTAGGCACTCACGGGGATGGTGGCCTGCTGGAGACAGCAGACCACCATCTCCGTGACTGCTTTTAAATAAAGCAGTTTTTTTTTTCTCTTTGCAGCCCGTTTTCCTTAAAGGAAAACGAGCTGCAAATAGAAAAAAATACCGAAACCTTTTGTTTCGGTTTTTTTTCAGAGTAGGCAGTGGTCCATAGGACCACTGCCTGCTCTGAAAAAATAATTTTGTGAGCATTCACAAAGGGGAAGGGGTCCCGTGGGGACCCCTTCCCCTTTGCGAATGAGTTACCATCCACTTCTAGTGGATGGTAACTGCGAGTTGATTTGCGACCGCTTTCGCGGTCACAAATCAACTTAAATCGCGGTGCGAGTCGCAAATAGGAAGGGAACACCCCTTCCTATTTGCGAGTCGGAAACACATTTTGCGAGTCGGTTCCGACTCGCAAAATGCGTTTCTGCATCGCTTGAGGGCTTTTGCACCTCGCAAACGGCGTTTTTCGCCGTTTGCGAGGTGCAAAAGCCTACCTACATCTGGCCCTTAGTGGACTAAAATCAGAATTCTCTTCAAAGGATCCTATTTGACAGGTACTTTGTGTGTCACGGGGTATGTCATTTGTCTTTTTTTTGCAACTCCTACAATTAGAATTCTTTTTTCTGAGAAGGATAGGTTTGGAAACTCCACTGTTTCAACAGAGGGTAGCACCAGTATCGATTAGGAATGAAACGCGGTGGGCATTCACCTCACCATCTATGAATGGTCCACTCTGGTATACCTCTCAGAGTGCGCCAAGAACGCAATTTTCCTTCCCTCTCAGACACCATCATAAGGACGGGTGAGAACTATAATCCTCAAACACTTCCAACATAAAAAACTGTTGGAATGCACCCTGATTTTTGGAAGAGATTTGATTCAAATTCAGGACTTGATTTTAATTCAGTCCAGGGCCACTTACATTTTGTTGTGGCATCAGGGCTCGTGGAACCAGCATCACTGGAGTTTGGATCACATTCAAACTTTGCATTCTCGGTCTCTGTATATTCTGTGACTATACAGGGTAATTACCCTTGGATTCTGTAAGCTCTGAATTTTGAGAAGAAAGACAACAGTCCCACTTCCAATGCCCCAACTTATTGCAATAATGACAAGGATTTATCTTTTTTAAAGTTGCCACATCAATTCTAGTACTTTGATCAATCAGAACACCAGTGCTTCTACCTTGCTATGGAACCCCATTACCACCTTGCATTATCGGCATTTCCTGCTGATATACTCCTTGCACAGGACCAACATTCCCCACAAAAGGCTGACTTTTCTCCTCCTCTCTGTGCAGCTTTCATCTGCGCCACCATCAGTTTTTTCTTAAGTCTCTTCTGTTTCATCTCCAGTTCATCACTGCAATACTTTCCGTATCTCAAGATTTCATCAATCAATTTTTTCTGCCAACAAATCAAATGTTGCTGTATCATCAAACTTTTCTCACATCCCAATCCAATTACAAATTTAGACTCAGAATTGTCCTTCACTTCAAGGGTCTCCATTTCACGGTGCTGCTTAAACACTTGTAGCAATCTCTCGTAAAAGGCATACACTGATTCTCTAGGCTCTTGGATTATCCTGTCAATCTTAACCAAATCTATATCTTTAGCTGGTACCTTCCCTTTCAAGAAAGTCATCACTGTTGGTGATGGAGCATTTGTCACTGGATTTCTCTCTAGCTCCTTCTCCTGTCACTTTATAGCCTCTTTACATGGTGCCCATAAATCAGTTCAAACCACAGTGTCAAAAAAGGTATTCAAATCTACCCACATGACCTGTGAGATCTTCACAAACTCTTCAACCTACGTGTACTACTCTACTGGCTTCCCTCTCAATTTGGGGAAATATTTTGTGAATTATGCAAGATCATAAATGTTCCAAGTTGCATGGACATAACCTCCACCTGGCACTTCACTCAAAGGAAAAGCTGATGTGCCCTCTCCCTCAACTGTGGACAGAGGCAGTTCTACCTCTGTCTTCATATTATTTCTCTTTTTCTCGCACCTACTTTCCACACTTACCTAACTCCCTCCATTTCAAATGCTATGAATCAACTCCTTAATCTGGGTTTTCATTCCCGGTGATTCTTATGCTGCAAATGTCATTATCGTGGAAACACATACAGTAGCTCCTCTGCAAAAACTTTGTTCTATTTAGGTCTACATCATATTTCTGAGCTAATTCAGACAATTTATCATGTGCTTGTCCTGCACACTTAATAACATCCTTACACAGAAACACAAGTTCATTCTCTTGGTAGGTGTCTAATTGGGAAAGATCAAGATTTCATTACATCATTTCATCTAGTTCTAACTTTAATTTGACTATTTAGGTCTACGTCATATTTCGGAGCTAATGCAGACAATTTATCATGTGCTTGTCCTGTACAATTCATGACATCCTTACACATAAACACAAGTTCATTCTCTTGGTAGGTGTCTAATTGGGGAAGATCAAGATTTCCTTATATCATTTCATCTAGTTCTAACTTCAATTTGACTACGTCCACTGCATTTCTCCCATCTGGTACTGAAGTGTCGCTCAATTTAACCAGGGCTTGGACTTCCTCTTGAGGCCTTGATTAAATTTCAAAGCCAATCATCATATTTCTTAACATTAAGGCCGCCCTTTGCTACAGGGGCTTTAGACCTTATCCCTTCTCTGGGAGTACTATGGTAAACATCTGAGGATCTTGAAGTTGACTGGGAAGCAACAGAGTTAGCAACAAATTTACAATTTAAAGTTCGTGAAGCCCTTTTAGCCACAAAATGAGGATCAGGAATTGATATAGAAAGTTTATTAGGTTTATTACAAATTAGTACTCACTCCAATATATGCACAGATCAAAATCAAATTTATATATATATAATCAAAATTATACTGCCTTTTTTAAGAGGGAAGTATGGAACACTGGATGAATCCGTAATGATTTTGGCAATTGTAGTTTATAGGTCACAGGATTGAATTGCTGAAGAACAGTGTAAGGACCTATAAATTTGGGGTTGAACATGTGCTTCTTCTTGAAGTCTATATGTTTTGTGGAAAGCCACACTTTGTCACCAGGTTGATACTGCGGTCCCTCACAATGTTCTTGTCATAATGCTTTTTGTATTTTTTGGGGGCTTTTTCTAAATGTTGTTGAATCGATTTCTGAGTTTGATGCAAATGTTGAATGATTTCTGACACAGCTGGAGTGAGAGAACTTTCTTGAGGAATTGTGATGGGCAAGGTGTCAGGATGATAGCCAAACAAACCAAAGAAGGGTGTAACGCCAGTAGAAGTGTGGAAGGAGTTGTTGTAGGCTAACTCAGCTAACCAGAGCATTGATGTCCATGAATTAAGTGCCTTTTCAGCAGCGTAAGCACGCAGGTATTGCTTCAAAGTCTGATTTAGGGCCTGATTACAACTTTGGAGGACGGTGTTAATCCGTCCCAAATATGACGGATATACCACCTACTGTATTACGAGTCCATTATATCCTATGGAACTCGTAATACGGTAGGTGGTATATCCGTCACATTTGGGACGGATTAACACCGTCCTCCAAAGTTGTAATCAGGTCCTTAGTCTCTCCGTTTGACCATCTGTTTGAGGATGGTGGCCAGTAGATAGGGTAGATGTCACTTGGAGTGTTTTACACCATGTCTTCCAGAAGTTGGAGGCAAATTGCGATCCCCGATCGGAGAGGATCACTTTTGGCAGTCCATGATAACAAACCACTCTATTCAGTAAGATAGTTGCCAGTTCACTAGAGGTGGGTAATTTCTTACAGGCAATGAAATGTCCATATTTCGTGAGACTATCTACTACCACCAGAATTACTGAATGCTGTTGAACCACTGGCAGACCTGTAATAAAGTCTAAAGAGATGTGTTCCCACGGACGACTTGGGGTTGGGAGTGGTTGTAACAACCCTTTCGGTTTTGAATGACTTGTTTTAGTGCGAGCACAGACTTCGCAGTTGTTTACCATTGTTTTTACATCCTTTGTTAAGGTAGACCACCAAAAATAGAGTTGGATTAATTCAAGAGTTTTAGGAGTACCAGGGTGACCTGCTGTAGGTATAACATGCAACCAATGAAACACTATCTTGTGAAGTTTGGTAGTGGGCACGAACAAACGAGCATCGTGAAAGGGTAATCCTTGCTTGATTGATCTTTTCGGATCTGCTTGGGCCCACGCCTGCCATTTTTCAACAGTGAATGAATTGCGGATGCCTTCAAAGAAATCTTCTGTTTTTATGATACATAGGACCTTGTCAGGAGCAATGATAGCTCTGGAGGTTTGAACTGCAGGCAATGTGGTAGACTCTTGGCGGGACAAGGCGTCAGGTTTGCGATTATCTTTACCAGGCCGGAAGGTTACCACAAAATCAAACTTGGCAAAAAACAGCATCCAGCGTAATTGCCGAGGAGTCAAAAGTCTGGCAGAACTCATGAATTGAAGATTGCGATGATCAGTATATACTGTGACAGTATATTTAGCTCCCAACAAATGATGTCTCCATTCTTTAAAGGCCTCACGATTTGCCAGAAGCTCTTTTTCAGCAATGACATAGTTCTGTTCGGCTTCGTTCAACTTCCGAGACATGTAAGCTACAGGATGAAGCTGACCAGTGTCTTTGTTTCGTTGTGACAAGACTGCTCCTATCGCCACATCTGAAGCATCAGCTTCCACTATGAAAGGTCAATCCGCATCTGGATGAGTGAAGACTGGGGCAGTGGAGAAAGCTTCTTTCAAAGTTGAAAAGGCTTGGTATGCTTCTGGGGACCATACAAATTTTTCTTTCTTTCTTAATAACTTAGTAATTGGAGCCACTGTTTGGGAGAAATGATTGATGAACCTCCGGTAAAAATTTGCAAAGCGCAGGAAACATTGTACATCACGAACAGTCTTTGGGATTGGCCATTCAGATACGGCTTTTACTTTCCTTTCTGCCATCACCATACCTTGAGGGGTAAGGATAACCCCTAAAAACTCAACTGTGGTAACATGAAACTCACACCTGGTTAGCTTGCAATATAAATGGTGTTTACGAAGGGCTGCCAACATTTTCTTGACATGTTGAACATGTTCATTCTCATTGTCTGAGTAGATCAAAATGACATCAATGTAAACTATGGCAAAGATATCGAGGTACTCTCTAAGAACGTCATTTAAGAAAAATTGAAATGCTGCTGGAGCATTGCACAGACCAAAAGGCATGACGGTGTATTCAAAAAGGCTATATCTTGTTTTGAATGCCATTTTCCATTCGTCACCCTCTCTCATTCTGACCAAATGGTAAGCACCTCGAAGATCAAGCTTCGTGTAGATTTTTGCTTTCTTTACTTGTTCCAGTAAGACCGGAATTAGAGGCAAAGGATATTTGTTCTTGATGGTGATTTTGTTCAAGCCCCTATAGTTGATTCAAGTTCGAAGCTCTCCGTTCGCTTTTGGAACAAAAAACAAAGGAGAAGCTGTGGGAGACCTAGAGGGGCGGATGAAACCATTCTCTAAGAATTGATCCAAGTATTTTCATAAATGTTGATTTTCATGTTCTGACAGGGCATACACACGACAGTTGGGAAGTATCCCCCCCGGGACTAGATCAATTTGACAGTCATAAGATCTATGAGGAGGTAAGTTCTCTGCTTCCTTCTCATCAAATACATCTTCATAAGACGAATACTGTTTGGGCAACTGAACTTCTTTCTCTGCGGCGGTAGCTATGTAAGAATGGCGAACTTCCGATTCTTGAGTCCTTTGGAGACAATGTTCTTTACATAGCACTGATGAGAACACGATCTTTCGTTCTGCCCAATTAATCTCTGGATTGTGATGAGTTAACCATGGCAAGCCAAGGATGATCCCATACTGGGGAGCATGGATCACGTCAAGGATGAGTTCCTCTTTATGTTTCTTTCTTTGATTTTTACCTTCACAAATTATTGTCAAGGGGATAGTCTGAAGAGTTATCGGACCTCCAGTCAAGAGTTTTCCATCAACTGCCTGGATGGTTTCTGGGGTCTTCTTTTCAATACATGGGATTCCCCATGCACGAACCAATTGGGCGTCAACAAAGTTTCCGGTAGCCCCAGAGTCAACTAGAGCCTTCTTGAAATAGATCTTTTTCTTGACCTGAACTCTTATTCCCAATTTTAGATGTTTGGATTGTGAAGGATCCATGGTGACACCCAAGAGCAACCCTTCTCTGCAACTTGGGTGCTTTAGATTTTCCGACTCGACTGATGCATTGGTTGCAACTTTCTGAACTGGGCCTCGCTTGCTCTTTGTTTTGATTGGACAATCTTTGGCGAAATGACCTTTCCGCCCACAATAGAGACATTAAAGGAACAGATGTCAGAGCACTCATGATATCATAATTAGAAGTTACTAATGTATCCAGTCTTCTTTGTAAATCGATCACAAATTCGTGTTTATCTCAGAGTCCAGTTTTATTCATAATGTTCAAATATCCTCCAACACGTGTTTCATCCTATGAGAAGTTACTCTCTTAAGGACTTCATCAGGGCTTAGTTTCAATTAAAATGTTAAGTAGAGAAATTCTCAAACGCTCGAAAAAATGCCTTTATGCCATATATTTAATCCAAAACAAAATTGCATCGAGGTAATCTCCGTATGTATCTCTCAGAAAAATCTATCAAAATATACGTGGGGAACCAACTACGCGGTCCAATTCACCTGCTCATTGTTACTAGGACGCTGCGGGTGAATTGGACAGCGTAGTTGGTTCCCCACGTATATTTTGATAGATTTTTCTGAGAGATACATACGGAGATTACCTCGATGCAATTTTGTTTTGGATTAAATATATGGCATAAAGGCATTTTTTCGAGCGTTTGAGAATTTCTCTACTTAACATTTTAATTGAAACTAAGCCCTGATGAAGTCCTTAAGAGAGTAACTTCTCATAGGATGAAACACGTGTTGGCTGTACTTATGGAGGATATTTGAACATTATGAATAAAACTGGACTCTGAGATAAACACGAATTTGTGATCGATTTACAAAGAAGACTGGATACATTAGTAACTTCTAATTATGATATCATGAGTGCTCTGACATCTGTTCCTTTACTGTTTGTTTCCCTTGAAACATTGGAGGATTAAGGAAGATCCTCTTGCCAGGAGCACCGTGCCATGAACAGAATGTATCATTACTTTGTTGGACTAACTATGAGCGCCCTAATCCTATGAATATCTTCCTTGTTGGCACAATAGAGACATTGCCCATTTTTTCTGCGTAGGTCCTTTTCATCTTTGGTCAAAGGTCTCCTGATGGTTCCAATTTCCATCGGTTCCGGCGTTCTTTCTCTTAGAGTTCTTGAGTCTTTGTTATCATGAGCATTCCAAGAATGTTTTTCAGTCTTTTTACGCGCTCCTTTTCGTTCATTTAAACGATGATCAAGCCTCAAGACAAGGTTTATTAAATCTTGACAGTTTGCAGGTTGTGGATCGATTTGCGCTAAGATGTCTTTTAGCTCCTCTTTGAGTCCCCTGTAAAACAAGGCCGCTTGTTTTTCTTCAGGCCAGGATGTCTCAGCGACCAGCCGATTAAAGTTGGCTAAATATGACACTAAGGCGGTCATTCTGACCCTGGCGGTCTTTGACCGCCAGGGCGGAGGACCGCAGGAGCACCGCCGACAGGCCGGCGGTGCTCCAATGGGGATTCCGACCGCGGCGGTAAAGCCGCGGTCGGACCGGCACCACTGGCGGGCTCCCGCCAGTGTACCGCCGCCCCATTGAATCCTCCACGGCGGCGCAGCTTGCTGCACCGCCGCGGGGATTCCGACCCCCCCTACCGCCATCCAGATCCCGGCGGTCCGACCGCCGGGATCCGGATGGCGGTAGGGGGGGGTCGCGGGGCCCCTGGGGGCCCCTGCAGTGCCCATGCCACTGGCATGGGCATTGCAGGGGCCCCCGTAAGAGGGCCCCTACATGTATTTCACTGTCTGCTGCGCAGACAGTGAAATACGCGACGGGTGCAACTGCACCCGTCGCACAGCTTCCACTCCGCCGGCTCGATTCCGAGCCGGCTTCATCGTGGAAGCCTCTTTCCCGCTGGGCTGGCGGGCGGTCTGAAGGCGACCGCCCGCCAGCCCAGCGGGAAAGTCAGAATTACCGCCGCGGTCTTTCGACCGCGGAACGGTAACCTGACGGCGGGACTTTGGCGGGCGGCCTCCGCCGCCCGCCAAGGTCAGAATGAGGGCCTAAGTCCTGATTCCCTTGGCGTAAGTCTAATAATTCACGATCTGCTGACTGTGTTACAGTTCTATGATCTCAAATTCACGAACAAAATGTTTCCAGTTGTACAACAGGGGACTATTTTTACGCACAAGAGGAATAGCCCAGGTAGCTGCATCTCCAGACAGATATGACAACAAGAAAGCTACTTTGGACTGGGCATCGGGGAAAGTATGTGGTCTGCAGGTGAAGTGAAGTTCCACTTGAACCAGAAAAGATTGCGCTTTCAAGGGATCACCTGAGAAGCGTTCTGGGGGAGCTAAAGGAATGGCTGAAGGAACATTGAGGGAAATGTTAGTCGGATTACCTCCAGAAGTCTGAGAATAAGTACCTGGCCAAGACACACCTGTGGGACTTTGTTCTTTCTTCTCAACCTTATTCTGTAACTGACTCACCCTCTCAGCTAGACTATTTGTCAAATGCTTTGATGATACCACTTCTGACTGGAGCTGGGTGATAGCCTTGACTAGCTCGTCCAGTGTGGCCATGTTGAGAACATACACAAACCAGGAGGATAATAATTTGTGGGCTCACTATTCTGTCAGAGTCACCAGATCCTCTGGGTCTGTGCACGTTCCCAACACTTCCACCACAAGACAGCTCCAATACTCTGATTAGATTTATCACAGAGTCTAGGAGAGTCCAAGTGGGGAAAAGAGGATTAGGACGGGAACAGCTGGGAAGGAGACCTGTAGGAAGCAAAAGGTTAAAACAGAACATCAAAATTACATCTCATGAAATCAGTACCATGCTACAACTCTACGCTTCGTCTTTTCCGAAAAAACTGACTAGGCTTTAGATGACCGAATACCTGAGGAGGAAACAGGAAAAGTTAAATAGGACTTTCAGATTCAAGTACTTTCTTTAGCATGAGAATCAGGAAACACTCTGAGCAATTTCTAAACAACCATATGAATCTCCTTTGAAGAATACATATTAGGAACACACAGCATTACATCTAGAACTCTGGTATTGTTGTGTTCATCTCAGAAAAAACATTGGGAAGTGAATTGCGCACATTGCAGATTTTTATATGAGTATTAAACACCATAAAGGATTGTGCACCATGAAATCACACAACGTAGATTCAAGGAATAAATCACGCAACGTGTCAACTTGAAATGCTACCAAGAAAATGTCTTAGAATAGTAACGCACAGTAATTCACATTATTTATACACAAGGAAAGAATTGCGCGTCTTGCCGATTCAAATGCCACCATACAAATGCCAAGAAATGGTAGCGCACAATGAACAACATGAAAAGCACTCAGGGAAAGAATCGCGCGTCTTGTGGATTCAAATGCCACCATGCAAATGCCAAGAAATGGTAGCGCACAATGAATAACATGAAAAAACACTCAAGGAAAGAATCGCGCGTGTTGCCGATTCGAATGCCACCATGTAAATGCCATAAAATGGTAGCGCACAATGAACAACAAAGTTAAATGCTCATGAAACGAGTTGCACGTCTTGCCAACTCGTAAAACATCATGTAAATGTCAAGAAATATCAGCGCGCAATGAACAACAATGTAATAACGAAGTCAAATCTTTATGGAATAAATTGCGCGTCCTCCCTATTTGCAAACCACCATACAAATGTCAAAAAATGGCAGCGCACAAGTAATCTGTTATTCATTTAAGAATTAAAATCAAGAATATGAAAATTCTCAATTACGGTGTTGGGAAATGTCCAAACACCGTCTTACCGCCTGGAAACAGTGATCACCAATGAGAGATGAGTGCAGAAGACTGGAAAATCCAAATAGGCCGCCGGGACAGGAGCTCAGGAAGAAGCTGCTGCTCTGCACGGGGACCTCTGAATAGTGAGCACTGGAAGTTGGGCTGACTCTCTTTTATAGACTCTTGGCCCAGCCTAGAACCACGCCCAGGCATGTTGCAGGGAAAGTCTCTAGAAGGCCCTGGAAAGGGACCACACCCTAACACACTCTGAATGTCTGCAGCAATACATTGCAAATGTTCAGTATTTATAAGCACCTTAAAAATTTATCTTTTGGATGGAATTCTGCAATGCAAAAGGTTAAACAATAATAATCATCACAATGCATAAATAACATTATCTTGAGAGTGTTGGGTTTTTGCATTCTAGATGCCCGTAGAGCGCGCACTGTCCTGGTGTTGACATTGACATTCCTTACAGGAATTTGGATTGCTTCTTCTAAACATGAACAGATTTAAGATCATCTAACTTGGGTTCTAACTAAAATAGAAAACCTTAGGTTAAAAAGTGTCTAGAGGTTCAGGAATGAAGCAAGTTAGGTGTCAGCATCATAGAGACTCCAGTAGAAAGCTTAAATGAAGAGAATCAGTGTTAGCATGAAGCTAAGGACTGTAAGGGCAAAAAGGATGTGAAGAAGTCTGCACCTCTCCAAGTCCAAAGGAATCTGCTGTAATTCCAACAATGTAAACATTTACTTAAAGTGAAATGTGCCAGGAACATCCATATCTCCAAACATGTCACCAGAAACCCAGTTATTTCTCTTCCTCCTGGAACATGCTTGCAACATTGAACGAATCTCCCATCCCACAGAGCTCCAACAACCAGGTTAACCTTCAGTATCATCATTCCATATATGCAATGAATATGATGCTTCTTCTGCTTGTTAAATCGTCCAGTTTGTGCCAAGATTTTTCCTCTCAGGCCACTCTATCTCTAATACACAATACTTTCCTCTTTAACGAAGACATCACAAACGTGCACCTGCAAAAGAAAAACATGCAGAGCACAGAAAAGAAAGTTACGCTAACTCAATAAATCATTGTCAATGTGTACTTCTAATACACAATTACGAGTCCAAACATTATTTCAAAATACATGCTGAACGTGAATAAATGAATTCATCATTACATATGCAATGTGCTTTCAATAAATGCAACATATCAAAGTACAAGTGCAAGTGTGAATGAGAGCTACAAATCTTCATGTTAAGGCTAAACATTAGAACACACACATAAATACTTAAACTCTAACTTCTACAGTGAATACACCTTCAATAATGTGTTTTGATGCTTCATTTTACACTAACATTGTTAAGGCACACAGAATATATAATGTCGGTTACATATTTGTATTACTTCTGTAACGTATAGGGCAGCCACAATTATGCTGTTCTAATTATGTCATAGTTGTACACACTGAAATGTATTTTCTAATCTTGTCAATACTAGCCCTAGATTCGATGGATTCCCTTTGTGAAAAACTTGGATTTGGTAAGGATCTGCCCCTTTTTAAGTACAATTGAACCAATGGCATAAATCATGGTCCTCAGTGATAGTGATTATATTATTGTCTTTTAAATAATAATAATTTGTTTGATGATAGTGATAGTACATTAAAAACATGCTGGCTGGTTATAATGGAGGTGGATCAAAAACATGTTTCAGTCCAGACCCCATGCATTTCTCCTCAAAGGTACTTCATCAGGGGATAACCTTGTCCTAAAAGTAAATCTGATATGCAGAATGGAGAAACATTTACTGAAGTGATCAAGTGACTAAATGGAAGCTGACAATTGGTGTACCCCCATGAAGTGGAAAAGTCCAGTTGCCGTGCCAAAGCATAGTGACCCATTCCATTGTAATCAGATGGGTCTCACTGGTGAAACCATGAGATCAAGAAGAACCAAGATCTTTGAAAGCACAGAGTTCGCATCTGTTCAATTAAGTTATAGTTGAATAAGTTGTAATGTGTCTTACTGAATGAAAATAGCTTTACACTCAACCTGAAAAACCCCAAGGACTAAAAAAAGAGTTACATGTTGAGCGTGCATTTAGCTTTCGATGGTAAATATAACCTTGCTAGTCATTGTTTAAAATAAAATAAAAAGAGTTTCATATTAGCAAAGAAAAAGATTATGAACAAGAAGGTGCATGCTGGGTCTGTGTTTAAATGGAAAAGTTAAATAATACAGAGACAAATTGTTAGAAAACATGACATGGGAACCAACTAATTGTTCTGAAGGAGGTGCTGAAGCGCCCACAGAGGTCTTCTTGTGGTCTCAGGTTCAGAAACCATAAGCGTTCTGGTGAGATATCATACCTTATTCCACAAACTAGAAGTCAAATGGATCTTTGGACTCATGAGGAATGTGGTAATCAGATTTATTCAACACAAATCAATAACAAAACCCATAAACAATTCTAGACACCATGACCAATTTAAACACTAAATCAAACTCCAAACCAAATATGTTTCAAAGCTTTATTACAATCCCAAAATCAATATAACATATACGGTGCACAAAACTAAGTTGTAGAGATTAAGGCCCTCATTATGACACTGGCGGTAAATCCCACTTACCACCACACTGACGGCCGCCAACTTACCGCCGCGGTGGCAGATATCCGTTCACCAAATTATGACATATACACACACCAATCTGACAGAATATAGCCACATACACAAATCCGCCAGAGCAAAGGTCAGTGATAAAGTGGCAGTCCCAAAACCCATACCGTTATACAACGCCCATCACATTATGACCCATGAATCACCACGGAGGACATTCAACGGCGGTAAACCATTGCGGTACATACCGCTGCGCTCACAATGGACACCCACATACAAAACAACACTACATTGGCCAATATGAAAAATACACAGCTGACAACCATTCACACACCACACTCACACACCCAGAGCACTCTAAAACCCACACACACAATACCCACAACTCTTTACAAACAACAATTACTGCCAGGAGATTGAGAAGAAGAGCACAGAGACAACTAGACACACACACCACATACACCCATACTCCCCTAATGCACACCACATCACACATCACACAATACCCATGGCACCACAAAGGCACTCCCGTTTCATAGAGGAGGAGTTAAGGGTCATGGTGGAGGAAATTGTCAGGGTAGAGCCACAGATCTTTGAAACACAGGTACAGCAGATATCTACAGCAAGGAAGATGGAGCTATGGCAGAGAATCATGGACAGGGTCAATGCCGTGGGACAGCACCCAGAACAAGGGACGACATCAGGAAAGGGTGGAACAACCTACGGGGGAAAGTATGTTCCATTGCTGCAAGACACCAGCTCGCCATACAGAGGACTGGCGGTGGACCCCCACAGCTCACAGCATTGGAGGAGCAGGTAATGGCAATACTGCATCCTGAGGGACTCGCTGGAGTAGCCGGAGGGCTGGACACTGGTAAGTCAACATTTACTACTTATCACCCCCCATACCTGCATGCCATCACACACCCTCACCCTCACTCCCATCACTCCACACCATCCCACACACTGCATCTACATATATGACTCACCCCAATGCCAAGCCCTGCATGCCATACCAATGCATGGACAGCCCTCCCAGTCCTGCATGTCCACCCATCACTAAAGCATGCACAGCATAGGGAAACTAACATAACCACAATACATCACCATACACAAGCAAAAGCTGGCAGGGCAACACCAACCATAGAGGGGAAGCTATGGAAGTACAAATGTCAGACACTTGAAGCATAATACATCGTTTAGATCCCCACAGGTACTCCACCCAATGTCAGTGGAGAGGAGCTGCCACCACTATCCAGTCCCCCAACAGAAGAGGCCCCCAGTGGTGACAGTACTTATGGACTTCTGGATCTGGAGGACCTACCTGGCCCATCAGGGACCACCACAGAGCCTCCTCCATCAGGAACTAACACCACAGCACCCACCCAGCGTACCCACACCTCTGTCCCCAGGACACATCAATCAGCAGTGTGCCCACCTGTACTGGGACCCCAGTCCACACCTCATCCCCAAGACAATCAGGGACCTGGGCTCAGTGGCAGTGGGCACACCGTTCAGGGGACAGGGGCACAGGGCAACAGGGACACTGGGAGGACTGCTGTGCACCAGGGGGAGGACAGGACCAGGGAACCGACTCTCCAGGAGGCACTCTCTGAGACCCTGGAAGCCTACCAACATTCCAGGGACACAATGGGCCAGATCCTTGACAATGTGCAGGAGAACAGGCGGCTGCAGGAGGGACAGTATCAGGGGATCAGGGAGGACTTGCAGGCCATTAACAACACCCTGATCTCCATTGCAGGGGTGCTGGCAGACAAGGCCAACATCATGAGGGAGGCAGTGTCACACCTGCGGGCCTCTACCACTAGACAGTCAACTGAACAGCCCTCCACTTCCGCTGCCACTAGTGGCCAGGATGTCCTGCTATAGGACCCACAGGCCACCAGCATTCCTCCCCCTGCAGAAGGTGAATCACCCCACAAATGTTCCCTACGACCATATAATGAATGACCCGTTGCTGTCCGTAGTGATCACATCAGGACATTGTTGTCATATCACCAACATCTGTAAAATGATAATCCATAGGTGACAGTAAGTAGAGGAAACAAGTGGGTAATGCCAGCATGCCACTGCCACACAGAATACAAGAATAGTCATTGTCACCAATATTCACAAATTCATCGTGACATCACACAGGGGGTGACGCTGAGCATTGCGACATACTCGCGAATATCGTGCAATGTGAAAAAATATATATTTTAAGGACATCATTTCACCCTCACAGAACCATATATCACAGGCCTGGAGTCAGGATACTTTTGCCTTTAACCCTTATACCTGTTTTAAGGTCAGTTTTCAGCCCAGGGAACCATGCCCCATTATCTAAAATGGCAGCCGCAACTTTCTGGTCAGGTTGCCGCCACACAATCACATCATTCCTTTTCCCTCGTTCATTCGCAAATACATTGAGATCAACCTGAAATAGTTGCAAACGGAATGGCGGCCTTAGATATAGAAATGCATTTTCCCTTTAATATCTCAAAAACTATTGGACAGATTTAAACCAAATACGTGAAAGTGTAATCTGCATACCGAAACCTAGTTTTCTGCCACCTTTTGCGTACTTCCATCCAGTGGTTCGGGCTGTATTTGTGTCTAATAGTCCTATGGAAATTAACATGAGAAACACACATGTTTTTTTTACCCCCTCTCCCATTTCTCAGCCCCTGCTTGATGGATCACTCCGAAAAAGTTAAAAAGTGATCGGTGGAATGCTTGAAATAATCTCAGCAACTGGTAATTCTACCGGGCTGCATTCCAGTGCATCCTGCTTTTGCCCACCAAGTCACCTCAGACAGGAAGCAGTCATATGAAAATCATTCTTAGGTCATTCTCCAAAAGGCACACTGAAGCCAGGCCAGGGGTTGTATATCGATGTGAATGCGCAAGCGTGACAGTGGTTATGTCGCGCTCGTGTTTCTTACAAATTATGCAACTTCTGTGGGTACAGGTTGAGCGCAGTACAAATAATGCAACGTGTGTGGGTAACACGTGACCGCAGCGTCGGAAATGTGCTCGTGCCAGTATCATATAATGCACGTTTTCATGCTGGTAAATGATGCGTCTTGTAAACCGGTACAATGCACTATCATTACCGTGTTATTGTTTGAGCGAGCGAGCGAGTGCGTGAGTTGGAATGCAGGGACGAGATAAAAGACTGTGGGGAAGGATTGTTGAATTCATTCATTGTCTGAATCTTAATTGTACATGAATGCTGGATCGCGGATTATGCTACTTTTTGTTACGGAAGACATTGGCTCTCTTGAACCATTTATTTCAGCGATATCATCGGCTCATTTTACATCAAGTCCCCTCTGAATGAGAACACTAGCAACCCCAGACTGGATTTAGTCTATTTTGTTCTTATATGATTTCTGCATAACTTAACTCATTTGGTATGCGTCCTCTCACCTCAGTAGTTCTCCAGTGTCCCACTTTTCGGGGACCACACTCTTCCACAGTGAAATCATGGCGCATGTCTACTTCCAGTGACCTCACAGCAGATAACCACTTCTCTCTAGACAAGTAAGCATGGGGAGCCTGACACATGGATAGTGATATATTTTTGCCATTTTCAGGCTCCTTGCTGTATGTCTCCCTAAGTTAGTTGGTCAGTCGCCCCAAAATTTCTGCACTGGAAGGACTCAGAGGAGATAGAAAGGGATGGGGGTATCCACATTGATCTGCCAGTTCAGGAGTAGATCACTGATGCCTGTTGCAGGTTCTCCAACACCTGATTACTCCTGTCACTCCCCATTCTCACAATAGCAGCCTCAGACACCAACACTGACTCCTTGCTGTTACTAGAACCATGCTCTCCATCAGTCTTCATCACATTTCTGCCTCGGCAGCAATTAGTTCCCAAACTCTGATGCCCAGCGGGCCACTGATTGCTACCCAGACTGGGTGGAAAGTGGCAGTTTTATAGAATACTAATGTGGACTACATGGAGGAGCTGTCATCCCTGAGCCTGTTTGCCCACATCC
The DNA here is from genome assembly GCF_031143425.1 of Pleurodeles waltl. NCBI lineage: Eukaryota > Metazoa > Chordata > Amphibia > Caudata > Salamandridae > Pleurodeles > Pleurodeles waltl. Next base: position 456,113,000 of record NC_090442.1, read on the forward strand.
TGAATGTGGTCTTCTTCAGTGGGTATTATGTGGTCCGCTCTAGCCAGACCTCCAGCACCCTATGTAGACTTGAATTCCCATTATCTGCAAATTCAGGCAAATCATTAAAATAGTTAATCTCGATGTCAGAGGTGGGAGATACCGATGCTATTGAATCACACTTGTATAACAGTGCCACTCCTCACCTTTTCGTTTTAGACAAAGCTACCTAAAAGACCTAGAGCTCATATCATCCACAGACATAAAAACAAAGTCAGCCCCTTCCAACTACTGCTTGTTTGAAGAGTACTGTGCTGCAGTCATTGGAAAAAAGCGCCTCTCTCCAGAAACTCAACCACACTTGAACAGTGTAATATTTAAAGCTATGGCCACACTTCCAAGCATTTTGCCTTCACTAATGGGAAATCTGTGTGCTTATCAAGAAGCTTCATCTTAGTGTACCTCACAAGCGACCTTATGAGTAGAGGACCATTGACCGCTACTTTTAAAAGACAAAAATATATTGGGAATATTTTGCTTTTTATATTAATATCCTTCATATTGCCTCAGGTTTCAGGCACGCCTAATGTTTGGTGCTTTCAATACAACCATTCTTCATCTTGTGGTTGTTCAGGATCACTAGGGTCCTGTCTGGATGCCAGCTCCACCTTGGACTACCCCAGTTGACTAAGGGGTATTAGAATGTTGGCAGTCCTCTCAAAGCTGTTACTGTGTGCTGCTTATTGTCCGAGGCTTCCACGGTACCTAGTGATTCCATTGCTCACAATCTGCTGACATTGTAATTCCATTGCCCTTAGTATGCAGAACATCTGAAGTGCTATCAGTGCCAAGTGGTAGTAAGCACTTGCGTTCACACGCGCGATCCGGTTTCCATGTTTGCCGTTCATTTGTTGATTACTTTGCATAATCAGAACATGCATGTAGTTGTGTCTTGTGTGGGTTTTTGCTCACTTTTTTTTGGTGACTTTATGTACAATGAAATCAACTGGAAGGTATTAAATCTTCAACGTCGCTCTCCCTGCAAAGCAGGAGAGCCAATACTACAATATTCACTGCACTCTGGAAGCTCGGCCCATAATGCTTTGCGGGCATTCCTTTTACAACACATTTTTGCCCATAACTCAGCCTGTGGTGGTCCTAGGACAATGGGACCACCACCAAGATGTTCAGAACAACATCTTCTAGGTCACACTAGGTTGGGGGGGGCAAAATCATAACCTCTTCCACCATTCAATGTCCATTTAAGCTCTCTCAGAGCTGGATCTTTTGTTTTATAGCTGAGAGTAATTTGTGTTCTAAGGTCCTTGTGTGTAATAATATTCTAGCAGGCCTGGTAGACTTGAAAATTTGTAATGCACTATGCCCACTAGGGGCTGAAATATATGGTTACACTGCAGTGCCCTCTGCCCTTCTTTTTTTCATGTGGTCATGCCCTCTAGGGGCTGGCTATATAGTTCCACGACCACATTTCTTTCAAATGCTATTTTCTATTATGGTGTACTCTAGATGTTTTGACCATTACCATCTAATGCCATGTGTATGAAGGAATGCACAAACACAGTTTATTTCTGATCAATGTTTAAGGTGCTGCATGGATAAATACTTATAAGGTCTCAAAGGTGAAATTGTCATTGTCATTTATAATGCCAACAACTCTCACTAATGGGAGACCTATTGCATTGCAAATGCTTTTTTATTTGTTGCAGTGCCCACCACCAAAGAGTGAAGCTGACGCTGCTGTCCCTCGCAGCATGACCCTCGTCTCATTGGCAGTGACTGCCCTATTAGCCAGCCTAAACTGAGGAGAGCAGGTGTGCCTGACTGGCCCCAAGCAGGATTTTTATTTGCAAATCCTGCTGACCCATGCCCCGAGGAAGGTGTTGCTGCTATATTGCTTGTGCCCGCACAGTGGGCAGGAGCTGACAGTGTCTTGAACTACAGCTGTGCCAGAACGCCAAATGCACAAGAGGCAGCCCTCTGCAAGCAGATGAACTTAAAGCATATTTGTAGGACCTGGCCATGACACGCATTCCCTGATGTTGTTTTCCAGCTGCGACTCAGCTCTACTAGAGGACTACTGTCTAGCCAAAGAACAGAAGCTCCTGTGAGGTGACAGAGATTGCCTACCAGCATGACCGCAGCAGTATGATGACTGAGGTGATATAGCAGAGCTGTTGCAAGTTAAAGCACTGCAAGGCCCATGGCAGCAGCAGCATTTTTCTCATTTTGATGTCTTAGGACAAATTGTTGTTTATTCTCTTAAAAAGAGTTTGGTGTTTACTTTTCATCCTCAAACTGAAAGGTTAGAGGATTTTCTAATGTAAGGTATGGAATAATTGTACTGGGTAAAGTGAGTGGGAAAGGAAAGGCTGTAAAAAACATTTTTGCCTAGCAGACAACAACATTTAAATACATATCAATAAACTGTACAATTTGTTAAATACACCAGCAATTAGGAAAGCACTCTCAAGCACGTTTTTTGCAATTCTCTAGTGTGATGGATACAAACATTTTAATAGGCTCAAACAAATCAATACAATTCTTGAAGTGCAACTGAAATATTCAATGAAACCTAATTTCCACATATTACCATTTGCACGCTACATAAGTATCTCAGTAAAACCGTTTCTGCAACTTTTGTGGCCAATCCAATGGAAAATGTGCAGTCCAACTCACAGTGCACTACCACATGAAGCTTTAATAATATTTTTGTAACTTTCTTGTCTTCACTGTTTGGTTTTACACATGAGAAAGTGTCAAACTAAGTGTCACACATTTGACAATGGAATGTCACTCATAAGTACCTTGAAACCATGATACTGTCACACACAAGTAATCTCTGCACCTGGCAGCTATGAATGACCTGAGGCACAGCACCTTTTCTGCTGATTTTAGAGGGCCCTCTGGTAATAACATGGGGTACGCATCATTTCTGCTGACTTCAGAGAGCTCTGCATCATTGGCTAAAGGCACTACAGAGCCCTTAGGCATTTCATTTGATCTGCTCAATTTAAAAAGACATCTAGTAATGACCTTAGGTACAGCACATATTTTTCTGATTTCAAAGGACCCTATGGTAATAATATGGGATATGCATCCTTTCTGCTGACTTCAATGATTTATGTATCATTGGCTTTAAGGCACTGCAGCAACCTCAGGCACTGCCACCTTTCTACTCAAGCCAGAAAAACATCTAGTAATTATCTCTTGTAATGCACCCTTGTGCAGTCGGCATCATAAGGAGGAAGGAACATATAAATAAATTGTTGCCGTGATTGGGGAAGGGACGTAATGTCAACAGCATAAATACTTTGCAATTCAAATACGAAAATAGGTTATTGTATACTGGCAACTTTCCTGTTTTTGTTGACCTACTTGCAATAAATTTCATCACAAACTTTAATAGCTGTGTGATATTTACAATATGCCCATGCCTCCACGTCTTCTAAGTAATAACGTAAATCTGGCAGCACCATCACAATTTCAGAGTGCAGATCTAAACAAGCACTCAAGATGAGTCAGATGGTGTAACTCTGAACATGCACTTAGAATAACTGAGTAAAGTGCCACATTTAAACATGTACTAATATTCGCGGAGTAATGGGGCAAATTTGAATATGGTACAATACTAGCACTGGCATAATTGTGTATGTTAGTGACATTCTTGACATGACAGTTTAAAACCAGATTGTAATTCTTGCAATGGCATAACATTGGTAGCTCTTGCCCTTTTTATAGTACTATCAATACATTGAAGGTCTCAGGTCCTCATTATGACCCTGGCGGTCTCCAACAGGCTGGCAGTGAGGACCACCACATTATGAGTGTGGCGTGTTGGCCTCTGCCAACCCGCTACATCCCTACTCATACCACCAGGGCAGTTGGAGCAGCCAGGCTGGAGATGAGCATCTCCGACCCGGTGGTCCACAGAACACCGCCGGCGGTATTTTCAGCCAGCTTTCACCGCAGTGGTAGCATTGCCATGAAAACCCTGGCGGATAGGCTACTGGTGACAGGGAACTTCTTCCCTGTCACGGGCAGATGGCCCCCCCTCCCCCCAGCAGCACAGTACCCCCTCCACCCGCCCTCCATACCAGGACCCCCTTAAGGTACAGCACCCCTTACCCCCCCTTTAAGGTACAGCGCCCCCTCCCCCTTAAGGTATAGCACCCCCCTGCCTGCATGCATGCACAAGCACACAGACACCCACATGCACTAGCTCCACCTTGGACTACCCCAGTTGAGTAAGGTCCACACCCATTTCACCTCCAGGGTTCTCTTCCCTGAACTAAGGCTCCACCAGGCACCGCTTGAAGAATGAAACATTCTGGGTGATGGTTTCTCTAGTAGCTGCCACCTTGGTCCCTCTTCAGCGTATCACCCGCTAGGGTTCCTATTTGATTGGTAGCCTTAACTTGCTCCCTGGATGATGGTCCTATACAAGCACGGCTTCCCCCACTGTGGTGGTTGAGGCCTTAGAATATCTGCGGAGGTAGTAGTTGTGGTTCCTTTGGCACCAGCATACCTACATTAGCTAGGTATCGATACGTTCAGAGACCCAACTGGAATGGTGGGTAATAATGACTAAAGTAAAGCAACCAAGTGTGGGGAGTTTGCTGGTAATATCTCAATAATACATATTTTGCCTCTTCAAGATCTTCAAGAATCTCAAACTGGGCAATGCGGGTGACTTTCTTGAAAGTCTGCATAAATCTCTCAACCTCGCTGTTGGCTTGCAGCCGCCTCTGTGTCATTTTGGTATGTCTTATGTTGTGGGATGTCAGGTAATCTGCAAATTCTTGGCTGTGGAAGGGAAGTCCATTATCTGTTCGGAGCTTAATTTTTTGAAAATGGGCTGCCATCACTTTCTCCACTTTGGACAGTGCCTCTTGAGCAGACGTTCTCTCAACCAGTTCAATCTCAGGATAATTTGAATAGTCATCTATAATGACCACCATATGCCACCTATCTGGGAGGCTTTCAAAATCAATGCTGGCAGGCACATACCCACAGTTGAATCGGCCCCTCTTCGGTGATTATGGGGAGTTTCTCACTGTGTTTTCCACCAGCTTGTCCATGGCAGGAAACCATACCTTGTTTCGGAGTCATCTTGGTTTCGTGAGCCCCTGGTGTTCACATGGGTCCGTTGCAGCATCTTGGGTACAAGGCGACTTAAGATCACTAGGCGGTGGTCTATTAGGAGGCAGCCTTGTGGGTTCTTAATCAATTTGTAGCACAAGTTGAGCAGGGCTTTATGCAAGTCTTTGGTTCTTTATCCACAGTGTGCTTTTACAACATCCCACTTTCCTGTTTTCACTGTTGCAGGGCCATTTGGATACAATCATTCTGGTTGCTTGCTGTAACAATGTCCTCTAGGGACAGAAAGTGAGGTCCTGCCCCATCCAACACGTATTCACATACTCCGCAGTCTCTAGGGCTTCCTTTAACTCTTGTGGGTTTGTCTTGTGGGGATGCCTTTAGATGAAATCCACAGAATTCTGCAAACCAGGTTAGTATTCAACTTTGAAAGAGCATTCTTGCAGTTGGAAGACCCACTTTTTGATCCTCAGTGGTAGTTTTGATGCTGAGCCTCAGAATAGTGGGATTAGTGGATTATGTCAGATTGGACTAAATAAGGGTGCCCGTAGATGTAGAAGTGTAAGTGGAGACACAGTGTATTGCAATGGCTTCATGCTTGATTTGGGTGTTCCTCTGCTCTGTTGGGGTGAGCGCATGATTGGTATAGGCTATTGGGGCCCAATCTCCGGTTACTTGTTGCTGCAATAGCACAACTCCCAGTCTTTTGGGGATTGACATCTACAGCTAGACCTGTCTCCTTCCTCGGTCAAAATTGACCAAGGTGGTCTCTGCAGAAAGTGCTGCTTTGGTGTTCTGGAAGGCTTCTTCTTGCTGTGCCCCCAATCCCACTAGGTGTTGGCTTTCAACAGTTCCAGCAGTGGCTGGGTAAAGGCTGTGAGGTTTTTGATGAATTGCCTACAATAATTCACCATGCAAAGGAAACTATGTACTTCTGAAATGCAGGAAGAGGCTGGGCTGTTCTACATGTAACAGACTTGCAGGGTCCAGGGCCACACCAATAGCTGAGAACTGATATTCAAAGAAGCATATTGAGTTATGCATGAACTATCACTTTTCTCTGTGTAGGATGAGGCCATCGTCTCTCACCCTCTGCAGAACGCTTGCAGTCTCTGGTGGTGTTCTTCCATGGACCGAGTGTAGACTAAGATGTCATCACTGACATTGAGCACTGCTGGCAGTCCCACTAGGACCTCTTGTATTACATTCTGAGAGACTTCTGCTGCATTCGCTATTCAAAAATGTAGGCTTTTGTTCTGTTTAAGTCCCATGTGTGTGGAGAATGTTATGTGTCTCGGGTCAGGATTGCAGAGTATCTGAATGGAGGTAAACTTTAGAAAACTACCAGGCTTCACTTAGCTTACTCACTATTTCATCCACCGTGGGTGTGACTTGTCTTTCTCATTTAATCACCACGTTTGGAAGTCTCAGGTCAACACACTCTGCAGGCTGTTTTGGTTTTCTGTCCACCCCAAAGGCGACATCCATGGCATGGGCCCAGCTACCTTTTCAATAATGTCAGCCTTCTAGTTTCCAGAGTTCTGCCCCATTCCTTTGTCTGTAGGTGAAAGGGAATTCTCCTGTGTTTCAGGGCAACCAGCTGCACTGACTGGTCGATGTGTACCTGACTTCCTTCCCTTTGAGGTACCATATGCCATCTAATCGGTCACTGAAGTCGTGGTGGATGTCTTAGAGATTGGTTGTGTGCACTAGTAGTGTGAAATTATCCATGTGCAGCTCTAGTGTCCTACAGCTTAGCATCATGTTGGGCCCATCCTGGGTTACATTTAGGGCCATATTTATACTCCGTTTGCGCCGAAATTGCGTCGTTTTTTTTGACGCAATTTCGACGCAAAACTAACGCCAACTAACGCCATATTTATACTATGGCGTTAGAGGCGAATAGCGCCAAAGTTCCCGGAATGTGCGTCATTTTTTAGCGTGAACCCCTTCCTTGCGTTAATGATATGCAAGGGAGGCGTTCCCGTCTAAAAAATGACTCCCAGGCCTTTACGTGGTATTTATACTCCCGGGCAAAAGAGACGCCCGGGAGTTGGCGTGGCAAAAAACGGCGCATTTGCGCCACTTTTTAACGCCTGCTCAGGGCAGGCGTTAAGGGGCCTGTGGGCTCAAAATGAGCCCACAGGTGCCCTCCCATGCCCCCAGGGACCCCCCCTGCCACCCTTGCCCACCCCAGGAGGACCCCCAAGGATGGAGGGACCCACCCCAGGGACATTCAGGTAAGTTCAGGTAAGTATAATTTTTTATTTTTTATATTTTTTTTTGGTGGCATAGGGGGGCCTTATTTGTGCCCCCCTACATGCCACTATGCCCAATGACCATGCCCAGGGGACAGAAGTCCCCTGGGCATGGCCATTGGGCAAGGGGGCATGACTCCTATCTTTACAATGATAGGAGTCATGTTGATGGGGGATGGGCGTCGAAAATAAATGGCGCAAGTCGGGTTAAGACGATTTTTTCGACGTAACCTGACTTGCCCCATTTTAAGACGCCCATGCGCCATTTTCCCCCTACGCCGGCGCTGTCTGGTCTACGTGGTTTTTTCCCACGCAAACCAGGCAGCGCCGGTCTGATTGCGCCGTCTAACGCCATTCCATAAATACGGCGCCCGCATGGCGCTTCAGAATGGCGTTAGACGGCGCAAAACTTTTTGACGCTAAACTGCGTTAGCGCAGTTTAGCGTCAAAAAGTATAAATATGGGCCTTAATGTGACCATCACTGCGTGTCAATTATGTGAAATAAGGTTTTTGAACTGCCCTCTGAATGCCAGTGGCTCTGGTTGACCATATGCATATAACCTTGCTTTCGCTGACGTCAGCTGTGGTTGAGGATGTAGCTTCTGAAATACGTCTTGGGCCATGAGAATTAGGGAGGCCCCTGTGTTGAATATAGTGGACACTGTGGTGGAGGTTATTTTGATCTTGCATTTGGGAGCATTGAGGCTGCCTGGTGTGGCTGGCCTACTGTCAGCACCTAAAGCACTGCTCCCTCTAGGTCACCGTCTTCTGGTTAATTGAATCTGCTGTCTGTTCTGCTGGCTCGCTGATTTGGTTTACCATTTTTGGTGTGGTCCTTTTCAGGACTTTCGTAGAGGGGCTGACTTTTGTGAAGTGGTTGGGTTTGCAGCATTCTGCACACCTCTTCCCCATGCTCGGCATTCAGTGCATTGATGGACAACTGCTCTACAGTAGCCACAGGGATTCTTTATGGTTGTCTGGGGTTTGGTCTTGCTTGGTGTGTGCTTTGGCCCAACTATGTTGACTGCTCCACTTTACCGGCTTTTGTGCAGCACAGCCTCAATGTGGGAGGCTCTAGCCCTGGAGAGTTCTTTCGAACAGCTGTGCATCAGGATTTCGCACAGGGGCACACGGGGTACTTGGAGGATGTGTTTTTGCAGCTTAGATGAGCTGCATCCTTGTGTTACTTGGGCTCTAATTTCCTTGGCTGCTTTGGTGAATGTACACATGCTTGCCAGATCTTTGAGTTGTGCATGAAATGTCTTGCTTGCCTGAATATGAATCTCTCATAGTCGGGATTGGTGTAGCTTTCAACTATGCTATGATTGTAGCAACAAGGATGTCATAGATGTCGGTTGTCTCTGCTTTGTCGACTGTGTGGGAGAGTTTGCAGATGACTGCCACGGCCAGGTGGAGGAACATAGTTCACTTGCACTCCTCAACAACTCCTGTGTCCATAAAGATTGATTCTTTCAAACCATGTTTTTCATTTAGAGGCCTGTGATGCTGTTGGCCATGTGATGAGGAAGGGTTTGAGTGCAGAGATGCCAGTCATGCTCCGCGATTGGTGCTATGCTGCATGTTGCATGTGGTAGCACCTGGTCTGCATTGACCCTGGCCCTGGTAGAGCGTGTTCATGAAGGCCGCCGCAGAGGCTTATCAATGGTGTGCACCGGTGGCAGGCTGTGCTTAGGTGCAAATCAAGAAAAGTACACTGTTCCAGTTAGGGAGAAAGACAGTAACTAAGGGAGGGTCCTATTTTAGGAGCAAAAAGTGTGCTTAGGTGCCCCTCAGTAAGATGTGGCAGAGCCTATTCATGTCTTTTGTGGGCTAGGAGTCTCTCCAAGGGTTCTTGCTTGGGCCCTGTGGGTGTGATTGCATGTTGTGTCCCCTCTAATCTCTCTGGTTGTCCTTTTCGTGCCAGTGGTGTGGGCTTGCTGGTGCACCAGGGAGTTTCCCAGGTAGCTCCAGCCATGGTTGAAGTGTGTGAGGGGTGTAGCATCATGCGCTGTGCTTCTCACGGGCTGTATCGCCGACCCTGGCTCAGGTGACAAGGCACCTTCTGGTGTGGACATCACAGGGACTGCATGGCGAGGACAGGATTGCCACTAGCTGGAGGCCTCGCGACCTTCAGGAGCGCCCTCCACAGCAGTCTCCGCTCAGTAAGGAGGGCACCGGCAGAGAGGGAGGCAAAACCAGCACGAGGGCCATGTTTGTTCTCAGCCTGGTGGCAGGCCTTTTCCATACAGTTTGGGTTCAGCAAGTGTGTGGCTGGACCTGTCGCCAATGTATTGCAGGGCCTATAAACAGGACATAGACACTTGGCTAATTGTGTAACTTCCCGGACTCGGGGCACATGGCTATTTATTAAAGCCACGTCACATCCGGGATATGCCACAATGGGCATCTCCAAAAGGTGTGATAAAGACCTCCTCTGGGTATGTGGACCACTCTCTTAACTCCGGAACAGGGGTCCAGGTTATTAAAGTGCGCTCCCTTCAATGGCTTCCTTTTTAACTTACTTACGCCTAATATGCGCCTGAAATGACAGAACCAGTTTATTTTTAAAGGGCAGGGCCTATTTGACGAAAAGCGTACATCATTATTTCTGTTCGGTGAGCCTCGTCTCTTTACAATTCCATCCTCCAAGTGAAGTCTGTGGGTACTCAGGAAGCCGTAGCTAGGAACAGAGCACCTGACAAGAACAGAATTTTAATTTCATCAACCAATCTACCGTTTACATATGGCATATATAATGGTAATTAAATGGTTATGATTTTATTCTACTTGCTTTAACTTGGTAGCAATAAAAACGGTGTTTATACTTAGAAACATCAATAGGTGGTGCTCTAACATAAGAAATAACTTATCAACTGTATACATTGGCGGAGCTATATAACGAATTTAAACTAGTTAGGATACCAACATTTTTCAGAACAACTACTCAGAAAAAATGAAAAGGGAGCTTTTCATATTGTTTTTGTAATGCCTCACTTTTTCCTTTAAGGAAAACGGACTGCATTTAAAAAAAAATGCTTTATTTAAAAAGCAGTCACAGACATGGTGGTCTGCTGCCCCAGCAGGCCACCAGCCCTGTGAGTGTGACCATTCCCGAATGGGTCTCAAAATGTGAACTGCTTCATGAATATTAATGAGGCAGGTCCCTTGCGACCTATTTGAGAAGCACAAACAGTATCTGAGATACTGTTGTACATCAGGTTTTGCAACTCAAAATTGTGATTCGCTAAATCTCGCAATGTGTGAGTCGTAAAACCTGATGTTAGTACATGTGGCACTTGTAGGAAAGTGCCATCTTGCCTGGCATGTTACCCCCATATTTCTCTGTATATATGTTGTTTTAGTCTATGTGTCACTGGGACCCTGCCAGGCAGGGCCCCAGTGCTCATAAGTATGTGCCCTGTATGTGTTCCCTGTGTGATGCCTAACTGTCTCACTGAGGCTCTGCTAACCAGAACCTCAGTGGTTATGCTCTCTCTGCTTTCCAAATTTGTCACTAACAGGCTAGTGACTAAATTTACCAATTCACATTGGCATACTGGTACACCCATATAATTCCCTAGTATATGGTACTGAGGTACACAGGGTATTGGGGTCCCAGGAGATCCCTATGGGCTGCAGCATTTCTTTTGCCACCCATAGGGAGTTCTGACAATTCTTACACAGGCCTGCCAGTGCAGCCTGAGAGAAATAACGTCCACGTTATTTCACAGCCATTTACCACTGCACTTAAGTAACTTATAAGTCACCTATATGTCTAACCTTCACCTGGTGAAGGTTGGGTGCAAAGTTACTTAGTGTGTGGGCACCCTGGCACTAGCCAAGGTGCCCCCACATTGTTCAGGGCAAATTCCCCGGACTTTGTGAGTGCGGGGACACCATTACATGCGTGCACTGTACATAGGTCACTGCCTATGTACAGCGTCACAATGGTAACTCCGAACATGGCCATGTAACATGTCTAAGATCATGGAATTGTCCCCCCAATGCCAGATGCATTGGGGGGACAATTCCATGAACTCCCACGTCTCTAGCACAGAACCTGGGTACTGCCAAACTGCCTTTACGGAGTCTCCACTGCAGCTGCTGCTGCTGCCAACCCCTCAGACAGGTTTCTGCCCTCCTGGGGTCCAGGCAGCCCTGGCCCAGGAAGGCAGAACAAAGGACTTCCTCTGAGAGAGGGTGTAACACCCTCTCCCTTTGGAAATAGGTGTCAAGGCTGGGTAGGAGTAGCCTCCACCAGCCTCTGGAAATGCTTTGATGGGCACAGATGGTGCCCATCTCTGCATAAGCCAGTCTACACCGGTTCAGTGATCCCCCAGCCCTGCTCTGGCACAAAACTGGACAAAGGAAAGGGGAGTGACCACTCCCCTGACCTGCACCTCCCAGGGGAGGTGCCCAGAGCTCCTCCAGTGTGTCCCAGACCTCTGCCATCTTGGAAACAGAGGTGTGTGTGGCACACTGGACTGCTCCGAGTGGCCAGTGCCAGCAGGTGACGTCAGAGGCTCCTTCTGATAGGCTCTTACCTCTCTTGGTAGCCAATCCTCCTTCCTAGGTAGCCAAACCTCCTTTTCTGGCTATTTAGGGTCTCTGCTCTGGGGAATTCTTCAGATAACGAATGCAAGAGCTCATCAGAGTTCCTCTGCATCTCCCTCTTCACCAAAGGATCGACCGCTGACTGCTCAGGACGCCTGCAAAACCGCAACAAAGTAGCAAGACGACTACTAGCAACCTTGTATCGCTTCATCCTGCCGGCTTTCTCGACTGTTTCCAGGTGGTGCATGCTCTGGGGGTAGCCTGCCTCCTCTCTGCACCAGGTGCTCTGAAGAAATCTCCAGTGGGACGACGGAATCTTCCCCCTGCAACCACAGGCAACAAAAGACTGCATCACCGGTCATCTGGGTCCCCTCTCAGCACGACGAGCGTGGTCCCTGGAACTCAGCAACTCTATCCAAGTGACTACCACAGTCCAGTGACTCTTCAGTCCAAGTTTGGTGGAGGTAAGTCCTTGCCTCCCCATGCTAGACTGCATTGCTGGGTACCGTGTGATTTGCAGCTGCTCCGGCTTCTGTGCACTCTTCCAGGATTTCCTTCGTGCACAGCCAAGCCTGGGTCCCCGACACTCTAACCTGCAGTGCACAACCTTCTGAGTTGTCCTCTGGCATCGTGGGACTCCCTTTTGTGACTTCGGGTGGACTCCAGTTCACTTTTCTTCTAAGTGCCTGTTCAGGAACTTCTGCAGGTGCTGCCTGCTTCTGTGAGGGCTCCCTACGTTGCTGGGCGCCCCCTCTGTCTCCTCATCCAAGTGGCGACATCCTGGTCCCTCCTGGGCCACAGCAGCACCCAAAAACCCTAACTGCAACCTTTGCAGCTAGCAAGGCTTGTTTGCGGTCTTTCTGCGTGGGAACACCTCTGCAAGCTTCTTCACGACGTGGTACATCCATCCTCCAAAGGGGAAGTTCCTAGTCCTCTTCTTTCTTGCAGAACTCCAAGCTTCTTCCAACAGGTGGCAGCTTCCTTGCACCCTCAGCTGGCATTTCCTGGGCTCCTGCCCACTCTCGACACTGTTGCGACTATTGGACTTGGCCCCCTTGTCTTACAGGTACTCAGGTCCGGAAATCCACTGTTGTTGCATTGCTGGTGTTTGTTCTTCCTGCAGAATCCCCCTATCACGACTTCTGTGCTCTCTGGGGGTAGTAGGTGCACTTTACACCTACCTTTCAGGGTCTTGGGGTGGGCTATTTGTCTAACCCTCACTGTTTTCTTACAGTCCCAGCGACCCTCTACAAGCTCACATAGGTTTGGGGTCCATTCGTGGTTCGCATTCCACTTTTGGAGTATATGGTTTGTGTTGCCCCTATACCTATGTGCTCCTATTGCAATCTACTGTAATTTTACATTGCTTGCATTACTTCCTTTTGCTATTACCTGCATAATTTTGGTTTGTGTACATATATCTTGTGTATATATCTTATCCTCATACTGAGGGTACTCACTGAGATACTTTTGGCATATTGTCATAAAAATAAAGTACCTTTATTTTTAGTACTTCTGTGTATTGTGTTTCTTATGATATTGTGCATATGACACCAGTGGTATAGTAGGCGCTTTACATGTCTCCTAGTTCAGCCTAAGCTGCTTTGCCATAGCTACCTTCTATCAGCCTAAGCTGCTAGAAACACCTCTTCTACACTAATAAGGGATAACTGGACCTGGCACAAGGTGTAAGTACCTCTGGTACCCACTACAAGCCAGGCCAGCCTCCTACAGCACTTAGCTGGGTGGAATACATTAGCACCGCTAAATACGTGAGTAACAGTACTGAAATATCAAGAAGTGTTGCAGTTCATACTTGCATGGATAATTTTGGTTTTCTCAAGGGTGTATACATGTTAGAACAGGCCCACATTCCTTTGAAATGGCCGCACTTCCTTGGTCACATGACTACATGGGGACAGGGGGAGTCCCATGAGAATAAAAATTAAATAAAAAAATAAAAAACTCTTACCTTGCTCGCCGCACCGCTCCATCCGCTTCTTCTCTGCAGCAGGCACAGGTTCCCAGCTTTCTCTGTGGCCAGTCCTGACGCTGCTCAGACAACATCAGGATTGGCTGGGTGCGCCCAGCCAGGGTGCTCCCAGGCAGACTGGGAGCCTGTCCAGGCTCTCTCCAGCCCGGCAACTGTGTTGCTGGGCTGGAGAGAGCCTAATGCACATGTGTGTTTGGCTGGCCCCAGACGGCCGGCCAAACACACATGCGCTCTGAGGGAGAGTGCTGTGCACTCCCACTCACTGCTCATCAGCCCGTGGCCCTGCCCCTTTATAAGGAAAGAATAATGAACACTGTTTATGGTAGTTTCTTTGTAAAGGTTTGCAGCTGCCGCTGCTGGGGGGGGGAGGGGAAGGAGTGACGCTCCTCCGCACTATTGGAGGAGCAGCCCCTGACAAGATCACTGCTGGCTACATGCGCTGCCTCGAGCAGCAGGGGCACCTTTGGGGTATATGCCATATGCAATGTATGGTAGTGGCTGAGTGGCTCACTCCCTCCCATCAAACCTTTAAAAGAAAAAAAAAATGAATAAACAAAATGAAATGATCGAAGGCATTTGCCCATGATCTGGTGCTTAACAAACATTCTGTCAGCCTCTGACTCAGCCGGGGATTGGCTCTCAGCTGGTATGGATAGCCCTAGCAGACGTTTTGGAGCCCCACCATCTGATCGCCCTCTTCCAGGGGCGGCTGTTGTGTTGATCGAGACTCGTCTCTGGCAGATTCCGTCTGGACTCCTTCCCCGTTCATTGGTATTCTTCCAGCATCCAGATTGTCATCCTCACCTTCTTCTGCATAGCCAGTTCCCACTTCTGGGATTTTTTTAAACCATGACACGTTTCTAGACAATTGCGTGGTTCCTCTCTTAGAAGTTATCATTGTGCCTTTCACTCTCACCACCTCCTAGGCTTCCTTCTCAAAAGCTATGTGGTATTTCCACGATGGCAATCTCGAATTATGACAAGGTCTCACACTTGAATGTGAGGTTCTACAGCCTGCTGTCGGAGGCTGGCTCCCTCGTTATTCACTCTCCACTTTTCTTGGGTGACCATTATCAATCCCTGCTGGTTCCCACTAAAGACTCGCTGGCAGAATGTCTCTTGCAGGCCATTTCATCAAGAGGTCAGGTCGGGCAGATCCAGTTGTGCTATGTGGAGCTTGGCATTATACTTTTAAGAACTTTTCCAACCCCAACTCTAAATGTCCTATTGAGCGTTCTCATAAGCCCCTCCACTTCCCCATTGGTCTGGGACCTCTGCAGGGTTATCCTTCTATGCCAGATGTTGAGGCCATACCGGTAATCCTTGAACTCTTGGCCTTGGAAAGGAGGACCATTGTCAGTTTTGATTACTTCTGATAGACCTAGCAATGCAAAGACACAGTAGAGAACTGGCTTGACACTGGTTTGACACACTCAAAGGACATTGATCTTACAATTTCCACCACAGGAAACTTGGTATGACTGTCCATGATCACTAAATTGAATCTTTTAGTCAAAAAACTTCAGAAATCCATGCTTACAGAAGACCATGGAGTGGTACTGGCTTCTTCGGTTCTCGCTGGTGTCACCAGTGGTTTCCCACTTGTGAGAATGCAGGATCAACAACTGGAAACCACACTATACGCCTGATGCGGGCCTTCGTGTTGGTGATGCCCTGGTGCCTTTAGTAGGACAGTTCTACTGTCCTTATCCACAGACTGTGAGGTATGACTATCTGATGATCGCTCGGTTTGAGCACTTCCCTGCTTGTGTTTAATTCATCACGACACCACCACAGCTGTTTACGGGCCTCACATTCCTCATCAGTTAATCCCTGAATGCTTTCCAGAAAGTTTCTCTACTGATGTCTTTGTAGGGCTTCCCTCACCCTCCAAAGACAACCATCAGTCTTTGTTTCCTCCACAATTTCTTCCACCGACAGTGCCCTAGAACATGCCGAATCCACAACCATCTTCACAAACTCATGGACCGTGGGGTCCTCTTCTCTCTGAGCACCAGGGTCCTCAGCAAAGTGATGGCACAATAGCTTGTCAGCCGAATTATTCACTCTGGGGCAGCAGGCAACTCCAAATAAGTATTGCTGGAACTGAACGCCCATCTTTCAATCCTTGGAGGACCACTTCTGGCAGTGCCTGCAAACAGCGGTACAAGTAGTTTGGGATCTGTAATAATTCTAAACTTCTTGCTGCATGACTAGGGATGAAAGTGTTTACAGGCTCATCGAATTACCAATGCCTCCTGCTCTTTCTCTGCGTAGCACGTCTTCACAGCTGCCAGGGCTCTACTCGCATAGGCTATGGGCACCCTTTCTCCTTTCTCTTTAATTTGTAGCAGGACCACTCCAAGCTCGACGGGGCTGGCATCTATGATCAATTCAGTGTGTCTCTTGGGGCTAAAGTATGAAGGCTTGGGCAGCTTGCCTGTTCCATTCCCACGTTACCTCCTTGCGTGTTAGTGTTCCGAGTGGTTCTGACAGTGTGGCTAGCTGGGGTATGAACTGGCTACAATGGTTCGTCATGTCCAGAAAACTGTGCACTTCCAACTGATTGCGGGGGATGGCTGCCAACCTTATAGCTTCAACTTTATGTGGATCAACTTGGAGCTCCTCTTTGGAGAATCTCCACCTCATTGGTATAAAATGCACATTTCTGATGATGTTAGGTTGGGCCTCTTTCTTCGAGTCTCTGCAACGTTGCTCTCAGTCGCACATGATGTCCCGCAAGGGTATTGGAAAATATTAAGATATCGTCACTCACATTGATGACTCCAACAAGACTTTTCCTCGAATTGTCTCTTCCTGTGAAAGATATTGTAAACACTTCTTCCTCCTCCTCGTCGTCTTGAGCCGGTGCATCAGCATTGTTCACTGGCATTTGGTTTACTCCTCCTTCCTCCAACAATAACTGCAGGATGTTCAGATTTCACCATCCCTTCTTACTCGCCCCTGAGGTGGCAACCAGGCATTCGGCACACTTTAGCAGTGGTTTAGACGTCCGCATTCAAGGCATGGCTTACCTTGTGCTGGGCACCCTCTTGATGAGTAGTGTGTGATTCCAGAGCTACCACTCCCTTTTTCACTAGGCGTCATGGTGAGGGTTGCCCCCACTGTCACCGGCCGCTGCTGTATTGCATTAACGCGTGTTAGACTTTTCATCCTTGGCGTGGTTTCCCTTAACTTTTTGCCTCTGTTTCCCATGTTGTTGATTTGTGCTGGACTCCGTTATTGCTGTTTTTGTTCCTTTGGGCGCTTTACCACTGCTAACCAGTGCTAAAGTGCATTTGCTCCTATACAAAATGTGTATGTAATTGGTTCATCCATGATTGGCATATTTGATTTACTAGTAAGTCCCTAGTACAGTGCACTAGAGGTGCCCAGGGCCTGTAAATCAAATGCTACTAGTGGGCCTGCAGCACTGGTTGTGCCACCCACAATAGTAGCTCTGTAAACAAGGCTCAGACCTGCCACTGCAGTGTGTGTGTGCAGTTTTAAACTTTAAATTCGACTTGGCAAGTCTACCCACTTGCCAGGCCTAAACCTTCCCTTTTCTTACATGTAAGGCACCCCTAAGGTAGGCCCTAGTTAGCCCCAAGGGCAGGGTGCAGTGTATGGTCAAGGTAGGATGTATAGTAATGTATTTTCTATGTCCTAACAGTGAAATACTGCAAAATTAGTTTTTCACTGTTGCAAGGCCTGTCCCTCTCATAGGTTAACATAGGGGCTACCTTTAAATATGATTAAAGTGTAGATTCCCTTTGGGAGCGGACAGATATGTGGAGTTTGGGGTCTCTGAGCTCAAAATTTAAAAAACATCTTTTGGTAAAGTTGATTTTAAGATTGTGTGTTTGAAAATGCCACTCTTAGAAAGTGAGCATTTTCTTGCTTAAACCATTCTGTGACTCTGCCTGTTTGTGGATTCCCTGTCTGTGTCAGTTTGACAGTTGGGATGGTTGCACCTCTCATCAGACAGTGACACAAAGGGAGCTAGGGTGTAGTCTGCCTTTCCTGGTGAGCCATCTGTGCTAGGAGGGGGGGGAGGAGTGGTCACTCACACCTGAAAGTGCTGTGCCTGCCCTCACACAATGCAGTCTCCAACCCCCTGGTGTGTGTCTGGGGCCTGGCCTGGGTAAGACAGGACTTCACAAACAAGAGAGATTCTTCTTTGAAGTAGGCCTACTTCAAAGGGCAAAATGGGCATAAGAAGGGCACCCAAAACCACAGGCTTTAGAACACTTCTGGAAACCAAGAGGAACCTCTGCCTGGAGAAAAGCTGAAGAGCTGCCCTGCCTGTGACTGTGCTTTGTGGAGCCCTCCTGCAGTTGCTGCTTCTGCCTGTGCTAGAGGAAAAAGACTGGACTTTGTGTTGCCTTCCTTCTTGTGAAGAACTCTCCAAGGGCTTGATTTAGAGCTTGCCTCCTGCTGTTTGAAGTCTCAGGGACAGCACAGACTTCTCTCTGCCAGCACCTGGAGCCTCTGCCCGGACTCCTACTCTGCCAAGTGGTGCCCATCCAGTTCCTGGGACCCTGAAAGGAGAAGCTGGCAGGCCAAGAGTGAGAAATCCACGCACCGGCCACCGTGCGAGGGAAAGATCATCGCAACTCCGATCTGCGGCTGAAAAATTGACACGCCGCCGGCTTTGCAGCTTAAAATCGAAGCTCGCCTGCAACGCGACCGGAAGATCGACACCTGCGGCTGGAGAAACGACGCACAGCATCGCTGACGGAGGCTGGTGAGATCACAAACCCGACTGCTTGGTTTTGGGATCATCGTGCAGCAGAATTTCTGACGCAAACATCGTTGGGCGTGCAAAAACGACACAAGGCCTGCCTGGACCCGAGAGCGCGGACTAAATCGACGCATCGCTCTCCTGCAGAGAGAAGAAACAACGCATGCCAACTCGACTGAAGGAGAAATGACGCAAGGTCTCACTCGTGAGTGAAATCGAAGCATCGCAGGCCCTTTTTGACGCACACTCACCTGTCTACTACTCCCAATAACAACTTGCAACTTCACCTTTTCTAATTCATTCCTATCATTCTATCACCATTCAAAGCACTACTAAACACGCAGCAGCATAAACTTACGACAGCTAATCCACAAAGGAAAAACGCACATATTACTAATCAGCTAACTATTGAGCTCTAATCTTGGATCTAGAAAAGCTTGCTACTCACTGCAATCGTTTTTACACTGCTTGTCAGAGGAGTATGCACAGTGCTTAATTTGAGCCAGAGGTTGTCAGTGGGGGGCACTGCCATTTATTTTTCCTGATTGGGCATTTTCCAAGTGCAAGAGAGGGATAAGCACAGGAACAGGAAAGGATGATGAGAAAGATGGAAAATCAGCACAAAGGGAAAAAGCAGGGACCTGCAGAGGAGAGGTAAAGGCGGAGGGAGTGACTGGCAGTGGATTAAAGAGGCCTGGGATGCATTCGGGGCTAGGCGGCCATGGCATTCGGTGTTGTAATTGCACTGTCTGTGGGCTTCTGAGCAAGCCTTTGGGTACTGGCACTCATTTTCTTACATACTAAGCATTGAGTAAGCGCTATATGAAATTAAATTTACAATTACAGTTTCACACTGTGTCCTGAGACACGCTTTGGACCTTTCACCCACGACTTCCCAGAGAGTCAAAGACTCTTAAATAAGATGTGCTTTCTGTTGCATTGTCCTATGCAAAACACACCCTAACAATTCCAGTAACGTTATCATACATGCCAACATTTTAGAAGAGGAAACTGAGAGAATGCACTTCTCTCATTAAAGCACAGGCAATTTCAGGTGGGAGATGGCCAGAATGAAGCCATTTTTGGCTTCAAAAATTGGGAGTCTCCTGTCCGAATCGGGTCTGTTGGCATATATGCTTTATTATTACCTTTTCTCCCAATCCACCTCATTTCTTAACTGCGCACTTCTTGTGTTCCAGTTTGTTGGCTCAAAGATATCTGACTTTGTATGTCATTCTTGCTTGTAGCATCCCTGATTTACTACTGATACCCAAACACAGATCTGCTGACGAACCTCAATTGTACTTACACCAAGTGTGGCGCAAGGTTTCTGCAGATGATAAAGAGAGGTCCATTTCAGATAAGTGCTTGGGGCTCCTGAATATACGTGGCCCACATGCCTAAAGCAGACACACGTTAGATAAAAACCAATAAACTAATACAAATTAAAAAACTAAAGGAATAAACAAACTATTCTTTACTTGAAGTGGGGGAACAAGGCATACTAGGAATGCAGGCAGCCTGATGCAGGCTCCTAGCAATCATGGGGAACGAGTCCCCAAGTGTAGTGAGCCACCTGGCCACTACCATACATTGTGTATGGGATCCACGGCAAAGCCCGGGCGCGGCCTGAGCGGATAAATAAAGGTGCTTCTGCTGCTCGAGGCAGAACATGCAGCCACCAGTGATCCTGTGTGTTGTTTCCAGTTATTGTTATGTGCCTGGGTCCTTAAAGCACCCTTACTTAGCAGTTGTGACATTGTCGATGAGGTTGGCCCCTATTGTATGCCATTGCTTAATGGGAGTGCTCCAGGCCCCTACAACAGAAGGGCTGGAGCCACATCTGTGCGATTAAGCAGAAGTGCGGAGAGCTGACAATGGCATCGCGATGCAAGGAAGGGTGAGACCCAGCTGTGCGGCCCAGCAGAACGGAAAGGTGCTTTCGGGCACTTGGGGGCTGCTAGAGCCTGTGTGACGAGAGCTGCAGTGAGGGGGGTCAGCGCAGCGTGTGTGGCGCTGGGGTGAGCGCACGTGTGAATCCCAGGCTGGAAGCCCTCAGGGGAAGAAATACTGGGCTAGGAACACATGGTGTGCCACTGGCAGCCCAGGAGGAGTATGACCGAGAAAATAGTGAGTGCAGGTCCCTGGCAACATATACTATGTACTGAAAAACACATGCTTGTGCATTCAACACTGAACTGAGACATAATATAGTTAAAGATGATGCAATATAAAAGGGGGTGCTGAGCATTCACTCAAGGAGACTGTAAGGACAACAGTAAAGTACAAGTGTGACAAGGTCAGCTCAAGAGGTGAGATGAAGGGTAAACTGAAGAGGTGATGGGCCTTCAAGGACACAAACAGGTGACTACACAGCTTCAGAGTGTGGTGGCACAAGAGTAAAGCAGCAGGCACAAAAGGTGATCGGAAGTAGCAGAAGGAGCAAAACTGATACAGGGTGAGATCTCAACAGCTCATCAGGACGCAGCATCCCCGGCGATACAGCAGTGTGCACATTCCTCAGTCATGGCATTGCTGCAATTCAGTCAATTGGCGAATCCTGCAACAGCTATACCGCAATGGTGTAATTGGATTTGAAGTCTTCAGCGTTTCACCAGAGACATGCATGGCATGGTGAAAAGGTAAATGATGCTACACATTGGGGGTGATGAGCTGTATGAACTATTGAAGATTTGGCCAAAACAGGGGCTGACAACGATTGATGCGGCCGTAGCAGCTCTCAACAGGCATTTTGACCCGCAGCTGAATCCTGACAACAAAAGATTTAAGCTACAAAAGGCAAGGTGGGTGAAGGGGAGTCAGTGGACACTTTCTTCACACACATTGGCGGGCACTTTCTTCGCACATTTTGGCGGGCACATGCACTGGCAATAATAAACAAGATGAAATTAGGGTGCAGCTGATTCAAGGGTGTTGCTCATCCAACCTACGTAAACTTATTTTAAGACAGCCTAGCATTTTGCTAGATGATATCTTAATACTGGTCACTCTCATGAGTTAGCTGACAGATGGGCCGGGGGTAATGGAATCGGCAAGCAGTGCATCAGCGCAATCATCAGCACAAGGGGTGAAGGTAAAAGAGTAACACATTGTTAGAAATGGAGTCTTTGGTTTGCAGTCAGGATACCCCTTGTCCAAGCAAGGACCCTCATTCTAGTCAGGGTAAAACAGAATCACCCTCAGCTAACACCCGCTCACCCCCTTGGTAGCTTGGCACGAGCAGTAGGCTTAACTTCAGAGTGCTAAGTGTAAAGTATTTGTACCAAGACACACAGTAATTTAATGAAAACACTACAAAATGACAACACAGGTTTAGAAAAATAGAAAATATTATCTAAACAAAACAAGACCAAAACAACAAAAAATCCACAATACACAAGTTATCAATTAAAAAACAAAACGAGTCTTCATGTAATTTTAAACACAATGCTAACGCTGTTAGCGTGGAAAGGTACCTGGGTGCGTCAAAAATAACCCTGTTAGTTGTTAGTTGGTTGAATTATCTAAAAAGAAGAGGAAGTTTGGAAAGGATGTTTGGGAGTTCATAGTAGTAAGAAAGGTTTGGGGTCGGTCTGAAAGAGGAGATATAGGACAAATGTTGAACGGAATATATATAAATATATATATATACACACACACACACACACCCATATATGTGTGTGTGTATATATATATATATATATATATATATATATATTTAAACATATTTGTACAAATAAATGACATTACACAAGACACTTAGTAAAGGCTTAATAACAGCCATATATCCCTCTATATTTACACCCTATGTACATAGAAGCAGTGGCTATGTATATAAATGGTTTGTTTGGAAAAGTTTAAAAAAGAAAAAAATATATATATACATACATATATATATATATATATATATAGTCAATGAAAAAACAAAGGTTACGTTATAGTTAGGAAATCGAATTAAAAAAAATAGCAATTCACTTAAAAAACAAAGGTCACAGGGACGCCCAAACTACGGGGCGGAATTACACCAAATTAGGCAGAAAGGTAGCTCTTGGCCCGGAAAAAAAACCCTTTGTTATTTGGTGTAAATCTGTTCAGTAGTTGTTGAGAAATTAAAGGAAATCTAAATTTGTATGTATATAGACACAAAGGCTTTGTGAACCCTCCTGATCTCGTGCTGAGATCTGATTGGTTGCCAACACTTCAACAAGGAAGTGTTGGCAGCCATCTTGGGACTTGGCTTTAGCCGAGTCCCAGATAAAGAGAATAAAAAAACAAAAAGGGCCAGAGTAGGGACACCCTGATCCCCCAGCTCAGGTGCTGGGGTCCCAGAGAAACTCCCCCAGAGCTAAAAGGCATTGTTTTTTTAAAATTTTGCTGCAATTCTCAGCAGATTTGGCAAAACAAAAGTTTTTTTTTAAACAAACGTGGCCTCACACGCTTGTTTTTTAATAAGCCCCCTGATGGGCCAGATCCTGGGGGCATTGACATATTAATGTGGGGTGGGCTGCCCACCCCCACTGCCTCGGGGACTGTCACCTCCCTAGGGCTACAAAAATTATGTGTGCATGGGGCCACCCGGCCACCAGCAGCCCTGGGGACCACCAACTCCCTGGAGTACTAAATACAAACAGTGCGGGGGGAACACCTGCTCCCCCGCCACCCCAGGGTCCACCACCTCCCTGGGGCACTGTTAGACACGGGGTCTTTGCTTGGCAGTCAGGTCACCCCCTATCCAAGCAAGGACCCTCACTCTAGTCAGGGTAAGTCACACACAATCCAAATTATCCTGTGCCCACCCTCTGGTAGCTTGGCACTGAGCAAGTATTTGTGCAATAAATCATACAATAACACAATATAGCAGCACAAAAATACACCACCCAGTGTTTAGAAAAATATATAATATTTACCTGGTAAGATGCAGGTCAAAACGATTAAAATGCAATAAGTATATGTTGAGATTTCGCTGAAAAGTGATATAAAGTGTCTAAAGTATTTGCAAAACAAATAAATGTCTCTTAAAAACAATAAAGGTCTCTTGCAAGCACAAAGTACCTGGTTTGCGTTCACAATCTCCGCACAGGACCACAGAGGAGGCAATGCGTGGAAAACGGGGTGGTGTGCGTCGGTTTCGCTCCTTCGCACACCGACTTGCGTCGTTATTTTCAACGCAGGGGAAGGATTTGCGTAGATTTGCGGTGCGCGGACTTGGTTCCTCTTCGGGTTGCGGGGTTTTCTGGCACCCCGGGACTGTGTGTAGAATCCTGGGTGTTGCGTGGAAATTCCTCCTGCATGGCAGGCACTGCGTCAATTCCTCTCTGGAAGTCGGGCTGCGTCGTCCCCGGGTCGGCTGTGCATCAATCCGGTGGGCTGTGCACTGAAGTTCCGGTTGCAACACAGGCACTGCATTGATCTTCTCCTTGCAAAGTCAGGCTGCGTTGTTCCGGTTCGGCGTGCAGTGAATTTCTCACAGCGGGGCAGGCTGTGTGTTGTTTTTAGCAGGCTGTGTGTCAAATTTTCGCCGCACAAGTAGTCCAGTTGCAGGAGTGAAGTGTTTTTGGTCATGAGACTTCAGGGAACAGGAGGCAAGCTCTATCCAAGCCCTTGGAGAGCACTTTTCCGCACAGCTAGATAGCAGCAAGGCAGCAGTCCTTGTCAGAAAAGCAGTCCCAGTGAGTCCTTTGGGCAGCCAGGCAGTTCCTCTTGGCAGGTCTGGTTCAGGGATTCTTCACCAGCAGGTTTCTTGTCCAGAAGTGTCTGTGAGGTAGAGGGTCTACCCTAAGAAGTGTCTAAAGTCTGTGGTTTTGGTTGCTCTTCTTATACCCATTTTGGCCTCTGAAATAGGCTTACTTCAAAGAAGTGTCTCACTTGTTTGTGGAATCCTGCCTTGCCCAGGCAAGGCCTCAGACACACACCAGGGGGTTGGAGTCTGCATTGTGTGAGGGCAGGCACAGCCCTTTCAGGTGCGAGTGACCACTCCTCCCCTCCCTCCTAGCACAGATGGCTCATCAGATTATACAGGCTACACCCCAGCCCCCTTTGTGTCACCTTCTGGAGAGAGGTGCAAACAGCCCAACTGTCAAACTAACCCAGAGAGGGAATCCACAAACAGGCAGAGTCACAAAAATGGTTCAAGCAAGAAAATGTAGACTTTCTAAAAGTGGCATTTTCAAACATACAATCTTAAAAACAACTTTACTAAAATATGTATTTTTAAATTGTGAGGTCAGAGGTCCCAAACTCCACATGTCTATCTGCTCCCAAAGGGAATCTACGCTTTAATCATGTTTAAAGGCAGCCCCCAGGTTAACCTATGAGAGAGATAGGCCTTGCAACAGTGAAAACCGAATTTGGCAGTATTTCACTGTCAGGACATATAAAAAACAACAGTATATGTCCTACATTAACCATACACTGCACCCTGCCCATAGGGCTACCTAGGGCCTACCTTAGGGGTGTCTTAAATGTAGGAAAAGAGAAGGGTTAGGCCTGGCAAGTGGGTACACTTGCCAAGTCGAATTTACAGTTTAAAACTGCACACACACACAGACACTGCGCAGTGCAGGTCTGAGACATGATTACAGGGCTACTTATGTGGGTGGCATAATCAGTGCTGCAGGCCCACTAGTAGCATTTGATTTACAGGCCCTGGGCACCTCAAGTGCATTTTACTAGGGACTTACCAGTAAATCAAATATGCCAATCATGGATAAACCAATTAACACAGAGAGCATATGCACTTTAGCACTGATTGGCAGCAGTAAAGTGCTCAGAGTTCAAAAGCCAACAAAAACAGGTCAGGAAAAATAGGAGGAAGGAGGCAAAAAGTCTGGGGATGATCCTGCAAAAAGGGCCAGGTCCAACAGGCACTAATCACGAATAGTTTGGGGGGGGCACTCAGCCCCCCCACAGCCCTTGGACAACTACCTCCCCAGGACAATGATTGGTAGAAGGGAGCCACTCAGCCCTCCTTGTGGAGCCATTGATGGCCCTGGGGACCTCCACCCTCCAGGGCCACCTCCTACTATGTCCCAGTGTGCCCACCCCAGGACATAGCTGTTTGCTTTTGCTTGGTGGGAGCTCAGAGCTCTCACCAAGCAAAAGCAAACAAAGTCCACTTTCCACAAGTGAGAGCTGTCAAACAACTCTCACTTGCAGAAAGCAGAGTTTTCATCTGTCTTCCCTGCACGTAAATATGCAAGCAGGGAAGGAAGATGAAAACATTGCTCCTGCAAGCAAGGAGCTGCTATCTAAAGCAGCTTCCTGCTTGTGGAAGCAATGTCAGCTCTCAAGGGATGTGGGGAGCTAGGTCAGCGGGCCTTGAGGCTCCCCCCACAGTCCTGTCACTCTCTCTCTCTTTCACTCTATAAGCGAGAGAGTCATTACAATGGTCTCTCCATGCAATGACTTCTAAAAAAAAGTCACAGCAAGTAAGGAGTCACCTATAGCATAATGGTTACAGTCACAGACCTTCACATTGGAAGTTGAGGGTTCTAATCCAGGTGAGTCTGTGGTCATATTCCTACTTAAATTTATTTTCAACTTCAAGATTGTAAGGTTCATAATAAAAGGTGATCCCACTCTTTTTAATTGACAAATATATTTTACTTTTCAATTTGTCCAGAAATATCTCATTCTAAGTATATCATTCACGAAAGCCTAAAAAACTCTCTACCTCTCTACCTCTCTCCCTCCCACTCTCTTTCTCTCCTCTCTCTCAACTTCTCTTTTTCAATCTCTTTCTCTAATTCACACAACCACTCAGACCCTTACGTACCCACTCACAGACCCACACAGACACTGATGCACCCACACAGGCACTAATGCACCCACTCTCACACCCAAACAGACACTCTCACAGCCAATCTCACCACCACATACACCCTCTCACACCTATTCTCACACCCAGAGAGACAGGCCGTGGCCAACTCCCACTGCGTACAGCCAAAGGGCTGTGCGCAGCGTGGGGTTGGGTGGTTAGGGGGGTTAGCCACAGGGTCAGGGCGCTGGCAAGACCGTGCGGCCAATCGCCGCCGTGCAAGTCCAAAGGTGGTTAAATTAATATATAGTAATGAAAATGACTTTACGTTGAAAAAACACAGAAATTTCCTTTAAAAAAAAACAAAAGGTTACAGGGATGTTATTGTTAGGAAATAGAATTTAAAAAAACATGGAAATTCACTTAAAAAAATCAATGGTTACAGGGATGTTATAGTTCGGCTCACATTTTAGACATACCAAACCATAGAAATTCACCTGTTACAGTAGGTATTATCTCAAGTAACTATAACTGGTGCCCTAAGGTAACTATAACTCATACCCTTGCCATACACAGCTATCTACCCCACTAATTATGACGCTCATGACATATTCAAAAACATAATTGATAATATCAATGTAATATTTGCAGTAACATTTTTGACAAAAACACTGTGCATGGCTGGGGTGCAAGTTATAGTTTCTATTCCCTAACTATAACATCCCTGGTACAAGCAGACCCAAGACACTGGGCCTGATTACGATTCCGGCGGGCGGCGGAGGCCGCCCGCCAGAATTCCGCCCTCCATAATACCGCTCCGCGGTCAGAAGACCACGGAGGGTATTATGAGTTTTTCCCTGGGCTGGCGGGCGGTCTCCAAAAGACCGCCCGCCAGCCCAGGGAAAAACTCCCTTCCCACGAGGATGCCGGCTCGTAATAGAGCCGGCGGAGTGGGAAGGTGCGACGGGTGGTGTTGCACCCGTCGCGTATTTCACTGTCTGCCAGGCAGACAGTGAAATACATTTTGGGGCCCTCTTACGGGGGCCCCTGCAGTGCCCATGCCGTTGGCATGGGCACTGCAGGGGCCCCGCGACTCCCCCTCCCGCCATCCGGTTTTCAGCGGGAGAACCGCCAGGAACTGGATGGCGGGAGGGGGAGTCGGAATCCCCAAGCCGGCGCAGCAAGCTGCGCCGGCTTGGAGGATTCCTTGGGGCAGCGGGAAACCAGCGGGAGACCGCCGGTTTCCCTTCTCTGACCGCGGCTAAGCCGCCGCGGTCAGAATGCCCCGCGGTGCCACCGCGTCCCACGGCCCTGGTGGAAGTAATCCGCCAGGGTCATAATGACCACCACTGTGTTGGGAACCTGCTTCGCCCCAGCTATGCAAAGTTGCTCCTGGGCTGGTGAGAGGGGCACATTAAAGCAACATCCTGGCATACAATGACAATATAGTGCTTTGAGTCACATACATATATGTCTTGTTAGTGATCTGGAAGGAATCAGAGAGATCTGTAAACGATATTGTGCATACTTAAAAACAACAATGAACTGACTCTCAGACTCACCTACATTCAGAGAAAAAAGAGGCCAGAGTACTTGGATCTAAAAGTAGAAGTGAAGGGTAAAAGGTTGGAGACTAGGGTATACCACAGGAACCCAGAAGGAAATAGTGTCTGGCATGCCCGTCATGCATATCCCAGAAACTTCGTCAAAAGCATTCCATGTAGAGAATGTATGTGGGCTAAAGTTCTGTAAAATTCTGTAAAAAACTGTAGCACACTAGTAGCATTTGAGAAAGAGAACAGAATCATGATCCAAAGATTTCTGAATAAAGGCTACAGTTTGAGCGCCCTCATTGCAGCCATCAAGAAAACAGAAATTGAAACTAGCACATGCCTCTTAAAGTCAAAGGAACTTAGAAAAGAGATACTGGTATAGGATTCTGAAAAGACATAAAACAACATACAATACCAAGTCAAACAATATAAGACAGGTATTACATATACATTGGCGTGTTTTGAACACAGATGGCTTCCTTTCAAAGTATTTGTCTGAATACTTTCAGAAAGAATAAATTACTAAAAGACCCATTAAGTAGAAACATGGTTACCAAAACACAAACACACATTGATCCATTAAACAGCTTGGAATTTGTTAGGGGCAAGAATTGTAAAGCATGCAAAACCAGTACTGCATATCTAAATGTAATATTTCTAATAGCCAAAAGGAGTCTGTTATGAACAAGAATTGGACATGTAGTTCTGATTTACAGAGTGTTTTGTTTGATGTGCCCAAGTACCAAACTTTAGGGACTGCCATGCATTCTGTTAGAGAACAGATTTTGGAACATGTATTTGCTGTTAAAACCATGACAGACAGTATCAGGTAGCTAGACATTTCCTAGACCAACACAATCAAGACACCAGTTTACTCTGATTTCTTTTAAGTTGACAGGATGGGTGTCATTCTAAAAGGCGGTAACAGCACACTTGAACTAAGAATAATGGAATCAAAATGCATCATAAGGTTTGACATTCTCATCCTTAGGGGATTGAACTCAGATGAGGAATTATCTGTTCACTTATATTAACGCATATACATTGCTTGTTATACAAATAGAACAACCTTAATGTCACACCTTCCTCTTTGTTTTCTCTAGCAAGCGTAGAGTAATGCACTGATATGTTTTAATTTATTGGACTTGGCCAACTCTGCAGGGTCATCCAATTTTTTGCCTTTACCCTCCACTTTTTTGCTGAATTCATTTTGGTTGGTCTTTGGACTCCGTGTACTTTCCTACTGGTAACCAGTGCTAAAGTCCTTGTGTTCACACACCAAAACATGGTTTGATTCGCTTACACCTGATTGGCAAAGTTAATTTAATTTTAAGTCCTTTGTAGTGTGGTTTATGGTATACCATATTCCCTAGGCCTGTGAATTAAATTCTTCTAGTAGACCTGCAGCACTTATTGTGCCACCCACTTAAGTAGCACTTTAAAGCATGTCCCAGGCCTGCCATTGCAGTTTCAATGCAGTTTTAAAATGACAATACGACCTGGCAATATAACCACCTTTGCCAAGCCTTAAAACTCTCCTTGGATTGCTTAGAAGTCTCCCCTATGGTACGCCTAGGTAGACCTTAAGACAGGGTGCATTGTAATTAAAAGCATGGACATATTTCTTTTAAACTTTACATGTCTTGGTAGTAAAAAACTCCAAAATTATTTTTTCACTACCTGTTGTACAATAACATTGGGTTTGCCTTATTACATTTAATAAGTGCTAACTTTTGATTGGACTAGGTAACCAGTTCAGGTTTGGTATCTATGAAATTGTAATGAAAAATCCTCTTTAATGGTAAAGTAGGATTTTTAATTACAGTTGTGAAAATGCCACTTTTATAAATTTGGCAGCTTCCTGCCTCAGCCCTTTTGTGCCTGCACCCTGTCTTCGGTCGCTTGACTGATTGTAACTGACAGACATTGTGAATTCCTCCCAGACTGTCACACAATAGAGGGATTAGGTTGTCTGAATGGGCCATCTGCTGGCAGGATGGAAGGGCAGAGCGGAGTAAAGCCCCACTTGCAACTGAATAGGCTGTGCTCTGCCTTCACACAAATGATATATCACCTTCACATTGTCACTGCAGCCAGCTTGGAGCCAGGGGAGGGGATTTAGGCAATTCCAAGCACTTCAAAAAAAATTCTAGAAGCTTCTCCCATATTCCAGTGAGAAGGGCACTAGGTATAAAAATAGGACTCTCAAAAGTGGAAGAACAAGGAGAATTGGGAAGTCCAGTACACAGTCTCCTGCTTCATATGAACATAATAATAAGGTATACTGTTCCAGAACCAATTAAACAGGCATTCAGTTTAGAAGCTCAGAATGTTTCTATCACCAAGAGCATTAGTTTGTAGAATCAAGTTCCTTCACCCACCCAAAGGTGGCATGCTTCGTCGTCAGACCTGCTCCATGTTGAGCTGATGCTGCAATGTCTAACGGGCCCCTCAAGGGGGCTTTTTGCCAGAGATCTTCTCAATTTGCCAAAGCAACACAGGGCATAGGTCATATATCCCAGGTTAAGATTGGAGAAACGTGTGATTAAAAATTGACTATGGATATTTCTAAAAAGAGTTTTTTAATACAAGTGACAATATCTATGTCAAGGTTAAAAAGAAGAGGGAAGCTAGAAAATATAATGATCCTGGCTTCTTCTGAATGGAAACGGTATAATCCAATGAATAATGATGAATGTTAGGTTGACATGTTTCATGGCTATATCATCAAGATGAATTGAGTGGGACCCTCAGACCCACTCTTAAGTTCACTCCTGGACCTGCAGAAGGAGCCTATGAGGACTGCCTGCTGCTGTGACCTGCAGTGCACTCTACAAGACTGCTTTGCTGTACGTGGATGGACTGCTTTGCTGCCTGGAGCTAGTCTTGAACCCTCAATGACTAGCCCTGCTGTTGAGCCCTGCATCTTCACCTGAACCGAGGACTACCAGAGTGACCCCAAGAGCTAGTTTTCTGTTCTCCTGTTCATCAGCACAAGGACACAAGAGGCTCACACCATCTTGAACCTGCAGCTGGACCCACCGAGAGTCAGTTATGAATCCCCCAGTGGTGTCCCTCCTGTCTAGGTCCCTTTGTAGTGGTGCTAATGGGGCCGTGATGCCCAAATCTCAAACTTTGTGGCAAAAAACTGTTCTGAGAATCAGAAGAAGACCAGGACAAACATGCCTGTTTATCTGCCTGAGGTGCATCACCGGTCAGATTGACTTTGTGTCTTCTCCCACAATGTTCTCCACAGCAGCAAATCCTGTTCAGCGTCCTTCGCTAGAGGGGTATCCATTCTCATGCAACTGCCTTCAGTTACAGCCCTCTGCCTGATTCCGCTGGAGACTTCCAAAAAAGAGACAGTACGACCGTAGAAATGTTCACCACGGCTTCGACCCAAGGCTCCCCCACGACTACGCTTACTTTTTGGATACTGCTCACAGCCTTGCCACACTGAAATTTACCTTCTCAGAACAATTTTCTCAAAGCTTCTTCTAAGTCCAAAGGTAAGCGTTGACTGGGCCCACTCCAGTTCTTATATCCAAACCACACTCCATCATGATTGGCCATATTTTTCTACTTTTACCCAGTCTTGCACGACTAGATGCCAGTGAACTGTCTCTTCGATCTTTTAGTAAAAAGTTATTGGCCCGAAGGGGGGAAGTGTAGCCTTTAACTCCCACGGCAAGAATTTGTGAATCTTGTACACCCACAAGTTTGAAAGAATTTATTTGAGTAGCATTTTATTTAATTAAAGACATGAATCAACATATTCAGGTGCTCCCAAGATAACAGTGCAGTGAACGTGATTAGTGAAATAAATAAGGTGCCACAAAAAGAACCAATCATTAAATTCATATTATCTCAGGTAGCGATAATCAATATATAATATTTGTTGCAGTCAATTTGTTATCGGGAGACAGACACCAACTCTGTTTGCCTCACGATAGCAAACTGACTACGGGATTGATTCTGTATTTGAACAACAATGCCTATGGACTTTACAAGGATAATTTACATCGGCAGATATCATATATTGATTATCGAAGAAAAGCATACGTGCCTTTGGGATCGAGGGGGACTCATTGATTGTGAATCGGACACATTGGAAAGAAAAGCATAATAAAAGTCTTATTATCTGGTATTGTGAGGGTGCTACCTGAGAAAATATGACTTTTGTCCTGTTGATGACCATTTAATGTTTGGTTCTTTTTGTGGGGTCAAAACGTTAACATCAATTATTGTGGATTATTTTTTAATGAGATGAGTGACTCCTGGACACCTGGATTGAAGGGGTCTCTTTGAAGATCACTCTGTATACATTTTTAACCACATTCCATAGTTTGGCTGCTTGAACAGAAAAATATGTTTTACCCATGTATTTTAATTGTCTGCACGAATTGTGAGGTGGGATGCTATTCTAGAATGCAGGTTTCTTTGTTGCGTATATTGGGTGATTTGCTTCTTGAGGACAAATGGTCCTTTACCATATTATTTTGTCGGTGATACAAAGTCACATAAAGGTGGATCTTCTGGCAATTGGTAACCAGTGTAGGGCCCTCAATTCGACTTGGTATTTAAAAGTACTTACCAAGCTTTAAACTCTCCTTTTTCTACATATAAGTCACCCCTAAGGTAGGCCCTACCCATAGGGCAGGGTGCTATGTAGGTAAAAGGCAGGACATGAACATGTCCTGGTAGTGTAAAACTCCTAAATTCGTTTTTACACTGCTGTGAGGCCTGCTCCTTTCATTATAGCATTAGGGCTACCCTCATATACTGTTTGAGTGGTAGATCCTGATCTGATAAGTGTAGCCAGGTCATATTTAGTATGGCCAAAATGGTGATACAAAATCCTGCTTAATGGTGAAGATGGATTTTATATTACTATTTTAGAAATGCTACTTTTAGAAAAAGTGAGCATTTCTCTATACTTAAATCCTTCTGTGCCTTCCAATCCACGTCTGCCTACGTTTAGTTGACAGCTCCCTTGTGCATTCACTCAGACAACCCCAAACACAGGATGCTCAGTCATACTTGCACACATCTGCATATTGAATGGGTCTTCCTGGGCTGGGAAGTTGGAGGGCCTGACACTTACATATCAAAGGACAGTAGCCTGCCCTCACACAAAGCACTGCCACACCCCTACTGGGACCCTGGAAGACAGGATGCAACTGAAAGGCACTTCTAAGCCACCCTTTGAAGTCTCCCCCACTTCAAAGGCACATTTGGGTATTTAAACAGGGTGTCTGACCCTACCAATTTAGACACTTCCGAACAAGACACTTCTGAAGTAGACCCTTCTACTTCACAGGCACTTGCTGGAAAAGAGAACCTGAACCAGAACCTGCAACCTGTCAAGAAGAACTGCCTGGCTGCCCAAAGGACTCACTTGACTGCTTTTCTGAGAAGGACTGCTGCCTTGCTGTTGACCAGCTGCCTCGCTGCTCTCTGGCTGGGCTGAGAAGTGCTCTCCAAGGGCTTGGATAAAGCTTGCCTCCTGTTCCCTGAAGTCTCAGGACCAAAAAGACTTCATTCCTGCAAGAGAACTCCCTGTGCGGCGAAAATCGACACACAGCCTGCAAGAAACGACATCTGCATCGCGGTGAGAAAATCACCCATGCCGAACTGGAACGACGCAGCCCGACTTCACAAGGAGAAGATCGATGTAGCGCCAGCGTAGCGACCAGAAATCCCACGCACGGCCCACTGGATCGACGCAAATCTGAGCCAAAACAACGCAGCGCGACTTCCTGAGAGGAATTGACGCAGCGCCTGCTGTGCGGTAGACATTTCCACACAATGCCCACTGTATCGATGCAGCACCTGTGACTTTGTCCTGCAAGCGCCAGATTTCAACGCATCGTCCCCGGGGCATCTGAAAACCCCGCAACCCAAAGAGGATCCCAGTCTACTACGCACTGGATATCAACGCAAAGCCTGCTCTGCGTGAAAACTCAACGACGCAGGAGACACTTGTTGCTTTTTAAAAGACTAAAGACACTTTATATCATTTTTATAGTGATATTTCAACATATACTTATTGCATCTTATTCATTTTGACCTGCATCTTACTAGATAAATATTATATATTTTTCTAAACACTGTGTGGTGTATTTTTGTGGTGTTCTACTGTGTTATTACATGATTTATTGC
Organism: Pleurodeles waltl; assembly: GCF_031143425.1. NCBI lineage: Eukaryota > Metazoa > Chordata > Amphibia > Caudata > Salamandridae > Pleurodeles > Pleurodeles waltl. The sequence continues at coordinate 456,147,118 of NC_090442.1, forward strand.
ACAAATACTTTATACATTGCCTTCTAAGTTTAGCCTGACTGCTCAGTGCCAAGCTACCAGAGGGTGGGTACAGGATCATTTGGATTGTATGCGACTTACCCTGACTAGAGTGAGGGTCCTTGTTTGGACAGGGGGTAACCTGACTGCCAACCAAAGACCCCATTTCTAACACTTTTCTTATGTTGTTATGTTCAAAGGAATTAAGAGATCCAAAAGCTTCATGGAGCCATCCATAGAATGTACGGAATGTAGTGTGACCAGATCTATGTTGCAGATCGATATGTAGTTGCGGGTAAGATGAGTTAAGCTTGGGAGAGCGGTAGTGTCTTGTGTTGGAAGGCAATGAGGTAGTGGTCTGATCTCGTGACCAGAGTAATCCTTTTGGATATGATTAGGTCCAGGTTGCAGAAAATTGCATCTAAGGTGTCCTGCAAGGTGTGTGGGATAGTAAATGATCTGTTGTAGGTTGTGTGTATCTAGGCCAGTGAGGAGGGTGTGGCACATTAAGTTTGTCAAACCATATGTTGAGGTCACCAAGGATGTATAAGTTTGAATATATTGCAAGAAGGTTAGAGATTTTGTCTAGATAGACTGACGGTTGAGGCAGTTTCTGATTTTCCAGGGGTTTGAAAATTGCATATGTGCTAATTTCGTTGGAGAGTGTCGCTTTGATTTGTGCCTTTTTTAACCTCTTTTTAGCTCTCTTTGATAGCGCCTTTGACCAATGTGAGTCCGTGCTGCTTGTGTTATCCTTGGAGGAGCACTCATTTTCATATTTTTTTTTATCAAAGGTTCACAATGCCTACTAAAAACCCTACTCATGAGATTCTCACTTGAATAATTCAGAGTAAAAATTAATCACAAATTAGGGTGTGGGGGCATTGCCCCCCTATTTGTTTTGTTGCCCCCAGGCAGTCGCTTATTAAATGTTTTGATTCAATGTATGTGCAGTGCCAGCGCACTGCTTTTATTTTGGCATGCATGGCCCAGGTGGAGCTGGAATCATGATTGGCAACATAGGTTGATCTGGGTCTTGGGGTGAAGTGTGCATGTTGAACTGGGCGGGTGCCTTGCTGCGCCCAGTCCGACACACGCACTTGAACCCTTGCCTGCCAGCGCAGTGTTAGGAGTTTGGGGGATTACAGCCACAACCCCCAAGTCTCCTAAGGAGTGCTGGAAGAACCTGATCGTCGCACTGCTCTCATGCTCTTTACTAACATGAACAGAAGGGAGCAGCACAAGAATTGGCTCAGGAGATGTGGGATGGGACAGGAGTCCAGTGGAGAGCCAAGCTGGTCACAACTTCCTCCATGAACTCCTGGAGGCAGCTCAATGTCGCAAGTGTTCTTCTTCGTGAAGCCGGTGACTGAGCCACTCGTACTTGTGGAAAGTGCAAGTGCAAAGGTGGTCTTGGAGTGAGTCAGAACAGGGTTTAATGCTGATGTGATGGAAGATGAGTTAAATTGAAGGTGTAAGTGGTTATAAACATTATATTTTGTTTTCTGGCGGGTTGGTCTTTACTTTTGTTTTTCCTGATATTGCCGCAAACATTGACTACAGCAAATCCAAATACATGCAGTGCCAGCTTACCATATATTGTAAAATAACTACATACTACATACAGTCACCATGGGGGTCATTACAACATTGGCAACAAAATCCACACACCCACACAAGCCTGCCACACCAAAGGTCAGTGATAAACTGGCAAAAACAAATCCTCCACCGTCACGCCAACAGAAATACGCCCACACTATCACGACACACGAATCCACGCGGCGGTCTTTCAACCGCGGTATCCCATTGGCGGTACACACAACTGCGCTCAAAATACACACACACATACAAAACACCGCCACATTGGACAATTTGAAATACACACACCTGATACACATACACACACCACTCCCACACACCCAATACAATATAAAACACACACCTACATTACCCACAAACCCCTACGACAAAAACAAAGTAAGAAGGCCAGAGAGAGACACTGCAAACTACTACCAAGCATCCACAGGCACACCAGGCCATCACCCACACTACTTCCACGCACAAAAAACCACTACATATCACCACACTTATCACCACATACACCACCCCACACATCACCTACACCACCCCATGGCACGGCAAAGACACCCCAGGTTCTCGGAGGAGGAGCTCAGGGTCATGGTGGAGGAAATCGTCCGGGTAGAGCCACAGCTATTTGGAGCACAGGTGCAGCACACCTCAATTGCAAGGAAGATGGAGCTATGGAGAAGAATAGTCGACAGGGTCAACGCAGTGGGACAGCACCCAAGAAATCAGGATGACATCAGGAAGAGGTGGAACGACCTACGGGGGAAGGTGCCTTCCGTGGTCTCAAGAAACCACATCACAGTACAGCGGACTGGCGGCGGACCCCCGCCTCCCTCCCACAACTAACAACATGGGAGGAGCAGGTCTTGGAGATTCTGCATCCTGAGGGTCTCGCAGGAGTAGGTGGAGGAATGGACTCTGGTAAGTCAAACCTTTAACTACTTCATCCCCCACCCTACCTGCATGCTATCACAGACCCCCACCCTCGCCCCCTCCCCTATCACTTCAACTCCTCACTAATGTACTAATAACACAAACCACACATCCCAACACCAAGCCCTGCATGACACAACAAAGCATGGACACCCATCACTAAAGCATGCCCACTACACATACTCATAACACCCCCCTCAATCATCATCACACAAGCCCCCGCACAGGAATGCTAGCACTGGGGTACACGGTCACTCACCCATTGCACACCATGACACACACAGATGCAATAATCATGCTTTTACACCCCTGCAGGACCACTACCCAACGTCACCAGACAGGAGTGTCCAGACATCTCCACCCCACCCACAGAAGAGGCCCACAGTGATGACAGCAGCACTGTCCAACTGGATCCAGATGACCAGCCAGGACCATCGTGGGCCTCGGGACAGTCGGTTCCCCACACCCAGTCACAGGCCACCACAGAGCTTCCACCCTCTGGTAACACCAGCACAGCACCCACCCAGCGGGCCCATACCTCTGTCCCCAGGACACGTCAATCAGCTGGGTGTCCACCACTACAGGGAACCCAGGATAACCCACCACCCCAACAACAACAGGGACCTGGGGGCAGTGGTAGTGGGCACACGGTCCAGGGGACGGAGGCCCAGGAACACAGGGGAACTGGGAGGGCTGCTGTGCGACAGGGGGCGGACAGGCCTAGGGAACCCACTCTCCACGAGGCCCTCTCCTCCATCATGGGAGCATACCATCACTCCCAGGAGACGATGGCAACGGTCCTGGCCAAGTTTCAGGAGACCCAGCGCATGCAGGAGGAACAGTATTTGGGGTTCAGGGAGGAACTCAGAACCATCAGCTCCGCCTTGGGCACCATCGTAGGGGTGCTGAAGGAAATACTGAACACCAGGAGGGACACTGGCACTCCAAGGGGCCCCTGACACTAGCCTGGACGATGAACTGCCCACCACCTCCGCCGGCGCTAGTGGACAGGAGGCACCGCCACAGGATCACCACACCAGCACCCCACCCCTTGCAGACGGAGAACCACCCCGCAAGCGGTCCCTGAGATCCAGGAACAAGACAGAGCACGATGCCAAGACCCCCGCCAAGAAATGAGACCACCCTGATTGTCATCCCACTGTCCCACTTTGTAACCCTGTCCATATTTAAATTGCCCCAGCTCCACTTCCTATGCCCATATGGGCAATGCACCTGTGAGACTAATAGACTGGACTCAGCCATGGACATTCCTCCACCATCACCCCTCACCATGTTACAACCCCCCTCCAATATTTAGCACTTCAATAAAAACCCTTGAAGCACAAAACAATCTGGAGTCAGTCTGTGATTTCGAAAATGTGTATTAGCAATGACAGTGACAAAATGCGTTTTCAAATGTAATGTCAACATACCTATGTCACACATCTCAAGTCCATGAGGAATCTAAGCAGATGACACGTTGTAAACCACACCTGTGAAACCGTAAGGGAAATGTACAACTCAGTTACCATATACTGGTTGAAATCGACAGACAGGATAGAGGTAGAAGTGTGAAAGTACTTGTAGTAGGCAGGAATGTGTTCTCACCTGTGTGTCACTGGAAATATTGCTGGAAAACTGAGTCCCTGTTGTCAATGTCTTCTTCCTCTGCTTCCTCCTCATCACTGTCCACAGGCTCCACAGCTGCCACAACACCGTCATCTGGACCATCCTCCTGCAGAAAAGGCACCTGTTGTCGCAAAGCCAAGTTGTGAAGCATACAGCAGGCCACGATGATCTGGCACACCTTCTTTGGTGAGTAGAATAGGGATCCACCTGTCATATGCAGGCACCTGAACCTGGCCTTCAGGAGGCCGAAGGTGCGTTCGATCACCCTCCTAGTCCACCCATGTGCCTCCTTGTAGCGTTCCTCTGCCCTGGTCCTGGGATTCCTCACTGGGGTCAGTAGCCATGACAGGTTGGGGTAACCAGAGTCCCCTAATAGCCACACCCGGTGCCTCTGGAGTTGACCCATCACATAGGGGATGCTGCTATTCCGGCGGATGTAGGCGTCATGCCCAGAGCCAGGGAACATAGCATTTACCTGGGAGATGTACTGGTCTGCCAAACATACCATCTGTACATTCATCGAATGATAACTATTCCGGTTCCTGTACACCCGTTCACTCCTGTGGGGGGGGACCAGAGCTACATGGGTCCCATCAATGGCACCTATGATGTTAGGGATATGTCCAAGGGCATAGAAGTCACCTTTAACTGTAGGCAAATCCTCCACCTGAGGGAAAACGATGTAGCTCCGCATGTGTTTCAGCAGGGCAGACAACACTCTGGACAACACGTTGGAAAACATAGGCTGGGACATCCCTGATGCCATGGCCACTGTTGTTTGAAATGACCCACTTGCTAGGAAATGGAGCACTGATAGCACCTGCACTTGAGGGGGGATCCCTGTGGGATGGCAGATTGCTGACATCAGGTCAGGCTCCAACTGGGCACACAGTTCCTGGATTGTGGCACGGTCAAACCTGTAGGTGATGATCAAATGTCTTTCCTCCATTGTCGACAGGTCCACCAGCGGTCGGTACACCGGAGGATTCCGCCATCTCCTCACATGTCCCAGCAGACGGTGCCTAGGAATGACAACAGCGACCACAGAGTCAAACAACTCAGAGGTATGTACCCACAGTCTACACAGAACACCATTCATACACAAAATGTGGCCTGTATTTGTGTTGTGCGACAAGGCCTAGGTCTGTGTGACGCAGTTGGTAATTAGGGCATGTGGGCCCCTGAAATGGCAGCTGCCTGACCTCTAAAGTGGGACAATGGGATGTGAGGTAACTGCGCTGGTGTTGTACACCGTCGCGGTAGGCGGTCGAAGACCGCGGCGCAATGCTGCATTGGTTAACATTGGACCCTATGGGTCCCAGGAGCCAATGACTATGTACGCCGGCGGTGATGGTACGCACCGCCGCGGACGTGACCGCCATTTTCTATCTGTTCAATCACTCGATACCTGATCTTCGACAGGAGAGGACCTACACTGCAAGTGCTGCTGTGACCTCAGTCTGGAAGAGACAATGGCTCGTGCGTCTGGGGAAAGGGCCCCTGCCATCACTGTAGAGGAGTTGGAGAAGCTCGTGGACGGGGTCCTCCCCCAGTACACGCTACTCTACGGTCCTCCAGACCAACAGGTAAGTACACAGGGAGCATGTTGTATGGGCTATGCTTGTGTGGAGAGGGCTGGTTGTAAGAATGAAGGGGGCACAGTTCTGCATGCATGAAGGACTGTGAATGCATGTGCCACATGGCAAGGGTAGGGATGTGGGCCACTCACTTAGACGGTGCAGTTGTTAATGACTTCTCTTCTTCCCCTGTACATGTAATGTAGGTCAGCGCCCACCAGAAGAAGGATATTTGGCGTGCCATCGCCAAGGACGTTCGGACCCTGGGGGTCCACCACAGACGGAGCACCCACTGCCGGAAAAGATGGGAGGACATTCGCCGCTGGAGCAAGAAGACAGCGGAGGCTCAGCTGGGGATGGCCTCCCAACGTGAGAGGGGTGCCCGTCGAACCATGACCCCCTGATGTTCCGGATCCTGACGGTGGTCTACCCTGAGTTGGATGGGCACTTGAGGGCATCACAGCAGACACCAGGGGGTGAGTACACTATCATTCAGTGGACTTTGCGCGCAGTGAAGGTGTCTGGGTGGGGGAGGAGGGCTGTGGGTTTCCCTAGGCCAGGGCGAGTGCCGTAGGCTAGGCCCCTCCGTACTGCAGGCCATGTGGCACCCCACCCCACCTCTGTAGAGTGCCAAGTACAGGTATTCATGCCCCTGTGTCATCTATGTGTGCAGATGTGGACCATAGCCATGTAGGCCATATCCCAGGAATTGCATCTGTAGAGCCCAACAGCGCGACGTAGTGCAGGGGGCTGCTGTGTCTGTATTGTCCGCCAACGGTAGCAGTAAGCCATGCACTCAACCTGTCTTTCTTCTGTCGTCCCCCCCATTTTTGTGGTCTCCCTGTTCTTGTGTGCATCAGCATCATCAGGCGGAGGTACAGTGGCACCGGAGTACGAGGGAGCTGCATCCCACATGGCCATGGAGGCCCACACCACGGACTCAGAATACATCAGTGGGACGGAGGGCGAGGGGAGCACCACGGCGGTCACAGGATCTGCAACCAGCGACACTGACATTTTGAATGCCATCCAGGGTGTCGAACCCTGCAAACTCTGGCCTCAGCACTGATGGCAGCCATTGTCCCTGTGTCTAGCCTCCCCCCTCCAACTTCCTCCACCCCGACCCAATCCCCTGTACCTCAGCCTATCCCAAGCACACCTACAGACCAGCATGCACACACGTCAACACACAAGGGAAGCTCAGGCAAACATAAGCACCACAAATCCCACAGGCACTCACGCAAGCATCACACACATACAGACACACCAACATCCACTGCCTCCACTGTGTCCCCCTCCTCGTCATCTCCCTCCTCCCTCCCAGTCTCGTCTACACTCACACCTGCATGCACTATCACTACAGCCACTACGTCCCGCACCAGCACTCCCACCACCACACCCCGCTCACGTGCACTCACCACCCCCACTCCCATTTACACGTCCCCTGTGTCCTCTCCCAGTGTGTCTGTGACGCCCCCTCCGAAGATACACAAATGCAGGCACACACCCACCCAACAGCCATCCACCTCACGACAGCCTCCAGCCCATGGACCTGCACCCAAATCCACAAAACTTACACCTCCTACAACCACCACCTCCTCCTCCACTCCCAAACCCCCTGCATCTACCCGTCCCAGTGTCTCCCAAAAACTTTTCCTGGCCCCCCTTAACCTATTTCCAACCAACCCCCCCCCCCGTCCAACTCATAGGTCCCGTACTAGCACCTCAGCCAAAAATTCTCCGGGACCAGTGGTGCCTGTTGTTACAGGTATGTGGAGTGCACCGGCCACCAGGACAGCCAGTGTGGCACGGAGCCACAGCACAGCCAGTCCCCCCCCTGTGAAGCACCAGAAGTTGGACAGTGCCCGGCAGGAGAGGGGGGAAGACTCCAGCCAGCAAAGCAGCTCACAAGGGTCCCTGGGCGAGTGTCAGCTGTGACTCCTCCCAAGGTGGGGAAGGGGCAGAAGAAATCTCCAAAGTCTGGGAGGAGCAGCACGGCGGAGAGGACCGCCATCAACCCCGCTGCCCAGGAGGCCACCGCCAGCCCCATCGTCACTGGCCAGGAGGCCTCCGCCAGCCCCAGAGTCACTGCCCAGGAGGCCAGCCCCATCGTCACTGGCCAGGAGGCCACCGCCAGAGTCACTGTCCAGGAGGCCAGCCCCATCGTCACTGCCCAGGAGGCCACCGTCAGCCCCATCGTCACTGCCCAGGAGGCCACCGCCAGCCCCAGAGTCACTGCCCAGGAGGCCACCTCCAGCCCCAGAGTCACTGCCCAGGAGTCCACCGCCAGCCCAAGAGTCACTGCCCAGGAGTCCACCGCCAGCCACAGCCCAGCTGGCCAGGAGGGCACCGCAAGCCACAGCCCAGCTGACCCATGAAGGACCGTCAGCCACAGCCCTGCTGGGCAATGAAGGACCGCCTTGGCAAGCACCGCTGAACAGGCCAGGGACCGCTGAACAGGGCAAAGACCGCCATGGAATGCACCGCTGAACAGGTCTGACACTGGCAACGCAAGCACCGCTGAACAGGCCAGGGACCGTTGAACAGGGCAAAGACCGCCATGGAATGCACCGCTAGCCCATTTGCGGCAGGGGCAGTTACGCAACTGGGACTGTCACGGGGTGTGTGCTGCACTCTGGGCACCAGTCCCCCTCCAGAACCAGTGGAGATTGTTATCCACTTGAGAGACTGTGGCTTTGCACTTCCACAGGATTGAACAGTGGGCAAACCACCCACTGTAGAGACTTGAGAGACTGTGGCTTTGCACTCCTCAGGATGGTACAGTGGGCAAACCACCCACTGCAGAGACTTGAGAGACTGTGGCTTTGCACTCCCCACGATTGAACAGTGGGCAAACCACCCACTGTAGAGACTTACAGAGTGTGGCTTTGCACTCCCCAGGATTGAACAGTGGGCAAACCACCCACTGCAGAGACTTGAGAGACTGTGGCTTTGCACTCCCCAGGATGGTACAGTGGGCAACCAACCCACTGCAGAGACTTGAGAGACTGTGGCTTTGCACTCCCCAGGATACATCAATGGGCATGGAGCCCCCTCGTGGATCTGGCGTGGTGCACTCATCCGGCTGAGGTGCCCCCCCCTTCCCTTCCCCCTGAGGTGCCTGTTGTATTTCTATCTGATGCCCCTGCAGTGTTCTCTCCGTTTTGATCAGGTATCTTGTGTGGGCCTCGCCCATGCATTTTGGGCCCAGTGGTCCACGGACAATGAATGGTGCATTACCTGCACTACTAATCGTGGTGTATATTTTGTTGATAGTGTATATATGTATATATTTGCTTCCTGTATTTGGATATATTACAATGGTTCAACTCATTTCCTTTTGTGTTTGCATTCTTCCAGGGGGGTTGGGAGGTGTTACTGTAATGTATAGATATGCATTGGTGTGTGTGTTGTAGTGGGTGAGGGTGGGGGTTGGGATGTTGGTTGTGTGTGTCCCTGTGTTTTTGCCTCCCCCCTCCCCTATGTCGTAGGTGCAGTACTCACCGTGCTCTTCGCCGCCGGCGATGATGATCCTCGTATAGGAGCAGGAAGACTATCGCTGGCAGAATATGGAGTTCCGGCTCCATGGTGACCCTCTTCCTCGTGGAGTGTGTAGAGGTGAGCGTTTTCCCTTTGAAATGGCTGTTTCCGCCGTGTTATTATCCGCGGTGAATCCGCCCCAGAAAAGGTGGCGGATTGGTAGGTTGGGATACTGTGGGCGGTACATTGTCCTCCACCTGTCTGTTGGCGGTGACCGCCGCGCTGTTTGTCTGTACCGCCGTGGCGGTCGGAGTTTTAAAGTGGCTGTCTTTGTTGGCGGTTCCCGACACGGTCATAATTCCAATTATTTTACCGACGGCCTGTTGGCGGCTTTACCGCCGCTTTAACACCATCCGCCAGGGTTGTAATGACCACCCATGTCTTTACTCTTTACATTTGCCCCGGTGATTTTCAAAAGGTACAGATCAGCAGGGAACCATGTTCAGATAGTGGCCTGGTGGTGCCAGATAGAAAAATCATGTCACAGAATTGGAGCATGCCATTCAAAATGGCATTAGTGAGATGCAGCCGCAGAACTATTCACATATCATTCCATAGTGAGCACAGGGCCCAGACAAAAGTGGCCTTCAAACGTATTATGCAAATGTAATTGTTGTTCAGAGTGATGAAAATTTTCATGCAGGTATGTTCCACTTTCTACAAGCGCAAGAAAGGAATTGTTTCTAAATACGCAGTCTGAAATGTAATGAAAAACGACCTGCTACCAAAAAAGAGTTTCTTAACCATACTTAATTGAAACATTTAAAGCAGTACTACCCCAAACTGAGATGACCCATGCACAGTCGGACTTTATTTGTCAAATAATAAAAATATAGAAAGAAAAAGAAGTGGCATCTAGTCATCTTCCTCTCCTTTTCAGACTCGTATAGGAGCAGTAAATTATGTGTGCTCGTGTTTGAAGGAAAGTGCATTGAACATATTTGAGTTCAAATGTTTGTTCCAGAATCGCATATTTTTTAACCCATGGTTTTAGCTCAAGGAGATCTTTCTGTATGAGTACGTCATAAAGTGTGAGCAAAATCGCCCAACACATTTGGTCCTTATGAAATGAACGAGAGAGACCACAGCACTCAACAATGTACACATCAAGGAGTACAAGTGAAAGCTAACATGTAGCTGGTAAGTTAATAAAGACAGTCGGTATTCGTCTTGGTGTCTCAGGAAATCCGTTATTCGGATTAGTATTCCATAAATCCAACAGGTACAGTCAAAACGGCACATTTGGTCCTTACTACAATTTAAGTGCCCCTGAAGGATAGTCAAAATGTGTCTTGTCCTACAAAGTCAGATGCCCCGGCGTACACAGAATTTAATGAGTGTCATGAATTCCACCTATTTTGCAATTTGGGGAATAACGTGGATTTGAGTGCTTAGTGCGCCAAATCCGTATGTGCTGGTAAATACTGGTGCGCCAAATCCGTATGTGCTGGTAAATACTGGTCCTTTTTCCTGTTAAGGTCCAGGAGGTTTGACCTGCCGAAAAATTAAAAGGGAGAAAGCTTCACTGCACCGGTAATTGTCAAGTGTAATAAACACCACACTGTTTAAATTATAACCACTGCTCAAATTGGGTGCTTGTGTGCCATGCGGGGATCGCAATTTTACAGAACAGTTGTAATCTGATCCTACATAGCCATAGGAGCCTTTGGAGCGGCCACATTCGGCGATGGACTGGAGTTGCTTGTGGAAGGTGTGAGTCACTTACACAGAGAAACCACTTTCGGTCCTAGGTAATAAAGGAGTGGAGGTCTGCGACCCGGCAGTCCTCACTCAGAGAGCACAACATGTGGAGTCGCATTCACTGAGCTGTCGCCGCGTAGCACGAATATTATAGTGGCGACGAGGCGGGATCGGGACACCACAGTCTAAGGTGTCCGCTCTGGACGATCCCCGACGGTGGAAGCGGCGCGCTGCAGCACGCACACAGAGCGATTGGCGCAAGAAAAAAAAAAAAAAACAGTGAAGGGAAGCTGGCGAGACCTACCTCGTTGAGGTGCATCGGTTGGGGGAGGACTGACGCATCAGCCTGCTGCCGGCAATCACCTTGATTTGGGACTGCAGAAGTGTTCCCACCCCTGGGAGTCCCTGTGCACAAGGACCCGCTGAGGTGCCCAGAAAACTACCAGTTTGAACACCGGCTGCACGTGGTGAGAGACACTGTGGCTGCAAGTGGTGAGAGACGTTGTGGCCCAGAGGGGCATTTTACCACCCCCTCTCATCTTTTACGCCTATATTGTCCTTCACCGTGGTGGTCCTGGGCCGGGCAGACACACTGAGGGCCCTTATTTGCTGCACCCTGACTCTGTGCTCCTGTGCAATCTGACTCTTACGCCAAGGGAGGCTGGGACAGCGCAGATTGTGACCAGAGTGTGCCAAACACAGCTTGAGGGGTCTCTGCATCCAACTGCGTGATGGCTCGCCGAGGACAACACTCCGCTGGACCCCAGAGGAGGAGAGACACCGTATAGGGGAAGCATGTGCCATATTCCCTACGAAAGAAAATAAACAGGTCACCTACGACAATGAGCGCGCCAGAGCAACAACCCCCACCGGCGCCAGCTGGAGCTCATTCGTCGGTAGCGGCATTGCCCCCTTTCAGTCAGCTTGCGGATCTGGCTACGGCTGCGCCACGGTGGCGCCTATGGCTTGGCCGTCTTGAGAACTACTTTGGCGCCACGTGAGAAAAAGATGGTGCCGTGCGCAGATCGCAGATGCTACATATGGGAGGTGATGAGCTCCACAAGCTGTTTGACTCTCTACCTGACACGGGAGACCCGACGGATTTGGATGCTGCGGAAACTGATCATGCGACAGCCGGGGATATCCCTCGATGAGATCCTCATCCTAACGCGCTCACACAAACTCTCTGCTGTACGGGCAGATGCCATGGCAGCGGTAAGGGGACAGACCATGGCAGCAGCACCATCCCCACGGACGGTAGCCGTCAAAGAAGAGCAGGTAGATGCCATTCACACTCGCCCAAGCCCAGGGCAGCAACCCGATACCCCCAGACAAGGGGAAGAGGTCTGCGGCAGCTGCAGGTATGAACACAAGAATCCAGGCAGCTGTCCTGCAAAGGGCAAAGTGTGCAACAAGTGTGGGAAGGGAAACACTTTGCAAAAGTTTGCAGGATGGGGAAAGGCCCCCCCGAGATCCCAGAGGAAAGGTGGCCGCAGTCAAACACATAGAGAAAGAAGTGCATGTGATCCAAGTACAAGGGGACACAAAGCTACCAGTGTACGACGAAGAAGAAGAGAAAGACGTGTTCGTCGTATCATTCACAGGAGGAAGACAGCGTAAACGACGACCACCCCCCATAAGTACGGTCAAGATCAACAACACCCAGGCCACCGTGCTCATCGACACAGGTGCATCAGTCAACGTGATGGACAATACACTGTATCAGCAACTGCCTCCCAAACCACCACTATCACCCAGCAACACCAACATTTATACATACGGAGGACGAGACCCCCTCCCACTGCAGGGCACGATAGAGGTACCGGTTACGAATGAAGGGCGCAGCACCCAAGCCAAATTCTACGTAGTGAAGGGAGACCGTGGCACTTTGCTGGGGTGCCACACAGCAGAGGACCTTGAGCTCATGTTCCTTGCACGCCAGGTGTATGAGTCATATGCCGAATTCATCCTTAAGGATTTTCCCCAGCTATTCACAGGGCTGGGGAAACTCAGAGGAAAGCAGGTGAAGTTACATATCGACAGAGCTGTGACGCCTGTGGCACTGAGACACCGAAGGGTGCCTTTTCATCTGCGCCCGGCTGTGGAGAAGGAACCACTGATGCTGGAGAACCAAGGAGTGATTGAGAAAGTGGATGGGCCCACGCTCTGGGTCTCGCCAGAAGCCAAAACAACCAGGGGCCATCCGCCTCTGCGTGAAAATGCACCTACCCAATCGGCCGATCAAGCGGGAATACCACATCACACCCACGATGGACGACGTCATTGCGGACCTCAGTGGCACACAATGGTTCTCGAAGTTGGATCTCAATTCTGGCTACCACCAACTGGAACTGGACCCCGACAGTCAGAATATCACCACCTTCTCCACCCACGTCGGACTCCGTCAGTTCAAACGGCTGAGTTTCAAAGTCTCGTCCACAGCAGAAGTGTTCGAAAATGCCATCAGAGAGACGCTGTTTGGACTGGTGAGGGTAATCAACTTAAGTAACGACATCCTGATCTTCTCGGAGACAAGGGAAGAGCATCATCTCTGCCTTAAAGCCACCTTGCAAAGACTCTCAGATGAGGGCCTGACATTGCACAAGAGCAAATGTGCTTTCTATCGCTCATCCATCGACTTCTTTGGGTACATCTTCTCGAAAGATGGACTACAGATGGATCTAAAAAAAGTGGAAGCCATACGCCAAGCAACGACTCCCCAAAATGCCTCAGAAGTCAGGCGCTTTCTAGGAATGGCTACTTATTGTGGCCGGTTCATTCCCCAACTGGCCACGATGGCTGAACCACTAAGACAGTTGACGAAGGTCAATCACAGGTGGGAGGGGACTGCTGAAGCAGACAGAGACCTCTAGGACATAAAAGGGTCACTGCTGGATAAGGTAACCATGGCGTACTTTCACCCGGAGAAGAAGATGGAAGTGGTGGTGGATGCAAGCCCAGTGGCGCTGGGAGCGGTCCTCATGCAAGGACAGAATCCCCAACAATGGACCCCAGTTGCGTACGCCAGCAGAGCCCTATCAGCAGTAGAGATGCAGTATGCCCAGGTGGAACAGGAGGCACTGGCCATCAGATGGGTGTGCAAACACTTCCATCTATATCCTTATGGCCAGGAATTGTTGTTACGGACCACAAGCCGCTAGTGTCTCTGTTCGCTGGATCCATGAGATTGTCTCTCCCGAGAATACAGAGGTGGGCGGTCCTGCTACAGCCGTATCGTTTCACAGTCGTCTACCACCCAGGGGCAAGTAACCCCACAGACTATTTGTCGAGGCATCCACAGACAACTTCCCTGAGGGTTCTGGAGAGCGAGGATGAAGAAAAGATGGAAAGTTTCGTTAACCTGCTGAAACAGGCGGCGTGTCCGGTGGCCTTGACTGTGGTGGAGCTAGCGAAGGAGTCAAACAAGGACCGTGTCATCACTTAGGCAAAGGAGGCCATGAGTCAAAACAGGTGGAAGCATTTCCTGGAGGGGTTAAAAGCCTACGATTCAGAGGAAAGAGTGGCAATGCAGGGACTGTGGAAAGTCAGAGAGGAATTGTCTGTCGGCAGTGATGGCCTCCTGCTATGAGGTCACAAGATAGTAATTCCCCCACAGTCTGTGGGGCAGAGTGGTGAAGCTAGCTCATCAAGTTCTTCAAGGAGCGGCAAAAACAAAAGCAAGACTTCGAGCTAAGGTATGGTTCCCAGCCATGGACACAAGGGTAGACTTGTTTATGGGGAACTGCCACTCATGTGTTATAACATCTATTGAACCTCCCACCAACCCTGTGATTACTGAACCACCTTGCTGCCAGTCCTGGTCAAAGGTGAGCATGCATTTTGGAAGTTTTCCAGATGGCAAATTAACAGTGGTCCTGGTTGACTCATTCACAAAATTCCCTGTAGTAGAGACGGTGGTCTCCACCTCGTTCGAGAACCTGAGACTGGTATTGGAGAAAGCCTTTCCCACATTTGGCCTTCCATATGAGATCCGTACCGATAACGGCCCCCCATTCCAAGGGCAGGACTTTAAGACTTTTCTGGATGAACTAGCCATACGCTATCGCAAAATAACGCCATACTGGCTGCAGGCCAATGGCGACGTGGAAAGGTTCATGCGTACTCTGAATCGAGTGTTGAGAATCGCTGTGGAAGGGGGAAAAGATCTCGAAAGTAGTCTCCAAAAATGTCTGCGTGCCTATCGGCAGACACCACACAGCACCACGGGGTGTGCTCCCGCGGCCCTGCTGTTCAAAGTTGCCCCGCGTGACTGCATCCTGGCTGGAGCTTATTGGGAACCGCCGGCACTGGATGTGGCCGCCACGCAACAACGGCGGAAACAAGTCAACGACCAAGCCACGTCCCGAAGAAGAACGCCATGCCGTGACTCTCAGGTGGGTGACAAGGTGGTGGTGAGAAACCGACGACCGGGAGGCAAGTTCTTGACTCCTTTTGAGCCTGAGGTGTGGAGAGTGGTGCGAACCCAGGGGTCTATGGTGACCGCCCAACATGGTGAAAGGCAGGTGACAAGGAACATTTCACATTTCAAACGAGCGGGAGTGCCCGTGGATGATTGCCCAGAAACTGAAGAAGAGGACACCGTCGGAGAGGCTGACCAGGAAGTCAACGAGGGGTCAGGAAGCCAAGCGGCGTCCAGCCAGATGGTACCTCAGCCCATAGAGCAGGACAGGGAGGTGAGGTTGAGTAGTCGGAGTGAGAGGTATCATCTTCGGCCCAACCCGGCTCCCAGTCAGCGGCTTTGAGACTGTGCGTGCTAAGAGACACTGAAGCAGAGGGCGACGTGTGCCCCGGCAAGGATGACGCCCAGAATAGACTGCGAACATTGTTGTCAATGACCTGGCCTGCGGGGAGGTTGGCCGGCCATCACAGATGGCCAGGACGTGAGCTGTGTGGAGAACATTTATCATTTCGCATATGTACCTCGATCTCTCCTTTCTCTTTTCTCTCTTGCTCTGTCTTTCTATCTCTCCCTCTCTATTTCTCTGTTCTTCCTTTTTGCCCTCTTCCTATACGCCCATCTCTCCGTCCCGCATTAGCCCTTTTCTTCTGTCCTTACCTGCTACCTTTTTGTTACAGTGACAGTCGTGGTTATGACTGGTTCAGTTATGTTGGTTGTGTTGTGGAATAAAATCCTGGAGGGATCCACGGGCTCTACTTTGTTGCACGCGAGGTCGGGCTTCGGTCCAAGGTAATAAAGGAGTGGAGGTCTGCGACCCGGCAGTCCTCACTCAGAGATCACAACATGTGGAGTTGCATTCACTGCGCTGCCGCTGCGTAGCGCAAATATTACACACTTCATGGTTTCTTTGCAGTGCAGCCATACACTTCAAAGGCCCCATTTTCAATTTACAGCCAGAATACCCGAAAATCGCAGACGCAGGCTGAAAATAATGTTTGGTTGCTGAACGCAAAGAGTTTACTGAAACTGCCTAATGGTAAAAAAATTCTACAAAATCACAGAAGCCGCGCCCGTTCTGACAAATGAGGGCTGCACTGCACAGCTGGATACAGTAATGATTGTTTCCAGAAACAAGTGACCTCTTTGCATTGGTTGGATGTGTGTCCTGCTTAGGGGCACAGGATATAAGAGGGGCTTTAACAGCCCAAAGGCCCTGACCATTTTCTCCAGCTGTGAACTGCAATGAGCAGGGCTCAGTGTGTCATGATGTATGCTCCATAAAACCATGTTTGATATGCCATATGTTCCAGAGAAGTCCACTTTCTAGGACTGAAGGCTCTTTCAAAGCAAAACAAGTGTTTGTCACATTACCTCCCTGCTCGTCCTCTGCGCCATGCTGACGTGCTGCTTGTGGTAGTGCCCAATACACGACTGAAGAGATGGGGTGGCTCTTCCTTCATGGCACGGACCGCTACAGGTTGGAACTCTCTCCCTTTTCACTTTCGTGTCATCAAGGATGTGTGCTCCTTTAAATGTTTAAATGCTCTATAAAGCCGCCACCACCTGGAACACCCTACCAATTCACATCAGACAAACCACCTCCCTCCCCAGCTTCACGAAGGAACTGGAGACATGACTTTGCTAATCCACCACCGGTACTCGCTCCACCCCCTTCCCCAAGCGCCTTGAGACCCTAACGGGTGAGTAGCTGCGCTCTATAAACTTTTGATTGATCGATTGATTTAAAGAACTGGCTATTTAGTGCCGCCTTTTACTTTCTTTTCTTGGCAGTCTTCAGTGGTCACAGTACCTACAGCACCGGGACACTCTCTGAGTAGCTGTGCATTTTATAAGTACCCTTTGATTTGATTTAATTTGACCTCAAAAAGTAGACATACAACGGGAACTGAGTTGTTATAAAATGAGCATCCAGAAGACACCTGAGTTGAGTTCCCAGGCATGGAAATTCAGTTTCAGTGCAGGTTGGGTTTAATGCAGTGTGCCTGCACACATCACAGGTTCCAGTAAGAGACAGACGTTTGCACAACATTTCCAGTAATGCACAACATTTCTATGGCCTCTACATAGAGACTCAGATGGCCATAACCCCATCATAAGTTTCAAACATGTGTGTCCTATTTCTACCACTAGCACCAGCCTAATGCACCGTCTGTTGGCAACATCAAGGACAAATATGTCTCATCCCAGCTCCCTCAATGCATGTCAGCATGCATAAATAGTAAGGTTGTGTTTAACAGATTTAAAAACCATGGGGGCATACTTACAGTGCCCCTGCAGCACAATAACACCACTGGAGTGTCACTTTTCTGACCTGGAAATGCGCAAGATTCCTACTCCACCCCAGGAGCTGCATAAAAGTGGTGTAATGAGGAGAAATACCTTTATTTCTCCTCAATGTTTGCTCTTTCTATGTGTGCTCCATTTTGCAGCACACATAGAAGGAGGAAAACACCATTAATGTTTGTTTATGTGCAGGAAGGTGTCCTTTCCTGCACATAAACAATTTTCCCTGCAACGCAAGCACCCTTGTATCATAGTACAAGGGTGCCTGCTTTGGCGCTAGGTCGCCAATTGTGCACCAGCCCAGAGGAAAGTACATGGATGCGTCACATTGCTGTAAAAAGAATGCATCTCCACACTTTCCTAATGATGCAGCGCTGTGCTGCAAGCTGGCTTGTGGCAGCACGCTGAATCATTTTCTTGTAAATATGGGCCATGGTATTTCTGTGGCCAAAAATTTCAGTTGTTGACCTCGCCTTGCCATGCAATCTAAACAGTGTTTTCATAGAGAAATCCTGATTCTCAATAGCCAGTAGCTCTCAACATCGCAAAGTGCAATATGCATTATGCAGCACACATATAAGGAGGACGGCGCCTCTCGTGATCGATTTTGTGCAGGATGGTATCCCTTCCTGCACAAAAACAATTATCCTGCAACGCAGGTATCCTTGCACCATGGCGCAAAGATGACTGCATTGGTGCTTAACAGCAATTTTTGCACTAGCTGAGGTGACAAGGACAGGAATGTACCGTATCTTGTAGATACAGCACATTCCTGCCCTTTTGTTTTGATGCAGGGCAGCACAGCAAAAAAAAGCCTTGTGATGCTACCCGCGCCAAAACTTAGTAAATGAGGTCCTCAGTACCAAAGGTTAAGGAACTAGGTCGAGATTGGCACAGGATTATGCAAGATACTCTTCCCTTGGAACTAGTTTTAATGATGATAACAGCAATGTTAGCCTTTTATAGGAGAACGTTTAGGACTGGCTACACAAAACTCTTGATTTCTTGGCCCCTATAAAGGCGCTGTCATCCCACTGCTTAAAACCCTCCGAACTGTGGTTCTTAGCCAAACTGAATCAATCACTTTATTTAGATGCACTATGTCATTAAAAAAAAAAAATGATCAGAACAGTTAAATCAAATTACCTATACAAAAAATTTAACACTGAACCAATTCCACCAAAAAGTCTTAATTAAGTTTGCAATTGTGTTAATCCATGCAAGGTATTGGGCTGGTGGTATTCTTAGTGCTCCGGATACGTCTAACAACCTAGCAAATTATTGTTTGGAGAAAATAAAGAACTTGACACTCAGTCACAATATGTTTTCACTCCTTAATAATAAAGGGTGAAATGAGGTGATAACCCATTTACATTCACCTAAAGAACTTTTGATTAACTTTGATCTGCTCATATTGGGCCAAACTAAAGAGTTTGTCCTCTCTATAAAACATGGCTGACACTTACAAGTCTTCCCAGCTTGGCTTCTCCATTTGAGGATAGATAAATGATTCTCTGCCCTTTAATGCTGTTCATTGCCTTTCTAAAGAGGCTATGGTTCCTTCTAGCAGGAATCGTGCCAATGAATACCCTATTTTAAAAACATTTTGCCATATTCCAGTATTCCATGTAGTTACCACCCAATATCTCGCTCATGGTGCCTACCAAGATCTTGGAAAATCATGTAAATTGTGTTCTTACAGTTTTTCTAGAAGTATAAAAAATCCTGGGTCTGGCACAATCTTGATTTTCATCTTGATACAGCACAGAATCAGCATTCAAAGAAGTGGTGAATGAGCTCCATTGGATATTAGATCATGGATGTTTTGGAGCACTGATTCTTTTGTAAGTCTTCTGCCTTTGATACCACATCTCATGAAAGCCTAAAAAACAGGCTCAACGAAGTTGGTGAAAGAGGCCCGGCTTTATAATGGCATCACACTTACAAAATAGGGCACAAGGTGTTAAAATTGTTTTCTTCTTTTTGGATGTCAAAGTGGTGAAGCACTGGGTACAACCTATCTCCTATCTTATTCTTGTGTTGTCACAAAAGTGTCCTTCACTCAAATCTTGGACTGAGAGCCTTGTTAAGTATAAATGTATCTACCTGTTTTCCTTTGACCTGTGCTCCATGTTCTGGTGGTCATTGATTTTACAGCCGGGTGGAGACCAAGCGCAGTGCCCCACTCCTTCCCTGAGCGGAATATCTGCCCGCTCAGGCCAATCACAGAATCACAGCACTTCTTTAATGCTGTGTAACAGCATGAGAGAAGCGTTGGGATTGGTTGGTGAGGGAAGAAGATGATGAGAGGCGGCTGGAGCGGGAGTGGCAGACCACGGAGGGCAGGTAAGTAGATTGTATTTTTTTTATTTTTTTTTTACTGCCCCCGCGATCTGTGCGCTGTCCACCCCCCCATCCCACCAACCCTTCCTGGCAGCAGCCCCAACTGGGAATTGAACAAGAAATATCCCTATAATAACGAGCCTTAATGATGGTATTCTTTTCTTAATCCATCGTGGTATGTACTGAGTTCTTTTATGTGTGAAGGGGTGGTCTCTGATGGCACTCCCTTGCCCTTTTGTGAAAGCTAAACAAAGCACAACAGTGCCCATGATGAGAAATAATGCATGTGTGCAGATCTAAACTTGTGTCCTGTGACCTCCTGAGGAATGCGCCTCTCCTCAATACCAAAAATATCTGTGCTGGTCACTTTTCCTCCTATGCTGATATTGGAAAATGCAAGCTAGTTCTTTCTGCTTTGAGGCACCTGCTGTCCCTAGATGGTGTGCTTGGTGTGGATTGCTGTACAAGTATAAAAGTTAAAGATTTTGCTTGTTATCTTGTTTTGGAAAACTAAAACGCTTTCTAATTTCAGAAAGCCCTATTTGAGTGATGTCCTCACTCGTTAAGCTGTAAAACACAGTTTGAAAAAGAATCAGTGAGGTAACCAAGGATACCGTTTCTTCAAAGGTTTAATCCATTTTATTAAGTATATGTCCAGTATACAGAAGCCTCATCCTGTCAGCAAGACCTTCACCTCCAACTGCCCCACTCAGGAACCTTGTTAGATTCCAAGTATTCCATGTTCCATATTCTTAGAACTGTCTTGCTCACATGAATCAGAGTTTCCAATACAAACAAGTATATGCACAGTGCTTAGTAACAAGTAACTTAGTACAACAATTCAGAATACAATACCACATCACCTCCCTTACATTACAGACATAAAAACATAGTTCTATAGGTTGCATGAAAGCAAATAAAATTACACATAGTCTCTTAGTCTCTCTGGTCTCCTTGTTGATCTTGCAAGCCTGAAACCCACGTTCTTTGCTGCATCAACATCAATATGAGACCCACCATCAATTGCATCCGAAATACTTGCCTCCGGAGTGACAGATTCACTAATCTCTTCCGATCTACTGATACCATATTTTGCCACTCTGTTTAAGTTCCATATCTTATGATCATTCGTCTTTATTGCATTTTTAAAGAGTTTCAAAACCTTAAATGGACCTATGAACTTGGTATGTGTTTTCCCTCCTCTAGGAGATTTTATCTTTATCCAATCCCCCACACTTATTCTGGCTTCTTTTACACTTTTGTGTGCATCATACCATTTTTTCCTTTGATTCTTTTTCTCTTGTTCTTTATTCCTCCATCCATTCACGTCCCCGCAGAGAGGATCAATACACAAACGTTTCTCTTGTACACATCCAGGAGCTACCTCATGGCAAGGTAACCTTCCCTTAAATAAGCGGAAGGGTGTCACCCCTGTGGATGAATGTGGAGTCAAACGATATTCCCGCACTTTTTTATTTTTATTTCACTCTCCCACTTATTACCTTGTCTTTGTGCCAATTGTATACTTTCTTTGAGTACCTTGATAAAGCGTTCTACTACCCCATTGGATTTGGGATGATATAAAGCTGCCCTTTTATGTCTAATCCCTCTATCTTTTAAAAAGGATTCCGTAGCCTTTGATGTAAATTGGACACTATTGTCTGTAGGAACAGAAGACGGAAACCCTTCCCTCTAAAAAAGTTCTTCTAGAAAGGCAATTATATCCTTAGATTCCACTGAACTATCTATCTTTATCTCTGGCCATCTTGAATACATATTGATAGAAACTAGTACATACCGGTCTACTGAACCCAGCCTCACTGATCCCAAAATATCTAATGCTATATCCATCCAAGGTCCTAAGGCATCCTCCCTTATCACCATGGGTTGTGTTCTGCATTTTAAGACTTTATCTGATTGAACACACAAGTGACATTCCCTTACCTCTCTCTCTCCACCATGGTATCCATTGCAGGCCACCAATAAGTACACCTAAGTCTTTGTTTGGTTTTGGAAATACCCATATGGCTAGAGTGAGCATGTGCCACTAATTTTCCCCTCACCGAAAGAGGAGGAATCAACTTACTACCTCTGACTAAAAGATCATCCACAATCGCTAATTCATCCTTTACTTGCCAGAAAGACATCAGGTTTTCTCCATAACTTCCCTTAACACCCCATCCGTTTCTAGTACATTCCATTACTTTTTGTAAGGTGATATCTTTCCGTAGTTCTTCTCTCCATTCTGATTCTTGGATAACAGCATTTGTTACCAAACACACTCTTAACTCCTGATCAAAATCATCACTCCCCAAGCATCCATCATCAACACTATCATGCTCACTGTCTGTTTCTTCAAAAGAATAAGGCTTACATAGTCTATAGAGGCAATCAGCTTGTATATTGAGTTCTCCTGGTATATAAACTACCGTATAGTCAAACTCTTGTAAGGCCACTACCCATTTGCGAATGCGGTGTGAAACTAAGTCAATTCCTTTGTTCTTGAATACTTCCTTTAGAGGCTTGTGATCCGTGATGACTTCAAAGTTACAGCCCCACAAACATTTTCTCAATTTTCTTATTGCCCAATAAACACTCAGTGCTTCTTTTTCAATAACAGAATAATTGTGTTCTGCTCCTTTCAAACTTCTAGACAAAAATAAAATTGGCCTATTGACACCTTTAGCTCTTTGCATTAACACCGCACCGATGCCCTTAGAGCTGGCATCACACATCAATTTGATTTCATCATTTGGATCATAGCTCCCTAAATCAACTGCATTGTGTAGGAAACATTTAATATCATGAAACTCATTTGAACATTGATCATTCCAGGAAAATTCACTACCCTTCTTCAATAGACTTCTCATGTTCCTTGATCTCTCAGCAAATTTTGGTACAAATTTATTATAAAATTCAGCCATTCCAAGAAACTTTACTAGTTCCTCTTTGTTTTCTGGAGTTGGCATATTTATGATTGTGTTAACTAAAGCCGATTTGGGGTGAATCCCTTTTCCCGAGATCTCATGTCCCAAATATTCAATAGTAGAGGTGTTAAACTTGCATTTTCCAAATTTCAGAGTTAGACCTGAGCTTTCCAATCGATGTAAAACTGTTTCCAAACTCTTGTTGTGTTTTGTTAAGTCATCGCCATATACCAAAATATCATCCTGATAGATCTTAACATCTTCCACCCCTCTTAATACTTTTTCAAGTGCTCTTTGAAATACAGAAGCTGCTGAGATTAAGCCAAAAGGCATCCTGAGATACTTGAAAGTACCAAAAGGGGTAATAAAAGGTGTGAGATATTGAGAAGAAGGGTGTAATTCTATCTGATGATATGCAGAGGAAAGATCAAGAGTAGAAAAGTGCTTAGCACCATTAAGAGAGCACAGCATTTCACTGATGTTTGGAAGAGGATGATGGTGCACTACCACAGCTTTGTTTAATTCTCTGAGATCCACACAAAGTCTTACCTCTCCATTAGCTTTTTTTGTCATGACTACCGGGGCCACCCATTCAGAAGCCTCTACTTCTTGAATTGTACCACTAGAGAGTAACCTTTCTATCTCTTCTTTCATTTTATGTCTAACACTGAAAGGAACTGACCTTAATTCTGCTATTTTGGGTTGAGCACCAGGTTTCAAACTAATCTCAAGATGATAACTATTTAGACAGCCAATTTGTTTTTTTTAAAACCCCTGGGAATTTGTCTATCCAGGTTTTCTCTTGTTCTTCGACTTGGTCTACAGTGGGAGAATCTTTAAGAAGTACTGATGGATCCTCATTCGGGTCAAGATAGACCCGCAAATCACATTGATGAAACCAGCTTATCAAGGAATCTCCTTTCAATGATACATACACTTTTGCTGGTATTACACGTCCTTTAAACTCAATTGTACCCCAAAAGTACCCAAGTAGTTTGATTGGCACACCACCATAACCTTTGGGAGAAATATCAGGTTTCTGTAAACTTAGTTTGTTTTTTAAGTGTTGGTCATAAAAGCTCTTTGGAACTAGAGTTATTTTAGCACCAGAATCAAACAAAACTTTTACTCTTTCATCATTCACTAAAATTGTTTCAAGGGGACCATTCAAGGATCTACACACCTTCTGTAAGATATCTACTTCATTCACCAAATCTATTTAATCACTTGTATCTTCATAATCTACTTCACTAACTTTCTTAATACCCATCTTTGACTTGCAACACTTTGCTAAGTGTCCTGTCTTACCACATTTTTTGCACAATACTCTCCAGGCAGGACATTGCTTGTTATTGGCCATATGACCTACATTGTCACACCTAAAACATTTTCCCGTAAATGCTTTTATCCCTTTAACATAATTCTTCTCTCTAACGTGTTTGAACTCTGTCTTACAATCATGTACAGTTTTAACTGACTCCCCTTCTTCCACATCGCAATTAAAAGTAGTTGTATTCTGATTCTTCAAAATTTGGACACAGTTCTTAGAATGTTCACAGGCTTTAGCCATAGTGAGCACTTCATCCAAGGATGGATTATCTTTCTGCCACATGTTTTCTCTGGCCTTTTCTAGAGAGCAACCCAACATGAATTGATCTCTTAGGCGCTCTTCATAGGAAGAACCAAAAGAACAGTTGGTGGCCAGACCACGTAGAGCTGTGATGTATTGTTCAACTGTTTCATCTTGTCGTTGTAATCTCTTTCCAAATTGGTAACGTTCTAAAACTGTGCAGATTTTGGGTAAATAATGTAAATCGAGTTTTTTTATACAAATTTCATATTCATTGAGGCCAGAGGAGTCACTGTCTGATAACTCAGGCAGGTTTTCAAATATTTCTTGTCCCTCTGTGCCTAGACAATGCATTAGCAAGGAAGTCTTCCTCTCCGCGCTAAGAGACGTGCCTCAGACTTTAGCGTAGTTCATAAACACCTTTTCCCACTTCTGCCATTTGATAGGAGGCTCCCCAGGAGATGTCAAGAAGAAGGGTGCTGCTGGTACATTCTGCATGTTGAGGTTATACTGGTATGCTGGGGTTGATTTTTAAGTAGTAGTTAAATATTCCAGTACCAGTATTCAATAAATAAAAACAGTATCAGAATTAAAGAACCAATGTCATGTAATTGTTTTCGTTGCATCCGTTATTTAAACACAGGTGAAGTTCTTGAGCAACAAAGTCTAAGCTCAACACGTATGGTCACTGTGTGCAGGTCTCTGTAGCATCTACACGCGCTCCTTCGTTGACCTGGAGACGGCTAGAGACGCTGAACACTGTGCACGTGCAGTTCTCTGCAGCGTCTACACGCGCTCCTTCGTTGTCCTGGAGACGCGTAGAGACGCTGTGCGCACGCAGCTCTCGGTTGTCCTGGAGACGCGTCTACGCCTCGCGCTTTGTGCGCGAGCACGATCTCCAGTATCTGCGTCTCACGTCTCGTATCGGGCGCGGTACCAAAAGAGTAATTCTATCCCGGCCCGAAACTCACCGTCAATTCAGAGGTGAGCTTGTCTTTGTCCGCCTCTTGTGTTAAGCTGGATCAGGAGCGGCTCGTAGAAGAAAACAGGTAAAGAGGCAGCGTCCAGTTGAGGCTTCAGGTTCGTGGGGCTTCATAAGCCCTCGTCGCCAAAATGAGGTAACCAAGGATACAGTTTCTTCAAAAGTTTAATCTATTTGATTAAGTATATGTCCAGTATACAGAAGCCTCATCCTGTCAGCAAGACCTTCACCTCCAACTGCCCCACTCAGGAACCTTGTTAGATTCCCAGTATTCCTTTTTCCATATTCTTAGAACTGTCTTGCTCACAGGAATCAGAGTTTCCAATACAAACAAGTATATGCACAGTGCTTAGTAACAAGTAACTTAGTACAACAATTCAGAATACAATACCACAATCAGCTTACAGGTAAATAAATTACCTCTGACCGTGGAGATATGTATATGTGTTTTCAGTTATCAGCAGGAGTCTGGTGACTTACTGGGATGTGAAATGTTTTCCTCAAATAACACACTACATCAGCACGTCAAAAAGTATAGTCTGGTATTACTGAGAAGTGTGTTTTTTTCATTCTCAGAACTTGGTGCTGTGTACTGCGAGGACCAGGCGCAAGCATTTTTAAATGTGGCAGAAGAGATGATTGCCCCCTGAATGACCAAGGAAACACATTTGAAAAGGTAACAGGCCTTTTTAGAAATCAGTAGACGGAAATTTCAGCGGGGACTTAACTGTGTCTGCAGACCTGCTCTCTGCACTCACGCCCTATTGCCGCAGGAGACTCAGGTGATCAGAATACACATGGTAAATGTGGTAAGAAAATGTGAGGGGGAAGATTAGTTTTTCAAAGAAGGTTTCTAGGCTCTCATTTCTAGGTTCTATGTTGTAGAATCTAAGCGCTAGGTCAAAAGCGCTATATTCAAAATGTTAGGCTCAAAACACTAAATATAAAGCAATAGGTTCAAAGTACTACATTAAAAGTATGGACTCAAAATATTAGCTCAAACCACTAAGCTCAAAGTTGTATATACAAAGTGTAAGGCTTAGTGTGTTAGGTTTAAACCGCTTAATTTAAAGCACTTGGTTTAAAGCACAATGTTTAAAGCACCAGGTTTCAAGTGCTAGGTTCAAAGCGCTAGCTTCCATGTTCTGGATCCAAGGGCGTAATAAGGTACAGTCCATTAGGTATGTCTTAAGATACGGAGTGTGAGAGTATAAATGATACAAGGTGTGAGTTTAAGATACAGGATGTTGGGTATGAATTCTGAGTTCTGGAAGTGTGTGCCAGGCATAAATTGAGGACATAACCATTGGTCAGGCTTGAGCGCAGATTTCAGCCACCTCAAGGTTCTCACATGGTTGAGGTCCTTGAACGCAAGGCAGCTCAGTGAAATCATGACCCAACAGAGAATATTTGTGTCTACCTTCTGTGCCCTTTTCTTTCTTCCTTCTCTTTCCACAGTGAACTGTGCTGGTGCCTGGAGTTTAGAGAAATACCTTGTGCACTGCTCTTTAGCCAGAAACATCATGGGAAGGAAAAAAGTAACTACTACACAACTACAGCCGTTTCTGTGTGCTTATTGTGAAAGTGTCTGGTACAAACTGAGATATGGGGGTGCAAGATCAAGAAAAGTTGTCATCACAACAAAACAGACTCCAGTTCATTATACATTTGTGTATTATGGACACAGAATATGCACATTTTGGTGAAATGACACTGGCACACAAAAAAAAAACCACAAACCTCCATACTACTTCCAGACGAGAAAACATTTAATTTAGATAAAATAGCTCACTTAAAGGACTAAGTGGAGGCAAAGGAAATGTGAAGCGCCCGTAGATCAATATAATGTATATCTTGATTAGTATGAAGAGACATTTAAGAGACTCCAGGAATCTTGAGTGCAGAGTTTTAAAAATTCCCATGCAAAGTTAAAGGAGCTGTAGGAAAGAACCCTCTTTTTGGCATGGTTACCCCCACTTTTTGCCTGATGTCAGTATGTTTTGACTGTGGTCACTGGGATCCTCCTAACCAGGGACCCAGTGATTGTGCTCTCTCCCTCTAAATGTGGTTGCTGGGACTTCAAACACCCCACATTTGGCATACTGGTGCCCCCCATATAAGTCCTTAGTATATGGTACCCAGGGCATTGGGGCACCAGGGGTTCCGCATGGGCTGCAGCATGTATTATGCCACCCATATGAGCCCATGCAAAATGTGTCTGCAGGCCTGCCATTGCAGCCTGCATGAAAAGGTGCATGCACCCTTTCACTACAGGTCACTGAACCAGGTCACTATAAGTCATCCCTATGGCAGACGCTCCTAGGCCAGAGGGTAGGGTGCAAGTACCTGTGTGTGAGGGAACCACTGCATGAGCAGAGGTGCCCCCACGAACTCCAGCTCCATTTTCCTGGACTTCAAGAGTGCGGGGAAGCCGTTTTACCCATGTACTGGACATAGGTCACTACCTATGTTCAGCTACATAATGGTAGCTCCGAACTTGGGTATGTTTGGTATCAAGCACGTCGGAATCATACCCCAATACTGTTGCCAGTATTGGTTGTCTGATTCCATGCACTTTTAGAGGACCCCCAGCTTTGCTCCTACCAGTTTGCAGGGTTTCCCCAGGCAGCCTGTGCTGCTGCCATCCTACAGACATGTTTATGCCCTCCTGCTGCTTGAACAGCTCAAGCCCAGGAAGGCAGAACAAAGGATTTCCTTTGGGAGAGGGAGGCAACACCCTCTCCCTTTGGAAATAGGTGTTACATGGCTTGGGAGGGGTAGCCTCCCCAAGCCATTGGTATGCTTTGAAGGGCACATTTGGTGCCGTCCTTGCATAAACTGCTTTGCACCAGTCCAGGGATCCCCCGTCCCTGCTCCGTAGCGAAACTGGACAATGGAAAGGGGAGTAACCACTCCCTTGTCCATCACCACCCCAGGGGTGGTGCCCAGAGCTCCTCCAGGTGGCCACTTGATTCTGCCTTCTTAAATCCAAGGTGGGCAGAGGCTCCCGGGAGCATCTGAGTGGCCAGGTCAGGCAGGTGACATCACAGCCCCTCCTGATAGGTGGTCACCCTGCTAGAAGACCAATCCCCCTATTAGGGCTATTTAGGGTCTCCCTCCTGGGTGGGTCCTCAGATTCGACATGCAAGATTCCAGCAAGAATCCTCTGCAACATTTACTTTGACTTTTGGCCACTGGAACCCCAACTGGACTTCACAGGAACCTACAATTTGCAGCTCCAGTGACGACTTTGTTCTGCAACATTGTTTCTCCGGCTCCTTCCAGAAACCGCAGCATATTCCCAGCTGTGCATCCTCTGAGGCCAGCAAGTCTTCAGTATGCACCAAGAAGCAAGAAGGAATCTCTCTTGGAGCAGACTCACTCCCCTGCATCTGCAGGCACTAACTGCAACAACGACCGGCAGCGTGGATCTCCTCTCCTCCAGAGCTGCGTGGATCCTTCATCACGGGTGGTAGTCTAGAGTGGTCCCCTTGGTCCTCTCTACCAGTTGTCCAATTTGGGGATGGTAAGCCCTTGTCCACGCAGAACAGTACCCCCATGCACCGCATCTCTTGCAGTTACCAAGGCTTGTTGGCATCTCCTCCAATGGATCTTCAGGCTCCATGTAGCCCCATCCCCCAGCACTCTTCTCTGCAATGCACAGCCCTCTGCATGCTTTGCCTGCGACGTGCGATTCCTTCCTAGGTGTGCTGTGTGCCTCACCTCGACTCCTGAGCTCGCTGCCTGTTGGTCGCCTGTGGGGTCTGCCTCCTCTTCCTGTGACTCTTGTCACTGCTGAGGATCACCCAGGACTTCCCTCCGTGGGTTGAGTCCTCCTGGACCTTGCTGGTTCCCGGCAGCCCCACATTTTCTTCTTCCACGACCTTTGCCTTTTCCAAAGGCTTGTTGGTGGTTTTACCACACCATTGACCAACTGCAATCCTTTTTCCAGTGTGGGATGGCGACTGCTCCACTTCAGGAACTCTTCAGCTGCTCCAGTGCTGCACAACTGACTGTCTTTGTCCACCGTCAATCTGGTCCTGCATCCACAGATGGGTGGTGTCAGGGGGTCCTTTCCTCAGGATCTGCACATTGCTGAACAAAAAGCCCACCTCCCGGCGTCACCAACTCAGAAAGCTATTATAGCACAGAGTTATGCTGAAGCCAGTCGGGGGGAAGGGAACAGCAGGGAGAGAGATCTGAAAAGGAAAAGTTAGAACAATATGCATTTACTCATTCATACAAAAAGTAAATCATTTATAGACTCTTGGCTAAATGGGTCTCCGAGATATCAGGTGGAGACCTCTTCTGAAATACGGGAGAAGCCCCTTGTAAAACACAACCTCAGATTCAAGAGATGGCAAGAACGTTGAATTATGATTTTACACAGAATATCAATCCTGTAACATTTATGTATTCACAACATAAACCTTTGATCATGACTTAGAAAATCTCAAATACTTAAATATGTTTTCTCATATCTTAAGTTATTCAAAGAACAATGAAAACTTTGATTTTGAAAGTATTTTGGAGATTAACCATTCATAATAATAAATGTCAAAAAGGTTTTACTCATTGTAGGAAGTTGGCTCTGTATGTGCTATTTCAAAGTAAGGAATAGCATGCACAGAGTCCAAGGGTTCCCCTTAGAGGTAAAATAGTGGTAAAAAGAGATAATACTAATGCTCTATTTTGTGGTAGTGTGGTCGAGCAGTAGGCTTATCCAAGGAGTAGTGTTAAGCATTTGTTGTACATACACATAGACAATAAATGAGGTACACACACTCAGAGACAAATGCAGCCAATAGGTTTTGGTATAGAAAAATATATTTTCTTAGTTTATTTTAAGAACCACAGGTTCAAATTTAACATGTAATATCTTGTTTGAAAGGTATTGCAGGTAAGTACATTAGGAACTTTGAATCATTTCAATTGCATGTATACTTTTCAAGTTATTCACAAATAGCTACTTTAAAAGTGGACACAGTGCAATTTTCACAGTTCCTGGGGGAGGTAAGTTTTTGTTAGTTTTACCAGGTAAGTAAGACACTTACAGGGTTCAGTTCTTGGTCCAAGGTAGCCCACCGTTGGGGGTTCCGAGCAACCCCAAAGTTACCACACCAGCAGCTCAGGGCCGGTCAGGTGCAGAGTTCAAAGTGGTGCCCAAAACGCATAGGCTTCAATGGAGAGAAGGGGGTGCCCCGGTTCCGGTCTGCTGGCAGGTAAGTACCCGCGTCTTCGGAGGGCAGACCAGGGGGGTTTTGTAGGGCACCGGGGGGGACACAAGCCCACACAGAAATTTCACCCTCAGCGGCGCGGGGGCGGCCGGGTGCAGTGTTAGAGCAAGCGTCGGGTTCGCAATGGAAGTCAATGAGAGATCAAGGGATCTCTTTAGCGCTGCAGGCAGGCAAGGGGGGGCTTCCTCGGGGAAACCTCCACTTGGGCAAGGGAGAGGGACTCCTGGG
The DNA here is from genome assembly GCF_031143425.1 of Pleurodeles waltl. NCBI lineage: Eukaryota > Metazoa > Chordata > Amphibia > Caudata > Salamandridae > Pleurodeles > Pleurodeles waltl. The sequence goes on from NC_090442.1 coordinate 456,178,093, forward strand.
GGTCACTTCTGCAGTGAAAGTCCGGTCCTTCAGGTCCTGGGGGGTGCGGGTGCAGGGTCTTTTCCAGGCGTCAGGACTTAGGTTTCAGAGAGTCGCGGTCAGGGGAAGCCTCGGGATTCCCTCTGCAGGCGGCGCTGTGGGGGCTCAGGGGGGACAGGTTTTGGTACTCACAGTCATAGAGTAGTCCGGGGGCCCTCCCTGAGGTGTTGGTTCTCCACCAGCCGAGTCGGGGTCGCCGGGTGCAGTGTTGCAAGTCTCACGCTTCTTGCGGGGAGTTTGCAGGGGTCTTTAAAGCTGCTCCTTTGGATAAAGTTGCAGTCTTTTTGGAGCAGGTCCGCTGTCCTCGGGAGTTTCTTGTCGTCGTCGAAGCAGGGCAGTCCTCAGAGGATGCAGAGGTCGCTGGTCCCTTGGGAAGGCGTTGCTGGAGCAGAGTTCTTTGGAAGGCAGGAGACAGGCCGGTGAGTTTCTGGAGCCAAGGCAGTTGTTGTCTTCTGGTCTTCCTCTGCAGGGGTTTTCAGCTAGGCAGTCCTTCTTCTTGTTGTTGCAGGAATCTAAATCTTTAGGTTCAGGGGAGCCCTTAAATACTAAATTTAAGGGCGTGTTTAGGTCTGGGGGGTTAGTAGCCAATGGCTACTAGCCCTGAGGGTGAGTACACCCTCTTTGTGCCTCCTCCCAAGGGGAGGGGGTCACATCCCTAATCCTATTGGGGGAATCCTCCATCTGCAAGATGGAGGATTTCTAAAAGTTAGTCACCTCAGCTCAGGACACCTTAGGGGCTGTCCTGACTGGCCAGTGACTCCTCCTTGTTATTCTCATTATTTTCTCCGGCCTTGCTGCCAAATGTGGGGGCCGGGGCCGGAGGGGGCGGGCAACTCCACTAGCTGGAGTGTCCTGCGGTGCTGTGACAAAGGGGTGAGCCTTTGAGGCTCACCGCCAGGTGTTACAGCTCCTGCCTGGGGGAGGTGTTAGCATCTCCACCCAGTGCAGGCTTTGTTACTGGCCTCAGAGTGACAAAGGCACTCTCCCCATGGGGCCAGCAACATGTCTCTAGTGTGGCAGGCTGCTGGAACTAGTCAGCCTACACAGACAGTCGGTTAAGTTTCAGGGGGCACCTCTAAGGTGCCCTCTGGGGTGTATTTTGCAATAAAATGTACACTGGCATCAGTGTGCATTTATTGTGCTGAGAAGTTTGATACCAAACTTCCCAGTTTTCAGTGTAGCCATTATGTTGCTGTGGAGTTCGTGTTTGACAAACTCCCAGACCATATACTCTTATGGCTACCCTGCACTTACAATGTCTAAGGTTTTGTTTAGACACTGTAGGGGTACCATGCTCATGCACTGGTACCCTCACCTATGGTATAGTGCACCCTGCCTTAGGGCTGTAAGGCCTGCTAGAGGGGTGACTGACCTATACTTGCATAGGCAGTGAGAGGCTGGCATGGCACCCTGAGGGGAGTGCCATGTCGACTTACTCGTTTTGTTCTCACTAGCACACACAAGCTGGTAAGCAGTGTGTCTGTGCTGAGTGAGAGGTCTCCAGGGTGGCATAAGACATGCTGCAGCCCTTAGAGACCTTCCTTGGCATCAGGGCCCTTGGTACTAGAAGTACCAGTTACAAGGGACTTATCTGGATGCCAGGGTCTGCCAATTGTGGATACAAAAGTACAGGTTAGGGAAAGAACACTGGTGCTGGGGCCTGGTTAGCAGGCCTCAGCACACTTTCAATTGTAAACATAGCATCAGCAAAGGCAAAAAGTCAGGGGGCAACCATGCCAAGGAGGCATTTCCTTACACAACCCCCCCCCAAACGAAAGAGGATGAGACTAACTGTCACGACTCACGTGCTGCTTGCGCCTGGAATTTGCAGATCTGGTGGCGTGGATCTTCAATGTTCGACTTTGGCCCAAAAAGGGGCGACTCTTTCTGGTAGCCACGGTGCTGTAGGCAATGGAGACGCCAAGAACAGACCGTGCCCTTCAGAAAATAGCGCCAGAGGGAAAAAAACCCTTAGGAAAAGGGGAAAAACCTCCAAACAGGAAGATTCCTGGAAAAAACAAGAACAAACAAACAGGAATCCAAAAGGAGCAAAGGTCAGGAAACACAGAATGCTGAAATCCAGAACCAAAAGGGGAGGAAATCAGGAGCAAAGACACTAACTGAGCAGAAAGTGTTGCAGCGCAAGGAAATGAAGAAAACACAGCCCTTATATACCAAAAGACAGGAAGTGACCCACAGGAAGTAAAAGGACACCATATTAGACAGGGAGAGGTACATAGAACAAAACAGAATAGAAACCATAGAGAATAGGGAACAATGAATGCTGGGAAGAGAAAGGTAACCTGGGAAGGGAAGAAGACATAAAAAAAGTACAACAAAAAGACCCCAGAAAGAAGAAAAGAAAGAGGACAAGAAGGAAGAAAGAAGAACAGGTAAGGGGGGTCAGGAGACCCCAGCAAGGCGGTGGAAAACGATAGAGCGAGGCCCCATGCAATGCCTAGGGCCTCGAAAAGTGCATGAAAGGCTGGGGGCGCGCCGCGTTTTAGAAACGCGCTGTGCGGCCCCAGCCGAACGCCCGGCTTGTGCCGAACATTCGGCTCGCGCCGCACCACGCGGCGCGACAGTAGGTCCCCCTCCCGAAGGGCCAGGTTTGAGAGGAAATAAACGGTGAAAGCGTTGAATCAGGCGAGGAGCGTGAACAGAAGATGCATCTTCCCAAGAGCATTCACTGAGAGGATAACCCTTCCAATGAATCAGATACTGAAGGCGTTTGTGAAAAAGACGAGAGTCACAAATTTCCTGTACTTCATATTCAGGAACATCATCCACGAGTACAGGAGGTGGACAAGGAAACTGACGTGAGTAAGGGTCAGGCACATAAGGTTTAAGCTGAGAAACATGAAAGACCAGATGAATCTTCCATGTATGAGGTAAGTGAAGACGGACAGTGACAGGATTGACCAACTGAAGAATACGGAAAGGCCCATAGTAACGAGGTGTGAACTTATTTTGAGAAAGACGTGAGGGTAAGAATTTGGAGGAGAGCCAGACTTTATCTTGCGGATGATAGTCTGGATTGGTAGCACGTCTCTTGTCAGCAGCCTTCTTCATATATCTCTTGGTATGTAACAAATTAGATCGAATTAGTCTATGGATTTGGAGAAGGCGTTTGGAGAAATAGGTAATAGCGGGTAGAGGAGAGTTGGATTGTGGAGAAGTAGGAAAAGAGGTAGGATGAAAACCATATGAACAGAAAAAGGGAGTGACCTTGGAGGCACTATGGACTGAGTTATTGTAGGAAAATTCTGCTATAGAGAGGTAAGTGTTCCAGTTACTTTGGGTAGAATTGCAAAAGCATCGAAGATATTGCTCTAGTCCTTGGTTCAGACGCTCGGTCTGGCCGTTGGTCTGAGGATGGAATCCTGAAGACAGGGCTCTATTAATATTTAGTGTTTTACAAAAATGCCTCCAAAATCGGGAAATGTACTGAGGTCCTCTATCAGATATTATGGTATGTGGAAGTCCATGGAGACGGAAGATATGATCAATGAATATTTGACTTAGTTCTTGAGAAGTGGGTAGCCTTTTCAGGGCAGTGAAATGAGCCATCTTCGTGAAAGAATCCACCGTGACCATGATGACCCGGTTTCCTGCTGATGGTGGGAGTGAACACATAAAATCAGTAGAGATGGTATGCCATGGGGCCGGTGGAACAGGCAAAGGCTGTAGTAATCCTGCCGGTCGGGTATGGGGTATCTTGATTTGGGCACATATGGGACAGGCCTGAACGTATCTTTCCACATCCAGCTTCCAGGTAGGCCACCAGAAAAATCGTGAAAGAAGTTCTTGTGTGGCCTTGATGCCTCTATGACCAGATACAGGTGAATCATGGCACATTTGTAATGCCTTTTCTTGCACCTTGTTAGTGGGGAGGAATATCAGGTTTTGATAATAAAAATATCCTTGTTTCTTATGTATTAATGGTCTTAGATCTTCAATGTCGTGGTCCGATAGGTTGGCGTATTCCAGTTGTACTTCTTCCAGGAAAGACTGAGCCACTCCAATGATCTTACGGGGTTCCAGAAGATACTGAGATGAGGAAGGAGTACACTCTGGATATCGGCGAGACACAGCATCAGCCAGAATGTTTTGAGATCCAGGAATATATGTGATAAAAAAATCGTACTGACTGAAGAAAAAGGCCCAGCGGGCCTGACGACTATTCTGGCATACAAAATTTCGTAAACATTGTAGGTTACGGTGGTCTGTCCTCACCTCAAATGGTTCCTTGGAACCCATCAGAAACTGTCTCCACTCAAGGCAGGCTGTTTTCAGAGTCAATAATTCCCTTTCCAGTACAGAATAGTGTTGTTCAGCTGTGGAAAGGATATGAGACAAGTAGAAAACAGGATGTTCAAGACCATCATCCTCTTGTTGTTGGAGTAAGACAGCTCCGATGGCTCTCTCAGAAGCATCAGTAACGACTATAAATTGTTTGGTGGTATCTGGATGTCTCAAGATGGGGGCTTGGGGGAAGACTCTCTTTAATTCTTGAAAGGCTGCTTCAGCCGCCTCAGTCCAGACAAACCCTTTCTTTACATTTTCCTTTTTTAAGGTGTGAGTTATGTGGCTAGTCAGTCTGGCAAAGTCTAGAATGAATTGTCGATAGAAGTTTGCTAACCCTAGGAAACATTGTGTTTCTTTTATGGAAGAAGGAGAAGGCCACTCTAGGATAGCTTGTACCTTTTCTTGATCCATAGCTATGCCAGTGGGACTTAAATGATAGCCCAGATATTTGACTTCCGTCATGTCGAACTCACATTTTTCTGGTTTGCAAAATAGTTGATGAGCACGAAGTCTTTGAAGAACTTGTTTCACATGGGAAGAATGGAGTTCAGGATTTCTAGAATAAATAAGAATATCATCTAGGTAGATCACGACTGTCTGATTCAGAAGGTCTGAAAACACTGAGTCCATAAATCTCTGGAAGATTGTGGGGGCGTTAGTGAGGCCAAACGGCATAACCCTATATTCAAAATGGCCAAATGGAGTCCTGAAAGCTGTCTTCCATTCGTCGCCTTCTTTTATGCGTAAAAGGTGGTAAGCTCCTCGTAAATCTAATTTAGTAAAACGTTGAGCCCCTCTGATAGCTTCTAGTATGTCCCTGATGAGAGGCAAAGGATAACGATCTTTAATTGTTATTTTATTCAGACCTCGAAAATCCAGGCAAGGACGAAGATCCTTTGTCTTCTTGGGCACAAAAAAGAGAGGAGCCCCAGCCGGAGACGACGATGGAACAATAAGACCACTCTGTATATTTTCGTCCAGATACTCTTTTAGAACTTCTCTTTCGGGTTCCGTGAGAGAGTACATCCTCCCAAAAGGAACAATTGTGCCGGGTTCCAATGGAATAGCACAATCATATTCTCGATGTGGAGGTAGCACAGGTTTCGACGGTTTTCGGAAAACATCCTGAAACTCCAAATAGTGGTCTGGGACCCCTTGGACCGTATTAATGGACATACCAGTGGCACCTTCAGTATCTAAAGATCTTTTCGGAGACCAATACTTGTCGGAAGTAAAACAGTTCTCATGACAAAATTGCGAAGACAAAGAAACTGTCCGGGTTACCCAATTTATATACGGGTTATGTCTGATGAACCACGGAATTCCAAGAATGATGGTATGGTTGGGGGACGTGATAAGATCGAAGGAAATGTGTTCTTGATGGTTTCCCACCTGTAGACTTAACATCAGGGTAGTGGTGTCTACAGGACCCGAGGATATCAAGGATCCATCCACGGTGTGTACCTGTTCGGGTACTTCTTTTGCTTGTGTAGGAACTTGGTGAGCAGCAGCCCACGTCTTGTCCATGTATATACCACTAGAACCACAATCTAGTAATGCCATAGTCTTTTCTTGACGACCGTCAGGAAGTTGTAACAGGACAGGAAAAATTAACAAGGCGGTTGTATTGTCATTAAAGGAGCTGATGGAAGGTATAGCTGTAGATCCCGTCCCCTCCCTTCTTACAGAGGACGGGAGGTGGCGTTTCCCGAAGGCCTGGGCGGACGTACAGGACAGGTACAAAGCATGTGACCAGCAGAACCACAGTACAGGCACAACCCTCTCTTGCGTCTGTCTTCTCGTTCACTAGCAGAGAGCGGACCTCGGGTAGTATCCACCTGCATGGGTTCCCCTTCGATGTCTCTAGCAGGAGTGCGAGGTTCCTCGGAACGCTGTAGGCAAGCTCGTGAGCTACTTGGCTGGGAAAACCCTCTACTCCTTTTCTTTTCCGATCTCCGTTCCTGAAGACGATATTCGATGGACAGTGCTTGATCCATCAGGCCACGAAGCTCTTCTGCTCTGGTAGAATGTACTAGTTCATCCTTTATTTCTTCTTTGAGTCCTCTACGAAATAAAGTTACCAGAGTACGTTCCACCCAAGTGGTCTCTGCCGCCAGCTGACGAAAACGGGTTATATATTGCAGGACGTCTTGCGAGCCTTGTTGGATGTCACATAGGGCTTCTTCAGCAGAGGCTTCCAATCCAGGACGGCTAAACATCTGTTTGAAGCGACTCACAAAGGTGGAATAGTCCGACAATACCGGGTCGTTGGAGGACACCATCGGGGTTGCCCAGGCCAAGGCTGGACCGGATAAGGCACTGATAAGATAACCCACCTTGGTCCTGTCGTGGGAGAATTGGGTAGGTCGGAAGGCGAAGTACACTGTTAATGCATCCAGGAACTCGCGAAGCTTGGTTGGTTCACCAGAGAAACAAGGGGTGGAAGCGGAGATAGTTGGAACATCACCGGTGCGGAGAGCCAAAGCCTGTCGTAACGCAGCATTTTCATTGCGTAGTTGTTGCAATTCCTGAGCTTGTTGCTGAATCGTGGTCAAAAGAGATTGTTCCGGATCTGCAGCAGCCGCCACCGAGTCATCCATGGTGTTTGAGGACGTCGGAATGGTTGGGCGCTGCAATCTGTCACGACTCACGTGCTGCTTGCGCCTGGAATTTGCAGATCTGGTGGCGTGGATCTTCAATGTTCGACTTTGGCCCAAAAAGGGGCGACTCTTTCTGGTAGCCACGGTGCTGTAGGCAATGGAGACGCCAAGAACAGACCGTGCCCTTCAGAAAATAGCGCCAGAGGGGAAAAAACCCTTAGGAAAAGGGGAAAAACCTCCAAACAGGAAGATTCCTGGAAAAAACAAGAACAAACAAACAGGAATCCAAAAGGAGCAAAGGTCAGGAAACACAGAATGCTGAAATCCAGAACCAAAAGGTGAGGAAATCAGGAGCGAAGACACTAACTGAGCAGAAAGTGTTGCAGCGCAAGGAAATGAAGAAAACACAGCCCTTATATACCAAAAGACAGGAAGTGACCCACAGGAAGTAAAAGGACACCATATTAGACAGGGAGAGGTACATAGAACAAAACAGAATAGAAACCATAGAGAATAGGGAACAATGAATGCTGGGAAGAGAAAGGTAACCTGGGAAGGGAAGAAGACATAAAAAAAAGTACAACAAAAAGACCCCAGAAAGAAGAAAAGAAAGAGGACAAGAAGGAAGAAAGAAGAACAGGTAAGGGGGGTCAGGAGACCCCAGCAAGGCGGTGGAAAACGATAGAGCGAGGCCCCATGCAATGCCTAGGGCCTCGAAAAGTGCATGAAAGGCTGGGGGCGGGCCGCGTTTTAGAAACACGCTGTGCGGCCCCAGCCGAACGCCCGGCTTGTGCCGAACATTCGGCTCGCGCCGCACCACGCGGCGCGACACTAACCTTTCCCAAGAGAGTCTTAATTTTCTAAGTGGAAGAACCTGGAAAGGCCATCTGCATTGGCATGGGCAGTCCCAGGTCTGTGTTCCACTATAAAGTCCATTCCCTGTAGGGAGATGGACCACCTCAACAGTTTTGGGTTTTCACCTTTCATTTGCATCAGCCATTTGAGAGGTCTGTGGTCAGTTTGAACTAGGAAGTGAGTCCCAAAGAGGTATGGTCTCAGCTTCTTCAGGGACCAAACCACAGCAAAGGCCTCCCTCTCAATGGCACTCCAACGATGCTCCCTGGGGAGTAACCTCCTGCTAATGAAAGCAACAGGCTGGTCAAGGCCATCATCATTTGTTTGGGACAAAACTGCCCCTATCCCATGTTCAGAGGCATCTGTCTGCACAATGAACTGCTTAGAATAATCTGGAGCTTTTAGAACTGGTGCTGAGCACATTGCTTGTTTCAGGGTGTCAAAGGCCTGTTGGCATTCTACAGTCCAGTTCACTTTCTTGGGCATTTTCTTGGAGGTGAGTTCAGTGAGGGCTGTCACAATGGATCCATATCCCTTCACAAACCTCCTGTAATACCCAGTCAAGCCAAGGAATGCCCTGACTTGAGTCTGGGTTTTTGGAGCTACCCAGTCCAGAATAGTCTGGATCTTGGGTTGGAGTGGCTGAACTTGGCCTCCACCTACAAGGTGGCCCAAGTAAACCACAGTTCCCTGCCCTATCTGGCATTTGGATGCCTTGATAGAGAGGCCTGCAGATTGCAGAGCCTTCAAAACCTTCTTCAGGTGGACCAGGTGATCCTGCCAGGTGGAGCTAAAGACAGCAATATCATCAAGATAAGCTGTGCTAAAGGACTCCAAACCAGCAAGGACTTGATTCACCAACCTTTGGAAGGTGGCAGGGGCATTCTTTAAACCAAAGGGCATAACAGTAAACTGATAATGCCCATCAGGTGTGGAGAATGCTGTTTTCTCTTTTGCTCCAGGTGCCATTTTTATTTGCCAGTACCCTGCTGTCAAGTCAAAGGTACTTAAGAATTTGGCAGCACCTAATTTGTCTATGAGCTCATCAGCCCTAGGAATTGGGTGGGCGTCTGTCTTGGTGACAGAGTTGAGCCCTCTGTAGTCCACACAAAACCTCATCTCTTTCTTTCCATCTTTGGTGTGAGGTTTGGGGACTAAGACCACTGGGCTAGCCCAGGGGCTGTCAGAGCGCTCGATTACTCCCAATTCCAGCATCTTGTGGACTTCAACCTTGATGCTTTCCTTAACATGGTCAGACTGTCTAAAAATTTTGTTTTTGACAGGCATGCTGTCTCCTGTGTCCACATCATGGGTACACAGGTGTGTCTGACCAGGGGTTAGGGAGAAGAGTTCAGGAAACTGTTGTAGGACTCTCCTACAATCAGCTTGCTGTTGGCCAGAGAGGGTGTCTGAGTAGATCACTCCATCTACTGAGCAATCTTTTGGGTCTGATGACAGAAGATCAGGGAGAGGTTCACTCTCTGCCTCCTGATCCTCATCTGTTACCATCAACAGATTTACATCAGCCCTGTCATGGAAGAGCTTAAGGCGGTTCACATGGATCACCCTCTTGGGGCTCCTGCTTGTGCCCAGGTCCACCAGGTAGGTGACCTGACTCTTCCTTTCTAGCACTGGGTAAGGGCCACTCCATTTGTCCTGGAGTGCCCTGGGAGCCACAGGCTCCAGAACCCAGACTTTCTGCCCTGGTTGGAACTCAACCATTGCAGCCTTTTGGTCATACCAAAACTTCTGGAGCTGTTGGCTGGCCTCAAGGTTTTTGCTTGCCTTTTCCATGTACTCTGCCATTCTAGAGCGAAGGCCAAGTACATAGTCCACTATGTCCTGTTTAGGCTCATGAAGAGGTCTCTCCCAGCCTTCTTTAACAAGAGCAAGTGGTCCCCTTACAGGGTGACCAAACAGAAGTTCAAAGGGTGAGAATCCTACTCCCTTCTGTGGCACCTCTCTGTAAGCGAAAAGCAGACATGGCAAGAGGACATCCCATCTCCTTTTGAGCTTTTCTGGGAGCCCCATGATCATGCCTTTTAATGTCTTGTTGAATCTCTCAACTAAGCCATTAGTTTGTGGATGGTATGGTGTAGTGAATTTGTAAGTCACCCCACACTCATTCCACATGTGTTTTAGGTATGCTGACATGAAGTTGGTACCTCTGTCAGACACCACCTCCTTAGGGAAACCCGCTCTGGTAAAGATACCAATGAGGGCCTTGGCTACTGCAGGGGCAGTAGTCGACCTAAGGGGAATAGCTTCAGGATACCTAGTAGCATGATCCACTACTACTAGGATATACATATTTCCTGAGGCTGTGGGAGGTTCTAGTGGACCAACTAGGTCCACACCCACTCTTTCAAAGGGGACCCCCCACCACTGGAAGTGGAATGAGGGGGGCCTTTGGATGCCCACCTGTCTTACCACTGGCTTGACAGGTGGGGCAGGAGAGGCAAAACTCCTTAACCTTGTGGGACATATTGGGCCAGTAGAAGTGGTTGACTAACCTCTCCCACGTCTTGGTTTGTCCCAAATGCCCAGCAAGGGGAATATCATGGGCTAAGGTCAGAATAAACTCTCTGAACGACTGAGGCACTACCACTCTCCTAGTGGCACCAGGTTTGGGGTCTCTGGCCTCAGTGTACAGGAGTCCATCTTCCCAATAGACCCTATGTGTTCCATTTTTCTTGCCCTTGGACTCTTCAGCAGCTTGCTGCCTAAGGCCTTCAAGAGAGGGACAGGTTTCTTGTCCCTTACACAGCTCCTCCGTTGAGGGTCCCCCTGGGCCTAAGAGCTCAACCTGATAAGGTTCAAGCTCCAAAGGCTCAGTTCCCTCAGAGGGCAGAACTTCTTCCTGAGAAGAGAGGTTCTCTTTTTCTGACTGTGTTGCAGTTGGTTTCCCAACTGACTTTCCTTTTCTCTTGGCAGGCTGGGCCTTTCTTCCAGACTCCAGCTCTACTTTTTCACCCTGTGCCTTGCATTGTGCTCTTGTTTTTACACACACCAGTTCAGGGATACCCAGCATGGCTGCATGGGTTTTTAGTTCTACCTCAGCCCATGCTGAGGACTCCAGGTCATTTCCAAGCAGACAGTCTACTGGGATGTTTGAGGAGACCACCACCTGTTTCAGGCCATTGACCCCTCCCCATTCTAAAGTTACCATTGCCATGGGATGTGCTTTAGTCTGATTGTCAGCGTTGGTGACTGTATAGGTTTTTCCAGTCAGGTATTGGCCAGGGGAAACCAGTTTCTCTGTCACCATGGTGACACTGGCACCTGTATCCCTCAGGCCCTCTACACTTGTCCCATTAATAAAGAGCTGCTGCCTGTATTTTTGCATGTTAGGCGGCCAGGCAGCTAGTGTGGCTAAATCCACCCCACCCTCAGAGACTAGAGTAGCTTCAGTGTGGACCCTGATTTGCTCTGGGCACACTGTTGATCCCACTTGGAGACTAGCCATTCCAGTGTTACCTGGATTGGAGTTTGGAGTGGAACTTTTCTTGGGACAGGCCTTGTCTCCAGTTTGGTGTCCAGACTGACTACAGTTTCGACACCAGGCCTTTTTGGGATCAAAGTTTTTACCCTTGTACCCAGGATTGTTTTGTGAAGAGGCTCTGGGCCCACCCTCCTGTGCAGGTTTTTGGGGGCCTGTAGAAGACTCTTTACTATTTTTATTTTTGGCTGTCTCATCACCTTTCCCCTGGGGAGGTTTTGTGACCCCTTTCTTTTGGTCACCCCCTGTGGAAGTTTTGGACACCCTTGTCTTGACCCAATGGTCCGCCTTCTTTCCCAATTCTTGGGGAGAAATTGGTCCTAGGTCTACCAGATGCTGATGCAGTTTATCATTGAAACAATTACTTAACAGGTGTTCTTTCACAAATAAATTGTACAGCCCATCATAATTACTTACACCACTGCCTTGAATCCAACCATCTAGTGTTTTTACTGAGTAGTCTACAAAGTCAACCCAGGTCTGGCTCGAGGATTTTTGAGCCCCCCTGAATCTAATCCTATACTCCTCAGTGGAGAATCCAAAGCCCTCAATCAGGGTACCCTTCATGAGGTCATAAGATTCTGCATCTTTTCCAGAGAGTGTGAGGAGTCTATCCCTACACTTTCCTGTGAACATTTCCCAAAGGAGAGCACCCCAGTGAGATTTGTTCACTTTTCTGGTTACACAAGCCCTCTCAAAAGCTGTGAACCATTTGGTGATGTCATCACCATCTTCATATTTAGTTACAATCCCTTTGGGGATTTTCAACATGTCAGGAGAATCTCTGACCCTAGTTATGTTGCTGCCACCATTGATGGGTCCTAGGCCCATCTCTTGTCTTTCCCTTTCTATGGCTAGGATCTGTCTTTCCAAAGCCAATCTTTTGGCCATCCTGGCTAACTGGATGTCCTCTTCACTGGAGTTATCCTCAGTGATTTCAGAGTTGTTGGTCCCTCCTGTGAGGGAACCAGCATCTCTGACTATTATTTGTGGAGTCAGGGCTTGAGAAGCCCTGTTCTCCCTAAGTAGGACTGGAGGGGGGGAATTTCCCTCCAAGTCACTATCTTCATCCTCTGTGTTGCCATCCTCAGAGGGGTTGGCTTTTTCAAACTCTGCCAAAAGCTCCAGGAGCTGTACTTTGGTAGGTTTGGAGCCCATTGCTATTTTCTTTAGTTTACAGAGTGACCTTAGCTCTCTCATCTGTAGATGGAGGTAAGGTGTGGTGTCGAGTTCCACCACATTCACATCTGTGCTAGACATTATGCTTCTAAAAGTTGGAATACTTTTTAAGAATCTAAAACTAGTTCTAGGTTCTAAATTCAAACTTTTAACAAACTTTTAAACTCTAAAAGAAATGCTAAACAGGATCTAACACAAGGCCCTAGCAGGTCTTTTAAGAATTTAGAAAACTTTTCAAATTGCAAAAATCAATTTCTAATGACAATTTTGGAATTTGTCGTGTGATCAGGTATTGGCTGAGTAGTCCAGCAAATGCAAAGTCTTGTACCCCACCGCTGATCCACCAATGTAGGAAGTTGGCTCTGTATGTGCTATTTCAAAGTAAGGAATAGCATGCACAGAGTCCAAGGGTTCCCCTTAGAGGTAAAATAGTGGTAAAAAGAGATAATACTAATGCTCTATTTTGTGGTAGTGTGGTCGAGCAGTAGGCTTATCCAAGGAGTAGTGTTAAGCATTTGTTGTACATACACATAGACAATAAATGAGGTACACACACTCAGAGACAAATCCAGCCAATAGGTTTTGTTATAGAAAAATATATTTTCTTAGTTTATTTTAAGAACCACAGGTTCAAATTTAACATGTAATATCTTGTTTGAAAGGTATTGCAGGTAAGTACATTAGGAACTTTGAATCCTTTCAATTGCATGTATACTTTTCAAGTTATTCACAAATAGCTACTTTAAAAGTGGACACTTTTCACAGTTCCTGGGGGAGGTAAGTTTTTGTTAGTTTTACCAGGTAAGTAAGACACTTAAGGGGTCAGTTCTTGGTCCAAGGTAGCCCACCGTTGGGGGTTCCGAGCAACCCCAAAGTTACCACACCAGCAGCTCAGGGCCGGTCAGGTGCAGAGTTCAAAGTGGTGCCCAAAACGCATAGGCTTCAATGGAGAGAAGGGGATGCCCCGGTTCCGGTCTGCTGGCAGGTAAGTACCCGCGTCTTCGGAGGGCAGACCAGGGGGGTTTTGTAGGGCACCGGGGGGGGACACAAGCCCACACAGAAATTTCACCCTCAGCAGCGCGGGGGCGGCCGGGTGCAGTGTTAGAGCAAGCGTCGGGTTCGCAATGGAAGTCAATGAGAGATCAAGGGATCTCTTTAGCGCTGCAGGCAGGCAAGGGGGGGCTTCCTCGGGGAAACCTCCACTTGGGCAAGGGAGAGGGACTCCTGGGGGTCACTTCTGCAGTGAAAGTCCGGTCCTTCAGGTCCTGGGGGGTGCGGGTGCAGGGTCTTTTCCAGGCGTCGGGACTTAGGTTTCAGAGAGTCGCAGTCAGGGGAAGCCTCGGGATTCCCTCTGCAGGCGGCGCTGTGGGGGCTCAGGGGGGACAGGTTTTGGTACTCACAGTCGTAGAGTAGTCCGGGGGTCCTCCCTGAGGTGTTGGTTCTCCACCAGCCGAGTCGGGGTCGCCGGGTGCAGTGTTGCAAGTCTCACGCTTCTTGCGGGGAGTTTTGCAGGGGTCTTTAAAGCTGCTCCTTTGGATAAAGTTGCAGTCTTTTTGGAGCAGGTCCGCTGTCCTCGGGAGTTTCTTGTCGTCGTCGAAGCAGGGCAGTCCTCAGAGGATGCAGAGGTCGCTGGTCCCTTGGGAAGGCGTTGCTGGAGCAGAGTTCTTTGGAAGGCAGGAGACAGGCCGGTGAGTTTCTGGAGCCAAGGCAGTTGTTGTCTTCTGGTCTTCCTCTGCAGGGGTTTTCAGCTAGGCAGTCCTCCTTCTTGTTGTTGCAGGAATCTAAATCTTTAGGTTCAGGGGAGCCCTTAAATACTAAATTTAAGGGCGTGTTTAGGTCTGGGGGGTTAGTAGCCAATGGCTACTAGCCCTGAGGGTGAGTACACCCTCTTTGTGCCTCCTCCCAAGGGGAGGGGGTCACATCCCTAATCCTATTGGGGGTATCCTCCATCTGCAAGATGGAGGATTTCTAAAAGTTAGAGTCACCTCAGCACAGGACACCTTAGGGGCTGTCCTGACTGGCCAGTGACTCCTCCTTGTTATTCTCATTATTTTCTCCGGCCTTGCCGCCAAAAGTGGGGGCCGGGGCCGGAGGGGGCGGGCAACTCCACTAGCTGGAGTGTCCTGCGGTGCTGTGACAAAGGGGTGAGCCTTTGAGGCTCACCGCCAGGTGTTACAGCTCCTGCCTGGGGGAGGTGTTAGCATCTCCACCCAGTGCAGGCTTTGTTACTGGCCTCAGAGTGACAAAGGCACTCTCCCCATGGGGCCAGCAACATGTCTCTAGTGTGGCAGGCTGCTGGAACTAGTCAGCCTACACAGACAGTCGGTTAAGTTTCAGGGGGCACCTCTAAGGTGCCCTCTGGGGTGTATTTTGCAATAAAATGTACACTGGCATCAGTGTGCATTTATTGTGCTGAGAAGTTTGATACCAAACTTCCCAGTTTTCAGTGTAGCCATTATGGTGCTGTGGAGTTCGTGTTTGTAACTCCCAGACCATATACTCTTATGGCTACCCTGCACTTACAATGTCTAAGGTTTTGTTTAGACACTGTAGGGGTACCATGCTCATGCACTGGTACCCTCACCTATGGTATAGTGCACCCTGCCTTAGGGCTGTAAGGCCTGCTAGAGGGGTGACTGACCTATACTTGCATAGGCAGTGAGAGGCTGGCATGGCACCCTGAGGGGAGTGCCATGTCGACTTACTCGTTTTGTTCTCACTAGCACACACAAGCTGGTAAGCAGTGTGTCTGTGCTGAGTGAGAGGTCTCCAGGGTGGCATAAGACATGCTGCAGCCCTTAGAGACCTTCCTTGGCATCAGGGCCCTTGGTACTAGAAGTACCAGTTACAAGGGACTTATCTGGATGCCAGGGTCTGCCAATTGTGGATACAAAAGTACAGGTTAGGGAAAGAACACTGGTGCTGGGGCCTGGTTAGCAGGCCTCAGCACACTTTCAATTGTAAACATAGCATCAGCAAAGGCAAAAAGACAGGGGGCAACCATGCCAAGGAGGCATTTCCTTACACTCATTAAAACCTAAAGCGCCTTACTTAATAACACCAGGAAGAGCTTTTACTCAAGTTGTCTAAATCACTTAGATCATTGTGCCAAGAACCTTTTCCTTCTGTGAATTGAAGCACTTTATACCTGGGACCTGAAGCGTCTGAATTATCATGCCCAGAGCGCTTTACATCTGAGAACTGAAGCGCTTGGAATTACTGAGCCAAAAGAGCGCTTTTCATCTGTGAGCTGAAGCACCTTGAATTACGTGTGCACAAAGCGCGTTCTCTATGAACTGAAACGCTTTGAATCACTGAGCCAAAAGAGAGCTTTACATCCGTGAACATGAACACCATGAATTACATGTGCACAAAGGGTGTTATCTCTGTGAACTGAAACGCTTTGAATCACGGAGCCAAAAGAGCGCTTTACATCTGTGAACGGATTCACCATGAATTACATGTGCACAAAGAGCATTTTCTCTGTGAACTGAAACGCATTGAATCACTGAGCCAAAAGAGCACTTTACATCTGTGAACGGAAACACCATGAATTACATGTGCACAAAGCGCGTTACCTCTTGGAAGTAATAACTTCCTCCAAACTTGGATTCAGCAAGGCCTTACCACTACGAGTACGACCTACTTGTTTTTGGATGCACCAATGACTTTGGTTAGACAATACTCTGCCATTCAGAAACTCTGGACTTTTCCAGAGAAACCTCCACGAGGTCTGGCTGCATCGAAGTCTTCAAAATAGTGAGCAACGTGCTTGGGTGTGGCTGGGCTTTATAGGCCTGCCACACCCCAAGATGGCCGCTGCCTCTAAAAACATGGGAAATGTAGTCCCTTCATAGGATAGCACTGATAAGTGCATCTTGTCCACCAATGCCCTGAACCTGCAGCTATGTGAGCTTTACCACAGGGCAGACGACGCTGATGGCCATTCTTGGAACAAGCGGGGATGACCAGTGGTGCGCATAAAGCGCTGCAGATTTGCGCAGCGGAATTTCGGGTGAGACCTGGACCACGTCTGGCCTTATTCCTGACAGGTGGGTAGTAGCTCCTGCCATCACTGGACACTCCAATGTGAACTGTACTTGGTCCCCTTCTTTTCCAGGTCTCCCTTTACCAGGATCCACCTTTGGTATCTTGCTGTCTTGTGTTATCCTTTTCTGAAGTCCTTTTGGTGGGTTTGGGGAGAACCAGGTACTTACCTCTCTTCTCCTGGTCGCGGGAGGGAACTCTGGTACTTACCTTTTGGGGTTCCTAGTTCCTCCAGCTCCCCTCTACCGATACCACTTCCTTGGGTAGGAGCCCGACTTTTGCATTCCAGTTTCCTAATATATGGTTTGCCCCCCTCCCCAAGCCTTCAGTACTTACTATTGCTTTCACTGTTTTATCTCGACTTTTATGCTGATCCCGGACTTC
Organism: Pleurodeles waltl; assembly: GCF_031143425.1. NCBI lineage: Eukaryota > Metazoa > Chordata > Amphibia > Caudata > Salamandridae > Pleurodeles > Pleurodeles waltl. The sequence goes on from NC_090442.1 coordinate 456,195,004, forward strand.
TAATGTACATAAAATAGTGTGTTTCCTTATCCCCAGTCGGGGTACTGCCCATATCGTATTTTGGTGATTGTGTTACCATAATAATGTACCTTTATTTTTGTACCACTCAGTGGTTCTTTTATGTGTGTAAGTGCTGTGTGACTACAGTGGTATTGCATAAGCTTTGCATGTCTCCAAGATAATTCTTGGCTGCTCATCCACAGCTACCTCTAGAAAGCCTGGCTTCCTAGACACGGACTACACCTCACTAATAGGAGATATCTGGTTTAAGGTGATAACACCATAGGTGCTATCCACACATCAGGCCAGCTTCTTACAGGAACAAGTGAAGCAATTAAAAGAAAAAGGGCAAAGGCTTAATAAGTAAGCCTACTGCCACAACTCATGATAAGACTCCTGAAGACAATGTAAATTTCTTCAGGGTTTTCCTCTCCTCCTGTTCCATCGGTTCCTTACACCCCTGCACACAATCAGTTGACCTCAGCACCTCCAAAGGAGTCTCCCACACTCCTTCCATCCTGCAATCCTGAGGACCCTCGGTTCAGTACGGGTATGCAGGGTGCCACTCCAAAATCCCCAATGTATCCCAAAGGTAAGAATGTTTTTAAGTCACAAATGGCCCATGTCTTTAGTCACTGCTCACACTCGTAATCATGAGACACATGAATGGTATGGTCTCCCGGGTTCCACTATCGCGATTACCAAGTGCCAATGGTGTCCAAGTTAGGGTCCATGTTCCCCAGGGACCTTAGGAATTTAGTTAAGGAGTTTCCCAATAATAAAGAAGACCCCCAAAAGTTCCCAGAGGATCTAGTGACTATCTTTAGCTGTTTTGACCATCCTCGGGTAGACATAAATCAATTACTAACACAGGTTGTGCCCCCCAAAGTGTGCCAAAGACTCTGGACTGTGGCTACTAACCAGATAAGGTACCAGGCACTATAGAAGGCCTGCAAGATGTGCACACCAAAATAGTGGATCCAGTAACTAAAGTGTGTCTTTGCACGAAAGACTGTAGAAGGATAAATAACTGCAAATCAAATGCAAATGAATCACCAGCAGATAATTTAGATTGTAAGTTGTCAGTACAAAAGGAGAAAAAATAACTAAGGAGAGGCTGATAGTTCTGTATATGCAACACTTTCAGCTTAAAGGACAAGGAATGGGAGGCGCTGGGGAGAGAGTGCCAGCAAATGCGGGGTCAGAGGGGCTGATTTTATAGTGGCTGGGATGGGCCCTGAAGAATTAATTTCCTAACAGACCTAACCTTATGGAACTCATTGACATAGTACCTCAGTTTGTGCCAGACTAGCACAACTCACAACTTAGTCCTCTGCCTCCGAATACCAACTAGTACTAGGATAGCCTGACACAAGTAACTTTATGATTATACTAGTGGTCCCTGTTAAACAGGACGAACCCTATGTCTCATGGAAAATTAATGGGAAAGTGACCCAGGCACTGCCCATTATGCCTTGAAGGCTTCTGATTTCCCTACTTTGCCATTCAGTGATATCTCCAATAATGCAGTGGGGGTAGTCATCAATGTGGTTTCTAACCCAGTCTCCCAGCCATTCATCATTTCCCTAGGCCCTATCTCCGAGTGGCATGCCTCTCTCCCTAGCCCATTTTCTTCTTTAAACCTATTTATGAAAGATTTTTTTATAAAACAGGGTGCACCATCCATTTTTCCCCAGACGGTAATTTTTCAATGTGCCCATCAAGAACAAATTGCTGTTATGGCTTCATTGTCCCACCGTAATTGCCTACCCCTCATTGCAGCCCCATATCCAGGCAGGCGAGCAGCATGATTGCCTCGCTGTAAAAGCGAACCCGGTGATGCCTCACAGCGATCTCAAAGACATCCCAGTAAACAATCCCGACCTGGTGCTTTATGTGAAAATCTCTTGGTTACACATTGACCACAGTTCTCTGGTAGCTGGGTACACTGCCTTCTTTCAGCAGAAAGTCGTAGAGAAAGCCATTTGCCCACTGTCAACTCTGCTCAGGTGCCTGAACGTAACACTCTCACCAGAGTTTATATTTTGCCAAATTTATATATATATCTCAGGTACCACCTACACTGATTTGTTATGCTTTCAGAGCTGTACATGACTACAGACAAATATGAAAGCAACTGTGCTTCCTCACTATCAGCAGGAGTACATTACTTTTAGATGGCCTTCAACCCCCTCCGACATTGCTGTCAGAGTGTAGTGCGCACAAGTCTGTACATAATGAGTTTACTCGAGGAGGGGCCCTAACCAGTTCAGGAGCAACAGCTGCAGCTCTTTAACTCCCCACTTCTCCATTACTTCTTCTCCATCACCACTGCGAATCCTCAATGGCATCCTTAGAAGTGTTGCTAAGCTGCAAGAGCACACCAGAAGGGGAGAAGGAGCAGTGGAGTCATGAGGAATGTAGGTTATATTCAAAATACCTTTGACTTTCCCAACATGGCTGCTTGGTAGCGCCAACGGTTCTACTCTTCCCAACATGGCTGCTTGGTAGCACCAACGGTTCTACTCCCATACGTTGCTAACTTTTACCCTGGAATGGTGCATCTCAGCAAGGGAGCTGGCTGCTGCTGTAAAACACAGACAGCCCATTCATAATCAAGGAGCTCATTTATAAATAAACAAGTAGACTTCATTAACATGCATAAATGTTGCAATAAGGAATATGTGCTAAAAGGCACCCCTCATTTTGGCATTGTACTAGCGCAGGCTAATGAGACTCCTCGGTCTTGTCACCTGTACCCCTATCTGCATTAGATATACACTTGGCTGATATCATTGGGCCTGATTTAGATCTTGGAACCGGTCCCGCTGTCAATTTTCCATCAGATTTCTCACCAACCGACTTGGAGATATGCCCGCTCTATTTAGATGTTGGAAGGTTCTTAGACGAAAGTCCGTCGACAAACAACCGTCACTGCCAGGACTGTACACCAGCCTGAACCGCACCATAGGCAAAACCGGCTGCCGGCGGGACTTCAGCTAGTTTTACTGGCGGACCAATGCCTTCCCGCCGACTTAACTGTAGCGGCTAAAGATCTACACCTCAGTTGGCAGACTGGAAGGAATATAGGCTTGAAACTTACTTTTTTAATTTTTTTTCTCTCAGTTGTTGCCACCATGAAACCGATTGTACAAGTCCTACCTTTGCTGCTGCTACTGGACCAAGACCAAAATCAACCCTGTCGTCACCAGAACAAAAGGTAACTGACTGTTTCACCTGTTATCCTTGGAATTGTCGGTGGGCATTAGCACTGGACTCGTGCATGTTTTGAAAAATACTTGCAAGCAATAGTACAATGATGTGCAATGCATACGTGTTTAAAGTGGCAATTGGAACAACTTGAAAACCACACCTTCATATATCAATAACACTCACCCATCTAGTACCTTTCATGCCAATGGACACCTACACAAAAAGTCACATCAATCTCTAAATTGAAATGTGTGTAATCAGGGTTAAAGGTGTGTAAAGATGTCTGTAATCATTTTCCCTACCATATCATATACATAAATAGTAAACATCATTGTAACTACATAAAGTTAATATAGTGTAGTAGTTTCACTACACAATGCAATAAGTGGGTTTATACAGAATGTACAACCAATGTTACTTCTAAACTGCAAACATTTCAGAGATGTATGAAGGTCACATGTCCCCTTGGTTTGCAAACTTTCCCTTAAACATTAGATGTAATTTAACTCTAAAGTGGCATTTTCCCTGTGCAATGCATATGTGTATATCATTATCACATTGTGTTAAAAAAAAAAAACACATGCATTCTGAAGTCACAAAAATAGAAACATTTATAATTTTGCTGTAACTGTCCAGTAACACGATGAGTGCCTGCACAAAATTAACATGTCCATCACAAATGTACAAGACTAATGTGTGAACTATATAAATATGCCAAAAATAAACCTGTGCTTGTCACTGTCAGAAAGGAGAATAAGTGCAAGTTATACACATCTGCATAAACAACATTATCAGCAAACAATTACTAATCTAAAATTAATACCAGGACAAAGGTATTGAAAATGAATTACATTTTAATGTAACAATGAGATACTTCTCTCTATAAAGTGAAAATCAAAAAAGAATCAACTGTCCAAAGAGTCCCGGAGTGGACTTGTGGGCTTCAGACCCTGAACGTGCTTCCTAATTGCACTGTCAAGTACAACCTCCTCAGGAAGGGGCCTCTATTGGGCACAGAGCAGATCTTACTTGGGAGGGGGATTTGGGTTTTGGGGGGGTGGTCTTGGTTTTGGGAGGGGTGGGTTTGGGAGGGGTGGTTTGGGATGTGGAAGGGTCAAGGCCAGGGTAAAAAAAAAATCTTCTTTGGGAAAATGGGTAGGATGATTGGCAGGCAGCTGGGTTTGGAAGGTAGAAGGAGTGGCAGCAGGTGATGTGCGTGAGTCTGTTGAGGGTGCAGTTGCCTCTGGGTTTGGTGTATGTGATGTATGTTTGGATGAGTGTTTTTTCAGAGTGTATGTTGTTCCGTTGAGAGTGGACATTAGTATCCAGTGGGTGTTGTGTCTAATGTATGTGTATGTGTGCTGTAGAGGCACTGGGTGTGTGGCTGTGATGCTTCCAGGTGTGGTGGTGCATGTGGGTGTGATAGTGGTTGTGTATGTGGGTCTGCTGGTGGTGGTGGTGGTGGCTGTGGTGATGGGTGTGGTGTCTGCAGGTGTGCTGGTGGTGCATGTGGGTGTGGTGGTGGTGGCTTTGCATATGGGTGTGGTGGTGTGTGTGTGGTGTCTATGGGCATGCTTGTGTTAGTGGTTGTGGGTGTGGTGTCTGTAAGTTGTTTGTATGTTTGTGTGTGTCTGCATTTTTTTGCTGTTTGTGTTTATGTGTTGTAGTGCTGCTTGTGTGTGTTGGAGTGGGTGCATGGAAAGGAGTGAGTATGTTTTGTACAGGCCTGGGAATAGGAAATTGGGATGGTGAAGGGGTGTGAGTTGGGACATGAGATTGGGATGGTTGGGTGGCTGAGGTCAGTGAGGAGGCTAGACCTTGGAATGACCTCTTAGGCCAGACACAGCTTACCTGGAAGGCATTTACAGTGCTAACATTTGTTGCATCTGGCAACTATACCTCTGGATGGTATTCAGGAGTGTAGTCTGGCCTACAGAGATGTTCCGTATGAGGTCAATAGCCTTCTCGCTCACTGCAGCCGGCGGGGTAGGGGCAGGGTGGGGGGTGTCTACAGTGAAGGACCTCTTTTAGGGGGTGAGTTTGGACAACTGGGGGGGCACGAGGGAGGGTGGATATGGTTCTCTGGGTGGTGGACAAGGACGCAGGTGGTAAAGTTGCAGTAGGTTCTGCCACCACTAGGGACTGGCCTCCAGAGTAGTTCTCCCAAGATGACGAGGTAGAGCTCATGACTTCTGTGCCAATCCCCTCACCCTCTGTGCATCTGTGTTCCTCAGTGTCATTGATCTCAGCACCCAAACTACAGTGGCCAGGTGCTTTCCCACTACGTGGCCAATGTCTTCTCTGCCTACTCCATATGATGCTGAAATGACAGACACAGCAGTTTTAATTTATCTGTGTAAATAGAACTGATCAAAATACATTTTGCATGTTTTCATGTTTCACCTGCTTCAAGGCTCTCAAACTTTGGTTCTTTCTTATGTTTATCTCATGCAGATAGGGAACATTTTCGGAAACCATTTGTTCACAGTTTTGTAATTATCTATGTTAGTTCCCATATCATGTATGACCTTGACTCTCATATCCATTTTCATTTCTCTGCAAGAACTGTGTGACACATCTGAATGGGTGGACTTAGTTGTTTAGAATAGTGAACTTATGCCACCAAAAAGGATATAAACCAAAAATACATTTGTACAGTATGTTTACAAGGACTGAAATCAGCATTATTTGCAATCACAAAAAGTAAACACGAATCAATGAGTGTCAACAAATCTTGCAAAGTTGTACCAATATTTGTGCCCATTGTGAAAATTGGGAACACTTACTTCAAGTACCTAATGTATATTTCAAATGTAAAAGGGATTTTATGGACTCTGTACTTAAGTAGCTTATCAATGTATAACACAATATGTAGATGCCTATGCTGTTGACGAAATAGAGAATAATATTTTCTGGTGGATTGGCAAATGATTCATGTAGCATAAGTAAATATTTACGCCTTGATACATTTCTAATCCACTTCAGAACAGAAACATATTGCTAGTTATTTGAAGTTTTACCCGTGTGTAATTGCTTCACAAAATATTGTGGCTTTTAATTTAGGCAAATTTTGCTACAACATCACAGTAAATATTACATACACTTATTCATATCTAATTGTTTTGTCAGAGATTCACATGCAATTCACAATATGCTGCAGGATACATCTTGAAACATTTATACGTTTACAAAATGAGTCATGATTGGGTGTGATATAGAGTTTTCCAGGTGGGATATCCCAACATATATATGATGCAACCTTCCATTTGCAAAAGTCCCCTTAAGTATCACATTTTTCTCCATCATTGATTTATCATCTGGACATTAAAAAAAATAGACATTGTAAAATAGTTTATGGTATGTAACACACCAAAGTGTACACATTCCGGTCTGTGTTGTGACAAATATTGTATGCCTAGCACAATTATTTTTCACAAAACCAACTGGCTTGCATGCACATTTGTGAAGGAGTAAGACATCATGCATATCTGTCACTGTTAACATGAATTAAATAGTATTTTTGTTTGAAAACACATCTGGGATATGTTATAAACAAAAATGTAGCCATTTAACCTGATGTCACTAGTCATTTTGGCTCAATCTTTTTTGTATATAAAAGCACCTTACCAATGTGAAGTTTGGAACCTCCACTGTATCATAATAGCATTTTATGCTGTGTCACTTATAATAGAGCTAACTTAACATTACTCACAATAGTGAAGGAGCATCACACCTGACACAATAAAGACCAGTGACCTGTTTGGTACTACTGTCCCTTATTACATCAAACTACCTGATGTATATTTTTTGTCTAGGCAGGCAATCCTTTGGTAGTGAACACAAATCAGGTGGTGTCTTTTCCCAACAACTAATCTACAAAACACATCATCATACACCTTAGGCAAAACACACACCTTCAAGAACTCTTGTTCTGCATTGAACATTTGTCAACCTTAATGTTGATCACAAAATTAACTGCTGTAACAAAATATAGTTATTTAAAATGTTGAACTCATCCCAGAACTTACCCCCTTCAATCAATCAGTTTTTATAAAGTGCTGTTACTCACCCGTGAGGGTCTCAAGGTGCTGGAGGGATCTGTCTGAGGGGCTTTGTCTGAGTGCAGGGGAGATTGTTCCAGCTCTTTGCTGCAATGTAGGTGAAGGAACGTCCTTCAGTGGTGGTTTTGCAGATGCCAGGGGTGGTGGCCTTGGCCCTTTGGTAGCTGAGTGGAGGGATCTGGCGGGGTGTGGAAGGAGACGCAGTGATTCAGGTAGGCTGGTCCTGTGTTGTATAAGGCCTTGTATGTGTGGGTGAGTAGCTTGAAGGTGATTCACTTCTTGACCGGTAGCCAGTCGAGGGTGCTCAGGCATTGGGAGATGTGTTCTTGGCATGGGAGGTCCAGAATGAGTCTGGTGGCGGCTTTCTGGATGAGTTGTAGTTTTTTGTTGTTTCTAGTTGAGGTGCCGGCATAGAGGGTGTTGCCGTAGTCGAGCTTGCTAGTGACTAAGGCGTGGGTGACTGTCCTGCGACAGTCTGCTGGGATCCATCTGAAGATCTTCCAATGTTTGCAAAGTGTGTGCCAGTCGGAGGAGGTGACTGAGTTTACCTGGCGGGTCATGGATAGGGAGGAGTCGAGGATGATGCCTAGGTTGCCAGCGTGCTCAGTCGGTGCAGGTCGGGCCCTGAGGGATGTGGGCCACCAGGAGTCGTCCGAAGCTGAGGTGGCATTTCCGAAGATGATGAGCTCAGTCTTGTGGGAGTTGAGCTTGAGGCAGCTTTCTCTCATCCAGGTGGTGATGGCTTCCATTCCTGGGTGGAAGTTCCTTTTGGCAGTGTCCGGGTCTCGGGTGAGGGAAATGATTAGTTGTGTGTCATCGGCATATGACACAATCTTCATACCGTGGCTTCTGATGATGGCTGCAAGAGAGGCCATGTATATGTTGAACAGTGTGGGGCTCAGGGAGGATCCTTGGGGGACTCTTGTGGGTCTGGATGTGTAGGTTGGGAGTCTGACCCTCTTCATCCTCCCAGAGAGGAAGGAGTGGATCCATTCCAGGGCTCTTCCGCAGATTCGTATGTCGTGGAGTCGGGTACGCATGGTGCTATGGGAAACTGTGTCGAAAGCTGCTGAGAGGTCGAGGAGTATGAGCGCTGTGGTGTGGCCATGGTCTAGGAGTAATCGTATGTCATCGTTGGCTGCCAGGAGGGCTGTCTCCACGCTGTGGTTGCTGCAGAAGTCAGACTGGGAGCAGTCCAGGGAGTTGTTGGCCTCGATGAAATTCCAAGGTTGTACGCTGATTGCTTTCTCCAGTACTTTGGCGGGGTAGGGTAGCAGCGACATGGTCCGGAAACTGTTTAGTTCTGATGGGTCAGCCGAAGGTTTCTTCAGGAGAGGGCTTATTTCGGCATGTTTCCCTTCCTCAGAAAGGTGTCAGTGTGGATGGAGCAGTCGATTGTGTTCCGGAGCTCGGGGGCGATAGATGCGCTGGCTCTGATGTAGATGTGGTGCGGGCAGAGGTCCGTGGGGGCTCCGGAGTTGGTGCTGTTCATGATGCTGACTGTTTCCTTGGTGGAGAGCGTGGACCAGCCATGGATGGTCTGGATGGGTTCAGGGGGGGGGGGGGGAGGGGGAGGGTGGTCGGGTCAGTCACAGGTTCCGGTGCCAGGATTTTCCGCGATTAATCTGTCATATATGTCCTGGATCTTGCGGTGGAAAAAGGTGGCGAGTTTGTCACAGAGGTCCTGTGACGTGGGGATGCTGGTGGCTTTGGAGGTGGGGGGGGGGATCTGTGAACTCGTTGATGACTGGGAAGAGTTACTTAGAGTTGTGTGCAGGGCAGTTGATGCACTCCCGGAGTTCATCCTTCCTAGTGTTCTTGATTTTTTGGTGGTGGGCGATGGTAGCGGCTGTGAATGAGGCAAGGTTTTCGCTGGTTTGGCTGTTCCTCCATTTTTTCTCTACATGTCTGCAGGTACTCTTTGATTCTTTGAGTTCGATGGTGAACCAGTGGACTTTCTTAGGTACGTGTTTGGCCTATGTCAGCCGGAGGGCGGCTAGAGGGTTGGCGCATTCGGTGATCAATGCACTGAGATTGTGCGCTGCTGTGTTTGCGTCATCGGATAGAGGGATTTGCGAGCGAGGAGGTTAGTTGCTCGTTGGGGATTTTGTTTCATTTCCTGTGGGGGACCCTAGGGGTGCGGCTGCTGGGTGCGGTGATTGTGAAATATATGCAGCAGTGGTCGGTCCAGTCTGGGGTGGAGATGGTGTCGATGGTGATCCAGTTGCTTGAGGTGAAGATGGGGCCCAGTGTGTGTCCTGAGATGTGTGTGGGTGTGCAGACCAGCTGTCTGAGGCCGATGGTGTCGAGGTTGTTAAGTAGAGCGGTGGTGTTTTGATCGGAGCGGTCCTCGAGGTGGAAATTCAGGTTGCCGAGGAGGAGGTAGTCGTCTGACCCCTGGGCCTGTGGGCTAGCGATGTCTACAATGTCGTCTATGAAAGCTGGGCAGGGGTTGGGTGGCCTGTACACCAGAATGCGCAGATGGAGGAGTTGTGGTTGGAGTGGACCAGGAAGTGAAGGTGTTCCATGGTGGTGCATTGTTCTTCTGGGACAGCCTCGACACATAGTGAGGACTTGTGTACAATGGCGAGTCCTCCACCCGGCTGATGCCGGCCTTGATGCTGCTGTTGGACTCTTAACTGCCCATCAAGGTCCAGATAGACCACACCAAGTATGCAGACCATTGGGGAGGGGGGGGGGGGTGGGGTGTGGGGGAGTCAGGGGGCGGCCCACGCACTTGCCACATTGGAAGGACTGACTGAGCTGGAATTTTGCTGACTTTCTGTAAAAATGAGCCAATTGTTTATGGTCCTTTTTAAGACATGTTGGCCAGGTCCTATATTAGAGTTAAGGATCTGTAGTCCTGATTTAATCAGGATATTCGCTCTTGTTCTAGGAAGAAAGCAAACAAAGTATTGTGGAGTCAGATAACTGAGTCTCTGCTGGCTATAAATTGCAGCAAACCTGTTGGCTCAAGCTACTTACGTGGCTGGTAGTGAAGCAGCATGATTAATCCATTAGATGCCTGCTGCCTACCTCATTCTATTTATAGACGAAGAAGGCAGTCGTACATAACATGCACAAGATTAGCCTCTGCTGCCATCTAGTGGCCAATAAAATAGATTGTTCCTCTATTAAATAAAGAAAGGGCTGGTTTTGTAATGGCTATTCTTTTACTAGTCTATGTTAAACAAAATAAGAGTTCTTTTATTTGGGCCAAAGAAGACAGTGAGGGCAAAAGTGAAATAAAATTATGTAGTGATAGATCATAACCCTCTATGTAAATTCAGGTTTCATTCTATACTGGACCATTTTAATGAGTGTCTCTTTCGGTTTTCTCTGTATTTAATACCAACTGTGATTTCATCAAGGCTGTTACAATCTCGAGTGATGGTCCTTAATAATTTGTGACAGCTAATAGTTAACCTATGGTGAAGTTAATTATTAAAAATATTTTTAACTAAAGGACCTCTTATAAAAGGTCCCATCATGTAATAGACGTGGACATATAATTTGTTTACAGTGTATCTAGGTATTACCTATCAAATAACACTAAACAAACAGAGCCCTTTAGTTTGGCAATGCAGCCCTTATTGAAATGTTGCACTAAGTTGGACTAAAAGTTTGTTAGATCCCTCTATAAGAGGTGTTTATATGTTCATATTATATGAATTTGTACACATAATAAAGTCAAAAGCAGTGGTAAGTATAACCATAACACAGACAAAGCGCTTCTCACAAGCCAAGGTGATGAGGTCCATGATCCTGTTATGTAGCAGAAGCTTGTCTCCAATCCTCCAATGTGTTCAATCCTTGTGAAATCGTGTTACACTTGCCCATCCAACAGAGCTCCCTGTTGGACAGAAGAGTGTCAATGCCACCTCCTTTTGGTCCCATCCTGAAATGTTCAATCCCTTGCCATTTTATGTCATCATTGTTATGCTGTAGGCTCTGGTAATTTTCCACAAGAGGTGCTCCAATGGTACCACATTTGATGTTGGATAATTCTACATTTCACTTTTTGTGTGGTTTTTCCTACATACAACAGTTGGCATGGACACCATATTGCATAATCAACATCTTTCATACTAAAATTAGTGAACATATTAAATTATTCACAATGTTATCATGAATGAAGTCATTAGTGTTGAAACTAAACTTACAAGCCACACACTTCCCACACTTATAGTGGTGTCCAACCACTGTCGGAAAACCCCACAAACCGTTTAGAGTGGTTTTAGGTGGTTCTGGTAAATTAGCTCTCACTAAGGCATCCCTCATGTTCCTCCCTCTCTTGAATGAGAATAGCTGTAGCCCTTTATTGGCTCGATGATCGTCTAACAAACCACAATGTCGTTCAATGACTTTTCTTATTTCTTTGCTGGCGGTGTTAAAAGTGGTCACACAAACTAATCTGTCCATATTTTCTTTGATTTGGTTGCAATAAAAATTCACTATGATTATACCATGCTCTTTTTTTTTTTAGGCTCTTTTTAGCAGTCTTTTGCGGTACCCTCATTCTACAAGCCTATTCATGAGTATTCCTGATTCCCTAAAGTAATCAGCTTTCTTGGTACAATTTCTGCAAATGCATAAAAACTGACCATATAGTAGATTATCTTTTAAACTTCGAGGAAGATTGCTGTTGTAATGTAACAAGGTGTTACTTCCTGTGGGTTTCCTATAAATGGACACATAAATCTCATCATCCTCAGTCCCCACCCTCAAATCCAGAAAAAGGATACTTGTTTTGCTGTAATAAACTGTAAATTTAATATCTGCAGATCTCATATTTAGCCATGCATGGAAGGACCATAGTTCAGAGAATGTGCCCCTCCAAATCAAAAAAACGTCATCTATATAATGTGACCATTTTCTTATCTGTTCTCCAAACAGATTACCAGGAGAAAAGATATGTTGTGCTTCAAAGTCAGTGATATAGAGATTAGCTAGGTCTGGTGCAAAGCTTGTTCGCATTGCTACTCCCTTGATTTGTAAATAAAAATCATTCTCAAATTGAAAATAATTCTTGGTCATTGCAATTCTCATCTTTTCAACTATGAACCTGGCGAGTACCTGTATGAGTTGCGTACAGGATCTTAGTATTTCCTCTACCACTCGTAGTGCTTCTGTCTGTGGGATACTGGTATATAGGGAATTAATGTCCATGGTAACTAGTAAGTTTGTTGATTCATTAAATGTCATACCTTCAAAGTCTGTTATGAATTGCATACTGTCTCTAATATAAGATCTGGCTTTAGGCTCAAATGGTTTTAGTGTAATGAATCCTATTTTGTTTTAATGGGATACAGGAGTTAGCATAGCCTTTGGGTTGCAGGCTCGTGCCACTGTCACCGAGTGACTTTTACCCTACTTAGCTTGCTCTGTTTTAGCACATTTATTTAATTAAATCTTTTAGGATGACTGCCTTGTTTTTCAGTTAGGTCCATGTTTTAGATTGCGTTATCAGTGCCACTGCGCTAAGGCGTCAATATCAAGCAACAAAGATAAACAAACTGTAGGTGTTCACTTGAGGTACTTTCTCTCTTCACGCTTTCGAGGGAATTATTTATATAAATTACCGTCCCAAGCATGCTTTGTTATCTATTGTTTGGGAACAGACCTACGCCAGGGGTCCAAGCAGATCTGTATAAATACTCGTCACTTTAACAGATAGTCAGAGGTATTCCGACCAGATGCCATCGCTGCTATCGATGCTGCACATCACCTTGACGCTGACCCAATCTTCGTGTCCTTACGGAGTCTGAGCTAGAAACCTCATTCCAAGGTAACAAGGGTTGGGGCTCTTCTCATGTACATAGCATTGGCAGATTAGGTTTAACATACCTAGCTCTCTTTTAGGTTAGAGGTAAGGCCTATCATGCTAGGGTATTAGGATATATTTCACATTTCATGTCATTACATGTTATTGCAAGATGGTGGGGGTCTTTGTATTAAGGACTCTTGTCTTTACCATTCCGTTTCTTGCACTGTTCATTATCCTAACCATTGCAGCCCATGCAATGTATAGCAGATTGCAGTTTTGCTAAATAAAACCTGTTGAAACTTTACTGCATCTTCTTCTTTGCCTGTGTTTGATTGAGACATTGAGTTTATGTGAGAAAGGGGTAATCTCTGTTTAACCACAACACTTCCTGAGATGTCACACTCTTGAGTCCATGCAGAAAGGCTGCCACACATCACATTTTACTATTTGGGTTTCTGGTGAGGTGCTGCTTGTGAGCGGGGAGGGTTGGGACAACAGTTGCGATTTGTTGTAGGACTGGCATAGTCGCCTACAAACATAGGTACTGTCATTCTTAAACCAGTAGTCTTGCTTAGAGCAAGAGTCCAAATACGACATTAGAAAAAAAGAAGAAAAAAAAAATAATTCTACGTATTGGCATAATTATTCCAAGACGGAGCTGCATGAAGATACAATAGGGAAGCCCAGAGGGTTGTCTAATCTTTTATGTACCTTGGGTAAGGTATATATTACTGGCATCCTCGGATGTTCCCTGCTGAGGAATAAATATGCATTCTCGCTGATAAAACCTTGGTCTAGCCCTTGCTTTATAAGTTCAGCTATTTCCTTTTTAAGAGTACCAGTGGGATCTTCTTTTATTTTCTTATAACACCTCACATCCTTTAATTGGTTAAGGATCTCTTGTCTGCAGTCAGAAATATCTTGAACCACTATACCCCAACCTTTGTCTGCTGCTTTTATTACAATCTCTGTATTGTTTTTGAGATTTTTTTATGGCCATGCTCTCATTATAAGTGAGATTGTATTTGATGTATCTTCTTTGTTTGCTTAAACTGTCAATATCATTCAGAACCATTTTTTCAAAGGACAGGACCTTGCTTGGCATCATGTGGGAGGGTGGTGTAAATGTAGAAGGTAATCTTAATTCTGTTATATCAAGATTGGTACCCTGGGTGTTTCCTATAAAAAAAAGTGGTTCAATCTTATCTTCCTAAAGAACCACTGCATTTCAAGTTTGACTTTAAAAACAATTGGGGCGTACTATAAGTACAAATGAAAGTCCCTTGCTAAGTACAGATATTGCATCAGGGTCAATCTAAGTCTTGATAGATTGAATATCAGAGCCATATTAGTATTGGTAGAGACAGAGGGGTCAGAGGTAGCTTTAGTTTGTAGTGTCATGAGAGAGGAGGTATCATCTGATATGGGTACAGTAAGGTTAGACTGACCTACCAGGAGTATTGTTGCCGGCTTATCTGTCATTCCCTGTGTAACTCCTAATGATGAGCACGACCCCTGTCCCTGCCTTGGCCTCTGCCCCTCCGTCCCCTCTCTCTGGGGGGCACCCCTCTCCTTGGCCCCTTCCTAAAAAAAAACAGTGGGGTCCGTTGGGCCTCCTAGTCCTCCTTGGTTCTCTCCTGTGCTGGGATCAGGTAATTTACTGTCTGAGCTATCCGAGGCCGAAGTGTCTGAAAAAGTGGCATATTTCTTGTAACCCCTGTGTCCCTTATTTACATATTTGCCTGTGTCATCCTGTTTATAATCGTCCTCATCTATTTATGGGTATATCAATTTGTTATCGTACTTGGCCAGATCTTTTGCTAACTTATCCAGTTTTTTCTGTTGAGTAATATATGTAAATTCAGCAGAGGTATTTTTGAGGGCTTCTGATGCCTCCTTGCAATTTGTCAGTGCAGTGTCAATCAGAATTTCCTTTGTGAGTTCCTATATCTCTTTTTCTAATTTAGTTATACGTTTCAAGGCAGTAGCGATACCCAACACCATCGTGTGTGTTGTCCTGTGAACACTGATTGGTATAAACATATAGGCCCTCATTACAACCCTGGCCGTCGGTGATAAAGTGGCGGTAATACTGCCAACAGGCTGGTGGTAATTATCGCCAAATTATGGCCACGGCGGTGAGAACTCAGATAGACAGCCACTTTACCACACCGACCCCCAGGGCGGAAACAACAGCCACCACGGCGGTAGCCACCTACAGCCAGGCGGAAGGCAATGTTCCGCTCACCGTATTAAGACAACCCAATCCGCCACCTTTTCAGGGGCGGTATCAACGACATCAAAAGCCTGGCAGAAACACTGCACAGAAGGGAAAGGACTCACCATTTAGACATAGGGAACAAATACGCCACCATGGAGCCCGAGCTGCAGATCTTTCCAATGATCTTCTACGTCCTGCTCCATCACGAACACCAATGATGGCGAAGACGACCACGGTGAGTACAGCCGCCAAGCACACAGGGGGGGGGGAGAGAGGGTGAAACAAACACGCAACACACCCCCCTCCCCTCACCCTCGAAACCATACACACAATCAGATACAATAATAAAACATATTTACCCTATACCCCTTAATAATAATGCAAGGACTACAGGAATAGATGAAAGTGAGTGTAATAATATAAATCTAGTAGAAATACAAAAATACAATCTAATGGTATATACCTATGTATATTTCAAGGGGCACAGCCCAGTCCTCAATGCGCGTGGGCCACAGGGCCATATCACAAAGTCCAAAGCCCAACTTGTCTCCTGCAGTAACACGGAGAGAACACTGCAGGGTCATCATTATTATGAAAATAGGCAGGCACCTCAGGGGGAAGAGGACGGGGGGCACCTCAGCCGACAAATGGAACAACACCACTGGTCCTGGAGGTGGCAACCTACCCTGTGCTTGGTCCTGGGGAGTGCAAGGCCACAGTCTCTCAAGTGGGTGCCATACCCACTGGTTCTGGAGGGGCATCGTGCCATGTGCTTTAGATCCTTGTGAAGATGGGGTGACTGGGTGCCAAACCCACTGGATCTGGAGGGGGCATTGTGCCCTGTACTTTAGATCCTTGTGAAGATGGGTTGACTGGGTGCCATACCCACTGGTTCTGGAGGGGGCATCGTGCCCTGTACTTCTGATTCTGGTGAGGGTGGGGTGAGTGGGTGGGTGCCTTACCCACTGGTTCTGGAGGGGGAATCGTGCTCTGTGCTTCAGATCCTGGGGAGTGAAAGGTCACAGTCTGTCAGCTGGGTGTCATTCCCACAGGATTAGCAGGGGGCAGGCCGCACGATAGCCCATAGAGGCAGGACTACAGACCATCCGCCAGCTGTGACGGCTGCTCAGTGGTGGTGGTGCTGATGCTGCTGGTTCTGGAGGGGGAATTGTGCCCTGTGCTTCAGATCCTGGGGAGTGCAAGGTCACAGACTCTCAGCTGGGTGTCATTCCCACAGGATTAGCAGGGGACAGGCCGCACAACAGCCCATAGAGGCAGGACTACAGACCGTCTGCCAGCTCTGACGGCTGCTCAGTGGTGGTGGTGCTGATGCTGATGCTGATGCTGCTGCTGCTGGTGGTGGTGATGGTGATGGTGATGGTGATGGTGGGTAGGCTCCAGCCCATCGCCTGCAGCCTCGGGCGGCTGCCCACTGGTGGTGGTGCTGCTACTGGTAGTGGTGGGGGGAGGCTCCAGCCCATCCACTGCAGCCTTGGACGGCTGCCTTCTGGTGGTGGTGGTGGTGGTAGTGCGGCTGCTGGTAGCGGTGGGGGGGGGAGGCTCCAGCACATCCCCTGCAGCCTCGGATGGCTGCACAACCATGGTTCGTGGTGTGGGCTCCAACTGAGTCCCTGCACCAGGCCCCTTGTCCTTCCTGCCTGCTGGTGCAGGCCCCGTGCCCTTTCTGGCAGCAGCTGGGGCAGGCACACTTTCTGTGAGGCTGGCTGGTGCCCTGGATCTTTTTCGACCATGAGTGAGTGTGGAGACAACTGGGGCCGTGGACTGGGTGGCTGAGGTGCTTGCTTGGGTTATTGCCACCCTGGCCAGATGTGAAGGATGGGGGGGGGGGGGAGGGCTAGGGAAGAGGTCAATGGTGGAGACGAAAAGCTTCTTAGGGACATTGGGTGGGGAATAGGGAGAAGGTTTGGGAGTGGAGGAAGAGGGAGTGGTTGTAGGAGGTGTCTGTCTGCTGTGTTTGGGTGCAGGTACAATGGCTGGATGCTGTTGTGAGGTTGATGGCTGTTGGGTTTCTGAGTGCTTGCGTTTGTGTACCGGGGGGGGTGTGCAGATATAGTGGGAGAGGACACGGGGGACGTGTGCATGGCTGTTGTAGTGGTGTCTGCAGGTAAGGTGTGTGTTCTGCTGTGTGTGGTGCTGATGCTGGTAGTGGATGATGGTGTAGTGCATGCAGGTGTGAGTGTGTACGCAACTGAGAGGGAGGTGGAGGAGGAGGGAGGGACACAGTGGAGGCAGTGGATGTTGGCATGTCTGCATCTGGATGGAGTTTGTGTGAGTGCCTGTGGGATGATGTGTGGTGCTTGTGTTTGCCTGTGCCACTCGTGTGTGTTGTCCTGTGTGCATGCATGTCTGCCTGGGTGCTTAGGATAGGTTGGGATTGAGGAGAATGGGACTGGGAAGAGGAAGTTGGAGGGGGGAAGCAGGGACAATGGCTGCCATCAGAGAGGAGGCCAGAGCCTGGATTGATCTCTGTTGGGCCGCCAAGCCAGTGTGAATGCCCTCCAGAAATGCATTTGCCTGTTGCATTTGGGCTGCCAGCCCCTTGATGGCATTCACAATGGTTGACTGCCCTACAGACATGGATCTCAGTAGGTCAATAGCCTCCTCACTCGGGGCAGCAGGGCTCACTGCGGCAGGGCCTGGGGTGCCTGGGGCGAAGGAGATGCCCACCCTCATAGGTGAGCGGGCAAGGGCAACTCTAGGAGGGGCTGCTGGGAGGGCGGCGCTGGTTAGGGGGTGGCGGCTGTACCTGTAGCTGGGGTCGGCACAGAAGTGTCCGCCACCACCAGGGAGCTCCCATCAGAGGAGTTATCTGTGTCCGAACTGTCTCCTCCAGTCTCCGCCGTGGTGCTCCCCTCGCCCTCCGTCCCACTGGTGCCCACAGCGTCGGTGGACTCCGCCTCCTAGGTCCTGTGGGATGCCGCTCACTCTGTCGCCGGTGCCTCTGCTTCTCTGCCAGATGATGGTAATGCACATAAGGACAGGGTGACAAAGCAAAAAGGGGGAGGGAGGGAGAGACAAGGATACACTTGATCAATGGCTGCACCAACACCACCGTTGGCGTACACAGCACACTCACACACAGGGTACAGGCCTACGAACTATGCAATGCACTACCAGTAATAATGCTAGCCACCAGGGCATGGGCATGGACACATACCACCAACTGCAGCACAACTGGGATCCACACAGCCCTGCTCAGTAGTGGATGCCTACAAGCTAGGTAGCAGGATTATCACTTCTGAACCCTGCCTAACATGGGACCTATTCTGCAAATGTCAGGCCTGGCCTAAGGGCACCCCCCTGACACACATCCCCCACCTGGGTACCCCCCATCATGCGTAAGTGGTAATGATGGGAACTGTACTCACCCTCTTGTGGCTGCTGCAATGCCCTTATGCACCCATCCAGCTCCAGATAGGCCACCACCAGTATGCGGGCCATCAGGGGGTTCAGGGTTCGACAGGCACCCCTTCCTCGTTGGGAGGCTATCGCCAGCTGGGCCTCTGCCGTCTTCCGTGCCCAGCGTCTCAGGTCCTTCCACTGTTTCCGACAGTGGGTGCTCCGCCTGCCATAGACCCCCAGGGTCCGCACGTCCTTCGCGATGGCACGCCATATACCCTCTTTTACAATACAAAAAGCAAAGGTTGTAAATGCCACACGCTCGCACATCCAATCAGGTGACTGCACAATATTCTGGGAAAGAGTCCTATGTGACTGATGTTGATGTAGTGGGTGCCAACCCGGTCTGACACCCAACCACCAAGGGTGTCCAGAATTACTGACTGAGGCAGTCAGTAATGACAATTGTTGATGAATACCAGGGCACACCACAGAGCAGTCCTGCGTAGTAAAATCCAAGTGGTAGGCCAATCAAAGTTGAAGGCCACGAGGTAGATGATAAGTAGATAAGTTTATTTATAACATGAAAGAATAGTTCCAGTACACAGCAAACAGCTGACATGTGTTTCATCTCATAGACTTTATCAAGGCGTTGTTTGTCTCCGTTTTCTTCCCATATGTGCCTCCTGGGAGTCCACCTCAAGAAGGACGCAAATAGTCGCAGCTCAAATCGACAAGTGGCCTGCTCTGTGGTGTGCCCTGGTATTCATCAACATATACCCTTCTTTTGATGGCCGCTGACCTGCAGAGAAATACACTCAGGGAAAGGTATTAGTCAGACCGTCCTGCCAGTTACACTCATGGCCCACCATACCCCTTCACATCGCCATTTGCACACACACAGGGCCCAGCACACAACCTGTCCGTCACCCAGGGGCCATCCACCACCCCCCTACACGAGGCCTTCACACACACCACTACATGCATTCATGCCCCATGCATCATGCTCACAGTGTACTTACCTGTTGGTCTGGAGGCCCATACAGCAGTCGGTACTGGGGTAGGACCCCATCCACCAGTCGCTCCAACTCTGCCGAGGTGAAGCCAGGGGCCCTTTCCCCAGTCACACGCGCCATGGTAGGTTCCAGACCCAGGTCACAGCAGCACATGCAGTGTAGGTCCTCTCCTGTTGAAGGTCAGGAAGCAAGTGAGGGATCAGGTAGAAAATGGCGGTCACGTCCGCTGCGGTGCATACCGTCACCGCCGGCATACATCACCATTGGTCACTGTACCCCATAGGGGCCAATATTGTCCAATGAGGAGTTGCACAGCAGTTCCCGACTGCCTCCCGCAACAGTGCACAACGTCAGCCGAATTACCTAACTTCCACCTGTCCCTCCACACAGGACATGCGGACACCATTTCGGGGGGGTGACAGGCCCTGGATTATAACTGCGTCACAGTACACAATTGGACATATTGGACAATTGCCACATATACATTAAAAATGGACATCATGCATTGTACTGTTGAGGCTGCGATGTACAGTTTGTGGCTCACTCTTTTTCCCCATAGATTGCTACCGCTGCGGATGAATAGGAGATGGATACATACCCCCGTGTACAGACCCCTGGTGGACTTGGCTACAATGGAGGACAAGCACATCCTCCTCACCTATATACTTGAGAGGGCCACAATCACACAGCTGTGTGCCCAATTGGAGCCTGACCTGATATATGATATCCGACACCCCACTGGGATCCCTCCTCTTGTGCAAGTGCTATCAGTGCTCCATTTCTTGGCAACAGGTTCTTTCCAAATGACAGTGGGCTTGGCAGCAGGAATGTCACAGCCAATGTTCTCAATAGTGCTGACCAGAGTGTTGTCTCCCCTGATTAAACACATGTGCAGCTACATTGTTTTTGCCCAGGTGGAGGATTTGGCCACTGTGAAGGCTGACTTCTATGCAATAGGGCATATCCCCAACATTATTGGGGCAATTAATGGAACACATATTGCATTTGTCCCCCCCCCCGGCAAAATGAACAGGTGTTCAGAAATCAAAAACTTCACTCCATGAATGTCCAGATGGTGGGCCTGGCGGACCAGTACATCGTCCATGTCAATGCTAGGTATCCTGGTTTGGTGCAGGATGCCTTTATCCTGAGGAATAGCAGCATCCCAAATGTGATGGCCCAACTACAGAGGCACCGGGTGAGGGCAATCGGTGAGTCCTGGTTCCCACCGAGTGGATGTTAGTGTATGGGTATGGTGTGGGCCACATAGGATAGTGTGTGGCTAAATGTTGTCCCTCAATATTTGCAGGTGACTCTAGTTACCCCAACCTATCAAGGCTACTGACCCCTGTGAGGAATCCCAGGACAAGAGCAAAGGAACGTTACAATGAGGCACATTGGCGAACAAGAAGGGTTATTGAACGTACCTTTGGCCTCCTGAAGGCCAGGTTTCGGTGCCCCAATCTAACAGGTGGATCCCTGTGTAACTCACCCAAGAAGGTCTGCCAGATAATCGTGGCATGCTGCATGTTGCACAACCTTGCCTTGAGACACCATGTGCCTTTTCTGCAGGAGGAGGAGGCTGGAGATGGCCGTGTGGCAGCAGTGGACCCTGTGAACAGTGAGGATGAGGAGGCAGAGGATGAGGATGAGGACAATAGAACTGCAGTGATTCGACAATACTTCCAATGACACACAGGTAAGATACTGTTGCTTCACATTTCATTTACATTTTTTTGTTTCACTTTGTCACTGGCAGGCTGTTATTTCCTACTTCTATGCCCACTCACTGTACCCTTTGGCAACTCTTTTTGCAGATGTTGGTGCCCCACTATCGCTCGTGGTGTGATCACTGCAGCCAACTACAGGTCTATCCTATGTGAACATTACTGTACAGTTGAATTGCATTTGTTGAACCTGGTTAAACTAATACATACTTAAATCATTTGACATACTCCATACTTGTATTTGTTCAAAGGGTATTTATTGAAGCGATAAGGAGGAGTGGGGCAAGGGATGGGGTGATGATCGAGGAAAGTCCAGGGTAGAGCTCCAGTCTATTTGTAGCACAGGTGCATTGTCCATGGGGACTTAGGAAGGGGAGCAATGGCAGTTCAAGGTGGACAGGTGGACAGGGTGACCGAGTGGGACACAAGGGTGACAATCGGGAGAGTCTCATTTCCTGGCAGAGGTCTTGGCAATAGTCTCTGGTTTCTGCCTGGATCACAGGGAACGTTTGCGGGGTGGTTCTCCTTCTGCAGGGGGAGAGGTGCTGTTGGCCTGTTGGCCCTGTGGCGGGGCCTCCTGTCTACTAGCGGCAGCAGAGGTGGAAGGCAGTTGAGATGTCTGGCTAGTGGCAGGGGCCGCTGTTGTGAAGACATCCTCCCTCATAGTGTTGGCCATGTCTGCCAGCACCCCTGCTATGGAGACCAGGGTGGTGTTAATAGCCTGCAAGTCCTCCCTGATCCTCTGGTACTGTCCCTCCTGCAGCCACCTGTTCTCCTGCGCATTGGCCAGGATCTGGCCCAGCGTATACAGGGAATGTTGGTATGCTCCCAGGATCTCTGCAAGTCCCTCCTGGAGAGTCGGTTCCCTGGGCCTGCCCTCCCCCTGGCGCACTGCAGTCCTCCCAGTGTCCCTGTTGTCCTGTGCCTCTGTCCCCTGAACCATGTGCCCACTGACCTCAGGTCCCTGATTGTCTTGGGTATGAGGTGTGCCCTGGGGTCCCTGTAGTGGTGGACATACTGCTGATTGACGTGTCCTGGGGATAGAGGTATGGGTACGCTGGGTGGGTGCTGTGGTGGTGTTTCCTGAGGGGGGAGGCTCTGTGGTGGTGTGTGGCTGTGCCTGGGTAACCGACTGTCTGGCAGTCCCTGATGGGCCAGGTTGGTCATCCGAATCCAGGCGACCAGAGTCACTGTCATGACTGTGGGACTCTTCTCTGGGGGGACTGAATAGTCCTGGCACCTCTTCTTCACTGACATTGGCTGGAATACCTGTGGGGATGTAAATGCAGTGTTATTGTTTCTGTGTGTGACATATTGTGCATCGGTGGGTTGCCCTCTTTGGTTGTATTCGCCCGGGCAGCTTTCACTTGTGTGAGATGGTATGTGATTTTCTCTAATGTGCATGCTTCAATGATAGGTGTCCATGTAGGGCTGTTAGTGATGTCCATGCATTGGTGGCGCATGCAGGGCTTGGCATCGGGATGAGTGATATGTGATGGTGGGGTTCATGGGAAGTGGTTGAGTGATGGGAGTGAGGGTATGTGATGGCATGCAGGTGGGGGGTTGATAGTAGTAGAGAGTTGACTTACCAGAGTCCAGTCCTCCTCCTACTCCTGCCAGGCCCTCAGGATTCATGATTGCCAAGACTTGCTCCTCCCATGCTGTTAGTTGTGGGAGAGGAGGTGGGGGTCCACCGCCAGTCCTCTGTACAGCGAGTTGCTGCCTTGCTGCAATGCAACGTACCTTCCTCTGCAGGTCGTTCCACCTCTTCCAGATGTCATCCCTTGTTCTGGGGTGCTGTCCCATGGCGTTGACCCTGTTCACGATCCTCTGCCATAGCTCTATCTTCCTAGCAATGGATATCTGCTGCACCTGTGCTCCAAATAGCTGCGGCTCTACCCAGATGATATCCTCCACCATGACCCTTAACAACTCCTCTGAGAATCGGGGTGTCTTTGTGGTGCCATGGGTGTTGTGTGAATAGTGTGGGTGAGGGTGTGTAGGGTGATGTGTGATGTAAGGTGCGGGTGGTGTATAGGTGATGGTGGTGTGTGGCTCTGGTCTTGTCTGTGGTCATGGTGTCTGTCTTGTGCCAATGGTTTATATTCGTAAAGGGTTGTGAGTACTGCGGGTGTGTGTGTTATAGTGGTGTGGGTGTGGTGTGTGTATGGGTGTCAGGTGTGTGTGGTTTGAATTGTCCAATGTGGTGCTGTTTTGTTTGTGTGGTTGTATTTTGAGAGCGGCGGTATGTACGGCCAATGGTTTACCGCCACTGAATGTCCACCGTCGTGATTCGTGGGTCATAATGTGATGGGTGTAGTTCTGTAGGCGTAATGGTGTGGGTTTTGATACCGCCAGTTTATCACTGACCTTTGGTGTGGCGGGCTTGTGTCTGTAACTGAATAGTGACAGATTGGTGTGTGTGTGTTATAATATGGTGAATGGATATCTGCCACAGCTGCGGTATGTTGGCGGCAGTCACCGTGGCGGTAAGTGGGATTTACCGCCAATGTCATAATGAGGGCCATAATATGTTCTACTGTTGAATTAATCGATGCTAACCAGAAGGAGGGCAAAGTACTGATACATGCTTTCTGTATTGTATTTTAGGTGCTTCCTATTTCAATATTCTGCCCTGATGATGACCCGCCTGAATTAATTTCATTTTTTGGGGGTTGAAATGTCGACATTGAATTTGAAAATGTGGACTGGCTTTTGAAAAATTCAGCAGGCTCACAGCAGCTATTGTTATAGGTGCTTTTCTGAGACCTCCCGCTTTTAACCACTGTTTGGTTTTAGTTTTCTTGTAAATAGCACTTATACTAACGCATAATCCGCTTACTCTGCGCCGTTATACAGGAGCACCTTGATTACTTTACTTTAAAATGTGGAATTTAAGTTTCCAATAAATGTGATATGTTATTCACAAACTTCACCAGTATAGAAAGTTCTTTATGGTACCTTCTACCCTGTTGGGCAGAAAACCCACTTAGACACTAGTGAGACTATAAAAATAAAAAAAAGGTGGGAAGGGCACATCCTTACATAGGGCCATGCACCAATCCAAAAGGGATCACTACAGTCTTTCTGTCCCCACACCACCACAGGAGGTAGATTGGGTGGTCTGCCCCAATAAGTCACCCTCCAGTGGGGCAGAAAGCCCACTAGAAGCCAAGGATTTATTTACCAGAAATAAACTAAACAGAAGAGTGAGGGAAGCCCACCCTAGTATAGGGACATGCCTCCATCCCAAAAGTGAAAAAAGTCTTTCAGCACATCTGGGGAGCAGAAAGAGTTGTCCCAAATGGGTGTTTGCCTATAATCTGACACTGAGGGGGTGGGAGGGTAGAAACTATACTAGACACCCAGGATTTTCAATCTGGGCATAACAGAGGGGTAGGGTGTCCCACCCTTGCATTGGGACATACCATGACCCTAAAAGGGGCAACCCAAAATTTCTGCTCCTCTGGGCAGAAAAGGGGCTTGTCCCAATGTTCCCTGCAGGTGGAGCAGTAAGTCTACTGGATGTCACCATTTTTTTCAAAAATAAAAGGGTGGGGTTTGGAACATCCTGCCATGAGGACCCACCCCTTACAATTCAACAGTCTTTCTGCTCCCCTGAGGACTAAAGTATTCCTCTTCCTATGGCATAATATTTATTTATTTATTTATTGTGTGGTTACTTAAAACCATCACAAATAGGTCAGGATCATAAAAAAGACAATCAGCAGCATTGCAGCTTTAAGACAACACGAATGATAATATGCTATTGTTCCTTATTGCAAGAAGGTAGCAATACTGCATTGACAGGTTAAATCAGAAAGAAGTCTTACATTAGGTGACTGCAGCAGCAAATGTAAAAGAATGGTTAAAATTGCAAAGACTCTCGACAGCATTCTTAAATAATAATAAAAGGATCGATGCAATGAGTGAAAATTAACGGTTGAAAGGCAGAACACAAAATGTTCATACTTAAGGGACATTTCGCTAAAGTACATCGTGCAAGACCTGTCATGTTTCCGGGCGGGTCTGTCAGGACTCTGAGCGGAGCACCCCTTGAGGTCACAGAATATCTCCCTATGGAGGTAGTGTACCGAACCAGAAAAGCAGCTAAAGGCATATACTGGGAAGGGACAGCTATGGTAAGGCACAGAAACAGGATAGTGAAGGCAGAGCAACCTTAGTGTGAACAAACAGGGAATGAATCAGTAATGGACAACCACACTGGGGTTACCACTAAAGTTGTACACAGGTGAGGATCAGAACTTCCCACAGCAACAGGGAACGTCAATGCCTCTGTGCATATTACCCTTACCGATAGTCACCCCGCAAGCCCCATTGAAACGAGGCAGCAAAAGTGATTCTGTCTCTGGACACTTAGGGCACAAACAAGGATTGTACTTACATACACAAGACAAGCCATTGTGGGTCCAGCTAGAAACACAGTGGCAATTCCTGGAAAACAGCAATAGCACACTGTCACAGTTAGGCACTTAAGACTACATATAACACTAGGAGCCAACCCCAGTACAAAGGAAAAACACTTATACACAGGTGAGGACTGATAGTACACTTACCAGACACAATAACCCAAGAGGAAACAGAAACAAAAGGGACAAACTAGAAGGCAAAGCAGGAACAGGCTCAGGCTGAAGCAAAGCAGGAACAGGACAGGGAACAGGCTCTGACTGAAGCAAGCAGGAACAGGACTGGGAAACAGAGAGCAGGTTCAGGCTGAGGAAAAGCAGGAACAGTACTAGAAAACAATCCAACGAGAGATCTGGTACACAAAGGAAACAAACTCCAATGCATGACGAGGAGCTTCAGGAAATGGCAGCTTATAAACAGTTCCAGGCAGCAGCAAGCCCAGGGCGGCGTCACATGGCTTGGCTGCACAAAAGTGATCACGTGTGTGCAGTTTCAGTCTCTCACAAATCCTGGAGGAGATAATCCAGTACAAAGGAACAACAGGACTATTCCCATAGGAAACAATGGACAGCACATTACAGGTCTTACCGACTACTAGCCAGTGCATTATGGGACCTGAAGTCCATGGAAGCAAATGTAGGTCTTCAATAGCATACCATATTGAACAGGGAAGCAAACAGGAGTCAGAAAGGGACTCCGGGTGAGTGTTAATGGTGATTCCAAAGCTACAGATAGTCCATTTACAGCGCCCCCTAGAGATGGAATGACAGAGTCATATCAAGACCATCCGTCCCCTGGCCAAAAGGTCAGTTAAAGTCACTGTTGTGCCTAAAAGTTCAGTCATGCTACTGCAGTGTACGGATCTGGTCCCAATATTGTTAAAAGGGTTTGACCTCATAAATACAAACCAACTTATGCAGAAGCTCGAAGGCTGTAAATTTGCAGGAAATCACTGCAGTGCAGCATGCATCATCATGTCAATTAACATTGTGTTGGTACAGCCGGAGACACCAAAGCCTAGCACCCATGGAGAGAATATGCAACAAATGGTCTTATGTTTGTCCCTAATCCGGCACTGTCGTCCAACGTGGACAGGCATCTTGCAGGCTCCGACCAGCAATGGCCATGAATTTGCCAATCTAAGCCAGATCTTTTACAGTCGCTGCTCTCTGATGAAAAGATTAAAACCATGGCCACTTTACATGTTCTTATACCCTGTTGAAGTAGAACAGGCCTTAGATAAATCCTCCACTGTGTGAGCAGTGCAGGACAACAACATATGATGTGGATGCAGATTCTGGAAAGGTTGCACATAAACAACAATTTTCAATATCCTTAAGAATTTTCTTCCAATGTGTCCTGTATTCGTTTATGGGCATAGTTAGTAACCAAGTCATTAGTAAGTTCCTTAGCGCTTGTCTCCCCAAGGCAACTTTCATATATTGTTCTAAATGTGCAGCTTCATATGATTGAACTAGGCCCTCTATTCCGTGGATACCTTTGATTTTGCTAATGTCCAGTTCCCTTGAGATTCTTTTGCTTTGTACTTTCAACATCCTCTTTAGTGCTTCTATTAACAAATGTGTGTTATTTATAGCCTCTAG
Organism: Pleurodeles waltl; assembly: GCF_031143425.1. Taxonomy (NCBI): domain Eukaryota; kingdom Metazoa; phylum Chordata; class Amphibia; order Caudata; family Salamandridae; genus Pleurodeles; species Pleurodeles waltl. The sequence continues at coordinate 456,222,401 of NC_090442.1, forward strand.
GTGCAAATTAAATGTGGATTAAGCAGTGGCTCAATGTCTTGACCAACTGTATTTTTTTATCTTCAAAGATAATATTTAGCGTAGATCTCAGTGAATCTGGAGCAGCCCTGAACACCTGATGGTAATACTAATTATATTTTTTTGCAGGAGATTCCAATTTTTTCAAGCCCGAATTCTAGGCGAATCAGTGTACCCTGCTTCCCTTTGGGGATGCCAAAGATTTTTCTATATGTCAACATATGGTAGCGTTCTAGTGTCTCTGTAAGCATACCGGGAAAAGCCACGTACCAGTATGTTATAGTTGGTAAAATCTTGCCCTGTGTCACTCTTAAAATTCCCTCCCCAAAGGGCTGTGTAAGCTATGATGAATTTAAAAAATGCATAGGATGTCTTTGCTGCTTTTCCTGTTTGTGCTTCGGCATGCTAGGTGGACGTCCCACAGTCCAACAACCAGACCCTGAGATAATTGTATTTGCCAATTGTGCTTTTCCTAAGTGGGCCCAGTTGCCATTGTAACTGTCTTTTTTTCTTAGTCTTTTGCCCAAACACCAGAACCTTAGATTTTTTTAGTATTTGCCTGTAAGGCGCTCTTGGTGTACGCATGAAGTATGCCCAGCGCTCTTGTCATACAAGTCTGAGCCAATAAAACCAAATCATCTGCATATTGCTTTATGGAAAGATTACGATGTACTAATTTAGACAGAAACGTATGGCCCTTCAGCAGTTCCATCCTTAAATCAGCAGTGCATAGGTTGGTAAGAGTCAGAGTGATGACACATCTCTGCGTAAGTCACTTATTGGTATGAATTTTCCCCAGTGGCATGACTATGTGAGATCCTAATCCGCACTCATGTGTCAGTATACAGAGCTTCAATTGCTGCTAGGAGTTGCTTCGGGATTCCCCACCAAGTAGGTTTAGCCCAAAGAATGTTCTGATCAATTCCATCTTATGAGGGACTATAGTCAATAAAACAAGCATAGAGAGGGGGCATATTCACTTCGGCTGCCTTTTTCCCCAGGTAAGAAAGGGCAATCACATTATCAATGGTTGATGAATTTGGCCTGAATTCAGGCTGGTAGTATGGGATATTATTCTCATTGATCCAAGCCTCGAGTTCACAAAGTAGCACCTTCACAAATGCCTTTCCATTGGCATCAAGCAGGGCAATTAACTTGTAATTTTCATGCGAGGTGCAGTCCCCCTTTTTGTGAATAGGAAACAGGATAGAGACCTTCCATGTTTCCACAATAGTTGCTGACAGGATGCATTAATTGATGAAGCTAAGCAAATGATGTTCCCAGAATGCTTGCTCTCCCTTACAAATGATCCCTGGCAGACCACTAGGATCTGGCGCCCCATCTGCCCTAATGCTCTTAGGATGCTTGATATCTCTTTTTCTGAGCTGTATATTGAGTTCCCTTCCAAGTCGCCAAGATCTTTAATAAGAGAGCTTTTGTGGTTACTTTCTTTATCTCAGCATCAGTATATAAAGTTGTTACAAGGGCACAACACCTGTCTACTAAAACATCATTGTCCTTCACCAATGATTAACTTGCTAAATGGTTAATGTAATTCCAGAATTCCCTTGACTTACATGGTACTAACAGAGTATAAATGCATAGTCATTCCATCTCTATTTGTTTTTGTTTTATCTGCCAAACCAATTTTTTATGAGATTTCCTTGAGCTGTTTACATTCTTTTCAATGTAGGGATTCTTTCATGCCCTGTGATGGGCCTCAGCTAAGCAACATTTTCTTTTGCTCTCCTGGAAGTCTTTATTTCCGGTAAATGTGGAGCACTGGTTTCCTGTACTTATTGTTGGTTGTTTTCTATACTTATTTCTTGATAAGACCTGGTGTAGCTTCATTATTATTATCTCCCATTGTTTCTGATACGTAATTTAATTATATCCTGAAGATGAAAGAGTAAAGGTTTCTTTTCAGGATGCATACCTATCCTTAGAGGCTTGACCCCATTTGATTCCAATGGGGTGTGATCACTTTCCGTTCTTTGATGAACTTGAAATGCATCACACCTGTTTTGAAAATTTGTGCTTAAAAATGTTATAGACTAATGTCAATATATTCTTAAAAGTTGAAGATGAGGTGCCTTTTTGGTCAGACAAACTTAAACTAACCTCAGTGAAATAAGCCTGGAGGAAGTTGCGCTAGATGCCCCTCTTATGTGAACCTGGTAGTCCTGTCCCCAACCACATATATTGAAGTCTCCGGCCACAATGTTCTTGTGGGCAGGATATTCATACATAACAGATCTCATCAATGTAACCATGTTTCTAACCTTAGCTGGTTTAGTGGCACTCCGAGGGTTGAAATGGCAAGTGAGTGGAAATTTGACTGATCAGGCTCAATGTGGTGGCCGAGATGAGGCCCAAAATCCATAGCTACCCACATTGCAAAAATGAGTTGGTTTTGAATGGATCTTTTGATATGTCCATTTTGCGTTTTGGGCCATTTCATTTAGTGGGGTGACTTTTTTGGGGGGAAATGTGTGGAAATGCTGAGCGGCTGGAAACATTCCCTCACAGAAATGTGATGAAAATGTGTCCTTTTAGTCAAGATTTGCAAGGGCTCCTGGGTTTAAAAAAATAGTGTGAGATCCAAGCAAGTCAGGTGCCATGATTTAGTCGAAGTCGTCATATTGCAATGGAGGTGGTGAAGCATTTTCATCCTTTGCAGGAATCAGTGCCCTTCGAGGTGGATGGATCTTTGGAACCGGCGACAGGGTGCAGTAGAACGACTAACACAATTTCAATTCAAACCCAATTAAGTTACACACCATGACCAATGAGGCCATGGAAGGAAAACTCCAGTCAGGAATGGAGTTAAGGGATTTATTACAAACTCAAAGTCATGTAGAGAATTCATAAGACAAGGTAATAAAGATACATAATCACCAAGGGTTGTCAATAGCGAAAAAATAATATAAGGTGAATTAACATTAGCAAAAGTAAGCGTTCAAGAAGAATAATACATATCATCAAAAGAAATATCTGAGATACAGAAATCAACTGTTGCTTAGAGTTAGCAATCATCAAATCAATTCAATTAGCAGTCATAATTTAGCTGAACACAGAGGTAACCCTACAGTTGGCCAAACACTGAAAAACGTGTGGGGCGGAACACATGCGAGCAGAAGACAAAAAGAACAAAAATAATTTGGAAAAAGATAATCTCTCACTGCAAATTACTAGCTAAGGTGGGCAAAAGATAGAGACTTTCTAAGTCTCAAAGGGGCACCTCAAAGGGGCAAAAGCAGAGAGGAAAATACCTCTCCAAGGGGCACAACATGCAGCATTCAGGAACAGGGGTTCAGCTTCTCATTTATTTTTTTATTTAGGGAGTTTTCTATAGCGCTGGCATGACCCAAGGGTATCAAAGTGTTTTACAGCAATACATGTTATCAAACACATCAATTATATACAAGTATAGCTTCTCATAATCATACGTGTTGGAGTGTAAGCAGGAGTGAGGTGGAGAAATCGCATTGGAGGGGAATGGGTCTTAGGGTGACGGGTGACTCGCTAGCTAAGATGTTGGTTGATGAGGAGTTCCTTCAGCTGCTTCTTGAAGATCTGGAGGGAGGGGTTTGACCTGATGTGTACTGGGATGGAGTTCCAAATTTTTGGGGCGTTGTTTGTAAAGGAGCATGTCCGGGTTTTTTTCTTTTGGGGCTTTGGGCGGGATGAGGAGAAGGGTGTTTGAGCTTCTTAGTTTTCTTGTCTATCCTGCCTTATTGAGTTTAGTAGCGAGGTATGCTGGTTCCCCATCTTCGAGCAACTCGATCTGACCAAAGTCCAACTGATCATCGATATATCAAAGTTAACACAAAATTCTGATTTGCCAAAAGTAGCAGTGCATTTTACACTGAAGGGGCATCATCCAATAGAAATCGATCACAAGACTCAAAACTGAAACATCCATCCATACATCTTTTCGGGTCTGTCATGGGAACATCTTCCACCTGTGTGACTCCACGCAAGTTTGAAATAATTATATACAAAGGCAGTCTATGTTCCACAATGTACTATATTCAAGGACACTATTACACTTTCTCTCTGTGTCTAAACAATAGGGTCCTAGTACCAAAAGCTAGTCTTCTCATGGGAACGAAGTCTGAAAGAAAGCTCAGGTTAAGGAATTAATCACATTTCCTACACAGCCACGAAATACAGAATTAGAAGGCCTCACTTAAGCTAACGCAAGAGAATTACAGCAATACATTACATGAATACGTTTTAATAGAACATATTTAATAAGCAAAATTATAAATTGAACATCAATAATACTTCATTAATTTGTGTTACATTCACTTTCAACAGGAAAAAGACGTTGTTAATGCATTTCCTTAAGTATAATGTGAAACTTCATTTCTTTCATTTTTGCACACACATTTAATTCATAAATTAGAAAATCAATATTGTTTCAATGCATTCTAATTGTCTAGAGTGTAAATGTCATCATAATACCAGTTTAATCCATCTAACATTTTATTTAATTTGAATACCACTATTGTCAAACTACAGTGTAAACGAATACATATTAATAATAAGGTGTCAGGGAAATTACTACACTCAAACCATTAGTTCCTAGATTAACATAAGGCATAAACACTCATATATTGATGACTTTCGTGACGGGGGGCCAGCACTAAAGTTTAGAGTACATCAGAGGTTTTCCCCGCCTACGTGGTATAGTAGATTCCGGTGTCGGAAAGTAACAATTACAGGTCAAGCCCCCGAAAAAAAGCAGACCAACAGGCAGAAATCAGAGCGGGTGGTGTCGGTATCCTATTGACCCTCAACCGAGTCAAGGAGCAGCAACACTTTAGACATACCTATACGCGGCAGGGTGCTTCAGGCAAGCACGTGATGTATCTTACAGCCCGGGTGGCTCTCGTGGCAGAACGCTACTCAGAAGTACTGTTATCCGCAAGCAGCGACGTGCTCTTGACGCCGTGTACAGACCGAGTGGCTGTCGTCGGCGGAAGTGTGCTTACCGACAAAGGTGTACCAGTTGTTTCAGCCGCGGATGCCCCCTAATAAAAATAACAGGTAAGATCCGGCAGCCAGTCAACGAACGAAATGTAGTTTACTCCGGGCGTACCTTTATTAAGACAGGGAACCCGCTTTTTTGTTGAATCCCACTAAAGTGATAGTCACTAAGCAGACTCCTTTTGCCCCGAGCGCCCTAGGCAGGCCTTGGTATGGTCAGTGGCTGCTATGATTTGAGTAGGGCTCTTCCGGTCCCACCTGCTTCAATTTTCAGTACCAGAGATATAAAGGGTGTGTGAGTCTGCTGCAGACATTTAGTGCTGTCTGTCAGTGGCCACAGACCCCACATGGTGATAATATATACGTACGGTTCTGCGCTTCTGCAGTGTGTAAACACTTAACTTTGCGTTTACACACATAACGGGTTTTCAGAGCACACGATTTCCAGGTTGGTAGCGACTGTAAACTACATTTACACTGACAGGACCTGCGTTTCGATCACAGTGCAGAAGTGTCTTCAGTGTTATGGGTGTGAGAACCGGTAACTAATTATTATAGTTGTTTGCTTTATTCTCAGGTGGGGTCTGTGATACTTGAGGTCTTGCATGCGGCACAGCATAGGTAGCAAACCGCAATCAATTCTTCACAGACCTTCTCCATAGCCAACCAATGCTTAATCTTAACGAAGGAATCGTAGCGTGCACCAGAAAAAGGATGGAACTGTGGCAGTTCACTATAAAAGCCTCCGTGATTAACGCTGCTGACCCGTAAGAAAAGTTGCGTTTATGAAACCATTACTGCGGGCCATCCTGTGTATCCAATCTTTTGTAATATGAACGATAGACTTAAGTGTTCTGCAATAATAGCAGTTTAATCTGCAGTTCACGGGTTCAAATCCTGGTATCCCAAGAAGTTATCCGTCCTTCCAAGAAACCTTTCAGTCTGGTAATGAAACCATCTGTTATTTGCAGCGTTATGCATTGACAAAACAGTGCTATCAAGTGCTCGATGTTACTTACAATGTACATGGGTGAGTGCAGCAGCAGGCTGAGAAGCGCGTTTATTAGTGTTTGATCAATGGAAGTAAAATAGAAATAAGAGAAGACCGACAGCAGACTGATGTCTAAACTTCAGAGCAGCTAATCGGTTTAACCCCTGTACTTGGCCCACTCCCAATCGTGCAAATTACATATCTACGTCTCTGGATAAAGTAACACCATCCATGTGCTTGTATTTTGCTGTGGGAATAACTTGGCCGCAGTTTTATTACATGCATGGATTCTTACAGTAAATCATTAACCTCATAAATCACAGTGGTCAGTCATATATGAAGACGACAAGGCCATAAAAGTTATTTACAGTGTCATAACTCCTTCTGAGTGTCACACATAATTCTTGACATGATCATAAATCATAACTGGGAGATAGGTCATAAATCACAGCTGACAGGTCATGCATCATCTCCCCCGTACATTAATAATTTTGACATGATCCTAAGGACATTGCTGCCCGGCACTTCTTGCTCTCTGCCCCCTGCCCCACAAATGTATTTTTGGCAGGGGCAGCACAGTCGTTTTAAACCCCCACCTCCATGCCCCATCATGGGTGCGGTGGTGTTTCCCCATAGGGGGATTAAACCCAAACTTGTCTTTGCCAGGCCCTCTTTGGCCTGGTGTCTTCGCGCCACCCTTGGCGCGCCTTTCTTCCCATTAAAAAGGGGGAGCAGATTGCCCCTCCCTTTGTTGGTTTGCCACTAAAGCGGCTTAATCCGGTCATTCCCGGGGCCCCAGCGGATGTTATTGCGCCGGCCCTTGATGCCCACTTTGGGGGTGGCCTCTTCCAATCTTTTTCTGCGCTCTGTGCTCCCCTTCACAAAGGACTGAAGAGGCCACTTTCCTTGGACTCTGAAATGGAGCTCGGAGCAATTCAGCAAGTAAAATGGCATATTTACTGCATTAATTGTAGCTCGTTTACAGATGTTAGCGTGCATACTTCGGGTTCCCCATGATGGTGTATTAAAGGTCTTGTGCTGACACTTCACGTCTTTGGGGGAATCCACTTTTGAGGAAGGATGTTGACGCTGTCTTTGCTAATCTGATAAGACTGTAAAATAAAGCACTTCCACAGGATTGGGGGTGGGGTTGAACATCTGAGGAAATTTGCCCCATCATGAGTTAAATTGTCAATAAATAAAATAGTATAATCAGTCAAATACGCCTTCTTGTGACAAATTATAACCTAGAAACCCCAAAGGTTTATTAAATAAATAAAGTTCATTACAGAAGGCAAAATGTGGTGAATCATAAAATCACACATTCGACATTTCATAATAAATCATATATAGGGAATTAGCATTAAGTTCAACGTCTGACATAAATCAAGCCTTGGAGAAGATTTCAAATTCCGAAGCATGAGTCAGACTAACAGAAGTCTGCATGGTAGTGATTTTATCATTAGAATCCTGATTTTTCTTACTTGCACAGACTGGTAATTTAAAACTATGAGAGCTAGAGTGCATTATGCAAAGATTCTGCCCTAAATGGGACAGAGACGTTCTGTCTCAGCCACTTAGATTTTATGAAAGTACTCTTGTTATAAGTCTTTGGCTGACCATTGTATGTTTCAGCTTTTGGGGTGGGGGGATCGGAGATTACTAAGCTCCCTCACATATTTAGCACACCTTTCTAGGACCATTGTTTATTCATCGAGAAGCAAAGCGAACAGGCCTCTTGGCAGGTGTGCACGCCCTCTTCAAGAAAAATGGTTTCAATAAGGACTTTCTATGTGTGTCCAAGATGGGACAGCAGCATAATAGATGCAGCCAGGACTCTTGTTTAAAGTTGCACTACTTTCAAACCCCTCCCTGATGCGCAGTGGGCCAGGCTGGGTTAAAATTGTTTATCGGAGCCCCAGAAGTCTCATGTTCAAGATGTCGGTCCGTGCCCGCGAGTTCATTGTGTCAGCAAGGTGGGCTCCCAACCAAATAGGAGGCATTCACTGGGATAACAATATCCGAGGCGTTCAGTGAAACTGCATCTTGCTGAAAGGAAATTAGGTGGCACTACCAATTGATCGTCCCTGAAAAAGGGATGAATTTCAGTGCTAAAGCTGAAACAACAATTTGGAATAACTGTATGTCCTTCTCCAGGTAATCCTGCCATAGGTTCCCTGGACATTGGAAGGTGTCCTTTAGACAGGCCTTTAATGAGTTTTCAGGGGCCTTCAGAACACTCAGGTAATATTTCAAAATTTCCGCTTCGCAAGTCAGCCCTTGCCACAGCAGGCCAAATTCTAAGTGAATTCTGGATCTCCGTTGATGTCTTGGCAGGTGGAACATAATTTTGTAGCCTGACTACTGAACGTTTCATTTGATTAAAAATAAGTCTGAAAAGAGATATGCAAGAAGGCATTTTTTACATTTATAAAGAGAACCACACCGAAATATTTTTGTGAATGGATTTATATTTCTTATTTTTGTTACATCTACATGATTACAGTTGGTATGAGAATTTTCGGAGAACAAAACGTGGGTGACCTTAGGAAGAGTATGCATTTCTGAAAACTAGACAAAATCCTGACCTCAGGAATGGGTCATATGGACAGATTGTCGAAAGTTTATCTATGTACTAGTTCCACATGGGTAGCGCGAATACTAGCCAACCAGCTCATGTGACACACTTTTCGTCTGTGTCACCAGAATCAAAGAGTGATGGAAAAGGAATGTAGAAAGTAGGAGACATCTCACGGAACACAACTAAATACTGCTACAGTATGGCACTTAAGTACACAGAGGACGATAGTGAAACTTGTGTCAACTTACCCATTCGACCTCCTGGGACCTCCATTTCCCCTGCCATTCAAATAATTTGCCTGTCATTGTTCCAGTACTGAACGTTTCTCTGTACAAACTTGTTTCACTCCTTGAATGACTATATGTTCACGAAAGCCGCAGTCATAATTTATCTTAAGACTCCCTTAATGTCCAGGAAGAAGTAGTGTTTGGAGTAGAATAAACGTGCATTGGCAAAGCCAATCTGTAAAGTTTTTTGCCTTTGCTGATTCGGTTTGCCAATGCAGGCCCAATTACTTTGCCCTTGCCATTTAGAATTGGCAAAAAAAGAATATTGCTGAAGCTGAATAGCTTTACTAAAAAGAAAGATTGGTGTATACACATGCATGCATCATCATATATCCACAACTGCATACGTCTTGACGTGGCTGTGGTTTTGTTGTTTTAAATCACTATTCCAAGATGGCTGATGCCCATCTTGGAGCGTTAAATTGATTTTTTTGTTATCAAAGTAGGGTCTTGGAAGCATATTGCATCTATCTGACCTTGCAAAAAAAAAAACAGATATCAAAGATAGAAATGAGGGCACAGGATATCATGGGTTGGTAGCAACAGAAAAGCTCGATAGAGATAGTGGGGAAAAAAGAATTAAAAACAAAACAAAAACTGAGCAGTGCAGGGAGTTGGAAGCAATGGATAAGCTGGAGTGGAACAAGGAGCAACATGGATAGCCCAGGGACAATGATTTCCATGGAAAAGTGCAGTCAGTGACTAGTACTAAAAGAAAAAACCCTACAAAAAAGGTCCCTGAATGTACATATGAAACCTTTCCTTCAATCAAAAGGTGGTATAAAAGCTATGATCCAGGGGAGGGACAGACCCAGGAAGATGAAGGAAAGACATCTAATAGGAAGCTAGCAAATAAAAGAGACAGCAAGTGGAAAGGAATGGGCTGTTCCAAAGTCCTTTTTTAGGTATTGATATTGCACAAAATATATTTTCGGCAACAAACAGTTAGAGGTTGTCTGTAGGTGAGACCTAAAAAGGCAACAGGCAAGCTTGGGAGTGTGGAGAGGGGGAAGAGCAAAACAGAGAGTGCAGTGGGGACCTACGGGAGAAACAGCACATGGAGGAGAGAGCAACAAAACACATGCATTCCTATAAGGTGTTGAAGGAAGAAGAAAAAAGGGACAAACACTAGAGAAAAGGAAAGAAAGCCATCCAACAGGAATCAAGGACATTAGATGGACAAGAAATGTAACCAGTCATGAGCAATAAGCGAATCCAGAGCCCACTGTTAAGAGGTTTGTCAACAGATAATAGGTGTCCATAGTGGAGACATAGAAAACTATTTTTCAGAGGCTTTGTACTTTTTCCTTCTGAAAATGTCATAGTAGCATGAAGAAAGGTAGTGGAGGGTTTTAGAATTGAGCCTCCAATTGTAATTACATGCATTTCTCTACGTGGAAGTATTGCAAAAGTCAATGACCTACTGGCTTTGCTGTTGCTTTTTTTTATGTCCGTTATAAAATGTGAAGTAATGACGACAGCAGTGGAATGATAACTCACCCAAACAAAGCACAGTGAGTGAAATGCTTCTTGGGCTGGACAAACCGAAGTGTTGAGAGGAAAGCCACTGAATCACTGAAAGCCAGAAGGTTGTCAAACTTCCCTAGTCTAATAATTAAGGACTAAGGGCTACATGAACATTGTTTTTTCTTTCTTGTTGCAAACCCGTTTGCAACAATAAAAAAGCATTTTGGTATGTACAGACACTATTTTGCGATTCAGTAATCTTTTTACCAAATCGCAAAATAGGTTTGCGAGTCTCAATTAGGAAGGGGCTTTCCCTTCCTAATTGCGAGTTGCGGTGCAATGTAGGATTGTTCTGTCGCAAACCCCGGGACGTACATCTGGCCCTAAGCATCACTGTCAAGCCTATTGTGCCACAGTAGGAAATATGATATTAAAATGAACCTTAGCAGTTGTGGACTTATAATGCATGTCAGACCATATGGAGAGCAGTTAGAACATGTGTAACACAAAGCTGGAGCATTTCAAAAGTGAATAGGCAGTGGTCATGATGAACGGAAACAAGTTTAGTTACAACTGTAGCCAGCAACATCCAGTTTTTTTAAAATATGGGACTCCTTAAGCAATGCTAATTTGTTAACAATGGAAGGAATTGAGGTGTGCTTGAAAGTTTTAAGATCTTGCGGTCATAGAAACATGAGTGAGTATGAAGACACTGAATTTTCCATGCAATGTGATTAGATAATTGAATGCCCCCCATATAGAATTAACGTGTGAAGCTAAATACCCCTTATGTGACCAAACTCTGAATTTCTTCTTGGTGCAAAAAATAATCAATTGGTAATTACAAATCCAACCCTGGATAAATGACCATTGTGAATAAGTCTACAGGGATGTGGAATTCCTATCGCCCAACGCCCGGGACATCTTGTTTGGGGTCAAGGGCAACAAGTTTTTATGTTTACTTTGTCCTTGGGACAAGTAGGCCCAACCCTCTGCAGCACAAACCCTTTGGCTACCTGTTTACAGAGAGTGGAACTCTCTGCAGTTGAGGTAATGTGTTTCCAATAGATAATGCTGTTCGAACTTGTATTTATGGTTCATTATTTGAAAGCCTTGATTATTAGGGTGAGTGCTGTAAATAAATGTTTTAAGGTCACACTTCACTACTGACGTTGGTTCCAGTACAAAAAAAAACAGCTGTGTATACACATGTTCGAAAACTTTAGGCTATGAGGCTAAGTATAATGCTCCCAGAATGCTCTCTGATTAGATGCAAATGAAGTGTCATTTAGTAAAATGTGTTGATGCATGCTAGTATTTCCCAAAAATATTTCTAATGGAAAATCAGTGTAACAATTTTCAACACGAATATGGGAAGCATGAAAATAAACAAACACTGACAATGCCAACTGATCTGACATATTTTTATAAGTCTTTTAGTTTCATCAATGCGTGTCTTGTTTTGACATCGCTTTTGTAACACTTTATTGTTGTGGGAGCTACCAGGCCCTCAACATTTTAACAAACACTGCCAAAAAAAACAAACACATTTTTTGAACTCTAAAAGCACATGTTGCCACCAGTGGCATAACAAAGGCCCCGCAGCCGCCCTCCAGGGGGCCCCTTTAGCACAGCACCTGCCCTGAGTGAGTCTGGAGAGGGGGCTCCTCCATGTTCTTTGCAAAGGGGCAACCTCCAGTTTCGTTACGTCACTGATTGCCACTGTAGTTCCTGACACTGAACAAAACTACTTTGTGTGCCAATATGCTCCTTGTGGAAGAGCAGAATGCAATCACTCACAGTAAAGCCAGCCAAAAGAGAGAGAAATAGAAATTTTTATTAAACAAAATGTCTTTGTTAACACCAGACCTAATTAGGGACCAAGACCCACATGTAGGTAGCTTTTTGCATGTCACAAACAGCGACTTTCGCTGTTTGCGACGTGCAAAAAGCACATTGCGATGCACAAACCCAGTTTTGCGATTCAGTAACCTGGTTACCGAATCGCAAAACGGGTTTGCGAGTCGCAATTAGGAAGGGGTGTTCCCTTCCTAATTGCGACTCACAGTGCAATGTAGGATTGTTTTGTGACTGCGAACGCGGGCGCAAACCAATCGCAGTTTGCACCCATTTCAAATGGGTGCTAACACTTTCGCAAAAGGGAAGGGGTCCCCAAGGGACCCCTTCCCCATTGTGAATGTCACTGTAAACATTTTTTCAGAGCAGGCAGTGGTCCTGCGGACCACTGCCTGCTCTGAAAAAATTAAACAAAAACGTTTCATTTTTCGTTTTTGTAATGCATCTCGTTTTCCTTTAAGGAAGCAGTCACAGACATGGTGGTCTACTGTCTCCAGCAGGCCACCATCCCTGTGAGGGCCGCTATTCGCAAGGGGGTCGCAAATTGCGACCCACCTCATGATTATTCACTAGGTGGGCATTTGCGAAGCCCTTGCGAATCACAGATGGTGTCAGGGACACCATCCTACATTCGGATTTGCGACTCGCAATTTGCGGGTCGCAAATCTGAACCTACCTACATGTGGCCCCAAATTCTTAAAGAAAGTCACAAAAGTGCACCCATGGTATATGTCGTACCCCTATAAAATATTTGTGAACTGTATTTTAGCATGGGTAAATACGCATGTGTAGATTTGCTCATGTGAAAATCTATTGAGCATCTGCAAGTTCATTTTCCCTCCGGCCACTTTCTTCCCAACCCTGGAAGAAGTCCTAATTCTGCCATTGTCCGGAGTAAATGTCCAACCTTTCTTATTATGGGAAAATATTAGAGAGAAGCTGGTGAAAATCTTTAAAACGTGCAGGTTAGTAGGTTTGCAGACTCAAAGGCATTCCAGCCCTGGAACTATTGCTTACTGCTTCCTCCAGCCCCAGTATGCAGATCTGCAGAAAGGTGGCAAAATAAGGAAATTGCTACAGTAGGGATTGAAACTGCAAGTATTCAAGCCCTATTATGGTAGTAGCCCTGGCATAATCAGAGAGGCTGTTATCAGAGCTCTTACATAATGAGATTGCTGCCATAATTTGTCGCCACACTACATGGCACCAAAGGGACAAGTAGATCTTTTTACAGGACAAGTAGATTTGAGAAGCAACCTGTCCCCTGGACAAGTAGATATTTTAATAAATTCCACACCCCTGGTCTAAAAAAAACACTCAATCTTGCTATCTGCACACCAATAGAAAATCATTCATCAGTATGTGAAAACCACTATAGGGCTTGATTTATATTTTGGGGGGCGGCACAATCCCTTTTGGCCTGGTAGAGGCATTAACGTCCGCCAGGCCAAGACTCTTCTGCCTGCCAAATTTAGAAATGACCACCAACCTGGCAGTCATTCATAAAGCATTGGCAGGAACTGCAGCCACAGCTGTTTACAGTTTGGTGCAGGGCTCCCTCAACATGATGGTGGTCTGCATCAAACTCTTTTGTTTTTTTATTTCCAAAGAGAAAATGCTCCCCTTGCCATGAAAGGCCTGTCTCATGGTGAGGGGAGCATGTAGCAGTTTTTACTGCGTCTTACTGGCAGGGTTTTCCTGGCGGTGACTGGCAGTGAAAATTGGCCTCTAATTCCACCAATCTAAATTAGGTGGGCAGAATTAGCGGTTTTCCTCCGACGGCCCTTACTCCGCAGGGCCTTCAGTGTGGTTTGATCATGGTGGACACAGAGTAGTCTCAGCTGTGACTAAACCTAAGGTTCGCCCGCATCTAAACTTGGGGGGGCAGACCACACTCTTCGCAGTATGCATACACCATTGCCATTGCGACATAAACATTTCATAACACTAATATATTTGTGCACTTGGTTTGGAAACTACATGAATTTGTTTGAAACCAGAGTTTATAATGATACCACTTTTTATGAGTTCTCAGTTGGCGAGCTTGTTTGAGCAGTTTCATTTAATTGGACTCATCATAAATGTCACTCTACCATGAAAACATGAGAATCACTTTCTGGCCATGTCTATTGAACATTGACACAGAAGCACATAGTAAAGCCTAAAAACAGAAGAGACCACAGTGTATATTCGCAAAGGAAGGAACAAAAATCTCCTGAAAGCACTTGTGTGTTGCACAGTGTAAGAAGCCTGAAAAAAACATATACAAATCTACAAAATAAAGCACTATCTTATTAACCTTAACTGTATAGCAGTAGACCCTCTCAGTCATGCAACATGAAAGTAAGTATAGGTAAACAAAAGCATTCAGCAACCACACCAGGAAAGTCCTGAAACATTTGGTGCTCTCTAAGCTAGCAGTAACCCAATTGTCTATGCTGTAAACGAGACAGTAAACAATCAGCTTGACAGGATCATGCCCTTGCGTTGAGGTCATTGACCCTGCTTAACACGTATGTGTGTGTATAATGTCTACATGTGATGTTACAAGGGGTGCTAAACAATCACTTTGTTTCACATCAAAACGTAGGTTGTTTAGTAGAAACAGTAAGGCTTGCTGACAATTTAAATGTAGGCAGTACTTGCTTCGGAGAAAAGGCCAATTCAGATGCATTTCTTTCTCTCTTTTTCTGTGGCAAAACAAAATAGGGTTGTTGGGGATAGAAGAGCTGTGGGTGGGTGGGAGGGACAAGAGTGATTGAAAAAGAAAAAGACAATAAAGAAGGTGACTGGGATTAATGGCAAATAAGCTGGGGAAGACTTGAGAGAGGGGAAGCTGCTGAAGAAGGAGACAGCTAGGAAACACATGCTCTAATTGAGTGCTTATACATCAAGCATTTGCGATGCAATGGGTCTCGCATTTGCTAGAGTGAGAGCTATTAGCATTGTAAACTCCTAACCGGACTTTTCTTGCCACATAAATTGAAAAAGAAAAGTGAAAAAGTTTCCCTAAGCGAGACGATTCACAGCGATACAGCCGCCATTAGCATCACCGTGAAGAGACACACAAAAAAAAATAAGTTTGCTCGCAGTCAAACTTATCGGCAAAAGTGCAATTAGCCATGTAACAGGGGCGATGGCCAAGGCAGTAACAAAACCTGCCCAAGGAGGGACAAGCATAAACCATTTACCAATGTCATTAAAGGATTTTTGAAGTGAAAGCCCACAAACAAGTGATAGTGATGGCCGTGGTTAAAAGCCCAGACACATACCAACACATCGGAATAGCAGTGCTTGCGCGCTGCCATGCTCATCCTAAAAAGGAAAAAAGTAAGTCCCTACAAGTGAGCAGTGAAGGGTCACAGGTCAGCCAAATCAAGATTGAATAAGAAGCAAGCAAAGCAAATGAGTGACAATAAAGCTAACTAATGGTAAGCATTGGATTGGCTGTAAGCCTGCTGTAAGTTCATGATAGGTTTTTTGCAACCTTAAGCAGCTTGCACTATTTAGTAAGCTTGACATAAAAACTGAGAATTTGAGCAGACATTTTTTTTCAAACAATAGTCTTTCAGTTGTGCTTTTTTGCTGTCCTCCTTGTAATCTTTTCATGCAGTCTCAAGTTGCACTCAGTTATTCTAGTAACAAGTGTTCATCCCTTTGAAATACATCCTTGAGTTGCAAGCCTGTTCCCTGTGGGTCTTGCAAACTGGACTGTTGCTCAAACAAAGTTCTCTCACTTCTCAAAGTAATTATCTTTCATTTATATCAGTCAATCAATCAGCGATTTCTAAAGCGCAGCTAATCACCCGCCTGGGAATATTTCACTCTTTCAAGCCAGGGAAAATGGCTCACAGTTTAAAAGCTTTCATCGTGTAATGATATCTGTATTTAACCACTGCTCCATCTTGACTACTGACTCAGTTTTGTGTTTAGCTTCCCACACCGTCACCAGCTCCATTCTGTTTACAGACTCCATTTTGTGCTTAACTTAGGTTTAACCACTGTCACGTTAGAGGGGCAGATGGCGCAGGTATTTTTGCGCGTACAAGTTATGCAACGTGTTTTTCGCTCCTATTTTCACTCTACGTGTTCCCTTCTCACTAAGGGCTAGGACATAATATGGGGGAGCGAAAGGAAGATAAGGATGTACCAGGAGAATGTTTATGGTACAGCACGGAACAGCATGGTTTTGAGAACGCACCTTGGGATCTGGCCAATCTCAATGTGTTATTTTCTAAACTGACCTGAGGTAACCAGCGTTTGAGCAACAACTCATCAAATGGGGGGGGGGGGAGGGGGGAGATTTCTCGAATTCTCCTCTCCTGCTTGTTTAAAGTATATAATAGGCCGAGACCAGGCTGGAATGAACAGATTGAACTCTGGTTGAGACGAGGACGCTTGTGCTCACCATTCTCCCTCGAGTGTAGTTCTCTCTTCACGATTGACTGGGTACACAACCTGTTGCTGGCAAAGAGATGAAACAAGCGGGCCCCATGATGATGAATTCTTTTTGATTATTATTTCAAGCTTTACATTGTGCATGAATACATAATCACTGTATTAGTGCAGATATATAATCCATGATTAAAGTAGCATATTTTTGATGTTTTTATAAGTATTATAATTCTACTGCTGTGATTATTTTTGGAGGTGTATTTGTGTTGCTGCATTTGACCTACATAACTCCTCCTTTCAAACCTTAAACAGTACTTTAATAAATGTATTACTCCAACTAAGAGCTTTGCATTGTTGGAATTCCTTTTATTCGTGTTTCCTCTCAGTTTAATGTTATTTCAGTGTGGTGATTTCTTTCGAATGTGCACCCGGGTTGTACACCATTGACCTTTCTGTTTAAACCTTGCAGAGTGCTTTGATAAATGTGTTTATCTGACTGAGAGGGTTGCATGCCAGAAATGCCTCTCAGTATTTGTGTATTTCTTCTTAGTCTGCTGTAAAGCAAAACACATGGTTACTCAAGTGCTTTGAAGCATGGTTAAGGAAGTCAAAGGTGAGGTTCAGATGCAGAGAACTTGGAGCAGCAGGTAAATACTGTTGAGGAGCCTCAAACAAAACCAATCACACCTTAATAGCATGACCCTTACATAGGCTGCTAAATGCTGTCTAGTGGTCTTTGGGGACTGGTAGGTTGGTAGAGACTCTGATTTTGCCGATCTTATGCATGGTTGTCCCACTTAAGTATTTAAGCTCTGCTGTGATTGTTTGCTTACTGCCTCCAAACATTTACAATGTACAAACACTAGGGCAACCAGTCGTCCCTCTTGAGATCGGTAAGCATATGCTAATAACAGAAAAAAACAATGAAGGAATTATCACAGAAGATTTCAATTACTATTTGATTGGTGAATGCAATTTTGTTAATTCTTTTGTTAAAAATATTTTGTCAGTAAGGTTTCAAGCACATGAAACTGTACTCTGTGCCAGTACTCAAAAGAAACATGAAATATATTTAATGAAAAATAATGTTTTTTCAATACATGTGAGAAATTGGGTTATTGGTTGATGAGGGTGTGAACCCTGGTCAAGCAACAGCCACAATACCTTGCAGGATAAACCACAAAAAGTGACTAAATTAACCTGTGCTGAACCCTGGGGAACTAGGCAAAAAAAGCATTCAGGCTAAACTTCGAGGCAATGTGTGAAGGATTTATTCAGTACACAAACAGCAACACAGTGAAAACACAACACAATAAAAACCCCAAATTAATTTAGTAAAATAGAGATCATTTTAATAACCTATTTGACACCAAAACCATGGCAATCCAATTAGAAGAACAAGAGTTCTGAATTTTTAAAGTTTATGGTTCAAAATAACAATTCAAAACAGGAGACCAGCTGAACTAACCCGTGGAATCACTTCTGGGGTCCTGGTTGTAGGTGGTGATACATGGCTCTGCAGCAGGGCTGGTCTCTGGCGGTCACAGCAGCAGGCAGTCCCGAGAGTCCTTCCACAGGTCCAGTAGTGAACTGAGGAGCAGGTCTGAGAGCGCTCTTTTTATACACTGGTGCCCTGCGTCTCTGTTGGGAGAAGTTTCTAGAAGGGTTCTCTCAAGTTCCAGGAATTTCCAGCCTCCCCTGCCCTGGCTCCTAGCTGGCTGGACTGACAATACAGGTCATTAAGCCTATTGTGTGGTGGGAGAGCCCAGCCTATTAAGTTGCAAGTGGGGCTGTGCTTAGCTCTGCCCCCCATCAAGTCGGGTAATGGCCTATTGAGGCTCTGCTAATCCCCCTATTGTGTGACTGTCTAGGGTGAATTCACAAAGTCCCAACTGTCAGTTACTCCGAGTTATGTGACCAAAGGCAGGTTACAGGCATAGAGGGCAGGAAAATGCCTACTTCTTAAAAGTGCCATTTTCAAACTTTGGATGATAAATCCGACTTTCCCATTAAAGAGGGTTTATTGTTACAAGTTCATAGGTACCAAACATGAGATATCTACCACCTCTGGTTTAGGAATTACAACATTTTAATTTTGATAAGAAATCCCCAATGTTACCCAATGGGAGAGATACGCCTCTGCAGTGAGAAAATTAATTTGGGAGTTTTTCATTACGAGGACATGTAAAACTAAAAAGTACGTCCTACCTTTTTAATTACACTGCACACTGCCCTATGGGCTATTTAGGGCCTACCTTACGGGTGACATATATATATGTAATAAAAGGGTAGTTTAATGCTTGGCAAGGGGTTTTAAATGCCAGGTTGACATGGCAGTGAGACACTCCCTTCAGACTGCAATGGCAGGCATGGGACAGGTTTTAAGGTGCCTCTTAAGTGGGTGGCACAATAAGTGCTGCAGGCCCACTGGTAGCATTTAATTTACAGGCCATAGGTATATGATATACCACTCTACAAGGGACATACATGTAAATTAAATATGCCAGTCCGGTATATGCCAATCAAACCATGTTTAGGGGAGTGAGCAGATTCACTTTATCACTGGTTAGCTGTGGCAAAGTGCACAGAATCCTAAGGCCAACAGAGCAAACATCCAGACAAAATGGAAGCAAGCAGGCAAAAAGTTTGGGAGAAGACCACCCTAAGGCTGCCAGGTCTAACAATCCCAGTAACTAAAGTATTTATCAATGTATGATTTTCCAAAGCTAAAGTGACAACAAAAATCCAGTTATACCAGTAAAGTGAGCCACATGTTTACATATTCAGCAATAAGGACACTTGTAAATACGATTTGTCCGAATGGCCTTGAATGGTGTGACAACCACTCAACCTAAGTGAACAGTCTCTATGTGAAGAGTCCAGATTCTCACATATTAATGGAATTAAAAGGCTGATGTGGAGCAGCTGTCGACATTTCATTCTCTCTCAGGGCTTAATCTGCAAGATCATCTTCAGGACAATAATATAGAGAAAATCCATTGGAAACAAAACGAATGCATCAGACTTAAGGGGGAAAACATTGTTGTATTGTGCACAGCCAACCGAGGTGTAACACAGCCTAATAAAATACATGCCACCACTAAGTTAACCAATGGATTGTCAAGAGTGGTCTAAGGGATACACTTTACAAATTAAAAGAAGACACATGAACAATATTGTATACCTACAATTGCGTGACTCATGCCATATTTTTGACTAATGAATTACAACAAAAGTGCCCTGAGATGAAAAACCGTCTCATACGATAAAAGATGTGAAACTCCAGAGACAAATAAATTGCCTGTAAGAGAAAGGAAAAAGGCTTAAAGGATGCCGAGTCTTGGAATAAATCTATACTTTTATGTAGATACATTTACCGAAAGTAAAAATCTTATATAGGGGAAGTAATTAATTAGAGGGTCCATTACAACATTGTTGATAGTGGAAAATGTGGTATTCCAAGTTGAATTCAAGCCATGCAATTACCTCATTTATAGTTGCCATACAGGGGTTGTAAGTCCCCATTGTAGTAAATGTTTATTTCGGAGGGTCTTTTTACTCAGTGACCAACTGATCTTGGATATTCCATCCTCTTTTAAAGGAAAAGGTGTGTTTTTTTCCTATGTGGAATGTCCCATTCTGTAATAAATGTCATGTATTCTTGTTGCTAGTGCTTTCTAATTCTTAAGGATGACGTCTTCTATTTTTTTTTTTTTTTTTTTTTAAACTGATCTAGTATTTTTGCTTTTGGTTTTCCATACAGGGGGGATTTCCTGCCAATTGTCAGTTATTTTGCTCACTTTATTAAGGCATATTTTAGGATAGCCTCTCTGTTCAAACCTCACTATAATTTTTTTTTTTTTCTGAATGAGATGTTCTTTTAATTCCTATGACGTGTGACTATAGAAAGTTGTTTTTTCTTCTTTTGCGGATAAGAAGATTGGTAATGTAAGATATTGTTGTGTTCTATCGGTTTAGAGAAGACATCTGTCTCCCGTCCCTCTGCTCCCCTTTAGTGATTGTGACGCTTAAAACTCAGTGTTTGTATTGTGAACCTTGTGGCTTAACTTAATATGCACTTCTTTATCCTTCAGCTTCGTAATGTTGTTTTCGGAGTTCCTCCTCAGTTATGGTTCAGATTCTGAATATTTCATCGATATATGTCAAGTACAGTTTCAGATTACTTAGTCATTCCGTGTTGGACAAGATGAAATCCGATTCCACTTTGTTCATGTAAATATTTGTATGCAGTGACACGGCCCCAGAGTCCACGGACGTGCCAGATATTTGTTAATAAAAAGGGTTTCCATTATACCCGAAATATGTGGTACAAAATAAAATGTAGTAGCTTTACTAAAATGTGGATGATGTTTTGTGGTGGTTCATTGAGGAAAAACCCACTACACATCTTCCGTTTCACCAATACGAGGGATGTACAAGTCAATTTACATCCACAACCAATAGTTTTCATAAGGTGCCCTTCAGTATTCCTCAGTTTGCACAAGAATCTCCTGTGCCTTTTATGTAAGAGGTCATCTGTTGGTTGTAAATAGTAACCCAGGAATTTGCCAATAGGTTCATGTATCGGGCCTTCATACCATTACCGAATACCCCCCAGTAAGAGGGTGATGGTCAAACACAGCTCTGTTGTGTGTGTTGTTAGTTTCAAGAAAAGCTTCGGAAACTGGATAAAATATTTACTAAAGAAATAAGTGATCTACATAGAACTGGCATTCATATCCAAGTGACCAGTAATGGTCTATTGCCGAACACCAGCAATAACATGCTAAATTCTGACAGGGTGGCACAGGAACTAACTGACACAATACAAGATCAGATCATTCACATGCAAGCAATACAGTCGTATATCAAGGATGCATGCTAAATGTAACACATCTCTCCCTTTCAAAACAGCAGGTAAAACACAAATATAACAAAGAGGATTGCAGGATCTTAAAGTGAGTGGAAGGGCGGATCATAAACTAAAACCAAAGGGGTTAATCCTCCAAGAAGGCTTGGGAATTCTAGCAAACTGTTTAACGTTTCCTGCTACAAATTCTTCAGAACTCTCCTTTGGAACTCCAGACAACCCTAGACAAAGAGTCATGGTTAGGTTGCAAGTCGGTTCCTTCCCTTAATTCATCCCTCCATTGTGTACTTTGAAAATAGGGAATGCAATTGAAAGCACCCATTCCAGAAGAATCCACACTTCGTTGAACATCAGCAAAGAGGTTTCTGCTCTTAAAATTTTAGCAAGGCTTTTAAGATTTCCAACATTTGACATCCGGGGTTATAAGAGCACTTTTAGTGACTTTGACAATCTTGAACAGTCTGCTTAACGTAGTTACGTTTACCACGATTACCTGTCAACCTAATCCTAACCCAGTCAACCACATGGATTCATACTGATTAACCTTGTGTGTTTTCTGATGTGCCAGAACCCTATTTATGGTTTCAGCTTTCTTATCAACATATAATCCTATGGCAAGTGAAATTTGCTTCCTCAGCCACCAAGCAGGTTGCTTCTTAAATTTACTTATCCTGTAAAGAAATCTACTTGTCCCTTTGGTGCCATGTAGTGCGGCGACAAATTATGACCGCAATCTCACCATGTAAGATCTCTGATAATAGCCGCTCTGATTATGCCAGGGCTACTACTATAGTAGGACTTGAATACTTGCAATTTCAGTCCCTACTATAACAATTTCCTTTTTTTGCAACTTTTCCTCAGGTCTACATACTGGGGCTCGAGGAAGCAGTAAGCAATAGTTCCAGAGCTGGATTGCCTTTGAGTTTGCAAACCTACCAACCTGCATGTTTTAAGGATTTTCACCAGCTCTTTACTCCTGACAATGGCAGAAGTAGAAGTTCTTCTAGGGTGGGAAAAAAAGTGGATGGAGGAAAAGTGAACTTGTAAACGCTCAGTAGATTTTCACATGAGCAAATCTACACATGTATGTTCGTTCGTGCTAAAATACAGTTCTCAAATATTTTCTAGGGGTACGATTTCCTGGTCTACGTCTTTAAGCTCCTGTGAATTCATGAAAGCCACTAATTCAAAGATGTATACCATGGGTGCACTTTTGTGACTTTCTTTAAGAATTGGGCTGGCGTTAACAAAGACATTTTGTTTTTGTTAAACTTCTATTTCTGTCTCTGTCGGCTGGCTTTACTGTGATTGATCTCATTCTGCTCTTCCACAAGGAGCATATTGGCACACAAAGTAGTTTTGTTCAGTGCCAGGAACTACTGTGGCAATCAGTGGGGTAACGAAACTGGAGGGGGCCCTCTGCAATGAACATGGAGGTCTCCCGCCCTCCAAACTCACTCAGGGCAGGTGCTGTGCTGAGGGGGGCAGCGGGGCCTTTGCTCTACCACTGGTTGCAGAGTGTGCTTTTTGAGACCAAAAACTTTATTTTTCCTTTTTTGCTGGTATTTGTTACAATGGTGAGGGCCTGGCAGCTCCCACAACAATAAAGTGTTACAAAAGCCATGTCAAAACAAGACAATTTATTGGCAAAACCAAAAAACTCACATAAAATGCTTGCTCGGTTGGCTTTGCCAGTGCTTGTTTATTTTCATGCTTCCCATAATCTTGTTGCAAATGGTTACACTGATTTTCGATTAGGAATATTTTTGTGAAATACTATCTAGCAAGCATCAAGACATTTTATTAATTGATGCTTCAAATAAATAGCACCTAAAATTTCATTGTAGCGAGTCACTTTTTTTTTCCTCCTTGCATTTATTTCTGAACATTTTATTTTGAAAGCAAAGAATATTCACTCTTGCTTACAAGCTTCTGCAAACATTTTCATCTAATCAGTTAAACTTTTCAAACGTTTGTACACTTTTTTTTTATTTTATTTTATTTTTACTGGAACTAATGTCAGTAGTGAAGTGTGACCTTAAAACATTTATTTACAACACCCACCCTAATAATGAAGGCTTTTAACTAATGAACCATAAATATAAGTTCGAACAGCATTAACATATGGACATACATATTACCTTCACTGCAGACATTTCCCTTCTTTGTAAACTGGCAGCCAAAGGGTTTGTGCTGCAGGGGGTTGGGCCTACTTGTCCCAAGGACAAAATAAACATGAACACTTATTGACCCCAAACAATATGTCCGGGGCGTCAGGGATAGGAATTCCATATCCCTGACCCTACACTAACAAGAATGTACTTGATAACCTAGCTCATTCCAAAATAATTATCCATGAAGAGTCAATGACAAGCCAACTGTACACTCTTCTTCAGATGTTGAGTATAACATCCCACTAGCCCATGATTTTGTGTGTCATAAAAAGCTGACGGTGTGCTTAATATTTTACTTGACGAGGAAGTCTGTTGTAGCACAAGAGGTTGCGTGGGCCCCATTATCGGTAATGGACATTTCAGGGAAATCCTCTTTACTGACCACTTCTCAAAAAAACTAAATGCTAATAATTATTTTTAAAAAATCAGTTAACCATTGACTAGTAGGTCTTTCAGTAAATTTGACCTCCGGCCATGTAGAGTAGTAATCCACCAGTGCATGGTGTATGTACATAGGAAAACAAAATCAACAGAGTTGTCCAACCCCAACCTTTGCCAAGCATTTTGCAGCCAGCTCACAGTTCACGTGGCAGGATTGTTAGTTTTAAGACTCTTGTAACTGGATGCACATAACATTAATATGTATAGAATACAGTTATATATAAAATATGCATGCAAAATGCAACAAATCACTCCCCTTGAGAACAATAGGAAAACAAATATAACAAAAAGGAATGTTAGATTCTCAAATTAATTGAAGGGTGAAGAATGAACTTCAACTGAAGGGGTTAGTCTTAAGCTGCCACAACTTAACCCACTCATCAGCCTGCCAATCCATACCAGGCCATCAGAAAAAGGTCCTTATGAGATTCATTAAGAAACACACACCCTTATTTTTTTGAGGCCCATGCTTCCTAATGAGCCTTTGAACACCCTCAGAAAACGTATACTTATTGTCCCACTATTAGAATCAATCAATCAGAATTTATAAAGCGCGGCAAATCACTTGTGAGGGTCTTGAGGTGCTGTGCAATTTCACATCTGTGAATAGGCTGTGTCTGCAAGCCCAGCACTGTGATTTCACTTGGTTCACCCACATGCACTGGTGATCCACTGAAGCAAGGGGGTGCTCGTACCTCATGTGCCCCAGCTGGTGCTCTCTAGGCACATGCTTCTGAAAACGATTGCCAAGGACCACCCATCCTGGAATGCCTAGTGCACACACGAGAGGGGCCCGAGATGTTGCACGTGAGTACAGATGTGCTGGAGAGGATCCGTGCCTGCACGCACAGGTGCCACCGACTCCTTTCAGAAGCTAACCAGACACGTTCAGTTCTAGAGTACCATGAAAGAGAGACTTGAGATTACCTTCCAAAGTCTTACTAGAAGGCCAACCCTATATAGTGTATTTTGTCCCTAAATTCAAGATGGTTTCCAACTGTCTTTTGTTGAATCCTCCTTGAAAACTCTGTTAAATAATTATCAGATTTATTTCCTGAACTGATGCCACTACATCAAAGTCCTAATCATCAGGCACCTGATTAACTTCTGGCGAACAGAGAGAATGCAAAAGGAAAGCACCTGTGCAATTTATAAGTCGAGGACTACAAGACAGCACAGCTTTCTGGTTGTGACAGACATATTGGGACTTAGGAAGTTGTCCTAGGAATGTATTCGCCAATTGCTTGCCATTTTTGTCATCCTTATTTTCTTACTTTCTATTCACTGACTTTATTTGTATTAGGCCGTTGTGAGAAATTGGGTTACTAGTTGAGGGGGTGTAACCCTACTTAAGCAGGTAACACAGTCCTTGTCAAGGTGAAGTCATAAGCAAACCTCAAACTAACCTGTGCTCAACCCTTTAGTAGATTAGCACAGAGCAGTCAGGCCTAGCTTTTAGGCAATATGTAAAGTATTTACACAGCACTTCAAATAGGAGTAAAGTGAAAACACAACTCAAGAAAAATCCCACACCAATTTAGAAAAATAGATGATATTTTAATAAATAAATCAAGACCAAAACGACAAAAATCCAATCAGTAGAACCATTTTTTTGAAGCTTTGGTGCCAAAATGCACAAAATGCCAACGGTTATCCTGTCACACCGGACTGAGACAAAGTCACAAGTTCAGGCCGCCCGTGATAGAGCCGAGCTGGCTACAGGGACCCAGTTAAGACCCCTGAACAAGAGTACCTTAAATCCTGGTTGCAAAGCGATGCGGAGTCCCATGCAGAGGAGCTGCTTCACGCTGCAGTGGTTCTGATGGGCTGCATTGATGCTCTTGTGTGGTAATGCGTTGGCTCCGATTGGCTGCGATGGGCGATGTGAATTCATTGCGTCGGAGAAGTCCACGCAGCAGTCGGGATGCATTGGTTCCAAGGGTGTTGCGTCGGGCAGCAAATGCGATTCGCTGGCTCTGCATGAGATGTACCACCCTGCAGAGGAGATGCGTTGGTTCTGCTGGATCCACAGAGGGCCTGGTAGAGCAACTTCAGGCCCTCTTCCAATGGTCCAGAGCTGAGATGGCACCACTTGGGAAGGCAGTATTCACAGATAGCAGAGTCCAGGTGCTGGGTTCATGGTTGTTGAAAGTGTGTTATTTCCCTGAAGCTTCTGATCATGAGGCCAGCCAAGAAGCCCTTGGAATCACTGTGGAGTCCTGGGTTTAGAGATGCAGGTCCAGTCCTTCTCTCCCAGGCAAGAGGGCAGCAGGTGAGCACATTAGGGCAGCAGTCCAGCAAAGGGGTAGTCTTTTCAGCAACACAGCAGTCTTGCCGAGTATCCAAAGGCTCAGAAGTGCACTGAAGAGTTGTGGTCTGAGGTCTGAGATTTATACCTGGTGCCCACTACTAAGCTGATGAAGCTTCTAGAGGTTTCCACCCCACTGTGGTGTCAGGCATCCCCTTCCTGCCTCCTGAACCAGTCTTGTCTGGGGTCACAAAAGACCAATGTCAACCATTTTGTGAGAGTACTCATGCATAGCCTTTTGTCATTTGCAAGTGTTGTAGGTGACATCTCCTCCCCGATGTTCACTCAGAGTGGCCCATTCTGCCAACACATTATCTTCCCTTTGTCTCACTATCTGGCAGAGACCACCTGTCAGCTTAACCTAGTCATGTGAACAGGCTGCAGGCACCAAATGTTAGGACAAGACAATGCTTACTTTCTAAAAGTGGCATTTTCAGAATAGGGTCTAAAAAATTACTTTACCATTTAAGGGGGCATCTTATTACATTTTTTTTAACCTCCAAGCACAAGCTGTCTACCTGCTCCCAAATGGAAGTTACAGCGTATTAAATGTAATAGGATAACATTGGAGTTATCTTATGGTATAGGTAGGCCTGGCAGTTCACAACCAGGACATGTAAAACTTAAAAGTACATGTCTAACTTTGTAAATATACTGCATCCTGCCCTCTGGGCCATTCTGGGCCTTCTCTAGGAGTGACATATGTTTTAAAAAGGAATGTTTGGGCCTGGCAAAAGGTTTATTTTGCCAGGTCGAGTTGGTAGTGTAGAAACTGCACACACAAATTGCAATGGCAGACCTTAGACATGTTTGAAGGGCTACTTAAGTGGGTGGCACAATCAGTGCTGCAGGCCCATTAGTAACATTTAATTTACAGGCCCTGGGCACATGTAGTACCACTTTACTAGGGACTTACAAGTAAATTAAATAGGCCAATTGTGTGTAAGATAATTCTGCCATGTTTCATGGAGAGAATATGAGCACTTTAGCACTGGTTAGCAGTGGTAAAGTGCGCAGAATCCTGCAGAGTCCTAAAAGCCAACAGAAAATGGGTTCAGAAAGCAGGAGGGTGAAGGGAAAACATTTAGGAGTGACCCTGCAGAAAGGGTGAAGTCCAAAAGCCTTCCAGCTTGTGTTTGTTCCTCAAAGTGGAGCAAAACCTGTTTACCACTTTTGGGTAACTCTTTCTTTCTTTTTTTTTTCTTTTTCGTGATGCATTCTACAAGGGTACATGTGTTTTCAGTTGTCTCTTTTGAAAGCTATGTCTCAGGCCTGCTATTGCAGAGCCAGTATATGCAGTTAGACTGCCTTGTGGTCTTGGCATTTAAAACCTCTTGCTAAGCCTTAAACTCCCTTTTATTATATGTCACCCCTAAGGTAGGCCCTACGTAGCCCTTAGGGCAGGGTGCTGTGTGATTAAAAGGCAGGGCATGTACTTTTACTTTTTACATGTTCTGGTAGTGAAAAACTCTTAAATTAGTTTTGCACTATTGTGAGTCCTACTCTCATAAGTTAACATTGGGGATTCCTTATTACATTTAATAAGCTGTAATTCCTAATTGAGGAGGAGTAGATATATCATGTTTATTACCTATGGAATTGTAATAAGAAGTCCTCTTTAATGGTAAAGTCATGTACGTACATGTTTGGCATTTACAACAATCATGGGGAAATAGATGTCAGTGGGTGGCAGTTGTAATGTCTCCTAGTTTTGTACATCCAACACAAGGAGGATCTAGGACCCCAAAAACCTCTCACAACACAATGTGACTGAACTTAACATGTGGCACTGGCCACCAATACCTGCACATTGTCCATCCCATTGATGCCACACAGACTGCAGCTACAGGCACACGAGTAATCTAACTGGCATACATGGGCACATTCTAGCCTGTGATGAGGGAAAGGATGGTGAAGTACAGAGAAAATTGTGTACATGAGGTACCTACCTGCTCCTCTGGTGAGCCATAGAGCTGTCCATATAAGGGTAGGACCTCTGCCACCAGCCTCTCCAGCTCCTCTGGTGAGAAGGCAGGGGCCCTATCACCTTCTGGACGTGGCACAATTGCTCCCAGTAGCAGCCACAGCAGCTCAGGTTGTGGAGTTGTTGCTGGCAGCAGTGTCATGAGACAAGTGAATCTGCAGAACATGGCAGTCATGTCTGCCACCTACGCGGTTGTCACAGCTGGCGAACACAGCCACCGTTACGAGTTTGAAAATGCCACTTTCAAAAAGTGGGCATTTTCCTGCTTTTAGCCCTCTGTGCCTGCAGCCTGTCTCCAGTACACGTCTGGCCTGGTTGACAGCTGGACCTAATGCATTCCCTCTAGACAGCCACACACAAAAGGAGCTTAGGTGTGACTGATGGGCCATCAACATCTTGATGGCCCATCCTGGGCATGATGGGTGGGAGGAGCTGACACACATGAATAGGTAGTGTACTGCTTCAACACAAAGGGCTGTGTAACCCCCTGTAGTAAGTCTGGAGCCAGGCCAACAAGAAAGGATGCCTGTGCACTTCAAAGACTCTTCTTTGTAGGCACCCCCACTTCAAAGGCACAACTGGGTATAAATACTAGATGTCTGACCCTACCAAATCAGTACACTGCTGGACCTGTGAAAAGCACTGCCAGGAAGAAGGACTGCTGTGCTGCTACAAGGGCTGCCACTCTGGACTGCTGCTCTGGAAGAACTGCTTTTCTGCTGTGCTGCCCTCTGCCCTGTTGAGGAAGGACTGGATCCATCTCACTTGAACCTAGATTGAACCCAACCACTTCAGTGTATACCACTCCACTCCACTCCAAGAAATTCTCTGCCACCTCACAACACACTACACCACTCTCTTCCACGATACTCCACTCCCCTCTATGACCCTCCCTTCTTCGACTCTCCACTGTATGTCCTTCCCCTCCACATGACTCCACTCTTTGCCACTCTGACACTCCACTCTGACACCACTTCATGCCTCTCTACAACATACTACTGCACTCCACTCTGACACTACACAGCGTTTTACACTAATCCACACTATTTTACACCACTCCATTCTATGGCACTCCATGCCACTTTTCTTCACTACTCCACCCTACGCCACTCCACTGTATGACGCTACTTCATTCTGCTCCACTCCACTCTCTCTCCTCCACTCTACACCCCTCCACTCTGACTGTCTACTCCACTCTACACTGCTCAACCCCTTTGTGCCACTCCACTCTACAACAGTCCACTCCACTCCACAACCCACTATACCACACTAGGATACTCCACTCTAGGACACACCACTTGGTGACACTAACCTGCTTATCCCTACGACACACCACTCCAAACCACTCTACTCAGCTTTATGCCACTCCACTCTGTGCCACTCCTCTCTGCAAAAGTCTGAGCCCCCCACTCTGCGGTTGTCTACTTCACTCTATAACACTCTGCTCCACGCTACGATACTGCACTTTGACACTCTACTTCACTCCGCAACAGACTACTCCACTCTTGGACACTCTGTACCACTCCAATCTACGCCACTCCAATCAGTCTATGCCTCTCTAGTCTGCGCCACTCCAATCTATGCCACTCCAATCTGCGCTGCTCCCCTCTTCTCTGCTCTACTCTACTCCTTTCTGCTATGCTCCACTGTACTCTGTTCTACTCTCCTCTTTTCTACGGCATTATTTTTAGCCATGCTGAATAGCAGCTCTGCTGGTGTACAGCATAGCTCAACCCCATTGGTAAAGCCACTAGCTGTCACATGGATGAGATCTATTGGCTTTCCAGTGCTTGTTCTTCAGTGTAACATATACAACGTTGGTGTCTGAACCCCTTTCAGAGAGCCACGGAGCACACAGGAGCTACTGAGCCCAACCGAGTTGGTTGAGGCCTCTTACTCCTGATGTCCTGGGGCCCAACCAACTATACATCTTAAGCAACTGGTCCAGGTGCCCCCTCTGCACAGGACTCTCAGTGGTAGCTGTGGACAAGCAGTCAAAGGATACTTCGGTGTGGGGAGTTAAGTGTAGATACAGATAAGTGAACACACCTCATGATTGCACATAGTATGAACAATAAATCAGTGTCCAGTCCAATACTTAGCTTTATAGAAAAATAAGTATTTTATTTGTAACTCTACACCTGCAAAGGAATGACGACATTCAGAAGCAACAGCACATTCCCTTCAGGTCGGGGATTTAGTAGTTGGAATGTAAATCCCTGTGCCACACTCTTCCCTGTAACGTGTTCAGGGTTATTCCCCATTTACTGATGGCCACATCCTTGGAATGCTTTCCAGTAGGCCGTACTCAAGAGTTCCCCTTTGACTCCTTAGTTATTAGTGAAATGTGTCCACGTTACTGTAGCACCATTAGTATTGAGTCCCACAGGCCCAGTTCTAGTCTTACCTTCTCCGGTGGTATGGAAGCATTCGGAGGTGCAGCGAGTACCTTCTCCACAGGCATTCCTGGGTCCAGATCCAGTTTAGCAAAGATGGCTGCATGTGGTTCATGTGGCAGCAGACGCAGGCTCCCACCTCCCATACAGCGATCTGAGCTGCACTCACTCAGCATACATGAGGTAAGTCCCTCTTTCCCTAACTATGGAGGATAGGGCTGGTGGTGGATTCTACAGCTTCCAACAAGGATGGGATATCTTCTTCTGCTTCCCTGCAGTCCTCGGGTGTCAATCAGGTGCAGTATGCGGGCTTGACTCACCGTTCACTGCAGTAATCCTCTCTTCTGGGCCTCAAGTCGAACACTTGGCACAGTGGTACCCGCAACTCCTCCTGGCATACAGGGTGGCTGCGTTACTCACCATTGAGCATAGAATCTTCTGGTAAAATGGCCCTCACTATGGCATCCCCTCTTGGAATACGAGGTCTCTGACATCAACGGACAGAAATCTCATGCTCCTGGCCCAAATAAGTTCAATGGTGGTCTCCTCTGGCATACGGAGTCATCGCTGCAAGGTGGTGCAGGTCTGGCGCCTCCCGCACAGTGCTCCTCTCATGGCTTAGATAACGGTGGTCCTCTCCTGGCATACAGGGGTTGCCAGACCATTCTTGCACAAGGATGATGACCTGATGTTCTTCTCACACCTGGCTCAGGGAGTCTCTTGGACCTTGCTCCCTGTATTTTACCAGGGTGTGCTATTTGCAAACACACACTGCCAATGCTCACACTCGCCGTGTGCACCCTGCCCAAAAATGTACTCTTCATGTATTGTACTTCATGCTAGCAAACATACACCCATCACATGCTTTTATTGCGCACGCACTGCACAGCGCTGTATCTTTCATGTAATATATTCCTCAACATACACCCAGTACATGCACTCATCCCACATGTCCTATGCAGTACTGCTCTATCCCTGTGCTGTACCCTTCCCAGTCACACATACATCCAGGCAGTCAATACAACTGCTCTGCGCAGCACTTCACATTTACCTGATGTTGGCCAACAGTAAGTTAAGTAAATAGCAGTGGAACCTTTGAAAAGGTGAATGAGCCTGTAGGCCTCACTGCAGTGACTGGGTAAAAGGGATGGTCTCACTACTACTTATCACTACATGGTATGCTGCCACCACGACACTTGTGCTGTTTAACTCCTGGTGAAGGCGGAAACCTTCCACCACTAACAGGGTATCGCTTTGGGCGGCCCTCCTTTTCCAGCAAGGTAGCAAACTGTAAGACGGGCCTATGACATGGTGCACATGCAAAACATCAGCTTTGGGATCAAAGCCACAGTACAGTTGGGCACTCAGGGCAAGGGTACAGGTCTTTAGCCATGCAGAAGACTTTTCTGTCCCAACAGTCACAATACTATTCCTGCAGTTTGGAACTCAACTGAGCTATCCTCAAAGTGGAGTTGAGATCATCCCCAGGTGATAAAATGCTACCATATAATTTGCAATGCGTTCTAAACAAATATGTTCCCTAGATATGTGTTAAGTGATTGAGTGGCAGCCCAAACACAGAGTAATAACTCTGTCTCTACCACCACATATTTGCATTCAAGGTGGTTAAAAGCCTGTGACTCAAAAGAACAACCCCAAACCATAAGCACCACATTGATGGTGATAATGTCAATTTTGTTAATAAGAAAGGGTTTCAGAGTTGGATCTGAGACAATGGACTCCTTCCTGTGGTTAAAAACCCGCAGCTGTTTGTGACGCCTAACAAATCCTGGCCCTTATGTAAAAGATGGGATAGAGGTTCCATAACTTCAGCAAGGTGTCTGATGAACCTGTTGTAGTACTTGCATAAACCAGGAAAGGTCCATCACTGAAACTCTAGATTAATATTTTGAGAGGCTCACGCAGGAGACCAATGACAACACTATAAGATCAGATGTTGAAGAATGACATGCAAGCAGAGTACAGTGATTCTGCGTAAAGCATGCAGTGTTGTTATGCTTAAAATATAGTTAAGGTACTGGAGGCATACAAATGTGAATGAATTGGGATTTTGTAAAGCATAAGAATGACCTCAAGATGTATCCTCGGCACTAGAAAGATCATGGAAAATCACTGAGTAATAAATGAGGAGAATAGCTAAGTTTTTAGCTCTTTTCCAAACGTTTTGTGTTTGAATTGAATGCACAGATATAAGGGCAAAGTACCCCAAAGTGTGGGAATGGGGTTGAAAATGAATGTGTTAGAAGAATAATTTCACCAGAATAACAAGTACTGGCAAAGCCTTTAGGTCTCACCTATGCAAGAGCTCTTGGCTTTGTTTTAGCCGTGCTGTACGCCATTGTGGCTGCTGTTCAGCATGGCTAAAAGTTAGTGCCGAAAAAGAGAGAGTTATAGAGTGGCGTAGAGTTGAGTGTTGTGGAGGGTCATGAAGGGAGTAGAGTGTTGTAGAGTGTAAGGGTGTAGGGTGGGTAGTTTTGTAGAGTTGAATGATGAAGAGTGTTGTAGAGTGGAGTGGCATAAAGCGTTGTGCAAAGTGAAGTAGAGTAGATTGCCGTAGAGCAGAGTAGATTGTTGTGGAATGGCATAGAGTGGAGTAGAGTGTTGTACAGTGGGGCAGAGTAGTGTCATAGAATAGAGTGGGGGTAAAGTGGCATGGAGTGGTGTAGAGGGCGTTGTGTGCAGCATCATAGTGTTGCATAGAGTATAGGTTAGTGGAGTAGAGTGTCATTGAGTGGAGTATCGTAGTATGACCTAGAGTGAAGTGGAGAGGTGCCGAGAACAATGATGTAGAGTAGAATAGAGTGGCAGTGAGTGCAATGAGGTAGTGTGCAATGGTGTAGATTGTTGTAGCATGAAGTATCGTAGAGTGCAGTGGCGTAGGATGGTCCGGATTAGAGTGCAGTGGTGCAGAGTAGTTGGCATAGAGTGCACTAGTTCTGAGTAAAGTGATGTAGAGTGCAGTGGTTTAGACTAGAGTGGCATAGAGCTCATTGGTGTGGCACAGAGTGGTGAAAGAGTACAGTGGCGTAGAGTGGTGCAACATAGATTGCAATGTGTTGAGTGCAGAGGCATAGAGCGGAGTGGTGCAAAGTGGAGAAGAGTGCAGTGGCGTAGAGTAGATTGTTTCAGAGTAGAAAGAAGCGGTGTGGAGTGTTGCAGGGTAAAGTGGAGTGGTGCAGGGTAGAGCACAGTGGCATAGAGTGCACTGCTGTAGAGTTAAGTGGTACAGAGTAGAGTGCACTGGCGTAGAGTGCAATGGCATGGAGTGCATATAGTGGCATAGAGTACAGTGGTGCAGAGTAGATTGGTGTAGAGTGCATTGATTTTGAATGATGTGGTGTAGAGTGTATTGGTGCAAAGCGCAGTGTTAGAGTACAGTGGTGAGAGTAGATTGCAGTGGCATAGAGGAGAGTGGTGCAGCTTATATTATAGTGGTGCAAATTGGAGTGAGGCAGAGTAGGTTGTTGTGGAGTGGCGCACGGTAGAGTGCAGTCGTGTGGAGTGGTGTTGAGTGCGGTGTTGCAGAGTAAATTAGAGTGGATTTGCATAGAGTGGATTGGTATAAAGTAGAGTGCTTTGGCATTGAATGAGGTATTGGAGAGTGGAGTAGTGCAGAGTAGAGTGGCCTAAACTGGAGTAGAGTAGAGATGCGTAGAGCGCAGTTGCGTAGATTGGAGTGGTGCAGGGTAAAGTGCAATGTGGAGTATGAACGGTGTGGTAGCGTACTGCCGTTACAGACAGAACACCTTCAATTGAAATGACCATTACAATTGTACCGAGATACATTTTTACTAATAAAAGTATACAGCGCACAGATGATAAGGTGTGGAACTGCCATCATCTAGTGTAGTGATTTATTTTGATCATATTCAAATATGGTTTCAAAGCACTTCAGAATTACCCAAAAATTTGCTTTGTTTGTACTTTCCTACTTTTGAAATATCTGCAAGTTCACTTACAGACTTTTACATTTTGTGAAGTGCTAGAAAAAAATAACATTGTACAGCCTTCCTCCAGCACAGCCCCATTACCTAGCATGATTGTCTCATAAAACCTCTCTCTTTGAAGTCGGAGGAAAAAAATTCTATGTCAGGACCGGAGGCTCTGATTATGCTTCTCTTTCAATGTGTTAATAAAACTCAGCAGCCAACAGGAAAGACTTTTTGTAAGAAACTACATATCCCATGAACCCACCATAACATAAGAACGACCATAGAGACCAGCCCTATAAAACCTTTGTGAACAAATGTCTCTTCCTCTTTCTTTGCTGCACCGCAGCCAATTAAGTAATTTTGCCTTAGCGCGTTACAGTGATATTTTGTTCTTGCATAAATGTTTATTTACGTTTCTATGTATGTTTCGCGCTGCCTTTGCGCTGCTCACTGCTTTATTTTGAAGTTATAAGACGCTCGGCGGTGGCTAGCCACCCACCTCTTTCGTGGAGTGGGAGCTTTGTTGCTGGGAGCCGGGACCGCGCGACTTGGTTGCGCAGTCCCACTTTTATGTCTATTGAGGGCTTTGCACGCATCGATGCGGCAAGTGTCTTTTCCTCTGCTTTGAGGGCTTGCTGACTCACTCGTCTTTAATGACCAGCGTGTCCTGACACCAGCGTGCTCTGGGCCTCTGCCTTCCCCTTGAGAGCACTTACAATTCGGGCCTCCTCTCTCCTCAGCCTTTGGCTCCCTCTGAACGCCCTGGCAAACATACTGTCAGGGTTGTAAAATGTTGTCATAGGCATTAGCCTAGAGCTTACCGCAGGTGCTCCCTCCACATTTAAACAATTTGTTACACCTGCATTGGGGTTATATTTGTAAGCTTCACCCCCTTAAGTCCCCCTGTTTTTCAACAGTGGTGATTTGTTTTTACTCTGGGGCAGCTTGTGCAACCCTTTACCAACCATGTATGAAGAGTATCAAGAAGGGGATGAAAGTTACTATTTTGAGGAAACTCACCCTAGTTCTTTTGAACAAGACCTTGTGCATGTGTTGGACGCAGATGTGCGCCAGACCGTTAATGATGCACTACCCAAGGCTATAACCCCTTTAAAACACCACCTTTACGGATTTGTGCAACAGCAAGTCTGGCTTCCCCGCACAGGGGGCATGATTGAAGGGTCTAGGACTCTACCTTCTAAGGACATTCACTCTGAAGCCTTCGAGAAACTAGTGGCTTCTTTGGCTACTGAACACCCTTATAGTATGCCTGCAGATCCCCGCACAGATGGGTTAACGGATGACTCTGATGCTGATTCATCTCGAAGTTCGTCCAAGGGCGACCCCCAACCTCCGCCAAAGCGCAAAGGGAAAATCCATCATACCTCTGCAAATAAACAAGCAAAACTTTTGACTTTTGAACCGGGAGAAATTATCCATCCCAGATCTACTGCTTGGATTCCTCCCCCTGAAGTAACAGACTATGTGAAGGATCACATTAGACAAGAGTTTGATAAGGAGGTGCACGCACGCTTGCGCTCGGAATGCCCCAGACCGGCTCTCCCTGACAAGGTAACAGAGACTCCGGAAGTAGATCCATCTATGGTAACTTACCTGAAGAAGAACACAAAAGACCCTAAGAAGGGAATTGACAGGGCCTGGAAATCCTGTCAGGATAAACTCTTAGACTTGGAAGGCCTGTCAGGTGGAACTAGCTTACCAAGCGAAAGAATCCAATACTCCTATGGACACGGAAACCCTTATTGGCTGGTTGCAACGGGCGAATTTCATTTTGGGTAATACCAACTGCGCTATTTCAAATGAACGGCGCCATTCTATCCTGATGAAACTGGACCCTAAGTTAGCAGATCTTGCATCTTCTGAAGCGGGCCCTACGGCCCAAGACCTCTTCAGAGCCCCGTTCTTGAAGGAACTGTCAAAGTTTATTGCCACTTTTTCCAGCTTGGATAAAGCTCAGGGTTCAATCAAAAGAGCCCTTCGTCCTCTTTTTTTTTCCCGGGCCGGACGCTTCAGGGGGCGACCGTTCGGCCACAGATATCAGAATCCCACTGGAGACAGCATCCAAGGCCATAGGAGTAGAGGTGGCTATCAAGATCAAACCTCCACCTTCTACCCTTCAAGACGGTCCTTCAGAGGCCGCTTTCGTAGAGGAAGGTTCAGGGGTGCAGCCGACACCATCCAGGACTCCTCTCTCTCCTACAGGTGAGAATTATTGAGTGAGAAGGATTTACAAATTCAAGGTTCTTCTCTTCGGTCGGTCGTCGGCTCCGTGGTGTTTCACGAGGCTGATGAGACCGGTGGTGGAATGTCTGAGAGCCAGAGGTGTTCATCTGATCATTTATCTGGACAACATCATAATTATGTCCCAGTCTCCTGAAACGGTAATGCTCCACCTGGAATAGGCGATCTCTCTCCTTCAGGAATTGGGTTTTGTTATCAATGTCTAAAAATCCATCCTGATCCCTTCACAATCTATAGAATTCCTAAGTTTTTTGGTGGACTCCCCTTCCGCTCAATTGATTCTTCCCCAACTGAAGGTAAAGAACATCAAGAGAGAATTGAGACTAGCATTGTCCAAGACGACTGTATCCTTGCGATCCCTTGCTCGTCTGGTGGGACTGCTAGCTTCTTCTAATCAGACGATTTTTCCAGGGCCCCTGCACTACAGGTCTCTCCAATGTCTGAAGATTATGCACTTGAACAGGGGCTTGTCCTATTCTCAGTCAGTTCCCCTATCAGAGGAAGCGTGAATCGAGATAGTGAGAATCGAGATAGCTTGGTGGTTAACTCGCATTGTACGGCAGGGCCATCTTCCCCTGTTCCCCAGACCTAGTCATAGAGGTGGATGCCAGTCTATGGGGTTGGGGCGCTTGTTGCGCTTGTTGCAGCCAACTTTTCACCGGGGGTCGTTGGTCTCAGGAGGAGCTGTTGATGCATATCAATTGCCTGGAACTCTTAGCGGGTTCCTTTGCTATTCGCAGCTTCACAGTGGGCAAAGTGAAATGTTGCATTCTGCTCAGGATGGACAATGTTTCAGCGGTTCGGTATGTGAACAAATTAGGAGGAACTCGTTCACATTTACTGATGGAGATTGCCAAAGATTTTTGGCATTATTGTCTTCAGAACCACATTTCAGTGACAGCAGAGTACCTTCAGGGTCAACGAAATGTGATAGCGGACTGGCACTCCTGTCATTTGAGGGATGCCAGTGATTGGAGATTGCATCCTCGAGTTTTCAGAACTGTCATGGGAAATGGGGTCCGTGCACAATTGACCTTTTTGCTTCATGTCTGAACACTCAACTTCCGACATACTTCAGTTGGCATCCGGATCCGGGAGTGAGAGCGACGGACGCTTTCCTCAAAGATTGGACTCCATTCCTCTCCTATGTATTCCCTCTTTTTGTAATGATCCCCAGGGTCCTAGCACATCTTCAGGGACAGGAGGCAGAAATGGTGTTGATTGCCCCATATTGGAGAGCCCAACCTTGGTTTCCCATCATTATGGAGCTGGCTTGTGCTCTACCCAGCCTCTTGCCCTGGTGTTGGAATCTCCTTCTGGATCTGGGGAGATTTCCTCATCCTTTGATCCTATCAGGTCAACTGTCTCTACTAGCTTGGCGTCTTTCAGGCAAAACTGGAGCCTCCCAGGTCTTTCGGCGCGAAGCTCAGGAATTCGTCAGTAAATCCTGGGTCCCCAAAACACATAAACTCTATGCCTCAGCTTGGAGACGCTGGTGTAGTTGGTGTTCTTCACGGGGTTCAGATCCCTTTAATGCCGATTGCACTTTGATCTTGAATTTCCTAGCTTCCTTGGCCGCCTCAGGGTTGGCTTATAATTCTATTAACAATTTTCGCTCAGCCATTTTGGCCAGACATGTGTTAATTGAGGGTAGACGGTTGGTCAATTACTTATTGTTTGGAAATTGATTCGAGGTATTAGGATGTTAAAATCCCCTTTACCCAAATACTCAGAGCTTTGGAACGTTAACATTGCTCTACAGTTTTTTGGATTCCTGGCCTTTCAATAAATATATCTCCTGGAAACAGCTGTCTGCTAAGCTTACCAGCTTACTTTGTCTCATATTTTGTAAACGAGTGTCTGGCGTTAAAGCTCTAGATTTGGCAGGGAGAAGATTTTCTCCTGAAGGTGTTTCATTTATCATATCCAGAAGAACTAAGTGCAATACCAGGTTGCTTTCCTATCCAGCATTTCCTTATAAAAACAAGCTCTGCATAGTACAATGCTTGAAGGATTATGAAGTGAGTACGGCTGAATTTCGATCTGATATGTCGGGTCAATTGCTTATTTCACTTTAGAAACCATTTCGACCAGTTGCTTTGGCAACTCTAGCCAGATGGGTGAAATGGATTTTGTCAGAAGCAGGCATTGATGTATCCAAATTTGGCACACATTCTGTGAGGGGTGATATGGCATCAAAGACCTTTGCCCCGGGTTCTCGATTAGAGGACATTTTGAGCATAGCTGATTGGTCTTCTGATTCCACATTTAAAAGGTTTTATTATAAACCTATTTTGGATGTGTCATCAATAGTAATGGCAAGACTTTAAACTAGCATAATCAGAGCCTCCAGCCCTGACATAGAATGAAAAATTTACTAGCTATCGCGTCTGGAATTTTCAATTCTATTAAGGACACGGAGGCAAAGATTATCCCTCCCATTGTTTGAAATTTCATAATTAAGTCTTTCAGGATTTCTTGTACATATGTATTTTGCATAGTGTTTTCTGTGATTTTATTATTTCTTTCCCACCCTGATATTAACATTGTATTATATGTAAAAAAATAAAAAAAAAACAATTGTGATTTAACTTTGTTTATTTATACACAAGACAGTGTTTATGGCTATATTTTTCTTCTTCTTGATTTAGGTCAAGAGGACAAATGATTGCCTTTCATCAACTGGATACCTCCTTGAGACTCCTCCTCTTCCACTTTGTTATGGATGTTTCTTCATTCTGGTTCAGAAGTTCCGTTGTTTTACTGGACTTTAATTTTATTCTTGTGTAACACTTTCGGCATCAGTGAATCAGCTGTGTCTATGTGCAAAGAAAGAGGAAGAGACGTTTGTTCACAAAGGTTTTATTGGGCTGGTCTCTATGGTCAATCATATGTTATGGTGGGTTCATGGGATTTGTAGTTTCTTACAAAATGTCTTTCCTATTGGCTGCTGAGTTTTATTAAAGCATGGAAAGAGAAGCGTAGTCCTTGCCTCCGTGTCCTTAATAGAATTGAAAATTCTAGATGCGATAGCTAGAAAAAATTTCAGTGAACGCCAAGCTCCCTGGAAGACGGAGGCTGACATTTGACCTCTTCCTTTGAATGCACAGCAAATATGACAAGAACACGATTTAAAGGCCTGTATGCAGAAAGCGAGTACTCCAAAGAATACCGTAAACAGGGGATGGGCAACAGAAGAGACAAATTCAAGCTGGTCATCCTAATCATCACAACCAGCAAATAGAAAACAAGCAAATGTGAATTAAAAATCACAAAGCCAATGGTAAGCAGTGGGCAGAATGCATTCCCAGGGAGGCTTTCAGAATTTCCCCAAGATGATGTAAGCGGACCATATAGCTGTGCTGTCTGGTAGGCTTTGACCTAACAAGGCTCCCTCAAGCTAAGACAAAGACATCTCTAGCCTTGAATGCAGTCTAAGTAGTACTAAGAGGAATTGTTCATAGCCTCATGGTGAACATCCAAATTCGAATCCAATCTGGGATTTTTGCTGTGTCCTGTGTTAACACCCCCTGATCAAGTAAACAGCATTCCACATATGGGTAACAATTCCAGCACCAGAGCCATGTTGTGTGTATTTTTTTGTTTTAATTTTACAAGCAGTTTGTCAGTAGTCTGTAGCATGTGCCGCCCAGTACCCAGGAAAACCAAACAATAGAATACACTTTTAAAAAGTAGTCCTAGTAGGGAATCCAGTGTGAAATGACTGCGTTATTCTGCAGGGGCGGGTGTTCACTTCATGTCCTCAGAAATTGATTATTCCGCATAAATCTTTGTTTTCTCTCATATATATGATGATCTCATGGTGAAAAAGA
The DNA here is from genome assembly GCF_031143425.1 of Pleurodeles waltl. Taxonomy (NCBI): domain Eukaryota; kingdom Metazoa; phylum Chordata; class Amphibia; order Caudata; family Salamandridae; genus Pleurodeles; species Pleurodeles waltl. Next base: position 456,263,213 of record NC_090442.1, read on the forward strand.
CCTTGACTGCAGCTCTACTAAATAAATGAAACATGCCAGATTTCAGGGTAGTCGTGAGACCTACACCGAGAAATATTATATATTGTTGTTCAAGTAGCAATTGCATGTCATATTTCATGGAACTCTAATAATGTTTCATTCCTCCCACACACTTCTGGATATTGCTCATTGAAGATAATCAATAAGTAATCCTGCATTTTGTGCAGTGCTGCTTCGTTTATTTTGTTGCATCTCTGCATATAAAACCTGTTTGTAGTTCGACAATTAATGCTTTTTGAATAACGCTGCTTCCTAGCCTGCTTTAAGTACTTTCTTCATGTTATCTGTACTGGATAAAAGCCATTTTGTATGAGAATAGTATGTCGTTTGACAAAACAAATTAAATAAAAACCCTTTACACTGATTTATCCCATGTTGTTTAGATTGAGTATGAGCACAGTTGCAGCAGAATCTGAAACAGTTACAGTAGAAACCGTGAACTCTGTGACCCTAATTCGAAATACAGAAGGAAACATTGTTTTTCGTTGCCCTCAAACTGGTATGTTGAGTAATGGTAATGTTTTTGCCATATTATTTTTGTGTCCTGTAATGTATTGGTCATAGACTTTTATCTCCTGCTCTTTCTCCCCTGAAATGCTGCTAAGCCATTTTGTAATTGTAACATTAGTAAGCATTTACATAGTGTATTCTATAACCAAGATTATCTCTGGGCTGGGCAGATCACTAACACTTCCTTTATCAACCACAGATGGTTCCAATACCTCGTCATCCGGCTGGGATTTGAATATTTGACCTGTAGGTTACACTTAGAGCTGTGTAGCAGAAGCAGTAACACTGTGGGCTTTCATACTGTCTTGTTTTACTTATGTACATGCTTTACCATTGTCTAAATTCCAAACCTTATGAAAGCATATGAAAGCCATTGACTAACCCGGATTATAGACTCCCATCACAGCCACATTCCTTATTTCATATTTTCTTTTTGTTCTCATTTGCCAGGACTTGAGGTAGGTGTGTGAAGTGTAGGCAGAGGCCATTGAAAACAAGGGCATAAAACACTGACATAGAAAGTGCTCCAGTGATCATTTGAATGCTGAGTTTATCATGTTTCATTTTTTCTGCAGTCCCGCATTGCAGTTGCATGGTTTTCTGCATATTAGATAATTGCACAAACACAGTGGCCTTGGGTCCATCTATTTAGCTTTCGAGGAAGAAGCGCACTGTGCAGAATTCCTGTCATACATGTTTAAAGAAATCTTTCATCATCATAATCGTAGGACTATGGATATCTGCCATCAGTTCCTCCAGTTTTATTATTTCATCATTGTCTCTGATAGATATGAAGGAGATTTAGATTAGCTGGTGGCCAGAGCAGTGTATTAATCTGGAACAATATAGATACATTGGGTGTCTAGTATTTCCTAAGTAGAACTTGGCATCATTCTTCCAAGTACAGATGTAACATGCTTTTTTGGCATGCACTTCTTTTGAGTGTACCTGGCCTGACTGGCTGCATCGACCTTTTTGCAGATTGCTGTTGTAAGGACCAGCACATGTTGGGACTGCCTATGGGCTGCCTTTCAAAGCTCTTTATGGGCTTTGTCTAAATCCAGCCCTCTATTCTTTCGGAAGAATATTTACCAAATAAATTATTTGTGTTCTGTGCCAAATCTCAATCAAATAATACTGTGTCTATCCTAGTTAACAATGTGTTTTCAAAACTCTGGCTGCAAGCACATGAAGTTTTTAATCCACTTATATAGCTTGACTGCTGGAGCTGCATCTCCTCATCCTTTGACCAGATAAACATGTATGATAGTCTACCACTGCATGATTTTCAAGAATGGATATTTCTAACTGTTTATAGGCTAATCTTGCACTTTAGAGTCAAAGCCCAATTATTCATAAGGCAACCTACTTGAACCACTTGTTCCGCTCCTCCTTATATCCTGCTTTCATATATGAATGGTAGAGAATTCCCTGTCTTTCGGTTGGTTTATGATGTCATTTGGAGGGAATCTTCTAAGCTCACACCATTCTAGCTGACTGATTTTCTTTCAATTTGAAAGAAGGTACATAAAAAAAACTTTCTGGTTTCGCTCAACAAAAGACCACACAACAGGTGAGTTGTTTCAATTACAATAGCCAGAGGATAACATTGTTCTTCTGTTTCTAGAAAAGTGCTGTTGAGGAGGAGATGCATTTATTCCCCAAGACTCCTCTATGCTGGGCAGTGGGAAAGTGGTCATCACAGGCACCCTTCATCTGGTAATATAGACCAGTACCAGATATAAAGAAAAACTCAGCAAACCCATATAATTTATTGTTTTGCGTAGCTGTTTAAGGTTTTGTAATATTTCACAAAGTATGGAATATGTCTTTTGCCTCCCTTAGGCTGAACATTGGAGAAAGTGGGTTCATAAATGTACTCTCCATAGTCGTACAAGTGTGGTGATGTCAGATCTCTGTAGCTTTTAAATATGTTTGATGTCTATGCAGACAATGAAACAGAAACTGCCCATGCAAGTGATGTTGGAAAGCTGTTGAGGGAGCTGAGTGGGCTTCTTTTGCTGTTGATCTCATCAGCAGGCAGGACAACTAAGGCGACAATATGGTTACTTTACTTTTGTTAGTTCAAAAGCCTGATCGATATGTTTGTCTTTACACATACACAAGTACATCTATAAATCAGAGGTCCTCTTTGCATAAACCTGTGGCCCTGGTGTACATGCATAGTTTCAAAAGGGCTGCTGACCTCGACCAGGCCACTACTTTGTTCCATGCTCTTTTTTTTTTCCTCTGCGAGAAAACCACACAACCATGTCCAAAGGTAAGCGTCATAAAATATATCCTCTCCTAACTGTTATCAGCATACGTTTGTTGTGTGGCACCATAAAGCGTACTAAGCAGTAAGAGTGCATTAGAAAAGAAACACAGAAATACATGTGTATAAGGATCTGAATATGTTTATCTTTGGGTCTGAGTAACTTGGTGTGGAGGTGTTTTGTGATTCTCTTGCTCTACGTGATGTATGGAGGTTTGTGTCTATAAAATGCACCAATAGCGGATATAGGGTTGCATCAAGTTTTGTGTGGGTGTTGGGCATTAAGAGCCATATGTATGAACACATTTTCCCATAGACATAGAATGGGTTAAAACCTTTGATGCATCTGGCCCTAAGTGTGTGTGTGTAGATAGCAGAGAATCTGAATAGTGGTGTTCAGTGTCTGTGTACCACCTTTAAGTTGTTTTGTTTCCAAAGTTAATTAAATGTATACTGCTTTGTGTATACATTCCCCACTTGTATTGCTGACATATACTGTTAGTCCAGAATGTCAATTACAGTAATGGTATGGCTTGGAGACTTAACATAAGTATTTAATAGATGTGTTAAATCACTTAGTATGTACAGTGGCGCATAACATAGTAACTGACATTTTAATTGGTTATGTAAGGGAGCATAAATAAGCGCTGGTGGCTGACTGCAAGATTCTATTTAGTATTTGCGAGTTTGAAGCCATTTGTGATTGAGTCAAGGTAGAGTTTAGGTCTGACCAGAGTAAGACGTGACAGTTAGAGGAAAGCCACTGAGTGAAATAGCTGCAGACACAGGATGTGAGTAGAAGCTGAGAGAGAATCCAGTTTTTCTCAGCTTTTTCTTAGAATACTTTTTTTTTTTTTTTTTTTACAAAATTCTATGTTTTAAGATAAACAAAATACTTTTAATTTTTGAACATTTGCTATAGAAGAATTCAGTTCAAATCAGAATTGAAATGTATCTACTGGTGCAGTAAAACTCAGAAAGAGGGCGGTAAATCATCCAGCAAATTATCCTATAGATAAGGTAATTTGGACAAGAGAGCAACAAAGGTACATGATACCCGGAACATATGTTTGATGCATCATTTGGTCTATGTATTGTCTGTCTGTCAGTCATACTTTCTTTATTCTGCCATAGGCCATAAAAGACAGAAATAAAAACAAATAAAATATTTTTCCGAATAATAAAATGAGAAAGTATAAAAACCTTCATTTCCATAAAACAATAAAACATTCAATATTTAAACAGCATATAATAACATATTTTCATCCACATCAGCATATGACAATACATTCCCACCCATATTTTATCACAGAAAGACCAGCTTGAATCTCTTTCTGATGGCTATTGCTTTACTTATATAATTCAGAACATTGAAGCAGGTTTCCCTATCCCTAAAACTTTGTGAGTAAGCTAAGCCCTCCTGATGTGTTCTCAAGTTTGTCTATGTATTGAGTTTCTTTGATTGTTTTCAGGAAAAGTTATTTTATTTTAAAAAATCAGTGAATGTGCATTAATCTCTGTGCCCACATTGCTTAGCTAGTTTGACAAATGATGTTTCTGCCAACTTTCAAGTATTTAATTTTGTTTTAAAGTTCATGAAGTGGTGGACTCCGAAGAGAAAATAGAACCATCTCAAAAACGATTTTGTTTTTCTGCGGATAGCCAAAGTGCAGATGAATCCACTCCATGTATTTCAATCCTTGCTAGTAAGTAAAAGAAAAAGATCTGTAAACAAATATAATCTATTATGTTTATTATTTACAAACTTTGTTATTATCCCTTTTTCATCAGTTTAAGATTTCAGACAGTTACAGTTGAAATAAACTAACAAATCACTTTTTAAGAGGAAGGGAGGATCCCACATAAAACACCCATGTCTCAACCTAGTCCCATATTCTCAACCTTCCCATGTCCTTTTCTGAGATGGGGGAGGGAAGAGAGAGCATAAGCAAAGCTATAGCCTCAGAGCATCTTCCTGCCATCAATATCTGGCAGAGGCATCAGTGTTTGATATTAGTAAGCCTACTCATCTGATGTCCGGGGCAAGTTTTGAGCAGAATAGTTTACAAAGTACCCTTTCCCCAGTTTGAAAAATGATCTGTGCAAGTTATTTAGAGTTGTTGGCTTAAAATCAAATTCTGCCATTGCTGGATATCACTTTTGCTTTGTGTTTGGTTTAAAGTGTCCCTTCACCAGCCCGTGTCTTGAACTATTAGCTAGGTGATGTTGATATTTTTCTTCATTTATAGTAGAAAGCACGAACTAAACTTATTTTTATGTGTATTATATTGAGTTTTCTATTTTAGCTTAAGATATTTGAGAGGGATTAGTACTAACTTGTACTGTTTCTCGTATAATGCTGTGTTTGTGACTTAAAATATCATGACTGAAAGAACCAAAATCCAATCAAAACATTAGTAATTGTGCTATAAAAAAATAGAATAAAACCACAATTAATGTTATTTCCGTTGTCCAGGAAGGATCAGGGCAAAAATGAATTCTGGCTAAACTCTTTGAAAATCAAAACAAATTCAGTACCACATTTATGAATCCTTATCAGTCAATTTATCGGGTATTGTCGTAATCCTCAAAGAAAATTGGCCTCTAATTCCATGGCCTATGTAATTCAGTAATTGGCAAACCACACGACTCCAGGCCTTGCTGTGCATTTGCCATCCAAACATTACATTCAAATTAAGTTCTACTTGCACATCACATTACACCAACAGTACATATTAGACACCTCTTTAAGCATCATGCACTCAATTTACTCATATCATTTGCAACCTCTGTGGTACGAGTTATACTGACACACCTATATTGTTTTATCAAACTAACCTGAAGTAGTTAACTTACGCCAACGATGCCCACATGCAGAATAGTATCAAATATACACAATGGGCAAAGATTCTCCAAAGCATAACCATCTGAGGGCAAGCAGTGGACAACCACACACACCTGCAGACTAGAACAAACAATAAATGTCCTTTACCACAAACATTCATGCAATCAGTGCTGTATACTGATCTAGCCACCACTCTTAAATATAATCCATATCTAATCTTTACATTAGTCTACTCCAACCTGCACACCACAACGCAGTGTGAGTTAAGTCTACATAATGCAAAACTTGATAAATTTCAACAGATCACTTTGACTCTGGTCCTCAAGAATCCTACGAATGTAAATGGCACATAGATTCCGGGAGCATTTCCAGACCATACAAATAGTGGACATGCATAATATGTTTGTGCTTTATATAACACCACATCAGCCTTTTATGAAAATTGACTGAAGTATTATGCATTTTAAAACCATATCTGTTTGAGAAAATAGTGTTACACAGAATTGAGGTTGCCTGTGAATGTATAAAATATTGCTTTGGTCTTTCACAGTGCCTTCGCTAGAAACCTCACATGTTCCTAAAATGACTGCTTAGATTATTTATGCCTTAGATGTTTGTCTTCTGTTGTTAAATGTAATACTCTTATACAGCTCGCTGTCATTACCAGGTGATATCTTGCTATTCTATCCCAGATGGTTGAGAGTGGGACTACCCTTAAATTCAGGTTACTTTGGAAACAACCATGCCTGTTCAGATACGTAAATATATTCAGTGATTCATACCAGTTCCATCATTGTCCTCAACAATAGAAATAGAGAAAGCATGTGACTCACAACATTGTGTGAAAACACAGCCAAAGCCCTAGAAAATGAGTTGAAGTCACTTCTTTCCATCGGCCCTTATATCTAGTGGTCTTAGAGTTTGAACATTATCCACAAATCTGACCAGGCTGCTAGCACCAATTTTCATATTTTTCATATGTGCACTAATTTGATTATAGTGCAAACCCAGCCAGAAGGTAAAAACTATGTTTCCTTATGGATCAATACCTCCTGCTCTATATTATAACGAAATTGCAATTCACCAAAGAGTTCCATAACAACATATAGAGGAACACTGCCGAAAGGCAGAGTTCCTTTATAATTTCATGGAACGCCAAGATGATTTGCAGTATCCTTTTAACGTATGGTAGAGCATACTTTATTTGTTACAGTACTGTTGTACTATTACACATCCCTCAAACTGCATACATTGTTGGTATCTAGCTGCTTCATATAAAATAGATAGCACTATGAATGCAGACATCAAAAATAAAAGTAGACTGTGGTGGGAAATTAAACACACTAAAAGCAAACATAAAAGTTCATATTCAAAATGATGTAGCCCAGAACATGTAGAAACTAGCAGAAAGTGTCTTTCCTGTAATGACCTGTACTGTGCAGAAAATAAGCATTTAGACATAAATATCTCTCTACTGCTGATCACTGTCCATTAAAAAAAATAAAAAATCAGAAAAATACGCCATTTCTCACGTTCTCTTTTTTTTTTTAATTCAGAACCTCCCAGGAAATTGGAGCTTGTGATAGAACATTTAGTGACACCAAACTGTAAATTTTGTGCCACATATTTGTAGTTTTTGCTGAACATTATTTCATTGACTGCCACAACTTTTGCTTAGGTCTGTTTTGTGAGTTACATTTAGTAGAACTAAAGAAGGTAACAGTCCCTGTGTCAGTCATAGACCGTGCTTCATGGCAGCTGGAGAGAAAGGACGGGCCAATGAACTCAGCTCTGTAATGATCAGGTATGTTTATTAATATGTCAAAACTGAGAGACATATGCATGTTACTTAAACATGCAACGCAGTTGCAATACGAAAGGGGAGGAGCGGAGTGCACTTAAATTCAGCAGATTTGATGTGACTATTTAGGCATATGTTTCAAAGGAATAATTACACCAGTGAACAAGAATAAGCTTGGAAAACACTACAGATCGCTCATGACCCTTTCAGAGTCGACCTGGGGAATGATGAGGTTTCTCTGGGCATAATTAGAGACTGCATTTTTTATGAGGTTACCAGATGGCTTCATGTCATCAGGTACACCATTTTTCAGTCATGGTCTTTCTTTTTAAAATCCTAATGTAGTTGTGCAGTTCTGGCTGCTTAGGTCCTGTTTAACAGAACTCCCAAGGAACTCTTGATGCCGATGTTTCTCTGAGCAACATGCATACAGCTCATCTCATCTACAAAAGCAAAGTATTATACCATCGCCATCAATTAAGCTAGCAACAGAAGAACAACGCTGTTCAGTACAATCAAGCACTGCATCAACCTCCTGTTCAATCCACCTATTCTTACTCCACAGAAAAGTGGAATGCTATCAGCTTGTTCAGGAAAAAATCCAGATGACATGGTAGCACATAAACGATACCAAGCCTGCTTCATCTCTTACCACAACCTCCCTTAGAATCTTGTAATGGTCAGCCTTCAAAGCCCTACCTCTACCAGATCTGGCTGACATAATCAACTCCTTCATTGCCACTTTTTATAAAGATGATGCCTTACAATCGTTCTTCACCAAAGTTCTCTCATTGGATGCTCTCTTACCCCCAACCTACCATTGTCAATGCCTCCCTCACTGAATACATCTTCCCAGGAGCATTCAGAATGGCTCAAAACTTTCCAGTTATAACTATACCTTCCCAGCTAGTGGCCCATCACTAACCTACCATTCAGCTGCAAAAAAGCAGTCTATGTTCAGCTTCATGATCTCATCACTGATAACCATCTCCAGCACTACTACAAGTCTGGCTTCAGATTACACTGCAACATGCAGACCGCCACCTTACAAATCATAGTATGGCCACAACCAGGACACCATCATATTGGAGACTAAGAAGTGTAAAAAGGAAAAAAATAAGACTGTAGACCTTTTGAACTATTCACCCAGGACCTAGAAAATCCCTGTATCCTTTAGAACTGCCCCAATGATGCTTCAATTTAGGAAAGAGTTGTAAAATGACCTCTTTAAAGCCCCCTACATCACAATGCATTAAGCACCCACAACCCAGCTTCCTCTCCTTTAATTGTTGACTTTGAGCTTGTCTTTGATCATGTACAGGTCCCGCTGCTTTTTTGCCATGTTTGCACTGTAGAAATACCATATACATAAATACATACAGTTAGGGTACTGACTTTAACCATGAAACCTGTTGGGTCCTAAATCATATTTTTTTTTAAATGACAGTCAGTAGGTCTCACTTAAGGGGTTTATTGGCATTGCCAATGATTTTTAGAGATGCTATGCAGCGTAGGTAAAGAAAAATACAAAAGAAAAACCTATGACATGTATATTCTCCATAAGCCCACAGTATGTCTTTCACAACCAGTAAGTTCGACCTAATGACATTATCTTCAGCATTTTAAACAAAAAACTGGCCTCCGAATAAATGAGAGCTTTGTTCTTTCCTGAAGAGGGATAGCACAAATTAATAGTAGGTGCAGTCACTGAGATATCTGTACCCACTGACCCCAGAAACACGAAAACTGGAAAAAAAAATATATATATAAATTTTAAGAAACATCTATGACTAGCAAACATACAGCACAAAAATGACCAGTGTGAAAAGCAATATCAGTGCACTCCTTTGGATCTAAAGTGTATATGAAGTCTTCCTATTTAAAGATAAGGTTTGTCGCCTTGTGTTATGTCTCCACAGCTTATCTCGTGCTTTGCTGTACAGCTACAGAAAATAAAAAGATCCATGCCCATTGCTACAGCAGAGATGGGGGAAGGCAGTCAAAAATAACACCTTTTTGTGACAGACATTTATTGTTGTAATTCTGCTGCATTTTTTGCCTGTATTTTAATGACCCAACCAGTACAACAAATAGGAAAATCACCTAAAGCCGATATTTTTTCCTCTTATCAGTACAGGCTTAAAACAGTACATATAAGAAGAAATAACTTTAAAAATATATTTTAGTGCTGCTTTAATGATTCCCTACTGATTATTAAAGGAAATAAAAACAGAAAGGCTGTGTTAAAAATGAAAACAACTGATTGTATAACAGACATTAGCATAACCAAGAGTTTTTGCCTTTGTGTTGGAACATAACTGGCTCCATGCCTGGGCACGAGTGAGAGAGACTGCATCGTGGATCGGCCTGTGGAGAAACGTGTGCATTTAGAGATGTGTTCAGATACCGGGCAAGTATCCCTGGCTTCACTTAGATCATAACCTATACCGACAAGCATCTCTTAGGAAAAAGGGCAAAAAATAAAATTGTAAAGAAGGTTTACGTGGTGAATTATCCATGGAATGAAGTATAAATCCATGTGAATGTAATGCCCTCCCCCCAACCCCCCACCCCACTGCACTACCCATTCTCCAAAGCATGAGTCGTGCAAGCTGATGTGATAGCTTAACAGGTTCATGTGCCTACATCGAACATGTGATATTACTTTAGCAATTACTTTTTCTGGTTACTGAAGCATAATACAAGCGTGCAGTAATGATGAGGTGGCCTGCCCATGGGATGTGATGTTCTGCAACTGACACAATCACCTCAGTGACCAAGGATTTTACATTTGGGGAAAACAAAGGGCTGGAGGTGTCCCACCCTGATATTGGGCCATATCTCCACCCCAAAAGAGGCATCCTTGGAATAAGATGTTGTGGAGGGTAGGGATGTAGAATGTAGAGGGAGTAGAGTGTCATAGAGTGGACTGGCATAGAGAAGAGTGGAGTTGCATAGAGTGGAGTAGAATTGTTAGGATGTGTCGTGCAGTCGAATGTCATACAGTGAAGTGGAGTGGAGTAGAGTTGCGTGGAGTGGTGTAGAGTGATGTGGTGTAGAATGGAGTGCCATAGAGTCGCATAGAGTGGAGGGGCATCAAGTGGAGGGGTGTGCAGTGTTGGGGGACATAGAGTGGAGGGGTATAGTGTGGAGTAAAGTGCCGTGGAGTGGTGTAGAGTAGAGTAGCGTAGAGTGGAGTGCAATCTCATCAAGTGGAGTGTCGTAGAGCATTGTGGAGTGTCATATCCTAGTAGAGTGGCCTAGAGTGAAGTGTCTTAGAGTGGAGTGGAGTGGAATAGAATGTCAGTCTAGAGTCGTAAACTGGGGTGGCATAGAGTGGGTTAGAGTTAAGGGGCATAGAGTGGCATGGAGTAGCGTGGCATAGCATAGAGGAGAGTAGGGCACTGTAGAATGGCATGGTGTAGAGTGGAATATGCATGCGTAGTAGTGCAATGCCATCACAGAAAACACATTTTCATTGAAAGGACCTTTACATTTGCATAGGCATACAGTTTTACTGATAAAACTATGCAGTGCATTAACGATAATGCATGGAAATAGCATCAACTAGTGTATTGATTTGTTTTGTTCGTATTAAAATTTGTTTCTACAGCACTTCAGAATTACAAAAAAGTGCTTTGTTAGTGCTTTCATAATTCTATTATATTCTGAAATATTGGCACAGTCCATTTACAGACATTTACTTTTTGTTGTGTGCTAAAATAAAATAACATTGTACAGCCTCTGTAGCACACCCCCAGTAGCTAATGTGATTGTCACTTAAATCCTCTCACTTTGAGTCAGAGAAGGAAAAGTAAACGCCAAGCTCCCTCGAAAGACAGTGCTTGACATTTGATCTGTCTTTGAATGCACAGCAAATATGACAAGATAAGAACACAATTTAAAGGCCTGTTTATTGTATTATTCAACCAGTACTCGTTTTCTGCTATGCTCCAGCGGAGGGACAGGGATATACTGGATGACATAAAATAAATAAAGCCTGCAAATTGAAAGCAAGCTACCATGAGTTACAAAATATAAATCCAACTGTAAGTAATGGGCGGGGATTTATCCCCTGGGAAGCTTTCTGAATGTCACCAAGAAGTCTTTGTAAACTGGACAGCTGTGCTGTCTGGTAAGCTTCAACCTAAATAGCATGTTTTACTGGGTAAAATTAGGTTTTTCCAGTTTGTATTTTTGGAGCTATTTATTGTGGCCTCAAAGCCCAGCCACACAAGGAGGGTACCTTTTTTTATCAGGAAACGTGTAGGAACACAGAATCGTAGAACATTTGTTAATACTAATTGCATTTCCATAGATTTTTGGCTTTCAACTATGCTATGTGCTTGGATTTTTAAAGAGCATGGTAACCCATAGGTATCCCAAGGATTGTTGAGAAAGAGCATTCCACTAAGGCCAGAGGTGCCACCTTAGAGGGTCAGATCTTAAAAAAGCCAGGTCTTAAGTGTTTGCGGAACTACAGCTCATTGTCTATGGATTGGATGGTCAGAGGGAGGGAATTCCAAAGTTTGCCCGCGTTGAGGCAGAAAGCCAGTCCTCCACTTCTAGCTCTTCTGACGTTGGGGAGGATTGTCAGGTGGGACTTGATGGATCTAAGTAACTTTTTAGGGGTATAGAGGGATGAGGAACTGCCGTAGAATGTGAGGGCCCGCGCATGTAAAGCTCCAAGTGCGAAGCACAAGGCTTTAAATTCAATTCTTTTGGCAGCTTGGAGCCAATGGTGGTCTACCAGGCTTTGTCTGGCTGATTCTTGTCCGGCGATACCCTACAGCGTGTGCGCAGCAGTATTCTGCATGACTTGTATTTTTCAAATGACTACCTTTTGGTGGGAGGGGTGCGGGCACCGGCACCTAGGTAAAGAGGATTGCAGTAACCCATGCAATAAAGAATCAAAGCCTGGACCACCAGCCTCCTCAAAGACTTGCGGAGGAGAGGCAGAATCTTGCGCAGCATGTGAAGGATTCTGAAGCAACTATCTGAAGGTTTGGTCATCTGGGTTTCCATAGACAAGGATTTCTTCAACCAACCCCCCAAGTTTGTTTTTGCCGTTTTGGAGGCTAGAGGGGGGCCGAGACATACCAGACAGTCCAGGACGCCTTGAGGAGAGTGATTGTTACCAAGGATCATAAGCTCGGTTTTAGCGCCGTTAAGCTTAAGACAGGATTTGTTCATCCAGCTGGCTACTAGTGGCAGACATGGTCCCAGAGTAGAAGCTAAGGGGTCTGAATCAGGAGATGAGCAAAAAGACCAGCTGGGTGTCATCCGGGTAGTAGATAATAGAAATCCCAAAGGGGGTTATGAGATCAGCCAGGGGTTGCAGATAGACATTAAACAACTTAGAGCTACACGATGAGCCCTGCATAACTCCACATGTTACTAGCAAAATATTCGAGGAACAGGTCTTGTTAAAGACCTGGAAGGATCTATCCTTCAGGAAGGAGCATAACCAGCTTCTAGCTTTCCCTTGGACACTGGCTTTTCCCGTCCTATTCAAGAGAGTAATGTGGCCAAAGGTGTCAAAGGCTGAGTGAATAATGGCAACTAAACCTCCTTGTCCAGCCTCCTTTTAGCGTTCTCAGCCACCAATATGAGCGTGGTTTTGGTACTATGTTTAGGCCGGAAACCGGTTTGGGTGTGGTGCAAGAAGGAGTTAGCCTCAGTGAATTCAGAGAGATGTTTATTCTCATAGTTTTCTGTTACTTTTCTTATGCCTGGAAGCAAGGCGAATTGGGCAATAATTCCCCAGGCATGAGGTATCAAGAATAGGCTTTTTAAGAAAGGCTTTGACCGTGGGTTGCATCCAAGACTGAAGGGCCACTCCTTCCTCCAAGGAGAGATTGACCATCTCAAGCAGGGTAGGAAAAGGGATTGCTCTTCCCATGGCCAGAAATTCTTGGAGACGGGGAATCAAGTGGGGAACCCGATCTGATTTTGCTAAAAAGAACAGCAACATTCTCCAAGTAAGGGGGGAGGGGTCGGAAAGGATGGGTTAGATGGTCTCCTTACTGTTACTAGAAGAAATGGAAATGTTTTTTTCCACTTTTTGAAAGGAGCAGTAAATCTCTGAAATTGTAGATGCAAAATAGGTAGCAAAGGCATTGCACCTGGAATTGGACGGTTTAGAGAGTGATCTTTTGGGATTGGGTTGCACCAGAGCTTTAGTGATTTTAAACTCCCCCTGGGGGAGTTAGCATCTCTGTTCATTCTTCTCATAGTAAGCAGCTTGGGCAGATCTGACTTCTGCATGGTAGGCCCTGATGTTTTATTTTCTTTTGCCCCCCGTAATCCTTCCTCCACTCCATAGAACAGGTAAAGGATCTTGTACCTGTAGCAAGGGATTGTTGGTAAACATTACATCTAACAGAGGTCACTTTACATGAGGACCTGAACTTTTTGAATCAGATCAATGGCAGGAAGGTTTGACATAAAGCTGGTGGCTAAGGTATCAGTGGGCTCGTCAGAATGTAGATTTAGGTCTCCCAGGACCAGGGTTTTATAAGCTGCCAGACTGGCAAGGACCTCAGGTAATGTCTGTGCAGATTGGAGTGCCGGTCCAGGGGGGGCAGTAGACCAGAAATGTAAGACTTTCAAAGTTAGCTAGTGGGGGTAAATCAGTGCAGCACGTGAGATTAGACTTTAATATTATAGCAAGTCCACCACCCTTCCTGTCTTCTCCATCGTTACTTACAGTATAATAGTTGGGGGTAGGGCCTGGACAATTTTAGGTCCTGACTCCTCATGGGGCCAGGTGTCCGTGAGGGAGACCACCTCAGGTTTTGCTTCTTCCTGAAATTAAAAGATATTTAACTTATGGCATGGGAAAGATCTACAATTTAGGAGAAACATTTACCAATCAGCCTTTCTGGGGCCAAGGTGGGGGGAGTGTTAGTTATGTGAAGAATGGGCTAGTGAGGGAAAATGGGAGCCATACTTACGCATGTGGGTATCTTAAAGGAGAAATCAACGATTCAGTCTTAATTCTTGAGATCAAGAATGGAGCACACAAAAATGGAAGTTGATCTGTCTTCTCTGAGAGATGAGCTGGGAGTAACCTGTAATAAAATAAACCTACAAACGGATAATTTTGTGGTGGATCAGTCTTTGATTCTCTTTATAGTGGTGCTCAAACTAACACTGTGTTTCCTTCCTAGAGTAATGACTTATTTGCAGCTGTTAAAGAGTACTTTAATGTTAGTCCTTCTGGACCGGAGGTATCCGTGTCTCAGCATGACAGAGATCAGAATGCTTTACAAGGGGTCGGCCCTGGTGACACATTTACGGCACTAGGATATTATCTTCCAGAGATATCACCTTGTAAGGCTGCTTCTCCTCTTTCACCTTCGTTCACTGAATTCTTTGGTAGTACACCCAGCATTAACCTCTCATCAAGGTCGATTCTTCTTGCAGGTTTAGGTTCTGAGCCAACGTTGAATCCAGCAGTAAATCCATCTGATGACTGTCTGTTTCTCTAGAACACTTCAGTGCCTTGAGAGAATGTTGCAATCTGTTCTGCAACGGTTGGAAAAAACTACTGGTAGCTCTGGTCATATGTTGGACATTTTAACAGTAAAATTGTAAAAACTTCCAATGAAATGTGTGAGGATTGATGTATCTCTTGGTACTCAGAGAGGTCCAGTCAATGCGATTAATAAGCTTGATGTAGCCCTTCAAGTTGGCTGTCCCACATCAAAATTATCAACACCTACTAATAAGTTAAAGGAGGAAGTAGATCTGTCGTCATTAGGGCTCCTCTTCATGGAGAAACGTCCTTCTCGAACTTCTTCAAAAATGGCTTTGGGGAAAATTAAATCTTCCTATATACAATCTATGGGATCTGAAGTTTTTCCTATTTTTAAATCAAGGGGAATTTTGAAAGAGCTAGCTCAAAACCAATCTACTTAGTTTCAGCCCCTGAGAAAATAAAAAAGAAAGGAAATTAAAAAAAATTAAGTAAAAAAGGAGTTCGAAAAATCAAATTCCTGGAGGAGACCTCTCTTACCTCAATACCAGTTGTAGGAAGTTGGCTCTGTATATACTATTTCAAAGTAAGAAATAGTGTGCACAGAGTCCAAGGGTTCCCCTTTAGAGGTAAGATCGTGGCAAAAGTAGATAATTCTAATGCTCTATTTTGTGGAAGTGTGGTCGAGCAGTAGGCTTATCAGAGGGTAGTGTTACGCATTTGTTGTACACACACAAGCAATAAATGAGGAACACACACTCAAAGACTTACTCCAGGCCAATAGGTTTTTATATTCGAAAATATATTTTCTTAGTTTATTTTAAGAACCACAGGTTCAAGATTTACAGTTAATACTTTAAATGTAAGGTACTTCACTTAGATACTTTAGGAACTTTGAATGAAAACAATATCATGTACAGTCTTTGTAAAAATGGCAATAAGCTATCTTCAAAGTGGACACAGTGCAAAAATCAGCAGTTCCTGGGGAGGTAAGTAAAGGTTAGATTAGGAGGTAAGTAAAACACTTACAAGGCTCAGTTCTGGGGCATAGGCAGCCCACCATTGGGGGTTCAAGGCAACACCAAAGCTACCACACCAGCAGCTCAGGGCCGGTCAGGTGCAGAGGTCAAAGAGGTGCCTAAAACACACATGAGCCTATGGAGAACAGGGGTGCTCCGGTTCCAGTCTGCCAGCAGGTAAGTACCTGCGTCCTCGGGGGCAGACCAGGGGGGTTTTGTAGAGCACTGGGGGGGACACACAAGTAGGCACACAAAACACACCCTCAGCGGCACAGGGGCGGCGCTGTGCAGTGTGCAAAGCAGGCGTCGGGTTTTGTATAGGTTTCAATGGAGGGACCCGGGGGTCACTCTAGCGGTGCAGGCAGGCACGGGGGGCTTCTCGGGACAGCCACCACCTGGGCAAGGCAGAGGGTCGCCTGGGGGTCACTCCTGCGTCGAAGTTCGGTTCCTTCAGGTCCTGGGGGCTGCGGGTTCAGTGTTGGTTCCAGGCGTCGGGTCCCTTGTTACAGGCGGTCAGGGGGAGCCTCTGGATTCTCTCTGCAGGCGTCGCTGTGGGGAATCAGGGGGGTTGTCTCTGAATACTCACGGGCTCGCAGTCGCTGGGGAGTCCTCCCTGAAGTGTTGGTTTTCTGCAGGTCGAGCCGGGGGCATCGGGTGCGGAGTGTGAATTCTCACGCTTCCGGCGGGAAACGTGAAGTCCTTGGAAGTTGCTTCTTTGTTGCAAAGAAGTAGCTGGTTTTGAACAGGGCCGCTGTTCATAGGAGTTTCTTGGTCCTGTAGTCCAGGGCAGTCCTCTGCGGCTTCAGAGGTCGCTGGTCCCTGTCAGATGCGTCGCTGGAGCAGGTTTTCGAGGTTGGAGACAGGCCTGTAGGGCTGGGGCCAAAGCAGTTGTCGTCTTCCTTCTTCTCTGCAGGCTTGTAGGTCAGCAGTCCTTCTTCTTTCTTCAGGTTGCAGGAATCTGATTTCCTGGGATCTGGGGAGCCCCCAAATACTGAATTTAGGGGTGTGTTTAGGTCTGGGAGGGCAGTAGCCAATGGCTACTGCCCTTGAGGGTGGCTACACCCTCTTTGTGCCTCCTCCCTGTGGGGAGGGGGGCACATCCCTATTCCTATTGGGAGAATCCTCCAAACTCAAGATGGAGGATTTCTCAAGGCAGGGGTCACCTCAGCTCAGGACACCTTGGGGGCTGTCCTGACTGGTGGGTGACTCGTCCTTGTTTTTCTCATTATCTCCTCCAGCCTTGCCACCAAAAGTGGGGGCAGTGGCCGAAGGGGCGGGCATCTCCACTAGCTGGGATGCCCTGGGGTGCTGTAACAAGAAGGGTGAGCCTTTGAGGCTCACCGCCAGGTGTTATAGTTCCTGCAGGGGGAGGTGAGAAGCACCTCCACCCAGTACAGGCTTTGTTCCTGGCCAGAGTGACAAAGGCACTCTCCCCATGTGGCCAGCAACATGTCTGGTGTGTGGCAGGCTGGCAGGAACTGGTCAGACTGCACTAGAAGTCAGGCAGGTATTCGGGGGGCATCTCTAAGATGCCCTCTGGGTATAGTTTACAATAAATTGCACACTGGCATCATTGTGCATTTATTGTGCTGAGAAGTTTGATACCAAACTTCCCAGTTTTCAGTGTAGCCATTATGGAACTGTGGAGTTCGTGTTTGACAAACTCCCAGACCATATACTATTATGGCTACCCTGCACTTACAATGTCTAAGGTTTTGCTTAGACACTGTAGGGGCATAGTCCTCCTGCACATATGCCCTCACCTGTGGTATAGTGCACCCTGCCCTAGGGCTGTAAGGCCTGCTAGAGGGGTGACTTACCTATGCCACAGGCAGTGTGAGGTTGGCATGGCACTCTGAGGGGAGTGCCATGTCGACTTAGTCATTTTCTCCCCACCAGCACACACAAGCTGTGAGGCAGTGTGCATGTGCTGAGTGAAGGGTCCACAGGGTGGCATAAGACATGCTGCAGCCCTTAGAGACCTTCCCTGGCATCAGGGCCCTTGGTACCTGGGGTACCAGTTACAAGGGACTTACCTGAGTGCCAGGGTTGTGTCAATTGTGGAGACAAAGGAACAGTTTAGGGAAAGAACACTGGTGCTGGGGCCTGGTTAGCAGGGTCCCAGCACACTTTCAAATCATAACTTAGCATCAGCAAAGGCAAAAAGTTAGGGGGTAACCATGCCAAGGAGGCATTTCCTCGCCCCCCCCCCCCCCCACCCCCCAACGAATGAGGATGAGACTAACCTTTCCCAAGAGAGTCTTCATCTTCTAAGTGGAAGAACCTGGAAAGGCCATCTGCACTGGCATGGGCAGTCCCAGGTCTGTGTTCCACTATAAAGTCCATTCCCTGTAGGGATATGGACCACCTCAACAGTTTAGGGTTTTCTCCTTTCATTTGCATGAGCCATCTGAGAGGTCTGTGGTCAGTTTAAACTATGAAGTGAGTACCAAAAAGGTATGGTCTCAACTTCTTCAGGGACCAGACCACAGCAAAGGCCTCCCTCTCAATGGCACTCCAACGCTGCTCCCAGGGGAGTAACCTCCTGCTAATAAAAGCAACAGGCTGGTCAAGGCCATCATCATTTGTTTGGGACAGGACTGCTCCTATCCCATGTTCAGAGGCATCTGTCTGCACTATAAACTGCTTAGAGTAGTCTGGAGCTTTTCAAAACTGGTGCCGTGCACATTGCTTGCTTCAGGGTGCCTAAGGCCTTTTGACAGTCCAAGGTCCAGTTCACTTTCTTGGGCATTTTCTTGGAGGTAAGTTCTGTGAGGGGTGTCGCTATTGATCCATAATCCTTCACAAACCTCCTATAGTAACCAGTCAAGCCAAGGAATGCCCTGACTTGAGTCTGGGTTTTTGGAGCTACCCAGTCCAGAATAGTCTGGATCTTGGGTTGGAGTGGCTGAACTTGGCCTCCACCTACAAGGTGTCCCAAGTAAACCACAGTACCCTGCCCTATTTGACATTTAGATGTATTGATAGAGAGGCCTGCTGCTTGCAGGGCCTGCAAAACCTTCTTCAGGTGGCCTAGGTGATCCTGCCAGCTGGAGCTAAAGACAGCAATATCATCAAGATAAGCTGCACTAAAGGACTCCAAGCCAGCAAGGACTTGATTCACCAACCTTTGGAAGGTGGCAGGGGCATTCTTTAAGCCAAATGGCATCACAGTAAACTGGTAGTGCCCATCAGGTGTAGCGAATGCTGTTTTCTCTTTTGCTCCTGGTGCCATTCTTATTTGCCAGTACCCTGCTGTCAAGTCAAAGGTATTTGGCAGCACCCAATTTGTCAATCAGCTCATCTGCCCTTGGAATGGGGTGAGCATCTGTCTTGGTGACAGAATTAAGCCCTCTGTAGTCCACACAGAACCTCATCTCTCTCTTGCCATCTTTGGTGTGAGGTTTGGGGACCAAGACCCCTGGGCTAGCTGTCAGAGTGCTTAATCACCCCCAACTCCAGCATCTTGTGGACTTCCACTTTGATGCTTTCCTTAACTTGGTCAGACTGTATGAATAGTTTGTTTTTTACAGGCATGCTGTCTCCTGTGTCCACATCATGGGTACACAGGTGTGTCTGACCAGGGGTTAGGGAAAAGAGCTCAGCAAACTGCTGGAGGACTTGCCTGCAGTCAGCTTGCTGTTGGCCAGAGAGGGTGTCTGAGTAGATCACTCCAATTACTGTGCCATCTTTAGGGTCAGTGGAGCGGAGATAAGGGAGAGGTTCACACTCTGCTTCCTGGTCCTCATCTGTAACCATTAACATGTTTACATCTGCCCTGTCATGGAAGAGTTTTAGGCGGTTAACGTGGATCACCCTCTTGGGGGTCCTGCTAGTGCCTAGTTCCACCAGGTAGGTGACCTGACCTGACTCTTTTTCTCTAGCACTAGGTAAGGGCCACTCCATTTGTCCTGAAGTGCCCTGGGAGCCACAGGCTCCAGAACCCAGACTTTCTGCCCTGGCTAAAACTCAACCATAGCAGCCTTTTGGTCATACCACATCCAGTTGTTGGCTGGCCTCAAGGTTTTTACTTGCCTTTTCCATGTACTCTGCCATCCTTGAAAGTAGGCCTCGTACATAGTCCACTATATCTTGCTTAGGCTCATGGCGAGGTCTCTCCCAGCCTTCTTTCACAAGAGCCAGTGGTCCCCTAACAGGATGGCCAAACAGAAGTTCAAAGGGGGAAAACCCTACTCCCTTCTGAGGCACCTCTCTGTAGGCGAAAGGCAGGCATGGCATGAGGACATCCCATCTCCTTTTGAGTTTTTCAGGAAGCCCCATGATCATGCCCTTCAATGTCTTGTTGAATCTCTCAACAAGACCATTGGTTTATGGATGGTATGGTGTGGTGAATTTGTTAGTCACCCCACACTCATTCCACAAGTGTTTCGGGTAAGCTGACATGAAGTTGGTACCTCTGTCAGAAACCACCTCCTTAGGAAATCCCACTCTGGTATAAATACCAATGAGTGATTTGGCTACTGCAGGGGCAGTAGTGGACCTAAGGGTAATTGCCTCAGGGTACCTAGTAGCATGATCCACTACTACTAGGATATACTAATTCACTGATGCTGTGGGAGGTTCAAGTGGAGCCCCTATATACACTCCCACTCTTTCAAAGGGGACCCCCACCACTGGAAGTAGAATGAGGGGGGGCTTTGGGTGTCCACCTGTCTTACCACTGGCTTGACAGGTGGCACAGGAGGCACAAAACTACTTTACCTTCTGGGACATATTGGGCCAATAGAAATGGTTGACTAACCTCTCCCATGTCTTGGTTTGTCCCAAA
This sequence comes from Pleurodeles waltl, assembly GCF_031143425.1. NCBI lineage: Eukaryota > Metazoa > Chordata > Amphibia > Caudata > Salamandridae > Pleurodeles > Pleurodeles waltl. The sequence goes on from NC_090442.1 coordinate 456,283,971, forward strand.
TGCCCAGCAAGGGGAATGTCATGGGCTAAGGTCAGAATGAACTCCCTAAACTCCTGAGGCACTACCACTCTCCTAGTGGCACCAGGTTTGGGATCTCTTGCCTTAGTGTAAAGGAGTCCATCTTCCCAAAAGACCCTGTGTGTTCCACTGACCATTCCTTTTTCTTGTTCAGCAGCTTGCTGTCTTAGGCCTTTAAGAGAGGGACAAGTTTCTTGCCCCTTGCACAGCTGTTCCCTTAAGGGTTCCCCTGGGGCCAAGAGTTCAACCTGGTAAGGTTTTAACTCCATAGGCTGTGTTCCCTCAGGGGATAGAACAACTTCCTGAGAAGAGAGGTTCTGTTTCTTTTTCTGTTCCGAAGCTGGTTCCTCAGTCTTCTTTCCTTTCCTCTTGGAGGGTTGGGCCATTCTTCTAGACTCCAACACCTCTTTTTCACCCTGAGCTCTGCACTGTGCCCTAGTCTTGACACACACCAGTTCATGGATACCCAGCATGGCTGCATGGGTTTTGAGTTCTACCTCAGCCCATGCTAAGGACTCCAGATCATTTCCAAGCAGACATTCAACTGGTATAGCAGAAGAGACTACCACCTGTTTCAGGCCAGTGATCCCTCCCCATTCTAAAGTTACCATAGCCATGGGATGTACTTTAGTCTGATTGTCAGCATTGGTGACTGGATAAGTTTATCCAGTCCGGTATTGTCCTGGGGAAACCAGTTTGTCTGTCACATAGTGACACTGGCACCTGTATCCCTCAGGGCATCTACTCTAGTCCCATCAATAAAGAGCTGCTGCCTGTATTTTTGCATGTTAGGCAGCCAGGCAGCTAGTGTGGCTAAGTCCACCCCACCCTCAGAGACTAATGTAGGTTCAGTGTGGACCCTGATTTGCTCTGGGCACACTGTTGATCCCACCTGCTGACTGGCTGTTCCAGTGCTAACTGGAATAGTAGTTGAAGTGGAACCTTTCTTGGGACAGACCTTGTCTCCAGTTTGGTGCCCATGCTGACTACAGCTGCGACACCAGGCCTTTTTGGGATCAAAGTTTTTACCCTTGTACCCAAATGAGGATTGTGAAGAGGCTTTGGACCCACCCTCCTCTGCAGGTTTTTGGGGCCCTGTAGAAGACTCTTTATTTTTTCCCTTGGATGTCTCAACACTCTTCCCCTTGGGAGGCTTTGTGACCCCTTTCTTTTGGTCACCCCCTGTGGAAGTCTTGGTCACCCTTGTCTTGACCCAGTGGTCTGCCTTCTTTCTCAATACTTGGGGAGAAATTTGACCTACGTCTACCAGATGCTGATGCAGTTTATCATTGAAACAATTACTTAAAAGGTGTTCCTTCATAAACAAATTATACAGCCCTTCATAATCATTTACACCACTGCCAATAATCTAACCATCTAGTGTTTTGACTGAGAAGTCAGCAAAATCAACCCAAGTCTGGCTTGAGGATTTTTGAGCCCTCCTGAACCTAATCCTGTACTCCTCAGTTGAGAATCCAAAGCATTCAATCAGGGTAGCCTTCATGAGGTCATAGGATTCTGCATCTTTTCCAGAGAGTGTGAGGAGTCTATCCCTACGCTTTCCACTGAACATTTCCCAAAGGAGAGCACCCTAATGAGATCTTTTCACTGTTCTGGTTGCACAAGCCCTCTAAAAAGCTGTGAACCATTTGGTGATGTCATCACCATCTTCATATTTTGTTACAATCCCTTTGGGGATTTTTAGCATGTCAGTATTCTCTCTGACCCTATTTAAGTTGCTGCCACCATTGATGGGAGCTAAACCCATCTCTTGTCTTTCCCTCTCTATGGCTAGAAGCTGTCTCTCCAAAGACAATCTTTTGGCCATCCTAGCTAACAGGATGTCATCTTCATTGAGGCTGCCCTCACTGCTTCCAGAGTTACTGGACTCCCATGTGTGAGAACCAGCATCTCTGACTATCACTTGTGGAGTCAGGGTTTGAGGGACCCTGGCCTCCCTAACTAGGACAGGAGGGAGGGAATTATCCTCCAGGTCACTAGTTTCCAGGTCAACTTAGATTGGTAAAGAGTAGGGACCTGGAACTGGTGGAACTACTAGACTCTAGTATACAGAAGAAAATTAGGGTTATATTGAAGTTGCATGTTATTGCAAATTTCAATTTTTTTATGTCTCAAGAAATTGATATTATTCCTTCGTTTACGACAGATTTGTCGGTGGGGGGAAACATTGTTTATTAATGCCATGTCCTTTTGAGGAATGCTCAGTGTCACAGGAAGAGATGGCCATTAATGCTAAATTAACCCTACTCTTTTGTAATGCTGGCACTAGAGTGGTCGAATGTAATGATCAGAAAGTGGGTATGACATCTAAAAGTGGACATGGCCAGCCAGCTGTCTAAATATGGGGAAAATGTCCGCCCCAAAGTTGTTGAAGAAGGATGTTTAGTAGTATGTCTCATAATATCATAATTATATCATGGAATATAGCCGGTTGCTGGAATAAATTGGGGAAAATTCAGAATTTGGATGTATTGTCTCCTGCAATAATTTGTTTGCCTGAAACGCGGGCCACTATCTCTTTTGATGTAGAAGATTTTTTATGTAATTAGTTGTCCGGCTACTAAGTCAAAGAGAGGTCATGATAGTGGCGGTATAGCCACACTGTGTCTACAAATTTCTCCTGGGTATACCAAGTATATTGGTATCAACCAAACTTGTTACGTTGAATTGTATTCTCTGAGCAGAATTAGGGGTTGTGTCCTATTTTCCCCTTCATATTGGTGAATCTGTGCATCTTACCAGGTCAAGGATATACCTATTTGTTAAGTGAGTTCTTTAATTATATTCGATTATGTGTAAGATGGGGACCTCCAACGTTATAATTATGGGAGATTTCGGTACAACTATTTCCAATAATTTCTTGTTCTTTTTGTGCATAGGCAAAGGGAGCAGACTATTAATGTCCCAGTTATTGAGTTCCCTTGTACCTCCAGAACAAATAGAATAGGAGCTCATATGGCAACCTAATAACTCTAACAAAATGTTTGCCTTCAATAAGCTCATTAATCAACTGCAAAGAAGGCATTTAGTTTATTACTCTAAAGAAAGGAACAACTGGATTGCGAGTTTAAAAAGAAGGATGAGATGGATAAGAGTCCAAAAAAGGCAAAGTTGTGATATCTGTATCAAGATAACAGAGGAAGTAAAACGTAAACAATTCAAATGCTTTTAGAAAGATTATAGGGGAAAATAGTGGGTCTTTTGCTAAGCCAAAGATAAATAATATTACCAGCTTAGAATGGCAAGAATATAGAATTTCTCTTTATGCCATGAACAGCCAGTCCTCCTGTAATAATATTAGAGTTCCAAGCTGGGGTACTGGCTGAGTGGTACAGCACCCCCTCTCTCCCCCCCCCCAAAAGCCAGAAAGTGTGGATCTATCTTAAAGCAGATAGAAACACGGAGGCAAGAGGTCCTAACCAATTTCCTATTACCATTACAAAACTAGATCTGGATCATTGGGCAACCTATTTGACCTTGCTCTTCTGTTATTATACTGAGTTGGTTCTGAGTTTGTGGAGGGGTAGTATTATACTGCCGCTACACAAAAAGTGCCCTGCAAATCTTCCATGCAGTTACAGGCATATTACCTTATCAGATGCCACTGGAAAGTTTTTTGCTAAATGTATCTTATCTAATTTATTAGAATGGGTTGAGCATACAAATATTATTCCGTTGGAACAGGCAGGCTTTAGATCTTGGGGGACTTTGCTTTATGTGGATCACATTGTCTTGTTAGACCTGATAGCTAAAGGCCTTCAGAAGTGTCTCGATGTTCTATCTTCTCAATCTGATGCCCAGTTTCTGATGGTCAATATAAACAAGAAAAAATCAGGAGGTGCTGTTCAAAAGGTTGTCCAAATGGTAAAGGGTATAGATGGTCTTTTAACAATAATAATACCCTAGAGGTAGTAAATCATATCCCTATTTGGGAAGAATTTTATCATCAAACTTGGCTGAAAGGGACCATATTGCCCATATTTCGAATAAGGCTTATGCTCATGGAAACGTACTAAAGACACTTTATGGGGTAACAGGCAACAGGCATTTTAATTATCTCTTAACTGTATACAAAATTAAGGTTTCCCCAACCCTCTTATATGCGGTAGAGACAATTAAAGTTAACCAGTGGCACTGCATGCATAAGGCAAGATTCTTCACACTATTCTCAGTTTAAATTCCATAGTTTCAATAGAAGCTTTAAGACTAGTATTAGGATTGGTGAGCACGTACATAAGAGGTTTAGCTGCTATTGTGAGATAGTATTATTGCATTTTACATACGAAAGAAAACACTTTAAGGAGTTTTATAGTTATGGAATGTCTTCCTCTTTCTGCACAGTCTGAATTGTTTTTAACCAGTGTTCAATTTGCACTGCAGCACTTTTCACTATTTAAATTACACATCCAGAATATGAGCTATGTCCACCTTAAAACTATTTTAAAGTGTAATATGAAGAACTTTTCAGTGTTGTATGATATGAACCTATGTAGAGTAAAACCTTGTTTCAGTAATGTCATTCATTCTTGTCAACCGGCTACACCACAGGCATATTTAAATCGGACCCTGGAACACAGGGTGGGAAGATATATAATGCTATGTAGGATGAACTGCTTGCAGTTAAATACAGTAACAGATGCTTGACGGAATATAGCCTGGGATGAAAGAATATCTACTCTTTGTCATACAGGTGTACAGATGATTGAGCATTTTAGATTTGTTCGTCCTGTATTAAGGGTCTATCAACAGAGATTTTTAAATCCACTTTTTCTAAGGTATGGAGTGAGAACTGTAAAAGCTGCTATGGAGTTGATAAATTGTCCAGTGAATGAATTAATGTGTGGAAAACCTTTTACATTTTTTAGTTGCTTTTTAAATCAGTATTAAATTGATTCAATTTATATATTGTAGATCTTGCTGTAAGATCTAAAGTCTTTAATGAAACTTGGCAAACTTGGAGCAGTAGTTACATTTCAAGTAGCCCTTAGGTCGATACAGTGGGCATTTATCGTTGCAGGCCTCCCTAAGCCCAGGCAGTTGCTGTCTAGAATATAAGCCTGTATGCAAGAAATAAGACATTTTGCTAAATCTCCGCTGAATTGCATTATATTATGAGTAATCCAAAATTCAGAGGTGTACAAATAACCACTGTTCTCTTAAACTTATTAAATGTGCACATTTCTAAAATACATAGGTTTCCTTCATAGCCATTGCTTCTTCATTATATTTCACTGCATAAATTGCTGCACAGTTGGTATACAATCAAAAATCATTCAGACCTTCAGCTTAGTTTTTGTCTCTGTGTATGGCATGTTTTTAGATAACGTTCAAACCCTATATATCCCTGCGACCAGAAGGGTCTATGGAAAGTACTGGTGTATTGCTTGTGTAAATTGGCCATCATGAGAAAAGGTTACATATCAAAACGTTGGAGGAAGCTGGCTCTTTATATAGTATACCAAAATGAGGTATACTGTGCAAAGGGTCCAGTTATTCTCTTGGACAGGGGCTTGCACTAGCAATCCCAGGACGCCCTTTTATGGGGTAGTGTGATCGAGCAGCCTTGAGGCTTATCATAGAGGAGTGTTAGACATTCGCTATAGGCACACAGTCAATAAATGATGCTCACAACTCAATAAGGAGACCCATACCAATTTATAAAACCCAACATGTATCTTTATGTAGTATTAGGCACCAAAATCATCATGATCAGTTAAGTATTTTTTTTTAAAGAAATTCATACAGTTTTGAAAAGTCAATAGTGCAATTTTCTGAAGCTGCAATGTTAACCTAGGAAGGAAAAACATGTACTGGAAACAGATACTCAACAGCAACTTACAGGACCAATCTTCCAGACTTAAGGTGAGTATGGGGCAGGGACCTAAGCCACACAAACAGATCACCTTGGGCGCCACTGGAGGGTCTGGGTGCAGTTGTGCAGTTCAGGATCGGGTACCCCATTAAAGTCAATGGGGATAGGTTCGGTCAGAAAGTTGCTGCAGGTTGGGGCTGGGGTGCCAGTCTGGCTGAACTAACGGGGGGTTGAAGTCCTGCGATGCTCAGGGACAACTTTGGTGCTCCTGGGGCCAGGCCGGCCGGGTGCTGCAGTGTCCTGAGACATTGGGTCTTTATCACCGGGGACCTCGCAGGAGAGAGTGACCGGCACAAAGAGACTGCAGGCCTCGTCGGGAAGTCCATAGTTGGCATCCCAAGTTGGGCTTTGTCTCTGGAGGGTCTGGGAAACACTCTGGCACTGTTGGCCTGTTTCAGATGGGACTTGGGGGCACAGGTACAGTGGTGCTTTGTGTTGTTGGGTTTTTGCGGTTCGGAGTCCTCGCAGTTCTCCTTTGGTGCCTCCAGAATGCAGGGAATCAGCTCTGCTACTCCACGCCAGTTCCTGGGTTTTGGTTGAAGGCTGGCAGTCCTCCCAAGGTTTTGAAAACACAAGCAGTTGCAGGACAGTTGTCTTTGGTGCAATTGTCGAGGACAGGAGGCAGGGCGGCGGGGCTGGAGCCAAGTTGGCTGCTGGCCTTCTGTTCTTGCTTTTGAGACTCTTCAGGGTCCGTCTTCTTCTTTCAGATCAACAGGATCTTATTTTCTGGTGCCATGGGCTCCCCTAAATGCTGGATTTAGAGGTGTTAGGGGAGTGTAGGGCCAATGGGCTGCTTACCCCTGGGGTCACTGTGCCCCATATATGCCTACTTCTTATGGGAAGTGGGCATAACCATATCCCAAAGTTCCTAATTCTGCCATCACCAAGATGGCAGACTTTCAGAATTTGTGTCTACATCAGCTAGCTCACTTTAGGTGGAACTGGTCTAAAAGTGAGCATGCATCTCCGACTACTAATTTTCCTGTGTGAACAGGAGCAATTGGGCCCTGATTACGGGGTGTGGAGGGCTCTTTGAAGCCCACTACCTTGGAATGCTAATTTGCAGGTGATCCTGTTGGAAGGAATGTGTAACACCCCTGCCAGAGCAGGCTTTGTTACTGACTTCCCGAGAGCGAAGGCTTTCACCCTTGGGGGTGCCAGAATCTTGTCTGTGGTGGCAGGCTGGTTAAGACCAGTCTGCCAGCACACTAGCAGTTGGTAGGTGTTTTCAAGGTGCAACTCTGAATTGCCCTCTGGGTACATGTATTAATAAATCCATCACTGGAATCAGTGTTGGTTCATTAATACGAGGTGTTTAATACCAAACATCGCTGGTTTCACTGAAGCCATTAAGGCACATGTACTTAAAATGGCTTTCTAGATCACTTACTGTGTCTAAGAATAGACAAAGACATAGCAGGGACATATCTGCTCTTACAGATATGCCCACCCATGTAATATAATGCACTCTGCTTTAGGGCTGGAAGGCCTGCTGTAGGGGTGACTTACATATATTGCATGCAGTGTCAGTGGGCATGGCACACAGGCTTTGTGCCATGTCATGTTTTCACTTTTAACCTGCATCAAGACACGGAGCCTGCAATGGCAGTCTGCATGAATTTGGTGAGGGGTCCCTTAGGGTGGCACAATACATGCTGCAGCCCTTAGGGTCTCTTCCCTAGGTACCTGGGGTACCATACACTAGGGACTTACAGGAGTGCCAAAGGTATTGCCAATTGAGGGACAGTTGTACAGTTCAGGGAAAGGGATCCGGCACTAGGGACCTGGATAGCAGGTACCCAGTGCACTTTCTGTCAAAACTGTATTGAATGCTAGGCAAAAAGTGGGGGTGACCATGTCAAAAATGGGCATTTCCCTACAAACAGTGTTATCCTTGGCTATTTTGTACTCCTCTTTTTTTTATAATATTTATATTTCAGTGATTGATTTCTTTGGAAAAACCTTTGGGAAACAGCCCCCCTGCTGAAATCAGAATGTTGGCTACTTTTCAGTTAATGGTTAGCTTTCCAGGATCACCCATAGGTTTCACACCTGTTTCCACCACAAACTGAAAAGAGGTTGAAACCCCAAAAAAATATAAAAATACAAAAACACTATGGTAAAAACATGTTCTTGATACAACTCTTGTTTGTTCCTGAAAGCTGGGCAGTTGGTGATTCTAGCTCAGCAATCGTTTCATTGATATTAGGGAAAAAACATACACTTGCTTGCATAGCACCTTCTCCCATTTTCCCCCCAAAAAACTAAATGTAGCTACATGTTTGCTATTTTCTCGGTTCCCTCCAAGGAATCTACAAACCCTGAGTACCTTTTTTTTTCTTTTATTTATTCAGTTTTAAATGAACATACAACAAGGAAGCCCTTCGGGCAATGAAATATTAGCACATACATAGCCCCACAGCGTGCAACAACCGAGGCCGCTCCAGCAGTTCTCAGGAGGAAAAGTATCAGGAAGAGTATCCCCCTCTCAGTTCAAGTGCATCAGAATCCAACCGTAGTACCAGAATATTAGGCCGTAGGGGCGCAAGTCCAACCGCTAACAGTAAATGCTCACATCCGAAGGGATAAAACTGATCTGCAACTAGCAGAGACATAGAGAGGAAAGCAGGCAGGGGGCATAGGCAGCACAGCACTCTATCACCACAATCAGCAACATCACACAGGATCAGCAACACAAAGCTAATTCCCAGATGCAGTCGGAATGAGCACCCATTTCTTAGTAAGTGGTCTCTAAAAAGGAGCGCAGAGGCGTCCAATTGTCTCGAGGCCGAGAGCCCTCAGGTATCAGCTCCCAATAAAGCGTCAGTTGTTCCTGACAGAACGCGGCGTCGCGCAGCCATTCAGAAGCACAAGGAGGTCGTCCCCGTCCCCAACATATCGCAACTCTATGCTTGGCCAACAACAGAAACATGCCCACCAGTCTCCGCATATCTACTGGCACTCCATCCACCCATCCAAGCAGCACCAACACCGGAGAGGGGGCCAGCGTCAAACCAGGTAACAGCTCAATTACATGCATTACCTCCAGCCAAAAGTCGTGTACTTCCCCCAGTGCCACGCCAGATGGAGAAAATCAGCGTCTGGGGCATGACATCGCTCACAGTTAGCATCCGCACGCAGCTCCATAGCATATAAACCTCAAGGGCTGTGATATAGGCGGTGCAAAAATTTGAAATGAATGAGTCACAGCCTACAGTTCGGTGACAGCTCCCTCATATGCGCACAGCACTTCTTCCATACCTCGTCAGAGATGGCCTCACCGACATCCGCTTCCCACTTTGCTTTAACAGACATTGCACTCTTACCCAGCTGCTCCTGCAAGCAACCATACAACTTGGTAGTGAGCTTCCTCGGCAACTGTGCACTCAATAATACCTCCAGAGCCCGGCATATCAGCGGGGTCTCCGGGGGACCAGAATAGCGCACGCGAAGCATCACACATACACGCAAGACATATCACTGATGCAACGCATTATCAGTCGCGTCTCCAAGCGCCGGCTCCGGAGAGATCAGCGCCCCTCCACAAACCAGTCCCCTAATAGAGACAGGTCCGAGCCACAAGGATAACTCCGCACTGCGAATCTCGGAACATCCTTTCATCTGCAACAGCAAGCACCGACATCGATGGTGCAAAGGGCTTGCGTACTCCAGATCGCTTCAGTAAAGCCATCCAGGACCTAATAGTGCACGCCACCTTATCCACTCCCCTAGACCTGGGCCGACACAAGCTCCCCAAAACGCGCGTTAATCCATCCGGCCAGACGGGCTCGCTCTCAGGCGCTAGATGCAGCATGTATCGAACAGGATGAATCCAGTAGTACGCAAAATGAGCTTGCGCACAGTGTTAATAGAGTTCCAGGTCTGAAGCAGCAAGGCTGCCCAATTCAAATGGCAACGTCAATTTCTCCCATGCAATTCTAGGCTGGCCACCTGCCCAAACCAGACGAATCATAGCAGAGCAAAGGCGTTTCAAAAAACCCGCAGTGAGAACGAGAGGGAGATTTACAAACCAATACAAAAATTTAGGTAACACTACCATTTTAGCGATGCGCCCTATCAAGGACAATGAGCGCCACACCTCAATCCTGTCGTCCATCCAAGACATGAGCTTGCCATAATTAGCCATCCAGAGCGTTTCAACATCACAGCTCAACCAGACTCCCAGATACCGTACCGGACCGCTCGCCCACTCGATAAGATATTGGGGCAAACAAAACCGCTGTCCCCGAGGAGAGAGGCAGCACAACATACTTAGACCAGTTAATCACTATGCCAGACATTACGCCAAATCGAACTATCTCATCCAGCAAAACATCAATATTTTTCCCTGGCTCGCGTACCTACAACGCGATGTTGTCAGCATACATATTGATCATGATAGGCCGCTGCCGGAACGGTAGCCCTTTGTTGTTATGATGTTGTCGCAAAAAAGCCGCAAGTGGCTCCATCGCTACCGCAAAGAGTAACGGGGGTAAAGGGCACACCTGTCGAGTTCCCTGGGCTACCCGGAAGGGGGCTGATATGCTGCTATTCAACCGCAGACGAGGGACGGGCTCTGTGTACAGCAGACGTATCAAATTGACGAAGCGCTCGCTTATACCCACTCTGCCAAGAAGCGCAAATAGATATTTCCACGCCAACGAGTCAAAGGCCTTTGTTGCGTCCAAAAACACTGCCGCCTCATCCTCTTCCGCAGCAATCGAACGGACGACTGCAAAAAAACGTCTGCAAGTTATGCGCCGTGGACCGCCCCGACACGAACCCCGACTGATCCGGCAGCACCAGCTTCACCATCATCGGCTGCAACCATGCCGCTATCATTTTAGCCAAGATCTTATTATCTATGTTAATCATAGAAAGCGGGCGATATGAATCGCAGCTATACGGATCTTTACCAGGCTTAAGGATCGTGACAATCAGCGCCTCCCGGAGGGAAGCGGGGAGAATTCCAGTCTCCATTGCCTCTGCATAAACCTCCAGCAGTTGAGAAGCAAGTATATCAGAGTACTCCTTATAAAACGCAGGAGTCAGGCCATCCAGGCCGGGGAACTTGTCCCCAGACAGGGCACGAATCGCAGCCTTTACCTCCTCCACCGAAAAGGGTGCGTCAAAATAAGCTCTGTGCACATCTTCAAACTAAAGGAAGCTGATCTCCGCAAAGTAGTCCTGTATGGCCTCAGCGTTCAGCTCAGCGGGTTCAGAATACAGGTCCACAAAAAACTTAGTGAATGCCTTCATGACTCCGTCCGTTCCCGCTACACGCTCTCCCTCAGAACCGTCTATTTCAGTGTCATAGCTACTGGCCCAAGGTTTGCGGAGCATACTCGCCAGCGTGCTCCCGGTTCTCTCCCCCTCGCCGTAGAGCCTCGCCCTGGCAAACCTCCCTAAAAAACAAATTTCCCGCATAGAGGCTTCCTCATAAAGAGAAACTGCGCTCCGCAGAGCCGCCAGCGTGTCACCAGACCAATCCACCACCAAACGCGCCTCCAAGTCCGCTATCCGCACCTCCAGATCAGGTAGCTCGCGACGCAATGCTCACACCACTCCATGCTGTTTAGAAATCCATATCCCACGGGTGACCACTTTAAAGGCCTCCCATAATGTTCCAGCCAAGCTCACGAACCCGCCATTCTCTTCAAAATAGTGAGCAATGGCCTTGCAGATCTCCTCAAGGAACGCCCCATCCCGGGGTGCCCCCTGAGGCAAATGCCACGCAAAAGCATGTCCCGGCCCACCAGGCACAGCCAGCTCTAACATAACCGGGGAGTGGTCTGACAGCGTTCACGCCAAGTGCTCCACCGACTGCGTCCAAAGCGCCACATCCTGCGAGCCCAGCCAGCGATCATTCGAGACCAGCTATTGTAGACATAGCTAACGCATGTTCCCTCTCTCGCAGCTCCATGCTTCGCTTGCCATATGTCCACCAAGGCCCCATCTGCCATAACAGCTGACAGAGCCCTAGCTGCAGCCACATGTTGCACCCTGGCCACACTCTCCCGATCCCTCTCCGGATCCAAGATCACAATAAATTCTCCGCCCCAACCCCCCCCCCCCCGATCACCGCACCTGCCCCCATCGATTCAACCAGCCTCCAGACCTCACTAAAGAACTCCGGATCGTCCATATTAGGACCATACACAAGTCCAGCAGCAGTCCACTCAGCAACACATATCGTCCATTAGGGTCCACTATCACCCTTTGGGTTCGCCATTGCAGTCCCTTGCGCATTAGAATCGCGACACCCCTGGCATAACGCAAAAAGACCGCGCCGTGACATTCACCAATCTAGCCAGCCTTCAATCGGTGCATCGTAGCCGCCACTAAATGAGTCTCCTGCAGCATGCATATGTCTATATTCGGGCTCTTAACGTACGCAGACATGAGTCGCACCTTACGCTCATCGTTCAAACCTCGCACATTCCAGGTAAGGCAACAAATAAATGTCACCCTCTCCCGTGTCATCCCTGCACTCCTACTGAAGCACCATGTCGCCCCGCCACCCCTCCCACCCACACTCCAACAGAGAAAGCGGAAAAATTTGAGTAAAGAGACAAGGAACAAACATTTAACCAAACCCAACCCCCACCCACACAGACCCCACAAACGGGTCAAAGCAAGCAGCCACCCCCCTTTAACCACAAAAGCCCAACCATTAAACCATGTCATAGCAACAGGACTCATCCAAGGGGTGTAGAGCTAGCCACCCAACCCATCGTCCCGGCCAGGACTGGAAAGGGCAGGCATAGGGCCCAAAAAGGAACAAGAACATCAAGACGACAATTAATACAGAGAGCACTGTATCCAAACGGCCAATTGATCTGCCAATATCCATGGCTATTCACTCATTATCACTGAGAGCCTCACGCTCCGCTCCAGGCCCATTCGAATCCACAGCCGCAGAGCTACGAGGAATCGTCTTAACGAATTTAGCCGCCACCTTTGGATCAGTGAAGAAATGCAGTTTACCCCCATACTGTACCTTCAGTTTCACAGGATATATAAGAGGAAACCTAGCATCTGTCTGTCCAAGGGAGCGCTTAATCGGTAGGAAGGCCCTGCGCGCCGGCTGCACACTGGGGGTGTAATCCGGAAAAAAAGTTCATTTCAGAGTTCTTTTATATCACCGGACGGCGTTCTCTAGCCAGTCGAAGCACTACATCCCTGTCACAGTAGTTCAGCAGACGGATGATAATGGGGCGAGGCGGGGTCCCAGACGGAGGCCGAGGTCCCAGCGATCTGTGCGCCCTCTCCACCGCCAACAGACGCAAAAGCTCGCGGGGAAAAAGTTCAGAGAGCATACCTTCAACAAAGTCCTCCATCCTACCCATGTCCGTGGACTCCGGAAGGCCAATCAATCTAATGTTGTTGCGTCGCGAGCGTGCCCCCAAATCTTCATTTTTGTTGCGTATTACTTCCAGCACCCTCTCCATTCGCAACAGTTGCTCACGCTCACCGCGCCGCTGATCCTCCAGGTCCGTAGTTCGCACCTCCAGCTGCTCAAATCGAGAATCGTGATCATCCACCCTGGCCTTGATGCGATCCAGTTGTTCAGTTAAGTGATCAAGCTTAGCATCAATATCTGTCAAACTGTTCTTCAAATCTAGAAAAATGGCTTTTACCGGCACGTCCGATGACCCTTCCTCCACTAGCGCCTCTCCGGACTGGGAGGCAGAGACTCCACCTTTCCTCCGGCTCCCATCAAAGGAAATCTTTGCCTGCCGCTGTTCCGCTTTCCCCATTCTCACAGCGGCTGAGTTCCCCCAAGGAGGGCACCTCGCCAGTTTATCGACGTTCGCAACTGGTGTGCAGAGTTCTCCCAGCAGCGACCTTCCCAAGCCAAGGCTTTCCCAAGGCAGCCAAGCTCTCTGAGGCAACAAGCTCCTCCTTACAGCTCCACCAGGTCCGGTGCACCACCAGGGCTGACAACCCGCAGACAGAGAAGGCGGGCCCACAATGTGCCACGCCACCCGCAGAGCGGCACAACAAGCCCAAAAATGGCACCCAAAATAACTCTCTTGTGGCGCCACCAGCCCGCTACAGCAGGCATAGCTTCCACCCATTAGGCCTGCCACAGAGTCTTCCCCCGCCCAGAGATGGCAGAGCGGCCACAGCCCAGCAAACAGACCCGCAGCTGGTGCCCCCCAGCCCCCAGGGCACAAGAAAGGAGATCCAGCGGCCACCCCCGCGAATCCCCCGGGCCAGTGCCCCGCTCAGGGCCCCGACAGCCGTCACCAGCTGCAGGCCAGACGAACCCCCAGTAGACCGCAAAAAGCCTCTGACCCGCATGGGGCCGGCCCACCTCACCAGAGCAGCGGGCCAATCCGCCCCAAGCCCCTGGGGGCAGCGGGGGCCACGGCCCGACACGATCGCTGATCCGGCCCTGCGCAGAGAGCTCTCCGCCTCCAACAAGCATCAGCGCCTCACCGTCGATGACGCACACAGCATGAGGCTGGCTAGCCCCGGCAGGAAAGTCCGCGGCGGCGCGTCTCTGTCCGCCCAGCCCAACGCGGGCCAGGCCCTCCTCCTCCGTCGGAAAAAGCAGCTCGCCGAGGGCTCCCCCGCGCCCTCCACTACAGCGGCCACCAGCACCTCCAAAGGGCCGCCCAGCAAGGAGATCCCGATAAGTGCCACCCTAACGGGATAAATGCAAAAATGAGGCCCTAAGCCCAGCAGAGCCTCACAAGGTGCCAGCCATCTTGCTGGCAGGCTAGCTCCACCCCCCCCAACCCTGAGTACCTTTACAATACTCAGGATGTTGGAGGAAAAAAGGATGCAGATTTGTTTTGGTGTGGGTAACTTTTGTGGAAAGCAATTTATGAAGGTTTAAGTGCAAATTACTGCAAACATCCAAAAAAATGGCTTGGCACCATGGACAGGAAACGCATAGTAGCCAAGAGGTTAAGACCTATCCTCAATTATGGAGGAGGCATCAGTGAGATTCAAACCCCAACTTGTTCTATAACCTAACCCAAAATAGCAGACAAAGGGCATTTCTTTATTATAAATGAGTGTCATTTCCGTAAAGGAAAATTAATATCCCTAAATGGTTGCACCGTGTCCAGAATAGAGTCCCGGGTTTCCTGAACTTCAGTGTATGCTAAATTAAAAAAATAAAAGAAAAATAAAACCAAACTGATAATCCACACTTAATGAGGATAGAATTATCTTTTTCCAGAAACTCTACTTCTGTGGCGTGTCCCATGTAGTCAAACAAACATATGTTCAGTAGCTGAATGATATGGCCTTGGAATCGGGTATTTAGGCCATGTCTGTTAAAGAATTAAAAGGTATAGTTAAGTAACTGAGTCAGTTATCTGCATTATATTAGTGTAGCTTAGTGAGGATTTCATCATCCCAAAAGCTTTTATGTGTGTTTAGTTTAGAAGTGCTTGTCAATTTTTCTCTTGCAGTGTATTTATCAGTACTAGAAGGAATATTCTTACGCTGTCGCTGTTTTCATTATAATCAAATCTGGTGTTTAACCTGATAAAAAATGTGCACGGTTTAAACACTGATATAGTATTCAATGACATTATCAGCATTCCTGACAAATCAAGCTACTAGGTTCTAGAATAGTTGCTTGAAATTCCTCACCTGAGGTAGGCAGTAAGGACTGTTTAGGTACTGATGCTGATTGTTTATGTTCTATCTAAGATATTAATTAGTCAAAGAAAAATAGAATGAGTGTTTTAACAGTGGACAGCTTTGTCGCATTATACTTCAAATCAATTTATTTAAAATCCCCCCAACGTTTTTGACCCAAGTATCTTTATATGCCACTTCCCTACCTGTCAAAAGCGTAGCATTTGCCATCCCTTAAAGTAAGATATATGAAGCCTTGCCATACCTCACAGATCAACCAACAGAAATGCAAGTACATTTACAAGTAAATTGACATTACATTTAGCAACATGTTGTATGGCAAAGAAAGCATGTACTTGTCACAGCATTTTTAACTACTTTTGGGTTATAACTGTGAATCACCATTCGGGGGCAGGGCCAGAAACAGAAACATATCTAAGGTGTATTTATTTGACAAATTACCTTAAAGCTTTCTGCATGGTAGATGACTGTTCCCCACCATAGTGATTGCTGTCACTGAATATGTTGGTCATGCTGAATTAGTTCGTATTTATACTTTTTATCTGGAAGTTGCGGAAATGCAGAAAACTAATTCTAATGGCTTGCAGTTTCAGAGAATGACCAAAGCTTCCAGATGACTATGACGGCTACTACTGAGTTAGCAAACGATGACATCAGTGAAGAAACTATTACTCAAGTTCAGGTAACTGCAGTTACAAATTCCCTAATATTTTAGAAGCATCTGTTTTCAACAGTAGGCATAGAAATTAAGTTAGTTATATATTCATTTTGTATTTGATTGAATGGAAAGTCTTTGACTGGTAAAGCTAAAGCTTTTTGCAAAAATATCAGTTATAAGTAATTGTGCTTGGTATTCTCCCTTTGTATACTAGAACAGTTTTGTAAGCTTTCAGCCTGAGGTAAGATTATTTTGGATGCATTGTCAACATGTACTGCAATTTAGTTTTGGTTGCATCGCTATTGGCCCTTTACTTAAAATTCTGGGTATGACTAAAAAGGAAATGGCTTGCTCCGATGATTATACCTAAAATATGGTTTCTAATAGTTTTGTTTTTATAAATAGCATTGTAAAACATGAGCTTGGTTAAAGATATTTATTATACATTTTATACATTGAGCAATATAGAAATGTTGTCCTCAGTCCATACTAGATCGCCTTAATTAGGACACCAATGCGCTTTAGAAGTGTCACATTAAGTGACATGAAGCTCATTGAAACAGTAGTATAAAGATTACAAGATGAACAAAGAGAGATGGATATAATTTCGGCTGTCTAACGAGTAGATACACCCGAATCTCAAGTTGGTGACTATTCATTGTATAGGAGGGATTCAGCATCAAGTGCCTGGCAGATAGTGAGTGATTCTTTCTTGTTCAAGATGTTGGCTTATTCTGAGTTGAGATGCAAGTTTTCCAAGAACATACTTTTTCCTGGCATGTCGAGCTGTCGACACACATGCGCTGCATACTCCTGCCATCTAGTGTTGGGCTTGGAGTGGTACAACTTGTCTTCACAGAAGTCTTTCGAGTCACAAGGTATGGTGACTCCTACTATGACTAATGCTCATTGGCATCAACTTTATTGTTAGATAGCCTTCTTCTGCCGTCAGGTTTGGACGTGCTTCAATACAGCTCTTAGTCGACACCACGTGGCGCTTGTTGTCGGGACCTTTTGGTGCTTCTGCTCTCTTTGGCAAGAGACATTGTGTTCGTTTGCAGTCATTTCATCTCAGTCGTGGTTCAGTTGGTTTCATGTCTGGGATCTGGTTTATGCCCCTTTCGGGGTCTCAAACCCCCTCAGGCCCTTCTCTTCGATCTTCGTCCTCCAGAAAGCGCAGACTGTGATGAAAAAAAAACACCTTTTTAGTACTGAATACAGGACATCTCAAGGTTCCAAATTCACCACTCGATCTACAACCCCTGCTTGTTGTTGAAGGGACCTCCTGCCCTGCCTGCCTCACCTTTTGGTCCAAAAAGACCTTCAGGTACCGACGTGATTTTCGACTTGCCCGTTGGCGCAGCAACAAGATGAGGATACCACCAATGTCTTGGGAGAGACTGTCAAAAGGAAAGCAGACATTACCCCTTCCACCGGCCAACTAGCTTCTTTCTGTCCGAAACCAAGTTCTCAGTCGGGCTTCCTAACACAGTTCCACATTGATTCCCACAACAGGTCGATCGCCACCCATCCAGGGGTAGTGTGTTAAGCCCACAACCTCAACAACAGCCTTCTGGTTTGCTGCTACCTCCCAGCCATGGCCATCACAGTCAAAAAGGCGTTGTTGCCGACTCTGACTCCATTCTCAATGCTAAAACAGAGACCGAAGTCCCAGCCTTCTTTGGGGCTGACGGCTACCTCAATGCCATCAGGCTCCTCTGTGCTGTCACCGAAGGGTTCTTCAGATCCGAAACACCACTTGGCTTTGAGACCTGCTTCAAAGCTGAAACAGCCTTTGGCGTCATTCCTTGGGGACTGCAATGAACAGGACCTCTTAATTCTTGTGCGCCTCCAAGAGGAATTGGACATTAGGCAAAAATGACTGTTTATCCTTTTGTTATACCACAAGATTTCTGCTGAACTACTGCCAATGGTCTAGTACACCCTGCCTCCTAGAAGGATTTTGACTGTTGAGGAGCAGCGTGCTCTGAAGCCCCCACCACCTCCCAAGCTCAGGAAACATCAGGATAGGGGCATCAGTCCTCTACCTTCTCGCCCCTCTTTACCTCCTCTTCCTGCACCACCTCTTCCTTCACCACAACCACCTATGCCACTTTCACCAGAGGGTTCCTCACATTCATCCTACGGGGAGGGTAGTCCTCTACATACACTGGACCCTTATGATCCTCCATTTCACCCTCATCCCTGAGATGAGCCCTGGTATGATTGATATTGTTCCCTCAGGGGACACCGATCCAGACTTCTACTCAGATATGTCCACAAACCCCTCCCCACTTCTGTACGAAACCTCGTCCTACCATGAGGTTATTCACAGGGCAGCCACCTTTCACAAAGTAGATCTCCATAATGTTCCTGAGAGGTATGCCTTCCTTATCAAAACGCTTTTCAACACCCAGCGTTCTATTCAGTATCTCCTCATGCTTAAGGGCATGTTAAAGACCACCTAGGACACTTTCAAGGACCCTCTAAAAGCCAGAGTGGTCACTTCAAAGGTGGATACAAAGTTCAAGTCCTCAGTCCCAACTTACATAAGAAGTCATCTCCCATCAGACCCGTTCATTGCTCATACTGCATGTAAACGAGCTAATGTCCAAGGTTCAGGGGTGCCCCACTGCCAGATAAGGAGAGTAAAAAGATCAATGTGGTGGAGGAGAGAGTGGCCACTCAATCTGCCACCCACTGGCACAGTGCCAGCTCGTTTGGCTTACTCTCCGGGTATGACAGGGCCCAGTGGGATGAGATGGGAGACAAGATCCATCACCTCCTTGATCAGTATAGACAGTGGGCATAAGAATTAGTCACAGATGGTCAGACTATTTCCAGCATCACCATCAGATGTGCTCTGTATGCAGCCGACACCCCCGCCGGAGGCATTAACGCCAGCATCTTCATTCGCTGTCATGCCTGAATCTGTTTCTGTGGCTTTAAGCCAGAAGTCCAGTACCATCTGATCAACCTGCCCTTGGATGGGTAGGACTTCTTAGGACCTCCGGTTAATCAGATGCTAGAAAACAATCACGAGGGGCACAGACACGGTTAAGGCAATAGGGCTCTTCAGACCCCACTGCCAGAGGGGTCCATTCATAGATCCCAGTTTCTTTGTGCACCAAAGCCACCTCTTCAGATGCTTCTACCTTCTTTCAGAGGCAGCAGTAACATCAGCAAGCCTCCTGAGGTTCCTCCAGGGGAGCCTATAGAGACGTTAACTGCAGGGGCAGAGGGAATGCAGCAAAGAAAGCCACTCCTATCACACAGTGGGCAGTCCCCCTCAACCCTCACCTGACCACACAACACCTGTCGAGAGACGACTGTAGGGGTTCCTCACACGCTGGTACACTCTCACCTCTGACCAGTGGCTCCTTTCCATCGTAGAGAAGGGTTACTGTCTGGAACTCACTGCTCCACCCCACAAACACTCCCTCTCTATAGAACATCAGCACCTCCTCCATGAGGAAGTACACCCACTCCTACTCAAAGGGGCCATAAAGCCTGTGCCACCACACCAACACAACCTTTCTGGTCCCCAAGAAAGACAAGTCCCTCAGGCTGTAGGCACCTCAACAAGTACATTCTTTTGGAGCACTTCCTCATGGTCACACTACAGGATGTCATTCCATCTCTGCAGTAAGGTGACTCCATAACCACCTTCAACCTGAAGGACGCCTATTTCCACTTCCTGATCCACCCTGCGTACCTTTGTTAACTCAGGTTCAAGGTAAGTGGACAACACTTCCAGTTCAAAGTTCTGCCTTCAAGGGTAACCATGCCCCCAGAGTCTTTACAAAATGTCTTGCATTGGTAGCTGCTCATCTTCGGATGAGCAGCATCCACTTCTTGCCTGTACTATGACTACTGGCTGATAAAGAGCGGAAGCAGACAGCAGTGCTTAGGACACACCCAGATCACTTTAAGTCTTTTACATGATCTTGGTTTCACTACCAGTTTTGGCAAGTCCCATCGTCATCCCCTTCAGATAAAGCAATCCTCAATTCAGCCATTTGGAAAGCTTTTCCCAGCTCTGCACAGGTTCATGTCTTCCAAATTCTGCTGTCTCTTTTTCAGCCAAATCGCTGACTAACTGTCAGGGCAGTCATGCTCCTCCTCGGCATGATGGCTTTCTGCGCTATCATTGTTTCTCACACCCATTTATATATTCATGCACTTCAAGAATACCTTGTGGCCCAATGGTCACAAGTAGATGGTCCCTAGGAAGATCTAGTGTTGATTTGATTTTGGAATGTATGTCTATCCTGAAGGAGGCTCGCTGTCCTACTAGAACCTGCTATGCTATGCTATGCAGCAAAGTGAAAGAGGTTTGTCCACTACTGCAAACCCAAACACAATGACGCACTAAATTCAGTAGTGCAAGATATTATTTGCTACCTTTTTCATTAGCAAATTGCAGGCCTGGCCTACAAGTCCATTGGTTTACATTTGGCTCCAGTTGCGGCATACCTACAGAACAGGAACACACTTTACTATTTAGAGTTCCCACCATTAAAGCCTTTATGGAAGGGTTATCTCCTCCACACCCCAGTTACTCTTGGTCCCTGCCTAGAGTCTCAATGTAGTCCTCACTAGGCTCATGTGACCCCCTTTGAGCCCCTTCATTCTTCAATTTCTATCTTGGAAAGTTATGTTTCTAGTCACAATCAGGTGTGTCAGCAAGCACCAGTGTCTCTCACGTTGGGATATCCTTTTTTCCAGGATCATACTGACAGAGTCGTCCTTAGTATTAGCCCAAGGTTTCTGCCCAGGGTAGTCTCTCCCTTCTACCTCTACCAGACAATTAAGCTCCTGGTGTTCTTCCCACACTCATAGCAGAGAGAGCCCTCCATGCCTTAGATGTTAAAAGGGCACACATGTAATAAACTTATATGACAATAGCATTTCGTAAGACACAGCAACTACTTGTTGCCACGATTAAACCACACAAAGGCACTGCCATTTCAAAAGCAAAGGTAGCTTGGCGGCTTATGAGATATTTTCAGACCTATGCCAAGGGTAAAAGACATCGCCCTGCTCCACTTAAGCCGCATTCAGCACACAACAAAGCAGCCTCCATGGCCTTTCTAGGCACTATCCCAAAAGCTGACATCTGTAAGGCAGCTACTTGGTCCATCCCCTAAACATTCACTAAACATTACTATGTGGATGTGCTACACGCCAACAAGATCAAGTGGGCTAGGCAGTACTGCGTACACTTTTTCAATCTTCTGCGACATCCTCTGACTAAGCACTGCTTAGGGAGGAACTGCTTTACAGTCTGTGGAGAGCATCTAAAGCTATACATGCCACTGACAAAATATGTTTCTTAGACCCTGTAAGCATCTGTTTGTGGCATGTAGTGCTGTAGATTCACATGTGCCCACTCTCCTCCACAGAAGTCTTCAGTTGTTGCAGATGCTTTTCTTTACTTTTTTATTCTACATTTGCTTGCATGGCCATCTTCCTTCACCTTCCATTTCCATCCTCGCCTGCCATGCGAGAAAACAATCTAACAGTGGTGTTAACGTCCAAGTGCATTCCCAGTGATTGGAGGAGTGACTATACCTTGTGACTCCAAAGACTTCTTTGACGAAAAACAAGTTGTACATGTCTAAGCCCAACACTAGATGGCAGGAGTATGCAAGGCATGTGAATCAACAGCACTACATGCCACAAATAGATGCTTACAGAATAAGTAACATTTTTTCCAGAGCTACTTCAGTGCTAAGTATAGTGCTAACTTTTGAATATGCTGAAGTGCCTGCACATGTTTGTGGACCAAGGATATCATTGCATTACTCTCTATTATTAAGGTATTTATATCATCACTAAGGCATAAGTCTTTGTTTATTATTCACATTTTTGCATCAAACATCTGTTAAATGTGCATTATTTACTTCCACCTAATTGCTTGGTCAAAATTATGTGGTTGTTTTTCAAAGCTTTTAAGCAATGCTTGCCGTCACAGTGTTTCGAATGTTATGTTATGAGAACTTATAGAGCGCATGGCTACCCAAAGGCGTCCCAGCGCTAAGCAGAAGTCTTCAGAACACATACTTAGTGACAGAGGTTAAAACACTCATTTAAGTAGACGATGAAAAGATAGTTTGTGGCTGGTTTGTTGTAAAACCAGGGGGAGAGAGTTCCACAACTTGGCACCAAGGTAGGACATAGATCTTCCTCCCCATTTTCACTTTTTCACTAAAGGGGTTATGGCTAGCGTCGCCAAAGATGATCTGAGATGTCTAGTAGGATTATGGAAGGAGGCAAGGGATCGCCAAAGCGGAGAACCTTTATTGTAAAGTGCTCTGTGGATGCATCACAATGTTTTAAACTTTATCCGTTGCTCCATTGGGAGCCAATCCAGAGCAGAAAGAGCTGATTTAGCTGGGTATGTTGAAAAGAAGGCGGGCAGCAGTGTTCTGCACCACCTGAAATTTCTTTATAACATATTACGCAGCACCAAGATACACGGCATTACCTTAATCCAGGGCGAAAGATAATGAGTGCCTGAATGATGAGTCTTTTGGCGATAGGTGGGAGAATTTTAAACACTTTTTTAAGAAGTCTGAATATACCAAAATGAATAGAGGAAGTTTTCTTCACCTGCTGGTCCATGGTTAAGGGTCGAGCCACTCCTAAACTCTTAATGTATTCCTTGGGGGTGGGGGGGCAGATCTCCCAAAGAACGGAGCACGGAGGGAATAAGATTCGGCTGAGCATGATGACCTAGAATCATGACCTCTGTCTTATCTCCGTTTAGCTTGAGTTTACACTCTGACATCCATTCGGACACTGCCCGTAGACAAGGGGCAAGTACCGACTCAGATGAGCTCTGCTCAGTTGAAAAAGAGACCACAAGCTGGGTATCATCTGCATAATGAGTTCCGTACACCTTTAATTGGTGCTGCTTAATGCCCTACATATCAATACCATCTTTAATTGTGTGTTTAGTGTTAAGAGCATGGGATGGTGCAGACGAACAACACATCCAGGAACTCTAGTCACATTAGACTGTTAAATATGTTATGGGTACTCTGAGAGAAAAGACAATGAAAAAGTGCTAAGATTAGGTGTTTATTTGACCCATAAGAATGAGCAGGGCACAGTCTTGCATGAATTTTTGAGGAAAATAAATTAGAAACGTGAAAATACCAGGAAGGAGTGCCGATATGAGGAAATCGGTTTTTCTTCCTCATTATAAGGCTAATCATATCCCTTAAGCTGTTAAACAACATGTAGCAGAAAAATTCCACATTGATATTGAGGATGGAAACTGGATGCTTAGTATAGAATTTAAATCCACAGTCCCCTGCTAAGTTACCTGTACTAGCACGTCTGATTCTATGATGTGTTCCCACCTTTTTCATATTTGGCCTATTTTCCAAACCTTGTTGAGAGGTGCTGCTTGTCCGAATGAAGACTTGAATGTAATTTATGTGGAAAGCAATGCAAGCCCAGTATTGTGTAGTGCTATAATTATTTCACAAAATGCCATTATTCTTTTATTCAACTTGTTACACTAGATGTACATTTTGTGGCATTATTGCTTTTATTTTAAAAATGCATATTTGTCCCTACGCTTTTTTAACCGTGTCCTTTTTTTGCTTTTACATTTAACTTATAAACGTCATTCACAGAACCATGGCACCATGGTCAGTGCTGCTGCAGCACACAATATGAATCTACAAAGTTTGGGGTGCGACTATGCTAGACTACATAATACGTTTTTTTGTTTTTGTTTTGCCTGCTGCGCTTGCAGAGTTGCAATGGCCCCTGTCATTAGCCTTTCAGGTCACCCGTGCTTGTTTAAACTATGTCTTCAGTAATTCAAAGCACATGCTGCAAGTAAAGCTGCCCGCTTGTCAGCACACATTCTATTATACTAACGTTATATGCGGGGGTTAAATGTTTTTATGTCAGATTTTTATTACAAACACATGGCAGCGATGTTGGGCGGCAAACGTGGTTTCTTTTCGTTCTTTTCCATCAAACCAGACTGCCAAGGCGAAACTTATTGGCTTTCCAGTACTTCTTTGGATACTCGAGGAGCTGTCGTACTATTCACTTATTACTAAGATGAGTGGAAATATGTCAGCTGAACAAGGGACATTCGCAGCATCATTGACATAGAACAACATTCAGTGGGGCTCTTTGGAAAGGTACACATACCTTGAGGAGAGTAAAGAGCAAGTTACCTGAATTTCTTTTAAATGAGAAAAGAGCAAGGATTGTTTTTAACAAATGCAAGCAAGAGAAATCAGAGGAGTTATAGAGTTTCTTGAATGTTGTCTTTGCCATAATTATTGCTGGGTTAAGGCCGGTCTAGATGTGATGATTGAAAAACATGAGTATTTTTTAGTTCGTTTAGTACAATTGGATAAGTATTTGCCTGGAAGAAATTTCCACTGCCTCTGTCTCATTAGCGTTATTTACATTTACAATCTGTATATAATTAAAATATTTCACTCATTTTGCGAGGATGGGTTTAGTAAAATAGTGTCCTTTTGGAATTCAAGCTTAAGGTATAGAATAAAGAATAAACAGTTTATTTGAGCTTCTAATTGGCTGATAGAGAAGGGGAGGTATGATGGATGATTCTAAGCACCAGTAGTGAAAAATACATTTAGTCTATGGTGAATTCACATTTTTTCAAAAAATGGTACCCACATAGCTGCTGTTTTGACATGGGCACTTTTTGCCAAGCTTGAATGGTTAAGAAATATGTGAATTTTACTAGGTTTGAGGAAAAACAATGAAGGCATATAAAATCAACAGTTGTAAGCCTTGAAATAATCATTAGTTGAACATATACAACTTGGCTTTCTAGACAGTGAGCTAATGCTTCAAGCAAAGATTTGAGACTTTTGGCAAATTTACACATTAAAAAAGGACATAGACGTCATGGCTGTGGCTAGGATGCACAAGTGAGTGTCCATAGGACCTGGATTCTCAGGAAAATACATTTGAAACAAAGTAATGTTATGGTTTAGAGAATAAGGTACACCCCCTAAAGTTCACCAGTTATGACTCAGTATACAAACCACAGTGAGAACTTCCCTCATCCCCGAACCAATAGACTGCTTATGACCTCATAGTAAAGCTAAAAAAATACTGTTTATCCATAGCGATGTGATGGCTAATGTCATGTCAATTACTTAATCTCTCATGGCATGTACACTCGTTTTGGAAGTTGTTATGGTTTTCTTTTTGTGGGTAAGAGTTATGGTTTACGTACTGAACCACAACCAAGAAATTTCATGATTTTATTTTTAAATTTTTAGTTTCCTAGCCATAACTTTAACTTTGTGTGTGTATGGGTAGCATGTGTGGCTGTGGATACATATCCTCTGCATACTCTTGTCATCTGCTGTTGGGCTCAGACGTTTTAAACTTGTCTTTGTTTGAAAAAGTCTTGAATCACAGGACCTGTTGTGACCACTTCCTTGTTCCGCAATGCACCAACGTGTTTGGATGTTACGTACTAGATCCAGGATTGATGTGGTTCTGCCACATTCTTTGGTATCTTTGTAGAATATGTGGAGGCAAAGGATATGGAATGCACATCCTTTGAGTTTTGTCCAACCTTTAATGCCAAATATCCCTGGTCCAACCACCACCTCGTATGTAATCTGGCAGCTATCCCAGCATGAAAAGAACTCTTGCGACACCTGTCATTCCATTTGATGAAAGCAAACCCTTTAGTACCACAGGGCGATGCTCTGGGTGCGTCACAAAATTCAGAGCCAGGCATTGCCAAATCCCTCCACCCAGCCCCACCCTCCGGACATCTTGGGACCCAACTGCCTCTTTTAACCACAGGAAAAGCAGGCAGATGGATCCGGCATCTAGCTACAGAGAGGGTTTAAATCCCTGGAATGAATGCCTTGAGATGCCATTGACGCCGCAAAGCAGGCCACCAAAGGGGTTTAAATCCCTGGAACTAATACCTTCAGATACCTTTGAGGCCGCAGAGCAGGTCATGGAGTTATCTGCCTCCTAAGCCCTTGGGAACGAAATTAAAGACTACTGCCCCCACTGGTATATCAGACACAGAAGGGTCAGTCGCTAACTTGCTTTGAAAAGCATCGGTTGACTGAGGCAGAGCACGCTCCTGTGGGCATTGAGCACCCTCCTAATGCCAAGGAAGCCACTGTCCAAGGGTGTCAAGCCATGACAACTGTAAACGCCTCCTCAAAACCGAGCGCCTATACTCAGAGCTGAAGACGACTTGGAGAGCACAGTCCCAGATGGCTTCAAAGCAGGGACCAGAGGTCCCCTTGATGCCCTGAACAGACACCAAAAGTGGCATCTGTCATCCATATTCACCCCAGTAACCTCAACACCAGGCAGAAGAAGGCCCAGGTATGAGCCTCCTAAGCCGACGCGCAGCCACTTTCAAATCCCCACAAAGCATAAGTTAGCTTTTAAGGAGGTGCCCTTCAAGATGCCTGCACTGGCTCTCCCAGAGGGTTAGAGACTGGACTACAAGTTCACAACCTCTTTCACCATTTCAGGGTACTCTCCACCACTACCACCTCTTCCTCCACAGTTCCTAGAGTCTTCACAGGAATCTGTGGACTCCTTGTTAGATCCCAACATTTCATATTACCTGCAGGACAGGTATGAAAATCTCTTGTATCCTATGGATGCGGACGACCCCTGGGAGGACAACAGCATCGGCCATCCCTACAGTCAAGACATAGTGGACATAAAAGCCTGTCCGCCTGACCACTGTCTACCATGGGGTGATGCTAAGGGCCACCCAGTACCACAATGTAAAAATGCATGTGGTGCAGGATAAGTATGATTTCCTAATGGAAACAATATTTAAAACAGAGAGGACAGTATAATACCTACCTATGCTGCGGGGTACGTCGTGTACAATTTCTAAGAAGCCGGTATGGGTGAAAGTTGCCTATCAACTGGCTTTGGTGCTGGCAACGGGAACACACTTCCACCTGAGAAAGAAGAGCAAGCAAATTGACGCTGTTGGCAAACTTGTGGCACCCACTGGCACATTGCCAACTCTATAGGCCACCTCTCATACTGGGACAGACATTCTTGGGAGGAGATGGAGGAGCTTATCACAAATCACTCTGAGGTTCACAGGAAAATGGGGCAGGTCAAGATTATCAGCAGTGTGAACCTCAGTTGATGTCTTGACGTGGCAGATACTGCAGCTCAAGGCATTTATACATTCTGGTATGGTGGCACACATTGCTCCTGATCTACAGATTCCAGCTGGAAGTGCAACAGAACCTCCTTCACTTGCCTTTTGATGGCGAGTATCTCTTCAACCCTAAGGCTGACGGGATGCTCAGAAAAATTAAGGGGACAAGGACATTGCAAAGTCCCTGGATGGCCTCTGGTTCCTAGCTCCAGATCCCCTTTTTAGAAGAGTCCGCCTAGAAGGGGGCTCAGTTACTGAACTAAGTGAGGGCCATACCTACTAAGCACTGGTCACAAAATACTGGTAGCATATTTTTTGAGTATTTTTGTGACCAGTGAGGTATCTTGCAAACCAACCTATGTACTAATAGGTCGATTCACGAGATACTGAATCATAGTGGGTTGCAATTTGACGTACCTCATGAATATCAATGCTATAGGTCACAAATGAGGACAGACTATGGTTCGCAGGCATCACCGCAATGGTTAGCAGACCACCATGTCTGTGATTGCTTTTAAACAAAGTAATCATTTTCTTTTAAAAATGCAGCCCATTTTCCATAAAGGAAAACTGGATGCGTTTAAAAAAAAAAAAAGAAAAAAAACTTATGTCAGACATTTTTCAAGAGTAGGCAGTGATCCATCCTTGCATTTACAGTTGATTACATGGATTTGAAAATCCCGGGTTACATCAGGCCCTTAATTCACAGCTAACAAGATCTCACACATCACTATGTGTCCACTGAGAGATTACATGCATGTATTGTGAATTAAGACATGTTTTGAGATGTTGTGTGCTCACTATACACTGAATTGGCTCCTGCTGCCGGGATAATTGGTGCTAATGTTATACTGCTTAATGGTCCTCACTTTAACAACATTGGTAGGATTAAGATATGAGTCTATCATGCTAATATTCAGACATGTGAAATCAGATTGCCCACAGATTCTTGGAGTGTTTTATAAACTGACTGAGCTATGTTTTGGCTGTAGAATTACTGCTGAGATTCAATTTTTAAGGGTCATTGCTCTAGAAGATCCATTTCTGAAGAGCTTATAACTTGTTATTGGGCCTGAGTTAATGTCTCTGGTTTGTTTTTGTTCTTTATCTCCATGGGCTAGTAAAGCAACAAGTGCAGTATTACAGGTGTGGTTTTCATTAAGTAAATTATTTTTCTCGATTTGCAGAGCATGGCACAACCACTAAGCCATTAGTCTTTCACAAGTGCTTAGAAGTTCTAAGTGCTTAGAAGTTCTAGGAAATAATAATATACCTGTTCAGTTTTATAGAGCAGCTGGGCCTTGAATGGTGTTGGTAGAAAAGTGGCAAGTAAACCTCATGGCATCTCTATTAAGCATTGCCAGATGTGCATGCTAGTCTTCCTTCACCATACTTTTATTCCTGGCAGAGTGACAAAATAGGAGCTACATCAAACCTCCAACAAATATGTATTTTTCCTCTGAAAATAGCACACTATTGACAGGGTAACAGTTTTCTTGTTTGAACCCTAATTTAGCTTGCTGATTAAACACCAATATAAAACAAAATTATCTGTTCTAATCAGCTAACAAGCTGTTTTTCATTTTTTCCAAGTATCTTCAGAATGAACAACCAGACAACCTTTCTCCTTCAGCAAATGAAGATGTGACCCCTGTCAGCCAGGCCTGGTTTACAACAAGAGAAGATAAGGATTCCCTTACTTATAAAGGTAGAGTAATTCATTATAGATGTCTACCGTTAACTAGGAACAATGAGCCTAATGGTGCCCCACACCAAAGCTTCACAATGTCTTGAGTTTCCTAGTGCAACCTTCATGTTTCACCTTGTGCTCTCTTGACAAGCTGCAGCAGGTTTGAGTACCCATCTGCAATCTTCTGTGTCCCAAGAATTCTACAGCTTAGAGAGCTAAACTGAGAACTTTAAGAAGATCTATGAGTTCAAGCAGTATTGGGTTCGTTTTGGAGTTAATTTCTCCAAGTCAGGTTCCATTGTACATTAATATGATGCTGAGAATGAACATATGTTCGAAGTAGGAGCTTGATAATGTTCTGCTTCAGAAGAGTAGCGTACCTCATTTATAAGCATGGGTATACTACTATAACCATTGCCATTACTGTTATGTTATATTTACTGTAAAAAGGCCCAATAAAGTAACATCATACATGCACGATAAAATGTATGACAAGTCTTTGTTCCAAAGGCTCCAGGCTCTTTTCAGGCTCCATCTGAGGAGAGAGGTCAACATATCAAACCATCACCTTAAGGTATATGAATCATGTAAGTGGAGGGAGACTGAAGGACAAGGACTGTATAATACCACAACATTCATATTTATGCAACAGATGTAGAATAAGACACCACATAAAGTGGAAAAGAGTAACAATAAATCAAAAGCCAAGGTAAAATAACAATAAAGCTTAGGTTAAATTATAACACATCTCCTTCTTAAGGGAAACAATTGAACCCATGTAATAGTCTTTGTTCCACTTTGGTAGATTGATGTCTATTACTTTCTCCTCTTGCTTTCATCTTTTCAGTGCTCACCTGAATCATAGTAGATCTTTATTGGCTAATTTTGACAGTCATGTTTTGGCCATTGTTCATCATCCATCATCACAACATGGTGTTTAACCTTCGTGATTTGCTTGAGTTTAAGAAACAAACTCACTTTGTCACCATGAACCCCTGGTTTCTTCACCACCTCACAGTAACCCAATGATTCACTTTGACCCCTTGTTTGTCTTGTGTCTCTCTTATTTACGTTGATGCATGTTAAACATGTAGCCCATGATCTTTCTGCCCTCCCAAACTGGTTGACCCCTTTTAAGCCAGTTTAGGCTTAGTTTAGGTTTATGAACATGGACACTTCTGTAACCAGTTAGGCATTGTATAGTACAACCACAACATTCCCTGTATGGAGTTCTTTACAGAGTAGCCATTAATACATGCCAAGTCATATATTCCTTTATCATACAATTAGTTCTTGCTACTAACCCATTCACCTTAGGGCAGTACAATGCAGTTTTGAAGAGAACAATTGATAGTTTAGAAGAAAAAACTTTAATTTCCTCAGAAGTTAATTGAACATCATGATCTGTAACCAGACTTCTATGAAGCCTTCTACAAACATGTAATCCTTCATAATGTTTGTTAAAATATTTGTGTTCATCTGGGTCACCATTTTAGGTTTGATTTGATAGTCAATTGACCGTATCATAAACCTCTTGTTGACCTCAGATTGATTTATAGGTCATATAATATCAAGTCCTAACTTGTCCAAAGGTTTATCAGGGACTACTACAGGAACTTTTTGCTTAAACTCATTGTTATTGCTAGTGGCAAAACCAGTGCAGTCTCTAACTTTCCGCTTAACTGTAGAATCCATCCCTGGGAACCACTATAATTCTCTTGATTTTCTCTTTATGGTGCTCCTGGCTAAGTGGCACTCGTGCAAGATCTGGCCCCATAATTCTCTATGTGGTATTACTTATTCATTTCTAAAAACATTGTCCTTCGTTACGCTTAGTTCATTTCTCAGTTTCTAGAAATTCTTTAACTCCTCCGTCAGGTCACTGCATTTTGAAGGCAATTTCTTCATAATATTCTCCATAATCTGTTGGGAGTTTTTTTTTCATCTTTTTCCCTACATTTTTATTCCCTCCTCCTCTTTGATGATTTCCGGGATATTTGTCACAAATATAATTGAATCAAAGTATTGTTTTTTCTCCTCTGTATTCTCCAGGGGTACACATGACAAGACATCTGGAGCTAGATTCCCATTACATGGATCAAACTGTATTTTGAAACAATACCCCACTAGGTCTAATACCCTCATAGCAATACCAAGCAGTGCTGTGTACTGCCTCTTTAGTGTTAAACATGAGTGGAAAGGGTGTAAGGTACGTTCTGATTGTAAGCTGTAGCCCCTACAAGTAAAACTAGAAATGCTTCACCGCCCAATAATAAAGTATATCTTCCTTTTCTGCCACTGAATATTTACTCTCCGAGTTAAGTTAAGGACGGGAGGCAAGATGTATAATTTTTTCTTTGCTCCTTATCGCCTGAGAAAATGTGACTCCTAAACTCCTATTACTTGTATCAGTAGTTAAAATCGTTTTCTTTTTAACATTGAAACTACCCAGAGAGGACGCAGAAATTATGGCACTTTGTGTCATATCAGAAGTTTCTTGGCATTTTGAATCCCAAATGAAATGATTTCCTTTCATCAACGGCACGCTTAAGGTATCAGTAATGTCTGCAAAATCTGCAATTTGCCTCTTTTGTTTAGTAAGACCAGTGCAGGAGCTGAACCCCAGTAATTTGCTGAAACTCAATATTTTTAGCACCCCAATTTTTACCTTTGGTAATTTGGTGCTGTGATTTCTCGTTAATTAGATGCAAGAGACTACCCTCCCCAACAATAATGCACTAATCAGCAAAGTAGAATTCGAAATAGAAACTAGGAATTCTCAGTGACTGAGTTCTATCTCTAAATTAAGTTTAAAAGGTTCATTACGGAAGTGCAGTGTAAATGATACTGAAAAGTACATAGCTTGCCAGGAAGGTTCAGATACAGAACATAAAATCATAGTAAATTCCCTATTAAAGCAATTACGCCTCTCCAGATCTCAAGTGTCAAACGCATAAAGAGTACTGACAACATATTAAAGGAGAAAAGAAAGTCTCAAAATAATTGGACAGAGTCAAATGATAAGTTACCCCAAAACCTTCAAAACTAGGGGGTGTTATGCACATTTTATACATAGACAAATAGCAAAACTGCAGCTTCACCATTGTATAATTATGGTTAAGTCACAGTGGCAAATCAAAAGAAGCTTTGTAATAAGTTAAACTCTTAACACTAACTCATTTCTTGAGGTATGCGAAAATCTGTTTGCTTCCTCAGTGACTGCACTCAAGAGATGTACAATCTCATATGAAACATTTCTCTAAGGCAAGGTCATAGAATTATGTTCTTCTGCACGTCTACATCTGAACTTCCAGTGGAAATTCTTCAAAATGATACATCAGGTACACAGTGGAAAGTTTGTTTCACAGTGCATGCTTTCTAATACAATCAGCTTTTATGTCACAGCACAGAATGATCTGTAGAAACTGTGAGGAGAGAAGAATTGCTCGGGTCTATGATTAGGAGGGAGAAATGAGCAGGAGCAAGATAAGCAGAATATCAGAAACTTCATCCATTCTGTTAATATGGAGTCTCGCATGAGAATATGGCCTAACTATATTAATTTATAAGACATGGGATTCTGTACTCCCTGTATATTCACCTGTCTCTAATTTCTATAATCATCAACTTGTGATGCACCCAGTCACTGATTATGAAGAAAAGACGTCAGAACTCAACTATTATAAGTTATGACAGTCGGGTTCTGACATCACAGTGCCTGATGCCAGAGCCAGCAGCCAAGGTGAAAGGCAGGCCAGGTCACAGAGCATAATTCAAGCAGCTGTTTAGCAATGAAAACTGAATGTTGCTTTTCTTTCTTCTGCTCTATTTTTCTGGCTTAGAATGAAAAGAATAGAGAGCATGTTTATTTAAAAAAAAAAAAAAAAAACTAGAATCTTTCTGCTTTTTTTGTACACATTCTGAGCTATTAAAAAAAAAAAAAATTGTATTGAACTGATTCTAGTGTCGTTTTGCAACAAATATTTAACAGGTTTCTGATGGCTACAACTACCTGTGGATTCCTCACCTAATGAATACTCCCATTGCGCCAGCATTAGACGGAAATCTTCTTCCTAGCTTCTGCACGTCGACGAGGACATCACAATTGCCCATGCGACGCCGTCTGACGTCATTCAGGCAATAAGAGGTCCTCGCCGACGTCAGTTCCCTTTTTTCTGTGCCATTCGAAACGGTTATCTTCGAGGGAGCTACTGTTGCTGTTTGACAGTTAGTGTGTTTTTGGTTATTTTTACTTTGAGACATTACAATGTCGCAAAGAAAGTCAGGATTCAAGCCCTGCCGAAAGTGTGGAGGCAAAATGTCGGTAACGGACCCACATTCTGACTGTTTGTGGTGTCTGTGTTCCGACCACGATGTTGACAAGTGCGATTCTTGTCAACACATGAATCCGAAGGCCCTGAAAGAACGTGAGGCCAAACTTTTTCTTGCAAAATCAAAGAAGAAGGAGAAAAGACGTCACCGAAAGTCGTCATCACCGAAATCACATCGGCGTCATCGGGACTCTCGGCGCCGGTCGAGCAGGGAGAGGTCTCGATCGAGGTCACCTTCGACTCGACGTCGGAAGACTTGGGAAGTTAGTCCCACTGTCTCTCCCCAGCCGACGACGCCGTTACCTTCTCCGACTTCGCCCATGTCATCGGTTAATCCTCCTTCAGTGTTCGAGGTTCCACAGCCTCAGGTGTTTTCTCCGTCTATGCAGACGTCGAGACCGGCGTCGATGTCGCCTTCGAACCAGGCACCTCAGTACCCTGCTTTCCCGGACCCTGGAGCTGATAGTACCGCATTCTTGAATGCGATGTTCTCCATCTTCCAACAGATGGCTCCAGGAGGTGGACCGGCTGGTCCTTCAGGCCCTTTGGCCTTTAACATGGGTGCTCCGGCTCCACTTCCACCGGCACCCTTTATGCCCTTTCTTCCCCTGGGAAACGTGGGCTCAGCGCCGGTATCGGCTCCTGTGGCTTCGGCTCCTGTGGCTTCGGCCCCTGCGGCTTCGGCTCCTGCAGCTTCGGTGTCTCAGCCAGCGACGCCGACTCGACCTCCTCCGACTCCAGAACAGTCTTCGCTTCGTCCTGCTCCACGTTCGGCGCCGAAGAAAACCCTGGTGCCTTTAGACCCGGCGTCTGACGGATCCGAAGATCAGGCTTCAATGTCCGCTGACGCCATGTCGACGCCGAGGATAGAGGATAGAGGAGAGACTGCATTCGAGGAGGCTTGCTCTTCGCCTCCTTGAAGAACAGGAATACCGGAGACAAGCTTTGGAGGAAGGGGAGATTGAGGACTCTCGTGAGGGTCTCCATGGCTTGGACACTGCTAGTGGCCTGGACACCTCTCCTGAATGGGACTTGTCATCACCTGGGGAGTACACAGAGGAGGCAGCCTCTTTTCATTCAGTCATTCGAAAGGCGGCTGACTTTCTGGACCTCCTTTTGCCAGTGACTGAGACCAAGCCTAATATCTTGACGGGAGTGTTGCATCCTGCCTCTACATCTGCAGAGCCACTTTTGCCTTTCAATGAGGCACTACTGGACCCCATTATGGAAGTCTGGAAGAAGCCGGTGTCTTCTTCAGCCATGAATAGATCTGTGGCTCGGAGGTATCGGGTGGCACCGGCTGATCCAGGCTTTCTTTCCAGGCATCCAACACCTGAAAGCCTGGTGCTTCAGGCTTCGTGCTCAGCTCGATCTGCTCCTGGGTCCTTTCCAGCTGTGCCCTCGGATAGAGACTCTAAAAAGATGGACATGTCGTCAAAGAAGGTCTTCTCGTCATGTAGCATGGCTTTGAAGTCCACCAATGCTACATGCATCTTAGGGAGATACATTTACGCCCTGATGGACGAGATTAAATCGAAGCACACAGAGGTTCCTCAAGAATTATTGACCCTGGTCTCTGATGCTCAGGCAGCACCAACCCAGGTTATTCAATCTGGGTTGGATACATCTGACTCGGTTGCTAGAGCAATGGGCACTGCTGTGGCTACGAGGAGGCAGGCCTGGCTTCGTAGCTCTGGTTTTTCCTCTGATGTGCAATCGACCCTCTTGGACCTTCCTTTTGATGGTGACAAGCTTTTTGGCGCCAAGGCGGATTCGGCATTAGAAAGGTTCAAGGAGAGTAGGGCCACTGCCAAGTCGTTGGGCTTGCAAGCCACTTCTTCTGCTTCCTCCAGATTTTTTAGGAGGTTTCGAGGATTTGGTCGTGGTTCCTCCTCCTCCTTTCGAGGAAAATTCCAGCAACCCACCTCTGCTCTCTCCTATAGATCTTTCAGAGGGAGGGGTAGGGTCCGTACCAGGGGAGCCACTCAGCAGCACTCTGCCTCTTCCTTATCCTCTGGAGGGGTGCAGCATGGAAAGCAGCCTTAGGCTTCCGCCAATTCCTTCTCACTCCACTCCTGTAGGGGGGAGGTTACTGAATTCTCTCCACAAGTGGGAGGTCATAACATCAGACTCCTGGGTTACCAGCATTGTGAGAAAGGCTATACCCTACCCTTTCGGGAGTTTCCGCCCCCCATCCCGCCCCGTCCTTCCTATTGTTCAGAAGAACACCTCCTGTTGCTAGAACAGGAGGTTCAAGTCCTCCTTTCAAAGGGCGCGGTGGAGTTGGTTCCAGAGCAGGAAAGGGGTCAGGGTTGTTACTCGAGATACTTCCTGATTCCCAAGAAGGATGGTCGGTTGAGGCCAATCCTGGACCTGAGGATCTTGAATTGGTTTCTCAAACAGGAAAGTTCAAGATGCTGACCCTAGCTCAGGTGCTTTTGGCGCTGAACAATGGAGATTGGATGGTGTCTGTCGACTTGCAGGATGCTTACTTTCATATCCCGATACTCAAGTCGCACAGGAAGTATCTCCGGTTTGTGGTGGGGTCGCAGCACTATCAGTTTGCGGTCCTCCCGTTTGGTCTTACTTCAGCACCTCGAGTCTTCACGAAGGTGATGTCGGTGGTTGCAGCGGAGCTCAGAAGGAAGGGGATAGCAGTATTTCCTTATCTGGACGACTGGTTGATCAAAGCCAAGTCTCCGGAGCTCGTATTGCATCACCTACAGTCGACTACTCAGTTGTTGTTCGACCTGGGTTTTTCGGTGAACGTGCCCAAATCTCACCTAGAGCCCTCTCAGCGCCTCCTGTTCATAGGGGCAGTACTGGATACAACATTGAATCGAGTCTTTCCTCCGCTTCAGCGGATTCAGGACATTCAGGCGTTGGTTCCAATGTTTCGAAGTGGAGCGGTTATTCCGGTCCTCAGGGTCCTACGCCTGCTCGGCCTGTTTGCTTCTTGCATACTGTTGGTCACTCACGCTCGCTGGCACATGAGGGCTCTTCAGTGGTGCCTCCGAAAGCAGTGGTCTCAACACAAAGGAGATCTCCAAGGTTCGGTGAGAATCTCCAGAGATGCTGCCACGGATTTGAAATGGTGGATTGCGGACGGCAATCTTACCCGAGGAAGGCCGTTCTCGCAAGCTCCGCCTGTGGCCACGGTAATAACGGATGCTTCCACTCTAGGGTGGGGAGCTCATCTGGGGGACCTGGAGATCAAGGGTATTTGGTCTCCAGTAGAACAGATGTTTCATATAAATCTGTTAGAGTTACGGGCTGTACGTCTGGCTCTCAAGGCCTTCCTCCCATCCCTTCGCGGTCAGTCAGTTCAGGTCCTGACGGACAATACTACGGCAATGTGGTATATAAACAAACAGGGAGGAGTAGGGTCGTACCTTCTCTGCAGAGAAGCTCTTCGGCTATGGTCCTGGGCAAAAGACCATCAGATTTTCTTGGTAGCAAATCATCTGGCCGGAGTCTTGAACGTACATGCGGACAGTCTCAGTCGCCATTTCTCGGCCGATCACGAGTGGCATCTCCATCCGGATCAAGTCCGTCTAATCTTCCAGATGTGGGGGTTTCCTCGGATAGATCTGTTTGCCACTCGGGAGAACTCACACTGCCCGTTATTCTGCAGCCTCCAGTATCCGGGACAAGGAGCATTGGGGGATGCGTTTCAGATGACCTGGTGTGACCAGTTGCTTTACGCGTTTCCCCCATACCCTTGATTCCTCGTGTATTGAGGAAAATTCGCCAAGACCGGGCCCAAGGTATCTTAATAGCTCCGGATTGGCCGAGGAGGGTATGGTACACGGACCTTCTCCAACTCTCACTGTGCTCTCCGCTCCCTCTCCCTCTCAGGGCAGACCTCCTCTCGCAGTCCCAGGGGCAGGTTTTACATCCCCACCTCCAGAGCCTGCACCTTCATGCCTGGAGATTGAACGGGGCAACTTGAGTTCTTTCTCTCTCCCGCCTGATGTAGTGGATGTTATCTTAGCGGCCAGGCGACACTCCACTAAATCTATCTACGCTAATAGGTGGTCTAAATTTGTGGTTTGGTGTGGAGAGAGGCAAATTGATCCCTTACGTGCTCACTTGTCAGATATTTTATCTTTTGCATTGTCTCTGGCACAGAGGGGTTGTGCAGTGGCTACGGTTAAGGGATACTTGTCTGCCCTATCAGCCTTTCTTTGTCTTCCAGACCAGCCTTCTTTATTCAAATCCCCTATAGTACTTAGATTCTTGAAAGGTCTTCTTAATAAATTCCCTCCTACTCCTTTCATTATGCCTCAGTGGGATTTAAACTTGGTTCAAACTTTTCTTATGGGGTCCCCTTTTGAGCCTATGCCAGGCGGTTTTTCTGGTTGCAATTACTTCTGCAAGGAGAGTGAGTGAGTTGCAAGCTCTATCTGTAAAAACCCCTTACACATCTTTTTATGGGGATAAGGTGGTGTTGAGGACCAAGGCTGCTTTCCTACCGAAGGTTGTTTCACCCTTTCATATGGCCCAGGCGATTACTCTTTCCACGTTTTATCCTCCGCCTCATCATTCAAAGGAAGAAGAGAGACTTCACCGCTAAGATCCAAGGAGAGCGCTAAGCTTTTATATAGATAGAACAAAGGATTTCAGGCTGGAGGATCAGCTCTTCATGGGATACGTGGGAAAGAGGAGAGGAAAGGCAGTCCACAAGAGAACACTCTCCAGGTGGGTTGTACTTTGCATTAAAATGTGTTACTCTTTAGCAAAGAAAGAACCCCCTGATGGTATAAGAGCTCATTCCACCAGAGCTAAGTCGGCCTCTTCGGCCTTGGCTAGGGGTGTTCCTGTGGTTGACATCTGCAAGGCCGCAACTTGGTCATCCCTTCACACTTTTGCGAAGCATTACTGCTTGGACTCTGAGGTCAGAAGGGATGGCCATTTTGCACGGTCAGTGCTGCAGGATTTCTTGGTTTGACCATTCAGGGACCCACCAACGAGTGCGGTACTGCTTTGGGACTCTATTCATTAGGTGAGGAATCCACAGGTAGTTGTATCCATCAGAAGAACGAGTTACTTACCTTCGGTAACGACTTTTCTGGTGGATACATTAGCTACCTGTGGATTCCTCACGGTCCCACCCGCCTCCCCGTTGCCTGTCTGGTCTAACCAAATAGTTCTTGAGTGCGCTTCTCTTGGTTTTGAGGACTTGTACATATTCTGTATTTATGTTCATATGTATATATAATTGTATAAATGTATGTATAATTGTTTAAAAAAAAAAAAAAAAAAAAAAGAATTAAGTTCTTAGAATGATGTATTTATTTGGTATTTCATTAAATATTGCTATTTGTTCATTTATCTCAATGGCTTATTATTCTCAGGCACGTAAAAAATGTTGGTACTGACGTCGGCACATCGGCGAGGACCTCTTATTGCCTGAATAACGTCTGACGGCGTCGCGTGGGCAATTGTGACGTCCTCGTCGACGTGCAGAAGCTAGGAAGAAGATTTCCGTCGAATGCTGGCGCAATGGGAGTATTCATTAGGTGAGGAATCCACAGGTAGCTAATGTATCCACCAGAAAAGTCGTTACCGAAGGTAAGTAACTCGTTCTTTTGATGCGTTTAATTGTTCACTAGAGGTTTTTTTTTAGTCTTCATGTTTGCAACATGCATGCTCTTTCATATGAGAGAGCTACGAACCAATGTTTGAAGTGGTTTGTGGGAATGGTGAGGGTGTAACCATGTATTATATGGGATAAAGTACCCCCTGGTGTACATGATAAGGATTTCGCAAGTCACATCAGAGTTCCCAGACCTTATAAAGGAACTCAGCCTTCAGCCTCATTGACTTATAGCAGGGGCTGCTTTAGCCCCTGTATTAATCACACTTATAATCCACCTTATGAAATTATTTCAAGTGCACTTGCATTAGCTCTTCATTTACAACCATATACGTCATTAAAATCACCAATTTGCACAAGTAATTTGTCACCCAAAGTTGCACTTATTAAGATACTTCAACAACTTCTCCCTTCTGATTATTTTATCAATAATCACTATAACCCCATTAATAAACTTTATTAATCATCCAGTAGTTAGTTGAGGTCTTCATCTTTTTAGGTAAACTAACATTCTCCATCATCATTTTTAATTGTTAATACACTTGATCCTTGTAGTCTGCCATTTCTTTATCGATTCAACTTTTCTCTTTGCTCTTAGTCCAACTATTACCTTCTAATTACACACTCCAACATTTTAATAAAAGAAATAAAATAATTGTCTAAATCAGCATTGTAGGAAAGTACCCTCTATTTGGCTTGGTTACCTCTAATTTTTG
This sequence comes from Pleurodeles waltl, assembly GCF_031143425.1. Taxonomy (NCBI): domain Eukaryota; kingdom Metazoa; phylum Chordata; class Amphibia; order Caudata; family Salamandridae; genus Pleurodeles; species Pleurodeles waltl. Next base: position 456,323,682 of record NC_090442.1, read on the forward strand.
CCTGCTCTCAGTATGCTTAGACTGTTTTCACTGGGATCCTGCTAATCAGGACCTCAGTGATTGTGCTCTCTCCCTCTAAACTTGGTTGCCCAGGACTTTGTACACCCCACAATTGGCATACTGGTGCCCCCTTGTAGGTATCTAGTATATGGTACCTGGGTACCCAGATCATTGGGGCACAAGGAGTTCTGCATGGAAGGCAGCTTGTTTTGGAGCCCATGCAAAATGTGTCTGCAGGCCTGCCATTGCAGCCTGCGTGAAAAGGTGCATATACCCTTTCACAGCAGGTCACTGGATCAGGTCACTGTAAGCCACTCCTATGGTAGGCCCTCATAGCCCAGGGGGCAGGTCTCTCTTTGTGAGGGCACCCCTGCATGAGCACAGGTGCCCCTACGAACTCCAGCACAATTGCATTGGACTTCGTAAGTGCGGTTATGCCATTTTACCCAAGTACTGGACACAGGTCACCCTGGCCATTTTTGGTATCAAACATATAGGACTCATACCCCAATATTGCTTCCAGTATTTGTTGTATGATTCCATGCACTCTGTGGGCTCCTTAGAGAACCCCTGGCATTGCTACTACCAGTCTTCTGGGGTTTTCTGGGCAGCCCGTGCCACCTCTCAAACAGGTTTCTGCCCTCCTGCTGCTTGACCAGCTCAGGCAAGGAAGACAGAACAAAAGATTTCCTGTGGAAGAAGGAGGTAACACCCTCTCCCTTGGAAATAGGTGTTACAAAGCTTGGGAAGGGTAGCCACCCCAAGCCACCGGTTTGCTTTAAAGGGCACATTTGGTGCCCTCCTTCATTGGACCGGTTTGCACCTGTCCAGGGACCCTCGGTCCGTGCTCTGACATGAGTAACTGGGTAGAGGAAAGGGGAGTGACCACTCCCCTTTCCAACACCACCCCAGAGGCGGTGCCCAGAGCTCCTTCAGTTGCCCACTTGATTCTGCCATCTTGAATCCAAGATGGGCAGAGGCCCCTGGGAGCATTTGAGTAGCCAGGTGAGGCAGGTGAAGTCACCCCCCCTCCTGGTAGGTGGTCACCTTGCAGGTGACCAAACCCTCTTTTAAGGCTATTTAGGGTCTCCCTCTTGGGTGGGTCCACAGACTCGATGTGCAAGATTCCACCAGGACTCCTCTGCAAAGTTTACTTTATCTTCCGGCCACTGGAACCACAACTGGACTCTTCAGGAACCAATGATCTGCTACTCTGCTTTGCAACATTGTTTCTCTGGCTCTTTCCAGCAACTGCAGCATTTCCCTAGTTGTGCATCCTCTGAGGTCTGCGAGACGTGTACCTGCACCAAGAAGGAATCTCCCTTGGAGTTAAGGAGTCACTCCCTGCATCTGCAGACACCATCTGCAACAACGACCGGCTGCGTGGATCTGCTCTCCTCCCGGAACTGCGTGGATCCTGTATCACAGATGATGTTCTGGAGTGGTCCCCTTGGTGTTCTCTGTCAGCTGTCCAACTTGGGAGACGGTAAGACCTTGCCTCTACTTTGCAGAACAGTTCCCCTGTGCACTGCAACTCTTGCTTGTTGGCTCCTACTCCAAGGAATCTCCAGGCTCCGTGTAGCCCCGGCCCCCAACACTTCTTCCTGCCAAGCACAGTCTCCTCTCTGCTGCTTCATCGACGTGGGACTCCTTCAGGTGTGCTGACTGGGCCTCACTGGGCCTCACTGTGGCTCCTGCTATGACCGGACACTCCATCTCGAACTGGAACTAGTCCCCTTTGCAGGTCTTCTTCTACCGGAATCCACCTTTGGGTTCTTCCAGTCTGGTCTGGGTCTTGCATAATTTTTTTTTCCTAAGTTCTCCTGTTCGTTTTGTGGAAAACCAGGTACTTACCTCTACTCTCCTGGTTGATGGGGTCACTCTGGTACTTACCTCTTGGGGTTCCTAGTTCCTCCAGCTCCAGTTCCCCCTCTTGTTGATTTGTATGCTATTTTCTGATTAGTATTGTGTATATAATTTGTGTGTACTTACCTCCAGTTGGGGGGGAAGTGCCTATAAGTATTCTAGTTTTGTGTTACTATAATAAAGTACATTTAGATTTGTAACACTGTGTTTTTCTTTCATGTGTGATAGTGCTGTGTGACTATAGTGGTATTGCATAAGCTTTGCATGTCTCCTAGTCTTGGCTGCTCTTCCACAGCTATCTCTAAAGAGCCCTGGCTTCCAAGACACTGCCTACACTTCACTAATAGGGGATACCTGGACCTGGTATAGCGTGACCACACCATAAGTTTCCATCACACACCAGGCCAGCTTCCTACAAGCAGGATTATAGTAGGTGTTAAAACTACTTCCTAACTCATTTATCAAGGAAACTACAGGCTCTCATAGTCCTGGTTCCTCCAATAATCTAACCTCATAGTTATGTTAATAATAAAATAATCAGTTGCCTCACTATGGTCTGTATGGTCTGGTATGTAAGTAGAGCACCTCTTAGCCTTAATCACTTTGCAAACTCCACCTTCTTTTGCCAAAAGAGTATCCAAGGCAAGATGATTCTGCATGACTATTGCTCTAATTGCTATCATCTCTACATTCACAAACGTAAAAGACCCTGATGTATCCACAGAAAGTCTATCTACTACTGTAGATATTTGTCTGATTTTCCTATCATTCATTGTTACTTCTATTGGAGGAGTAGTAGCTCCTTAATTTCTAAAACTACTTGTCCGAAACGTAGTTTCGCTCTCTTCAAACTATGTTCATCACCTTGATAAATTGTAGGAAACACTAGAGCCAAATAACGTGAACCCACCCAGTTTCTAGGCAGGTTAGAATAAGCAGTCTTCCCATGAACATAACACATTCCCCTCATAATTTGTGCTATAAGAATACTTACATAAGCTAACTCAGGGGGAAGTATAATGTGAAATGGCACACAAGGTCAGAAGTGAGGTGTTTTTTCTGTGCCTGTAGGCTTCCTGCGTAACTGATAGTGGATCAAGAGGGGAGGAGATCAGCATTGACCCAAAGTTGGGGTAGTTAAAAAAAATTAAAGGTTGAACTGGGTCTTGGTAAGATATGATGGAAAGAAGAAATAAGCAAGATCAGGTTTAAGTCAAGAGAAAGAGTTGTAAAGTGGGAGACAAAAAGAAATTACATTAGCAAATGAGAGGACAGGTCTGCTGACTGGAGGCAACAGCAGAATAGCATGGCTGGTGGTGGATGGGCAGGAAGGGCATCAATGTGCACCTGTAGAAATTAGGACAAAAAATATGAATCAAAGAGCGTATGGTATTGTAGGCGGAGATTGTATTGTTATAGTGCTTAACATCCATGACTAGGCATTGAAGCTCCTTGCGGCAAGGATCATGTTACTCCACAAATCAAGATACAAGTTTAATAGTTAGTAGAATAGTAATAAGTGTTTTGTACCTTGTGCATTAGTTGTTCAGGTTTATGCTCTTGATTTCTGGTGTGTTTAATAAAGTTTAGTGTAGGGATAGAATGATGGTAAAAATGGCTAAAAAAAGGAGGGAGAGGTTTGAGGAGGATGTTGGGAGTTAATAGTAGTCAGAAAGGTTTGGAATGAGTCGGAGAGAGGTGGGATGGGAAAAAGGTTGCAGGGAGTATGTTTTCCCTTTTAAAAATAAAACTATATACAGATTACACTTCTTAAAGGTTTAGTAGCAGGCATAAACCCCTCTTTATGCATGCATAGGTACATAGAGGCAGCAATTTTGACGTGGGTTGATAAACACATTATCTTGTGGTGTAATGTTGTTTTTCCCCTTACATAAATGTATCTGCTTATCACAGGAAGCATAAGTCAGTGTATATTGACACATGTATAAGGACAACCTCATCTCCATACAGTGAGAAGCATAGCATGTCATGTCTGAATATATTGTTGTGGTACTCTCAGGCCTTGTGAAATCTACTCGCCCACTCGCTATGGCGAGTCAGATTCTATCAGGTCAAGCTAAATTTAGAATCTACTCGCCAGTTCTGGCTAGCTGACATAGAACAGGTGTTCAGAAAGTAAAGGAGCAATAAAATACCTATAAATCATCTTTTTATCTTGTCACATTTGCTCTGTGGTTAGAGAAAGAGGTCAGACGTCAGTTTACTTCTCTGACTGCAGAGTTCCAGGATTTTGTAAAGTGAACTGTCTGACTTGCTGTACAAAGTGTGAAATTGGAGGCTGCACGGTGTCAGATTTTTCCTAACACATTTAAATAGATAATAAGTCACCTGTACAAAGATTTCAAAATATATTTCAGTAGTTGTGAATGCCCATTTGTCGTACTTCTTTGAGATGAAAAATATATTTTAATAGGATGCAAGCAAATCAGGCCACTTTACTTCATGGTATGTAAATGAAAAATGTTTTATGAAACCCAATTTTCGCTGATTATTTTTAATACATTCTGTAGTTTTTTCAGTAAAGCTGCAAGTTTGTGGGAAATTATTTGGCCATTTCAATGGGAAATTTACTGTCTGTAAATGGCAGTGTGCTATCATATCATGCTTTAGTAATGTGTTTATTAAAAGTGCGTGTTTAAACATGAACTGAGAAACACTCCTTCCCTTTCCTGATGACAATGTTATTAGAAAACTAAGAGGTAAGTCAGGGATCATGTGTACCCTATATGTGGGCTAGATTCCTATTATACAAAGAGCAAACCTTTAGTCTATTTCCTCAAACAAGAGAGTTATTTTGTGCAGCAGAAATGCTGAACTCGCATGTTGCAAGGTGCACTCGTGTAAGAATGAAGTAAAAGGCAGCTCTGCCAAATAAAATGTTTCCCTAGGAGTACAGTATTTGAGACCAGTTTATGGGTCAAGTACATTTCAGTTAGGTCAAGTAGATTATTCAAGTTACTCGACCTGCAGGTCTATTAACAGCCTGACACTGTTGTGTTATAAGTATGGTTGTCATGTGGGGAAGAGCCAGCTCTTGACTAATGTTTTCAAGCAGAGATAGTTGTCAGTGGATCTTATGTTTGTGGGTAGTGATTTTCATAGTTTGGCGGCTTGAACTGAGAAAGATATTCCACCCATGTTTTTTTCTTTTATATAGGAATTTTTAGGTTAGAAGCCATTCTCGAACAGAGGTTCATTTGTTGTATGTATTTGCTGATTTTCTTCCTGCTGAAGAGTGGTGCTTTGCCATGTATTGCTTTGAGTGTAATACAAAGTATTTTGAAGATTAATCTTCTGGTAAATAGTGTAGGGCCCTTAAGGCAGGGGAGATGTATGTGTGTCGCTTTACATGTTGTAGTAGTCTAGCAGTACAATTCTAAATTCTCTGTAATCTTCTCATAGTTGACAAAGGTCAGACGTGGTACAGACTATTGGCGTAATCCAGTTTTGATAGGGCAAGAAAGATGTTGGCTTGAACCTTGTAGGGGAATCCTAAGTAGGGGAAGATGCCTTGTAGTGTTTTAATTGGGAGAAAGCTTGATTAGGCTACCTTATCACCTTGTGCATTCATTGACAGCTTGGCGTCCATTGTAATTCCAAGGTTTTCTACCTCCTTGGATATTTATGGCAGTGGTCCTAGATCGTCCAGCCAGGCGCAGAGAAGATCAAAGGTTTTCCAGTTACCACGTGTATTTCGGTTTGGGGGGCATTCAATTTGAGATGGCTCCATGGCATCCATTGGTCAGCGGCCCGGATGCAACTGAAGATTTTTGATATTCCTATGTCCTTTGGGCTTTCCAGTTTTTAGAAGTATCTGCATGTCATTTGCGTAGTTATAGCTGGTGAAGTCAAAATCATTGATTAGATCTGGCAATGATTTCATATAGATATTTAAAAGCATGGGTGAAATGATTACGTCTTCAGGGGCTCCTGCCTTAATGCTGCATGGTTTGGAAGAGAGTGGAAGAGTATGTGTAATGTTGTTACTATTGTGTAGTTATGATGTATTCTAAGTGAGAGCCGTGCCTTCTATTCCTGCCTTCCCAAGTTTTTTGATTAGTTTGTCTTGATCTTCTGCGTCAAAGGCTGCTGAAAGGTCCATAAAAAGAAGGGCAGCAACCCCATTCTGGTTTACTGTTTTTAAGGTCATCCCAGATAGAGATTATTACAAAATCCAGTTAGAACATCAGAAAGTATGGAATTGTCTTTAATGAATTGTGCCATCTGGGCAAAAGCTGCCCTTTCTATAAGGTTGCCCAGGAATAATGGTCAGTTTGCTATAGGTCTGTAGATGTTTGTGCCTTGATTGTCCAAGTTAGGAGTCCCACAGTACCTTAGAAAAAGCAATAAGTAAGAATAACCATAGGCTAAAATGCCAGCAAACTCAAACATATACCCTATTCATGTTCTTTTGAAAAAAGAACCAAACTTGACCTATGACCAACCACACGCCACCACCCTCTAGAATACTCCCAAGAGAGGCACCTTCCCCCAGATTTTCTGCCGCAAGTCGTGTGAAGGGAGTCTCCCTGTGCTCTGCTCAGTGTTTTCCCTCTCAGAACCAATTTTCTACTTCAGAAAATGTCTGATAGGTTAAAAAAAAGGCAGTTTTCATCCTTGTAAAACCTGTGGCAAACAAAGGCTCCATGTGGATGATCAACACTAGGATTTGCTTGACCTGTGTGTATCCCAAACTTTCAGGTGAAGGACTGCAAGATTTGTCGCACCTTCTCTGCTGAAACTCTGAGGGACAGGGAAGGAAGACTTTTACTTTGGTTACAAGCAAAGACCTGTACTTTAGGTGAGGATAATGACATGGATCCAAATCCCCACAAAAAGGTCTAGATCATCTGACCAGGGGCATTTTGAGGAGAGCAGAAAACACCATAAATGACATCAAAGAGGCCCTTCCAAATCCTTAGCAGGGTCACCCTTCTCGCAGCCATCATCTCCACGTTGCAAAAAGGAGACTCGCCAACATTCTCCTTCTTCACCGTAGACGTTGACACAGGCATCACCTACCCCAAAGGAAACAGTGCCACAACACACTGTGTTTTCCCCCTCTTCTGACTGTCCTGACCTCCATACAACAGTTAGGATTTCTAAAGTCTCCAGGCCTTCCTTGAATCCTGACGATATATTCCCCAGCAAGGTATCAACTTTATTGCCTAGTCATCTTTTGGGCAGGGAAAAATCTCTCGGTGATGCGCACAGTCCATCTCAGTTACGCGTCGGATATCAGGATGATGATGATGATGATGATGATGATGATGATGATGATGATGATGATGATGACGACGACTACGAACAGCAGGAATATGAACCCTATTACACATCGCATGAGTGTTATTATGAACTGATGCAACAGCAGACGTGCAGTACAGTACCGATGCCTGTTTACCTAATTCATGATCTACAGTCCATGCTTCAGGACTTATGAGAAGAGGAATCCAGATTCAGCTCCGGTTCAACCACAACATTCACAGCCACAACCTCCTTCTTCGGCCACACCAAAAAACGTGCCTCCACCTCCAGCAACTCCCAGATTCACCCTTACCTCTACGATAGCCATACCTCCCAGGGAAGACATCACCTCCTCAGACGAGGAGAGGGAAGAAGGAGAGATCATCACTCCTCAACATCCTACTGACAAATGGGATGATTGTTTAACCCCTACACCATCACCTCTTCATCCATGAGGATATAGTAGGGGTTCATAATTAAATGTATAGGGCTGCAACATGTTTTCATCTGCCAACCTATGTCTCCTATTCAGATTGTTTTCTCCATGATTTCAAGAAGCAATCAAGAAAATCGGTAAGGGTTATTCCCATTATCGATTACATTTGGAGTGAAGGCCTGAAAATAATGAAAAACCCCGCCACAGTTTATCCAGTGCCGCAAGTCGTGTGAACGGAGTCTCCCTGTGCTTCTGGACGATTCTCCAGCCTGCTTAACAGGACACCATAAGCCAGACTCCGTCGTTTCTCAAGCTGCCCAAAGTTGCTCTAAACACCCATCCGCTTCCATTTTCCCCCTCCAGACAAAGAGGGCAGGCGATTAGATAATATCGGAAAGAGATTCTCATCAACGTCAGCCATCACCGTACATGCAGCCAATACTTTGGCGATCTTAGGACTCTACGACCGTCGGATGTGGTCTGACACAAGTGCTTTCATCAACCTCATTCCGGAGAATAAACAACCTGAGGCACGTAAAAGTTTACAGGAGGGAGAGCGCACATCTGCAGAAGTTATTGATTGCGCATTAGAGATAGCCTCCACAGGCTTTTAGCAGCTAGTGGTAGCAGCAGTCTTGCATCATCAGGGTTGGCTAAAGGCAACCTCATTTAGACTTGAGGTTCAGTCAAAGATACTTGACATGGCCTACGATGGCGAAAACCCTGTTTGGTAAGCAAATAGATGATGCTTTACTAGCCAAACAAGATGGACAAAGATACCGCCTGCTCTCTGGGTATGCTGCTGTATAAGAGGCAACCCTTTTGCGGAGCCAGAGGCAGAGAGTTCTGTTCTTTTAGATGTACTTACCACAGACAACACCAACCACAATCACAATACAGACCTGCTTACCACTAATATTACCAATCTTACCGTCAACCACCTGCAGCTGCCTATGTCAAACAAGATGGCAGAAGGAAAGATTTCCCCCCACCCTCACGGAGGTGAACTGTAAACAATGATTTACATTGGGTGCTGGCTACAGTTAATTTCTCCCCACAAACCAACCAAGTGGGCGCAAATATTTCCAACTACCAACATCACTGGAAACAAATAACATCGGACATGGGTTTTGGATATAGTGACTTCTGGTCATATGCTAGTGTCTGTGCACAAACCACTGAACCATCTTCCAACAAAGAAGCACGCACCTCATCTTCACTTACGAAAACAGGAAATATCTCAAATGCTTTCCAAGGGCGTGATAAAAAAGGTTCCCACTCATCAGAGAGGACTGGGTTTTTACTCTTAATTCTTCCTAGTAAAAAAAGAAGTCAGGAGAATGGAGGACGATTCTAGATCTCAGGCAATTAAACAAATTTCTGTGCAAACATGCCTTCCGTATGATAACCCTGTCAGAAATACGCCACCTTATCAACAGCGGGAATTACATGACATCATTAGATCTTCAAGATGCCTATTTCCACGTACCCACTCACCCCAGGCATCACAAATACCTTTGCTTTACCGTAGCCAGTACCCATTATCAATTCAAGGTCCTAAACCTTTCCAGTGGTAGTCAGCACCCAGGATTTTCAGCAAGTGTTGTGCACCAGTGGCTGCAGCTCTACGCAAACAAGGTTTTCACATTTTCCGGTATTTAGATGACTGGTTACTAAAGGCACCAATACAACAGCAAATTTCCAAAGCCTGCCTTGCTTTATTTCACAGTCTGGGCTTAGCAGTGAATCATCAGAAGTCATCCACCATTCCAACGGGCAAATCGGCCTTTTTTGGGTACGAAACTCGACACAGACAGAAGCAAAGCTTATCTTTCAAAAGGCAACAAAAGCTGACCAATCTAGCGCACACAATATCCAAAAGAGAGTGTGTTTCTGTGAGAACATTTAAATCGCTGCTGGGAATAATTTCTTCTACAATATATCTAGTGCATTTAGCACGACTCTACAAGAGGACCTCAAGGGTCCTTTGAGGACTTGATCAAAGTCACACAAAGGATGGCAAAAACCTTGCAGTGGTGGTCTCAAACAAATCACATCTCTCAGGGATTAACGTTCCTCACTCCAGTTCCAGATTTCACCATCAACGGATGCCTCTAGAGGGCTGGGATGGTCACTTGCAAGACATGTGCATCCAGGGGAAATGGTCCGACTCTCAGAAGAAGATGCACATACCTCTCTTAGAGTTGAAAACACAACAAGCATGTATTATGTCAACAAACAGGGAGGCACACAATCTCTATCCCTCTTGCAAGAAGCTCAAACTCTCTGGGATTGGCTCACACTGCACAGAATATCTCTGAGAGCGTAACACGTATCTGGTATCAACAACATCCTCGCAGACTCACTCAGCAGGACAGATGACAGTTGCCACGAATGGGAACTTGATCAGCAGGAGGTGGACAGGATTTTTCTCCACTGGGGATGACCAGCGCTGGATCTTATTGCCACCAACGAGAACACCAAATGCCGCTTCTATGCCAGTCAATTCCCACTCTACGAATTGAGAGGGAATGCCCTTTCTATGCAGTGGTCTGGGATCTTTGCATACACTTCCCCTTTCCCGTTGGTCCCCCAAAGTTCTCAAGAAGATGAAAACAGAAGGCTGCTGGCTCATACTAATAGCACCCAAGTGGCTCAGTATTGGTACACTGAACTCATTCTCCTAACAATGACCAATCCCATACGATTTCCCAGCAAATGGAACCTGCTGACGAAGAACCAAGGGCAAATGCTAAATCCGAAAGCAGCCTCTCTCCAATTGCACGCATGGCTCCGGAGGTCTATGAATTTTCGAAACATGAACATTGATCAAGAATGTAGGGCGATACTGTCTAGAGCTCGGGCCGAAAGTACAAATAAGACTTACAGATTCAAGTGGCAAAAACTCTGTGTCTGGTGCCAACAAAACAATTTGCACCGATTAGAGGCTCTGCCGGAATAAATTATATCTTACTTCCTTTCACTCTCCAAGTCCGAACTCGTCCATGCCTCAGTTAAGGTTCACCTAGCTGCAATATCTACATATAGACGTTCTGCAAATGTACCTTCACTCTGTTCATCCAGACTCAAAAAACAGTTTATGAAGGGATTGGTTCGCACTTTTCCTCTGGTGCAACAACCTCCTACACAATGGCATCTCAAAATTGTTCTTTCTCAATTAGTGAAATCACCATTCGAGTCTATACACAGAGCTGAGCTGAAATTTCTCACATGGAAAGTCGCATCTCTCCTTTCACTTACCTCTACTAGGAGAGTCAGTGACATACAGGCCTTTAACATCAAAGAACCCTCCCTGGTCTTCACTGATGATTTTGTTCTTCTCAGGACAAACCCAAGATATATTCCTAAGGTTCAATCATCTTTTCATTCAGACTAACCAGTTATATTGCAAACATTTTTTCCAAATTCATCTACTGCAGCCAAAAGAACTCTTCACACATTGGATGTCAAGCGTTGCTTCAAATTTTACTTTCATTGTACCAAACACTCACATAGAACGGAAACAGGAGTCACAAAGGCAACATTAGCCCAATGGATTTCATCCGCCATACTATTGTGTCATTCGAAGGCTGGCAAACCACAAACCAGTCCACCTAAAGCGCATTCTACGAGTGTAGTCTCAACCTCAGCTGCACTTTTTATTTTAGGCATCTCCTTGAACAAGATATGCCAAGCTGCAGCAAAGAAGACTATGCATTCTTTTGCACAGCACTACTGTTTGGAATCAGCACAGCTCAGTGATTCAGCTGTGGGACAAGCTGTGCTACAGCATCTATTTAATTAAGGTGAGCCTCATTATTAATGTAAGTTACTTTGTTTTTCTTAAGAATATGATTTTTTATGTGTTTTTCTTTACTACAGATATATTCATGCATGCATGTTTAATTTTCTTTGCAATTGGTTCTAATCACTTTGCAATCATTATTTTGGATACTAATTATGCACAGCTTTTGTATTGTTTGTATTAACTATATGAACTGATTTGCTTAGACCCACCATACCCTATGGGCATAACAGCTGTTTAAATACTGCTTGCTATTCAGATTCAAGCATGTGAATCTATGAAAGATCCAATACTGGATAAGAAAACAAGTTACTTACTTGTCACTACAGTTATCCAGTATTGGTATCTTTCATAGATTCACATGCGACCCACGCCCTCCCATAGGAGGTTCACCTTCCTTTTCAGTATATATTCTTCACTCCAGTGCTTGAAAATTTGAGGGAAGGAGCGTCACTTTGGAGTATTCTAGAGGGTGCTGGTGCCTGATTGGTCATAGGTCAAGTTTGGTTCATTTTATCAAAAGGACATGGATAGGCTATGTGTTGGAGTTTGCTAGCATTATAGCCTATGGTTATTCTTACCGCATTTTCTAAGGTACCTTGGGACTCCCACTTCGACGATGGGAATGATTCAAGCATGTGAATCTATGAAAGATACCAATACTGGATTACTGTAGTTACAGGTAAGTAACATGTTTTCTTCTTTCCCCATCAGTGTGGTCGGACTTCTTTGTTACGGTCTCCATTTTCAAGAGAATTTACTCATGCTTTGGTAGCAGTGACTAGTTCTGGTCTCAGTCTGGAACATAAACATATGGAGTCTGTGCTGCATACTACAGAGGCAGAGACTGCATTTTGGTGCAATTTTGTTTTTCCACGAAAACTACTCTAATAGTGGGCTGCTATATTCGTGTGCAACACCAGAGAAATTATTACACCAATCTGATAGCTCATTATTACAAAATTCACAAAATAATTAGTAGGCATACTTCTTTGAACAACCTCTGCTTCTCAAGGTCTCAATCCTGATTTTACAATGAAAATACAAATGTGCATCCTTTCAAAAGTTTGGGTAAGATGCAGTTCATCTTGAATCTTAATAATTACTGTCTACTAAAATATTACAGAGCTATGTGTAAGAAACCTTCCTTCTTATAGTGCTGTAAGCAATGTCCACGTTTAAGTTTATCAGTTATAGAGTAAACACTGCCAAAAGGCTTCATCTGTTTCTTCCTAAGGTCAGCCTGATTAGCCATATACTTACACCAAACAAAAATTATTTGGAAAATATAGGATCTCCTCTAGGGATTGTTAAGTAAATTGTTTAACATTACTGTTGGGCTGAAAGTGTTTTTCTTGTATTTATGTATAGGCCACAAGTGGAAGAAAGGAATGTGGTCGAAGGAAGAAATTGATCTTTTAATGTCGAACATTGATCGGTATTTAAAGGTATGAAATATTGCATTGTACTTGTAGGCAGTGCTACTGCATGTCTTTTTCAAATGCATACATGGTAAATGTTCTATTTGGGCCAATGCCCATTTAATTGACTTTAAAAGGACTCCATCCAAGATGGAAGTGAGTAGAAAACATGTTAGGGAAGAACAACGCTGCTTACTGAAAGTCTGTCTTTGAAACCCTTCCAAAATGTATACTGTCCTTTGCCACTAAGAAGTTGCAAAGCCTTTTGAACTAACTGCACTAAGCAGGCTTAATGACTTACCACGTTAATTCTTAAAAATGGACACAAGATTGCGTAGGGTCAGTAAAATACTAGAAGTTCAGATGGAGTGTTAAATACTCCTGTTTACCAGTCAGAATTCTAAATTACTCCATGATATATTTTGGGGCCCTGTTACCATTATTGATCTGGAAGATTGAAGACGGCTCTAATAATTCTAAGGATTCTCTAAAGGGGATGACAGGGTTTGCCAAAAAGGAAAGTAAAAGGGATGGGCGAATAAAGAGAATTTTTGGAGGGAACCCTTACCTGCTGTTTAAGCAAGATAAAATAGGGTTAAAAGTGTGTGTGGGGGTGGGGAGCGAAGGGGAGTTGTAGAGGGTTTCCCTTGTAAAGGACAATGCACATATTTGTCTTCCTGGCAAAAGTGGCAAAATATGAATTCTCCCTGTGCAAGTCAGTCACCAGGTTAGATGTGACAAATTAGGAATACCATATATTTTGAAACATGTAAACAGATTTTTGGAAAAGGTTTCCACAAGTCTGTTTTTTGTTTAGATCGCATACATTTCCCCAAACGTGCACATTATCAGACTTGGCTGAAAATGGTACACGAACATTTTCTGAGGCAGGTATAAGAACCCACCATGTAGAATTTCATTTTAACCATGTTCTACCACTCAGACCCAATATATTTCTAAATATCTAGACAATTAAAAGACAAAACAAGATTTGTGAGCCATGACTTAGTTATATTACATTTATTTATTTGGAAATAACGGAAAATGTTAAATCAGGTGTGGGGTGCAAGGTGCAGGGTTCGGCTCTAGTTAAATTCATTTGTTTGCATCCTGAAACTGGGAAATGGTGCGTTAATAAAAATGTCAAAGTGTGCAATGTGTGTGTATATATATATACAGGGAGTGCAGAATTATTAGGCAAGTTGTATTTTTGAGGATTAATTTTATTATTGAACAACAACCATGTTCTCAATGAACCCAAAAAACTCATTAATATCAAAGCTGAATATTTTTGGAAGTAGTTTTTAGTTTGTTTTTAGTTTTAGCTATGTTAGGGGGATATCTGTGTGTGCAGGTGACTATTACTGTGCATAATTATTAGGCAACTTAACAAAAAAAAAATATATACCCATTTCAATTATTTATCATTACCAGTGAAACCAATATAACATCTCAACATTCACAAATATACATTTCTGACATTCAAAAACATAACAAAAACAAATCAGTGACCAATATAGCCACCTTTCTTTGCAAGGACACTCAAAAGCCTGCCATCCATGGATTCTGTCAGTGTTTTGATCTGTTCACCATCAACATTGCGTGCAGCAGCAACCACAGCCTCCCAGACACTGTTCAGAGAGGTGTACTGTTTTCCCTCCTTGTAAATCTCACATTTGATGATGGACCACAGGTTCTCAATGGGGTTCAGATCAGGTGAACAAGGAGGCCATGTCATTAGATTTCCTTCTTTTATACCCTTTCTTGCCAGCCACGCTGTGGAGTACTTGGACGCGTGTGATGGAGCATTGTCCTGCATGAAAATCATGTTTTTCTTGAAGAATGCAGACTTCTTCCTGTACCACTGCTTGAAGAAGGTGTCTTCCAGGAACTGGCAGTAGGACTGGGAGTTGAGCTTGACTCCATCCTCAACCCGAAAAAGCCCCACAAGCTCATCTTTGATGATACCAGCCCAAACCAGTACTCCACCTCCACCTTGCTGGCGTCTGAGTCGGACTGGAGCTCTCTGCCCTTTACCAATCCAGCCACGGGCCCATCCATCTGGCCCATCAAGACTCACTCTCATTTCATCAGTCCATAAAACCTTAGAAAAATCAGTCTTGAGATATTTATTGGCCCAGTCTTGACGTTTCAGCTTGTGTGTCTTGTTCAGTGGTGGTCGTCTTTCAGCCTTTCTTACCTTGGCCATGTCTCTGAGTATTGCACACCTTGTGCTTTTGGGCACTCCAGTGATGTTGCAGCTCTGAAATATGGCCAAACTGGTGGCAAGTGGCATCGTGGCAGCTGCACGCTTGACTTTTCTCAGTTCATGGGCAGTTATTTTGCGCCTTGGTTTTTCCACACGCTTCTTGCGACCCTGTTGACTATTTTGAATGAAATGCTTGATTGTTCGATGATCACGCTTCAGAAGCTTTGCAATTTTAAGAGTGCTGCATCCCTCTGCAAGATATCTCACTATTTTTGACTTTTCGGAGCCTGTCAAGTCCTTCTTTTGACCCATTTTGCCAAAGGAAAGGAAGTTGCCTAATAATTATGCACACCTGATATAGGGTGTTGATGTCATTAGACCACACCCCTTCTCATTACAGAGATGCACATCACCTAATATGCTTAATTGGTAGTAGGCTTTCGAGCCTATACAGCTTGGAGTAAGACAACATGCATAAAGAGGATGATGTGGTCAAAATACTCATTTGCCTAATAATTCTGCACTCCCTGTATATATATATATATACTTCAAAGTTCTTTCAGTTATTTATTTATAACTCAAAGAACTTTGAAGATGGTTTGGTTGAATTTGTTAGATTCTCACTCTATAGCATAATTGAATGGTAGCTAATAAAACTGTGCTTTGTTCTATTTTCTGTATCGCTAAATAATGTAGTGTTTGTAGATATTCACTTTTCTAAACTGTAATGTGATGCAGTTTTACTTTGAAACTTGTATTTATTTTTTTAAATTACATGTTCTCACATTAATTAAAAACGTGTGCATTTAGGTACGTGGTATGACAGATGCCTCAGAAATAATCTTTGAGATGTCAAAGGATGAGAGAAAGGATTTCTACCGGACCATCGCCTGGGGTCTGAATCGTCCCCTTTTTGCAGTGTACAGAAGAGTTCTTCGCATGTACGATGACACGAATCATGTTGGAAAGTATGGACACGATTATTGTGGTATATTTTAACGCATTGAAAACTAATGGTATTTAACCTTAATGCGTTTGTATCCTTACATGGATCCAAAAGCTCTTTAAGCACTCGGTTCCTGTTTTATTTGTGTGGGTTTTGGGGTTATTTATAAGCAGCTAAGCAAACAAGTTTGCAATGCATTGCCCCTCAAAAAGACTACTGTATATATGGTTTTGATAGATGTTAAGATGTGGAAGCGGTTACCAGAATGGGAAGCCAGAGCAGGAAACACCTTCCTCTCTACTGTGTCCTTATTGCCCACAAATCTCAATCTCGGATCGAAAGGTAGGTTGTGAGCATCAGATTTATGCCCTCCACAATGCTGATGACAGAAAACCTTTTCTGGTACACCCAGTGCGTGACTATGTTAAAACCCAGTGTTCTACGTTTTAATACTCTGCAATGTAAAAGCAGCAGTTAAATATTTCTGAAAAAAATGACAAAGGTTGGGGCTTTCTCAGTTGAATTAACCTCCACCCTGCAATGTCATGTGCTGCTTGTAAAGACCTTCAATGGGAAGTTTAAAAGATGGCAGTGCTTCAACTACCAAATAAAAACATTGTAGAAGTGTGAGTGGGTGATAATGGTAATAAAACATGATTAGTTAAATAGCTCTTCATGCCACGGTTCTGCTGTTGCCAAGCAATCTAAATAGCTGATATCACTGTTACCCAATTTAGTGTTCATAACGGGACATGAGCAGTGCCCCACTTGAGACAATTATGTTCAAAATCACTTTACCCCCTTTTAAAACATCCTTGTGATGGATACTTCTAACTGTGTATTCCCCACCTTGTGAATACCTTCAAGAGCCAGGCTTGACACAGGAATGTTTGCAACAATTCCCTTGCATGTCAGGAAATGACATTATGCAACACTTTGTCGGGACACTCCTGCTCCAGGTGTGACTTTGTGGCACCTACCTTCCACTAGATCTAGAGCTTGCTCCTTCAGTTCTATCACAGCCTAACATAAAGTTTATAACAATGTTTTTTCAGTGTGTGAGGGACATACCCACCTTCCCAAAAAGTACAGTTTCAAACAGTGTTTGGATTGCCACAAACTGATGTTGGTGACTCACCCAAACAAGGCCGCTTTCTATTGTCTGGTATCCAAATATGATTTGACATTGTGCAACAAGTGTGTGAAGATGAACCATATGGTCATCGAAACTGCAACACCAAGTTGCATGTAAGGTAACATTGCCAGAAACCTTAGAAGTACCGGTCAATGTCAGTGGCACCAACATGCTCTCGCTACTGAGGACGATCTTGTGATTGATCATCTTCAAGGCCGATCTTGTGATTGATCACTTTTAAGGTCAAAATCTTTAGGTAAGTTCAAAAAGAATAAACGCAAGAAAGTGAAGCACAGCTTCTCTTTGTCCTGTTGCTTTTCCCATGAGGAGTTGTGCTACAGTCTGCGGGCCGTCAAGCCTGTGACCTAGGTCTCCGTCTTCAGAAACTGTTCCGGCTCTCGCCCGATGCACTTGATTTCCTGGGTCCTTAGGCGACGCCACAACAACTCGAGGAGTTCAAAGAGGACAATAGGTTATTTGGTACTGGCAGATTCATCCCCAACACAGACTGTACCCCTCGATCCTACCTTGAAGCCGACTCTGGGCTCGATGGCAAGCCTGATGTCAGTGCGGTCCTGTGACCACCTTGGCAGCCCCCTTGTTTCGACGTCAGCACTGTTTTAGCCCAGCACCTGACTGGGAGTCGATTGTCCTTTCAGACTCTTGAATGAATCCACCACTAAGTCTACCAGTGTTGCACCCACTCTGACTGCATGCTTTCTCTGAGATGGCTCCACAACATTCCAACTTCCCTGACCCCGATGATGACCATGAAAGCCAACCATATGACAAGGCAATACTATTATTTGACATTCAGGATGCGAGTGGGCTAGAGACATCTCCCGACACTGGACTCCACTCACCTGCCACAGCTACTGAGGAATCTGCTTCCTTTGCCATAGTCATTATTAAGAGGGCAGCAGATGCTCTGGACTTTGTATTACTAACCGCTGAGGGGAAGACCAATCTCATGGAAGACCTATATCCAAGACAGACGTCACAAAAGGCTCTCCTTCTGTTCAATGACCCCTTCAGTGACACACTGCTGAGCACCTGGACTAAGCCAGAATCTCCCCCCCCCCCGCCACAGTCAATAGCTAGATTGCCTCCTATCTCATGCAACATCCTACACCATAGAGCTTGGTGGTACAGTCCTCCACAAGCAGGCTTATTACAAATGTGTTTCCAACTCCCCCTCCAGACAGAGAGTCAAAATACATGGAGGCATTCCCTAAATATATGTTCTCCTCAGCCAGCCTTTCCCTCACATCAGTGAACACCAACTGCCACCTAGGAGGATATTCGCATAAGCTATGGGACAGAGTAGTGGACATCTTGCCACCATCCCAGAAGACATCAGTGCCACCTCATGCCTCCTTCAGGATGGCCAGAATGCAGCAAAGTACTTCATCCCTTCAGGCCTGTACACTTCCAACTGTCTTGTTAGGGCAATCTGGACCAGCGTGGTGTTTAGTTGCCATACCTGGATGTCCTTAAATGGATTATCAAACAACATCCAACAGTCCCTTTTTGACATGGCATGCGATAACACATGTCTCAGCCCTAGAAGGTTTTAAATAAACCAAGACATCAGCACGCTCTCTCAGTTTGGCTCCATTTGTACAGCAGTTTCTCCAACAATTTTGCTCCTTTCAAGGGTTCACAAGGAAACTCCAGCAATACTAGCATCAAAGGTTGCGTCTCAACAGCAGCAGTCTTCCCAAACCTCTTGAGCCAGAGGATTGGGTTCAGGCCATCACCGTCCAGGTTGGAGATTGTATCAGCTTTCACCTGCCCAGGTGTAGGAGCATCACATCGGACCAGTGGGTGCTCCAAATTGTTCAGGATGGTTACTACTTCTTTCTGTTCTATATCTCTACATGGCTTCTACAGTACAATAACTGCTGGAGGACCACTTGCCTACAGTTTTAGTTCTTAGTATTTCCTCTCCTTACCAATGTACTTCAGGTGTTCACGAAAATGATGTTGGTGGCTGCTGCCCACCGAAGAAGGTTGGGAATGCCAGTCATGCTACAACATGTGTCGAAGGAGACAGCAAAAGATCTCCAGTGGTGTCTGTTAGACCGCTATTGGACCGGTTGCAGATCTATCTTCCTACCCCACCCAGTGATAGTGGTTGTAATGGATACCTCGTTGCTTTGTTGATAAGGCCATCTGGGAAAGGTGTAGACCAGGGAACTGTGGTTACTAGCAGAAACCTATGTAAATATTAACTTGTTGAAGTTGCAGGTGATTTGCTTGGCACCAAAAGCATTTCTCCTATCCATCAAGGAGGAACAAATACAGTTAGTCATGGACAAAACCACCATTACATGGTACTGCAGCAAACAGGGTGGATGGAGTGGGGTTGTAGGTCCTGTACTACGAGGCTCTGCACCACTGAAAGTGTTCGATTTTTTTAGGGCATCTCGCGGATCATGCAGAACGTGGCAGAATCGTTAAATGCCAAAGCGGAAAAACTCAGCGGACCTTGCCTAGAGTATCACAAATTGCAGCTGCACACAGAGGTGGCACAGGGTGTCTTCCAGCAGTGGAGGAACCCTGGCTCGATCTTTACTCCACTGTAGAGAACTTGCAGTGTCTAAGCTTTTGCATTTTGGAGTTGCCAAGGCATTTCTCACTTGTAGACGCCTTTCGCTTAGATTGGACCTTGGAACTCCTGTATGCCTTCCCTCCTCTGTCTCTCCTGGCCCAAGGTTCTGAAGAAGATCAGGAAAGACCGGGTCCATGTCATCTTGGTGGCTCTGGACTAGGCAAGTAGAGTGTGGTATCTGGAACTTCTTTCCATGAGCATTTGTCTTCCAATCTGGCTGCCCCTTCGAAAGGATCTACTGTTGCAGCAGCAGGGCAGGATTCTGCACCTGACCCTACACAACTTATACTTCAATGCTTGAAGATTGAGCAGGAACAGTTGATGGTTTTCGGTCTTCTTCCCAAAGTAGTTTGGGGTCATCTTGGCAGCCAGGCGTCCCTCCACCAATTTGTTTCTGCGGGACGCTGGGACAACTTTGATGTTTTTCCCATAACTTAAGACTCTACATGCAGAGTAATCTGACTGGCTGTTATTCTGCCATTTTTTAACCCAGCAGGGCCTTGCTGTAGCAATAGTTACAGGTTACTTACCAGCCTTGTCGGCCACCTTGTGACTGCCTAATCAGCCACCTCTCTTTAGATCACCTTTTGTGATGTAGTTTTTTGAACGGCTGATTCATATGTTCCAGCCAACATCATTTGTCATGCCACAGTGGAACCTTAATTCAGTTCTCAGTTTCCTCATATGGGCTCCTTTTGAACCAGTGCATAGCTGTTCCTTACGTCTCCTGACACTGGAAACTACATTCTTCATAGCGATCACATTAGCACTTTGCGTGAATAAATTACAAGCTCTGTCTGTTATACTAACCTTTTTACAGACAAGCTGTCTCTTACAACAAAATCTGCCTTTCTTCCAAAGGTCGTAACACCCTTCAGCATAGGACAGTCTTATCACTCTGCCAATGTTATTCACACATCTTCATCCATCCAAAGAGAAAGAGAGGTTTCACTGTCTTTATCCCCATAGAGCTCTGAGTTTTTACATCGATTGCATCAGGGAACATCAGGTGGATTATCAGCACTTTGTGGGTTTCTCTGTGGGCAATAAAGAAGAAAAGAGTGCAAAAAAGAACTACCTCCAGATGGGCTGTCTTGTGAATCAAAATCCGTTATTGGTTGGCCAAGAAAATGCCTCTGAAAAGCTTATGCGCATATTTCACCAGAGTAAAGGCTGCTACCACTGCGCTGGCGTGTGGTGTGCCAGTCTTGGACACCTGTCAGACTACTACATGGGCATCACTGTACACATTGACTAAGCATTGCTGTTGCTGTAGCCAGGTCTGTTGATAGGACACTTTGCCCTTTCTGTCCTACAGGAGTTCCTGCTCCAAGTTATTTTTCGACAGCCTCACCACCTAGTGAGGTACTGGTCTGGTATCTATTCACAAGGGGGAGCAATCTCGGAAGTATCTATCAGAAGAAGAACATGTTACTTACCTTCTGTGGAATGGACTGTTCTGCTCCATACTAATAAGATTCCAATTTAGAAATCTGCATACTGGCACAATGTGATGTTTAGTGTTGTGCTGCTGAGAGATCAGAAAGAAACTAACGTCAGCATGCTGTTTGTATTTATGGGCCTGTATGTATATTTGGGCTCTAAAATCACATCCAGGGGATATTCACAAGGTGCGGAATCTGGGGTTTAAGAGAGTGCCATTGAAAGAAGTTGGGGAATAAAGAACACCAAATGTACTGCTTCATCTGTCTTCACAATGGCTTATTTGTAAATGTGGATACTTCTAAGAATAATTTTTTATTACGTTGAACATGGTGCTATGATCTCAAGCAAGTAATAGGTGTTACATTTCCTTGTAAATGACTCTCCAAATCCCTATTTTTTTATTTAAAAGTTTATACCTATGCCATTCTAATGTTTTTGTATCCTTCATTATTAAACAGATACTCACCTGAAGAAATTCTAAGGCTCAGAGAGTAAGTTCCTAAATTCTCAATTGTTTCTCGTAGTATTGAATACGTACCGTTCCAATTTATTCTCTACAGTATAATAGATGAAATGTGATTGTTTAATTTAATTGCTTAAGTAAACTCACCTTGATCAGTTAAAACCCTGCCACCTCATAAAACCATATGAAACGAGGGATGGAGACTGCACTAATTCCAAGGTGTAAATTCTTTGTTCTCTGCTTGAAAGCAGTGTGTTATGGTAAAGTGAATTGTCCCACCCATGCTCGGGGTCCTTGAACTTCTTACAAAATATTTATGTATAAAAGCTTTTCTTTAAAATGTGTAAAAAATAAATAAATAAAAAAAGGGTTTGTGAGTGATAGTTCCTCCTCTTGTTTTCAGTTTTTTCTGGCTCTTGGCAGCACAATCACGGATTACTGACGTCTTGGGCTTAATCGATTTCTTTGATGTTTTTGTAAACTGGCAGTGCTTATTTTCTGTTTTGTGGCAGATTTTTTATCCACAAAATGGCAACACTTTTTGTCTTGTGTCATTCCTGTGGAAGAAAGAAGACCCAGGCTGACCCACATGCAGACTGTATTGTACGTGTTCCTGACTCCCATCACCAAGAAGACTGCACACACTGCAAAAGACGTCCAGGAGGACATTGAAAGACAGAGAGGAAGACTGTCGTAATTACTTTCAGGAGGAAGATCAAAGATGCTTATAGTCTACTTCAGAAGGTTTGGGGGGTGGGGCGGGCATACAGAGGGGACTTCCGTCTACCACTGGACCTTACCCTGTCTCTAAGGCCCATGCACATGGAAATCTGAAAAAAGACTCACAGGTGAGAAGAGGAGATGATTTTGGTCACAGTTAAGCTCTGTGATGTTGAAGACTAACACGGTGGACACTTGTGCCATCTAATGCATGGTTGCCATCAAAACACTGCTTAACATTGAAGCATGGGCAAGGATTAACAAGCATCACTTGATGTTGAAAGATAAGCCGTCAAACAAATCTCTAACTTGCACACCCAATATGCCAATAAATGTAGAGTGGAGAAGAATGCAAAATGTATCAGGTTATAACTGTTCAAGAACAGACTAGCTAGATAGGTCTCAGCGGTGGGCAGCATTATTTTCTCTTCTCCTGCCTAGAAATCGACACAATATTGTCCTTGAAGTTCTGCAGCTCCGTGCATCAGCTCTAAGTCCTACAGTTAAACCTCAGTCTGTGTCTCTACCATCTCCGCTTTCGACAGTGATAGATGGATGTTGAATATTGTGCAAAATGAGAATATTATGACAGTCATGAAATTGTGTCATTTTCATCTAGGCAAGCTTCAGCTGGAAGTAAACCTCATTCTGTAAAAGCATGCTGTGGAACGGGCTCCTAGTTCCCAAAAAGAGAACAGGAATTCTTCTTACTTTCTGGTTCGAAGAAGGGACCAAAGAAAGAGTCCAGATCCATCCTCAACTTGACACTGGCAAAGTAATAGATTAAGAGGGATACATTCAAGATGCTTGCTCTTCTTCACATCACTCTCAACTACGTGAAGGGATTAGATGTGTTCTGTAGACCTTCAAGACACATATTTTCATATTCCAGAATGTCGAAAAATTCATCTTCAATTGGATCTTTTTGAAGACGGAGAGAACAAGAAGTCTTCTCCAGGTATGATAAACCATCAGTGAAGGGAGTGCCCTTTTGATAGACTGAGCAGGAAAGTTTCTTTAAGTATTTCCTCCAATACCCCAAATCAAGTTGGTTATCATCAAAGTAACGTACACCATATTGAGGATGATCCTTATTGCACCAGTCTGGCAATGCCAATGGTGGTTTGCTGATCTTTGCCTGTTACAATGAACACACAGATGGTTTCTGTGCAGAATGCATATTCTACACAAGTTAAAGTACCAGATCTTCCACCCAAGCCTTCCATCCTTCAGTGTGGCTACTAAACTCATACAACATGGTCATCTCAACATTCCTCAGAACTCAATGGACCTTATAGAATGGCTTTTTAGGCCTTCATTTGGAAGGGATTCTGCTTCTGGTGGGTGGATAAGAAGGTTGCTGCTTTAGATAATGGGTAAATAGCTGTTTGTAACATTTGGTATCCCATATCGATTTTCTTGTCATAATCTTATGTTTGTACTCGAACTATATTCTCATTGTTGCCTGCTTCTTGAAGGGTAATATTGTGCCTTCATATCTCACATTCATTCGTGGTGTTGTCATTTCCTATAATTACTTTTCCTTTCTCTAGTGGCAATATCCCATAGTACTGCATCGTAGATGACTGTCTCTTCCCCTGTTCACAATATAATTTGTTCCTATAAAAATAAGCATGACCGTGGAGGAATGCAGGGATCCCTATCAAATTTTAAAGCAGCAAAACATTATGACGAGCAGTTTCTGCACTCTGCCCGTTTCATTTAACTATTTATCAATTGTGAGCCAGGACTAAGACTAAGAGATGGGTGTTTTTTGTTCTAATGAAGATTTATTTTGAATATGTACATTGTATTTTGCTGATGTTTGTATATTTTGTGGAATGAGCATCTTTAGGGAGACACTCCTAGTCCTAGTGAATATGGACTAACCACCCATTTTGAATGGAGATAGAAAACTGAGTACATATAGAACATTTAGCAAACAAAATGCATAAAACGAAATGACAAAAAAATGACAAAAAAATATGATAGTGTTGCTTTTTAGGAAATGCTTTACTTTGGTACATGACAACTAGATAACCTCTAAAGCTTACCATACTACATACAGAAAATCCTAAGCAACTCTTTGCTTTTAGGCTTCGCACTAAGCACGGAAATGACTGGGCCACGATAGGAGCTGCTTTGGGCAGAAGTGCATGTTCTGTAAAGGATCGGTGCAGGCTGATGAAAGAAACCTGCAATAGAGGTACCGTACGTACTATCACCCTTTTGTTCTAGTAGTATTTACATGTGTACATATGGATATTTTAAGATGTTATTCAGTATATTAGGTTCCCTCGGTTTGCATGGCAAATGATGTTAGATGAACATTTGAGCTTGGTTCGTATAGTGTGTCAGCATGCAAATTATACATGCCCCTATTAGTCACAAAACATTTATGAAACTGAGCACTGAACATACATCATGCTTATAATTCATCTGTGACATGTCTGAATATCCCTAAGCTTTAAGAGTGTCTCACCATATTCTTTAATAAAAATGTGTTTTTAAAATGACAGTACTGTTCTGTGCTTTGTTGCATGCTTTGCATGGGGCTAAACACTCTGGGCTACAGGTACAGTTGTACTGGTTGCAAAAAGCGGTTGCAAGTTCTGCACACACTTTTTGTCAAAAGTAACTTAGTTTGCAAACCGGCATATTCGTCACTAGGTCGCGAAAATAAGGAATCAGTGTGGTAGCAAAACAACCTGCTTAATTGATATTCATTACGCTGGAAGCAAATTGCGACTCCAAGGATTGGCTACCTTCACAGGGATGGTGACTTGCAAGGGACAGCAGACCACCATCCTTGTGAAATTATTTTATAATAGAAAGAACAAATCAATTTTGAAAACTGCTGTGAGAGCAGGCAGCGGACCCCTGGACCGAGGTCGCTACCCTGCATCACTTCCCCTTTAAATGCAATATGTGCTCTGTCTGTCACTGCTAAAACATGTTTTGTAAACACTGGAAAGCACAGTTTCTGTCTGGTTTGGGGGTTGGACAGCTGAATAAACACTTCTCCTCCCTGATTTCGAAAACACTACTGAAATCCCAAAAAGATAAACACTGAAACAGACAGCCGAAACACAAGAACCTGGGCCACAGAGAAAAGACTAACTAGGAGCCCTGTTCTTATCATTCCTTGAACGTCTCGGACTCAGTGCACTCAGTGGTCGTTTTCAGAAGGATAAGCCAATGGTGCATATTTGCAGCTCAAGAAGGTGGTTAACAGTGTTGGACTACACTATTGTGTCTCTTCAGCGGTTTCCAAATATAAAAAATTAGAACATTGGAAGAAGATGTGAAAGTGAACATCTACCTCAGATAAGGGTATTGCTAATTAAACATCTTAATGGAAAAGTTGCACACAACTAGTACCTGCAACAGTCAGAATTCCTGGAAAAGAATCAAATGGAGCTTTAAGGCCATCAACAAATATAATACATATAGGAGGACCTCTGCTGTGTCGAGAAACTGTGAATTTAATATAATAAGAGCTTGGGAGAAGATCTAGACCCAGTTGTTAACCACACTGATGCAAGACCGGGTCCTTAAAATCTAGCCATTGGTCCATGCCAATCATCAAAATCGCTGGTGTTTGAAAATATTGAGGGTAAAGAGTTATCCTAGACTGGGATATAAAACAACTAATTTAGATGATGAGACTCAGTTGCAGAAGGTAAACATATTACGGAAATTAAATAAAAAATGATCTGGGAGGTTAAGAAGTGTCAGAGAGATTGTGACTAGAGTGAGCTCTTTGATGCTTGCAGAAGTAAAAATCCAAAACATTTGGCTGATAATAGAATGGAAATAGGTCCATCTCAGGCGAGTGGTAACAATTTATCATGTGACACATGGGTAAGCCTACATTAGCTCGCTATATTTGGACTCAGGCTCTTCTTAAACTGAGTCTCTCATAGATCCGATTCTACCTCCTCGTCGCTATGGAATACACCACTGAACAAATGAAGGCCATTATCAGGAAAAGTAGAGCAGTTAAGTGCCCCACCCCCAAAAGCTTACCATCTGCCTTTTATAAAAAGTATACACAGGGATGGATGGCAATCTTTCAATGTCTTTTGCCCAAGTTCGATGTCCACCCTGCTTCTTGATATGGTTCTATTTTGCAGCCTATCAGAAAATTCCCATCACCAAGCCCAATCAGATACAGGATAATAGCTTTTCTGGATGTGGAGTCTAAATTGTTTGCTTGCCTGTTGCTGCAGGACATAGAGGGTTTGGCTTGGAGCCTTAATTTTATGCCATTTAATCAGTCAGGCTTTTGAGCCTCGGTAGGCACCCCTATTAATGTGGTTGCCCAGTCTCGGATTATAGAGCAGTCAAAAGATAAGAAAAAGCCCTTGTATACCTTCGTTGTAAACTTCAGCACTGCAGTTGACCACATTAATAGAAATCATCTCTGGAAGAATTGGCCAGCCGTCACATCCGGCCAGACCTCCTACAAGCAATCCGTTTGCTATATCTAGGCACCGGGGGGAAACCAGACCGCTTGTGCAAAAATGTACACACACAGGACTGTGTTCTTGCTCTGTTACTTTTTAATTTATACATTGCTGATTTGAGCATTCAACTCAGTGTTGCCCGCTCTCATCCATCCAGGGTTGGTCAGTGGCATATCACCTCACTCCAATGTGCAGAGATATAGGCCCTCATTCTTACTCTGGCGGGCGGCGGTCGCCGCCCGCCAGGCGGGAACCGCCAATTGCCCGCTACGCCGTCAAAAGACCGCTGACGGCATTCAGACCTTCCCGCTGGGCCGGCGGGTGCTAACTATGTTAGCGCCCGCCGGCCCAGCGGGAAGGAGGGCTGCAACACAGGAGCCGGCTCCAAATGGAGCCGGCGGTGTTGCGGCCGTGCGACGGGTGCAGTTGCACCCGTCGCGCTTTTCGCTGTCTGCTAGGCAGACAGTGAAAAGCTGGCTGGGGCCCTGTTAGGGGGCCCAGGACACCCGTTCCCGCCAGCCTCTTCCTGGCGGTGACAACCGCCAGAAACAGGCTGGCGGGAAGGGGGTCAGAATCCCCATGGCAGCGCTGCTTGCAGCGCTGCAATGGTGGATTCGCCCAACCGGGGCTAAATCGGCGGGAAACCGCCAGCCCCGGTTTTCTGACCGCAGCTTTACCGCCGCGGTCAGAATGGGCAAGGAAGCACAGCCAGCCTGTTGGCGGTGCTTCCGTCATTCGTGGCGCCAGGGTCAGAATGACCCCCATAGTGTTGTTAAATCTCTCTGGTGTGAGTATACAGAATCTTCTAAAAGTGCTCACCTCTTTAAGCAAATTTCGTGACCGTTCACCTTGACAAGACGAATATCATTTTGGGGAGAAAAGTTTACAAAACAGGTACTTGGTATCTAGGTCTCAAGTTGAAAAAATTTAAAAATATAAATATTTGTATGTTTGGTTTGAATTTTGTGGAGGATCATCAACACCATTTGAATTCCCTCATACCAAAAGTGTCATCACTGTTCTTTGCTTTAAAGCCTTGATGCGAACTAGTAATCCTTCAGTAATTTCCATTCTTAGAGTAACAAAATCAAGGCTAATTCCTATACTTGCATGTGGACCAGAAGCTTTTTCAGCCAAACGTATAGCTTTTTTTGTATGTCACAATATGGAATATAAAAACCCCTGTGCAAATTACCGCAGAACTCGGAGCAGGCTCAGGTTAGAATGGAATTAGGCCTTTCAGGCCAGCATGTGGCGCCTAAATGTGTGTTTGTAAAGTACACTTATAGATTGAGGCATGCTCACAGAGGTTCTCTCAAATGTATGGGCGATTTTCCAGAATTCTCCTTAATCAACTTTAAGGGCCGAAGGACTGCAGGAATCCAATCTCCCATTTGCTTCATTCAAGAGCATGCTCCATCCACAAAGACGTTAAGTAATTGTCTTTCCTGGCAGACAAATTAACATAAAAATAAATAAATCATGCATGAACAGTAATTAACACCAATACAGCTATTTGCCCACAGAAATACCTAGAGGACCATCACCAATCATATCACACAATTAGACTAAAGCAGCTATCTTTTGGCCTCTGCCCCTCTTTGTGCTGCGTATCCAGCCACGCAGGAGTGCAGGCTCTGTAGGCGGAGGCCGGAAACTCAGATCTCTTGTATTTGCCTCACTTTACTTTTTAAGCTCAGGAGGTGGCTATGCCTGTTCTTGGACTGATTTGGCATTTGCACTTGTCGATGCGCAATAACTTTTTGTTCAAATGAGTGACTGTCTCTACTGGACACCATACACCAATTTCGCACCGAGTTGACTGATTTTTTTTTAATGAACACATCTCAAGTGCAACTTTTATTGCAGCACATTACATCACATACAAAATCACTAGTGATCTGACACACATACATTTAAAAAAATATATTTTATGTTTTTTGTCTAGGCATGGATTATGTGCTTTTTGTATACCTGTTGTAGTCTGAGTTAAAATGTTCTTACTCATGTAATGCTCAGTTCAGTTGTTTATATATTTAGTGGTTTAATTAACTGAAATAAAATGTCGTTGATTGATTAGTAGTAGTTTGATCCCACATGATTAGAGTCCTGCCCAGAGTCAAAGCCAGCTGTTTGATTTGTCCATTAAGTACCTAGTTCCAAATTGTATGAATAGAGTTGCTGTAGCACATTGTTTTTAAGTCTTGCTGCCCGCAGTGCGGGGTATTGTATACAATAAAGCAGGAGCAGCCCCTCACCAGCTCCCCTTGCTGCCAGTCAGTGCCTCGTCCTCCCATGACCCACCTGATGCCAGACTGCTCCTGCCCTGCTGAGTGAGCCTCAATAGCCAGCCTGGCAGCCAACTTATAGCCTCTTCTTCAGCCAGTTTCAGCCCTTAGGTTCAGTTTTTGGGTTTCCTGTTACCAAGCTATTGCCCACTTGTTCGCCGTTTTTCTCGCTTCCCTCCACTGGTGTCACGCCGCCCACCTACCCTCCCAGGACCTACGTAACGGAGGCCACAGTGCAACACCATTGAGCAGGTCCTCACAAGCTCTCCTTGCTGCTGGTCAGTTCCTCTTCCTCCTGTGGCCCTCCTCACGCCTGACTGCTGCTAGGCTGCTCCTGCCCTGCTGAGTGAGCCTCAGTAGCCAGCCTGACTGCCAGCTCATATCCTCTTTTTCAGCCAGTCTCAGCCCTTAGGTTTCCTGTTTCCAGGTGTTTGCCTACTCGCTCGCCATTTTTCCAGCTGTGCACTACCAGTTGCCCGCCACCCATCTACCTAGTACCCCTCCCAGGACCTACCTAATTGTGTCCGCAGTGCAGCCTTGTAGTGGACGTGCCAAAAGCAAACCTGTCTGAGCCTGTCCCTGCCTGGACCGCTCCCAGCGCCAGGCACCCTGGCTCTCCGGGCACCCGCATGTACTCCACTGCAGATTTTCGAGCCCTGGACCCCAGACGCCGCAACAACTGCTGCTTTGCATCTCCTTGCTCAACAACTAGACTGTTTTCCTGCCACAGCTGTCTCTTCTCCTGCAACCTTGGACCAACCGCCCTCACAGAAGCTCACGCTGTGCACACACCTTCAACTGACATTTCCCCTGAACCACTCCAGTGCTTCCTGATCAACGCCAAATCGCACTGCACCCACGTCACCAAAGTGAGGCACACCATCTCCACCCTCACCCCTGCCATAACCAACAAACAAGGAGGTGGCATCGCCATCATCCCCAAAGAATCAATCCACTGCACCACCACCGAGGACAACACGACACTGGTCATGAAGCACTTGAATAGCCAACTCCACGAAGGCACATAATTCCACTCCATGCCACACAATTGCATTCAACTCCACACAGTGCCACTCAATTCCACTCCACGCCACACAATTCAGTTCTTCTCCAGTGCACACAATTCCATACGATTTCACTCAACTCCCCACAATGGCACTCCGCTACACTCCAGTCCACACCACACAATTGCACTCCACGGCACACAATGCCACAGTATTTCACACAGTTCCACTCCACACAGTGCCACACAATTCCACACTACACCATGACACTCCACGCCAACAAAGCCACACAATTACACTCCATGCCACACAATACCAGACAGTTGCACTTCAATCTACACAGTGCTACACAATTCCGCTCCACGTCACACATAGTGCCCACAATTCAGCTCCACCCCACCCAGTGCCATACAATTTCTCCCCATTTCACACAAGGCCAATACACTGCAGTCCACTTCATTCCGCGCCACACAATTCCACTCCATGCCACACAATTCTATTCCACGCACAGAATGACGCACAATTCCACTCCACTCAATTTCAAACTACTCTACTGAGTGCTACACAGTTCTGCTCCATTGCACTTCACACAATGCTATACAGCTCTACTCCACGCCACACGAGTACATGCCATACAATGCCACTTAATTATGCTCCATGTACCAAAATGTCATAAAATTGCACATCCACTACACACTGCCATTGAATTTCACTCCTCTCCACACTACACAATGCCACTACACTACACTCTGATCCATTCCATTCCAGGGCACACAGTTTCACTCCGTTACTCACTGACATAAAATGACACACAATTCCACTCCACACAATTCCAATCCACTCCACTCAAAGCCACACAATTCCACCCTACACCCCATGATTCCACTCCACACTATGCCACATAATTACACTCCATATCATACAATGCCAAATAATTGTACTCCACCTCACATAATGCCACCCCACTCTAATTCATGTCACAAAATTACACGCCACCTGGTGCCACATGTTTCCACTAAATGCCACATGACACATTTCCACTCCGCTCAGTTCCACTTCCCTCCACGCAGTGCCACACAATTCCATTCCACACAATGTCACACAATTCCACTACACGCTATCCAATAGCAGTCCCACTTCATTCAGCACAGTTCCACTCCACACTACACAGTATCTCACAATTCCACTCCATTAGACTCCATTCCACACAGTGCGACACAGTTCCACTCTACGCCACACACAAGAGTGTGCCACATGTACACATGTCATGTACACTCCACACCACACAATTGCACACCAGTCCACTCAGTGCCACACAGTTCCACTCCACGTCACCACACAATTCAACTTCACTCCACCACACACAGTGCCATACAATTTCTCTCCATATTACACAATGCCACTCCACTCCATCAAAGCCATTAGCTCTTACAGAGGTGTGACCCATTGGCCTTGCCGATGCTTGTTCTTACTAGCAAGCAGTAGTCCTCTGTAAGTCATCTTACTTATTGGAGGCAGAGTATGCATAGTCATTCTTTTTGATGTGCATCATGTGTGTTCTATCTGCATTGCATCCTTTGAGAGTTTATTTTAGCTCATTGTGTCTTTATTGTATTAATGCTTGAACGTTCATTAGTATATCTGCCACAGGCCTTTAACTAGTTTAATTTGGAAAGGAATACATTTACTTGCCATGAGTAACCAATATTCCTATACATATGTTACTGTGACAGAAAAACTTGTATTATTGTTATTATTATGTATTATTTTCAGTTGAGTTGAATCTACTCAACACCACATAAATACACTCCACATAAAACCATTCTGTCACATAGCAACAATCCATATAGATACACTCCAGACCATGCACATAATTCTATTCAGCATAATTCCACTTTTCGCTGTAGGAAACTGGGTTCTGGTTGTAGAAGCTCCGCCACTGTTTGCTTGGTGCTGGTGTACCTTTCCCCAAAAACCAGACCACTGGTCACTTGATCCCCAAGTGACCAGGCCTCTAGCTCCTTTTGGATCTACCTAGTAAGGGGTACTTCTGGTATCTAGGGCATAGGTACTAAAGACGGTCCCTAAGAGCTGCAGCATAACTTGTGCCACTTTACAAAGTAACACTAACCCTAACTGAGGACGATATACACTAAAAAAGATTCTGTTAGACTAAAAATAGGCTCAGCAATCTGTCCCAGGCACTCACCTGCAGCTCTGTTTGATCATTTTTCCTTGATGTTTTACACTCATTTATTAACACACTCTATGATTATGGGAACTGTATAACTCATTAATACATTGTGAAAACTGAACCTGTACGAGCAGCATCTCTGTATGTTGTTTCTTTTATGGGGACAGGTAATTTGCACAACTTGTGCTATTGATGCGTCGTTACATTTCTGCTGTTTTTCTTTCTATGTTAAAAAAAAAAAAACTTAATAAAAATGATATTGAAGTAGCAAAAAAACTTGTGCCGTTTTAAGGGACCACCACCAAACTCATACAACCTGCCCCTGCAGGCTGCGTGAAGGTGCTCCAAAAAGTGAAAACACAAGATGGCACACACTTGTGTGCCATGTCCTCTAACACTACCTGTAATATTTATAAGTCACCCCTGCAGCAGGCTTTACAGCCCTTTGGCAGGGTGCGTTATATGACAGGTGCGGACATATCTGCAAGAGTAGATATGACCCTGCTATGTCTTTGTCAGTTCTTAGACATAGTACGTAAACAGGGAAGCCACTTTAATTACATGTGTCTCAAAACGAGTTCCCCAGCTACATGATGGCTTAACAGATTTATCAAACATCTTGTATTAATAAACCCTCACTGACTCCAGTGATAGATTTATTAATGCATGCACCAGAGAGCTCCTGCTAGTGTGCTGACAGACTAGTTCCCACCGGTCTGCTACCAACGGACCCTCAAGGGTGAGATCGTTTGATCTCAGGCAGTCAGGAACAAAGCCTGCTCTGGCAGGGGGTGTTAACTTGCCCCTCCCAATAGAATGACCTGCAAATCTGAATTCCAAGGCAGGAAGCTTCAAAGAAGCCCACCGCCCTTGGTATGCAGGTCTGGCTTCCTTCAGAGGGAAATGGTGCCCCCAAACCCCTGAACTAATTTGGCACCTGGACAGGCGGGGAAAATTAGCAATGCAGGAGGCGTGTTGGACTGCCAGACTGGACACACCTCTAGGGTGATCAGCCCTTACGTGAACACAACATTAGGAATTTCGCCATCTTGTGTGTGGTGGAATAGACATTCTGGGACAGTGTGATGCCCACTTCCCAAAGGAAGTGGTCATCTAGGGGGCATAGTGACCCCAAGGGTAAGTAGCCCATTGTCCACTACCCTTCATTTCCCTTAATGCTCCTACATTAAGTATTTAGGGGACCCCTTGATAAAAGGAAAGAAAATCGTCTCTGGACACAGAAGTGGACAAAGAAGACTACTGACCTGAGAACCAAGAAGCACAACTCACTTGGCACCAACCCTGCAAACCTGCCTGCTGCGCCCAACTCTTGTGGAGCTACTTACCTGTCCCGCTGCTGTGCCGACTCTAATAAACCCAGAGAGCTGCCAGTGCTTTGCAGATCGCCAGAAGGATCTCCCTTGGGGCAGAGGAACTACTTCCTTGCATCTGCATGCACTGTTTGCAACATCCGGTACCCTGCCCTGTTGGCCACTGGGACCTCTGCGGTATCGTTGAGCCAGGGGAAGACTATTTGGAGCCCAGAAGTTCATCCCTACCACTTCACCAAAGTCTTGAGACACTGTCTCCCCCTGTGGGCTCCCTACACCTGTACCTGGGGGACTGGACCCCTTGCAGCAACCAAGAATGGTTGGTGGTTCATCCAGATTGCAACAGCATCAAAGCAGACCTACCGTCAAGGGACATCGTGATTCACAAGGCCATTCAGGGGAGTGGCCCAACTGCCCTGTTTCCCCTTTTCACCCGGTCACCAAGTCCCAGAGCAAGTCCCTGACCACTGCGACCCGACACCTCAAAGCACCTCTGCAACCAGAGTCCAAGGGAGTTGACATTGGCCACGGGATACTGAGACTCTCTGGAGCTGAACCCATCTCTGGGTTTGGCCGGACTGGACTTCCAGTCGTTGTTTGCAAGCCCCCTCCATCCACGAGTAACTCCCGCATGGGACCCATTGCCTAAAGACACCAATGCACCCGAGCCCCGCAGCCCGAGAAGAAGTGGACCGAGGGGTTCTGCACCTGCCAAAGGACCTCAAGAGTCGAAGGCCCCATGGGTTTCGCTGGACTGCTCTTCCAGTCCCAGATTTCAGCAACTTTCCGACCGGAACATTTCCCATTGAAGTGAATGGGGCACACATGCTGTAATACACCTCTGCACCCAGACGTCACAGAGCCTCCTGAGCTGACCTTTTGGTGTGGTCCTTGGACACTGCTGTATACTCACCTTAAGTCCTTTAGAACAGTCTATTAGGTCGCTGTGAAGTGTCCGAATGCAATATATATTTTCTCTCCCAAGAGGACAAATTTACCGCACCCAAATATTGCACTGTCAGTTTTTGAAAACTATAAATGTTCATAGCTCAAAAAGTACTCATGTGATTCCAGTGATCTTGGGATCTAAATTTATATAAAAGTATGTTATTTTTTGTAAATTGGTGTTGGATTGCTTTATTGAGTGGGTCTCACTTACTGCCTATATGTGTGCATTACATGCATACCACTACCCTCTGATATGACTAACTGCTCACACACAATACCACAAAAGAGAGCATTTGGGGTGTAATCTGTGCCTCTGTAATTCCTTTGGGGTGTGCCAGGACTCTTCGCACAGTGTACCTCTTTTTGGTCCACTTTATACCGAGCCAGCTTCCTACAAATGCCACACAGTTTCACAACAGGCAATTCAACCCTCCAAATTTCCATTTCACACTGCATAATTCACCACCAAACTACATCATTCAACTCAACAACACAATTACACGATACACCACATACATCCAATCCACACCACATAATTCCACACCATGCCACAAAATTCAACAGCACACCACATAACTAACTCCACTACATACAACTCCACAACACAAAATACCATTCCTTATAATTACACTCCATGACACATAACCCCACCCCACATAATTCTACAGCAATCAATACCACATAACTACTATCCACATAATTCCACTGCACACCATGCCACATAATTCCACTACTCAAATCCACTACACACCGCACAATTCCACGCCACACAATTCCACAACTAGCAATTCCAATCCAACCCACATAATTCCACTACACACCACAAATCGCCTCTACTCCATAACACATGGGTAAAAGACATTGTCTATTTACAACACCAATAGCTCTAATAAAAGCAAGATCTGTTGGCTTTGCCAATGCTTGTTTCCTTTAGCTATGCTGCACATCATCAGGGACTGTGCGGCGGAATGGTGAAAACACATTGGCAAAGTGGTCCCAAAGGCTAGACCTGTTGATTTTGCCAACTCTTGCTTGAATGAGTGGGTGGTCTGACAGGAAATGCTCACACACCTTGGGACAGTGTTCGGTGCTAAGTTGTAGGTGCACCAACTCTGGAGCGATGCGCAGCCCTTATTTCAAAGACACGGCTGCATGCCTACATTTATCAGCTCACACAGCGGTGTGGGCCGAGGTGGAGCTGTAAGAGAAGGTGAGGAAACATGCAGGCAAGTACCATGGCAGTTGACCTGAGCCAAAAACACCAAGGGGCACAGCAGGGGGGACATGAGAGATCTGGGCCCAGGCGGGGAGTAACGGGCGAGCTATAGGAGCCAACAAGCTATGAGGCAGTAATGGGCAGCTGCAGCGTCAGTGACAACTGAGCTGCAAAAGCAGGGGCACAGTCCAATCACACAGAGCTTTCCATGTATAGAGCATTGGTCCTGGCTGTTGAAGCAGGGGCAGAGCCCAGTCAGATAGAGCCTTCCTTGGAGAGAGCCTTGACTCTGGCTGTTCATAAAAGTCAAACACACCTTAGTCACTGTACCAGCGCTCTCAGGCAGACAAGCAGTAATGAGGCATTGTCTAGTTTGCTTTTGCCCCTGGAATCTGAAGTTAAATAGGACAAATGCAAGAGGTGTAGGAAGAGGAAGAACGCAAAGCAGCATGAGGAAACAAAAAGAACCAATAGTCCTTGTCAAGAGTGTATTTCATTCCTTTATAGGAATAAGCGTTTGTCAAAGCAAATTACTGCATCATGTGATGCCTGTCAATTACAAGACTAAAGGCCTGATTTAGATACTGGCGGACCAGTTACTCTTTCACAACAGTGACTGATACCCCGTCTACCGAAATCTAACTCCCATTATATGCTATGGGATTTAGATGTTGGTGGACGGGATATCCGTCACCGTTGTGGCAGAGTAACTCGTCTGCCAGTATCTAAATCAGGCCCTAAATTGTATGAGGCCCATTTTTTTTTTCCTGGAGTAAGGGTGGATGAAAGAGCACTTCGGTCACTTCTGTGTCTAGAGTGTGCCTTTGTCATACATCACTACAGTACATCTGCACAGTGGCAGCTGCACCATCAGACAGGAACACACAGAAATGGCAAAATAACCATAGAGAAAGCAGCATTTTTTGCTAGTTTGGGGCCTGGGTAAGTGTTCAGATGCAGGCGGCAGCGTCTTTTTAGGTCAAGCACAGACAGCGCTTGTGCTGTCTTGATGACCTTTTGTATTTCTTTTGTGGACTTGAACTCCGCCAATCCTTTTAATTTGTTCTATTTGCTTGTCTTTTATCAATCCTTGATTGCTGCTGGGTAATTTGTCTTCTTGGTCCCTTCTTTTTGTAATTTGTTTACTCTTCTGGAGCAGGCCCCCATTACTTGTGGGCTTCCTTGTTCTTCTATCTTACTTGCTGCTCTTTAAATCATGAACAGATCTCGACACACGCAATCGTATTTAGAGTGGCTTTGAGTATTTATTTTGTATATTAAGATGAAATGTTATAGGCTGGTTTGTGTGCGGTTGTTTACTGTGTTTGTAGGATTTGAAAGTTAAATAATATTTTCTTGAATGTTTTTAGCATGTTTGTGTTTTAAAATATATTTTTTGATTGAATTATTCTTTCTGTGCGTTTTTTGTTGCATGCATTGCTTTATTTGCTGGAATTACTTTTCTGTATATTCTTTCTTCCTTTTATTTTCCCTGGGAAAATGCATGATGCATGATACTTGTTGTGTGGCTGTGCTTGTCAGTTTATATTGTATATTTATATGAAATGTTAGAGGCTGCTTATTGCAATGAGACGTTAACAGAATCTTTAAAAAAAAATAGGGCCAGGTGTAGGAAACGTTTTGCATGGCGCAAACTGCAAAATACACAGTTTGCGCCATGCAAAACGCGCATCGCGATGCACATTCCCATTTTGCGAGTCGGTACCGACTCGCAAAATGGTAATGCAACTCGCAAATAGGAAGGGGTGTTCCCCTTCCTATTTGCGATTCGCATCGCTATGCAGAATTGCTTTGTGACCGAGAACGCAATTCGCAGTTAGCACCCATGTGAAGTGGGTGCTAACCCCATGGGACCCCTTCCCCTTTGTGAATGGCTCTAAAAATATTTTTTCAGAGCAGGCAGTGGTACTATGAACCACTGCCTACTCTGAAAAAATTAAACCAGATGGTTTCATTTTCACGAGTGTATTGCAACTCGTTTTCCTTTAAGGAAAACGGGCTGCAATACCAAAAATAAAAACTGCTTTATTGAAAAAGCAGTCACAGACATGGTGGTCTGCTGTCTCCAGCAGGCCACCATCCCTGTGAGTGCAGGGAATCGCAAGGGGGTTGCAAATTGCGACCCACCTCATTAATATTAATGAGGTGGGTCTTTGCGACCCCCTTGCGATTCTGCATATGGGATTGCGAGTCGCTCCAACTCGTAATTTGCGAGTCGCAGTCCCATTTCTACCTACATCTGGCCCATAGGTTTTTGCCGTCTGAAGAGATGCACTTTTAAAATTGTCCTTGTGCTGCAAAAGCAGACTTCACTCTTGCAGGTTTCCAGGAATACGCACGATGGTCAGTACGTTGCTGCTGGCTGGAGGTTTCTAAACTCTTTGTGCTACCTTACATGAGATTGAATTGCCAGTACACTGTCCTCCTAACTCCTTCTAGTAGATACATTAACTATTAAAAGTATCTTGGCTGTTTTATAGTTGTTTGAGAAGTGTTGTAAATATAAAGAATGTTGCAGTTGTTTTTAAAATGATGTTCTTCTCCAATTCATCCCCTTGCTGCAAAAGCGGCCTGCATTTTTCTAGCTTCCTAGGGAAATGCACGATTGTCAGTGCAGTTACTGTAGCTGTGTATGTGTGTTTTTATTTACACTGATATCAAATGTTAGAGGCAGATCCAGTAGTGCAGCTGTATTGCAAGCTAAAATTAGTTTTATGTTGCCGCCACAGAAGAAGGCTAATAATTACACTTCTGTATGTTTTTGTTTGATGCTGTGTTATGTTTAGGCATGTTTTCGGATCTGTATAGTACATGATGTTTTTAGCAGGCATATTAACCCTTTGCGCTACCTTGCTGGGCTATAATTGCCAATAGATTAAATTTCGAACTCTTTCCAGCAGGTACATTAAATAGTTGTAGTATTTCAGCATCTTTATAGTTGCCTGAAAATTGCCTGCAATCCAAGGTAGCCTGCAGTTGTTTTAAAAACTATGCACTTTCACCAGTCCGGACCCCAGTCTCTGTTGGAAGCTTTCTCTGGTGTGTTTTAGGGCAAGTCAGTTAATGTCTACGTGTGAGCACATTCCAATCACTTGTCAATGTAGGTTTTTATTTAGAATGTGGATCATGTGTTGGCTGCTTGGAGGCATTGATAGCCAATGTTAGAGGCTGCTTAAAAAATGCAGCTCTTACACGAGCTTAAAATACATTAATATTGTTACCGGAAAAAAATGACAAAAATCATGCATCGGTATGTTTCATCTGTTACTGTTTTACACAGCTTTTTATGTTTGTACCTATTTTGTGAATTGCATCATATGCGTATTCTTGCTTTACGTATATTAACCCTATGCGCTGCTTTACATAGGCTATAAATGCCAATGCAAGACACTGTGATATTCCTTCAGCAGATATATTTATTAATAGAACTGTTTTGGCATTTTTATAATTTCCTTGCATTTTCTGGATTAAAATGCAAGTTTTTTCAAACTGATTCACAACCGGCCCCTGTTGCAAAAGCGGCCTCTACCCTCCCAGCATCCCTAGAAACTCGCAATGTCTTATCCAGCTACTGTGCCTTTGTTTATTTATTTTTTCTACTGATATTAAATGTGAAAGGCTCGATGTAAGAGTGCAGTGCTACCACAAACTCCAAATATATTCTTATTGCTGCAGGTGTATTAAATCTCTGATCTACCTTTGTTAGTTCTAATTATTAATACACGAAACTTAAAACTCTCTCCAGCAGGTACATTAATTAGTAAAAGTATTATGGTACTTTTATCATTGCTTGACATCTGCTGGAAATTAAAAGAAATTTGCAGTTGTTCTAAAAATGATGCACATCGCCTAAACCGCCCATGCTGCAAAAACAGCCTCCACCCTTT
This sequence comes from Pleurodeles waltl, assembly GCF_031143425.1. Taxonomy (NCBI): domain Eukaryota; kingdom Metazoa; phylum Chordata; class Amphibia; order Caudata; family Salamandridae; genus Pleurodeles; species Pleurodeles waltl. Next base: position 456,363,366 of record NC_090442.1, read on the forward strand.
TAGCTTCCAGGGAAACTGCTTGGGAATATTCTGTCAAATACCTAGCACACGCTTTTTACTGCAATCACTTTTAAAAGATATACCTGCCAATCCACCAGACTTCTATCTTTCATTAGCAGGTATATTAATCAGTAGAAGTATTTCGACTATTTTGTAATTGCCTGGAAATTGGTGAAAATACAACTTATTCTGCAGTTGTTTTCAAAGTGATGCATTTTACCAAACCGGACCGGTGTTGCAAAAGCTACGTCTACCCTTTCAGTACCCCAGGAAACTTGGGTTGTCTTGTACAGTTTTGTGTTTGTTTGGTTTTTGTACAGTGCCAATAAATGTGAGAGTCTGGTTACAGGACTGCAGGGCTGTCACAAATTCAAAATATATACTTAAATTAGGAAAAGTGTCTTAGTACTTTTTTTTGTTGCTTGAAAACTGTTGGAAATACACAGAACTTTGAATTTGTTTAAAAAATTATGTATTTCTACAAAATCAGGCCCTCGGTGCAAAAGCAGACCCCGACCTTCAGCTTGGAGGGGAAATGTTTGGGTATATTCTCTGAACTGCATAGTACACGTTGTTTGTTGCAGGTATATTAACCCTCTGCAGTATCTTACATTAGCTACTACTGCCAATACACAAAACTCCGATCTCACTTTAGCAGGTGTATTAAATAATAGAAGTATTTTGACACTATTGTAATGGCCTTTTAATTGCTAGAAATACGAGTTACTCTGTAATAGTATTTAAAATGATGCACTTTTTCCAAAACCAGCCTGCGCTGTAAAAGCGCCCTCCACTTTTTTCGAGCTTCCTTGGGGAGAAACATAAATAATGCTATCATAAGCTAAAATTTCACCTCGCTGCCACACTAGAAGGATAATAATTACTCTTCTGTATGTTTTATGTGTTATTGTTTTATGCAGTGTTTTATGTGTGGTGTGTTCTGTGATCTGCATAGTAAATGTTGTTTGCAGCAGGTATATTAATCCTCTGTGCTCCCTCAATGAGCGATAATTTCCAATAGACAAAAGTTCGATCTCGTTCAAGCAGGTACATTAAATAGTTGAAGTATCTTCGTACTTTTATAGTTGCCTGAAAACGTTCGGAAATGTAAAGTACTTTGCAGTTGTTTTCAAAATAAAACGAAATTTATAAATAGTAAAATAAAACCTTAAAAAACAGAATAAAAGTCCACTATTTTGCAATTATATACTTATGCACGCATGAACATCATTACACTTTTACTTTTTGCTGGTAATGCTAAACAATAACAACAAAAAAGACAAAAATGATAAAGCTGCATTCATATCCAAAAAGGAAGATCTGTTGGCTATGCCAGTGCTTCTTTATGCTTGCCATTTAGAATGATGCTTAATAATGGTGGATGTTCAGGTATTTTTCTTAATGCCTCAACAACAAAGAACAAAATGCTTGTGAAGTAGTTTCCTTGAAATTTTGGATGTCTTCATTTTTTCTCTTTACCTGAGACTTAACTATGTTTTATGCATACGTATATAACATGGAGAAATCTGATTGTGTAATGATTTCGACACGCAAAATTATCAGAATTGCACAGACGTCAGTAAGTAAATCTTCTAAATGAGAGTGTTCAGAATAGGGCGACACAATAAATTATGTTCTGTGTTATTTTGGGCACTGATTGGAAATGTTCATTTATGCAAACACCATTGCTGCTACGTTTTATTGACAAGTTCATAATTTGCATCAAAAGGCAACCTAGTGTTTAAGAACAGTGACATACATTTGATGCAGAATGCTGTTTTAATGCAACATTGTCTATATATCTTCCAGTGAACCTTTCGCTTGTTTTTAGGGAAGTGGACGGAAGATGAAGAAAGGCGGCTCGCAGAAGTGGTTCATGAGTTAACGGGTACAGACGCAGGAGATGCTGTCACCCAGGGTGTATCCTGGGCGGCTGTGGCAGAGAGAGTTGGTTCGCGATCAGAAAAGCAGTGCCGTTCAAAATGGTTAAATTATCTGAACTGGAAGCAGAGCGGGGGGACCGAGTGGACAAAGGAAGATGAAATGACTCTCATTCTGAGGTGCGTTATTGAAAGCACATGAAGGAATGCATGGACAAATATTGTGGAGGTACTTTTAGATGTATTTGCTATTTGTTTGTTTAGCAAGAAGTAAAGCTCTGTCATCTGATAGTCTGTTACACCATTTACATGTAATTTCCCGTTGTCAGTTTGTTGATTGTATACGTTGTTTTTTAAATAGCTAGACGCTTGTATAAATGTCATCAGTGACCCCATTGGCACCATCAAGTCTATAAAAAGGACACCACTTGGGCTTGGTACAGCTTCAGCTATCTCCTCTAAGATGTTGTCAGTAATGTGTAGGAAGTAATATGTTATAACTAGTAATGTATTGAGGGTCTTTGTGTTAACCACCTTCAGCTACTGCTTGCTTGAAACGTCATTTAAATTCTGGTTGAGTTCTCAGTTTAAACATACAGTGTGGGCAGTGGGTCAGCACTGTCCAGCCTTTTGTTTCAAGAGTTAGTGACCTTTGGATCAACCCGCAGAGTAGCATGGATGTTTGGCATGCCTCAGATTGAAAGTGAGAGGGTTTTGTTCCATTCCTTTCTGATTATGCATGAGGAAATGACCAGCGTAAAGACTTGAAGGAATCCTTCTCTAGCACTATTAGCATCGCACACACCAGCCTCCAGAGGATTGGGTGGAGCGCAACCAATGAAATAGGAGACAGCAGTGCAGCCACCACATGGTAACCGCCGATGTTTATATAAAAAAATGAAAAAGTAACCCTGAATATTTAGTCGGGTTGAGTATAGACTAAGATGGCTGTACAAGGCAACTGCACAAAACATGAGAATTTTCTGTTCTAGTTTTTACCCTCAATATTAAAATTCCAGCACCTCCGCAATTCTAAAAGGGGAATTTGTGTCTCCCCGGTCCAAGATGGCCAACACTGCAAAGTCTTGCCTTTTACTACACAGCGGTGTTGCTCGTTGTGGCTCCTCCCACTTCCTGTCCTTGGTGTCTGGAGAATTCTGCTCTGGTGAGTGTTGCAGCTTCAGAACATTGAATGCAGCACATGTCAGAAAGACCATGATGATTAGTACTGGGATTACCCAGCGGTGCCTTTTTTCACTGGAAGTCCCCACGCTCTAACTTTGCCAATCGGCTATTCTACAGTAGGGGTAGATTAGGACAGAGTTATCTGTATATCATGGTATGAATTCAGGAAATGACTGAAAGTCCTCTATTTTCATTACTTACCCCAACTCCCCTTCCCCCAGTTTCATCCAGTCCAACTCTGGATGAGTTGGAGAATGAGCAACTGTGCAGCCGTCTGCGGAGGTCAGTTGAGTCTTTCTCCAAATTATCAACTATGAAAGGAAATGATCCCCTTTGAAGTATCTTTAGTTGAAGGGCTGTGTAAATATGATGCAAAGGTAGAAGTAAAAAGAACGTCTTTATCCGGCCTCCAATCTCTCCTCAGTGTGGTGAAACCGTTATAGCAAAGTTCTAAAACAGCCTCTAGAACCAACCATCAGGTTTTAGGGGTTGGAGGGAAGGAAAAGAAAAGAGGAGCATTCCGCAGGTGAGGATATACCCAAAAGGTGTTAGAAGATATATACTACTAAACTATAATGTTATTCTAAATTATAACACATTTCCCATCTAATAAATGTTGGAAGAATTTTCTACACTACAAACTGTGCTGGGTAAGATCAACCCATGTGAAAATCTTTCACCCAATGAGGTGGTTTTCTAATTTTCTTGGCCACCTTTCTTCTGCAGTTATTCTCCCTTCCCAAGATGATTTTCAAATGGTGTTCAGGTCTCACAACACACTTAGTAAGCTTGCCCATAAGTTTGACCATTGCACAGTTTAACAATATTATGATTGATTTCTGATATGTGTTGAGGTAGTTAAAATTTACTCGGTTTGCTATGCCACAAGTCTGGTCTTCTCACTAATACCCACTCTTCTATTTTCCATTTTGTTATATTGTTCCATATTTTGCAACATACCAATTCTTGTATGTGATTTGGTCCTGGTTCATTTTTCTTCTTGCAATTTGCCTGATCCACTATCACCCGTTGGCCACCTCCCAACGAGTTAGAAAATAATTTTGTACTGGGTTCTCTACTGTTAGACCGGACGCCGTAGGGTGGTCACCCCTAACCTTTTGCCTGCCTCCCTCCACTTTTTAGAATCTGTCTTTGTGGTTTTTAGACTGTGCGCACTTTACCACTGCAAACCAGTGCTAAAGTGCATATGCTCTCTCTCTTTAAACATGGTAACATTTGGGTCATACCCAATTGATCTGTTTAATTTACTTATAAGTCCCTAGTAGAGTGCACTATATGTGCCCAGGGCGTGTAGATTAAAAGCTACTAGTGGGCCTGCAGCACTGATTCTGCCACCCACTCAAGTAGCCCCTTAACCTTGTCTCAGGCCTGCCATTGCAAGGTGTGTGTGTGCAGTTTCACTGCCAATTCGACCTAGCATTTAAAAGTACTTGCCAAGCCTAAAACTCCACTTTTTCTACATATAAGTCTCCCCTAAGGTGTGCCCTGGGCAACCCCTAGGGCAGGGTGCTGTGTAGGTAAAAGGCAGGACGTGTACCTGTGTAGTTTACATGTCCTGGTAGTGTAAAGCTCCTAAATTCGTTTTTACACTGCTGTGAGGCCTGCTCCCTTCATAGGCTAACATTGGGGCTGCCCTTATACATTGTGTGAGTGGTAGCTGCTGATATGAAAGTAGTAGGAAGGTCATATTTAGTATGGCCAGAATGGTGATACAAAATCCTGCTGACTGGTGAAGTTGGATTTTAATATTACTATTTTAGAAATGGCACTTTTAGAAAGTGAACATTTCTCTGCACTTAAATCTTTCTGTGCCTTACAATCCACGCCTGGCCGGGTTTAGTTGACAGCTCCTTGTGCATTCACTCAGACACACTCCAAACAGAGGATACTCAGCCTCACTTGCATACATCTGCATTTTGAATGGGTCTTCCTGGGCTGAGAGGGTGGAGGGCCTGCTCTCACACAAAGGACTGCCATACCCCCTACTGGGACCCTGGCAGACAGGATTGAACTGAAAGGGGACCTGGTGCACTTCTAAGCCACTCTTTGAAGTCTCCCCCACTTCAAAGGCGCATTTGGGTATAAAAACAGGGCCTCTGCCCTACCGACTCAGACACTTCCTGGAGAAGAAACCTGAACCAGAACCTGCACCCTGACAAGAAGAACTGCCTGGCTGCCCAAAGGACTCACCTGACTGCTTTCTGAAAAGGACTGCTGCCTTGCTGTTGCCCTGCTGCCTTACTGCTCTCTTGCTGTGCTGCAGAAGTGCTCTCCAAGGGCTTGGGTAGAGCTTGCCTCCTGTTCCCTGAAGTCTTAGGACCAAAAAGACTTCTCTCCTGCAACTGGAATCCCCGTGCGGCAAAAATGTAACGCACCGCCTGCCAAGAACGACGCACAGCCTGTTCATTGTGAAAGATTTACTGCATGCCGAGTACGGAACGATGCAGCCCGACTTCGCGACAGAAGATCGACGCAGTGCCAGCGACGCGACAGGAACTTCGACGCATGGCCCTACTGGATCACCGCTAGCCGACTCAGAATGACGCAGCCCCACTTCCTGACATGAATCGACGCAGCACCTGCAGTGCGGAAGAAAATTCCACGCATCACCCACCAGAATCGACGCAGCACCTGTGACTTCGCTCTGCAAGCCCAGGATTCCGCGCATCGTCCCCTGGGCATCCGAAAACCCCGCAACCCGAAGAGGATCCAAGTCAGCGTGCCGGAAATTGACGCAATGTCTTACCTGCGTGGAAAATAATGACGCAAGTCCGTGTGTGAAAGGGCGAAACGACGCACACCTACTGTTTTCCACGCACCTCCTCCTCTGCGGTCCCTTGCGGGGATTTTTCAACGCAAACCAGGTACTTTGCCCCACAAGAGACACCTGTTGTTTCTAGGAGAACTTAAGACACTTTTTATTGCTTTTACAGTAATATTTCAGTTCTAAGACACTTTATATCACTTTCAGTGATATCCCTAGATTTGCTTATTTCATCTTTAATCGCTTTGATGTGCATTTATCCAGATAAATATTATATATATTTCTAAACACTGTGTGGTGTATTTTTGTGGTGCTATATTGTGTTATTGTATGATTTATTGCACAAATACTTAACACATTGCCTACTAAGTTAAGCCTGACTGCTCAGTGCCAAGCTACCAGAGGGTGGGCACAGGATAATTTGGATTGTGTGTGACTTACCCTGACTAGAGAGAGGGTCCTTGTTTGCACAGGGGGTAACCTGACTGCCAACCTAAGACCCCATCTCTAACATCTACCCTTAAGAGAAACAAAGTGGGATACTTCAGTGAGTAAATTAGGTGCAGTGTGGTATGACCATAAGAGATCCTGAGCGTTTTTTTCATTATCATGACCATTAACTATTGCAAGTTGGATACTGTCTTTTATTATACTGTTTACCCTTTCCACAAGACAATTAGCTTTTGGGCAATATAGAGCTATGTTCTCATGTATGGTGTTAAAAGATTCAAGAAAATCTTTAATTTTGTTAAAGGCAAACTGAGCACCATTGTCTGTACCCAAAATGGAAGGTGCCCCTTCTCTGCAGAAATTTTCCTTTAAAGATTCCAGCACTACTTTAGTAGTGGTGTGATTTACCATCTATTTAACAATCGAATGAGAATTGTAATCTGTCTGCACAAACATGAATCTTTAATGGTTTCCTGTTCCATTAATAGGCTTAGTAATATCTCATTTCAACTTCTTCCAAGTTTCACAGGTACTACCACAGAAGAGAGGGGTGCTCTGCGTGCAGTCCTATTCTTGTCACTTTTTGAAACAACTAATTCAATCCTTTACTTTTTGCTCAATAACTGAGTCCACTCTGGGTAACCAAAATTTGCTTCTAACCTTGTTTTTTGTGAAGCTTCTGTCCAAATGTCCTTCATGAGCCAGGTCCGTGATCTCCTCAGTCTGGAGAAGCTGTTATAGCAACATTCTAAAACATCCTCTACAACCAATCATTATGTTTGAGTGGGCGGGGGGAAGGAAAAGAAGAGAGGAACTTTCAACACGTGAGGTTATACCCCAAAAGACTTAAAAGATATATTCTATAACACTATAATGGTATTCTGAATTATAACAGTCTGGTTGGAAGTAGTGCAAACATTCTTATTAGCAAAATTAATTACTGCAGGCCTTTAAACAGAGAGGCCAGTGGAATTTCCTTTTGGCAATATTGCAGGCTAAGTATTGGCTTGGTCATCTACCACCAAAAAGCCATCCATGGCTTATGTTTGACTGCAAAGTCTTTGCGAGTCTAGAGTATTCTTTTGGAAAGCAAATTAGATGGTCTTCCCAACTCTTGGTTTTGAGTTCCTCTCCTTGGATACCCGAGTAGTTAACTACCCAACTAGGCCATACTGGTCTTTTTCTTGCCTTTAAAAAAAAAAAAAATTTATAAACACATTTTTATTGTTTTTAAAGAAGTGAAAGACAGTTGGCACAGACAGCACAATGAGATCCAACTCCAAAACATCATTAACAATTGACAGTATGGCATTCCAGGAGACAAACGTCGTTTCAGTTATTGGCACCACACTAAGGGCCAGATGTAGCAAAGGGTTTTACCCATTCTGTGTCTATGGGAAAATTAGTTGGTACATATGACCCTAAGAGTCATAACCCTACCCTGACCTATGGCAACGATCCCAGCCACCGTCCCCATATCTTCTCATATTTTCAAGGGCAACATGTAGATTCGTACACCACTTTTTCTTGGCTTGCGCCCCAGTCCACACCCTTTCTCCACTTTCGGAAGGATGGACCTGCAGGAAGAATTCCAGGCAGCAGCAATGTCTCGCTTCGCGACCAGCAGAGCCGTACCCGCGAGGGCAAGCTTCGCCCGCGCTCCTCCCATTTCCTCCATCACACCCAACAAGACTAGCTTCGCGGACATCTGCATCTCCTGCCCCAACACCACACTTGCCTTTTCTTTTGTCGTTTTTGTTTTTTTCTCTCTCTATCTCTCTCTCTCTCTCTCTCCCCCTCTCCCTCCCTCCCTCTTTCCTTTTCTTTTCTTTTTAGGGGTTAGCTGAGGTTTAGGACTCGAAGGTTTGGTGGTTTTGGCAGGATTTTGCATTTTTCCCTAGCTGATCTCTATTTTGATACTGATGCATATGATGGTTTAAGTGAAAGCATAGGGGGAAACAAAAATAATAGATCAGCTAGCTGTTGGTGGGGTGCAGATACGCTATCCTACCTCAGGGTGCTGAGGTACTGGGAACCTGCTATCCAGTTGCGCAGCTCGAATGCAAAACACTTTCTGCCATCTCCCTCGGTCTCATAGAGACCCCGCCTTTTGACATAGTTGGATGAAGGGGCTCCTGACCAGGTTCCCAACTATTTCCTTGCACACAATGTCCATGGTTAATCCCAAATGATTTTGCCACTCCTTTTCAAAACCCATGCAAATATCTCTTCTTTCTTGTGCCTTTGTCTTTAGCCATTTTGATGCCAACGGCCAAAAAGTGTGATAACTTGTAAACTATTTGCCAATTAAGAAAAGCATTTCACACGAAAGAAGAGCTGGACGTTTCAAATGCAAAATGTTGCTTTAATATGTGGTAAATCAGCACCAACACAGTTCTTACCAAAGGGACCATCTTGAAGGGGCTGGTTCTGAACACTAGTGGCCTCGCTTTTTGTGTTTTGTATCACGGCACTACACGTTTCTTTGAAAATCATATTTAAAATATCCTTCCAGTGTTTTTCGCCCATAGAAACTTGCACTTATCTTGGTCTTAGTTGAGAGAATACTGCAAAAATATGGGGAGTCCTTTCTGCTCTCTGACAGGTGTCTCCCCTTCACTGCCAGTGCTCAGTCATTTATACTTTACAAACCAATGACAACTAATTTAGCATGCTGACTTTTCTGTTCCATTCTATGGCTTCTCTTTTCACAAACCCATTCAGGAAAAAAGGCTTTAGACCCAATGAGAGCTCTCAGTTTCTACATCATGCCTACCTGAGAGTACTGAATTGATCACCAGCTTTTTGTGGGGTTTGCGAGTGATAAGAAAGGAATGATAGTGCAGAAATGGACCCTGTTCTGGTGGATCACCCTGTACATATATGCATTTGATACCCTAACCAAGAAGGAAATCTCGAAGGCCTTATGGTCTCATTCCACCAGAGCCAAGCCTGCTTCAACAGCATTGTCAAGGGTATTCCCAGTACTGGATTCCTGCCAGGCTCCATGTGGGAGTCTGTGCATATGTTTAGCAAGCACCACTTGAAAGTTAATTCCGCATAGAGGGCCGCTTTGTCTGGTAAGTATTATAGGACATCTTGGTGTGAGTCCACTTCTCAGATCCTCCACCTTTTGGGAGGTACAGGCTTATTTATCTATTCAAAAAGTTAGGAAGCTGCAGTTAGAAGTAAACATTAGAACAACAATTTACTTACCTTCAGTAATGCTCTTTCTGGTGGATACTATAGCTAACCGTAGATACCGCCGCATTCTCCCCCTCCCAGTCCCTTGGAATGAATTCCTATGATTATGAAAAGGTCCCACTTTATATTTGCCACAATGGGATCCTAATATGTCCTCTGCTTCGGAAGACATGGAAGAGTTGACGATGAACTGATGTCATCGCACAAGGAGGAGGCACCTATATACGTAGTCAGATAGTTGCACAAGAGCAATTGCTTGAAAGCAAATCGATCCAGTCTGGCACCTGGAGATAGTCAGAAAATTAGGAATCTACGATTAGATAGAATATACAACAGAAAAAGTGTTACCAAAGATTAGTAACTTGTTTTTCTAAAACCCATCTGCTTAGTATTCTGAAGCCTGAAATTAACTCCTGTAACATATGTATGTATCTGGCCAACTGGTTTGTGCCTCTATCATGCTTATAGATGCCTGTGCCCTTATCCATCTTTCCGTCTCCATACACCTATAAATAGAGGTGAAAACACAGCACAGCTATTGAGTAATGTTTGGAGAGTGTTACATTGTCTGTTACACACATTATACACAGTTGGCTTGGCCTCATTAAGGATACAGACAGTGCTTTGCTCACTTAATCTATGTATTTATGAAATTCTAGTTGGGGATGCTATCACATTCATTAATGACAAACTACCATGTATGAAACTACAGGGAACCAATTTTTTTCTTGTTGAAGCCTGAAGTCACAGTGGGTGAAAGTTTATTAGAAATATCTTTTGCTTCAATGAAGCAAAGAGTCCGACTATGCAAATATTATTTAACTAGAACAAATGTGCAATTGATATTTTTTGTGGCAGCCTTCAATATATTCTTGGATTTGACAGGTGGCACGCATAATTTTCCACAGAGTTAATTCCTTTATTTACAATAATCGCCCTAATAAGCAAAGTCACTCCCACATCAGTTTTGTGGCATCATCAGACAATCACCTTGAAAGCATTCATGATATCGGACTATCCTCCCTAATCAGACAAAGTTCAGTCTTTTTTGACAGATCCATGGATCACTCTGCTAGTTACTTCCGGGTCAGTTTGTTTTAATCCCTCAGCATCAGTCTCACACCACCACCAGCATCACTTTACTATCTCCAGTATGACCTTGCACTATCATCTATCCCATCAGTATTAGCCCCTCATCCATTCAGTATCTTCCTTCAACTCCTCAATTATTCTGTTATTCCTTATGAATGTAACCACATCCGTAGCACTATCCTCTACCCACCACTACTATAGCCTTACACTTTTTCACCATCTACTTGCTGTCTCAACACCTTTTAGGTCAATCCTCAATCTGAATCTGGGTGCTGCTGGTGGCCTGTTTGCAGCCGGAGCTGCAAGGCCTCACCAGTTTTGATCTTGCTGCTGTGTTGACTGCTGGTGGCCCTGGGATCCACGGGTACCCTTTTGTTGTGGCTGTCTCCCAGGTACGGAAGCCAGTTGACTCGGCAGGAGAGACTGAGCCCGCAACAGGCATGTTGGCCAAGAGGTGAGGTGATTGAGGGCCTGAGGCTACAAGCAGCCATAAGATCAGACGTTCTGCCCAGGCCGTGCTGTGCTGACAGCTCACATGCAGGTGGAGGACAACATTCCCTGGGTCTGGAAAGTTGCCCATGCAGACAGACAGCCTGCATTTTGGTGTATGGAGGTCAGCAGCCTTCTGATTGCTCAACATGGATTTTGCACACTACAGAAGGCGAATGGCATAAACTCAGGCTTCAGAGTGGCACTGTGGGGACATAATTTAATGTACATTGCCCTTACACTATTGTAGTGGGAGAGGCAGATTTAGTCTCCCACAATTCCTTTGTGGTCAGAAGCAAATGCAAACTGCCCTAAGTAAGTGGTGTACCCCATTTATCTGTATGTCTTCAGCATTGCTCAGCACACCCTAAGTAGGGGGTATTTGCTAATATTGCATCCAGTTTAGTATGAAGCAAGGAGCGGGGCCTGGTGGCTTTGAACAATTAGTCACATTATTTACCAGAGTTGCTTGAACCGTCCGGTTGCTGCTGGAGTTGTTCGGGCTCCACTGGCCAAAACTCTACAAGGAGCTCTGGGTACGCATGGGTCTCTGCCATTCAACAGGCAGAACTGCTGCAGTGTCAGGGAGCTAGATGTGATTGCTCACAGATCAGATGAGTGGCGAATTAAGGAGGATATCTGGGCCGCTAAGCAGACTCTAGGCATTAGCTGCCGCCATCTTTGGTGGTCAAGCAATGACAAGCACAAACCCTCCCTCCCCCCGAAAGAAATCTTACTATTAATAGATCGAATACCATGACTTACATGCCATCACCGGAACTGGAACTTCTTCATGACATCCAGAACGAACCTACATAAGAAGATGCATTATTTCGTCCCTCATAATTATGAAATTGTGTGTCTTGCAAAAATGGAAATCTGAACTTGCCTACAGCTGAAAAATAGTTGGATGTGATTACTACCATTGCAACTCAGGAAAGCTCATTTATAAGCTGAACAATCAGCTGCAACAATTTTATGATATAAAGGGCTCTTTCTTTCTCGTTGACAGGTATAGTTGGTTGTAAGCCTAGAGAGATTCTTGTGAAGCACCCTGGCCGTTGGGCATCAACTTGGGAATTTATACCAGTCTTGAGTTCAGTGTTGACATATACTTAAACATATATTGACACTGACATATTATTCACTATAGTGACTATTGTTGTGAGCATTAAGCTTGTAGATAATAGCAAGAGCGGTCCTGAAACCACCTCTCCTTCGTGCAAGAGTCTCTGTATCTCTTCAGGGGATGATTCCTGTCTCAGATACAGTAACACCTTAACACCTTGAGAAAGCCATAGGCTCCCGGCTGTTATGGGGCGAAACACATTTTGGCTGAGTGTTTGCTGCTTACGCTAAGCAGTTTAGCTTATGTACATGCATGTATGGCACCACAAAGTACAATTTTGGATCGAAGGACTGATTGTTTGTCACCTACTATAAGCAGCTTTGTTATTGTATAATAACATAAGAAACTATTTTGTAAAGGAAACAGCCTATGGAAAATATGTAACACATATCTTGAAATAATTTGTCACTCATATCTTCAGCCATAGATGGAACCATTGGTCTGTGAACTACTCTGGGTGATGCTCTAGGAGGTGGAGGGGTAAGTGGTAACTGGTGAGTAGGAGGATTAGCTGTTACAAGAGTAGGCTGTTGAGGTGGTTGTTGTGGTACCAACTTTTGAAAAGTTTCCATCATTTTTTGTAATGTACTCAAAAAAGCCATAGGCACCTGAACAACCTCAGGACGCCCGCGTCTACGAGCAATGCAAGACCTTGAAGTATGACAAAAACTATCCTAATGGTAATCAAGGTCTGAATAATCAAGGTCTGAATAAAAGTAATTTTCTGTCATGTCTTCACCGAATTCTGGAATATATTGCACATTCATCTGAGTTGGGCTATACACAGTCTGCAAACCATATTTATTTGCCTTATGTTCCTGACCACATTGCAGAATTTGCGCTGGTGGTAATGTTGATATCTTTAATAGTGAAAGCAGAGGCTTCAAACTGCATGTGATAGTGTCAACATCTATTGAATGGTGCCATTGAGGACATAGCCTCTACCACCAACGGGGATGATTACTTTGTCAACAGGGTCAGTATCAACGGGTCCAGCATCGACAGCATCCACATCAATGGTGTTTTTGCCATCAATGCTGAAGGTCTCTTTGTCGATGGTCTTGTAGACGATGTCGACGAAGACTGAGGATTTGTAGATTTATGTTTAGGATAAATGCAATAAATGCATTATAGATGTAGATTGTCAATGTAAATATTTTTAAGGCCGCAAGATGAACAAGCCTTTAAAAGAGATTTCTTGTCCGTGTCAGTCATGGTGACAGTTGATGACTGTTGACTGTCCAGTAAAAATATCTCCCTGGCCCAGAGATTTCAACAATTCTCCTAAAAACAACTCACAGTAATTCTGCACTGAAGATAGGGCTGGTCCAAATCCACAGCAGATCAAGAAAGTAACACATTTAAGGTTCACTGAGAAGGCAAAGCAGAGCTCTGTCAGGGGACTCCCTCACACATGATGTGGCAGAAATCTGAGCTATGCTGGCCTCCAGGGGAGTAGGAGAGCTTAAGCGTCCACTTCATTGGCTAAAGTTTGAGTTCTTCCTAATGAGGTGGATGTGGTACTAAATATATAAGGTTGTTTCAGGGCTATGGCCATTTTACAATGTATCCTGCATGGTATGTATATTTTACACTATATACTTGCGTTTTAATGTATTGGGGATTCCCAGCCTGACGATGGGGAATGATTCAAGCATGTAAATATAGAAAAGATACCAAAATTGGAGAACTAGAGTTACAGGTAAGTAACTAATTACTTCTAGAACAAGTGAGAATAAGTTAGGGGAACGAACCAAAGAGAATAGGATGGGGAAGTATATATACACTGACAAAAGATACCACAAATCTTCCTCTTTACAGAATTGAACAATCAATATTAACCTCAGAAAAAGAAAACTTATTAGAAATGCACATCACAGTATCAGTATGACAGAAGTTAACAATTTGTCTAAAGTAACTTGTTTGTTGACATAGCCCTTCAGGAAAATTAGTGGACAAAACACATATCATCAGTGTGACTAAAATTAGCAAATTTTTCGAAAGCCACTTATTTGTAGACTAAGGGCCTCATTACGAGTTTGGCAGTCTGTGGACTGCCATGGTAGCGGTGGGGATCCAGCTGCTGCAACTTTGGCGGTCGGACCACCGGATTACGAGTTTGGCAGTCGGACCGCCAGCACTGCCATAGTCCGTACGGCAGGGACCACCGCGGTAAATGTTGGAGATCCCAGCATTGGAACTGCCATGGCCATTACGACCAGCAGGACTGCCAAGCTTTCAATGGTGATCCCATCGCCATGGAAAGCTTGGCAGTCAGGAAGGTAAGGGGCCCAAAACGGGGGGCTGCAAGGGGTACAGCCCCATAGAGGGTGAGGTGGGGGCCAGTGTGGCCCCCAAACAATTTAGGATTCAGGGGCACTGTGTCCCATGAGCAATGTGGTGTATGGGCACAGTCTGCTAGTCATGCCGACAGGTAGGGATGTATGGACGGCAGTAGCGCCATAATACTGCCCCCTGCCTCATCCCGCCAGTTAAGTCAGCCCCGTGGGGAACGGTCTGGTGCTGTTCGAAAGACCGCCACTATGGCGGTCCAGCAGTCTGACCACCAAACTCTTAATGAGGCCCATAGTCTTTCCAAAAATTCTGTGGACGTGAAGTTTGGTTGCTGCACCTCTGCATTAATTATTTTGAGTGGGAGACACCTCTCTCATTGCTACTTGGTGTTTCCACAAAATCATTTACTACTCCTCAGTAAAAACCTCCTGTATACTTGGCCACTCTTCCTAAAATCAAAATTCTCTGGGCTTGTTTCTTGACTGCATTGCAGGACAGTTTCACATCCTTCATTGTAGTGAATTTGGACCATGTAGCATTCCCGGTGAGAGATTTCACTTTCCCCAAATCCTCCACTTTATCTTAATGACATCCGTATTTTCCTTTTATCATACACTTCCTACCTCCTCTTTTGTTGCTTTAATTCTTGACATCTCCAGTCATCTTGGGTGTCTACATGTACCAGGCCTTTCTTGCCATTTCTTCCCCCCGGGGACATGTTTTGTGTTGGGTGTTCTGCTCCTAAAAAACTCAAACGGACGCTTTCCTGGTACCTGATGTGGGGTCAGTCTGAATGCTACTAAATGTTCTATAATCTTATCTCTCCAGTTCAGACCATTGCTTTTAAGTTAGTTGGATGCCCTCTTTGAGCGTCTCGTTAAATCTTATACTAGATCATTCATGTTAAGATGTTCAATCCCTTTCTTTACCAAATTCTTTGGAGTAGGTCCCATTGTCTGATAGAATAGATTTGTGAAAAACATCTGTATGTAACAACTCATCTAAAACATTTGTGACATAGCTCGTGCTTATATCTGCAACACATTTGATCTCCGGCCGTCTTGAGAAAACATCCATCAAGACAATCACATATGGAAATCTTCATTCACCAGATAGGAGGCCTATAATATCCATTGCTACTTCCAACCAAGGCCATCCTGTAGTTTACAGCAGTGCATGGGGGTGTTTCTTAGTCAAAAGACACAGAAAGCACTCCCTTAGTATTGTTTTAATATAGACGCCCATTCCTGGCCACCAAAAACCATCCTCAACAGATCCCAAAATACCCTTCATGAGCTGTTTCCATTAGTCTTTCTTGCAAATCTACAGGGGGAATCAACTTTGTGCCTCTAAACAGGCAACCTTCAACCTCAGCTAATACCTACCTCACCATCCAAAATGGTCTCAACTCTTCCCAAGCCCCATCTCCTTACTTCCAACTATTGTTTATCATGTCTCTTACTTTTGTCAAAATCTGATCCTACTTTACTGTTTCTTCCCACTCTTCTTTTTATGTGGCATTCTGTGAAATAACACCAACCTTTTCTTAAGTCCAGTTCTCGTCCTATTGTTTCTCCCCACATTCATTACCGAGAACTTCATCTTCCACTAACTTAGACAAACAATCTACATCTTTGTTCTTTGTCCAGGAATATATTTATCCTCAAGTGTAAACTTGTGTAAATTGATCACCCATCGTCTTATCCTACTAGATACAGCATCTAAATATTTTCTCAGGAAGGTTCCCTAAGCGTTCTGTGGCCAATCCTCACTTTGAACTGTATGCTCCACAGGAACCTCCTGAACTTGTTCAAGGCTCAATGTATGTTTAGCACCTCCTTTTCGAAGACTGCGTATTTAGGTTTTGACCCAAGGAGAGCCATAGAGGCAAATGCTGTGGTCACTTCTGGCCCCTCTCCTGACTTGTTTGCCTGCATTAGCATAGCACCCAAGCCTTTTGAACTGGCATCAGTGGTCACTGTCAAAAATACACCCAGGCAGAAAAGCTTTCAATATTGGAGTTGTACTTTAACAATCTTTGATATCCTTAAACACGTCTTCACATTCTTTACTCCACAAATATCACTTTGTTTTTCAACAAACTCCTCATATTAAATGTCCTATTGGCCATGTTGCTAATGAATTTGCTATAAAGGTCAGCCATACTTACGAAAGAACATATTTATTCTTTGGTGAAAACATTTTAAATATGGTGTCAATAAGTTCTCTTTTAGTTCTATTCCCTCTGTTGTCACACAATATCCTATGTAATCCATTTCATCTACATCTGAACTTGCATGTTTGTGCTATTATAGTTAAACCATATTCCAAAAAGTTCTTTAGAACTAACCTCACTCTACTAACATGCTCATTCACACTGCTCCCTCAGACAAGCACATCATCCTAGTAGAAGAATGGACCCCAACATGGATGACATGAACCTCTGAAAGACAAAGACTGCTGACACTAACTTAAAGGGCATGCGTTTGAATCCGTAAGCAATCATTCAGGGTTGCAGAATTCCTATGGCCTGAAGCCAGGGCAAATTGTTTGGAGTCAAGGACAATAAGTTGCCATGTTTATCTTGTCCTTTAGACTAGTAGGCCCAGCAGCACAGACCCTTTGTCTTGGCTGTCAGTTCGCAGGACCACATTATGGCTTTGTGAAAGTGCTTTTTCTGCAGTTAAAGTAAGATTTGTATCCATATGTTCATACTGTTCGAACTTGTATTTATGGTTTAGTCTTTATTGATAGGGTTACCGCTTCAAGGAAATGCATGCATTACGGACAGTGGTTTAGTATCAAAATAAAATAAATAAATAAAATGTGTGAACACAATTTCAAAGTTTAACAATTTGAGGCTACCTGTAATCCTACCAGAACGTTCTCTGATCAGTTGCCAATATTTGCCGAAGCTTCAAAGCAAGATTGATAGTTATTTCCTTTCTAAATAAGATGCACAAAGAAATAGCAACTAGAAGAAAAACATTTTGCCAACCTATGCAATTTTAGGTGCCATTTCCTTGGGGCGTCATTTTAGTAAATTCTTATTATTATTAATAAAAAAATCAGTTCAAACCAGTTTTGCTAACACTATGAGAATCAGGAAAGTAAACCAGCATTAGCAAAGATAATAGGTCTGGCGGTGATTGCAGACTTTTGTTTTTGTCAATGCATGTTTTGCTTTGGCATGGTTTTTGTAAAACTTTGTTCTTTGTAAGAGCTGCCAGGCCCTCACCAATCTAACAAAAACATTGAGTAAAACTAAAATGTTTTTGTCACAAAAACCATACATTGCAAAGTAGTCCCCGGCAGTGAAGGAAACTGTTTTGTCTCCCGATATGCTGCTAGTGAAAGAGCAGAATGCCGTCACTCCTAGTGTCATTAGCCACATATAAAGATATATATATATATATATATATATATAAATATATATATATATATGTATTTTTTTAATTAAAAGAAAAGGTTTTGACTAACAGCAGATGTACTTAGGGTTCCAATTATTAAACAATCACCAGAGAGCATCCATGGTATATCCATGCTTTAGTGCAGATTTACAACTTTCATGAATTATCAAGAATTTACAGACGTAGACATGAAAACGTTTGTGAACTGCATTTTAACAAGAGCAAATATGCCTGTGTATGTTTGTCATTTCAAAATCTGCTGAACATTTGCAAGTTGACTTTCTCTACAGCCCCTTTATATCCCCACTCTTGATGAAGTTTTACTTCTGCTGTTGTCAGACGAAAATGCCCAAGCTTTCCCAGTGTGGGAAGAGATTAGATATTTGGTGAAAACCCTTAAACATGGAAGTTTGTAGGTGTGCACAGACTTAAAAGAGCATTCCAAGCCTGGAACTTCCACTTTTCGCCTCTTCCAGCCCCAGTGTGTAGTTTTACAGAAAGATGGCAAAATCATGGCATTGCTAGAATCTAAACCATACTTTAATATAAGTTCTTTCATAATTAGAGAGGTTATTATAATAGATCTGATATAATGAGAACAGTGCCTTAATTTGTAGCCTTACCACATGGCTTCAAAGGGACAAGTGTATTTTCTTTTACAGGACAAGTAGATTTATGATGCATTCCATCCAAAGGACAAGTAGATATTTTATAAAACTCCATACCCCTGATCCATGGGCATTATCAAGGCTTTAAGATCCTGGAAATTAGGATGTAGGCATACTTGGTGGTAGACTGATGCCAAATTGAGGGTGGAGAATATCTTGGTAACAGCCAAATTAGCCATCATGTCAGGGATATTCTGTAGTGGAACTTTGTTTAAGGCTTTCAAATCTACTCATAGTCATACCTTCCCATCAGTCTTGCAAGCCACTATAGTAAGGGCAAGCAGCTAAATTGCCTCAACAGGTTCTGTTAACCCTGAGACACATAATTCCTCTAGTTCCAGTTGGACATCTTCCTGTACACTAAAAGGCAACTTCATCACTCTTGAAAGTACAGAAATTGCTCCTTTTATAAGTTTTATTCTGTGGATGTACATTGTAAGATATCCTAGTTCATTTCTAAAACCCCCTGGGTATTCTTTTTCAAATGGTAAACATTTTCTCACTGGTTGTATCTGGACATGATGATGGGCATTCAGATCTGAAAACACTCCCAAATCTTTTTATGAGCCAAACCAGTATGTTGCCCACTTTGTTTGAAACTTAGATTTTGCCCAAATTAGATATGTATGCCCTTAAACGCAAATTCCTCCTTGAACTTAACCCTTCATTTTTATTGGTTGACTGCCATAGTCTCATCGCCGAATGTCCATTTTGTTCAGGCTTATCCTCCACCATATATCCTCTTGAATGTTTCTTCAGATAGGAAGGTTAAACTTGAACATAAATGAAACATTAATTCAACTTCTGTGCTATGAATTCTTTGGGATTACCAGCCTTGTTCCCCAATATGAAGTAAGATTTCATCACATACCTCAGCAACTGCCTTGTTATATATTTTCCTGATATGTTGCTCCTAAAACAAGCCATGTAATGGTCCTTTTTCCCCACATTTGTTGCCTGGTGCTTTCAAAGATGGGAATTTTTTTTGCATTGGCTACGTGCCCTACCTTGCCACACTTGAGGCATTGCCCCTTGAATTTAACTTCTGACCCTTTTGCCACCTTCTTTTCCTTCTCATTAACAGTATTAACCCATTCTTTACCATCTGAGTCTTTTTTTGGTTGCCTTCACACATGGACAAAATGTGCTCAATCTGATTTACTACTATAAGGATTTCACTAAGTGGATGGTTGTCCTATAGCCATATTTCCTCTCCTATTTCTCCATATTGCGCGTGAGCAGGACGTGATCCATTTATACGTTCGTCACATAAGCCTCTAAATATACAAGTGGCTGATAATTTACTGAGAGCAGAAATTAGCTCCACGGTCTACTGTTAAAACTTGATCAATATTAGCAACTTTGTGATTTCTTTCACAACGACTACACCATAATTTTTTGTGGAACCAACATTTGCACTTGAAAGTGCAGGGAATATATTCGCACAGTGTTCCACTCACCTCTTTTTGTGGGTCTGTGATTGTATCTTTTTTTACGTAAGTTAATAATTGCTCCTGCCAAATGTGTGTGGGCTAACACAAAATGCAGTCAGCCATTATAATTTCTTCCCATCAGCTGCATAAAGCTTGTAAATTCCAGTGCACTCCCGATTTTCTCCCACCAGCCGCTCCCTGTGATTTGTTTAATTGTGTCTCATGTTGACATCTCGGTGCCTTCAATATTACAAATGTAGCCACCTACCCAAATGTGTCAAGATATTGTCTAACAAATTTGAACCAGAATTAATGCACATAGTATTAACTGTACGAAAGCCCTGGTACAAGACCCAAATCATACATGGTAATTATGCAAGATTGCTTACTTGGGATAGCTTATTTGTGACACTACATCTATGCTTCCAATAGTGCCTCCTTAACATTATTTTGAAAACCTAGATAACCCCATTACTATGTCTTCATGGAGAAATATAAAAGGAGTCTTTCATTTGGAAAACTAGAAGACTAAATATTAATGGAGCGGTCAGATTGGCAAATGTTGCTGAGTACCTGATGTCCTTCCTTGCAGCCAAGAGGTATGGGGGCTCCGTATAATAAATCAGGACAATACTCTCCCTTAGCTGCATATAAAGAACTGATATATTCAAGCCCACTATTATCGCTAATTGTAGCCACTAAGACTCGATCGTGTTGGAATACCTAATAGACAAGAAAACAAAATTGAGAATTATAAACTGTTGCGCAGCACCTCTGTGGCAGAATCGCCAAACCCAGATATAGAATCAACCCCTTGTTAGGGAGCATTAGACAAAGACTGCTATATCACTGGAAGATTTATATGAGAACCATTGGGACCTACGCTTTTCTCAGCTCCAGATAAATTTAATGTAGCCAGTAGGGGCTTTTACAATTTCCAAAAGTTAATATCTGTAATCTCCAAGACCAAACTCAACATCAGCCATGCGGCTTTAATACGTGAAAAGAATAGGTTCACGTCTTGTGCAATTTCTAAGTATTTTGAGAAAAAAAATCTAAATTAAGAAAGTAAGGACTGAGAAAAAATATGTCAGTGGCTTGAGCAAAACATTTGCCTCCCCGTTCACTGGACCCACTAGCAAATATTCAATAAAAAGGTTTACCCATGTAATTAATATTACTATGTATTAATTGCGAATGTAAGCTTTCTTATTGAATGCTTGACAGTGGTTACAAAGATTGTATTTCACAGAAAAGAGGTCTAACTCTCAACTATTTCCTATATGTAAAGAGCCCCTCAAATGCTGCCACTTGTCGGTCTTCGTAGGTTTCCACAGTCTGCTTTTCATCTTCCATAATTATTATTATAAAAAATAAAAAAAAAGTAAAAACAGTGTCGCCATCATATTTCACGGTTGGAATTTCATCGCGCCCCTTTGGCTAAAGTTTTGACCTCTTATTATACTGTGCAGTGGTTCCCAAACTGAGTCCCTGGTGCGCATCTCTCTGCGGGGCTCCGGGCAAGTTTGCCACAGCACACAGATCTGGAACCACGGTAGAGTATACCCTACGCCACGCGTGAGCAATGGTTGCATGTGAGTATATTACAATCACTTATGTATAGAAAGAGTGAAGGTAGTCACTACTGACATTTATTACTTGAATACTGCCGCCTGTGTTACATCATAGGTACAACCTGACAGAACGCTAAGGGAATTTACGTGATGAGTAAACATTACGAGGAATGCTCTCAATTCACATGGTGGTGTGATGCGGCGGAGCACATCCCGCTTCACCTTTCACTGTTCTGCTGGGATGGTTTGATAAGCGGCGGCATCTGTGCCCACTTGGCATTCAGCTTCCGTCTGCCTTTTTAGTTTACGCTGTGACCACTGTGAACTTATAGTCCTCCCAATATAACATGCAGCCCTGCTGCACTGGGAACTTGAAATAAACATGCACGAGGTTCCACGCAAGGGCGATTTAAAGTTAGCTGTATTTAGCTGATGCCCAAAAAAACTTTGACATGGGGCGGATACGTTGGTGAACATATTTTACTACCCGAAGAAACTGAAGAAGGTGCTTGGCTTAACCCCTTCGCTGCCAGGCCTTTTCCGTATCAGGTGCTCAGCCTTTTTTGGCTATTTGGGGCAGTTCGTGCTTAGGCCCTCATAACTTTTTGTCCACATAAGCTACCCAAGCCAAATTTGCTTCCTTTTTTCCCCAACATCCTAGGGATTCTAGAGGTACCCAGAGTTTGTGGGTTCCCCTGCAGGAGACTAAGAAATTAGCCAAAATGCACCTAATTCTTTTTTTTAATGGGAAAAAGTGCTGCAGAAGGAAAGCATATGTTTTTTCCACTGAAAATGGCATAAACAAAGGGTTTACGGTGCTAAAATCACCATCTTCCCAGCCTTCAGGAACAGGCAGAATGAATGAGAAAAACACATTTTTCAAAACAATTTTGGCATTTTACTGGGACATATCCCATTGTTACTATTTTTTGTGCTTTCAGCCTCCTTCCAGTTAGTGACAGAAATGGGTGTGAAACCAATGCTGGATCCCAGACTCCCAGACAGCTAAACATTTCTGAAAAGTAGACAACATTCTGAATTCAGCAAGGGGTCATTTTTGTTGATCCTTCAAGGTTTTCCTACAGAAAGTAACAGCTAAAATAAAATAAATATCGAAAATGAGGTGACAAAAGAGTCCTATTAGTTGACGTTTTCTTCTATAACTTCTTCCAGCTATGTCAGATTTTTTTAAGCAATATACCGTTATGTCTGCTGGACTCTTCTGGTTGAGAGGATATATAGGGCTTGTAGATTCATCAAGAACCCTAGGTACCCAGAGCCAATAAATGAGCTGCACCTTGCAATAGGTTTTAATTGTATACCTGGTATACAGCAATTCATTTGGTGAAATATAAAGATTGAAAAATAGGTATCAAGGAAACCTTTGTATTTCCAAAATGGGCACAAGATAAGGTGTTAAGAAGCAGTGGTTATTTGCACATCTTTGAATTCTGGAGTCCCCATACTAGTATGTGAATTACAGGGCATTTCTCAAATAGATGTCTTTTTTATACACTGTTTTACATTTGGAAGGAAAAAATGTAGAGAAAGACAAGGGGAAATAAGACTTGCTCTTCTATTCTGTATTCCCAGAGTCTCCCAATTAAAAATGGTACCTCACATGTGTGGGTAGGCCTAGTGCCTGCGACAGGAAACGCAACATGGACACATCACGTTTTTACATTGAAATCTGATGTGTTTTTTGGAACCTGCTTAGCTGTGCATTTTGGCCTCTAGCTCAGCCGGCACCTGGGGAAACCTACTCAACATGTGAATTTTCTGAAAACTAGACACCTAGGTGAATCCAGGATGGGATGACTTTGTGGGGTTCTCACCAGGTTCTGTTACCCAGAATCCTTTGCAGACCTCAGAATTTGGCAAAAAATAACTTTTTCCTCACATTTCAGTGCTGCAAAGTTCTGGAATCTGAGGGGAGCCATAAACTTCCTTCTACCCAGCATTCCCCCACATCCCCCAATAAAAGTGGTACCTCACTTGTGTTGGTAGGCCTAGTGCCCGCAACAGGAAATGCCCCAAAACAATACGTGGACACATCAAAGTTATCAAATACAAAACTACCTGTTTTTGCATGGGGGGGAACCTGCGTTTTTGGTCCTAGGCTCAGCAGCCATCCAGGGAAACCTACCAAACCCAAGCATTTCTGGAAAGAAGACACCCAATGGAGTCCAGGGAGGTGTGACCTGCTAGGATCCCCCAGTGTTTTCTTACCCAGAATCCTTGACAAACACCAAATTTAGCTAAAAAAAAGCACATTTTTCCCACATTTCTGTGTGGGATCACCGCTCTGGCCCAAATATCCTACCACCCAACATTCCCCTCAGTCTCCCGATAAAAATGATACCTCACTTGTGTAGGTGGAACAAGTGCCTGTGACAGGTAAGAGCCAAAAACGTCAAAATTGAGGGGGAACCAAAGCGGGCCCAACATGGCAGTTTGGGGGAGGAAAAAAAAAAAAAGCGTTTTTAGGCTCGACAAGTGGGGCAGAATTTTTATCAGTATAGATGCGACAATGCTGGGTGGTAGGAATTTTGTAGATTCCAGAAGGTTCCATCAAATAAATGTGGGGAAAATGTGTAATTTCAAGCAAATTTGAATGTTTGCAGGGCATTGTGGGCAAGGAAATGGTGTGGGTGGATGTAAAACACACCACCCTGGACTCACCCAGATGTTTACTTTTCAGATGTGTCGAAGTCTCTTAGATTTTTCTACATGGCAGCATCCTAAAGTAAAAAAAACTGCAGCCCTCACCATTCCAAGTGGGACGATTTTGAGAGTTGGCCAAGCTCTCATGGCCCAAATGTAAAACCAAAACCAAAAATAATCAAATGTCCTCTTGCTTGCCGTTGGGATAGGATCTTTTAGTGTGCGGCGGGAAAGCTGAAAGACGGTTACCCCCATGAGTTGGGGTGGGAGTATAACCATGCCCATACTGGTTAGTAGCCGCTACCTCACTATTTTTTTTTTTTTTTAAATTCCCTGGCATCTAGTAGGCTTTCTGCCCCCCCATGGTCGTGGATCGGGTATAATTGCCCCATCTGCCCACCAGTAGTCAGCACAACTTTGTCCGCATTTATTTGGAGTGGGAGTATGGCCATACCCCAAAACATTTAAAAAAAATAATAATAATAATAATAATTCCCTCGTGTGGAGCGGGCTTTCTGCCCCCCTTAGGGCAGAAATTACCAACAGTAATGTGCCCCCATGGAGAGCGATCCTTACCCAAGGGGCTGCCCCCTCCAAGCAAAACACAGACACACACCAATCCCTGGTGCCTAGGTGGTTTCTGCTTAGGGGGCAGATGGGCCTAATAGAAATAGGCTGATCTGCCCCCAAGGGGGGGGGGGGCAGAAATGGCCTAAAATAAATTTGCTCCCCAGGGTAGCAACCTTTGCCTAAGGGGTCGCTCACCTTATGAAATTATTTTTAAAAAAAATCCCTGGTGTCTAGTGGTTTCTTTCCCTGGTAGGGGCAGATCAGCCTAATAAAAATAGGCCAATCAGCCCCCAAGGGGGGCAGAAATTGCCTAAAATAAATGTGGCCCCAGGGGAGCGACCCTTGCCTAAGCGGGCGATCCCCAGACCCCTTAGAAAACAAAAAAATATATATCCCTGGTGTCTGTTTTCTGCCCCTAAGGAGGGCAGATCGGCCTAATTAAAATAGGCCGATCTGCCCCCAAGGGGGACAGAATGGCCTAGAAATAAATTGCCCCCATGAGGAGCGGACCTTGCCCAAGGGGCCGCTCTCTTCATGTGTTTACTTCCTGCACTCATCTCTTTTGTTCACAAGGCTTTTTTCCCCTGTAGAAACACACATATTGGCTGTCTCGAAGCAATGCACGTTTTTAGGTTTTGCCAGCACTGCGCTTGTGCTTGCAAAATCTTTAAAATATTTTTTTTAAATCTTAAAAAGGGTCTCTTTTCTTGCCACATATTTTACTCAACCCTAAAGCATTATTTGACCCTCTCCTGCTGCATAATTCCAGTGGTCTAGATCATTTCTTAGCTCCTAAGTGAGCATAGGTGAAACCTTTAGTCTGTGCCAATGCTTTTTTAAGAAGAGGACCGTTCCTTAACAAACTGTTATCGACCAATCTCATTAATAGATATACCAACAAAGATCTTTGTAACGGTCTTATACAATAGGCACAGAGAATAGATGAATGAACCTGAAAAAAATTATAAACCTCTGCCAATGTGTTGTTCGAATTTACATCTGATTTTAGGCAAATACACAGTTGCTAAGCAAGTCTTCATGGATTTATTCTTGGCTTTGGACTGTGTCACCCGTCCTTAATTGTGGTCACTGTTGCTGGGCCTGGACAAGACCTTCGTCCACCTTTTGGCATCGCTGCACAAGAATACAAAAAGCTAGGGTTAAATTTGGCCAAAACAGTGAAGTATCTTAAGAAATCCATATTGAGCCTGGGGTGCAGCAAGGGTGCATGTTTGCTCCCTTGTTGTTTATCTTCTATATTAACAAACTTAAATCTTTATTTGATTTCCTGCACCCCGGATGTCCCTAGGATAAAAGGCACCCCACTTCCTTTACTGTTATATGTGGACGATGCCGTATTGATAGCCCTCACACCCATAGCCCTGCGCTTACTAGTCTATTCTTCTGCGCAAATTTATGACCACTCAAGATCTATTAACAATTTTTTCTAGATCATTAACAATGACGTGTGGGCCCAGGCGTAGTCAGCTTTCAAGTTTTATATTTGGCACTAATGGTTTAGGATCCCTCAGTTATCCAGGCTGAAGAAAACAGCTTTTGCAGGAAACTTTTGTCTGTTCCTGTTTCTTCCACAAGGAGCTAGGCCTGAGTTATGTGAGAAATCGAATCCAAACACCCCCACCACTGTTATGGCCAGCTGTTTGGATGACAGAAGAGGCCTCTTTAACGAGATACATAATTGACGACTGTTTAGTCTGTGATAGAAGCCTCTTCATCCCACGGATTGCCTTTGGAAAGGGTTCTTTCGAAGTGATTGGCCTTGCTCAAGCGTTTGCTAGCTACTGTTGAATGCTTACTTAAGGATGACATATGTCCAAACACTATTATTAGCCAAAGCACAGAAGAAAAGGCTATGTGCAGAGTTATCGAAAGCAACTATTGCAGCTTACCTGCAGGTGAACCTGGACCCCCCCCCCCCACCTCTCCCTGATATTTATCTGTTTAGCCCAGAGGCCGCTGGGAATGCTCCTTACTATTCCGTTTCAGGGCAGACACAATTTCATATATACTTTGTTTCCCGCTAGGCTTTCAGAGTAGCCCTGAGATTAGCTTCTTTCATGAAATCTAGGAACTTGAGGTTCTACATACAGGCTTACCACTTTTTACAGAAGCTACCTGACAATGAAACTTGTTTATGTAAGTTCTTTTTTACGGGCTGCGATGCTTTCACGGGCATCAATATCCCGACTAATGCCTCTTAAGTGCCATACTCTATTTTATTTTTATGTGTTTAGGTTTATATTTACGAGTGTATGTAACTATTTATGCACGTCTTTTGTTAACTTGAAAGGCACACAAGAAATTGAACTGTATGTTTCTTCTTTTTTAAAGCTATATGCACTTTTATGGTTGCCTCGCAACCGAATAAAGTTTGTTTGACTGACTGATAGACTGACATTCCATACAATGAACTTTGCCAGCAAAAAGACACAGTCCCAATTTGCTCTTTTTTAAAATATATGTTTTAACTAACTTGAAAAGTGTCAGGTCACTACAAAAGAATATCACGTTTTAGAGGGCATATTTTGAATTTCCCTAAAATGTGCATTGCCTTTAAAATTAATTTTAAAGGACTACACTTTGTAGCAATAAACACATTTTAAATATTAGCCCATTATGTCCAACAAAACACCCATTTCTCAGAACATGGACAGATATATCTGCAGTCTCAGGCAAAAAGTCAGTACTGAACATTTGAAGCTCAACTGGTCTAAAACAGTGGTTCCCAACCTTTTGACTTCTGTGGACCCCCATTTTTTCATTACTGGAACCCAGGGACCCCCACTGAATCATTATTGGAATCAAGGGACCCCCTACTGAGTCATTACTAAAAGCTGTGGACTTAATCTGTTAATATTATTTAATTTTGCAAGCAGTTGCGGACCCCTTGGGGAGGGTTCGCGGACTCCCAGAGTTCGCCGGACCACAGGTTGTGAACCACTGGTCTAAAATCTTCCTAAAGAGTACTAAAATCTATAAATATAATAAGAAATGTAATCTGGTCCTATATAATGCCATCTATCCTGATCTGTCTCTATATATATATATATATATATATATATATATATCGGTACCAAAGTCAGTAAATTAGAAGAAGTAGCCGGCCCCATCAAGTTTACCTTCCACATGCACACACATGCATACATACAGTTGTATGACATTACAACGCGGTCCGAATCCACACATGCCTTTACCACTTTACCATGCATTTCTTTTACCACACATATGCCTTTACCATGCATGGAAAGTCTATTTAAGGTAAGTATTATTAATGTAATTACCTCCTAATGCCCTTACCCACCCATAAACCCTGAAAACACCCTTTCCACCCAGTACCCCTACTATCCTTAAACCCTAAGAATACCCTTACCACCCAATTTTCTTAGCCACCCTTAAACCCTAAAAACATCATTACCACCCAATACCCTTACCCATCCCAAAACCCTAAAAACACCCTTACCACCGAATACCCCTACCCACCCTATACCCTAAAAATACACTTATCATCCAATTTCTTTACCCACCCATAAATCCTAAAAACACCCTTACCACCCAGTAGTTACCCACCCAAAAACAACCATATGCAATGCAATGGGTCTCACATTTGCTCGAGTTAGAGCTATTAGCGTTGTAAGCTCCTAACCAGACTTTTCTTGCCACACAAATTGAAAATGAAAAGTAAAACAGTTTCACATAAGTGAGCCGATTCAAAGCGCCATGCCATGAGAGTGAAGCAGACACACAAAAGGAAAAAAAAGTTTACTCGCAGTCAAACGTATCAGCAAAAGTTCAATTAGCCATGTAACGGGGTCGATGTCCAATGCGGTAACCAAACCGCCTCAAGGAGGGACAAACATAAAGCATTTACCAGTGATAACAAAGGATTTTTGAAAGGCAAGCCCATGAACGAGCGATAGTGGTGGGCATGGTTAAAAGCCCAAATAGATAACATCACATCGGCAAAGCAGCGCTTGGGCGCTGCTAGGCTCAACCTAAACATCCTTACCACCCAATACCCTCACTCACCCTAAAAATACCTTTACTGCTCTTTACCCCTACCTGTCCCTAAACCCCTACCTAAACCTAAAACCCCTACCTAAACCTAAAACCCCTACCCTAAATCCCTCTCTCGCCCTCCCTCCTGGATCCTTTGTAAAACCCTGCAAAGTTGGAGAATTGCTTTCAAATTGGTGTAATGCTAATGGAACATTAATTACCATGAGGTGTTAATAATTCCCTACCCCCACTTTCTTCTTGACCAAGGGCTGGAGTACATGAAAGCCTAGTGTGACCACATTGAGGCTATAGTAACTTTAGATTTGTAATTTGTAAATTGAAGTGGTCTTACTCTTTTGTGGGTTTTGTATTCGTCTGTCCCTCCCAAACCCCTACCAAATGTTCCTGTAACCCTTTACATTTTTTAGTAACTTCCAGTTTTCTCACCTCTCTTCTGGTTCCTCCAACATTCATTACAAAATAGTTTACATACATGTATACCAACATGTGAGGAGAACACTTAAAAGATAAAGGAGGCAGAGATCTCCACATGTAGATTTATGAATTGCATTTTGTAGTAAGCAATACTATTGGAGCACTACTTGGGATACGGAGCCCACAGCCTCTCTCTCCTCATTCCTCTCATTCTTCTCTATTCTTTCATTATTTATTATTACCTTTGTCCTAATTGGTAATGTATGCATTAGATTACTATCAGCTTATACTACCTAACATATCATTAGGAAGGACTGTTAGCGTATTCTCGTTTCCACAGGCACCAATGTTTCTATATTTGAAGGATCTGTCTTGTTTACATAACGCACCAGATGGATCTTTACCTCTGTTTTAGTAGCGGGTTTCCGTGTTTTTCAGTTCCCATATTTTAAGACTTCCAACATGCTTGTAAAGGCTCGTCAACCTGTCGTCCAACACAAAATGACTTTTAAAGTTTGTCTTTTTTTCCAAACGTATTAGAATAACCGAGCTTGACGTGCTAGATGAAAATGATATAAACTGGGACATACTAGCTGAAGGTTGGAGCAGTGTCCGCTCACCTCAGTGGCTTCGGAGTAAATGGTGGACTGTTAAGAGGCAGATTGCAAATCACAAGGATGTTTCATTTCCTGGTAAGATTCTTGTTTTTTTGAGTCTTTGATGTTGTGGGTCAAATGTTTTGTTAGAGAAACAACTGCTAAATATAAACTTTTATTACAAAACATGAAATGTGTTTACTTAAATAACATAGATTAGCTTTAGGTTAAATTAAGTGTCTGTTTGCTTTGTGTGTGCCTCAGAGAATTTGGAAGAAGGTGACTTTGATGTAAAAAAATAAATAAAAGCTTTTTAACATTACTGTAAGGAAATGCCTCCTTGGCATGATTACCCCCTGACTTTTTGCATTTTGCTGATGCCAAGTTATGATTTGAAAGTGTGCTGAGGCCTGCTAACCAGGCCCCAACACCAGTGTTCTTTCCCTAACCTGTACCTTTGTTTCCCCAATTGGCACACCCTGGCATCCAGGTAGGTCCCTTGTAACTGTACCCCTGGTACCAAGGGACCTGATGCCAGGGGAGGTCTCTAAGGGCTACAGCATGTCTTATGCCACCCTGGAGACCCCTCACTCAGCACAGACACACTGCTTGCCAGCTTGTGTGTGCTGGTGGGGATAAAATGACTAAGTCGACATGGCACTCCCCTCAGGGTGCCATGCCAACCTCACACTGCCTATAGGTATAGATAAGTCACCCCTCTAGCAGGCCTTACAGCCCTAAGGCGGTGTACTATACCATAGGTGAGGGCATAGGTGCATGAGCACTATGCCCCTACAGTGTCTAAGCAAAACCTTGGACATTGTAAGTGCAGGGTAGCCATAAGAGTCTATGGTCTGGGAGTCTGTCAAACACAAACTCCACAGCACCATAATGGCTACACTGAAATCTGGGAAGTTTGGTATCAAACTTCTCAGCACAATAAATGCACACTGATGCCAGTGTACATTTTATTGTAAAATACACCCCAGAGGGCATCTTAGAGATGCCCCCTGAAACCATACCCGACTTCCAGTGTGGGCTGACTAGTTTTAGCAGCCTGCCACACACCAGACATGTTGCTGGCCACATGGGGAGAGTGCCTTTGTCACTCTGTGGCCAGTAACAAAGCCTGTACTGGGTGGAGGTGCTTCTCATCTCCCCCTGCAGGAACTGTAACACCTGCCGGTGAGCCTCAAAGGCTCACCCCCTTTGTTACAACACCCCAGGGCACTCCAGCTAGTGGAGTTGCCCGCCCCCTCCGGCCACGGCCCCACTTTTGGCAGCAAGGCCGGAGGAGATAATGAGAAAAACAAGGAGGAGTCACTTGCCAGTCAGGACAGCCCCTAAGGTGTCCTAAGCTGAGGTGACTCTGACTTTTAGAAATCCTCCATCTTGCAGATGGAGGATTCCCCCAATAGGATTAGAGATGTGCCCCCCTCCCCTCCGGGAGGAGGCACAAAGAGGGTGTAGCCACCCTCAGGGCTAGCAGCCATTGGCTACTAACCCCCCAGACCTAAACACACCCCTAAATCGAGTATTTAGGGGCTCCCAGAACCTAGGTAACTAGATTCCTGCAACCTAAGACGAAGAATGACTGCTAAGCTGAAATACCTGCAGAGAAGACGGAGACACCAACTGCTTTGGCCCCAGCTCTACCGGCCTGTCTCCCCACTTCAAAAGAACTGCAACAGCGATGCGTTCCACAGGGTCCAGTGACCTCTGAAGCCTCAGAGGACTACCCTGCATCTAAAAGGACCAAGAACTCCTGAGGACAGCGGCTCTGCTCCAAAGAAGAAACATCTCTGCAACAAAGAAGCAACTTTGAAAGAACACACGTTTCCCACTGGAAGTGTGAGACTTTGCACTCTGCACCCGACGCCCCCTGCTCGACTTGTGGAGAACCAACACTACAGGGAGGACTCCCCGGCGACTGCAAGCCCCGTGAGTAGCCAGAGTTGACCCCCCTGCGCCCCCACAGCAACGCCTGCAGAGGGAATCCAGAGGCTCCCCCTGACCGCGACTGCCTGCTTCTAAGAACCCGACGCCTGGTAAGGACACTGCACCCGCAGCCCCCAGGACCTGAAGGATCCGACCTCCAGTGCAGGAACGACCCCCAGGTGGCCCTCTCCCTTGCCCAGGTGGTGACTACCCCGAGGAGCCCCCCCCCCCCCTTGCCTGCCTGCATCGCTGAAGAGACCCCTAGGTCTCCCATTTAACTACATTGCAAACCCGATGCCTGTTTGCACACTGCACCCGGCCGCCCCCGTGCCGCTGAGGGTGTACTTTTTGTGCTAACTTGTGTCCCCCCCTGGTGCCCTACAAAACCCCCCTGGTCTGCCCTCCGAAGACACGGGTACTTACCTGCTGGCAGACTGGGACCGGGGCACCCCCTTCTCCATTGAAGTCTATGCGTTTTGGGCAGCACTTTGACCTCTGCACCTGACCGGCCCTGAGCTGCTGGTGTGATAACTTTGGGGTTGCTCTGAACCCCCAACGGTGGGCTACCTTGGACCCAACTTTGAACCCTGTAGGTGGTTTACTTACCTGCAAAACTAACAAACACTTACCTCCCCCAGGAACTGTTGAAAATTGCAGTGTCCAGTTTTAAAATAGCTTACTGCCTTTTGTGTAAAAACTGTAAATGCTATTTTGCTAATTCAAAGTCCCTAAAGTTCCTAAGTGAAATACCTTTCATTTAAAGTATTGTTTGTAAATCTTGAACCTGTGGTTCTTAAAATAAACTAAGAAAATATATTTTTCTATATAAAAACCTGTTGGCCTGTAATTGTCTTTGAGTGTGTGTTCCTCATTTATTGCTTGTGTGTGTACAACAAATGCTTAACACTACCCTCTGATAAGCCTACTGCTCGACCACACTACCACAAAATAGAGCATTAGAATTATCTCTTTTTGCCACTATCTTACCTCTAACTGGAACCCTTGGACTCTGTGCACACTATTTCTTACTTTGAAATAGTGCATACAGAGCCAACTTCCTACACTGGTGGATCAGCGGTGGGGTACAAGACTTTGCATTTGCTGGACTACTCAGCCAATAGCTGATCACGTAACTAAATTCCAAAAATTGTCATTAGAAACTGATTTGTGAAATTTGAGCTATTTTTCTAAATTTTTAAAAGTCCTGCTAGGGCCTTGTTAGTCCCTGTTAGCATTTCTTATAGGGTTTAAAATTTTTGTAAAAGTTGAATTAAGTTCTAGAGATAGTTTTAGATCCTTAAAAAGTATTCCAGCTTTTAGAAACATAATGTCTACTGCAGAAGAGATAGTGATGGAACTCAACCTCACACCTTACCTGCATCTTAGGATGTCAGAGTTAAGGTCTCTCTGCAAAATCAAAAAGATTAAAACTGGTTCAAACCCTTCCAAAGTACAGCTCCAGGAGCTTTTGGCAGAGTTTGCTAAAAACAACCCCTTTGATGATACCTTCCCAGAGGGGGAAGGTAGTGATGTGGAGGAATTCCCACCTCCAGTCCTAGTTAGGGAGAACAGGGTCCCTCAAACCCTGTCTCCACAAGTGATAGTCAGAGATGCTGCTTCTCTCACAGGAGAGTCCAGCAGCTCTGGAAGCATTGAGGGCAGCCTCAATGAAGATGACCTCCAGTTAGCCAGGATGGTCAAAAGATTGGCTTTGGAAAGACAGATCCTAACCATAGAAAGGGAAAGACAAGAGATGGGCCTAGGTCCCATCAATGGTGGCAGCAACATAAATAGGGTCAGAGATTCTCCTGACATATTGAAAATCCCAAAAGGGATTGTAACTAAATATGAAGATGGTGATGACATCACCAAATGGTTCACAGCTTTTGAGAGGGCTTGTGCAACCAGAAAAGTAAACAGATCTCACTGGGGTGCTCTCCTTTGGGAAGTGTTCACTGGAAAGTGTAGGGATAGACTCCTCACACTCTCTGGAAAAGATGCAGAATCCTATGACCTCATGAAGGCTACCCTGATTGAGGGCTTTGGATTCTCCACTGAGGAGTATAGAATTAGGTTCAGGGGGGCTCAAAAATCCTCGAGCCAGACCTGGGTTGATTTTGTTGACTACTCAGTAAAAACACTGGATGGTTGGATTCAAGGCAGTGGTGTAAATGATTATGATGGGCTGTACAACTTATTTGTGAAAGAACACCTGTTAAGTAATTGTTTCAGTGATAAACTGCATCAGCATCTGGTAGACCTAGGACCAATTTCTCCCCAAGAATTGGGAAAGAAGGCGGACCATTGGGTCAAGACTAGGGTGACCAAGACTTCCACAGGGGGTGACCAAAAGAAAGGGGTCACAAAGACTCCCCAGGGGAAGGGTGTTGAGACATCCAAGGGAAAAAGTAAAGAGTCTTCTATAGGGCCCCAAAAACCTGTTCAGGAGGGAGGGTCCAGAGCCTCTTCACAATCCAATTTTGGGTACAAGGGTAAAAACTTTGATCCCAAAAAGGCCTGGTGTCGTAGCTGTAATCAGCAAGGACACCAAACTGGAGACAAGGCCTGTCCCAAGAAAGGTTCCACTTCTAACTCTACTCCAGCTAACACTGGAATGGCCAGTCTCCAAGTGGGATCAACAGTGTGCCCAAAGCAAATCAGGGTTCACACTGAAGCTACATTAGTCTCTGAGGGTGGGGTGGATTTAGCCACACTGGCTGCCTGGCCCCCTAATATGCAAAAATACAGGCAGCAGCTCTTAATTAATGGGACAAGTGTGGAAGGCCTGAGGGATACAGGTGCCAGTGTCACCATGGTGACAAAGAAACTGGTTTCCCCTAGTCAATACCTGGCTGGACAAACTTATCCAGTCACCAACGCTGACAATCAGACTAAAGTTCATCCCATGGCTATGGTAACTTTAGAGTGGGGAGGGGTCAATGGCCTGAAACCGGTGGTGGTCTCCTCAAATATCCCTGTAGACTGTTTGCTTGGAAATGACCTGGAGTCCTCAGCATGGGCTAAGGTAGAACTCAAAACCCATGCAGCCATGCTGGGTATCCCTGAACTGGTGTGTGTCAAGACAAGGGCACAGTGCAAGGCTCAGGGTAAAAAAGTGGTGTTGGAGCCTGGAAAAAGGGCCCAACCCTCCAAGAGGAAAGGAAAGAAGACTGGGGAACCAGCTTCAACACAACAAGAGAAAGAGAACCAGTCAGGACAGCCCCTAAGTTGTCCTGAGCTGAGGTGACTCTGACTTTTAGAAATCCTCCATCTTGCAGATGGAGGATTCCCCCAATAGGATTAGGGATGTGCCCCCCTCCCCTCCAGGAGGAGGCACAAAGAGGGTGTAGCCACCCTCAGGGCTAGTAGCCATTGGCTACTAACCCCCCAGAACTAAACACACCCCTAAATCGAGTATTTAGGGGCTTCCAGAACCTAAGTAACTAGATTCCTGCAACCTAAGACGAAGAAGGACTGCTAAGCTGAAAAACCTGCAGAGAAGACGGAGACACCAACTACTTTGGCCCCAGCTCTACCGGCCTGTCTCCCCACTTCAAAAGAACTGCAACAGCGACGCGTTCCACAGGGTCCAGCGACCTCTGAAGCCTCAGAGGACTACCCTGCATCTAAAAGGACCAAGAACTCCAGAGGACAGCGGCTCTGCTCCAAAGAAGAAACATCTTTGCAACAAAGAAGCAACTTTGAAAGAACACATGTTTCCCGCCAGAAGCGTGAGACTTTGCACTCTGCACCCGACGCCCCCGGCTCGACTTGTGGAGAACCAACACTACAGGGAGGACTCACCGGTGACTGCGACCCCGTGAGTAGCCAGAGTTGACCCCCTGAGCCCCCACAGCGATGCCTGCAGAGGGAATCCAGAGGCTCCCCCTGACGTGACTGCCTGCTTCTAAGAACCCAACACCTGGTAAGGACACTGCACCCGCAGCCCCCAGGACCTGAAGGATCCGACCTCCAGTGCAGGAACGACCCTCAGGTGGCCCTCTCCCTTGCCCAGGTGGTGGCTACCCCGAGGAGCCCCCCGCCCCTTGCCTGCCTGCCTGCATCGCTAAAGAGACCCCTAGGTCTCCCATTGAACTACATTGCAAACCCGACGCCTGTTTGCACACTGAACCCGGCCGCCCCCGTGCCGCTGAGGGTGTACTTTTTGTGCTAACTTGTGCCCCCCCAAAACCCCCCCCGGGTCCCATAAAAACCCCCCTTGTCTGCCCTCCGAAGGCGCGGTACTTAACTGCTGGCAGACTGGAACCGGGGCACCCCCTTCTCCATTGAAGCCTATGCGTTTTGGGCACCACTTTGACCTCTGCACCTGACCGGTCCTGAGCTGCTGGTGTGGTAACTTTGGGGTTGCTCTGAACCCCCAACGGTGGGCTACCTTGGACCCAACTTTGAACCCTGTAGGTGGTTTACTTACCTGCAAAACTAACAAACACTTACCTCCCCCAGGAACTGTTGAAAATTGCACTGTGTCCAGTTTTAAAATAGCTTACTGCCATTTGTGTAAAAACTGTATATGCTATTTTGCTAATTCAAAGTTCCTAAGTGAAATACCTTTCATTTAAAGTATTGTTTGTAAATCTTGAACCTGTGGTTCTTAAAATAAACTAAGAAAATATATTTTTCTATATAAAAACCTATTGGCCTGGAATTGTCTTTGAGTGTGTGTTCCTCATTTATTGCCTGTGTGTGTACAACAAATGCTTAACACTACCCTCTGATAAGCCTACTGCTCGACCACACTACCACAAAATAGAGCATTAGAATTATCTATTTTTGCCACTATCTTACCTCTAAGGGGAACCCTTGGACTGTGCATGCTATTTCTTACTTTGAAATAGTGTATACAGAGCCAACTTCCTACAATCACTGAAAAGGCCTATCTGATCCAAACCCCATACGGATTTGGCTGTTCCCATAGAAATTCAGTGGGGCGCACATTACTTTACAGGTTCCTTAATAATTGGGACACAATCAACCGAGTTCATTTTAAATGAAGGTACATGAGAAATGTGTTTCTTATTCTAGTTATTTTGTATGAATGTCATAAAACATGCAGCCATCCTACATTCTGATCCTACCCTTTCTCTCATGTGTGGGCTATCTATTCCTGCTTGATTAATGGCCCACAAGCTCCTACTTTGGAACTAAAAATCATGGCAAGGTACATATGTATGTTTGTTCCTCAGTGACAGACATGCTCCCCCTCCCCTTACTCCTTACTTAACATTCCCTCTTCATGTTCTTTTCTTGCACTTAAGGTATTGATAGCAATTCTAGAGAGCTCCCCTCCACGCGAGTAGTGGTTCAAACAAAAGTTTATATTTTTTCTCAAGCATAAAGCAGATTTTACAGGAATGTTCATGGAACTTGTGTATTGTTAGTTTAGATACTTTTTCGGCAGAATGATTTGCTGCAAGCCTACCTCTGCTAGTGATCTGGTTGCCCCATCCATAATAGTTCAAATTTCCCATCTAGCCCTAGTGACTTAATTTTTCCCAGGTAAGCTCCCTAGGGTACAGTATGTCACTCACCCAGTGTCATATATACTGCTTTCATATCAGGCTATGATTTCATTGCCTAAGCTGGATAGCGATCACACAGCGTTTGGCACCTATCAGCCGCAAGCATTACTTAAGTCCGACTCTAAAATTCTGCCAAAAATATTGAGGGATCGTCTGGCACCTTTAGTACCCACCCTGGTGCATCCAAACCAAAATGGCTTTGTTCCAGCACATACCACTTCTCTAAACCTGAGTCAGTTGTTTTGAGTTCTTAAATATGCACCGGTCAGATGGCCCCACACTGGATGTCTTGTCTTAGACCTGGAGAAGAGCTTTGACTCTCTGGAGCCCCTTCTCATTGCGGTTCTGCCAAAATATTGTCTTGGAAACCACTTTTTATGTCTGGTATGCCTAATATATAGGTTGCCTGTTGCTAGAATCAGGAGGAGATCCTTCATATCTGACCCCATTAACATTTGCAGGGGCATTTGTCAGGGCTGTCCTCTTTCCCCATTACTGTTTTCCCTAGCCAATCAAACCCCTGGTGGCAGACCTACGTGCACAGGGGGATGACTGGGGCATACCCCTGAGTGATGGCATTCATGTCATTTCGCTCTATGCGGACAACCTACTCATCTACCTGCATGACATCTGTTCAGTACCTGCACACTAGCCCACACCCTCCATAGATACGCTGACCTCTCTGGCCTGGGAGTTAACTGGGCTACGTCCTGTCTTTTCCTGTTGAACCTAGCTGTGCCTAACCTGCATCTCACGCTAGCTGGAGCCCCCCCCCCCAAATCTGGCATACCACTACATTCCACTATCTGGATGTCAGGATGTATCCTTCACATGCAGATTTATTTGACGGCAACGTCAGCCGCGCCGTCACCTCGCTGCAGGCACAGAGGTCCACAAAGTCATTACCCTTAACGGTGGCAGAGCGCATAGCTTTGCTTAAAATGGTTGCCCTGCCTCGACTCCTGTATTATTTTGCAAATCTACTGTTATACATCTCACCTTCATTCTTTTGGGCCACTGGGCACACCATTAGAGAGATTAGAGACTTCATGTGGAGTACCTCCCGCTGTCGAGTGGCACTTTTCAAACTTTAGCAACTGGCTGACTGCGGTGGGTTAGAAGTGCCCAACTTTGAGCACTATTTTTTGGCATCCCAGCTACAGTGGTTGTCACGCTGGCTGCCTGGTTTGCACATATCGGCCACAACATCGCCTGCTTATGGTCTCACAGATCTTTTCCACCCCTGCACTAGGACACTAATGTCCAGACCTACACTCTTGGGAGTAGCATATCGTTGTTTTCACTGCTGTCTCTGTCTTACGAAGGAAAAGCCCAACCCTGCGCTAGCTCTGTTGGGAACTCTGAGAAGGCAGCGTGTCACTTCCAGGTCTGAGTTGGCTCGCTAGCACAAGGCGGGGCTATACACGGTGGGAGACTTATACGGGGATGGAACACTCCTCATATACAAAGCCTTGATGGAGAGGTGGGGGGGTGGGGTCTTCCGCCTAAAAAATTCCCATTACACACTTAATTTCTTGGAGCATTGTACCTAAGTATCATATACTAAGGATTTATAACGCGGGCACCAGTATGCCAGTTGTGGGGTGTGCAAAGTCGGAGAAAACACTCACTGGGGTCCTGGTTAGCAGGATCCCGGTGAGAACAATCTAAGCACATTGATAGCAGGCAAAAAGTGAGGGAAAGTCATGGCAAAAAGAGTGACTTTCCTACACCCACTTTCCACAGGAAGTGGTCATGTAGAAGGCATAGTGACTCCAGGGGTAAGTAACCCATTGGCTACTTCCCTTCATGCCCCGAGACGCCCCTAAATTCAGTGTTTAGGGAAACGCCTGGCATCATAGAAGCAGATCATGATGACCAAAGAGGACCAAGAACTGAAGAGCTGCAAAAGCAGAAGAGGAGAAAAAGAAGCGGCTGACCTGGTACCAACCACGCCTGCCTGTCTGCATCCCTCATCGAAATATGTACTAAAGTTGACTCGGCCTGCAGCTGTGACGCCAGCAATCCGGGAGGACTGCCTGCCTTCGATAAAGACCTCCAGTGAACAGCAGACCTGTTCTCCTTCAAACTGCAAAGAAAGGGCT
This sequence comes from Pleurodeles waltl, assembly GCF_031143425.1. Lineage (NCBI taxonomy): Eukaryota > Metazoa > Chordata > Amphibia > Caudata > Salamandridae > Pleurodeles > Pleurodeles waltl. The sequence goes on from NC_090442.1 coordinate 456,402,825, forward strand.
CTGAAACCTCAGAAAACCGCCAAAACCTGACACCTGAAGCCACCCCTGCACCTATCGCCTCCGGCCCACGTTGAAGTGGGCCACCGGTACCAACAACGTTTCCCAGCCCTATTTAGTCCGAGTGCATCATGGTTTTACCTCTCCTGGAATCCCCAACTACGCCTGAAGTCTCTACACGCAGCCCCCCTCTATCGCAACCATTACAGTAATGAAAAACAGGCACTTGAAGACACTTCTGCACCTGTTGCCTCTGAGCCATGGAGAAGAGGACCAAAGGTGCCTACCTGTACCTGAGCATCGTGAGACCCGAGCCCCACTGGTGGCTCAGCCCGACTGGCTTCCTGACTAGGGCCTGCAGCCCCTTTTCGACGTGACCGATCTCCTTTGAAATGCATTGGGCACCAATGCTGTTTTGCACCCTGCATCTAGCCGCCCCGTGCTGCTGGTGATGTGCAACTGGTGCTGCCTTGGACTTTGCCCACCACTCACCTGAACTCCTGGAGATTTGTCTTGTAAGTAGCTGTACTCTACCTATTTGCAAAACCTCTTTTTCCTCTCATAGGATAAAATTGCAGATCTAAAAAATAGCATTGTGTCCACATTTTAAAGTGAAAAGAATTCCTATTTAAAAACGTACTTGGGGGCGTGGCTTCGGGCGCCAAGATGGCGGTTGCACTCTAAGAGTGCTTCGGACCCCTCAGTCATCCGCCGGCAGAAGCCCCCGCCATCCTGCACTGAAATACGCCCCGACGATCCCTGGTTGAGAGGTGAGTCGGAGGGGGTGGCGAGGGGCGAGTGAGCGCTGTGAGGGAGCGGTGGTGGTGCGCGTGAGGCCGGGGTCGGCGTTGCAGCCTTGGTGGTGGCGGCTAGAGACTGGGGCCGCCCCCCCCGGGCGCCGCGCCGTGGCGGAGGGGATCATAACGTGCTAGACGAAGCGTTGGGGTGCCTGGCTCAGTGCGACAATATGGGGAAAGACAGAGCTGGCAGGCAGCCCCCGACGACCCAGCAGTGGATTGACCAGTTCACCAAGCAAACACCCCGCCCCCCCCCCCAAGGGTGCGGGAGACCTGGCGTCTGGGGGGTCTGCACCGGATGGAGTGAGCGCGATCCTCCAGGCCATCCAGTCCTCGCAGCTTGTAGAAACCAAGATTGGTGAGGTGCGTGAGGACGTGGGCTTGTTGCGGCAAGACCTCCGGACTGTAGTGGGTCGAATCACGGAGGTAGAAGGCCGTGTTTCCCAAGCGGAAGATGAGCTTGCTGATCTCAAGACTAAAGTGGCCCAGTTTCTGACCCGCACAGGCGAGTTGCACCGCCGTGCAGAAGACGCGGAGAACCGCTCCAGGCGCAACAACCTGCGCTTCGTCGGCTTCCCGGAGGGGGCGGAGGCGATCCAGGCACTTGAGTTCTTGGAGAGCTGGATTCGATCCTGGATGCCAGAGAAGCCTCTCTCCCCCAGGTTTGCAATCAAACGGGCACACATGGCGCTTGCACCCAGACCCTACCTGGTGGACCAAGGAGACCAGTGACCGCCAGATTCCTGAACTTTAAGGACCGTGATATCATCCCATCCTCTGTCTAGACCTCCGATGGGAAAACCACAGGATCCTAGTGTTCCCAGATTACACTCGTGAGGTCCAGGCCCGGCGCCGCTCGTACAAGAGTGTCAAGCAAAAACTCAGGGCGATGCAGCTCACATATAAGCTCCTCTTCCCCGCTCGCCTGAAAGTCCTTATGGATGAGAAGTCTTTTTTCTTTGAGTCCTCTGAAGCGGCATGGGACTGGCTGACTGAGGAGGGCGTTTTGCCACGGAGGGGTCCCCCCGTACTTCGGGGGGCTCCTCGGGTCATGGCCCTGCTGCCCCAGCGGGCACGCGAGGGGGACGCAGATGCACCAGGTCCCGCCGGAGGAGGCGGAGTGGTCCAGGCAGCCCCGCTGACAGGGATTCGGGGCGAGGGCCTGGTCGCCCCGGGGTCCAGGGTCCTGCACGAGCGGAGGAGGAAGATCGTCTCAGCCAGACTCCTACATTCAACTGATGGGCGGAAATGTGGCCTCGGGCCGGTGAACTCACTTGAGGGCGCATCCTTCCTGGCAGTGGCTGGGGCGGATGGGTGGGGGCTAGATTGCAGATAATCTGGCTGAATGGAAGGGTCCACCACTCCACACCAATGACAAGCCATTTGGTCTTCAGGTTCTGGTTGGGTCTTTGGGCGACAGATGCTTCAGGGGTAGAAGTATGGGGTGAAGGGCAGTTGGGGGAGGGGAGTTACTTAGGATACTATGTTGTGGTGTTTCAGTATGGTTCAACTGTTGTCACTTTACCCTTTCCTTTTTCCTTGGGTGGTCACTCCTGGGCCCACTGGCGGGCATGCAACACATAACTTCGTTGGTGCTGCCCCTGTTGATGCAGGTCCTTTCATGGAACGTGAACGGGTTCCTGGACAAGATCAAGAGATCTGCGGTTTTTAATACTCTTCGCAGGTATGCCCCTTCCGTGGTTCTGCTCCAGGAGACTCATCTGCTTGGCAATAAATGCCCCTTGCTCACACGGGGGGATACGACAAAGTCTACCATGCAGGGTTTTCCAAGGGGGTGGCGGTTCTACTGCACCGTTCCCTGCCCATAGTGATAACTGCTGCCCAGTCAAGGGTGCTATGTTGTTGTGTCCGGTACGCTTTGAGGGCAATCGATTAATATCCTAAGCGTCTACGCCCCTCCTGGTGCATTTGACTGCTTTCTACACGCTCTTCGCGATGTGTTATCGGGGCTCTCACCGGGGCTGACTCTACTGGGTGGAGACTACAAGCTGTTCTAAACCCCACGTTGGATATCTCTGGTCCCATATCCGCGAGTCGCTCACATCGGGCGTCGGGGCTAAGTAGTTGGGCCGAGAGCCTTGGCCTGTGCGAGGTATGTCGAATATGGCACCCCAGAAACCGGCAGTACACTCATACTTCAGCGGCACACCATACGCATGCTAGAATTGATCTCATCTTCATGCCAGCACTAGATGTTGCCAGTGTCACTGGGGCAGAGATATTGCCACATGGGGTCTCAGACCATGCACCATTGCAAATCCGTTTGGGGGGGTACAGACCCCACCCGGCGCCCTATGTGGCGTCTGAACACCTGGCATCTCCATGATAGAGATTATACCCAAGCGGTGAAAGATCACTCAGTACTTCTAGCACAATCTGGGGTCGGTGCAATCACTGGGCATGGTCTGGGTGGCTTGCGTGGCCACCCTCCGGGGGCAAGCTAAACACCTCCTACGCATACAGGAGCGGCCACGTACCCTTAAGGTGTCAGACCTTGAGGCCAGGGCACTACAACTCGAGCGTCAGCTCGCTGTCTATGCGCAAGCCTCCACAGCGAGGCAACTCACCTTGATTAGGGAAGAGATTAGGCACTCAGTTCTTGAGACAGCCAAGCATATCTGGCGAGCCTCAGCAGCCCGGGTACACGGTTGGGGGGACAAAAATGGGAAGCTCCTGCATTGGCTGGCGACCCGGCCGCTGGCAGATAGTTATCCCTGAGATGGTTGACGAGTCAGGAGCTCTTTCCAAAACGCCTAGCAAAATTGCACAGAGTTTCGCAACATACTATGCGCGACATTACGCAGAGCAGCCCCGGCCGCAGTCAGAAAGGGAGGCCCCCCCTATTGGGAGATGTTGTCCTCCCGAGGCTTTCACCTTTGGAAAGGTGCAACCTGGACGAGGCCATTAGCCCCGAAGAGGTGGTGGATGCGATTGCGATGCTAACACCGGGTAAGACGCCTGGACCAGATGGCTTCCCGGCGGAACTTTAAAGTAAATGTGGTGATATCCTAGGCCCCCACTTGCTCGCTATGTATGAGGAGGCCGAGGAGACAGGCGGCTTTCCCTCGGGCAGCGATCAAGCCACCCCAAGACTCACCCCCCCCCCCCATCACAGTATTGCTCTGCCTACCACCCCATCTCCCTTCTCAATACCGAGATCAAGGTATTGTCCAAGATCCTCGCAACCAGATTGAAAGGGGTGCTGCCCTCGCTGATTCACCCAGATCAATGCGGCTTCATGCCAATGCAAAGCACAGGGCACTGCATTAGGTGCCTACATGTAGCATTGGCTCATCGTGGCATCCTGACGATACTGTGGACTGGACTTACCTGGACCAGGTATTATTGAGCAATGGGCTCGGACCCAGGTTTCGCGGCCTAGTGAAACTCATCTATTCCAATCCGACCGCGCGAGTGCAGGTGAACGGGGTGATCTCAGACCCGTTCCCCATCCGACGGGGCACCTGCCAGGGGTGTCCCCTGTCCCCGCTTCTCTTCGCGCTGGCAATAGAGCCCTTGGCAAATTTACTGAGGGAGGACCCCCTGATAGATAGATAGATGGATGGCCTTGGGCTGCGGGCGGGAAGACCACGTAACACTTTATGCAGACGACGAGCTTCTTTTTCTGGCCAACCCCGCCCGCAGCGGTCCCCAGACACTGCAGATCCTGGGCCTGTTCTCTGAGGCCTCCGGTTTAACTCTCAATCCTAGCAAGTCCCTGCTGGTGCCTCTGCACTCTTCCAGAGATTGTGTGAACTGGCAGCAGGGCATCCCTATCAGGGGTAACAGCTTCAAATATCTGGGTGTGCAGGTGGCCTTTTTGCCAGAGCTGGCCTGGGCGCTTAACATCTCCCCACTCACCCGACGGGTCAGGGAGGATATTCAGCGCTGGCAGACCCTGCCCCTTAACCTACTAGGCAGAATAGCGCTCTATAAAATGATGATCCTACCCAGGTTCCTTTATCTGATGCAGAACTTCCCTTACCCAGTGCCTCGGAAATGGTTCAGAGAAATGGAAGCAGTAGCGCGCAAGTTTTTATGGTGCGGTACCCAACCCAGGCTAGCCCTTGGCATTTGCCAGAGGGATGTTTATGAGGGCGGGCTGGGGATATCTAACATCTATTATTATTATCTTGCAATGCACCTGCTGGTGATAAATGACTGGATGGAGGGGGGGGGGGGCTGGTCAGACCCAGCGTACCAACTGGAACTCCAGACGATGGGTTACCCCAAGGTGCTTGAGGCGCTCTATCGCCCTCCCGTCCCCCACGTAATCCCGGATGTGACAAGGGTGGTTTTGATGGGCTGGGGTGAGGCCCAGAAGGTGTCGGGTTGGTGTGGCCGTCTCACCCAGCAGACTTCATTGTGGCACGGAGGGTGGTTGGCGGAAGTCTCGGCATTGGAGGGATTTCAGAGATGGGACCTCATAGGAATCTCCTTACTTGGTGATGTCTGGGAGGGGTTGCACATGCTTCAACTACACTTTTCACTTAATATGACCCAGTTCCATAGGTACCTGCAACTCCGGCATGCGCTACACGTCCGGGCGAGGGAGATCCTTCCTGAGTTCAGTCCCATGGAGGCAAAGGTGCTGATGGGGGGTCTGGTTAGTGGGGGGGTGTCACGGATCTACCGCTCCCTAGTTACTAACACTGCTCAGTCACTGGACAAGCTCTGTTGGAGGTGGGAGGAGTGGCTGGGCCCCATGGAGGAAGAGGACTGGAGGGAGGCACTGATGGCCCTTAGGGCCCTGACCATGGCCACCCGCTTTCGGCTGTTACAGACATACTACCTGCACATAACCAACCTCACGCCCATGAGACTACATAGGGAGGGTCTCAGACCCCACGCTAACTGTCCTCGATGTTCTGGCCCTGGTGCCGATTTCTATCATATGGTGTGGTCCTGCCCGATCATTGCCTCTTACAAGAGAATGATGGTGACTGAGATTTCTGGGGTCTTACAAGAGGAGTTGGTCGCGGCCCCACTATAGCTCTTATTGGGGGTCATGGAAGGGAGTAATGTCTAATAGAGCTGATCGAATCTTCCTGGGAGTGGCATGTCTGGTGGCCAAAGGAGACATTGTGGCAGATTCGAAAGCGAAGGCGGCACTTACGTTGGCCAAGTGGTGCCGTGGGGTAGACTGGTGTGCCCAGCGGGAGAAACTCGTATATGAAGCGAGAGGATGCCTGAACAAGTACAGGAGAGTGTGGGAGGCCACCTGGAGCGCCAGGTCTGCACCTGGGCCGTAAACGACCTGTTGTGGGGTGACCAGTTACGACCGGAGCTAACTATCATTCAAAATGTGTCTGTGCTAACTATCTTTGATGAACAGTGCTGCATGGTAGCTTGCTCGGGGTGCGGGATGTGACCTGTTTTGTATTGTGTATTCACCCGTTTTTGCAAAAAATCTATAAAGTTCTTTATAAATTGTTTTTTTTTTTTTAAACGTACTTACCTGAACGAATTTTCTCTGACGCCTAAACATATATAAAAATACTTGCTATTTTTGTAAATTGGTGTTAATCTCCTTCTTGAGTTATGTGTTTCATGTATTGACTATTGTGTGTATTTGTGGATTTCTTGCACTCCTCTGTGTTGAGCCTAAGACTGTTCGACCACACTACTTCAAAATAGAGCACTTTGGGATTGCATAGCAAGCCCCTATCCATTCATTAGGGAACACCTGGACTTGTTACATGGTATATCTAGTGATTGATATACCACATAAAGAGCCAGCTTCCTGCACTTTAGTATACAGTATTCAGAAATTATCCAGCTGTAATGCTGTCATGTACAATTTTAATAAGGTCTGGTAATCCTTTTTTGCGCTACCATTGTCACTTAGAAAAGGCTCAAGCTTAATGTGACCACGAAGTATTTTAAAAGTTATTAATAACTCATTTTTTCCTAAACAATTTTATGGATTTATCAGTTACCAATAGTATAGTAAGACAGTTACAACAGAAACAGGAATTGCACCTTCGTCCTACCCCCACCCCAGTGTGATCCACTGGTAGGTAGTACATGGTGCAACATAAAAGAAGATAACACATTTTATATTAGCTTCACTGTATGTGTTACTTACTGATGTACATTGCTTTGTAAATAGTACTCCCAGGATTCAGAACAAAATTAGTCAGATGTCACTAAAAATATACATTTTTCTAAGTAAACACTCATCTGGGAATCTTCTGGTAAACACAATACTATTATTTAAAGGTGAGAAAACAATTGTAAATGCAGTACAAAAGTAGTTACTGATCTTGTGGCTTATGTTATTCCAGACCCTAGTAGCTTCAAATGATACCATGCTGCTTCAGTATGTACCAACTCCCAAATGGAAATTGTGGGACAAAAGGATATCTAGATTCTAACAACAGACAAAATTATATGATAACACACTTCATTCAATGGCTTTCTTACTGTACAATGTCATATTCCATTATTGTTTAATTATGCATATTACGTGTCTAAGGGTAACAGTTACTTTCTTACCAGTGCTAATCAAAGGACTTCGGCACCTGCATGAAACCCAAAGTCACCTTCCAGGACAACTGACTACAGATAAAAAATATGGGACCGGACTCTACAACCCTAGTTCAAATACAGGGATCCAGCATGTGCAGATTCGCCTCACTCGCTTGGATGAGAATTCACTTTTACCCCAGAGTCCGGTCGGAGCACTGCAGATTCCAGTACAAATTACTCGTGTTTGTAAGTATTTTTTAAATAGGCAACTTAAAGCAGAAGTATCAATAAATACCACCTCTTACTGAGCACTCCCACTTCTGTAGCCTTTGTTTAAGTTACAAATTCTGCCACATAATCATAAAATGTTCTGCCAATACCAAGTACAGCTTGCCACTGTTTAATATTGTGTAACATCCCCATTACTTCTCACTGTCCCTTTCTATGCCCCATCCAGATCCCAGGCACCCACCTATTTTCCTGACATACTCCTTGATTTGGTCCACCTTTTACCCTAACCCATTCTCTAGCATGCTCCCTTGTCCGTGATGAAATTCTCCTGGCTACCAGTGCCTCTACTTTGTGTATAGTTAGGTTTAGGTAGTCCTAGTGAATTTTCTGATCACATTCTTAAAGCCCTGTCCTGTTTTTCTGATGGATAGTTCCTCACCTTGGGAATCTCCCCAGGGTCCAGATTGGATCCAAAAAACTTTACTGTAATAGTTTCTGCACGCAAGAAGGTGGTGGCATTGGCCTTGATTTTGAATGACACAGAGACATCTATTGGTGACAGCTCTGTGCACTGACGTTAGTTCCTCCTTATCTGTACCCTTCAGTGCTGATCCTGGGTTATTTTTGCCTGTTGTTTCTCCAAAATTCTTGAACAGTGTACAAGGCATGCCTCTCTCCAAGACGATAGTTTTAAAATATAGTGCACCTGTGGGATGCTGATGTTGAATTAATGTTTAGCTCCCCACCACAGAAGAAAATGGGCTTTTGAAGTGGTGGTATGTAGAGCTGTACAAGTGCTGGTCTTACAATTCTGTTGACAGAGATCTTAAAACCTTGGCCTCTGTCTTCGGAGCCCTTGTTTCTATTTAGCAGAGCCTTAACTGAGTGACTTGTGGTGGCCTGGTCCAAAACTTGGCCAACCTCACCAGCTAAGTCAGTCTGCTGTGTGCGCTGACACAGGCCAGCACATAATGATTTGACCTTCCTGACAGAGCCCCCTACTCCAGAGAAAATTTGTTGTCCAGGCCACTATGAGCAGGGTCAACTGAATACTTTCTCCACTGCCCCACTAGACGGAGAGTCAAAAATAATAGATGCCATAGGCACTCACTGAATGTGATTTGTCTTTTGAGCCACTACACTTACTGTCTGTGGGGCATGGCCAGCTAGAGTTTGTCTCCCGAGCCCAGGGAGAATACCCTCGACCAGACAATACAGTCTGACCAGGACGCAGTAAAGTATGTGTTGAAATCTGACCTGGATACCACATATCGTGTTGCATCGGCTCTGGGTACTATTATGGTACATCGACCAGGTGCGTACCATTGGGTTTTCTAAAGATGTTGATGCTCCGCTAATGGAAATGCCCTCTGATGAACCATGCTATTGGTGTGAAGTTGCTGGACCCTTTTCAAGGGCAGCAGAGCTACAGCTCGCTGTTTGGGGCTGCTTTCCCCTACTTGCCTATTTCACTAGCAGCACAGGAAATTAGTGGGGTCTTACCATTCTTCAGCCCTCACAGCTTGTTGAGTAACCTATTCAGCCTTTTGAAGTCTCCATTGGCAGCAAACGTTGTATAGGCTGTGATCATCAGCAGATGCAGCAGTTCTTCTCGTCCTCCTCTAGCACTGCACCTGCCACAAAACATGTTTAGTTTTTTCTCCAATAACCCCTGTGGCCGGTAAGGGGGAAGATTTAGTATTGCTTCCCCATCTAAAGTTCTCTTGCTTTGTAGGAAAGTACCCTCTTTCTTGGCATTGTTATCCCCATTTTCTGCCTTTTGTCAGTGTGTTTGACTGTGTCCACTGGGATCCTGCTAACCAGGATCCCAGTGGTTATGCTTTCTCCCTTCTAACTTGGTAACTGTACCTTTTTCTTCCCACAATTGCCATACTTGTCTCCTCATGTAAGTCCCTTGTATACAGCACCTAGGTACCCAGGGCAGTGGGCTTCCAGGGGATCTCTATGAGCTGCAGCAGTTATTCTGCCACCCTTAGGGAGCCCATGCAAAGGGTTCTGCAGGCCTGCCATTGCAGTCTGCGTGAAACGGGTGCATGCACCTGTTTTCACTACAGGTCACTATAAGTCACCGCTGTGGTAGGCCACTCAGCCCAGAGGGCTGGGTGCAGGTACCTGTGTGTGAGGGCATCCCTGCACTAGCAGAGCTACCCCCACAAACTCCATATCTATTTTCCTGGACTTTGTGAGTGCGGGGACACCATTTTACGCATGTACCGGACATAGGTCACTACCTATGTCCAGCTGAACATGGGCATGTTTGGTATCAAACATGTCGGAATCATACCCCAATATTGTTGCAAGTATTGGAAGTATGATTCCATACACTCAGGGGGCTCCTTAGAGGACCGCCAGCATTGCTACCACCAGTCTTACAGGGTTTCTCAGGCCGCCCAGCTGCTGCCACCACTCAGACAGGTTTCTGGCCTCCTGCTGCTTGATCTGATCAAGCCCAGGAAGGCAGAACAAAGGATTTCCTTTGGAAGAGGGAGGTAACACCCTCTCCCTTTGGAAATAGGTATGACTGGCGTGGGAGGGGTAGCATCACCAAGCCACTTGTATATTTTGAAAGGGCACATATGGTGCTCTCCGTGCATAAACCAGTCCACACTGGTTCAGGGGCTCCCAGCCCCTATTCTGACGTGAAACTGGACAGTGGAAAGGGGAGTTGACCACTCAGAGGGTCCCTGGGTTCTGCCATCTTGTTCCCAAGGTTGGCAGTGAGCACTGGGAGTATCTGAGTGGCCAGTCCAGGCAGGTAATGCCAGAGCCCCCTCCTGATAGCTCACCTTTCAGGGCTACTTTGGGTCTCCCTCTTGAGTGGGTCCTCAGATTCAACTTGCAAGATTCCAGCAGGACTCCTCTGCAACCTCCATTTCGACTTCTAGCCTCTGGAACTGCGACTGGCCCTTCCAGGAACTGACAATCTGCATCCACAAAGAAGACTCTTCTTGCAGCATTGTTTCCACAGCTCCTTCCAGGTTCTGCAGCATTTCGCCAGCTGTGCATCCTTTGAGGGAGGCAAGTCTTCAGTCTGCACGAGAAGGAAGAAGTAATCTCCCTTGGAGTGAAGGAGTCACTCCCCTGCATCCGCAGGCACATACTGCAATGATAACCGGCTGTGTAGATCTCCTCTCTTCATGAGCTTCGTGAATCCTGCATCTCGGGTGGTGGTCCAGAGTAATCCTCTTGGTCCTCTCTGCCAGCTGTCCAACTTTGGTGGAGGTAAGCCCTTGCCTTCTCAATCAGGACATCTCCTCCAAGGGATCTTCAGGCGACATGTAGCTCCAGTTCCCAGCACTCCTTCCTGCGGTGCTCTGCTTCTGCATGGTTATCCTGCATTGTGGGATCCATTTCTGTAGTGTTGCGTGAGTCTCTTCTGCGACTTCTGTGTCCCCGTCCTGTAGGACTCCTGTGGGTGCTGCCTCTACTCCTATGTACTCTCTGTGACGCTGAGGGTCCCCTGTGACTCCCACTCTTGGGTTGAGTTCTCCTGGGCCTTACTGGTCCCCGGCAGCACCACTTTTCCACTAACCGCGAGTTTGCCTTTGCCAAGGCTTGTTGGTGGAATTCCTGCATCGACACCTGTTTGCAGTCTTCACTCCAGCATGGGGCATCTTCTGCATCCATCAGAAACTCTTCTCCGGCTGTAGGGCTGCAGTGCTGACCTGTTCTTCCTCACCGTCGACCAACTCCTACAAGTATAGCTGGGTGGGCAGAACCTCCTACTCCTCCTGGACTCCACTGTGACTTTTGGACTTGGTCCCCTCTCTTCACAGATCCTGTTCTCCAGGAATCCACCACTGCTTTCTTGCAATCTTGTCTGGTGTCTTCTTTTCTTCTTTTTTTCTTCCTTTTGGGTGGTTTGGGGAAATTCCACTGATTTACTCCTGCTTTCCTGGTCGCTGAGGGGTATTGTGGTACTTACCTTTGTGGTTTTCTAGTACCCCCAGTTCCCCTCTACACATTCCACTTACCTCGGTGGGGGTCGTGTGTGCACATTTTATTTTTTTAGTATATGGTTTGGGCTCCCCTAGAGTCACTATTTCTTATTGCTATTTGTACTGTTTTCTAACCTTTTCTATGCCTATTTCTGATTACTAGTGTACATATTTAGTGTGTTTACTTACCTCCTAAGGGAGTATTGCCTTTTTAGTAATTTTTTGTATTGTGTCACTAAAATAAAGTACCTTTATGTTCGATGGCATGTGTAGCTGCAGATACACATGCTGTGCACAGTCCGCCGTCTGGTGTTGGACTCGGAGTGTTACAAGTTGTTTTTCTTCGAAGAAGTCTTTTCGAGTCACGAGACCGAGGGACTCCTCCCCTTTCGGTTCCATTGCGCATGGGCGTCGACTCCATCTTAGATTGTTTTTTTTCCGCCATCGGGTTCGGACGTGTTCCTTTTCGCTCCGTGTTTCGGGTCGGAAAGTTAGTTATAATCTCAGAAAAAATCGTCGGTATTGTTTTGTTCGGTATCGGGTTAGTTAGCACAAATCGACACCGAATCTTGAAGAGCTCCGGTGGCCCTTTGGGGTAATTTCGATCCCCCGTCGGGGCCTGGTCGGCCCGACCGCGTGCGACTTCAAGACTGATGGAACGGACCCCGTTCCGATTCTGTCCTAAATGCCATAATAAATATCCTTATACGGATCAACATTTGGTCTGTAACTTGTGCCTGTCCCCCGAGCACAAGGAGAATACGTGCGAAGCCTGTCGCGCGTTTCAGTCGAGAAAAATGCTCAGAGACCGAAGAGCCAGGAGATTGCAGATGGCGTCCACGCCGACAGGACAACAACGGTTCGAGGAGGAAGAAGAAGAAACTTTCTCCATCCACGAGTCGGATTCCGAAGAACTCGACGCCGAAGAAACGTCAACCGTGAGTAAGACGTCGAAACAAAAAGCTCACGAAAAGACTGACAAAGCCCAGGGGACGCCACCGCCAACAGGCCATGGCTTAACCCGAAAAGTAGGTGACCGTCCATCGGCACCGAAAAAGGGCGGGCTGGTGCCGAAGTCATCCGACTCCGGTCGAGATACAGGCACGCAGCACTCTCGGGCCCGAGAGAGTGGCGCAGAAAACATTCGGCACCAAGACAGCGGCACCGAGATTGGTCGGCACCAAGAGGGCACGACGCAGAAAAGAAAAAAGATTTTGTCGGAGCCGAAAAAATCAGTAGAAAAGGCTTTGGTGCCGAAACATCCGGCATCCGAACCGAGAATCAGTTCCTACTCTGAGGAACAAGGACTGTCCTCTCAAATGAAAAAACACAGATTTGAAGAGGAATTACAAACAACAGAGCCAGATCACACGCAAAAGCGGCTCTTTATTCAAAAAGATACTGGGAGGATCGGCACTTTTCCCCCAATCAAAATCAAAAGGAAACTTGCCTTCCAACAAGGAGACAAGCAACCACAAGCAAAGGTGGTGAAGAAAGTAACTCCACCACCTTCTCCACCACCATCAACTCATGCATCACCGGCGCAAACTCCACCATTAACACACTCGCCAGCTCATACCACAATGAGCCAGGATGATCCGGATGCATGGGACCTCTACGACGCCCCAGTATCAGACAATAGCCCAGAGCCGTACCCAACTAAACCGTCACCACCTGAGGACAGTACATCATATGCACAGGTGGTCGCTAGGGCAGCCGAATTCCATAATGTATCACTACATTCGGAGCCTATTGAGGATGACTTCCTCTTTAACACCCTGTCCTCCACCCATAGCCATTATCAAAGCCTTCCCATGCTCCCGGGAATGCTAAGGCACTCGAAACAAATATTTCAGGAGCCAGTTAAAGGCAGAGCTATAACTCCAAGGGTGGAGAAAAAATATAAGGCACCACCCACAGACCCTATATTTATTACAACACAACTGACACCGGACTCAGTAGTTGTGGGGGCAGCTCGTAAGAGAGCCAACTCGCATACATCAGGTGACGCACCACCTCCGGACAAGGAGAGCCGCAAATTTGATGCAGCGGGAAAAAGGGTTGCAGCACAAGCAGCAAATCAGTGGCGTATCACCAACTCGCAAGCACTCTTGGCGAGATACGACAGGGCTCATTGGGATGAAATGCAACATCTCATCGAACACCTACCCAAAGAGCTCCAAAAAAAAGGGCAACAGGTGGTGGAAGAGGGACAAAATATCTCGAACAATCAGATACGGTCTTCCATGGATGCAGCGGATACAGCTGCACGGACAATAAACACTGCAGTCACAATAAGGAGACACGCATGGCTGCGCACATCTGGGTTCAAACCTGAAATACCACAGGCTGTGCTCAATATGCCGTTTAATGAACAGCAATTGTTTGGGCCAGAGGTGGACACTGCCATTGAAAAACTAAAAAAGGACACCGATACAGCCAAAGCCATGGGCGCACTGTACTCCCCGCAGAGCAGAGGCACATTTCGGAAAACACCTTTTAGGGGAGGGTTTCGAGGTCAACCCACAGAAACCAACACCTCACAAACAAGACCACCTACCTACCAGGGACAATATCAAAGGGGAGGTTTTCGGGGACAATACAGAGGAGGCCAATTCCCAAGAAATCGGGGAAAATTTCAAGGTCCCAAAACCCCTCAAAATAAACAGTGACTCACAAGTCGCACAACCCCTTCACACAACACCAGTGGGGGGAAGACTAAGCCAGTTCTACAAATCTTGGGAGGAAATAACAACAGACACGTGGGTCTTAGCAATTATCCAGCATGGTTATTGCATAGAATTTCTCCAATTCCCTCCAAACGTCCCACCGAAAACACACAATATGTCAAAACAGCATATAGATCTTCTAGGACTAGAAGTTCAAGCATTACTGCAAAAGGACGCAATAGAATTAGTACCAAGTCTACAGAAAAACACAGGAGTTTACTCACTGTACTTTCTAATACCAAAAAAGGACAAAACTCTGAGACCAATACTAGATCTCAGAACACTAAATACCTACATCAAATCAGACCACTTTCACATGGTCACATTACAAGACGTAATCCCACTGCTCAAACAGCAAGACTACATGACAACATTAGACCTAAAAGATGCGTATTTCCATATACCGATACATCCTTCACACAGGAAATACCTAAGGTTCGTATTCAAAGGAATACATTACCAATTCAAAGTGTTGCCATTCGGAATAACAACCGCGCCAAGAGTCTTTACAAAATGCCTAGCAGTAGTAGCTGCACATATCAGACGGCAGCAAATACACGTGTTCCCTTACTTAGACGACTGGTTAATCAAAACCAACACGCTAACAAAGTGTTCTTATCACACAAAGTATGTCATACAGACCCTTCACAAGCTAGGTTTCTCCATCAACTATGCAAAGTCACACCTTTTGCCGTGCCAAACACAGCAATACTTAGGAGCGACAATCAACACAACAGAAGGGATAGCCACTCCAAGTCCACAAAGGGTTCAAACATTTCACAAGGTAATACAGACCATGTATCCAACACAAAAGATACAAGCAAAAATGGTATTAAAACTCCTAGGCATGATGTCTTCATGCATAGCCATTGTCCCAAACGCAAGGTTACACATGCGGCCCTTACAACAGTGCCTAGCATCACAATGGTCACATGCACAGGGTCAACTTCTAGATCTGGTGTTGATAGACCGCCAAACATACATCTCGCTTCTATGGTGGAACAGTACAAATTTAAACAAAGGGCGGCCTTTCCAAGACCCAGTGCCACAATACGTCATAACAACCGATGCTTCCATGACAGGGTGGGGAGCATACCTCAATCAACACAGCATCCAAGGACAATGGGACATACATCAAAGGCAGTTTCACATAAATCACCTAGAACTGTTAGCAGTATTTCTAGCGCTAAAAGCATTTCAGCCCATGATAACCCACAAATACATTCTTGTCAAAACAGACAACATGACAACAATGTATTATTTAAACAAACTGGGGGGGGGACACACTCAACACAGTTGTGTCTCCTAACACAAAAAATATGGCATTGGGCGATTCACAACCACATTCGCCTAATAGCACAATTTATTCCAGGGATCCAAAACCAGCTAGCAGACAATCTCTCTCGAGATCACCAACAAATCCACGAATGGGAAATTCACCCCCAAATACTGAACACTTACTTTCAAATTTGGGGAACACCCCAAATAGACCTATTTGCAACAGAAGAAAACTCAAAATGCCAAAACTTCGCATCCAGGTACCCACACCAGCGATCCCAAGGCAATGCTCTATGGATGAACTGGTCAGGGATATTTGCCTACGCTTTTCCCCCTCTCCCTCTCCTTCCATATCTAGTAAACAGATTGAGTCAAAACAAACTCAAACTCATACTAATAGCACCAACATGGGCAAGACAACCTTGGTACACAACACTACTAGACCTGTCAGTAGTACCTCATGTCAAGCTACCCAACAGACCAAATCTGTTAACACAACACAAACAACAGATCAGGCATCCAAACCCAGCGTCGCTGAATCTAGCAATTTGGCTCCTGAAATCCTAGAATTCGGACACTTAGACCTCGCACAGGAATGTATAGAGGTCATAAAACAAGCAAGAAGACCTTCCACTAGACACTGCTATGCAAATAAATGGAAAAGATTTGTTTGTTACTGCCATAACAATCAAATTCAACCATTACACGCATCTCCAAAAGATGTAGTAGGATATTTACTACACTTGCAAAAATCAAATCTAGCTTTTTCTTCCATAAAGATACATCTCACCGCAATATCTGCTTACCTGCAGACTACTCATTCAACTTCCCTATTTAGAATACCTGTCATTAAAGCGTTTATGGAAGGCCTAAAGAGAATTATACCACCAAGGACACCACCTGTTCCTTCATGGAACCTCAACATTGTCTTAACGAGGCTCATGGGTCCCCCTTTCGAACCCATGCATTCTTGTGAAATGCAATACTTAACGTGGAAAGTTGCATTTCTCATTGCCATCACATCTCTAAGAAGGGTGAGTGAGATTCAGGCATTTACCATACAAGAACCATTTATTCAAATACACAAGAATAAGGTAGTTCTAAGAACAAATCCAAAATTCTTACCAAAGGTTATCTCACCGTTCCACTTGAATCAAACAGTAGAATTACCAGTGTTCTTCCCACAGCCAGATTCGGTAGCTGAAAGAGCACTACATACATTAGACATCAAGAGAGCACTAATGTACTACATTGACAGAACAAAACAACTATTTATTGCCTTTCAAAAACCTCATACAGGAAATCCAAATTCAAAACAAGGCATTGCTAGGTGGATAGTTAAGTGTATTCAAACCTGCTATCTTAAAGCAAAAAGAGAGCTGCCTATTACACCAAAGGCACACTCAACCAGAAAGAAAGGAGCTACCATGGCCTTTCTAGGGAATATTCCAATGAATGAAATATGTAAGGCAGCAACCTGGTCTACGCCTCATACATTTACAAAGCACTACTGTGTAGATGTGTTCACTGCACAACAAGCCACAGTAGGTCAGGTTGTACTAAGAACATTATTTCAAACTACTTCAACTCCTACAGGCTGAACCACCGCTTTTGGGGAGATAACTGCTTACTAGTCTATGCACAGCATGTGTATCTGCAGCTACACATGCCATCGAACGGAAAATGTCACTTACCCAGTGTACATCTGTTCGTGGCATGAGTCGCTGCAGATTCACATGCGCCCACCCGCCTCCCCGGGAGCCTGTAGCCGTTTAGAAGTAGATCTTAAACAATTGTACATTTGTAAATATATTACTCTAAACCTTTATTATGTACAAAAGTATTCATTCCATTGCATGGGCGCACTATTACTAATATACACAACTCCTACCTCACCCTCTGCGGGGAAAACAATCTAAGATGGAGTCGACGCCCATGCGCAATGGAACCGAAAGGGGAGGAGTCCCTCGGTCTCGTGACTCGAAAAGACTTCTTCGAAGAAAAACAACTTGTAACACTCTGAGCCCAACACCAGACGGCGGACTGTGCACAGCATGTGAATCTGCAGCGACTCATGCCACGAACAGATGTACACTGGGTAAGTGACATTTTCCTTTTGTAACACTGTGTGGTTGCTTCTAGACACTACCTACACTTCACTAAGAGGGGATACCTGGACCTGGTATAAGGTGTAAGTACCTTAGGTACCCACCACACACCAGGCCAGCTTCCTACATACTTCCTGCCAGCGGGTTCTTCATGATTGGTCAAACCCTTACTTTTCTGGGCTCTTCCATATATATTCCAGTAGTGTATGGTCTGTCAGTGACAAACCATGTCGATATTCTCTATAGAAAGAGGTGTAGATGTTACTATCCAAGTGCGCGATTTGCTTGTGTCTAAGGCGGCACAGGGCGCTACCCCTTGTACTTTCCTGTGCCCAAGAATAATGGGGAGCTGGGAGACCAATTTTAGACTTCAGATTCTTAAACTCCCATCAGGTAAGAGAAATTCAAGATGTTAGCACTTACCAGGTTACTATCATTGGATTTACAGGATGTGCTCATCTACATGACAATTGTTTAGTCCCATTAGAATTATCTCCACTTGTGTTGGGGTCCTACCACTACCCCTAACTGTCCTGCCCTTCAGCCTTACTATGGTTCCTCTGATATACTTATTCCCGTACCTCAATGATTGGCTGCTGAAGATTATCTTACCTCAGGTAATCTCAGAGCAACTGGCCAAGAAGGATATGACATGCTGGTTTGTTGGAAATCAGCACTCGCCATCCACCTACTCACCTTCCACTTACCCACAAACAGTGGATGTGCTCCCAAAGTAAGTTAGACATGTCCTTCATTCCAGTCCCCAAATGCTATGGTTGTTTGTGTGAAAATAAGTGTCAAATAGAGGCCTGCTTGAAGTTGCCAGCATTACCATGGCTGCTATGAAGCACAACATAATTGTACATAGTTAGTACAAGTTTTTTAAGTGGTGGAAGCTGAAAGGGCTGATCCAGTTTGTGATACCGTTCTGATGTCCTGTGCTTAGTATTGTTTCTTGCCCAACAGGACCAAGCAGTGGCTGATGTGAGAGGTTATTTGGTAGCTCTCTTAACATTCATTTGCCTCCTTGACCAGCCTTCCTTTTTAAGTCTCCATTAATAGTGCAGTTTTTGAAAGGATTGCTTTATTTGTTTTCTCCCACTCTGTTTATTCTTACTTATTATGTCATCCCAATTCGAGCCAACGCATAGACAGGGCTCAATCCTAACTCTGTAATGTGTCCTCTTTGTGGAAATAACTTTGGCCCATAAGGCTTGTGTACTTCTGAATCCATCTACCTTTTATGATATTGTACTCAAGTAAACTGGTCCTTCATACCTGCCCATACTTCTTACCAAAAGTGGCATCTGTCTTTCACGTGTGCCAGTTCATCGCTCTTCCATCCTGCTTCCCTCTTCCTCATTTTGCCAAAGACAATGAGTGGGTACATAGACAGGACTCACGGCTGTGTAAACTGCACAGGGTCTTACAGTGATGAACAAGCACACCATTTAAGGTTGAGCTACATTTTGAATTAAAATCTGCTATGCCTTGACTAAGAAAGACTCTCAGTGGCATTTCTTCCCGCTCTACCATGGAAAAGGCTGGATCCATGGCTCACAATGGAGGGAAGCATTTTGGTGGCTTCCATCTACCGAGCGGCCTCGTCGTCATATTTACATACTTGCGCTAAATAATATTGCGTCACAGCTCAAGTCACAATCAGTGATTTTTTGCCAGGGCTGTGTTGCTTGACTTCCGTGCATAATTTCTCTTGGTTCCTCTCTGCACGCCTTAATTGGGTATGAAGAAAACAGGAACTGGCATCAACATGTTGGTTAGCACCTTACATGGTGCAAGGCACCTTATCCTGGGCAGATGGAGTTGCGGTTGAGGCAGAATGAAGCCCCCAGGCTGAGATGGAACATTTTTGCTGTGCTATAAGTTTCTTGATCCAATCTGGCACCTGGAGAATATTCATAAAATGAGGAATCTTTGGTAAGTAATAGTATCCCACAACTGCTGATACTGGTGCACTCCTATTTATCCTGACTTATCGTTCTGTTTAACGTACTCATGGTGTGCTAGCATGGTGTTGCTTATTAATCTTAGGCGCGTAACCAAATACCAGTTCTGCACAAGTCCAAAAGCTGGTCAGTGTCTCCCCTCAAGCACTACTCAAATGTCCCGTTGGGTTTCTATATTTCCTTTTTGTATGCCATATTCATTAACCTTATCTTAATCACTTAGTTCTTCAATGAATCTGACACCTTATGTAGGTTTTAGTTCTATTAACTTATGTCATTATATGATTCAACAAACAGATTCAAAAAGTGCATTTCTGATTCCCTGTGCGTATCAGTGCAATTTAAGTTCCCCAATGCATTCGGACCACTCACGGTCTTTTCTCAGGGGGTGTCCTGAGGAAAGAATGAAAGCAATAATGGTTGTTAAGTACCAGAACATAAATAAACTAAAAACAATTTGAATCAAAGTACTAAGTGATTAAGATGCGGTCAGAGGATTTGGCAATCAAAGAGGAAATATAGAAAGCCAATGGACAGTATGACACTGAACCTTCATTGCCTAATCTCAGACTTCTCTTACTAGTGTTAAAAATTGTCTGTTTTTTCTGCTTACTCTGTTATATGAAACACATATTTGCAGAGCTATGTTGCATTTGCAATATTTGTATCTAAAATTCCAGTTCTTCTGTCCTGCCACCTGCTAATTCATTGTAAAACACTAGACTGCCACTTCACAATTGTCCTATTGTATTTTATTTATGATATTTTTCTTGCTTCCCTTGCAGCTTCCGTGGATTCCCCCTGTCCTGGTGATTTAGAAACATTCACACTAAATAGCGGGTCACTACAAACCATTGAGATTGTTCCAGTAAGTTGTGAACATTGCAACGTAATTTTAATTGTGGTTCTTAGTGGAAAAAAAGTTTAATGAAATAGGTTTCCTATGGTGTTGGTTCCTTTATTTGTGAGGTGTAAGTAAAAATAGTTTGGTCAGTTGTAGAATATTAATAAGAGAGAGGTGCCCTTAAAAGAAAAGGGAAAATGTAATCGGTCCAGACGAATCAGTTTCATCTTGTTCTCTTCTCCTTATTTTTTCCTTCCAAGCCTCTCGAATTCTCCCTCTGCCTTATTCATTCCCCACTTCCAGGACATTTCAATTACGTTTTCTGTGCCATGCCTCACTCGGAAAGATTCATTTTGTACTGTGCACAGGTCACGTCTTGGATGACCCAACTATATTTTATGACTGGGTATTCTAGCCCCTATCCTTGCTTGATGATGCAGGAGACGGGCCATCAGAAAACGGAGTTCCTACCCTGCCTTGCCCAGCTGCTGTGCTCTGTTTTGTATATAGGTTGTGTGTGAGGGATCTTCCCCTGCCAAGTAAATCGGCGTTTTTAGACAATCTGTAATTGGGGAAAATCCTGGCTCATTTTTCCACCAGATATGTACCACGATCTGCTGCCTTGACGCTACCTTCTCTTGCACAAGCAGCAAGCTGCCAAAAGAGGATGAATGCATGGATGGCATGAAGAGGAAGAAGAGAAAACGCAAATTTGCAAAGCTAACATTTTATGCATGGGAGCTTGGGAATAGATAATACAGACTATGAGAGATGGTGTTCCCCACCCTATGCCTGCCTCTTTTCACATGGTCGTGCACTTTTGTGGTGTTTGATCATTGGCCCACAGGCAAGCCATTTCCGGTTCTGTTGATCAGTGGACCTATACCGGGGGACCAGAACAGATGGGAGCCGGCTTAGATTCACATAGTGTAGCGCTGTTTCTGGACAGTGAATACAAAGTAGATGCCATTGGTAAACACACATAATTTGATCCATGAGACATGCAAGTACGGTCCTATTGTTAGCACAGTTCTAGTATTTTAACAGGGAAAGGAGGCACTCACATTTTTTAACCAGTCTGGCATGGTGCAGTGCAGTATGAATAGCTAGGCATGTAGGGACTTAGGGTTGGATTCAGTACGGATGTAAGCAGAACAAGGAAAGGACATTGATCATTTAGAGAAATGAGATGGTATTTGAGCATTTAATTAATTTGCATTGTACTTAGCATGTAGCTACATTGAAAAAAAGGAACAATCTGAAACACTTAAATAGACGGCCAGACTTGTACTAGTTCTGTATGTGTGGAGGTTGGAAAATGACAAATGTTTTAATGGAAGAGCTTAAAAAGAAAAAACGTATAAATGTTTCAGATCCTTCCGTAGTCTATAACATTTTACATTTGCTAACGTAGGCCAAAAGTAATTAATTCCTGTATTTTCTAAAATAATGAGGCCTTTAGCCACTGGGAAGTAGATTTCCCCTTCAGCTTCTCCCCTCAGATATTTAGAACTCGTTTTTTGTCTAACCATTTTCAGTTTTTTTGTTTTTCTGTATGAAAGTGTTATAATACTATCACCCCTATTTTACTGTTTAATTTAATGCACTGTTTCCTTTTGGAATGTCCTGCAAGAGCATCCAAAATGTGTGTACTGTAAATTTTAGTTTTAGAGATATTTGTTTTCCTCTCACATTTTCATTTCGAGTCTTGTTGTAACTTCCACTGCACCACAGTGTCCAAGTGCCTCTCCCTAGTTTCAGTAGTTTTACAGTATGCTTAAAAAAATCCTCCCGTTTACCAATGCATTTAGTAATCCCTTAGTTTCACCAGTATCTACTTACTAATCTTTTTAGTCTATTGCTATATGTACAATAGTTTCTGGAAACTCCGGTTGGCATGGTCTAACACTGAACAAGCTTCCCAGGTCTGAATCAACTTGTCTCTCTGTCTACATTCTCTCAGTGAAATCTTGAATTTCAGTAAAGCGCTTAAAACGTGGCTGTATCCTTTTTAGGCTCCCCTTATTTTTGTGCCTAATTTTTGTTCAGTGACTGCTCAGGTTCTGCTACTGTATTTCAGTGATAAGCGCCTGGACATTTTTTCGGTTAGTCGCGCTCTACAAGTTGCAAGCATACATATTAAGATAGACATTTGGCTTTACATAGCATGGTTTAAACCAGATGGCCAAGCTAACATTATAAATATCAACAGAGTTGATGAGCAAGGTAGCAATAGAGGAGGAACAGGAAATAAGCAGGGGAGTTTAGTCAACATACTTCTTAATTCCAAAGCAAGACCTCACTCTACGACCAATACTGAATTTAAGATTCTTAAACAAGATTGTGAAAATGCAAAAATTCTTGGTGATAACGCTTCATTAAGATTCTACAACTGTAAAAAGATGATTTGGGGCGGAGCCCGCCATCATGTTCTGAGGACGCAGGTGACAGAGCTCCTTGACTTCCACGATCTCCCCAGCCTCAACCAGCAGCCACTTCCTTCCTACTTCCACGGGGAAGGGTTGTCGGTGCACTCAGAGTGCTTGAGGGATGCAGGACCAAGGCGAGGGGCCGCAGCACTTTCCCTGCTCCAGCACAGACACCTAGATTAAAATGGCAGCTCCTCTTTGTGCGTGGAGGCCACCGCGCTAGCACCCGCGGCAGTGAGCCTTTGTCAGGGGGCGCTTCTCTCTTCAGTGCACACTTCATGGGGGCCTGCGGACCCAGGAGCCCCCTCCAGCTCTACAGCAGCCCGTGCACAGAAGTCATATGGGTGTGACTCAGGGGCATACATGGGCTTGCAGCCCCGTCCAGTACATCAAGGCTGTCTTTAGGCATCCTGTGGCTGCGGTGGTGTGCCTTGTGAGGCTGGTGCCCCTTTTCTTATTTCTGCTGGGTGGGGGGGCGCTGTTGTGCTGACTGATCAGCCGCCAGCCCCACCTCCTTATGAGTCCTTGAGCTCCAGTGTCCCTCCCGGCCTATAAAGGTGCCCTGAGTTCGGGGCAACAAGGCCCTGTGCTGTTACTGTATAGTGGGGTCAGTGCACACTGCTGTGACTGTTGAGGGACAACTCCCATGTGAGTGGAGACCTCCCCTGCCCTATTGTGCCTGGTCTGACTGGGGCTGGGAATCTGTGTGTTCCCTCGTGGGGCACCCGCCTCAGTTCATTGTTTCTGGCTTTGTATCCTGGCTGGATAAAGTTCTCATACCCTCCATTTTGGCTGGTCTTCTGCAGTTCTGCCTCCCCCTTCCGTCACCAGGGGAGTTGGTGGCCTTTCCTGTAGATCTACTTGTTGCGCCTTCTGAGAGCCCATGCCCTGCCTCAGTGCCATTATGGGGCACACTCAACGCTCTAAAGAGGGAGCGACTGCGGGCGTCCCCCTGCAGGGGATCAAGCAAAGTGCTGGTGGTGGAGACCACAGCATGTATGTGCGACAAGTTTGATAAACTGCTTGCTATCATTGACGCTTCTGGGGAACGATTGGAGGGCAAAAGTGACTCACTTTCCATTGAGCTGAGACTTAACCATGAGGATTTGCAGAAGGTTTTGGAAAGGGTCATTGCCTTGGAGACCACAGTGTAGACACTGACTCCAGCAGTTCAGTCGGCAGATCATCGCATCTCAACTCTTGAGGCACAGACTCTGTGCTTGGCTGCCAGCTTGGATGACCAGGAGGGTTGGGCTTGGCATAATAAAGTCTGCATTGTGGGGCTACCAGAGCATGCTGAGGGGGATTTCTTACTGGCGTTCCTTAAGACCTGACTCCAGGAGATTTTGGTCTCCGAATGTCTCTTCTATGCTTTAAAACATGCACAAAAGGTGCAGGTGCGTGAGTCCCGTTCCTGGGAGTGATGGCCCACCTTCTGCATTTCAGGGATCGGGATCATCTCCTACAGAAGGCTTGTGCACACAGCTGACGCCAAGGTGTCTTTGTAACCTGAATTTACTCTTCAGGTTCAAACACAGAAGACATCCTTCCTGGCGGTAAAGAAGAAGCTGTGTGATTTGGGACTGCTGTACTCATTTCTCTTCTCCGCTTGTCTGCATGTCCAGTCTGAGGTTAGTGTGCACATTTTCACAGATCTGTCTGCCCTTGGGATTGGGGTGAACTGTGACAAGAGCACCATGCGACCTGCAACATTTGCGCTTAGCCATTCTCCGTATCCCAAGCACCAGCATTCTCGGCGGGGAGGGGTGACACACCCTTTTAAGTTGAAGCTGGCACTGGTACAGTCGAGGGCGGTTGAGATTGCTGCCACTCAGGGATCTGGCGGAGATCCTTTGCGACCCATGTCTCCAGCGAGCCTCTCGTCCCTATCTGATTCTGAGGACTCCACTACTCCTGGTCTTGAAGACATTCTGCCTAGGGTTACTCCTAGGTCTGTGGACGAATTGGTTTGACAGGCTTCAAGGGGTTTGTTATGGGTATTTTACCTTGTTTATACACAGTGTTTGAGTCTGGATGGTTTGCTGGTTGATAAATAATATTTATATTCTTTACTTATGTCTCAGGGATCTTGGGGGATCTGGGCTGGGGGTTTAGGGAGGGGGGTTTGCAGGACATATTCTAGTGCCATCTTGTCTTCCTTGAGTGTTTGTTTTCACCTCTTGCTGGTGGCCCCCTCCTCATATATACTTTTCCATTATGGATCTAGTTGGCTTTCTCGCTTTTTGTTGGTTCCTATCTGGGGCTTGTGTGTGGGGTTGTTTGGACAGGATGGTTGTATGTCTCACTCTTTGGGTGGTGTTGGGGGAACTGTTGGGGTGGTGTTTTGTTGTGTGCTTGTCAGCGATGGTACGTATTGGGCTGTGGCGATGTGTGTTTGGTGCCTTAAGGCCCATCTGGTTCCGCGTTTGGGACCATCTGGTTCTGCCAGTGGATTCTCCGGGCTGTTCTTTTTCTTCCTGGTCTGCCACTCATGGCTATGCACATTTAGTTACTTACATGGAAATGTGCAGGGTCATTTTTCCCATCTAAGCATTATAATGTTTAGTCCTACTTCAAGCGATAGGGGGTGGCATCCATGTTTTGTTTCTCCAAGAACCCACCTTACTGAGACTGAGGGCTGCACCCTTTGAGGACAGTGGCGGGCCAGCTTTATGCTACTTCTTATTCTGCCTTTTTGCCCTCCTAAATCTTTATGCACCAAACGTGGATCAGTCAGCGTTTTTTACCAGCTTGACGCCCCTGCTTTCACTTATGGCCCCCAACTGAAGGGTGGCTGGGAGCTATTTTAACTGTGTAGAGGTTTTAAATCTCATCCGCCTCTCTGCAGTGTGCCCTCGGTCAGGCTGGCAGGGGCAGCCCGTTTGTGGTCTGGACAGTGGGATTTAATGGATTGTTGGTCGTTTTGTCACCTGGAGGCTTGTGTGTATTCTTACCGCTCTGGACTACATGATCTTGAGGTTCAACTTGACCTGCTTTTACATAAAGGGTGCTGTATGGCAGAGTGGTGAGGCTGGAATATGTAGCAAAAATATATTTTGATCATGCTCCTTGCTGTGCACATTATCAGTGGTCCTCATCTAGGCCTAGTGTCCCTACCTTGTGCTTTGATCTGGCTCTTTTGGGCGATCAGGCCTTCCGAGTTTTACTGGGGAAAGTACATTTCTCAGTACTGGAAGGATAACGCTGATTTGGCCTCGTCAGTGGGGATGGAGTGGGAGGCTATGAAGGTGGTGCTCCTGGTGTTTTATGTTTCTAGCAGTGTGGTTGTTTGCACTCAGCTCCTTTCAGATAATCAGACGCAGGAGGCAGTGTTTAATAGTCTTTCGGGTGGGCTGAAAGAGATTCTGGAAGGTAGGAAATGCCTGCTGGAAGAGTGGGAGAGGTTGTTTGAACTCGTGAAATGCCTTCGCTGCTTTGATTATAAGGCGTAGACGGCTAAAGCACATGCAGAGAAGGATAAGTCAGGCAGGATGCTGGCATGGCTTTTGTGAGATGGCGGGGGAGGTCACTCTACACTTCAGCTTCGTGCTCTGTGAGGACGTGACGTATTCACACAGGAAGAGATCAATGCAGTGGTTTTACAGCACTCCTCAGGGGAGGCGAGTGCTGAAGGGGGACATGCTGAACTATGTTGCGGATACTTCTCCAGTATCCCTAGAGCCGGCAGTGGCAGATCAACTGGATGAGCATATTACTGAGCAGGAAGTATAAGAAGCAATTAAGGAGATGGCTAGGGGTAAGGTGCCTGGCGTTGATGGGTTTCCAATAGAATTTTACGCAGCCTTTGTCTCAGACCTTGTGACTCGACTAGTGATGCTTTTCAATGATTCCCAGAAGCGTGGCCAGCTTCTGCCCTTGCTGTGGGAAGCAGCCATTTTATCACTCGCTAAGAAAGATAAGGACCCTCTTCTCCGGGGTTTCTCCTGCCCCCTTTCTATGCTTAATGTGGATTACAGAATGTTGAGTAAAATCTTGGTAACTTGGTTACTTCGCACTTTGAGCATGTTGAATTATTCATGAGTATTTTTATTATGCATTTATTGAGGGAACGCTGACTTTGACGTTGTTTATTTGTTCCACTTATATCTTTAGGTTGGGAGATATTTCAGTGAGGTATTTATTTGTTAGGGGACTAAATTCACTATTTCACCTCCCATTCAGGTGTAAGGTAGGGATTATCCTGGTCCTGACGAAACCCCATCGATCCAGTGTGACCTCTAGGCGTGAAACATGTCAACCCTACATTACACATCGCCTTGAACCTTCAAGATAGTACTCCTTTTTGCTTTTTACCCTGTCTAGGAAACCACTGGATTGGAATATATCCGGTATCCCTGAGTTAGTTTTAATTTACCTTTTCTTTCTTCAGTTAGCCCACCGTATACATTCTATCCCCTCTCACACACACTCATCATTACGGCTGATATCTAAGATCTCCAAGAAAGACCCCTTATCTGGGCCTGTCAGGAATTGCAACGCCCGATGACGAGCTCACTTTGGGCCAGATGTAGGTAAATTTCATATTGCGACTTGCAATTTGCGAATCATAGAGACCCGCAAATTGCAACTCGCAATATGAAATGCAGAAAGGTGTCTCAGACACCTTCTGCGACTCGCTATGGGGTCGCAAAGACCCACCTCATGAATATTAATGAGGTGGGTCGCAGTTTGCGACCCCATAGCGAGTCTAGGCACTCACAGGGATGGTGGCCTGCTGGAGACAGCAGACCACCATGTCTGTGACTGCTTTTAAATAAAGCAGTTTTTTTTTCTTTTTGCAGCCCGTTTTCCTTGAAGGAAAACGGGCTGCAAAAAGAAAAAATACCGAAACCATTTAGTTTCGGTTTTTTCAGAGTAGGCAGTGGTCCATAGGACCACTGCCTGCTCTGAAAAAATATATTTTTTGCATTCACAAAGGAGAAGGGGTCCCATGGGGACCCCTTCCCTTTTGCGAATGAGTTACCATCCACTTCAAGTGGATGGTAACTGCGAGTTGGTTTGCGACTGCTTTCGCGGTCACAAATCAACTCTACATCGCGGTGCGAATCGCAAATAGGAAGGGAATACCCCTTCCTATTTGCGAGTCGGAAACACATTTTGCGAGTTGGTACCGACTCGCAAAATGTGTTTCTGCATCGCGTGAGGCCTTTTGCGCCTCGCAAACGGCGTTTTTCGCCGTTTGCGAGTCGCAAAAGGCTACCTACATCTGGCCCTTTATGATGAAGCATGACATTTGGCTGTGTGAGGGCATCTTTCTGTCCTAAGGGTTCCCGTCACACTTTTCCTTCCAGTGCTCTCTTTGTCCTCCCAAAGCTCTCTTTTTCCTCCTGTTCCATAGGAAAAGCACCCTCTTTTGGTTTATGGTTAATTTTATATTCCTGTCCTGCTGTCCCACAGGCATTACCTGTGGTTCAAGGTGGTCCAGGAGCACTTTGTTTGCCGTACTCCCATTTGGCATCTTAAACTTCCCCCACATAAGTGATGGCAGTGGTCACTGCCCATCTTGGGAAGCTGAGAGTTCTTATATTTCCATACCTTTATGACCGGCTACTGAAGACAGGTTTGCTGCAGTCAGGGGTGGACTATCTCTGACTAATGGCAGGACTCCTAACGCCATTTGGGTTTACCACCTGGTTCCATTACAGAGGCTTCTGTTCATCGGGCGATCCTGGGCACTGTACAGTTCTAGGCTTTTCCTCCACTGCTATGACTCTGGGATATTTGGGCTACGATTCTCATATTTCACACTTTATCCAAGATCCCAGTGAGAGTCGCCTCATGCACCCTCCTTGTCAACAACTCTGGTGGCATATGTGTGCCCTACAGTGAAACCTGAATTCACAACGGGACCAGCATTAAGGCTGCCTTTCCACATCTCAAAAGAGACGGCCCAGGATCTGCAGTGGTGGCTGATCAATCACGACTTGATCTGTGTTCCAATCCCCCCCCGCACCCCTGCCCCCACTCAGAGATAATATTGGTTTACAGTGAAAGGCCAGCTCCACATCACCCTACTGCAGCTAGGGGCCATCCATTTGGCTTTTAAGGCTTTCCTTCCATCAGTTTAGAGGAGGCTGGTGTGATTCTTATGAACAACATTACCAGAACGCTGTGCTGCTTCAAGCAGGGCAGAGTTTGGCTGGAACACAAAAATATCTTACTGGTCGCCAACCACCTGACGGCGTATCTCAATGCCATAGTGGACAAACTGAGCAAGTGTCACCTTACATATAAATGTGGTGTGTACAATCTGAGGTGACACAGAGTTGTATTCTACCAATAGGGAGACCTCTGACTGTATCTTTTCACAACCATAGAGAACGTGCACTGTCAACAATTTTGTGCATTACAGTTTCTGCAAGAGCACTCGTTAGGAGCGTGATTCTGGATAGAATGGGACAAGAGACTTCTGTACAACTTCCTGCCAGTTCCTCTCTTGCCCTGAGTTCTGAAGAATGACCGGGCCCAAATCATCCTTTTTTCCCCGGATTGCGTTATGGGGGTGTGATACTCAGACCTCCTGATCAGGAGCATCGATTTTCTGATCAGGCTACCAAGTTGGGAGGACCTCTTGTCTCAGGAACAGGGAAGGGTTCTGCACCCGAACATGCGCAATATACACCTCCATGGCTGACAATTGAGCAGCAGCAATGGGCTACATTTGCTTGCTGTCTGAAGTGGTGGATGTCAGCCTGACCCAGAAATGTTTCTCTACAAAATTCATCTAAGCTGGATACTGGGGCAAGTTTGTAAACTGGTGTGGTTCCTGGGATACTAACCCATTAAGGGTGTAGCTGTTGTATGAAATTTGTTTTGCCTTTACCCCAGTAAGGCCTGCAGTGGGCACTGTAAAAGTTTATTTTTCGTACCTTTTGCCCTTTTTATAGTTTCCCAATCCAGCTGTTATTGTTCAGATCACCTGTTGTGATGAGTTTTATTAAATGTTTAACATCCATGGTTCCTCCCAAACCATATGTAATCCCCATTGGGACCTAAATTTGGTCTTTCATTGCTCATGTGTACACCTTTTGAGCTTATCAATCATCTTTTTATAAAGCACTACTCTGTAATTCAGTCGAAGAGCCAGGTCTTTAGGTCCTTCTTGAATTGAGGTAAGGATGGTGACTGCCTGAGGTGAAGAGAGAAGGTGTTCCAGCTCTTTACCGCAAGGTAGGCAAAGGATCTTTCTACAGCCGATGTCTTCCTTATGCGAGGTACGGCGGCCAGTGCCTGTTGAGCGGAGAGGTCTGGCAGGGGAGTAGAAGGTGATGTGATGGTTGAGGTAGGTAGGTCCTAAGTCGTGGAGAGTCTTGTATGCGTGGACGAGGAGTTTGAAGTTGATCTTTTTCTCGACTAGGATCCAATGTAGGTCTTTCAGGTGTTTGCTGATGTGTTTGTGGCAGTGGATGCTCAGTATGAGTCTTGCGGGGCGTTCTGAATGTGCTGTAGTTTCTTCATATTCTTCTGGGTGGTGCCATTGTAGAGGGTGTTGCCATAGTCGAGCCTGCTGGTAGCCAGGGCATTGGTCATGGTCTTGTGGCAGTCGTTTGGGATCCATTTGAAGATTTTCCAGAGGAGTCAGAGTGTGTGGAAACTGGAGAATGCGACAGTTTATCTGGCGGGTCATTGCGAGAGATAAGTCCAGGATGAAGCCAAGGTTGCGGGTGTGGTTCGTTGATGGGGGTAGGGGTGTTAGTAGGGTCAAATGTCACAGGCCAACGTGAGCCGTCCCAGGGAGATGTGGCGGGTCCCATGATGAGTATCTCTGTCTTGTCTGAGTTGAGCTTGAGGCAGCTCTCCTTCATCCAAGCCGCGACAGCTTCCATCCCGTTGTGGAAGTTATTTTCGGCAGGTGTGGGGTTTTCAGTCAGTGAGATAATCAGCTGGTTGTCATCGGCATAGGAGATGATGTTTAGTTCGTGACTTCTGACGATGGACACAAGTGGGGCCATGTAAATGTTGGAGTGTGGGGGGCTCAGAGAGGAGCCCTGTGGCAGTCCGCTGCTGATCTCTGTAGGTTCCCACTGGTAGGGCGGGAGTCTAACTCTCTGTGTTCTTCGTCAGGAAGGAGTATATTCACTGTAGTGCCTTTCCGCGCATTCCAGCTGCCTGGAGTCTGGAGCAGAGGTCGTGGTGGGAGACCATGTCAAAAGCGGCCGAGAGGCCCAGTAGGATGAGGGCTGCTGTTTGGCCACGGTCAAGGAGCATGTGGACATAGTCTGTGGCGGCAAGGTGGGCGGTCTCCGTGCTGGGGTTGCTCCTGAAGCCTGACTGGGAGATGTCCAGGATGTTGTTATTTTCTGTGTGTTTGTGGAGCTGTGCATTGATGGCCTTTTCGATAACCTTGGCTGGGTATGGCAGCAGTGAGATTGGGCAGTAGTTCTTGAGATCCGGAGGGTCGGCTGTGGGTTTTTTCAGGAGCGGGTTGACTTTGGCGTGCTTCCAGTCCTCTGGGAAGATAGCCGTCTCTAAGGAACAGTTGAGAGTGTGGCGGAGTTGGGTGCGATGTTGGCTTTTTTTGAAAATGTGGTGGGGGTAGGGATTCATGGGGGCTCCGGAGTGGATGCTACTGATGATGGAGCGGATCTTCTACATGGTGAGGGTGACCCAGCGGTGTAGGATCTACAGAGGTGCGGGGGATCCGGGCCGGTTGGTTGCTGGTGGGCTTGGAGGGTTTTGGGGTCCGAAGCTATCGTAAATGTCCTTGATTTTTCGATGGAAGAAGGTGACTAGTCTGACACAGAGATCCTGGGATAAGGGATGTTCGCAGCTTCTGATTGGGGTTTGGCGAATTCTTTGACCATGGCGAATAGAGCTGTTTGATATTGTGTGCGATGGCCCTGATATGGTCCTGCAGGGCGGATTTCCTAGTGGATCTGATTAGATGATGGTGAGTGTTGATGGCGGATTTGAAGACGGCTTTGTCCTCTGGGGTCTTGCTGTTCCTTCGTCTTTTTCTAGACGTCTGCAGGTGCGCCTGGAGTGCGGGGGAGAACCAGCTGGCCTTCTTAGAGTTGTTTACCTGGGGTCTTACCAAGTGGCGCTAGGGTGTTGGTGCATTCGGAGATCCATTTGTGGAAGTTCAGTGCCGAGATGTTTGCATCTATGGCCGTGGGAGGTGGTGACTTGCTGAGGGTACTGGTGAGTTGCTCCTCAGTGATCTGGTTCTATTTCCTATGTGGGGAGTGGAGGCAGACGGTAGGCGTGGTGATGGAAAAGTGTATGCAGTGGTGGTTGGTCCAGCGTAGTGCGGAGGTGTTGCAGAAGGTGGTGTTGCTGGCATAGAAGATGGGGTCGAGTGTGTGTCCGGCGATGTGTGTAGGCGACGAGACCAGTTGCTTGAGGCCGATTGTGGCGAAGTTCTTGAGCAGGGAGGCGGTGTTGTGGTTGTTGCAGTTGTCGATGTGATAGTTGAGGTCACAGAGGAGAAAGTAGTTGGTGGAGGTGTGTGCGTGGGGTGATATTATGTCGAAGATGGAGCCCCTGAAGGCTGGACAGAGGCCATTATTACCAGTTAAGACACAAAAAATACACATTTTTAGTGTCTTAACTGGTAATAATGTTCACACTGATGGCCTATAAGAGGTTTGTTGTGCTGACATAAGGAGAAATGTCGACATTTTCCCATCAATCCTGGTTCACTGATTTAAATTAGTGCAGTGGTTGGGAAGACACTGTTTGATTACTTGGCACATTTATTTCAAGCATGGACACAATTAATTGTTCACTGTTAAAATGTCTTAAGTTATGATCAGCAGGGATGTCTTGTGTATTCATAAGAATGTGAGACCTATACACAGTGGTTCAGATCACAAGGAATTTGAGCTATGATAACAATAAGAATCTGCCTTCACAGTTCTGTAATCTTTTGAGGCCTACTTATTGATTGTGATGCTACACAAACATTCACACACTATGGTGTTTGGCTTCTTTGACAGTTGCTTATGTAGACCGTTTAATGTTCATATATGTAATGTATGTTTTTTCACTTTTAAGCAAAGTTTAAAGTAAACTACATTTTTTGTTTTTAGTCTATACATTTGCAGCCCACTACAACCCCAGGTACTTTTTTACTTCATGCAAACCCAAGCCAAGGTATTCCTTTAACCCTAACCACCAGCCCTACAATGAGTCTAACTGCCACTGCTTCTCCAGCCTCCTCGGATCAGATCACAGTGCATTCCTTATCTGTGAGTATTTTGTTTACACCTGTCCTGGAAGATAAAATACACACGATTTCTTTAAAATATAATTGTATAAAACCCATGTATTTATCTAAAATATGAATTGTTTTGTGATTCTGCCAGTGGATATTTCTGTTTTATTTGTGTGTTCATTGTCATCCCTTTCATATTTCCTTTCCACATAAGCTTTGAACTTGCTTGTTTTTGCTGGATAACAGATCCGTTGAAGATGGAATTCCAGGGCTTGCTTTTCCTGTGTGGAAGATGTAATGTGTTACTTAAATTGTGCATTATTTTTAGGATAATGCAGAGGATTTCAGGCTTTCTACATCATATGATTTCATTTAAAAATGTGTGCTCTCCTACTCCTCATTTGTCTGGTATTAATCTCCTTATAGTAAGTACTATAAGCTGCTCCTTCAATGAAGTAGAATGTTCGAGGCACATTCTACATCCTAGGATCCACATTGATCGTCATAAACTCTTCAATAATTCCGGGCTCTGTGTGTGATTCCATGAATAATTACAGAATGTCAGTGTCTATATAATTATACATCTATATAATTATTAGTACCTTTTGTAGGCCTCACAAAGGTGATTTTTGTTTTCCTGAGTGTCTGCTTTATGATTAGAAAAAAACACTAATTTTAAGTCTGAATTACAGCAACTTAGTTGCAAAAGGTGTTGAACTTGTACAACATGAAAGAACAAATGCACCCTCTTGGGCCTTACTGAAAGCAATGAAAAGGTATCCTGTTACTTTAAGATTACATGAGCTTTCCTAAATATGATGCACTGGACTGGCTGTTGCCTCCCTTGCAAGTGATATACTCCCAGGATCCTCACTCATTTCCTGAAGCTCATTCGCCCTCCCACCGTTTTAGTTTGCTCTACTGTTTCTTTTTTCATTCTCACTATAACTTTACATCCTCCAAGAGGAAGCCATTGACCTCATTTTGTCTCACCTCAGCATCAAAGTTGTCTCCTTAATTGGATCAAGTAAGGGCTTCTACAGTTGTATTCACAGTAACATTTTGAAAATTGGACTAGTAAGTAAGTTTCATGTGTAAGGTTATTAAATGTTATGTGATGAAACCCAGTGGCTACACGACTGTTACTGGACACAGAGAATCATCACAAATGGTTTGTTCCTAGTTTGACTGTGCTTTACAGTTTTTTCACTTGCCATCTAGAAAACTGTTTTTTAACAACTTTAGTTACACATTTTAAAAACATTACATGTTTGCAACAGGAGAGGGAAATAGCAGGGCAGAACAATCATTATCATTCCCACTGGGTCTGATGTTACATCAGGGCATAATTCCAAATTAACCATTACAGTCAGTTCATACAGGCATCGCTAACCCTCTCAATACAATCACTACGTGCCTCATCCCCAGCCTGCTGCAGCGGAAGAGGTGACTGAATCAAGTCTGTGGTTTGTTTCACATACGTCATAAATGGTGTCCATACTTCATCAAACCTGCTTACAGAGTCCCTCAGGATAACTGTCAACCATCTCATCACATAAATGGACTAGACCTTCACCCTCCACTGATCTACAATTGGCGAAGCAGCGATCCTCCAGCTCTGAGCTATCACAAGGCGAGCCTCTATGAGGAGGGGCATGATCAACGTCTTCTCTGCCCCCGAACAGGGTGGAAGGCCCTCCTCTTCCATGTGGCCTAAAAGAGCTGCCTGAGGTGACCGAGGGACACTGATGTTTTTCATATTCCATATGCCTTCAGACAACCGATCCCAAAAAGACCGCACCTTCAGGCATTCCCACCACATATGTACATAGTTTCTCTTGGCAGTACAATCCCTCTAACATTCATCAGAGGCCCTAAACATCGTCTTTAGATGGACTGGGGTGAGGCATCATTATAATATGAGCTTGAAGACATTCACCCTGTATTGCAGACCAGATGTCCAAAAGGGGAGGTTCATTGCACCTATAGATGTCTCTGGGTTGTGAAAGAATAACCACACCAAGATATTCAATCGTCATCTAGGAGACCTTCAGAAGGAATGTCTGTGCCACCGCTCTGCTTCCACCCTGATTCCATACTACTCCCATCGCAGTAGATTTGTGATGGTTAATTTTAAAGCCAGAGACCAAATAGAAACATTCTAGTTTGTCGAACAATGTGGGCAAAGAAATTGCTGGATTGGTCAGAAAACATTAAATGTAATCTGTAAACAGGCATATTTACATGGCCTGTTTTTGTGGACAAGCTGGTTATGTGGGATTTGGTCTGCATATGTTGGAACAAGGATTCCACCGTCGGTGCAAAAATCATGGTCGAAAGGGGGCGCAACCCTGGTGAGTCCCATTGTCAGTGGAATTGGCTGGGGGAGCTACAGTGTATCCGAATCTTGGTAGTTGGTCTTACATAGTTGGCTTAAGATGTGAGTTCGGACATGGGGGCCCAACATTGTTTTGTCCAGAGTTTTCAATAAGAAGTCCCAATCGACCCTACAAAAGGCCTTCTCAGCATCAATCGAGAGAAGGAGGATCAGGGTCGATGTTGTCAACCACATTGATCTCCAAGCATGTGTTGTCCCCCGTCTGAGGGTTGCTAATGAAACCCAACTGAAATGGAGAGATCAGAGTCCTCCATCTCTTTTTCAATCTTTGAAACAGAAGCTTAGCATAGATTTTAACATTGCTATCAAAGTGGACAATAGGCCGGTATGAACCGCATTCCTGTGGCTCTTTTTCAGGCTTCACAATTAAAGTCAGTATGGAGTCTGTCATATAGGGGTTAACCTCCCGGGTGGTCAAAAAAAAAAATTGAAAACATTTGTAAGATTATGGGGGAAAAAGTCCACAAAGGCCTTTTACAATTAATTTGGGAAGGACTTGGGTCCTGGCTCTTTGTTATTTGACAGCAGTTTTGCAGGCCTGCAGGACCACCTGCTGTGTAATGGGCCATTCAAAGTCTTCACGCAGGGAGGCCTCCAAATCCGGAAAAAGCACCTCCTCAAGAATAAGCGTCTTGCAAACAGGGATCCCGGGCTTCTCCTCTATATAATGCAACATAATAGTCTGTAAAGACCTGTAGGAAAAAAACACTCTTTCTTGGCATGGTTACCCCCATTTTCTGCCTGTTGTCAGTGTGTTTGACTGTGTCTACTGGTATCCTGCTAACCAAGACCCCAGTAGGTATGCTCTCTCCTGTAAACACTACCTTTTTCTTCCCACAGATATCATACTGGTCCCCTCCCCATGTGAGTCCCTAGTATATGGTACCTAGGTACCCAGGGCATTGGAGTTCCAGGGGATCCCTAGGGGCTGCAGCAGTTATTCTGCCACCCATAGGGAGCCCATGCAAAGGGTTCTGCAGGCCTGCCATTGCAGTCTGCGTGAAACAGGTGTATGCACCTGTTTTCACTACAGGTCACTGCACAAGGTCACTATAAGTCACCCCTATGGTAGGCCCTCTCAGCCCAGAGGGAAGGGTGCAGGTAACTGTGCGAGGGCACCCCTGCACTAGCAGAGGTGCCCCCAGAAACTCCAGATCCATTTTCCTGGAGTTTGTGAGTGCGGGGATGCCATTTAACGCGTGTACTGGACATGGGTCATTACCGATGTCCAGCTACATAATGGTAACTCCGAACCTGGGCATGTTTGGTATCAAACATGTCGGAATCATACCCCAATACTGTTACAAGTGTTGGAAGTATGATTCCATGCACTTTGGGGGCTCCTTAGAGGGCCCTCAGCATTGCTACCACCAGTCCTACATGGTTTTCTGGGCAGCCCAAGCTGCTGCCACCCCTCAGACATGTTTCTGCCCTCCTGCTGCTTTATCTGATCAAGCACAGGAAGGCAAAACAAAGGATTTCCTTTGGCAAGGGAGGTAACACCCTCTCCCTTTGGGAATAGGTGCGACTGGCTTTGGAGGGGTAGCCTTTTGAAGGGCACATTTGGTGCCCTCCGTGCATAAACCAGTCCACACCGGTTCAGGGACCCCCAGTCCCTGCTGTGGCGTGACACTGGACAATGGAAAGGGGAGTGACCACTCTCCTGTCCATCACCACTCCAGGGGTGGTGCTCAGAGCTCCTCCAGAGGGCCCCCAGTGTCCTGCCATCTTGTTTCCAAGGTTGGCAGGGACATCTGGGAGCATCTGAGTGGCCAGTCCAGGCAGGTGATGTGAGAGCCCCTTCCTGTTAGGTGCTTACCTGGTTAGGTGACCAATCCCCTTTTCAGGGCTATTTAGGGTCTCTCTCTTGGGTGGGTCTCAGATTCAGCTTGCAAGACCCCAACAGGCTTTCTTTGCAACCTTCTCTTCGACTTCTGGCTACTGGAACTGCAACTGAACCCTCCAGGAACCGACAACGCTGCAAGCAACGAAGAAGCCTTTCTGCAACACTGTTTCCACAACTCCTGCCAGCTTTGCAATATTTCCCCGGCATTGCATCCCTAGAACACAGCAGCTCTTCAGCCTGCACAAGACGAGGAAGGAATCTCCTTTGGAGCGAAGGAGTCACTGCCCTGCATCCAAAGGTACCTACAGCAAACAATGCCCGCTGCTTGGATCTCCCCTCATCTTGAGCAGCATGGATCCTGCATCACAGGTGGTATTCCGGAGTAGTCCTCTTGGTCCTCTCTGTCAGCTGTCCAACTTTGGTGGAGGTAAGCCTTTGCCTTCCCACACAGGAAAGTACCCCCTTGCACCGCGTCTTTTGCAGCTGCCAAGAATTGTTTGCATCTCCTCAAAGGGATCTTCCGGCTACGTACAGCTCAAGCCCCCAGCACTCCTTGCTGCAAAGCACAGCCTTCTGCGTAGCTCTCCGGCAGCGTGGGATCCTCTCTTGTAGTGCTGTGTGGGTTCCTTCTGCAACTTCTGTGTCCCCGTCCTGTTGGACTCCTATGGGAACTGTCTGCGACGCTGAGGGTCCCCTGTGACTCCCCCTCCTGGGCCTTACTGGTCCCCAGCAGCACCGTTTTTCCACTAACCGCGAGTTTGCCTTTGCCAAGCCTTGTTGGTGGAATTCCTGCACTGACACAAGTCTGCAATCTTAACTCCAGCGTGGGACATCTTCTGCATCCTTCAGGAACTCTTCTCCGGCTCCAGGGCTGCAGTGCAAGACCTATTCTTCCTCACCGTCGACCAACTCCTGCAAGTACAGCTGGGTGGGTAGTAGCTCCTACTCCTTCTGAACTCCAATGTGACTCTTGGACTTCGACTCCTCTCTCCACAGGTCTTCTGTCTTCAGAAATCCACCGCTGGTTTTCTGCAGTCTTGTCTGGGTGTCTTCTTTTTCTGCTTTTACTCCTTTTGGGTGGTTTGGGGAAAATCCAGTGATTTAGTCCTGCTTTCCTGGTCGCTGGGGGGTGTTGAGTTACCTACCTCTGTGGTTTTCTAGTACCCCCAGCTGCCCCTACACATTCCATTTACCTAGGTTGGGGTCCTGTGTTCACATTCCATTTTATTGATATATGATTTGTGCTCTCCCTAGGGTTACTATTGGTTATTGCTATTTGCATTGTTTTATAACCTTTTCTATGCCAATTTCTGATTGCTAGTGTATATATTTAGTGTATTAGTTACGTCCTATTGGAGGGTTGCCCTTCAAGTATTTTGTGGTGTTGTGTTAAAAAAATAAAGCACCTTTATTTTGTACAACTGAGCATTTTCTTTCATGTGTGTTAGTATTGTGTGGCTACAGTGGTAGTGCATGAGCTTTGCATGTCTCATAGATAAGCCTTGGCTGCTCATCCACAGCTACCTCTAGAGAGCCTGGCTTCTAGACTTTTCCTACACTTCACTAAGAGGGGGTGCCTGGACCTGTTATAAGGTGTAAGGACCTTGGGTGCCCACCACACACCAGGCTAGCTTCCCACAAGACCTGTAGTATGTCATACGTCTCTGTTTAACTTTGCCCCTCTTCATCCTTAATCAAGACTATATGGTTCTGCAGACTTTGAATGTGCATTTTGCGAGCGAGTAGCCTAACAACCTTATCCCCCCACTTTCGTAGTATAACTGCTTTGTCGCCAAAAGCTTACAGTGTCCTTAGCTAGTACTGCCTCAAGTCCCCCCCGCTGTACATAAAGCACAATAGGTCTTCCTACTGCCAGAGCACTTGAAGTCAATTTATAGTTTATTTATAGTAGCCTCCAGCTCTAGGCTTCTAGAGGTGGCGGAACATAGTTGTGTGGCTAATGAATTCCCCCCAAATCACTGTTTTTGCACCATCCCAAAGAGTTGCTGGGGCCATTCCCTGCAGGTCATTCTCCTTAAAACAGTTGTTGAGGCCATCCAGGATACTGTTTCGGAGGACTGGATCACGAACAGCCACCTCATTCACTCTCCACTCCCGGTCAGTGGGTGGGACCAATGGCAGAACGATAAATATAGAAAAAAGATGACCCCAGCACCTCTGTCTGATTTATTATTTGATCAGTGTCCAAAAAAGGGATCATCTTCATCCAGAGAACATTCTCACTTTAACGACATCACAAAAAAAACACTCCTTAGGCCATTGGTAGTATCAAAAAGTATTTTTCTTCTCTTTAATTCATATTCTTCTTCTTTAAAACATCATCATTACTTCACCATAGCCAACGCATTTTGTCGTGGACTTCTTCAGGGCTACAAAACATAATCACATATAATTACACACAAACCATCCTAAAACATATATTACACATTCAAAACATAGACTGAATACTATCCACAAAATACTTCACGTTCCTATCAAATACCCCATCTAATCCTGTGTGGCTACAATACAGTGTTCACCATTATATCACTTATACATGAAAAATGTGTTTACAATCAGAGGTTCTTTATGGGAATACAGTATAGAAGATCTGTATGTACGTGTGATGTGATGCGGTAGGTGGGGTTGGGCAGCGGGAGGTTTAAAAACCCATTGTGATGCCAGTCGCATTCTTAAAAAAAAAATTGTAGACTGCACTGCTACCAGGGTGAAGGTTATACACCCATGAGGTAGGGGCACGACTGGATTGTGTTTCTGAGCTGGATAGAGGTCATATTGATTGATGATAGGATGTGCTTGTAAGTGCATATTTATATATGTCGGAGGGGTGCTTGTGGTGATATTTGGACTCGGTTTGATGCCGGGTTTGTTAGGGACTGGAGATAGGATGAGCACCTCGCCGAGCTAGATAGTGACAAAGTCTTTTGCCATTTATACAGCAAAAATCTTTTGTCACTATCTAGCTCGGCGAGGATAGCACTGTGCTAATCCTATGCTTAAAGACTTTGCTAGATAAGCAGACATTTGAGGTGAGCAAATCTAGAGTGTCGCTGGTGTTGCAGGGTGCTCCTTACTAGAGCAGCTCTCCACCTAAAATTGGGAACTTCCCAGAGTTCTCCTTTGTGTTTTGCATAATTTATGCGTCACTCTATCCCTGAAAGGGCCTTGGTTTGACTTATACTGGGTGCTCCCTTGTGTCTAGACAAAGCTATACCCCTCTGAAGAGCTCTAATGAGAGCGAAACACGTGTCAGGGGTTGCTTTACTCATTCCAGGTTGGCTTGGATGGTATTTGACCAGTCCAAAGCTGTAATACTGTGCCTGGAGTGGTAAATGGCTTTTGTAATTTTACAGCTCGGCAAGGATGACACTATGTCAATCCTATGCTTAAAGATTTTGCTGTATAAATGGCAAAAGACTTTGTCACTATCTAGCTCGGCGAGGATAGCACTGTGCTAATCCTATGCTTAAAGACTTTGCTAGATAAGCAGACATTTGAGGTGAGCAAATCTAGAGTGTCGCTGGTGTTGCAAGGTGCTCCTTACTAGAGCAGCTCTCCACCTAAAATTGGGAACTTCCCAGAGTTCTCCTTTGTGTTTTGCATAATTTATGCGTCACTCTATCCCTGAAAGGGCCTTGGTTTGATATATATATATATACACACATGCCATCTGATCCTGTGGGGAAGGAGATGAAGCACTGGCTTTCCGTTCCCGTGTAATATTAAGTGGAGATATTACCTTTTTAGGATAAGTGCAACATATTTTACCTCAGTCCTTCTGTAAATCATTTGTTGGCAGAACAATAGAGTAGCGTAACCCGGGGTATGCTGAAACAGGACTCGGTCCCTGTCTCGGAGGATTCCACCATAGACTGGACAGTCGGGCTAGCAAAAATATAGTCGGGCTTATGGACATGCGAAAAAAACCTAAAGTCCCTGTCAGTCAGGTGACCGTATCACCAAATATCCTGTATCCTGCGTCGGGGATGCAAGAGGACAAAGTGTCTGCCACACAGAGTGGGATTGATCCAGGTCAGAGTGGAGGGCTACATTTATGGACCAAATCTGTTTATGATGCAAGAAACACATTACACAGCCATGCACCTACAACCTCTCGGGCAGGCAGTGTATCACATCTTCCGTCAACAAGCTCAAGGAAGAAGCTCCAATGAAAGGGCTGTAAAGCCACAGCTAAGTGCATACCCGTCTCTCCAGCATAAAACCCAAACCAGAATGAGAGCTAGCGAGAGCCGATGCCTCGTCATAAGAAAAAGAAAGAACAGAAGGAAAAGTCACAGACAACCGTAACAAATAACACAACAGAACCCCTCATAGCAAAGCTCAGCTATAGTCCATCCTGCGCCCACCCGTACCCCACCTCCCGGCCATTAGCGTCACCCGTCCGACTCCCACCCCAAGCCCTACTACGTATGCCCCAATCAATCAGTTCCAAGTAACCTCAGCACCTTCAGATATACAGGGCATTTGAGTTTGTTAAATTCAGCAGATAGGATCTGAATAAAGGGTTTCCACAGCTCAGCTAATTCATCTGCCCTCTGATCAGCCACTAAAGTTAGTTTCTCCATGGCCAGAATATACCAAAGCTTATAAAGCCAGGAGGTATAGCTCGGGACCCCATCCGTGCCCCACAATCCAAGAATCACCTGATGTGCTGCATTGAGCGCAAGGGCAATCTGACGACCCCTCAAAGAACGGAGGGGAAAGGTGAGAGGGTTAGATAAACCCAGAATAGTGTATGCCGGGAACCTTGGGATCTCTGTGGAAAATACTCTGTCGATCTCATCCAAAATACAATTCCAGTATCTCGTCGGCTTCGGGCAGTGCCACAGCAGGTGGATGAGCGAGCCC
This sequence comes from Pleurodeles waltl, assembly GCF_031143425.1. Classification (NCBI taxonomy): domain Eukaryota; kingdom Metazoa; phylum Chordata; class Amphibia; order Caudata; family Salamandridae; genus Pleurodeles; species Pleurodeles waltl. Next base: position 456,444,967 of record NC_090442.1, read on the forward strand.
GTATTCCCACAACACCTCCAGCAGAGCCCAGATTTAGTAGAATCCCACTCACGGATTCTCGCAGGGGTATAGTACCAGGAAGTAGCGATCTTAAAGGCCGTTACAACCCCCGGAATATGGTGAGCCGCGTGGTGCACCCTGAAGTAAATTCCCTCCCACTCCTCCTCTGTAAATTCTGTCTCCAACTCCTTCTCCCAGTGCTGCTGCCCCTTCGTCTTGTCAAAGGATACGGCCCTGAAAAGATGTGCATAGATTTCTGATACCAACCGCTTATCTTTCTTCCCTACCAGCCATTTCTCAAATGGTGTAAGCGTTCTAGCAACTAAAGGCTTGACTGTTGGCTGCAGCACCCCGGACCTGATAACAGGGCAATCTATCTGCTTCCATTAGGCCATAAATCTCCCAGAGCTGGTCAAAGGGAATAATACCATCCTTATCAAAGAGGCACCCCACCCTTCTGCATCCCTTCGCATGTTGACGCTGAAGGCCCTTCGAGCTGAAGCCGGGAGCAAACTCTGGGTTTGCGCATATCGGTGTCATGGGGGAAGGTTAGGTCGTCAAGCCGCATCCGAGCGCCACCGCGTCCCACACCCCAAGGGTCGCACCCGTGATAGGAGAGGAGTAGAGGCCCGTCACTCTATGTCGACGCCGTAACCAAGGCTCTCTCCGGACATGTGAACCAGCCACCGCCTGGTCCATAAAACACCAATGCTTTTCTGTCAGCTGTCGGTTCCACTCAACCAGAAAACCTAGCTGTGCCGCCTGGTAATATTTTAACAGACTGGGCACCGCCAACCCACCCTCCGACTTGGGACGATACAGAGTGTTAAGAGAGATCCGCACGGGCCTCTGGTCCCACATAAACTTCATGATCGCCGCCTGAAGCGTAGCTAGCGTGTTAGGTGGCGGAGTGAGAGGAAGGGTCTGAAACAGGTAGAGTATGCGCGGCAAGATCATCATTTTAATTGCAGAGATCCTACCGAACCACAATAGTTTATACTTCCTCCATGTCTCTAGATCCCTGAGTATCTCCCTAGAGAGGGCCGTGTAGTTCAAACGGGCTGTCCGTGCCGCTGTCTTCGCTAGAACAATGCCCAGATACGGGATATGCGAGGACTCCCATATAAAGGGAAATCTAGAGCACAACTCTGCCTCGTGGTCCGAAGGTACCGACAGATTCAAGGTCTGCGACTTCTGCACATTCACTTTGAACCCAGAGATCGCACCAAATGCATCTAAAGCGTCCACGAGCACCGGAAGCGAAACCATGGGCTCTGCGAGCGTGAGGATCACATCATCCGCATACAGACTAATAAGGTGGTGCTCACCCCCAAACTTAATGCCCGTAATATGAGGGGCAGCTCGAAGCCTCTGTGCCAAGGGTTCCAACAGAAGCGGGGAAAGAGGGCACCCCTGCCTCGTTCCTCTTCCCATGGGGAACGACAATGAGACTGTTCCATTGACGCGCACCACCGCTCTTGGTCTGCTGTAGACGCACTTGATCCACGTCAGGAGTGTCGGCCCCATACCAAAAAGCTCCAACACTCGGAAGAGGTACGGCCAATGCACTCTGTCGAATGCCTTCTCTGCATCAATAGTAAGAAGGAGTGCCTCCCTACGGGACCGATGTGTATTATCTATCAGATGCAAAATCCGCTAAGTGTTATCTCCACATTGTCGGTGGGGTATGAAGCCCGCCTGATCTGGGTCAACGAGCCCGGGCATATATGGGTTTAGGCGCTGCGACAATATGCCCGTAAACAGCCTGGCATCGATGTTAAGGAGTGAAATGGGCCGGTAAGATCCACAGTCCTCCGGGTTCTTCCTGGGCTTAGGGATGACTGTGATAATAGCATCAAGCATACTAGGAACAGGAGTTTTAGTCGCTGCAAAAGAGTCGAATAATCGGGTAAGTACCGGGGCCAGCTCCGAATAGAAAGTTTTATAGAAAAGCAGAGTAAAACCGTCCGGACCAGGCGACTTCCCAGCCTTCAAGCATGAAATCGCCGATATCACCTCTTCCAACCGCATAGGCTCATCGAGGAGAGTCGCATCCTGCTCTCTAAGCGGCGTGATGGCACAGTCAGAAAAATAGGGGGAGGGGTCGCAATCAATAGCCGTGTACACCGTATAGAGTTCCCGGTAGAAATCAGCAAAGGCCTCAGCGATCTGCTCATCCGTGTGCGCCTCCCCCGTGAGGAGGAGCGCACCATGTGCACCGCAGAGGCTTGTCTCTGGGCCCTCAACTTCTGAGCCAGAAGCCTCCCACTTCTGTTGCCCCCAACTTAGTACTTGTGTTTAAGGCGTGCTAAAGCAAACTCCGCCCTATCCCAGTCCAATCTTCTCAATTGTAAGCTTGTCTTCTCCAGTTCCCTCCAGACTCTGGGAGCTCCTGTATGTTTATGGGAACGCTCCAGGGCCGCCACTCTCCTCTCCAGGGCCTCTCGCTTATCCCTCCGGGCCTTGTTTTCTGTAGCCGAGAGGGAAATCACCTCCCCACGCAGGACCACTTTAAGCGCTTCCCACAATGTTCCTTTGCTAGTCAATCCATTATCGCTCTGTTCAAGATAGTCCGCCACCTCCCGAGACTGCAGCATCATGTCCCGGAAGCGCCACCCCGGACCCCACGCCGGACCGGCATCCACACGGGCCGTCACAGTTATGGGGGCATGATCCACCCAAGCCCTCGGCTCAATCGACGTCTCATGAACCCATTCGCGGAACTCCGAGGTGGCCAGGAAGTAATCTATGCGTGCATAGGTTCTAGACGCTGCAGAGTAAAATGAGTAGTCTTGCAGACCCGGGTGGGCCATCTGCCAGACATCCTCCAAACCACAATCAGCTAGCCATTGTACCCCTGCCGAGGCTAAAGCCCCAGTCTGCCCATACCTATGCCCCAATCTATCTAAATCGTTGTCCAGAACAATGTTAAAGTCCCCACCCACGAGTAAGGCCCTGTCTGAGGTCGTAAACATCGAAGAGAGCACCTGCTTAATGAAACTTTCTTGTTGAGTGTTGGGTGCGTATATATTGGCCAGTGTGAAATGAAAGGAGCCTATGCAGATTATCAGAGCCAGATATCTACCCTTGACCTCATGGATCTTAGCAACAACCTCCCCGTGGAAGGACCTCGAAAACAAGATCGCCACACCACCCTGCTTCATGGAAGTGGAGGACCAGTACTGCTGAGGAAACCACCTAGAGCGCATACGATGTGTGTCCGCAGCCAGTAGATGCGTTTCCTGCAATAAACAGACCTGACTCCCAGAGCGCTCCAAAAAGGACAGGATCGCCAACCTCTTCGGAGGATTATTGAGGCCACGAACATTGAAGCTAATACACTTAAAACTTAAACCCATGGTGAGGGGGTAGGAACCGTGACTGCCGGGCCCCTACTATGAAGCCAAGCGTCGGGCAGCTCCAGTTAAGACAGACAGGGAATCCCATAATGATCCCCAGCAATGAGCAAATGACCTGTAGAGGGGGTACAGTATAACAAGACAAAGAGGCATAACAGGTGCAGATCACATCGAGGAAGAGTTCCAACCGAAGTCGGGGACACACCGCCGGGCTCACTCCTGACTCCCAGAAGCCCAGCCACCCAGCCTCTGCCCCAGTCCGGTCCACTTCACCTCTGCCGGGCGGCCCACCGGCACCTCCCTCCATCAGCAGTGGCCATCAGGGCCTATGGGCCAGCACCGGCGGCGGCGCTGTTCAAAACAGCTTGTCTCTCCCGCGCTCGCTTTCTGGACGACGGCCGCGACGGCTTCCGCTTTTTCTCCTTGCGCCGCCATCCGGGTCGGCTCCCAGCAGGGCCCCCCCCGGGGGATCCGGCCCGCTGCTCCGGCTACTCCAGCCCCAGCACCCGACCGGCCTCTTGGAGCGTCCTCACCTGTCTCAGCTGATCACCCCATCGGAAAACCAGGCGAAAGGGATGACTCCAGGTATAGGACGTGGAGCCCGTCCGGAGGTGGTCCGTGATAGGCTTAAACTCTCTGCGTCTCTGCAACGTCAACACAGAGAGGTCCTGATAAAGCTGCAAGTAGTGCCCCCAAAACTGGATCTGCGGCAAGTTCCGAGTATTGCTTCTTTAACCAGAAAATTATGGACGCACGCTAAAATATTGGGAGGGCGCACCCCAACACCCCCCACCCGGCTCGCTCTATGGACCCGGTCCAGAAGAATCTCCCGTGGGCTCTCAGGAGACAAGAGGGAGTTCAACAAAGCCGTAACGAACTCTCGGACATCATCTCCCTCGGCCGCCTGCAGGACCCCCCTGATTCGTATGTAATGGCGCCTAGAGCAATTTTCTGAGTCTTAAGTCATAATCTGCAACTGTTCCTGATGCTCACGCAGACAGTGTATCTCCTGCTGGAGTTGCTAGACCTCCTTCCCTCTGGAGATCTCATTATTCTCAATGCTGGACACTCTTTCCTCCAGAGAAGTAATGTCAGAACGCAGATCTTAAACTTCCTGGGAGATGTCTCTGCGAAGCTCCTGCAGATCCACCCACAACGAGTCGAACAAAGAGGTAAGGAAACTCTTTGTAAACGGGGCCTCCCCATCCGCCTCCATGTCGCCCAACTGGTCGGCCCCCCGTGTCGAAGCCGTGGCCTCAGCTTGTCAGCTCTGCGACGGATGTGATCTAGTTAGCATCTCTCGGACCGATTGGTCCCTCTTAGGCTTAGAAGATGCCATCACCACCTTATCAGTGTCCACAAGGCCGCTGCTGATGTCCCCACATGTATGTCTGCTCTACAGACTCTCTGTCCCCTCACTGTGGGCCGAGCCGTCTCGCCGAGCTCCCAACGCCGTCTACAGCGTCGCCTGCACTCCACTAAGGCCGCCTTGAACTACTGCCACCACAGCTGGAAGAGCACTCGTCATGTCCCCCCCTAGGGGGCCGCCGCCAGTCACTCCCGGACCCTCTTAGGGCAGCCGGCCCTAGCCGTACAGCACTGCCATCCACTGCCTCCTCGCACCTCTCAGTGCCGCGCCGCGGGCCGAAAAGTCCCGCTGACCACCTTATGTCGCCGTCGTGGCGCGCCCGAGGGGCCACCCGCTCACCACGTCACGAGGCGGCAAAGCAGCCCCCCACCGCGCCACCAGCCCCTCAGGGCCTCGCAAGCAGGGCCGCAATTAGTCTCCAGCCGCTCCGGACCAAAGGCCCAGGCCGCACACCGTCCGTATGAGTCCTTTCTCCGCCCAATAGTGCTGCGGGCCCCCACTCACCACCACCGTCGGGGGCCACAGGCCGAGGCCGCCGCCGTCAGGCCGGGACCCAGCCGTCCGCCCCCACACCGTCTGCAGGGTCAGAGGCCCGGCTGCCAACTCCAGCTGCACGCGGCCCTGCCTCCGCCGCCGCCCAAGCAGGCCCGGTCCGGGGGCCTGCCCCTCAGGTTCTCGGGGCGCCCCACGCGGCCCCGAGGCACTGCCCTTGTCCTCCGCTGCTCGAGGCCGCCCTACTGTAGAGGGCCGGGCCCACCGCTCCGCTGTTTCTGGGCCCGGGTGGCGGAGCTCCGAAAGACGCGTCCGTCTACTCCGACATCTTGGCCACGCCCCCTGGAGGGCTACATTTAAGTCTCCCTCAATAAGGGTTTCAGTGCTCAAGTGGGCAGACAAAAAGGGAAACAACCAGGAGTAGAAGTGGTCCTTGTGGTCTTTTGGGCCATAAACTGAAACCAAGGTGATGGCTCTACCATAAAGAGATCCCTCAACCCGAAGTACACGACCCTCCCCAACTAGTCTGATCGCATCACCTGCATGGATGCCATTTGACCAATCAGAATAGCCACCCCTCTAGTCTTAGTGTGGGCATTGAAGTGAAATTGTACAAGAAAATATCAAGATCAACACCTCCTAATATCCTCTGCCAAGAGATGAGTCTCTTGTAGGAGGGTGACGTCTATTTGCTTGACATGTAATCAGTGTAGCAGGGATTTGAGTTTCACCGGCAAGTTTAAGCCCTGAACATTCATTGCTGCCACAGAAGAAAATAACTTAAACCAGGAGGAAAAGCCCAGCCATAACAGAATCAGATAGTGCCCCAGTAGTTTGCCCCCCTCAGGTGGCTTGAACTGGTTGCCCTCCATATTCGGGTTAACTCATCTCAAGGTGAAGGCTCCAAGTTCCAAACTATTAGAGCCCTCCCTCACTCCTTGATCTCACTCAGCACACTCATGCCCCCCAACCCCTCCAAGGGTGAGAGTGGAACCAACCCCCTCTCAACAGCTAACCAAATTAAAAAGCTCTCCCAGATCTTACCATCAACAATGTCCAACCAAAGGGGTCTAGATGCCACCCACAACCAAAGAGAAGCTAGTCCGACAACATTGGTCTTCCACTGGGAGGATAAGTCAAGGGAACCATGCAGCTCCTGAGCTACCCTTCGAACCCCCTTGTGTCTGGATCGACAAGTTTGCTGGCGTCTCCACATCGGCTGCAGGGGTTCAAGGCAGTCAGGACCGTCGCCTTCATCGTGTTGTCAGTCACTTAAGTGAAAAAGATCCATGGCCTACTGTCTAATGGAGAGGGAGACCTGGTGGTCATTGTAGCAGAAGAGGAGACAAACTGTAAACCCCCACCTGTAGGAGATTTTGTGAGCCTGTAAGAAATCTGTTGCTGTTTTCAAAGATATGCATTTTGCTAGTGTCTGGCTAGAAATATCCTGGAACAGCAGGGTCGACTCCGCCGAAAGACTATTGACTTTTGTTACCGGACTCGCCGCATTGTCTTCTCTTTCTGACAGAAATGATGGACCCTGGTAAGGACATCAGGGGTGAGCTTACTCTTGGCCTTAAAAGTACTGAAGACCCTGTGGGTGCGATCCAATTCGATGGCTGAAACCGGAGTGGGTTCCAGTAACGAAGCAAAAAGGTATTGGATGCAGCCTATCAGATCAGAGTCGGAAAGCGTTTTGGGAATACCCCTTATCCGGATGATATTTCTCCTAGATTGATTTTCTCCATGCCCCGCTTTATCTCTGCTCCAGTTTGATCTCTGCTCCAGTTTGGTCACTCACGCAGCCATCTTGTCTCTCACGTGAGACCCTTCCCCTGTTCCCACCTCCAGCTGATCAACACAAGCGTCAAGACGTTGTACCACATGCTCAGGCTTCATAGCAATTTGACGAAGTCCTGCCTCAAGAGGCCCATTTCCTTAGTGAAGGCCGCCATTATCTCCTGAATATCTTCTCTGGTGGTTGTGGAGTCTGTCTTCCACCTTGGTTCCCCCTGGAACAGCATCACCTCCTGTGGGAGAGGGCTCCACTGGCTGTCAAGGACTCCCCAGGAGATCCTTAAAGGAGCGACCCCTTTGCTCCTTAGCTCGAGCATCAGTCATGTTGGGGCTATCTGTGCCCAAGCTGTCTCAGAGCTCTTAGGCCCCCTGCAGTTGCCTGGAGCCTCAGCAAAGCCTCCAATAAGATGGTTTGTGTGTGAGGAAAACGCACCTCCGATGTCCTGGCCTCACCCTCCAGCCACCACCTGTCAAGCAAAGTCCCACCTCACTAGCTACTGTCCATCACCCTCTTTTAAACAGGGGCGTAGCTTGGTCAGTAAGATTGAGGGGGTGTTGGGTTCAGATTTTCCAACAATCAGGCTGGCATATAATATTTAAATATATTATAGGACAGGCAAGGTGCATGAATGGGGCCTAAGGGGCAGTGGAAGGGAGAGGAATGTGGTTGGGTTAGAGTACTAAGAGAGAAAACACAATTTTCTGTAAAATAATCACTTTTTGAAGACTTTCACAGTGTCTGTTTTTTTTGTCTGTGTGTATGTAAAAATACCTGCTGAAATTCGACTAATATCTCACAATACCCGACTGAAAGCACGTTTACCCTACTATTTAGAATTAAAGACATGTATTTGCTGTGGGTAACTATCCAAAGCTCCCCTTACCCCCCCCACCCCCACCCCCCCCCCCCCCCCCCCCAAACCCCGCCCGAAGCTACGGCCCTGATTTTAAAGCAGGCCGCATAAACGGACCAGGCCCCGGCCTCAGGGGTGGGTCGCCAGCACCCTTCAAATCCTCATCCATGGCAACTGGGAATGGTCATGGGGCTTCATTGGGGGGGTTAGTCTCTAAAAGTCCCCTCCAAGGCCAATGTGTTGCGGGCAGAAGCATGGGCGAAGCACGGATGTTTGCAATATTAAAGGGAGCGTCCAGCACTGCTCAAAGCACAACGCTAGAAAAAATTACAGCAGGGCGCAAGCAGCTCCTCGCTGCCGCAGAACCACGTCGGGTGTCAAGTACAGTCTGCAGAGGTTCCCTGCTCTCGGCAGCAAGCTCTCCTCATCTCGCTCCGGGCTCCAGATCACCCACTTCTCCCGAGGGAGTGGCGGCAGGCATCTTAGCAGACTGACAGAGGGCCTAGGTAGAGCTGACTTCCAAACCCGCTCTGTGTGCAGCGAGTCTCGGGGCCCAATTCCTTCTGATTTCAGCTGTACATGGCCCCCGATCCATCACAATCACCAGTGCAGGCCAGAAGGCGTCTGGGAGGGCCGGATGATGTGATTACGGGCCGCTGGCCCCATAGCTCAGCAGTGTGCATGGGTCCCTGCCTCGCTCCATTAAGCAAACCACTTCTCTCTACTTTAACATTACAAGATCTGCAGAAGGTGAAGAGGCTCCTCCTTAGAGGCGCAATAGAGGCTGTCTTACCTCCATGAAGGGGACGGAGATATTACTTCACAATTTCCTTGTAAAGGAAAAGGGTGGAAGGCTCCATTTAAAAAACAAAAGCAAAATCTTTCTCTTAGAGCAGCAGCATTTCAGAGAAAAGTAGAAAAAGGTATTGCAAAAAATACAGCAAAGTAGAATAATGCAAAGAAAAGAGCGAAAATGGGTCAAATAACAACTAAAAACAGGATAAAATAAAATGTAAACCTAGAACTCTGGAGCAAGCGTGCCTTGAGTCAGAATGACTAAATGGAAAAACATAAACTTGGAACGCTTCATTGGATTGATGCAGTGTAAGATGGTGCTCGCGTGAAACTTGATAATGTAAAAGCACAGTGACTAGTGCTTTTTTCCGAACTTTGAAGGTTCCACGGATTAGAAGTTAGAGTTGTATTTGAGATCTATTCCTGGGTTAATGTGGATGACAGCTACTGAGTAAACCCCATTCTGGTTAATGTCATTCTTCTTTTCATGGGTATGTATGGGAAGATGGTGCATATAGATCTCTCGAGTACTCAAGAGTATGTCATTTGCCAGGCTTTTCCTAAGCTTTGGAATAGATTCCACCAGATGGCATTTGTCCACTCAATGAAAATTAGGAGTGTGTCTGGTGAATTATTTGTTCTTGGCAATGAGAACATTGCTCTGTGACGTAGCACAGTCATTGCACTGCATTACATTTGGTTCACAACAGTGGCTCACAGTTTAATCTGTTGCCCCTGTTGAATCATACAGGATGTTTTGCCTTCCAGAATGGAAGGCCGGAACAGTTTTGAGTTTTCCATTTTACGGGTTCTCTGCTTGTGGCTTCAAAATGGTTTTGTCGGGACTTTTTCAGGGTGGTGGTTGCATACAACACCTCTGGGCTTCTACTGTTTCTGTTCATTAGTATTTAAAACACGATCACAGGTTAGGAAGGAAAAACGTTGGAAATATATATTTAAATATAATACATATAACATACGAAAACGGTTGTGGCATGAAGTTAAAGGTTTTAGAGTTCAAAATTGAGTATTGGAACAAAATGATTCTATCAGTGTTCTGCTATCTGTTGCACAATTTGTGTATCATGTTACCTAATGGTGAATTCATGAAGAATAACTGTTTTTTTTTTAATAGCCAGACCATTTGCTGAATACGAGTGACAGTGTGACAGTGCAGTGTCGCACTCCGAATGCCAGCATACGCACTTTGTCTTCAGAAGGTAACACCTCCTCCTTTGCCCAAGAAGGACTTACCATTGGTTTAGCTCAAAAGAAGAATTCAATGGGCAATGAAAACACTCTTGAAGCAGATTCGTTTACAGAGGAAATCCAGCAGTCCAAACTTGTCCCAGATGAACATTCTTCTTATGATATGGATCAACCAATAGATTTTAATGGCCGTGGCAATGTGGATCTACTGGCGCATTTAGCAAGGACCGACGAGGAAATTGTTGAGCCCGTTTCCAAAAAGGAGGAAAGCTTGCATCAAAGTTTTGCAACAAAGGTGAGTGTTGATTTACGCTGTTTGACTCAACGCCTCAGCAGCTGTAAAAGGCATTGGTAAAATAAAAATGAGCTACTGCTATCATGTTTAGAAGAGGGTTAACTAACTTTTAATTTTTATGAAGACAGCTTTCCGTTTTAAATTTACGTAAACAATAACTTTTGAAGGGTACACAACAGAAAATTATGATTCTACCTTATAATATAATTGAATACACCTATACATTTAAATAAATAATATACCCCATAAGAGATCCTCTTTTTGTAGCAGAAACAACTTATGACTAGTGCTGGAAAAAGCTGTACACAATATAGCTATATGTAATAAGCCAAGACACACCATGAGCATTCTTCCCAAGCATGCCAATTGTGTTGCATTCCCTGTATGGCAAACCCTGAGTTACATTTCTTTATCCAAGTAATGATGCCAAAAATGGAGAATCAGTTCATTCACAGTGATCTACCTCCTTTTTTTCCGTGCACACAATAGGAAGTGTGCAGCGAATACACCCATAAGCACAATTTGTAGGAGCAGCTACACCGAGCAAGTGGCTTTGAAAGATTGGCTGCCAAAGGGATAGCTATATTTTTGTGAAAGTAAGAATTCAATAATTAAACCCCATAATGATAGCCTTTTAATGAAAATCCAATGTAGTACTATAGTGACAACAACATTACTAATAAATGAGTGATGAAAATTGCTAACTCCTACAACCTTTATGGTAACATTAATTAAATGTAACCATAACCTTATGTTCGGTGGCATGTGTAGCTGCAGATACACATGCTGTGCATAGTCCGCCGTCTGGTGTTGGGTCGGAGTGTTACAAGTTGTTTTTCTTCGAAGAAGTCTTTTCGAGTCACGAGACCGAGGGACTCCTCCTCCTTTGTTTCCATTGCGTATGGGCGTCGACTCCATCTTAGATTGTTTTTTTTCCGCCATCGGGTTCGGACGTGTTCCTTTTCGCTCCGGGTTTCGGGACGGAAAGATAGTCAAAACTTCGGAAAACTACGTCGGTATTGTTTCGTTCGGTATCGGGTTAGATAGAATCGACACCGAATCGTGAAGAGCTCCGGTAGCCCTTCGGGGTAACTTCGACCCCCCCGTCGGGGCCTGGTCGGCCCGACCGCGTGTAACATCGACACCGATGGCACGGACCCCGTTCCGATTCTGTCCTAAATGCCACAGCAAATATCCATATACAGACCAACATTTGGTCTGTAACTTGTGCCTGTCGCCCGAGCACAAGGAAGAAACGTGTGAGGCCTGTCGTGCGTTTCGGTCCCGAAAGACGCTCCGTGACCGAAGGGCCAGACGGTTGCAAATGGCGTCCACGCCGACAGGACAACGAGGGTTCGAGGAACAAGGAGAAGAAGAGGAAGCCTTCTCCATCCATGAATCGGACTCGGAGGAGTTTGACGTCGAAGAAACCGTGAGTAAGACGTCGAAACAAGCACCACACGGGAAAACAGACAAGGCCCAGGGGACGCCACTGCCAACAGGCCATGGCTCAACCCATAAACTAGGTGACCGTCCATCGGCACCGAAAAAGGGCGAACTGGTGCCGAGATCGTCCGACTCGGGTCGAGACACAGGCACGCAGCAATCTCGGGACCGAGAAAGTGCTGCCGAAAAGGGTCGACGCCGAGATAGCGGAACCGAAGCTGCTCGACGCAGAGACAGCGGCACCGAGGATGATCGACGCCGAGAAAGCTCGACTACAAAAAAGAGAAAATTCTCCTCAGAGCCGAAAACAAGCAAAGACACAGTTTCGGTGCCAAAACGCCCAGCAACCGAACCGACTGCCAGCTCGTATTCAGAGGAACAATCACTGTCCTCTCAAATGCGCAAACACAGATTTGAAGAAGAGTTACAAACCACTGACGTAGACCACACCCAGAAGCGGATCTTCATACAGAGTGGGACAGGGAAGATCAGCACTCTTCCCCCAATCAGGAGGAAAAGGAGACTAGAGTTCCAAACACAAGAACAAACACCACAAGCAAAAGTGGTGAAGAAAGTAACTCCACCACCCTCTCCTCCACCTGTAACTCATACATCACCGGCACAAACTCCGTCACATTCACCAGCTCATACCACCATGAGCCAAGATGACCAGGACGCTTGGGACCTATATGACGCCCCAGTATCAGACAATAGTCCTGAGTCGTACCCTACCAAGCCCTCACCACCTGAGGACAGCACAGCGTATGCACAGGTGGTAGCTAGGGCAGCAGAGTTCCACAATGTGTCGTTACACTCAGAACCTGTCGAGGATGACTTCCTTTTCAACACCCTCTCCTCCACCCATAGCACCTATCAAAGCCTGCCTATGCTCCCGGGAATGCTAAGGCACGCAAAACAGATCTTTAAAGACCCTGTCAAAAGCAGAGCGATAACTCCACGGGTGGAGAAAAAATATAAAGCACCGCCCACGGACCCTGCTTTTATCACATCACAACTGCCACCAGATTCAGTTGTAGTAGGGGCAGCTCGCAAGAGAGCCAACTCGCACACATCAGGCGACGCCCCACCTCCGGACAAAGAGAGCCGCAAGTTCGACGCAGCTGGAAAAAGGGTTGCTGTACAAGCTGCAAACCAGTGGCGCATCGCGAACTCTCAGGCGCTCCTAGCGCGATATGACAGAGCCCATTGGGATGAGATGCAGCATCTCATCGAGCATCTACCCAAAGAATTACAGAAACTGGCAAAACAAGTAGTTGAGGAGGGACAAAATATCTCTAATAACCAAATACGCTCCTCTATGGATGCAGCGGATACAGCTGCAAGAACAATAAATACCGCAGTAACCATAAGAAGGCACGCATGGTTGCGCACATCCAGGTTTAAACCCGAGATACAACAGGCAGTGCTCAATATGCCGTTCAACGAACAACAATTGTTTGGACCCGATGTGGACATGGCAATTGAGAAATTGAAAAAGGACACTGACACAGCCAAGGCCATGGGCGCACTCTATTCCCCGCAGGGCAGAGGCACTTTTGGCACATTTCGCAGAACACCCTTCAGAGGGGGGTTTCGGGGTCAAGCCACACAAGCCAGCACCTCACAATCAACACCGTCTACCTACCAGGGACAGTACCAAAGGGGAGGCTTTCGGGGCCAGTACAGAGGGGGACAATTCCCTAGAAACCGGGGAAAATTTCAAGGTCCCAAAACCCCTACAACCAAACAGTAACTCACAAGTCACTCAACCCCTTCACACAACACCAGTGGGGGGAAGACTAAGCCAATTTTACAAAGCTTGGGAGGAGATAACAACAGACACTTGGGTCTTAGCAATTATCCAACATGGTTATTGCATAGAATTTCTCCAAATCCCTCCAAATGTCCCACCAAATACACAAAACATGTCAAAACAGCATTTAGACCTTCTGGAATTAGAAGTTCAGGCATTACTGCAGAAGGACGCAATAGAACTTGTACCACGTACACAAAGGAACACAGGAGTTTACTCACTGTACTTTCTAATACCAAAAAAAGACAAAACACTGAGACCAATCTTAGATCTCAGAACACTAAACATCTACATCAAATCGGAACACTTTCACATGGTCACGCTACAAGACGTATTACCACTGCTAAAACAACAAGACTATATGACAACCTTAGATCTAAAGGACGCGTATTTCCACATACCGATACATCCCTCGCACAGGAAATACCTAAGGTTCGTATTCCAGGGAATACATTACCAATTCAAAGTGTTGCCGTTCGGTATAACAACCGCACCAAGAGTATTTACGAAATGCCTAGCAGTAGTAGCTGCACATATCAGAAGGCAGCAAATACACGTGTTCCCCTACCTAGACGATTGGCTAATCAAAACCAACTCCCTAACAAAGTGTTCACACCACACAGAGTATGTCATACAAACCCTCTACAAACTCGGTTTCTCCATCAACTATGCAAAATCACACATTCTGCCGTGCAAAACACAGCAATACTTAGGAGCGACAATCAACACAACAAATGGGATAGCCACTCCAAGTCCACAAAGGGTTCAAAATTTTTACAAGGTTATACAAGCCATGTATCCGACACAAAAAATACATGCAAAGATGGTATTAAAACTCCTAGCCATGATGTCTTCATGCATAGCCATTGTCCCAAACGCAAGACTGCACATGAGGCCCTTACAACAGTGCCTAGCATCGCAATGGTCACAGGCACAGGGTCACCTTCTAGATCTGGTGTTGATAGACCGCCAAACATACATCTCGCTTCTATGGTGGAACAGTATAAATTTAAACAAAGGGTGGCCTTTCCAAGACCCAGTGCCACAATACGTGATAACAACAGATGCTTCCATGACAGGGTGGGGAGCACACCTCAATCAACACAGCATCCAAGGACAATGGGACGTACATCAAACGAAGTTGCATATAAATCACCTCAAATTGTTAGCAGTGTTCCTAGCGTTGAAAGCATTTCAACCCATCATAACCCACAAATACATTCTTGTCAAAACAGACAACATGACAACAATGTATTATCTAAACAAACAGGGGGGAACACACTCGACACAGCTGTGCCTCCTGGCACAAAAGATATGGCAATGGGCGATTCACAACCACATTCGCCTAATAGCACAGTTTATTCCAGGGATCCAGAATCAACTAGCAGACAACCTCTCTCGAGATCACCAACAAGTCCACGAATGGGAGATTCACCCCCAAATTCTAAACACTTACTTCCACCTTTGGGGAACACCTCAAATAGACCTATTTGCAACAAAGGAGAACGCAAAATGCCAAAACTTCGCATCCAGGTACCCACACAGGCAGTCTCAAGGCAATGCTCTATGGATGAATTGGTCAGGGATATTTGCATACGCTTTTCCCCCTCTCCCTCCATATCTAGTAAACAAATTGAGTCAAAACAAACTCAAACTCATACTAATAGCACCAACATGGGCAAGACAACCCTGGTACACAACACTACTAGACCTGTCAGTAGTACCCCATGTCAAGCTACCCAACAGGCCAGATCTGCTAACACAACACAAACAACAGATCAGGCATCCAAACCCAGCATCGCTGAATCTAGCAATCTGGCTCCTGAAATCCTAGAATTCGGACATTTAAACCTCACCCAAGAATGTATGGAGGTCATAAAACAGGCTAGAAGGCCATCCACTAGACACTGCTATGCAAGTAAATGGAAAAGATTTGTTTGCTACTGCCATAGTAATCAAGTTCAACCATTACATGCATCTCCAAAGGATGTAGTAGGATACTAACTACATTTGCAGAAATCAAATCTGGCCTTCTCTTCCATAAAGATACACCTCACAGCAATTTCTGCATACCTGCAGATCACCCATTCAACTTCACTATTTAGGATACCTGTCATTAAAGCGTTTATGGAAGGCCTAAAAAGAATTATACCACCAAGAACACCACCTGTTCCTTCATGGAACCTCAACATCGTCTTAACAAGACTCATGGGTCCACATTTCGAACCCATGCATTCTTGCGAAATGCAATTCTTAACGTGGAAGGTTGCATTTCTCATTGCCATTACATCTCTAAGAAGAGTAAGCGAAATTCAAGCGTTTACTATACAGGAACCTTTTATTCAAATACACAAAAATAAGGTAGTTCTAAGAACCAATCCTAAATTTTTACCAAAAGTTATTTCACCGTTCCACTTAAATCAAACAGTAGAACTACCAGTGTTCTTTCCACAGCCAGACTCAGTAGCTGAAAGGGCACTACATACATTAGACATCAGAAGAGCACTAATGTACTACATTGAGAGAACAAAACTAATTAGGAAAACAAAACAACTGTTTATTGCATTTCAAAAACCTCATACAGGAAACCCAATATCAAAACAGGGTATAGCCAGATGGATAGTTAAGTGTATCCAAACCTGCTACCTTAAAGCAAAGAGAGAGCTGCCCATTACACCAAAGGCACACTCAACCAGAAAGAAAGGCGCTACCATGGCCTTCCTAGGAAATATTCCAATGAACGAAATATGTAAGGCAGCCACATGGTCTACGCCTCACACATTTACTAAGCACTACTGTGTAGACGTGCTATCCGCACAACAAGCCACAGTAGGTCAAGCCGTACTAAGAACTTTATTTCAAACTACTTCCACTCCTACAGGCTGAGCCACCGCTTTTGGGGAGATAACTGCTTACTAGTCTATGCACAGCATGTGTATCTGCAGCTACACATGCCACAGAACTGAAAATGTCACTTACCCACTGTACATCTGTTCGTGGCATTAGTCGCTGCAGATTCACATGCGCCCACCCGCCTCCCTGGGAGCCTGTAGCCGTTTGGAAGTAATCTTCAACATTTGTACATTTGTAAATATATTACTTAAACTTTATTTGGTACATACTTATTCATTCCATTGCATGGGCACTATTACTAACATACACAACTCCTACCTCACCCTCTGCGGGGAAAACAATCTAAGATGGAGTCGACGCCCATGCGCAATGGAAACAAAGGAGGAGGAGTCCCTCGGTCTTGTGACTCGAAAAGACTTCTTCGAAGAAAAACAACTTGTAACACTCCGACCCAACACCAGACGGCGGACTATGCACAGCATGTGACTCTGCAGCGACTAATGCCACGAACAGATGTACACTGGGTAAGTGACATTTTCCTTTTGTAACACTGTGTGGTTGCTTCTAGACACTACCTACACTTCACTAAGAGGGGATACCTGGACCTGGTATAAGGTGTAAGTACCTTAGGTACCCACCACACACCAGGCCAGCTTCCTACATACTTCCTGCCAGCGGGTTCTTCATGATTGGTCATACCCTTACTTTTCTGGGCTCTTCCATATATATTCCAGTAGTGTATGGTCTGTCAGTGACAAACCATGTCGATATTCTCTATAGAAAGAGGTGTAGATGTTACTATCCAAGTGCGCGATTTGCTTGTGTCTAAGGCGGCACAGGGCGCTACCCCTTGTACTTTCCTGTGCCCAAGAATAATGGGGAGCTGGGAGACCAATTTTAGACTTCAGATTCTTAAACTCCCATCAGGTAAGAGAAATTCAAGATGTTAGCACTTACCAGGTTACTATCATTGGATTTACAGGATGTGCTCATCTACATGACAATTGTTTAGTCCCATTAGAATTATCTCCACTTGTGTTGGGGTCCTACCACTACCCCTAACTGTCCTGCCCTTCAGCCTTACTATGGTTCCTCTGATATACTTATTCCTGTACCTCAATGATTGGCTGCTGAAGATTATCTTACCTCAGGTAATCTCAGAGCAACTGGCCAAGAAGGATATGACATGCTGGTTTGTTGGAAATCAGCACTCGCCATCCACCTACTCACCTTCCACTTACCCACAAACAGTGGATGTGCTCCCAAAGTAAGTTAGACATGTCCTTCATTCCAGTCCCCAAATTCTATGGTTGTTTGTGTGAAAATAAGTGTCAAATAGAGGCCTGCTTGAAGTTGCCAGCATTACCATGGCTGCTATGAAGCACAACATAAGTGACATTTTCATTTCTGCATTTATTCAGCATGACTCAAAGCTACTTCACGTTAAAAAGATACACCGGAAGGCAGCTTATTCCCTTTTGCCATGTAGCATGTTCAGACCTTTCTTCAGAAAGAAATTTTAAATCACTGTTCTCTGGCAATTATTATGATTCCATTGTCGCCCGCAGCTCCATGAGTGTGTTTCCACATAATGATTAGATACATGTAAGTTGCATTATTTAAAATTGTTGATGATCCATATTGCCTAGGACGACCACAATCTTCAAGAACAAGGTGCCCAGCCTGCTGTTTAAGTATGCAAGCTTTTACAGGGAAGAGACATCTGCAAATCTCTGTGAGAAAAGTAAAATATAAAGTCTACCTGCTGTTTACTGATCCCATTGCAGCCTGTGAACTAATCACCAACAATAAAATATATGATGTTAGGCGGTGAATTGCTAAACTTAATAAAGTAACCCAAGATGGAAAGCGGTTTAACAAGCAAGTCCCTCTTTGATTCCTTTTGCATCACATCTATGGGGCTACCACACAGTTTCCTCTCCATACTTTGTAGTGTGAACTTCACTCTAGGTTCCCTTAAAGTAGGTTTGAAGCACAATAGTGACTCCGGTTTCGACAATAACTTTGCACATGTATGATGTGTCTGCCGTTTTTGAAATACAATATGCAATCTTGTTAGGTAGGCTTGAATTTGTATCACGTTTCTTCTGTTTCCTTATACTAGGTGTCCTGGTTTGTTGTTACGTTAATTTCAGACCTTTAATAGTTTGTCCTTTACCAAGCTGGATAGATGCTCCCACCTTTGTACTTATTCATTTTCATAAGTCCACCAGCATTCTAGTATGAACATATTCCAGCATCGACAACTCAAGTATTAATCCTTCTTTTCTAAACTGATATAATGTGTAGCACTCCAGTTGCCTAATCTTTAAGTGGCAGTTTGTTATGGTGTAAACTATAAATAATGAATTATATATAAATGGGTAATAAATATTATTATTATTATGTACACTTTAAATAAACGTCCTAACGTTTTCCTGTGCCGACCTCTTTATGCTAAAGGTTATTTTTATTATTCTTTTATGTTGTAACACCTACAATCACATAAATACATCAGCCGACAAGGAAAACAAGTAATTATCAATAGAGAGCACTAAAAGAGTGGAACAGTTCTTCCTCCCCAACTGCGTTACCTCATTACCCAACTGATTCCGGAGAGTGGGTATCCCACAAGATTCCAAAGTGGAAATCTGCCCATTTGGCGAAGAGCTACCGTTTTACGCTTTTCCATTTAAGACAATTCAATTGTGATGATACATAGGACTTTTAGGTACTGTGGACACACACATTCACGAAATTCAGTACTAGGTACCTCAAAAAGGAATGTCTGTATGTGTCAACAGACCGAGTTACGATCCACAGTCATTGTAACCTTTTCCATTGCTAGTAGAGCTCATATTATGTAAATCCAGTCTCTCCTTTTTGGACAGGTATCCTCCCTCCGCATTGCCAGTATCAATTGCATCGCTGTGCGGTGTCAGTTGTTTACTGTCGTAGAGCAGGCCCCTCGTTATCGTAAGGCCAGCAACATCCGGGTTTCTACGCAATCACATGTCAAGGTTAGTATCAGCAGTATTTAGAGTATCCTATCAATATTTATGCTACTGTGGACACTGCCATAGCAGATGTACTAGGGCCTCAGTAGCACCACATCCCCTCCAGCATCTGTCTGTTTGAAATCGATCCACTCATAAAGTCCTCTGCAGTATGAAATAAATACAGCTGTGTTTGTCAAAGGGTTTCCTTCCCTCGTGCATTGAACCAACTTGTGTGGGTTAACGTGTATCTAACCAACAGTTCTCAACCCAGCTCCTTCCCCTGTCACTTAACTCCCCTGGGTTTTCATATCAACTTATGCTGGAAATCATTTGCCATCCTGTTTTCCCTTTCAGTGTCCAGGTCTTCGACACTCTGCAGTTGCTGGTGGCTTTAGTCACACTTACTAGGTACAGAGCTCAGTGAAGCAAATCAAGCTAGCAAATCTGTTTCCACAAGCCTTCTTAATGACTTGAAATTATCTGATTTGTCCTTTATTAAAAAGGGATCCAATTTAAGGCATTGTGGCTCTCTACAGGCCCGAATACTATCTCTACTAACCCACAGTGTGAAATCTAGAGTTCGATGGCATCTGTCGCTGTAGATACACATGTTCTGCATAGCTCGCCATCTGGTGTTGGGTCGGAGTGTTACAAGTTGTTTTTCTTCGAAGAAGTCTTTCGAGTCACGGGACCGAGTGACTCCTCCTTCTGTCTCCATTGCGCATGGGCGTCGACTCCATCTTCGATTGTTTTCTTTCCGCCATCGGGTTCGGACGTGTTCCTGTCGCTCCGAGTTTCGGAACGGAAAGTTAGTAAATATCGGAAGATTTTCGTCGGTATTGTTGCGTTCGGGATCGGCGTAGTTAGATTCAACACCGCATCGAAGGTCGACGCGCTCCGGTGCCCTTCGGGGTAGTTTTCGATCCCCCGTCGGGGCCTGGTCGGCCCGACCGCGTGTAGAACAACGCCGATGGAACGGACCCCGTTCCGTTTTTGTCCCAAATGCCACAACAAATACCCGTATACAGACCAGCATTTGGTCTGTAACCTGTGCCTGTCACCTGAGCACAGTGAGGAGACTTGCGAGGCCTGTCGCGCGTTCCGGTCCCGAAAGACACTCCGTGACCGTCGAGCCAGGAGACTTCAGATGGCGTCCACGCCGACAGCGCACCGAGAGTTCGAGGAACAAGAGGAAGAAGAAACCTTTTCGATCCACGAATCGGACTCCGAGGAATTCGACGATCAAAGAACCGTGAGTAAGACGTCGAAAACAACACATAAGAAAAGTGACAAGGCCCAGGGGACGCCACTGCCACCAGGCCATGGCTCCACCCATAAATTCGGTGACCGACCATCGGCACCGAAAAAGGCCCAAACAGTGCCGAGATCGTCCGACTCCGGTCGAGACACCGGCTCGCAGCCTTCTCGGGATCGAGAAAGTGCTGGAGAAAAGCAACGACACCGAGATAGCGGTGTAGAAACGGCTCGACGCCGAGACAGCGGCACCGACGAAGATCGACGCCGAGAGGTTTCGACTCCAAAAAAGAAAAAAGCCACCTCGGAGCCGAAAAAAGATACAGACAGGGTTTCGGTGCCGAAACAACCCGTAACCGACCCAGGTCCAGGCTCTTATACAGAGGAGCAATCACTGTCCTCTCAGATGCGAAAGCATAGGTTTGAGGAAGAGCTGCAATCCACCGAAGTGGACCATACGCAAAAACGTATTTTCATACAGCAGGGAACAGGAAAAATAAGCACCCTTCCCCCTATTAGGAGAAAAAGGAGACTGGAGTTTCAAACAGACCAGGCGCCACAAACCAAAAGGGTGAAAAAGGTGACTCCGCCACCCTCTCCTCCACCTGTAATTAA
The DNA here is from genome assembly GCF_031143425.1 of Pleurodeles waltl. Taxonomy (NCBI): domain Eukaryota; kingdom Metazoa; phylum Chordata; class Amphibia; order Caudata; family Salamandridae; genus Pleurodeles; species Pleurodeles waltl. The sequence goes on from NC_090442.1 coordinate 456,466,117, forward strand.
CGTCTCACCAGCACAAACTCCGTCACATTCCCCGGCTCACACCACCATGAGCCAAGGTGACCAGGATCAAGACGCTTGGGACTTATATGACGCCCCAGTGTCGGACAACAGTCCGGAGGCATATCCAACAAAGCCCTCACCACCAGAAGACAGCACAGCATATTCTCAAGTGGTGGCTAGAGCGGCACAATTCCACAACGTAAACCTCCACTCAAGTCGAGGATGACTTTTTATTCAACACCCTCTCCTCCACCCACAACTCCTACCAAAGCCTGCCTATCCTGCCAGGTATGCTTCGGCACGCAAAGGAAATCTTCAAGGAGCCGGTCAAAAGTAGGGCAATAACGCCAAGGGTGGAAAAGAAATATAAGGCACCTCCTACAGACCCTGTTTTCATCACCACTCAGCTGCCACCAGATTCCGTCGTAGTAGGAGCAGCTCGGAAAAGAGCCAACTCCCACACATCTGGGGATGCACCACCCCCAGATAAAGAGAGCCTCAAGTTCGATGCAGCTGGGAAAAGAGTCGCAGTACAAGCTGCAAACCAGTGGCGCATCGCTAACTCTCAAGCACTACTTGCGCGCTATGACAGAGCCCATTGGGATGAGATGCAACACCTCATCGAGCATCTACCCAAGGAACTACAAAAGAGGGCAAAGCAGGTGGTGGAGGAAGGACAGAACATATCAAATAACCAGATACGATCCTCTATGGACGCAGCAGACACAGCTGCAAGAACAATTAATACATCTGTGACCATTAGAAGGCACGCATGGCTAAGAACGTCTGGGTTCAAACCAGAGATACAGCAGGCAGTGCTCAATATGCCATTCAACGAAAAACAACTGTTCGGACCAGAAGTGGACACGGCAATCGAAAAACTAAAAAAAGACACTGACACTGCTAAAGCCATGGGCGCACTCTACTCCCCGCAGAGCAGAGGAACCTACAGCACCTTCCGCAAGACACCCTTTAGAGGGGGGTTTCGGGGTCAGGCCACACAAGCCAGCACCTCGCAGGCAACACCGTCCAGCTACCAGGGACAGTACAGGGGAGGCTTTCGGGGCCAATACAGAGGAGGGCAATTCCCTAGGAATAGAGGAAAATTTCAAAGCCCCAAAACCCCTACAACCAAGCAGTGACTCAGATGTCACTCACCCCCTCCACAAAACACCAGTGGGGGGAAGAATAGGTCATTATTACAAAGCATGGGAGGAAATAACTACAGACACTTGGGTCTTAGCAATTATCCAACATGGTTATTGCATAGAATTCCTAAAATTCCCTCCAAACATACCACCAAAAGCACAGAATTTATCAAAACAACATTCCGAACTTCTGGAAATAGAAGTTCAAGCACTATTGCAAAAGAATGCAATCTAATTAGTACCAAACACACAAACAAACTCAGGAGTCTATTCACTGTACTTCTTAATACCAAAAAAGGACAAAACACTGAGACCAATCCTAGACCTCAGAATACTAAACACCTACATCAAATCAGACCACTTTCACATGGTCACGCTACAAGAAGTGTTACCATTGCTAAAACTACAGGACTACATGACAACCTTAGACCTCAAAGACGCGTATTTCCATATACCAATACATCAATCGCACAGAAAATACCTACGGTTCGTATTCAAAGGAATACATTACCAATTCAAAGTATTGCCTTTTGGTTTAACAACCGCACCAAGAGTCTTTACAAAATGTCTAGCAGTAGTGGCTGCACACATCAGAAGGCAGCAAATACATGTATTCCCGTATCTAGACGACTGGCTAATCAAAACCAATTCACTAACAAAGTGCTTACACCACACAAATCAAATCATACAAACCCTCTACAAACTAGGTTTCACCGTCAACTTTGCAAAATCCAACATTTTGCCGTGCAAAGTACAACAATACCTGGGAGCCATAATAGACACAACAAAAGGAGTAGCCACTCCAAGTCCACAAAGAATTCAAAATTTCAACAAGATCATACAACGCATGTATCCAACACAAACAATACAAGCAAAGATGATATTACAACTCCTAGGCATGATGTCCTCATGCATAGCCATTGTCCCGAACGCAAGACTGCACATGAGGCCCTTACAACAGTGCCTAGCATCACAATGGTCACAAGCACAGGGTCACCTTCTAGATCTGGTGTTGATAGACCGCCAAACTTACCTCTCGCTTCTATGGTGGAACAGTATAAATTTAAACAAAGGGCGGCCTTTCCAAGACCCAGTGCCACAATACGTAATAACAACAGATGCTTCCATGACAGGGTGGGGAGCACACCTCGATCAACACAGCATACAAGGACAATGGAACGTACATCAAACAAAACTGCATATAAATCACCTAGAAATGCTAGCAGTTTTTCAAGCATTAAGGGCTTTCCAACCAATTATAACTCACAAATACATTCTTGTCAAAACAGACAACATGACAACAATGTATTATCTAAACAAACAAGGGGGGACACACTCAACGCAGTTGAGCCTGCTGGCACAAAAGATATGGCGATGGGCAATTCACAACCACATTCGCCTAATAGCACAGTTTATTCCAGGGATCCAGAATCAACTTGCAGACAATCTCTCTCGAGATCACCAACAGGTCCACGAATGGGAAATTCACCCCCAAATTCTAAACACTTACTTCAGACTCTGGGGAACACCTCAAATAGACTTGTTTGCAACAAAAGAGAACGCAAAATGCCAAAACTTCGCATCCAGATACCCACACAGGCAGTCCCAAGGCAATGCCCTATGGATGAACTGGTCAGGGATATTTGCCTACTCTTTTCCTCCTCTCCCTCTCCTTCCTTATCTGGTAAACAAATTGAGTCAAAACAAACTCAAACTCATATTAATAGCACCAACTTGGGCAAGGCAACCCTGGTACACAACACTGCTAGACCTATCAGTAGTGCCCCACATCAAATTGCCCAACAGGCCGGATCTGTTAACACAACACAACCAACAGATCAGACATCCAGATCCAGCATCGCTGAATCTAGCAATCTGGCTCCTGAAATCCTAGAATTCGGACACTTACAACTTACCCAAGAATGTATGGAAGTCATAAAGCAAGCCAGAAGGCCGTCCACTAGGCACTGCTATGCAAGTAAATGGAAGAGGTTTGTTTGCTACTGCCATCATAATCAGATCCAACCTTTACACGCAACTCCAAGGGATGTAGTGGGTTACTTGCTTCACTTACAAAAATCTAACCTAGCCTTCTCTTCCATTAAAATACACCTTGCAGCAATATCTGCATACCTGCAGACTACCTATTCAACTTCCCTATATAGGATACCAGTCATTAAAGCATTCATGGAAGGCCTTAAAAGAATTATACCACCAAGAACACCACCTGTTCCTTCATGGAACTTAAATGTTGTCTTAACAAGACTCATGGGTCCACCTTTTGAACCCATGCACTCTTGCGAAATACAGTTCCTAACCTGGAAGGTTGCATTTCTCATCGCCATTACATCTCTAAGAAGAGTAAGCGAAATTCAGGCGTTTACAATACAAGAACCTTTTATACAACTACACAAAAATAAAGTCGTCCTAAGGACTAATCCTAAATTTTTACCAAAGGTTATTTCACCGTTCCACCTAAATCAAACAGTGGAACTACCAGTGTTCTTCCCACAGCCAGATTCCGTAGCTGAGAGGACACTACATACATTAGATGTCAAAAGAGCATTAATGTACTACATTGACAGAACGAAGAACATCAGAAAGACTAAACAACTATTTATTGCATTCCAAAAACCTCATGCAGGAAACCCAATATCAAAACAAGGTATAGCCAGATGGATAGTTAAATGCATCCAAATCTGCTACCTTAAAGCAAAACGACAACTGCCCATTACACCAAGGGCACACTCAACCAGAAAAAAAGGTGCTACCATGGCCTTTCTAGGAAACATCCCAATGCAAGAAATATGTAAGGCAGCCACATGGTCTACGCCACACACTTTCACCAAGCACTACTGTGTAGACGTGCTATCCGCACAGCAAGCCACAGTAGGTCAAGCAGTGTTAAGAACATTATTTCAAACCACTTCCATTCCTACAGGCTGAGCCACCGCTTTTGGGGAGATAACTGCTTACTAGTCTATGCAGAACATGTGTATCTACAGCGACAGATGCCATCGAACTGAAAATGTCACTTACCCAGTGTACATCTGTTCGTGGCATCAGTCGCTGGAGATTCACATGTGCCCACCCGCCTCCCCGGGAGCCTGTAGCAGTTCGGAAGTTAGCTTCAACTTTGTACATTTGTATATATTATTTTAACCTTAAATAGGTACATACTTAGTCACTCCATTGCATGGGCACTATTACTCCAACACAACTCCTACCTCACCCTCTGCGGGGAAAACAATCGAAGATGGAGTCGACGCCCATGCGCAATGGAGACAGAAGGAGGAGTCACTCGGTCCCGTGACTCGAAAGACTTCTTCGAAGAAAAACAACTTGTAACACTCCGACCCAACACCAGATGGCGAGCCATGCTGAGCATGTGAATCTGCAGCGACTGATGCCACGAACAGATGTACACTGGGTAAGTGACATTTTCATTATTGTGCAGTGGTGTAAAGGTTGACGGGTAAGTGGTAAATCCCTTGTTCTCGCACACCCTGTTCCATGGGTGACAAGGTAGGAGCATAGTCCTTAGCTTACATGTCTTTTGGCCAACCACTGGACCATCCAGAGATATGACCTTGCTTGAAGTAGTCGACAAAGCTCCATTGCTTCCCTGTTTCTCCAATTTTCGCCAATCAATCATATATCTCAGTTGCAGGGCTTGCTAATAGTACGGTATACATGGAATAGCCATTTTCCCCATAGAGGATAGACAATACATCCCCTTGCATGTTATTCTGGACCTCTTTCCATTCATATTAATCATTTCTTGTTGTATAGAACTATTTAATGATTGTAGGTTGTGTCAGTTTCACAGTTGATATACATAGTGTAGGAAGCTGGGCCTGGTGTGTGGTGGTTACTTATGGTACTTACACCTTATACCAGGTCTTGGTATCACCTCTTAGTGAAGTGTAGGCAGTGTATAGAAGCCAGGCTCTCTAGAAGTAGATGTGGATGAGCAGCCAAGGCTTATCTAGGAGACATGCAAAGCTCATGCACTACCACTGTAGTCACCCATCACTTACACACATGAAAGAAACACTCAGTGGTACAAAAATAAAGGTACTTTATTTTTGGCACAAATCATCACAAAATACTAGATAGGTGGCACACCCTTAAGAGGTAAGTAATCCACTAATTATATACACTAGCAATCAGAAATAGGCATAGAACAGGTTAGAAAACAGTGCAAACAGTAATAACCAATAGTGACTAGGGGAAGCACAAAGCTTATACTAAAAATGGAATGTGAACACTTGACCCCCACCTAGGTAAGTAGAATGTGTAGAGGGGCAGTGAGGGTACTAGAAAACCACAGAGGCAAGTAACACAACACCCCCCAGCAACCCGAAAGCAGGATTAAATCACTGGATTTTCCCCAAACCACCCAAAAGGAGGAAAAGAAGACACCGACAACACTGCAAGAAACCGGCAGTGGATACCTGAAGACAGAAGACCTGTGGAGAGAGGGGACCAAGTCCAAGAGTCACAGTGGAGTCCAGGAGGAGTAGGAGGTACTATCCACCCAGCTGTGGATGCAGGAGTTGGTCGACAGTACTGAAGAACAGGTCAGCACTGCAGTCCAGGAGCCTGAGAAGAGTTCCAGATGGATGCACATGTCCCACGCCAGAAGGAAGATTGCAGATAGGAGTCAGTGCAGGATTTCCACCAACAAGCTTTGGCAAAGGCAAACTCTGGGTTAGTGGGAAAAGAGGTGCTGCTGGGGGCCAGCTAGGCCCAGGAGGACTCAACCAAGGAGGGGGTGTCAAGGAGGACCCTCAGCGTAGCAGAGAGTCTACAGGAGCAGAGGCAGCACCCACAGGTGTCCCACAGGACGCGGACACAGGAGTTGTAGAAGGAGCCCACGCAGCACTACAGAACTGGATCCCACACCGCAGGAGAACCATGCAGGAGGCTGTGCTTTGCAGGATGGAGTGCTGAGGGGCTGGAGCTACACGTCGCCTAAAGATCCCCAGAAGTCGAAGTGAAGGTTGCAAAGAAGTCCTGCTTGAATCTTGCAAGCCGAATTTGAGGACCCACCCAAGAGAGAGACCCTAAATAGCCCTAAAAGGGGGATTGGTCACCTAACCAGGTAAGCACCTATCAGGAGGGGGCTCTGACGTCACCTGCCTGGCCTGGCCACTCAGGTGCTACCAGAGTTCCATGCCAACCTTAGAAACAAGATGGCAGAACCCAGGGACCTCTGGAGGAGCTCTGGGCACCACCCCTGCGGTGGAGAAAGGACAGGGGAGTGGTCACTCCCCTTTCCATTGTCCAGTTTTGCGCTAGAGCAGGGACTAGGGGTCCTTGAACTGGTGTGGACTGAGTTATGCACACAAGACACCAAATGTGCCCTTCAAAGCAAACCAGTGGCTTGGGGAGGCTACCCCTCCCAAGCCACTCACCTATTTCCAAAGGGAAAGGGTGTACCTCCCTCTACCAAAGGAAGTCCTTTGTTCTGCCTTCCTGGGGTTGATTAGATCAAGCAGCAGGAGGGCAGAAGCCTGCCTGAGGGGAGGCAGCAGCTGGGCTGCCCTACAAACCCTGTAAGGCTGGTGGTAGCAATTCTGGGGGTCCTCTAAAGAGCCCCCGGAGTGCATGGAATCATACTTCCAGTACTTTCAATAGTATTGGGGTAGGATTCCGACATGTTTGATACCAAAGATGCCCAGGTTCGGAGTTACCATTATGTAGCTGGACATGGGTAGTGACCTAGGTCCAGTACACGCATAAAATGGCGCCCCGCACACACAAAGTCCAGTAAAATGGGGCTGGAGTTCGTGGGGGCATCTCTGCTAGTGTAGGGGTGCCCTCACACACAGGTACCTGCACCCTGCCCTCTGGGCTGAGAGGGCCTACCATAGGGGTAACTTATGGGTGACCTGGTGTAGTGACCTGTAGTGAAAATGGGTGCATGCACCCGTTTCACGCAGGCTGCAATGGCCGGCCTACAGAACCCTTTGCATGGGCTCCTTATGAGTGGCAGAATAACTGCTGCAACCCATAGGGATCCCCTGGAGCCCCAATACCCTGGGTACATAGGCACCATATACTAGGAACTTACATGGGGGGACCAGTATGCCAATTGTTGGAAGAAAAAGGTACAATTTAGAGGAGAGAGCAAAACAACTGGGGTCCTGGTTAGCAGGAACCCAGTAGACACAGTCAAACATACTAACAACAGGCAGAAAATGGGGAGGCCAGGAAAGAGGGCACTTTCCTACACATAGCCACAGCAAGGAGTTCTTATGCCATCGCTGAAGGTATTTTTCAGATTTTGCAAGAGATGGGGGGGAAATTCAGCAAAACCGTATGGGGGAGAGATGGAGCTATTGGTACTCCAAACTATGTAACTGCTGAGGAAGTCAACTGGGAGGGAAATCACATCTATAGGGATTCTATTTGGCTCTGCAGGATGTTCAGGCAGGGTCAGCATTTCTGATTTATAAAAGTCAATTTGGAATCCTGTGACACATGAATTTATTCATCTCTTCCATTAGCAGGGTCTCTGGCTCAATTATGCTTAACATCACATCATCAGTTGTAAATGTAAATTCATCTTTGTATATTACAGCCCCTCTAATGTCTACCTTGCCTCTGATGTGCTTCCAACTAATCCTGCCAAATGCTTCCTCTGTGTGTAGCGCTAAAAGCACAGTTTTTCCCTGTACATTGGACATTTTTCTTTATATGTAAAATCTTTTTGATGCTATCAGCACATTCTCTACCCAGGGCAAAACCCATCTGGCAAGAGTGGTCCCAGTCTGGTAACTAGAATGACAGTAAATGATTTTGCATCAATTTTTAGGAGGGAGATAGGCCTGTGGCAGTCAGTCCTGGCCCGGCTTAGGTATGGCCGTAATTACTGAGTCAAGTATGGATTCATTTAGGATCCCTGTATCACCAAAGGAAATGTTCAGTTTTATGAACATAGGTGCCACTTATCTTCACAATCTCTGATAGGAGAGTGCTGTGAGGGCATCTGAACCTGGCAATTTGACTATTTTAAGCTTATAAATATCACTCCCATGACTGATGCCACCCAGTGGGGTTAGTCATTTGGGATGAGTGGAGATAGATATTTTATCTCATCTGTGGTTTCATCTAAATATAGCCTCTGATTAAAACCCCAAAAGGTTTCTGGAAGGTCCTCATCTCTTTCTCACGGCGATTCCACTATCATTGGTCAGTGCTTTTCTACTTTGGCTTTTAATGGCTAATAAATGCTCTGTATTGTCTCCTCTCACATATTACTTTCGTTTAATCCTAAGCAGTGTGTACAAGTAAGATACCTGTGTACTAAGTGTGAGAATTCTTGGCAAATTAGATTAAGCTCTTGTACCAGAAAGGGTAGTTCTCCCCGTAATTGACCTTGGAGGGCTGAAACAGCTATGAATCTACCCTGTAGGACTGCTTTCAAAGTTTGCCAGATGGTTGCAATTACTGTGCCATCCATGTTGTTTTTGACCGAGAAGTTCCAAATGTGCCTTGTGATGTAATGCCCTCTCCAACTCCCAAACATGTTTGTGACTTAGAATGGGCTACTCTCGGAGAGAGAAAGCATGCAAGGGATGAAAAGTAAGGAGAGGGTCGTTCAAAGGGAAAATTAGCGGTGACAATCTTTAAGTCAAAATGTCATGCAGGGTTTTAGGAACATAGACTATATTTTTGAGATTGCCTACACTCTAAGGATGCAAAACTATAGGGGGAGATGAAAAACAGGAGCTGGTCCTAGGACAGGAGCACATACAACATGGACAGCTGGGCCAGGAGAGAGCTGAATAAGGGAAGCTAAAGTGGGTGCCCACATGGCTGACCATCCAAGCCAGGAGAGCACAGAGGAAGAGCAACTATAGAAGGAGCACACGTGGCACAGGCATCTAGGACTGGAGAGCACAACGCAGAAGCAGCTAAGGTATGAGAAGTGCCTTAAAGAAGAAAAGGTTAGCAGAAGAGCATCCATAGAAAGAGCTAATGGTGTCCACAGAGATACAGAAGAAGCAATGAGTGGCTGAGTACAGGGAAACTCAGTCTGAGTTTGAGAATGGTTGAAGGGAACAGTGCCTGGATCACGATATAACAAGGCAGGTTAAAAGATGGGTCCAAAGGATAGGAGTGTAGGCATGAGCCTAGAAAAATTAGAGACTGGGAGTAGGGGCACACAGGAGCCTTACCTCACACACTGCATACCACCTATCTCTGCACGTTTGTTCACCGTCTGTATAGTAAATTGGTTAAAATTGTACTGTCTGTTAACTTTTCCTACATGCTTCTCACTGATAGATTTGTATGCTCTGGTTTTCCCCTTTTTTGTCCTACCCTCATTTTTGGAGCAATTGACTAGATGATAACGATTAGCCTCAGTTCAATCCAAGCATGGTGGGTAGGTTCCATTTGGGTGCCCTTTGTACGAGCTGTCTAGAACTCGTCAGTAATCATTAGCAGAAATAAAACGGTATTTACCAGTGTAGTGTTGATGTTCTGGCCGTTGGGATTCTAAATCCAAAAGTGCAGGCCTGAACATGAGAAGATAGTCACCAGGCCTATAAGCATGTGAGGTGACAGAGAATGGGGCTGGTGGTACATACATGCGACAAGAAAGTGATGCTATCTTCCACTACTTCCTTTGTGCACAGTGCTATCATTGTCACTGGCCCTGTGCATGAGAGGAAAAACAATCGTTATTGCGTCACACTTAAAGAAACATGGCCAATCACAGTGATTGATCAAGTCCTGTATTTATCACGCCGAAGCACTGCCTTGTTAAGGTTAAGCCCCTGGGACAGGCCAGCCTGACCCAGAACCAATCCACGCTTTGCTCTAATGATTTTTATGCTAAAAGCTGCAGGAGAACAAAGCAAGGATTCGTTGGAGCAGGTGGACCTAGCATTCAAAAGGAGATCAGGATAGCTGAGCTTTATTTTCTCTGGCTCCCTAACAGAGTGTGGGTTCAAGGCCTGAATTGAGCATGTTGGGTTAGCTGCAGATACCTATCCAGCCTGACATGCACAATGGGCTTCAGCCTTGCTGTTATTGCAAAATAGCATTGGTTCTCCCTTACCTTACTGCACCATCTGACAAAACAAAGGAGCAGCCCCAGCAGGGACTTTTAAATTATGCACCTGTGGGGGCCCCCATGGTGGGGGAGTAACACCCCAGCTCCCTAGAAGAGGTACCGCCTCGGCAGTGAAAGTGCTATTTGTGAAGACGGGCTTCTTCGTGATTACAAATATCCAGCATTCTAATGCATACTTCTTCCTTCAGATTCATCATCTTTTGAATCCCTCCAGATGCCAGACTGGAATATTTCTCCTGCATTGATTGAAGGTGCCTCTGCTCCAGGATCCACCCCCCAAATATATTATAAGGCCTCCCCTTGGTGCTTTGAAATCAGTTCTTTTTCTTACTATGTCATTCAACACAAGCCCAGAATTGATGTCCTCTGAAGATTTTCTCTCAAATTGCCTGTTTTTGCAGTGTTTTTGACAGCATGTCTCCGATGAATATCTCAGGGTTTAAATCATGTTCCTAACATCACAAACAGACTCTTGGACATCTGTCTCTCAAGACTATGGCTAAGCATTACTCTAAGCTGTGTGAGAAGTGTTGCCTCATGCACACCCAGGCCATCGAGGAGCAGGAGACTAAGCTCTTCATGGTGAAGGCTGGAGACTAACACCAACCCCATCACTGATCCAGATCCCGGTCAAGCTCACATTCTACCAGCAAATGTTCAGGGTAAGCCATTTCCAATAAGTAGGACAATTCCTCCCAGAAAAAGCAGAAGCAGTATCACAAATGGGATTCCTAAGCTTCTCTACATCAGTCTTGCTTAAGGAGTAGGTTTATCTTTCAAATGCTTTGTTCCCTAACTCCATTGTCAAAGTAGTCTTCAGAGCCTGTGCCTCCTGCTTAATTTCCAGAGTCTCTAGTCCCCTACTGTGGCCACAGTCATATTATGGCTTTCACTCAGGCTATGGTGGCCCTTTTCTGCTCCAGTCCGTCTCCCTCTGGTGCATCTGCAGGCCCCAAGAAGCCTTTGGGTCTTCAACTGAGTTTCTCCAGTAGCAGTGGCATAATTGTAGTGCCAGACAAAAAACAGTTTTTGCCAAAGGGCTTGCTGGTTGCTCTTGAATTTTTGCTCGCGCCATCCTCATCACTACCAGCGCCAACTTAGGATCCTTTACGAAAATTGCTGAATTTTCCAGAGTCAAAAGCCATTTTGTCAGATTCTGGTGCAAAACACAGCAGTTGATGGAGGAAGAGCTTGCAGGCCCTTGCTTAGTGAGGAGAACTTAAGTAGGCTTGATGAGATTTTTGGCTCTGATTCAGACCCGATTCATATGCCTAATATTTACCATAACAGCAGTGAGGTGGGAAATCTCCTCTCCACTACTGGCTTTGATCATGGTGGCTGAGATAGCATTGTGTTCAAAATAAAGATGGACTGGGATGTGCCCCTAAGTAATACAACTGGCAGAGAGTAATTCAAGTATTCCATCAATCAGCTTTCTGTATACTTCAGTGCAATGCCGCAAGGGCAACGGGTGTGCCCAGACGTGGTGCCCATACACATTGGGCCACTGGAACCAGGCTATTCCTGACTGATGAACCCAAATAAGGGTAATTTCGGTCTTGAGTTTCTTGTGTTCTGGTTCAGGGAGGACCTGACCTGGCAGTTCCGGCAGGACTGTTCCTGTTGGAGCAGGGTCAAAACTGATTTGCACATGGGTGGGTCCAAACTGGGATGTCAGGGTATGCAAAATAACAAAAGACTGGGATGTGACCCGAGGCTGAGATTAAATCAAGCATTCCATCCATCACTTTCTTTTTTACATTTCAGCACAATCTTGATGAGGTCACCCTTCCAACTCTGGCACAATTGCCTTGTGTGTCATGATTGTTATTACTTCAGCATGTTATTGAGTTTTAGGCTTTGTTTGTTTGTCACCCTTTACCTCCCACACCCCACCCACCCAGGGCAACAGGTTCTTCAAACTAAGACTTCCTTCTTCCTTGATTCTACTGACATTTTATCTGTCTCCACATCCACAAAAGAGGAGGAGCGACTGCACAGCCTAGGCCATTGAAGCATCCTCAGTTTCAACATTACCAATACGCACAAGTACTAGATTGCTGATCAGTATTTTCTTGGCTACAGTAGTTCTAAGAAAAGAGGCAAGGAGATTTAGAACCAGACAGTTTCCCAGTGGTTAGGGCTGTGGATTAAAATCTGCTATGCTTTAGGCAAGAAGAAGCATCCTGAGGGCACCAGGGTGAAGTCCATTTCTGTGTTGCACAGGGGTGATCTGTTCTGGAAATCTGCCGGTCTGTGATATGGGCTTCAGTTCACACCTTCACCAGACATTATTGCCTGGACTCTGAAGTCCACCGAGATGGCCATTATGCCAGATCTGCAGTTCAGGACTCAACGGGACGGCCATCATGCCAGATCTGCATTGCAGGACACTATCTGGTTTGACCATCTCCTCCTCAACATCATCACCTTGAAGGTACTGCAAGAGTATTGATTTAAGAAGTGAGGAATCTATAGGTAGGAGTATCTATCAGAAGAACAAGTTATTTACCTTCAGTAACAATCCTTCTGGTGAATACTCAGGCTTCATGCAGATTCCTCATCAATCCCCCCCCACATCCCGTCCCCCTGCCCCAACACTAACCCCCCGCCACTGTCCCCCCATCTCACCCACCTTTCCATTCTGAGGAGTGGTCATGAGACTTTTAATACGGTCAAGTTAATTTTGGTACGCTACAGTTTATGTCAATCTAGTTAGCCTCGATCTCCACCTCCGTGGGCATGGAAAAAGGATTAGGAAGAGATATTGGTGTGATGGGGTGGCTTTGTGATGTCATATTTGAGGTAGATCCCAGAGCCAAGACACTACCTATCCATGTAGGAGAGCTCTTTCTACTTTCCCAAGTCAGTCTAGTGTTTGAAAAGGATTCAAGAGGTGAAGAATTTGTGTTATATAGAGTATCCACCAGAAAGATAGTTACCAAAAATAACTTATTCAATAAAGCTACATTTTCAAGTAACTCAACCTTACTGTGTCTTACATACAATGAGAGGAACAGGCTAGTTATATGCGGAGATTCACATAAACGATTGTTACAAGGCTAAACAAGAACCTACATCCAAGTACAAAAAGAATGGGCTTCTTCAAGCTTTCTTTTGGTATTGTTTGGCTGGAAAATGTCAGGTAGCTTGAGCTGTCGGGTGTTTTTCAGCTTTTATTTCTGAAAGTTCAACGCATATTGCATTATTGTTTAGCATCATGTGGGCTTGCATTTGATGAACATTGATAATAAATTCAACATTGTTGAATGAGGCACCCACAGTCTTTGCAATAGCACTGGGAATACGGGCTAAATGTAGTGAATTTCTAATTAGTTATTAGTGATCATTGGTATTCCCGACCCCAGGAGACGCACATTAGATGGCAAAAAGTCTGCTCTTTGATCTCATCTATGGATGCCTTACACTTCCAGGAGATCATCACAGTCACAAACTAGTTCCCACTGTTTAACCACAAAATAAGGATCACTATCCCCATGACAACCACAATTTATTGGTCCGATTTTGGACTGACTGTTATGCTTTTCCCAATACTGACCCACCAATGAAGCCTAGACCTACTTTCAGACCCACTGTTCAAAGATAAAGTAATTTGAAAAACATTCAAATGAAGTTCAGTTAACTGAAGCAACACTAACCATCAACACCTTTAATCCAAAGCCTATTTTATAAGCCCTCCACACCAAAGAGTAAGTTCTAGATTCTGTCTGTCTCTGGATAATATTAGAAAGGAAAGCTAACAGAACCATTTTGAAATAAAAACACTGTTAAACTGAGAACAAAACATATGTAAATATGATGGTCTAAACTACAGGGAATCCTTAGATCATAACATGGAGAATAAAACATGTTCCTTCTTTAAAAAGGTGATCTTTGGTAACCAACTAGGTGGAGCCTTAACAAAATCATATAAATCTGTAGAAGGAGTGAAGCACCTGCGCCTGAGCGTCAGAAAAACAAGATAAATCCACCCTCAGAAATAATGGCATGGCCTTCATTGGCCTCGCCAGTTGTAGACTTGTAAGCACTGACATCAATGTACAAGTTACTTACCTTCGGTAATAATATATCTGTTAGAGACATTTTCTAGTTACAGATTCGTTACCTTAGAATTTCCCCCAGGCCTCAGACTGTATCCGGAGATTTTTCTTCGGGCAGTACCCCTGCGTGCTATCAGGTGGCATTGGTCGATTCTGCAAGCGTCGTTGGCAACATGGTCGCCATGACGACGTCACAAATCTAGGGCCCTTAAGGGGAACTTCCTGTCCCTAGGGTCGCTAAGGAATCTGCAACTAGAATATATCTCTAACAGATATATCGTTACCAAAGGTATGTAACTTGTACATCTGATAGAGACTTCTAGTTGCAGATTCCTTACCTTAGAATTGATACCCGAGCAATACCATCCCTGGTGGTGGACTGCGAACTAAGATCGAACCAAAAAGTCCTGCAGGACCAAACACCCAAAGTAGCTGTCTCAGTGGACTGGACTGTCCAGGTAGTAATGCGTATTAAACGTATGCAAAGACGCCCATGTTGCAGCGTGGCAGATATCCAGGACTGGAACTCCATGTGCTAACGCTGTGGTAGCAGCAGTTGCTCTGGTGGAATGAGCGTCCAAACCCTCAGGGTTTTGCTTTTTCGCAAAAATGTAGCACATTTTGATGCAGAGAACTACCTATCACAAGATGATCCTCTTCTGCACCGCCCTTCCTTTCTTCGCACCCACGTAACCCACATAGAGTTGATCATCCACCTGGAAATCTTTGGTACGATTTAGGAAGAATGCCAATGCTCTTTTTGTATCCAGGTGGTGGAGTCTATCTTCCTCATGAGAGGGATGCGGGGTGCATAAAAAGTAGGCAAGGTGATTGATTGGCCTATGTTAAAAGGTATAACTACTTTAGGAAGGAAGGAAGCCCTTGTCAGGTTGTACAGCTAGGAATGGTGGCTTTGAAGAGAGAGCCTGGAGCTCACTCACTCTGCGAGCAGAGGTGATGGTAATCAAGAAGGCAGTTTTAAGGGTCAAGAGCAGTAGAGGACAGTTGTGGAGCAGCTTGAAAGGAGCACACTTGAGGTATGTGAGGACCAAGTTCAAATCCCACTGGGGCATTATGAACAGGATAGGAGGCAACGTGTGTGTCCTTTTAGAAACCTCCCAACATAGGCGATTTGAACAGAGAGGGTTGGTCTGGTAGCCTTAAAAAGGCAGAGATGGCAGACAAATATCCCTTGAGGGTGCCCAGAACAGAGCCTTGCTGAGCAAGAGAGAGAATAAAGAGGAGAACCTCTGAGAGAGGTTCACAGAGGGGATCAACACTCTTGTTAATACACCATGCCACAAATTTCTTCCAATAACAGGTGTATACCATTTTGGTGGAGGGACATCTGCCTGCCAAGATAACATTACAGACTTCGGGCGGAAGGTCGAAAGCCCTCAACTGCCACCACTCAATCTCCATACAAGGAGGCGGAGACTGAACAGGTTCGGGTGAATGACCTTCCCCTGCTGCTGCGACAGAAGATCCTCCTGAAGGGGCAGTCTGATCGGAGGATCGATGGCCATGCTCAGTAGCTCAGGATACCAGACTCTTCGTGCCCAGTGCGGAGCCACCAGGATTACTTAGGCCCGGTCTTGTCTGATCTTCTTCAGAACTCTGGACAAAAGTGGTATTGGCGGGAAGGCGTACAGGAGGCCTGAGCTCCACTCATGTCAAAAAGCATCGCTGAGCGAGTGCCACCTTGGAAACTCCAGCGCGCAAAACAGTTGACTTTGCGCGTTGTCTGCGGAGGCAAACAGATCTAACCAAGGCTCTCCCCGCTGTGCCACCTCTGGATGGAGAAGCCATTCCTGATCAACTGTGCCTCGACAGCTGAGTTCGTCTGCTCAGATGTTCAGAGAGCCCACCAGATGTTGAACTACCAGTGAAATGCCCTGCCGTTCCATCCATGTCCAGAGATGAAGAGTCTCTTGACAGAGGGTCCATGACCCCACTCCGCCCTGCTTGTTGCAGTACCACGTAGCAGTGGTGTTGTTGGTGAACACTTGCACCACTTTCCCTTTGATAGAGGGAAGAAATGCAAGTCAGAGCGCCCAGAGCTCCAGAAGGTTGATGTGGAGCCCTGACTCGGCCAGAGACCAGAGGCCTCTGATCTCTGCCTCTCCCATGTGGCCGACTCATCCCAGGAGTGACGCATCTGTCACTACTGTGAGATCTAATATTCTTATGCCAATGCACTCAATAGTGATCATAAAGGTCCATTCCTTATGGTATTGAAGCAATCATGGTTCAAACTGCACGTGAGTATATGTCAACAGATTTTATTCATCCGATGCAAATCCAGAGATTCAACAGCCAACAACATGTCTCATCAACAAGACTTCCTCAAGGATGTGAAGTAGAAATACAATAAAGGAATACAGTCACAATTGTTATATGATAACAGGGAAACTAATGGTCATGAGTGACTAAACCGAAAACCGTGCCAAACACACCCTACATGGTGTATCATGTGTGTGTTTCCAACGTGCTATGTATTACATGAAAAAAAGCCACATGTGCACATGAACGTCGGTAGGTAATGTGCCAACTTGCTTGGCACCAAAAGACCAAAATCATGCTTGATAACCTCCATCAAGTGATGTGAGAAAGAAATGCGTGTGTGTGTGTAAGCATGCATTATGTAAGAAAATCTCAAGTGAGGACCCTATGGAGGAGTAGGGAAAATAATAAGATTGAGAGGCAATTAAGGAAAAAATCTGAGAGCAACGTACCAAAAAACTAAGTTAATTGAGATGTCCAAGAAATGTTGGGAGGTATGTAGGTTGGTGAATCAGCCTGAGTCTTAGGTTGTTATAACAAATCCTAAGAGATATGTGCACACAGTCCGTGTCCACGGCCTTGATAAGCCTAGAATATAAACACAATGGCCATAAAATAAATCATCCACGCTCGGCGGTGTCGCTGCGTGCTGTTGATACTTTCTCGAGCATCCAAGAGCAGATTGGGTAGGCCAAGGCATGCGAGTAAAGAAGTGTATTGTAAATTACTACAACAGTCCTCGAGATAAACGGCATACCATGTAAAATCCACGACTAACAGGGGCATGTAGGACCTGTTAAAGTCAAAAGAAAGTAACTAGGGAGGAGGCAATAGAATTTACTGCGCGTATGGTCAGGCGTGAGACAATGCATTAGAGAAAGGCAAAGGGGAGTATACTATAAGTTAATGCAAAAAGGGTAAAAGCATATTTCGACATCCGAAAACTACCTCCGACAAGGCCACATAAGCAGTAAGAAGTATCACCTTACCATGTGGCATTCATAGCGCATGTTAGGTACAGTGGAGTGTTCCGGCTAGGAGAGTGCCACCATTTTGATCTTGTATACATGAAGAACAGGGCAGTAGAAAGAAGAGTACTCATCCCAACCACAGTGGAAGAACCAGTAAACACGGCACCATATTGGAATTGTGAATATGTGACGTATACGGTTACAAAAAGTGGCAGATAAATAAATGAACCTGAGAAAAAAATATTTGATAATTTCAAATGCAAATTATACAGATCATTGTATGCAGAAAGAAACAGCCCATATAACATGAAAACGATAGCTAAACCCCACAGGTGAGGAATATCAGCTACGAAATCCTTGTCCTGCAAGTCCACCGCTTCCATCCAGTCTCCAGCATCCAGGGCAGAGAGGACCTGAGCTAGGGTTAGCATCTTGAACTTCTCCTTCTTGAAGAAGAGATTGAGGGACAGGAGATCTAGGATAGGGTGAAGGCCCTTGTCGTTTTTGGGCACCCGAAAGTAGTGGGAATAACAACCATGACCCTACTTCTGGTGGACGGACCCTCTTTATTGCTCCCTTGGCCAAGAGAGCCTTGACCTCCTCACGGAGAAGTGCCATATGATAGTATGATCTTATAATGGTAGCATTGCTGGAGAAGTCTCGAAGGGGAGGGAGTAGCCCCTTTGGACAATTTGTAACACCTACCTGTCCATGGTAATGGATTCCCAGTGGGGCAGGTGATGGTGAATCCTGCCGCTAACTGTTCCCAGATGTTCCGACGGACTATGAAGGCTTGGAGGCAGAAGAAGGGTCAGGGCTAGGCTGAGCGGGCCGCTAGCTCCCTGATCCACGAGCTCGTTGTCAGAGGCTCTACTGCATGAGTGGGTCGCTAGCCGGGTGGAAAGGGATGCAGTTGGGTGCCCCTTCTGTAGCCACAAAAGAAGCGAAAGGTGGACCGTGGGGGGTGAGGAGCAGCTGCGAGGCCAAGGGACCGAGCCGTAGCCCCAGAATTCTTAAAGCGCTCGAGCACTGAGTCCACCTTGCCTCCAAAGAGACTGGTGCCATCAAAGGGCATGTCCATCAAGGATTGCTAGACATCCCCTGAAAAGCCAGACGTCCTCAACCAGGCGTGGTGCCTCAAGGCCAGCGTCGATGCAACCGATCTGCCCAGTGAGTGTGTCGTATCCAGTCCACAACGAATCATGAGCTGCGCTGCATCTCTCCCGTCTGTAACGGCGTGGGAGAGAATGGTCTGGGCCTCCTCTAGGACTCGAGGTAGCACTTGCGCGACTGTAACCCAGAGAGTATGGAAATATCGGCCCAAAAGGCATGCAGTGTGTAGGGACCACAGCACTAGACTGGCGGAAGAAAACATCTTCTTCCCCAAGTTATCCAGTCTTTTTGATTCCCTGTCCGGTTTTCCAGTTTTCTTGATTACCTGTCCAGGGGAGTGGTAGGGAATGCAACAGAGGATGACAAAGTCTGGATGACCAGGCTGTCAGGTGTAGGGTGTTCGGTCAGGAATTTTGGGCCAGTTGGCGCAGGCCGATGGCAGCGGGCAACCGTGCTATTCACAGGAGCCCCTGTGCTGGGTCTGAACCAGGTACCCAGAAGGACGTTTGTAAGGTCTTCTTTAAAGGGAAGGAGGGGCTACGAATTGGATGCCCCAAGCTGAAGCACCTCGGTCAGGAGGTTAGTCCTGACCTCCACAGAAGGAAACTTGAGATCCAAAACCTCAGCAGGCCTCCTCACCACCATAGAGTATGACGCTCCCTCCTCCTAGCCACAGTAGGGGGAGAAAGCATGCCAGCGTCAGGGGAGGTGTTCAACCCGCTCTCGTCACCCAGATCCTGAACCCAGTCCATGTCAGGGTCAAGCTGATATTCTAAACGGTCCAGCGAACCATCCACACTATCCCTATATCCATACCCATAGCAATAGGGGTCAAGATCTGCCCTGGGCCCCAGGAGACCCCATGGAAAACAGAATCTGAGTCGAGCGACACCGCTCCTGGTCAGTTAAAAGAACTTTATTTTGGCTACAAGAGCCACAAATAAACAATAAATAATTACACAGGATTAAATCAAATATATACAGTACATGTAATTAGATAAAATATTAATTAAATTAAATTAAATACACTCCCACAGTCAATTACCTACTTACAAAAGCCATTATACAGATAAGTTTCCCTTTGACAATCCAACTTGCCCCAAGGAATTTGGCAGCAGCAATCACTAGCATCGGGCGAGTGTCTGATCTGAGAATTCGGAGGGCTGAGTCGGACCTGCGGATTCCCAGCAGTCTATAAGCCAGGGCCAGCCATTTCCTGCGTGAGGCAGTGTATGCAGGGCAGACAAAAAGGACGTGAGGGAGGTTTTCAGTGGGTGCTTTGCAAGCTGGGCAGATGGTTGTTTCATCATGTGACCAGCGACTGGTAAGTAGTCTTAATGGCAAGGTGCCAATGCAGAACTGGAAGTACAACTTCCTTTCTCTTGGCACTGTGATTATGTCCCAGAAAGCCTCATATTTGCCCGTCTCTTTTAGGTTGGCTAAGTCACATGATAGTGTAAAGTGCAACCCTTATGTTTTCAGAGTCTACCATGTGCCAATTAAAAATATTGAGGTCACTTTTTGAAGGGAAGGAGGTAGTGGTTGGAGAATCCCAGAGTTCTCTAAGCCCAGGCGAGTAAAGTAGCCCCTTGATGTGTCTGAACCAGGGGATACTATGAGAGTGGTCAGCTTCTAAGATGACCTGCAGGGCTATAGTAAAGGAAGCAAGCTCTGGGGTGGTCCAAAGACGCCGCCAATACAAAAGGGGACATAGGCGGGCTTTGTGGTCAATGCGTTTCATGACTAAGTCTTTAAAAAGGGGGAACAGTGGAATACTTGGCGGGAGGGACACTAGATTTCTTTAAAAATTATTTTCAGAAATCTTTATTTCTTGTGCTTTGGTATAGCCCCAAAGTTCAGCCCCGTAAAGGGCTGAGCTCACTGTCTTGGTTTCATGTATCTGGATTGCAGGGCGTATTGGTTTAATATGTGAGAGGTTAAAATCCTTTATTAAAACCTCCGTTGTTTGCTTTAATTTTAGTGCTTGCTTTGCAATATGTGATTTCCAAGACATTTTTTCAGTTAACATTATGCCCAGGTAAGTAAAAGTGTCAACCTTTTCAAGTGGGGTTCCCTTGAGAATAAACTTTCCTCTAAAGGATCTGTGGAGATTAAGCGTCATCAATTTTGTTTTAGGAGCATTGATTTCAAGTCCCCGTGTGGAGCAAAATTCCTCAAAACACATGAGGAGTTTACGTAATCCACTTGGGGTCTTGGATATCAAGAGTGTGTCGTCTGCAAAGAGCAAGACTGGAATTTTCTGTTTGCCTAGCAATGGTGCGTCAGCCTCCAGTCTGAGTAAAGAGGAGACAATATCATTAATGCAGAGGGAAAACAGGATGGGGGCAAGGACACACCCTTGCCGCACACCCCTTGACACCGGAATTCTGTCAGCTGCCCCCTGTCGTCCCACTTGACGCGTGCATAGTTACCCTTATGGAGCTGAGTTAGTAGTACAAGAATGTGCTCGGGATTCCCAATAGGGAAAGAACTTTCCACAACTTGTTACGTGGTACTAGGTCGAATGCGAATTTCAAGTCCACAAAAGCAACATACAGGTTCCCTTTGCCAATAAAAACGGTTTTCCAATATAAATGCAGAAACCTGAGGGCTTGCTCAATGGTAGATACTTTTTTTCAAAAACCTGCCTGGAGGGGACTAAGGATGTCGTGTTCCGTCATCCAGTCTTGAATCTTGCCCAGAAGGCAGTGACAGACACTTTCTGTACACAATCTATTAAGCTAATTGGCCTATAGTTACAGGGGAGGCATCTGTCCCCCTTTTTAAAAATCGGGACAACAATGGCCCCCTTCCAAGACTCAGGGATTGGCACCCCAGATGCTATTGCATTCGCTATGATGGTGATATATCTTGACCAGATTGTGAAATCGGTTAAGAATAGGACTGCTGTAACACCATCCGAACCAGGTGCCCTACCATGCTTTAGAGTACCTAATGAATATGCTATGTCCGCTTGGGAGAATAGTTGCAGCACTGGAGGGGTGGTTGTTAGGGTAATATTTGAGCAAGTGTCCTTATGTCCAGAGTTTGGGCTGTCATGGTCTGTAGGAAGTTGGCTCTGTATAAACTATTTCAAAGTAAGAAATAGCGTGCACAGAGTCCAAGGGTTCGTCTTAGAGGTAAGATAGTGGCAAAAGTAGATAATTCTAATGCTCTATTTTGTGGTAGTGTGTTCGAGCAGTAGGCTTATCAGAGGGTAGTGTTAAGCATTTGTTGTACACACACAGGCAATAAATGAGGAACACACACACTCAAAGATTTACTCCAGGCCAATAGGTTTTTATATTGAAAAATATATTTTCTTAGTTTATTTTAAGAGCCACAGGTTCAAGATTTACATTAAACACTTTAAATGTAAGGTACTTCACTTAGATACGTTAGGAACTTTGAATGGAAACAATATCATGTACAGTCTTTGTAAAAATGGCAATAAGTTATTTTCAAAGTGGACACAGTGCAAAAATCAACAGTTCCTGGGGGAGGTAAGTAAAGGTTAGATTAGGAGGTAAGTAAAACACTTACAAGTCTCATTCCTGGGGCATAGGCAGCCCACTGTTGGGGGTTCAAGGCAACCCCAAAGTTACCACACCAGCAGCTCAGGGCCGGTCAGGTGCAGAGGTCAAAAAGGTGACCAAAACACATAGGCGCCTATGGAGAACAGGGGTGCTTCGGTTCCAGTCTGCCAGCAGGTAAGTACCTGCGTCCTTGGGGGGCAGACCAGGGGGGTTTTGTAGAGCACTGGGGGGGGACACAAGTAGGCACACAAAACACACCCTCAGTGGCACATGGGCGGCCGGGTGCAGTGTGCAAAGCAGGCGTCGGGTTTCAGGTAGGAAACAATGGAGGGACCCGGGGGTCACTCTAGCGGTGCAGGCAGGCACAGGGGGGGTGTAAGGAAATGCCTCCTTGGCATGGTTACCCCCTAACATTTTGGCTTTCCTGATGCTAAGTTATGATTTGAAAGTGTGCTGGGACCCTGCTAACCAGGCCCCAGCACCAGTGTTCTTTTGTCTCCACAATTGACACAACCCTGGCACTCAGGTAAGTCCCTTGTAACTGGTACCCCTGGTACCAAGGGCCCTGATGCCAGGGAAGGTCTCTAAGGGCTGCAGCATGTCTTATGCCACCCTAGGGACCCCTCACTCAGCACATGCACACTGCCTCACAGATTGTGTGTGCTGGTGGGGAGAAAATGACTAAGTCTACATGACACTCCCCTCAGAGTGCCATACCAACCTCACACTGCCTGTGGCATAGGTAAGTCGCCCCTCTAGCAGGGCTTACAGCCCTAAGGCAGGGTGCACTATACCACAGTTGAGGGCATATCTTCATGAGCACTATGCCCCTACAGTGTCTAAGCAAAACCTTAGACATTGTAAGTGTAGGGTAGCCATAAGAGTATATGGTCTGGGAGTTTGTCAAACACGAACTCCACGGTTCCATAATGGCTACACTGAAAACTGGGAAGTTTGGTATCAAACTTCTCAGCACGATAAATGCACACTGATGCCAGTGTGCAATTTATTGTAAAATACACCCAGAGGGCATCTAGAGATGCCCCCTGAAAACATACCCGACTTCTAGTGTAGGCTGACCAGTTCCTGCCAGCCTGCCACACACCAGACATGTTGCTGGCCACATGGGGAGAGTGCCTTTGTCACTCTGTGGCCAGGAACAAAGCCTGTTCTGAGTGGAGGTGCTTCTCACCTCCCCCTACAGGAACTGTAACACCTGGCGGTGAGCCTCAAAGGCTCACCCCTTTTGTTACAGCGCCCCACGGCAACCCAGCTAGTGGAGATGCCCGCCCCTCCGGCCACTGCCCCACTTTTGGAGGCAAGGCTGGAGGAGATAATGAGAAAAACAAGGAGGAGTCACCCACCAATCAGGACAGCCCCTAAGGTGTCCTGAGCTGAGGTGACCCCTGCCTTTAGAAATCCTCCATCTTGAGTTTGGAGGATTCCCCCAATAGGATTAGGGATGTGCCTCCCTCCCCACAGGGAGGAGGCACAAAGAGGGTGTAGCCACCCGCAAGTACAGTAGCCATTGGCTACTGCCCTCCCAGACCTAAACACACCCCTAAATTCAGTATTTAGGGGCTCCCCAGGTCCCAGGAAATCAGATTCCTGCAACCTGAAGAAAGAAGAAGGACTGCTGACCTACAAGCCTGCAGAGAAGGAGGAAGACGACAACTGCTTTGACCCCAGCCCTACAGGCCTGTCTCCAACTTCGAAAACCTGCTCCAGCGACGCATCCGACAGGGACCAGCGACCTCTGAAGCCTCAGAGGACTGCCCTGGACTACAGGACCAAGAAACTCCCGTGAACAGCAGCCCTGTTCAAAACCTGCAACTTCTTTGCAACAAAGAAGCAACTTCCAAAGACTTCACGTTTCCCGCCGGAAGCGTGAGACTTCACACTCTGCACCCGACGCCCCCGGCTCGACCTGCAGAAAACCGACACCTCAGGGAGGACTCCCCAGCGACTGCGAGCCCATGAGTAACCAGAGACGACCCCCCTAAGCCCCCACTGCGACGCCTGCAGAGAGAATCCAGAGGCTCCCCCTGACTGCAACTGCCTGTAACAGGGGACCCAATGCCTGGAACCAACACTGCACCCGCAGCCCCCATAACCTGAAGGAACGAGCTTCGACGCAGGAGTGACCCCCAGGCGACCCTCTGCCTAGCCCAGGTGGTGGCTGTCCCAAGAAGCCCCCCCTGTGCCTGCCTGCACTGCTAGAGTGACCCCCGGGTCCCTCCATTATTTCCTAACTGAAACCCGACGCCTGCTTTGCACACCGCACCCGGCTGGGTGAGACTTTTAAGTGTTTTACTTACCTTCAAAACTGACCTTTACTTACCTCCCCCCAGGAACTGTTGATTTTTGCATTGTGCCCACTTTGAAAATAGCTTATTGCCATCTTTACAAAGACTGTACATGATATTGTTTGCAATCAAAGTTCCTAAAGTATCTAAGTGAAGTACCTTACATTTAAAGTATTAATTGTGAATCTTGAACCTGTGGTTCTTAAAATAAACTAGTAAATATATTTTTCAATATAAAAACCTATTGGCCTGGAGTAAGTCTGAGGTTGTGTTCCTCATTTATTGCCTGTGTGTGTACAACAAATGCTTAACACTACCCTCTGATAAGCCTACTGCTCGACCACACTACCACAAAATAGAGCATTAGAATTATCTAATTTTGCCACTATCTTACCTCTAAGGGGAACCCTTGGACTCTGTGCACACTATTTCTCACTTTGAAACAGTATATACAGAGCCAACTTCCTACAGGGGGCTTCTCGGGACAGCCACCACCTGGGCTAGGCAGAGGGTCACCTGGGGGTCACTCCTGCGTTGAAGTTCGGTTCCTTCAGGTCCTTGTGGCTGCGGGTGCAGTGTTGTTTCCAGGCTTTGGGTCCCTTGTTACAGGCAGTCGTGGTCAGGGGGAGCCTCTGGATTCTCTCTGCAGGCGTCGCTGTGGAGGCTCAGGGGGGTCGTCTCTGGTTACTCACGGGCTCGCAGTCACCGGGGAGTCCTCCCTGAGGTGTTGCTTTTCTGGATCTCGTTCCGGGGGCGTCGGATGCAGAGTGGGAAGTCTCATGCTTCCGGCGGGAAAAGTGAAGTCTTTGGAAGTTGCTTCTTTGTTGCAAAGAAGTAGCTGATTTTGAACAGGGCCGCTGTTCACGGGAGTTTCTTGGTCCTTTAATCCAGGGCAGTCCTCTGAGGCTTCAGAGGTCGCTGGTCCCTATCAGATGCGTCACTGGAGCAGGTTTTCGAAGTTGGAGACAGGCCGGTAGGGCTGGGGCCAAAGCAGTTGTCGTCTTCCTCCTTCTCTGCAGGCTTGTAGGTCAGCAGTCTTTCTTCTTTCTTCAGGTTGCAGGAATCTGATTTCCTGGGATCTGGGGAGCCCCTAAATACTGAATTTAGGGGTGTGTTTAGGTCTGGGAGGGCAGTAGCCAATGGCTACTGTCCTTGAGGGTGGCTACACCCTCTTTGTGCCTCCTCCCTGTGGGGAGGGGAGCACATCCCTATTCCTGTTGGGGTAATCCTCCAAAATCAAGATCGAGAACTTCTAAAGGCAGGGGTCACCTCAGCTCAGCACACCTTAGGAGCTGTCCTGACTGGTGGGTGACTCCTCCTTGTTTTTCTCATTATCTCCCCTGGACTTGCCGCCAAAAGTGGGGGCTGTGTCCAGGGGGGCGGGCATCTCCACTAGCTGGAGTGCCCTGGTGCATTGTAACACGAAGCCTGAGCCTTTGAGGCTCACTGCTAGGTGTTACAGTTCCTGCAGAGGGGGAGGTGTTAAGCACCTCCACCCAGAGTAGGCTTTTGTTTCTGTCCTCAGGGAGCACAAAAGTTCTCACCCCAGGGGGTCAGAAAGTCTTCTCTCAGCAGCAGGCTGGCACAGACCAGTCAGTCCTGCACTGAAGGATTGGGTAAAATACAGGAGGCATCTCTAAGGTGCCCTCTTTGTGCATTTTTTAATAAATCCAACACTGGCATCAGTGTGGGTTTATTATTCTGAGAAGATTGATACAAAACTTCCCAGTATTCAGTGTAGTCATTATGGAGCTGTGGAGTTCGTTTTTGACAAACTCCCAGACCATATAATTAATATGGTCACACTGTACTTACAATGTCTAAGAAGAGACTTAGACACTGTAGGGGCATATTGCTCATGCAGCTATGCCCTCACCTGTGGTATAGTGCACCCTGCCCTAGGGCTGTAAGGCCTGCTAGAGGGGTGACTTGCCTATGCCACAGGCAGTATTTTGTAGGCATGGCATCCTGAGGGGGATGCCATGTCGACTTTGCCTTTTTCTCCCCACTAACACACAATCTACAATGCAAGTGTGCATGTGTTAGGTGAGGGGTCCCTTAGGGTGGCACAACATATGCTGCAGCCTTTAGGGACCTTCCATGGTCACAGGGCCCTTGGTACCACTGGTACCTTTTACAAGGGACTTATCTGTGTGCCAGAGGTGTGCCAATTGTGGAAACAATGGTACATTTTTAGTGAAAGAACACTGGTGCTGGGTCCTGGTTAGCAGGGTCCCAGCACACTTCTCAGTCAAATCAGCATCAGTATCGGGCAAAAAGTGGGGGGGGTAACTGCAACAGGGAGCCATTTTCCTACATGGTCGTAAGAGTACAACCCTCTAAAGTGGTCTACCTAGTCCTTTGGTGCAATATTAGTTGTAATGTTCAATTTGCTGTTTGCTGGCCCGCGAGCTGCCAGGGACCAAAATGTGCTACAGTTCCTCTCTTGTGCAGCGTCACTAAGTGCTGGCCACCACTTATCGTCTTTTTCACGCTTAGCTTTGTCGATAGCTGATTTGTAAGACTTTCTGGCTGAGCGAATTGCATTTACATCCTTAGATTTGATAGCTTGGATTAAATGCTTGCTTGAGGAACAGCACTCTTTGTTAAACCAGCGATGCCTACTCTTAAGCCTCTTACTATCAGAGGCTGTGTCTACCGAGAAGAGGGCCGCAATACCCTTGAAGCATGAGGTGTGAGTTGAGCTTATTTCCTCGTTGGGGATTGCGGAACCCGCCTCTAAGCCCATCAATGTGGTCCTCAAGGTGTTGTTAGCAGCGTCGATGAGTGTAGGTCGGGCCAGAACCTTGTTCCACTTTAGGTGGCGTTTGTCATTAACCAGACTAATTCCCTTTGGTGCTTTTACCGAGGTGTTGATCATGGACAGGTGGTTGCACAAAGCTGACATATGGACTGAAAGAGGATTATGGTCACTTTCATATCTCTCAGTAACCATCATGTCAATGACTAGGGGCCATAATCTTATGTCGACTAGACAATAATCAATTCTACTAGTATGGTTGACTTTGTTATATGTGTGACAGCCCTTTGCGTCTGATTTGGTCCTGCCATTAAGTGCCCTGAGTCCGAATTCCATAGACAGTGATTTTACTTGGACAGCAACCTGTTACCACCTTCTAATGGGCAGGGATAGACCATACCCGATCCTCCTCGTGGGTGGACCCAAGATCATCTCAGTCAAGAGGTTCAAATGTGACATTGAAGTCGCCTGCCACAATGATTTTATAATTCCAGGGACAGTTTTGCAAAAATGCCTCCAGAATACAAAGAGTTTTGGAAACCCTCCCCCCCCTCCCCCCAACCCCTCTGGTATAGATGTTACTAATAATCACAACTGTATCAGCCCTGAATGATAGGTGAAGACCTAGCAGGTCGGGGGAATCAATGTATAGCTGTGATATGCTGCAGTTCAGTGATGTTCGAGTCCAAAGGGGTAGATCCCCGGAGGGCCTGCCCCTGATACTGGGCAGAGCAGGGACATAAAAGTTTGAGTAGCCAGTTCGAAAGAGTGGGTTGGTCGACCATGTCTCCTGAAGAAGACATATGTTGTGTTCCTCAATAAAGGAGGTAAAGGACGGGAGGGGGAGGATAGATCTCAAACCTGCCACATTCCATGAAACAAGTAGTACCCCAGTGGTTGGAAGGACCGCCCTGTCCACTGATAAATTTGAAAGTTTAGTTACCAGAGGTTGGATTGACAGGTGGGATTGCTTGAGAGGAGAGGGGTCGTTATCACTATTGTCCAGCGAGTCCTGTATCGAGAGATGATATCAATCTGGGGTACCTGACCTGTTCCTAGGTGAGGTATTCTCATGCTTTGCTATCTGTTCCTGGATTAATAAGTGATGTTAACGGGGGAGGGAATGTACAATGTTATCACGATTATGCAATGGGTCACTGGCAGTCTGGTGGAATCTGTTAGGAGAAGAAACGTGAGTGCTTATGGTGGCAATATTGGGGACTACAGTCAGACCAGGGACAGTTGTTTCATGTAAGTCAGAGGGAAGTTCAACATGTATTTCAAATGGTACTTCAAGTCAATCATTCTCACTGAGAGCAGATAGATTACCTGTTGGGCAGTGTATGGGGCGAGCCCTTCAGTGCATGGGTGGACTAGGGTATTTGAACTTGATACAGGATTGCCCTGGAGCCACTTGTCCTTGCATCTAGGGCCACCAGGTTGTCCACCATGCTCTTATCCCTAAATGTCAACTGTAGAATGTCAAAGTGTGTGCCTAGGTCGGGCCTTCTGACTGCGTCAATTATATCCTCATGTATTACAGAGTAACAGCCTCTTACGTGGCAAATCCAATGAATTGCCTTATTTCTAATAGAATCTCCCCCTTCTCTTTGTGCCAGTGGGTGTAGCTTGGAAACATTGACCATTAGAACAGTGCTTTTAGATTGGAGTCGGTCAATGTCGGGTTGTGCAGTGTACTTAGGGGACAGTGTTGCTTGTGGATTTTGTAATATGATAGCAGGCATCGAATGCCTTCCCTGCGCCTAACCTTTTGTGTGGGGGGGGGGGGCTGATCGGAATTCTTGATCTTAGCACCAGCTAGAGGTTGGTCAACACAACTAGTTGCTGGCGTTGTGGGCAATTTCTTCATGGTACCTAATTGATTTGGCGTTGGGCTGCGGTTATGATTTATGGAGGTCGTGGCGTCTGAAGGAATTAGCTGCTTGACTATTGCAATTAAAGAATTGACCATGGACTTGAGTTCTGGCACCTCCCTCTTTAAATCTTGTATGCATAACATGTGCTGTGGATTTGACTGGGCTGAGTACTCATTTACATCTACTGACCCTCCCACCCTAATGCCTGGGTCGGGAGTCGTCATGTGGGTCTGAGATATTTATTAAAGGAGTAAATCGGTTGATACACTGAATAGGGTCGCTGGGATCAGTTGGAGCCTTATCCGCTGATAATGGGGGAGCATGGGTGATGACATCCCTACCCTCTCCCTGCCCTGTGAAGGCTGTGACCTATTGGCCGCATTTTACGAATATGTCAGCAATTTTCTTGTGAACAGCCCCTTCCTGACTGGGGAGCACTCGCCCCCAGTTCCGTTGGGGCCATTGTCCGGGGAGGAAGTTAAAATTCCTTCGCATTCACCAAGAAGGTTGTCAATTCTGTCCATAACACAGTTATTAGCTGCATGATTGTGTCTTTTCCACTTCGTTTTTACCACCGCCCCTGCCTCACCCTCTGTTGCTTTCCTTTTACCCATTAAGACTATAATTGATGGATAAGTGTTGTATAGAGAGTTAGTTCAATGATACACCTACAAGAAGATACAATAGTAGCAGGAGTCAATGGTGCCTGCTTAGAAATAAATGTTAGGGGGTGGCCCAGCCCATCCTCCTCCGGGCGACGACGGGCGTGGACGGGCGCGCCCTTGGCCCGGGCACGTACCGCGCCGCGAAGGACCCCCACACGCTTTATAGCGCTCGTTGGTCTGGTCAAATGGATGCAGGTGCTGGTAAGATGGCTGCCTCCTGGGGCCACAAAGCAGTCTGGGATATGTAGTCCCTTCAGAGTTCCTGGTGCGTCCCACGCCGCGAAGTGCCCCACGCACTTTATAGCGTTCGTTGGTCTGGTCAAGTGGATGGAGGTGCTGGTAAGATGGCCGCCTCCTGGGGCCACAAAACAGTTGGGGATATGTAGTCCCTTCAGAGTTCCTTTCGCATCCCGCGCAGAGAAGTGCCCCCACGTGCTTTATAGCGCTCGTTGGTCTGGTCAAGTGGATGCAGGTGCTGGTAAGATGGCCGCTTCCTGGGGCCACAAAGCAGTCTGGGATATGTAGTCCTTTCAGAGTTCCTGGTGCGTCCCGCGCCGCGAAGTGCCCAACGTGCTTTATAGCGTTCATTGGTCTGGTCAAGTGGATGCAGGTGCTGGTAAGATGGCCGCCACCTGGTGCCACAAAGCAGTCTGGGATATGTAGTCCCTTCAGAGTTCCTGGCGCGTCCCCTGGTCATCGGAGATCAGTATAGGATCACCGTAGATTGTGGACCCAATCAACGGAGCGTCGACATCTAACCTGACGCCGGGTAAGAGCATGTTGGCACGACCAGCGTCGGGGCAGATCCAGAAACTGATCTGAAGGTGCCCTCCGGAGCCTGGGCCGAAGCCGTCAACTTGGAACCCGAAGGGGCCCTCACCGACTCCCCTGGGCCCGAAGGCGCTGAGGATTGGTTGGTCGGTCTGTCCAAATATGAGGCGCATGGCCTCATACAATTCCTTGAGTTGGGCAGGGGTGGCACCGGCTCCCCGAAAGTTGGGGAGATGTGGAGCGGACCCAGACAGAGGCTCCGAAGACGGAGGCCTAGAGCATCCACACTCTTCCCGCATCACGTCATCCGAGCCTTCTTCGACGACTTCTCCTCGTGATCTGAATGTCCAGATGACTTGGACGCGGACGAGTGGTGATGACTCCATGGCCAGTCTCCTGACCTTCCTCTCGAACGAGACCGGGAACGACGCTGAGTCCAGTGCCGGGCCGCCATGAGCTTCAGGGACTGCTCCCTCAAAGCTTTCGGGTTTAGGGCCTGACACTCAGAGCACGATTTCAGGTCTGGGTTGCGCTCCAGACACCAGAGGCAGATGGGGTGCGGATCCATCACTGACATCATTTGGCAACAGGAGTTGCAGAGTAGGGACATCCCTTGACGCATCCAAAACTCATAAAAACGAACCAACAAAAATGTCAGTTAGTCAAAAAATAACTAGTGGCAGTTCTTCTCTGTATCTGCGCGTAGGCTGGTGCGGAAAGAAAATAACTGACATCAGCGCACCGGGGTGGCGCCTATATATCACCGCAACATCATTGTGGCGACCACGACGCCCATGGGGTCGACCGACGCCACCAGCGCACAGGGGTACAGCTGGAAGAAAAATCTCCGGTCCGACGCCTGGGGGAAGTTCTAAGGTAAGGAATCTGCAATTAGAAGTCTGTATCAGATTAAAACAATTCTAGTAAACAGGTCCGTCAGTGAGGGTGAAGTTCCTTACTCCTGAAACAGCAGTAGTTGCTTTGTTTTTCCCAAAAATGACCAATATAGGAAAGCTGCTGAATTACTGGCCTAATTTCACTTCATTTGCAAAGACATCTTTGAGGCTTATAGGTCAGAATACTGCATCACTTTTTACCACCTCCAATGCTACATTGTAATCTTACCTCTAAGAAAAGTCCAAATAGATACTGCTGGAAAAGTTTACATTATAGGAATTTTCTGTCTTCTATGACATTCCGAAGGGCTGCACTGCCAAGTCTATATCTATAGGCAGACGTAACTGACACCCACAATCTGCAATCCTAAATGTATACTAGCTAATCCACATTCATCTACATTGGGGATAGGTGTGAATGTCTCAATATCCAAAGATATGTCACTGTACTCTTTTTGCACAGTGTTTATAAAGTAGGGTATTTTCTGCCTTAATGAAAGGAGAACCCTCCATCATGGGATCTTAAATGTTATTGTCTGCGTGTGATTGGAGTGCTAGAATATGTTGGAAGAGAAAGACATCAGTTGGTAGCATTTGTGATGTAGATCAAAAGTCTTCTAAATCATACCCACTGCTTCAGAACCAAATGCACCCAATACTGATTCTCCACCTGATGATATTGCCCTGTTTCTCTCACTGGCAGAGAGAGATTTGAAAAGATTCCAGCTACCTATCACTCTGCACAACTCCTCCTCATATAGAGGAATGAAAAATGGACTGCTTTGGAAAAAGAGTGTTTACACTAGCAGTTAACACCATTAAAGCTGCTAATTGCTATTAATAGTGTACCCCTTTGACAGGCAGATGTGGGAGACATAGCCCCATGTATTGATCTGATGCCAGAGGAGGCAGGAGGAGCAGCTTTACTGCAAGAAGATGAACAAGCATTGGTATAGCCAATAGGTCTCGTATTTAGCCATGCAGTACATTACATTGGCAGATGGAGCATACCATAGCTGACATTGTGCAACCACTGGTGACCCTTAGAAGGGTCACCCAGGCATATCAAAAGTGTTCAAACAGTCATAATGTAATAAGGATGTTACGTTGGCATGAATCATGGTCATAATATAAATAAGGAGAGATCAATAAAACATATGCAATCACATGGGGGCTCTTGGTAGCTTTGTGTCAGATTTACAGGAACTTTAAAAAGCTGGATAGTACGGTTCTCACATTGCATCAGTACATTGCAATTCCCATCTCCAACTTCCCCCACCTGTTCCATTCCATGGGTCCCCCTAGACATCCCTTCAAGGATGCTTATTATTGGGGGAGCTGATAGTTTGATGAGCATTTCCCCCCAGATTACTAAGCCATCTATACCTTTTATTAACCTTTTGGGTAAGCTTCCAGTGTTGCTCATAAGCTAGTGCCCTCTCCACTAAATTTTGCTCCCATCTTTTTAACACAAGTGGCTCAGGTTGCCACCGAATAAATAGCAAGCCGGCATCTTCCCAGTACCATGCCCAAAACAGATTTGCATTTGAATTACTTATTTGTCCTTAAATCATTTTTCCTGAATTCTACAATAGTGTTGGACTTTTCTCCTCACTAGAAGTTTAACAGTGTTTGAAATTGTACCTGTATCAAAAAAACATTTAGAAGATTGATCAGTTGTTGGGGGCTTTTGGCTTCCTGCCAGAGAAATGGCAACCTATATAGGAACGAAGGATAACTAGATGAATCGCATCCATTATTACCTACGGCCATTTCAAAGCTTGTTGTTCCTTAAAAGCTCCTTCCGCAAGGAGTGTCGTAGTAACATAATATGCTGATGTTCCACCGTATGTCACCTGCAGAGCTTTGACACAGAAGATTCACCACATATTCACCAAAACATGTTGATGGCCATTCAGTCCTTCAACATGTTTTTCACTACAGTAATAAATCTCTTCCTTCTTCTTTTCTCTACTTTTTTGAGTCAATTACATCTGACTTTGTGGTATACATTGTCAGTAGAATATTATATATTGCTTGTTTATTACTGCTTAATGTTGTGATTCATGCATGCGATTCTGTGACAGAGAAGAAAAAAAGTTGTATACTTGTAACTACAGTTCTCTAGCACTGGTATCTGGAATAGACTGATGTATGGCCCTCCATTCTCACTAGTCACAAGCTCTCTATTTTTCCTCCTTCCAGTCTTGTGCTATAGAAAATCTGAGTTATAGTGGCCTCTGGTGGAGTGAATTGTATTTTTCTTTCACATCATTGGTTGTACTTTGGGTCTTTTCTATCATGGTGGGTTGGCTACTAAATAGATTTGTTCTATTTCCAATGCTGTAGAAATGTATTTATATAGTGTAAGGAAATGCCTCCTTGGTATGGTTACCCCCTGACCTTTTGCCTTTTGTTCATGCCAGTTATGATTGAAAGTGTGCTGGGACCCTGCTAACCAGGCCCCAGCACCAGTCTTCTTTCCCTAAACGGTACCTTTGTTCCCACAATTGGCACAGCCCTGGCACCCAGTTAAAGTCCCTTGTAAATGGTACCCCTGGTACTAAGGGCCCTGGTGCCAGGGAAGGTCTCCAAGGGCTGCAGCATGTCTTATGCCACCCTGGGGACCCCTCACTCAGCACATGTACACTGCCTCACAGCTTGTGTGTGCTGGTGGGGAGAAAATGACTAAGTCGACATGGCACTCCCCTCAGAGTGCCATGCCCACCTCACACTGCCTGTGGCATAGGTAAGTCACCCCTCTAGCAGGCCTTACAGCCCTAAGGCACTATACCACAAGTGAGAGCATATGTGCATGAGCACTATGCCCCTACAGTGTCTAAGCAAAACCTTAGATATTGTAAGTGCAGGGTAGCCATAAAGAGTATATGGTCTGGGAGTTTGTCAAACATGAACTCCACAGTTCCATAATGGCTACACTGAAATCTGGGAAGTTTGGTATCAAACTTCTCAGCACAATAAATGCACACTGATGCCAGTGTGGAATTTATTGTAAAATGCACCCAGAGGGCATCTTAGAGATGCCCCCAGAATACCAGTCCGACTCCTAGTGCTAGGCTGACCAGTTTCTGCCAGCCTGCCACATCCAGACGGGTTTATGGCCACATGGGAAGAGTGCCTTTGTCACCCTGTGGCCAGGAACAAAGCCTGTACTGGGTGGAGGTGCTTCTCACCTCCCCATGCAGGAACTGTAGCACCTGGCGGTGAGCCTCAAAGGCTCATGCCTGTTGTTACAGCACCCCAGGGCATTCCAGCTAGTGGAGATGCCCGCCCCTCCGGCCACTGCCCCCACTTTTGGCGGCAAGGCTGGAGGAGATAATGAGAAAAACAAGGAGGAGTCACCCACCAGTCACGACAGCCCCTAAGGTGTCCTGAGCTGAGGTGACCCCTGCCTTTAGAAATCCTCCATCTTGAGATTGGAGGATTCCCCCAATAGGATTAGGGATGTGCCCCCCTCCCCTCAAGGAAGAGGCACAAAGAGGGTGTAGCCACCCTCCAGGACAGTAGCCATTGGCTACTGCCCTCCTGACCTAAACACACCCCTACATCTAGTATTTAGGGGTGACCCTGAACCAAGGAAATCAGATTCCTGCAACCTACACAAAGAAGAAGGACTGCACACCTGAAAGCCCTGCAGAGACGACGGAGACGACAACTGCTTTGGCCCCAGCCTTACCGGCCTGTTTCCAGACGCAAAGAACCTTCACAGCGACACACCCGTCAGGGACCAGCGACCTCTGAAGCCTCAGAGAACTGCCCTGGACCCGAAGGACCAAGAAACTCCTGAGAGCAGCGGCACTTTTCAAAAACAGCAATAACTTTGCAACTTTTTAGCAACTTCCAAAGAACTCACTCTTCCCGCCGGAAGCGTGAGACTTCACACTCTGCACCCAATGCCCCCGGCTCGAGCTTCAAAGAATTAACACCGCAGAGAGGACTAGCAGACGACTGCAATTACGTGAGTAACCGGAGACTGCACCCCCACAGCGACGCATGCAGAGAGGATCCAGAGGCTCCCCCTGACCGCGACTGCCTGGAACAAAGAACCCGACGCCTGGACCAAGCACTGCACCCACAGCCCCAAGGATCAAAAGGAACCGAACTCCAGTGCAGGAGTGACCATCAGCCCAGTCGGTGGCTGGCCCGAGAAGCCCCCCTCTTTCCTGCCTGCACCGCTAGAGTGACCCCCTGGTCCCTCTATTGACTTCTATTGAAAACCCGACGCCTGCTAAGCACACTGCATCCGGCCGCCCCTGTGTCGCTGAGGGTGTGTTTTGTGTGCCTACTTTTGTCCTCCCCAAGCGCTCTACAAAACCACCCTGGTTTGCCCTCCGAAGATACAGGTACTTACCTGTTGGCAGACTGGCAGCGGAGCACCTCTGTTCTCCATAGGCGCCTATGTGTTTTGGGCCCTCCTTTGACCTCTACACACGTGAACCCCCAACGGTGGGCTGCCTATGCCCAGGAAACTGAACTTGTAAGTGTCTTACTTACCTGAGAAACTAACCAATACTTACCTCCCCCAGGAACTGTTGATTTTTGCACAGTGTCCACTTTTGAAATAGCTGATTGCTATTTTAACTAATACTGTGTATGTTACTGATCTAATTCAAAGTTCCTTACTTACCTGTGTGGAGTACCTTGCATTTTATGTATTTACTTTAAATCTTGTGGTTCTAAAATAAATTTTAAAAATATATTTTTCTATATAAAAACTATTGGCCTGGAGTTAAGTCTTTGAGTGTGTATTCCTCATTTATTGCCTGTGCGTGTACAACAAATGCTTAACACTACCCTCTGACAAGCCGACTGCTCGACCACACTACCACAAAATAGAGCATTAGAATTATCTAATTTTGCCACTATCAACCTCTAAGGGGAACCCTTGGACTCTGTGCACACTATCTCTCACTTTGAGATAGTATACAGGGAGTGCAGAATTATTAGGCAAATGAGTATTTTGACCACATCATCCTCTTTATGCATGTTGTCTTACTCCAAGCTGTATAGGCTCGAAAGCCTACTACCAATTAAGCATATTAGGTGATGTGCATCTCTGTAATGAGAAGGGGTGTGGTCTAATGACATCAACACCCTATATCAGGTGTGCATAATTATTAGGCAACTTCCTTTCCTTTGGCAAAATGGGTCAAAAGAAGGACTTGACAGGCTCAGAAAAGTCAAAAATAGTGAGATATCTTTCAGAGGGATGCAGCACTCTTAAAATTGCAAAGCTTCTGAAGCGTGATCATCGAACAATCAAGCGTTTCATTCAAAATAGTCAACAGGGTCGCAAGAAGCGTGTGGAAAAACCAAGGCGCAAAATAACTGCCCATGAACTGAGAAAAGTCAAGCGTGCAGCTGCCACGATGCCACTTGCCACCAGTTTGGCCATATTTCAGAGCTGCAACATCACTGGAGTGCCCAAAAGCACAAGGTGTGCAATACTCAGAGACATGGCCAAGGTAAGAAAGGCTGAAAGACGACCACCACTGAACAAGACACACAAGCTGAAACGTCAAGACTGGGCCAAGAAATATCTCAAGACTGATTTTTCTAAGGTTTTATGGACTGATGAAATGAGAGTGAGTCTTGATGGGCCAGATGGATGGGCCCGTGGCTGGATTGGTAAAGGGCAGAGAGCTCCAGTCCGACTCCGACGCCAGCAAGGTGGAGGTGGAGTACTGGTTTGGGCTGGTATCATCAAAGATGAGCTTGTGGGGCCTTTTCGGGTTGAGGATGGAGTCAAGCACAACTCCCAGTCCTACTGCCAGTTCCTGGAAGACACCTTCTTCAAGCAGTGGTACAGGAAGAAGTCTGCATCCTTCAAGAAAAACATGATTTTCATGCAGGACAATGCTCCATCACACGCGTCCAAGTACTCCACAGCGTGGCTGGCAAGAAAGGGTATAAAAGAAGGAAATCTAATGACATGGCCTCCTTGTTCACCTGATCTGAACCCCATTGAGAACCTGTGCTCCATCATCAAATGTGAGATTTACAAGGAGGGAAAACAGTACACCTCTCTGAACAGTGTCTGGGAGGCTGTGGTTGCTGCTGCACGCAATGTTGATGGTGAACAGATCAAAACACTGACAGAATCCATGGATGGCAGGCTTTTGAGTGTCCTTGCAAAGAAAGGTGGCTATATTGGTCACTGATTTGTTTTTGTTTTGTTTTTGAATGTCAGAAATGTATATTTGTGAATGTTGAGATGTTATATTGGTTTCACTGGTAATAATAAATAATTGAAATGGGTATATATTTTTTTTTGTTAAGTTGCCTAATAATTATGCACAGTAATAGTCACCTGCACACACAGATATCCCCCTAACATAGCTAAAACTAAAAACAAACTAAAAACTACTTCCAAAAATATTCAGCTTTGATATTAATGAGTTTTTTGGGTTCATTGAGAACATGGTTGTTGTTCAATAATAAAATTAATCCTCAAAAATACAACTTGCCTAATAATTCTGCACTCCCTGTATACAGAGCCAACTCTACGTCCGGTGGCATGTGTAGCTGCAGATACACATGCTGTGCATTATACGTCTGCCATCTAGTGTTGGGCTCGGAGTGTTACAAGTTGTTTTTCTTCGAAGAAGTGTTTTCGAGTCACGGGATCGAGTGACTCCTCCTCTTCGGTTCCATTGCGCATGGACATCGACTCCATGTT
This sequence comes from Pleurodeles waltl, assembly GCF_031143425.1. NCBI lineage: Eukaryota > Metazoa > Chordata > Amphibia > Caudata > Salamandridae > Pleurodeles > Pleurodeles waltl. The sequence goes on from NC_090442.1 coordinate 456,504,296, forward strand.
AGATTGTTTTCTTTCCGCCGTCGGGTTCAGACGTGTTTCCTTTCGCTCCGAAAGTTCGATTCGGAAAACTTAGAAAACGCCTTATTTTTGTTGGTATTGTATCAATCGGGTTTACATCTTCCATCGACACATCAGTACCGTCAGAGAAGACAGCTTTACTCGCCCTTTGGGGCGCGCGCGCACAACTTGGGCTTAGTCGGATCGACCGCGTGGAAGCCTCATGGATCGGACTCCATTCCAATTCTGTCCTCAGTGCCACGCAAAATTCCCATATACAGACCAACATCTCGTCTGTAATATTTGCCTTTCCCCAGATCATCGGGAGGAAAATGTGAAGCCTGTCGATCCTTCCGGTCCAAGAAGACGCTTCGAGACAGGAGGGCACGAAGCTCCGAACATCTTGACGTGGAGGAGGAAGAGATCATGCAGACAGCAGTCTCTGTCCGAGGTTCCAACTCCGACCAAGAATCTGAGGAGGACAGACCGGTCACGGCAGGACAGCATGTGAGTACGCCTGCCCCTGTACCATCACAAAGACAGAAGCATAAGGACTTGGGTATGCCACTGCCGGAAGGCCATGGCTCGGCCAGAAAAAAGACATCCGGTGACCAGACTGCCAGTTCGGCACTGAAAAAGGCCACTCCTCCGAAACCATCGGAGTCGATAAAAGGCTCTGTGTCTGACTCCAGTAAACATAATTTTTCGGAGTCAAAAATTTGGAAATTCCTTTCGGAGCCGAGAACATCCACTACACCATCTTTTTCGATACCGAAAAAGCCGGCTTCGGAACCGAAAAGAGCAGGATACACAGAGTAACATGGACTTTAAAAAAGACTAAAAGAAAGCCATAGAACCTCTGAAGAGGAGACTCAAGTACAGCCAGTACTTGAAATAATGGATGAGAGGCAAGCCAGGATTCATATCCACAAAGAAACCGGCAGAATCCTAACAGTACCTCCTCTAAAACCCAAGAGGAAATTAGCCCTTCAGGAGGAATTGGACACTACGCAGCCTCCAGCTAAAGTGCCAAAGCCAAAGGAGAGACCACCACCTCCTCAGTTGTCTCCTCCTCATTCCCCTCCTCACTCTCCACACTTGCACACACTTGCATACCTCACCTCCTACCAGTCCTATACCAGTGCAGTCACCATCACATTCGTTTGACTCACAACAGGACAGTGTATATCCATGGGATCTTTATGATCCAGATCCCATTCCCAACAATGACCCGGACTGCTATCCCTCTAAGCCTTCACCACCTGAGGATAGTACGGTGTACAATCAGGTTTTAGCTAGGGCTGCAGCATACCATGGTGTCACCATGTACACTGAACCGTTGGAGGGGGATTTTTTGTTAAATACACTCTCCTCCACACATTCAAAATACCAGTGGCTCCCCATGCTCCCCGGCATGCTAAAACATGCTGACCAAATATTTAATAAGCCAGTTAAAGCAAGGATAATTACTCCCAGGATAGAAAAAAAATACAAGCCACCTCCCTCTGATCCTGATTACATAACTCAACAAATCCCTCCAGATTCAGTAGTAGTAAGCGCTGCCAGAAAAAGGGCAAACTCACAGTCATCAGGTGATGCACCCCACCAGACAAAGAAAGCAGGATGTTTGCTGCTGCAGAGAGAGAGATTGCATCCCAGGCAGCAAATCAATGGAGGATAGCCAACTCACAGGCGTTGTTAGCTAGATACAACAGGGCCCATTGGGATGAGATGCAAGACATAGTTCAGCATCTCCCCAAAGAACATCAAAAAAGGGCACCGCAAATAGTGGAGGGAAGGGCAAGCCATCACCAATAAACAGATTAGGTCTGCCCTAGACGCAGCAGACACAGCTGCCAGGAGTGTCAAAACTGCTGTAACAATAAGGAGGCATGCATGGCTCAGGTCCTCGGGTTTTAAACCCGAAATCCAGCAAGCGGTGTTAAATATACCGTTCAATAAAAAACAACTTTTCGGCCCAGAAGTTGACACTGCAATTGAGAAATTGTGCAAAGATTCAGACACTGCAGAAGCTATGGATGCACTATACACCACACCATACAGGGGATCCTTTCGGAAACCTCAGTTTAGAGGTGGATTTATGCCCAAACAGCAGAGGCATCCACATCGCAGGCAAAACCAACCTACCAACAAGGTGGTTTTAGGGGCACATATAGGGGTCAATATCCCAAAAGTAGAGGGAAGTTTCAAACTTCTAAACAAACTCCACAGCACCCTAAGCAGTGACTTAGCTTATCCCCTTCCACTCCACACCTCTCCTGTGGGGGGGAAGACTGCAACAGTTCCACACCAATTGGCAAAACATTACCACAGACAATTGCGTACTATCAATTATCCGCAACGGTTATTGCCTAGAATTGATACAAACTCCCCCAAACATTCCACCAAAACAACACAAACTATCCACTGAACACATCAGTCTGTTACAGGAAGAAATCGAATCTCCATTACTCAAACAAGCAATAGAACCCGTCCCACAAGATCAAGTAGGGACAGGAGTTTATTCTCTATACTTCCTGATTCCCAAAAAAGATGGCACCCTCAGACTAATATTAGATCTCAGGACCCTCAGTCTTTACATCCTGTCAGAACATTTTCACATGGTAACTCTTCAAGATGTTATCCCACTACTCCAAAAACACGATTTCATGGCAACATTAGACCTCAAGGATGCGTATTTTCATATACCCATCCATCCTGCGCACAGAAAATATCTCAGGTTTGTCATTCAAGGAAAGCACTATCAGTTCAAAGTGTTGCCCTTTGGAATAACAACAGCACCCAGGGTATTCACAAAGTGCCTAGTGGTAGTCGCAGCCTACCTAAGAAGACAACTTAGACATGTCTTTCCATATCTAGATGATTGGCTAAACAAATCCAAGTCATGCGCAGTGTCAAAACCATACGCATTACGTTATACAAACCCTGCACACACTAGGGTTCTCAATAAATTACCAAAAATCGCATCTACAACCAGCACAAATACAACAGTATCTGGGTGCAATACTAAACAGTCAAAAAGCGCTAGCATGTTCAAAGACACAAAGAATTCCAAGACATAATCACACAAATACAGACAAATCAACAGTACACTGTCAGATTTGTCATAAAAATTTTAGGCATGATTGCAACATGTTTTGCAATTGTTCCACACGCAAGACTAAACATGCGGCCCTTACAACAGTGCCTTGCACAACAATGGTCACAAGCACATGGTCAACTTCAAGATCTAGTGCTGATAGACCGCCAAACATGCATGTCCCTTCAGTGGTGGAATTCCACAAATCTAAACAAAGGGCGGCTATTTCAAGACCCTGTGCCTCAGACCATAATTACAACAGATGCATCGATGATTGGTTGGGGAGCTCACCTCAACAATCAGAATGTATGGAAGTTATTAAATAAGCAAGACAACCCACTACTAGACAGTGCTATGCTAATAAATGGAAACTATGTGTATATTACTGTCAATATAAACAGATTGACCCTCTTACAGCATCAACTCAAGATACTCTATGCTATTTACTTCATTTACAGAAATCAAATTTAGCATTCTCTTCCATAAAAATACATCTTACTGCAATTTCAGCATATTTACAAAATATACAGCATAGCACCTTATTTAGAGTTCCTGTTATTAAAGCTTTCATGGAAGGTTTAAAAGCGCATCATTCCACCCAGGACACCTTCAGTTCCCTCTAGGAATTTAAACATAGTGCTTACACGACTTATGGGCCCTCGATTTGAACCTATGCACTCATGCCAAATGCAATTCTTAACATGGAAGGTTGCCTTCCTAGTCGCAATTACCTCATTGCAAAGAGTCCGTGAAATTCAAGCATTCAATATTGAAGAACCGTTCATACAAGTACACAAACATAAAGTTGTACTAAGAACAAACCCCAAATTTCTTCCAAAGGTAGTATCGTCTTTTCATGTAAATCAAACAGTGAAACTACCAGTCTTCTTCCCACAGCCATATTCTGTGGCAGAAAGAGCTCTACATACATTAGACATTAAAAGAGCGCTAATGTACTATATAGACAGAACAGAACCATTCAGAAAAACAAAACAGCTGTTTGTAGCTTTTCAAAAATCTCATACAGGTAACCCCATTTCAAAACAAGGATTAGCCAAATGGATTGTAAGATGCATCCAAACATGCTACATTAAAGCCAAAATACAACTTTTAGTTACTCCTAAAGCACATTCTACAAGGAAAAAAGGTGCTACAATGGCTTTTTTAGGAAATATACCAATGACTGAAATATGTAAAGCAGCTACTTGGTCAACACCACATACATTCACTAAACACTACTGTGTAGATGTTTTAGCAACACAACAAGCCACAGTAGGTCAAGCTGTACTCAGAACATTGTTTCAAACAACTTCAACTCCTACAGGCTAACCACCGCTTTTATGGGAGGACAAACTGCTTTGTTGTCTATGGACAGCATGTGTATCTGCAGCTACACATGCCACCGAACGGAAAATGTCACTTACCTAGTGTACATCTGTTCTTGGCATGTTCCGCTGCAGATTCACATGCACCCTCCCACCTCCCCGGGAGCCTGTAGTCGCTTAAGTTAACAACACTTGTACATATGTATGTATATATATATATATATATATATATATATATATATATATATATATATATATATATATATATATTTGCATTAGCATGGACATCTCTTTTCTTTATCACCTATATACCCTATTACTCCTACCTTACCCTCTGCGGGGAAAACAATCTAACATGGAGTCGATCCCCATGCGCATTGGAACCAAAGAGGAGTCACTCGATCCTGTGACTCAAACGCTTCTTCGAAGAAAAACAACTTGTAACACTCGGAGCCCAACACTAGATGTCAGAAGTATAATGCACAGCATGTGAATCTGCAGCAGAACATGCCACGAACAGATGTACACTGGGTAAGTGACATTTTTCATATATATATATATATATATATATATATATATATATATATATATAAACATGTATATATATATATGTGTCACCTTCACTTATATATAAGAATAGCAGGCCTACAGAAGTTGAGGAAATGGCTCACAGAGTGACATCCAAGATCCAAGAATAAGCACTGTCTTTTAATGGTGTAACCATGAAAAGCCTTAAATGCTAAGTATTATTTATTTCTCAGAAACTAAGTACGTTTAAAATATATTATGTTAAGAATAAAGAACAGTTTTGTTTACTTTGTCATTTTTCTTTGGTTGTCCAGGGCCTTGCATCACGCAGCATGGAAGAAAAAGAAAGACTGTCTGTAACTAACTGTGTGACTATACTTGTTCCTTCTCCACATGGATTTCTCCCGACAGCAAATGGCTTAGATTGCGAATCTCTCTTATCATTGACATCCTTGACAGGTAAACTTATTTGGTAGTCAAAATATTTCAGGTTACATCAGAAAATATTAAGGGACCTGAAGCTCTCAGACGTTGGTATTGCTGACCATGAGCAAGTTAATTCCTTATCCTATTGTTATCCTACACTTCTGTCATTTTTTGCCTCTAATCTTCTGACAATAATTCATTGGTCTCTTCTGACTGTCTCATGTGCATCCACTATTTAACAAATGCAATACCATACGGTTTGATTGTAGATATAAATGTTAGATGCGTTTGTAATATTCTGTTTGGGCAAGGATGAATCATTCATGTTTTCAACTGCCTCACAAATATTGCAGTTATCATGCACCGTTATATGAGTTGCACTTTCCATCTTCGATTGACTATTCTTTCAGGTAAGACACCGTGAGTACGGACTTAAAAGAAAGATCTCTCATCCCAATGCTCTAATAAAAAAATGTTGAGTTTCCACCCATGACAGGAAAGATAAACATATCTCTGATGTTTTTAGTCGGTCACTTTAACACTGAAGTTGCCAGTCACATTAAAGATTAACATCTGATATCCCTAATGCCATGACAGGGCTCAGTGGCTTTAAAATCATTGTCACCAGTAAGCGATGCAGCTATGATCCTTGTTTCAAGAGCTGTTATTGAAAATTACCAGCCTGGTTCATAGTCAAGGGGAGAAGGTGCATGCAGACGGATATATGCCGTATGTCTTTGGTTAGCCCTGGTGGATTGCATTTGTTGCACTGAATGCATAAACGTCCTTCAGGGTCCCAGCTGTGACCCATGGCTTGCCCCTTGCCACCGCTAGCACTGCACTTGCGACCCCTGGCCTCAGTGGTGGCAAAGCAGTACCAACCATAGAAGGTAAACATTGTTCAGATGAACGCTGCTTATCTTCTATAGATCCCATTAGGAGTTTTTTTTAAGTTGGAAATAAATTTAAAAGCGGAGTGCAAACTATTAATAATACAAATAAAAAAAGTAAATACATTTAAAGAAAACTCCCTTTTTTTTTAAATTGTTGAACGGGTCCATTACTGTGAATACTTGAAAACGTATATTTTTTTTAACATAACAGTCCCCTCGGTGTACTTCAGCTTATATATAACATATAGTCCCTGTGGAATTAGTACTAGTAGGCCTTACCTCTGCATCTCCCTGTGAACTAGCTAGCAGTAACTTCTCCCTCAGAGGTACAAACTAGGCTTCCGCGATGTAAATTACTATAACGTCAATGGGATTAAGATTTTGAGGCATTATCTGCTAGAATTCTGAGTCAAAGGTTGTATGGTTTAACTTCCTGTAATGGCATAGAGTTGCGAAGCAGGAGTGGCTCGCATGGCTGGGTGGGGTGGGGGGGGGGGCGCAGAGCACGCAGGAGAAAATTAATTTAAAAATAATTTTTAAAAACACTTACCTTCTTTGCTCCCGCACCGCTCCTTTCCCGTCGCTGCCTGCAGGCACAGGCTCCCAGCCTCCCCTGCTCAGAGCAGCGTCCGGATTGGCTGGGAGCGCCCAGCCAGGGTACTCCCAGGCAGACTGGGAGCCTGTGCAGCATGGCCGGCCGGCCAAAAAACACATGTGCTCTGAGGGGAGTGCACAGTGTACTCCCCTCAGCTCGTCACCCCCAGTGCCCCGCTCCCTTTACATGGAAAGGATAATAAACAGAGTTTATTATCCTTTCCATGTAAAAGGATTTGCAGTGGTTGCTTCTGGGAGGGGGGGGATGACGCTCCTCCTCCCATACGGAGAAGCCGTGCCCGTTGTGAAGTCACTTTGCTACCCCTGGCGTTTTAGTGAATCGAGGCATCCCAGAAGACTTTTTGCTTTTTTCCTAACCCAAACCATACTGGACTACTGTGACTTTGCCAGATTCACAATCCGTTGCAACCTGAATACCATGGATTCGATCGGGTCAGCCATTGGCACTAGAGTTGCTGTAGGAAGTTGGCTCTGTATGTACTATTTCAAAGTAAGAAATAGCATTCACAGAGTCCAAGGGTTCCCCTTAGAGGTAAGATAGTGTCAAAAAGAGATAATTCTAATGCTCTATTTTGTGGTAGTGTGGTCGAGCAGTAGGCTTATCAGAGGGTAGTGTTAAGCATTTGTTGTACACACACAGGCAATAAATGAGGAACACACACTCAAGGACAATTCCAGGCCAATAGGTTTTTATACAGAAAAATATCTTTTCTTAGTTTATTTTAAGAACCACAGGTTCAAGATTTACAAACAATACTTTAAATGAAAGGTATTTCACTCAGTTATCTTAGCATGTACAGTTTTGGCAAAAATGGCAATAAGCTATTTTCAAAGTGGACACAGTGCAAAAATCAACAGTTCTTGGGGGAGGTAAGTAAATGTTAAGTTCACAGGTAAGTACAACACTTACAGGGTTCAAAGTTGGGTCCAAGGTAGCCCACTGTTGGGGGTTCAAGGCAACCCCAAAGTTACCACACCAGCAGCTCAGGGCCGGTCAGGTGCAGAGGTCAAAGTGGTGCCCAAAACACATAGGCTTCAATGGAAATAGGGGTGCCCCGGTTCCAGTCTGCCAGCAGGTAAGTACCCGCGACTTTGGAGGGCAGACCAGGGGAGGGTTTTGTAGGGCACCAGGGGGGACACAAGCAGGCACAGAAAGTACACCCTCAGCGGCACAGGGGCGGCCGGGTGCAGAGTGCAAACAGGCGTCAGGTTTGTAATAGGATTCAATGGGGAGACCCGGGGGTCTATTCAACAATGCAGGCAGGCAAGGGGGGGGGGCTCCCCGGGGTAGCCACCACCTGGGCTAGGAAGAGGGCCGCCTGGGGGTCGCTCCTGCACTGGAGTTCGGTTCCTTCAGGTCCTGGGGGCTGTGGGTGCAGTGTGTTTTCCAGGCGTCGGGTTCCTTGAAGCAGGCAGTCGCAGTCAGGGGGAGCCTCTGGATTTCCTCTGCAGGCGTCGCTGTGGGGGCTCAGGGGGGTCAACTCTGGCTACTCACGGGCTTGCAGTCGCCGGGGAGCCCTCCCTGTAGAGTTAGTTTTCCGCAGGTCGAGCCGGGCGTTGGGTGCAGAGTGGAAAGTCTCACGCTTCCGGCGGGAAATGTGTGGTCTTTAAAAGTTGCTTCTTTGTTGCAAAGTTGCAGTTTTGGTGAACAGGGCCGCTGTCCTCGGGAGCTTCTTGGTCCTTTTAGATGCAGGGTAGTCCTCTGAGGCTTCAGAGGTCGCTGGACCCTGGGGGATGCGTCGCTGTTGCAGTTTTTCTTGAAGTGGGGAGACAGGCCGGTAGGGCTGGGGCCAAAGCAGTTTGTGTCTCCGTCTTCTCTGCAGGGCTTCAGGTCAGCAGTCCTTCTTCGTCTTCAGGTTGCAGGAATCTATCTTCCTCGGTTCTGGGAGCCCCTAAATACTCAATTATGGGGTGTGTTTAGGTCTGGGAGGTTAGTAGACAATGGCTACTAGCCCTGAGGGTGGCTACACCCTCTTTGTGCCTCCTCCCGGTGGGGAGGGGAGTCACATCCCTAATCCTATTGGGGGAATCTGCCATCTGCAAGATGGAGGATTTCTAAAAGTCAGAGTCACCTCAGCTCAGGACACCTTAGGGGCTGTCCTGAGTGGGGAGTGACTCCTCCTTGTTTTTCTCATTATCTCCTCCAGCCTTGCCGCCAAAAGTGGGGGCAGTGGCCGGAGGGGCGGGCATCTCCACTAGCTGAAATGCCCTGTGGCGCTGTAACAAAGGGGGTGAGCCTTTGAGGATCACCGCCAGGTGTTAAAGTTCCTGCAGGGGGAGGTGAGAAGCCCCTCCACCCGGTACAGGCTTTGTTCTTGGCCACAGAGTGACAAAGGCACTCTCCCCATGTGGCCAGCAACATGTCTGGTGTGTGGCGGGCTGGCAAAACTAGTCAGCCCACACTGGAATTCGGGTATGTTTTCAGGGGGCATCTCTAGGATGCCCTCTGGGTGTATTTCACAATAAAATGTACACTGGCATCAGTGTGCATTTATTGTGCTGAGAAGTTTGATACCAAACTTCCCAGTTTTCAGTGTAGCCATTATGGTGCTGTGGAGTTCGTGTTTGACAGACTCCCAGACCATATACTCTTATGGCTACCCTGCACTTACAATGTCTAAGGTTTTGCTTAGACACTGTAGGTGCATAGTGCTCATACACCTATGCCCTCACCTGTGGTATAGTGCACCCTGCCTTAGGGCTGTAAGGCCTGCTAGAGGGGTGCTAGAGGGGTGACTTATCTATGCCATAGGCAGTGTGAGGTTGGCATGGCACCCTGAGGGGAGTGCCATGTCAACTTAGTCTTTTTCTCCCCACCAGCACACACAAGCTGGCAAGCAGTGTGCATGTGCTGAGTGAGGGGTCCCCAGTGTGGCATAAGACATGCTGCAGCCCTTAGAGACCTTCCCTGGCATCAGGGCCCTCCAGCCCTGATAACGGCCCCAGCCCTAACCCTAGAAACCAACCCAGCGCTAACCCTGATCCCTCAGAATAGCCCCAGCCCTAACCCTGAGCCCTAAAGACATCCCCAGCCCTAAACACTGTCCCAGCCCTAACCCTAAGCCCCAAAAAACAGCCTCCAGCCCTGAAAACGGCCCCAGCCCTTACCCTAGAAACCAAACCAACCCAGCCCTAACCCTGATCCCTCAGAATAGCCCCAGCCCTAACCCTGAGCCCTAAAGACAACCCCAGCCCTAAAAACTGTCCCAGCCCTAACCCTAAGCCCTAAAAAACAGGGGTACCAGTTACAAGGGACTTACCTGGGTGCCAGGGTTGTGCCAATGGTGGAGACAAAGGTACAGTTAAGGGAAAGAACACTGGTGCTGGGGCCTGGTTAGCATGCCTCAGCACACTTTCAAATCGTAACTTGGCATCAGCAAAGGCAAAAAGTCAGGGGGTAACCATGCCAAGGAGGCATTTCCTTACAGTTGCTATCGATCATCACAACTGGTTGTGGTAGACAGGTTTTTTAAGTCCGAGACAGAGCACCAGTCAGTCAGCTATCCCCCCCCCTCTTCTGACCCCACCTGCTAAACCCCTTTGGTGTGTGGAAGGAGAGTACAACAATTCTTACCAGGTTGGGAAACCATAACATTTGACAGGTGGGTCCTGCAAATTGTCCCGAAGGTGTAGGTCCTACCCTTGTGACTGCTCCATTGCACCTTCCACAATCCCCAGAACGACTGATGGAGGACCATCTGTCCGTCAGGGGTACCTGTTTTCCCCCCTACCTCAATCCGGGGAGTCACCAACCACCTCCAGACTAGGGCAAACCTCCTGTCATTGTTAGGGTTTATTGTCAACATCCCGAAGTAACACATGACTCCTTCTCAGATGGTTCCCTTCATCTGAGACATTCTGGACACAGTTTAGTTAGAGGTGGTGCAAGGCCTCTTCACCACTGCAGAGAATGTGTGATGTCATAATTTCCGAGCATTGGAGATTCCAAGGCATCTCTCACTAGGGCTTGCATTCAGACTTGGGTGGAATTCAGGACTCCTGTATGCCTGTTTGCAGATACCTCGCCTACCCTGATTTCTGATAAAGATCAGGATCAAGAAGTCCCAAGTTATTCTAGTGTTCTCTGGTTTGAGCATAAAGAGTATGGTATCTAGAGCTTCTGGGTATGAGCATCTGTCCTCTGATCAAGATCCTGCTCCTAGAGGATCTGTAGTTGCAGCAGTGAGGCAAGGCCCTGCACCCAGACCTTTGCAATCTGCACATTCATGCTTGGAAACTGAGCAGCGACAGCTGAAGAACTTCCTCCAGAGGTGATTGATGTCATCTTGGCCACCAGGTATCCCTCAACAAAGACTTTTGGGACAAATTTGTGCTTGGTGCAGCATATGGAAAATTGACACTCCCCCCCCCCCCCCCCCCCCCCTCCAGGCAAAGTTATCTGATATTTTGTCTTTATTTTATATCTCCCTTTGCTCTTGGCCAGTTTGCCCTTTCTGCAGATGCCGAATGAGCCCTTATTATTTAAGTCACCTGTTGTGATGTGCTTTTTAAAAGGCCTACTTCATATGTTTCCTCCAGCTTTCTCCGGCATGCCACTTGGACCTTAACTTGATCCTCACATTTGTGATGTTTACTCTCTTTGAGCCACTTAACAGCTGTCTTTTGCGGCTTCTCATCATCAAGATGTTTTTCCTCGTTACCAGAACATCAGTGCAGCATGTAAGTGAGGTTCACGCTCTCTGTGTCAACCTGCCTTCTTCCCAGACAAACTGATTTTTCAGACACTCTGAAAGTTGTGATTCCATTCCACGTTTGTCAAAATATCATCTTAAAGCCATTCTTTACTTGGCCTTGCCCCTCTACGGAGAAGCAAAGATTCCTTTGCTTGGACTCCAAAAGAGCCTTGAGCTTTTACATTGATCTACCCAAGAACATCGAGTGAGCGATCAGCTCTTTGTGTGGTTCTCCAGAGTGAAAAAGGTCAAGGCAGTACACATTAGATTGTGCTCTGCATTAAGAATTACTAGACATTGGCTAAAAGGCAGCCTCTGGATGGGCTGAGTGCTCATTGCACTAGAGCTGCTACCACTCCATTGGCACATGGATTTTCTGCACTGGACATCTGTCTGGTAGCCACATGGATGTCCTTTCATACATTCACAAAGCACAACTGTCTAGTTGTCCAAGTTCGCTGAGAGGGACATTTCACCTGCTCGCTCCTACAGGACTTGTTTTTAATTTAAGTCCATTCAGGTACTGCTTTGGTAACTGTTCAAATAGTTAGGAATCTGCAGTTGGAACTCTCTAGCTGAAGAACAAATTACTGTATCTACTGTAGCGCTCTTTCTGCTAGAGACTGTCTAACCAGGGATTCCTCACTGCCCCTCTTATCCTTGCCATCCTGTGGATTGGACTCAGCCCTTTAATAAGATCCCAAGTGTAGAAATCTGCACACTGTTCAAAGCCAGTTTGCTTTTAGGGTTCTACGTTGGGGCTGGACGGACAGCCTCAAAAGAAACTGACATCAACACACGAGAGTGGAACCTATATTGGCTCCACAGGCATTTCCGGAGTGGAATGGCATCAGGATGGAGCTGCACAGCACCACCAGCAGGCACACAGAGGTACCTTTTAAGTTTCCTGATCCAGTCTAATGCTTGGGGAGTACTCAAAAGGTGATAAATCTGCAGTTACAGTCATTAAGCTAGGACCCACTGTCATTGATAATAGTTCCTAGAACAAGGCAAACACTAAATTAAAAACAAAAAAAAAAACAAGCCACCTATGGTTATATATTTAAGCTAATCTGTCACATATTATAATTTAAGATGTATGACTCAAAATAATTTATTTTATCTTTTATTTTCCAATTCAATCCAAAACATCACTGTATTGCTAGCCAAATACAAACCATACTTATACAAAAATATTCATCACCTTATAGCAAAATCACATACACTTGTATTAAAAACACTCCCCCCTGTAAATCCATTCTACCCTTTATCTCAGAAACAACCACACCATCCTCAAACATTCTTGCACACATACCATTCACATCTTGTCATACTTTGATCATCCATTTAAATAAATACTGATATAACATAAGATACACATTATAAGATTTCTCTTATTATCAAAAATATTTTTTCTTAAAACAATAAATTCAGAAACACGTTTTTGGACTTCAGTTTTTACGCCAAAATAAAATTTAGTTAGTGTGATCAAAATCAGATTATTCTTGTCAAAAGTATTTGTTCTCAAGAGAATAAATTCAGAGACAATTTTATTGGTTTTCAATTGGTTCCCATTCCTTGTTGTGGCCAAAATTCAGTTTCAACGCATGTTTCTGCACAGCGACTCCTTCAGGAATACCACAACCATAAATCCCCAATTTGTATCTTGGCTCAACCTAACCCTCCACAGGCTGGTCTGTAATGCCAGCCTCTATATTTAGATGAAGTGATCAGTCAGGCGAGTTGGACAATGTAAAGAAAATAAAGAGATAAAAAAGTCATTAATGTTAAGTGGCAACATCGAACTGTGTATGAAGTAGAGCGGTAACAAGTGGCTTATAGGTAGCCCTCTTACAAGTGGCTAGAAATGTCTAAAATTATCAGCTACTTGATTTTATCAGTATTTTCACACACGTTTACTTAATTGAGGAGTGCATCTGTAAGCTTTGGACTTAAAAGACTGGTGTTACCTATACCCCTGGGGAGTCTCTAAATAGAATATAGAAGTTGGCACATCATTGGTCAAGAAATTACCACAAAGGTCATAATAAAAGGTACCGCACTGCCACGCAAAATAAAGTTATACATTGAGCTGAGCATTAACGTTGAAGGCAGATACAACCAAGTTTACAAAGCGCAGTCAAAGATAATAGCTTGCAAAAGAATGCTGTGAAAAGAAGCGCTGCAAGGTAGAGATCAACCAGGAGTCAGAAAATGCAATCTGAAGTGTAAAAATGATGGAAATAAATGACTTACAGAGCCTGATTTAAAAAGAAAAAAAAGTAATTGTACCACAGGCCTTTGATGAAGTGGCTCAAGGAGAAGTGCTCAGGGTTGTTCTTACAGAACTGTTCATACCCAAAGCAGTGGCATACAAGGCTGTCGAGTGAGGCTCAGAACAACTTCATAGGCCTGCAAAGAGTTGAAGGCAACAGTTGGATTTGTGAAGTTTGACGATTGCAGCTATGAGAGAATAGACACAGTTCCAATTAATGTCAAAGATGATCCTGAGGCTCACATGTCAAAGGACTTTAGAGAATGTTTGCATAAACATGATCATCAGACAGCGTCCGCGGGAATGCTACACTCGTCAGATTGCAGGAATAAGATTATAGGATTGTGAATCATCCAGGAAAGGATCAGAATCCTGCTGACTACTTTTCAAGAAAGCCTACACACAGTGACGGTACTCCATCCAAGACAGCTTAAGCCTACATTAATGTAATCGGCAAGTCAAGTCAAATATACCAGCTGCTATTTCGTTAGCTCAGATTATCAATGCCACAAACCATGATAGTGACATGCTGAAGTTAAGGAACATAATTACACATCAGTCGTGGAACAGACACACTTGACTTCTCATCAATGAAGGTGAATAACAAAAATGTCAAGGATTAATTTTTATAACTCAGGGAGGAGTCATACTACAAGGATCGAGAATCCAGATTCAGGAGAGTCTGTGACAGAAAGTAATTGAAGTGGCTCATTAAGGACATTGCAGTGTTATTGCCAGAGACAGAGTTTGGTTACTGTATTTAGATGAAAGAGTGGAAAAAGAACTCAACCCCTGTCACATATGCAACTGCCTATCTACCTGTGTTACTCAACATACTCTGAACATGTCAGAAGTTCCTAAGCGTGCATGGGAGAGAATAGCCAACAACTTCTTCACTCTGCTGGACGATGGACATCACCTGATGGAGTAGAATACTCACGGTTCCCTTTAGTTGAAGATCTTTCATCTACTACTCACGAACGAGTCACTGAAAAACTTTATGGCATCTTTGTGATTTGGGGCATTCCAGCCATTCTGAAGCCCGATAAAGGCCCACCCTCCAACAGTAAAGAACTCAAAGAATTCCTGAGGCATCTGGACATAAAGCATCAAAAGACTACACCTTTACCTTTATGTCTGAGGCCAGCCGACATGTTGAGCATTTTACGAGTACAGTAAAGAAAGTAGTACAGCATGCAACTTTTCAGAAGCTCAGTTTGGAAACTTGTAGTAAATTCTACTCTACAAGTTTATCGTTCAACACCCCACTCGTCCACAGGCAAAAGTCCTGCGACTTTGATGTTTTTAAGAGCAATGACAACCAAGTTTCCTTAATGGGCCACCCGAAGAGACCAAAGTGAGAACATGATTCATACAGGTGACTTCGTTAACAAGCAGAAAACAAAAGCTTATTCTGACAAGAGACGACATGCAATGGACATCACATTTATAAGAGGTGATTGGGTGATCGCTCGACAGATGCACAAAAGAAAATCTGATGGCTCCATATGATGCCAAGTGATGTCTACCAAAGGACACATGGTGATTGCCCAGCACCCTGGGAAGTCTGTTATAAGATGCTGTTCTCACGTCAGGCCTGTGATTCATCGGTCTTCAACTTGGCGGAAAAAACAGAAAGACTGACCCTGTAAACTCAGTGAACGCTGCTACTTCTTCACCATCCTTGGCAATCTCTGACACTGAAGACGTCAGTTCACAGCTTCCAGTTACCAGATCGGATTGAATAATCAAAGCACCAAGAAGGGTGATCGGAGTGATATATATATATTTTTTCTGTGTGTGTGTCTGTGTAGGAGGGGGAGATGTAGTGTCATTCAAGTTTTAGGATGGAACCATTTTGGCCTCAAACGGACTCTGTAGCAGTGTGACGTAATCGCTAGAATAGAATGTAATGAAAGTGTGGTTTAGAATGTGGGGAGTTCACAGGTACATGCAGAGGAAAAATGAGTGTAATTTACAGCTGTTTGACATTCATTCACGGGTTCCAAGGCTAGGGAGGATGCTAAAGTCATCACTTCTGTAATGATTGTGTGATGTAAACAAATGCTAAGCACAGCTTGTGACAGACACTTGTGAGGAACCATATCAGGGCTGAACAGTGTGGCTCATGTGTGAGGCACAGGCAAAATATACTTATAAACTAAGAGCAAAGTAGCAGGTCAGAACTATATGCAGACACCGTAAACTTGTTGTCGGCACAGCTGCCACTGCTGTTTTCACTTTTTTGGACAGCTAGAGTGCTTAACAGATGCCCTGGGCCACGTGTATGTCACCAATATACCCAGATGAGTCTGTGACCTAGCAACAGAAAAATAGCCTTTCCCGCCACCACCGTCCCATGGGCTCTTATGTTGCTGTTGTGTCTTGTATGGTCCCTTGTCATATTTAAAGCTGATATCATTCTTGTGTCTGACATGGATCAATCTGGGTGCTCATCCTCCTCCAATTAACTCAGAAGTTGTGCATGATATATCTTCTGTACACTGAGATGCACTTTGAATTGATAGTCAGGGACTAGTTAAAACACTGCTTATTCTGTGTGAAGTTAGTTGAGCTGTATTAGACCTGTCAGCTCTTAGCGTGATTTCCTGTCTTTTGCTTTTTGACCTCCTGTTTTTGATCCTGTGCTGAATTTCGTTTTTGCGAGCTTTACGACTCAGAGCACTTTACCACTACTGCCCAGTGCTAAAGTGCAAGTGCTGGCTGTCTGAATGGTATTGGTTATTGGTTTATCCATGATTGACATATTTGATTTGCTAGTAAGTCTCTAGTATAGTGCACCAGGTATGTCCAGGGTGTGTAAATCAAATTCTACTAGTGAGCCTGCAGCACTGATTGTGCCACCCACATAAGTAGCCCTGCAAACATGTCTGTGAGTGCAGTTTTAAACTGCCATTTCGAAATGGCAAGTGCACCCACTTGCCAGGTCTAACCCTTCCATTTTACTACATGTAAGTCACACCTAAGGTAGGCCCAAGGCAGCCCATGTGGACATGGTGCAATATATTTAAGGGTTAGGACATGTGCTGGTGTGTTTTACATATCCTGATTGTGAAATACTGCTAAATTCAGTTTTCACTATTCCAAGGACTATCTCTCCCGTGGGGTAAAATGGGGATTGCCTTGAAATATCTTTTGAGTGTAATTTCCTATGGGGAGCAGATAGAGATTTGGAGTTTGAGGTCTCTGAAGTCACAATTTAACAATATGTCTTTTGGTAAAGTTGTTTTTTAAATTGTAAGCTTGAAAATGCCACTTTCAGAAAGTGGGCATTTTCTTGCTTAACCATTCTGTGCCTCTGCTTGGCTGTGGGATACACGCCTGGGTCAGGATGACAGTTGGGTTGTTTGTGAATTCACTCTAGAGAGTCTTGCAAAGGGAGTTGAGGTGTGCCCTACATAGCCTGATGGGTGTTCCTGAACTATAGTGGTGGGAGGAGCTGACACTTGCACCTGAACAGGGCTATGCCTGTCCTTTCACAAAGCAGTCTCCAACTTCCTGGAGTGTGTGTGGGGCCGGGGGGGGGGGGGGGTGGCAAGATTGTATGCACTATAAAGACATTTATTTGATGTTTGCTTACATCAAAGGCAGAAATGGGTATAGGTACTCAACCTTTGACCCCGCAAAGTTAGAATCCTTCTGGACTGAGGAAATTCTGCCAGGAAGAAGAGCTGGATCCTGTAGGAGGGACTGCCAGGAAGAAGAGCTGGAAGAGCTGGATGCTGTAAGAGGGACTGCCACTCTGCCTGTTGCTTTGATGTGCTGGCCTGCTGCTTGCTGCTTCTGTCCTGGGAGTAAAAGGACTGGCCTGTGCTTTGTACATCCTGCTTCCAAAGGTTCTCCAAGGGATTGGACTGAGCTTGCCTCCTGTTAAGAAGTCCCAAGGACATCAAATACTTCATCTGCCAGTACCTGGGCTCTCTTGCTGAGAGTCCTGACTTTCCAAGTGATGCCAAATCCAGTCCATGGCCCGCTGGGAGTGAGTTCTTCCTACATCAACTCCAGAGTGACTTTGAAACTGGCGCCGTTGTCTGACTTCGTGCTGCTGCCTGCACCAGAGCCGTTGTCCCTGCTGAGTGCAAAGACCGCGACTGGTGCTGCAGGCCTGATGCTGCCACAGCGCCTCCGAAATCCCGCCACAGCATGAGTCCCAAGTCCCGTATCACCGAAGTCCCTGACACTTGACTCCACTGCAACACCTTTGGTGTGTTTTCAACACCACAAAGTCAATGCCTTGCATCTTGGCCTGCTGGATTCATCGACCGTGCCAGTTAGTAAGGAAACAATGCCTCGCCACTGACACCGCATCACATCCCCTGCAATCATAAGGAACCAACACCTAACCTCCCCCGTAGCAGAAAGGAACCGATGCTGCACCGGCTCCAGCAACGCCCCACATCTCTGACTCCATGCAACGTCTTTTGTTTCCTCATAATTTTCAAAGGGTACTGTACCTGCGGTTCGTGCAACTCTGTAACCGGCCCACACTTCCTTGCAAGTGGCATCGGACTGTTGGGAACGTCAAGACGCTGTGATAGCCCCAGTTGGAGCTATTGTGTTTCTAAGTGCTATACTAAGATTTCGTTTTTGAAAATTCATATCTTGGCTTGTGTATGTTGCATTTTTGTCATTTTGGTCTTGTTTTATTCAGATACATATTGGCTATTTTCCTAAACTGGTATGGAGTACTTTTGTGGTGCTTTCACTATGTTGCTGTGTGTGTGTGTGTGTGTGTGTGTGTGTGTGTGTGTGTGTGTGTGTGTGTGTGTGTGTGTGTGTGTATATATATATACAAATATGTTTTACATTGCCTCTGAAATAAGCCTGACTGCTTGTGCCAAGCTACAAATGGGGTGAGGTTATCTTAGCTGTATGGCTCCCTTACCTTGACTAGAGTGAGGGTCCCTACTTGGACAGGGTGCAAACCACTGCCAACTAGAGACCCCATTTCTAACAAGCTGCATAACAAACTGCCACTTTTGTTTATCCTCATAAGATTTATGGGCTGCATGGCTGGCAAGGTGGCGGACCGGAAGTGTTAAGCCTGAGCTCTCAGCCCGCTATAATCATCCTGTGACAGGAACACTTAAAACCCCCAGCCTGCCCGATGAAATTTGCATGGAAATAGCAGCGAAGCAGAGAGCACCTTACTACGGTACACTGCGCTCAGGAAGTTGATAAACCCGCCACTGACCCCGGGGGCGCGGCCTAGAGATGCTGGCCAGGCAAAAATAATTATAAACATAATTGACTCTTGAGGGATAGAATCAATGTTGTTTCCTTAGACCATAATACACCAATTATTATTGTACTGTTGATAATCTATTTTACATATTAATTTTGTCATCTTTTATTCATCAAACTCTGTAGGATATACACTATTTACCTTCATACTGTCTCACTTTATCGAAATTTCAAAAACAAAACACCCATTCAGCATGTAATATACAATCCTCTGTACAATAACTTTATGCCTGAATCCTCTGTCCATTATCCTTAAATATAAATATTCTACAATCGACATCCTTCTTGCATACTTCTGAGGTGATGGTCTGTCATGATAGGTAGTCCACCATAAGGACACCAGTCGTCTCTGTCTATTGTTGTTCCTTCACATTGTGAACTAAGGACTAATTATCCTTTTTCTAAATTTGTTGGCGACTCCTAATATAGAACTGTCAACACATTTCGGCCACTCGAATTCGGCCCCTGCAGAAGTGTATAAGATCATGTATCAACAGCTTAAAAATTATAAAAAAGAAAAAGCCCATCATGAAGAGGGCTTGAATTAAAACCTTTGTGATTGTTACATGCTGTTGTGGTCAGAAAGGGAGACGTGACCACCTAGTAGTGTACCATGCTCCAGCAAGCTATTTACAAATACATCAATATATAGAACTCCAGTGTCCATCCAATGCGTGGTTATTATAACTCATTTGGTGTCCAGGTCTCTGTGCCTATCATAGAGGTAACCCAAAGGTGAAATACATAGTGATACCCCTTAACTACAGGGACAACCCTCTGTGCGTGTGCCTTGGAAAGATCCCCGGCGGGTGTAAGAGGTGTGAGAAATTTGCCAACATGCAAATGTACTATTGTTGTAAAAACCAGTCCTAGGATGAGGGTACTGACCCCTCACACCACAACAAAAATCCCTCTGTCTTTTATTACGTGTCAGACACCAGACCTTAAACAAGGGTACAATACCACAACAAACTATAATTTATATAGGGATGAGGACGGGTGACAATTAAAATATGAATGTGCCCTGCGGTTCTACTTCTTCTCCAAATAGGATGCGTCCTGCAGGGTCAGGAACCACTGCCACTGGCTTGTAATAGTTTCCCACGTCTCGCATCTGACTGCTAAAGCCGGTCATAAAAGTCACTCTGTGATGGCAAAACCTCACATGTGGCTTCAACCCAAGACTGCAGTGCAACCAGAAATTCCGTATCTAGCTCCCATGCTAGAACAACTAGACCGTAGGAGATGCTCTATAATGGGCACCTATTGTCACCATTAATGGAACCTGCCATACTAGGGAAACCAAAAACATAGAACCAAAGTTTTATTGTATGTTCCTCTAGACCTTCCAAGGTCAAGGAACTGGACACCACTGAGTACATTAACAAATCAAAAAAGACAAATAAATTATTGTGCAATTCCAACTTAGTGTATACATTAACACTTGACAATCACATTTCAGACATCAATTACTTTAAGAATTACATATATGTTCATCTAATGACTATTTTGCAGATGAAAATACACCAATTATGTTTCCAGTAAGGCTCATACTTCATCATATTCATTTAGACTGTGCATGGAAGTATCAAACCTAGCAATTAGTCTGGCCTTTGTTCTCAAGAGAACACTGTTGATTTGTGCTTTTTTTTTTTTACTTTCTTGGGGACTACACATAGTACTGACCATTCTATATTGTTTTCACTGTGACCTGTTTCACTATAATGTTGCCCTAACGAAGCCCTTTTTTGCTTGACATCGTATGCAGGATCTGTGTTGCAGGATCCTCTGTTTGATCTTCTGAATCATTTGACCTATGTAGATCATATTACACTGACATTTTATGTAATATACAACATTCTTAGTTTTGCAATTAGAGAGGGCTTTCTGGTGTCATACCTGCCCATTAATGTGTATCTCCTTACTATGGCCCTCATTATGAACATGGCGGTCCGTTCCACGGCGGTGGCGGTAAAAACGACCAACAGAGGAGCGGGCCGGACTGCCAAATAACGAACCAAACGAAAGACAGGCATCCCGAAAACCACCCACCGCCAGCACAGGAGTGCCGACGACAACGGCAGAGTCCGCCCACAGGCCGACGTAAAGGCCCAACCCGCCCATCAAATAATGAACCACCAGTCCGCTGCCAGTTCCGGGGCGGGAACCACTGCCACAGAAAGCCAAGCGGAAATTAACCAAATATAAGGAAACACTCACCGGTGGCCCACACAACGTGCCGAAGCAGACATGGATAGAGAGCTGCAGATCATGCCAGCCCTGTTCCTTGCCATATACCTCCACGACCGAGGCCACTGACGAAGACAATGACAGTAAGTACCGCAACCTATGAAACAAGGGAGAAAAGGGCACAGTCACATACCCACGAACTCCACTCACCCTGCAATGCCCCCCCCAACCCTTCACAGCAGCACAAGTCATACACCCCACAGCAAGAGGTACTTACCCGACACAAGGCAAATCCAACTTGACCATAGTACATACAAATGCCCCACACACATAAACAGTGGAACGAAAGACCAGGGTTCAACAGTGTGCCGCCAAAACACAGGCCACACAGAAATCTTTAATGAAAGCTCACAGAGCCAAATAGTCCAAACAGGGCCAATGGCCAGTCCATACTGCTACAATTGCCATGGGCCACAACGGACCCAACCGGACTCCCACAAGTGCACGGTACTCCACCTAATGGGGCAACAGAGGGGCATCCAGGCACCTCACGGAATGGGGGCAGGGGGTCATGGGGGTGGGGATTTGCGACAGGGTGGGCCTTGGACTTTCGTTTGGAAGGTGGAGGGGGGTGGGCTTGTCTTTTGAAGGGGGGGGGTGTTTTGAGCAGGTGGAGCCAGATGGACTACGCTCAGCCCGGGCCTTTTTTTTGTCTGGGGAAGGGGCACAGGAATGTGAAAGGTGGACAGGGGTGGGCTGTGAAGTGGAAGGAGTGGAAAGGGCAAGGAGGTGAGCACGCTTGGGGACAAGACTCAGTGGGCCAGTGGGTTGGAAGAGGTCGGCACGGGAGAGGAAAAGTTTCTTCAGAGCTATTGGGGTGGTCCTAGATGAGGGTGTGGGAGTGGAGGCAGAAGCAGTGGATGTATGTGGTGTAGGGGTGCGTGTAGTGGGTGCAGGTGACTGGACAGTATGCTGTGGTGGATGTGTGGTGGGTGTCTTGGTGCGTTTGTGTGTTTTTGGAGGAGGGGGGTGGACAGTGGGAGACGACGGGCAGCTAGTGTGGATGTATGTTGTTGGGTGTCTGCAAGTCTGGTGAGTGTGTTGCATGTGTCAACTACAGTAGTTGTGAGTGCAGGTGTGGTGCATGGGGTGCATGTATGGATGTCTGCTAATGTGGTGAGTGCAGTAAGAGGAGCAGCAACAGTGACTGAAGGTGAAGTGTATGAGGATGTGGATGTAGAGGGGACAGACAGGGAGGCGGAAGAGGTGGGCACACTGGGGGAAGTGGATGTTGTTGTGTGTGCATGTGTCTGTTGGCCGTGTGAATGCTTGTGGTGGGAGGTGTGGTGCTTGTGTTTAGAAGTTTGCTTCTTGTGTGTTGATGTGCTTGACTGCGTGTCTGAATGTGTGCCTTGGACGGGTGAAGGGAGTGGGGTGCTGGAAGGGGTAGAGGAGGTTGGAGGGGGGACAGAATGGCCAGGGAAACTGGCTGCCGTCCAAGAGGAGACCAGAACCTGAAAAGATCTCTGTAGGGCAGACATGGCACCATGCATGCCATCCAGATAGGCATTTGTCTGCTGCACCTCTGATGCTAGCCCCTGGATGTCATTGACAATGGTTGTCTGCCCTACAGAGATGGTTCTCAGAAGGTAAATTGCCTCCTCTGTGAGGGCAGCAGGGCTGACTGGGGCAGGAGAGGAGGTGCCTGGGGCAAAAGAGACGTCCACCTTTCTGGGTGAGCGGGCACGGGCAACTCGGTGGGGAGCAGAAGGAAGGGCGGTGATGGAATGGGGGGTGGCAGAAGATGACACTGTAGTGGTGTGGCCACTAGGGTCCGCCACCGCCGGGGAGCCCCCATCGGAGGAGGTCTCAGAGTCACTACCTCCTGTGGTAGTTGCCTCCCCCGTGGAACTCCCCTCGCCTTCCCACCCATTGGTCCCCTGGGCGTCGGATGTCTCTGCCTCCGAGGATCCGTGGGCCGCTGCTTCCCCACTTGCCTGTGCCTCAGCTCCCTTGCCAGATGTTGCTGCTGTACCAAACCAACACAAGGGAACAGGGATGGGGAGACAAAACAGGAGAGACAATTGTAAATAGCTGAATGGAGGTACATAATGGTCAGACATACACCCACCCAGAAGATACACCCAACAGGCAGCACTGTTCACTATGCCCATGGCCATGCCCCTGACTACTGACCAGAATACTGCTCTACACCCATCCCCTGGACTACCTAAGGAGGCGACGTGTGGGAGACCTGACAAAGACACCCCTACACCCTTTGAGGATCATGAAGTAGATAGACACCAGTCGGAGTCCCTGCCTCTAAGCACCCTAATGCACACACCAACATCCTTCCAGACTGAAGTTTGTGAAATGAGTACTCACCCCAGCCTTTCAAGCCTTCAAGCACCCATCCAGGTCTGGGTAAGCCATCGCCAGGATACGTCGCATGAGGGGGGTCGGTGCCCGACGGGCCCCCCCTTCCACATTGGGAGGACTTCCCCAGCTGGGCTTCACAGATCTTACGCGCCCAGCGCTGCAGGTCCTCCCACCTCTTTCTGCAGTGGGTGCTCCGCCGGTTGTAGACCCCAGGGTCCGCACCTCCTTGGCGATGGCATGCCAAAGTGCCCTCTTCTGGTGGACGCTGACCTAAAAGGGTGACACAGCTATGGAACACAGAGGTCAGGCACTTGCAAGATAGGTACAGCTGGCTAATTGTCCACTATGGGACAGACAGTACTCTCAGACTTACAGGCCATACGCACGCAGCATCCCATGCACCACGGCCCATGCAGGCTCAGGGGTGCACACATATGCCCATTCAACACCATCCATTGCACCCAAACAGTGCCCCCCAAACCCAGACTCACCTCTACCTCTGGCCGTCCGTACAGTTTTGCGTACAGGGGCAGGACTCCGTCCACTAGCCTCTCCAGCTCCTCCTGGGTGAAGGCCGGGGCCCTTTCCCCTGCAACACGAGCCACATCCATTGCCAGAGGCGGGCCACAGCAGTACACACAGTGGACTACCTGTCCGCACTAGATCAGGGAGTCAAGTGAATAATCGATGACGAACTTGCATACGTTCCGCGGCGGTATGCACCGTCACTGCCGGCGGCGATCATGTTACGCCAGGATTCCCCATTGGCATCCATGTTAACCAATGACGGTGAGAACGGCGATAAACACCGCCTTACGCTGTGACATCAACCGCTAGCGGTATGAGGTCACTTCCACAACGAAAGGCCTGGATTACAGTGGGCAGACATTTTTGCAGTAACTACGCGTCTATAAATAAACTTTGCACAATGCAGGCCCTACTAGCCACATGAAGCACCTAAGCATCTGTCCATTCCGTAATATACCACACATGAAATACTCTGTTCCATCATTGTGATGTAGATCTGTCAGGAAGCAGTTCATGTAGAGTCACTACAATGAACTATGCAGTGCACAAATGATTAAATGTGTGCCTATGTATGTGTCTTCATCACACCTTTTTGAAACCCCTCGTAGGTACCG
The DNA here is from genome assembly GCF_031143425.1 of Pleurodeles waltl. Lineage (NCBI taxonomy): Eukaryota > Metazoa > Chordata > Amphibia > Caudata > Salamandridae > Pleurodeles > Pleurodeles waltl. Next base: position 456,529,125 of record NC_090442.1, read on the forward strand.
ACCCTTGTTTCAGGAACTTTGTGCTTTACTGGATCCTGCACTAACTACAGGAAATCGTAATAAGCATGCCATTCCTACTGAAGTGCAGGTGCTCTCCGCACTCCATTTCCTGGCCACGGGCTCATTTCAAGTGACAGTGGGCATGGGTGCTGGTTTTACACAGCCAATGTTCAGCATGGTACTTACAGGGTGCCTTTGTGAGGTTGACACTGCATTTAGCGTCAACTGTGGGGTTGCATTGTGGTGGTGGGGGTGACAAGATTTCGGAATGCATTAGTACGACACCTGCAGTCCTATGTGAGGTTTCCCCAAAGTATTGACCTCCCTGCCATCAAGTCGGAATTGTATGCCTTTGCCAACATACCCCATGTTATAGGTGCCATCGATGGCACCGACATACCGATCATCCCCCCAAGAGTGAGTGAACAGGTGTACAGAAACAGAAAGAACTTTCGCTCCATGAACATCCAATTGGTATGTACTGCAGACCAGTACATCTCACATGTGAATGCCATGTTCCCAGGTTCAGTCCATGATTCCTTTGTGTTGAGGAACAGTAGTGGGCCACACAGGATGGAACAACTTCAGAAGGACAGAGGGCGGATCATAGGTAAGTGTGCCTGTTACTAACTGACACATAGCAGACAGACAGGCTGTCTGACTAAAGGGCATAACAATGACGACTCTGTATTGCACCTTTTTCTAGGTGATTCTGGCTATCCAAACTTGCGTTGGCTCCTGACAGCAGTGAAGAATCCCAGGACGGCTGCAGAGAGGAATTACAATGAAGCCCATGGACTTACTAGGAGGGTGATAGATCGAACTATAGTTCTCCTGAAGGCTAGATTTCGTTGTCTACATATCTCTGGGGGTTCCATGGCCTATGGGCCTGAAAAGGTTTGTAGAATAGCGGCGGCCTGCTGCATGCTGCACAGCGTGGCAGTGAGACATTCTATCCCCCTCTTGGAGGTGGAGGGTGCTGTATGTCCTGACCAGCTACCTCAGAGAGGTGAGGAGAGTAATGGTGGTGATGAGGGGAAGATGTCAATTCCAGGACCCAACTGATACAATTCTACTTTCAGTAACTGTGTGGGACTTGGGCCTGACATTGGGGTTTGTGACACATACTGTCAGTGTGCTCAGTCATATAGGGGGGGTTGATAATGATAGCTGAAACATGGTCCACTTCTGCATGGTACATATTGTACTTTTCTGCATTTACTTATTGCCAACATTTAGGCACACAGGACTCCCTTCATGCACAGATTTGACAATAAAGTAGTTATCAGCCTGTTGCATCCATACTTCACTTTGTGTACATTTTAACACAGGGGACAGTGTTACAGGTGTAATATGTGTTTTATTGGTCAAAGTGAGTGAATAGTGCTATTTACAGTGATGGCAAGTCGTAAGGGGTGGGTGTCCTCAAGACCAACATGGTGGCAGCCTTGTTGGTACTAATGATGGGTCCATCTTTTCTTACATTAGTTCATACTGCCTCTTAGCAATGTGTGGTGGCTGATTGAGTGGGATGGTTGCTGTGCAGATTGTTGCTGAGTTACTTCTTGAAGGGGTGACAGTGGTTTCCTGGGTGGGGCTGCTGCATGGTGCGAGTCCAGGACTGTGTGACGGACCTGCCTGCTCATCAGTGTCCAGGAATCCTTCACCAGTTTCCTGTGAGGTGCCTCTGTCTCCCTGGGGGCCAGTGGCACTCCTTTTCCCGTCTGTTAGGGTTGAATGGGTGGTGGTGCCGGTTGGGAGACATAGACATGTCTGTTACAGCTGCAGGAACATTTGAGTTGAACAGGACTGGGATATTTTGTGCTGGGGTTACTTTCAGTGGCCTTACAGGGTGCCTTTGTGAGGTTGACACTGCATTTAGCGTCGACTGTGGGATTGCATTGTGGTGGTGGGGGTGTCGTTCCATTGTGGGTACTTGCAGGGATAGGTGACTGTGCAAAGGGGGAGGGATGTGGGCCTGTTAGTGGGTTTGTGGTCATGCGGGGTGGATTTAGTGGCTGATGCCTGGGTGGGGTGGTGCATGCATTACAGGTATGGTGTATATGGGGTATATGTTGATGACTTACCCGAGTCCATTCCTCCAGTGAGTCCTTCAGGGTGCAGGATGGCCAGTACCTTTTCCTCCCAGTCTGTGTATTCTGGTGGTGCTGGTGGCGGTCCTCCCCAGTCTTCTGCACTGCGATGTGGTGCCTTGATGCCATGCCCCTGACTTTCCCCCCGCAGGTCGTTCCATCTCTTCCGGATGTCGTCCCTGGTGCGTGGATGGTGTCCCACTGCATTGACCCTGTTCACAATGGTCTGCCATAGCTCCATCTTCCTTGCGATGGGTGTGCACCCCGAATATTTGTGGCTCCACCTTCAGGATCTTGTCCACCATGGTCCTTAACTCCCTTTCGGTGAAGCATGGATGTTTGGGGGGTGACATGGTGAGTATGGTGAATGGTGTTGGGGCTGGGAACGCGGTGAGGATGCTCTTCTGTGGGTCAGTGTGCATCTCCTGTATGCTGGCGTTCGATGTCTGCCTCTGGTGCTCTCCGTCTTCTTGGCCTGGTTTCGTTGCAAAGGATTGTGGGATATGTCTGGGGGTGTTTTATGGGGTTATGGATATGTGTCAGGTGTGTGGGTTACACGCTTATCCAATGTGTGCACTTCTTGCTGTTAAGTCCACTTGCCACCCATGGCGGTCGGAGCCGCCAATGGTCGTTCGGCCTCCACTGTCCGCCAAGGTGATTTGTGCATCATTATTTGGAGGGTGGGATGTGGGTGTGGGTGTGCTCGGGGTGGGGAGGTCCGGGATTCCCGCCGACAGGGTCATGGCGGGGAGTGGTGGTCTGGTGATTTTTGGCGGGTTTGGGATTTTCGTTCATTGTATGGCAGGTTTCCATTCACCGCCAACGGCGGCATTCTGTTCGCTGCTGCCACTGTGGTCGGCGGTGTTTTCCGCCGTGGTTATAATGACTGCCTATGTCTTGTAAAATTGCAAGCTCTGCATTTGGTGCATTTATAATATCGATTAGGAGCGGGTAAGCCCAGCATCTTTGTTAAAGATGGATTTTACTCTTTACAATGGACAAAAATAGTGGCCCTGGTGATGAGACCTCAGCGACGTCTGCCTATCCGGCTGGGTGTCTGTTCCCGGGCCCGCAGTCTGTGATGGGAGCAGCTGAAGCACCCTCTAACAACAGCAGCGGTCTATAGAGACTAGTTACTCCGGTGTGACTTTCCAGAGTGCATCCCAGAGCGGTGAGGTGACCCCCGGCTAGTCAAGATGCTTATGGCGGTGTGTAGTGTTACCCCCTTCTCCGCTGAACACGACCTACCTCAGAGCGAGCTGGATATTGGCCCATCTCCCCCCTGCAGCCGTGTTGATGGCTCTGGGCTGCAAGGAGTGATGTGCTGAGCCCCTGCTGGTCCTGCGCTTTACCTGGAGGCTGTGCCCATTTGTGCCACTCACAGAATTTGGGGGATATTTCACCTTGAGATTTTGTTTTGCCTGGAGAGCTGAGGCATACTGCTGGTCTGGAGTCCTGATCCCTCACCCCTCCCCCCTGCAGCTCGGCATAGCACCTGCCAGCTTGACACCTGGGGAAGATGATCGATGACGGAAGTAAACACCTGATCACAGGTAACTCTTGACTTTGCCTGCAGCCCCCCTCTTGCCTTGGGACGCTTTTCTGGAGGTGGAGTCCCCTGAATGGCCAGCACAGGGACTTGCTGATCGATCTTACTGTTACTGCTGTTGTGGCCCTGGTGGCCCCGTGCTGGGCAGCATAGCCAATCCAGAGTGGAGTGCTACATGGTGGACTGCTGGGGGCTTGCATGGTCACCGTGCCCCCCAGAATCGACTGTGTGCTGTAGGGACCATCCCCAGGACCTCCCACCCGAGTGGTAAATTGTGGACCTTTTAGAAGCTGTGGAAGGTAAGATACATTGCCTTGAAGAGAAAGTTGTGTTCCCACATGGAGATGGCCAGCGAGACCTTGAATTGATGGTCAAGGGGCCTTGCCCACCTGGGGGTCCTGCCAGATAGGGTTTGGCATGACAGATGGAGATAGTGACGCCACTCCTAGCGGTCACCGGCACTTTGTTTGATGTTTGCCCTCAGGACCCCCTGTCTTGTTGCCTCCAGCTAGGGGAAGGGAACATGTAGCACATTTGATTTGCCGAGCAATATGGGCAAGGAAAGGGTGACAAAGATTGACCAGCATGCGGCTGCTGAGTCCGGGGGGAATCGACTGGTGGAGGGGACTGCATGAGCTGCAGGGCCCGACAGGAGTCCATATCCTGGTGACTATTGAGGCATTGGGGGCTGTAATGCAGGCAAAGATTGAGACCATAGCTCTAGCAGTAAATTTACTTCCGGTGAACGTTCACAAGGTGGTGGAGGGGTCTGTGGCCACAGAGCAACAGGTGTCGAAACTACAGGAGGAAGTTCTGAAATTACAAGCCAAGGTGTCAAACCTTGAGTCATGATCACAGAAACTAGAAGCCTGAGCTGAGGGCGTAGAGGGCTGCTCTCGCAGGTGCAATCTGCATTTTGTAGGATTCCCAGAGAGAGCAGAAGGCACCGTCCGGAATTGTTCCTCAAACGGGGATTAAATCACAGCTCCCAGATGCTGCTCTGTCGCAGTTATTTGTGGTTGAGTGGGCCCACAGATCGCTGTCCCCACTGCCCCTGCTGAGAGGTCTCCCGAGAACCATAATTGCCAACCTACTTAATTACAGGGACAAGACACTAGCCTGCAAGAAGTGCAACAGAAGGGTGATCCCACCTACGAGAGTAAGGTTATCCGTATTTCTCTGATTACACAGGAGAACGGTTCAACAGCTGCGGCAATCCTTCGGTGTGGTGAAGCAAAAACTGAAAGCTATTGGCCTCCAATACATGCTACTTTACCCGGCAAAACTTAAAGTGCTGCATGAGGGCCGCTGACATTGTTTCACAACCCCGAAGGGACTGGCTGGAGGTCAGAGGAGATGGCTGTATCCCTGCACCAGGTCGGGTGGGCTCCATGAAGGGGGGCCAGGAGGGTCGGCAAAATGTTTCAGGTGCGGGAAGGACAAGCAGGTGGCAGCCGCGCTCCCCCTCTAGATCCAGAGTTGTGGTGCGTTGTGACGGTACCTTGGACTTCGAGCAACATCACCTGGAATGGGAGGAAGCCAGGGCTCTAGTGGAGTCTGTCACCACAGCGCCACAAATTAAAAGTAGTTCAAGTGGAGTAGAGGACACACAAATGCCTGAGACAAAAATGCCTTCAAATTGAGTGGTCGCCTTATGCATTGATGCCCCGCAGTCGAGGAGTTCTGCTGAGGGGTCCTGCCTGGTGTTGTGTTCCTTCCTCCCCCCACCACTTGGAAGACTTGGTATCGTATTTACAAAGTGTATAAACAGTACCAGTACTGTTGAGAAAGCACGATGAAGACTGTGAGGTTGGACACACAGACATCAATCCTCAAGTGTGAACGAGTATTCCTACGGCGGGCTTGAAGTGTGAGCCAGGCTAATTAGGCACATTCACATTCCACTCCCCACCCCCTTCCTTTCTGCCTGCCCGCCCCCACCCTTTTCCTCCTCCTTTTTTTACATTTCCTCCTTTTTCTCACTTATCTAAAAATAATTTAATCACCATTTTGAGCGTAGCTATGGCGAATGGGGGGGGCTAGGCTGTACACGCCCATTGGAGCAAGATTGCGCTTCAGGAGCCTTTAAGCCCTGGGCTGCACTTCACACCTCTGGGTTAATTACACTAACGGATAGGTACACAGTTCTGGTTGTACTTCTGCACAGTCATGGAGTGTTTTTGCTGTTTATAAGGGTGTGCGGGTCCTCACAGGCAATGGGGAGACACGAGTTTGGTTTAGATGTGTTTACCGTGGGAGGGAACTGGAGTTATGCTTGGTTTGTAGGGGCATGTTGCTTTATTGTTTAGTGTGCAGCAGGTGGGGACTCTTGCTTGGGTGGGCGCAGTGGGGGGGCTTTGGGGGAGGGGGGGCGAGGTCTGATACAGGAATGAATCATGACGGGTGAAGTGACACGATTTCTCACACGGAGGGACCTGAACACCTTTGTCAAGAGGTACAGGGTGCACATCGCAATATTGCAGGAAACACACTTATTAGAGGGAGAGGCCCAGAAGCTCCAGAGGAAGTGGCAGGGCAGCTTTCCTCCTCCACATATTCCTCCTAAGCTAGGGGGGTATCCATTTGGGTTGCCCCAGGGGGTCCTGCTCCAGCTATGTGGGCATGTGGCAGGGCATCCTTGATGGTAAGGAATTGTGTCTTCTTAATGTGTATGCTCCTAACACTGACAACAGGGACTTTTATTGGGCTCTGGAAACTGAACACCTGCCCTTTGCAGGGATGCCTGTTGTGTGGGTCAGGGATTTTAACTATGTATTAGACTACTCAGGATGGGTGCAAAGCCATGCACGGTGGCAAGCCTATGTGAAACAATATCCAGGCTACAACTCGTAGACATTTGGAGAATCTTGATCCCCATAGCTAGGGAGTTCTCCTGCTTCACACTGACCCATGGGGCGTATAGTCACCTAGACCCTATCCTTTTGACAAACAGTGGTATGTTGGGTGACCAGAGAGCATGCTGCCAAGTGTGCTTTCTGTCACACCACGCTCCCCTACTACTGGAATGTAGACTGCCCGGGCACAGGCCAGACATCCCACTGTGGCACCTGAGACCAGAGTTATTGGGAGACCCAAAATACAAAGTAAACCTGCAATTGGACTTGCAGGGATATTTTGATACTAACTGGAACTCCACTGGATCGCATGGGAGAGAGTGGAGCTCGCTCAAGGTGGTTGTAAGAGGCGAGAGCCTCGGCAACACCTATGGAGCCAGAAAAAAGCTAGAGCGTGAACTACAAGAAGGGGAGGAACACCTTAATAGTCTGCAACACTGGATCCTGTGTCGCAAGGCAGATGATGGGGCACTGACCGAAGCTCGGAGACGAGTGGAGTCTACATGGGCTTTAGACAATGACTGCACAGAGAGGAGGACAGAACGGGCTACATGCTAGCTTGGTTACTGAAGCATGAAAAACCCTCGCCCACGATTCTCACACTTACCCGCCCTGGGGGAGGTACGGTTGTGAGGCAGACTTCCATTAATTCTCTGCTGGAGAATATTTGGCAGATGTGTACACCAGACAGACAGGTGGTGAGGAAAGAAAGGTAGCTGGCTTCTTAGACCAGGATGTACTCCCTTGTCTAACGAGGGCCCAGTTGGAGGGGTTGGATGAGGCTGTACAAGTAGATATGCTAAAGGTGGCACTATGAGACATGGCCTGGGGTCGTTGCCAGGGGTACTCTGCCTCGCTGCCCCCGGCCCTCCTAGAAACTTTGATTGAGTCCTGTAGCAGTGGAGCCCTGCTGACCCACATGCGTGAGGCCCTGTTAATTATGCTCCCTAAGCCTTGTAAGGATTCTGCGGACCCTTGCCCATACAGGCCACTGTCTGTACTCAACGTAGACGTCAAGCTCCTTGCCAAAGTCTTGGCGCAGAGATTGGGTCGAGTGAATACACACCTAGTACACAAAGACCAGTGTGGTTTTGTACTGGGTAGAAGAACCCACATGAATCTCAGGAGACTCTCCCATGGGATGCATAAGACCAGGGATGAGGTATTTGAGGGTGCCCTAGTTGCCTTAGATATAGAGAAGGCATCTGACACCCTTTTTTTGGGATTATCTGTGGGAGGTAATGCGGTGGATGGGTGTGAGCCCATGATTTCTAAAGTGGGTTCGCCTTTTGTATCAGGAACCAGGTGCACACCAGCCAGATAGTGTCCAGCGCCTTCCTCATTGAAAGGGGTACCAGACAGGGATACTCACTGCCCACCCTCCTGTTTGCCATGGCTATGAAGCCTTTGGCCATACACTTTAGAGCGGGACTGAGACACTGTGGAATTTTCATGGGCAATGTGGCGCTCATAGTGTCCGTGTATGCAGATGACACCCTACTATATGTGGTAGACCCTGAGACCTCGGTGCCCCGCCTCCTTTGGTTAATGGCACATTTTGGGCAGGTGTCAGGGCTCCATGTTAACCGCCACAAGAGGTGATTTTCCGCATGGCGTCACTTGCCGCTCAAGAGGAGGCTGAACTCCCTGAGATGGGCCTGCACTGGGAAGTGGGACACTTTCGGTACTTAGGGATGCGCATAACGCACTACCCACACCTTCAATACGATCTAAACATGGGGAGGATAATTGTGGGTCTTGCCACTTCCATACAAATCTGGAACACGCTGCCACTGTCAGTGATGGGCAGGGTGGCATTGGCCAAAATGGTGCTCCTCCCCCGCTGTCTTTTACGCTATGCAGAATTCAGCCCGTGTTCTACCTACCTCCTTGTTCAAGGAGTTGGAAAAACTATTGGTGGCCCTGGTGTTATACTGCAGGCCTAAAACTAGATTTGACAGTCGGAGGCTTTGGCCTCCCAAACCTCAAGCTCTATTATTTAGTGGACTTATTAGAGTATGTGGAATTATGGTGCGATGATGAACCCAAGTGGGAAAAAGGCACTACTAGAAGGAATTTCGGGCTGTAGATCATCGGCTGGCACCCGTTCATTGTGAGACAGAAAGCGCAGGCCTGGGAACAGGCAGTCACCCAGGTTATAAAGAAAGTACACTCGGTTGCGCCCATCTGGTAGCTGTGACCATTTGAGCACATAAAAAACTCTGTAGATATCACACGTTGGCTGAAAGGTGGGTGTAACATAGCGGGTTACCTATATTTGAATGGGACCTTCCTGAGTATGGAAGAGATGGGAGCGCAATATGGCATAGGACAGGGGCAGCTCCTGCATTATGCTAGTATATCACCCAGGACCAAGGAATTATGGACGACCTTTCGGAACGAACCCTGGGAATCACATACCCTGAAGTTGATGTTAGACCCCGTTTCCACCAAAGCAATCATATCCAGGCTATATAGTGGTCTGAAAAATGATAGGCAGATTGATCTAACATCTGCTCGTGCTGGGTGGGACGGTGACCTGGAGAGCCCTTTCACAGACGGGGAGTGGAGACACTACTGAGCACTGGTACAAGAAATGGCCAGTAAATCCCAGTTTAAATTAAAACATGTTTATTACTGACACAGGGTCTACCTGATGCCACAACGTCTACACAGGGTATACCCCATGCACACTACGGCATACACAGAGGGTGGAGTGCCCCCTCCGGATTCACCCATGTCACTTGGACATGCCACTGCATGTAGCCTTTTTGGGCGAAGATAGTGCAAGAACTGAACAGAGTGATTGGTACAAAGGTAGATTTAACAATGAGACACTGCCTGTTGGGATTGCTGTCACCTCCCAAGGGGTGTAGCAAGATGCAGTACAGGTTTGCTCACTTGGCTTTGCTGCTTGCAATCCACTGGGTGAGCTCGTTACCACCAAAAGTGAAAACATGGAAGGCTGACTTATTAGAATGGGCAGTAGCCGAGAAGTGCCATCTCCGAATAGTCCACACAGACGAATACGTAGAAAGGGATCTGGAAATATAGGGGGGCATTGTGGATCATCTGGATGTCAGAGAGGGAGAGGTGCAGGACGATGCGGGGTCGAAGGGCCCTTGGCACAGATAGTGCCACTTTACTAGGGACTTACAAGTAAATTAATTATGCCAGTTGGATAAAAGCCAATCTAATAAGTTTGAGGGAGAGGAGACAAGCAAATTAGTACTGGTTAGCAGTGGTAAAGTGCACAGAGTCCTAAAGCCACCAAAACCAAACTCCGCACAAAAATGGAGGGTGAAGGCAAAAAGCCAGGGGATGACCCTGCAGAAAGGGCCAAGTCCAACATGCAGTAATCAAAGAACATTCTATGAGTGGCTGATATTTTACTCACCATTTCTGTGTCGTAGATCAGTGGTTCTTAACCTTTGACTTCTGTGTACCCCCACTTAATCATTACTGGAATCCAGGGACCCCCCACTAAATCATTATTTCAATCCAGAGGCCAGGAGTCGTTACGAAAACCCATGCACCTCAGCTTAAGCGATTTTACTGAAATTAAGCTGTTTATTTGGATTTTTTCTAACTTCAATTGAGGCCACCCATCATCTGTATAATATTCGATTTGATGCACTTGTGCTGTTCCCATGAATTAATCTGAGAACATCAACTTACTTTTTAGCCTCTGATTGCAAATTCCTCCACATTTACAAAACATATACACTTTTTCAATTTTGCCTAATTATTTATACTTTATAAATGGATTAATAATATTTTTTCTTATTTTAAGTGAGGTTTTCAATTTTTCACCCAGTATGCCATAGCACTACACAGATAGATTACAAACAAAAGAACACAGGATTATTTTACATCACAGATCTTATGCAGTATTTTCATAGTCACTTTACACGTCATTGGTACTCATGCGCAGCTTCACAATAAACTGGGCAAAGTGTTTCACTCCAATACACAGAATAGCAAGTGAATAGGTCTACAGACAGAGTGCCTGGGCATGTGTGACAATGGCCCGCATACTGGTGGAGGGGCACCAAAACATCCAGGCACATCTCCATATAGCAATCCGGCTCATGCAGCTGACTAGCTGCCTGTCCATCAGCTGTAGGAAATTACGAATCTTCATTTATAGGATCTGCTGCACATTCTGACAAGTAGGTGTGAAGGGGACCCTATATGTCTCTGGGAAAAGCTGTTGGTGGCTATAATTTTGCATATATTTCACAATTAGTGCTGCATGATACCAGATCAGCCAACTAGTTCTGCAATGCGGGGTGAATTGGGGTCATCCCAATATATGCCAGTTCTCCTACAAGCTAACAGTAATGTGAGAGCAGCAAGACGGTGCACTCCCAGTGGCACGTCTTTGACATAGTTGAGGAGTATTATGAGAGGTGACAAGTCCACCCTATGGCCAAACATATTTGACAGGGTATCTGCCACCTCCCTCCAGAACATCTGGATGGTGCGGTACATCCAAGCTAGATGTAAGAAGTCCACATATTCCTCACCCCATTTAGGGCATGTTTGAGGTTTAGTATTATCTGCTCTGCCCTTTTTAACAGGTGTGGAGTAAGAGCGGTGTAAAATTGAAAGTGTGCCAGTTTATGACTGTGGTTCAAGTAGACAAATGCAACGGAAGCACCACTGGGCCGGTGTGATGGTATCTTCCATATTCTGTTCCCAAGCCCTGCACGTGTGGTCTGTGCATTGCGGTTAAAGTGTCAGACATAGCGAAACAAGTTTGGAAACCCAGCGGAAGAAGAAGTTTGTCAGCAGAATTGGAATGTTTGTGAAGAGGTAGAGAAAATTGGGAATTATCACCATTTTCATAATGAAAATCCAGCCCGCCAGGAATAATGGCAGCTGTGTCCAGAAATCTATCTGCGACAAGTCTGTCCTTGGCTGGGCCGTAGTTAAAGCGAACAACCATTTCCCTGTCTGTGAGGCTCAATTCCCAGGTTTTTCACTGAATCCAGCTTCCAGCGAATGGGAAACTTTAGGTCCACTTGTGGAGTGTTTTCCGTGAGAGGGACGAGTTCAGATTTTGACCAGTTAGTTGACAACCCAGAGAATCCACCAAATGTAATGATATCGGGGACTATGCGAGAGAAGTTGTATGCCAGGTGTTTCAATAAGAGGCAGCAAGAGGAGAGGACAAGCCCTCTGTGGAGGTGATCCCCCCTAGGATTCCAGCAGATCCAATGCAAGGATAAATAGTGGGGGGGGTTGAAGTGGGCAACCCTGCCAAGCATGTTTGTGTCATTCAGTAATGACGAAAGCCTGTATGTAGAACACATTTTGGTGTCCTTGCCTGGCTTGTGCAAAAATGTGATCACTGTTTCTCGTAGGGAAAGCGACAGGATCCCTCTCTTCAGGCCATGGCTATGTAATCGAGATAAGTGCAGATAGAAGTTATGGGCACCATTGAACGTGAGGTATACAGGTGACTATAGTACTTTGTAAACTCAAGAGTAATATCTTCGTTAGTGACCAATATTGTGCCATCCAGTGCTCGCAGTTAAGTAAGATGATTGCTATGTCAATCTCTCCTCAGGAGAAACACCAGTGTCCTCCCCAGACTTTTTACCTTCGCCATAATGTCTGGCTCGTGCGCACTTGCCAAAGAACTTTATCTCCCTGTCTGCCTGATCTCGATAGGACAGCATTAGATGTCATTCCAAAAGGTAGGAGGCTTGAGGTGCACAGCAGCTGTGTCATTGAAGTGTTACGTTTATCAACTCTGTACACATCCTTTGGTTCCTCAGCTTGTTTGGCTATGGCAATACCACGAATATATGCCATGAAGGCGTCCCACAAAACTGACTGGTTTGATATTAAGCCCTCATTAAGGCCTCGTGTTACTCCGAGTGGCACATTTCATCAAAGTGCATCACCTAGGAAACACCAGTGAGGTTAAGACACTGTGGAAGTGTGGAGCATGAGGACAAGCGTAACTGGGGAATGATCGGATAGCGTGCATGATAAATGTGTCATTTCGGAAACCCAGGAAGCTATAACTCTCTAGATCAGCCAGTATTCTATTTGGGATCACTTCATGTGGGGTGGGGGGGGCGAGTAAAAAGTGTATTCCTGTGAGTCTGCATGTCGGGCACACCAGATATCAACAGTGTTATGCCGTCCAAAATGTCGAACATTGCCCTCAGGGGGTATGATTTTGTGTCACGTCTGAGTCTTGCTGTGTGTCCAGTACCACATTTAGGTCCCCAACCCATAGGATGGTGTTTTTTGGTAAAGATTATCTGTAGTTCCTGAAAGAAGACCGGTGTATCAATGTTGAGTGTACAAGTGTTGACTATAGCATTGTCAGTGTCCTCAAGGAGCCAATGCAGAATGATATATAACTCCTGTGTGCCCTTATGTTGGTGTGTGAACTTGAAATTTACCCTTTACTGAATCAAGATACAGACTCTTCGTGGCATTCAAGATATAGGATGCAAAACATCTGTGGTTGCTCCATCTTCCAGCATAAGTCGTGGACCCAGATAGTGGGAAACAGGTTAACTGTAAACAGCCTATGTCAGCTTTGTAACGATCTAGATAAGTGAGGATTTGTTTGCCCCCCACGTTCCAGGTTATAAAATTCAGTGTTTTAGCAGCGTTAGATGCTATGTATGTATATGTGTGTGTATATATATATATATATATATATATATATATATATAAAATAATGTCACATACCCAGTGCATATCTGTTGGTGGCATGTAGTGCTGCAGATTCACATGCTATGCATTATTCTGCCATCTGGGGTTGTGCTCGAAGTGTTCCAAGTTGTTTCTCTTCGAAGAAGTATTTTCCGAGTCACAGGATTGAGTGACTCCTCCTCTCAGTCATACTGCGCATGGGCATCGACTCCATTGTTAAATTGTTTTCCCGCAAAAGGGTGTAGGAAGGAGTGATAGATTGTAAGAATATAAATGTTGTATAACATTAGTAAGTAAAAATAGATGTCCATGCAAATGTATCTACATATAATAAAACTGCAATGACTACAGGCTTCCGGGGAGGAGGGAGGGTGCTTGTGAATCTGCAGCACTACATGATATGAACAGATGTACACTGGGTAAGTGACATTTTCCGTTAGATGGCATGTGTAGCAGCAGGCACACCTGTTATGCATAGACTATAAAGCAGTTACTCTCCCCAAAATTGCAGTGGCTAGCCTGTAGGAGTTGAAGTTGTTTGAAATAATGTTCTTAAGACAGCTTGGCCAACATTGGCCTGTTGCTTTGAAAATACATCTACACAATAATGTTTGGTAAATGTATGAGGAGTAGACCATGTGGCAGCTTTACATGTGTCTGCATTGGTATGTTTCCTAAGAATGCCATAGACACACCTTTTTTCTTGTGGAATGTGTTCTAGGTGTGATTAGAAGTTGTCTTTTTGCCTTAATGTAAAAAAAAATTATGCATTTAACAATCCATCTTGCTAATCCTTATTTGGAGATAGATTCCCTTTATGTGGTTGTTGAAAAGCAACGAAAAGTTGTTTTGTTTTCCTAAATTCTTTAGTTCTATCACTGTAGTACATTAGAGCTCTTTTGAGGTCAAGAGTATAAAGGGCTCTTTCTGCAACTGAGTCTGGCTGTGGATAGAAGACTGGCAATTCCACTGTTTGGTTTATGTGAAAGGGTGAGAACACTTTTGGCAGAAATTTGGGATTTTTTCCAAGTATAACATTGTTTGTGCACTTGGAAAAAAGGTTCCTCAAAAGTGAATGCTTGTATTTCACGAACTCTTCGCGATGAAGTAATAGCTACTAGGAAGGCGACCTTCCATGTCAAAAATTGAATCTCACAAGAATGCAGGGGTTCAAAAGGTGGTTCCATTAGTCTGGTGAGTACGATATTTAGATTCCAAGTAGGAACAGGTGGCGTTCTAGGTGGAATAATACGTTTTAATCCTTCCATGATGGCTTTTATAATTGGAACTCTGAATAGAGAGGTGTGTTGAATAGTCTGCAAGTATGCTGATATTGCAGTAAGATGGATTTTAATGGATGAGAAAGCTAAATTTGATTTCTGCAAATGAAGTAGGTAGCATACAATATCTTGTATTGATGCTGTAAGTGGATCAGTATTTTTAGATTAACAGTAATAAACAAATCTTTTCTATTTACTAGCATAACATTGTCTGGTGATAGGTTTACGTGGCTGCTTGAGCACTTCCATGCATTCTAATGGAAGTTTTAGGTATCCAAATTCTATGACTTCAGGAGCCAAATCACTAAGTTGAGAACACTGGGGTTTGGATGCCTGATTTGACCTTTGTTTTGTGTTAACAAATCCGGTCTGTTTGGAAGTTTGGAGTGAGGTACTACCGACAGGTCTAGAAGTGTGGTGTACCAATGTTGTCATGCCTATGTTGGGGCTTTGAGTATCATGGTGAGAGATGTCTGATGTAGTTTGTTGACCAGAAAGGGAAATAGTGGGAGAGGGCGGAAAAGCGTAAGCAAATATCCCTGACCTTTTGATCCATAGAGCATTGCCCTTGGATAGAGGATGTGGGTGTCTGGATGCAAAGTTTTGGCATTTTGCGTTTTCGCTTGTTGCAAATAAGTCTATTTCTGGTGATCCCCACTTTTGAAAGTACTTTTGAAGTACATGAAAGTGAATCTCCCATTCATGTGTCTGTTGGTGGGTCCTGCTTAGGAGGTCCGCCAGCTGATTGTGTATTCCTGGAATGTATTCTGCTAATAGATGAATGTGATTGTGGATTGCTCATTTCCCTATTGTCTGGGCTAAAAGGGACAGTTGGGACGAATGTGTCCCGACCTTGTTTTTGAGGTAATACATGGTCGTCGCATTGTCTGTTTTTATCAAAACAATCTTGTGTTTGAGAAGGAGTTGGAATACAGCTAATAATTCTAAATGGTTTATGTGAAAATGTCTTTGTTCCGAATCTCATTCCCCCTTGAATGGTAAGGCTGTTGAGATGAGCTCCCCAACCTATCATTGATGCATCTGTTATTGTGGTCTGAGGCATAGGGTCTTGAAATGACCGCCCCTTCATTAAATTGCTGAGATTCCACCATTGAAGGGACTTGTGTGTTTGGCGGGCCACCAACACTAGATCGTGCAATTGACCCTGTGCTTGAGACCATTGTTGTGAGAGGCACTGTTGTAGCGTCCTCATGTTGAGTCTTGCATGTGGTACTATTGCTATGCAGGATGCCATCATTCCTAGGATTCTCATGATAAATCTTACGGTGTATTGTTGATTTGGCTGTATTTGTGGTATGAGATTTTGGAAAGCTTGTATCCTTTGTGTATTTGGATATGCTAGGGCTCTTTGCGTATTTAAAAAAGCACCTAGGTAAGCTGAAGATGAGATTTTTGGTAGTTGAGAGTGAACCCTAGTGTATGTAAGGGCTCTATTACGTATTGAGTGTGTTGTTGGCATTGTATAAAATTGCTTGATTTTATTAGCCAGTCGTCTAGATATGGAAAGACGTGAATGTGTTGTCTTCTTAGGTAGGCTGCTACTACCGCTAGACATTTTGTGAATACCCTTAGAGCTGTTGTTATGCCGAATGGTAGAACTTTGAACTGATAATGTTTTCCTGCTATGACAAACCTGAGGTATTTTCTGTGAGCTGGATAGATGGGTGTATGGAAATACGCATATTTGAGTTCTAATGAAGTCATGTAATCTTGTTTTTGTAGTAGGGGAATGACGTCCTGCAGAGTTACCATGTGAAAGTGTTCTGACAGGATGTAGAGATCTGAGGTCTAGGATGGGCCTGAGAGTGCCATCCTTTTTAGGAATAAGGAAGTATAGTGAGTATACTCCTGTTCCTTGTTGAGAATGTGGGACAATTCTCTTGCTTGTTTTAGTAGTAGCAATTGCACTTCTTGTTGTAATAGAACATTGTGTTCTGGGGACAGCCTGTGGTAACGTGGAGGAATGTTTGGAGGGGTAGAAATAAATTCTAGGCAATAGCCATTACGGATAATTGACAACACCCAATGGTCTGTGGTGATGTTTTGCCAATGGGAGTGGAATTGCTGCAGTCTTCCCCCCCTCCCCACAGGAGAGGTGTGGGGTTGAGGGATGGTAAATAAGTCACTGTTTAGATGGTGTAGTAGGTTGTTTTGAGGTTTGGAACATTTCTCTGTTTCTAAAATATTGGCCTCTGTAAGACCCTCTAAGTCCCACTCTCTAGTATTGCTGCTGCTGCTGTCCTTGCTTTGCCTGGGAGGTAGAGGCCTCAGTGGATTGTGGCTTAAATCCTCCTCTAAACTGTTGCCTGCGAAAGGAGCCTCTATTCGGTGTTGTGTATAATGTTCCCATTGCTTTGGCAGTGTCTGTCTTTCCTCAATTTTTCTATGACTGTATCAACTTCAGGGCCAAACAAATGCTTTTTATCAAAAGGCATGTTGAGTACTGCCTGCTGGATTTCTGGTTTAAAACCAGAAGAACGTAGCCATGCATGTCGTCTTACAGTAATGGCAGTATTGACACTTCTGGCTGCTGTATCTGCAGCATCAAGGGCAGACCGTATCTGATTATTGCTAGTAGCCTGACCCTCCTCTACAATCTGCTGTGCCCTTTTCTGATGTTCCTTTGGGAGGTGATGTAGGAGTTCTTGCATCTTGTCCCAGTGGGCTCTATCGTATCACGCTAGCAGGGCAATTCTCCATTGGTTGGCCACCTGTGAGGCCACTCTTGCAGCAGCATCAAATTTCCTACTTTCCTTATCAGGGGGGAGGAGCATCCCTTGATGATTGGCTATTAGCCCTCTTTCTAGCCGCACTCACTACCACTGAGTCTGGAGGAACTTGGTGTGTGATATAATCAGGGTCTGTAGGAGCAGGTTTGTATTTTTTGTCAATACGCGGAGTAATTACTCTAGCTTTGACTGGCTCACTAAAAATTTGATCTGCATGTTTAACCATAGCAGGTAACATAGGGAGGCACTGATATCTAGAGGGGTGGATGATAGAGTGTTACACAGGAAATCCTCTTCTAGGGGTTTAGAATGTATAAGTACCTCATGGTAAGCAGCTGCCCTGGAAACAACCTACCTGTATGCAGTAGTATCCTCTGGTGGAAAAGGTTTGGAGGGGTATAAGTCAGGGTCAGGAATAGGATCTGGGTCGTATAGATCCCAAGGATCGAGGTTTCACCATGTAAATACTGCGAATGCCTTGGTGAAGGTAAAGGTGGTGGGCTACTGGGTGGAGGTGAAAAGGAAAGCTGTGGTGAACGAGGGGGAGAAGTAGGGGAAGGTGGTGGCTTCTTCTGTTTATACATTTTGCTGGTAGTTGAGCAGTGTCTAATTGTTCCTGAAAGGTCAGCTTCCTTTTGGTTTACAGAGGAGGTGCAGTAACTATTCTGCCAGTCTCTTTGTGGATGTGAATTCTGGATTTTTCATGCAGCGATTTTGAACTCGATCCTAGGACTCCAAAAAGACTTCTTCGAAGAAAAATAACTTGTAACACTCCGAGCCCAACACCAGATGGCGGAATAATGCATAGTATGTGTATCTGCAGTTAGCAGCTACACATGCCATCAAATATATATATATATATATATATATATATATATATATGGGTGACATATTCCCTATAGTATATTGCCGATTGAATGTGCATAACTGTGTGTTCCATGATGCTATTGGAATCAAAAATATTTGGAATACAGGGAATCTTGGTGATACACACCATGGGCAATGTCAACGCATCAGGCCCATCAATCAACACTTAGGTGACTATCAAACAGCGGGGCAGGGAATGAAGGACATCCACACAATTGTGGATGAAACTAGACGGAGGAGGCAGCAGCGCCCTCATGCCAGAGCACCCAACAGGTGTCCACAGTCCGTCAAGCCCAGGCTGTCGCCGGAGTGGCAGCTACTCACTCTGCACCGATTCGTGGGGATGATGCGCCCAACCTGGGTGGTATCGTCTTTGACTGTAAGTGCCTTTTACAGAAGGAGTGGGCCTGGGAACACCTAAGATGTCCAGTCAACTTATAAACGTGCAAGGTGTAACATGCCATAGTGGATACCTTGCCCACCGAGCTATTTCTTGACCTCCACAAACTTCTTGGACAGTGTGGTCAGTCAAATTGGGGTGTGTGTGTGTGTGTGGATCACTAGTGTTGGAGGTCCTCGTTCTTGGGCTAGGCTCCAGACTATGTTACAATCCAGAAAATTCAACAAACGAGCTATCAGTGGACGCAATCCCAGGGATCTATGTGCTCTTTCGACTGAAAAATCCTCTGAAAAACTAGATCTTCCAAAGAGGTCTGACAGCTAGGCTTTGACAAAGATTTCTGGTCGCCCCATGTTGGTGGATTCGGCCATGTCAGCTAAGCAGATTTTATTGCGTTCTGATCTTGCTTCCAGATCTTCATTTTTGGCCATTGTCACAGCAAAGTGTCTTTCTATTTGGGACATTTTACCAGCAAGAATGGTAGCGCCATCCTCTAAGTCTGATATACACCTCTTCGCTCCATCCAGCCGGGTGTTATACTTATCGAGACGTGCCATGAGTCTATCTAATCTAGTGGCCATGGAGTCAATTTTAGTGTCAATATTGTGTACCTTGGCTTTGAGCGCCAACAGTATGGGATCCGTCTCCGGGTGCATTGTGCCATGTTATCTGGGAAGCGCAGGCTGTGTGGTCTCTTATTGGGCAGCTCTGCGAGAGTCAAAGGTCAGCTTACTCTGCTAGTTTTTGCCTTTTCCCCATATTTAGGCTACTGTGGCAAGGGTAGCTACTAAGGATATCAAACAGCGTGCAAGCCACTACCATTAGGCGTGCCAATGCTCTCCTGTACCTGGTGTCGGGTGCAGCAGTTAGTGCCAGCAGAATAGAGGAGGCTGAGGCCCAAGAGCAGAGCTTTGTGACAGTAGCAGACTGATAGGGGCACTGTTATGGAGGATGGCTTCATCAACTCTGCCCATCAGGCCGCTCACCAGTCTCTCCACACCCTCCCAGGCTCTGGGAGGGTGCAGCTCTTAAGGCTCCCCAAGACGCCAACCACATTATGAATACAGCCTTGCAGGAATGACAACCAGACAGGTGTGACAGCTTGATCTTCGGTCATCTAACTCGGCAGGGGGCCAGCTGTGGTGACCTGAGGCTCACCGGTGGACCCTGTCACCGCCGGGCCTCTAAAGCCCACTTTGGCATCATCACCAGGCTTGGGCCTGCAGTCCCGCTTCTGTCAAGTCCCACATGAGCTGGTCCTAGATGCACTGGGTGACGGCCACACTCGCCAGCAGGGACCCTTCTTCCCCCCCACCCCCGTTCTGGGAAGTGTGGGCTGGGTAACGCAGCTCCATGCTAGGCAGCCATCTTGGTTGCCGGCATGACCGTGTCCCCTTTATTATTTATTTTTTCAAGAAGTCATGGTTCCCCTGACCACAGATTAAGAATTGCTGTCATAGATTATGTTGAGTTGAACATGAGCCCTGGGTGATAGTTGGATATTATTGAATCTACTTTACTGAAACATCAACTTTAATTGGTCTGCTTCTCTTCTGCTGCGCCTGTTGTATTGTATGATTAATAGATGAAAATATGTTGTATGAGTTAAGTGCTTTATCTATTGCATGATGTGATAGTGACTTGTTTGATCTAATAGAGACTGCTAGCTGCAGATTCCTTAACTTTCCCCAGGCGTCAGACTGGATCCGGAAAATGTTTCATCAGCAGTACCCCTGTGCACCGGTAGGTGGCGCTGTCTGCGCCAGAAGTGAGGTCCTGCTGACGTCAGTTATTTTCTTTTCGTGTCAGTTAACACTGACCTGAAGAAGAGCTACCCCTCTGTCATTTTTTGACAAGATTTTTTCAATGTTTTGTCTACTTCCTAATTGAGGTTTTACCACCTGGTGTGTTGAGGAAGACCGTTTTCAAACTGTGTGGTGCCTGCCACCACGCCATGTCGGTTACGGGCCCACACCTCATTTGTCTGTGGTGTCTGGAGCACGACCACAATCTAGTCGTGCTCCAACTGCCGAGCCATGGCGCCAAAGGCTTTGACGAAGCAGTCCCTAAAGCTGCTAGCGGCCTGGCAGGTGACTTTCTGTCACGCACCCACTCAGAAGTCTCAGTCCTGGTCGAGAGGTCGCTCCAGGAGCCGCAAGTCCTCTGCGACCCACTCAAAGTTGTTCGGGTAAGAGGCACAGAAAGAGGACTTCTCCTTGTCCGTTGGCCAACGCGACAAAGGAACATTGGTATTCAAGGCACTGCTTTTTGGAGCCAGGGCCGACTGTGCCTCCCTGCTTTTCCGGGAGCCAGAGCGACCCCCGTTGAATTCAAGGAGTTTTACAAGTCCATGTGCCTCGTCTTTGAGTGGGCCAACCCCTCCAGAGCTCCTTTGGGCCCCATGGGGGTGGGGCCATCTGGTTCTGTGGTAGCAGCCCTGGCGGGCCCCCATGGATCCATACCAATGTGACCTTCCCGAGGCTGATGCTCCCAGATGCGCCAGACCTATTTCAATCCCTGAATCCAACATGGAGCGAGAGCAGAATCGACCAATGCCAACAGGACCAGTGTGTCCCAGGTTGGACTGGTGTGAGGAACTGGGTGATGCCAGCGGATTGGACACATCTCCAGATACCAGTATGTTTCCTTCCCTGTACCTTGGCTATGGAGGAGGAAGCTGCATACATGACAGTGGAAGAGGGTGGCTGAGGTTCTGGACCTTGAGTTGCCCTAGGTGGCAGTCAACACTAACATCTTGATGGAAGTGCCACAGCCGGGAGCTTACTCCTCTGAACTCGTGCTCCCTTTCACTGAAGCATTGATGGGTGCCCTACAGAGAATCCGGTCCAAGCCCAGCACAGGGGCTTCTGTGAATAGGACGATTGCCGGCTGCCACCGCCCGCTCCAGGGAACCCAAATGTTTTCACTGAGCACCCTATCTCGGAAAGCTTAGTGATCCAGGCTTCCACTTCCCATGACGCGTTCCCTAACACACCACTGGACAGGGAATCCAGGAGGCTGGATAGCTAAGGAAAGAAAATGTTTACTTCCTCCAGCCTTGCAGTCAGTGAACACCGCAAGCTTATTGGATTGCTATTCATATACAGTGTGAGCCACAGTTGCATAAGTGCTGCCAGAGGACACAGAGGAGGCCCGGGCCATTCTCTCACAAGGAGTCAAGGATGGGAGGGACGCAGAAAAGTTCACAATTTGCTGTGGTTTAGACATGAACACACTGCGTAGAGCAGGTTCCATGACGGTGGCGCTCAGATGCCATGTCTGGTTGAGAACGTCTGGCTTCCCTTATGGTCATGCCCTTTGATAGCAACCGTCAAGGCAGACTCTGCGCTGGAGCAGTTTATGGACTCACAGGCTACGGCCAATAATTGGGACTCTGAGCTGTCCCGCACATAAATCCCAGTCTGCCTTTTCCCCCTTCAAAATCATGGGTGTTTAGCTGGTGGCAGAATCGGCCATCAGCTCCACCACTGCCACTCCATAAGATCAGACAGGTGGGTCTTACAGATCATTTGGTGGGGCTACTCCCTCCCTTCGAATCTACCCCTCCGTCGTATGACCAGCTGACTGAGGATCATTTGTCCTTGCTCTGCGAGGAAGTCCAGGCTTTCTTGGCCAAGGGAACCGTAGAGATAGTTCTAGGGCCATAAGTAAGCTGTGGTTCCTATTCCTGCCACTTTTTGATTCCCAAAAAGGACAAGGGTCTGCGTCCTATCCTAGATCTACAAACCCTCAACCTCTTACTCAAAAAGGAGAAGTTCAAGATCCTTACATTGGCTCCGGTCTTGTCTGCTCTGGACCCAGGAAACTAGATGGTAGTGCCAGTCCTGCCTGCCCATCAGTGTTATCTGCAGTTAGGATAGGCCACAAGCACTTTCAGTTCACTGTGCTTCCCTTTGGCCTTACCAGCCTCTCTCCCCCCCCCCCCCCCCCCCCCCCAATGTGGTCACCAAGGTGATGGCACATCTGCAGTGATTAGGGGTGCCAGTCTTCCCCTATCTCAAAAACTGGCTGTTTAAGGCAAGCTTGCCCCAGGCTGTTGTCTCCCACCTCCAGACAATGGCAAACCTCCTGTTTTCGCTGGGGTTCACTATAAACCTGCCAAAGTCACACCTGACTCATTCAGGCTATGATACTAATGTTTCAGCCTCTATCCTGGGTTTTGGTGAGAATAACTCAGAGGCTGCTGGGCCTCATGGCCTCCTGCAACTCGTGCCTAGTGGAATATGCAGGCTCTGCAGTGGGACCTGAAGTTCCAGTGGGCACAGTGTAAGGAAATGCCTTCCTTGGCATGGTTACCCCCTAACTTTTTGTTGATGCCAGTTAAGATTGAAAGTGTGCTAGGACCCTGCTAACCAGGCCCCAGCACCAGTGTTCTTTCCCTAAACTGTACCTTTGTTCCCACAATTGGCACAGCCGTGGCACACAAATAAGTCCCTTGTAAATGGTCCCCCTGGTACCAAGGGCCCTGATGCCAGGGAAGGTCTCTAAAGGCTGCAGCATGTGTTATGCCACCCTGGGGACCCCTCACTCAGCACATGCACACTGCCTCACAGCTTGTGTGTGCTGGTGGGGAGAAAAAGGCTAAGTCGACATGGCACTCCCCTCGGAGTGCCATGCCCACAACCCACTGCCTGTGGCATAGGTAAGTCACCCCTCTAGCAGGCCTTACAGCCCTATACCACAGGTGAGGCCACAGTTGCATGAGCACTATGCCCCTACAGTGTCTAAGCCAAACATTAGACATTGTAAGTGCAGGGTAGCCATAAAGAGTATATGGTCTGGGAGTCTGTCAATTCCGAACTCCACAGTTCCATTATGGCTACACTGAAATCTGGGAAGTTTGGAATCAAACCTATCAGCACAATAAATGCACACTGATGCCAGTGTGGAATTTGTATTGTAAAATACACCCAGAGGGCATCTTAGAGATGCCCCCTGAATACCAGTCCGACTCCTAGTGCTAGGCTGACCAGTTTCTGCCAGCCTGCCACAACCAGATGGGTTTCTGGCCACATGGGGTGAGTGCCTTTGTCAATCTGTGGCCAGGAACAAAGCCTGCCCTGGGTGGAGGTGCTTCTCAACTTCCCCTGCAGGAACTGTAACACCTGGCGGTGAGCCTCAAAGGCTCCTGCCTGATAATGAGAAAAACAAGGAGTCACCTACCAGTCAGGACAGCCCCTAAGGTGCCCTGAGCTGAGGTGGCCCCTGCCTTTAGAAATCCTCCATCTTGAGTTTGGAGGATTCCCCCAATAGGAATAGGGATGTGCCCCCCACCCCACCCCCCCCCCTCTTCCCCCCAGGGAGGAGGCACAAAGAGGGTGTAGCCCCCCTCAAAGACAGTAGCCATTGGCTACTGTCCCCCAGACCTAAACACACCCCTAAGTTCAGTATTTAGGGGCGACCCTGAACCCAGGAAATCAGATTCCTGCAACCTGAAGAAGGAAGGACTGCTGACCTGAAAGCCCCGCAGAGACACCAACTGACTTGGCCCCAGCCCGTCTCCAGACGCAAAGAACCTGCACAGGGACGCATCCAACGGGGCCAGCGAAACTCTGAGGACTCAGAGGGCTGTCCTGCACCTAAAGGACCAAGAAACTCCTGAGAACAGCGGCACAGTTCAGAAACTACAACTTTAAAGAGCCTCTCACTTCCCGCCAGAAGCATGAGTCTTCACTCTGCACCAGACGCCCCCGGCTCGAGTTCAGGACAACTAACACCGCAGAGAGAACTCCCAGTCGACTCCAACGACGTGGACACCCTGTGTCGACCCCCCCTGCATCCCCACAGCGACGCCTGCAGAGAGGATCCAGAGGCTCCCCCTGACCGCGACTGCCTGGTAACAAAGGAACCAGACGCCTGGACCAAGCACTGCACCTGCAGCCCCCAGGAACCACCTTCCCGTGCAGGAGTGACCAGCAGGCGGCCCTCATCCTAGCCCAGCCGGTGGCTGGCCCGAGAAGCCCCCCTGTGCCCTGCCTGCATTGCCTAAGTGACCCCGGGTCCCTCCATTGCTTTCTATAGCAAACCTGACACCTACTTTGCCTACTGCACCCAGCCGCCCCGTGCCACTGATGGTGTGTATTGTGGGCTTGTGTGTGTGTGTCCCAGTGCTCTACAAAAAAAAACCCTGGTCTGCTCCCCGAGGACACAGGTACTTACCTGTAAGCAGACTAGGACCAGAGCACCACTGTTCTTTATAGGCGCCTATGTGTTTTGGGCCCTCCTTTGACCTCTGAACCTAACTGGCCCTGTGTTGCTGGTGCTGTGGCTTTGGGGTTGCCTTGAACCCCCAACAGTGGGCTGCCTATGCCCAGGAGGCTGACTGTGTAAGTGCTTTACTTACCTGAGAAACCTAACCAAACTTACCTCCCCCAGGAACTGTTGACTTTTTGCACAGTGTCCACTTTTAAAATAGCTTATTGCCATTTGAACCAAAACTGTGTGTACTACTGTTTAAAGTTCTATACTTACCTGTGTGAGGTACCTTGCATTTTATGTACTTACCTCAAATCTTGTGGTTCTAAAATAAATTAAGAAAATATATTTTTCTATATAAAACCTATTGGCCTGGAGTTAAGTCTTTGAGTGTGTGTTCCTCATTTATGGCCAAAGTGTGTGCGCGCGCGTGTGTGTATACAACAAATGCTTAACACTACCCTCTGATAAGCTTACTGCTCGACCACACTACCACAAAATAGAGCATTAGTATTATCTAAGGGGAACCCTTGGACTCTATATACAGTCAACTTCCTACACATAGCATCAGGGGAATCTCTCAGCCATGGTTAAGATCTTGGATGGAACTGTATAAGATCTGCAGTGGTGGCCCAGGAACCATGATTGGCTCAAATGCAGACCCCTCTCCCTTCCCCAACCAGATCTGACAGTAGTGACAGATGCGTCACTCCTAGGAAGGGGCGGCCATCTGGGAGAGGTGGAGATCAGAGGACTCTGGTCTCTGGCAGAATCCAGACTCCACATCAACTTGCTGAAGCTCTGAGCAATCTGGCTGGCATTGAAAGCTTTTCTACCCTCAAAGGGAAGTCTAGTGCAGGTGTTAAAGGACAGCACAGCTGCCATGTGGTACTACAACAAACAGGGTGAGGTAGTGGACCCTTTCTCTGGACGTGGCTGAAACAGCAGGGCATATCCCTAGTGGTTCAACATCAGGCAGGTTCCATGAACGCCAGAGCAGACTAACTCAGCCGTCGATGCCTATCAGATCACAAGTGGAGTCTCCATCTGAAGTTGGTGCAAGGTCTCTTTCAGGAGTGGGGAGAGCCTTGGTTAGATATGTTTGCCTCCCCCGAGAACACACAATGTCACCAGTTTTGCGCACTGGAGTTTAAGGCAGTTATTGCTCGGAGGCGCTATACATCTCAAGTAGGGCTCAGGCCTCCCGTACGCCTTTCCGCACATACCACTCATGCCCAGAGTTCAAGAAGATTAGGAACGACGGGCCCAAGTCATCCTTGTGGCTCTGGACTGAGCATGGACAGTCTGGTATCTGAACATGAGCATCGATCCTCGGATCAGGCTTGCCTTTCGGAGGATCTTCTGTTGCAGCAGCAGGGTGGGAGGGGGGGTGTTACCTCCACCCAAACCTGTCAACTCTCTGCCTTCTTGTATGGCGCTTGAGTGGTGACAGTTTTCAACCTTTGCGAAGTCTGTTATATTATTCTGGCAGCCAGGCATCCCTCTACCAAGACGGTATACGTCTGCCGGTGGAAAACATTTGTATTATATTACACAGAAAAGTCTATTGACCCGCTTTCTGCCTTTCTCGGATGTCCTTTTTATTTTTACCCTTGTACTCTGTTTTGGGTACTCTGAAGGGTTACCTTTCTGCTTTGTCTTCCTTCTTATGGCTGTTTGACCAACCCTCTTTATTTAAGTCCCCTTTTGTAAATAGGTTCCTGAAACACCTTCTACATGTTTCCCCTCACCCCTCCCTTCTCCTTTAATTATGCCTCAATGGAACCTAATTTTACACTCTTAATTATACTCCTTTCAAGCCTCTACCCAATTGCCCCGTCCAGCTGCTCACTTTTAAAACAGCATTTCTTGCGGCAATAACACCTGCTGTAGGATGAGTGATCTGCAGGCCTTATTATCCAAGCGTCCATCCATGTCCATTTTTCCAGACAATCTGGTGTTTCGCACTCGGGCCGCTATTCCTGCTGAAAGTGGTAACACCACTCCATGTGCACCAATCTGTCACCTTGCGTACTTTCTATGATCCTCCACATCCCTCCAAAGAAGAGGAGTGACTCCACTGTCTGGTCCCAAAAAGTGTGTTATCATGCTTCCTTGACCACACACAATAGTTCCAGGTGGACAAACAGCTCTTCGTTAGGTTTGTTGGAACGAAGAAGGGTCGGGCAGGGCAGAAGCTATCTTGCGATGGGTCGTCCTCTGCATCAAAATCTGCTACACACCGGCAAAGAAGCAGCCTTCTGAGGGCCTACAGGCTTATTCCACCAGAGGTAAAGCTGTGGCCATTGTATAAGCACATGGAGCCTAGTCCTGGACATCTCCCAGACAGGAACGTGGGAATCCCTGCACAAGTTTACCAAACATTACTGCCTTGACAGTCCGCTCCACAGGGATAGATATTTCACCCATTCGATCCTGCAGAACTTCCTAGTTTACATTTTGTTCGCAGTCCCACCACCGGGGATGGTTTTGCTTGGGTATCTATTCAAACGTAAGGAATATGTGGCTAAAAGTCTTTCAGATGAACAAGTTACTTACCTTCGTCAATGCCTTATCTGGTAGAGACAATAACTAGGAGCAGAATACTTACCGACCCACCCATCCTGCCTGTTCTGTGGACAGATTTCTAGAGTTAGGGATGATCCCTTTCAGGGCCCTAGTTTGGACACACCAGTGTCAGTGCACTTTATGGCTCTGCGCTCCTGATGTGGAAAGTTGGGAAAAGTAACTGACGTCAGCCAGCCGGGCTGCGCCTTTATAGGTGACACAGAAGTCACTTCTGGCACAGACGCCGCCGTGCAGAGCCAATCACCACCACCACCACCCACTGGCATGCAGGGGTATTGCTCACGAAAAATATTCTAGATCCAGTCTGATGCCCGGGGAAATTCAGGGGTAAGGCATCTGCGGCTAGATGTTACGGCGTTACCAAAGGTAAGTAACTTGTTCTTTAGCTCATCTCTTTTGGTTCAAAAACGGAACATACAAGTTGAAAACAAAACTGCTAGAAGATTCCGTTATTTTGTGCTCTGCGATTTTCTAACAAAATGTCTTTAAATCTAGATCCAGTGTTGGAGCACAATGAAGAGGGATCCCTCATCGTTGGATCGTCCGGCAGCTCAAGATCACAAAAAAGATGCTGAAGATTTCGGAACTTGTAACTAAAGAAACAGTCTAGCATCTGTATAAGTAGCACTTCACTGTGTGAAGTTGTAGTTGGAGCCAAAAATAGTTTCTTCTTACGAAGTAACTTTCATAGCAATTATTTCTTTCTTCTCAACGCTGGGTATTTTACACTGGCTATACACACTTAAATCTATATACCTCAACTGAAGCCTTGAAAAGTTACTCCGTGTTCCAAACCCAAGTTTGCAAAAATGTGTTATTTTAAAGGTTTGTTTAGAACATCATAACTCCGCCCCACCCCCCTTTCTGTTCTAAATTCTACAGGGTGAGGCAGATAATGTATGACGCGCTTGCAGCAATAAACCAATATATATATATATATATATATATATATAAACTCCGTGTTCCAAACCCAAGTTTGCAAAAATGTGTTATTTTAAAGGTTTGTTTAGAACATCATAACTCCGCCCCACCCCCCTTTCTGTTCTAAATTCTACAGGGTGAGGCAGATAATGTATGACGCGCTTGCAGCAATAAACCAATATATATATATATATATATATATATATATATATATATATATATATATATATATATATATGCTAGGTTTCACTCGTTACAGTCATCAGTGTTAACCAGAACGCACGTTCTACATACGGACAAGAAAAATGTCTGTTTGGTAACTAACTTGCACTAAATGTATTTTGTTAAGTGTACAGAAAAGCCATTTTGTGCTTTCGTGTTTTTTACTGTGGGATACTGGGAGGGAAAACAGGCGGCAAACAGTAATCAAATACTGTTTCAAATATTTCGATTCCTAGACAAGCAATCACTATACACATCCTGCTTTCGGGCGGCAGTTCTATAGGTTGTTTAACAACGTACGCTTTGTACCCTATTCCAAGAATAAAGAATATAAAGAACTCAGACCTTCTGAATAGATTTGCAGCCTGGCGTATTAGAGTGGTAAATAATTGTAAATAAAAACGCAAAAACACATATGTAAATTATTTTATTTATTTCTGTAATTTAACTTTTATATTCAAAGCTCGTCTTTCACAGTTCCATAAAACAGTTTTGTTCATGTGAAATTAAGTTGTCACTTTAAACTGTTGTATAGTGAACGGGAACAATTGTACATTTGTTTAAACAAAATAAAGAATATTTGTGTTAATGCACTCTAAGATGCCATACATTCAGGTCTTTGCAATGCTTCTATAATCATGTACTAAAAATTGCAGTTTTTGCTTTTCCATAATAGAAAACGTTCTGTGCCATTTGGCTACACTGGAATAGTATTTTAGTGCACCATAGGCTCTAGGAAAAAAATACTATGCAGTGTACTTTGTGCAATGGCAGTAACTTCCAAAGCAGAGGGAATCGATGTGTTTCTCCATGAAAAAGTTGTCGCTCTACCTGGAAAAAAAACAATGTGTCTCTTCTGCCTCGTTTTTGTGACAATTTCCGTAGCCTTTGTAGTCATTTCAAGCTTTAATACAAAATGCTCTTGGTACAGCTTTATATCTCGAGAATCGTGGAGTCATTTTCCCACATCGTGGAAGTACAGATTGGCACATATACATAACAAGACTATGCAGAATGAAATATAGTAAATCAGATTTCTAAATTTAGGTTCCAGGTCTCCTTGTCGATACCAGAATATCTGCATGTGGGAAGAAAGAAATTGTCTAGCATTAGAGACTACAAAGTGCACGTTAAAAAACAAATTAGGACTACAGTTTTACAGTCATTTGCTTCCTTCATAATAATCGGATTAGTTAGTTACTTCCTCTTAAAATATATATATATTTTTTTTTTAATCCGTATGTTCCTTCCAGCAAGGCTAATAACTAGAATGGAAATACAATAACCAGCTCTTAAATGAGGCACTGCAGAATCACACTCTTGTGGTCTGTGATTCAAGGCTCGCGCACATACACATAGTTTCAGTTAGCTGTTAAAAATATGCTAATCCTGGCACTAAGCCTGTAATAGTGGAAGAGCACAGAAATTACTTACCTGAAAGTAATTTAGTGCCTATTGTGGCACTATCACTTTGTACCAGTCTCAGGCGTGGATTTATCGCTAAAACACCTTTTATGACATTATTTCCTTAGGTACCAACTAACACTACATATACCCTGCCACTACCGGATGCTGCTTTAGAATACCATTACTAACAAAGCTAGTGTGGTGACTGAAGGACTGACATAGGGCAGACACTTTGATTAAATGATTTGCCTAAAACGTACTTTCATACTGCTGCCTTGATATGGGCCCACCTAAGGACAGCAGTAACACAGCAACAATACATATAGATCATGCAAGCACAAATGAACTAGTTCTCCAGAGAAATGACCAAGATACTTACCTTGAGTTATGCCCTTTCTGGTGAATACTCTAATTACAGATTCCTCACCTTAGACTATCCCCAGAAGCCAGACTGGATCTGCAGATTCTTTCACTACAGTGATTCCCCCATGCCACTGCTTAGCATTGTGCATCTCCACACCACTAAGCCAGAAGTGAGCGGAACTGCTTACAAGCGCCACTCCTGCACACCAGTGCCAGTTCTTTACCCTTTCCACACCTTAAGAAGCAGAGTGTGAACAATTGTTGGTGACCATACGCTGCATGCTAGCTATAGATATTTTTAGATGTTAGGAAGAGGCCACCACACAGAATGAAGTTGTTGGAGGGCAGTGATAAATGTACAGTTAGACAGTGTATCCACCCAAAAGATCATTTACCAAAGGCAAAAGTAACTTGTTATGATGGATGCTTCTAACTGTGGATTCCTCATCTTGGAACAGACACCAAAGCAGTACTGCCCACCCCTTCCCCCAGGTGGAGGGTCTGTGGAGTGAGCTCAGAACAAACTGTCTTGCAGGACCAAGCAGGCGAAATGTCCTTCCTGCCTGATCTGGCTGTTAAGTCAGTAGTGGTTTGTGAACGTATGCACTGATGACTACGTCACAGCCTGGTAGAGGTCAAGGACAGGCACTTCAAATGCCAATGTAGTGGTAGCAGCTTTAGCCCGAGTGGAATGGGTTTTCGAGAGGCTGCTTTTTGGCCTGTGTTTAGCAGATCTTAATGAAGAGGACTATTCACCACTACAAGGTCCTTTTCTGCACCTCCTTCCCGTTCTTTGCTCCAGAGAGCCCCACAAATATCTGATTGGCCACTTGATGGTCCTTTGTACAATGTAAAAACTTCCCTTTTTTTTGGTGTCCAACTAATGGAGCCTCTACTCCTCTTTTGAGGGGTAAGGGTGAGCAAAGAGTACACGTAGAGTGAAGGGTTATCAACGTGAAAGGGAGTCACAACTTAAGGTATGAAGGCCATCCAAGTCCTCACATACATCCTTGAGGGGAAAGGGGTTGATGTAGGGAAGAAGCACTGAAAGTTTAGTTCACTCGAAAGGACAAGCTGCCATATTCACAATGAGAAGACAGTCTATAAGGTCAGGTGATGCAGTGAGCAGCTATGCATCCATTTAGAGGGAGAAATGTTAAGACCAAGTTATGGTCCCACTGTGGCATCACAAACTGTGGGAGAAAACGTGTCAAACCTTTAATGAACCCCATCACACCAGGTGATATTAACGACAGTTGGACTGGCAAACTTAAAACAACTGACAAATAACTTTTTATAATGCATACTGCAAGGCCTTGCTGGACTAAAAATAAAAGGACATTTACAGCTCGCCGCACCAAGTCACAAATTTGTCCCAGGCACGATGTAAACAGATTTGTGGTGGGGCATCTGGCAGTGAGAATGATATCTAGCAATTGAGGCAGTAAATCAAATGCAGCAGCTCAATATCAACAAATGTAGCTGTACACTGCGTAGATTTGGGTGGAGGACCCCGCCCAGTGTTGAGACTCCAATCGCCAGGGTCCAAAGCAGAGGATCTGGCCAACGTGAGCATCCTTAATCTGTCCTTTAGAAAGGCATTGCAAGGTTGGCGGTCCCAGATAGGCCTGAGGTTCCCCAAACTTCCACAGAATTAAGAAATAGTGAGAGCAGCAACACTGCCTCCCAGTACCTTCTCGATTGTACCTTTGGAATGCAACAGGCTCACCGCCTGTAGGAGGATGAGCAGGTGCTCCTCTAAAATCCATTATGGTCTGAGAGGGGTGTTAGGTAGGAAGAAAAGAAAAAGGTAAGTAAAAGCCATTTTGAATAGCTTCCAAAACCTATCTGTTGGGCATGATGGATCCCCAAGCCAGGAGGAAATGTTACTGTTTCCACTCCTTACTCTGGGTGGGTATGATCTACTGAGGGCAACCTTTAAATGTTTGTTGGTTGGTTTAGCAGGGGAGGAAGAGTCAGAAGACGGGTGACTCTGCTGGCCCACACGCTATCTGCCAGCTCTGGAAATGCAGCCAGAAAGGACTGGTTGCCTGCTGCATTGTTTGTTACGAAGGCTGGCTCTGTCTAAGTCACCTCACGAAAGCTGCCATTACATTTCCAAAAGTAGTGCAGAAATTGTTTTGAAGGAGCCAACTGCCCCAGTTAACACACTGTAGCTCTACCATCTTAAAAGCAGAGTCTGTTGTTTCACCGAAGCAGTGGATCCATCAAAGGGCATATCCATCAGCAAAGCCTAAACATAACTGTAGAAACCATTGAGGCATGCACACAAAGGGTCACATTGGAAACAAATGTCCTGGCGAGGCAATCCATAGTATACAAACCTGAGCAGATATATCTGACCACGCCTTGCCCCTTTTGTATGGTCTGGGGCCCTCAGATCTTCAGGGGCTGTAAGCAAGATCGTGCTGACAATGTCCCAAAGGTGCTGGGTGTCAGGCAGACTGGGTTAATAGACTGCAACGCAAGACTGGATGAAGAAAACATGCATTTACCTAAAGTTGCAGTCCACCTACTTTACTGGTTGATGCCTGGACCATAAGGCTTTCTGGAGCTAAATGTTTAATGGAAAACTCTGGGTCACCAGGTACTGGTCTATGATGGCTGCCCACCTGCTTCTTCCCAGTCGAATAAGAAAATGTTAGCCATTACCACCAGTTCGCCATCAGGAGATCTGTAAGAGTATTACTGAAAAGTAAGCAAAGGCTCAGGCTGCTTTTCCGGGGTGTAGGATTTCAATCAAAACATTTGCTTCAGTCTCAACAAAGGGTAACTGTAGCTCTAGCGCCTTGGTTGCCCTCCAAACCAGCACTCCCAATGAAAAACTCTCCTCTGCTAGTGTCCCATGCAACGAGTAAAGCTCAGTTTCAAGAGAGGTGTCAGGTCCACTGGCATTTTGTACATCAAGGGATAAGGCATCAAGATTCTGATGAGGGAGAATCGTGTTAGTATCCTCACATAATCATCAACGTCCTGAAATGCTACCTGCTCTTGCACAGGATCAGACCTGAAAATATAACAGAACCTCTGTTAATAGCTGCGATGCAGTAGATGTAACGGATTAGTCTGTAGCACATCGGTCCCATTTCGACTGCATCAAGGGAGGACCCAACGACTGTAACTTGGTTAGAGGCCTCTGATTTCTGACGGCCTAAAGAAGTGCCAGAAAGAGCCTTAAGTGCATTGAATATCTGCAGCACAACCTCATAAGTACTCAATCTGCTGTGCAGTCAACTACAGTGCAGGAATTTCCGGGCATGTCGGGACCAGCTGAGAAATGAGCCCAGCGACCTTGAGAAGAGTGACTTGAAACTTGATGCTCTCTCATCTTCTCCTTGGAGGGATGGGGTTAAATGCTTCTTTGCTTTTTTTGTACGTGTTTGGTCTTGATTTGCAGGAAAACTTGGAGCGGAAAGTAGAAACACTGGGTAACGACCCCTAGTTCAGGCCCACAACTTGGAGCAGGATCTGTACGAAGATGGCAACTATTTCTTGTGCTCAGCAACATACAGCTTGGCTTCCCTATCTGGAATCGCCTTTAGGTGCATGAGGGCGAACTTACGACATGACTTACGAGTTGTCTCCAGAACCCTGGCACCATAAAAACCTCATGTGGATCTGTATCGGACATGCGCTTCCTGCAGTTGCAGCATGGCTTGAAGCCTGCCATGTTTGGTAGGGCCATCAATTCCTAGTACACTGTTTGAAGTCACTGGAAAATATGACAAATTCAGGAACGTGGCTCTGGAAGCATGTTGTAATGTGCAGAAAGAAGGGAATTGACAGCACCTAGGGGTGCTGCTTATATGTAGCTCCACTTCCAGTCCAGTTTTGAGCCATACGATGCCACCTAGCGGTGCACTACAGCACTACTGTGAAAAAACATCCGCAAATCCAGTCTGGCAAAGGTGAGGAAACTGCAGTAACAGGTATCCATCAAGTATTGACACAAAGGTTAATATGGAGTTTAAATAGATGTGAAGTGCCTATAACGAGGAGGAAAAAGTTTCCCAAGCAGATAACTCTAACAGGCTTATATACATCAACAAAGTTCATCATTCCTCTCAAACAAACTTGTAAATGTTGGCACATAATAAAACACTTCTACAGGAAAGACTTAAAAAGTTTTGAGAATTAAAATTATAAGGAAAAAAAACGAGTGTTTGAAAGAGGAAAGACTATTCTGCTACAGTGCTGTATATCTGTTCAGTTTGCCAAGATTTGATCAGAAGGTCCACTATTTGAAAAAGCCCACAGGCTAAGGAGAAAAGGTGCAAGTGAACAAACATGAAATATAGACCGAAATGAAATGGAGCACAGACACTGAAGAAAGACCAGAATTTAACATATTTAGGCGTTTCTGTAAATTTCAACAAAATGTGGAGTATAATATACATTTTTTAATCTAATGATCTGTAGTTTACCCAGATGGCGGCATAGAACGAGACTTCATAATACAGGATTAGCACACAAATTATGCAGATCATACATTTCACAGGATTACAGTGACCGTATGGGCTCAGGTCCTTCTAACCTGATTAACAGGTTCGTCTGCAGGCAGTGGGTAGGTAAGAGACGAGGGCAATAAAAATAGGGGTTGCTATACCATGGGCGTACCACTGCTTTGACAATACCTTTCATTCTACAATGTTAAGTGTTCCTGGATTCACAATTGTTCCCCTTTGTTTGGTAGAAATCATTAGTTTATTTAAGGTGGTACAGTTAAATTCACCTCACTGTTCAGGCTTTTCTTTTGGGTGAGTGAAGTAGACAGACTTAAGCTTTACCCTGGATGTAAAAAGCCTCTTTGGAGAGCAGAGACTGTTGCACGTAAATCTGTGAGGGATACCAATTCTAGAGTTCTCAATGTAAACCTAAGATAATTCTCAAGCAATCATCTTTCTTAAATTCAGATGCTTAAGTGGCATTCAAATTAAGGCTTACCCTACTGAAACAGCCTCTACAGCCCTGCCTTCTGTACTAGGGTCGTCTTAGAATAGTTTGCCATACTTGTACATATAACCTGAATAATTAGTCACTCGAACACTCCAAATGTTTATTCTGGTAGGTAGCTTTGCATAAGTCCGCCATCTGGTGTTGGGCTTGGAGTGTTGCAAGTTGTTTTTCTTCGAAGAATCTTTTTCGAGTCACGAAAGCGAGTGACTCCTCCTCTCAGTGACAGGGCGCATGGGCATCGAGTCCTTTGTTAGATTGTTTTCTTTCCACTGTCGGGTTCGGACAGGTTTCCTCTCGCTCCAGTAGACCTCGGTTCCGTACTATCTGAACTTCTCTCTTCTTTCTATAAACGTCGGTATTGTTTTTGATCCTGTTTTTCTCACTTATATTTGATCCGATTGCAATCGTCGGGGGCAATTAAACGCCCTTTTTGGGCAACCTCGCCCTTCTCGGGTCTACTTTGACTTGTGGTTGTGGAACGATGTCAGGCTGATGGAACAGACTCCGTTTCCCTTTCGCCCTTTGTGTCATGCGAA
Organism: Pleurodeles waltl; assembly: GCF_031143425.1. Classification (NCBI taxonomy): domain Eukaryota; kingdom Metazoa; phylum Chordata; class Amphibia; order Caudata; family Salamandridae; genus Pleurodeles; species Pleurodeles waltl. The sequence goes on from NC_090442.1 coordinate 456,564,834, forward strand.
GATCCCATACATCGACCAACACACTTTGTGCAAACTCCATCTCTCCCCGGATCACAGGGAAGAAAGCTGTGAAGCGTGTCGATCCTTCCATATGAAGTAAACTCTGAGGGATCTAACAGCACGTTGGTTGAAGATGGAGTCCAAGTCGTCAGAAACACCCAACATTTTCAGAGACGAACAAGCTCAGACTGCAGTTTCCATAGCAGACTGATTCAGATCGAGACTCTGATGGGGACAGCCAATCTATTCCAGCAGCGCAGTACATGAGTACATCAGCCACTTCCCATCACCTAAAGGCAACCAAAAAGACATCAGCACTGGTCTTAGGTCCACCACTGCTTGCCAGCCATGGTCGAAGCCGAAAAACACATACGGTAGACCAACCTTCGGGTTTGGCACCGAAAAAGACTAAAGTGCATTCAGTGCCAACCGAACAGCATTCTACTCCCGTTTCGCGATTGAGTCGAAGAACGAAGACTTTTACCTTGGAGCCCAAGAAACTGGCATCAGCTTCGGAGCTGACATTCCCAGCCCGACTAAAACATTCGGCCTCCAAACTTTTGGAGCTGAAACCAGTGGGTGGAAATATGCTCCTACTACAGAGGAGTCTTCAGACTTAAGACCTATACTAGAAGTAATGGATGTTAAACGGCGCAAAATCCAGATCCACAAAGACACTAGAAGGATTATTGCTTCTCCTCCTCCTACAACCAAGAGAAAGTTAACTTTCCCAGAGACTTTAGAAGCTGGGCCTCCACCTGCTAAGATATTCAAGCATAAGGAGAAACCAAAGGCAGTACAACAGCCTTCACCACCATATTCTTCTTTACTTCCTGCTACTCCACCACATTCTCCTACACAGTCCCCTATCTCTACACATGGGATGATTTAGGTGACACTCATTATAACATAGACCTATGGGATTGATATGATCCAGACCCTATACCATCCAATGATCCTGATTCATATCCGGCTAGGCTAGCTCCACCTGAAGATAATACTGCCTACAACCAGGTCACAGCTAGGACAGCTACATATCAACGTGCAGTTGCATACAGATCCCATAGAGGATGCTTTTTTTTTATTTTTTATTCAACACACTATCATCCACTAACAAGGAGTATCAATGCCTACCCATGCTCCCAGGCATGTGTAACCATGCAGATGACATTTTCAAGGAGACAGTAAAGTCTAGGGTTTTTCCACCAAGGGTAGACAGAAAGTACAAACATGCACCTTCAGACCCAATTTTTACTACCCAACAAATGTCACCTGACTCTGTAGTTGTTAGTGCAGCCAGAAAAAGGGCAAATAGTCAATCCACAGGGGATGTTCCTCCCCCAGACAAGGAAAGTCACAAGTTTGATGCGGGGAAGAGAGTAGCATCTCAAGCTGTTAATCACTGGAGAATTGCTAATTCTCAAGCTCTATTTGCAAGATAGGATAGAGCTCATTTGTATGAGATGGAGGAGTTTTTACAATACCTTCCACAAGAACACTAAAAAAGGGCGCAGCAGATAGTTAGAGGGCCAGGCTATCTCTAACAACCAAATTAGGTCTGCCTTATATGCAGCAGACACAGCAGAAGGGTGTATTAACACAAGTGTTATCATTAGATGCTACACATGGTTATGAACTTCAGGGTTCAAACCTGAAATACAACATGCCGTACTCAATATGCCTTTTGATAACACTTATTTGGCCCAGAAGTAGATACCACCATTTAGAAACTAAAGAAAGAAACAGCTAAGGCTATAGGTGTTCTTTACACTACCGCTGCTCGGGGAAACTTTGTGGGCCTCAGTTTAGACGTGGTTTTAAACCAGCAACCTCAGAGCCGTCCACATCCCAACAAAAGCAAGGACAACAATTTTACACTGGAGGCTCTTTCAGAGGATCTTACAAGGGAAACAACTTTAGTTGTGGTGGAGGAACCTCTTGTGGTGGATTTACCTCTAAACAGTGACTTTCTGCACATCCCCATACAGTATAAATCTCCTGTGGGAGAAAGACTGAAACATTACTACCAACAATGGCACAACATTACAACAGATCAATGGGTGCTGTCAATTATCCAGAATGGTTATTACCTACAACTCATCTCTACTCCACCAAACATCCCCCCTTGCTCGCACAGGCTTTCGCTGGAACACCTACATTTATTAAAACAAGGGGTACAATCACTTCTACTCAAGGATGCAATAGAGATTGTACCTATATGTCAACGTGGGACAGGAGTATATTCTCTATACTTCTGTATACCAAAAAAGGATGGTACTCAGAACAATCCTTGATCTCAGACCCCTCAATCAGTACATCCGGTCAGAGCATTTCCACATTGTCATTCTTCAGGACGTCATTCCCCTGCTACAAAAACAAGACTACATGACAGCATTAGATCTAAAAGATGCTTACTTCCACATTCCCATACAACCAGCACATCGCAAATTTCTAAGATTTGTGATAGCAGGCAAGAACTACCAGTTCAAAGTACTACCCTATTCACCGAATGCCTTGCAGTGGTTGCAGAATACCTCAGAAGGCAACATATACATGTCTTTCCCTATCTGGACGAATGGCTCATTAAAGCCAGCACCAGTCAAACCTGTCAACAGCACACACAGTAGATATCCTACACAGTCGAGGGTTCATAATCAATTACCAAAAAACCCATCGGCAACCAGCACAAATACAACCGTATCTGGGAGCAATTCTGAACACTCAATCAGCATTAGCGTACCCAAACCCACAAGGAATTCAAGCTTGCCCAAATCTCATATCTCAACTACAATACAATCACACTTACACAGTAAGGTTTATCATGAAACTTTTGGGAATGATGGCCTCGTGCATTGCAACAGTACTCAATGCACGTCTAAACATGAGACCCCTACAATGGTCTCAAGCACAGGGTCACACCAACTTATCAAAAAGGGCAGCCATTTAAGGACCCCGTGCCACAGACCATAATCACAACCGATGCATCAATGATCGGTTGGAAAGCCCATCTCAACAACCTTACCATACAAGGGGACTGGGACTCAATTCAACAAACTTATCACATAAATCATTTGGAATTACTAGCAGTGTTCCTAGCACTCAAAGCTTACCAGCCACAGATAACACACAAAACAGTGTTGATAAGGACAGACATGACACAATTTATTATCTGCAAAACCAGGGGGGGACACACATTTCAACTGTCCCTTCTAGCATAGTCAATTTGGAAATGGGCAATTCACAATCACATTCAACTACTAGCAGAGTATATCCTAGGGATACACAACCAACTAGTGGACCTCTTAAGCAGGACGCAGCAACAAATACACAAATGGGAGATTTACCCACAAGTGATTCAACAGCACTTCCACATGTGGGGAACCCCAGACAGAGACCTCTTCACAACAAGTAAAAATGCATAATGCCCAAACTTCGCATCCAGGTACCCACACCCTCGATCCAAGGGCAATGCTCTATGGATCAACTGGTCAGGGATATTTGCTTACGCTTTTCCCTCTTCCCACTAATTCAATTTCTGGTCAACAAGATCCGTCACACCTCCCTCATTATCATACTCATAGCTCCCACATGAGCACGTCAACACTGGTATACAACACTGTTGGATCAGTCTGTAGTTCCACAGCACAAGCTTCCACACAGACCAGACCTATTGACTCAAAACAAAGGTTAAATCAGGCATCTCAATCACAGTATGCTCAACCTGGCGATTTGGCTCCTGAGGTAATAGAGTTTGGACATCTACATCTTCCAACAGAATGTATGGACATTCTAAAAGAAGCATGCAAACCTACAACCGAACAGTGCTATGCAGCTATATGGAAACATTTTGTATATTACTGTCAACCCAAAAACATTGGTCCACTTAAAGCATCAGTACAGGATATTGTCTTATTTGCTTCATTTACAAAAAGCAAATCTTGCATACTCATCTATTAAAATCCATTTTACAGCAATAGCTGCTTACCTCCAAAACAGACCGCATACTTCTCTGTTTACAATCCCTGTAAAAAAAGCTTTTATGGAAGGCCTTAAAAGAATTATTCCAACAAGAGCTCCACCAGCTCCTGCCTGGAATCTTAATATAGTACTCACAAGGCATATGGGTCCACCATTTGAACCCGTGCATTCTTGCACTCTTCAGTTTATCTCATGTAAGGTTGCTTTCCTAATGGCAATTACTTCCTTAAGGAGAGCTAGTGAAATTCAGGCATTCCCCTTAGAATTCACAAAAATAAAAATAAAAATGTATTCACAAAAATAAAATAGTACTTAGGACAAACCCAAAATTCCTACCTAAAGTAGTTTCGCCATTCCACATCAGTCAGTGGAATTGCCAGTCTTCTTTCCACAGCCAGATTCAGCTGATGAAAGAGCTCGCTCTTCACACATTTGATGTTAAAAGAGCTCTCATGTATTATATAGATAGAACAAAAGATTTTAGAAAATCTAAACAATGTTTTGTGGCTTTTCAACAACCTCATAAGGGTAATCCCATTTCAAAACAAGGATTAGCCAGATAGATAGTAAAGTGTATTCAGACTTGCTATTTTAAGATTAAAAGACAGCTGTTAGTAACTCCTAAAGCACATTCTACTAGGGGAAAAAAGGAGCTTCAATGGCATTCTTAGGAAATATACCAATGGCAGATATTTGCAAAGCAGCCACATGGTCCACAACATGCACATTTACTAAACACTACTGTGTAGATGTGTTATCTTGACAACAAGCAAATGTTGGTCAAGCAGTGCTTAAAACACTATTTCAAACTACTCCAACTCCTACAGGCTAGCCACTGCTTATTTTGGGAGGAGACTGCTTTTCAGTCTATGGAAAACATGTGTATCTGCAGCTACACATGCCATTGAACGGAAAATGTTACTTGCCCAGTAGACATCTGTTTGTGGCATGCAGTGCTGCAGATTCACATGCGCCCTCCCTCTGCCCCGGAAGCCTGTAACCGTTGTAGTACTTTCTTTATGTAACTATGTATATACACTGCATGGACATCTTATTACACACATACATACATTTCTTCACTCCTCACTTCACCCTCCTACGGTAAAACAACCTATCAAAGGACTTGATGCCCCTGCACGCTATCACCGAGATGAGGAGTCACTCGATCTCGTTACTCGAAAAAGATTCTTCAAAGAAAAATGACTTGTAACACTCAGAGCCCAACACTAGATGGTGGACTTATGCAAAGCATGTGAATCTGCAGCACTACATGCCAAGAACAGATGTCTACTGGGTAAGTAACTATATATATATGGATAAGTTACTTAACTGTAAACCCTAGTTCTATTCCAGGGGTATCCTCAAAGCCATAAACACTGAATATTCCCGCCCACTTGCGGGGACCCCGAAGCATATAAAAACACACATGTACATATATGGAAAATATATGAAAAATAATACTTTAGTAGAGAATTTCAATACCAATATAATATATACATGTGTAAACAGTAATGCAGCCTACTTACAGTCTATGTTGAGAAAACAGGCTAAAAAGGTTTTATTTTCAGTTTTTTTTGTTTTTTTTTTTACATAAAATAAAAACCTTCAATTAAAGGTACAAGACTTTCTGTAATCCAAGTATAAGGTATAGAAACTATAAGTAATCTATAATAAAAACGAAAAAACTACATTGAAAATAAAGGAGCATTATTAGCCAATAGGCTGCCGTAAGGTTAACACACAGCAGAATCAAAAACTGGCACCGTGCCTTTAAGACCCTGAGCACCTCCAGTATCCCACCATGTCTCAGGGGTGAGAGTGAGGTGACAGTTGGTTCACTATTAGGCCAGTACTTTTTCCCGCTGGCAAGGAGACATAGAAGAGACAAATGAATAGTACTGCACTTCTAAAAATCACGTCCGGGGAGGAGGGTGGGTTGTTTATGACTTTGATGAGGATACCCCTGGAAGAGAACTAGGATTTACAGGTAAGTAACTTATCCCTCTCTTCCAGAGGATACTCATCAGTAGCCATAAACAGTGAATAGATTAGCAAGCCCATCCCATACCCCTGCGGACGGAGAGGTAGAAGCACTAGCAGTCTATTTGTCTTAGTTAAATAAATTTCCTAATGAAGCCTGACCCACTTGAGTGTCTGTTTTAGCATCTGAATCCAGACAGTAATGCCTTGTAAAGGTATGCACCGATCTCCATGTTGCAGCCTTGCAAATTTCGGAGATGGGTACATTCTTAAGTGCTATCGTCACTGCCTTGCCTCTTGTAGAATGAGCTTTAGGCTTGGCATCCAATTGTTTGTTAGCCAAACACAATACATGGAACTATCCATCTAGAAATCGTCTGTTTTGAGGCCGCCCTGCCTGTTCTCATGTGTCCGTAGTTTACAAATAAGTGATTAGATTGTATGATGCTCTTAGTCTTATCAAGATAAAATGTTAGCACCCTCTTCAAGTCCAGTGAGTGCAATGTTCTATCTGCCGGAGTAGCAGGTTTGGGAAAGAAAGTTGGAAGCAATATGGTTTTAATAATATGGAAGTCCGAAACCACCTTAGGTAAAAACCCCGGGTGGGTCTGTAGCACTACTCTGTTATCGTTAAAAACTGTATAGGGTTCTTTTGAACAGAGAGCCTGAATCTCACAAACCCTTCTAGCTGAGGTAATGGCTACCAGAAAAGCTGTCTTCCACGTAAGGTGTTGCAAAGAAGCTTTGTGGATGGGCTCAAAAGGAGCAGCCATAAGTCTAGACAAGACCACATTCAATTCCCATGGAGGTGAAGGTGTACGAATTGGTGGAAAAACTTTTTTCAAGCCCTCTAAAAAAAATCCGTAACCACTGGCATAGTAAAGAATGACTTTTGCAAGGGTGACTTACGATAAGCTGTAATGGCAGATAAATGTACCTTAATGGATGAAACCTGCAGCCCTGACTTCGCAAGATGTAGGAGGTAGGGTAAGATAACCTCCTCCTGAGCCAGAATAGGACTGAAATCATGCTGCCTGCAACACATGTAAAACCTCTGCCATTTGAATGCATGTGAGCGTTGTGTCAATGGTCTTTTGGAATCCTTTAAAATATTCATGCATTCCTGGGAGAGTACTAGATGTCCATATTGGAGGAATTCAGGAGCCATGCTGTCAAGCTCAGTGAGGGAAGGTTGGGATGTAGAATTTTCCCCCCTAATCTGTGGAGAAGATCGGTATGCACTTCAGCCTCTTGTGAGGTTGTTCTGACAACTGGAGGAGATCTGTGTACCAGTATTGCTGAGGCCATTCCAGGGCTATGAGTATCATCCTGATTTTGAACCTGTAAAACTTTGTTGATCACCGCAGGTATCAGGGGGATCGGTGGAAAGGAGCAGAGAAATGTCCCTGACCAGTCTATCAACAGGGCATTCCCTTTCGTCCCTGGTCGGTAGAACCTGGATGCAAAGTCTGGGCATTTGTTGGTGTGGTCTGCAAACAGGTCTATTTGAGGATGACCCCACTGATGAAAAAATGTCTGCTACGAGGTCGTTGTGAAGCACCCGGTTGTGGGAGTCTAATAGACTTCGACTTAGGAAATACACTTTTGAGTTTTGTTCCCCCCAAAGGTGGACCGCTGTGACTGACATCTTCATCGCTATTAACGAGTGCCAGATGGTTTGTGACTCTCGAGACAGAGGACGAGATCTTGTCTCCCCCCCCACCCACCCGTCTGCTCAGATAATACATTGTCATGTTGTCTGTTTGGACTAAAATGGACTTCCCCTTGAGGGATGGGGAAAAAGACTTGAGAGCCAGATGGATCGCTCTCAGTTCCAGCAGATTGATGTGGTAACTCTGTTCCCTTTTGGACCATAGGCCCTGTGCTTGGAGAGGCCCCATGTGAGCTCCCCAACCTTGTAGTGATGCATCTGTTACAAGGGTCTCGGAAGGAGTGCTCTGGTGTAAAGGAACCCCCACCAACAGATGTTTACAGAGTCCACCACTGTAATGATGTCTTTGCCACAGTTGAAAGGGTTATTCTGTCTTCCCATTTGGCTGTGAGTTGACTCCACCGATCTTACAGAGTCTCTTGAAGAGGTCTCATGTACAATCTGGTCTTTGGGACAATGAAAATGCAGGAGGCCATGGAGCCCAGAAGTGATGCTATTTGTCTGACCGTTGGCCTCAAGAGTGTGAAGAAGTGTGTGACACTTCTGTGCTATTGATGATAGTCTCTCCTCCGAAGGATACACTCTTTCTACATTGGTGTCTAGCATTGCACCTATGTAATGGAGTGTCCGAGTTGGAGTGAGGTTGGACTTTTGAAAATTGACCTGCAGACCCAGAGAACTGAAGGTGTTCAGAACTATTTAGAGATGATTCAAGGTTTGCTCTGCAGTGAAGGCTTTTAGCAACCAATCGTCTAGATATGGATAAATGAAGATATTCTTTTTTCTCAAGTGCGCTGCTATTGTTGCTACATATTTGGAGAATGTTTGAGGGGTTGAATTTAGCCCGAAGGGCAGCACCTTGAATTGGTAGTGTTGCGATGCCACTACGAAGCGAAGACATTTTCAGTGCTTTGCTATAACTGGGATGTGAAAGAACGCATCCTGAACTTTTCTTTTCAAATGTATTTGCTCAGATGTCTCAGATAAAAAATGGGTCTGAAAACCACTTCTTTTTCACTAGGAATATCAGTACACTCATTTTCCTCTTTGATAAGATGGAAGCTTTTCTATCGCACTTTTTTGCAACAGGATGAGAACCTCCTTTTGTAGCAATGACTGGTGAGTACACTTAGCTCTCGTTGGGAGCATCGGAGGGGAGAAGACTTGAAACGAAGAGAATATCCATTCTCGACAATATTCGGCACCCATTTGTCGTTTGTTATGGCATGCCACTCGTGTATGTAATTCGCAATACTTCCCCTCACTGGAGTGGTGGACAGGATTGGGGGAAGCGAATCCTCATTGCTTGCCCGATGCTTTGGGGGTAGACTTATGTGGCTTGCTTGGTCCACGTTCTCGTGTCGTTTCACGGGACTGAAAAAACAGTCATCCTGGTTTCTGCTGGGGTCTTTGGGACCAATGATGGGTTTGAACCCTCTGTTGATAAGGGCGCCTATCATATGGCCTGTACCTTTGTCTATAGTCTTTGTGCCTATCTAGTCCCACTGCTTTCATTGTGTCCACTTCTGATTTAATCTTAGCCATCTCATCATCAGTATGTGACCCAAATAGGGAGTTCCCAATAAATGGCAGGTTCGGGATGCGGTGTTGTGCTTCCTGTTTCAACCCTGTAAGGCATAACCAAGAGGACCTCCTTGCACAAATGCCATGTGTCTAGCCATGAGCTACCAAGTCCGTGCCATCTGCAGCAGCACTGATAACCTGGTTGGACACCAAACTCCCCTCCTGAAGGATCTCTTGGAAATCTTGCCTATCTTCCCTAGGCAATTTCTCTACGAACCTGTTCAGAGAGTCCCACAAAGAACGGTCGTATCTCCCCAACAGTGCAGAGGCACTAGAGACCTTCATGAAAGCTGCTGAGGTGCCACACATTTTTCTGCCCAACAAATCCAGATGTTTGCTCTCCTTATCTGGAGGGACCTTCGATGATGAGGCCACCAAATGGGTCTTACGGGGCGGCTAAAATAACAGAGTCTGGTGGTGGATCAAGCCTGAGAAAAAGGATCCTGGTCTGGGGCCTAATACTTCTTTAGGATCCTAGCCGGTGCCGAACGCAGGCGTCATAAACGTGTCCATAGCCAGTTGTAGATGAGCAGATACCAGTGGTAACAACTGCCTAGAAGACGTACGATGATGTAGGGTCTCAAAAATTACCGACAATTAAGTTGTCGGCTCTGGAATGTCTATATTAAGCTTCTGGGCCCCTCTAACCAACACTTCATTGAAGGTGGTTATATCATCCGCTGGCGACACTCCTGACAGAGGAGTATTAGTCAGGGTTGGTGAATAGTCTCTAATTGAAGACTCCAATGCTGTCAACCACGAAGGAGACCTGCATCGTTGTTGACATGATCTATATCGCGGTCGGGACCGCAACGTACTCCTGATGATTGATCTTGATGGCCTGCGTCAGTGTCTAGGACTGGGCTGATCTGATGTTGGCCTGGTCCGTTCGGCGGGCGTCATTGGTGCGAATACTGTGAGTCTGGGGAAGCCGGTGTCTTGTTCAGGCTTTCCAACCATCTCGGCGACAGGTTTATAGGCGAAAGGTGTCCTAGAGATGATGCTCTTGATGCCCCAGATGACCCACTCTGTATAGTGACCACCGGACCTCGATGAGGTAGAGCACTCTCAGTAGTCGGTTGTAGTCCTGTCAATGACTTCTGAAGAGGACTGGTATGTAAAGTCGCTCTCTGTGAGGCAAGTGTCACTAGTGATGGTTGTCTCAACCTCGATCGACGTTGCACTGTCGTTGACAGAGATCTAAGAGTTCCTGATGTCGACTGAGACTTCCCCGACTTCTCAGGTCTCGACGGCAACTGGCGGCCCAATTACGGGCATGCGTCGACGTTGAGTGTCTTGACGTCGAGCGATGGACCAACGGTGACGAGCGTCTTGATGCCGAATGATTTGGCGACCTCGACTAGACTTTGACGTCTGATGTCTTGACGTCGGAGGATGGTGACTCGTCTTCGACAGCGTACGAGATCTCCTGTGCCTACTCGTTGTCGATCGGTGTGTGACCGTCGACAGAGATCTATCCTGATGTGGGATCTGAGTCTTCGACATCATGTCTCTCGACGTCGCCTGAATCGCCGTCGACGGCGGTGTACTCTTCGACATCTAGTGATGAGACGACAGAAGGGATGACGTCGATGGTGAACAGACAGGAATCTTCCTACTGGCTGACGTCGATCTGGCTCGCCGTCTTTCAGAAGAGTCTTTAGAAATCTTCTTAGTAAGAGAGGAGGATGAAGTCTTCTCTCTTTCATGTAGTCTATGCAAACAAATCCTTTCTCTGTCCTTTAGAGTTCTTTTGGACAGATTCTTACAATGTCTGCAGGTGTCAGGGCAGTGACTCTGAGGCGAACACACTATGTACACAGAGTGTGGGTCTTCTTCCCACAAGGACGTTTCACAAAAAGTGAAGGCATTTTCTTGAGAAAAAAAATTTGAACTTTACTCAGGCAATCAGGGAAGCCGTCGAGTAAAGCAGAGAAAAAATGTTTTTAGACTATTTGTCTGGCCAAATAACCAGAGAAATAAGAGCTCAATGCGCCAGTACCCTCACAGAAGGAGCCGGAAAAAAAGAACTGACCTAACTGTGAACCAACTGTCACCTGACTCTCACCCCTGAGGCACGGTGGGATACTGGAGGTGCTCAGGGTCTTAAAGGCACAGTGCCAGTTTTTTATTCTGCTGTGTTAATCTGCATGCAGCCTATTGGCTAATAATGCTCCTTTATTTTCAATGTGGTTATTATATTGGTATTGAAATTCTCTACTAGAGTGTTATTTTTCATATAATTCACATATATATATGCATGTGTGTTTGTATATGGTATATATATATATATATATATATATATATATATATATATATATCTCCTCCTGGGGTCAATAATAAATTAGAGTTCCTATAATTGAAATCAACTATAGTCCCAAACCGCACAGGAACTCTTAGGTGAAGATCTCTTAACAATAAAAGAGCTTAATCAAGCTTTTCTCGTTATAGTTTTATCCTATTTATTCAAATGTCAACATTTTTAATGAAATACTTTTCAACCTGTGTCAGTAAAAATCCAACTTGACTCCGTTATTCCCAATGCATTTCTAGTTTCACATTAACTAACCATATTTCATGGCTTGTTATTATTGCAGTTCAGTTTCGCTCATCACAGCAGAGCGTTCGTCTACATTTTTTATTTGACAACATTACGCTTGTGCACGTTTTTACATGCATGTGCTAGATTTCTCAGTTACTCCCTTATTGGTCACAACACAATATTTATCTGGCTCTCTACTGCATTTAAACAATGATATTGTTGGTCAGCATTCTGGTTCCATTACACATTTTTTTAAATGCATGAGGTCGGTCAATTTTACACTTAAGCTTTATGTTGTTTCCTCATATGCAAAACATTAGAATTTACTTTTTAGTTGTTAATAGAATATTTCCCTAATGAAGGACAGGTTGTCCGAAATACATTGGGAATGAGAGAGTCATCATTGTATTTTCACTGACACAAGTGGGAAAGTACTTCATGAAGAATGCTGAAATTTGAATAAAATAAGATAAAACAATCGCGATAAAGGTTTGATTAAGCATCTTTATAACATAACGTGTATTTGTAAAGCGCACGTTCACCCAGAATGGTATCTTGGCGCTGAATAACAGATGTTTATTGTTACCCAACTCAATCCGACTCATTTTATCAACCTCAGAAAGATAAATGGATGAGTGAACCCACCGGGATTCGAACCTGTGACCACGAAGTCAAATACAGGCCCCTACAGTGGATGCAGTTTATTTCAGTTATTGAACTTTTAGCCTTGCATGTGTCTTACATTAGCAATCTCTCATTTGGAGCGGCTGTTTATATCTTCCTTCCAATAAAATGCTCCATAAACGTTTCTGTCAAACTTCTGTTGACTTTGCTCTAACAAATAGCAACACCTGATGACATTTACCTGGCAATTAACTGTATTCCTATTTACTGGCCCATTGAATCTAGACCAAGAAGGAGAGGAATAAAAGGGTCAATTTTCCCAACATCTTTAGGTCTGCCCACATAATGGCCGAGATCAGTTTCAAAAGTATGAAGTGATTTCTCTGAGTATGGCTTGAACAGAAAATGAGGACATTTTCCACTTGGCAGTCTGGAGACACTTTAGGTATGTTTGTAGGACTTTTTTTTTTAAATAGCTTTGTCTTTGAAAAAACAGTTATAGACCTCTTTAATAAGAAAAGGCTTGACGCTCAGAGACGCACTTGGATAACGTAATAGCCTAAATGCTCTATTCCAAGATGTTTACCGATCTAGCATTATGCATCAGTTGATCTACAAGCTTCTAAACAAAGCGTTTAGGTTCCCACAGCAGGACCTAATAAACGCTTTATGAACATTATGAGGAATTACAGATTAAACAATATGCCCACCAGGATGCTTATTTGAATGTAGCTGCTCATGGGTCCAACAACAGTTCATGACAGTTTTGGTTGTACGAAGTAGATGATGTATTACTCGAAATTATGTTTGACGGTTTACTTTGCAATAAAGAACATATTTCACTTCTTACAATAGATTTGTCTGATAGAAGGTGCTGTCGCAGATTGCAAGTTCAAAGCAAATTCATCGAAACTGTCTAGTAGTTAAATTCCATGCAATAAGGCCCAGGACCACTGACGTGTGTTCCAAGACATGTTCTTGTGTGTGCAGATGTTCTCTGAATTCATACTGTTCATGGTTTCACATGAATATTAGTCTGCACACACGTCTCTACCTGGCTCTTTTAGGAACTCTCCTACCAAACTGCAGCTACACGCCCGGCATACACGGCGTTAGGTGAAAAGGTGTAAGCCTCTTAAGCAGAGAAGCGAAATGCCCTCACTCCTGGTTACCAGGCTGCCGGCAAAGGTTCAGCATTTCATAGTTCGATTTGTTTGCATAGATCTGGTTGGATTACTCTCCAAGGTGTCTAGCCCTTGTGCATCGGTTTGATGTCTAAATTTGTCCTCTTGGTAGCACGCCTCTCTCTCTCTGCTCAAGGACAAATACTGGGTTATGTACCACTGCCAGCAGGTGACTTTTGTTTTCCTCCAGGCTACCCATTTACAAGCCCCATTTGGCAAGTCTTCTACTGATTTACCATACTGAGAGAGGCCTGCGGATCCTTGGATCCGGCTCTGCCACAAGTTACAATTTTATACAGTCTCATTTTTTGGGTGCATAAGGAATGTGAATTTGCAGGGACAAGCATGTTACTTGATGCTATTTCCTGTAAATACTCTAACAACCTTCCCGTCGGACTAAACTCTTAAGACAACGTGAGACAAATGTACATAATAATTAGAACGTATTTGTCATTTGCAATATGCTTCCACTCTTGCAGGCAGTTTAAAATGCTTACCTCCCTACTGAGATGGGTAACTGGAAAGACACTGTATGCCTCCTCCCAGTGGCATACAAGCCGCTGCTGTTGGTCGATGTCTGCCTTTCCTTCTAGAAAATGGCTCTCCGAAGAGTAGCCCAGGAGCTAATAGTAACTCACTAATACCCTTCAAGTAGCTTACTGTAGTGAAGCTGAGCCCAGTACATCATTCAGAGGGTTTATGCCCATTAAAGAGACAGCACTACTCAACTCAGACCCGCAGAGTGGCATTCAGACAAATCAATGGCAGGCCTCAAGCTCACACGTAAACACATTGTGTTGGTCTACGAGGCCTGCAACACAACCATCTGTAGCCACTCTCAAACTAACAAAATCAGGAGACTGGGTATGTTGTAGGCCCAATATCAGTCACACATGTGAACAATGGGCTAGGAAAGAAACATCCCAGCAGTTTCCAGAGCAAGAGTCAACACAGAGACACACAAGTATGGGCCAGCAGAGCCAAGAGAGAAAGTGTGCGAGTTGGGTTCATAATCAGCCCAGGAGCAAAGTCAGCAAGGGCTAGAGCCAGAGCTGAGAGACACTTCTGAACCCCATTGTGCATAAAAAAATTGATATGCAGTTGTGTGTCTGTGATTGGTATTGTGTGACAGAAATTATTGATCCCTAGTAGCTCTGCCTGGTGTTGAGGCCCACAATAGTATGTTTCTTCCCAGTTATATGGGGTTCATGTCTGGCACAATTGTGTCTGCCACGCATGGCACAGTACTGGCCCAACATAATAATGGTCATTCTAGACATTTTGTGGGCATCCTTTGTCTAGTTCTGCGGCAGCCATCACTGAAATATTGTGATCATGATTAGCCTAACTGTGTCCATCCCTGACGTATTAATGGTTGAGACTGACTGATTGTGGGCATCCTGGTTGCTGTGGTGTCCTGCCTTGACACAGTACTGCCTATGGTATAATGCTGAGCAATATTGTAATACTAGAAGCAATCTTGGTGTTACAGCAAGCATCCATGGCATGTGATCGTAAAGCCAGTGAATTTGAAGCAGTTGTATATGAGAATCCAGATACAGTGATAAACTTTGATGCCTGCAGGAGGTGCCCACTGCAGGGATGCTTGTACAGGAGGTACATGGTGGGAAGGAGAGAATGCGACCTCCATATCAACTGCATTGAGTTGTTGGTGGGTTAGGCCATCCTGGCACTTACGAATGACAAGGTGAAGTCTTTTATACTAGTGCAAATGGACGATTTGTCCACAGTGAGGTACATAAATCACCTAGGGGGATGGGATGAAGACTCATGGAGAACCTGGTGAAGCATCTCTGGCGCTGCCGAGACTGCTAAACGTGGAACACCTCCCTGCGGTGGTGGACTGGCACTACAGATACAGATTCTGGATCCCAAATGGAGATTGTGTGAGATAGCTCGGTTCATGATGCAACTGAATCAGCAGGTCCCTAAATGTTAGACAAAAAATGGATCTGGAGTCATTGGGTGCACTATGCCTCTGCACGATTTGCGATGGTTGCATGATTGGCTGTGAAGGTAAAGAGTCAGCTAGCAAACTTCACCTTGATAATGCCAACATGGTGATCACAAGCTAGGTGAACAGCTCTGCTAGAACTTTCTTGGAGTTTTCCAACATCTCAGTCATCTGCTGGTAGAGGAATGATCCCCAACGATGATAGAGTTTAGGATTTCGGGATATGTTCCCAAGCATTTTGAGCAGAACTGCAGAGTTCCAAACAGGACCAGGGATACAAGGTACCCGCAAGAGATATCAATCAGCCTGAATAGATGGACTTGTTTGTGCCTGGGAACAACTTGGATTTTCAGGGGTATCTGAGACAAGTGGTTAATTTTCTGGCGGGGTTGGATGAAGGAGGATTGGCACACCAGACAGTCTGCAATATTGGAAGGGACTTACCAATAGCAGGGATCTTCAGTCATTGAACATCACCTGGTGTGTAGACTAAGAGAATTAGAGTGCTTTTCCTCCTGAACCCAGGTATTTTCATCTCTGGGATGTGAACAGAGTCCATACGATTTTTCATAGGTGAGAACAAACCGGTATCTTTCCAGGAAGGAACTGTCAGCAAACCTAACAATACTTCTATGCCTTGTTTTGTGTAACAGAATTATGGACATTCGGGCACTGGACTTATCAAGCAGGAAGTTTACGCTGAAGAAGTGGCTTTTACAAGAGCAAGGACTAAGTCCAGCAGTAGGTGGTGGTCTCTTACACATTTTCTGGAGAATCCAAACCTCTAAAAGTTGAGATGCCTCATAGCATATGAGAATACGGCCAGGGATTTAAGACTTATGGAAGTAAATTAGCTGCTGATGTACCTAAGGAAACCATTTTCATCAGTGCCTTCGACCACTTTGGAATGGTCTGGTAGACGGGTGATGAAGGAGGCTGCTATCATTACAGAGGAGTTTGAAAAAAAGTCTGTCGGAGGGGCTACGGCATGCAAGGCCTTTATGTTGGAACATTGACTGGCGAACACTAAAGTCTGTGGACTATCCTCAAATTCTACCTTAAAAAGTCTATTTTAAACCAGTTGAAGATTTGCCATTGTTGGAGGTAGGCTCTGAAACAGTATAATTCTCGCCCCAGTACTGACAAAGAATGTAAAATGTTCTAGTTAGTGTGAACACAAATTACAATTCTATTAAGGACACGGAGACGAGGACTCTCGCCCGCTGCAATTATGTTGGACTGCAGCTAACTGATCTATTTTGGTGGGGCTTTCTCTTGCTATAGGCCCTCAGCCTTTTGAGGGACTTCAGTAATTGTCAGTAGTTTGAAATGTGTTTAAATGTATCCTATGTTGAGTGCTAAGAGTTCTTGGCTCATGGGTCAATGCCCTATGTTCTATTTTCAAGAGCACAGTTGAAGCAAAACGGAGACAGACCTTTTGGAGGTCAGCACTAAAATGTCACTGGGAATCAAGAAGTAGGAAGGACCAGACAGGCTTGGTGGCCATTCACATTCAGTGCAGAGGGGAATAACAGTTCTTTACTCAGTCCTGTATCACTAACATTCACAAACGATACTCATCCCAGAATGCTCCCTCATTTGATATCTGCTTGGGGTTTGAAACCTACTGTGACCTAGTTCACCAGATGGCCACTTAAATATCTTTCCTATTTACTGGTAAAACCGTTTTGACTGTTTCTTCCTGGGCAGAACATCAGGATCTAAGTGACTGAAACCGGAGCAAAATTAGTAGGCATTTTCCATTTAATTCAGGGAAAAATTAAATGAGTCTCAGCAAATCAGCTTTCCCAAGGGTTGGCTAAGACTTGTATTGCCTTTCAAAACTTTATGGACTTAACATGGAAGTATGTTTGCAATTCTTTGTTTCAGCTCCACTGTTTTTGACTAACACCTACGGAGTTTCAAGAAAAGTAAAATGGACTAATCATCTATCCTTCCAATAGAGTACCATCAAATTGTTATTGTATGATTTTTTTTTTTTTATTACATTTTGTGTCATGATGTATTACAAAGCACACTGTTGTAAATGTCATTGTGTGTATTATTTAACAAATATGTTGCAGTGGAAATTAATTTAGGTTTGAATCCGCACAACTGTTATGGTGTGTTTTTCAAAAACCTTCAAAGAGATAATTTGATTCCCAAAATTGGTTCTATTAACAGAACATATTTGTCCAAAGCTTTGTCAAAGATTTCCTCAGTCTCCACAAAACTAAAACCTAACAAATAAACCAGTTAGATAAAAAAAAAATACTTACAAGTATAAGAGCAGACAGAGAACTCAACAGGATGCAGACAGCAAAGAAAACATTCACCGGTTTTGGAGATAGATGTGGAAAGACGAAAGCACTGATAAAAGTTACCTGTTTGGAAAAAATCAAAACAGAACAAATGTTAAGTTTGGAATTTACTACATTATGTTCTAAACAACTGTATTACCCCATTTATTTTCTAGTCTTCAAAGCAATTATGATTTGATAGAAGGGGACCATATCTAAACAGGGTGGGGGGGAGGGGGGAGACACAGCAGGCATGGAAAGAAACAGACATCAGCATGCAGGGGTGACACTTCTATATGGATCCACTCAGTCACTTCTGGGCGGTATGGAAACGCTACTGAACAAAACTCGGGATATTCTAAAAGTGAGGAGTCTGTAGTTAGAAGTATTCATCAGAACTTGTTTTAACACGTCTACAACCTCCCCTTCCTTAGCAAGATCCTGCAAAGGGAGGTGAAGACACAACTTCAATAATATTTGGAATGCAATCACCTTCTACATGACCATCATTTTGGATTCAGATGTTTGAGGGGCAAAGCATCTGCCCTAGCAGAAAAAGGCATAATTCTTGGGAGCAACCTAACCGAATTCTGTACCCCTGACTGTCTAACAGCTCTTTAATTCCCAGCTTCAACATCTGAATGTATGGAGCCCAGAAATACTTTGAGACTCCACTTTTGTTTGAATATAAAATAAATGTGGCACTCAAAGCAATCAACCTTCCCATGCTCCTAAAAACTGTACCTTTACAAACCAATCACCATGTGAACAGTCAAGAGAAATGGTCCTGACAAAACAACATTGTATCAAATTCATCTACACTCTGTGCAGCAGATACCTCATTGGAGTCCTACAAAACCAGGCGATCAGACGGTGTCTAAATGTATGCAAGCACAAGAACATAAGACCCAGCCTGAAAACACACCACTTCTGGACAAGGGAATCAAATTGAAAATTCTCTGTACCACTGACAAATTGTACTTCAGTAGTAGCTGGCAATATGTACAGAAATTGGTATCTCACTGCACACAACCAGGAACATCCACTCAACGTCTGCCATATGATCATCCAACATTACCAGTAAAGGATAAAACATCGCAGTGATTTTCCTGGTTCAGGAAGCTTTAAGAAAATAACTATTTAGTATTGCCTTCATCCTAAATTATACGTTGACTTTGGGAGTGTCAACTGAAGAACACTGGACAAGGGGTGCAACCAATTCAATTGGATACTAACCTCTCGACCCTTTCATACCAGTTTCCCCATATACACCATCCTCCACACTCGGGCCTAATCAAATGGCTATTCACAGCACATTACAAAACTCTCAAATAAATATCCATTGCTGAAACTAATGAGGATGAAAATGTAGTGTGTTTGAATGGATTAAAGTGCAGAGAGGTCTTGCTGAACCATACATTCGGGGCATGCTTAACAGTAAAGTGCATTTAGTTCAGTGGCGGCTTCTTTGCTAAGGAAAGAATGTGCAATACCTCCCAAAGTCTGAATTTGTATAAATACCCACCATCCCCGTAACTGCACTAATAGCAGCAAAAGGAAACTGTTCACTGCTGGTGGCCCTGGTTAATTAAAGTTACTGTGAGACTGAACATTCATGTCCTCAGACTGCAGGCGTTTTAGTGGCAATACACCACCTTGTACTGTATAAAAAAATGCATCTATAGATAGTTTATTTAGCAAAGGAAAGTGGGGATTTGAAGGTGGTACACATAATGTACATAACGCTGACATTTTCTATACAGCTGCGTTTTGGTAAGTGAATTTCACACAACCCATTCGTTTCAAGTCTTTAATATAAACTCCCTGAACAATAATTAAAGAGTTAAAAATGAACCATTAATTTCACTGTAAAATAATACAATCAATGTGAATTGTGCGATGTATTAAGCTACTTAAAAATGCATGGACTTTTTCAGTGAAAGTTGACGTGTCCTAGACCTGCCAATTCACACTATGCCAATTGTGTCGCACACAATATCGGCCCTCTTCACACAGTCACCCAGTGAAAAGCAGCTATCACACGTGGCAAGGAAGATGAACTGGCAACCACTGTAAAGATTAGCTGTCCAGCTCATTTTTCTCGTCTCTGAACACCTGATGACCATTAAGGGGGTTGAAAACACCCTAAGACATCGACACCAGACTCACAAAGATTTATCGTTTTTCTTTTTCCGATTAGGGGTTTTAATTGGGCGAAAGTGCCTTTTAGGTACTTCTCACCACAATGCCCCCGCCTCACACTTATTTATTTTTTAATAGTTGACAGGTCTCTTGTCCACCATTTTAGGATTTTCACTGCATACCGTTCAGTGGTTGCAATTCCACATACATGTTGCAGTAACCAAGTCAAATGATGAGGAAAGCTAGAGCTACTGTTGCCCTAGCAGTAACCAACCTATCCTCAGAAGGACGGAAGCATATACTACTTCTGCCCAAGGTCTACCTGTTCTATGTATAAGTGAAGTTTCCACTGCTGCTTTCCCATCTTATAAAAAAACAAACAAAAAAAAAAAAAACACAAAGGCTATACTGAATTCACTTGCATAATATGCCCTAAAAAGCAGAGACTGTGTCACAATATTGGAAGTGATATTCTTACTGCCTGAACCTGTGGGGGCAATATTTAAGCACCAAAACTTGTCAACAGAAAAAACATGGCCTTTTTCTCGACCAACCTGATTTTTAGCTTGCGGCAGATAGACAACAGTAAACCATTTGAAGCTTACCCACTCTATTTTGATAAAGGACTAACAGTTTAATAAAGGGACAACATAAATTTCAACATCCGGAACATAACCTAACCCAAACTAGGGAACCCATAGCTAGAAGACTGTACAGTCAACAGTAGTTCTCTTGGATGCATCCCAGTGAGGAAGCATACCACACATACGGTAGGTGAGGGTTCATCGTCATGTAGGTTTATGTAAATGTTGTAATGTTCCATAGAAGTACAGTGGTGTTGTCATTTTCCCCGTGTGTCGTGTCTTTTTATTTTTTCCCTCATGTGTCTGTGCGCGCGGCTGACGTTGCAGGCAGGGTTTTGGAATGTTGGGGGGAGGGAGAGGGGGAGAACGACGGTTGGGGCATTCATGTGAGGAAATCAATAAAGAAGGAGATGTTTACCTCACTTTCCGTCTCCTCATCATTACAATGTATGGTAATTCAATAGGAGGTTTGGGTATTTCTACCAGGAGTTGTGGACTTCTTCCATGTTTACGTTTGTTTACAGAGAATACAACACTCCTTTAACTCCTCTCACTCCCTCCCTCTTTAATGTGTCAGCTACTTGTGCATACTTGTCCTGCAAATGTGAAAAAATTGTGTGATGTGCGTCCTGGTATAGACACCTGTCTTTTATGTATTCTTTGTGTGATGGAAGGTTTGCGCTACTGCGTTTCATGTTGTACCTTTGCAGTAAGGGTCAGTATAAATCCTTCTACTACACAAAAGAATTTATATTGCCAATGCTAGTTTTACAGGATGTGAATGAAAAGAGAACCCTCACAAAATATGTGAGGAGAGTTTTTCTTTTTGTTTTACATATGAAGCAATTTTAAATTACTTAGACGAATTTGTAAAATTTTAAAACATTACTGTCAGGTGGCTCTATCTCAAGTATAACATCTTTAGACAGTTCGGGAATGGGAGCTAATAGAACTTCGCATGCTGTTCTTTTCAGCCCATAATGAGTGTTAAAAACAAAACTACAAGCCCCATTATGCAAATGTTGGCTGAAATACCAGGGATGACTGATGGCATTGTATGTCTTCGTGCCACTTCGCAGCAGTGGTAGAAGTATAAGTATGAAATGCCTCCGAGTACCTCTGTGCCACTGAGGTGTGCCTGCACTATCATTACAAGTATTGGGCCGCACCACTGAATAGTGCAGGTACTCTCACTTTAAAATTAAAGAAGTTCAAGTACTCTGCACCACTGAGTACTTGCCCATTTAAAACACTACTTGGCAGATCTGTGAAATGCAAAATAAAATGGTGCTGTTTTTTCTGTTTTGTTTCTTGCAGGCAATGGGTAAACATATCAGTGGGTGAGAGTGGAGACGTAGCCTTTCAAATGCAAATACGGGTGAATGTCTCACTTCTAATAGGCTAACCTTAACACCCTTTGGAAAAACAAGTGGGCATGCTAACAAAAAAAAAAACAAGAACAATGCGAACAGCTGCAGCTGGGTTTGTCTGAAGAGCCACTGAGACGGGAACAATGTGCTGCCTCCTTCTTCCTGAGCCCATCCTCGGACTAAACGTCCGTGTGATTTAGATGGAGCGCCTGCAACCACACCAATAAAGTATTTCCTTTAATAAAGTATTTCTTTCGCATTCTGCCGGGTTTTTAACTGATTTACTCATCATGCAACACTCGCTGAAACAGATTGGTGTCAGTGTTGCATCCTAGGATGACATTCTCCATCAAATTAAAAGGTTAAGACTGACCACATGGGAACAACCTGACTCTATACGATGAAACTTAGTGGCAGGAGATTGCAATCACGTTTATACAGAGATGTGGCAGCTCCTTCGTTATGGCGGAGCAGCGTCACCCCCTTCCCTTCCTGCCAGCAGAGGCAAATTAAAAATAAAATGATAAGTTTTGTTATCATTTTATTTTTCGTTATGAGCTGAGTCTTGGGGCGGAGCCGTATGAAGAATGGTGGAGGAGTAGTGGACACTGCTGTCGGTGTGCATGTTGGTTGGACCGGCCGACCTAGGACGCCAAACTGACGTGCACGGACATCTCTGAAACCCAGCTGCTTTGCTGGGTGGAGAACAACTTATGCTACCAATGGGGTCGCCCAAGTAATCCTACAGTTCCTGGGAAGTATACAAGCAGTATTAAGAGAGGCGAAAAAGTGGGAACCAATTAGAAAACAAGAATGCTCACGGCAAACACTTAAATTGATCACCTGTGTATTGGTATACAATCCATCTAGGTCTTTATGCACAAGCTCAAAACTGGTTTTCTTAATACTCTTAGCTGTATTAGTTGTGTGACTCACCATGCATACGGCATTACACTATTGTACATCTTAGCATACTTAAACATATCCATGTCACACCCTTGCTGTACATTTTAGCAAATTTGTGTGTGTCACAATATATACACAATCAAAAGAAACATACAATAAAAGGCACCCCACAACATAATTTTTCTCCTTCTTCTAATAGTTTGTATATATCTCTGTGGCTTCTACGCAGATTTTTGGATAAAGTCCACAGCCAGAGGTTGTCCTTATGTGCAGGGCACAGACTGAAGACCTGTACGTCTTGTGCTCCTTTGGTCTGAACACCACAAATTATTCTGATGGTAGCCTTTTTAATTTATTGGAGACTCCTCCAAAACAGTGTTGATGCATTTTGGCCTTTATAACTTAGGCCTCACCAGGCCAGTGGAAAAGGGAGGACCTAGCAAGGAATTTTTTTATAGTGCACTGTCACTGCCTTCGTTGGTCAAACTACTTTCTAGGTCACCAAAACGTCAAAAGTGCATGGCAAAACATAAACCAATAAGAACATCTTTAAGTTAAAAATACCCATATGGTGCATTGTGTGTGGTGCTCTGATAGGGCTAGCTGATCATGCAGAAATGAAGATGAAAACAAATTCCACAGCTTACTCATATAAAAAAGAAGAGCATGTGTAAGACTGAGGGGAAAGAAAGTGATTGACCTTAATCCCCTGCTCTATGTCTGCCTGTCCACTGTGACACAACCGTGCACGAGCAACACAAAAACCAAAGGGATTACCTTACTTGCCCACTTTGTGGGAAACTATCATCTCAAAATAGTATCTTCAATGGCATTACACCTCACACATTCTTTTCTGTTTTATGAGTAGGCTGTGGATTGTGTGAAGGTTGCGGCATGGAGGCAGCTGACAATACATTTGGGGATTTGTCATCTGATGCCCAGCTACTATCTCAGCTTGCAAATAGTGCTGGCGTCCCCCACCCCACCATGAGCTCTGCTCTAACCTCTCCCTGGGACTCTTCTTACTCTGTGCTGTCCACCAGTGGAGATTTGAAGGAAGAGGTTGCACCCATTGTAGCTCACAGTGGGGGTGCGGTAAAAATAGTAACAAAAGCAAGGATTAAGTTGCATCTGGGAACAAGAACCCACATGCTACAGATAAAAAAAAGTATGAGGGATCTAAGAACCTTAACAATTCTAATCTTGTAGGGGGGTATTGGTGGTCAAGAGTCCATTCTTCCTAAGCCAGAATTAGATGTGCCGGCTGACATAAAAGAACACATCTGGAAGGGAGACCTTGTGGAAATGGTTTCACTTATGTGTGCAAAAATGAGGGAATTAGACGCTAAGAAAGAGGGAAGGAGGTCACAAAACAAAACAAAAAAGCAAATTGTGGAACAGAATATCACAAACTGGCTATTTGGTTTCAATGTTTATAGCAAAGTAATGTTAGAAAAGAAGCCCGAGTTGGCAACATCAATTATATTTATGCAAATAAAATCCTTAAGGCACACCATGTCTATGGGGGTAATGCATGGCTTCATTATTACTGTGATTTCAGGTGGGACAAGGTCGAGGACCCATAAATAGGATAGAATGAGACATCGATAAATGTGTGGTTGGAAACAATAACAAGACACCCATTAAAGCACTTTATTAATCAGTAACACTTCACTAGTGATAAAAAAGGGCTGTGCTGGACCTTCATCAGGAACGTATGCACATGCTCATCTGGCCATGTAAGTTCAAACATGTGTTCCTTTTACAGCCTCTCATCTCACCCTGAATTCAAATGCATTAAAAAAACGGAAGAAAAAGGCAGAGAACCTCTCAAATTGAATAAGAGAGAACATGGTCAGCTCAGACTGATCCATATCTCTCATATCTAAAGTGGAGCTCTGGAATTATGTGACAGATCCACAGGCTTGCTTAGTGAAATACTCATCTGCCGGTTACGCTAACAAAGTTAATAGGGGGAGCCCTCCTCATAAAAACTGACAGAATATCATCCTGCAGACTTGTACATGTAAACCCAGGTAATAACCATTTACTAGGTTTCCAATTCAGAGAAATTTACTATTAAGACATGTGGATGCCTATGGGCTGTGCGGTCTCTTGCTCTTATTTTGAGCAGTTCTGCTCTGCACTGGATTAGATATTTGTGAAACAAATTGGTCACTAGGATGTCAAACACTACCTTGATGACTTCCTCTTCATGGGGCCACCTGCATCTGAGAAGTGTTTAGCAACTGGCCTTCAGAACGGTCATCTCCATTCTACTGGGGTTTGGGGTTCCACTTACTCTTGACAAAACAGTTGTCCCATCCACTTGCATTACCTTTTTGGGCACCAAGACTGACCTAGTGGCAGAGGAGTGTTGCCTTCCCCTGAGAAGGTGCAGGCATTCAGGCAATCAACTGATGCAGTTTTATTCCATAAGAAGGTGACACTGCATCAACTGCAGGCTTTGGTGGGCCAACTGAATTTTGCCCGGAGATCTATTCTCATGCCCCATTCATTATCCAGGTCTACTGCCAGGCCAGTGGCTGGTCTTCTGCAGAAACATCACCATACCATATTGTCTGCAGAGGTTAAGGGGGACTTAACCCTTTTAAGAAGGTGCTCCAAAATTTTTAAACAGGCCAATAGTCTGGCCTCCCCTCATATCCAGACAAACATTAGGTTTGTATATAGACTCAGCCTGCAGTGTTGGTTCCGGGGCAATCTTGGACACCCAATAGTGTAGGGGAGAATGGCCACCATTATGGCATGAGTTTGGCATGACCAAAAAATACTGTATTTCTGAGTTGTTCCCATCATAGTTGCAGTGACTATCTAGTTGGTGGTTTTCAGAAACATGTTATTGACAAAATGGCAGTGGTTCAGACAGGGTGCATCTTGCAGGTTACTCTTGAGGTTGCTGAAACATTTGGTCCTGCTAAGTTTGAAGCATAATGTGTTGCTTAGAGCCAAACGTGCCTTTTATACACAATAATGCAGCAGATGCTTTGTCTCGCCCCAAAGTGTAGGACTTCAGTATTTTTCACCAGCGTGCAGCCGAGAAGATAACGGAATTCCCCAGAGATCTGTGGAAAACAGGTGCCCCGTCTTATCTTATTTGGTGGCAGCTTCCCTAGATAAATGCACATGGGTTGCATGTGAAAAATACTTCCTGAACTAGGTCTTTTTGCAGGACAACCCTGTTGAGAAACCATTTTCAGCAGACTCTTCTATCTGTTTCTTGGTGCTTTGCTGGAACAGATTAGACTTGTGTCATATGCTAGCGCACACAAGTCAACCATTGGCTTATTTGTTTATTATCAAACTAAGAGGGGGTAAAATATTGGCAGCAGGTTTTTGTCGAGGAAAGCCTTATTTGGATGGACAAGGTTTAGCACTGGGAAAGGATTGCAAGAGGCCGCTCAAATCTCAGAAATTTACAACGTTAACCAACCTACTCAAAATATGCAGTTTACCGTATGGGGTGCATTAAGGACGTATGTCCTGAAAGAATGAGCTGAAATCCATAGATGTGTTATATGCAGATGCATTGTAATTTTGGCAATGTTTTATGCTGTAATCCTTTATATTTTGTTTGATTCAAGACTGGTTTTGTTAACTTAAGACTGTTGTGTTTATTATTTATTATTATATGATATAAATATACAGGACCCGATAACCCAGGATAAAATACTAGTTAGGTTGTGTCATGTACTCGGCTGAGTTGAGGGAGGTACATGTCGGGAGTCCTAAAATCACGTACATCGATCAAGGCAACAACTATTATTTGCTCAACAATTTACTGTAAATGAGTATCGTACAAGGTGATTGGCACGTAAGTCATTGCGTCACGTGACATTTTCCCCTGACAACTTGTTGCTCCGCAATGACGCCCTTATTTCGTGCACACTTTTACAGAAGTCACAAGAAAAAACTAATTAACGCTACAATCGTAGACTCAGAGGATGGGCCATAACAAAACGATTAATCATTTAGGAATACGAATAATGTTTGGAATTCAATAAACTTTAACGGCAATAAAAAAGAAACAGGGATTCTGAAAAAACTATACATAACACAATGGCAAAGTACAGAACGATAAAAAACAAAAGACGTGGTTGCATTTACACACTCAGAAATAAGTCCATGCTGTAAATTAAGTACAACACCGCCATCTAATTGCCGTATAAACCCTAAGGGAAAAAAGCAACCTAATCTTGTGCTGACCCGGCAGCGAAATGATTAAGCGTAAAATCGAGAGCAAGCATGGGCACGTAGCACAGACACAGATAGTAGCCAAAGTAAATACAATGTAATGCAACAACCAGAGCATGGCATC
The DNA here is from genome assembly GCF_031143425.1 of Pleurodeles waltl. Taxonomy (NCBI): domain Eukaryota; kingdom Metazoa; phylum Chordata; class Amphibia; order Caudata; family Salamandridae; genus Pleurodeles; species Pleurodeles waltl. The sequence continues at coordinate 456,592,014 of NC_090442.1, forward strand.
CCCACAGAAAGTATTTTCTATGCCACGAAGCTGCCACAGTTTAACCCAGCAACAGACCCAACTACAGTGGACCCACGCTGGAAAGTATGATTTGGAGGACTAGAGATTTACCTAGAATCAGCAGAAGTGAAACAACCTGCAAAGAAAAGAAACCTATTATTATATGTTATTGACCCAGAAGCGTCTGCTTTAATGGCGGACTTGAAATAAATTACATCAGAAACAAAACAGTCACTGCTTTGCATTAATAAATTTAGTCCACAAACAAATCCAGACTAAGAGAGATTTACATTTAGAAAGACCCAGCTCAGGAAAAGGGAAAAATGCGGTTACAGCGCTTGGCTTCTTCTAGCTCTCACACGACACACAGTAAGAAATTCGTATGACTGTCCCTTACACACATCTCTGCAGATATACTCAGTAGATTAAAATGGATATTTGAAGATGACAAGGGCCCAACAACTTACGGAAATTCAGGCAAAGAACAAAAGGTGCGACAGAGAACACACTTAAACATTAATAAATGCTGCACATCAATACTGCAAATGACCCCAATACAGAACAAACCCCGCTCGGACACAACTGGAGTGCAAATGTTGGAGGAAGAGGAATATCAGCTGGACAATTCAATATCAATACATGCAGCAAATGTGGTGGCTTCATCAATTCCAGCAAGACTGCCCTGGCTATGGTGAAAATATTGCTTCAGTGTGTTGCTTAACTCCTCAAATGGGAATCACAGACCTATGACTAACAGTTTGTGTGAAGGCACCCAAATTCTTTGTGTTTTCCCCCTTCTGTAATTTGCTCCACACTAGAGCCAAATTACCTCACCAACTACTTGTCTATCATCACCTACCTTTTATTGTTGACAAGATCACTGAAAAGGCAGTCAACGCACAACTCATGGATTACATCCGCACCTAGTATTTCCTGCATGACTATCAATTCAGCATCAGATCACAAAGCAGAATGGAGATAGTAACATTACAAATCAAATACGTTCCCTTCTGACTAGTGCCCCCTGATATCGCTGGTTTTCGCAGACTTCTTCAACATAGTCAATAATCCCACCCTCATCCACAGTTCGAAAAATCGAATGGGACTCACTGAAAACAATCTTTGCCAGATATCCTCTTACCTAGCCAACAGACACCAGTTCATTCATATGTGCACTTCCAGGTCAGACAAAATACTCATTACTCACGGGGTCCACAGGCTTCACCAAGACAGCCTAGTACTGCCTCACTCACTTGCTGCTGAAGCAAGCAAAGTCAATCCTTCCAAAACACAACTTTGCCATTCATCCCCTTGTACTAACATCTGGATTTTGGCAAACTCTGCTCCTTGCCCCCCATCGTCACGCTGGCCAAACCTAAGAGCATCCTACATTCTGCAGAACCCCTTGTGCTAGAGCCTGAAGAAATACATTACTCACACTCGATGGCACACCAATGGCTCCCTTTGCCAGCCCACACCGTCTTCAAATCCACCTGCAAAACCATCATCACTGGTGAACCAAACTATCTAGATGACAAGCTCACCACCTCTAGTGGCACACAGCACACCCAAAGCTAGGAAACTATCAGACCGGAGAGAAAGTGCACAAAATAAAAAAAAGGTAAATCAAAAGGCCTTCTCCATTTAGGCACCTAAGCTCTGAACAGCATCTCTGTATAAATCAGTACCACCACATATCTTCTCCAATTTAGAAAAGCGTTTAAAATACTCCTCTATAAAGAACAATGCAGTATGACAAAGTAAATCCACCTCTACTGTCAGAATCCAGCTTCACCTCCAATCACTCACAGGCTTTTTCTTTGCCTTTCACAGCACTCGACTAATACTATTACCACAAAAAGTAACATTATGACCTCCAGCCAGGAGCGTCAACTACTTAGGTTATGAGATACAGAATGTTCCCAATTTTCATAATTACTGGCCTACTGATGAGCTAAAAGCAAGTGTTGCTATACACATCAATACCAACAATGATTCCTAACTAAATACGTCAGTTAGTTCCATGCTATCACCAAATATGATAACAAAATGCAGTGTCACTAAATGATATTGGAGCATGCGTTAATGTTAAGCTGTGAACACTCTACGTCATATCAAGTGAAACCAAATCTGTAACCTACAAATCACCAATTGTACACATATTGGAGCACAACACTACTACTAAACCTCTGCTTCGAAGCAAATATATTAACGAGGTAAAAGTAAAACAGAGACCACTTATTATGTAATTACTATGTAGTTGAGCCAAAGGGTAAGCGTGCCTCTATGCATATCAACTAAAACTGATTGAGATAGGGAACACAGTAGGTGACAAAGTCCTTTTCATAATAAGGAATGGGAAAGGTTAAAGACAGATAACCTTACACAAAAACAAAACCCATCAATCAATGCTGGTACCACACCAGCACATCCCTTTCTTACTAAAATGTAAAGTGGAAAAATAAATAAAAAGGAAGTTGAATTCATTGAGAAATTAATTGGCTGTCAATTTACGTGACCACAAAACCCAGAAGCCCTGAAGAGATGGTTTTGTGCGGATACGCAAATAACAAATAATTAAATTTGCAGAGAAATTTTTACATCAATCATAGACATTTTAGCTTAGCTCATTGGAAGAGAGTCTTTTCAAAACTGTACCAAATGTAGAGTAGCACCAAACTGAACTGGATGGGATGTCTCACCAGATATCTTCCTCAACTTATTTTGATCTGAGAAGATAGAAATGACTAAATTGTGGAATTTGTTCTGCAGCTGAAGTGTTTAAGAATGTGACACAGGAGACATTAAGTGGCCAGCAGTTCTAAACATCAGCGAAGGTATCTTGTTTGTTTGCAGAGAATGACCGGAGACATCAAGACAGACCCCTACTGCCTTTCAAGGACGGATACCTCTCAACAAAGTAAAATGGGAACTCAAGATAGGGAAAAACATGTTTGTTATGCGTTCTCTTAAAAGTAAATATAAGGGAAGATCCAAGAACCTACAAGCTATAAAAATGCAAAAACACCAAAGACTGTAAAAGAAATATGTAGTTATTAGGACTGATACATTATTGTAGATGCTCCGTCTAGAACCAGGCAGCAGTAATAAAACCACTTAGGGACCTCAGTAACACAATAGCTGTTGGCAATTTAGAGATGAACATCAAAACAACTGTAGACAGCACCGGCCAATTTTGTCCCAAAAAGAAATACAGAGCTTGACCAGTCAAGGAGCCATACTTAAACAACCGAGACGGAGTTACCCATGACAACTGCTTATGATACTTACACTTACACTACAACAGAACAATACTATTCACAAACACTGTGGACAGCACTTGAGATTGATCGAGGGTGCTAGCAGTTCAAACTTTAACTTACTAGAAATGATTTTAGGGCTGTGTTAAGCAACCTATCCACTGGAAGCCCCAGACCAAGTTAGCACTCTGAAAGAACTTGCATCTAGATAACTATTTGGCCCAATGAACAAGTTACTTACCTTAGGTATTGCTCTTTCTGGAGAATACTCTATATAACCGCAGGTTCTTCAACTTTAGAGCCAGACTGGACCTAGAGAATTTTCATAGCATTGCTCCTATGGGCCCATAGGTAGGATTGTGTGGCTTTGCATCAACTTCATCCCGCTGCAGAAGTGACATCGGAGCTGGCTAAAGGTGTCAACGCTGACATCAGATTCTTCGTGGATTCTGTTCGCGCTTTTGAACACGGAGCTCAATAACATCAGATGTGACACGAAGCAGATGTCTAGCTTGGGACCCTTTTATGTATGGAAAAAATCATTCCACCAAACAGAGCGGTGAGAGGATAGTGAGGTTTACTGTAAGGAGTGAGGAAGGCAGAGCATCTACAGCAGGTCTGTGACATATAGCCAATTGTCTATTTGCCCGACAGACAAGAGCAAGGTTCCGCCAAATTGTCCATTAACATGTCTGTGAGGGCTTTACTGAAAGGCAAAAGTGATTCTGTAGAAGCATGGCCAAGCTGCAGAACCTGTCAAGACATTACTTTAGACTTCTTGAAACGTTAGCAAAAGTCTAAGACCACACACAGCTAGACTGCTCCTTTGAAGAGTGAGCATCCAGTGGCTTTGTCCTAATTTGTACAGCTCCAACAACACTGATCTACTGAAGGTTTATTCTAAGTGATGTAAATATACTTTATGTAACATTTCCAGCCTTTTCAGCAGCTCTGTACATTTATCCTGACACTTGGGTCATACTGATACAAGTTCTATTTGGGATTATTCCACATTTATTGTTGCTACTGCTGTTGTCCTGATGAAGACCCTGAGAACTGCTCACATAGGTTAAAACTTCGACACATTGTTCTGTTGACTTGCATTTATTGTAATATTTGGGAATTGTACTCTAAATTAGAGTCTTGTTTCAAAAGAGTTATAATACTAACCAGTCTACAGTATTTGTTCTTTTGCCTTCTTTGTAGCACTCAGGTCACTATGCAATATCACTACATTACTGCTCAGTGTCAGAGTATGGCTCTGCAATCCCGGATCACCTTGGGATTTATGTTGGCACAGTTATTACAAGCCTTAATCATGAGAGGATCCTAAATACCAAAGACAAACCCCGTGGGGCTCTATCACGTAAATCAGTTTATGATAGTTCCTACAAGGCTTCAACCATGCAGTTGTAAGAGGGGACATGTTATCTTGCATTCTGAAACAAATTGTGAAGCAGACGCAGACGCATAACACTACCTGCTGGCCTACGGAAGCAATGTTGTGAAAAATCTCTGGATCCAGTCTGGTGGCTGGAGGTATTCACAAGGTGAGAAACCTGCAATTAGGAGTATTCATCGGCATTAATTTTATTTTTGTTTGAGTTCAATTATTGTAAGCCAGGGAAAGGCTTATGCCTGATCAATAAACATTGACAGTGTCCACCATTTTAGGCAATTAGCTGCTTAATTTAGGGAATTAGCTGGTAACTGTTCAAACTGATTCGATTAGTGTCATTACACTCACACTCAACCAGACGTTTAAACACTTTACTCACCCCCAAGCAGTTTAGTAAAGCTATTTAGTTTTGTATACTCCCTCTTCTTTAGGCTGTCCTCTTTTCTAACTTCCATAGCAGACTTTTCTCAGAAAAGGCTTTGAAACAAACAACAAATAAACAGCAGTTACTGATCTGACTGAGTAGTAGGCCCTCACTTAGGTATACGTTCAAGGTCGAAGGCATTTCACCTCTAAATATGTCCAGAGGCCCTTCATTTTCACCATTAGCCACAGTAACTATGCTAGAAGACTACAAAGGGAGGAACTGTCAATGCATTTCCTAACCAAAGTTCGATATGGGAAACACATGAAACCTTTCAATGCTCAAAGGCAGATGCTGCCATTCTTAGAGGAGATCTGGAAAAACCATTAGGCACCTCTCTTCCGAAAACACCAAAAATGGCAGATCGTTAATGATTCTGCATAGCCAAAGCCAAAACAAATGGTTTACCAAACATGTTCTTCAGAAGACTCCTCATTAGTATTAGTTTACTCTAAGGCAAACATACAATTGCAACATTAAACTTCAACAAATACTAACACATGCAGATTGGTACCAAGTCATTACTCTTCTATCGAACAAAAGAGAGGCTCACATAGAGTGGCAAAGTCCCACTCAGACCTACAAGCCAGCACACACTTCATTGTAATTATGGAGAAAGTAGCAGTCTTTAGCTTTTCTTGCAATGGTAGCTAGGAACATAACGAAGTACAGTGGCCAACAGAGACCAGTGTGTGTTGGTTATTACCTTGAAAAAAAAGATATAGAAGTTGGAGTAAAAGGTAAGTTCTATGATGCCAGTAAACTAGACAAGAAACTGCATTAGAAATGTGCTTGAGGAGGGAAAACAGTTGTTTCCCCCACACTAGCCTAACTAGCCCATTACAGCTGCTTTTTCTTCAAAAACAAGGCTTTCTACAATGCATCTCTCGTACTTAGAATTGTGATGTCTTCTTTGTGCATGTGGCATCAGATGCAATTACATGGTCATTCATTAAATGCTTCCTTCATGGATGTACAGATGATAGTTTAACCCCTTAAATGCTGATGCCTCTACCTGCCTTTCCTCCCCACCCTCATACCTCTTAGTGCTGAGCTCTTTTTTGATATTGGGACAGTTTGCACTAAAGTATTTAATTACTTTCTTGCCACAAAAAAGGTATCCATGTCAAATCTACATCTAATAAATGCCCTATTGTTGTAGGTTTCTGTCACTATTATTTGTCTCCATGCTTCTTCAGATCACGTGTGGTCCAATTCTCTAGCTACAAGAACTCAGGAGTATGTAAAGTTGTCATTCAATTCAGTCTAGCCGCCACAGATCTACAATGATTAGATCAACAGTCAGTATGTGCTGAAGAAAAATACAAATACAAAAACAACAAACGGAATGAGCAAACACTGGGAGTGTAGAATCCTCAGTATTAATCAGCACGTAACTAAAGATGCTGGTGCAAGGAAACAATGGTAAATTCCAGCGGTGTTGAACCTTGAATCAGTCACCAGTAATTAGCATAAACACCTAGCACTTGTGCAGCGTTGAATGCTAAGTACTGAGCAAAAAACAGTAACCACTAGGGCTGGTACAGGAGAGGAAGGAAGGAGCAGAAAAAGGTGGCTCAAGCTGGCAGGCATGGCTAATGTGGAGCCGAGTACTGTAATCGCTGTCCTCATGCCCTTCGGTAGCCCCACTCACCAGCTCGATCCTTGGACCTAAAATAGGCTAGGGAATCCCTTCCATGCCCAGTAGATATCTGTGTGACATTACTAGTGATGTCACGGGCATATTAAAGAGGCAGCCAGGAAGCAAGCATAGAGCCACCTCATTAAGGAGTTGCCAGAGCTTAGAAAGGACCGGGCACTGGCAAAATCCTTCCCACCCATGCTGTACCAGTGAAGGATGTTATCTCCCATTTGGAGAGCAAAAGAAACAAGAATTTGCAATGCAACGGGTCTCGCGTTTGCTCAGGTTAGAGCTGATAGCGTTGTAAACTCCTAACCCGACTTTTCACCTATCGGCAACAGTGCATTTATGTACATAACCTGAAAAAGTGCAATTAACTGTGTAAAGCGCTCGACTTCCGCAAAGCGAAATCGCGCTAGTAAATTAGAGAATAAGTAGTCCACGAGCCGGACAGAAAACAGCGAGCCTCGCATGTTTTCTGTACTTGGTCGCTGCGCTCGAGGAGGGCTAGCCACCGGAAAAGGCATGACGTATGCATGCCTTCGACTAATGAAAGCAAGCAGATTTTAAATGGCAAGCCCACGAACCAATGAAAAACAGTGGCGTGACGTCGACAGGGCTCCAAACCCTTTTCTAAACAGAAAAGCGTCTCGCTGCGATACACATGCGCGAGCGCATGCAACGCTGGCTCGACCCTAAAAAGAAGCCTCTGAACGCCCTTTCTATGAGCGTTCTATGAACGCCCTTTAAAAACGTAGAAATTGGTCAACAGGGCAGTGAAATGATTAAAGCCAGACCTACCGGGTTTGACAATGCTTGCTTGATTATGGGGATAAGTTAAGTTAACGTATACTTTTGTTCGCATCTGTGTTTTTCCTATGCTAGTCTAACCTGCATACTATCCACTTCCAGAGTGATTCCATTTAGTTTTTAAAGATACCCCGTTGATTCCCTCCTTCAACTCGGTAAGAACAGTTCTGAATTCAGTGTGGACTTTTGCACATTTATTTGTACCCAGACCTGCTTCCTTAATTCTCTTTACTGTGGGAGATATATATATATTACATAGCCCTCGAGGTTCGGCTATTTTATGTTGTACTCTCCCATAAACCCTTCCAGACAAAAAAGGGAGAGGTCTTATAAAAATAAATAGTGCTTACTGCTGTGCGCCAACTAAACATTATGTTCTCTGCCACCGCACTTCAAGTTCCTAAAATGGCTGCATAAGTGGAGTCTACAATTGTCTTTTTACCCTGTACAGCGCATTAGCTCCGCACTATGAGCTACAGCAGGTTTACAGGGTCGAGCCTGCAATAGCACATGCTAGCACACACGTCTCACTTGTAAGAAACTCTTGTATACAGAAAAGGACTTGGAACCCGCCCCTTGCTTTTATTTGTTGTTTTCATGTCATTCTTCTCTACCGGCTCCGTAATTGGCCAAAACGTCACTTCTGGTGCTTGCTGTGGAGCAGGGACCAAGCACAAATTCATTCACGTTAATCTAGGGCAATACGCAACTTCTGTAAATCATGTTGGGGATTTGGTATTCTGTGCAAGAGGAGCAACTTTTTTGTTTTTAATGGTAATCGTGTTAAGGTTACTAGGTCTCACCTAGACAGGAGAATGCCTTATCTCTGAGATGTATTGTTAGTTTACAACTCCCTTTTTAATGATTGCGTTCTTATCGATCCTTGTCCCCGCAAGCACCTCCCTTTCATCTCAGGTCATCTCTGCTGCAGGCCCCGGGATGTGCAGCTGATTTGTGCCGAGACCATATGCGCACAATAATGTCCAGTAATAGGTGATATAACAAACACTCTTGGTGCCTTACGGTACAATGTTAAGTGTCTTCCATGAAGATGAAAAAACATAAAATAAAGTAAATAGGATGTTTTGTTTTCTAGCGGCAGACAAAGTAATTTACACACATGCAGCTGGAGAAACAGGACATCTTTCCTGTATGGTCAATGTCGTATAATGCAGTTCGAACATGGCTTTGTGGGTTTTGGCGGTGCAAGAGGCATAACAGCAAGTGGTAGTCATGTTTTCACTCTGAAATTAATCACGCTATAAGTACCAGAATGCATCAGACCGCGGGGGAACACAAAGGGCTGGAAATGGGGCATGCTCTTATGTTGAGCCACTTTAGTAACCCTGTAAAAGGACTCTAGCATTTGTGTAATTCAACTACAGAGGTGCCCCCACAGTTTTCTGATTTGTAGAGGTGCAGGGAACCTACCAAACTCACCCAATATCGATCATATAATTCTAGTGGCCTCGAGTAAAAGCGACCTCTGACACTGCCAGTATTTTTTGCAATGTGCCTGATGTCACTTCCTTGCACTGACGCTAATCACACATTGCTTTTGTTATTCACCCCCAGCTTGCAGCTTCTAAATACACTTTTTGGCAATTTCAAAATACTGAATAACATTTCCAACAAAACATTACCAACAGAAAGCGGCATTGCCAGCTCCTCCAAGAGCGTTCCATTAAGGTTTGCTAAAAACTCACAATATAACGAATGACTGAAGCAATCTTACAATTCGCAAGGCTTATTTTATCTAGTCAGTGATGTCTTCAAGACTATCCTCCGTCCGCTACATACACGTACTGCCCAGACATTCAGTACAGCATTTATTTATCGCGGACCTTTGCCCTTAATTTCAGTACTTACTATATCTCGTGACACCTAGTCTGATGGTTGAAAATATTCGGTAAGTCGTAATGGAGTGGTATGGATTTTAATGCGAAGGTGATCTAGGATAGGAGTGTTGCTGTCATCTCAGCCAATTACGAAGAGCAGCGCAGAATGCCACTATGCTCATTGGGGAGCCCCATGTGCCTCTCCAGTGTGCTAACACTGCTCAATCCGTGCTTCGATGGTTGGTGGGCACCACGCAGTTGGCAGCACTTAGCTCGTGGTGACCTAAAGACAGTGAAGCACGTCCTCTAGCACTAGTGTTTAAGCCAGAGGGTGACAACCAGTCACATCTGGAGAGGCCCTGTGGCTACCAGGCTGCTGGTGGGGTCTGGTGTTAGCTCAATTTCACTGCTGGTCAGGGCTGGGATTAGAGCTTTTTAGGATGAAGCCTATCAGACAGTTAGTTAACGACAGCTTGGGGACATTAAAAAAGCTTCCCTGCTAGTGCATTCCACCTACTGCTCACTATTGGCTTGGTGGCCTGTAACTCATATTTGCTTGCTTTCTATTTGGTGGCTTGATTTGTTTTAGGCAGCCTAGCTTGAGTTTGTTCCATCCCCTGCCCAAACCCTATTTACTGTATTCTTCCACCAGTCCTGAATTTATGTAAACGGGCCTTTATATCTTGTTCCTATCTTGTCACCATTGATGTGCATTCAAAGACAGAGGTCAAAAGTCAGGCTCTGTCTTCCAGGGAGCATAGTGTTTACGTTTCTTTCTCCGACTTCAAAGTTAGAAGATTTATGTGACAATAATGCTAGCTACTCGAGTTGCGCTATATGATATTGTTTTTCTAGCACAAAATTTAAATGTCTGTAAATGAACTGGGACGATATTTCAGGTTATATCATTATAAGGAATGCACAAGTGAAGCACATTTTTGGTAATTCTGAAGTGTGGTGGAAATAAATATTTGAATACGGTCAAAATAACTAGGTGATGACATTTCCACACACAGTTTGTGTGTTGTATACTTTTATCAGTAAAACTGTATGTCTGTGCAAACATAATGGGCATTTCGATTGAAGATGTGTTGTTTATAATGGCAGTGCACTATAATACTATATATACTTAACTTTACCCTCCTCCGCTCTGCACCACTCCATCACTTCACTCTACTCTGCGACCCTTCATACTGTGTCACTGCATTATACTCTACACAACTCCATTCTACATCGCTTTAGTTGACGCCTCTCTACTTTACATCGCTCTACTCTGTGCCAATGCACTTTACCCCACAGTATTATGCACCACTGCACTCTACGCCAGTCCATTCTAATCTACTCTGACACTGTACTCTTATGCCACGTAATTCTATTCTGAAACAATTTGTTTTACACCGTTGCACTCTACATCTCTTCACTCTACTCTGAAACAATCTATTCTACACCACTATTTCACTCTGTGCCATTCCACTCTACACCTCCGCACTCTATGCCAATGGACTGTATGCCTATGCACTCTACACCACTTTACTCAAACCAATACACTCCACACCCCTGCATTCTACACTAATCTACTCTGCACCACTGTACTCTACACCATTGCATTCTACGCCACTTTACTCTTCACCACTCTGTCACTCTACTCTACTCTACTCTACAGCACTGCACTCTATGACACTGTACTCTGTGCCACTGCAATTTACTCTGTACTACTCTATACCACTAGCGCACTCTACACCAATCCACTCTAGGCCACTCTAATCTACTGTGCATTGCTGTACTCTGCCAGTGCACTCTGTGCCTCTCTCCTCTACACCACTCAATTCTATGCCAGTGCACTCTATCCCATTCTTCTATGCACCACTCTATGCCACTGCACTCTAGGCAAGTGCACTCTGTGCCAGTGCACTCTGAAACTCTACTCTGTCAGTGGCAGAGAGTGCAAAACTGCACTCTCCGCCACTGAACTCAACACCACTCTACTCTGCACCACTGCACTCCATGCCACTCTACTTTACAGCCTCTGCACTCACTCTTCTCCCTCCACAACACTACACCACTCCACTCTGCCACTCCACTTCCTGCCACTGTACTCTACAACTCTCTATGCCACTCAATAAAAGTCCACTTTATGATACTTCACTCCCCTTTACCTCATTAACTTTTAGACATTCTGAACAGCAGCCACATTGGTGTGCAACATGTTTAAAATATGTTGGAAACGCCAATCGCTCTTATATGGGAGAATCTATTGGCTTGCCAATGCTTTTTTTTTTTTGCAGCATTCCAATAAATTGATGAGGTGGTGGGAGGGCTAGATGCCAAATCTTACAGACCTGAACAGTAAATAAATACTTTATTCAGTCATAGAAGACCATCAAAGTTCAAATAACACATTACATTTGAAACAATTTCAACAGTATAAACTTAAAATCCATGTTTAAAAAGTAGGGTTTCTTTAAAAGTAATGGTTCCTCTGGGACAGTCTCCTGATTGTCTCAGATCTAATAATGCACCAAATCCTCAATGGCCCTAATGGGACATGGTTTTCTCGGTTACCAAAGATCCTGCAGTAAATGCGATCAATTGCGCTATAAAATCATGTAATATCAAAAAAATAAAATTTCCCAGTTAAATATTAGTCTTTCTGGACTAAAAATCTTTGGGGCCTGCACAAAAATGACAGCAAGAATCTGCTTACCGAGAATACAATTGCTTCTGCTGTGTCGTATTTTAAAATTCTTAAAAAGCTTGCAGGTGGTGTATTGTCCCAAGGTGCAATCAAATTGGGCGACTCCATCTCCTGTGCAGTTCGCTGTACTCTGGGCATGCGACTAGGACATGGGCTTCAGTCTCATTTGCTAGGCCACATGCGGGACATTAATTTAAGGTGGTGCCCCTATTCCACCTGCCAATAAGGGGACGTAGAGGAAGTGTGCAGATCCTTAATCGTATGGTCAAGCTTTTGGCGACAGTAGGAGAGATCTTATCAAGGAATGGTTCAGAACATGGGAACACTTTTATCTCCAGGAATCTGCTTGTCAGAGCACCATAGGTATCTGTCAAAACTAGTTGCTCATTTACAAACTCCCAATAACAGTTTTTAAGTTCATGGATATCAGCTTTACATAAACAGTCAGGCTCATCCCAAAATCTGTCCAGGTTCAGTGTACTGGACCACCAGTCAAGCACTGACTTCATCCAGGGTATACGGCTGATATTGGCTGAAGTAATCAGATCCCTCAGGGAGTCCCTGTAATGGTTCAGTTCGTTGGTGGACCCAGCAGGCCAGAGTCCTCAGAGCTGCAAAGTTTGCTACTCTATGTAGGTTTAAGTCCAGATAAAGTGGGGTCAATGGAGTACTAGCAGGTAGTTCTAAAAGTTTCCTTATACATTTATTTTCTGTGGTAGTTAAGCAGTCAATGTTACTATGTCCCCACAGTTCTGCACCAAATAAGGCAGCTCCTTGTGCCTTAGTTTTTTAGACTGCTAAAGCTGGAGAAACAGATCGTGAACTGATGGTATTGTGGACCCTGATAATCGCATTGGAACTGTGCTCAGTTACTAAAGTGGACTTTAATAACTGAGGCAGCCATTTTAAATCGCTGGTTAGTATGACCCCCAAGTAGTCACAAGTTTTAATCCTGTCCAGTGTTTCGCCACCCAATCCAATTGGCCTTATCCTTGTTCCCCTTTGCCAAAGATCATGTATTTTGTCTTCCCTACATTCAGCTCTAGTCCTCTTGAACTACAAAAGTCCATCAATTTATCAAATAGGACCTGAAGCCCCATTGGCGATTTAGACATCAGTAGGGAGTCGTCGGCAAAGAGTAGAATGGGAATTTTTACATTATTCATTGTGGGGGGAGACATTTTTACAATCGCAGAGTTCCTTCGCCACTTTGTTCATGTAGAGGGTGAATAGAGTGGGGGAAAGTACACACCCTTGGAGTACACCGCGTCTGATGGCAAACTTAATGGTTAATTCTCCCCTTTTGCCCCATCGCACCTGAGCATAGTTCTTCGAATAAACACTTATAATCAAGACAAGCAAGTTAGATGGAATTCCTATGTTCGACAGTACTTGCCACAGCGTGTTGCGTGGAACGGAGTCAAAGTCGGCCTTGAGATCTACAAAGCCTACATAGAGCTCCTGTCTTGCTAGTAGCACATATTTCCTATACAGACGACCAACCTAAAAACTTGGTTGTGGTGTTGGTCTTGGGGCGGAAACCTAACTGCAATGGGGTCAAAAGTTTCTCATCTTCGACCCACATGAGCAATTTCTCTAAAATTTGTCTAGCAATGATTTTCAGGAGGTTGTCAAGGAGGCTTATTGGTCTGTGGTTAGAAGGGCAGCTGCCATCTCTTTTTTATAGATCGGTATAATCTCAACGCCTCCCAAGCCTCTGGCATATCCCCCTCCCCTAGAAATTGTGTTAGATAATAAGTTTATGTAGCAATTCCAGACTAATATCTCAGAATTGTATAGATCACCTTGAATTTTATCTGGACCAGGTACTTTGGCACACTTTAGGGCATTTATTGTTCTGAATGTGTCAGCTAAACTAAACACTACTGTGCCAATCTCTCCCCTTGCTTCTTGCCAACAGACAATCCCTGTGGGAGCTTCGTCCTTATTATGCTCGCACTCCGGAGTATCTTCAAGAGCATAGAGGGTAGAAAAATGTGAGACCCGGCTGTCAGGCTTTTTATAATAGTGGAGATGGTTCGTGTCTTCCGACCCCCCTGATGCTGCCAGCTTCCAAAAAGTTCATGTGTCTCTCTTTTCTACTGCTTTTAACATCACACCAAATCAGGTTGTCCCTCCCTTTTTTTGCAGTTTGGAGAACTCTGCCATAGTGTCAGCTGGCTTCTATAATACCCTCGCTATCACCCTTCTCTAAGGCCTTTTTCAAGTGGGATTTTGCAGTTTTACAATCTGCATTAAACCAATTAATCATCTTTCCCCTTGCCACCTTCCCATGATTACCCGTAAAAACAGTTCTTTCAGTTTGGTGAATAACTGATTATGCACATTTAGGATTGGGATATCTGAGGGATGATGTCACTCGTATGCGGAGAGAAAAGATACAGAAAGATCATATATCTTTAAATACGTGTTCTGATTAATCACCATAACAGGCCAGGAGAGATAATGGTCATTACTGGCCACAACGGGCTCGGAAACTGTCATCTCATAAGTGTTATTTGCTTTCCTCACTGTTTACTCTGATAGCAGTGAAAACAAGGAGTTATGGTAGCTGTCCAAGCGGTTTTCAACTGCCATACCTCCTAAATGACCCCACAGTCTTACGTCTAATAAAATGTAATCAATGATACTGGAGGGGTTACCCCTCTTGAACGCTTTGCCCATCCTAAAATCAGATGCTGTGCAGCCATTACAGGGTCTTAATCCCCTGCTGGCCATCAGGGACACTATCTTAAGGGCAGTAGCTGAATGGTTGCTGCAAGGTTTCCCAACCCCAGGGGGAAATATTCCACACATCAGTGACCTCCTTCAAAAGGGGGACAGCTCAAATGTAGTATTAAAATCACCCACCAGTATGATCTTTACATCAGTATCGAGATTTTCTAATATCTCCTCTAACAGAGATAAGGTAGGGGCCTCATTACTACCTGTCCCCTGTCGTACATAAATGTTAATAAAAGCAATGCGTGCACCAGAGGGAATAGTTATGATGTCGCCCAAGATGTCAGGTGAGTCTGTTTGCATGATCTTGCGGAGGCTAGGTAAATCATTCCTTAGCAGAATCAACAGGACCCCGCTAGCCCTCCCAAACTTCTGAGGTAGTTTAGCCTCTATATTATAGGAAGTGAAACCACTAATAAATACTTTTTCTGTAGCCCAGGTCTCCTGGAACATACAAATGTCACATTTCTCTATATAAGAAAACCATTCAGCTTCAATCAATTTGTCGAATCCCAGCTAGGGTCCACAACATCAATGTAAGCTGGCTGCTGGAGGTGCTATTTCTTCCCCCTCTCAGGAGGCTTCTCTCTCCTAACCCAGGGGGACGGGGGAGGTAGTGGGGAGGAAGGTGGGTCCGGGGGGGGGGTGGGACTGTCAAGGATTGTTTGTAAAGCAACCTCTTGTGAAGCAAGTGAATGGTTCATGGTAAACCAGACCCCCGCCAAAGTAGTCCTCTAAAGGTACTGGGACTCCTTTGTCTGTTAACTCATTGTTAATCGCACCAGGGCAGACAGTGGGAGAACCATCAAAGTCAGGCCTCTCCTCAGGCAAACCTTCTTTATAAATTCATGCCGGCTAGGCGAGCATAAGTTCACCCATTTATCATCCTCTGCAGCAGTCAGTCCACTTTGTCAAGGAAATTAGACTCAAGGGGAGGAGCGCTTGATTCATGATTAAGCAGCTCCCATTGTGCATGCAATATGGCACTCCCTTCGCATTTGCTTCATGGCCCCATCTCCGGAGGGAGCAGTTTCAGACCAATTGCCAATGAATTGCTTTTCCTTAGGCAACCAGTGCATTGCTCAAAGCATATGAGATTGTTAGCCAGGGTATTAGATTTCATTTGCACTGTGATATAATCATTTAGTGCCTGCTTGGGTGAAAATCTCTTTGCGTGAATGATGTCAGACCTTATTATAGACAGGCAGTTGCGGTGGTTCCTGAGCCAGAATGTGACTTTATTAATCAGGAACTCATTGTCCACATAAGAGCCCTCATTTATTTTAGGCACCTGGGTTAAATAAATCAAATCCCTACAATCTTCAAGGTCGTTAACTGGCCTCTGGTGATGTCTACCGGCAGAAGTAAAGTGTTCCTCTGTGTGATACTTTTCTGGGTCAGGATTATGATTGGGACTTGGGCAGTCTGAGGGATTAGTTTTCATCGGATAGCCATGGGTGCCTGATGCGCCACGAGATGTAGTGCCGGCTTTGGTCCTTCCTGCTGGATGTGAATTTAACTTTGGGGCAAGTGAGTTGTTTGTTACTTCAGAGACCATCCCTGATTTATTGCTAGTACCTAGATGGGGGTCCTCCTGAGTTCTCCTCAGGGCTGGCGCCTTACTAATGTGGTCGGCGCAGCAATCCCAATTTGAACAGCACACTCTTCCAGTTTTGCAGTCAGGTTGTACAGTCTGCTAGCTAGTGCAACGTAGGGGTTTACAGTCAATAATATGCTCTTCTACTATTTTATGTGGTTTGTCTCTATCGCTAATGGCCAAGGTAATCCTGTCGGTTGTGGCCAAAGGGGAGGAATCTGTTTGAGCAGTGTATAATCTTGTTAATCGTTACAGTTGGTAAAAGAGGAACGCTTGTCAGGGCTGTATTAGCGTTAGGAACCTCAGCTACATCAGTCAAATCGCAAAAATTAATATCACTGGGTAGTAACAAGACTTTAACACCAACCTGAGCACATCTTGCAATATTCCTCGATTTGATAAACATATCATGGGCCTTACTTCGTGCTCCATTCCTTATCCCTTAGGTTGATTTACAGTTTAACAGTGATTCAACCTCCCCCAATAAGGTTGTCGATGTCAGAAAGTGTACCTGCATCGTCGTTCAAAGGTGACCCCATGTTTTGGGTTGTGTTTGCTTTTTTTGATTTCTTGGCGCTGCTTAGTGAAGACTTTGTGTCCCCTGCCTTGCGCTTGCCAATGTTTGTCACCCCACGCTCCTACAGCTCTCCTATTACCCCGGTTACTTGCTATTAATCTCCTTGCAGTCAGAGGGATAAAAGAGGGCCTCTACCGGACGATGATGGGCCTGGTCTTCGCCCGGGAGCGACCCACACCATGGTGTGTGCCTACTGTTTATAGTGTCTCCTGCCACTCTTCCCGGCAGCACGGCCCTCCTGCCTCTCTGTCTGCTGGGAAATGTAGGCGAGTTCAGGCTCCCCCCTGGGAGTTCATAGTCCGCACGTCCCGTGCCGTAGGTGTGTCTGTTTATAGCATCTCCTGCTGCTCTTGTCGGCAGCACAGCCCTCCTGCCGCTCTGTCTGCTGGGAAATGTAGGCGAGTTCAGGTTCCCCCCTGGGAGTTCATAGTCCGCACGTCCCGTGCCGTAGGTGTGTCTGTTTATAGCATCTCCTGCTGCTCTTGTCTGCAGCACAGCCCTCCTGCCGCTCTGTCTGCTGGGAAATGTAGGCGAGTTCAGGTTCCCCCCTGGGAGTTCATAGTCAGCACGTCCCGTGCCGTAGGTGTGTCTGTTTATAGCATCTCCTGACGCTCTTGTCGGCAGCACGGACCTCCTGACGCTCTGTCTGCTGGGAAATGTAGGCGAGTTCAGGCTCCCCCCTGGGAGTTCATAGTCAGCACGTCCCGTGCCGTAGGTGTGTCTGTTTATAGCATCTCCTGACGCTCTTGTCGGCAGCACGGACCTCCTGATGCTCTGCCTGTTGGGAAATGTAGGTGAGTTCACGCTCCCCCCCCGGGAGTTCGTAGTCAGCGTGTCCGTGCCATGGGTGGGTGCCTGCTGTTTATAGCGTCTCCTGGTGCTCTTGGTAGCAGCACATCCCTCCTGCCGCTCTGCCTGCTGGGAAATGTAGGTGAGTTCAGGCTCCCCCCTGGGAGTTCGTAGTCGGCACATTGATCCACTTGTGAAGGTAGATATTAAAGTCATTCTATGCACATTTTCCAACAATCCCTCGGTCGACCACCATGCATCAGGACCTGAACAGTACCAAGGGGCAACTACCAGCTCTCACTGCCGCCAGAAGAATTCCTGGCTTGGGCTGGATTCAAGATTTATGCCCCGGATGTTGTAGGTAAGTAGGCTTCAAAGAACAGTCATCAGTGACTATTCCTGACCAAAGTGGACGCTTACTGCTTAAGTGCGTGCATTTAAATGGCAACCCAGTCTCAAGTGTGCCACCAGGACTCCAAACCCTGCAGTCTTCCTCCTGATTCTCCTCCCAAATAAAGGGGGCACCAGCATATTTCGAAGTTATGCAGTTGGTGCCTTTATGGGGTCTGATGAGAGTATTTTGCTCTGTTAACTTCTAGCTTAATCTCCTTTGATTATCGGTTATTTGGCCAACAGAGTATGAATGTAGTGCAGCGTTCCAAAGCTCCCTTCAGCTGCAGTCACCATCAAACATTGCGGATTGTGCCCCCTTTCTCCCTGTAAACTACTTGTCATTAAAGTCCTACATAGGAGCTCTGTCGAATCTATGTAATACAGAAAGAGGGAAGGGGGTATGTAGGTATCGTGCATCTTCCTGTGTACAATACAAATACACAGCTGATGCGTTAACAGGAAATGAAAAAGGAAAAACAGTCATATTTATAATGGAAGAGAAAGTGTCGCCCACATTATAGTGGCATGCTTCATGATAGGCCGACTCCTCCGACCCTGACAAGACAGTACTGTCAGGGTGACCTTAACCTCGTAGTGAGGGAGTTCAGAATGAATACCTGCTGGATAAGTAAGGGATCCGGATTATAGCTACCACTATCTCCATGTATACCCAAAGAGATTCTTTATTCAAGGGTATACATAATGTATATATATGCAACGCTTCATATATTTCTCTACTCACTCACTCAGAAAACCAAGGGGAGAATAAGACACACTACTGACCCGCAGGTTTGATTCATCGGGACATTTTGTAGAGACTCAACAGATCTTTAAAATATTAGCAAATCACTGGGATGTTTTAAGATTAGATCAATATTTGCATCACTTACTTACCAATCGTCCTTTGGTCACACACAGGAAGGCTGATACGCTCAAAAAGATTCTTAGTCCTAGTTGTAAATATTAATTGATTACTATTGTATTTTCACCAATGTGCCATTAGAATGCAATTATAATATACCATTTAAAATTCCTCTTCATTGTTTATGTACCTTGTACTGAAAAAAAATAAAAAAACATTTTTTTAAAGCGGGTGACCACCATGCATTTACATATGATTAAGACCCTGAGGGGATTGAAACGCATCGTGCCTGATAATGGACCTCTGAAATAAATGTCTACTCGTAACAGGATGGTGGGCTCAACTTCTCTGATGGACACAGGAGTGTGTGTTTTCCTGTGAAATATTAAAGGTGACACCCGTTGACGAGCCTCAACCTGAGAGGTTGTAAACTAGTCTCGGCGGAAACGGGATACCTTCATTTCTAACACACAAAAAGAAATAGGAACCAAAGTATTTGAACCCAAACTACTGTTCCAAATTATGACTATTAAGGTAAATATGGAGAGTGATAAAAGTGGCATGAAACAACTTTCTGTACAATATGAAGGGAATAGTAGTATTGCAAGTTTCAGTACCAAGGATATGTTCCGGTCAGTTTTGTATAGGGTGACAGTTTTACCAAAAGTCAGAATTGAACCAATGATGGTGTGGTGTTAGAAATTAAGATATCTACTATGTCTATCCTAAACTGGACATGCTGTTTAGAAGTGCCATGACTAGCCATTCACGTTTGTATCAGTCAGTAATCAAAGTAACAATCTATACTCCATATTTTGCATTAAATACTCAGACGGCCCATATGTTTCAATCATGCTAAAACTTGCAACCATTAATGTCATACGCACTGAAAGAACTCTAGTGTTTTCATTCTCCTCCCTCTTATATAAAAGTATATACTTTCTAAAATAATCATTGACAATGGGAGGCTTTTGCCTTATTTATACTGCGTGGTTAAAAATGACAATACATATAGGTCACTCATCACGCACACTTTAATATTTTGACCATATATTTATTGGTGACCGTGGGAATTGTTCAGTTACCATACTCACAGACACAAATGCCAGTAAAAAATATATAATCATGCCTAAACTCAAATGCTATTGTTGCACACTCAACAAGTAACTGAACACTGAACAACACCCCCCCATTTTAGAGGCCGCCCCTCCAACTTACTTCGTCAAGAATTGATTCTCATGGGAAATCTGCAAGTGGTTTCGATGGCCAAAAACAGCTGTCTATTATTCCAGTGCTTTCAAAGGATCACCGTTTGAGGCTCAGCGGTAGACATCACAAAAAAACGCATAGGCTCATGGGAAGGGTAGTTCCCAAACGACGTTCCGCAGGTGTCAACAAGCAAAGATGAGCATCTTAGCATTGCAAGTCTAAATCTTGGGAAGTACAGTTCCTGCTTCGTGTGGTGGGTTTATTAAAATTATGACCACCAAATCTAGTGTCTAGAAGTAGAAGTTATTTACGCTGTTAAGTCAAGCCATGGGATGAACGTGGAATGTCTTGCAAACCAAATAATTTTGGAAAACGGCCACTTTATAATAATACAATGATGTCGGCAGCAAAACGTCTGGGCAAGTACTTAATGGTATGCAAGAACCACTCATTCACCATCTGATTGCTATTAAGGTATATGTTTGGTGTGAGGTGCATGCAAATTAAGTACAGAGATCTAGATCCCTCCTCTCGTCGTACCTTGGCTCTTACCGAGATATGTAGTAGTCTTAAATCATCTAATCTGAGGCCATGATATTTCATCATTTAAAACTCAGATATTCGATTTGAAGCAATAAATCTGTCTCTGTTAAAAAATTAGCAGGGCCGATGCCAAGCAGTTATCACATGGTGTTGATTTTTCAACAACATACCTTTGTAACTCGTTTCCACTGTGCCATGTTCCAGAAAATATTTTGTCAGTTTTGTCAATGTCGTTTTTGTTCTAATGGTGCTACGATGTTTATTTGTGTACGAACCTTCCTAGTTGTCATTCAGACATACTTTAAATTACAGAGGCTGATAATGACATACACTTCGTTATAGAATTACAATCAGTTAGCAATGCTAAACCTAACGAGCAGAGGGATCAAGGCTAGAACTGAGAGGGAGGTCTATTTAAATGTTATGTACGAAACTAGTTTTCCACAGATATTGCTCAATCCAACTGAATGGAATAAGGATTAGGCTATTCTGCGTAAAACCTAAGTGGGACCTCCCAACAGGTCTGTGGAATCATTATGCAGTGCAACTAGTCGACTAGAGAATAGACAGAAGACCAGGTATGAACACCTATTGGCTCAAAGTTGACTTGGGTAGACCTCCTGAAGGAGGCCATTGTACAATACTTTTTTCTCAAGTCACCCTCGGTCCCCTCGGTCCTAATGTTTTGGGAAGCATTCACATTGGTGATCCAGGGCAATGTCATACATTCGGTCAAAGAACGAGACAGGTGCCAGGAGCTGACCTCCCTGGAGCATGAGACTCATGACCTGGAATAGCGGTTTGTCAAATTCCCCACAGACCAGTGTTCTGCTGTTGCTTATACTAAGAGGAAACAAAGCCAACAAATGCAGCACTCAGTCTGAGTAATGAATTTATTAAGGCACTTCCCAGATAGCAAATAAAAGCACATGAATATATAAAAATAAGCATTTAACTCAAGGGAAGTAAAACGTGTAGATATAGAAATAATCAAAGCAGTTAAACAATCAGACAGAAATGTGCAATATATGCAGTGATTTCTCTCCTTCTCTCTCTCTCTCTCTCCCCACCCCTCAATAATCAAAAGTTAAATGCATCACCATGGGGGTTATATCCATCCTTGCCAGCACAGACCGGAGGAACCCTTAAGACAGCCAAGGCAAGAGACCACACATGGGATCATATTCTCCTGAGCAGCCCGTCCGCTCCGCAGGTGACTTTCTATCTTGGCGGCAAGTTTCCTCGTCTTTAATACCTTAAACAAACTCAAGAGGAAGATTCAAGTAAACCCCTCCTTTCTGTTATGGAATTCAAACACTGGTTGTACATGGTCTGTGTTGAAAACATGCAAAAGAACTGGCCAGACCCCAATGCACATTCCTTAGAGCTGAACCTTTTTCGGATGAAAACATTCTCAGCCTTGTACTCTATCGCAGCCCCATCCCCCATAATATGTTCTAGCATGGTATGACCCTTCTCTGGTGACAAGAGCAAAAACACATCCAGTGTGGAAAACAAGCTTTGCGTGGAAAAACAATTGCACAGCAGCAGGGCACACAATGGAATCACTTGTACAAAATGGAGTAGATGGTCAAATGATGGCTAACTTTAAATACCATCACAACAATGTTCTCAGATGGCTCAAGAATGCTAGATATACACTGAGGTAGACTCGGTTGAATTTGTCCCACTTCATGAGGTTACTTACTGAACACAGAATTTATAAATTGAGGGGGAAAAAGCACAAATCATTTGGAGATTGCAGTGGTTTTTCCCTCCCCTTCTCCCAAACATCCCCCCTCTCTACCCCCTGGCAGACAGAGCTAGACCACCTGATACTGAATGATGTGCCCCTTCCCACTCTCACTGCGGTGGACCGCTATGAGTTGGATCACCCATCACACATGAGATCGAGCAGGCAAATTCTGAAATGTCCTTAGACAAAACACTCAGACCAAATAGGTTCCCCTATCGCCCACCCCCGCCCCATTCAGAATTTTGTAAGAAATTCACATCCCACCTCACACCACAACTGCTCTTGGTCCTTGAAGAGGCCTGTCAGGCAGGTACTCTGCCTCATGAATTGAGGAGCACCACATAGCAGTGATAATGAAGGAAGGTAATGCCCTAAAAGAGTGTTGCTATATTGTTTGATATCACTTATATATATATAAATAAATAGGTGAAGATCCTGACCAGGTTCTTTTCAAACAGACAATTCATAGTGATATGCTCGCTGATTCATGGGGACCAGAACAGCTCATGAAAGCCCATGGCACTCACTACGGTCTACACAGAATTAATGTTAACTGGCCTGGTTCGCATACTAAAATGGGGCGGTAGCTCTGATATTGTAAACTATGAAAAAGCCTTTGATACAGTGCATTGACTCTTCCTGCTCCTTGTACTGTAGATGTTGGGTACAATATTCTGAAGTACGTGCAGATGCTCTACACAAGTCCATATGACCAAGAGTTAATGGGGTTCTCTTCACCAAACGATATAGCTGGTACATATCAATGGGAGTCCACTCCCCTCTTATTTGCCATAGTAATGGAGCCCTTAGCCAGCTGGATCAAGTGCAATGCGCAGTTGAGTGGCTTTAGCTAGGGTGAGGAAGGGAAGGCAGCTGAGAGGTTCTGGAGGATAGGGTCTCCTTATATGCAGATGGTCTCCTGTTATAGGTGCAGCACCTTGGCACATACTTGTGCATAATAATGTAGATCCTAAGAGTTTACAGAGAGGCCTCAAAGTTACAGGTTGATTGGGACAAAACAATATACTTTCCAGTAATGGAGGACCTGCCAGAGACGTTGCAAAACATTCCACTCAAAATAGCGGACAGGGATTTCAGATAAGTAGGATGTAGGTCACAAGAAGTGCAGAAAGGGCTAGAGAGTTAAGCATCACTCTACTCCTCAGGGTAATCAAATTGGAATCGGAGCACCGGTCCACCCTGATGTTGAACATCATGGGGTATAGTGGCCTCTTCAAGATGCTTTCCATACTGAGGTGCCTGTACAAGATGAATAATTTTACCTTTATCCAACATCTGCAATTTTCTCACAATTTAGAGCGACTTCTTAGCAGATTCTTATTTTAGTGGGCATAGGGTGGAAGTCACCACAGGTATCCTTGGTAAAATGCACACACCAACAATATGACTGGGGTCCCCAGACATTCAGGCCTACTACTGGGCTGTGCCATCTGGTTCCACTTGATGACTGCCTCTTTGGGTAGGGGCCCTAAGTCACTCTAAGCATGCATTTTTATTTATGAATTGCTCTAATAACAAGAGGCTGTTGACCTAAAACCATCTCCAGGCCAGACCTACATTGGACTGGAGAAGACCCCAGCTGTTACCAGCTTCTGGACCTGCTTGGTACAATAGGCAAAACCAATACACAAAGAATTCTATTACAAACAGAATCATGGGCTGAGAAGGCCAGTACTTTGCCATAGATCAAGGCTAGACTTAGAAAGACCTTCAACACTAGGCCACTGACTCGTAGTTAAAACCAAGGCATATTTTATCAGCATTAGTGAGCTTGGCCAAGGTGCTTGTTCTAGCCCAACTGTGGGCTACAGGCTGTCAGGACATCCACTACGTGACAATCAGGATATTTTGCATTTCCAGGGGTTCTTGCTTGGCCTAAGTGTCTAAACTATGCTAACACC
Organism: Pleurodeles waltl; assembly: GCF_031143425.1. Taxonomy (NCBI): domain Eukaryota; kingdom Metazoa; phylum Chordata; class Amphibia; order Caudata; family Salamandridae; genus Pleurodeles; species Pleurodeles waltl. Next base: position 456,616,472 of record NC_090442.1, read on the forward strand.
CTAGGTCAGGGCATCAAAATATATTCTTTACAGTCTCTAAAAGAAATAGAACATTGTAGTAAGACGACCACTCCTGCGACAAAGTCACCAGCCCTAATACACATGCTCTGAACAGGCTTTCACATAGAGCTTCTCTCAAGACCTTTGCCTTGCCCACCAAGAACTACACCGCAATGCACCCTTCTTTCCTCCCGAGGAATCTACTGATCTATACGGCCACAAACAAACCCTGATCAATGGTTATTTCTATATTGAAATGCTTAAATTACAGTAGAATATGATTTGTAGGCATTTGTTTCCATGCAAATAGCAAAACAATGAAACTCCCTTTGCACCTGTGTCCGGAATCTCAGATGGTCCTTCGTAAAGCTCTGAACGCATGGCTGTTGCCACACTGTTACCTGCCATGGCGAGGACTTTAAGGAGTACAGCTGACCATCACAACAACTTGGTACAGCACTACACTTACATATAGCCCTGTGCAAAGCTGCACAATCAGCAGTAGCCTCCATAATAATCCCCAGCCTTTAAACAGCAGCCCCCCCTCTTAGCTGCACATCATGCGCCTTGACTGGAGTACATCTGTGGACTTCACTGACAAGCAAACCTGCATCAGCACTTTTGGATACATATGTTACCTATGTTCATAAGGCCGGCTTTAGGAAGCCTCTTTTCCTTTTCTAGTGCCTTTGTAAGCATTTCTTTAATGTGCACCTTCCAAATTAGTGCTGCAATATACACTCAACAACTGCAACACCTCGCCAGAAATCGACTAAACACCACCTGCTCCTCTCCTCCCAGGTCACCCCAGCACCACCACCCCCACCCTTGCATGCATGGGCCTGCATGCTTAGAGATGCAGTTAACCACGTTTGGGTCACATGAATGACAGTAGCATGCTATGTAGTAACACTGGCAATGCAAATTGATCCAATTTGTGTCACAAATCCTTGCCTGACACTGGCAAGCTGTCGTGAAGTTGGTACATCTACTTCGATTACAATATTAGGAGTTAGCCAATGTTATTCTCTTGCCTCAAACATTTTCAATTATTTTTCATTCGATTTTTCACACTGGGACAACAAAGTATTCGTTCTCCCTGATTTCTGCAGGTGAAACAGTACTTTTTTATGTCTTCTCAAGTGGTATTTCTATGGAGATTAGAAATGGCCAACAACTGTTTCATTCTTATGCATCCTGGGAAAAGTGATTGTGTATCAGGGAGAAAGTTAATGAGGAAGATGAACTGGTGAAATCTTTTTAGCGGAGATGGCCGAGTCAAAAGAGAACATCACAAAAGAGAAGCCAGTTGCCCATCACCATCTTTCCAATAAATTAGATAACAAATATTCTCGAACATTTTAATCTGCTGCATCCTAGGGGAAAACATGTTAATTTGATCAGAAACTCGAGAAAGTGAAACATAGGTGCCTTAGAGCAATGCTCAGTTTACCCAAATATGCTTCAATGTTTGCTGCTAGATTAATAAAAACATGGCTAAATTTCCTTCTAAACATTGTACAAAACAAAAAGCAAGAGGTTGGAGTTTGCCAGGATCCGAAATACCAGAGTCTTTGTGAGCTCCGGTGCAGTCCAGGCCTTGGACATGCCCTGGTCTGCTCTGCTGGGGGCAAGGCTGCCTGTTCTGAGACCAGACTTTTTGAAAGAATAAAAAAATAAGAAACCTTACCTTGCGCCCGAGGCATCGCCACTCTTCTGCGCTCAGTGCAGGAACAGGCTCCCAGCCTGCCCTGCGGTCAATCCCAACGCTGCACTCATGCTGCTAGCAGCATGAGAGCAGCATTAGGATTGGCCTAAGCACCCTGGCTTTGCGCTCCCAGACAGACTAGGACCCTGTGCCTGCTGTCTCCAACCCAGCAACACAGTTTGGGTTAGAGAGAGCTCAGTGCACGTGTGTTTGTCCGTCCTGAAACGGCCAGCCAAACACACATGTGCACTGAGGGGGAGTGCACACCATTCTCCTTCATCCTCTGTGGCCCAGCCCCTTGAAAAAATACAAGTATAATAATCACTGTTTATCGTTTTATTTTTCAATTTGCAGCTGCTGACAGAGGATGAACGGGGGGGATGGGGAGAATCAGAGGGGTGTCGATGCTCCTCCGCCATACCGGAGGAGCCGCTGCTGCTGTGACACTAACATTCAATAAGCTTGGACCAGATGATGATTTCTAAATACAGGCTCAAGGGACTAATAAGAGAGATTATTCACTACCTATATATGTTGAGAGCCTTTGATTCCATCTGCTTGCCTCTTCCCCCCGTTGTTGTGGGATGGGTCAAACACCCAGGCATAAAATAACAAGTGAAGCTGGGGGATGACTACAGCGGAGACCAAGGAAGACACGTTTCATCTAGGTTCCGTGACTGGGGTGAGCTGGAGTTACTGGTCGAAGAGCCAGGTCTTGAGGAGTCTTCTGAAGGTGAGTAGGTCTTGGGTCTGTCGCAGGTTGGTGGGGAGGGTGTTCCAGGTTTTGACGGTGAGGTATGAGAAGGATCTGCCGCCGGAGGTCTCTCTTCGGATGCGGGGGACGACAGCAAGGGCGAGGTTAGAGGAGCGGAGCTGACGGGTGGGGGTGTAGAAGCTGAGTCTGTTTAGGTAGGCTGGTCCGGTGTCGTGGAGCGCTTTGTGAGCGTGGGTAAGAAGCTTGAAAGTGATCCTTTTGTCCACGGGGAGCCAGTGAAGGTTTCTCAGGTGGTGGGAGATGTTGCTGTGGCAGGGTACGTTGAGGATCAGTCAGGCGGAGGCGTTTTGGATGCGTTGAAGGCGTAGTAGGTCTTTCGCTGGGATGCCTGTGTAGAGTGCGTTGCCATAGTCCAGCCTGCTGCTGACGAGGGCCTGTGTCACTGTTCTTCTTGTTTCTGTCGGGATCCACTTGTAGATTCTGCGGAGCATGCGGAGTGTGTTGTAGCAGGAGGAGGAAACTGCGTTGACCTGTTTAGACAAGGTGAGGGAGGAGTCGAGGATGAAGCCCAGGTTGCGAGCGTGGTCGGTCGGTGTCGGTGGGGTTCCTAGTGCGGTGGGCCACCAGGAGTCGTCCCAGGCGGAGGGTGTGGATCCGAGGATGAGGACCTCCGTTTTGTCAGAGTTCAGTTTCAGACGGCTGATTCTCATCCATTCGGCGATGGATTTCATCCCCTCATGGAGGTTGGTTTTGGCGGTGCGCGGGTCTTTGGTGAGTGAGAGAATGAGCTGGGTGTCGTCGGCGTAGGTGAGAATGTTGAGGTTGTGTTGTCGGGCCACTTGTGCGAGGGGGGCCATGTAGATGTTGAACAACGTCGGGCTGAGGGATGAGCCTTGGGGGATGCCGCAGATGATGTCAGTGGCTTCGGAGCGGAAGGGGGGGGGAGGCGGACTCTCTGGGTTCTGCCGGAGAGGAATGAGACGATCCAGTAGAGGGCTTTTCCTTGAATTCCGGTTTCGTGGAGGCGTAATTCCAGGGTGCGGTGGCAGACAGGTCCAGGAGGATTAGGGCTGATGTTTCGCCGTTGTCCATTTGGCGTCTGATATCGTCTGTGGTGGCGAGAAGGGCGGTTTCGGTGCTGTGGTTTCGTCTGAAGCCGGACTGGGAGGGGTCTAGGAAGCCGTTGTCTTCGAGGTGGCTGGTTAGTTGTGTGTTGACGATTTTTTCAATCACCTTTGGTGGAAAGGGGAGCAGGGAGATGGGTCGGAAGTTTTTGAGGTCGTTGGGGTCGGCTTTGGGTTTCTTGAGGAGGGCACGGATTTCGGCGTGTTTCCATTTTTCAGGGAATGTCGCTGTTTCGAAGGAGATGTTGATGACCTTCCGTAGTTGGGGGGCGATGGTGGCGTCGGCTTTGTTGTATACGTGGTGTGGGCAGGGGTCTGACGGAGAACCTGAGTGGATGGAGTTCATGATCTTGCGTGTCTCTGTGTCGCTCACGTTGGTCCAGGAGGTCAGGTGGTTTGCATAGGTGGAGTGTTCGGGGGTGGGGTCTGGTGTGGGAGTTGCGTCAAAACTGTTGTGGATGTCGATGATCTTCCGGTGGAAGAAGGTGGATAGTGCGTTGCAGAGTCCTTGGGATGGAGGGATGTCGTTGACGTTGGCGCTGGGGTTGGAGAGTTCTTTCACGATGCTGAAGAGCTCTTTGCTGTCGTGTGCGTTGTTGTCCAGGCGGTCTTTGAAGTGGGATCGTTCGGCTTATCTGATGAGTTGGTGGTGCTTGCGGGTGGCGTCCTTGTGGGCTGTGAGGCTGTCAGGTGTGCGTTTGAGGAGCCATTCCTTTTTTAGCTTCCAGCAATCGTGTTTGGAATTTAGCAGCTTGTCGGTGAACCAGGTGGCTTTTCTTCTGGCTTGGTTGTCGGTGGGTTTTTTGAGTGGCGCAAGGGTGTTGGCGCAGTCGTTGATTCACAGGGTGAGGTTGTTGGCGGCGGTGTCTGGGTCGGTGGAGTCGGGGGGTGGGTTCTGGACGAGGGCGTTGGTAAGCTGGTCTTCTGTAACTTTGCTCCAGCATCAGCGGGGTGGTTGCTGGGTGCGATGGTGCTCGGTATGTTTTTTGTAGGTGAAGTGGATGCAGTGGTGGTCGGTCCAGTGGAGTACAGTGGTATGGTTGAAGGTGATGTGGATGCTTGAGGAGAAGATGGGATCAGTTCACTCCATCATCCATCATCAATCCTAGAGCCCTGGAAGTGGTTGTATAGCAGTGGTGCTGCACAAAAGCATTGAGCTGGTTGGCTGGGGGGCCCGAGATGAAATCCAGCACCTGGGACCAAGATAGACTGGGATGGAGGGGGGCTCCCTAATACAGGGTAGCACTGTATGCATAATTCAGCTGGGGCTGCACCTCAGAACCCCAGGTCTGCTACAATATTGCCTTTCTCCCCCTGAAGTGTTATTTGTCCCTTCCAGCTGTCAATACGGTTCTGCTTAGGCCTGCAAATGCTGTCCTTCATCCCTAAGCCACATGAGCCTGGATCGTTTTCCTTGGTTTCCGGCTGCTGAGTAAGTGACCTTCAGCCACTGCCAGCTGCCACATGGGAGACGGAGCCTCCCCAACTCCCCAGAACAACTCTACAAAACCTTCTCGCTACGCACACTACTACACAGAACCCTAGCCTTCTGGGGTCTTGCTTTGCCTGCCACGGTCCTGGATGCCTTGCCTTCAGATTGTCTTAGGGGTGCGACCCATCAATGTCACCCTCACTACCACAAGTGACCTGTCTTCCCTCTTTCCACTGCATAAGACCAAAACTACACCACAGGTCACGGCCTTTCTACCTCATAACTTAGACCTACATCTACAGCTGTACCAACAGAACATCCTTGCCACACATAACCAATGTCCAATATGACATGTAACCAAGCCAAGTCTCTTAAGACGTCCTGTATTAAAGACATTCTACAATTGCAAAAGCCCAAAACTAGGCAGTGGAGGGGGGTCCCTCAAAAGCCACTCCCAGCTACCAAGGTAGATAAACGCTCCTGTTAAAGTTCCACCTAGACATCTCTTTGCTGCGCCTTGACTTAAACAAAGCACTCTCATGCCTCAACCACTCACTCTAAAGTTTGGACATGAGGCTAGATCCCTGTTGGAACTGATGCAAGAAAACGATGAGAAGACCCCAGACATCAAGGCCATGGAGCATCGACAATGCTCTACGATGGAGAAATAAGATGACTTGGAAAAATCGATCCAGATGTTATAACCTGAGAATTTGAGGTATAAATATCTAATGCTGACCTCGAAATTCATGTGCAGGCACTGTTTACCCAGATCCTTCAGCTCCCTGAATATCAAGAGGTCTACACAGGCCACCAACAGGGTGTGTTCCGCATTTCAGCTAAAGCAAAACTTAAGGCTAAACCAGTGGTTATCAACCTTTTAACGTCTGTGGACCCCCACTTTATCATTACTGGAACCACAGGTTGGGAACCACTGCACTAGACACACCTAACCAAATTAATTTCTTCCAAGAGAAGGAGAAGATTCTTGCGGAAGCCACAAACTAGATTTTCCAAAGACGACACCATCCAAATCTTCCAGGATGTTTCATCCTTCACCCTAGCAAAGAGTAGGAAATTCAAGGACATCATCTCCAAACTGCAAATAGAGAAGATTGCCTTATTTTAAAGTTATCTCTTCTGCCTGCTCCACTATCAAAGGAAAACGCCACTCAGTCAAAGAGGTAAGAGACACAACATCTTGGGGCTAAAAGATTCCCCTCCTGCTCAACAAAAAGTGTATTGACCAGACTTTTCATAGCACCGCAGGGGATGTCAAACACAGAAACCACCGTCTTCATGGAAAGCGAGCAGACAGCTGCAACTATCTCATTATTTGACTTTGGCTCACACAGTTTCTTAGCTTTTATTCTGGGATAATGGTACATCTTCACTTTGTGAGATGCATGGCAAGCCTGATCTTGACGGGGAGATGACTAGTGGAAAGAGGTCCCTAGTGTAAGCATATGTGCAACTCTGGGCAACTACATTCTTAATTACCTTTTACACTTCAAAGGCCAAAAATAGAATAAACCCATTCTTACTTTAGGACTTCATTAACTCTAATTTCCCTAAACGTACACTGCCTCAATTCCCTAGTGAAACACTGTGCGCCCTTTTAGTGGTTAACACTTAAGGAAGTGGACATTGTTCTCCAAGAAACCCACCATGTGTCAAACAATTATGCACCTTCTGGTTTCCTACTCAGTTTCACACCACTTAGATTTAAAAAAATGGGAGGGGTGGCAGGACTCCTCAGATGTGGGTTAGACTTTACCACACAAGACAACTGCACAGACAGGAGATAATAATATGCATCAAAGGTGAAATAGGTCAACTGGTTCGCTCCTTCTTCTCAGTCTATGCCCCTGACGAGAATTGGGAATGCTTTTACACAACCTTTTTCCTTATGGCAGTCCATTCCGCAACAGGGGGACTAGTTATAAGAGGCGACTTCAGTACAGTCCTAGTCCCACTCCCTATCAGAATCCATACATGCCAGATTTCGATCCTGGACCCACCATCCTTGACTCAGGGAATTCAAGATCTTATCCTGATGGACATCCAGCGTCAACTGCATGAAGGCAAAAGGGACTTTACTTTTTTCTCAAATGTGCACAAAACCTAGCCCAGAATTGAGTTTTTCCTCATCTCTCATCGCCAACTACCCCAAGTTCTAGACTCCTCTATTGGTGCAAAGACTCTTTAGGACTATGCCTCGCTATGGTTGCAAATGATCACCCAACCACAACAAAAGCACCCTCAATGTCCATGGAGAATAAACAAAATTGTATTATGAGACCCAGTTCTCTGGGAAAACATTAGAGAAGCTACAGATCAATATTTTAATTAAAACGGTAACAGGGAGGTTAGCCAAAAATGTTATGGGAGGCAGCGAAGGCGGTCACCAGAGGAGAACTTATTTGTCATATAGCCACCTTCTAACGCATACATCGGCAAATAAAAATAAAAAAGATCTAGAACAGCAGCTTTCACAAACTGAGGCCCAGCAAAACAAAATTTCCCTTCGAGACCTCCGCAAAATAAGGGGGGGAGGGAGGAAAATCAGACCAACTAGTAAAGGAAGAGGCTGCTGAGAAGCTCCTTTACATCAAACAGTCTTATGAGAGAATTCAGTCTACCTTGTCTCCTTTTTTCATAATATGACCGAACCCAAGCAAAAATGTTTAACCATATCAAAGAAATTACTGATCACAATGGCATCACCCATTCGACAACCTCTGAATTAACAACAATATACTCAGCCTAAAGCGCCTCCCTCTTCTGCAAAAAGGTACTCAAATCTTCCCAACAAGATGGCTCTTGACTTATTCTCCTCTCTTCCCATGTTAATTCACACAGACTCTTTAGACAAGCCTGCAGCCCGAACCGCTGGATGGAATTACACCAAATTTGCTGCAAAGGCAGCTTTTGGTCCATAGATCACCCTTTTTTAGGTCTCATTTAGGCCGCGCATTCGCTGCCTCTACGAGGCATGATGCATCATATTCTGTGGGTTTAGAACATGCCCACCTCTTGCAATTTGTACCTTTGTGTGCCCTTCAAAAATCCTTGCTTTTCTGTGGGCAGTTGCTTACATTTGTCCCTATTTTTGGTGTGCTGCTCACGCCCGTGGGACTTCCCCTGTTACTTTAACTTCTGAGCCATTTGACTTTCGTTCTCATACTATTTTTCCTTTTGCAGCTCAGCTCAGTATTGGGAAGGAGCAGAAGTAAGTGCTGTACAACCCTGCCATACTGCGCATTCTTGTCTGTGTGCTTTTCTCCTCCACTAGCACTGCAGATATTTCAGGGGTTCTAGATATCCGGTACTGGTCTGTTATGCAGCCGGGAGTCCGGGTGCGGAAAGAAAGTTAGGCTGTGTTATATTATGATGTATTTGTTTAGACAAACTTTCTTTCACTCGTTTCTTTTTTTCTTCCCGCGAAGCAGCTTTCAAGCTGACATTTTTAAGACCCATACGTGACACCTCGGAATTTCTGTGGTCAGAAACAATATTTCTGTATTGTTTTTATCAGCACAACTTTAACTAAAATCAAAACAGAGATGGCAAATGGCCAAGTTGCATACGGGGGTGCGATGCGGTGCAAATGAGGACATTTTTTGGAGACAAGCTCGCCATCGTTTCTTGCTTTCTATAACAAGTGTATTTTTTAAAGTTCCGTTCTGTGGACTTCTTTGCAACGGCTTGGAAGCAGCGCGGCAGAGTGTCCACTTCTCACCTTTGCTCCAGTTCTAGCTTTATTGGGAGTGCGGGCGCCAGATTTCCATTGGTCACAAATTTTCAGCAAAGCAGACTAAAGACGCGCTTTTCAGGCCCATAATATAATTTCATCAAGCTGCTGGAAGCCTCCCCCATCTGGCTCCAATCAAAAGATAGCTCAGCGGGTGAACTATGTGCACTCAGCAGCTCAAGAGTTTTGAGGATCCAGCTTACTGTCATTCAGAGTTCGGTGACCTGAGTACCTCTTAAGACCCCTATCACAACTATAGGTTAATTCTGTTTGTAATAAAAAATCCACTGTGCTCGAAACTGGATTCCAAGACTGAATTTACAAGTATTATGTGCCCCAGGAGCAATTTGCACATCCCCAGTATTTACCAGAAATTTTGCACCAGGGAACACATGGTGAGAACCTTCATGGCATATGGTGTGAAATTCCAATTTACACACCTAGGTAGGTGAAGAAAACATGATTTACATTAGCAAGTAGTCATCTTGTTAGTGCGGTGCAAATTTTCCACTCAATTCAGAGTTGGACACCACATAATGCAACTTGTGCTGGGTTTGTCTTCTCGTATTGGGCACAAATTGAGGTTTGCACCCAAAACTGCATTTGCAATCCGGCATTTGGAATTAATATCAGGTGTACATAGGAGTTTATACCTGCAATGGAATTAGCCTCTTGATTGTAATCAGGGCCTTAGGTTAGTAATAGGAGGACATTTACACTGCTGGACAGGTGCATGGGCGTTAAGCACCACTGAAAATATACCAAGTCATTACTATTATTCAAATATACTTTACAACAGGGGGAAACTCCGTATTAAAAAAATCAGTTTCAATTTCAGAAGAAACATGTTTGTTTTCTTGTGCGTAATGTACTTATGTTAAATTGCAATATTTATTTTTATCCACTACAACTTATCAAACTCAATTAAATGAAAAAACTAGACCAGAATGACATCCGCAGCAAACAGATATTTTGCAGCAGTGTTCAGGTGGTGGTATGACAAAACATTTTACTGCATGCCAATGCGAGTATTGCATACATCCACTACACTCCAAACTAAAACACATAGGTAAAAGCCATTGTCATTTACAACGCCTATTGCTCCAACTCTCACAAATGAGACCTATTGCAATCCAAATGCTGGTCTTATTTGGTGTAAATCAGTTCAGTAGTTTTTTTAGATAGTAAAGGAAATTGAAATTTGTATATCCGGGCGGAGCCTAAGCTATCACTTAGACTAGAAAGTGCTGGCAGCCATCTTGGAACAATATACAGCACCCCACTGAAATGCATTGTAGTGAACGTCAGGTTTTGAGGGTAAGACAAAGGAGAACATACAAGGGGTTGATAACAGATTTTATTTCCAATATAAAACACTTGCTGCTGAGGTGATTTTACCCTGTCAAAAAGCCTTTTGCTGGGATTGATTTCATGAATCATTGTTTGAGAGAAAACTGTTTTCTCACGATTTTCCCATAGAGGTTATGGAAAGTGCTCAGGAAGCTAAAATGAGAGCATATTTTCTGTAAATTCACACTATCTTTCTCAGCCATATCAGAATGTAGTGTGACATTTTGAGTAAAACACGTACTTCCACAGAAGCAGCCTTTCAGTTTATCCCCTTGTGTGCTACTGCAGTCTCTCAGTGTTCTAAAGAATAACTAGAGCACTAACAGTCTTACTCATGACAAAAGTGTGGCGCACCTGAAGCCACCTTGATTGATTCAAACTGGTAAAGCTTGAAACATTTAATTTAGAAAACAACAAAATGAGGGGGTTCATTTAGTCAAAGAAATTAAGGATAGTGCTGTAGAAAGAAAAATTAGGACACGTTTTAAGTGAGTTGTAAAGTATCTTCCTCTTCTATTTCATTAAAACATTCTGACACTTTGAATGAAACTTGCACATTCTGAATTTATGCCAGAAGTGTGGCACATCTGACCAATATCTTGATGGAATCGAAGTAGAAAACTGAAAGCAGTTTCTAATGAGGACACTGCTGTAAATGAGATTAGGGTGCTTCATAACAAAGGAGTTTCCAGAGACTGCCACTAGAGAAAATAAAAAACAAATGTAGCACAAATATCACACAGAAAAAGCCCAACTAAAGCACAATGCCAGAAGTGTGCAAAACACGTATTTATTTTTTGCAGTTTTATATAGCGCAGATTTGACCCAAAGGTATTGAAGTGCTTTACATCCAATTACATTACACAAGAACACATTCCTTTTGGGCGTTAGGCACTGGGAGATTAAGTGATTGGCCCAGAATCACAGGATGTCCAGCTGACGCCTAAATTCTAACCTGGTTCCCCGGTCGCAAAGCCTGCGGCTCTGGCCGTAACACCATATTCTCTCCCCTAAGTGCAACATATAATCAAGTGATCAACTGGATAAAAAAAAAAAATCAATAGAATGCAATAGGCCTAGGGGCAACACAAACCATGTACTAAGTGGAATGCAAACCAAGAATGCACCCCTAGGTAAGTGTAGTGCAGTGGTCTCCAAACATTTTATTACTGTGCCCCCCAGTTGAAAAATAAAAATTATTGGGCCCCCCCATCAGAATTTTTCACAATTTTGTTTTTAAAGATGGCAGTGTTGAAATATGTGCAGAACTATTTAAACATTGCAGTTAAGTACTGGTACCTTTTTATAAATTCAATAACATGCTTCTGCTTAAAACAAAGCCCTCTTATCTGTATAATGCTTCTTTTTGGCCAGAGCCTGGCACCCCCCCTGGGATCACTTGAGGCCCCCCTAGGGGTGCCTGCCCCCCAGTTTGAAGACCTCTGCTGTAGTGTGTATAGGGTTGCTGGGAGTGTAAGAAAACACCAAGGGGGTAAAGGAGACCCCCAACCCAGGACCCAGGAAAAGCAGGAGTAAAGTACTACTATTGCCCACAAAACACACTAAAGTCGTGATAAAGGATTTTGCAAGGACAACAACAGATTGCAAAGCACTGAAGACGGATTCCTGGACCTGAAGACCTGTAAAGGAAGGGGACCAAGTCCAAGAGTCGCTAAAGTGTCCAGGGGGGGCAGGAGCCCATTAAACCCCGGATGAAGGTGCAAAATGACTGCCTCCGGTTGGAAGAAGATGCTGGTTTTGCACCAACGAAAGGAGGTAGGAGGTTCTGCTTTGTGCAGAAGATGTCCCACGGCGTGCTGGTGGATGCAGAGTTGTTTCCTTGGCAAAATACAGCAAACAAGCCTTGCTACCTGCAAGAGTAACGGTTGAAGAAAAGGGGTGCTGCCCAGGAAGGACCAGGATGTTGCCACTCAGGAGATGAGATAGAGGGGGCCCTCAGCAACGTAGAGAGCACACTGAAAGGAGGGAAGCACCCGCAGGAGCCCTTGAACACGGGTTCAAGAAGACTGAACTGGGCGGTCGTCTCAACACTGCAAAGAGAGGTCCCACGACACCGGAGGTCAACTCAGGGAGCCGCGCATCGCAGGACAGAGTGCTGGTGACCTAGGCTCGGCTGTGCATGCAGGGGTTCTTGGAAATGTGCACAGAAGCCCCTGTGCACAGGATTACTGTCTGGGGAGGGGAAGCAAGGACTTACCTCCTCCAAATTCGGATAGTTGGACCACTGGACAATCGGGTCACTTGGGTCCACCACCTGTGTTCCAGGGGCCACGCTCGTCAAGTAGAGAGGGGACCCAGTGTACCGGTGAGGCTGTAGTTTGTTGCCTGCTGGAGCAGGGGGAAGATTCCGTCGACGTACAGGAGATTTCTTCGTGACTTCCAGTGCAGGATGAAGGCAGGCAGCCCCCAGAGCATGCACCATCAGGAAACAGTCGAGAAAGCCGGCAGGATTAGGCGCTACAATGTTGCTGGTAGTCTTCTGGCTCATTGTTGCAGTTTTGCAGGTGTCCTGGAGCAGTCAGCGGTCAATCCTTGGCAGAAGTTGAAGAGAGAAGTGCAGGAGTCCTGATTGATTCTTGCAAGTCGTAATCTGAAGAGAAGCCCACAGGAGAGTCCCTAAATAGCCCTGAGAGGAGGATTGGCTACCTACCCAGGTATGGACCTATCAGGAGGTGTCTCTGACGTCACCTGTTAGCACTGGCCACTCGGAGGCCTCCAGAGTTTCCCCACACTTCCGAAAACAAGGTGGCAGAGGTCTGAGACACAATGGAGGAGCTCTGGGCACCACCCCTGGGGTGGTGGTGGACAGGGGAGTGGTCACTCCCCTTTCCTTTGTCCAGTTTCGTGCCAGAGCAGGGACTGGGATTCCCTAAACCGGTGTAGACTGGCTTATGCAAGGAGGGCACCATCTGTGCCCTTCAAAGCATTTCCAGAGGCTGGGAGAGGCTACCCCTCCCTAGCCTGTAACACTTATTTCCAAAGGGAGAGGGTGCAACACCCTGCTCTCAGAGGAAATGCTATGTTCTGCCTTCCTGGGACTGGGCTGCCCAGACCCCAGGAGGGCAGAACCCTGTCTGTGAGGTGGCAGCAGCTGTAGCTGCAGTGCGAGCCTCAAGGAGCTGGTTTGGCAGTACTGGGTGTCCATAGTGGGGCCCCCAGGGTATTGGGGAGCCATGGAATTGGCTCCCCAATACCAGATGGAATGGGGGGACAATTCCATGATCTTAGACATTTTACAAGGCCATATTCGGAGTTACCATTGTGAAGCTACATATAGGTATTGACCTATATGTAGTGCACGCTTGTAATGGTGTCCCCGCACTCACAAAGTCCAGATAAATGGCCCTGAACTATGTGGGGGCACCTTTGCTAGTGCAAGGGTGCCCTCACACTTAGTAACTTTGCACCTAACCTTCAGCAAGTGAAGGTTAGACATTTAAGTGACTTATAAATTACTTAAGTGTAGTGAAAATGGCTGTGAAGTAACATGTGCATTATTTCACGCAGGCTGCAGTGGCAGTCCTGTGTAAGGGTTTGTCTGAGCTCCATACAGGTGGCAAAAGAAATGCTGCAGCTCATGTGGATCTCCTGGAACCCCAATGCCCTGGGTACCTAGGTACCATATACTGGGGACTTATAAAGGGGGGGGTCCAGTATGCCAATTGAAATTGTTAAATGTAGTCACTAGCCTATAGTGACAAATTGAAAGGCGGAGAGAGCATGAGCATTGAGGTTCTGATTAGCAGAGCCTCAGTGACCCATTTATTCACTACACAGGCATACAAATTTAGGCCACAAACTATGAGCACTGGGGTCCTGGCTAGCAGGATCCCAGTGAGACAGGCAAAAACATACTGACATACATGTAAAATTGGGGGTAACATGCCAAGAAAGATGGTACTTTCCTACACTGCACACCCGGTATACAATGAAAACCCATTGCAAGGTGCAGCTCCTTTATTGGCGCTGGGTTCTTAGGGTTCTTGATGAACCTACAAGCCCTATATATCCACACAAACAGAAGAGTCCAGCAGACGTAACGGTATATTACTTTTGAAAAGATTACATCTCATGAAAAAGTAACAGAGAAAAACGTGGAGAAAAATTGCTGTTTTTGTACCTCAATTTCAATTTCTATTTCAGCTGTTATTTTCTGTAGGAAACCCTTGTAGGATCTACACAAATGACACCTTGCTGAACTCAGAATTTAGTCTTCTTTTCAGAAATGTTGAGCTGTCTGGGATCAAATTTCACACCCATTTCTGTCACTAACTGGAAGGAGGCTAAAAGCACACAAAAAAATAGTAAAAATACAGTATGTCCCAGTAAAATGCCAAAATTGTGTTAAAAAAATGTGGTTTTCTGATTCAAGTCTGCCTGTTCCTGAAAGCTGGGAAGATGGTGAATTTAGCACCACAAACCCTTTGTTGATGCCATTTTCAGGGGGGGGGGGGGGGGGGGGGGGACGTATGCTTTTTTCTGCAGCCCTTTTTTCCCCAATTTTCTGGGAAAAAAACAAAACAAATAAAAACAACATTTTAGATGGATTTGGGCTAATGTCTTGGTCTCCTCCAGGGGGACCCACAAACTCTGGGTTCCTTTAGAATCCCTAGGATGTTGGAAAAAAAGTATGGAAATTTGGCGTGGATAGTTTATGTTGACAAGACGTTATGAAGGCCTAAGTGCGAATTACCCCACATAGCCAAAAAAGGGGCTCAGCACTGTGTGTAAAAACTTACAAACTCACTAAAATAACAAAGGTTACAGGGACGTTATAATAAGGTTCAGATTTTACACACATAAAACCCCAGAAATTAAGCAGTTATAGTTAGTTATTTCAAGTAACTATAACTCGTGCCCTAAGGTATCTATAACCGACGCCCTCACCATTCACTGCTAATTACCCCTGATAATACATCACTCATGACATCTTCTATGACAACAGTGATAATATCATCTGTAGTAAAAATATTGATGACAAAACTGAGCATGGCAGGACACGAGTTATAGTTACTTGAAATAACTATAACAACTGAATTTCTATGGTTTTGTGCACGTAAAATCTGAACTACAACGTCCCTATAACCTTTGTTTTTTTGCGAATTTCTATGTTTTGTTTTAAATTCTATTTCCTAACTACAACGTCCCTGCAACCTTAGTTTTTTTTCAGTGAATATTTTATATAGGAGGCTCTATGCGTGACTGCGGGCAACTCTGAATAAAGAATGGATTGATCAGCATACAAATGAATTAAGAACCAATGCATTCCACAAAAAGACAAATCTGCCTAATAAAGGCCTTGTGCACAGAAAACGTTTTTGAGCCTTTGAAAATCAATATAAAGTCAAACTGCAAAGTAGCTTCACCTTCCAACAAGTTTGAATTGGCAGAGACCGGTATTAATATTTCTCTACTCCTCCCAAGAACAAAACAGAAATCAACAAAATCACGCTTATAATGAAGAGATGGTGAATTTTTTGGCCATGGCTCCTAACAATATTGATAAACAACCCACATGTCAGCTGTGTTCAGCATGAATGAATCTGCCATTAGTGTGGCAGACAAATGAGAACGTTGTTTTCATAGGTGTACTATTCTCAAAACAATGCAAGTAGTATACTTGAATAAGAGACAAAACAGGATGGCATCAAAGCTATACAGCTTCATTATTTTACGCTTCTGCTCCATTAATTGCATTTAGGATGTATGTTAATCCCGGTTTATAGTTTAAAATATGTTGCGATTTTTAAAAATATATCATTCACAAATACTTCTTTTCAGCCTTCTACTTTCTTATCTCCTGTAAACAAAGCAAAATTAGATACTTAAGCACCAAGTGCCATAGCTTTAGTCATATCTAAGTTAAAAGGTTTGAACTGCAATAACTTGAGTGTACATTTAAATTCCGCTGGAGGCCTAGTTTTTTAAGAACCATCCGTAATGATCAAACCATCTGCGTGCAACAAACACGGCACATGAGAGCCATCAAACATTTTTTGGGGGGGGAATGGAAGGTACGGGGAGTATTGCCTATAAAAATTCTAGGTAAGTCTGTCAAATAACCAGAACGTAGGTGCCAAGACACAACCCTTTTAAATAAATACAATTATTGTGTTTTACTTTGTTTACTAGACTAGGTTCTGAATAAACTTATTTATGTATTGAAACATTACTTACTTAACAGCAGTTAACATTTTGAAACGCTTTTACACAAGAATACTCTAAACAGTGCTGTGGGACCCAGGAGGATTAAAAACCAATAAGAGGGCAACCGGACCCTGATCCCTCATCACGAGCCTACCCATAAACATCCTCGAAAAAAACATGACTGTCTGGGAAGTTTTCACCACAGACGAAACAGCCAACAACATGCAGACTCTGGGTCTCCAACAGACCCTTGACCCCATCACATCTACAATATGGGTGCCTTCCCTACCAGCGAAGTCCTCACCTGCATCCTGAACAACTCCATCACCTCGGAGACATTCCTGAATGCCTGGAAACACGCAACGGTCAACACACTGCCTAAGAAAACTTCAGCAGACCCCACTCAACTAGCATACCACCGTCCAATCTCCCCGTACCATACCCAGCCAAGTCATAGAGAAAGCCACTCGCTCTCTACCTCAACACACACCAGCTCCTAGACACCACCGATCCAGATTCCATCACAACTACATTACCTGGATCGCCCTCATCACAGCTACAGATGACATCAGGCTGATCCTTGACCGTGGAGATACTGCGGCCCCCATACTTTGACCTCTCAGCAGCCTTTAATACCCACTCCACCCTCATCATAAGACTACATGAAACAGGCATCCAAGGACCTGTCCTCAACAGTGTCTGTTCCTTCCTCACAAGAAAAACCCAAAATGTCAACCTGCCACCCTCCATGTCGGAGGCACGAAACTCATATGCACAGTCACCCCAGGGTCCCCCCTCAGCCTGACACTTTTCATCATCAACATGAATCTGCTGACAGACCTCATCAGATTACACATCATCAGCAAACTCTCCTGTGCAGACGAGCCCGAACTGATACTCTCCCTGCCAGACGAGACCTCCTCAACACCAACTTCGCCACCTGCATGTCTAAAGTGGCCACTTGGATGAAATCCAATTACTTTAAGCTCAATACAGACCAAAGTGAAGTGGTGATCTTTGGGGAAAAAAAGCCTTTGCCTGGGACTCCATCTGGTGGCCAACAATCCTCGGCCCCACATCCACATCCACACCCACACCTGAAATCTTAGAATCATCATAGACATCAAGCTCAACATGAAGGCCCAAGTATACACAGTGAGCTCCACTTGCTTCCAAATCCTGAGGATGCTGTGAAAAATCTCCAAATGGCTTCCAGTAAACACCAGGTAGACAGTTACACATGGCAAGATAACCAGCAGTATTAACTACAGCAACCCACCCTACACTGGAATTCCTAAGAAGCTCCTGAACAGACTCCAAAACATCCAAAATGCTGTGGCAAGGCTCATCCTCAACCTACCTGGCAGTACTCATATCACCCCACATCTCAGAGAACTTCACTGGCTCCCCATACACAAACAGAACCAGTTCAATCTGCTCACCCACACATACAAAGCACTACAAAACATGGGCACTGCCTACCTCAACAGCTGCATACACTTCCACCTACCACCAAGGCACCTCCGCTGAGCTGAATTCTCAAAAGCACACGTAGCCAACATCCAAAAGCAACAGCTAGAGATCAACCTTCTACTACATGGGCCCCAAGGCAGGGAATGACCTCCCACCGCACATCAGAGCCTACACTTCACCTCTTGAGTTCTGCAAGGAGCTGAAGACCTATTTTTTCTAATAATCACTCCAAAGAGACAGCTGCCGTTTTCAACTGCAAAGAGCCAGAATACCTTCATGGGTGTTTACCGAGCTATACAAATACACAAAGTAGTCATGTAATGATAAATGGCGCTGATGTGAAGAACCACCATCTACGTTACTAGCATTTCAAATGTTTAGGGTTTCCACTGGAGTGGGTCTAGGATGTTCAAGGGCTAGAAAACACAGGCATCACATGGCGATTTGGGGGTGGCTAGATCATGGCAAGATGATCCCAGATTCAAAGTAGGTGTGTAGTAATGTCAAAAGCAAAGTTTATTGTCTCGAAAACAGCGTCAGTAGTGGATATAAAGTCTTGTTATATCTTACATCAAGTCATTTTATGACATGTGAAGTAAAAGAATATCAATCCATTACTAAATGTAAATGAGGAAAAGGCCAGAAATACTTACTATAACAAGCAAGGACGTTAGTCCACCAACCACTAAATTGATTATTCTATCCTGAAATTCAAAATAAAAGTAATTAGGGCATGCTTTTCACAATTTGTATTTGCAGTTTTCTTAAACACAGGAAACTGGAGGTTTTACTAATTTCAATGGTATTGCTTTCATGTAACAAAATGCCAGGCCTCTTAGGCTAAAGCAACTGAAAAATTGGATTACCCAGATGATGAAGAACTGGCAGAACCAATATCTTCCTGGTTACGTAGTTATAGTACGACTATGTGTTATGATAATGTTAATGGATGATGGGTACCGTACTAGGTATTTGAGATCCAAAGGGGGTGGAACATGACACGGAAATGCTTTTCTGCCAAGACTAATTCTGATTTTGAATGTTTTATTAACTTTTTTTTTTTAGCAAAAAGTAAGAAAACAAGCCTTCATGGTCATTGTTATCAATACGTGTTCATACAAAAGACAATTTGGAACACACTGTCAAATTATATAAAGTATGTATTCTGGCTAATTCACAGAATAGAAACTATTCTATACAAAAAGAAGAAAAACGCATGGGAATAAAATGCAAATAGGAACGAAAGTGGAATAACATATGGAAGTCAAATAACATTCAATTACATAAGATAATCGAAAATGAAAATAACTAATGTACAAACGAAAAGATCTAGTCTATATACATACTCAGACAAAAGGCAACTTTGATAGCCTTTAAATGTAATACATTTTTGTAGCTCCACCCTTTCTCCGAGGACCTTTATGGCTAGGTTTTCAAAGGGAAATTCATGAGATGCCGTTTCTCCTGTATTCAGGCACCTTGCTGAAGATGGAGCCTTTTTTCCTAGTAAAGTTCTCTTTCGTTATATTTTACAATTATGGAATGAATGTAATAATTGACGAGATAGCAGTGTGTCTTTATTGAGCGATCTGTGCAATAAAGCTTGCTAAAGCAGGCTTTCCTTTAAGATTAGCGTTCCTTCTAGGAGCAGTTAAAGACAGCACCACCAGAGGAGTAGCTGTGGCTAAGTAAGTGTTGATACCAAATTAGATGTCTGTCCGTTTTCCATAACGTAACCACATGTCAAATATTAGAGTTAATGTAAATCCGTTATAAAATGATACTCTCAGATGTTAACAGTGACAATGTTTGTGAGGAGTGGGGATGTAATTGCTGTCATCAATATTCTCTTCTCCGGATTACCACTGCTGTTGGAGGATGTGGGGTTGTACTTTTCAGAAGTCAAAGCCTCAGAATGGATAGTTTCATCCCTTCCCCCTGAAGAGCTGTTTCCATGCATGGCTTAGAATGGTTTCTCTACATTGTCATATTTGAGGTTCTGCCTTTCCAAAAATCGAGCCTTTGGATTTGTTGCTTTGGATGTTGTTGAGTGGGTAAGGTTGACGTGATGTCAATGGTCCATGACTTTACAGCACAGGATATATAGCAGACCATTGGCAGAGCTTGAAGACTTAGTTGTCAGACTATTGCTTTGCCGGCAATGTTGAAGGAGTTGTAGAATGGGCAAACTGAGGGAGGGGTTTGGGGTGGGGTGGGGGGGGTGGTGGTAGGGTGGGTTAGGGAGAAGGAAAACTGCAAGTTGATTTGACCTATTGCGTTCCGTGAGACCCAAGGGCCTTTAATTTTTTTTAAGGAAACCAAAGAGAATCCAGTGCTCGACAAGCAAGGCATGGGGCTGTGGAATATAGGACTTTGTCCTTTTTCGCAACTTCTGAATCTTCAACATGCCACGCTTAGTTATTCTATAACTGCACAAATGAGATTGCGGTCCAGTCAAAGTTCTCATTTAAAACTGTTAGGTGTCAGTAAGCGGGCATGGTGCCAGTAAACGGGCATGGTATTTAGGCAATCTTTGCTCCAAACATACTCCTTCTTGTTGCTTTTGGTAATCGTTTCTTTAGACTTGACTCATTTGCAGCCAAACTTGTTATTGAACTGGCCTGACGTTTATATTTTTTTTTAACGGTTCTGTTGCTTGCTTTGCTACATTCATGCTCACATCTTACCCCAAACCTATTCCTGAGAGTGGAAGCAAATTTGTGCCTTACCTTGGTGGAGTCCCCCTGACCAGACCGTTATGGGATTATGACTTGAATCTTGTGGAATCAAAAGTCCCCAGCTTGGAGAGTACAACATAGGTCAAACAAAGCAAAATGGGAAAAATCATATTAATCAGGTTTGAGGATTGGGTAAAGGGATCCTGGAGAAGGAATGCCCTAATAGCCAGAATCCCAGCAGCAGATTTGCTGGTCAAACCGTGTACAGTAACTGAGACAATCCCAATGTGTTTACCACAGAAAGATGAAAATGTGAATTTACCACAGAATAGGACTAGAGGCAAGGCTCACTAGTTTTCATTTAGGGCCCTTAAACCTAGGTATTATCTAAAAGCAATTGTTTGTTTTCAGGATTTCTGTGTTAATAAAATTGTTCTACAAATAACAGAAAAAAAACAAATACAGGCTGTAGTAAACTACAAGTGTTGAGATTTTCCACATTTTAAAAATGTAGATGGAGATGCACTTGAAGAAAGACGTTTATGCTGATGGTTTTACCCATGTCAATTGTTTCTACAAGCAGCTGAGATTGGCAACTTACACGCGTCAGGGATGTATACTTGCACTCCTTCTCTTTAATTTCTTTTTGGCTGACCTACTGGCAGAACTGGACAAGGTGAACTCACATTCACCAAGGCTGGGGCAAACTGCCATGACAAGCTTGATGTGCGCTGATGATCTCATCCTTTTTAGTCACACTAGAATAGGCCTGCAGAGGCTCCTTAACCCAACAGATGATTTCTCTGGAAAAAATGCTCTCCTAATTAATTTGAATAAATCAAAAATCATGCCCTTTAAGAAGACTGGGCAACTGCCATATCAGTGGTATTTGGGTCATAATAAGGTTGAAACAGTGCACAAATATAAATACCTAGGGGTTCTTCTTGACAGCAATGGCTCCTTCAAACCCCATCTGGAGTCCCTCAGTCGGAAATCCAATTAATACCAACAATCACATAAGGCAGCGAAGTTCTAAGAGGCCGTGGCGACGAACACTTGGACAAAATGATCACTAAGCTTTTCAAGAGGTTGTTCAGCTTACCAAATTATGTTTCACCGGCTCAAGTTTGCCTAGAATGTGGCATGGTTAGGCAGTCTCTAGCAAGGAAAGGGGCATTTATCAACTTGAGCCATAAGCTTAAGGTAGCAAAAAAAAAAAAGGCTCCCTAAGCTCTCTTATTTGGGTGGAAATGATTTCGGATCCAACCTCTGCCTTCCGTCTCTACCTAGAGTCCTCACTGACAACATTGGGCCTGGTAGATCAACTACTCCAACTGAGCTCACATCAGCTTGTCAAACGTGCAACGAAAGTAAGTGTCAAGTCTCTCTCACATCTTCAGGACAAAGAGGCTTTATCGAAACGAAGCCATGCCTGGCTGGTTCTGTCATCATACGTCTCTCTAATCCCACAACTATATCTGGGAGCAGCAGTTAATCCATGGATTCAAGCAGCCTTTATGAAATACTGAATGGGCTGCCTTCCAACATATGCCCAACTTCCTAGGTGGAAGGGAGTCAACACGACGGACACCTGTCGATTATGTGGACTGGCTCTGGAAACCCTGATCCATCAAATATGCCTATGCAAAAGCAATGCAACAAATTGCAACAGGCTCCTACGACCAGTTTGGTTTAAAGGGGGCTGCGTAGGTTCAGACCAGCAATATTGGCAGGCTTTAAAGGGAACAACGTATAGCTCAGCTGCAGACTGGATAAATTCTTGGATAAATTAGGGTGCCTTCTCCAAGAGACTGAACAAGCGAAACAAACACGCACAATCAGCCTGCAAGCAACGTTGTAGTACTCCGCAATTCAGAACATTTTAACTCAAATCGATTATATTACTGTATTTTATGATTCCTTGTTTTGTTTTTTGTTTTCTTTCTTTTTCTCTCCTTTCTTTGTTGTAATGGTTTTTACTGACCGAACACATGATAAATAAAATACAAATATAACTTACATAAGAAACCTCCATTTAAGTTTGATAAGGTCAGGGGTGGCAGAAAGCCAAGCTATGACATGGCCACTTAAGCAGTGTGGTACAACAGCTCAATGGGAAAAGCGACAAGCATTCTAATAATTCAGCAGTCACTGTTGCTCCCCTGTCCTGCTGAATAACTGATGCAACTGGAGAGCAGAGGTTGAAGCGCAGAGACAACGCAAAAGGCCTGAATGAAGCCTACCCACAGGTGTATAGATCAGAGCTTTGCAGCACTGGGCGAGGTGTGCTGAGCGAGCGAGCTTTTGAGTGGTCTTCAAAAGCGTCTGGTGTACTAGTTCATTTTATGCAACTGTATGAGTTAGCGGATGTTTGGCGGGTCCTGCATGCTACACCCATGAAATATACGTACTACCTATTGATATGTGGTGTGAGCTCCTGCATCGACTTATGGCTGGCCATGCAGTCTATAGTGGCAAAAGTTCAATAAGTTAATAATAGGTCTAGATCCCTAAGGGACCACTCTCCTGCAGTATTGTATCTCCGGCAAAGGTTTATTTTTGGTAGATTCAAGAGATCAAAGTTACAAGTTTCAGTTTTCCGTTCTGAAATCAGGGCTGATATTGTGGACTACTTTGTGCTGAATGAGGATTCGGTCTCTGATGTGGGGATCTTGTGGTAAGCATTTAAAGCATACTTTTGGGCATATGTATCTCCAAGAGGGCAGGCATTCTAAAATGATTGCACATGTGACTGGGGTCACTGGAACAACAAGTTAATTACCTTTGGTAACACCGTATCTGGTAAACTATCTAGCCGCAGATTGCTTCCCTTAGAATAATCCCCAATTCACAGACTGTTTCGAGAAGTTTTTTTGAACAGCATCCTAGCACGCCCATAGGTGGTGTCGTTTGGCTAGGCGGCGCCCGCGACAGAAATAATGTGCGTGGTACCTACATAGGTGCTACCCCGGTGTGTTGACGTCACTTACTTTCATTACTTTCCACGGCAGGAGCATAGTGCCACGGGGAGAACTGACCACTGGTGTGAAAAAACTAAGACCCTAAGAAGGGTGTCCCTTATGCTGCAATTGGCTCAGAGCGGGAAGGACAGGAGGGTCGGTAAGGAATCTGCGGTTCTATAGGCTCTACAACATATGGCGTTACTGAATGCAAGTAACCTGTTCCTCTGATAGAGACTTCTAGCTGCAGATCCTTCACCTTAGAATAATAACCCAAGCAATGCCTCCATGTGAAGCCGATTTTACATGAAGTACTACTATTGGACTGAACAGCACTGTGCCCGTCAAGACGGACCGGAATGTCTAGAAAGTAGTGCTTGATAAACATGTGAAAAGATGCCCACGTTGCTGCCTTACAGATGTCCGGGACAGTGCCTCTGCGGGCTAACGCAGTGGTCGCGTTCTTTCATCTGGTAGAATAAGCATACAAACCCACCAGGAGATGCTTCTTGGACAATGCATAGCAGATCTTGATGCAAAGCACTTTCCATCTTGAGGTCGTCCATTTCTTAACCAAACAGAATATATAATTGACCCAAACTCTTTTGTGCAGTCAAAACAGAACACTTTTTATAGCTCCAGACAGTGAAGTCTCACTTCAACTTTGGAAGGCTAAGGCAGAGCCAAGAAGGGAGGCAGAGTGATTTTGTGGCCTACATGGAAGGGAGGAGGCATGTGTACAGAGGACCAGCTTGTCTGGGTAGAAGGTGGTGTTGTAAATGCAGAGTGTGCCTACAATTCGCCTAACCTTCAGGGTGATGTTATGGCCATTAGCAGGGGAGTTTTGATGAAGAGGCTCCAATGGTGCACACTCCAAGATAGTGAGAACAAGCTTCAGATCCCACTAGGGCATGATGAATGGCTGGGGTGGGGGGAATGACTGGTGTTTGGGGGTGGGGGCACGTGCTGTAAGTCTTTAAGAAACTGAGACATATCAGCTAACTTAAATAAGGGAGGCTGGTCTAGCAACCACAAAAATGCAGAAATACCTCAAAGATAACTTTTAACTGTGCCCTGAGCAGAGCACTGCTTGCCAACGATAGAGCAAACAGAATAACCTTGGATAAAGTTGCAGAAAGGACAGAGGGTGATGTGTGAATCACGCCATACTACAAACTTATCCGTAAGGTAGGCGAATACAGACTAGGTGGATGGGTGACTGACTACTAGAATAACATTATAGACTTCACTGCTCAATCTCCACGCATGAAGGTGAAGTATTTGCAGGTTCAGGTGCAGGACTCTCCCCTGCTGCTGCAATAGAAGATTCCTTCCAAGAGGCAGCTTGACTGGAGGACCGATGGTCATGCTCGACAGCTCAGGTTACAAGACTTTCCTCGCCCAATCTGGAGCCACAATACTAACTTTGGCCCCGGGATTCCTGATTTTTTTTTTGGACTCTGGGCAAGAGTTGCCTTGGAAACTCCAGCACAAAACTGCTGACGAATGCTCTTGGCAGTGGATATCAGATCTAACTAAGGCACTCCTGATTGCTGAAAGAGTATTTGCACCACTTCCTCATGGAGCCACTTTGTAATCTGCTAGGCATCTTCGGCTGAGTTTGTCTGCCCTGGTGTTCAGAGAGCCTGTCAGGTGTTGAACCGCTAGGGAAATTATCTAGCATTCCTGCCATGCCCAGAAAAACAGAGCCTCCTGACAAAATGTCTCACAGCCCTACCCTGCCCAGTTTACTGCAGTACCACATTGGGGTGGTGCTGTCCGTGGACTTCTGCACCAAACTTCCCCTAATAGAGGGAAGAAAGGCTTTCAATGCCGAAAGAATCCCCTGAAGCTCCAACCAGTTGATGTGGAGTTCGAACTCTGCCAGGGACCAGAGCCCTCTGACCTCCTCCTTTCCCAAATGGCTGCCCTATCCCCAAAGTGAAAGATCTGTCACCACATTCAGCTCTGGTTGAGGAAGGAAGAGGGGTCTGCTGCTGCCCAAATCGTGGTTCGTCAGACACCATTGCAGATCTTTTGTAGTTCCCTCCGAGATCTAGACCATGTTGGAGAGAATCCCCTGATGTTGTGTTTACTGGAACTTCAGGTCTGACTACACAGCCCACATATGCTAACGAGCACGAGTAACAAGCAGGATGCAGGAGGCTATGAGGCCCAACAACCCTAGAGTCAGTCTCACCGAAATCCAGGAGAAAGGCTGAAGCATCGGTATCATAGCCAGAATATCCTGAACTTGCAGCTTGGGAGGATATGCAAAAAACTGCACTGTGTCCAGAACAGCTCTGATGAAAAGGAGCATCTGAGAGGGAGCCACGGTGTGATTACAACACTTTGATAGTGAACCCCATGGAGTGTAGAAGGTTTAAGGTAATCTGGAGGTCGGAGGCAACTGCCTGGGGAAAGCCCCCCTTCAACTGCCCATCGTTGAGGTAAGGGAAGACTGGAACCCTCGACCTCTGCAGATGAGCTGCAACCACCACCATCACTTCCATGAACACTTGAAGGATGCTGGTAAGGTCGAAGGAGAGCAAAGCAAACTGTAAGTGCTCTGGCTCACTGTGAACGTCAGATAACACCTGTGGATTGTAGCGTTGGTCTTGCAGTATTCGTATTTCCATATCCTGCCTTGCCCAGTCTCCCTAATCCAGAGGAGACCGAACTTGAGTGAGCATGAGCATCCTGAATTTCTCCTTTCTAGGAAGAAACTGAGAAGGAGCAGACCTAGGACAGAACAAAGACCTCCATCCTTCTTGGGCACCAGAAAGAAGCAGGAATAGCAACCACTACCCACTTCTGATGCCAGTTCCCTCTCTATAGCTCCCCCAACTAAGAGAGCCAGAAATTCCTGACAGAGCAAGAACAGGTTGTCCTCCACCAGCTGATCATAAGTGGGTAGCATGAGTAGAGGGGTAGTCGCAAAGGGGAAGGAGTAGCTCCTCCGGACGGTTTGCAAAATTCAACAGTCCGCTGTTACTGACCGCCAGTGGTGCAGGTGATAGTGTATCCTGCCCCTCCTCCCCCCTCCCCCCCCCGCCCTCGGATGCCCATGATGGTCGCAGGGCAAACTAAAGGGGTTTAGAGGTTGCGGCTGCCAGGTGGGTGGTGGACTGATCAGACCTCCGGCTACCCATCTCACGTGGTCGGTGGAACCTGCAACCTTGGTCACAAAAAGGCTGGAAAGCCTTCTGGCTTGCTGGGAGAGTATGGATGCAGTTGGCTACCCCTTTCATTGGCCATGAAAGGGGCACAAGGCAGACTGGGGGGTAATGAGGGGCCGTAGACAAGTCGAAGGATCTAGCTGTAGCTCAGCTGTCCCTAAACTACCCCAGAGATGAATCCACCTTCTCTCCAAAAAGCAGAGTGCCATCAAAGGGAAGCAAGGCATACGCCACCAAGGATGAAATCTCTCTACCCAGTCAGTTGGTTGTGTCTAGTTCACATTGTATGGTGAACTTTGCTGCATCTCTCTCTAGTCAGCAATAGGTTGGGAATGTGTGGCTCCAGCCTCCTTTAAAACCATAGGCAGCACTTGCACAACCAAACTCCAGATCATATAGGAATATCGACCCAAAAGGCATGCAGTGTTCACCATCCAAAGTGCTAGGCTGGCAGGAGAGAACATTCTATTGCCAAAGGTATCCAGCCTCTTTGAATCCCTAGCTGGTGGAGTGATAGGGAACGTGCTGTGATCAATCCTTGAGGTGGAGGCTTGTATCACCAAGCTCTCGGTGTGGGGTGCTGGGTAAGGAAATTGGGATCCCCAAGAGTGGGGAGAATGGTGGCAGGCAATCGTCCTAGGCAGCAGAGCTCCTGTACAGAGGTAAGGGTTTCATTAAAAGGGAGTGAAGGTTCAGAGGGGGCGACTTTTAGCTGAAGCACCTGTCAAGACATTCGTCTTGACTGCCACTATGGGCAGCTGAGGGCCCAAGAACTTCACCACCCTACAAACCACCATAACAAAAGAGGCTTTCTCCACCGTAGTCATGGTAGGAGAGACCAAGCTAGTGTCAGGTGAGGTGTCTAACCCACTTGCCTGCGCCAGCTCCTCACACCAGTTTCCCTCATGCTCATCTAAGGGATGCTGGTATCCATAAGGGTCCTCAGACCCCTCCCATTCGCCTCCCTGCCCAGGCCTATTAAGAGTAAAAGAGCACTGACTCAACTCCGGAGAGCATGGTCCTGGGTCAGTGCTGAAACTTGTGTTGGGGATGATGCCCAACCGGCTCCGCTTCAGGTTCGGGAATGATGATGGGACTGTGTAGCCATGCGGCATTGGTGGCACGGGCACTGGAGTGTGCTCAGAGGAAGATCTTGGTTTCGCCGATGGTCAGCTCTAGATCCAGCAAGAGATCCATGGGGCAGACTGGTACCGAGGCTGAACCAGTCGGTGGAGATTTAGTGGGGACCCACCTAAATCTGTGGGGCCCATTTACACTTGAGAGGGGCCAGGCCGCCCAAATGGAGGTGTATAGCCTCATAACATTTTTTAAGCTGGGTAGGGTCGCTCCGGGAAAGTCAGGGAAGCGCAAAACTGACCCAGACTTCGTCACCGCAGAAGCACAAGGCTGGAGTTGCGGATGATCCCACGCCTCATCAGAAGACTTAGGAGGGCGCAGCTAAGTCAAAGATCTCTTTGACGTTGTTGATTTTTTTTAATGCTTGTGGGATATCCCAGACGACTTAGAGAGTGACGACAATTGCAAAGTGCGGCTCCGCAAACAATCCCAGGACCTTCTGTGCGAATACGATCCTGAGCGTCGCCGAGTCGTCAGGCTGCAAGGAGCTTGAGGGATCACTCCCTGAGTGCCTTTGGGTGCATGGCATGTCTTGGAGTCGGGGGTCACGCTTCAAGCACCACAAGCACACCAAGTGGGGGTCTGTCACAAACATGTGACAAACAGACACCACATGGTTTGAACCCAGCAGGTTTCTTGGGTGACATCCTCACACCAAGAGAGAAGAACTCTCAAAAAGACTTGACAAAATCAGAAAAGTGTAGCTCTGACTGGACCCACAAAATTAGTCAGGAAAGGGAAAGAACTGGCATCAGCGTGCACCCAGCCGGTTTCTAAGGTGACATCCTCACATCAAGAAAGAAGAACTCTTAAAAAAAAATAAAAAAATAAAAAAAATTAAAAAAAATCGGCAAAGATTCAAAAAAGTGTAGCTCTGACTGGATCAGTGATATCTGCCACAAAAATGAAAGAACTGGCATCAGTGTGCTGTGGTGGTGCCTATATAGGTGCTGCACAGGTCACTTCAGGCATAGACGATGCCGAACTACGCCACCTACCAGGACGCAGGGCCACTGCTTCAAAAACTTCTGGAACCAGTCTGAAACCTGGGGATTATGCAAAGGTAAGAAATCTCCTCCTAGACGTCTATCTGATTGAGAACTTAAGCATTTGGAAAATGACAGAGTTGAGCATGGACATGGTCATTCTTCTCAAACTACAAAATTGAAAGAATTCCGGGAGACAGCTGATCATGAGGAGTTGAGGCAAAAAACGTGAGCATGAGCATTTGGAGAAGGTGACAAACAGGGGAAAACACTGGCATGGTTAATTAAAGTTTGCAATGACGCACCTCAATTGGCGAGCATATCCAAGGACGATAGTCCAACTACAACATCACCATCTGAAATATTGAATGTATCCAGGCAATATTATGTGCACTTCTATACCTCCCGTTTGGATCTCTCTGCAGAAGATTTAGATGGATACTTAAGCAATGTTGCCCTTGTCTGGACTGAGGGAGAGATGCAGGAATTATTAACTCCTCCCAACCCCCTAAACAACAGTTGAAGATGTTAAAAATTATATAGTCAGCCTAGCTAGCAGTAAGGCTCTAGGAGACAGTGACTTCAAGGTGAAAATGTATAAAACGTTTTCCGATATCCTGCGGCTTAGATAGATGGCTAAAATGCGACTGCCATCATGGGCAGTCAACCACCCTCATTGCTGGAGGCCATAATTACTATAGTCCCAAAGTCTGGTTGAGATTCTAATCCGTGTTCCTCATAAAGACAACTTTAACTATTGAATACCTCTGGAACAATACGGTTTCATACGTCAGGGTTGACTGCTTTTAATCCATGCACAATGATGGCTGTATCATATCAGATAGACTACTAGTCTTCCAGCAGCAGACATTCTCCTTGTCAATGAAAAAGCTTTTGACACATTACAATGGCCATTCATGCAGGAGGTCGTCAGGGGTATGGGCCCGGACAAGTATTCAAATTCCTAAATAAATACAGGTTCCCTGACCTGTGCTAAGATTAATAATTGGTACAAGGATATAACACCCATTTATAAGGGCATGAATCAGGTCTGCCCATTTACCCCTCTGATGTTTGTTGGCTGTGGAGCCCTTAGTGTGCTCTTTCTAAGAGTTTTAACTTCAGGATGAGATTTGCACTTGGAGTAAGCAAAGGTAATACCAATAGGAGGCAGGAATTCATGGTGTAACGATATTTGCGTTTTGACCATTAACTCCACATTGCACTTAGCCTAGCAGCACACCGTCACATTAGTGACCACCAACTTCATTCTGCCTACTGACTTTATTTTAGCATTAGCCACCGCTACGTTAAAAGCTGCAAGTATTTTTCCATGCTCACGTTATATAATGTGCTCATGTTTTTATTCTGCATGTTCTTTCTCACCAAGGGCTTAGGCTGATAAGAATGTACTAGGATTATGTTTATGGTACCCAGGGAATAGTTTTGTTTAGAGAGGGCACCTTGGGATCTTGGTCAATTCGCAACGAGTTGTTCTCAAAACTGACCTGAAGTAGCCAGCATTTTTTAATAATAAACTTATGGAGCGGGAGGAGGTTTCTAGAATTCTCCTCTCTTGTTTGTTTAAAGTATATAAGAGGCCGAGACCAGATGGACCGGGGAGTGACTCGGATCTCGGACATGCTCAGGACGCAGCTGTGTCATCCTTTCTGTGAGGACAATTGATCTCTCTCTCCACGATCGATTCTGGGATCTCTCAGTCTGATAGGGAGGGAGATGATGCAGATTTGCCCGTGCCTCATGGTGATCCGTTTTTTTAATTTGTATCTGCTTTGCATTGTGACATATATATATATATTTACACACACACACACTCACACATTTGCTCTGTATACTGCAGTGGAGAATCATTTGTACATATTTTCATTTCATTGCTGTGACCTTTTTTTAAACGTGTGCTTCAGCATGCTAATCTCCTCTACGAACATTGCTTTAGACTAAAAAGCGCATTCCAGAGATTTGTCAGTGCATGAGTTTCATTTTGTTCATTAGTGAAGCAAAACACATGGTGCAACAGACTAAGAAGGCTGAGCTAGGCCTTCCATTCTCTGGTAAATGCTGCCAGTAGTGGTGTGCTCATGTTAAAAATGGCCCATTCTGCTACAGGCACAAATGGATTTCATTCAGGTTTTCCATTGTTTATACTATACCCTGTGCATAGCTAGATTTTTCCTTGGCAGTTAAGTAGAATGAAAAAAATGTTAACGGCAAATACAGGTGTTCTTCATATTGCTGTGCTGTGCCACACGATGCTAGAACTTTGGAAGAAGATATTCACTTCTTCAAATGTAATGATGGAGGCCATTATGGTTCCATCTCCTGAGTTGGCTCTCTTGGGAGCTACAGGGAATATACCAGCACATATTGCTATCTATGGCTGTCCTTACTAAGTGACCAATGAAGTTCCCTCAGATGAACTCCAAAGCACCCAAGCAGCAGGCAACATGGGTCAGAGATATGATGTACTTTAATGAAACAATGGATACTTACACCTCTATTAAGCATTGCCAGCCTTGCCCTAACGAATTTTGGAAACCGGTTTGTATCTTCTTGTTACAACAGAAGCCAGATTCTGGGATATAAGGCAGTGAAGCACACTGAAGTGTGATTCTAGGAAATATAAATTTAGTTTATAAGCACTACGTACCGTTTTAAGATTGCTGACGGTAGTTGAGTTGGCATAATATATTTCCCTACTAACTGTCTGATGGCTAAAATTCAGTCATGCATCCTAATGTCATGACTGTTTCATTAGACTCAAGACTTAAATAAAATGTTTGAAAAAGTTTGAAAAGGTCACTGTTGAACAAAATGAGAAGTTACCTTTTGCCACAGAAGTTATTGTTATTGCTATAGATTCTAGAAAGTAAAAAAAAAATTGACACATTTTCAAATATCATCCTTATCCATGTCAGAAAAAAAGACCAGAATGCTCAGTGAAACGTGTGTTAAATAGCAGCAGCAAGTCAGTTGATTCCCCAGCATTTTACTCTACCTTTGCCACAGAATTCTAATCAATGACCAGAACGCTAACATTCTACACTTGCAACAAAAGTGAAGCATTCCTGAACATCATTTAACAGGAATGGTAGCTGTTACATTTAAAGTCTTCCCAATGGAACAGGTTGAAATAAATGAACATTGCAGTATTCATGCAGAAATTAAACAACATAATTAAAATGTGACAAGTATGGATTTTAGTCATACTATGGCATAACATATTTTAAAGGGTTTTAAATAGTTAATGAGATCTGTAAAATGACCAACGTCCCCTGCCCACATCAGTTTCCTTAGACTTTCCATCCTCCTTTGATTAATACTGCTTTAATTTTAAATTGGTAACGTTTTGGTACACAGTTTTTTTTTTAGTCGTTCTTTTAAACGTGGAGGAAACTACTTACAAACTGATCTCTTTACAATGCATATGCGTTCGTAGGAGTAATGAGGCCCTTCAAATGAGCTTCCGTCTGGCCACTCAATTTTTCTTTTTACTTTTTCCTCACTTACTTTTGTTAGCAGTTGCATCTCCTCATATGAAACTTGGCTTCCAAATCATTTTTATTGCGAAATAAGTAGAAGGAACTGAGACATTTAAAAATATATATTTAATGCCTATACACAATGTCGCTCTGCATAATGCAAAAAGGACTCCATTCAAACGTAAGTAAAACATTTTTCAACAATTAAATTGTAAATCAGGCAGCCCAAATAGGCTGTATTTTAAAACACAGTCAAACCATCATGAACTATACAATAAAATACTATACAATACAATACAGCGAAAATGGCTGCAGGCTAAGAGAACTCTGCTCTAACCTACTCCGAATACCCCTCGATCTGATTAAAATCCTGTTTATGTTCACGAACGGGGAAGAATCTAAAAAACCCTGCTGGTTCTGAAGTGCAACAGCTCAATAGACGCCACAACAAACCACCCAAATGGTGAGCAAATTGTTCCAGCCGCCCTGTGCATCCCTGAAAACATGTCAGTCGATACTGAGTGAAGCAGCCGACCGAAAGAGAGGAGCCATCAGAGGAGACGAGGTGATGTTGCGGCTTCTTGCCTCCGGTCTGGCTGGGGGCAGGAGGGTTGTGTAATCGGTGGTATAGGCACCAGGTGAAGGAATTGTGCTACAGCCCTGTGGCAGCTCAGGGGACGCGGGATGGGCGGAGTCTCAGACCGATCCATGGATTTGGGATTGTACGCCCAGGGAGATCGACAGGAACCAAGAGCGAGGCAGACAGTGAGCTGATCGTTTGGGATGATGGGGTGCGAACACAGCCTCCCCTCTCCTGGAGGACATTCTGGGAAGGGTGCTTGTATTATCACAGGCCAGGTGTCAAAGTGGCCTTGTGAGAGAGGTGGCCTGATTTTAGCTGGGCCACAACATGGGGGACCCTCAGTGTTGAAAGGCTCAGCGGAGGAGCGGCCTCAATTATTCAAAGTGCATGGGTGCGCTATGCCCTGCCGCTCCGGGGCTCCCTCTCTCTCTCCCCGAATGCCCCTTGGGTAACTGGTAGAGGACAGTTTCTTCACAGAGGCATACTGGATGGGGGATGGACCTCTCTCCCTCCTCTCACATAAATACAACCCCCAGACACAGCGTGGGGGGGGATTCTCCTCAAAACAGGCCCTGGAAGCCACGAGGGAAAGCGCTAGCCAAGCAGGGAGGTGACGGTTAGCGCCGAGATCTGGGCCCGGACCATAGTGACTAAGGCACTCCCACAGCACAGGCTTTCCGTGCTTCGCAGAAAAGCTATCTATGGTGCTGGGCCATGGTTAAGGGCCGGGTGCCAAATAATACTTACAGATACACAGTGAGAATATCGCCTCAGGAGGGACAACTGGCAGCCCCAGGGGAAAAGTCTTGATGAGGACCATACACACACCGTCGAACCGTCCCTGCGCTGTAACACGGCAGCCATTCAGGACATCTAAGGCTCTATATCGCCCATAGAACCGAAACTTGATGCAATAACGATCAAAGTAAATCTCCTGAGGGCAGATTTTGGGAAAGTCTTACAGAAGCTGGCCGTGGCAGACTCATATCGAGGGTCTATTATCAACCGCAAAACGGTTGGAGGAGCAGGTGCGGTCCCTCACCAAACAAAGTTCAGAAATGGCAGCCAGACTGGAGGACTAGGAGGGCAGGGCCCGACGGAATAATATCAGAAGAGTTGGGGTGCCAGAGGACAGAGAGGAACATACTGTGGACCGCTTTGTCAAGGATCTTATTCTCAACAGACTCAAACCAAAGAGACTGTCTAACTTCTTCACTGTCTAGCCGGCCCACAGGGTGCCGGGCCTATCCCCCAAACCAGGGGCCCGGCCATGCACGATCATTGCTAGAATCCTAAATTATAGGGACTGGGACACAATTCTGCAGGTTGCCAGAACCCATGGTGACATACATTTGGACTATGCCACTATCTGCCTTTTTCCAGACTTCACCCTCCAGGAGAAAAAGTTTAAATGGTGCTTAGGGCCAAAGAGGTGAAGTACATTATGCTATTTCCTGCAAAGCTAAGGGGGGTAGAGGATGGGAAAACATGGGATTGTGTGTCACTGGAAGAAGCATGGGACTGGCTGGAGGGTGGTGCGGAAAAGACAGCATGGAGATCGGAAAACGTCCAGCACACTGAAATGGACAATGACAGACCCACCATCTCGAATGGAAAGAGACAGCTGAGACACTCTTAATAGGGTCTGTGAAAGGGATCCTTGGTAGACCATGGGTGTTTGTCTCAGACTCCAGAAGGATCGTTGGATACGGGAGATCGCCTCCAGATGCAAGTACAGTTTGGGTAGGAGAGCCTCAGGCATGCTAGACCAAAGAAAATCGATGGGGTGAATTCTATTACTGTATGTTTCAACATCCATCTTAGCACTGAGCGGGTGGCGGCCAACCCTCAATACAAGGTGTTCAGTTTGGGTCGACAGGCACGCTGCAAGGTGGGAGGGTGGGTACGTTCAACTCACTCAGCAGGGTAGCTGGGGGGAGTTTATTGGGTTCATTTGTGGGCAAGAGGGGAATTGAATGGTACAGAGCAGTCATACACTTGATCGCACATGGAGGGACACTCTGTAAAGTCGCTAGCCTGCTCCAGCCAAACTTTAGTTCTCATGACACATGACATGACTATACTTTTGACCATTTGGTCATGGAATGTTAACAGCCTGGGTAACTCCATAAAGCTTACGCTGGTCCTGCAATATCTGCAACGCCACTCCCCAGACATTGTCCTACTACAGGAAACACACATGAAAGGGAATCACTACAACATCCTAGATAGGTTCAGCTACATGCTGCGGTCACATGCGGGCTACACCACAGACTCCAGGGGTGTGGGGATACTCATTAAAAAAGCTGTGGCCCTCACAACCCCCCTTCCCCCACCCAATCAGGTATGGTGTGATACCCATGGGCTCTTTGCGCCACTGTCTGTCACTTGGGAGGGCACAACACTTAATCTTTGTTCAGTATATGTCCACGGCACAACACTTCCGGAAGTGGGCGACCACCTGGTGGGCCTTTCCCGAGGGACACTGATAGTAGGGGGTGACAAACTCGCTCATGGATTTAGAGGTAGACAGGACTGGGACACCGGGGGCAGGAAGGGGCATGGGCCCACTTCCCCGGTTCGCAAGACCCAAGGTTATTTAGGTAAGAAAGTTGTATTGAATAGGGCAATGTTTCAGACCTTGCTGCTCTGCAATCCTACAGGATGAAGTAATAGCTGAAAGGAAAACTCTTTTGCAAAATAAAAATTATCCGTCAGACTTAAAAAGCTTAAAAGAGGCCCCATTTCACTGAGAGATACTAACTTGCTGAAAACGTCCTCTCTCACATGTTCTGCCAACAAAGTAATGCCTTTTTGCCTACATAACAAAAAATTTGAGCCCACACTTTCCTGTGTTGTTGCGATGCACTGCTGTAATTTGTATCAACATCTCAACAAGAAAGCTTTGCAGTACTACATGAATGCCATCTGAGTCAATTGATCAGTTTGCAATTCCAAGACACATATCTGGGAGCTTGTCTTCACTAGCATTACAGCAACCATAGACATAAGGACTTTCCAGATTTGCTCTCCAGCCCAGAAGAAAGGAGTTTGTTACAATGGTTAGTTGCATTAAATCTAGTAGAATGGCTCCTTCACAAGCAGAGTGTAAAAATCCAATCACTAAGAAAAGTGAATGAGCAAATTCAACTGGCACGACTAATTGTGTTTCATGGAATAGGTCACAGAAGATTAAGCTCTCATAGGAAAGCAACATAAAGAACCAAGAGAATAAACAATGTTAAACTATAAAAAAAATTATATTGCTCTCAAAATAGAAAATATGGCTTCACAGTCCGCATGATGTGGACACCGCAGACCTTTCTTTTGGAGAAAAGACATCTGAGTTGTTGTTTTGAGCACTGTCACAATGACCTGAAGCTTTCAACAAATCACAAAATATGTTTATAAAAATTCAGCAGGAAAAAAAAACAATAACGGAAAAGGTTCTATGTGATTTGAGTAACATGTCTATACTGCCAATCATAAAGTTAAGCATGCATCTCAGGTCTGTATACAAGAGAAACAATCACAGCCATAACATGACCATTCTCAGAACTAACGTCATGGTGAGTGGTAATCTCACAAAAAAACTGCACCCCTCCCCCAATTCTCAAGGTCTTCTAAGTAGAGAGTGAAGAATGCTGGGGCTAATAAAATTGTGGTGGTTGATGTGGATTTAAATAGTGTGGACGACTGTACTCACTGAAATTTCCGTAGTGCTGATGAAATTGCTTTACTAAGGAAGCAAGTTGCTGGAAGCAAGTTTCACCATCAATTGGAACATGGGGCAGTTTTCCATGACCACCCTAATGAAGCCAGTTAGTGGCACTGACATTTGCATACCAATAACATTTTCTGTGCCCACTGACCTGGTTAAGGCACGGACAGTCTAGACTGGTGCTTTAGGGCTGTTTCGAGGTCCTGTTCTTTCACCAGTTGTGACTGAGTCCTATTGTGGAATGTGTGACTGCCTAAATGGCAAGACACATAACTCTGAATACTAATAATCTCACCCCAGACTGTTGAAGGTAGAACAAATCTGCAACATTACTGGTGCTGAAAATAATGACAATCTGTCTTATCTTATACATCAATTTGAAGTAATGCCGAGGTTAGAAGCTACACCTCCTCCGAAGTTTTAAAGATTGCATATGGGGAGGTCAGGGCCCTTTATTTTTATTTGTATATTGTTATTGTACACACATCACAAGACTACAATCAGCCTTCTACCACTAAAACCTACACTCCATCTTATCCCCACCATGTAGTGGGCTGTTAGACATGCCATACATATAAATAGTGGTCTAATGTAAAGATCAATTCATATTAAACAGTTGTAAAAACAAATCCAGGAGTACGTCACATATTACAAGGATCACAACTGTATCTTAAAATCAATATTTTTATTACAGTGTGTGTAAAACGGATATTTGCTGGACAGAGGCCTCAGCAGTATTTAATCAACAAATTGACTTCCAGTTCAGGACAACGGAGCGTTAAGCCAGGACCAAAATAAATTTTAAAAACAACACTATTTTATATGTTTTTTCATATCTTGGGCAAACTTAAAAAATACACTTAGCTTTACCACCTTTTTTAAGCAACCTACAACCCTCTTTCAAAACACGATCAGAGCAAACTACTGCTATACCATACTTTAAAAAAAAAAAAAAAGTCCATTTAAAACACATACAGGACATTTTACTGAATTCTACTAAGGAGCTTTAAAGTGATACACGCCATCTGCAACACCTTAAATTAGTATAGCTTAGAATGAGCACTAAAACAGACCTCTCTGATTTCAAATTTCACAAGTGGTGGTGCAACCGGTACGTTACAGTCCGTTCAAACAAAAGTCCACTTCCAAACGGCATGTTTTCTAAGTTGTCTTTATTCTTTTTGATGACAACACCAGAAAGCTAATGATTTTAGTTCACCACGTATGAACCTCCTCAGGGTTGTAGGAAGACGTACAAGATCACATGTACTTACCTGCTAACATTAAAAACATCCAATAACATACAACAAACATAAATACACCTTCATAAGAAACACGTGACCATTTCACATAAACTTAACACAAAACTAACAACCATGTACTAATCCAACAAAGACAGAAGGGACCATTACCGAGAGACCCCCGAAAGAGCCCCTCCACAGTATTAAATACACCTATTACAAACACTATAAAAAATTAGAAACAAATGAGACGTGCAAATGTAGACTGAAAGAGGTCCACAGCATCAGAGAAATATTGTAGTATATTGGAACCATATACATAAATATTTCAAACCATCATCCTCAGTTCTCCATGAACTTGGGGGTGCCAAGACCACACTCCGTGACAGATCCGCCATATAGTGCGCATGACAACTATATGATTATGTCAGGGGTGTGGAATTCCCATAGCCAGACGCCCAGGACATATTGTTTGAGGTCAAGGATTACAAGATTTCATGTTTACTTTGTCCTTAGGAGAAGTAGGCCCAACCCCCTGCAGCAAAAAAAAAAACCTTTGGCTGCCAGTTTACAGTACCACATTATGACGCATGGAAGGTAATCGTCTGAAAGTGAGGTAATATTTGTGTCCATATGGATAAGCGGTTCAAACTTATATTTATGGTTCATTAATGCTAAGCCTTCATTGTTAGGATGAGTGTTGTAAGTAAATGTTGCAAGCTCGGACTGCATTATCAACTGTGGTTCCAGTTAAAAAAAAATAAAAAAAGTGTGCACGTGTGCAAAGTATAACAAGAGGCTACGTATAAAAAAAACTCTCAGAATGCCAGATTGATGATAAACTTTGCTTTCAAAATGAAATGTTCACCAAAAAATGCAACCAGGAAAAAAGTGTTTTCCTAAATGTACTGGAAATTTTAGGTACCATTTCTTTGAAGAACCATTTAGCAAAATGTATTGATTCATGCTAGTATTTCCAAAAAATATTCATAATAGAAAATTGGTGTATCCAGTTTCAACAAGATGTGGAACATGAAAAAAACAAGCATTGGCAAAGTCAATGGGTCTGACATTTGTGGTTTGTTTTTGGGGTTTTTCACTGCAGGTTTTATTTTCACAAGGCTTTTGCAAAACTTTATTGTTGTGGGAGCTGCAGAGCTCGTAACACTGTGACAAACATTAGCAAAAATATTTTTGGTCTCAAACACATACATTAACACAGTAGTTGCTGGCACTGAACAAAATTACTGTGTGCCAATATACTCCTTGTGAATGAGCAGATTGCTATCACTCACAGTAAAACCAGGGGGGGGGGGGGAGAAAGAGAGAGAGAGAGAAAAAGAGAGAAAGAGAGAAAGAGAGAAAGAGAGAAAGAGAGAAAGAGAGAAAGAGAGAAAGAGAGAAGAGAGAGAGAGAGAGAGAAAGAGAGAGAAAGAGAGAGAGAAAGAAAGGGAGAAAGGGAGAAAGAGAAAAAGAGAAAGAGAGAGAAAGAGGAAAAAGAGAGAGAAAGAGAAAGAGAGAGAGAGAATGAGAGAGAGAGAGAGAGAGAGAGGAGAGAGAGAGAGAGAGAGAGAGACCGACCGATAAAACAAAAGGCTTTGGCTAATGTCAGGCCTAATTAGGGGTCCAATTCTTAAGAAAGTCACAAAAGTGCACCCATGGTATGTCTTTGCATTAGTGCAGATTAACGCATTTCATGAACTTGCAGGAATTTACAGAAGTAGACCAGAAAATCGAATTACTAGAAACTATTTGTGGACTGTATTTGCGCACAGGCAAATATGCATGTGTAGATTTACTCATGTGAAAATCTAATGAGCTTTTACAAGTTCACTTTCCTTCCAACCACTTTTTCCCCCCCAACCACAGTAGAAGCTTTACTTCTGTTCTTGTCAGGAATAATTTTCCACACATGCAAGTTAGTAGGCCTGCACAGATTCAAACCAGCATTCCAACCTTTGAGCTACTGCTTACAGCTACCTCATCCGGCCCCAGTGTGTAGATCGGCGAAAAAGTGGCAAAATAAGCAAATTGCTAGTAAAGCCCTACGATAGTATTAGCCCTATCATAATCTGAGATGCTATTCCCAGAGCTCTTATATAATGAGATTGCTGCCTGAATTTGTCACTAGGGTACATGGCACCAAAACGGACAAGTAGAATTTGTTTTACAGGACAAGAAGATTTGTGAAGCAACCTGTCCCATGAACAGGTTAAAAATTTATTAAATTCCACCCCCTGTTATGTGCAGAAATCCAGAGCCTAAATCGGATATCATCTACACCCTTTAATGCCAATACTGGGGACTTGTTGAGCAAACTGCAATGTACAGTAACAGGTGAACATCCAGCTCAAAGTGTAGAGTCATCATCTCAACCTATAGGTTCAAGGTTAGGAGTTACACACTTCCATATACCCGGCTACCTACCCATATCATCAATTCGAAGTTCATACTTTCTGTGATAAACAGCACAAATCTACATCATTCTCAAACACACATCGCCCCGCCAGATATTCAACAATGAATCGCATATACAATAACAATTACATTACATAACATAAAACTCCAAATTCACCAATAGGACAACTTGTTACTCAATTCCACCCATCGCCGATTTTATCTCGATTCCTTGTGTGCTTCATGTCCTCATATTCTTAATCGATCCCAATATATTCATTGGTTATGCCCATTAAGTCCATATGAATTACACCTAGAATTAAATAACTTGTGTACTTATTCTATTTGAAGAGCAGATCAGCAGAGTAGTACACCACCTAAAAGCATCCCTATTAAACCACGCTGCTTCACTTGTTCGCGTTAATTAATCTTGTGTCACTTCCATTTTTACCTTCCATATTTTTCAGCATAAATTATCCCCATCGACTGATTTCAAACATTATAATATATTCACACGACTCTCGATCGTAACATCTTACATGTCCATTGTGGGTTGCCAATCAATAACAATCACGATCACCCAATACCAGAAATGGCTAAAAGCCCCATCACTACATGTACGAGCCCTCAAGAACCCCTGGCGCTATATTTGGTATGAGAAACTTGCCCCTCTCAGATTGGGGTTCTTGGTTCCGGGTAGATAGGTTGGTATGAATGCCATTTTTAGTTTTATCCATTAATGTTGGTGGGTCCTTACCAAGGTTGATTAAATGAGTAATTATTTTATTTTCTACTGGTGATTCATTGTCGATCTCCGAGGCTCATCCATGTTTTTATTTGTCCTGTGTAGTGCCTATTAGTATAGGTGGGTGGTCACCAAGGTAGATCAAATGACCAGTTTCCTCACTTGGGTTTGTAGTCCAGGAGTGGAGATATGGTTTATATAGATGTAAGGAGGATGTATAGTTATGACATGATGTATGGGGTACATGCAATCTGGTTTATGGCCAAAGCAAATAGATTTCATGCCTGTGTTTTGTATATCATCTCCAATTTTCTCTCCTTACAAAATCAGATCAGATATGCACGAGGGTCGAGACGAAAGTGTCTATTTGTTGCAAGCTACATTTTTAACCCGCTACCCAATTGTAGAAATGAAAATTATGGACATTATATGCATGCCCAATTTCAGAAATGAAACTATGGACATTGCATGCACACCTGGCCTACATGACAGATGTGAATAATACAAAATAGTTCTACATGACAGATATCAATTATACAAAATAGTTTGGTGCGACACATTGGGTTCTTAGTGAATTGCTATCAGTGGTGATTTAATTAGAGCGGTTTCACTAACACGTGATCGCGCCTAAGGGGACTATGTGACCTGATGCAGGTGTGGCGGGGGGCGCCTTTTAGTTAGTGGACGACAAGACGTGAAACCATACGCCACAGTAGTTTGATAATGGAGGACACAAAATGAGGTATGAGGTTAAGCAAGCATCATGTGAAATTTCACAATGTTAGTTTCAGGATTAGGAACCGTGATAACCAGGTGGAGGTGTTGCAACATGAGGCTGAGGTTAGTTTCATGCTATGTGAATCCAAACGTATGCCTAATTGCTACAGGTATGAAATGTAACAGCACTCGGAAAAGCATGAGGTACAGGGTTGATGTAAGGACACCCTAGCAGTGGCAATATGGGCCGCAGCATGGGGATCATCCATAGTGATGGGTCTTTCAGCAATATCTGCCAGTGGGTGATGTTGAGCGTTACTGATTGGCAATCCGTGTGGAACATGTAACATCTTGCGATCGACAGCAGTGTGAATATTATGTTTGTTATCAGCGGATAGGGATACTTTATGCTGGAGATATGGAAGGTAAAAACAGGTGGGACACAAGATTAAGTAACACGAAAAAGGGAAGCAGTGTTTTTGAACAGGGATGCTATTAGGCGGTGTACCACTCTGCCAATCTGCTCTTCAAGTACAATAATTACACGTTATTTCAGTCTAAGTGTCATCCGTACAGGCTTAATGGCCGTAACTGATTAATATATTGGGATGAGTTAAGAATGAGGACCTGAAGCACAGAAGCAATTGGGATAGAATCGACGATGGTTGGAATTGAGTAATATGTTGTCCTATTTGTGAATATGGAATTTTAAGTGGTATGTAATTGTTATTGTAAAAATGATTCATTGTGGGATATCTGGCGGGTGATGTGTGTTTGCGAATGATGTAGTATTTTACTGCCATCTGGAATTGGACTTTTGTTTGAATGGACTGTAACGTACCGTTGCACCACCACTTCTGAATTTGGACTCAGTTTGACCTTTTCGTCACTTATTTGACTGTATGTAGGAGGAGTATATTGATTAACAGTTGGGGCAAGGGGGAGGTGCGGTATTTTGACTGGCTCGCTGTTCTGTTTAGTTGATTGATAGACCTCTCAGATTTGATTACAAGCACTAGTCATCCAATTCTTGCTCCAGATCTACCTTTTACATATTATCTCTTCTCTGGTGTCACTGGCAGGTGCTGCAAACATGCCTCGTGCAAACTTCTTCTTTCCACATCTTAAAGCAGTCACTACTGTGACTTTCTCATATAGTTTTGGAAAGTCTCTCCTTCAGGTCCTAACTACTATTGTAGTGAGACCATGTAGAACTGGTCTTCTCTCAGATTTCAAGGATTACAGACTATGTCAAGTACCATACATTTTTTTTGTCTGTCTATAAATTCTCAAATCTCATAACCTCTGGCAGCCCAGTTTCCTATTCCAGACGAATAACTAAATCCAATCCATATAAAATAACAAGTGGTGGGCGGAACTCATGGAGTTACTTAAAAAAACTCTGCAAGATTCTGCAGAGTTCTGCGAGAGGGCGAAAAATGGTACGTCATGCCGTTTTTTTTGCACCAGGAGCTTGTTCCCCTCTGAGAAATCAGCACGAATGGCATCATGGAAGGCACCAGAAGGCACTGGCACTTGAGATGGTTTTACCGCCGCTTGAGTAGAGTTTCTAGTCGAGCAGCAACTTTCCCAACGC
This sequence comes from Pleurodeles waltl, assembly GCF_031143425.1. Classification (NCBI taxonomy): domain Eukaryota; kingdom Metazoa; phylum Chordata; class Amphibia; order Caudata; family Salamandridae; genus Pleurodeles; species Pleurodeles waltl. The sequence goes on from NC_090442.1 coordinate 456,659,637, forward strand.
AACCAGTCATGACCATCCGCTCTGGGAAAACCTCGCCAGGTGCCCTCCTATTGCATGCCTAAACATTAGCCTCAGTGTAAACCTATGACTTCAGAAACCATAAACAAAATAACTATTCATTCTCCTAAGCACAATGCAGGTGGTGGTTGGCATCCGTAGTGATAGTGCTCGCCATGCGCGAGCTGTGGCAACAGTATCATTACATCGGTCATATGCCTTAGGCATGAACAGGCTATCATTCATCCTGCCTGCACCTCTTACTGACGAGTCTAATAATTACACAACAGTTAAGATGCATAGTTTTATGAAGCCTCGGAACAAGCCTAATGTCTAGGTACATAATGACCTCAAACGTCTAATTAAAACAGTGTATCAGTTCAAAGCTTTGCATTCTTTGGGATTCTGGCAGGCAGATCTTAACCCCTCCAACATCCCAGTGTCTTTCCAGAGGGAGAAGTGATAGCTGGGGTTCCAACCATGACCCCGTGGAATCATGTACATACACAGACCTTTCCAGAGTATCTTGCCCAATTTGAGTATTTCTAATTTTCTTGGGTCCACCACATTTTCCTCACCAGCAGCTTCACAGTCAAGGCGAAGGGCAACATTGAAAGTAGCTGCCTGGTCTCAAAGCCCCACATCACAAATGATTTAACATCTCATTACCGCTACCTTTTGCCCACGGACATGGGAAGTGGATTCTGACCAACTACCAAAGAATAGATCCCAAACCCACAATATTCATTATGCTGGAAATTAAACTTCAAGGTAACAGTCAATGTTTTTTCAGCGTATTCCCTAATTATGATAACCTGCAGCCCCTTTCAATGTACAAGGGTGCTAAATTTATTTTTGATCTTCTCACTCCCATGCTGAAATTTGATAAAATAGGATTGCTCTGGGTGAGGCAAATGGCGAGTACACTGCATATCGGAGCAGCCACAAACCCAGCGAGCAACATGGCAACCTGGTTTAGAAGCAATATGGGATGGTAGAAGCTCCATCTGATCGAGTCTCTGCCAGACTTCAGTACCACAGACATATGTGCATCATGCCAGGAATCCATGGTCAACTACCCCTCAGGAAAGAGTTAAAGAGCACCATAACCTTCTTATTATTGCCTGACGAGAAACGGTGCTAGTGGTCCAGGTGTTCTCCAGTCTATCACAAGAGGTTTCTTCTACAGCTGACAAATGCATGCCTTGATCTCCCTCAGCAGCCTCAAATTCCCAGCCTCTTAGAAGTTAAGGCCCTAAACAACTCATCCTCTCCCTTTCAGAAGAGACAACCAACGCCAAGAACAACTTCCACAACTGCATGACAAAACGTCACCAACTGGATAAAGGACAACTGCCTGAAGCACAACATGTACAAGACAAGGGTACTGATCTTTTAAAAAAAAGCTTCCCTTAGGACACAACCTGGTGGCCCTCGGACCTACTCCTAGTGACCACACTAGGAACCTAGTCATCATTTTGGACAACAAGCTAACCATGACTACTAACGTCAACTGTTTCCTCCTCCCGCTTCTTCATCCTCTGCGAGATATTCAATGGCTACCCCAAAGCTCAAGATACACCCTCACCTCGGCCCTCATGTCGAGCCAACTGGATCACAGCAATGCTCTCTACGCAGGTATCGCAGCTCACCTCCTCAGACTACTACAGACCATGCAGAATGCTGCAGCCAGACTGGTCCTGGATCTCCCTAGATGAACCCACATAACCTCCATCTCATGGAACTCCACTGGCTCCTTGTACAGAAAAGATGCAAGCTCAAGGTCCTGACCCAAGCATACAATGCTCTACACAACTGCGGACCCACCTAACTGAACCACCACTTGAACTTCAGCCCATCAGACACCTCCACTCCACTCCACTCCCCTTTCTCTAACCCTCACCCCTGCATCCAATGTAGCAGATGCAGAGGTCGCTCCTTCTCCTATCTAGTCGTGAAGATATGGAATGATCTCCAGAACTCCCTATCTCTTCCAGTGTTCTGAAAATCCCTCAAGACCTGGCTATTCAGCTAACCAAATGGACCCTACCAGCGCCTGGATACCCTCACAGGTGACAAGAAGTGCTCTACAAATCTAATGATTGATTGAAACATTAAAATAAATTAAATAGGTGTTCTGTGTGTTTTCAGGAGCTGTTATGAGCACTGTAAGTCACACATAAGAGAATACTGCCATCTCCCTTTCCATCACTTCATGAATACCATAGACATCCACCCTGTCACCGATCCCTACCCCCCTTCATACCCCCACAGCTAAACAATTATGTCAACTTCTTGGCTTCTGAAATAGCCCACAGTAAAAATAGTGTCAAGGTATGCTTTCTATCCCACTTGGGCTGTTGAGTCAACTTGGGAAACATCCCATTCAAAACAAAGTAGTCCTCTATACCAATCTCTAACACACCTGACAGTCAATCCTTGCACATTATACTGAACCTTGGCCCTAGTCAAACTTGCCTTGGTGCCTAAACTAACTTTACTCTTCTATCACAGATACTGCTATCTTTGCTGCATTTATGATCAAAACCTTTTCAGTTTGTGCTGTTGCAAGCATTGCTACTACTCCATGCATCCACTTCAATATGGATTACAGTGGAAGTTTTTGTTCTTTTCAATTCAGAACAGTCCGGGTTTTAGCCAATTTTCATGAAACTGTTTTTGTATGGAAAAAAATAGGAAACTAAAAAAGGCATTGTGTGAAGTCCTACTACTGATTTTTTCTTCACTTCTAAAACTAAAGGCTAGGACAGAAAGTAGAATTAAGATGTAAGGCTTCAACTACTTACCTATAATTATGATTAAATATGGTTTTCGTAGTCTCAGTCCAGGATTCACGTGCCTCCCTTCAACCAAAGAACTATTTGCACACATAAGCCTTAAATTGCTTTGCCCCCCTTCGGGAGAATGGCAAACATGAATTTTGGGCTGCAAAAGAAAGAGCTAGAAGAACAAGTTACTTACCTTTAGTGAAACCTATATCTAGTCACAGATTCCTTACCGTATTTTCCCCAGGCCTCAATCGGGATCCAGAAGATTTTTTTTATGAGCAGTACCCCTTTGCACCGATAGGTGGCATTGTTCGGCTCCATGTAAGTCACCAGCGCCAGAAGGGACATCCGTGGCACCTATACAGGTGCCACCTATGCGTGAAAACATCCAATTCTTTTCAGGACTTTCCACACCAGAAGCGTGGAGCTACGAAGAACATTGACCACAGGTGTGGAAAACAAGGGCCCTGAAAGCGAAGTAACCCTGTCCATATAAATCTGTTCGCAGAGCAGGGAAGATTGGTGGAACAGTAAGGAATCTGCAGCTCAATATAATCTCTATCAGATAGGGCGTTACTGAAAGGGGAAGTAACTTGTCCATCTATATCATTCCAGGAGGTGGGTCTGCAGACCAATTTCAACCAAGGAAGTCCTGCAGGACTGAATGGGCAACATGCCCATTCCTATGGACCAGACTATCAAGGCAATTGTACTTTGTGAACATGTGCAAAGAGGCCCACATTGCTGCCTGATAGACATTCAGAACCGGAACTCCACATGCTAACGCAGTGGTCGCAGCTTTAGCTCTGGTGGAATGAGCTTGCAAGCCCTCAGGAGGTTGCTTTTTGGTTAGTGTGTAGCACTACTTAATGTAGTGTAGGTCCTGTCTGAAGATGGTCTGCTTCTGCACAGCCTCTCCTTTCTTCACTCCAACATAACGCACAAAGTATTGGTGATCCACCTGTATCTTTTTTGTTTGATCAAGGTACAACAATGCTCTTATTGTGTCCAGATGGTGGAGTCACTCCTCTTTAGAGCAATGTGGAGGAGCATAATGAGAAGGCAAAGTGATGGATTGGCCAAAGTGAAGCACCGGCTTTCCATAGTATATAGTGAGGTAAGGAACCTTGAATGACAAGGCCTGAATCTCGCTCACTCTTCAGGCAGAAGTCATTGCCAGGAGGAAGGCTGTTTAAATTGTAAGGATCCTGAGGGAAAAATTATGAAGAGGTTTGAAGGGAGTACACATCAAGAATGTTAGAACAGGATTAATGTCCCACTGAAGCACAATAAATGGTGAAGGAGGAAAAAGAAACCTACAAGACCTTTTAGAAACCTATTTACAATACGGAACTTGAAGAGTGATGGCTGGTCAGGCAACCGCAGAAAGGCAGAGTTAGCAGAAAGGTGAGAGTACCCAAAGCAGAGCTCTGCTGGGCAAGATAAAGATGACAAAGGAAAATCTGAGAAAGGGGAGCAGAAAAGGGATCAACTTGTTTCTCTGTACACCATGCCACAAATGTTTTCCAATGGCAGGTGCATACCTTCTTGGTGGATGGACCACTGGCTGCCAAGATGACAGCAAAGACCGCTGGAGGAAGGTCGAAAGCTGTCAACTGAGGCCACTCAATCTCCATGCAAGAAGGCAGAGACTGGACAGGTTCGGGTGGAGAACCCTCCCCTGCTGCAGGGACAAAAGATCCTCCCAAATGGGCAGCCTGATCGGATGATCGATGGTCATGCTCAGTAACTCAGGATACCAGATTTTCTATGGCCAGTCCGGAGCCACAACGAAGACTTGGGCCCGGTTGTTCTTGATATTCTTGAGAACTCTGGGCAGGAGTGGTATGGACAGAAGGGCGTACAGGAGGCCTGCACTAGATCTGAGACGTAAAGGATCTGCTGAAAGAGACCTTGCGCCACCTCGGAGTGGAGATGTAATTTGTGATCCAGGGATATGCCCTAATCTTTCAGCAGGGCCTTTTTGACAAAGGGTCCATGATTTCCCACCGCCCTGTTTGTTGCAGTACCACATGGCGGTGGTACTACATGGCAGAGGTGTTGTCCTTGAACACCTGAACTAGCCTTCCTTTGATGGAGGGTAGAATGGCTTTCAATGCCAGTTGGATCACTCAGAGCTCCAGCAGGTTGATGTGGAGTCCAGATTAAGCCAGAGACCAGTTTCCTCTGATCTCTGCCTCTCCCAGATGGCCACCCCACCCTAGGAGAGATGCATCTGTCATTACTGGGCGATCTGGCTGGGCAAGAGAAGAGGGTCTGCAAATGACCCAATCGTGGTTCATTAACCACCACTGCAGATATTTTGCACTTCCCTCTGAACCATGTCGGAGAGATTCCCCTGATGCTGTGGCCATTGGAACTTCAGGTCCCACTGCAGAGCCCGCATATGCCAGCAGACATGCGTCACTAGCAAGATGCAGGAGGCCACGAGTCCCAACAGCATCTGAGTCCATCTCACTGAAATCCTGGATAAAAGCTAAACATTGGTATCAACTGAATATCCTGGACTCGCCGTTTGGGAGGATATGGCTGAAACTGCACTGTGTCCAGAACAGCTCAGATGAAAGAAAGCGTCTGAGAAGGAGGCAGGTGTGATTTCAGCATGTTGATAGTGAACCGCATTAAATGACAAGAGGTTCGCTGTAGTATGGCGGTGGGAGACGACAGCCCAGGGCGAGTCCGTCTTCAACAGCCAGTTGTCGGGATAGGGGAGGACTGGCATCTGCAGATGAGCTGTAACCACCGCCATCACCTTGGTGAACACCTGAGGGGTGCTGGCAAGGCCAAAGAGGAGGACCCCAAACTGAAAGTACTCGTGGACTACCGTGAAAGTACTCGTGGACTACCGTGAAAGTACTCGTAGACTACCGTGAAAGTACTCGTAGACTACCGTGAACAGCAGGTAACACCTGGGGGCAGGCAGGATGGTAATGTGGAAATATGTGTCCTGCCAAATCTAACACTACTGTCCAGTCTCCTGGGTCCAGGGCAGACAGGACCGGAGCTAACATGAACACTTTGAACTTCTCCTCCTTGAAGAAGTGGCTAAAGGGCCATAGGTATAGGATAAGTTGAAGGGCTCCATCCTTTTTCGGCACCAGAATTAACTGGAATAGCAACCATGACCCACTTGTGGCATTAGCAACCTCTCTATGGCTCCCATGGCCAAGAAAGCCGTGACTTCCAGAGGGAGAAAAGATAGGTGATGCTCCGTCAGCCTGTGGTAAGGTGGTGGCATGGAGGTAAGAGTAGTCATGAAGGGGAGGGAGTAGCCCCTTCAGATAATCTGCAAAACCCACCTGTCCGATGTAATGGACTGCCAGCTGGGCAGGTGATGACGAACTCCGCCGCCAACTGGATGCCCATGATGGTATGAGGGTATTGGTACGGCTAGACACCCCTTCTGTAGCCACAAAGGGAATGAAAGGCGGACTGTGGGTGCCATGGGACCATAGAAAGGCCCAAGAACTTGGTTGCAGCTCGACTGTCCTTAAAGCACTCCAGAGCCAAACCCGTCTTGTCTCCAAAGAGATGGGAGCCATCAAAGGGCATGTCCATTAGAGATGATTGGACATTCCCCAAAAACCCAGTCATTCTCAACCAGGGGTGGCGCCTAAAGGATGAAGCCGGTTCTGTTAAGTACACAATGTATGATGAACTTCCCTGCATCTCTCCCGTTGGCAATAGCCCGGGAGAGCACAGCCCGAGCTTGCTGGCAACACCTGCGCAACCATGTCCCACAGCGCGTGTGATTTGCAGCCTAAAAGGCATGCAGTGTTCATGGACTGCAATGCCAGGCTGGTGGAAGAAAACATCTCCCTCCCCAAAGCGTTAAGATGCTTGGATTCCCTGTCCAGAGATGTGGTATGGAATGCACCAGAATTTACATGAGAGTTATAGGCTTGGACAACCAAGCTCTCTGGGATGGGGTCTTGGATGAGGAAGTTTGAATCCTCTGGCCAAGGGTCGGTGGCAGCGGGCAAACATCTTATTTACAGAAGCCCTTGTGTTGGGCCTGGACCATGTCCCAAAAAGGATGTCAGTGAGGGCTTCACTGAATGGGAGAAGCGGTTCTCAGGGGGAGACTCCAGGTTGCAGCCACTCGATCAAGACATTAGCCTTGAATGCCACCGAGGGCAACAGACTGTCAAGGACCTCAGCCACCCTCCACATCACCCTTGCAAATGACGCTACCTTCTCCATAGCCACTGTAGGAAGAGAAAGCATACCAATAACTGGAGAAATATTCAGTGCACTGGCATCACCCAGTTCCTCACACCAGTCTATGTTGGGGGTCTGAATAGGAATGGTATTCTTCAGGGTCCTGTGATCCCTCTCACTCATCCCAGAGTCCTAGCCCATAGGAATAGGGCTCCGGCTCAGACCTGTGAGGCATGGCTCCAGACAGCGCCGGCTCCTCCAGCTCCATATCAGAATCGGGGATCAGAATCAGGGATCAGAATGGGGGCAGCACCAGAAGCGTCAGCATCAGGACAGGCATCGGGGAAGGTCGAGGTGGTACAACCAGCACAAGTCTGGATCCAGTCAAGGATTCTCAAAGCCCAACTGGAGCCTGGACCGAAGCCGCCAGCAAGGAACCAGAAGGGGCTCCTGCCAACCCCCTCAGACCCGAAGGCACGCCAGAGGAGTTGGCCCACCCAAAAATGAGGCACATGGGCTCACAGAACTCTTTTGGTCAGGGAGAGGTCACTCAAGATTCCCGAACATTGGGGCGGCGCAGAGCTGGTCCAGGCGCAGGCTGTACTGTAGAGCCAGGTATTGATGCAGGATGCTCTCTCGTCTCATCGGTTGACAGATGAGGTGAAGTCAAATATTTCTTTGACTTCTTTTTCTCCTTACGTGGCACTTACCAGAGTGGTCCGATGACTCGGAGTGCGCTGAGGATCTTGGACTCTGCAACCACTACCAAGACATTCCTCTCCATCAGGACCTCGAACATCACAACTTCGCATGCTAAGCCACCAGGAGCCTGAGCGATCATTCCCTCAAGGCCTTCAGTTTCATGAAGCGGCAGTCAGAACACGATTTGGAGTCGTGGTCGCGCTCGAGTCACCAAGAGGCACACAAAATTGCAGGTCCATCACCAACATCGGTCAATGACACGGACAGCAGGGCTTGAAACTGGGCTTAATCAATGACATGGGTGCCACACCAGGAGGAAACCTCAAAAGGACTGGACAAAATGTCAAAAAAAGTTCAGTCAGAAAGTGACTGCCGGGGTAGCTGTTCCCTGGATCAGCACTGGCTGGTGCAGAAAAAGAGAACCGATGTCAGCGCCCCTGGGTGGCGCCTATATAAGTCCTGCAGAAGTACCTTCTGTTGTAGACAACGTCGATTACACGCAGAGTCAAACAATGCCACGTTCCGGCACACAGCGATCCAGTCTGGCGCATGGGGCAATTCTAAGGTAAGGAATCTGCACCTGGAGATTCTATGAAATAAACATGATAAATATCAGACAATATCAGAATTTAGGGCATTGCAAGGTGCAATAGTTGAGGACAAATATGAGTAAGTCCAGACAAGCAAACTGTCCCGAAGACCCACCAATTCACGTCACTTGAACACAGGACTGAGCGCTCCCACCAGACAGCCTATCAGAGTTAACTTCTTTGGGGGAAAAAGCAGTTATCATGAGGCCAGTATGCCTGGAGGACATAATAAAGAGCACAAGCTCCAATTCATTGAAGCTCTCTTTACAACAAAGCCAGAGCAAAATCTTGTGCGCAATCAAGAAATATTTTGACAAAATGGAAACCCCATACCACTGGGATCACCTCTTGTGAAGGTTTACTTGGGATAATAAGAAATTGGGATTATGAGCCCTGCAAGAAGCCCGAGAAAGATTGGGACTCTGAAGAGGCACTAAGGGCAGCCAATAGATCATAACAAAGTGATAGCCAGACACTCAAGAAGATAAGGATCCTCTTTAGGAGAGACGTGGTAGTGGTTCCAGCCTGTATCTAGAACAGTGTTTCCCAAGCTGTATGTAGCATGCAGGGTTTTTTTTTTTGAGGATCACTAAAGTCCAAACAATAAATAAAAATGCCTTTAAATTCTGTATTTATCTTGTCACAAATTTTATGCTTCAAAATGCAGGCTGTCTTCTGAAATTATTAATATTATTTTTTTAACAAGGGGATTGGTGTTCACAAACTCCTCTCACTTTGCAGCAAGCGACAGAAAAATAAAGTGAACTATGTGACAATGTTGCTGGAGTACAAGAAGTGTGAGAGGAAAGGCTTTCCTTTTTTTATGACACACATTATAAATGCCTGTAAATCAACTGTACACATTCAGCAGTTAGGAAAAGAAAAATTAAGCCATTGTTTTGTAATTCCGAGTGTGATGGAAACAGACATTAACAGAAACAAATCAAGACACTTTACTTGGTGATGCACAAGTTTTATCAGTAAAACTGCATTGTCTGTGGAAATGTGATTACAATGGAGAAAGTGTGTCTATAAATGGCAGTGCAGAACCACACAATGCTTTAGTTATAAAAATAAAGAAATAAAATTAAAAAAAAAAAAAAACAATAACAAAAAAACGCCCGCCTCGTGTTCATTGAAGCTAGGTGGGTTATGAACATTTGTAATTCAAAAAAAAAAAAAAAAAGAAAAGAAAGTTGTAGGAACTACTGGTCTAGAAGATCTTAAGGATTATCAGTACCAGTGAAAAGAGAAGGTTGGAGGGGCTGTGCCTGGGGTTATAACAGGTGAAATCTCAATATGAGTAATTAGCATGAACCGTCTCCATGCTTGCAAACATCATGAGCGCAAGCCTCTATGTATCGCCAAGTCTAATGAATCAGTATTTTTAGAAAACGGTCTTGAAACATCCCAAGCCTAGACAATTCCCCAGGAGAAGAGGGGATAGGGTGTGCTGTGGGAGACAGAAATTCTATGATAGGGAGGAGAAGGCGAAGGGAATTCCTCCGTCACCATTCTTGGATTATTTGGTTGTTTGTGGTGATGGAAGATAAGACAGGACACAAGAGGTAGGTTTGATTTTCAGAGGGAAAGGAGGAGTTTATTGGGAGAAGGTAGAAGGACCAATCAAGATAAAGACAGACAATTATTCTGGGAGGGTTTGAGGAACTTAGTGTAAGGGAATATTAGGAATAGTTTAGAGACTAAATGCACCATACAAAAATCAGGTGGATTTGTAAAGTAACTAGCTTCAAACCCAGGGGCATAAAACCTCAACTAACAGAATGGTGACCTTCTGCATGCTGAAAGATAAAGGATGGGATGTATCCTGGTGCAAACAAATGACTTACTTATGATCGACAGGGATAAATGCACTCTAAATAGTTCTTCTGTCACTAACTCCCCCTTGGCATTGAAGAGTCAGGCAGATGTACAATGCTAATTGTAACAGGCTTCAAGGTTACAGGGATGAAAGTAGTTCATGGAAGATCCTGATCTAGACTTTGTAGGAAAGTGCACTTTTAGGCAAAGTCACCCCTACTTTTTGCCTGGTATTCAATGCAATTTTGACTGAAAGTGCACTGCGTTCCTGCTAACCAGGTCCCCAGTGCAGATTGCGGTCCCTAAAACTGAGCATATGTTCCCCAATTGGCAACACCTTTGCCTCCCCCCCCGAAAGTCCATAGTAAACGGTATCCCTGGTACCTAGTGCCTGGGTACCAAAGAGGGACCCCAAAGGCTGCAGCATGTACTGTGCCACACTCAGGGACACCTCACCTAGCACATGCAGAATGCCATTACAGGCTGCATGTCTTGGTGCAGATAAAGTGAAAACACAACATGACACACAGCCTGTGTGCCATGTCCCCTAGCACTGCATGCAATATATGTAAAGTTACTCCTACCGCAGGCCTTACAGCCCTAAGCCAGAGTGCATTATACTACAACTGCAAGAGAAGAAATGCCCCTGCTATGTCTCTGTCAATTCTTAAACATGGTGAGTGAACAGGAAAGTCATTTTAAGTACATGTGCTGGAAACTGGTCAGTACGAGTTCCCCAGCTATATGATGGCTTCACTGAAAATAGGGACGTTTGGTATCAAACACCTCATATTAATAAACTCTCACTGATGCCGGTGATGGATTTATTAATACACCTGAGGGAACTTTTGAGGTGCCCCCTGGAAACCTACCATCTACCTGTGTTCAGACTGACGAGTTGTAGCCAGACTGCCACCACCAGACAAGTCTGACAACCCCCCCTCCCCAATTAAATACCATTAAAAAACTGCTAATCAACGTAGGATTTACACTAGAATAGAGCCCAAAAATGGGGTAGCACGTTATGCCAAAACCACACGATTGGGCATGGGGAGTGGATGTATGTAGGTCAAGGAAACAAAAAATATGAGGAAAGGGGATGGCCCAAAAAAAAATTAAGTGTCAGGAGGGTGACCCGCAGGGAGCTAGAGATTTAGAAACCTTGAGAAGGAAAATCAAGATAGAGGGGTGAGGAAAAATTGTACCTAATAGGCTGTTGTCAGAAGTAGTAAAGATATGTTCTACTACTGGGACAGTGGCCCGTAGAGGAAAGACTCACCTCTAGCCATCATTTGAGCACAATGTTATCACAGGGCTGTGGAAAGGGGAAGAAGGGGAGAAGTTCCAGAGTATCGCTGTCAAAATTGAGCAGGACACTTAAAATGACAATGCAAGCATCCTATTATCACGGATGCACCCCTTACTATCACTATTGCCACTGATGGATTAACTGATGAGCTATAAGGAGGGCTTAAGATTGAAGGTTACCTTAAAAAATAAGAGGCATCAAACTTTACTACTTCCAAAAGGCAGAGGGGGGAAATGTGATCCTGGTTCCCATATCAGTGTTCATTTGGCTACATTAACTATTTAGGGGAACTCACTATCTCCTCCACCTCTAAAATGGTTCTGCTTAACAATATTCTGCTTTCTCACTGATGCAGTAAGAACTGCAATACTGCCATACTGGCACACACGCCTGTTTTGGGCGCATAGCTATAGTCCTCTTTACCAAAAATTCGGCCCCTTCCTGTTGGAATTGCTAATTTCTCAGAATTACAGAAGGTAATTAACTGGTAATTCTGTTTTTTGGTGGTAAGCCCAGCTACAATCAGACAAAGACAAATGAACCTGCACCCATGAGCAGGTGAGTTACCTACCCCAAATTTATTCAAGCATACTTACAAGGGGTGCAGTGTGCTTAATTGCAGAGAAACAGAGAAGTAATGGTTCTATATCATTCATACAATTATTAACCACTATCCCTGCATGGTGATTTAACTGGACGAAATGTTGAGACCAAATGGTTTGTACGACTCTGTTGTTAGAAGGACCACACTAAGCCATACCCTAAATTGACAATAATGTCCTAGAATGTCAACAATATTGGGGAGGAAAAGGGGGCATGGCCAGACAAGTTGGATGCCTAGTCGTGAAACCCAGAGCTCCCGCTGGCCATTTCATCATCCATCATAATCCTGGGACCTTTGCAGCCTAAATCTACTCCGTATGAGTCAGGGTGCACCCCCAGACGTGTTCTTTGCCCAGTACAGCAAAATATTTTGACACCCAGGGCCCAGTTCATTACTGAAGGCGGTGGCAGCATTCCAGGCCTGGCAGCCCGCATAGATATGTGGACCTGTGAGCGGGGATGGGGGGGGCGTGTTGGAGGGTCAGAGTCACCTCAGCCCTGAGGTATTCTTTGTTGCACAGATACGCTGGTAACCGCACTGGTTGACTTTTGTCTTGTCTAGAGATCCCCAGAGTCAGCGCTGCCCGGTGGGCACGACTGGACCCAGGACAAGGTGTACGAGGACTCCAGAATTATCCGAGGGGTACAAATGGTGAAGGATAAACCCGCTAAGGCTGTGCAAGCCAACAAAATGACAATTGCTCCCATCCACTACCCCAGGAGGGCGCCATGGAGGAACAGGCGAAGCAGGCCACCTCTGTGGACAGGGGTCCCCTGCAATGGCAGACATAAAAGTTTCCTGTGAAGCTGGTAATACTGATACAGTGGCTGTTGACATATGCCTGCTCCATGCAGACTTCCGTAACACAGGTGTGTGAGGCACAGGACCATGTTACAGAACGACAACAAGAAGAGGCCGCTCTTAAAAAGACAGTGTCTATGCTCCAGATGCTCTCGACTTGCATAGAAGACAGAATTGAGGCTGACGAAGGGTGCTCCAGAAGACATTCTGAGGGGCAATCTGTAGAGTTGTTTCTAGAGGAATAGATCACGACTGCCCTGATGCCAAGACGTCTCTGCAAGCCCACCGTGCGTTGGCGTCTGTGCCTCATCCGGGGGTGCTGCCTCGCACCATCACTGTCCGGGTGTTCAATTTTAGGGATCAAGATGGGATTTTGCAACATTTGGGTCGACAGGGCCTCTTAGTTTGAAGCCAGGAATATCATGATTTTTCTGGACTACAATCGAAAGATGCTCCACTGTTGGGACATTATTCCAACCAAGAAACGGTAGGCAGAGCGTGATCTTCGTTACAGCCTCATGTTTCCTGCAAAGCGGAGTGTGTAACATGAGGGTAAAGTACATTTGTTTGTCACCTCTGGGAAAGACAATGTGTAGTATGTACATGTATTAAAGAATGAGCTGAGAATCTTATGAATAGAATAGAATGTTATGAAGTCATAGGAGTTGGAGGAGATAAGATGGCAGTTGGACGTGTTTGGATGGGACCTCTGTGTCTGAAATAAATCTCCCTTTTGGACCACAATTCAGCATCTTATTTCTTTCAGGAATAGTCAACTTCACTACACAATGACTGGCTGGATACAATGGGTTGGGTTCCCCATAAGAAGCCCTAGAACCGGAGGCAAAATGGGCAGGGTGTGGGTCAACCGACAATGAGATCACCCAGGTACTCAGCAGACTCCGTGTCACATTCCGGTGTCCATCAAACAATGAAAATTCTGGTCTGCACAGACAAAACTTTGGAAGATTCTAACTGTGTGTCGGACCCTAGAGAATCATTCCAAGCCCAAATGAGGGTCTGTGACTACCACAGCGACTACACTGATCAGGGACTAGAGTGACACTGGTGAGGAGAAAGATCCGCATTTCCCATCAATTTGGTTGTTAATGAATCTTAACATTTGTCTTTTTTTGCAGCTCAATTGCCAGTGTAGATGAACACTGTGCTGTGGAATATCACTCAGCCTTATATTGAGGAGGTAACAGTTGATGTTCCTGAAACTTTTTCAATACTTCATTTGACTAGTATGCTGGACTATTGCTGGCGGGAGGCCACGGTGGGCTGCGGTCCTGTTGGGGCAGTTGGTGCGCATTTGACCTTGCCGCCCCGGCAGGATGCTCGGCCCTCAGCTCGATGTGTGTAATGAAGTTGAGGGCTTGGCCTCTTAAGGGGGGATGGGACGGTGGGACCTCATTGTTGGTCTAGCTATTTGGGACCTCATTGTTGGTCTAGCTATTTGGGGCCACTGTTGTTTGGACTCACTGCCTACGGGTAGGGGATGTTACCAGTTGTCCTTGTGGGAGGTTTCAAGTGTTGATGAACGGAAGTAGCTCTATGATACCTGGCCATGACGTATGGCACACCGTTTGTATGTGAGGGGGTTGTATGTGCAAACAGCTGTGGACAGGGCGGGAGAGGTCAATGGGTACAATGGCCACTGCTAATATGCTAATACGTTTTTAACATGGATCGAACACTTGAGACAAAGGTGGTGGGGACACATTTTTGCAACCTTCTACTCAGCTATGCCGGGGGGGGGGGGGGGGGGGGGGCGTAATGAACTGATCATGGGTTACGCCTGGAGTGCCCTTTGTGGCCAAAGGTGTGAAACTGGATTCTGAGGGAAGGTATAGGTGCGTTGGATGCTAGAGATCTACGTTTGGTAATTGTGTATGCCCTAACTGTGGACGATGCTAAATTCTGTGGGTCAGTATTGAGTGCGGCTGCTGATCATGTTGGTTCTGAGGCACTGATGGCTGGAGATTTTACCTGTGTGCTGGATGGTGCTCTGGATCGTCTTCCACCCTTTCCCCCCTCCCCCTCCCAAGGGTTGACATCAAACCTGCAATGACGGGCACACTGAGGGCGATCAAGGCTGGTCTGGAACTGCGAGCTATATGGAGAGCTCGTTTCCCTCACGGCAAAGTACATTCTGGTTTTGTACAGGGACGCATAGTCACCTTGACTACTGTTTACTGTCCGGTGTCCTACTACAGTATGCAGTTGATAGCACCTATCTGGCATGCTATCCTTCTGATCATTCCCCTTTGAAAGTCTCTTGTCAGATAAGCAGGGAGGCCCCCTACAGAGCTACAGTGCTGCTGTGGAGGATGTGGGCTGAGGTATTGTTGGACCCTGTATTTGCCAATGATGAGAGGCTGGGTCATTATTTTAATGAGAACTGGGGCAGCACGTCTGTGAGAGCCATGAAATGGAATGCTATGAAAGTGGTATTGTGAAGAGAGTGTTCGACGGTAATCTATGGTGTGAAGCAATTACTGTCCACGTCTTTAGATTCCCTGAAAAAGAAACTTAGGGGGTTATTCTAACTTTGGAGGAGTGTTAATCAGTCCCAAAAGTGACGGTAAAGTGACGGATATACCACCAGCCGTATTACGAGTTCCATAGGATATAATGGACTCGTAATACGGCTGGTGGTAAATCCGTCACTTTTCCGTCACTTTTGGGACGGATTAACACCTCCTCCAAAGTTAGAATAACCCCCTTAGTGTCTTGGGGGGGCAGTGTGATTGAGCAGCTGTTGCCTGATTGGAAGGAGTGTAGGAGGGAGTTGCTAGAGACGTGGGACCATTTCAATACGTTTGTTCGCTCCAGTTACAAACAACGCCTCCATATGGAGATACGGCTAGCAGAATGTTTGCCACGCTTCTCTACAGTAAAACACAGTGCCCTCCCATTGTGGGGGTTCGGTACGTGCAGGGGCAGTTGGTGTGTACGTAACGGTGTATTACGGAGGTTTTTGTGGCACACCTAAATAGGTTTATGTGTTTCCACTGTCTTTGGTCCACTGGTGGGTTATACCTATCTGGCTGGTCTGCAAATGGCCACCCTATTGAAGGAAGAGAGGGATATATTGGACGCTCCAATAACCAAGGAAGAAACAAGCACTGGCAAAGCCAATGGGTCTTGCCTATGTGAGAGGTATTGGTTTTGCTAATGTTTTTTAGCTATATTGCAAATGGCTGAAAGTAATGTAAAATGCTTTATAACAGTCAGCATTGTCCGCATTATACCACTTTTTATTTTGTATTATTTTCACTTATGCTGCACTGAAGCCAACACTGATGTATAACATAGCTATAAAAACATTTATATATGTTAGGCAAGATCTATTGGCTTTGCCAATGCTTGGAATGGAATGCCATTGTCTAATTTATAATGCATTTGATATGATATAATAAAATATGGATAAAATTATTGTATGCCTCTATGAAATTAGATTTATTAAAATGAAGGTTATGACATTGATGTAGCCTAGGACTGGACATATAGCCACTAAATAATTACTGACATACATTATTAGATGAATATTGTTATATTGTGATTCTTTGTAGCATATTTATACACAAAGTGTAATTCTAGAGAAGATTTTTCTTCTTTTTCAGCTTCAGCTTCAATTCCCCTGGGCTAGCTACTATATTGGTTTCAGGGACCCCTATTTTTGTCTAGAGAGTTTGGCGAAATGTGTGGGTTAAATGTTATTTGTACCTAGTCTAAACTGTTCCCACTGAGAGAATTGCAGGTAAGCAGGTACCAGATCTGCCGCAGTTAGATCTTCCCTAGGAGGCAACGGGAGTCCGGTATCTAGGGATCAGACTTGCACGTGGGGCAACAGAGTTTGAGGCTGCAATCACAGGAAGGGTATTTTAAGGGTTTAAACAGACAGTGAAATTCTGGAATATGCTCCAGATGTCTTTGATGGGGGAGCTGGTGTTGCTAAAAATGACAATGCTACCATGATGCCGTTATGTATTTCAAGGGAACGAATAATAAGACTCATAGAAAATATTTTGTGGAATTAGACAAACTGATAGTAGAACTTCTATGGGCCTCTGGGAGAAAAAGGATTAGCCTAACCACTCTCAAGTGCCCCTGGGGGAAGGGAGGTCTTGAACTATCATGCTTGGAGCTTTACTATCTGGCGGCGCAGATGCAGCATGCGGTGCACCGGATGGACGGCCATTAGAATTCGGAGCTGAGATTGCTAAGGGGTTACCTGCAGTAGTGTTCCGCTAAGCTGTTGATAATGGGAGCAGTGGTTCCAGCCTCCACTCCTTAGGAGGTCGGACACATTTGTAAAGCATGGGAAAAGGTGGTCACACTTTTACTATGGAGGGCCTCCTTTGCACAGGACATGAACTTTTGGGTGTTGCATCCTTTTGCATTCATCGTGCGGACAAGGTCACCACAAAGGTGGCGTGCTGGTGGGAGCGAGATTTTGCGGGACTTATACCCAAACTACAGATTTATTACCATGTGGTGATACCATAGAATCCTTTGTGTTAGTGACAGGACAGTTCCTCCAGTTTGCAAAGATTGCGGTGACAGCACATGGAATATGGCCTTCCTTGCCAGACTTTGGGAACGCTGTTGTCCATGGCTGGTGGCCAGAGAAAGACAGACAGATAGACCGAATTACCAAAACATGCCAGGTGGCAGGGGGTGTTGGAAATTCCACTTTCGGATAAAGAGTGGGAGGGTATTCATGAGAGGGTGAAGGCGACCTCTCCTAATGCAAGGGTTACATTTATCCAGTATAACGTGGTACATCAGGTTTTCATTACCCCAAGTACATTACATGCAATATACCCAGCGCAACGGTCCTCCTGCACCCACTGTGCCGGGCAGAGTGGTGACTTTCTCCACACGTTTTGCGGGTGTCCTAGTTTGGATCCATCCTTCGAGGCAATATCCAAGTCCTTGAATGTGGTCACTGGGTGGTCCCTTCCCAGGAAGATAGAGCAGTGTCTACTGGGATGGATCCCTGTTAAACAACACAAGAAGAAACACTGTAGGAAGTTCCTCCTCCTGGGTCTGGTACTAGCTAAGCATTGAATAGCCATCAGATGAATGTTTGCTGTGCCGAAAGTAGTGGATTGGGTGAGGGATATGGCTGAGTGGGAAGTTGCTGAGGAGAGCCATATGCATAAATCTCGCAGGGACAAACAACGTTTAGGTGATTTACATGCCTGGCCGGCAATGCTTGCAGAGCTTTTAGAACCCTCAGATGCCCTGTCCCCTTGAGTTATAGGTTCCACTGAGTGGGGGAGAAATTAGAGATGTAGGACTGTAGAATGAAGACGAAAGGGGGGGGGGGCTTTAGGGAAACTGTATGATTATGCCATCAGACAATCTTTAATATGCCCAGCTTATTACACAATATTTACTACGGGATGTGTGTTACTAGAGCCGAATGGTGAGAGGTCGGAGGGTGGGAGTGTTATTTGAACCTTTCATTGGCTTCCGTTATTAATTTCTCCATGTGATGATACTGTACTGCGCTGTTAACCTAAAAAATAGCAATAAAAAGTATACATTAAAAAAAAATATATGTTTCGGGAGGCAAAGAAAATTACCTAGAGAGTGCCCCCCCCCCCAAAAAAAAAAATCGCATCACACCAAGAGCACTTAGGTACATAGAGTATAAACTATTTTGATGCACTGTTCGTGATGCCAAAATCTCTTAATTTTATTTAATTTTTATTTGCAATTATTGGACACTGAACTCTCATCCACAATAAAGTGGCATGTTTATCATAAAGTCTGCTCGTAGCACTGGACGCTCGACCATAGGCTAGTTTCCGTTGTGCTTTGAAGCTAACAGGTGCAGTTCACAAGCTTTACCACACCGCAAGGGGTCAGTATAATTAAAATTGTGTAATATGAAAGGAAACAATTATTCTACATTGATAGGTCGTTTCTTCAAAGACAAAAGTCAGAGTAAATCTCTACATAAAATAACATGTTTCCAGGTATCTACTGTAGGCAAATTAAATGCCAAGCCGCTTCGGTTTGGAGCCCGAGTTCCATGTGACCCCTATTGATTATTAAGAAAAGAAAAAAAACTTCGCAACCGTAAGGATGTTTTTAGCGCGTGGGCATGGTTAACATGCTTGCATTTGGCGATCCTGATATAATTGCTTACCATGCTCAAGTTCATTTGACTATGTGGCAACTTTTTCTTTCATTATATTGGCCTAATTTTATTGGTGTCTAGAAGCTTCCGACCGAGTACTTTTTTTTTTGCCATTTAGGGTGTAGTTTATTTTGTAACTGCTAACATTTATACGAGGGGGCATGACAGTTGGGGTAAAACGAAAAAGCTCTGTAGCTAGTTGACGTATGCAGAGTAGCTGAAATAGTTGCAACGTGCATGTAGCAACAAGCCTGAACACTGGAGGGTGTGAAGAGGGCTCCACTACCAGCCAGAGGGGCCCAGGGCAGTGGACAACGTCGCTGGGACCAAGAGGTGCTCGCTGGGAGCCCTTGGGGAGCAGATGACGAACGGGCTTTGCTGGCTGCGCTCCCCCTTCTAATATGATGGTGGCCCATGACAACTGCGCAGCACCATGAGCCTGCCCGCCTCACGGTGTGTATGCCCCGGTGGAGGCTTAAAGAAGCCGCTGAGAAACCTGCAGCGCTCTGCTAGTGGGGTGGGAAATTTGGCTGAACATCGGGGAGGTCTCACTCCCCGGACTTGAGGATGCCTGGCTGCTGTTAGCCATGCAGCTTGCATGCCCAGGTGGGGGATCCAGAGAGACCACCGGGTGACATGAGGAGTGGTGACTAGGGTGACCACCCGTACGTAAATTTCACAGACTGCCGGTAATTTCACCCTGCCGCCCGTTGTCCGTGATGAAAGGCTTAACGGACGACATTTGTCCATAATTTTAGCCTTTCACCAAAGGACAACAGACGGCAAGGCGAAATTACTGGCAGGTTAGTTTCCGAAGCTGGACTGAAAGGCAGGGGGGTCTCCTGTGCTCTGAGGGAGGATGGGGCCGACAGATAAGAAAAGGCCTTCTTGCCAGGGTGTCTCCTCCCCTAAAGAAATGGAAATGTGGGCAATCTGCAAATGCAAAGGGGCTTGAAAACCTGCATTGACTTTCACCAAAGGACTCACTGGAAGCTTTCTGATGGCAAAGGCATTTTCTTTTAGAGAGGAACCTTAAGGGTGTTCCAAGGTGAGCTGTGGAGTGTGTGGTTTTAATGGAGTGTTATAAAAAATGTTAGTACTATGTATAAACTGCATATTATTCAAATCTGTATTTGAGAAGCACTTTAAATTTAACCAAAATGTATTTGCACATTTTGTAGCAGCCTATATTATGATGTAATTGTATTTATATAGTGCTTACTACCCCTGACAAGGCGTCGAATGCATGTTTAAAATAAGAACTTACACATTCACAGTTCTTTCCAGGACATCGGTACCTTATAGTACTAACAAACATTGTCAAAGCCAATAGGTCTTGGCGACTAAAGAGTTATTGACTTTGCTAATGTGTTTTAGCCATGTTATACACCAGAGTGGCTGCTGTTCAGCATGGCTAAATGTTAGTGGCATAGCAGTATGGAGTGGCATAGTGGTGCAGGGTACAGTGCAGTGGGGTACAGTGCAGTTGTGTAGCTTGCATTTGAGTAGAGTGCAGTGAGTGGCGTGGGACAGAGTAGAGTGAGTGCAGTGGAGTAGAGTGGCATACAATAGAGTGGCAGAGAGTGCAGCAGTGTAGAGTGGTGCAGTGGCATAGAGTGCAGAGTAGACTTGCGTGGCAGAGTGCAGTGGCGTAGTGTAGAGTGGTGCAGAGTAAAGTATAGTACTGTACAGTGCAGTCGCGTAGAGTGGAGCGATGCAGAGTAGTGTGGTGTACAGTACAGTGACAGAGAGTGCAATGTTCCAGAGTAGAGTGTCAGTGCAGTGATGTAGAGTGGCACACAGAGCAGTGGTGTAGAGTACAGTGGTGCAGAGTAGAGGGCAGTGGCATACAGTGCAGTTGTTTAGAGTGCATTGGCGCAGAGTGCAGTGGCATAGAGTGGCATGGGGTAGAGTAGCAGAGTGCTGTGGAGTAGAGTGGCATACAATAGAGTGGCAGAGAGTGCAGTAATGCAGAGTGGTGCAGTGTCAGAGTGCAGAGTAGACTCATGTGGCATAGAGTGCAGTGGCATAGAGTGGTGCAGAGTGGAGTGCAGAGTGCAGTGGAGTATTGTAGAGTGGTGCAGTGCAGAGTAGAGTATAGTGCCTAGAGTGCAGGGGCGTAGAGTGCAGTGATCCACAGTGCAGTGGCATAGCGTGCAGTGGCACAGAATGCAGTAATACAGAGTAGAGTTGTGTAGAGTGCAGTGTTGTAGAGTGTCAGTGCAGTGATGTAGAGTGGTACATAGAACAGTGGCATATAGCACAGTGGTGCAGTGTAAAGGGCAGTGGCATACAGTGCTGTTGTTTAGAGTGCACTGGTGTAGCGTGCAGTGGCAGAGTGGAGTGGCATAGAGTTGATTGGTGCAGAATGTGTTAGTACAGAGTAGAGTGGTGTAGAATATAGTGGCAGCCAGTGCAGTGTTGCAGAGTAGAGTGTCAGCGTGCAGTGGTGTAGAGTGCATTGAACTAGAGCGCAGTGGTCAGAGTGGCATAGAGTGCATTGGCGTAGAATAGATTGTTTAAGAGTAGAGTGCAGTTGCATAGAGTGCAGTGGCACAGCGTGCAGTGGCATAAAGTAGATTGTTTCCCAGTAGAGTGAAGTGGCTTAGGGTGGAGGAGTGCAGGGTAGAGTGGAGTTCCATAGAGTGGCATAGAGTGTGATGGCTAGAGTAAAGTGGTGTAGAGTGCCGTGGCATAGAGTGCAGAGTAGATTAGAGTGACGTACAGTGTATTGATGTAGAGTGCAGGGGCATAGAGTTGAGTGTTATAGAGTGAAGTGCACTAGCATAGAGTGTATTAACAGAGTGCAATGGCGTACAGTGCAGTGTTGCAGAGTGGCATAGAGTGGAGTTGTGTGGCCCAGACTGGAGTGGTATAGCATGCAGAGGAGTAGAGTGCAGTGGTGCAGAGAGACGTGAAGTGCATTGGCATAGAGTAGAGTGGTGTAGAGTAGAGTTTCATAGTGTGAAGTAGCTTAGAGTGCAGTGGCATAATGTGAAGTGTTTCAGAATGAAGAAGAGTGCAGTGACGTAAAGTGGAGTGATAAAGAGTAGGGTGCAGTGGTGTGGAGTGGTGCAGAGCGGAGTAGAGTGGAGTATGCATGGTGTGGTAACACACTGCCATTACAGACAACACATTTTTTTTATTGAAATTACCATTACATTGCACAGATATACAGTTTTTCCAATCAAAATATACTGTGCACAGATGATGATGTGTGGAAATTGCATCACCTAATGCAATGATTTGTTTTAATTGTATAAAGGTATTTGTTTCCAGCACAGTTCAACAAAATGTGCTTCATTTGATTTCCGAATTCTGATATAATCTGAAGTTTATTTAAATGTTGTCATGTGATAGAAAAAAACTTTCTGAACCCCAGTATCCAGCAAGATTGTCACATAAATGCTCCCACTTTAAAGTCAGAGAAAGAAAAGTAAACACTAAGTTACCACTGAAGACAGAGCCTGACATTTGACTTTGTTCTTTGAATGCACAGCAAATCTAGCCCCTGCTCACCCTTCACAAGCATGAACAGCGGACCATTGCACCAGAAGAGTTTGCCAAAGTGGATGGGTGTTGCTTGTTCAACCATTTGACAGTGCCTCTTCTGTTTCTCTCCTGTGTGCAGAGACAAGTGCCCAGGTACACAATACCTTCCGATAGTCTTGGTGGACCCATCTTGTCTGATTTTAGGAATTGTCCCACCTTGTTCTTCTCTTCCCAACCCTTTGAATCACTTGCTGTGAATCTCCCATTTGATCTCAATTTCATCCTCCTCTTTTATTATCTTTGGTTGGTAGTCCGGGCTCCCATTTCTGAGATAAATGTAGAGTCCCAGACATACACTCTAGTGCTGTGAGACTACAAACAAGTGTTGTGTACCTCACATCCTGACATTAGGTGTGAGACTGTCGCCCACACCATCTGCCCTGCCTCTTTAAAGTTTTTTTAGGTTTAAAGTCCATGGGCAGTTGGGGTAAGCCAGATGTTTTTTTCAACTAGCATAAGGTTAGTTACCTTAATGATTCCCAAACTATTTGCTAGGGGTTTTGAAATGTTTAGAAACAATCAAAATGTTGCTGTTCAAAAAAGATTGGGTAGATTTGGGTAGGGTTGATGGCCTTGCCGCAGTACTGAAGGGCATTAATTTACTACTGAACAAGGACCTAATGTGACACCTGAATGCAGCATACCAGGAGGCAATCCCAAAAAGACCAGTGAATAAATAGTGCTATGTTAAAAAAGAGTAAATAAATGCACTTACAACATAGTGAGGCATGGCCTCTCTTGCGTGTGTCTGTAAAACTGATGTTTGTTCTTGAATTTTTGTCCTGAATTTTGACTCTTTGGCCTGAATTTTTTACAGTCCTGTCCAGAATTTGCCTCAATGCCAGGTGGTCACCCTAGTGGTGACGCATTCGACCGACCGGAGGGGCCCAGGTGTTCTCCTCTCCCCTTCTTCCTTGAGCTCTGCCTGGTCCGAGCAGGGGAAGTCTACGGTCTCGGGCCTGGCTCCAGGTGGCATCCGATCCTCCCTCTATATCACACCTAATCTCTTCTGCGTCCTAGAAGACTGTGACACCAGGGCGATGAGCCCTGGAGGTGGGAGTGCACCTTACCTATAAGTCGGCGTGCTCTGCTGCCAGT
Source organism: Pleurodeles waltl (assembly GCF_031143425.1). Taxonomy (NCBI): domain Eukaryota; kingdom Metazoa; phylum Chordata; class Amphibia; order Caudata; family Salamandridae; genus Pleurodeles; species Pleurodeles waltl. The sequence goes on from NC_090442.1 coordinate 456,683,242, forward strand.
AAGTGGTTTGACTTTTGGACACCGAGGACCTGTTGACAGAGCACTGCAGACGTCGCACACGTCGTTTGGGCGGCTTGCTCCCGCCCCTCTGGAGGCCCCCCCCCTTTCCACCCTCTCTTGTTTGGATGACCTGGACCACCCGGGGATAGCAGATGAAATGGGATCCTGGCAACCAATGTAGAGAGCCCATTGCCTAATGCCTACCTGCCCAGTGACTCTGCCCTCTAATGGGGCTGAAGGCATGGACCATGGTGCCATCCGGGGCATCACAATCTCTGGCCAACGCAAATAGACAGTGTCAGGCTCAACCACGCGCTGTGATCCACCTGGGGGGGGGGGGGGGGGGGGGGGGGGGGGGGGAGGGCATGGGGGGAGGCACGGGGTGGTATGTCGAGATAAGACCCCTGTTCCTCCTAGGGCGATATTCCGAGTCACCAGATGTTTGTCTCCCTTGGTTGCTTGTGCCTTCAAATGCTGCGGCTGAGCTCCTGCCTTGAAGCCACTAGCTGATATGGTGCTGCCCTTAGTGAAGGACAATAGCAGAGGTGAAGGACAATAGCAGAGGCGCTAACTCGCAGCAGATATAGGGACCCCCCCCCCCGCGGCCTATAGTTCCCCAATCCCACAAATACTTTCTTCACCTGCCTGGTGGGGGCTTGCTCGGGCTGCGCGTGCTGCCCTATCGTCCTCTGGGCTGAATGGGCTACGAGCATAAGTCACCAGAGATAACAGGGTGTGGCACGGAGGCTGCAGGGGCTCCCGACCAGCACACCTGAACTTCGAGGGTTACAGTGGCCCTGGGAATCCACTCCCTTGAAAGACGTTTGCACATCAAGGCCACCAATCCCGGTCACCGACTGAGGTGCTACAGGCCTGGGAGTTGCCCATGTGAGATTCGTCACCGCATTGAGCAGGTGTCAAGCAGGCCGGGGACCTGTTCCTTGTGTGGAGGGAATCCCCCCTAGCTACCCTTCTTGGCTTTCTTTTTTTCTTATCCTGGAGGACCTGCCAGGAGGCTAGTCGGTTGATTTTGCAGCTGCGGTGAGTCTTTATCCACGGTGGATGCTACCTGACAGGGGACTCTCCCCCTCAAATATACTTGAGGCCTCAGCTGCTCAAGCTGCCTGAACAGATTCATTGGCCAAGCAGGCCAAGAGTGAACATTGTCTCCACCCCTTCCTTGTCCTGGTTGCCACGATCCACGCTGAATGTTCACACTGATGCCACTTCCCTGTCCTACTATGAGTAACTAATTTCTGCTGATACACACTGGCACTGACAGCTGTAGAATTTGTTTTGGATTACGGGCAGTGACTATGGGGAAAGACAGGGTTCCAAACACAGGGGCTCAATCCAAAAAAAATAAAATAATCAACAGATATACTACTGGTCCCGCTGACTCTGCCAAACAACTAGGAGCAGATTTCCTCGACTCTGGGGCCCTTCCGAATACAGATGTGGACCAAATCCTGCAGCCCATCCAGACCTCCCGCAAATCCCTTAAATCCAAAATTTCAGAGGAGGGTGGGTCAGATGTCATACTCCTGCAGCAAGATCTCTGTAACATGGCTGGACAGGTCACAGAGGTGAAGGGATGAGTACCCACTCTTTAAGACGACTTACTGGACCTTAAAGCCAAAATTAGTGAATTCCTGTGTACTGTCATTAGCCTCGAGACCAGGGTGGAGGATGCTGACAACCGCACCGCTCCCACTGGAGCAATCTGCGCTTTGTGGGCTTCCCAGAAGGGGTCAAGACCCCTCACCAAAGACATTTATCGAAACATGGATTAAATCATGGATACCAGAGGGAAGTCACCTTGGTTTGGTGTGCAGCAGGCACATCGAGCATTGGTGCAGAAATCCCCCCCCTCCCCCCCCGCACCCCCCACCCCCCACCCCCAATCGGGGCACCACTGTCACCAGATCATTACTAAAATCTTGAACTATCAGGACAGAGCTATTGTCCTACGACAGGCCCCTACCCAGAGAAATCTTCACTTTTAACCCACTCACATCGTGTTTTTCCTGGATCACACTAAGACCATGCAAAAAACAAAACAACGCAAGTCTTTTGATGCGGTTAAGCAGAAGCACTGGCCAATGTCCCTCCCATACATGCTGCTGTTACCTGCAAGACTCAAGGTTCTCCTTAACTCTTGCTCCTGTTTCTTTGATACTCCTTACCGGAGGGAGTGTGCCACCGAGCACCAGGGGGTGGCCAAGACATAGCTCAAAGCATGCAGGTCAGAAAAGCTACAGCCAACTGACTGAACTTTAAGCTTGTATACTCTTCTTGGACACCAGAGCAGTGGCTAATGCCAATGAATCCTTCTGCAGACAGATCAGTTGGATCGGGCATCCCTGTAGCAGTTGGCATTCCAGGAGGCTCTGCACTACTGGTGTGCTCCTGTCCAAAGAGCTTACGAGCATGGGGACAAGAGTGGCACCCTCAGTCACAGGCTAGTTACCCGCGATGCTGCCTCTCAGCTCATCCCCTCGACTGAGGATGCAGCTGGGACACTAGTGACCAAATCAGAGGCTGTCACATATTTGTTTTCAGACTACTATGTGGATCTTTATGCCTAACAGTTGCGACCTCCGTGTGAGATTGCGCTTCCCCCCTCCTATCAGATATCCCTCTTACTAGCCTCACTGAAGGTCAGCGTGTAGCACTGGACTCCCCCATCATAGAGGATGAAGTACTCATAGCCATCCACAATTTGAAATCTAGGAAAACTCCGGGCCCCAATTGTTTTCATCTTGAGCATTATTCCAAATTCCAAGATATTGTTAGCCCTCACTACGGCTCTAAAAAAAAAAAAAAAGAGACCAGCGACAAAGGCTCCTTTGCCTCGGAGCTTGACTCGGCCACCATCATGGTTCTTCACAAATCAGATCAAACTGTTGTGAGGTGTGCTTCCTACCGTCTTCCCCATTAATGCAGACGTTAAAAAAAAAAAAAAAAAAATCCTGCCAAACATGCGCAACCAAAGCACAAGACACTACATTCGTCAAGTGCATGCGGCCTTGGAGAATGCTCGTGATGCCGGGGGAGACACAGCCCTAATGTTGATCGATTTTGAAAAGGTGCTCAATACTTTGGGCTGGGACTATCTCCAGGAGGTATTACTTAATATGGGTTTTGGCGTTCACGTTAGCCAGATGATCAATGTTCTCTATGCACAACCCACAGCACAAGACCTGGTTAATGCGGTGCTATCCCAGAAATTTCCATTCAGGCGTGGTACCAGGCAAGGGTGCCCCCTTTCTCCCCTGCTCTTTGCGCTTGCCTATCTAGCCCCATGCCCGCCTGTGATGCCCAGCTGCAGGGATCTAGATTGAGTTGCACACTGGAGGACAGAATAGCCTTATATGCGGATGACGCCCTAGTATTTTTGAACGACCCTCAGACATCGGATCCTCACGTGTTGGACATATTGCACTTGTTAAGCAAGGCCTCTAAGCAAACTGGGCTAAATCACTGCTCATTCCTGTACGGGAGGGAAGTGCTGTGCTGGGCTGGCCCTAAGATAACCCAATCAGCCAGCTCAGTTTAAGTACTTCAGAGTCCACATATACACCCTGCCTGAGCTCACATTCTCTTAACCTGGCACCGCTCCTTAGAACGACCAAGACTCCTTAACTACGTTGTCCACCCTCAACGCCCTTGGCTGCGTTGTACTTACATTTTTTTTAAAAAAAATAAAATAATGATGATTATACTCCTGCGATTCCTTTATACCCTTCAGAATTTTTCACTTCATATCCCCAATACCTGGTTTAACCAAGTTGGCACCCAACTTTATTCTTTCCTCTGGAGAGGCTGCCCTCAGCACACTGGTCTCGATAAATGTCACAGTCTACAACGGGGGGCTGGGAGCAGTTGACATCTGTCTGTATTACTGGGTATCTGAGCTACTAGTGATTAACAAATGGATGACTGGAGGATACAACGATCAGGCCTACCAAGTTGACATGGACTGTCTAGGTCTGGATCTAGTGATGCACTACTTGTATGGTAGGCCTATTCCCCTTCATTAGCCATAACTCTCCAAAACGATTTTTCTCATTTGGCGACCCACCCACAGATTTCTTGGGTGGGACAGAAGGCTGAACCAGCAACTCAACTATGTAGATGTCGCTGGCTGGATTATACAACACAACTAGAGAGATGTCAGTGCTTGGACATGATTGGGATTACAATATTGGGTGATGCATGGGTGGGTAACTGTATGCGTTTGCAGACACGCAGGCCCCTTTTACAGCTTTCTCACAAGCAATTCCATAGATATCTGCAGCTTTGGCATGCACTTGGGCGATACTCTGCTGAACTGGCAGAGCTGCTGGAATATAACCCACTTAGAGGCTCGATTGTTGATGGGCAGTTTAGGCAAGGGAGGATCTCTCACCTGGTCAACAATGCCCCTAAGGCGCTGGACTTAACCCAATGGAAATGGGAGGGCTGGGTTGGAGACCTGGATGATGTGGAGTGGAGGATGTCCTGTGTGAGTCCCAGGGAACTCGCCATTTCTGCACAGCTCAGTCTAGTGCAGTTAAATTCTCTACACCTTATGTATATAACACTTCATCGACTCTGGCATGCTGGCCTTCATCCAGACCTTAACTGCCCTAGGTGTTCTGCCCCGAGGCAGAGTTCTTTCACATAGTGTGGAGCTGTCCGCAAATTAATTACTACTGGTCTCAGATCAGCCTCATGCTTTACTGGGTGCAACCATTACACTAACCTCAAGATAGCCCTTTTGGGGCTTTTAGAGGACCTCACCTCGGGGGCACAAAAGGTGACTGCCGGCTGGTGGGGCTGGCAGGCACTGGTGGCCATGAGAGACTGCACAGAACTAGAAATTGTCTCAGAGCCCCGGGCTTCAGTTCTGGAGATCTGGGATGGACTGCTGTACCAAACAAGAAGTGCCAATTTACATTGCTAGGGGTTGTACTCAGAAATTTACCAAGGTCTGGGGCAAATGGTGGGATTAATATGGCTTGTCCTCCGTGCTGCATTTGTCAATGGTTCTGCTCTCTGATTGCTGGGGGTGAGGCAGATGGGGTAAGGGGACTGATTGTAATGCAATAACTTGTAGCCATTTGCTTTTTAAAAAACAAATAAAATTGGTTTATAAATAAAATAAAAAATAAAAAAATATAGGAAGAAAACTTTATTGTTCACTCTAGAAATATGCTGGACCATATATCGTTATGTGATTTGGTACACAATCTTATTACAATTAAGTGCAGAACCATCCTACTCTATCTGACAGGAGAGAGCCTTATTGTTGGATCCCAGTAAACAGGTCTTGTCTATAACTAACTGATTTTCTTTTGTGAATTTATTTTTATAATAGACATAAATCTGAAGGTTTTCTTATAGTGTCACTTTTTCTTACCAACCTATGTAAGACTGGTGTGTTGAGAGAAGAAAGTAATTAAATATACCTAATGTATGTCATCACGGAGTCCTTTAACATTGGCAGAAAGCCTAAAGATCACTGTTCTTTTTTTAAAAGAATTTTTACATCGTAGCAATCCTTCTGCCCTGATGAAGGTCCTACACATGCATAGTCAATCAACAGAGAAGAAACATGTCAACCAAATAGTTGTCATAACCCAATTTAGGTCAACCACGCCTTTATAATCTTGTGCTAGGGAGATAGAAGCTAGGAATAAAGAATAATCTGATTTCTCATTACACAATTTTAATTATATCATCTGTGTGCAGTATGATAAAGCATACATAAAACACTCATTAGCTTCAAAAGCTAATCTACCCTAATTTACTAACTCTACCCATAGACTCCCAAAGAGTAGTGCACATTACTATAACCATTCTAGCAGCAAAACAAACCATACCATCATGTTGAAATAAAGCGTTGGGTGTCGGGCTGTTTGAAACAGCAGTGGCATGTGGCTCTGCACTGGATATTATAGCTGCTGGGGAGTGCTTGTGCTATCACAGCAGGGCCCACTTAGCTGCAAGGACTGGAAGTGCATTCTGGCCTTGTGCTGCTGCAATAGGGACCTGCACATTGGTCGTTTGAGTGGCCTGTGCAGGGACACTGATTTTAAGGAAGAACCGCAACGAGTTGCAAGTGCGGGGCGCCTAGGGGGGCCTGCTCTTGCTCACTATATACTCCTGAAAGTGGTGCCTGCTTGGGGACAGAGGGCGATTTCGAGGAGACTGAGCTGGCTTTTGTCACTTCCTTTGTGACTGTGGGTGGAACTCCTCCCTGTGGTACTGTGTACAGATTGCTAGAAGCCTTCTGGGACTGAGGGGTCGTGTCTGGGTTCTGGTTTGCAGCTCCAGCTATGTGGAGGCTGCGTAGTGGTACTGGTTACATGCGGGGGTCCAGTTAGCTGCTCTCATGGGTAAAGATAACCTTTGCAAGACCCCTGCCACTAATACTATAACCCAGTATAGCAGCTGTCGCAGCGTGTGATTGATCAGGGAGTGCAGACTCCCAGAGTGGTTTCCCCAAACTTGGTGGTGAGCCCTCTCTGGCTGAATTATTGGCTGCTATACAGTGATTGCATGCTGCACCGGATCAGGAGCTGGAGATCCCGAAGGCTGACAATCATGCCACTGCAATTTTCCCTGAATACACAAGAAAAGTAAAGTTCAGGAGCAATGCAAGTCATTCTTAGGTGTCGAACAGAAGCTGCAGGCAATTAACTTGAAGTACATGTTGCTTTACCCCTCCAAGTTGAAGGTCATAGATAACGGGAGACCTCAGGATGTTTGAGATTGCCTGGAAGTCTGGGATGGCGCTTTAACGTGTGACCTGGGGGGGTCTGCATTCATTTGGGGGGGGCGGGTGGCAGAGGGGTTGTGGTACTTGGAGAGACCGATGTGGGGGGGGGGGAGGGCCCAAGTTATGATTCGGGAGAACGTCACTATGCAGGTGGTGTTATGGCTGCCCAGGAGGCTGATGGGGTGGCGTCTAACGTCAGGGAACTGCCTTCCGCATTATCCTATTCCCAACCCCAGTTGACAGATTGTGCCGGAAACTAATCTTTCAGCTGTGTGACACCTTGTTGTTTTATTTTATCTTTGTAAGTGATTGGATCCAGTGTTCTATGAGGTGTGCAGGTATGGTATGGTAATTGTGATGATCCTTTCTGTTTCGGCCTGATTGCTTTGGGATTGGGCACCTTTCAGCTTACTGTGGGGGACCTATTGGGAATGTCGGAATGATGTGCACGGTTTTGGAAAACTGTGATGTTGTGTTATGGTTCCTGACTTACTCCATGACTCCCTGCTTAACCCATGGGGCCCAGTTTTGTGTTGTCAGCTTGCACTTTGACCTTGGGGGGGGGGGGGGGGGGGGGGGGGCTCTAGGGGTGGGGGAGGGGGCATTTTGGATGGAAGTGTTCTTAGCCCTGTTGGATAAATGGGGTATAGCGTGTTGTCCTGGTACATGGTGTGGGTGGGCTTGCGTAGCATGACTGTTCTAGGTTTGTCCTGGGGTGATGGGGTTGGTTTGTTTTTAGCTGTTTTCTTGTTGGTCGAGCAGTTTTCTACGCAGTGCTTTTGGCTGATCTATCAGGCACAGGGGGATGGGGATTAGAGGGCATTGATCCCAAGGATGAGAAGGAAGTTTTGGATGCTTACCTCAAGGGTTCTGGGGCTGAGGACAAAGCCCTTTCCTTTTTGAAATGGCATAGAGTAGACATAGCCTGCCAGCAGTAAACAGACCTCACGGTTGGTGGCCAAGAAACGGAAAGGCCGGCAGTTTTATTCCTCTTTTGCCCAGGGGTACTGGTGTGGGTGGCCCCAGGGAGACTCCTTTTGTGCCCAGTTGTATGGGGGCTGATATATAGGGGAGGTACGTACTGTTACAGGTTAAACTGGATAGGAGGTTTCTTTCAGTCCTTAACATTTATGCACCTAATTTTGATGATCCTTGATTTTACTTTAGACTACAGGACTTGATGGGTTCTGAGGTGGATGGCCCTTTTATATACTTGGGAGACTTCAATTGTGTTCTGGATGGGAAGCAGGATAGGTTCCCTCCTCTGGCTGACACAAAGCCAAGTATGACTGCCTCATTAGGAAAAGTCATGTCGAAATTGAGATTGCTATATGTTGAAGAGTGTGAGAGTACTTACCGGTCAGTCGCTTAACCGTCATATTTAAGGCCAGCTGGAAAGGATACTGGTGGCTGGGTTCCCGATGGAGGAAGTTCTGGGGAATACAGCATTTGGCTAATTTTTGTTGTAGGATCATACCCTGGTGCTTTAGGTACTGGACTGGGGGTAGTGTTGTCCAGCCTAGGAACTGGCACTTTCTGGTGGCTGAACTGACTGATGCAGTGGGCATAGATGTCTTTTCTCTGTCTGTGGCAGATTATTTTCAGCCTTACTGAGGCTCCACTGGTTCAAGAGCAGTTGAGTGGGTTGCCATGAAGGCTGTGATTCCTGGGCGTTGCTTGAGACTGACATGTGGGGTGCATAGGCGGCTACTCCGTAAGTTTCGGGTTGAGGAAGGGGAGCTGACAGTTACAGAAGATCGACTGGGAAATGAGATTGGTTGGGTGCATATACATGTACACAGCACAGGCAGGGTTTGCATTGAGAAGGGGAATATTTCAGGCAGGATGCTCACTTGGTTAGGAGACAGGACACCACTCCTGGTGATCCATTTGGTGGAACTTGATTTGATGAGGGGTTAAGAGATTGTGTCCTTGAGGGTGGGGGTTGTAGCAGCCTTTTGGAGACATGTGGAGTGGGTGTACAGGGGGAGGCACCTGTATCTCCTTGACACAGGTTCATGCATTTGTGGATCCGCTGGCGGTGCTCCGATTGGGTGCAATGGCCGTTCAGGAACTGGATTAGTAAGTCAAGGAGCTGGGAGGGGATGGCTTTACTGTGGAGTTGTATCAGGGTTTTAAGGCGGAGTTGATCCAACCGTTGCTGGAAGCGTTTCTAGAAGCTAAGGAGAAGAATGCTGCAGAAGCCGGGTGGGCGGGGGAGGAGGAATTGTGCTGTTCCTGCATCATACCAGACTCTCACAGTGATAAACACTGATATTAAGATACTTTTTAAACTGCTGGCCTTTCACCTGATCCCAATGGTGTTGGGCTAAGTGCATGATGATCAGTATGGATTCATCCTGGGACGTAGTACAACAATGAATTTGAGGCGCCTAGCTCATGTCATGCAGGAGGTCGAGGGTTGGGAGAAAGATCTGGTGCTGACTTTCACTGATGTTGAGAAGGTGCAGGGGAGGTGAATTCCTTTACCCCGACGCCGGACATATTGTTTGGGGTCAAGGACAACAGGTTTTTATGTTTATTTCGTCCGTGGGACAACTAGCCCCGCACACAGCTTTAACTGCCAGTTCACGGGGAATGGAACGGTCTGCAGTTGGGTAATATTTGTGTCCCTATATTAATACTGTTATACTGTTCAGATTTGTATTTATGGTTCATTAATGCAAAGCCTTTATTATTAGGGTAAATGCTGTAAATAAATGTTGTAAGGTCACACTGCACTACTGACAGTGGTTCCAGTTAAAAAAAAAAAAAACGTTTTAAAACGCACGTTTAAAGTGTTGAACAATATGAGGCTATGTATAATGCTCCTAGAATACACTCTGATTAGAAGCAAATGACTGCAGAAGCTTGTAAGCAAGATTAGCCATTCTTTGCTTTCAAAATAAAATGTTCAGAAAAAAATGCAAGTAGGAATTTGTTTTGCTAAATTACTATGAACTTTTAGGTACTATTTATTTGAAGCATAATCTAGTAAAACGTGCTAGTATTTCCAAAATATTCCTAATCGAAAAATCAGTGTAACCAGAGGAGGGGTTGGGGGTGGAGCCCGCAATTCATCCTGTTAATCCAGGTGCTGCCCCCGGTTTTAGCAACACACCGGGATCGGCAGCAGCCGCTGGAGAATGGAGCTGCTGGGGGACAGAAGATAATGGCCTTCCAGTGCAGCGGACAACGGCAACGGAGATGCGGCAGGCCACGATGAAGGGGTCACACAAAAATGGCAGGCACGAGAGGGCCCTAGCGGGACCGACGCAAGCACCGACCACCGCCAGTGAGTCTGATGGCGGTATTGGCGCACAGGAGCTCTGAAAGAGGAGGACAGTGTCGGGGCTCTGTGCCCTTGAGGTGCGGCAGCTGGAGGTGGAAGGATGCAGAGGACAGCGGAAGGAGACTGCGGAACGGAGACCCTGGGAGCCTGCTAATATCACCTGCTGTGGGGGTTGCCTGGGAGGGCGGCTCTTGTTGCCAGCAGCCCTGGGCTTTGGGGGGGGGAGAGGGGAAATCGGCTGAGATGCTGCGAGCCCCGAGTGGGAGGGGGGGCAACATTGGTGGCAAGAGGCCCCCCCCTTTTTGTTTTCTACTCCCCCCTCCTGAACAAGAATATGCAGATCTGTACCTGACCACCGCAGCTGAGTGATCCTAATGGGGAAGCCACACCCTAAGCCGCAGGCGTCACGAGCTGCTAGCCCAGATATTGCAAAGGGCTACAGCAACGATACCGCAAAAGACACCCCAGCCGTCCTAACTGCAAGACACCTTACAAAAGATTTTGGAGGAGATTGAGGACTTTAAGAACACCCTCCGGCAAGAAATAGGGAAGGTGTCGATCGAGTTGGGCCTTATGAGAACTGACCACCAGAAGCTGGTGGAAAGAGTGGACAATGCAGAGGAGGAGCTGAATGAAATGAGCACATCACATCGGGCGCAACAAACGCAACTCGCCCACCTTACAGACAGAGTGCAGAGACTGGAACACAGGGCTGAAGGTGTGGAGGGCCGCAGCCGGCACAACAACGTCCATATTGTAGGACTGCCAGAAGGAGTGGAGGATGGTGATATGATGGCCTACCTGGAACCCCTGGATGAAGGCCCTTATGAGCCACCAACAGCTCACACTGCTCTTTGCCCTGGAGAGGGCCCACAGGGTCCCAGTTAGGCCCCCCACACCTGTGAGATCCCCCCCCCCCAGACCTGTAGTGGCCAGGCTGCTGCATTACAAGGACCAGGGCATGCTACTTCAGAGAGCACGCAAAACAGGCCCTTTTGACGTGGAGAACAGCAAGGTGAATATGTACCCGGATTATACAGCAGCGGTACAGGCCAAAAGGGCACCTATACTGAAGTGAAGAAGGCCCTACGGACTGAACGAATTTGGTACGCTCCGTTATTCCACTTGAAACTGAAAATAATGCGGGACGGACACACCCATTTCTGCCTGAGCCCAGAGGGGTCATGGTCCTGGCTTGAAACATACAGAACTGGAAGGGATGACCAGAACTCATGCAAGAACATCTAACTTCCCACCTTCCCCTGACTGGCAGACGGAAGAAGAGACGCCGCTCCTGTGATCGACCCGCAAAAACAGAGTGCTCAGGCGAAACGCAAGCAAGTCAAGGAAAACTAGCGGCGATTAGGGCAGCCGCGTCCCTGTCAGGGTCGCCCGCATCTGATAAAGACAAAACAAGCCACACGGAAGCTGGTGAGATGGAGGACTCATCGGATCATGAGTCGGCTGCGGTCTCTCTTGGCGGGCTGCCACATGTGATGCCTCAGACAGCTGAAGACCTCAATTAATAGCTGCCAACTCCCACCAATACACAGACCTTCGTATACGGTAGCGACACCCAGAATGCAAATCTGGCTTGGTCCGGACGTCACCGACGACCAACACAATCACGATGTTATAGGACGAGCATACCCCCCCCCCATTCGCTCCTGGACTACTCCAGCAGGGTGAAGACGATGGCTAGTTACAGACTGTTAACACAGGTGTGGGCGGTCAGCCATTGCAGCACTGCCCTGGGGACGGGGAGTTGGGGATTGAATAGCCCTGTTATTGTCAATGCCCAAATCAAAGATTGGTGTGGGGGCGGTTGTGGGGGGGTTTAAGGGGTTGCGGGGGTCCTGTGTCGAGAGGCACACTAATTCCCTGATGAATGCAGCAACTACTCTTAAACTGATGTCTTGGAATATTCGTGGGATGGATAATGTGTCAAAGTGCCATAGTATCCTGACATACTTAACCCCTTCTGTGCCCAGGACGTAATGGTTACGTCCTGCGGCACAGTGCTCGTGTGCCCAGGATGTAACCATTACGTCCTGGGCACAGAGCCCAGAGGGAGCGCTAGCGCTCCCTCTGTGGGGTCCCCCCTTTCCCCCAAGGCAGGGATGGAAGGGGAAGCCCTTCCCCTTCCACCCCCCTGTGACGTCAGCGCACGATTGCGAGCTGATTGTCACAAGGCCAGCGCGATTGGAAGAGAAATGCTTTGCATTTCTCTTCTGATCACGTGGAGGAGGCCCGGAGAGGCTTCAAAGGGAAGGAAATGTATTTCCTTCCCTTTGAAGTCTCTCTCAGCGTTTTAGCAGCCGGATTGCAAGCAATTTGGCTGCTAAAACGTCCACTAGACACCAGGGATTTTTTTTTTGTTGATGAAATTGGCATAAGGGAGCGACCCCTTGGGCAAGGGTCGCTCCCAGGGGGGGCATTTTTTTTTTGTAAAGGCCTTGTCTGCTCCCCCTGGGGGCAGATCGGCCTATAATTAGGCTGATCTGCCCCTAGGCACCAGGGAGCATTTTTTGTTTTGTTTTTGTTTTGTTTTGTATTTTTGAGGTGGGGAGCGACCCCTTATGCAAGGGTCGCTCCCATAGGGGGCACACTATATTTAGGCCATTTCTGCCCCCCTTGGGGGCAGATTGGCCTATGTTTATGAGGCCAATCTGCCCCCAAAGGGGACAGAAATCACTAGACACCAGTGAGTTTTTTTGGGTTTTTTTCGCGAATTTCACGCAAGGGGAGCGACCCCTAAGGCAAGGATCGTTCCCCTGGGGGGCAAATTTATTTTAGGCCATTTCTGCCCCCCTGGGGGGCAGATCAGCCTATTTTAATTAGGCCGATATGCCCCCAAGGGGGGCAGAAACCACTAGGCACCGGGAATTTTTTTTTTTTGTTGTTATTTTACAGATGGGGAGCGACCCCTTAATAAAGGGTCGCTCCCATGGAGGGGCAAATTGTATTTAGGCCATTTCTGCCCGCTTTGGGGGCAGATCGGCCGATTTTAGGTCAATCTGCCCCCAAGGGGGGCAGAAACCACTAGGCACCGGGGATTTATTTTTTGCGCCGTCACGCAAGGGGAGCGACCCCGTAGGCAACAGTCGCTCCCCGGGGGGGGTTGGGGGCACATTTATTTTAGGCAATTTCTGCCCCCCCCCGGGGGCAGTTCGGCCTATTGTTATTAGGCCGATCTGCCCCCATGGGGGGCAGCAACCTCTAGGCGCCAGGGCTGATTTTTTTTCTTTTAGTGATGGGGAGCGACCCATTAGGCAAGGGGCGCTCCCCTGGGGGGGCAAATTGTATTTAGACCATTTCTGCCCCCCTTGGGGGCAAATCGGCCGATTTTAGGTCAATCTGCCCCCAAGGGGGGGGGGCAGAAACAACTAGGCACCGGGGATAAAAATTTTTGCACCAATGTCACGCAGGGGGAGCGACTCCGTAGGCAATGGTTGCTCCCCGGAGGGGGGGTTTGGGGGGGGGGGGGGGGGCAAATTTATTTTAGGCCATTTCTGCCCCCTCTGGGGCCGGCTGAGCTAGAGGCCAAAATCCACAGGTAGGCACTTTGCAAAAAACACCTCTGTTTTCTGTGAAACAATTTGATGTGTCCACGTTGTGTTTTGGGCCATATCCTTTCGTGGGCGCTAGGCCTACCCACACAAGTGAGGTACCATTTTTATCGGGAGACTTGGGGGAACGCTGGGTGGAAGGAAATTTTTAGCTCCTCTCAGATTTCCAGAACTTTGTCACCGAAATGTGAGGAAAATGTGTTTTTTTAGCCAAATTGAGGTTTGCAAAGGATTCTGGGTAACAAAACCCGGTCAGAGCCCCACAAGTCACCCCATCTTGGATTCCCCTAGGTGTCTAGTTTTAAAAAATGTGCTGCTTTGCTAGGTTTCCCCAGGTGCCGGCTGAGCTAGAGGCCGAAATCCACAGGCAGGCACTTTGCAAAAAACACCTCTGTTTTCTGTGGAAAAAAGGTGATGTGTCCACGTTGTGTTTTGAGACATTTCCTTTCGTGGGCGCTAGGCCTACCCACACAAGTGAGGTACCATTTCTATCGGGAGACTTGGGGGAACACAGAATAGCAAAACAAGTGTTATTGCCCCTTGTCTTTCTCTACATTTTTTCCTTCCAAATGTAAGGCAGTGTATAAAAAAGACGTCTATTTGAGAAATGCCCTGTAATTCACATGCTAGTATGGGCACCCCGGAATTCAGAGATGTGCAAATAACCACTGCTTCTCAACACCTTATCTTGTGGCCATTTTGGAAATACAAAGGTTTTCTTGATACCTATTTTTCACTTTTTATATTTCAGCAAATGAATTGCTGTATCCCCGGTATAGAAAAAAAAAACATTGCAAGCTGCAGCTCATTTATTGGCTCTGGGTACCTAGAGTTCTTGATGAACCTACAAGCCCTATATATCCCCGCAACCAGAAGAGTCCAGCTGACGTAACGGTATATTGCTTTCAAAAATCTGACATCGCAGGAAAAAGTTACAGAGTAAAACGTGGAGAAAAATGGCTGTTTTTTTCACCTCAATTTAAATTTTTTTTTTATTTCAGCTGTTATTTTCTGTATGAGACACTTGTAGGATGTACACAAATGACCCATTGCTGAATTCAGAATTTTGTTTAGCTTTCTGGGATCCAGCATTGGTTTCTCACCCATTTTGGTCACTAACTGGAAGGAGGCTGAAAGCACAAAAAATAGTAAAAATGGGGTATGTCCCAGTAAAATGTCAAACTTTTATTAAAAAATTGGGTTTTCCAATTCAAGTCTGCCTGTTCCTGAAAGCTGGGAAGATGGTGATCTTGCCACCGCAAACCCTTTGTTGATGCCATTTTCAGGGGAAAAACCACAAGCCTTCTTCTGCAGCCCTTTTTTCCAATTTTTTTGAAAAAAACTAAATTGTCACTGTATTTTGGCTAATTTCTTGGTCTCCTTCAGGTGAACCCACAACGTCCGGGTACCTCTAGAATCCATAGGATGTTGGGGAAAAAAGGACGCAAATTTGGCGTGGGTAGCTTATGTGAACAAAAAGTTATGAGGGCCTAAGCGTGAACTGCCCCAAATAGCCAAAAAAATGCTCAGCACAGGAGGGGGAAAAGGCCTGGCAGCGAAGGGGATAAAGAGAAGAGGAGTCCACATTGCCATGTTACAGGAGTCACACCTCACTAAGGTGGAAGCTGATTGCCTCCATAAACGCTGGCAGGGGCAACTGTTTGCCACTACTTACTCCGCATATGCATGGGGAGCCCCGGTCTGGGTGAGGGCGGGAGTGCCATTTGAGCCAGTCTTGGTAGACGCAGACAAAGAAGGCCGGTATGTATTGGTAGAAGGCCGCCTGTACGGACGACTAATAGTATTGGGAAGTATATATTTTCCCAAACAAACCACAACCCCTTCCTTCAAACGTTGTCTGCCCGGATGGCCAGATATCCGGGTGGCCCCCTATCTCTTGGGGGGTGACTTCAATGGTGTCCCGACCCAGACATGGATCGTCCTACTCCACCTGTGCGGGGGGAAGCGGCAATCCGGGTGGCACAGGGCTTAACGAGGTGGAGATCTGGATGGCAACTGGAAGACATATGGCGGCTACAGCACCAGCACTGCAGGGAATTCTCACACTACTCTCAAATCTATCAAATACATACTAGAATTGATCAGATGTTCTGTACGGCTGGCATCAGCAGTACTGTCACACACTCAGAGTACCTGGGCCGCAATGTGTCTGATCACAGACCGCTGCTAGGGACGATGCAGTAGCTGAAAAATTACCACCGATTCCGATGTGGCGCCTCTACCCTAGAGCCCTGGAAGATGAGGTTTTCCGCGGTGCGCTAGCGACTAAACCGACGGATTAATTTACACTAAACAAGGAGCCAGCCTCAGATCAAAGGGTGGAATGAAGGCACTGAAGGTGGTGATCGGGGGCCATTGCCTGGGTCAAACAGTGGGAATTAGAAGGGAACTGACGGCCGAAGTCCTTTGCACAGAAGCAGCCCTACGCAGGTGGGAATCGGAAGTAGGTGCCAACCCGGAGGCCCCTCCGACAGCGCTTGGAAGCGCAGAAAGCACATGAGGCGTTAGACCGTCATCGCTGCCATGACTATAAAGTACACACTAACAGAATCCACGCAGAGGAGGGGAGGGCAGGGAGGCTACTGGCCTGGCTGATTAAACCGGAGAGCAAGGGCACGCCAATCACTCACCTGATAACTCGGGATGGGACTATACTTTATGCACCGACGCACATTAATGATGAGTTTAGATCTTACTACATGACCCTATATAGAGCACCGCTGCCAGCAGAGGAGTATGTTCTGCATACCTACCTGGGTAACTGCGCCTGCGGCACCGGAAAGTGAACAATTGGGGGGCACCGGTAGCGGTGCAAGAAGTGCAGACTGCTATCAGAGACCTGGCGACAGGGAAAACCCCCAAGACTGACGGTCTCCCCCCCTGAATTCTACTAAAGGTTCGTGGGAGTATTGACACCGCAGCTGGTGGAGATGTACACAGAGGCTTATTTGGGGGGAAATTACCTCTCTCCACTAGGGAGGCGTTGGTGATACCCCTACCCAAGGGGAGACAAGACGGGGCAACGGTTGCTGATTATCGCCCACTCTCAATGCTAAACACAGACTTCAAGATACTTAGCAAAGTGCTAGCGAACCAGTTACTCCCACATATGAGGGCTCTCATTCATGAGGACCAAAACGGGTTCATCCCGCGCAAAAAAAATCCAATAATTTACGGCAGCTCTACACACTGCTCTATGATGAGAAACACCCACATGACCCCACAGTTATGATAGTATCTGTAGATCTGGAAAAGGCCTTTGACAGTACGATGGGGCTTCCTGGAGGCGGTGATGCATCGCATGGGCCTGGGACCAAAGTGGGGGAGATGGGTAAACTTGCTCTACACCCACCCTACAGCCAGGGTCAAAAACGAACGCACAATATCTGCCAGTTACGAAGTCTATAGGAGGACCAGACAAGGGCTGCCCTCTCTCGCCCCTGCTGTTTGCCTTGGCCGTAGAGCCACTGGCGGAGAGTTTCAAGAATAGGGGACGGAAGTGGGGTATACTTAGAGGGTGGTCCCACACATTATCTCTGTACGCAGACAAACTCCTCATCTACGTACGGGATGGAGAGTCGTACTCCCACAGGTGCTCCAGATATTGGAAGATTTCAGTAAACACTTGGGCTTATGGCTCAGCAGACGGAAGACGTATGTATTCCCAACGCTTGGGGGAGTGACGCAACCTCTCGTGCCCAGTGGATGCACAGTGGGCTCCCCGAACGTTTCCATACCTGGGAATCAAAATTTGTCACAATAGAAGGGACCTTCGGGAGGGCAACCTGGGGTGGGCATACCGGGCTCTGAAGTGGCTTTCTGGCGCTCTTTAAAGTTACCAGTCATGGCCAGGGTCACACATTCCAAGATGGTGATGCTCCCTAGATTCCTTTACTATTTCATCAACTTGCCGCTGACCGTCCCAGCGTTGTGGTTTCGAACACAAGACATGCTACTGTGCGAACTGATATGGGACGGGGACGTCACTGGGTGGCACTGGGGACTCTTCATCTGCCGCCTTAGGGCGGTGGGTACTAGGAGCGCCTGACTTTGAGCTATACTATCTGGCGGCTCAATTACTGTGGCCGGCGCGATGGCTAGACAGGCTAGACTTAACAGAGACAACACTGGATGGCGAAGCAGGGCAAGTGGAGGAATTCATAGTACGACAGGTCAGGGGAAAACTAGTACCACCCAGATCAAACAAATTGGTATTCAGAGCCCTAACAACGTGGCGTAGAGCCCTTTGGAGAACAGACACGACTAAACCCTATGCACCTGCGTTGCCTCTTGTGGGACTCCCATGTGGCACAACCGGTTCTTCCTTCACCATTAGACAATTTAAATAGTGGACCAAGGCGGGGATCACTACAGTGGGCGACTGCTATCAAGGGAGGATGCTGATCCCCTTCGTGGAGCTGGCAGACCAAAGGGGTCTGTCTGCTGGCCAATTCCTGACTTATGGGGCTGTCGCGTGGGCCCTGAAGGAATTGTGGGGAGACGGTGGTGGTAACCGCCTGCCGCGGCGGCCCTCCAGACTATGCTGGTTGCAGGTAGGGGCTCACACCTGGTCACTTGGATTTACAAGTCATTAAACGGGATGATTGCTGGCCCTTTTTCACAAGCCTTCAACTAAAAAAGTGGGGAATAGGTTTGCAGACTTTGCATTACTACTGGCACGCAGGAGAGTGGCAATGGCCTGTAAAAACAAGTATGGGCCTCGGCTGGCTTCATGGGTGGCAGATGTTACTCACTGGGCAAGGGCAGAGGAGAGAGTTCTGCAGAGGGAAGAGATGAGGAACTCAGGCGCTGACCGATTGCCCCCTTGTGGGCGGAGGTGGTAGACACATGGGAGACACTCACCCACTTGCGGGCGATGACTTGGACGGGACCCCGGTCCCATGTGGCCCAGGGGTAGACGGGAGGTAGCGCTGGCCTGGCTGCCGTTGGCCTGAGTCGTGGGTGGGGCTCCGTCTGCCTGTCCCTTCTTGAACCCCCCCTTTCCTCCGCCCCCTGGTACCCAGGGGTCGGCACAGGCAGCCGCACACCACACAAATGATCTCTAGAAGTATGGGCAAGTTACTAGGTTAACCGGTTGTGCTGTTCTGTTTATTCCTATTTCGTTATTGGCTTATACAGTAAGGGAAGACAGGCATACAGGCCTGCAAAGCTATCCGGGTTACCAGCTCCCCATCTCGCAAATCTGCCACTGAGAACCTGAGAAATCTTTAGACTTTGCCACTATCATTTTGTATGCCAAGGAATGAATGAGATATAGGTCATCCTGTGATTGTGATGTTATGAAGTATGTAATGGATACCCACAGACTGTAGACCAACGTAAATCAAAACCCCGAGTACTAAGTTCTGGCAATATGAGCAAACGGATATGTATTACTTGAAATGCCAATAAATAAAAATATATATATATAATTTTTTTTTTTTTTTTAAATCAAGATTATTGGAAACATGAAAATAAACAAGCACTGGCAAAGCCACTGGATCAGACACTGGTCGTCAGTCTTCTGGTTTTGTCAATGCGTGTCTTGTTTTGACATGACTTTTGTAGAACTTAATTGTTGTGGGAGCGGACAGGCCCTCGCCATTGTAAAAAACATTGGCAAAAAACAAAAAAGGTTTTTGGGTCTCAAAAAGCACACATAGCCACAGTAGTTCCTGACACTGAACAAAACTACTCTGTGTGCCAATATGCTCCTTGTGGAAGAGCAGAATGCTATCACTCACGGTAAGGCCAGCCAATAGATGGATAGGGAGAGAAAATGAATTTTAATACAAACAAAATGTCTTGGTTAACACCAGACCTAAATGGGGGCCCAATTCTTCAAGAAAGTCACAAAAGTGCACCCATAGTATGACTTAGCATTAGTGGCTTTCATAAATTCACAAATGTAGAGCAGAAAATCGTACTCCTAGAAAATATTTGTATATTAGCATGACCAAATATTGATGTGTAGATTTTCTCATGCAAAAATCTACTGAGCGTGTACAAGTTCACTTTCCCTCCAACCATTTTGTTCCCAACCCTGGAAGAACTTCTACTTCTGCCTTTGTCAGGAGTAAATTTCCAACTTTTCTCAGTATGGGAAAAGACTAGAAAAGAGACGGTGAAAATCCTGAAACATGCAAGTTAGTAGGTTTGCACAGACTCATCCATTCCAGCCCTGGAACTATTGCTTACTGCTTCTTCCAGCCCCAGTATGTAGATCTGTGGAAAGGTGGCAAAATAAGGAAATTGATGTAATAGGGCTTAAAACTGCTAGTATTCAAGCCCTACTGTAGTATTATCCCTGGCATAATCAGAGCGGCTATTATCAGAGCTCTTACATAATGAGATTGCTAACATAGTTTGTCACCACACTACATGGCACCAAAGGGACAAGTAGATGTTTTTACAGGACAAGTAAATTAAAGAAGCAACCTGTCCCGTGGACAAGTAGATATTTTATTAAATTCCACAGCCCTGAGGTGTCTGACAGTGAATTGGGGATATCTTTTGGGGGTTATGAAGTCCATAGGGGTTAGTTCCATAGTTTGTTGTACAATAGCCCTGCAGCACAGGTAAGGGTGGCCCAACACAGACCTGAATGCTGACCTTTGTCACCCTTGCTTTTTGCATTGGCAATGGAGGACTTGGCAGTTTGCACGATATTGGGTGATTGAGGTGAGACATTCATGGCATGTCATCTCACTGTACGCTGATGATGGGTTGTTTTACCTCAGTGCGACTTATAAGTCAGCCACAGCTTTAAGGTTCCCCTGGGAGTTTGGTGAGGTGTTGGGTCTCCGTTGTTAATGAGCGGAAGTCATTAGTGTTTCCCTCTGGCAGCTCTACCTTGGGTGCCCAGAGATCGGTTACCTGATTTGGAGGTTGAGATGGAAGTTTTGTTATCTTGGTGTGATGGTGCCACATGAGTAAGCAGCAATGAAGGTATTACATTGAGAGGGTTCTCGACTTCCTATGGGCTTCTGTCTGGTTCTGGAACACTATACCATCATCACTGATGGGCAGGGTGGCTGTTTATAAGGTGGTGTTTTTGCCTTAATGCCTCTACTTGATCCAGAATTCCCTGTGCCCTCTGCCTGTGTGGGTTTTCTGCCGGTTGAATTCCCTTCTCACCTTGCTTCTTTGAGCAGAAAAGAGATCTAGAGTGGCACAGCTGACCGATGTAGAGGTATGAAGATGGGGGCCTTGGGGTTCCGAACTTGAAACATTATTATTATGTTTCTCACTTGCAGCATGCAGCCAAGTGGATGGATGAGGGTGATAATTAGGAGAATCTTCTCGCGGGTATGGTAGCGGGAGATGTGATCCCTGTATATCTGATAGCAGTGTTGATTTACTTCTGGAGGTGCCTTATGTGGGGCGACAGACAGAGGCAGTTTGGCACAGGATGGTAAGGGTAGTAATTCGGAAGGCTCCCTGTCATAGGGAGCTACCGATTTGGATTTTGGCTCCATTTCTTCAGATGGAGGAGATTATGACGTTTTGTTCTTGGCATGAGGGTGAGGAATTTATAACCATCTGAGGTTTTTGTGTCCTTTGATTAGACAGGGAATGAGTTTGCACTTGGTCCGGGGCAGTTCCATCACTATGCTGGTGTGCTGGACACAGTGTGTGGGGATGGCTGTCATATCCAGCAGCCTCAGCTACTCTGGGGGAGTTGCGGACGTTGGGGACGGGGACGCATGTCATTTTTTTGCTTTATAAGGTGCTGCTGGCTGACACTATTCAGGGACTGCTATGGGTGCGGAGTGTTTGAATGTGGATCCGGGGACCCCGTCTCAGAGGTGTGCGAATTGTTGCGGACAGTGTCCAGTAATGCTCGGTTCTGTTTGAGTCACTTTAGCTTCATGCATTGCACCTAAGTGACACCTGTGAGCCTGAATAAAATTAATGGCGAGCCTGACTCGTCTTGTCCCTGGTATGCGGCGGAGGGGGGTAGGATTTTATTTATCTTTTGTGGGGTTGCGTGAGGGTGAGAGACATCTGGGAGAGGGTGTTGGTACGATTGAACCGGGTCGATTTCCTAACTATTTTTTTTCCCACAAATTTGTTTATTCTTTTTTTCAATAAACCTTAATAACTTATGAAGGCAAAGGGCTTGCAACGTACATTAACCAAGATGAACACCACTACAGGTCACTGCAGGTCTCTATGGTCCCTCAGACTATATTGCATTTTCACTTTATTACCTGTTCTAGTGCTGCATAAATACTTTACACATTGCCTTTAAGTTAAGCCTGACTGCTTTGTGCCAAGCTATCAGAGGGTTACGTACATGTTTATTTATTGATTTAAATCATCATTGAGGTGAGTTCTCCAGTTTCTCACACTATGTTCCTTTATTGACTATATTTAGGGACTATAACTTGTGCCTTTAGAGAACTAATTATACCTTACACCCCCAATGTACAGTTTTCTCATCAATATTTTAATTGAAAATGTTGCAGTGATATTATCAATGATGTCATAGAAGCTGTCATGTGTGATGTGTATGAAGGGTAATTAGCAGTGCGTGGCGAGGGTGGCAGAGGACTTGAGATAACTGGTAAATTTCTGTGTTTTTTGGGGGGGTTTAAAATGTTGCGTTGTTACTGAATTTTTAACTTAAACTATAACATTACTGTTGGAAATTGGGCTACTGGTTGACTGGGGTGTGAAACTCTGGTCAAGCAGCAACCAGAATCCTAGTCAGAGTAAAGCACAAGCAATCCCTAATTAACTTGTGGTCAAACTCGGGGTAGCTGGACACAGAGCAGTGAGGCTCAGCTTAGAAGCAATGTGTAAAGTATTTGTGCAACACTTCAAACAGTAATGCAGTGAAAACGCACTACAAAAAAGGAGCCCACAACAGAGTTAGACAAACAGAGTAGAATTTAATAAATAAAACAAGACCAAATGACAGAAATCCAATCAGTAGAACCAGAGTTATGATTTTTAGAAGAATAAACAGAAAAATAGCACCTAAAAGCATAAAATGCCAACTAAGGGTATATGGTCACGCCTGACTGTGTCATAGTCAAAAGTTCAAGCTGACCGCAATGGAGCGCTGATAGGATACAGTGCCAAATTGGTTTTGCCAAAGTCATACCTTCTCAAGCTTTTTGCCATGAGTCCTGTTTACACATGGAAGTAGTTTAGCAGGAGCAGGGAGCGTGTCATTGGCGATGGTCGGCGTTGTGTTAGGAGCAGACCAGACGTTGATGACAGGCCGGCGGAAGGCTTGTGTTAGCGATCCACGCAGGAAACAATGCTTGCTGTGTAAGGGAATGGCTTGAGCAGCTCACGCTGATTCTCCATGCGAGCGGTGCAGTTCCTGTGCAAAATGGGCCCATTTGTGAAGCCACACCAAGGGCCCAGAGCCTCTTGGGGATCAGAAACATATTCAAGCCGAGTCCAGGAGCTGTGGGGAACCGGTTATGTCCCTGAGTGTCAGATCATGAGGCCAGCAGACTAGCCCATTGAGTCACTCTGGGGTCCCAGGTTCACGATGAAGTCGCAGGTACAGTTCCTCCTCCTCCTCCTCACACAAGAGGGAAGCAGGTCAGCACAGCCAGACAGCTGCTTCTTCAGAGTAGCAGTCCAGCAGAGTGTCAGTCCTTTCAGCAGCACAGTGCTCCTTTTTCCTGGCAGAGTCTCCACAGGTCCAGAAGTGTACTGAAGTGGTGGTATCTGAGGTCCTTTTTTATACAGATTTGTGCCTTTAAAGGCAGTGGGGGGGGGGGGCTTCTATTGTCAAGCCTTAAGTACACAAATGCCCTGCCTTTCCTGCCCTGGCTCAAAACTAACTTCAAGGGGTATGTAGCCCTTTGTGTGCTGACAGGACACAGCCTATTCAGATGTAAGTGAGGCTGAGCCCAGCTTCTCCCTACTGTCCTGTCAGGATGGCCCATCCAGTCACATCTAAGCTCCCATTTTGTGTGGCTGTCTAGGAGGAATACGCAAAGCTCAATTGCTAACTACACTGAGTCATGTGACGAGAGACACGCTGCAGGCACCAAATGGCTAACTTTCTAAAAGTGCCATTTTCAGAACTGCAGTTTGAAATCAGACGTCACCATAAGTGAGGATTTTAAAATTTTGATTCCCGAGACACCAAACGTGAAGGAATTCTCTCTTCCCATTTGGAAAATACACTTATAAAATGTAATAGGGCAACTCCAATGTTTTCCAATGGGAGAGACAGGCCTTGCAGTAGCGTAATACAAATTTTGGAGTTTTTTCACTACAACAATATGTAAAACTTAAAAGTGCATGTCCCACTTTTGAATAACATTGCACCCTGCCCTCTGGGCTGTCCAGGGCCTACTCTAGGGGTCACATATGCATTAAAAAGGAAGGTCTGAGCCTGACAAAAAGTTTATTTTGCCAGGTCATAAATGGCAGTTTAAACTGCAAACACAGGCTCTGAAATGGCAGGCCTGAGACATGTTTAAAATGGGCTACTTAAGTGTGTGGCACAATCAGTGCTGCAGGCCCTTGGGTAGCATTTCATTTACAGGCCCTGTGTACATTTAGTGCACTTTACTAGGGACTTGCAAGTAAATGTATTATGTCAACTGGATATAAGCCAATTCTACTATGTTTTTAGGAGAAAGCACAAGCACTTTAGCACTAGTTAGCAGTGATAACGTGCACAGAGTCCTAAAGCCAAAAAATACAAATGCAGCAAAAAAAAGGGAAGGCGGTAAAAGTTTGGGAATGACCATACAGAAAGTGACATTTGCAACAGTTACTTTAACCTTTGCTTTTTTCAGTGAATTTAAAGGAATTTTTAAAATATAAAGTAATACTTTGTTACAATACAGAAAGCCAACTCCTGGCCGAACAACTTTCTGGCTGTGCGTGGCAGATGGCCAGGCCTTGCTTCTTGCCCTAAGCAGGCAGCCAACCCCATGCTAGGAGGTTTGCCACAAGGCCCTGTGGCCATGCCCCTGCCAGCAGCCAACCCCTATTGTGTGCCTTCAGGCTCCGGCGATGACATCCTCCCAGACACCAAAACATATATTAAGGGGAGGGTGTATGCAGCCTCCCTCCCCAAGTCCAGGTCAGAGTTCCATTAAAAAAAGGGAGTGGGGCCATGTGGACCCCACTTCCTGTGCCTCATCAGGCCCCAGGGGCCCGTCCGTGGGGCTAAATTAAAATTAAAAGGGGAGGAGGAGCCCATAGGGCGCCACTCCCTGAGCCTCATTAGGCCCCAGGGACGCCCCACAGGCTGTGTCTTATCTTAAAGGAAACTAGGGCAGCGCAGCCCCCTCCTTGAGCCTTCTCTGGCCCTGGGACCCTCATCCACCCGGGGCTCTCTATTTTAGGTGGGTGCCCTACCTATGACCGAGGGCGTCTCCTGGAGCGGGACAATGGTTAGGGAGCACTGCCTTGGCAGAACTCACCCCCAGAGGAATTACCTCTGTCAAGATAGTGGTCATGACCTCAATGACTGACGTACCTTCCTCCGAAACGGGGCCCGGGAGAGAAAGCATGCCAGAATCAGGGGAGGTACCCAGGCCAGTTGAGTCTCCCAGCTCCTCATACCAGTTTTCTTCCTGGTCAAGGTTCTCCTCAATAGGTCTATACCCCTCTTGCCGTCCCCCCCCCACTTCCAGGTAGGAAGAGTCTTTCAAAAGGTTGCAAATCCAGGGGTTCATTTGGCTTGGACAGCGCCAGAGTCGACCAGCATCAGAGCAGTGCAATCTGAGAGCCAGAAATCGGGATAGGCTCATAGTCCAGCAGGGCAGACTGTGTTGCAGGGATTGGGAAGAGAGTGGGTGGAGTTGTTTGTATCAGTGTCAGATCAGATCAGATCCGGATTTGAATCCAGTACCTGGCTAGCGTTGGGGGCAAACCCATGAGAGTAACCCAGCAGGGGTATCTCTGAGCTCAGTGGGGCCCAACAGAACACCATAGGGAGTCAGCAGCCCAAAGATGGCATCATAGAAATCTGAGTTGGGAAGGTGTTTCACTGGCTTGGGGGAGTTGGGGATGCTAGTTACACTGTAATGGTCGAGTGCTGAAGCACGGTGGTTGAATAGGGAAGCCAACTTTGTGGACCTACCCAACTCGGAGGAAGACTTTTGGAGAGGGCAGAGGGCCGCCTCGGAGAATGGCCCTGAGATCTTCCTCAGTAGTGGAGCCAGGAATGACGTAGAGCCTTCTTCTGCGCTGCTGCCAGGAGCTTCATCACCTAAATCACCTTGTGGTGCATCAACCTGCACCCTATGCAGAGACAGCCCAAGTGAGGATGGGGCATTTGACATTCCCCATAAGGTCAAAAACCTATAGGTTTTTTACGGGACATATCCTTAGCATGCTGCAAGCAACTGCTAAAAAAAGGACCATTTAAAAGTTGAAAAAAGTGATCACAAAGGGACCAGGATATTGCTCTGGATCTGCGCTGATGGTTTAATAAACTTTTTTTTTTTTTTTAAATAAAAAAAAAAATACAAAAAAATCACTAAAACACCAAAAGGTTAAAGAGGCAATGTTATAGTTAAGAACAATAATATTACCTTGCTTTACATTAAAAATCACTTGGAAGTTCGCTGTAAAAACCAAAAGCTAAAGGGGCATTTTAGTCAGGTGACTAGGTCAATTAGAAACTTCTTTTAAACTAAAAGAAAAAAAAAAAAAAACTGAAATTCACCAATTATACTCATCTGAAGTAATGATAAACGTCCCTTTAACCTGTGTGTGGATAGATAGATAGATAGATAGATAGATAGATATATATATTTATTTATTTTCTTTAAAGTAAACTTTTAAGCGAGGCTATATGAATTACCTTTCATTAATATGAATTCATACAAATTACAACACCCATGGGAGAATGAACACAAAGAGAAAACAATTTTCCTGAAGGGTATATTGTCACTGAAGGCTATCTTGTAATAAAGCTTTAACATTTAACCCATCAATTGGCTAGAACTAAAATAGGTTTAAATGACATTTGGAAACATAAAAATGAACTTCTCTCCTTAAATGGCATTAGAGAGGTTTCCAAAAGATGGTGTTCTGGACACTGACAGAGTGACCTCAAATTCTCACCAGTCAAAGAAAAAACAGTTCAGTTTGGTGGACTTTGATAGTCAGTTTTGACTGATAGTTCTAAAACTGAAATAATCAGTTTGGTTATACAATAAACTTTAAGTACCAAGCACACATATTGGAAATCTATTCTAATTTAGACATAAGCCAAACGTAGTGATGTAAATAAATGCAGGGATAACCAGACTGAACCTCCTCAGACCATCCAACCTGAGCAATATTGCCATGTATTTCCTCTAGGTACTTGATGGCTCACGGTGGATCCTTAAATAGATATTCTTCAAGTAAATAAGAGCACATGCATGAGTTAGTCTCAGAAACACAGCCTTGGGAGCCAGGATGGCAGTGAGGTAACAAGAGTTCCACAGGTGCTCCTCTGGCGACGCCTGTCTTTGGCTCTAAACCGCTCTAATTACGTAGTAAAGGTCTCCCTGTGGCCCTCAGGGTATGCATGCACAAAATGCCTGCTGCCCAGAACTACAAACGAGATACTCACCGTCTTGGGGATAAATTGCATTCATATAGTTACTGTGGAAGATGACTGCCCTAGTTATAGTGCAGCAGCATATGGAGACGAAGAAAATGCAGGCAATATCTGGAGGCTGATGCCAGGAAGAGTGCTGAAAAACATTCAAACTAAGAATGGCCGCTCAATAAGCTTTTCAGGTAGCGCACAAGAAGAAATTATGAACAGCCACAGTGCTGACACTGGGGGCTCACAGCAATTATTGCCAGAATCTTTATTGCAGTGTTGGCAGTTATTCCACACTACAGATAGGGAGACCGATACAGAAACATTTAGTTCAATCTGTAGAGAACACCAGTTAACTGGCTACTGGACCTAAAGCAGAGACTAGGATTCTCTTGGACAACAGACAGTAGTTCAAGTACAAAAATGTATATATGACAAGCTGTTTACTAAGCTTTAAAAACAGCTTTATTGAAACTAAAAAACTAATTTGCTGAAGTGAAGTTGCCTTACCTACAGGGGCCTAAGAAGCATGTTCTAGAAGTATAAAATGTATAACGGGACTACAAAAACAAAGATCTAGTCAAATAAACAAATTCTGGGTGTTCAATTGGAGATGATAGATGTGGAGTGTCCATAGGCAGCATTGTAGCTGAGGTTTGACAAGTACCAAAGGGGAATTCATGAGTTAGAAGAGTTGCAAGCTAAGAATGGATTTTAATGTTTGATAACAGCCATCCTCCGACTATTCCCACCCAGCATTTTATCTGGATCAACAATACTCTTGTCTTTTGATTGTTCACACAACATCAATTTTATCCATGCAGTGGGGGAGGGTGGGATCTAGAAAAATATCGAGGAGAGATACACTGACTCATGCAGCCTTTCAGCCATACAGACCTATTATCATAATGTCCCCTGACACAAGTGAAAAGTTGGATAGTACTATTCAACTGCTTAGTGTAAGGGAGTCTCATTATTATTTCAACCCTTTAAAAAAGTAAATGTTCAGACTTTCGCAGAAGTGGTATCTAATGACCTAAAATAGAATTAAATACCAACTATGGGCTGCCAATAACAAAATGACAGAGAAACAGATGTGAGGGACATCAGGAGATAGTACATTGCATATGGAAAGTTTAAAATCAGGAAACGGAATCTGCCAACAAACCTTACTATAGTACTTGGTTCCTAGCGACAGGGATCTGTATCAATGAGCTCTTGAACATTCACAAGCAAATAACCGCACTTAGATCAATGAACAAGCACTCGTAACAGCCACTGAGGATATATTATCTCAGGTGATCATGAGCTCCTTACGTACAAAGTGACAAATAACAGAAAGAGTACTGTTTTAGAAATGCTTAAAATTGCATTATCTTCGGTTTTACTGATTGGGTTTTTGTAATTTTGGTCATGATTTATTTATTAAAGTTTACTCTATTTTTTTTTTAACTTGGTGTGGGATCGTTTTTAGGCCGAGCATAAAGCGTATGACCCCCTGTATACTTTAGTATACTTCTGTTGTGGGCTTAGAGCCTTTTCTTTTGTTTGTTTCAGTGTCCTTTAAAACAATTCTTGCTTGCCAGTGGTCAGTCCTGCCTCTTTGTCCCTCCTTTTTTTTCACTTTTGTTTCCTCCCACAAGCAGGGACCAACTATAGTATATTTACACTTTGGTTCTTTATCTGTTCCTTTGGGGATTATTTTTTTGTTTGTGTCCTGCTCGTGTGAACATTTGCCTGTGTTCAGCTTTGGCACCCATAGCTGCTTGTTCCTTTTGTTTCTGTATCGTGGCATGGGAAGGATCTCCTTCCTAGAGCTTCTCCCTCTGCCTTTCAAATTCCAGTGCGATCAAAAACAGGCCTGTAAGACATTCTTTTATTAGCATGGCACCCCTTTAATGTTTAACCTGCCTCTCTCACCACAATCTGGAGGGCTGCAAGGCCAGCGTTGCCCGTGCATCGCATTAAAAACATTTTATTTTGCCTCGGCCCAAGACACAGTCCACCCCATCACCTCCCCCAGTTGCTGCATTTCCTGCTTGTGTCAGCGCCCATCGCTGCTGGCAATTCAGCTGCTGGTGGAGCCCGGGCACAGGGCTGTGCGAATGGCTGCGACCAGGACAACGAGCTGCATTCTGGGCTCCGCCTACTGCTGCTCTGCGCCGGGTACATAGGGATTGGAGCTGGACTGCTGCTGCCTTCCACAGCTACTAGTAACTGCAAGACACTGTGACCTCCATGGGACTCTGGCAAACTCACTGTGCCACCCACCTCCCCCCTTGTTTTCGCGTATTAGAGATAAACACGTTTACGCTGACATTTATTTTTGCACTGATTTATATTGAGCAAATTTAACCTGATCAAAGTTATCGGAGTGCTTTATGTGTGCGCCACTAACATTACATAAGTTCACATTCATTTTTTAGGGGGAAGATTGCGTGATTTGCTACAGCGGTTAAAGTACTGACAAAATTTGTGTAAAGCTTCTCTGTTTTTTCTAAGGGATTGTTTTAGCGTTGCTAGACAGTTGTAAAAAGAAACGTAATACATGCCAACCACACTAGCCTTTCTTAGAAACATTGTTGCGTATACTATACACACTATCCCATTTTTCTTTGGATTTTAATCATTATATATTGTTTTTTTCATGAAAACACACTTCCATATTTGAAAAGTAGCTGACCTAGTCCAAGCCGTTCGAGCCCTTTCTGTTTCTAACTTGCTCACATTTAGGTTTATGGGAAGCTTTACATTAAGGCAGCAGGGGGTCTCTATATATAAAGCTGTTGTGTTGCTCCATGGGGAGATGTTTGTTATGTTTGTTATAGTTGACCACATTTCCCCTTTAGTGATCTGCAAACCAAAAAGACTACAGAATAAATCCAAATGTTAGTTGTCTATTTACAGCAGCAGATGAAATACTGACTGATTTCGCACAGAGATCCTCTGTTTTACAAAAGTAAATGTTTTATTTTTACCAAACAGTTGATAGACGTAACTTAGTCTGCCCCAACTCTACCTGCCCTTTAAACATAGTGCTTTCCTCATTATGGACTCTATTCCAATATTATTTGCTTTACGACTATTATATAGTTGCTTTCTTGTTAAAGCGTGCTTCCCTAATTAATAAGTAACTGACTTAGTCCCAGCTGTACCAGCATTTTGTATTTAAAACGCACTCGGATTATAGCTTATGGGAAGCTTTACATTACGTTTAGCAGCACTGTGCATTTAATTGTGTGCTGCCAACGTTTATTTTAAAACCTACTGCTGTGCATTTATATTTGAGGTCGAGGTGCTTTTGACAGTTAGTACATGTGGAAATATTTGTGCAAAAACAATATCCTACAAAGTCTTATACAATGCTAAAGGTCGAACATTACTGGATATTGTGACTGAGGCTGGCGACCTATTAGGTATTACATGACAAGGAGAATCCTTGTCCCAACTTACATGACTGCAGTATAGTGCAGGTGCCTGAACTAAAGCCCAGTTGACAGCGTAGGCTTGTTTTACCGCCTCTGGAACAAGATCAGAAAAAAGGAAAAATGACATCTTCCCATGTGGGAGCTTACGGACGTGCTCAGGGGGCCAGTCCCTCTCCGTCAGCAGGATATCACAACTAAGTTCATCCCAAAATATCACATTAATGGTGCACTCTACGTCTCCCTCAATTTGGATATTTAAATCATAAACCCTGTCGGGTGGGAGGACATGCCCGTCCGCTGTCTCGACTGTAATAAAGTCGCTAGTTGCTGTCACAATCAGATGATCTTTCAGACTCTGGTGACATATCTTGACCTCTGCCGCATTGTCACTGCCCATGTCTTGTTCTTCAGCAATAGTGTACTGGCATTTTTAAATTGACAGTGCTGCCACCTTTTTCTTTTTAAACCCTGGCTTTTGTTGTAGGGACTTATCTTCTTTTTTGTCTGAAGACTGTGGGGAGTCTGTCTTATGGGTTCACGTAGTCAGGACATTGCTCTGTCCAGCCCACTCTCTCGCTACGTCTAGCCAGTGCATCCTGAAAGGAACGAGAGGGACATGAATCAGTATATCTATCAGGAGCTTTTATACTTTCTCTATATCGGAGATTATATCTCCTTTTGGAGTTTTCCAGGTGTGGAGAATCTGCTCTCTGACTTAGTCTGTCTTTAACTTGCTTTTGTCTATCCCAGCGCTTTTTGGAACCCTCCTGGGCTTGCTTAGCGCCTTCCTTGGGGGTAATACTCTTTATTTCTGGCTTTTTCTGCTTGGTTCCTAAACTATCCATTCCTATACTGGTATAGATATCGGAAATTATTTTCAGTAGTTGTTTCTCCTGATCCAAATGTTGAATCTCCCGGAGACGCTGACGTATAGCAAGCGCTACCGCTTCCTCTTTTATGTTATTAAGTATTATTGAAGAGACTGCGTCGAAGTTAGGCATTAACTTCATCCCGAAGTCTAGGGCTGGTGCAGCCCCATGCTCATTCTGAATTTGTTTTAACACTTCGGGTAAATTGGCAAGTGTCGGGGTACCATGTGCGGTAGTATAAGTTACAGCAAAGACTCCACCCCAAGTGGCGCAGTCATCCACTGAGGGAACCATCCCAAAGGGCAAGCACAGTGTAAGAATTCTATGTTTTTCCTGTGGTCCCGTATCGGGAAACACAACTTCCAGCTGATGTGTTTTTCTGGGCTATCCAGAACAGAATTTTCTCTTGTTCTGTGGGCTCTTTACCCATGGTAGAATGTACTGTTTGTGGATTAATCCCAGTAGTAGCCAACTGGTATCCAGCAGGTGCTGGTGGTGCTGGACGCGCTGGTGTAGTTTTCAAAGTTTGTATTAAGAACTGAAAAAGTCATCTATATAGTGCTACTAGCTCAAGGTATAGATTGCACAGGTCAACTGCCTGCATGTTTTGTACACCGGGGTGAGGTGTATATGTGGCAAACATAGGCCACGTTGGTTCATTACCTAAGGGACCTAATTTCACGGGTTGTATTACGTGTGGTAGGGAACTATTAAACCAGTTCTGATGTTCTTGATAAGAAATCGGAATTTCAAGATACTGGTATGTGTGGTACATTTGGAATTCCGTATGTGTGGAATGTGAATGATCATTGGTCTTCCTCAGGAAAGGTGACCCAAAAGTAAAATGTTTCTGTTTGGTAAGCTTCATTAACTTCTACTATGAATGTGACATCCCAGACCTCCTCTGTTAAGCCATGCGCTACTAGGTGCGGTGTTAATGCTTGTCTGACATTCACAGGAACATCTACGGCGTTAGCCATAATATGTAATGGGTAAAGAGATGGAACACCAAGGGGGTAGAAAGTCCTTATAATGTTTCGAGTCCAAACAACCTACAGCCTAGTTAGGTTCTCCTGTTCAGCTAAGGAGGATCCTTCGCCAAGACCACGGACGTCTCCATATAATGGTACTTAAGGTACCTGTGGTATGTGAGACAGTGATAATCAGGGTATCCATAAATTAGTGCCTAAACACTATTGTTGGTGGCGCCATGTCATAGTTTGACTCTTGCTCTAGGCAAGACTGATGGTTTAAGGATGACAGCACTTTTGTTTGTAGGTGACTAGGCCAATCCTACAACAAGTCACAACTGTCGTCCCAACCCTCCTGGCTCACAAGCAGTACCTAAACCAAAAACCCAAACAGTAAAAGGTGATTTGTGGCAGCCTTTACGCATGGACTCAAGAGTGCAACAACTCCGGGAGGTCGTTGTTAAACGGAGATTACCCCTTTCTCACATGAACAACATGTCTCAGTCATCTACAGGCAATTAAAGAGATGCAGTGAAGTTTAATAGATTTTATTAACAAGACTGCAATCTACTGTAAATTGCTTGGGCTGCAATGATTAGAATAATGAACAATGCAAGAAATATGGCAAACCTGCCGTAGACTTGAAAGAAAGTGGCACCAAGAACAGAGTCTCGACAACCACGCAGCCTTCAAAAACACCATCCGCATACACCACCAACTCATCCGAACCACCAAGAGATCCGCCTTCAAAGACCGAATCAACAACAACGCACACAGCCACAAGGAGCTCTTCAACATCGTGAAGGAACGCACCAACCCCAGCTCCAACTCCAACTCCAACGACATCCTGCCATCTCAAGACCTCTGCAACTCCCTAGCCTCCTACTTCCACCGCAAGACTGCAGACATCCACAACAGCTTCAGCACCCAGACCCCACCGGCAACCACCAACACCACAGATTCACCTCTGACCAACCTCTTGCTCACCTGGACCCCCACCAACGTCAACAACACTAGCGAAATCATGAAAACCATCCACTCCGGGTCACCACCTGACCCCTGCCCTCCCCACATCCTAAACAAAACAAGCTCCGTCATCGCACCCGAACTATGGGAGATCATTAGCAGCTCCTTTGAGTAAGCCACCTTCCTGGAGAGCCGAGATCAACGCCCTCCTCAAAAAACCCAAGGCGGTCTCAAAGGACCTCAAGAACTTCCGGCCTATCTCCCTGCTCCCCTTCCCAGCTAAAGTCTTCGAGAAGGCTGTCAACAGACAACTGACCCTGCTTCCTCGAGGAGAACTGCACCCTGGACCCTTCCCAGTCTGGGTTCCGCAGCAACCACAGTACCAAAACTGCCCTCATCGCCGCCACCAATGACATCAGAACCATACTGGACAGCAGCAAAACCACAGCCCTCATCCTCCTGGACCTCTCGGCCACGTTCAACACCGTCTGCCACCACACCCTACGCTCATGCCTCAGCAATGCAGGAATCCATGACAGAGCCCTGGACTGGGTTACATCCTTTCTCACCGGCAGAACCCCAAGAGTTCCCCATTCCGCTCGGAGACCACCAAAATCATCTGCAACGTACGCCAGGGCTCGTCCCTCAGCCCGACCCTCTTCAACGTCTACATGGCCCTGCTCGCCAACACCGCCCGATCCCACAACCTCAACATCATCTCATACACTGACGACAACCAGCTGATCCTCTCCCTCACCAAGGACTCCGCCAAGACCAAACTCCACAAAGGAATGAAGGCCTTCGCCGAATGGATGGAAAACAGCTGCCTCAAACTCAATTCTGACAAAACGGAAGTCCTCATCTTCGGCTCCACTCCCTCTGCATGGGATGATGCCTGGTGGCCTGCCCCTCTCGGAGCCGCTCCGACCCCCACCGGCCACGCACGCAACCTAGGATTCATCTTGGATTTCTCACTATCCATGACCCAGCAAGTCAACGCGATCTCCTCCTCCTGCTTCAACACCCACTGCATGCTCCGAAAGATCTACAAATGGATCCCCACCGAAACCAGAAGAACAGTCATCCAAGCCCTTGTAAGCAGCAAACTGGACTACGGCAATGTCCTCTACGCAGGAACACCGGCCAAACTCCAGAAGAGGCTGCAACACAAATTTCTGATTGATTGACTGATTGAAATAGAATGGTAAAAACTAAAGTCATGAACACAAAGAACCTTCTTGCAATAAAATGAGATGTGAAATGAATGCAGAAATAGGCCCTCCTACCCTAGCATGATGGACCTAATCTCTAACCTAAAGAGAGCTATGTGTGTTATCACTAATCTGCCAGTACCATGTCCATGAGAAGAGCCCCCCAACCCTCGTTACCTTGGGATGAGGTCTCTAGATCAGACTCCGTGAGGATACGAAGACCGGGTCAGTATCAAGGTGACGTGGAACATAGATAGAGTAGACGGCATCTGGTAGGAATCCCTCTGATTATCTTGTCTGTGTGAGATGTATTTATACAGATCTGGTAGGAACCCTGATGCAGGCATGTTCTCAAACAATAGATAAAAAGGCATGCTTGAGGCGGCAATTATATAAACAACTCCCTAAAAAGGTACATTATGTTACTGGGACACGAAAGTGGGAAAGTACATAATGTGAATACCTACGTATTTCATTTACCTTTGACGCTGATAGTGACGCCTTAACAGAGTGGCACTGATAACCTGAAACTAAAACATCTTCCTAACTATAAACATGGCAGCCACCTTGTAAGAAATAATTAAATAAATGTGCTAAAACAGAGCAAGCTAAGTAGGTTAAAAGTCACTGGGTGACGGGGGCAAAGGCCTGCAAGCCAAAGGCTAAGCTAAACTCCTGATTCCCATTAAAACTAAAATCGGATGCACTACACTTGCGCATTTTACATTATATAAACACCTCATCTGCCACTGTAAATACACAACCATTACAATAACAACCCATCTGCCACTAAACACACAACCATTGTAATAACACCTTATCTGGCACTGTAAACACAACTATAATTTGTATTTATTTTTAATAAAGTTTGGCTGCATACAAATAAAAGTGCAATGCGGCTAAACAATGTAAAGCTCTCCATGATCCTTGATCTGATTTTAAATAGGAGGGACTACAGCAGTGTCTAGCATTATAAAGCAGTTATATTGCTCCATTGGGAGATGTTTGTTACACTTGACAGAATTACCCTTTTAGATGTTTGATGTGTGTTTATATAGTGGAACTGCCATTATTATTTTACACATATTATGGCTTATAACAGTAACTGCTTCATCCATTAAGGGCTGCAATTTTACATGTATTTATTTTATGTGTAACATACTGTATTTCAGGCCTACCAGTCCTCCTGAAAAAAAAACTGACATTGTGGGCTTTTTCCTAATATTATCAGCCTTTTATTTTAGCTTTCAAATGAAAACGCACTTATCTGCTAAGACTGAACGTATTGGTGTTTTCACGTGATCTTTGGTTTTTCAGACACGTTTTTTCACATTGTATTTTTACACAAACTATGCTTTTAAATGCGCCACTGTGTATCCATACGCAAATTACTTTTCTGCAAACACCGGGTTTTAGTAGTTGCATTTGAAGTAAAGAGGTGGAGCAGGAATTTGCAGGTCACCTTTCTGTGGCAGCAAGCATTTTGTCTATTTCAATCATACTTTATTGTAAAGCATTCATACCCTCTTTGTACTTGTTGTGTAGGTACTGCAGCAGCCCTGATGTGACAAGGCTGAGGAATCAAATGCTGTGACTAATTAATAGTCTGGATTTCAATATGGGCCAGTAATACAGAGTAACTGTAAAAAGGGACGCAAGCAAACAAGAAGTTGTCACTTGTGACATACATGTGTCTACTAGTAAAACACATTTGACTTTAACACGCCTTTAAGCTATTTGATGTACATTATTTTAAAATGAAAGGTTAAAGTGCTAATCATACAGTACTTTTGCAGCAAATGAAATACATAAGGCGATATTATATGTCATTTTAGTGGGTTCAATTTAAGCCCCAGTCCCTCTCGTGTGCAATCACGGGAGTTTTTACTGTCAATGGCTTAGGTTACAGTTAAACAGTTGATTTTGGCCTGAACTCACGTACAGCAAGCTTCACGCACTGCTCAAACAATTGGGCTTTTGTAAATTCAGTGCATGATTTGCAGCGGGAGGTGTGTTAAATCTGTCATATTATTGCGTTATGCTTAACTTGCCCCGGACGCTCATTCTTCAGGCTGTTCAGTACTCTAGTGATCGAGTCGCACACAGAATGTTATAGTGTTGTTCACTTGCATCGAAGCACTTGTCTTTCGGTCTGTGCATTAAAAAAAAAAAAAAAAAACCTTGGGATGGGTCCATAAATATTTTCTAAGGCAAGCACCTACTCCTGAATCAGACTGCATGATCCAGCGTGTAGTAATTGTATAGCTCTCCGATCCAAGGCGGCACAGCACCCAGGATGTTTCTTTCCCATGCCTTTTAAACACTTACACTCCTCAAACCCACGCTCTCCTCTTCTTAGAGGGTCTTCTGCAGACACAGCCGCTCCCTCTTTACGAGTCTGTGGCCTGCTCTCCCCTTCTTTCTCTGACACTCTTTCTGCTCCTCCGTCTGGAGTTTATTCATTCACCACTTTGTGCACAAACTACGTATCCCTCTCCATCTTCCTATCTATTCTGTGCATTTCTTGCACCTCTCTGTTCACCATGCCACATCATTCCACTACACAAATACACTACACACCACACAATCCCATTCCAAAACTATCAATTCCATTACAACCCACATGATTCCACTCCAATCCAAAACACAGGGGTAAAAGACTTTGGCCCTCATTACAACATTGGCGGTAAAAGGCGCTTACCGCCGTGCAGAAGACCGCCAATACACCGCCGCGGCCACGGAATACCACCACAGCTATTATGACCCACATCTCGGAATCCGCCGAAATTCAGACACCCACACAAGTCCGCCCCACCAAAGGTCAGTGATAAACTGGCGAAAACAAATCCTCCACCGTCACGCCAACAGAAACACGCCCATGCTATCACGACCCACGAATCCACGAGGCGGTCTTTCAACCGCGGTATTCCATTAGCGGTACACACCGCCGCGCTCAAAATACACACACATCTCCAAAACACCGCCACATTGGACAATTCCAAATACACACCTGACACACATACAAACACCAATCCCACACACCCAACACAATATAAAACACACCCACATCATCCACATCACCCACAAACCCCTACGACCAAAAATTCCAAAAGAAGGCCAGAGAGAGACTACAGCAATAGACAACCCCACCACACAGAGGCACACAACACCATCACCCATACAACATCCACGCTCAAAACACCCCACACCACCACACATCACCACACTCATCAACACATACACCACCCCACACATCACCTACACCACCCCATGTCACGCCAAAGACACCCCAGGTTTTCCGAGGAGGAGCTCAGGGTCATGGTGGAGGAAATCCTACGGGTAGAGCCACAGCTATTTGGAGCACAGGTGCAGCACACCTCCATAGCCAGGAAGATGGAGCTATGGCGCAGAATCGTCGACAGGGTGAACGCTGTGGGACAGCATCCAAGAAATCGGGAGGACATCCGGAAGAGGTGGAACGACCTAAGGGGAAGGTGCGTTTAGTGGTCTCCAGGCACAACATCGCGATTCAGCGGACTGGCAGCGGACTCCCACCTCCTCCCCCACAACTAACAACATGGGAGGAGCAGGTTTTGATCATCATGCATCCAGAGGGCCTCTGAGGAGTCGGTGGAGGAATGGACACTGGTAAGTCAAATCTTAACTATCATATCCCCCACCCTACCTGCATGCTATCACACACCCCGACCCTCACCCCCTCCCCTATCACTCCAACTCCTCACTAATGTCCTAATAATACAAACCACACATCCCAACACAAAGCCCTGCATGACACAACAAAGCATGGACACCCCTCACTAAAGCATGCCCACTGCACATACCCATAACACCCTCCCAACCATCATCACACAAGCCCCCACACAGGAATGCTTGCACTGGGGTACACGCACACCCACCCATTGCACACCATGACACACACACATGCAATAAACATGCTCTTATACCCCTGCAGGACCACTACGTAACGTCACCACACAGGAGGGTCCAGACATCTCCACTCCACCCACAGAAGAGGCCCACAGTGACGACAGCAGCTCTGGCCAACTGGATCCAGATGACCAGCCCGGACCATCGTGGGCCTCGGGACAGTCGGTTCCCCTTGCACAGGCACAGCCCAACACTGACCTTCCACCCTCTGGTAACACCAGCACAGCACCCACCCAGCGGGCCCATACCTCCGTACCCAGGACACGTCAATCAGCTGTGTGTCCACCACTACAGGGAACCCAGGGTAACCCACCACCCCAACAACAACAGGGACCTGGGGGCAGTGGTAGTGGGCACCCGGTCCAGGGGACGGAGGCACAGGAACACAGGGGAACTGGGAGGGCTGCTGTGCGACAGGGGGCGGACAGGCCAAGGGAACCCACTCTCCACGAGGCCCTCTCCTCCATCATGGGAGCATACCACCACTCCCAGGAGACGATGGCTATGGTCCTGGCCAAGTTTCAGGAGACCCAGCGCCTGCAGGACGAACAGTATTTGGGGTTCAGAGAGGAGCTCAGAACCATCAGCTCCGCCCTGGGCACCATCGTAGGGGTGCTGAAGGACATTCACAAGACCATGAGGGACACCGTGGCACTCCAAGGGGCCCCTGACACTAGCATGGACGATGAACGGCCCACCACCTCCGCCAGCGCTAGTGGACAGGACGCCCCGCCACAGGACCACCACACCAGCACCCCACCCCCTGCAGACGGACAACCACCCCGCAAGCGGTCCCTGAGATCCAGGAACAGGACAGAGCAAGATGGCAAGACCCCCGCCAGGAAATGAGACCACCCTGATTGTCCTCCCACTGTCTTACTTTGTAACCCTGTCCAACCTTAAACTGCCCCAGCTCCACTTCCTATGCCCACATGGGCAATGCACCTGTGAGACTTTTAGACTGGACTCTGCCATGGACATTCCTCCACCATCACCATTTTGCCACCCCCTCCAATAATTAGCACTACAATAAACACCCTTGAACCACAAAACAATCTGGAGTCAGTCTGTGATTTGGAAAATGTATATTAGCAATGACAGTGACAAAATGCCTTTTCACATGTAATGCCAACATACCTATGTCACACATCACAAGTCCATGAAGGATGCAAGCAGATGACACACGTTGGTAACCACACCTGTGAAACCGTAATGGAAATGTACAACTCAGTTACCATATACTGGTTGAAATCGACAGACAGGATAGAGGTAGAAGTGTGAAAGTGAATGTAATAGTAAAACAATTGTTCTCACCTGTGTGTCACTAGAAATATTGCTGTATGACTGACTCCCTGTTGGCTATGTCTTCTTCCTCAGCTTCCTCCTCATCCCTGTCCACAGGCTCCACAGCTGCCACAACTCCGTCATCTGGACCATCCTCCTGCAGAAAAGGCACCTGGCGTCGCAAAGCAAGATTGTGAAGCATTGAGCAGGCGATGATGATCTGGCACACCTTCCTTGGTGAGTAGAATAGGGAACCACCTGTCATATTGAGGCACCTGAACCTGGCCTTCAGGAGGTCGAAGGTGCGTTCGATCACCCTCCTAGTCCGCCCATGGGCCTCATTGTACCGTTCCTCTGCCCTGGTCCTGGGATTCCTCACTGGGGTCAATAGCCAGGACAGGCTGGGGTAACCACAGTCCCCTAATAGCCACACCCGGTGCCTCTGGAGTTGACCCATCACATACGGGATGCTGCTATTCCGCAGGATGTAGGCGTCATGCACTGAGCCAGGGAACATAGCATTTACCTGGGAGATGTACTGGTCTGCCAAACATACCATCTGTACATTCATCGAATGATAACTCTTCCGGTTCCTGTACACCTGTTCACTCCTGCGGTGGGGGACCAGAGCTACATGGGTCCCATCAATGGCACCTATGATGTTAGGGTTATGTCCAAGGGCATAGAAGTCACCTTTTACTGTAGCCAAATCCTCCACCTGAGGGAAAACGATGTAGCTCCTTACGTGTTTCAGCAGGGCAGACAACACTCTGGACAACACGTTGGAAAACATAGGATGGGACATCCCTGATGCCATGGCCACTGTTGTCAGAAATGACCCAATTGCAAGGAAATGGAGCACTGATAGCACCTGCACTTCAGGGGGTATTCCTGTGGGATGGCAGATTGGTGAGATCAGGTCTGGCTCCAACTGGTTACACAGTTCCTGGATTGTGGCACGGTCAAACCTGTAGGTGATGATCAAATGTCGCTCCTCCATTGTTAACAGGTCCACCAGCGGTCGGTACACCGGAGGATTCCGCCATCTCCTCAAATGTCCCATCTGACGGTGCCTAAGAAGGACAACAGCGACCACAGAGTCAACAAATTCCCAGGTATGTACCCACAGCTACACAGAACACAATACCAAATACAAAACTCTTCCTGTATGTGTGTTGAGTGTAGGCCTAGGTATGTGTGACGCAGTAGTAAATGAAGCCATGTGGGCCCCTGAAATGGCAGCTGCCTGACCTCTAAACTGGGACAATGGGATGTGAGGTATTTGCGCTGGCGTTGTACACCGTCGCGGCAGGCGGTCGTAGACCACGGCGCAATGCTGCATTGGTTAACATTGGACCCTATGGGTCCCAGGAGCCAATGATGAAGTGCGCTGGCGGGGATGATATGCACCGCCGCGGACGTGACCGCCATTTTCTATCTGTTCAATCACTTGATACCTGATCTTCGACAGGAGAGGACCTACACTGCAAGTGCTGCTGTGACCTCGGTCTGGAAGAGACAATGGCTGCTGTGTCTGGGGAAAGGACCCCTGCCTTCACTGCTCAGGAGTTGGAGAAGCTAGTCGACGGGGTCCTCCCCCAGTACACGCTACTCTACGGTCCTCCAGACCAACAGGTAAGTACACAGGGAGCACCTTGTATGGGCTATGCCTGTGTGGAGAGAGCTGGTTGTGAGAAGGAAGGGGGCAGAGTTCAGCAAGCATGAAGGAGTGTGAATGCATGTGCCAATTGCAAGGGTAGGGATGGGGGCCACTCACTTCGACGGTGCAGTTGGTAAGGACTTCTCTTCTTCCCCTGTACATGTCATGTAGGTCAGCGCCCACCAGAAGAAGGACATTTGGCGTGCCATCGCAAAGGACGTCCGGACCCTGGGGGTCCACCAGAGACGGGGCACCCACTGCCGTAAAAGATGGGAGGACATTCGCCGCTGGAGCAAGAAGACGGCGGAGGCTCAGCTGGGGATGGCCTCCCAACGTGGGAGGGGTGCCCGTCGAACCATGACCCCCCTGATGTTCCGGATCCTGGCGGTGGCCTACCCTGAGTTGGATGGGTGCTTGAGGGCATCACAGCAGACACAAGGGGGTGAGTACAACATCATTCAGCTGACTTTGCGCGCAGTGGAGGGGTCTGGGTGGGGGAGGAGGGCTGTGGGTTTCCCTAGGCCAGGGCGAGTTACGTACGCTAGGCCCCTCCGGAATGCAGGCCATGTGGCACTCCACCCCACCTCTGTAGAGTGCCAAGTACAGGTATACATGCCCCTGTGTCATCTATGTGTGCAGATGTCCACCATACCCATGTATGCCAGATCCCTGGAATTGCGTCTGTAGAGGCCAAGAGCACGGCGTAGTGCAGGGGGCTGCTGTATCTGTACTGTCCGCCAACGGTAGCGGTAAGCCATGCACTCAACCTGTCTTTCTTCTGTCGTCCCCTCCCCCCCCTTTTTGTGCTCTCCCTGTTCTTTTGTGCATCAGCATCATCAGGCGGAGGTACAGTGGCACCGGAGCACAAGGGAGCTGCATCCCACATGGCCGTGGAGGGCCACACCACGGACTCTGAATACACCATTGGGACGGAGGGCGAGGGGAGCTTCACGTCGGTCACCGGATCACCAAACAGCAACACTGACTCGTCCGCCGATGGGAGCTTCCTTGTGGTGGCGGCACCATCTGTGCCCCCCCACTTCTACAGGTACAGCCGCCACCCCCCCTACCAGCACCGCCCTCCCAGCAGCCCCTCAGCCTTCGCCCTGTGCCCGCTCACCCAGGAGGGTGGGCATCACCTTTGCCCCAGGCACCTCAGCCCCTGTCCCTGTCACCCCTGCTGCCCTCAGTGAGGAGGCCATTGACCTCCTCAGGTCACTCACTGTTGGGCAGTCTACCATTGTGAATGCCATCCAGGGTGTAGAAAGGGAGTTGCAACACGGTAATGCATTCCTGGAGGGCATTAATTCTGGTCAGGCTGCCCTTCATCGAACCCTGCAATCTCTGGCCTCAGCACTGATGGCAGCCATTGTCCCCGTGTCTAGCCTCCCCCCTCCAACTTCCTCCACCCAGACCCAGTCCCCTGTACCCCAGCCTATCCCAAGCACACGTTCAGACAAGCATGCACACACCTCAAAACACAAAAGTAACTCAGGCAAAAATAAGCACCACACAACCCACAGGAACTCACACAAACATCACCCACATACAGACACAGCAACATCCACTGCTTCCACTGTGTCCCCCCTCCTCGTCGTCTCCCTCCTCCCTCCCAGTGTCGTCTACACTCTCACCTGCATGCACTACATCTACAGGCACTAGGACTCGCACCAGAACACCCAGCACCACACCCCGCTCACCTGCACTCACCACCCCCACTACCATTTACACGTCCCCTGTGTCCACTCCCAGTGTGTCTGTGACGCCCCCTCCCAAAGTACACAAACGCGGGCACCCACACACCCAACATCCATCCACCTCACGACAGCCTCCAGTACCTGCACCTGCAACCAAATCACCTAAAGTTACACCTCCTACAACCACCTCCTCTTCCTCCACTCCCAGACCCCCTCCAGCTACCCATCCCAGTGTTTCTAAGAAACTCTTCCTCAGCAACGTTGACCTCTTTCCCGCTAACCCCACCCCTCCAATTCATAGGTCCCGTAGTAGCACCTCATCCAAAAAAAGTCCGGTACCAGTGGTGCATGTTAAAGGTGTGTGGAGTGCACCGCCCACCAGGGCAGCCAGTGTGACACGGAGCCAAAGCACAGCCAGTCCACCCCCTGTAAAGCACCTTAAGTTGGAAAGTGGCCGACGGGAGAGGGTGAAGACTCCTGCCGGCAAAACAGCTCACAAGGGTCCCGGGGGGAGTGCCGAGTCAGCTGTGACTCCTCCCAAGGTGGTGAAGGGGCTGAAGAAGTCTCCAAAGCTTGGGAAGAGCAGGACGGCGGAGAAGGCCGCCATCCTCCCCGCGGGCCAGGACGCCACCGCCAGAGTCAGTGCCCTGGAGGGCAGCAGTATCGTCACTGGTCCAGAGACCACCGCCAGAGTCAGTGCCCTGGAGGGCAGCAGTATCGTCACTGGTCCGGAGACCACCGCCAGAGTCTTGTGACCTGGAGGGCCCCGGCAGCCACAGCCCCGCTGGGCACTGAGGGACCGTAATGCCACACACCGCTGAACAGGGCAAAGACCGCCATGGTGAAGACCGCTGAACAGGGCAAAGACCGTCATGGTGAAGACCGCTGAACAGGGCAAAGCACCGCTGAACAGGTCAGAGACAGCAAAGGTAAGCACCGCTTAACAGGGCAAAGACCGCCATGGTGAAGACTGCTGAACAGGGCAAAGCACCGCTGAACAGGTCAGAGACAGCAAAGGCAAGCACCGCTGAACAGGGCAAAGACCGCCATGGTGAAGACCGCTGAACAGGGCAAAGCACCGCTGAACAGGTCAGAGACAGCAAAGGCAAGCACCGCTGAACAGGGCAAAGCACCGCCATGGTGAAGACCGCTGAACAGGGTAAAGCACCGCTGAACAGGGCAAAGCACCGCCATGGTGAAGACCGCTGAACAGGGCAAAGCACCACTGAACAGGGCAAAGCACCGCCAAATCAAGCATCGTTCGCCCATGTGCAGCTGGGACAGTGACGGAACTGGGACCGTCACGGGGAGCGTGATGCACTCTGGGCACCATTCCCCCTCCAGAACCAGTGGAGACCTGCATCCACTACCTCTGTCCTTCACAGGATAGCACTCTGGGCACCAGTCCCCCTCCAGAACCAGTGGAGACCTGCATCCACTTGAGAGACTGTGGCTTTGCACTCCCCAGGATACATCAATGGGCATGGAGCCCCGTCGTGAATCTGGCGTGGTGCTGTCATCCGGCTGAGGTGCCCCCCCCCCTTCCCCCGGAGGTGCCTGTTGTATTTCTATCTGATGCGCCTGGAGTGTTCTCTCCGTTCCAGGACAGGTAT
The DNA here is from genome assembly GCF_031143425.1 of Pleurodeles waltl. Taxonomy (NCBI): domain Eukaryota; kingdom Metazoa; phylum Chordata; class Amphibia; order Caudata; family Salamandridae; genus Pleurodeles; species Pleurodeles waltl. The sequence goes on from NC_090442.1 coordinate 456,728,071, forward strand.
CGTGTGTGGGCCTCGCCCATGCATTTTGGGCCCAGTGGTCCACGGACATTGAAATGTGCATACCTGTACTACTATTCGTGATGTATATATTTGGAATGTGTATATATTGATGTATATATGTGCTTACTGATTTTTGATACATTACAATGTTTGAACTCATTTCCTTTTGTCTTAGCATTTATCCGGGGGGGTTGGGGGTTGTTACTGTGATGTTCGGAAATGCATTGGTGTGTGTGTTGTAGTGGGTGAGGGTCGGGTGGGGGTGTTGCGTGTGTGTGTTCCTGACTTTTGCCTTCCCCCTCCCCTATGTCGTAGGTGCAGTACTCACCGTTGTCTTCGGCGCCTACGTTGCTGGTGATCGTAGAGGAGCAGGAAGACAAGCGCAGGGAGTATTTGTAGTTCGGGCTCCATGGTGGGCTCCTTCGTCGTGGAGTGTGTTAAGGTGAGCGTTTTCCCATTGCAAAAGCTGTTTCCGCCGTGTTTTTATCCACAGTGAATCCGCTCCGGAAAAGGTGGCGGATTGGCGGGTTGTGATACTGTGGGCGGTACATTGTCTTCCGCCTGTCTGTTGGCGGTGACCGCCGCGCTGCTTGTCTGTACCGCCGTGGCGGTCGGAGTGTTAAAGTGGCTGTCTTTGTTGGCGGTTTCCGCCACGGTCATCATTCCATTTTTTTGTCCACCGGCCTGTTTGCGGTATTACTGCAGCTTTAACATCGTCCGCCAGGGTTGTAATGACCACCTTTGTCATTTACAGCGCCTATAGCTCCAACTCTCGCCAATGCGAGACCGATTGCATTGCAAATGCTTGTTGTGTGGTCTTTTCACTTTATTACTGTGTAAACTGTTGCACAAATACTTTAAGCATTGCCCCCAAGTTAAGCCTGACTGCTCTGTGCCAAGTTACCAGACAGTTGAGCACAGGTTAATTTAGGGGCGGCTTGTTCCTAACACTGACAAGGATTGAGGTTGCTGCTTGACCAGGGTCAACCAACAACCCAACTTCTCACAAAGATGTTCACCCTGTAAGTTGGAGGACCTTGAAGGATTTACAACCTCAGCCGAGTTTACAAGACCCACTCCAATGACACAGGCAAGCTGGGGTTCGGACCTCCAATCAGGTGAGTGACACCATCAAAGAGAAACGGTGAAGCAGATTGGCAAAGGTCCAGACTTGATTGCAATGCACACTGAGAGTCAGGGGACTGGCAGAGGTGGAAGAGGCAAGTAAGGAGAATTGAGCTCGATTATCTGAGTCATCTGCTGTGAAAACTCAAGAATCTGAATGTGATAAAGACAATAATAAGTGAGGGGGCACTATGAAGCAGCATGTTGGAGCTGGTACCCTCACAAATGGTAAATATTTGCTTACTGAGTTAACTACTGGTGGATGAAGAGTATTCTTAAAAAGACCAGGTTCAATGAAGAAACTCAGAGATGAGTAGGTGCGAGATGAACTACAAGAAGCAAAAACAACAAAACTGAAAATTTAAGGGGAACAGAAATGCACCCCAGTACATTGCTAGAGTGAAAACCAAATGGCAGCACAATGGAGATTAAGTAACTGACTTCCAATTTGGCACTGGATACTGCAACTACTCTGTGGTAAACAGTGTGAATTCCTTGGAATGGAAGAGCCTCAAAATAACCACACTGAACTGTGGACCCCTCCAGCTCACCTCTCATGTGTCTCCTCTACCCTAGCCCCTGGAGAACCAAGCTGGTCTCACTTCACCCTTGAACTCCTCTTAGCATACATGATGAATGTTTTCAACATGTCGACGTCATTTGGTAACATTAGAGATTGGCATAAGGTATAGGAACCAATTTCCACTTTCAGTCCTTACTGTTCGCCACCCCCTCCTCTTTAGTTAAGGCGTCTCTCCCTCATTACATTCTTGTCCCTTCCCCTCCTCCCTTTTAATTACAATGCCCTGTTTGCAGGTCTGGGGCTCAAAGAAGACACAGCAGATCGAAAACTGGCTTTATCTCAAGGGGTGGGGTCTAAATAAAACGTATTTTTAGGAACACTCAAACAGGACTACAAAATGAGCATAATGTGCTGATGGGAGTTGTTTATTTAAGCGTTATGTGTATCACTAAAATATGTTGTTCATGTTGATGTACAGCATGAAAATAAATAAAGATTAAAATTCCAAGCTGTTGGACCTGGCCCTTTTACAGGGTCATTCCCCAGACTTTTTGCTTTTGCCTCCTTATTTTTCTGACCTTTGTTGGCTGACGTTTTGACTCTGAGCACTTTTTCACTGCTAACCAGTGCAAAAGTGCATGTGCTCTCTCTTACAAATTTGGTATGATTGGATTATACCCGATTGGCATATTTAATTTACTTATAAGTCCCTTGTAAAGTGGTATCCCTATACCCTGAGCCTGAAAATTAAATGCTACTAGTGGGCCTGCAGCGCTGCTTGCGCCACCCACTGAAGTAGCCTGTCAAACCTACTTAAGGCCTGCTACCGCAAAGCCTGTGTGCGCAGTTTCCTGCCACAGGGACCTAGCTTCTAAATTTACTTGCCAGGCCCAGAACTCCCCTTTTACTACATGTAAGTCACCCCTAAGGTACGCCCTAGCTAGCCCTCTGGGCAGGATGCCATGTATGTAGGAGGCAGGACATGTGCCATGTTGCGTGGCCTGTCCTGGTAGTGACAAACAGCCTAACTGGTGTCTCACTACTGTGAGTGCTGCCCTCTCATAGGATTGCATTGGAAATGCCCTGCCTTATGTGTAAGGGGTATAGTCTGATTTATGAGGGGTAGCATAGGCATGTTTGGTATGATTGTGACCGTGGTAAGAAATGCTACTTACTGGTGTAGGTGTATTTTTTATTACTATCACAGAAATGCCACTTCTAAAAAGTGCGCATTTATCTGTACTTATAACTTTGGTGTTTTTCAGCTCGTCTCCAATCAACGTCTGGGCAGACTGACAGTTGAGGCTTTGTGCATACTTCTCAGACAGCCTGAACACAGGGAGGGTGAAGGTGACACAGAGGTGCATCTACATATGGTAAAGCCTTCCTGGGCTGAGAGAAGGGAGAGGCGGGGCACACCTGCATTTGCAAAGACTGTGCCCTGGCCTCACACAATAGGGTCGTTAACCCCCCACTGATGTTTGGAGCCTGTGCTGAAAGGAGAGAGGGGGCACTCCCAGAACCAGTTGTAACTGGCTGGAACCTCCTCTCCCTACCATTGTGAAACACTGTAAAAACTGACTATAAGTACAGGGGAATTTTCCCCACAATTTGAACATTCTTGGAACTGGAAACTGGACACAGGATGCTGATGAATGGACTCACCAGGAAACCACCTTGGACTGTTACTGAAGTGCTGACCTGTGACCTGTCTGGTCACTAGGAGGAACTGCCACCATTTGCATCCCTTGTGCTGGCCTGTAGTTGAGCCCTCCAGCCCTGTGCTTCCTTGGACTTTTGATTGCTCCCAGGGGCAGGGTGCTGTGCCCCTGACCCCTGCATTGATCTCTCCAACATTTGCTTCCGCGCTGTACAAAGCACCATATTGGGGACCTTAAAATTGTTGGAAATTATCACTGCCACAGCCCAGGCTGCAAGTTGCCTTTAGCGCTGTGAAAAGCGTTGCGATCGGCTGCCCAGGATCAATGCCATAACCCGGGCTTTTTAATTGTCCTTCAGCGCCGGGTTCGCGCTGTTTCTAGTGCCCCCAGGGCACAACAACAGAGGATTCGGAGCAAGCGTGCTCCTCTCGGCGCCCCTGAGGCACCTCCCGCTTCCGGGAGCGCCCCCGGGGCACCAGCCACCTTCGATTCCCCAGGAAGCCTCCCGGCGGCTCGGGAGAGGCTTCCCTCACTCGCGCACCACATCGGGTGCGGGCGAGTGTTTCCGAGTCTCAGTCTACCAGCGCAGCTGGATCCCGGGGAGGCACAGGGAGCGCCCCCTTCCCTGGTCGCTGCGACAGGAGCAGGACGCTCCTTTCCTTTTTCAGGGGCATTTCTTTCTTCTAAAATTGGGAAGGGAGACCTCGACGGAGGTCCCTTCCCGCCTTGCCCCCCCAGAATTGTTTAGTGGGCCGCGCCCGGCCCCCCACCCCACGGACAGGGTGTGCGGAGGCCGAGGCAGGCCCCCACCCAGAACGGAGGCCCCCGGAAGGGCCCGTTCAGGAAGAGAGGGTGCTAACCGCCCTCTTCCCTCCAAGACATCGCGTGGCCCCCGTTTTGCGCGCCGGGGGCCCCATACCTTTAGGCACTGGAAGTGCCCTAATCCACTAGAAACAGGTACTCTTTAGAAAATCTAGGCTCTAGGAGCCTAATACAAACTTACAGATGTTTGCTATTTTCTACTTGTTTACTGGTGATACATATATGTGCTAAATGTTCCTTTTCTAGGCATGCCTAGCTGATGTGTATGTATATGACTTGTGGTATATTCTCTAATGTTCCTTTCATGGGTATTTAAGAATTGTTCATGACAAGTGCATATACCTTTTACTATAATTCCTGACTACTGCTTATGTGGCAGAATCCTGAGTACTTACGTGTTCTAATGTGACAACTGCATATTCTTGCAGAGTATTAGTAACTTGTGTAACCTTCTGACAACTGCTAAGGTAGCAGGGTATTATTTACGTGTAATGTTGGTCTAATATTGTTTTGTGCAATACAGATTATTTTTACATAGCTCAGTGTTGTGTTTACTTTGTGGTGTACATCTTGCGTCACGTGTGTTGTGTATTGTGCAAACGCTTTACACATTGCCTCCAGGTTAAGCCTGACTGCTCGTGCCAAGCTACCAAGGGGGTGAGCAGGGGTTATCTTGGACGTGTAACTCCCAAGCCCTGACTAGAGTGGGTCGGTTCTTCCTGGCTGAGGTGCATACCCTAGCCAACCAGAAACCCCATTTCTAACACAAGCCATATAAAAAGTTGTGCTGTCAACACACTGGACGTTAAAGCTCTGGATAACTCACCACTGCTAGAAAAATCAAAACGCAATAGACAGGCACAGTAACAAGACTATTTGAGCGGTTTGGTGTGGTTTACAAAGTAGATACTGCTAAAAACAATGGACTATATTCTCTTAAAATTAACAGATAAATCCATACAGAAACATCCTTATAAAATCAATTAACCATGCAGTACTTTTAAAGTGAGATTCGAAGTGTTAAGCTACAGAAGTTAAACCAGAGGATGGCGATTACAGACTGTCATTTTCCACCAAGTGCATTTTACAAAACATTACTGGCTCATTAGTAAACAAACTGCCCTTCTTACATTGTCTCGAAGACATATTTTCTCATTGCAATTTGAAATATGAAGACTAAGATGAATGTGGATCACGTGCAAGAATAAAATCATGAATAAAACATTGGATGGTTAATGGCAACTATGCAAGCAAAGGTAGCCAGTCTTTGTATAAGAGTTATAACAAAGATACAGTAAATATTTTTCTCACCCTTGCTGATGTTTCACCAAACAAGGGTCTGTTGTCGAGTCCCCCCGTGCCATAGGTCCTCGTCGTATAGTCCTCCATTATGAAAGGTACAGTTTCTGTATTCATGTAAGTGGCAGAGTGAGGAGATGCATTGATAAGCCTTGAACCACAAGGTTCAGAATTGTATTACTCTTGGAGAAACCACATTCCTGCAGCGATTGAAAATGGTGTTTGCCCTGTACCCAGAAGCTGGGGTTTCAAGGCTGCCACTTTAGTCTTCATCTGAAGATGGTCTCTGTGGATAAATACGAAATGGAATAGTGAGCATTTTGGCTTAAAGAGACACGAACTTCCTTCATTGTCAGTTTATTTGCTATTTATCTGACTAATTACCTTAACTTAAATAAAATGTGTATTGGAGTAAGCTGGACCAATGTACGTTTCATTCTTGCTAATAATCCACATCTGAAGACTGCCTAAGCAGTTGTGCAATGTTGCTACACTTTCTGTATCATAAGAGGGTTGGTGTGTGCATTACATAAAAAGTATATTACTACAGAGCTGCAACTTTTGTGAACAATGGCTGGACTTAACACTTCTTACTATGGAATTCTACGTGACATTCCAGAGAGAATTAAGTGTGTTAAGAGCAGGTCACATAATTAGCTGTGAGATAAGCCCGTCAAGATCAGGAATATGTTCTTACTAAAGAGGCAAACGCTCTACATTCAAGACATTATGGGGAACTTACCACTTTCACTTCTCCATAGCGATCTTAAAAAACAAACGTCCTCGAGAAACCGTGCGCACATCAAAGCATCACAGATTTCCGTTACTAGTTAACGGTAGAAAGAATTTAAATAGACAGCTCGAAAAGAGCATTTCACACTTTCTCAGGATCAAAATTAGAACTTTGTTTTTTTACACAAAAGCATGCTTGAAGAATTAGGTTCTACGAAGTGAAAACGTGGTAAGCACACACTTTGTAAGGAGCATTCATAACAGATCTAACGAATGGTATATGTGTTATAACATGAAAAGACAGCATAAGCTTTTCACGACAGTTCAGTTAGTAAATGCTATGGTATGACGTAGATACTATTCAAGCAGTATCTGATGTTTATATGAAGCGCAGTCATACTTCGGCCCTCATCTGCTGTGCTGGAAAACGTTTTAAATGTGTATGAATGGATTCTTCAGCACATCCACTTCTGTAGAAGGAAATTTTATTGCTGCACTATTTTAACATTATAGCAAGGAAAACACAAACCACCAGTAAAGAGCTGGTGACAATTACTCCACCTAAGAAAGCAAAATAGTAATGTAATTAAATAAGCGATTGAAAACTGCACGTCTCGGTGGCAATAAAAGGACGTTAGTGCACCGCAATCCCCCAGCACACTCTAAACTCGCACCTATTAAAACAGGCGGGATGTGCATATTTTAAGGGCTGCAGTGAGTACAGCAGCACAGACTATCCTAACTCCAGCTCAATTGCCGGGGTCTCCTTTAATTTGGGCGTTCGATTGCTAGCTTCTCACTAATAAGAACTGTGCAACCTAAACGATTTTGGGGTAAACGTGAATGACTAAACTTTCTGAGATCTACTTAATGGAAGCTTGAGAGCGATAGGATTAAATGGATAATCAGGGGTGGGTAATGTTTTGCTACACAACAAGCGACAGGCGAGTTCAACAAACTGCCTAGCCTTTGAAAGATTCATCAGACTCATAGCCGTAATTTACTATGGCAAACTAATCCACACTGCTTATCCCTATGGTACTCTGACATTTTATTTTGTGTGTGTTCTGAAACACGTGCTGTGAACAGAATAGCCTTCTGCTATTAGCAATGGGTAAACCCAGTCTGACATACTATGCAATTAAAGTGACAAGTGAAAAGCAGTGTGTGTGTGAGAGAGAGAGAGAGAGAACACCTTCCCTGTCTACTGTGGAGCCTAAACACACTAGTCAGTCTGCGGTTTTACTGGAGCTTGCAATGTTACTTTCCTTTGAGCTGTACGTTTTTCAGGTTCTATGTATTTACTGCCAGCTATCTTTACCTGTAACTAGTCTTTCCAGTGAACATCTGCATTTCTCCTTCTCCCTTTGCCCTTGGTCACAAAGACCCTGTGTGAGCTCATGTCCAACTATTATAAGCCTACTCATGACTGACATACTTCCTAAAAGTAAACGACCATTTTCCTGAAAAGATCCCATGGAGATCCTGCACCACACCGGACTTGGAAACACTGAAATTAGGTGATGTGGCTAGAGACTGTGGGTATCCATCAGCACATTGAAAAAAATAAATCTAAGCAGACTGTCCCCCCCTTCCTTCCAGGCCCAAAGTACATTTGAATTACTCTCTTAACAAGTCCATACATATAAACTTAAAGAAACTCACAGCTCTTCCCTTCTAGCCCTGTCAGTTCCACCTCTAAGCAGAAAAATGTTTCAAGGAGCATGGGATCCTCATCACAAAGATACAATGGGGCTTATGCACAATATTATTTTGACCCATAATCATGAGTTTACAGCCTCATATATGCTTGCCAGGAATTCACAAGGATTACTGGCAAGCATAAGGATTTCTGTGCCATTGCTGTGGAGAAATCTGCAGCAGCAAATTTCACTCAAGATGTTGGGAAGTGGGCCTTCCAAGGCGTGGGTGTGCCCTGGGCATTTTGGAACACCAACAAACATTTGTCAGCACTCTCCTTAGTCCGACTCAACCTCATTCCATCTTGGAAATGGTCAGACATTTACTCAAGTCAGGGTGGGAATGGGACTGATCACCCCGAGATTTGATGAAGTTCAGGGAAAGGTCTCCTTCACAGGAAAAACCGTTTTACCTGAGGAGAAGAAAAATCATGATAATTTGCACAAGAGGCTCTAGTCTCTCTGTGAGAAATTGGAATTACACACTGGGGGAAAACAGGACCATGTGGAACATCACACGACTTTCCCATTAGCAAGTTTGGAGACCTGTGCCTCGCACATCTTTCTAGACATACTACTGGGAAGGTTTGTGAAGATTGAATAAAACATAAAAATACGCTCACATGGAGATATTAATTCCGGCCTATATTTGTACATTTTTTGTCTGAGTATTGAACACTGTTGGGTAGTGACTGTAATGCAGGTAAATCACTTTGTTTCCATTGAGCCCAGGTGGGCAACTGTACAGCATCACAGCCACAAGGTTTGGGGGTTTACATGGAGACAGATCAAACTTTATTTTCAAGTGAAGCACACTTACGTATGTAATTTTACAGATTCATACAACTAGGACTAGTTTCTATGTGGAATAACAAATTAGAATGTATAACAGGTACTCTATGCACCAGTGGAGGCTGATGACTGGGCATGGGGCTGCGCTCTTCCAAGTACCCTGGCTTATTTAACATCACATATGTGGACCAAGATGGCACATAAAGGTTCTATATGCCATGGATTCACATTTGTGATGTCAAATAACTACAACAGACACTATACTCAAAGCTGACTGTTTTCCCTGAGCCTGGCTGTCATGCTCTGACCCTCGCTTACAGAAGGATAAACAGCAGTAGCCAGGCACTTTAAACAGGCACGTGTCTTATAAGGCTGCTAGTCCCTCTTTGCAGCCTCTCATACCCTTTTGGATGACATCACAGGTTGGGGAGTTGTTGGTGAACATTACTGACCCCCAACTTGTGACAAGCTGGGAAAGGGTGGGGTTACCGTGAGTGCACGAAGGTTGCCTATGTAAGAGGAGGCCAGCAGAGCGATCTGACGTGAAAGTGAATCAGGACCAAAAGCCTGGTTAATCTTCCATTACAATAGTGATGCAAAGTGATAGCTGGGTAGTGTGGAAATGTGCAAACTCCAAATAAAAAAAAATCCCTGATTGCAACCTCAATTATATCCACTTATGTAGTGGGTGGTGCAGTGTGAAAGTGGTGGTAAATTAGATCAATTAAGGAACTTTGGCATGAAGCGAGCAACGCAAGCATACAAAGAATTTCCAGGAAAAAAGAAAACTGTAAAACGTTTGTGTAAAATTGTGCTTTTTCCAGCGCAATTTCTGAAGTAAATTTACCAGTCATCCTTTTTAGCCAAGGCATGTGATGTGGTCTGTTGGGAGAGAACATTTAATTAAGATGTCCCTTCCTGAGAGATTCGCTAGAAGCAAACAAAAGGCAGATGGAATACTTTCAACATTTTCGGAGAGAAATGTCTGGCACTGAAAACATGTTCATGTAACAGGAGGTAAGGGCGGCATCGGCTTTCGGACAGGATTTCTTGAAGTGTTGACAAAAATATAAACATGAACACACATTCCACAAAATTTATGAAAATGAGCAATTAAAAATGTTTGTAAAACAGTAGTAGATGGATTGTATTTAATACGCTTTTGATTTCTCACAATGCATGTCATAAAAAAAGAAAATTCAGTCGGCAGGTCCTTTATTTGGTTTCAAGAACCTATTTTCAAGGTGGTTGCTCACATGAAAGCAAATGCCACAATCAAAATAGCAACAAATAAATACACAAAAGATGTGGGTGACCCACTGAAATTCAAGCAAGATGCATAGCTCAGTTCAGGGTCCTCTGAAGAACCCTACTCCCAAACGGAGCCCAACTTTCATCTGGCGTAATGGCAAGAGCTGCCGACCTTCGAACTAAATCAGACACACTGCATATACTGTTTTGCGCAAAATCGTTTTCTGTTTACAGAATATATTAAGCAACCATGAATTTCAGATTGGACTGCGAGTAATTTATTGGAGCGTCTGTCAGACCCTTGACAGCAGCGTCACTCAGCCAGGTCGTAGCAGCGAGACACCGATCCCACAAAAAGAGAAGGAGACGACACAAGACTTGAAGCAGAAGAGTATTTTTGCCTGGCCTGGACCCCTCTTCTCAGGTAAGCGTCGAGCTGCAAGCTCCGCCAGCGGCTTACACTGGAGTACATTCAATCACATTGTCACTACCAGCTGAGTTTTGGAACGTGTCCTTGTAATGGAAACTTGGAAAAAAGATTTGCACAAGGTAAAATCTGATTGACTTTTACGAAAAATATAGATTTTAAAAGCACTTGTTTTATCTTACACACTAGATCTTTTTGCATATTTTCTGGCAGCCTCCCCTCGCATCGAATGACTTATCTTGGTGAGTGCATTGGACCAGGCTTCGCTTTAGTTGCGTATGCAATCAGTACATAAGAGGACCAATGAAGCCCCAACTACATGGGGGAGTGGTAGGAGGGAAGACCTTTGAGCAAACTGGCCCAAGGGATACACTCTCCCCAGTGTTACAATCCTAAATCAAACAATGCGTATTCCATGTCTGTCTGGAGGAAGTCCTATTGCACCTGGATGACCTGTCAATAAAGAAAATTGAATCTTTTTATTTTGTAAGAACATCACCCAGTCTAGTAGTGGCATGTTTCACAATCGGGTCTCATTCTGGTCCCTAAAAGCCAGGATGGGCTCAACTGTTCCAGGGAGAACGTTTGATATTTCCGTGACCGGGTATCTAGAAAATATAAAACACCTCACATAGACCCAGGTATCCTTTTATTGGTGGTCTGGGTTGGTATAGATTAAAACTTCTCGGAGGGGTTTCAGATATAATGGTCTTATGACCCTAAAATTACTATTAACATGTTTCAGCCCCTATTCTATGGCCTCTCAGGTCCAGGGATTTCATCAGTACGTCTCAGTGTTAATTGCGCTGGTATTACATATGTTCACAATTTCTATGAATATAAAAAAGGCATGCAATGCAAAATTGCATGCAAGGTGAGTAAATTTACTCGCCTTGTTGCAGGATGTCTGTTTCCCCTTTCAGGATATTCGGGATATTCGCCCTACCACTCAGGCAGGGGGAAGCAGGACCCTGTAGTCACAGTCAATAAGGGTAACATGCCTCTAATTCAGTGCCCACCATCTCTTGGCTCGTCTTCTTACTTACTAAAGGAGAAGAAATATGTTTTTTCTTTATTGACTGGGAATCCATGTGGAATAGGTTTCCTCCAGAGAGACAAGGGATTCCCCATGTTTGATTTAGTTTTGCTTCATTTGCACCTAAAAGGTTTGTCTGGGAGGGATGGGGGTGGAGAGTAGTGGGAGGAGCCCATGGTAGTTGGGCTCTTTGGGGGAACAAACACAGTGCTGGCTGAGCCTTCAAGGTGTCCGACCTGCTACCTGTTCCCCAGGATACCAAAAACCAGAATATACTGGGGGGAAGGGCTGCAAGACAGAGCCTGTATGTTCACAGGACACAGACCAGATCAAGCAATGCATGTGGGGCCTTAGGTTTCTGGAACCAGCACAACAAAACTTAAAAGCGTAGTTGTTTTTTATTTCACTACAGCTCAGTCAGAATTCAAATTGCACACGAAATAACCCAATTCTACTAAGAAATTATATGTGTGCTTGCTTTGCTCACTTCCACGCCAAAGTTCTTTAATTGATCTAACACCCCACCACTTTCACACTGCACAAGCCACTACATAAGTGGACATGCAACCATCAAAATTGTATTTTGAGGCAAAACACTACCCTCCCCAGCCCCAAATTTACAGAGGGGAAAATAACCAGAAAACTCTGATAAGTTAGAAATGTGGAGCAGAACACACCGATTTTGCATATACTTTTTAGTAGAAAAGGTCAGAATTAGAGGCATTCTCTGCACCTGGTAAAAATGTCACCCCCATTCAGAGTACTTGTGATAAGGGCACAAGTGGCTACTATAATACCAATTCAGAGTGACAAAATTGGCAACGGTCAGATGGTCTGTATGTTTTTCATTGACATGAAGATCATTCCTTAAAAATAGCTTTACATTTAATTGAAATTTCGCTCACTTAAAAAAAAATATTAATCACATGAATGAAGTTCTGAAGCAGTAAGATACAGACGTTTCCAGAACATGAAAAATACACCAATTGCGTGGCCTCCGTGTAAGGAGATATCAAGTTATAATTCAGTTTCCTACAAACAGTGCTACTTTATTAAACTATACCGCCAATAAGCTTTCAGTCCAAAAATTTTGAAATATTTTTTTCCAGGCTATTAACTTAATTCTTGCCTGTATGTCCAAAATTATTCCTTATCTTGCCGTTTAAGGGAGGATGATAACGTAAGGTATTTATGGTCAAATGGGAGCTGGGCGGGGTTAGAAATGATGAGGTGTGGGGTACGGTATTATACCCGTAAGTATGGTGTTGTTATGCAGATGAAGGTAAGCACCTTGACAATAATACTGAAGTCATTGGTTCACCTGTGCTTCATAGCCCCGATCTTATTTTAAAGAAGTAAACTGTATACTAAAAGAAAGTGGCTTTGTTTGAAGAAAAATAAATGAATGAATCGTGTTCCATTTCAAAACGACCTCGTTACATAGGGGGTTGTTCAACTGGAATACTCTCTTGGGTAGTTTCCCAAGCTTCATGTTATCAAAAATAGTCACAAATAAATAATGCGCATGTACATACATAGCCCCTTTCACTCATACGTCTGTTTAATCTATCATTAAAATGTTGCTTTGCGCCACCACTGCATAAAACAACAGCTGTTGATCAGCCTACTTTAGATACTGGGTCTCTTCTACTGTGAGATACAGAATATTCCAGTGATCACACGTGCACGTCCATCTAAAAACAACAGCACTTCAGTGCCGTGGCTACTGGGTCAATGCATCACGTTGACAGTGTTGTTTTCTTACTTTTTATGATCCTTGTGTTTTAAATTGTCATAATAATACGGTAAGTAATTCAGGGCCAATAGTATATTTAGATTGCACCAATAATAATATCGTCCTACGAGGTGCACTGCAACTTAAAAACGACAAGCATGCGACTATCAAGTTTAGGAAGAAACATGCTTTCCATTTTCCTATTTGTTTTAGTGAAATATCCTTGCTATAATAAAATAAAAATTTAAATTAATAAGATTCACAAGGCCAGAACGAATGGCCTTACCAATGATTATTTATATAAAATAAATTAATTTTGTCATTTGTACACTTACAATTTGCTCAGCACTTACATCTATTCAAACAATTACAGTACAATGTTAACTCCCCAGAAGACGTTCATTATTTCTTTGCGCGCTAATCGAGCAGCTCACAATCTAGAACAAGTGGAAGTTCCTATCAGTGCCTGCGGAACATAAAGAAAGAAAGTGGAAAACTCGATGAATCTGGACTAGAAATATCAACACGTTAATTCTAATAGAGCCAGGGTACATTTAATGGACATAATGAAGTAAGTAACTCGTCGCCCCTATGCCATCAGATTCCACCACCATCCAAGAAAGACCATATGCTCGCCATGCGTTTGCGCACAGGGTGCAGACCAAGTACCACAATGTAGTCCTCTGGTAAATATAGTGCCCATCATGCTGTTCCTGCACTTAGAAAAATGCTGTGCTAGTAAAATGCCCCGGCGCTCTCTCGGAGGCAAAGAGGTAAGATGCCATCTGTACACAGGTGCGCTCTCTCGGAATAAGCAGCGCCCTGATCTCCTTTTCTAGCGAGCAGGTAGTAGAAACGATCCGTCGTAAAGGCAGCTGCAGTGCCAGTCAGCCACAAACATACATTAGCTGCAGAGCAGGATCAGTCCGGAAGCTAAGTAGTCAAACTGGTGGGACGGAGCTTAAAGGTAGGCTGGCCGCGCCCCATCAACCACAACTGCTTCTGACAGGAAAGGAGAGCAGCGATTTTGGTAGGATCGCGCCTTTCTTTGCAGGACAACAGATGAGAAAGCAAGAGTCCCGCGCTGCTGGTGCGTCACTGAAGCTCATGCCGGGTGATGGGCTCCTCTGCGGCTGCCCCACTTCCCACAGAGGGCCCGAGCACTTCTGTTCGTTCAGCACAACGGCCCTACTTACCTTACTCTCTGGTGCTGAGCAGCTGCGGGCCCCAGAGAGCGTCGGGCCGTCACCGGGCGCTCTCACCGGCCGGACTCGGACAACGCCGACCACGACATCCCTGGCTGCTGCGCGTTGCCTGACAACTCCCGGCTGCCCGGATGGTCCAAAGTCGTCCGGAGCAGGGGGCGGGGCTCACAGCTTAGGGAGGCGCAGCCTAGTGCGTGCTCGTCCCCATGACGAGCACGCGCACCCCTCCCCCCGCTGCCCCCTACTGTTCTGTCAGAGACCTGTCTGGAGCCCCCGCGGGGGCTCGGAGTTCATTGCCGTATCTCAACGTCAGCCATCGTGACGAGAAAACATGTCACATGTGACGTCTCCCTCCCGCCAGTCACACAGTGAGATGAAGTGGCGGGATGTTGAATGTGAAACCAGACTGTGAGCTTGAGTAGTCTTCTTGAGAGGTTCCTCAGTCTGTGAAACACAATGTAGATTCGGATACTCTTTTGTAAACATAAACACACACCGAGTTTTGATAATAATATTGCGTACGTGGCAACATTCACTAACGAATTGGAAGGACAATTGTTTACCTTGTACTACGGTAGGTTTAAGGCAGAAGCAAATGACAGTAACTCGTTATACCTTTGAAATTCGTGATCCCTCCGCCTAAAACTAGATTGTTGTGAAAAAAGCCACAGGAGCGACCCGTAGACCAAGTAAGGGCAGCGTTATATCATGAGAATAGCACCAAAGGCCGGCCAAGCATCAATGATAATCATAAATAATGTTTGAAATAGCTAAAGGTGGAGCTATGTAAAGTAGGTGATCACACAGTGCAAGTAAAAATAAACAAAAAACAAACAGCCTGGTATAAGTGATCAGTTGAAAAGGGTGATAGAAATGAACGAACAGGAAAGTCTATTTCAAAATTAATTCCAGTAGAGAATTCCTAATTCCAAGAAAAATCAAAAGTTAAATGCTGCTTTTGTATCCAATAGAACTCTATAGGTCTTTCCACCATAACTCGTCAGTGGTGTTGCAACCCTTACCAAAGTTCCTGGGTCATTAGCAGACGAGAGGACGTGTGCAGAACAGAACACAGATCCCAGAACCAGTATCCAGCTAAGAGGCTGCAAGAAAAGGTTGGTACATTTGTGAAAGAGACGATAATCAATTGATTTGTCTGCTCAAAGTGGTGCGATGCCGGAGGATTCATCTTTGATGTGGCCGGAAAAAGGGAATCCACCCCATATACGTAACATGAATCAAGCAGCAGGAGGGAAGTATATCAAAAAGGGATCCTTGGCCCTGACAAATGCCCAAGACCAGTTAGGCTATCATAGGGCAGAAATATGTTGGCCTACAGAGATGATCTGAGTCATTATTCTCACCGACCATCTCAGTAATGTTTTTAGATATATCTGAGGTCCAAACAATAAAAACAAAATGCCTGGGTACCTCAAAGTATTTTAATCTATTCTGGATCCCACCAGTTTCCAGTAACACTTAGTATAAGAACTCCCTCCTTCCATCAGGAGGTTGAGTCCACCCTGGTGACATTGTCCTACCTGGGTGGGGAAAGGTTGCAGAAGGTGAAGCATGACATGGTTTTCGTCTGAGGCTTCTTCTCCCAAAAGGAATGGCTTTCCTCATGTGACCAAACAAGACTTTTAGCTTACTGAAATAGGGTTGACAAGTATACCTCTCAATAGGAGATGAAGTCTCTGAGTTTTCTTGCGCCACGTCTCTGAACCTTAAGATCCCCCAACCAGGTCTTCCCAGCCGCTCTTGCTGGCTTCCGTCATGACAGTCACAGGCTCTGGAGACAACAAGGACACCCCCTTCAATATACTGGATGGAAGGAGACACCGTCCCAGCCCCTCCCAGATCACAGGGGTCACTGGGAGAAGGCATGTCAAATCCTGCACATTCGGCACCCGCATGCTCAAAATTAACCTCATATGAAATTTGAGGTGCCACCAAGCCCAGGACACCTGTAGACCTGTCAGCCTTAGATTGGTCTTCCCCAATCTTTTTGCCTGTTTGCCTCACACTTGTTTTTTATCTGTTTGTTGGCCTTAGGACTGAGCACTGTACTACTGCTGACCAGTGCTAAAGTGCATGTGCTTCGCCCTTAAACACGGTAACATTAATGTATCTACAATTGGCACATTTAATTTACTTGCGTGTCCCCTGTAAAGTGGTATACCATATACCCAGAGCCAGTAAATTAAATGCTACTTGTGGGTCTGCAGCACTGATTGTGCCTCCCACTCATATAGTCTTTCAGACCTGTCTCAGGCCTGTCATTGCAGAGCCTGTGTGTGCAGTTTCACTGCCACTTCGACTTGGCATTTAAAACCTCTTGTCAAGCCTTAAACTCCCCTTTTATTAACGTAAGTTACCCCTAAGGTAGGCACAAGGTAGCCCAGAGGGTAGGGTGCTATGTAAGTAAAGGCAGGACATGTACTTGTTCGTTTTACATGCCCTGGTAGTGAAAAACTCCCAAAGTAGTTTTTCCCTACTGTAAGGCCTACGCCTCTCATAGGCCATCATTGGGAATTCCTTAATATACTTTAAGCTGTAATTTCTGATCAGAAAGGAGTAGCTTAGTCATGTTTTATATTTTTAGAAAAGTAATGAAAAATCCTCTTTACTGGTAAAGTCGGATTTAGCATTACTATTTTAGGAATGCCACTTGGAGAAAGTAGGCATTTCTCTGCTCTTACTGCTCAGTGTGCCTTGCAGCCTGTC
This sequence comes from Pleurodeles waltl, assembly GCF_031143425.1. Lineage (NCBI taxonomy): Eukaryota > Metazoa > Chordata > Amphibia > Caudata > Salamandridae > Pleurodeles > Pleurodeles waltl. The sequence goes on from NC_090442.1 coordinate 456,745,106, forward strand.
TCCAAGCCACAGCTGGACTTTGTGTATTCCCTCTAGACAGGCACAAACACAGGAAGGTTAGGTGTGTCTGAGCACTCATCTGCATTCATCTACATTCTGATGGGCCTTCCTGGGCAGGAAGGGTGGAGGGGAGCTGAAATTTACACATGAATAGGAAAGCGCCTGTTCCCACACTAAGGGCTGATTACCCCTACTGATAGTCCGGAGCCAGGGCTGGGCTGAATAGGGAACCTGTGCACTTCAAGGAGATGCTTTGAAATCACCTCCACTTCAAAGGCACATTTGAGTATAAGTACAGGGACTCACACCCTACCGAAGCACTACACTGCTGGACCTGGGAAGAACTCTGCTGGAGTAAAGACTGCTGTGCTGTAAGGATTGCCAGTTTGCCCGGACTGACTGTTCTGAAAAACGGCTTCTCTGTTTTGCTGAGTTGCTCTGCTGCCTGCTGAGGACAAGGACTGGACTCCTCTCACTTGAACCCAGAGTGACTCCCAAGGGCTTGCAGGTTAGCCTCCCGTTTTCTGAAGTTTCAGGGACACAACTGTCCTGGTGCTGCTGGACTCTGCCATCTGTGAGTCCTACCCTTGCCCGAGGGGCACCTCTCCAGTGCTGGGGCTCAGAAGAGGGGTTTGCAGCTACTTTCTACAAAAAGCGACACATTGTCACCACTGTGCCTGTCGGAACCGGCGCATCGCCCTTCAGCACCAACACAGAGGCTGTTCGATGAGAGTGGATCCACAGGCTATGCGTCTCGATAACAATGCTCTGCGTGGCTCGACGCCGACACATCCCCCTGCAAATAAAGGATCGCCATCAGAGGATCCAGCACCTTGGTGAATACACAATGGGCAGACTTCAGGGCAAACAGCAAAACCCTGAACTGACAAAGCGTCTCCCCCCCAGCAATCCACAGAAACGTCTGATGATTGACATGCAAAGGTATATGGAGGTAAGAATCCTGCAGATCAATGGTAGCCAAGTAATCCCCTGGACACACCAAGGAAACGAGTTGTTGGAGAGACAACAACTTGAATGAAATGAACACCACCCTTTGGTTGAGGTGCCTCAAATCCAAGACTGACCGAAAATTCCCCGACGTCTTTAGTACCAGGAAAAGAATCCAGTACAGCCTCTGACCGACCTTCATCAGAGGCACTGGGATGATTGCCCTTTTCTTCATCAAGTCCTTGACCTCCACCAACAGAGCAGCCTTCTTGGCAGGGTTTTGGAGGACAGGACTAGGGATGCACCCCGTACCTGGAGGCATCCATGCTGCAGAGAAGGCCGCCAACTGTCCCCTCACCTGTTGTGAGTCCATAGGAGTTCCACAGTCAGGAGCTCTAATCGGAAGGCCTTGCCTTGGGGGTGACATCTTGCTGTTAACCCCTCTTAGGCAGGAACCGTGTCCTGCAATGGGAAGAAGAACACAAGTCCTTGGAATGAAACTCCCTACTGTCAGTGGGATCTGAGTGATGCTATGGCCTAGAAGACTTGTGAGCAGAAACTTGCAGGACCAAGTATGTTTCTGGTCCTTGAAAGATTTCTAGATTAGACCATCCAACTGCTTACCAAACAGCTTACTTTCCTCAAAGGCAGTTTCAGAAAGGAAGCCTTCTCCGCCAGATTAGTTTTCCAGTCCCACAACCACAGGCTGAGCCTGGCTACGTTGACAGATGAAGATGTCACAGAAGTGGCCTTGATAACATCAGCTGGCACATCTGCCAGAAACTTGGCCTGTTGCTCCATGTGCACCAGAACCCCAGACACACTGGCACCCTCATGCATGGCTTCCTCCAGAGCTTTAAAATCCTTCACCAAGGACTGGGCCATCAAGGCCCCATAGGTAGTGGCTTGAAGCACCAGATTAGAGGCAGAAAATCCTTTTTAAGGGCACCATTCACTTAGCGATCCACCTGATCGCAAGGCAAGCAGTCATCCGAATGCAAAGAAGAACAACCTGCATGGAATCCAGTTTGATGGCATGTGACAGCAGATGATCCTCATCCTTCAAGGCATAGGATTTCTGGAGGAAACGCAGAACGCAGGCTCTTCCCAAGACCAGAATATTGCCTCCTTGATCTAGGTATGTAAAGGCAGTACCACTGACTTTGCAAAGTGTGGGAACAGCTCCTCAGCAGCCCCCTCCACCGGAGGCGGTGCCATGGCCAGATTGAGTCTTACATGGCCCAGCATCTCAGCCAGCTCGTCCCTGGATATGAATTTCCCACTAGGCATCACATGCCTCAGAAAGATCTGAATCATCATAATCCACATCATCTGGCTGCAAGGCCAAAGACTGTCGAGCCTTAATTTTGGAGGCCAAGGCTTTAGAAACCGAAGCATCAATCATGGCATGAACCTCCATTGCCCTGAGGGACACTGAAGCCCCTGCCTCTCCAGCAGGACCTCTCTGGACTCCTCCCTCTCGATGACCAGACAGGTCAACTCGGTGACCTCAGCGTGCTTCAACACCCTCCGCATGCTCCGCAAGATCTTCCGCTGGATCCCCATCGACACCAGGAAGACCGTCACCCACGCCCTCGTCACCAGCCGCCTGGACTACGGGAACACTCTGTACGCCGGCATCACCACCAAGCTGCAGAGGAAACTTCAACGGATCCAGAACGCCGCAGCACGACTCATCCTGGACATACCTCGCCACCACCACATCTCCGGACACCTGAGAAAACTCCATTGGCTCCCGGTCAACAAGAGGATCACCTTCAGACTCCTCACCCACGCACACAAAGCCCTCTACAACCTCGGACCCAAACTCATCAACTCCCGCGTCTCCTTCTACACTCCTCCGCGCACTCTGCGCTCCACCGGTCAGGCCTTGGCAGCCGTTCCCCGTATCCGCAAAACCACCGCCGGAGGAAAATCCTTCTCTTTTCTGGCAGCGAAGACCTGGAACTCCCTGCCCAGTCACCTTCGCGCCATACCCGAACACCTCCCCTTCAGAAGGCAGCTCAAGACCTGGCTCTTCGAGCACTGACCCCCTCCCCCCCAGCGCCTTGAGACCCTTATGGGTGAGTAGCACGCTTTATAAATGTGATTGATTGATTGATTGATTGATCTGAGGTGCATCTAGCTGCCAATCACTCCTATCCCCAGAATCCGGAGAAGAGCACCTCCTTCACTTTACATTGCGCTTCTCCATAGTTTACACACAGGAGTGCCCAGACTCCCACAGTTTGCAGCCTCAAATAGGAAACCCCTATTGGACAAAAAACCTTTTGAAAATGACCAACCATGAAATAACACAGAAGAGGGACCTGTCATTCACAAGAGCCTTCCTACAAATGGACCAACTGAAAACAATTTCAGGAATATAAAACCCGTAAAGCGGAACCGCTGCAAAAGTGGCTGAAAAAAATGAAGCCTGCCGCTATGGGACACACACGCCACCGGAGAATCAGCCCAAGCTTGCCGGTGAGGCCACGTCATCCCGACAGCCAAGACACACCCAGAAAAAGCCGGCCAGAGATGCGCACCGCTGAACTTCAGCCGAGCTTACAGGAAGACCACTCACACAGCTGAACGCCAGCCGACGTCAAAACACCCATAAACACAAACCCGCCAGCTCCCACTGCAAATCCTGCATGGTCTAGCTTCAGAAGCACCAGATAAAGCACGAAGAGAGGCCATCAACAAGAAGGCCCTCGCAGACTCTGTAGTAAAAAGTAAGTGTAAGCTAGAAATGTTTTTATTCTATGTCAGGACCGGAGGCTCCGATTATGCTAGTTTAAAGCTGATTAAGAACAATCGTTGCGATGTCTAAAATGTGCTTGTAGTAAAAGGCCTTAGACTCAGACAACCAGTCAGCCGCTCTCAAAATGTCCTCTAGGCGAGATCCCAAAGAAAAAGCCTTAGAAGCCATGGCACCTCTCGTAAAGTGAGCTCCAAACTGAGTGTTATCAATGCCCGCCTCACTCATAAGCCACCACATCCATCTAGCCAGGATGGCTGATGATACTAGGCGGAAAGGCTTTAGTAAAGAAATTAGTAGCTGACTGCCCATGTCAGATCGAAATTCTGCTGTACTCACCTCATAATCCTTTAAACATTGTACAACACACAATTTAGAATTATCCGGGAAACTAGGATAAAACACAGACCTAGTATTACATTTGGTACGGCAAGAAATAGTAAAAGATACCCCTTCAGGTGAAAAAAACTCTACCTGACAAATCTAATGCCTTTGCGGCAGAATCTCGTTTACAAGGTACCAAATACAACAGCATAGTAAATTTAGCAGAGAGCTGCTTCCTGGAAAGGTACTTGTTGGCCGGCCACGGTTCTAAGAAACGTAAAACAATATTTACATCCCAAAGGGCAGAATAGTGTGGCTGAGGAAGGTTAGAAAAACAAATTCCTCAAAGAGGTTTACACACAATCGGAAGTTCGCCAATAGGTTTACCATCGATGGGAACATGACCTGCTGAGATGGCCAACCTGTAATTATTGACTGACCTGTAGGCCAAACCTGAAGCTGCCAAATGAGATAAGAAATTTAGGATCATAGAACAATCTGCTGAGTACGGATCAACACATCGTTCACTGCACCAAGTACACCAGAGTTTCAAAGCAGATGAGTAATGCTTGTGAGTGCTAGAGGCTTAGCATCTCACAATGAAATCATGAGATTCACGCGAAAGACCTGGAAAAGACCATCGTTCCCTGAAATTCTCCACGCCACCAGGGTCAGGGAGGTCGATTGTACTAGAGGATGAGGAAGGCCCATCGGCTCTAGCAACAGGTTCCAACGATGCAGAAGTGTCACCAGAGAAGAACAAGGCATCTCTAGAACTACAGGAAACCAGGCTTGGGCCCTCCACAGGGGGGTCACAAGCACCAACTCCACTCTCACGACGCACTTGAGTCAGAACTCTGGGGATAATCATGAAGGGAGGAAAGGCGTATCCCAGGAACGGAGGCCAGTCCTGCAGAAATGCATCGGTTGCCTGAGCTTCCAGATCTGGATGCCAACTGAAAAACCGATCCAACTGCTGATTGAGGTGAGACAAGAGAAAGGACCCCACATGCGCTGTAGAGAGTGAAATATTCTCGGATTAAGTCTCCAATCGCTAAAGTCTCGAAGGTAATGAGACTGCCAATCGGCTACTGCATTGCTCCGTCCCAGGAGATCCTCTGCCACTACTGAAATCCGATGGAGGCAAAAGTGCCAAAAGTCCTTGGCAATCTCCACCAATAGGCAAGATATCATCCAGCCCAGTCTGTTGACATAATGGACTGCGGAAAATTTGTCCATCCAGAGAAGGATGAAACAATTTGACTTCTCCGGGGAGAGGCTGGGAATCTCAAAAGAACCCACCAAGAGTTCCAAGCAATTGATATGAAGAGCTAGCCTTGTCCTTGACCAACGACCCCCTGTAACTATCGAGCTGTAGCAGGCTTCCAAGCCCCAGCGGATGGCATCAGATTAGATCACGATCTCCTGAGACGAGCCAAAGATCGCTCTGCCATTCCAAGGATCCAATTGGTTGAGCCACCACTGGATTTCGGTCCTGGCCTCGGATGAGAGATGAACAAGGGCTGAAAAGCAAAGGCCCTTTTGGAGATGGGAGCTCTCCAGACGTTGAAGGGCCCGATAATGGAGGGGACCCAGAAACATAGCCTGGATGGACGAGGAAAGGAGCCCCACCATCCGTGCTAGTCATCTAAAAATTACCATCTATTTGGAAACATTGACCTCATCTCCTTCTTTATGTTGCGGATCTTTGAGGGAGGAAGGATCAATTGAACTAGTACAGCGTCCACTTGAAAGCCCAGAAACACTAGCCTCTGAGAAAGAATCAGAATGAACTTCTGACTGTTGATGATGAAACCCAAGTCCTGAAGGAGAGATGTTGCCCACTCTAGCTGGGTCAGTATAAGAAGAGGGCACTGAGACATGATGATAAGATTGTCGAGATATATGATCAGACGTACCCCTTTGGCCCGAAGGAGTTCCGCGATGGGGCGCATCACCTTTGTGAAAACCCAAGGCGCTGAAGACAGACTGAAAGGAAGAACCTTGTATTCGTGACCATGCCCTGCCATAGGAACTGAAGAAATCTCCGATAAGGAGGAAAAATAGGAATGATCAGGTAAGCATCCTTTAAGTCTATGCGGACCATCCAGCCTTTCTCTCTAAGGATGTCCCTTAGTAAGTGTATGCCCTCCAATTTGAAATGGCGGTAAATGCTCCAGTCATTGAAATCTTTTACCTTCAGGACTAACGAGGAACTGCTGACCTTCTTTTCTACTAGAAAAATGGGACTGAGGAAACCGTGTGGGTGTGGAGAGGAGTCCACTACGGCCCTTTGGTTAGGAGAGCTGCGAGTTCCAAGGAGATTAACTCCCAATCTTATAGGGAAAAAACATTTACGGAGGGAATACCCTCTGTACCGTGCAAATTGTAAAATTCCAGTTTGAAACCCTGGATAGACACCAGGACCTAGGGGTCCTGAGCGATATCTTGCCAATTGTGAACAAATAAAGCTGTCCTGCTCCCCAGAATCACTTCTGAAACCGAAATAAGTCTCACCTGCAGGGTTGGACTCCTGATAGGAGCTGTAGGATCCTTTAGATTTCCTTCTCCAGAATCGGTTGCGACCTCCACGGGACCTTGTGGGGTAGAAGGTGGAGGAGCAATCCTGGTATCCTCCTCTGGGATGTTGGTAGGAACCTCGAAGGGGGCCTTGATAGTAATTGTGTCCTGCCCTGGCAAATAAGGGGTCAAAGTACCTTTTTTATGGATCCCTGAGCCTTGTCTAGGTTGGCATAAGTGGAGGCGAACTTAGAAAGTTCCTTGAGGAAAGGTGATCCAAAAAGTAGTCCCTGAGCCAATGGGCCAGATTCAGATGAGGCCAGATCTGTCAGTTTGGGATCCATCTTGATTAGAATGGAGCATCGCCTCTCACTAGAGATGGTGCAGTTTGCATTTCCCAGAAGCATAAGGCTATCTGGGCCCAACCAACCAGAACTTCCAGGTTAACGGGGATGCCTGATACCTTAGCCTGAAAACCTAGTTCCCGGATCTTAGTGGGAGGACCTGAGACATCCAGGAGTTTCTCCTGACAACCCTGCCAGGCACGATCAATGCCCTTTTTTGGGTTTTTGGAACATTTCTTGAGATAGGTTACCAGGGTGGGATCTGTCTCTGGAGTCTCAGTGACCTCTGAGGGGAAGTTGTGTCTGGGACATTCTGATCTCAGCTGAGATCGGACATCTTTGTTGAAAAAATGTTGAATGTGTGCCTGATCGTATTAGGCCACCTCCGAAGGCGGAGTCCAGGAGGAAGATCTAGGATGGACGATATCTTCCGGTTTGAAAGTGAGTACTTTCAGAGGCCAATAAGCCGCTTGAGCGTGCCTTGATTTGGCCTTTCAATTATGAGGAAGAGAATCTGTGTTCTTTTCCGGATTTTGGGAGGAAGAGGAGGAATCTGAATCCTCCTTACTCTCATCTCTTGGATGAAGTGACTGTGAGGATGAGTAACCATGCTCATTAGTCAAAGGTGTTATAAGTTGTTCAAAGTGAGCTGGATGAGAATTCGCATCAGAGCCTGAACCGGAGGGATCTTGCGAAAAAAGCAGCTCTTCCTGGCTGCGAGAACGTGGGACCCAGCCCTGCTGCTTAGCAAAACCCAATAAGTGATGCTGAACTGGCTGGATAGCTTGGGCCAAGGCCACATTGACAGTGTGTCGAACACCAGCATCAAGGGCATAGGCAAGGTCTTGCTCAAAGGACCCCACAGAGTCGTCATGAAAGGTACCTTCCCCAGAGTTTCCTTTATAACCAGCCATGATGAACAGTATCAGATCACAAAAAAGTGAGAACTTAAAGGGCAGAGGAATCTGCCAATAATAACTTCAAATGAAGTAGGGAGGAGTTGCTGACAATCTTCCAAGCAGGTTTTATGTGCTCAAGACAAGTCCAAAGTCAGTTCTAAAGTGTGGAGGAGGGCCTGCTTAAAATGAGAAAAAACAGAAAAATCCACCAACATAGTGGTATTCCAACAAGGCAGAGCCCAATAATAATTATTACAGCCCAACAGCAACAGCCGATCGGGCGTATGGCAGAGAGCTGGTAAATTCCTTAACAAGATGAACACACGCGTCTCTCTTGTGTTCAAAGACCTAGGTAACAATGCTGACCCAAGTCAGATTGAATTGCGCATGCGCGCAAAGTCAGGAACACCAAAATAGAAAGAGGACAGCGCGTCAAGCATAACGCGCTGTCCTTGCTCTCCTCGCTCTCCTCGCTCCACATATAATAAAGGCGAGGGTTAAAGAAACCCTCACCAGGAGGATAAACACTCCCAGAACCTGACAAACGTGCGATGCAGGCGAGCGATAAGGATCGAAGGGCCCGATCGTAAAACGCACAAGGATGCAATTATCGACTTAATGATAGACGTAACGGAAAAACAGTGTGGGCGAGCGATACAATGTAAAGCGCCCGTTTGCAACGCGGGCTCCACCATAATACACTTTTAACAGTACAAACAATGACACTTAACTGTCTGCAAAGCACCAAAGAAAGAGGAGGCATTATGGGGGTCATTCTGACCCCGGCGGTCTAAGACCGCCGGGGCCAGACAGGCCGGCGGTGCCCCGCAGGGCATTCTGACCGCGGCGGTTCAGCCGCGGCCAGAAAGGGTAAACCGGCGGTCTCCCGCCGGTTCACCGCTGCCCTTATAATCCCATGGGGGATTCTGACACCCCCTACCGCCATCCTGTTCCTGGCGGTTCGCCTGCCAGGAACAGGATGGCGGTAGGGGGTGCCGCGGGGCCCCTGGGGGCCCCTGCCGTGCCCATGCCAATGGCATGGGCACGGCAGGGGCCCCCGTAAGAGGGCCCCACAAAGTATTTCAGTGTCTGCCTAGCAGACACTGAAATACGCGACGGGTGCAACTGCACCCGTCGCACCTTCCCACTCCGCCGGCTCAATTCTGAGCCGGCATCCTAGTGGGAAGGTTGATTTGCCCTGGGCTGGCGGGCGGCCTTTTGGCGGCCGCCCGCCAGCCCAGGGCAAATGTCAGAGTCACCGCAGCGGTCTTTCGACCGCGGTGCGGTGTTCTGACGGCGGTACCTTGGCGGACGGCCTCCGCCGTCCGCCAAGGTTAGAATTAGGGCCTATATCCCCAAGGGGTTTATATAGGACTAGGCTCTATGGTGGGTCATGAGGTACTGTGTCACGGGAAGTGATGTCTTGGTTTGTTTTTCTGATTGGCTGATGAAATATTAAAGCATGGAAAGAGAAACATAATCGGAGCCTTTGGTCCTGACATAGAATCCTACTGGCACCACGCAGCAGTTACGGGAGCCGCAGAGAAACGGTTGAGCATGCTCACCATGCCTGCTCATCTGGACACATAAAAAAGGCAAAGGAGGTGAAGGGGGGTTGGGGATTTTATTATTTGGGAAGAATTGTTATGGGAGGCACAGGGACCTCACAATGTGAGTCATCACAGTGACAGAAGGATGAAGGGTTAGTGGCTAATATAAAATTAGTTATAGTCACCCTTAGATATATTGATTCCCCATAAACAGTATCCAACTTGAAGTGTTTTTTTAAAGAAATATGTATACATACCAAATCCTTATGTGTGTCTTTCCTTATTTGTATTAATTAACTCTATATTATTATATATATAGCTCATGACGAGTACATCATTTTTTAATTACAATTCCATAAATGTTATTATACATATCACATATACTCTTAAGATAGTTCATACATAACATATGTTTCAGAGCGAGAAACTTGATGCAGTATGTAAAACCCATAAAATAAAGGGTTGTTGTGTACAACTATAAATCAGTATCCACCAGTGTTCAAACATTTATCCTGGTTCAATCTAACCGAAGCTTGTGTGTGAATCCAATGCACACATAATTAGTACTTAATTAGCTAGCTAGCTTCCTGTTTATAGCGCTATTCGGAGATGAGCTTTGTTTTGTTGATGAGCTTGTTTGTTTTGGCCCCTTTAAGTACTTTATATGGGTCTCATTAGGACAACACCAGGACCAACGCGGGGATTACACATATATATATATATATATATATATATATATATATATATATATATATATATATATATATATATATCATATATATCCAAAGGCCATGATTGCCAAGTATATTTCATAAGGGTAATAGGGATTGGGGGCATGGTCGGACGGCCGACGATGTGAGACGCGGAACCTCGGAGCTCCAGGGAACCGATCCTCACCCGAACCATCTGGCCTCCACGGGGACTCCGTCTGACATATAAGTTTGGCGAGGCCCCAGGGAGGGGATGAATCAAGATGAAGCGGGCTGTTGTGGGGCCTAGCTGAGTCGGGATGCTGCGAGGGCCTACACAATCGCGGCCCGGTGGTGTCCAGAAGCAACGGGGGGCTGGTAGAGCGCACCAGCTGAGCCCGTACTGAGAGCTGGGGCCTGGAACCTGGACCAGTGGAGAGCGTGCCGCGCTGAGAGCACCGACCTCTTTCAGGAAAAGACACGACAGCAGATAATGCATTATTTTGCCGAAAATGAGGGCACAGCCTCAAACTCTCAAACAGAGTGGGAAACTTTCAAGGTGGTGACTAGAGGTCATTGTATTTCGGAGAGGGTTGGGCTTTGCTGCACCTTGCTAAAGGACATCAAAGATGTGGAAACTCAACTGCGCTCTTTGGAATCGGATAGAGCGGGCCACCCAGGTCTAGAACAAATCACTCAAAAAGGACAAGTCTAAACGTAAAGATCCCGACAATGATCTCACCAGCTTGAGATACTTTAGTATTTTAGAACAAACTGCCCCCACCCACTAGTAGTGGCATGCTTCATCATAGGGCTATGCTGACACATTCCCACGCTAGCCAACATAAGGAATGGAGCAATAGGGAGGGGGAACAGAAACACACAACTGACAAAAAAGGACCACAAACATAAAGAGCACCTCACTCAATGGTTAAAACTATCTTAAGTTGAATCCATATTCAGTCTTTGTTCCAGGTTTCACAGGATTGGATTAAAAAGGTTTAAGGAAATGGTGGTGATATGGGGGCGGGCCATGCCCCCCATGCCTCCCAATTCCGGCCCTTCCGTTGTCGGGGCAAGGGGTGTGGGCCTTCAAGGGTCTGGTGTCTTTTGTGGGAGCCCTGGGGAATTTAGCCTCACATTCTCCTCCTGTATTTTGCCGGTTGGTGTTCCTACTGCCCTTCCTTGCACGTTTTCGTTCTCTCTTTGTCAAATGATACCAGAGACGTCCTTCCGGGTCCCTAGGCTCTGTCATTTAATTAGGGTGTTCCGGAGCACTTCCTTGGGCAGCTGGGATTGTTGCTCTGATAGCGCTCCCCTCTATATTACTTAACCTTCTAACTGGGGATCCTTGCAGGCTGTACTGATTCACCTCCGGGATCACTAAAGCTTGGGGCATAACATGCAGCCCCAGGGGCAATGTGATCTCCACACCCACTTCCTTGCAAGGGGGGGGTAGATCTCTTTCAAAATTCCTTCAAAAATTGCTGGGAGTTGTACCAAACGATCTACTCCCTCCTTGCAGGAACAGATAGTAAAATCATTAAGTTGTATTTTTTTTTAGTCCTTGTTATTAATGAGTTCAGTTCTTGTAGCTTGCTATCAAATTCTGCAACAAACACAGCCAGTGTATTTAACAAATCTACCTGAATGTCCATTTAGTGAGACTGGAACTGCAGGGCTGTTACTGCAAGAGTGCAGCCCTTATATCTGTTACGGGAGCCGAAGTGGCAGCGACTCAATGGGCTCACTTCTTTGGTTTACCCCAATGGTTACCTGGGGCGCACTATTAGGCTGAGTGGGTCTACCTATGCCCCTGCCTTTCTCCAGTGCTCTTGGGGATGCCCCCTCTGGGTCTGCATTTTTTGGACTAAAGGTGGGGAAATAATAGTATAAAAGCCTAAACCCTAAAAAACTCGTCCTTTTTGTGTGATTCGTTCGTATATTGGGATGTTGAACAAGGATTTTCTTCCTCTCACCCCTTTAGTGTGTGTTGATACACCCAGAACTAGAACCACGACTGCAGAAGGTCAGGACGCAAGTAGCGGAAAACACAGAACGGCTATGCTCGTTTGACTATAAGGCTTATATTCCATGACAACATAACAAAGGGGATTGGGCGGGAAGACTGTTGGTTTGGCTTGCAAACCCAGCAAGAAGGTGCTCTCCAATAGTGCAAAGAAATAAATGCCTACTTCTCTACCTTTCACCACACCTTGTATAGTAGTAGACCGTTAGCTGACCCCACTCAACTAATTTGTTTTATGCAAGACATCACAATCCCACACTTGAGCCGGGACCAGACAGTAACTCCGGGGGAGGAAATAACTGTGGCCGAAGCACTAGAGGCCATTAAAAGAATGGCCTGAGGTAAAGTTCCAGGATCGGATGGCCTACTGATCGAATTTTATAGTACTTATTCAGCAGAGTTGGCCCCTAGACTCGTGACAATGTTTAACGAGGCATATGCACCAGGTCACCTGCCACTGACTAGTAGAGAAGCAGTAATTATCCTGTTACTTAAACCAGGGAAAGGGGCATCAGAAGTTGGAGCGTATAGGCCGCTATCCATGTAGAATGTAGATTATAAGATCCTGAGTGGTAATCTAGCCTCCCGACTTCTCCCCTTTATGCCCAAACTAAGTCACCCGATCAATCTGGGTTTATTCCCAAACGCAGCACGGCAGCTAATATCAGACGTCTTTGGCCATAGTAGCGGATACTTCATATGAACGGACCAGTGCTGCTATATTATCTGTAGATGTTGAAAAGGCATTCAATAGCCTTGAGTGGGCATTCCTCTACAAAGTCATGACCCATATGGGACTTAGACAGAGATTTGTGGCTTGGACGAAGCTCCTATATACTAACCCCACAGCCAGAGTGAAGACGGGGCAGACTATTTCAGAGGGCTTTAGGGTAGAGTGTGGTACAAGGCAGGGATGACCATTATCCCCCTTACTTTTTGCCATGTCCATGGAGGCCCTGACGGCATTAGCCCGGACGGGAGCTCACTTTGAGGGACATTTCTTGCAGGGGAAGACTTACAGCCTATTGCATTGTATGCTGCTGATCTGTATTTTTACGAGATACGGGAAGCGATCTGTGTGGGGGGGCGCAATCCCTGTTGAACCGCTTTGCAGCCGTCTCAGGATTTAAAGTGAATTGGTCCAAAACAAAATTGTTCCTTGTTGAGGAAAATGAGACCCCGGTTAACTTGCCCAGGGATTTAGAGGTGGAGCCCCGCTGCTTGCCATTCCTAGGGGTCAAGGTCCAGGACACGTTTGAGGGTAACTATGGGCGAGGCATTTGCAACCTGAAGGCATCTATTGCCTTCTGGCAGACACTGCCTATAACAGTGACAGGCAGAATTGCCCTCCTGAAAATGGTTGCACTACCACGGTTATTGTACCTCTTTGGAACGCTCCCTCTGTGGGTGCCCCAATCCTATTTCAAAGAACTAACCTCACTTAGTACTGCATTTATATGGGGCAGAGGGTGACGGCGAGTGGCATGGGCTACACTTCGACATCCGGGATAGCAGGGAGGTTTAGCCCCGGACTTAGAGTTGTACTATTTGGCAGCGCAACTGCAATGGTTTGCCAGATGGTTGACGAATAGGCAACAGCAGGAAGGGCACATAGATGGGTTTACACCCACATACTGGGCGCTGCTTGGGATGGTCCTGAGAGTTGAGACCCCCGCTGGACTGAGCCTGCAGTCCTTTATGACCATGCAGAAATGCTGGAGAGCAGCCATGAAAAAAATGGATATTCAATGGCCATATTCCCCAGAACTCCCCCTTTCGTTCTTGCCGTTATTGAAGGAGGGACAGAACTGGTATGGCCTGGAGACATAGACTACAGTAGGTGTACCTTATCTGGGTGACCTGTTCCGGGATGGGGTCCTAACCAACTTCGAGACGTTTAGCGCAGAATTTAATCTTCCGGGAGGACAATTCCTGAACCATGTGGCAGAACTGGCAATCATACGCAGGCACTGGGGAATGGGAGATGCAGAACCGCAAACTCATGTGTGCTGTTCTTATGTCCTGCAGGCAGCGGGGATGGTGAAGGCACTTACTTGTCTATATTGACATTTACAAACAGAAACCCTCAGATGAACTACGAAACAAGTGAGAGGCAGACTTGGGCACCACTTTATCAGAGGCAGAATGGGAGGGCATTCTGGACAGAATGTCCAGAGCCTCCAGAATTACCAGGTTCCAGTTCATTAACTTCTATATCCTACACAGAGCATATATTTACACACAGAAAGGATTAATAGATGCTTCATCACACATGGAGCTGCTTGTTACTGCTGTAGAGAGGTGGGAGCATCCTTCGTGCACATGCTGCGAACATGTCCTATTTTTAATCAATACTGGACAAAGGTTGTACAACGACTTGCCAATGTAATCAAAAAGCCTATTTCACTCGCACCCGCTGATTGCTTACTTCACTGATACCCACACACTGCCAAGAACAAAACCGCTAGTAGATTTCAAATCCTTGCCTGTTATTAGCTAAGACGGCAATCACGAGAAAATGGAAAAACCCTACAGGTCCCTCCTTGCTGCCCTGGATAAAGGAGTTGGAGAAATGGGCAGAATGTGAAGGGACCCTACTGCGAAGAGAGGCACATAAATGGATAGGCACATTGGACAACACGCAGGCTTGGGAATAACTAGTCCTGGCCCAGAAAAGCCCCCAGGAGGAATAAGACTGAGATGAAAGGCCTACGGGACATAACTAGGAGCCCACAGAAAAAACAGAAAAGAATAATTAAACAAAAAAAAAAAAATTAAAACAAAAAAAGGGTAGGAAAACAGCAGGCACATGACAGCTGCACTGCTCACCTAGATGGGCTCAAAAGACACACTAGACCTACTGTCGCACCACCAGCGGGGGAAGGGTGGGAGGGAGAAAGGGTTAGTTGTTCTGCCCCCAGCAATAGGTAGTTCTGCATGCAAAGTAATGGCGTTGATCTTTGCTACAGATGCTGCAAATTTGTAGGTAAACTGCTAATGTACTGTGCTATTCTAGATGGGTACGGATGTCAAATTATGGTATCGGGGATAAGGGGGAACTCATCAGCTTGCATGATGTTTTGCAAAATCTAATAAAATATGTTTAAAAAAAATAAGGATAATGGGGATTCCATGTGCAACCTTCAAATCCATCAAGTGAAAATGCCTAACTTGAAAAGTGACCAAAATGGTGCTGCCCATTATACACAGTGGTGAAAATAAGTGCACCACATGTCAAGGTGGACCCACAGTGTGAACAATACCCTTCCTTATGTATCATGCAAGTATTTACCAACCACCCAGGATACCTCTTCTGTTGTAATATTCAGGTGCTTACTCTGAAAAATGCCGCGCATCACTACTGGAGTTGAAAATCTATAACACAAATTAATTGATTCTGCTATCCCCATTGTGATGGAAAAATATTGAATAAGAAAAAACAAGGGATCCCTATTGTGTCCACACGAGATGAAATCCCGTGTTACCCCATCAAAATTAATTGTCAGCTACTGCCTTTCAGAAAACTGTAGCTAGGGCAATACTTGACTAGAAAAGTTTCATGGGTCTCTCTAGTCAAAATAATCCAGTCTCATTCAAATCCATAGTCTGAAAGCACGTGGACAATTAGGCAGATCGGCACTAACGTGCGGTGGACTAACGCCATATTGATTGCCTGTGTTTTTGTATGTAATTTGTGGATCCACCATCTTAGAATAGTGTGTATCCATTGAAAAACCTGTGTCAATGGAATCCCTTGTACGCATGTATGCATAGAGGGTAGCCGGGAGCAACTCATAATCTCGGAACAGAAATAATAAAATTCATCCAAAATAAGTATTTACGAATGTGTAGATATGTGTAGTCGCATCTGTCAGCACAATACAGAAGGTGCCATATTCGTTGCCCGTATTAACGAGTCTTGCATGAGGGGGTACTCATTCTGAAAATGTTGATCAGGCCGGTCCATTGTTATTCTGCACATGAGAATGAGCCAGGTGTCTTTGTGAGGGCAGTTGGACTGCCTCTGTGCACACCAACTTTAAGTCTGTAGCATCCTTTTGGGTTGTGCACCAGCGGCCAAGCCAGCCCTAGCAATGAGTTTATCCACAGTAACGAAAAAAAAAAAAAAACATCTTACCAAGTGGCCCGGCCATAGGCCCGTCAGTCAACTGTGGCCGTCAGTCAACTGTGGATTTGCTGCATGTCCTACCTGAATCTAGCCCATTCTTTGGGCCACACAGCACTTAAGTCTTGCAGGGTGACTACTGTATGTTATCACTTTGCAGGACACTTTGCACACACAGAGATATCGTAAGAATTGTTTTGGGTATTGGGAGACTATTAGTAACAGAACACATTTTTTGTTGTTTCATTTGATTACTACTTGATCTAAATCAGTCCCTTTTAACAGATATAGCTAGGCTGGCTGAATAAGGTACTAATCTAGTATGTTAAATATGACATACTGTATTTGAGTTCCAATACCTTTTTTCACCTCCTGCTGTAAGCTTTGATTGTTTACTATGGCTGCTGTTGGAGAGCCAAGTTTCCAAAAGGAATGAAATAGTTTAAATTCTGAAACGGCAATCGTAAGCAACAGTATCCAACACAGATGCTGCCAATTAATCACATATTGCCCCTGACCTAAAGAAAAGGTCTCACAATATACTAGATGTTTTCCTTTTACAGAAAAATACTTTGGGAGATTTGAGATAAAGGGAGCAAAGAGATGATGGATGATGCAGAGACGTTTTGAGCCTGCTGAAGGCTGTTTGAGCAGAGAAACAGCCACAGCTTGTTTAGTTTTTACAGTGGTAGGAACGTATGACAAAGCAGGCAAGATATTGCAAAAGGAGTTCAGGATAGGAACGATAATCTCTAGATCTCCAGACAGGACATGTACAGGAAAGGTTCACACTCGGAGTGCAATTTAATAGGAAGGTCAAGAGGAGTAATACAGTACACAGATAGCATGCTGAAATTCAGCAGACACATCGACAATGGTTCAAGATCACAACCCTTTGTGAAGGCTAACACATGCATCTCAAAACTACGACTTTGTTTTTAAACATTTTTTACAGGAAAATAAAGAGATAGGGATTTGCAAATTTAGGCAGAAGGCTCAACGGACTTAGCAGCACCCTTCAACAACATTTTGACCTCTTCTCCAGTATATTACATTTTTGCTGATTTTGCCCATTTACATCCATCTCACCCCTCCATGGTCTTTTCACCTCATCTCTTGCCTAGCCTATTACTTGCTGCTTCCACCCCCTCTTATATTCACTTCATCCTTGCATTAGCTTCTGTTTACTTATATCTCCCCAAGCATCTTAAATTCTCTCTTTAATTCTGCCACTCTTGCATCAATTTTCCCATCAATGCTCTACTCCTTTCCTCTCATCTTTCCACCCAACCTCTCACCTTCTCTTGCCTCAAGTTTTTTGCTGGTTCTATCCCCTTTACACCAATCGCTCCCTTTCCCCCCACCTCTTTTGCTAGTTCTGCCCCTCATAGATCCACATCTTCTCTCCATTTGCTGCCCTTTACCCCTCTGCTCCCCATTGTCTCTTACCTTATTTCAACTGTTCTCTTCCTTTACACCCATATCTCCCCTTAAACTCTTCGAACATTTTATTTTACATTTTTGCATGGAATCTGCCCTTCCAGTCATTTCTCTCTTTTGCATGTTATTATAGGTGGGCAAGCCACTGAAAACTTACTCTGCTCAGCTTAAGGTGCTCTTAGAACCTGAGCCCAAAATGAGTCAAGCTTTCACAGAAGGCGAGGTGGCCAAATGCCTACAGCCTTCCACCATGCATCAAGAGGAGGTAGGCTTCAATCTCTGCCTCGCCTCCGCATCCTGTGAATCCAGGCAAGTCTCTGTGCTGGAAAAAATAATAGGGTAGTCTGTGTCTGTTGTGAAGTGCTGTTATGTCCATGGCCAACATTTGTGCTATATAAATCTGCTAAAAATACAATGTGGACCCTGCCTGTCACCCAGACTCTAGTCTCATCCTCCAAGAATTAAAGATGAAGCATTAAGCCTTAATACCATAAAGAGATACCCATGTAGTTGCTGAACTGCACCCTGAAAAACTGGAAAATCTAGGATCAACCCTGGCTTCCTTGCTTGACCAGAGTATGTGGTCCTAGGGAAATGCTTTATTTCAGCAACCACCATTTTGTTCATTATCACACATCAGAACACATTCATATACGTGCAGTCAGGATCTATTCTGTGCAACGCTTCTTGTATTTGATGAAATAGACTGTAATTTTGCTGCATGTTTAATAACAATGTAGCCCACATATAGTGTACTCATGAATCCTGACATGCCTCTTAGGGCCACTGAAAGTGTTCGATTTTACGGTCGCTGCGTTTTCCCTCATAATTATGGACTAGTCGCAATTGCCGCATAAGCCATCTCCTCCATAATTTGTAGCTTTTAACAAAAAATACTTTTGTTTCTAGATCAAATGGATCAAACATTACTAGAAATGCAGCAACGATTGTCGCTTCACAGTGGAAAGCCATTCTCAAAGGTGAACTGGTCATCTTTATGTTGCTTATTATTATATTTGGATGAATGACAAAATAATGAGGTAATACTATCACAAAATGTGGTGCATTAGGTGACAGGCAGACTCAAGGTTCCGCAGGAGCAGTACCCTCAAAGCCCACCTTTCAGCAGCACAGATTGAATGTTTTTAATAATCACAAGAGGATCGGAGTGGATAGATGAGGAAAAGGGAATTAGGAGGGGTACTGCTGGGATTGAGACCTGGAACAGACATCATGGACAGATTAGTTGATCTTCTTGAAACTGAGGCACAGTCACATAACTCTCAAAAGTACTGAAATGATGCTAATGTCAATGGCTTACCTGAAAAGAAACTGAAACTCTCAAAGGTTAAGTATCAGTAACTATTAATGGAATCGCAGATGGAAAATAGTTTGTTGCTTAAAGAGTTCATCTCATGATTTAGTTAGAGGTGTGTAGAGAAAACAGCCTCAGCGGATTCACAAACTCCTGGCATTCAAATCATATATACAAGATGTAGGAAGCTGGCTCTGTACATACTATACCAGAATGAGGTATAGTGTGTACAGAGTCCAGGGGTTCCCCAGAGGGTTAACAGAGGCTACAGCAGATAACACTAATGTTTTCTTTTGTGGTAGTGTGGTCGAGCACTTAGGCATATCAGAGGGTAGTGCAAAGCATTTGATGTATACACACATTCAAGAAATGAGGCACACACTCAATAGCTAACTCCAGGCCAATGCTTTTACATAGCAAAACTATCTTTTGTTACTTTAGTACTAGAATCAAAAAGTCTTTGTTGCAGGTAAGTACAAGCGTAAGTAGGTATCACACATACGTATCAAATGTACTTGTTTGCATTTTGCATGTAAAACAGTTCACAAGTTACACTTTTCAGTTTTAAAATTTGACAGTGCAACTTCTCATAGGAACCAATGCAGTCCTAGGGGAGAAAAAGTGTTAGCACATTTAACAGGTAAGTACTCGACTTACGATCTCAGTTTTCAGAGGTTAGGATGTCCACAGGTCAAAGTTCAAGTTGACCCCAAAGTGCACCACCAGCAACACAGGGCTGGCCATGTGTAGAGGTCAAATTTGGCATCAGGTTTTCAATGTACCCCCAATTTCAGGGTACAGGCCTGGGAGGTTTAGGTCTGCACCGGGGGGCACAGATAAGCACCAACACACACTCTCATCCGCACAGGAGCGGTCGGGGGCAGGGTGCCGACGCAGCGTCGGGCACCCAATGCTTTTCAATGACGGAACCCCGGAGGTCACAAAGATGCTGTTTATTGGGTCCAGGGGTTCGCTTCTGGAAAACCAAAGGCTGGGCAATTAGGAGGCATCCGCTGGACATTGCTGGAGCATTGGTCGGATTTCCTAAGGCCAAGGGGCTGCGGATGCTGGGGTACCTTTGGGCGTTGGGAATCTTGGTCAGATCCGGTTGTGGTCAGGGGTGTCCTCCAGATTTAGGCTGCAGGCATTGTCGTGTTGGCCAGGAGAGGTCAACCTGGGTGGACTCGAAGTAGGAACCATCTGGGGATCTTCTCTGGACCGGTGGGCCACCTGGACTCGAGCCGTGGGCGTTGTGTGCAGAGTGGGTAGGGCTTGCAAATCCGAGGCGGTTCTGAAGTCCTTCTGGAGGGTTTCTTCTGGACAGGGCTGCTGTTGTCTAGAGTTCTTGGTCCTCTGCTGGGCAGGCAGTCCTCTGGGGATTTGTAGAGGTCGCTGGTCCTGCAGGATGCTTCGCCTTTTCATAGCAGGAGTCTTTGAAGCTGCAGACAGGCCGATAGGGCTGGGGCCAAGTTACTTGTTGTCTGGAGTCTTCACTGATCGGCTCTTCAGTCCTCCTTCTTTTTTCTTTCTTGAGGTCGCCAGGAATCTAGTGAGTAAGGTTCAGGGGTGCCGCTCAATACTAGATTTAGGGGTGTTATACGGGTCAGAGGGCAGTAGCCAATGGCTTCTGTCCCTGAAGGTGGCTACACCCTTTCTGTGCCCACTACCTTTGGGGAGGGGGCCACATTCCAATTCCTATTGTTCCCTCTCCTCCAAACGAAGATGGAGGATTCTGCAAGGAGTGGGGCCACTTCAGCTCTGGACACTTAAGGGTGGCCCTAGCTGCAGTGGTCACTCCTCTTTGTTTTACCTAATTTTCCCGCCGGACCTGCAGCCGAAAGTGGGGCTGTGTCCAGGGGGCAGGCATCTTCACTAGCTCGAGAGCCCTGTCGCACTGTAATAGGAGGCCTGAGCCTTTGAGGCTCACAACCAAGTGTTGCAGTTCCTACAGGGGGTAGGTGTGAAGCACCTTCACCCAAAGTAGGCTTTGTTCCTGACCCCAGAGAGCACAAAGGTTCTCACCCCATGGGGTCAGAAACTTGTCTTTTAGTGGCAGGCTGGCACTGTGTGTAGGTTTATTTGTACTGAGAAGTTTGATACCAAACTTCACAGTCTTCAGTGAAGCCATCATGGAGCTGTGGAGTTCGTAATGACAAACTCCCAGCCCATGTACTTAATATGGCCACACTGCACTTACAATGTCTAAGAATGGACTTAGACACAGTAGGGGGATATTGCTCATGCAGCTATGTCCTCACTGGTGGTTTAGTGCACCCTGCCTTAGGGCTGTAAGGCCAGCTAGAGGGGTGACTTACCTATGCCATAGGCAGTGGTTTATGACCATGGCACCTTTTAACTTTTTCTCCCACCAACACACACAATCTGCAATGGCAGTGTGCATGTGTTTGGTGAAGGGGCCTTCGGGGTGGCACAATACATGCTGCAGCCTTTAGGGACACTCCCCGGCCACGGGGCCCTGGGTATCACTGGTACCTTTTACAAGAGACTTAGCAGTGTGCCAGGGGTTTGCCAATTGTGGTACAGTTTAGGGAAAGAACACTGGTGCTGGGGCACACACTCAGTCAAGTTAGCATCAATACCAGACAAAAGGTGGGTAGGGGCCGGGGGGTAATCATGCCAGAAGGGGCACTTTCCTACACAAGATTCCTTGTTTTCTGTTGCCAAAGGTTTCAGGGATTCAAAAGCTTTAATATTCAGCATTAATATTCAACGTTCCAGCAAAGCACTGAATCAACTATTATAAATTTCAAAGTTATAAGAGTTTTTGCAATGTACCACAAATGCACTGAAATCACTATCAAACATCTGGTGTTACAAGCTCTTCAACCATGTTCCCAAAGTACAGTAAGTGCTTCAGTATCAATCTGAAATACAATAAGCGCTTCAACGATAATTCCATTGTAGGGATGATTGAACTTCACTCTCATCAATTGCTTCCTTTTACATTTGGCACTTTGAGTTCTAAGCGTGTTTATCATAACATAATACTCTTGGTTCAGATATCCAACAGCTTGAATTAGCCAGAAAAAGGCGCAGTGCATCTACTCGATCCGCCTTGCCATGCTCTCCAGTCAATCCCTGGGTGCTGCTCAATGAAGGAGTCTCCACTACAAGCACTTGTTCTCTGGCGTTTCCTTGACAACCATGACATCGCCTTGAGGAACCGCTGAGGTGTGTAATCGCAAAATGGGACACACACATTCCTGGAACTATAAACCGAGAAAAAGGACCAAAAATAAGAAAAGGGGTCATAAATATAAAGGACTTGTGCTACAGACTCAATGCAACTATAGGTTCAGTGTGTGAGATGGGCTGCGTCCTGTAAGTCTTGTTGTTTCTTCAAGAATATACATGTGCCCAATACAACCGGTTAACATTTCTGCACTGTCTATTAACTCTGTGAAGAACACCACTGTCAGTCCATGCCAACTAACAGTTCTTTCAATATAAAATAAGCAGGTGCCGAATAAGCTTTGTCTTTCAAGAGAGCTATTATTTGGGCACAAGGAAACGGCATGACATTAGGCCACATAATTTGCCTTTCCTCATGCATAAGTTAGTAAACCCTGCTATCAAATTTGGTCCTTTCTTGCCACATAATTGCAGTGGCCCTGCCTTTAGTTTACTAATACCATTATCATCAGGGCAGGGACAACAATGTCTCTGAGTTCATATTTAAAAACTCTCTAAATACATCTCAATGCTGTGAAGTAATCCCATGTACCAAGGTAAAACGTTTTTCTGTGTTAAAGAAATGTGCTTTTTTGATTTTTGATGATGCCGGACTCCCTTTCCTCCATCCTAGGTGATGGGACATGATTCTTTCTTTTCATGTGAACCCTGCAGGCCACCCTGCTTTTCATTTATGGAGGGCTCGGCTCACTTCACACCTAAAGGCACTTCAAATACCCATCTAATTGATTGCTGTTATCATGCAGATGCATCAGTTAGACTTTTGAAGCCCTTACAGCCCATGGCTGTGAGGCCAAAGAGAGGGGTCCCCCTCCCTTGGGACACACAGCACTGCACCACTGCGGCTCCCTCGGCCTCGTGACACTGATTTTTTTTTAAAGGTGGTGTGGGCGCTCTAGTTGTGACCAGGGGCCTTTGCAGCTGCCCACACTGCCATAGCGCCAACCCTGGCTGTGACCAGTGGCGGGCCTACACAATCTTGATGCTTTGGGGCCTGAAGCGGTGACTACCAGCTGGCAGAGGAGCAGGTGATTCGGGGACCTGCTGAAGACCAGAAGATGACCCCCAGGACACTCTGGACAGGCCACAAAGACAAATAACCAAAAGATGGGTCCCAGGTCACGGGGGCAGATGAGGCTTTGAAAGACTACTGGAACAAATTAAACCTGGCGAGAAAAGGGTTGGGGGGGGCAACACAACTGACAGCTTGAATCTAGGGTGGGAGCACAGATATCCCAATCCCAGCTTACCATATTTTTGCCAACTAAATGCTGAATGCTGCGAGACATTACCACGCTACCGCTGTGTCCCGCTAACAAGCTGAACCTGTGCCCAGAGTCGATGGGGCCTCATTCTGCATAAACTATTTTGTAACTCTGTGTCTGATACAGCACATTGGGCCCAAGGGTGAAGCTCACCTGGGGGAAAGAGCTCCCTACTATGACCCCTATAATCCTTACCACTGCATTTTCTGGGAAAAGGGAGAGATAAAGGACATATGTTATAGATATTGCCTCAGTGGCATTCAGGTGTGGGCTACAACTTAGCAAGAACTCTTGGTTTTCCCCCACTGGGGAACCTGCTCCCACTGGACATCATTTGGGGGACATTCTCCCCAAAAACAACACAAGAATAGGTTTTGAGAAAGGCCTAGGCTTCATCCAAATCAAACCCTCTGGATAATAACCAACCATCATCAGAACTGGTGGCCTTAAGTCATAAGAATTTGTGGGAAGGGTGGAGAGGGGACACAACACATTAGAAGAATACCTCACAGCTGACTTTGATTTGAGACCTTCCCCTCCACCCCAATACACTGCTTGATTATTTTAAGGGTAATCCTCCCTCTTTGAAATATAATTTGTTACTCCACCCCCTGAGAGCAATAGTGCTATTATGTGGCTTGCCAAAGGGAACGCTGAACTCAGCTTCAAAGGCAACAGGATCCAGCTGTTCCAAGATCTGTTCCTTGTCACCCTGAAATAACGCAGAAACTTTCAACCAATCACAGACTTTCTTCACAACCAAAACATCAAATATCAATGGGCCATCCCTTCAATTTCACACTCCAGTGGCAAGGAAAGCTACAATATATGCATTCCATATCGATAATCAGAGCGCTCCTTGGACTTGTCCAAGAATCTGAGAAGGTGGAAGCCACACAGACCACAATTTCAGATCGAAGTGAAAATGGAAAAGGACTCCCTTCCACACTCATAAGAAGCAATAGGTGGAGAATCCAGTATGGACTCCTAACTGAACATGGGCAAATTCATCTCTGAATGGAGTACCATAGCGGGCCTTGCTGGAGAATGAGAGAGCAGTGGAGTCTAGTAGTGAATATAAGACACTTTTCTTCACCTGTTGAATGCTCCTCTGTGTCTTGATTCCCCTTCCCCTTTACATTTATTCCATACCTGAGAGGGTTGCACGCCTACTGCGGTTTGACAGTCTGTACCCCCTTCTTAAGAATAGGTATGATTGGTTTGGCCTTGTTGGCCAGTTTGAAGATTATCATTTTTTTGATAAGTTAACCTGGGGGGCAATCTTGAGAGAGATGAGGGAAACAAGGAGGCAAATGAGAAACTACAGGGGTCACCATACTTTGTAAACTCTATATAGGCCAGAACCCACAGACTGTAAATTGTGTTACTTTAAATCCAAATTTCCAGATCAAGTGATTAAACATATTCCTAACTTTGCTAAACCTATATGCCCCCTAACACATCAAAATATCCTTACATTCGCACCCTTTCAAAGAATCAACTCCATGATAGAAGAGGGAGACAATATAGTGGGCAGGTGCTGTAATCTAGCCTGTCGCCCAGACAAGGATAGGAATCAGAACACATATTGTGGGACAGGAGTAGTGTCAGTCTTTCTGAACTGAACTTTTTGAATAACTGAACTGGGTCTAATAGATGCTGTGTAGTGGATGCCATCTGTTGGATGCTTGGTGATATCTTTACCTGGACCTCAGGGACTACTCTTTCTACCCACATGTCCACTCATTCTACTCTCAAAATGACTATGTATTTATGGCCCACTCCCTCATGTGAACATTAGTTCATCCTCAACCCCCATATCTCATCTCAGATATTTCTATCTCAGATCATGCACATGTGGAACTTCTATGACAAGATGGTCTGCCGGCGAGCATTTATTTGTATTTGTATTTTAGTATTTATAAAGCGCATTCCGGACGTAGCCTCGAAGTGCTGGGTATAAGAAGAGTAAGTGTCAGAAAATCGAGGGAGAAAAGACAGCTACTGTGGAAAGAGCCAAGCTTTTACTAGCCTCCATTCATCTTTAGCCATTTCAGGCCCATCAAACTGTTGACCTCACCCATTCAGTTGTGAAAGCGATCTGCCACTTCCTCCCAGTTCTTAGGGACTGGAATAATCAGTTGTGTATCATCAACATAAGAAGTGGACATAAAGCCAAACAAACTAATAAGTCTGTCCAGTGGGGCTACGTACAGATTAAATAAAGTAGGACTGAGTGAGGAGCCTTGAGGGACGCCGCATGGCAGTTGATATGCGGGTGCCCAAAAGTCTCCACAACTCACGTGATGGATCTTTCTCCCAAAAAGGATTCCAAGATCTTTAATACTATACTTCTAATCCCAGCTTGATAGAGACGAGATGCCATGATATGAGGTGAAATAGTATCAAAAGCAGCAGATAAATCCAATATTGCCACTCATCGACCAATCTACGAATAGTATCTGAAGTGGTGATAAGAGCAGATTCCGTGTTGTGGGCTTTCCTGAAGCCATGCTGAGAAGAATCTAGGCTTCCCGAATCTTGGAGAAAGTTGGCTAGCTCTATATTAATTTGTGTCTCAAAGATCTTTGCCTGAACAGGGAGTAAGGCAATAGGCCGCAGATTTTTAAGATCGTGCACTGCTCCATCTGGTTTCTTTTTCAATGGGACCAACGTCACTTCTTTCCAAGATGGAGGAAAGACTCCCGAAGTTAAGACCTGGAAAATCAGAGCAAGGGCTATAGATACTAGATCAGGAACCCGCTGTAAGATATGAGGGGGCAGGGGTCTCTGGGGGAGCCTGACTTAATTCCCATCATAATCTCTTTAATCCTTTCTGGTGGTAGTGACTGGAAGTTAGTTAACCAGGGACAATCTTTGTCTAGAATGCTATTTAGATAGTCATATGAGCAGGATATCCCTACAGAATAAGTAAAACTCGCATGGATTTGTAGGACTTCATTTTCAAAGAAGGTCGCCCCCTTATTGCAAAAGTCTTGCAAATTCTCCAATTCAGGGGGTGTAGTGGGGACTGTCAGAGAGTGTACCACTTTGAAAAGTTCTCTAGGGACATTTGATGCCTCCTTAATTTTCTGATTAAAGTAATCGGATTTAGCTTTTGCACTTGCATCTTTATAGACCCTAAGGACAACTCTAAGCTTCTCTTTCTCATCCAAATTTGCATTTAACTTCCATCTCCATTCTTGTTGGTGATATTTTCTCTGTAAATGCTTGAGGTCCTTAGTAAACCAGGGGCAGCTTAGTTTTTTCTGAAAAGACAGGGGTTTTAGGTGGAGCGAGTTGATTGATTGCAATATTAATTCCATGATTGAAGCTGTCAGTTGCCGACAGAGGAAGGCTTCTTGCAGCTTCCCAATCTAAGACCAGTGCCGGGCCTAACTGTTGCTTCTTAATACGGTTCCAGTGTCTGACTGGTTTCATGTTAGGGCTAACATGCTGAGAAAGTTGGACATTCGTAAGACTGAAAGTAAGATGGTTATCAGTCCAGTCGAGCAGCCTATTTGTCAGCATCACCCAGTCATCAGGACGGGCAAATATCCTGTCTAACAGATGACCTGCCCTGTGTGTGGCTGTCGTAACTTTTAATTCCCCATCAAAAACCCTCATAAGATAAAAAAATTATTTAATATGTAGGTCCTGTCTATCATCAAAATGAATATTAAAGTCCCCTTATATAATACATTTAGTAGACATAGTTAGAGGTTCAATTAAATTTGGCCAGTGCTGCAAGAAGTTGGAGCAAGGACCTGGAGGCCAATAGACCAAGAGTCCTTCAAATAGTAAAGAATTTTGCTGACGAATTTTGAAGCACATTCCCTCGCAAATCTCTGATGTGAGGTTTATAGCGTCCCAATGGCAGGAAAGGAAGGACTTACAGCTAATAGCTAAACCTCCTCCTCTACTAGCAATTCTATCCAGTCTATAGAATGTGTATCCGGGTGGCGTAACCGCTATGAAATCAGGGTTGGAATCATCTTTTGCCCAAGTTTTGGTAATAAAAAGGCAGTCTAAGTTTTGGTGGATAATTAAATCTTCAATTTCAGTCTTATGTTTAATTAAAGAGCATGCATTAATTAAAGTGCAAATCAAAGAGTTAGCAATTGGAGCCACTTTATCTGTAGAGGGAAGAAAATTTGCATCCCTCCCAAGCGTCTCATGCAGTCCAAAGAGATAGATGGCTTGGCATGTCCCAATTTATCAGATTACTATCAGGCAGCTCACTTGCACTCTTTCTGAGTGGATGGTGAAAGAGAGTAAAAATACCTAGCTCTACATAGATCAAACGTTCACAAGTAGGCTGCTGTGGGACCTGGCACCCTCAACATCATAGGTCCAAAAATGCGTACATTGCTACCCCTACCAAAACAATTTGGGATGTTTGGGTTCAGGTGGCAATGAAAAAGGGGCTTACTACATTTCCCTTGCAAAATATGCAACTAAGTAGAAACTCAAATTTCACTCTGGCTTTGGTGCGTGCCCACATTATTTGCTGGGTAGGAGAAGGGGGACTTGAAGATACTTATTGACTTCTTCCAGGGTGAAACTCCAAAACTGTTCAAACAATACAAATGAGAGTTTCAGGTTTCACAAAACACACACCTTCCATACTTTCAACATCAACACTGGGTGATCAACCCTCTTAATACATAGGCCACCATGAGACCCCTGATGCTGTTTGGAAAAATGGTTTGTTAGTTTGAGTGGATGAAGAGCCTTATTTCTAAAACTTACCTCAGGCTCCAGGAGTCTAAAGCAGTCACCAGCACCCATTCAAGAAACAGTGTGAACGAGACACTGGAATGACCATTTCCGGAAAGCAGTGGTAGAGGCTCTGGCTAGATATTTCTAAAGTAAATAGAAGCGTCCAGCATAAACAATCTGCCTATAAAGTGATGTTTCTTGGTTATGTGACCCCTGCACGTCTGGGCACCATAGTCCCCTCAGCCTCAACTAACTTTTGGCACTGCGATCATGACATGGACACCGTGCTGCACATTTGGTGGTCCTGCGGGGTCATACAAACATTCTGGAAAGAAATCATGGGGCACACCATGGGAGCACTGGGATATCTGATTCCAGTAGCTCTGTCCATTTTGCTTTTGGGGATCCAGCCAGGGAATATTGAGACCATAACAGGAGTGGACTGGGCTTTAACTCAACTTAAGTCAGGCGCAGCAAAAAACTTATTGTTTATTTTTTGGCAAAAGAAAACTTCACTCCACCATTGTGTTGTGGTTTAATAGTCTGTGGCAGACTCTGTCCTTGGAACAGATAACCCACAAGATCACTTACTCTGAGAGAAATTATTAACCTGCTGGAAGCCCTTATTCGATTACATGTCTCGCCTCAAATTCATGTGTTCTACCCTTCCAAGCTTGAGAGCACTTAAACATTTTAACTAAACGTGTTGGCATGGCATACATGTATAGCAATCACTTCTTGACTTCACTGCATAGAGATCTAAGTAGCATCTACATTTCTTCACCCCTTTGCCTATACGGGTACTGACCCCGTCTTATTGTGTTTCTCAGGCTCGCATTCCTAACTTGTCGGAGGCCTTAGTATGCTCATTTTCTAGGGGTTTGAATAATGTATGAGCCGCAACATCTCCCCCTTCCTTTCTTTCCTGGTATGGACCTTGTTGGGAACGAGGATAGGTTTATGTTTGAGTGTTGTTAGGAGAATTTATTTTTATTAAGTTGATCTATGTTAGTAATTGGAAAATATTGTCTCTCTATCCCTGCGTATATTTATCAGAGTTCCTTATCATTGAGGGGCACCCATGGGTTGGATGATGTTATGTTCTCACGTAAATTTAAAATGCCCAATAAAGAGATGTGAAGTAAAAAAGTATTTAGCATTGCAGATATGTGATGTCATGTGAGACCCTGAAGGTAGATACTTCAAACTCCATTTACTAATACAAAACAAAGTGGGGGTCATTCCGAGTTTGGCGGTCATGACCGAAGACCGCCGTGCAAGCGGAAAGAAAGACCACCAGTGATGGCAGAGTGAAGACCGCTGTATTCCAAGTCACCCACACAACACCGCCAGAAATACGCCCAAAAAACGACGGACGAAACGGCGGGATGAAGGAGGCGGATGTACCACCAGCTCCGCCACGCCGAGAATATCCCACCCGCCAAATAACGATTCACAAATCAGCACAGAGGACCCAACACAGCGGCAATCCTTTGGTGTCTGAACCGCCACAGGGAAAAAGGCACCACCACCAGAACACTGCACCACATTGGACAATACCATTACCCAGCACCTGAAACACATACACCCACCTGTCCACAGCACTACAAAACATACCCTCACACATACCCAGAACCCTTTGCAACCAGAAACTCTGACAGAGCAAGGCAAGAGCACACTGAAAGGAGGCACTGCACCTAGATACCACAGGCACCATCACACCGAACACACATCACACAACACACCATTGCACACAAACACCACAGAGCACACAGATAGATCACTACACAAACTCACATCAACAAACAGCACACCCAGAATACCTGCACAACAAACACACCCCACCCACAACACAACCACCATGGCACCACCAAACAACCCATGATTCACGGAAGAGGAGCTCAGGGTAATAGTTGATGAAATCGTCAAAGTGGAGCCGCGACTGTTTGGAGCACAGGTCCAGCAGTCATCCATAGCCCGGAAGAACGGCCTATGGCAGAGGATAGTCATCAGGGTGAATGCAGTGGGGAACCATCGATGCACAAGTGAGGATGCAGCAGCCCACAGGTCCCAGGAGGCGACATCATTGAAGCTGAGGGGACCAGTGGGACTGAGGGCGAGGGGAGCACCACAGGGGAGACTGGAGCTACCAACACATCTGATTCAGATTCCTCCTCCGATGGTGGCTCCCTGGTGGTGGTGGATCCATCTGGGACCATCCCAGCACCATCCTTGTCTGCCACCCCCTTACCAGCACCGCCCTCCCTGTAGCACCCCACCCAGTTGCCTGTGCCGGCTAACCCAGGAGAGTGGGCATCTCCTTTGCCGCAGGCACCTCTGCCCATGCCCCTTCAGCCCTGCTGCCCTCAATGAGGAGGCTGTTGACCTCCTGAAGTCCATCTCTGTGGAGCAGACACCGATCGTGAGTGCCATCCAGGGACTGGCATCCCAGATGCAGCAGTCCAGTGCGTTCCTGGAAGGCATTCACGGTGTCTTGTCTGGCCTACAGGGATCTTTTCAGACTCTGGCCTCCTTGTTGACAGCAGCCAGTGTCCCTTCATCTTCCGTCCCACCTCCAGCTACCTGTTCCCAATCTAAAAACCCTCTCCCTATACCTGTCAAAAGCACACCTACATACCAGTATACACACACTACAACAGACAAGGTACGCAAAGACAGTCATAGGCATCACAAACGTTCCCACAGGCATGCACACACAACACACATCTGCAGACATAACAACAGACACTTCCCCACCACCTCCTCTCTTGCAGTCACATCTCGACTCACACCTGCCAGCACTGCATCATCACACACTGGTCCTGCTACCATTCCTGTCTTACCCTCAATCACCACAACAACAGAGTCACAGCCCACAACAACAGACTCACACCCCACACACCACATCCACACTCACAACTACCGTCTCTGCCACCTGAAGCACATCCACCTTACTTGCTCACACCACCGCAATAGTCACTCATACATATATTATTCCCTCTCCCTGCTTCTCTGCCCCCCTCCTCCCAGTGAATGCACACGCACCCACTCACTCACCCAACATTCAGCCACCACACACATACAGACATTGCACACACCAGCATCCAAGTACAGCACATCAACACATCAGACGAGCACTCCCTCTATCTCCACTCCCAACCCTCAATCATGTGACCACCCCCGTGTACCTAAGAAAGTTTTCCTTGCCGCCCTTCACCTCTTCCCTACTCCTCTCCCACCCTTTTTCTACTGTAAACACCATGTGCCCCTGCCCCTCTCAGGCCCTTCCACCTCCCATTCCTCGGGTGCCCCCTCTGTTATTTCCCCTGCTCCTCCACCCAGCAAGACATCCACCCCTCCCAGTGCCAAAGTCACCCCTCCTAAGCCCAAACCGAAACGTGCCCCTTCCACATCCTAGACTCCCCCACCATCCCCACACCCCTGAGGTGCCTGCCTGTCCCATTGATACCCCTATGACGTAGAGGCCTATTTGCTGACAGGAGTCAAGTTGGGCCCATGATTCATGGACAGTGTATCCTGTATTTCTGGACATTGGACTTGCCATTGGCACATTCTGTATATAGTTTATTTCATTCATTTGTTGTTGAATACAACTGCCCACATTGCTGTGTTTGTCAAGTTGAGATGCTTGTCCTAGTTTCCTTCTACATGGTAGTGTGACATCTGTGTGCAATGGTTTGTGAGTTCTGTGTATGGATTGTGTCTGTGTTGTTGCATACACTGGGTAGATGGTTTGGGCCTTGGGGATGTTGTGATGTGTGTGACTGCTTGCTTGTGTGATTGTATGGGGTGTTGTGTGCGTCTGTGTGTATGGTGCTGCATGTGTGGATTTCCTTGATTGTTGGGTGTGCGTGTTGTGTCACCTGTTTCATTGTTTGGACATGTGTTCATAGCTATTGATTGTGTGTCATTGCTACATTGAGTTCATGGTGTGTGTGTATGAATGGTGTCACACAACGTGCCTGTCTATGCCTGCATTGAGGTGTTTGTGGTCTATTTGTCGTTGTGTGGTAATGGGGTGTGTTGGTGGTGTTGGTGTGCTTTTTGCTGTATGTTTGGCACGTATCAGCTTGGCTTGGTGTATGTATTGGGTACTTGCCATTGATGTATATTGTGTGTGGCCTTAGCTGTCTGTGCGAGGAATGTGTGCTATGTGTGGGATTGTATCACTGCTGTTTCCTCCCCTCTGTGCTAGGCGTACATACGGTTGTCGTCTTCATCTTTGTCTGTGGCCCTGAAGGTGTATGACGAGATACAACGTTGGGAAGACTAGCAGTTTGTCTCCCATGGCTGCCGTAGAGGCGTCTCTGTGCCTGGAGGTGGGTGTCTCCTTTTGTACTTTCTGTTTCCACAAGGTTTTTCGTGGCAGCCAGCCTGCACCGGATATCCTGACGGTGTGATGACTTGGAATATGGCGGGCTGGAGATTGGTTTCCGCCAGCCTGTAGTTGGCTTCCGCTGCTGAATGCTGCTCGTCGGCAGTGGCGGTGCTGACGGTGAGTTGTGTGTGTTGCATTGGGTTCACCGCCTTACTCGTTGTAAGGCAGTCTGCACCGCCACCCTGCCGGCGGTCAAAAGACCGCTGCCTGTGTGGCGGTTCAGTTACCGCCAAACTTGGAATGACCCCCAGAGTTTACAATGATTAACATCTACGCACCTAAATCTCATCAAGAACAGTTTCTAACAAATACATTTGATGTCCTGATGATGATTGCAGAGTGGGGAGGTCATCAGGGGGTACTTTAATATGTTTTGGAACCCCGAAGTAGATAGAATATCACATTTTGCTTACTCAGCCAGAGCCTCCTTCAAGCATACAAATGCAAAAAGTGAGGATCAGGGACTGTTAGATATCTGGAGGTACCTTAATCCAGGCAGGAGGGACTACTCGTTCTTCTCCCATGTACATAGGTCTTTCACCCGAATCAATATGATCTTCATCTGCAAAGAATAGGTGTAGTGCTTAGCACAGAGATGAAGGGAGACAACAATTTAGATCATCGTTGAGTCATCTTTGAATGTAGGAGGAATCCAATAGAGGAGGACATGGAAATATCAGAATGACCTCACAAGGGATTAGGTTAATATAGAAGAGTATAGCGAAAGCATAAAGGACTATTTTTACAATAACGACCTGAAAGACATGCCCCTCAGCAATAACTGGGATGCCTTTAAGGCAATCTTCAAGGGAAAAGCCATCTCTTTGATGGCTATGTTTCGAAGAGATGCATACCTATGTGAGCATAAACCCCTTAAAGAATTTGAGAAAGTGGAAAAGGAGCACTAATGTAAGCCAAACACAGTGAGGGAAAGAATGTGCGTACAAGGGCAGTTGAGGGCCTTATGAACCTACACAGCAGAGGGGACTTTGCTGAGACTGAATCAAAAGTTCTACACGAAGGGCAACAGCGCTGATACACTTTTGGCTAATAAACTGAGAGCCCAAAGGATAAAGTAACAGATAGCAAAATTAAGGTCCCCGAATGAAGTGGAAATAACTAGTGAGAAAGGAAAAAGAGAATCATTTCTTACCATGTATTTATCCTCAAACACATTGGGTCCAAAAAGGAAGGAAGCAATCTTAGCGTTTGTGAGCAGGGTCCGCTTGCTAACCATCCCTTTAGAATGGAAAATCGAATTAGATAAACTCATCTCTGCACAGAACGTTTTGCATGCTACCAAGTTAATGCAGCCCCACAAAGCCCCAAGCCCAGACGGCATCACAGTGTCTTTTTATAGGGATTTTGCACCCCTTTTGCTGGGTCCTCTTTCTGAGTTGTTCAGTTCTTTCCGAGAGGCCATTGGTGTCATGCCTACTATAAAAGAAGCAGGCTTATTGCAATTCCTTAACTGGGAAAAACACCTGAAGACTGCAAATCATACAGGCCGACAGCACATCTTAATACGGCCCTTAAGATTTTTACAAAAAGTTTAACTGAATGATTAAATAAGGTCCTACTGACTAAGTGGGCTTTGTTAACGAACGACAGGGCGCCGACAACGTTAGAAAGATAACTCTCGTGTTAGAGAAATGTAAACTAGAGGTGTACCGGCTCTCCTGATGTCTCTAGATGCAGAGCAAGCATTTGACAGGGAGAGCTGGGACTTTTTTAACGATGTACTAAATAGGTTTAGCTCAAATTATGAAACTTGACACTAGCAAATTATACACAGTCGTAGGCAAGAATTAAAGTTAATGGTATGTCCTCCACAAAAAATGTGTTTATACAGGGGCATGCTTTGTTCTTCTGTGAATCCCTAGCAGCACGAATTAGGTCCTATCTAACCATCAGGGGAATTTGATTTTGAGCCAGGAGCACAGAATATGCCTCTTTGCTTATGACGATCTCTTTACTGTGACTGAGCCTGTGACCTAGTCGCCAAGGATTGTGGAGTGCTTAGGAGAGTTTGAGAAGGTGTCTGGTTTTAAAATTAACGTAAAAAATTGGGCTAGTGGCCTAGGAATTTGTGGCCAAATTGATCTCCATAATATCCAATTATTGGATTTTATAAGTAACACCCACTTATGGAGACTAACGCACCCATTCTTTGCACATGCGCCGTTAAGTCTGCATTTCCAATTTTGACTGCATTTTGATCAACATTAGTTTGGTTTAGTTAAACTCATCTATTTAATTTTCTCGTGAATTTTGCTAGGGGCCTCTTCATTTATGGCAAATTCGACCCCCTTATTGGAATTTATAAGTCAAAAATGCCTTTGGAGACTACAGCACCTTCTGTGCACATGTGCAGTTAATCTCGCGTCTCCGATTTTTACCGCTATTTGACCACTGTTAGGTTTATTTATATCTTCCAATTTATTCTCTTCGATAATTGGGCTAGTGGGTAATTTATGGCAAATCTTTTAATAAAATACATGTCATTGTGCCACAATTGACCTCTCATAGTAAGGGTCCTTTCCCTCTTTTTATGTGATCAGTGAAGCTTAAAACACCGGCCTGTTTCCGGCCCTTCACTCACGCGGCCTATATGCTGACAGTGATTCCGACTGCGGTCCCCTCGAGGAGAACTGAATTGTGTAATTTGGGAAGCCTTGCGTTCAGGTGTGTAGTCTGAAATAGCTGGCTTGTGGGACTTTTTAGTTTAAGGTCCGCTTTTGTTCATGGATTGTGGCTTGCCTGATTGCTTAATTTAAGGTCAACTTTTGCTTTTGCTTTTAGGTTACCCTTATTTCCCTGAATTTTCATTTTTGTCTGTTTGGGCTTAATTAAAAATTTTGGTTACTGGTAAATTTCACCGCTGTGTAACCTTGCATTAACTTTCAGAGGGATACAGTACATCGGTTCTCTGTTCCCTTGAAGAACGTGCCTAAAGATGAACATAACTAATACTGGTCCCTTAGATCTATTGGTCTTCCAGTCTTAGGAGATACACACACTATAAGTAGGTGGCGATTTGATATATTTTTACCTTTTTAATCGCTTTGGGTTCTCTTTTGACATAGTGTGTGCATATTTGTGGCGATGGTTGAATGTATGTTCGGCTATTACATACTTTTTGTATTGGGTCATAGAGTTTCTGTGTTACCAGTGTTTATTCTAAGCACTTTGGTAGCGGTGTTAATTTTAACTGTTTGGCTTTACTTTGGAGTTTTGGTTGTGGAACCGATTGAGTTTTCTCAGTCAGAGTCATTGGCTGCTATATAGTGAGTGCCATTTTTTATTTAGGCGATTCAGTTGTAATTTGCAAGGAGGATTCCTTTGTGATGCTTAATCTGGTGGTTAGGTGTTTGTTCAGTGGTCATCAACGTGAGTTCTTGGCCATGGTCATATTCTGTTTTATTCAGTGTTATTCATTGTACACTGTGCCCATTCTTAGTGCTATGGAGGAGCTTCAAGATGAGGACTTCTTTAGTCAGTATTATAAAAGAGAGCCTGAATCTTTGGCTTATCACACCTCATTAAGGTAGGTTATGATGCAGGCATGAAAGACTAGCGAAGAAGTCATCTCCACTGTTCCTATCATATCCAACTGAGAAATTTACAGAGGAGTTTCCTCCTCTTGTAAAAGTGGATTCCCTGATGGTGGGTCCATCTTCCTAGGGCATTCAGGTGTCAGGGGATGCTGCACGATGGATTTGGTGGATAAGAAGGTGGAGTGCGCTATGAAAAGGGCATATGCAACAGTGAGGCACGGGACTGGAACCAATACTTATTCTAGTTATGAGATCCAATCCTTCTTGAAAGACTTTCAGACATCTCTGTCATGGAGCAGCAGGTAAGATTTATGGCAGATGTTTCCTTTGATTCATAGGGTGCGGCTTCTTCTGGCACTGCAGTTGCAAGGAAGAGACACTTTTTAAATGAAGTTATCAAAGGCTAACACAGCGCTGAATTATTTACTCATGCATTTGCCTTTCTTGGAATCTAACCATTTTGGTCAGCAATTGAAAAAATTGATTAAAAAAATCAGCAAAAGATAGGAAGTTGGTGGCTTCTATAAGATCTCCTAGAGGTAAAGGGCTTTTAGTTCAGCTGCTTTTTTTAAGAATCCTCGGCCATCTTGAGACCTGGGCCATGGCCGGGGCACCCCAAATCAGAAAAATCCCCATATATACTTGCCTCCATTTCCCCTATTGCAGCTTCACAGTTCAGAAAGTATGACTATGCCACCAACGCGCCTGCTCAAGTAGGAGTTTGAAATATTTTCTCAGATTTAGCAAGAAGATATTGGAGACAAGTGTATGGTGATGGTGGTCCAAGAAGGTTTTTTTTAAAGAACTTTTTCTGTTGTGAACACTACAATAGTTCCTATCTCAAAACATTTAGGCCCTCATTACAACCTTGGTGGTAAATCCCACTTACCGCCGTGCTGACGGTCGTCAAGATACTGTGGCCGCAGTGGAAATCCGCTACAGGTATTACGACCCACATCTCGTAATCCGCCACAATACAGACACCCACACAAGTCCGCCACACCAAAGGTCAGTGATAAACTGCCGAGGGCAAAACCTACACTGTCCCGCCAACAGGGATACGCCCACACTATCACGACCCATGAATCAATGCGGTGGCCATTCAACCGTGGTAATCCATTGGCGATACACACCGCCGCGCTCAAAATACACACACATTTACAAAACACAACCACATTGGACAATTCCAAATACACACACCTGATACACATACACACACCACACCCACACCCACACACTCACACCACTATAAAACACCCAACCACATTACTCACAACCCCTTAAACCTAATGTTTTGGAAGAAGCAGAGAGAGAATAGCAAACACAACACCAGAATCCAGAGGCACACAACACCATCACTTATACAACATCCACGCACCTCAAAGAACACATACCAACACAACATATCACACAGCACAACAAACATCACCTCACACATCACCCACACCATATTATGGCACCTCAAAGACAACCCAGGTTTTCTGAGGAGGAGCTCAGGGTCATGGTGGAGGAAATCATCCGGGTAGAGCCACAGCTATTCGGATCACAGGTGCAGCAGACATCCATTGCAAGGAAGATGGAGCTATGGCGGAGAATTGTCGACAGGGTCAACGTAGTGGGACAGCATCCAAGAACACAGGATGACATCAGGAAGAGGTGGAATGACCTACGGGGGAAGGTGCATTCTGTAGTATCCAGGTAGCAGTACAGAGGACTGGCGGTGGACCCCCACCTCCTCCTCCACAACTAACAACATGGGAGAAGCAAGTCTTGGCGATCATGCATCCTGGGGGCATCGCAGGAGTAGCAGGAGGCCTGGACTCTGGTAAGTCATATCTTTACTACTATATCCCCCCACCCTACCTGCATGCTATCACAAACTCCTAGCCAACCCTCATACCCATCACCCCAACACCCCACAGGTACCCCACTATCACAATCCACACATCCCAAAACCAAGGCCTGCATGTTACACCAATGCATGGACACCAACCACCAAAGCATGTCCAGTATAGATACTCACCCAGGCCTCAAAATCACCAATCACACAAGGGCAAAGACAAGAAGCCAAGCACAGGAGTAGAGGGTAACTCACACATTGCATAAGATGGCACACACAGATACAATAACTATGCATTACACCCCAACAGGACCCCTATCCAACGTCACCGGACAGGAGGTGCCAGACATATCCAGCCCCCCCACAGAAGAGGCCCACAGTGACGATAGCAGCTCTGCAAGCCTGGGTCAAGATGACCAGCCCGGCCCATCAGGGACCTCTGGACAGTCGGTTCCCCTGCCACTGTCACAAACCACAACTGAACCTCCCCCCTCAGCAAACAGCACCCACCCAGCGGGCCGATCCCTCTGTCCCCAGGACACGTCAATCAGCAGTGTGTCCACCACTACAGGGACCCCAGTCAAACCCACTAACTCAAGACAATCAGGGACCTGGGGTCAGTGGCAGTGGGCTCACAATTCAGGGGACAGAGGCACAGGATAACAGGGAAGCTGGGAGGACTGCTGTGCGACAGGCGGAGGACAGGCCCCGGGAACCCACTCTCCACGAGGCACTCTCCAACATCATGGGAGCATACCACCATTCCCAGGAGACCATGGGCATGGTACTGGCCAAGTTTCAGGAGACCCAGCGGCTGCAGGAGGAACAGAACCTGGGGATCAGGGAGGACTTGAAGTCCATTAACACCACCCTGGTCACCATTGCAGGGGTGCTGGCAGACATGGCCAACACCATGAGGGACACAGTGGCACACCAACGGGCCCCTGACACTAGCCTGAACAATGAACAGCCCTCCACCTCCGCCGGCACTTGTGGACAGGAGGTTCCGCCACAAGACCAACAGGGCACCAGCACCCTACCACCTGCAGAAGGAGAACCAGCCCGCTAACAGTCCCTGAGATCCAGGAACAAGACAGAGAACATTGCCAAGACCCCCGTTAGGAAATAAGACTCTCCTGATTGTCACCCTTCTGTCCCACTATGTCACCCTGACAACCTTGAACTGCCACTATTCCACTTCCTATGCCCCCTTGGACAATGCACCTGTGATACCAATAGACTGGACTCCACAATGGACATTCCTCCACCATCACCCCAGCCCATTGCACAGCCCCCTCCACTTATTAGAAATAAACACCCTTGAATCACAAATTAATCTGGAGTCAGTCTGTACTTTCACAAATGTGTTATTGCAACCTCTCAGAAAAATTGCAATATCAATGTTCATTTTCATATACCCATATTCGACAGTTGTTGGGCAGCAGTAAACATAGAAGAAGGCAGAAAGTGGTACCCAGATCTGTGAAATGGAAAGGCAAAGTGAACTGTCAGGACCCATACACAGAGGTAAAAAGGCAGAATCATGCAATGTCCTACTGCAGTCTGATATGAGAGGAGCAGTGCCAGTCTCTTACCTGTGTCTCACTGGAAATATTACATGATGATGTTGTTTCAGTTGTCTATATCTTCTTCTTCTGCCTCCTCTTCTTCACTGTCCACAGGCTCCACAGCTGCCACAAGACCAACATCAGGCCCATCCTCCAGCAGAAAAGGCACCTGGCGTCGCAAAGGCAGGTTGTGCACCATACAGCATGCCACGATGATCTGGCACACCTTCTTTGGTGAGTAGTATAGAGAGCCACCTGTCAGATGGAGGCCCCGGAACCTGGCCTTCAGGAGGCAGAAAGTCCGCTCTATTATCCTCCTAGTTCGCCCATGTGCCTCATTGGAGCGTTCCTCTGCCCTTGTCCTGGGATTCCTCACTGGGGTCAGTAGCCATGACAGATTGGGGTAACCAGAGTCACCTGCAAATATCGAGGGACAACTGTTAGACACACACCAACCCTTAGGGACTCTCCCATACCCAGACACCTATGTAAACTGTGTGGGGAACTTGGGCTCACCTATTAGCCACACCCGGTGCCTCTGGAGTTGCCCCATCACATAAGGGATGCTGCAATTCCTCAAAATGTAAGCATCATGCACAGAACCAGGATACTTGGCATTCACATGGGAGATGTACTGGTCTGCCAAACACACCATCTGCACATTCATGGAATGGTAGCTTTTGTGGTTTCTGTACACCTGTTCATTCCTGCGTGGGGGGACAAATGCCACATGTGTACCATCAATTGCACCAATAATGTTGGGGATATGTCCCAGGGCATAGAAGTCACCTTTCACTTTGGGCAAATCCTCCACCTGAGGGAAAATGATGTAGCTGCGCATGTGTTTCAGCAGGGCAGACAACACTCTGGACAACACGTTAGAGAACATTGGCTGTGACATCCCTGATGCCATGGCCACTGTTGTTTGAAAGGACTCACTGGCCAGGAAATGGAGTACTGCCAGGACCTGCACTAGAGGGGGGATTCCTGTGGGATAGCTGACATCAGGTCTGGCTCCAACTGGGCCCACCGTTCATAGATTGTGGCACGATCAAATCTGTAGGTGATAATGATGTGTCTGTCTTCCATTGTCGACAGGTCC
The DNA here is from genome assembly GCF_031143425.1 of Pleurodeles waltl. Taxonomy (NCBI): domain Eukaryota; kingdom Metazoa; phylum Chordata; class Amphibia; order Caudata; family Salamandridae; genus Pleurodeles; species Pleurodeles waltl. Next base: position 456,785,720 of record NC_090442.1, read on the forward strand.
ACCAGGGGTCTGTATACCGGAGGATGGCGCCATCTCATCATCTGCCCCAGCGGACGTGCCCTATGGAGGATAAGGGTGAGCAGAGGGTCATACACCACATAGGTTTCACAAGGGTGTTTTGAACAATTGTGATGTAATCGGTGTGTTGCGCTGTCTGTCCGTATTCCTGCAAAAAAGTGATGTGCCGCAGTTAGTTACCCTGCCATGTGGCCCCCTGAAATGCAGCTGCCTGACCTGTAGGGTATTTGGCGTGCCATCGCCAAGGAAGTGCGGACCCTGGGGAGTCTATCATAGACGGAGCTCCCACTCCCCTGTGCGCTAGGTGCAGTACTCACGTGGTTGTCGCCGCCGTCTTTGATGTTCCTGGTAGAAGAGGAGGTAAACCAACATTGGTAACACCTGTAGTTCGGGCTCCATCGCGTCCTTGTTCCTTGTTGGGTGTCGAGAGGTGAGTGGTTTCCGTTCCAAGTACTGTTTGTGCCGTGTTTTTGTTGCCATTGGTACCGCCCCGGAAAAGCTGGCGGATTGGTGCCTTGTAATACAGTGGGCGGTACATTGTCTTCCGCCTGTCTGTTGGCGGTTACCACTGCAGTATTTGTTTCTACCGCCGTGGCGGTCAGTGTGTTAAAGTGGGTGTCTGTGTTGGCGGTTTCCGCCATGGTCATGATTCAATTTTTTTTTCCAGCGGCCTGTTGGCGGTATTACCGTCGCTTTAACACCGACCGCCAGGGTTGTAAAGAGGGCCTTAATTTCTAAAAGCTTGCTTTGCTTTCAATTCATGTAGTATCTGTATTAGAAAGTGAGAGAATCCTTTTTCATGTAGACTGCTGAAAAAATATGGATGCCTCCATGCGGGCCGACATTTTGTCTTACTATTCTTATCTCCACAATGAAGTTCTCTATTGTAGGCTGACATTGTTCTCCATTAAGCACCAGATTATGCACCTGCCATCATGGCAGCTTCTTATGGACAGGGCCACTGGATTTCTGTGAGTCTTTTGCTGCAGCTTTTTTGCGTGCATAATGTAGGTTTTGCCACATAAGCCATCACCATGCACAATATGTGATTTTAACCAAAAAAAATCAAACAGATCAAAAGTTACTAAAAATGTTGCAACATGTCCATGCACAGTGGAAGCCCCTTCACAGAGGTTTACAGGTCATCTTTCAGTAGCTTACTTCTGTATGTAGTTGGTAAACTGGCATTGAGATGAAATCTATGCACAGACAGTATGACCACGTGTAAAAATTCTAAAATATTAAAGTCGTTCTATAATTTGCCTTTCCTTGCCACATAATTTACTCAACCCTGCCGCATAATTTGGTGCTTCCCTGCCACATAATTCCAGTGCCCATGCCTATGGATGTTCAAGGCCAACATGGTGCAGTCCTATTATGTAAATATGTGGAGTTAAGCTTAGGTACATTAGGCTGTGATAGTTCAGACTAAGAAGATAACAATGTCTTAAACCCTGATTTGTTTTGAAAACAGTGGTCAAATTCCAATAAAATCCTGGGTTTTGGACCATTGATTAGGAGATGTCTTCACCTGATACATTATTGCTAGAGGTCAGGCTGATTTTCTGATTCCTGATTGAGACATCGCTCACAATCCTAAAGATACATCGAGAGAGCTAGCTGCAGAAACCAGAAGTAGCCATGTTGGGACTCCTGTACTTGGCTGAAGCACGAACCGTGGCAGAACCACTCTGATAACAAAAAGCAAAAATTGCTGTTTTAAAAGTTATGTTGTGCAATCCATCCTAAATACTCAACAGGCAAGAAAAATATATAATGTTTAGCCTACTAAATTAGCGCAGGGCTTGGAGATATGGTTAGGGTGTAGGATGACATTTGCTCTGCAAAAATGTTTGAAATATTTCTGTTCTCATTCATAACAGCAATTTTAACTGCAACTGGAATTCTATTTTCATTCTGTGTTGTTACCGTTCATTTTATCCGCACAAGATTAATACAAGATTAAGACATTTAAAACTACAAGACCTGATTTCATAGTGCAACATTTGAGTGTGCTATCTGTAAGACAAACTCATCGTTTTGATGACCTCTGTGTCCCTGAAGTTGATTAACTGGACTGCTGATAAGTAACCTGAAAGCCCTGCCTGCACAAAGAATAGCTTGGTGGGTTTGTGTTAAGGCTGTGGTCCATTGGTTCTCTCTTAGCCTGTGCACTGAACTGAATCCTTGCACCGTCTCTTAAGTTCTGGAGGCAATTTCCATACTTCTTATCATCTCCTCTCAGTGACCAGATTATTTTTTGTCAAACTCCGCTTCCAGAAAATGCGCTGGAGTGGGCAGCTCTGTGAGACAGGATTCAACATTTTCTCTCCAAATCATAAAAAATTCCACTTTCTCAAGCAGAGTAGAGATAAGGATTTAATGATATCCTGTTTTAACTTCAGAAGCTACGAGGAACCTTTCACACTGGTGTTGGATCTCAAGAGAGTAAACTAGTCTATTCTCTTTCAGAGATGTTGACTCTGGATGCAATTGCACCTCTGTTAAGAAAAGACAATTTCTTAACCTCCATAGACTTGAAGGACGCATATTTTCACATACCTATTCACAGAAGCTGTCAAAATGTTCTTTGCTTCTGTGTACAGGAGAAGCACTTTCAATTTCAAGTCTTGCCGTTTGACCTGGCATGTGGATCAAAAACATCTATAAAGGCACTTTAGCCTGTTATGCTTAGAGTGCATATGGAGGGTATCAGAGTATTCCCTTGTTTAGAAGATTGACTGGTTGCTTCTCGTTCTTTTTCAGAATCATCAGAAGATTTCTTGAAAACCGTTCAAATTCTGTCAAAGTTTGGGTTTCTTGTGAACATGGAGAAGTCCAGACCTTTCCTGTCAAAGATGACTCAGTTAATCAGGGTTACCTTCAATACAGCAGTATAGAAGAATTTTCTTCCCAACCAAAGAGAACAAAACATTCAAAGGCATCTTTCATCCCTGCTAGTGAAACCCCTAGCTTCAGCCAGGGAATGGTGTGTGATGCAGAGGGACATTTGCTCTACAGTATCAGTCCTTCCTTGGGCTTGTCTGCATCTTTACTCCCTGGTTCATCATATGTTGACATTCTGGGCTCCAGAGTCTCAGGGTTTCTCTGTTCAGGTTCACATTCTGGCACATGTAGTTCAGGACATGCAGTAGTGGTTTCAACAGGAATCATTTACCAAAGGATCTTTCTTTCTTCTCCACTCATCCACAGTAATTACTGCAAATGCCACTGGGAGGTTGGGGCGGCCCTTCAAACTCACCAAGTCCAGGAGAGGTGGTCTCCTTTACAAGTTCAAATATCTTTGAACTGGAGAGAGTTAAACACATTATATTTAGCTTTACTTTATTTTACTCTAATGATTCTAACCTTTTAGTTTTAATTTGCTCAGACAACCAGGTGGCAGGAGCTATCTTCAACACAAGAGAAAAACAAGTCCTTCAGCCATAGCTCAGCTGACTCATTTGATTTGTCTTTGGGAGAACAGCATCTCCTTTCTCTGCAAGCAAAATATCTTCCGAGAAGGGAGAACTTGCTTGCGGGCCATATGAGTCCATCATTCTCCTCATCAGTCTCAATGGTTCTACAGCCAAAGATCTTCCATCAGTTGATTCAGAAGTTTGGAACCCTGTGGCTGGATCTCTTTGCAACCAAGGAGGATTGCCAGGTTTCAAATTTTATAGTCTTGTTCTAGCATGAAGGGCTTGAGCAGTAGATGCATTTTCAGTCTAGTGGCATAGCGCACTGCATGAATTTCCTCCCATTCCACTAATTCCCAGGGTTATCCAGAAAATAATGATGGATCAAGTTCAGATTTTCTTAGTGGTTTCGTTTTGGCCCAGGAGAAACTGGTTCTGTCTTCTTCTGCAACTGTCAGTTTTTACCCATTGGCTTCTCCCTCTGGAGTCATTGCTTCTGTTAGATCCAATCCTAGACACAACATCTCTGGCAAGTCTTCAACTAGCAGTTTGGAGCTTGAGAGGTAAAAGTAGGTAGGTAAATTCAGCAGTCTAGACAGCAGGCTACCTTAAAGGTATATAATAGATACAGTACATTCCTTACTAGGTGGCATTCGTCTAAGTCCCCAACCCTTGATTTATTTCAAGATAGATTTCGTTTGGGCCTTGTGCTGTAAACATTGTGTAGTCAATGGGGAGTGATTGGAGCTTTTAGGAAACCACAAGAAGCAAAATTAGACTCTTTGGTTTCCAGGTTATTATAAGCTTGATCCATTGTCTGGTCCCAACATGGGATCTTCCTTTGGTGTTTGGTATGCAGTTTCCTCCTTTTGAGCCTTTGGGATTAGTAGACCCCAAATTTCTATTTGTTCAGCTCTGAAAATTCGGGAACTTGGATCATTGCTATGTTTTGGCCCTTGTCTTTTTATCTTTACAGATATGTTTATCTGGAGACAGAAGCTTTCTGTTGCGCCCAAAGTTCCTTCAGATATCCATGTATCCTAAGATCTGGTTCTTCCGGTTTAGTTTCCCAATACTTCCACCCAGGAAGAGAAGTTACACATACCAGATTTCTTTAGAGCATTATCCATTTATGTTCAAATAGAGCAGCTTTTAGAAAGGTGTAGAATTTGTCACATTTATTTTTCCAGGCTTGGGGTCACAGCTTTCTTCTGCTACGTTGTATCAGACTATAGTTCTGGTCTGGTGTGTCGGGAACCCCATGCTTTGGCAGCTACAGCAGAAGGGGGGGGGATTAAGGCCTCTTCTGCATGCAACTCAGCAGACAAAATCTCATGATTAACTATGAAGGAATACAGCCTCAATAGAAGAGCAAACAGGAGCAAGAAAAAACAAAAGATGGGTAACTAGAGAAGGGAAAGAAAGAAGTAACATTAAATAGAAGAAAGGGTGAAGGGCGGGATGGAGGGATGAGTAGTTGGATGAATGAGTGGGTGGATTCCTGTGTGGGTAGATGGGTGAATGAGTGAAAGAATGACTGACTGGATAGGTGGAGAGAGAGATGAAACGATGACCTAGTAGATGGATGGATGGATGAGTGAATGGATCCGTGGATTGACAGGTGAAAGGATTGTAGAATAGAGGGATGGATGGATGAGTTGGTGAAAGTATGAGCAAATGGATGGCAGAGTGGACGAATGAGTGAAAGGATGGCAGAGTGGATGGATGGTAGAGTGAATGGAAGAATAATGATTGGTGGCAGGGTGGATGGATCGATGAATGGCAGAGTGGAAGGATAGCAAGATGGATAGATGGCAGAGTGAATGGATGGTTGCATGGAGGTATGAATCAGTGGATGACAGAGTGGATGGATTGATGGAATGGGAAAGATTGAATGATGTGTAAAAAAAATAATGCTGTAAGAATGCAAAGGTGAAATTGTGGATATCAGCAGGTGGATGGAAGGGTGAAAGAATGACTGAATAGATGTATAGATTGAAGAGAAAGGAGAGCTCTTCTAGGGAGGGGTCAGCTCACTTTGGTTGCATTGTGCCACCAGAGCTTTCATTTAAAATTGGGGGCTACTTTAATTTTCTTGCTATTCCCATAGTTATGGCATATGAGAAGTCTGATATGTCTTTGCCAGGTCCAGGCCAGCAGAGGTTGTCAAAAGGTATGTTGGCCTCCTGGGCTATGTTGAAGGGAGCTTCCATGGAAGATACGTTCACTGCAGGCACTTGGGTTTCACCTCACACATTTATGAACCATTATCATCTACAGGTGGGAGGTATAGTTTAATTTGTTTTAGGTGAGAGAGTTATGAATGCTGTTCATCACAGTGCTTAATTATGTTTATTTCCAAGTTTGAATAAATCTTGTTTTTCTAGAATCATTTTAATGTGTATTTTTCTGTTGCCCCTTAATTCTGCCTGGGTAGTATCTTCCCTAGTAAGGTCTGGGACAAGGATTACGGATGAAGAGGTAGTACCTTTGTTACTTGTCGGTTATCTTCATCACACCAAGTTCAGGTTTTCCTCATCACAGTTTCTGCATTGCCCTGGGGGAGGGTCAACCAGAAAAGGTGCTGTTTTGTATTGTAAGTTATTGCTTAGTAAGTTGTTAGTTATTGCTTAGAATGGTGACAGGAATGGAAAGTCAGCCATTTTTTTAGTTTTTGCTTATGTGTTAGCTTAGATAGAAACCATTTCTAGCCTCACGATTACACCTCACCCTGTAATGACTGGGACGGGGAAGTTGAGGAGGTAATCAGTGCCACTATTTTTTCACCAGTTTTGACTAAGAGTGACAACACCCTGCTGACAGCTACTGCCACAGGACATCTATGCTCAAGTGTGTGCAGTTCCAACTACTGCCCTTCAGTAGACTTTCCACAGAATCCTTAGCTGTTCCCAGATGGAAGGTATGAGGGCAACTAAATAACTTGTTCAAAGTCTCAAGTGAATCCAACAATAGGGTAAAGTGCTGCCTACATTTTCACCATACAGAGCATGAGATCTATGAATTGTTCCAGAACATCCCTGACACAGGGGAAAGAAACCAATATCAGAAGTCAGTTGCTGTCTTTAAGTCTAATTTCAGCCCATAAATAAACACTAACAACAAGCTTGTCATCCTCCCACAAAATGAACAGAAAGAGGTAGAGTCCTATGAAAACTTCCTTACAAGATTGAGGGAACCCACAAGTACATGCAGAGATGATGACCAAAACAATGAGGTCAGGGTGCAAATACAGGAATGCAAATCCTCTATGCTAAGGCACCTAATACCACAAGTGCCCCGCAGGAGCCTTGACATATTCCTGACTCTAGCAGCTCCTTCAAATCACACATGCCTGAGCCATCAAGTTGGAGTCAACTTTGATAGATATGGCAATAAACAAGAAACCTTTATGTTGTAAAGCACTAACTTTGTACTCTGGATCCATTAGTAGCAGTTCACTCTTCCACCGTTTCCTGTATCCATACAGTAAGGATGTGTAGGCTGCTAGAGAAAATGGAGAAAAGAGAACGGGATAAGAAAAAACGAGACACTGTTTTCATAGACTTCAATAGAAAATCTATCCACAAATATTTTAAGTGCAGATTTTTTTAAAATAACCATACCTTCTCACTTCTCAAAAATTAGGGTGCTGGACTTCTTTAATGATCAGTTTAGAATTTATAGAACGTATCAAACTAGCTTTACCTTTTTCCAAGGGTTGTGATGCTGATTTTTGAATTGCTGTTAACTCAGTTCAATGTTCTTGAACTGAAGGGACTGATCAAAACTTAGGGGCATCTTTATACTCCGTCTGCGCCGATTGTGCGTCAAAAATTTTGACGCACAACCAGCGCAAACGTTGCCCCGTATTTAAACTTTGATGCCCGAGCCCACGGACGACAAATTTCCGCCGTGTGCGTAATTTTTTGGATGCGGAAACCTGCCTTGCGTTAATTATATGCAAGGTAGGAGTTCCCATCCAAAAAATGGCTTAAAGGGCCGTGTGTCGCATTTATGCTTTCGGTCAAAAATGACACACGGCCGGGAGGCGGAGTCAGAAAATGACGCACTGCCCCATTTGCATAAAAATTTAACGGCTGGGTCAGGGCAGGTGTTAAAATGGGGCAAACACACCTGTATTTAATCAGAACACACAGAACAAACAGCAGAGCAGCAGAGCAGCAACAGGGAGCCATGGAGGTGATTCTAATCCAGCATGCACGCAGACGCAGAGCCCAGCAACAACAACAGCAGCTACAACAACACCAGCAGGGACCCCAAAGGCAGCGCAGAAGGCAGGAGAGGATATTCCGCCCAAGAACAACCCTTCAGGGCCTCAGGGAACACAACATCATACAGAGGTACCGGTTGAACTGGCAGGCCATTCAGCAGCTGCTGCGAAACATTGAACTGCAGTTGGCCCCCACTTTGGTGACACCCCACACCATCCCAACAGAAACAAAGCTGCTTTCCATACTTCATATGCTGGCAAGTGGCTCTTTTCAAACAACTGGTGCACTGGTAGGCGGAATATCACAACCATCATTCTCCGCCTTTTTGCCCAAAGTACTGGATGCCATCATTCGACTGACACCCCGCCACATCTGCTTCCCTAACACACTGCAGAAGCAGCAGGAAACTAAACAGGGGTTCTATGCAATCAGTGGCTTCCAACACGTCCTTGGTGCAATCGACTGCACACATGTACGCCTTGTGCCACCGTCTGCAACTGAACACTTCTACCGCAACAGGAAGCACACACATTCCATCAACGTGCAGGCCATTGTCGATCACCAAGGATTGATCACCAACATCGTGGCTAAATATCCTGGGAGTGTCCATGACTCATTCATCTTCCGTCACTGCACCATCAATCAACACTTCAAGGATGGACGGTATGGCAATGGACTACTTGTTGGTAAGTACAAAAACCTACTTATATATACACTGCACAGCAACCCACTAGGACACACAACACATACACCACAACAGCAACATGTCAACAGGAACACACTGAGGTCGTGACATCACTAGCCATGTTTCTGAAGTCACCATTGAACCTGTCACACATCGGAAATTACTGTACAGCCTAATGTGAAGACGTCAATGAGTGTGGTTGCCTAAATGTCACCTTGCAAATTGTAAGTGTCCCAATGACCTTTACATTAATACATTGCCTAAGTCTAAAGGTATGGGATGACCAGGATACTTTCATATGAACGTGCTAACAACACTTTCAATTTTAACTCTGCATGGAACTATCATCTCACCCCCAGTGAAGACACACGGACACCTGTATCACAAGTCACAATGCTAGGGAGGGCACACTGTACTGAAAATCCCCAAACATATTGCTGACAAACGGTTAGCAGACAAACACTTGTTCAGCCAAGGAAACAACACAATGCAGATGGTGTAGCCTACAAGCATAGGATGTCACATTAGTACACAAAAGAGACACAGACAACACAAGACAACTACTGCCATTAAAGGTCTTTTCAATAGTGCCAGCTACATCAACATGATCCCATTCATTTTCTATTGCAGCTGATCAGGGGTATGGCATCCAGCCATGGATTATGACACCATTTGGCAACCCGAGTACAGCTGCAGAGCGTGCATACAACGAGGCCCATAGGAGGACACGCAGCATTGTTGAGCGGACCTTCGGCATCTTCAAGTCAAGGTTCCGCTGCCTCGACATCACTGGTGGTAGCCTCCTATATTCCCCGAGATGGTCTGTAGGATCATCCTCACATGTGCAATATTGCACAACATTTGTGTCAGAAGAAACATTCCCCTCCTGGAACCAGAGCCACACATGCCTGAAGAGGAGGAAGAGGAGGATGCTGGCATGCAACAGGAGGGGGAACTACAGAACACAGGCGCTGGTATACGCAGACGGCAACAGATTGTAAATAATTTCTTCTGAATATGATCGCCTTCACCACTTTAGTTAACTATTTTAAATAAACACCTATTATAATCACCATATCATGGTCTGGCTATTCCTTTTTTACACAGCTTCATCACATAATAAGAGTGTTGCCTCATGGAGCATTGCTGAGATACTGAGTAGGACACGGAACATCCCAGAGCTTATGTGATGCCTAACATACAATGGTCACATACACACACTCTTAATGACATATATTATGTACATATCTCCTTTGAAGGCCTATAGCAGAGGACCACAACTATTTCACACATACATGTTAAAAGCAAGGTCCAACACAGCATGGTGGTCTATGGTTTCTCACTTCATCAGATTATTCCCTCAGGATGGGCAGAGTATGATGCAATCATGGTCACTGTGCAGATTTCTCTAACTACATAATATCTGGACAGTTGTATTGAGAAGCTACGTTATTTGACAGTTGGGACATTCCAATTATCTACTGCACAGTTGAAATGTCACATTACCCAGAGACAGATTTGTGGTGTAAGTGCTATTTATTGAAAAGTGCTGTAGTGCTATATGTACATTGTCCATTTCTGTGAGTCCATTATAGTGACATTTTAAATTGGGATCCAACACAAGGGTTTACCAAAATGCTTTTGTCATGCTGGGGTTGCTGTTTCAGACAGTGCAGAGGGACAGGATTTGGCAATGAGTAGGAGAGAGACAATCACTGGGCTGGGTGACACGATATACAGTGGTTTGCAGAACAGTGTTTGAGTACAAATGTTGCAAGACTGGCAAGTTACAAAGCGCAGGACCTTGGTAAATGTGGGCCATGCGGCAGGGACTAGTGCTTCCGGGTACTTTTCCTTGTGAATGTGATCTGTTCCATGTCTTCTTCTTCTGATGTGTGTGTTGCCTGCTTTGTCCTTGTTGTTGTTGGTTGTGAAGGGGGAACACACACCTTAGTGTTAGAAGACGTGGAGTCAGACATCCCGGTCGCTGCTCCCTGTGAAGGTCTTAAGGGCAGTACTGCAGCAAGGAGGATCTGCTGGTTCTTGAGAATAGCAGCCACATCACGATGGTAGGCAGCCAGGTCGGCCCTGAGGGAATCATGATTGCATTCGTGCATGCAGTGGAAGGTTTGGGGTGTGAGGTGTTGTGGCAACTCCCTTACGGCAGTGGTGAATTCCTTGACAGTTTCTTGTAGTCCTTGCAGTATGGATGCTAGGGCTTGCATAGCTGCTGCCTGGTCTGCAGATGACATCATGCACAAACGCACCCCCTCAAGGCTGGCTGCCATATTTTGCATCCCCACCCGCACCTCCTTGGCCAGCTCCCGCTGTACTCCAACTACAGTTCTCTCAAAGCTGGTGCCAGTGTCGTCTGAGTCCTCAGCTGTATTGGAGCTGGCAGGTCTTACAATTGGGGTGGTGGGTGGATCCTCTGCGATGGCTGCTTGTTCTGTGCTCCTCCTTGTGACTGAAGGTGGGGTCTGGAGTGTTTCAAGGACCTTTTGGATGGTCTCCTGGGGAATGTTTATCGGCTCGTCATCCATGTCATCAGGGAGATCTGGGACAGGCATATCGGCAGGAGATCCATCTTCCTCTGCAATGAAACAGGGTACAATTAGTGTGTCTGTTTTGTGACAATTTTGACGTGACGTGCCTGCCTTTTGATGAATTCACTTAATATCTGCAGTCCTTCAGATGGGCATTGTTTCAGGCCTATGGCCCACCTGTGTGTTACATGTATGTTATTGAGTTATCAGACTTGTCAGCCTCATTGCCTCTAGGTGTCACGACTCACGTGCTGCTTGCGCCTGGAATTTGCAGATCTGGTGGCGTGGATCTTCAATGTTCGACTTTGGCCCAAAAAGGGGCGACTCTTTCTGGTAGCCACGGTGCTGTAGGCAATGGAGACGCCAAGAACAGACCGTGCCCTTCAGAAAATAGCACCAGAGGGAAAAAACCCCTTAGAAAAAGGGGAAAAACCTCCAACAGGAAGATTCCTGGAAAAAACAAGAACAAACAAACAAGAATCCAAAAGGAGCAAAAGTCAGGAAACACAGAATGCTGAAATCCAGAACCAAAAAGGGGAGGAAATCAGGAGCGAAGACACTAACTGAGCAGAAAGTGTTGCAGCGCAAGGAAATGAAGAAAACACAGCCCTTATATACCAAAAGACAGGAAGTGACCCACAGGAAGTAAAAGGACACCATATTAGACAGGGAGAGGTACATAGAACAAAACAGAATAGAAACCATAGAGAATAGGGAACAATGAATGCTGGGAAGAGAAAGGTAACCTGGGAAGGGAAGAAGACATAAAAAAGGTATAACAAAAAAGACCCCAAAAAGAAGAAAGAAAGAGGATAAGAAGGAAGAAAGAAGAACAGGTAAGGGGGGTCAGGAGACCCCAGCAAGGCGGTGGAAAACGACAGAGCGAGGCCCCATGCAATGCCTGGGGCCTCGAAAAGTGCATGAAAGGCTGGGGGCGCGCCGCGTTTTAGAAACGCGCTGTGCGGCCCCAGCCGAACGCCCGGCTTGTGCCGAACATTCGGCTCGCGCGCACCACGCGGCGCGACAGTAGGTCCCCCTCCCGAAGGTCCAGGTTTGAGAGGAAATAAACGGTGAAAGCGTTGAATCAGGCGAGGAGCGTGAACAGAAGATGCATCTTCCCAAGAGCATTCACTGAGAGGATAACCCTTCCAATGAATCAGATACTGAAGGCGTTTGTGAAAAAGACGAGAGTCACAAATTTCCTGTACTTCATATTCAGGAACATCATCCACGAGTACAGGAGGTGGACAAGGAAACTGACGTGAGTAAGGGTCAGGCACATAAGGTTTTATCTGAGAAACATGAAAGACCGGATGAATCTTCCATGTATGAGGTAAGTGAAGACGGACAGTGACAGGATTGACCAACTGAAGAATACGGAAAGGCCCATAGTAACGAGGTGTGAACTTATTTTGAGAAAGACGTGAGGGTAAGAATTTGGAGGAGAGCCAGACTTTATCTTGCGGATGATAGTCTGGATTGGTAGCACGTCTCTTGTCTGCAGCCTTCTTCATATATCTCTTGGTATGTAACAAATTAGATCGAATTAGTCTATGGATTTGGAGAAGGCATTTGGAGAAACAGGTAATAGCGGGTAGAGGAGAGTTGGATTGTGGAGAAGTAGGAAAAGAGGTAGGATGAAAACCATATGAACAGAAAAAGGGAGTGACCTTGGAGGCACTATGGACTGAGTTATTGTAGGAAAATTCTGCTATAGAGAGGTAAGTGTTCCAGTTACTTTGGGTAGAATTGCAAAAGCATCGAAGATATTGCTCTAGTCCTTTGTTCAGACGCTCGGTCTGGCCGTTGGTCTGAGGATGGAATCCTGAAGACAGGGCTCTATTAATATTTAGTGTTTTACAAAAATGCCTCCAAAATCGGGAAATGTACTGAGGTCCTCTATCAGATATTATGGTATGTGGAAGTCCATGGAGACGGAAGATATGATCAATGAATATTTGACTTAGTTCCTGAGAAGTAGGTAGCCTTTTCAGGGCAGTGAAATGAGCCATCTTCGTGAAAGAATCCACCGTGACCATGATGACCCGGTTTCCCGCTGATGGTGGGAGTGAACACATAAAATCAGTAGAGATGGTATGCCATGGGGCCGGTGGAACAGGCAAAGGCTGTAGTAATCCTGCCGGTCTGGTATGGGGTATCTTGATTTGGGCACATATGGGACAGGCCTGGACGTATCTTTCCACATCCAGCTTCCAGGTAGGCCACCAGAAAAATCGTGAAAGAAGTTCTTGTGTGGCCTTGATGCCTCTATGACCAGCTACAGGTGAATCATGGCACATTTGTAATGCCTTTTCTTGCACCTTGTTAGTGGGGAGGAATATCAGGTTTTGATAATAAAAATATCCTTGTTTCTTATGTATTAATGGTCTTAGTTCTTCAATGTCGTGGTCCGATAGATTGGCGTATTCCAGTTGTACTTCTTCCAGGAAAGACTGAGCCACTCCAATGATCTTACGGGGTTCCAGAAGATACTGAGATAAGGAAGGAGTACACTCTGGATATCGGCGAGACAGAGCATCAGCCAGAATGTTTTGAGATCCAGGAATATATGTGATAAAAAATTCGTACTGACTGAAGAAAAAGGCCCAGCGGGCCTGACGACTATTCTGGCATACAAAATTTCGTAAACATTGTAGGTTACGGTGGTCTGTCCTCACCTCAAATGGTTCCTTGGAACCCATCAGAAACTGTCTCCACTCAAGGCAGGCTGTTTTCAGAGCCAATAATTCCCTTTCCAGTACAGAATAGTGTTGTTCAGCTGTGGAAAGGATATGAGACAAGTAGAAAACAGGATGTTCAAGACCATCATCCTCTTGTCGTTGGAGTAAGACAGCTCCGATGGCTCTCTCAGAAGCATCAGTTACGACTATAAATTGTTTGGTGGTATCTGGATGTCTCAAGATGGGGGCTTGGGTGAAGACTCTCTTTAATTCTTGAAAGGCTGTTTCAGCCGCCTCAGTCCAGATAAACCCTTTCTTTAAATTTTCCTTTTTTAAGGTGTGAGTTATGTGGCTAGTCAGTCTGGCAAAGTCTAGAATGAATTGTCGATAGAAGTTTGCTAACCCTAGGAAACATTGTGTTTCTTTTATGGAAGAAGGAGAAGGCCACTCTAGGATAGCTTGTACCTTTTCTTGATCCATAGCTATGCCGGTGGGACTTAAATGATAGCCCAGATATTTGACTTCCGTCATGTCGAACTCACATTTTTCTGGTTTGCAAAATAGTTGATGAGCACGAAGTCTTTGAAGAACTTGTTTCACATGGGAAGAATGGAGTTCAGGATTTCTAGAATAAATAAGAATATCATCTAGGTAGATCACGACTGTCTGATTCAGAAGGTCTGAAAACACTGAGTCCATAAATCTCTGGAAGATTGCGGGGGCGTTAGTGAGACCAAACGGCATAACCCTATATTCAAAATGGCCAAATGGAGTCCTGAAAGCTGTCTTCCATTCGTCGCCTTCTTTTATGCGTAAAAGGTGGTAAGCTCCTCGTAAATCTAATTTAGTAAAACGTTGAGCCCCTCTGATAGCTTCTAGTATGTCCCTGATGAGAGGCAAAGGATAACGATCTTTAATTGTTATTTTATTCAGACCTCGAAAATCCAGGCAAGGACGAAGATCATTTGTCTTCTTGGGCACAAAAAAGAGAGGAGCCCCAGCCGGAGACGACGATGGAACAATAAGACCACTCTGTATATTTTCGTCCAGATACTCTTTTAGAACTTCTCTTTCGGGTTCCGTGAGAGAGTACATCCTCCCAAAAGGAACAATTGTGCCGGGTTCCAATGGAATAGCACAATCATATTCTCAATGTGGAGGTAGCACAGGTTTCGACGGTTTTTGGAAAACATCCTGAAACTCCAAATAGTGGTCTGGGACCCCTTGGACCGTATTAATGGACATACCAGTGGCACCTTCAGTATCTAAGGATCTTTTCGGAGACCAATACTTGTCGGAAGTAAAACAGTTCTCATGACAAAATTGCGAAGACAAAGAAACTGTCCGGGTTACCCAATTTATATACGGGTTATGTCTGATGAACCACGGAATTCCAAGAATGATGGTATGGTTGGGGGACGTGATAAGATCGAAGGAAATGTGTTCTTGATGGTTTCCCACCTGTAGACTTAACATCAGGGTAGTGGTGTCTACAGGACCCGAGGATATCAAGGATCCATCCACGGTGTGTACCTGTTCGGGTACTTCTTTTGCTTGTGTAGGAACTTGGTGAGCAGCAGCCCACGTCTTGTCCATGTATATACCACTAGCACCACAATCCAGTAATGCCATAGTCTTTTCTTGACGACCGTCAGGAAGTTGTAACAGGACAGGAAAAATGAACAAGGCGGTTGTATTGTCATTAAAGGAGCTGATGGAAGGTATAGCTGTAGATCCCGTCCCCTCCCTTCTTACAGAGGACGGGAGGTGGCGTTTCCCGAAGGCCTGGGCGGACGTACAGGACAGGTACGAAGCATGTGACCAGCAGAACCACAGTACAGGCACAACCCTCTCTTGCGTCTGTCTTCTCGTTCACTAGCAGAGAGCGGACCTCGGGTAGTATCCACCTGCATGGGTTCCCCTTCGATGTCTCTAGCAGGAGTGCGAGGTTCCTCGGAACGCTGCAGGCAAGCTCGTGAGCTACTTGGCTGGGAAAACCCTCTACTCCTTTTCTTTTCCGATCTCCGTTCCTGAAGACGATATTCGATGGACAGTGCTTGATCCATCAGGCCACGAAGCTCTTCTGCTCTGGTAGAATGTACTAGTTCATCCTTTATTTCTTCTTTGAGTCCTCTACGAAATAAAGTTACCAGAGTACGTTCCACCCAAGTGGTCTCTGCCGCCAGCTGACGAAAACGGGTTATATATTGCAGGACGTCTTGCGAGCCTTGTTGGATGTCACATAGGGCTTCTTCAGCAGAGGCTTCCAATCCAGGACGGCTAAACATCTGTTTGAAGCGACTCACAAAGGTGGAATAGTCCGACAATACAGGGTCGTTGGAGGACACCATCGGGGTTGCCCAGGCCAAGGCTGGACCGGATAAGGCACTGATAAGATAACCCACCTTGGTCCTGTCGTGGGAGAATTGGGTAGGTCGGAAGGCGAAGTACACTGTTAATGCATCCAGGAACTCGCGAAGCTTGGTTGGTTCACCAGAGAAACAAGGGGTGGAAGCGGAGATAGTTGGAACATCACTGGTGCGGAGAGCCAAAGCCTGTCGTAACGCAGCATTTTCATTGCGTAGTTGTTGCAATTCCTGAGCTTGTTGCTGAATCGTGGTCAAAAGAGATTGTTCCGGATCTGCAGCAGCCGCCACTGAGTCATCCATGGTGTTTGAGGACGTCGGAATGGTTGGGCGCTGCAATCTGTCACGACTCACGTGCTGCTTGCGCCTGGAATTTGCAGATCTGGTAGCGTGGATCTTCAATGTTCGACTTTGGCCCAAAAAGGGGCGACTCTTTCTGGTAGCCACGGTGCTGTAGGCAATGGAGACGCCAAGAACAGACCGTGCCCTTCAGAAAATAGCGCCAGAGGGAAAAAAACCCTTAGAAAAAGGGGAAAAACCTCCAACAGGAAGATTCCTGGAAAAAACAAGAACAAACAAACAAGAATCCAAAAGGAGCAAAAGTCAGGAAACACAGAATGCTGAAATCCAGAACCAAAAAGGGGAGGAAATCAGGAGCGAAGACACTAACTGAGCAGAAAGTGTTGCAGCGCAAGGAAATGAAGAAAACACAGCCCTTATATACCAAAAGACAGGAAGTGACCCACAGGAAGTAAAAGGACACCATATTAGACAGGGAGAGGTACATAGAACAAAACAGAATAGAAACCATAGAGAATAGGGAACAATGAATGCTGGGAAGAGAAAGGTAACCTGGGAAGGGAAGAAGACATAAAAAAGGTATAACAAAAAAGACCCCAGAAAGAAGAAAGAAAGAGGATAAGAAGGAAGAAAGAAGAACAGGTAAGGGGGGTCAGGAGACCCCAGCAAGGCGGTGGAAAACGACAGAGCGAGGCCCCATGCAATGCCTGGGGCCTCGAAAAGTGCATGAAAGGCTGGGGGCGCGCCGCGTTTTAGAAACGCGCTGTGCGGCCCCAGCCGAACGCCCGGCTTGTGCCGAACATTCGGCTCGCGCCGCACCATGCGGCGCGACAGTAGGTGTTGCTTTATCCCAAATAGAGAATTGCCACCTTTTTGTCCTACTCGACCCTCCGTGTATATCCATTCTAATGGTGAGACCTTTCACTGGCTGTGGGTGTTCTGATGGCCCTGGCAGCACACTTAACTATCAGGACCTGCCCCAATCCCTGATCTTTCACATCGACATAATTGTAATTGACATGTAGCATATCCTATGCATGGCAATGTTATGATGTGATAAGGATGTTGACATTGTTAACGTGTCCTGCTGATGTTGGGTAATGTGTGGTACATTGGATTGCCCTGATAATAGTATCAGTGTCCTATTTCCCCCTCTGACTGTGCAGGTGTATTTCAGTGACCAGTTACATGTGTCCCCTCCTCAATGCTGTTGTCTGAGCAGTATGACATTTGTGATGTTGCCTTGTTACCCAGGCACAGGATGGACCCTGACATCTGCCCCATGGGTGTGTCCTTAGTGCTGTGTCACCCCTATTGTTGTTTACATTGGCTGATGTTTGCGGCAACTATGGGCATTGACATTTGAGTGTACTAGGGCCTTTGTCTTGTTTCTGGAGATTGTTGCAGTTGTCATCCTCACCCCCTAATTTAGGTATGTATGTTCCATGGGGAGGTTACTGCCATTGGCTATTTGAGCTGCACACAGAGCAGAGGTGGTAGTGGCAACTGTTGTTGCAGTTACATTGCAGTTGTCGGTTTGGCTAGAGGATTGCTAATAGGGCCCTAGTTAATGTAGGAGGTATGTTGGCTGATGAGTGCCAGGATGTAAGTTTGACGTAGTGGCCTTCCCTCCTGTCGTGGCTTTCCCTTTGCTCCATCGTTGGCATAACAGCATGCCCCCATGGGACTGTTGTAGTGTAATGGTGTGCCCCAGCTTATGTTTGTGCAGGCCATGCCCCCCTGCCGTGCCCCTTTACCCATGCCACTCCATGTATATGATGACTTACATGCAATGTGTAGTAGGTATTCCCCCCCCGGTTGCAGTTGACATTATTGCATTATAATTCCCCGTGGACTTACCCTGCATGTGCGTTGTCTTGCTGTCCTGTCTTTGAATCCCTGTGACGATCTCCTCAGGGATGACGGCTGCAACCATCTCCTCCATGTGGTCCAGGGCCTCCTGGTGTGCTGGACTCCCCCCTCCAGTCTGCAGTGCTGCCTTTCTGTTCCTGGCCATCTTTTCCTTGGTCCTGCATTTGCAGTCATGCCAGCGTTTCTTGCACTCGATGACTGTTCTGCGTACTTCTGTCACACTGTTAATCTTGTCAACAATTTGTTGCCATATAGCCTCTCTCCTACTGATTGGCAACTTTGATGTGACAAACAGTTGGTGCTGGTGTTCCGTCACCTCTTTAACCAGGATTTCCTGCTCCTCTGCAATGAAGCGACACTTTCTTTTCTTCTTAAAAGTGTCCTGGTTCTTGTGTGGATCCTCCTGGCTGGTTCCTGGTCTGCTGTCATCTTCCTGGGGTCTGTAGTGGCATCTGGGATCCATTTTGGCTCTCCTCTGGTGAACTGGCAGTGTTTGCGGGTTTTTTTGACGCTATTGCGTCAAAAAACGGCGCATATCCGGTTTGCGGTGTTGTAAATCGACCCACAGTCATTTCCGCCGCGTCAACGTCGTTTTCCTTTACGACTTGACGCCGCGGTGTGCGTAAAAAATAATGACTCCCACCTGTTGTTTGCGCCGCCGTTCGTCAAAGTATAAATATGACGTCTGAACGGCGCACCAAAATGGCGTTAGACGGCGGTAATTTTTTTGGCGCAAAACTGCGCAGGCGCAGTTTTGCGTCAAAAAGTATAAATATGGGCCATAATGTGCTGGGATTATGATTGTACATATTTAAAAGAAACGTGGGATTCCAGTAGATGAATGTTAAGTATTATTGTATGTTAACTCTGCTAACCACAACATTGTGCTCCGATCCTTTTATTCTGCAATGTTGTCAGGATACACAAAGCTCCATCCTCGGAATCCAACAGAAGCAATGTGCTTTTCAATTTCTCACCACCTCCACCAGTGATCATATACACTGGGATATGAGCACCACTTTTACTAATGGGGGAAGGGGAATGGGATAAGAGAGATAGCAGAGAAAAAGGACTTCACCACTATAATCCTCCAGCATTGGTATCATTTAAAAATTCACGTGTGAATTACTCCCAGACGTCAGGCTGAGAGCCTTTTGTAGTCAATGTTAACACAGCAGTATTTCTATACAGTAATTAGCAATGAAAACAACCAAAGACTACCAACAGACCATCCCCCTCTTTTTATGACCCGAAGTTCAGTCAGTGATCCACAGGGGTTTTAATGCATTGGCAAAGTGGGCAACTGCCCAGGCCTCCAACCACCAAGAAGCCCCAGGTAAATTGAGTCAAAATTCCTGCCATATTAATGTTTCTCATAAAGAGACACATTTACTAAGGGTTGTACCAGGGCACAAAATGCAATTTTGTAGGGGAGAGTCAGAGGTTATAGGTGGCAGGGGTGGGGTGTTTGTTGTGTTACACCCCTAAAAATCTATTCTGTAGTAAATAGTTGGGTACAGGTGCTTTCAGTCCAATATGATGTGGTGTCTGTCGGATTTCACCCTAGATTTTTACATGCACACACCGACAAATACACACACACTCTCTCACTCTCTCTCTCTCTCTCTCTCTCTCTCTCTCTCTTGTCTCTGCCTTAAAACCTGGTTAGTTTGAAATCAATTGTGTTTTAAGTACCCCTGACAATCTGCACTCCTCTCTTAATCAGCATGCCTCTTAAGCCCTCTTCGTGTTCTGCTTCTATAAATGTATTTTAACAAGATGCACCAGCGTGATTGTTGGTAAAGCTGAAGCTTACACCCCGCCCCTCCTTAACCCCAAGCTTACTGACCAAGATATGCCCCTGGTGAGAATTCACTAGAAAGCGTTACATAAACTCAGCAAGTTTCAGTTAATGGGAAACAGGCTTAACAAGCCTTGGAGAGCTATGATCACAGCGCACAAGTATGTATTTAATTTTCATTGTCAATAGAGACGTGACTTAGAAAATATTGGTCAAAGGTAACATTAGTCAAAGGTACTCAGAATCATACAAAAAGTCCTGGAAACAGAGCCAAAAACACAAACTCGGAGAATGAAGGTTAATGTTTTATCAAAGCTCTGTTAGGATTATGATAAGGGGAACCTAGAGAAGAAGTCACGAGTTTAAGGATGCAGGTGATGTGGTGTTTATGTGAAAGTATATTTATAGTATATATAGTCAGCATTTTTGTGACTATATCAAGGACTGCTCGAGAGCAGTCATTTGAGATCAGCTTTTCAGCTCTATTGAGGCGACTGGTCTTCCGGCCATTGCGATTAAACGTACTTTTGCCTTGCCAGAGAATTCTTCTCTCTCTTTATTCTAGTTTTCCCCAACACTCACCTTTGTCTTACCTCGCCTCTCCCAATATACCAAATACGCCTTAATCAGCTTCATCTTTCTTTAGCTCTCTCTCATGCCCTTGCTCCTCTATCACTCTCTCTGCCTACAAATATATCTATACCTATCACTCGTAATTTCTCCTGTCTGCCTCCACTTTCACTGTACTCCATTCCTTCTCTCTCTGTCTGTACCTAACTATGCTTTTCCATCTGACTTCCCTCTATCTTTCCTCTGCCTACTTCATTTGTCACACAGTCCCATCTATATGTTTACTTCACCTTGCTATCCGTACATTTCTACTACGTTACTTCTATCCATCTCAGCCATTTCTTTACCTCAACACTCCCCCTCATCTCGGTCTAATTTCTCTCTCTAACTCAACTCTCAACACACAGCTTTCTATCACTGTCTAACCTCTCAATTTACCTCACCTATGGTTCACTACATTACTCCACTTTCCCTTTATCTTGTTTTTCCTTTTTTCCATCCCTTGCCTGCTCTAAATATGTCACTCCTTTCAGGCTACTTCTGTTTCTTTACCTCTTCCCCGTCTTCAAGTTCTGCCTCTTTTTCTTCTGTTTCTATCTCTCATACACAAATATATTTATCTCTAGAATTTGTTTTCCATTTCCACTCTCCTCCTACATCTGAACTCTCTCTCTCAACCTCATTCTTTATAGATATGTCTACCTCACCATTACTTCCCCTTTCACACTTCTTTCTACCTCTTTATAAACCTTAACTCTCTAGTTTACTTATGCCTCTCAACTCCCTCCTTTTGCTCTACACCATATTTCTCTTTCTAATATTCATCCCTCTCCCTACCTTTCTTTCTCATTACTCTCTTTACCCAATCCATTTTTCTATACCTCTCCTCATTTTGCTCTCTACCTTGCATATCACTGTTTTTCCTCAAGTCTCTGTGTCTACCTCTACCTCCTGCTTTCTTTGCTTTCCACTAATTCACCTGTTTTACTACATTACATCTCTCTCTTGCTCGCACCCTAAAATATTGTACACCTAAGCATGTCTCTACATTTTCTTCTCCCTATCACTAGCTCTCTGTCTCTCAACTTTACTCCAAAAATCGTATATTTTTCTCTACTTCTTTTTCTCTACCTACATCTTTCGCTTCATCTTTCCTTCTGCCTATTCCTTTGTCCATTTACTTTACTTCTCTCTCTTTTACCTCTACTTCATGTCTCTAGCTATACTGTTCTCTTTATGTCTCTGTCCATCCTCTGTACCCTGCACTGTCCTGTTTCTCTTAGACAGCAGGGTCACAGGTAACTGCCTAGCCAGAGAAAGTGCACACCTAATAAATAGGAGAAGAGGGACAAATCAGGGGAATTATGAAAAAGTTATTTGTTTTTAACCAATGGAATGGTGTAAATCCTCACAGCAGCGATTTAATATTTACTGTTGCGGTAAGAGTGGCAGGATTGGCAGGATTGAAGAAGGTCATATTTGTTATTAGAAATTCAGCAACCTAAAGTCGCAATTTGAAGCAATGTGTCTATATGTCATATATTTAACAATATGTACTAGTTCACTGAATAGCTAACAAGTCACCGTTAGCATGTTTTTCCTACAGCAAGACTAATAAGTTGGCCAGACAATGAATTCTACATAACATGTCATTGTTGCAAGTAAAACATCTACATCAGTGGTTCCCAACCTGTGGTCCGGGGACCACTGGGGTCACGCAAAGCCTACTCAGGGGTCCCACATCTACTTAGAAAATGTTATATTAACAGAATAATAAGGGGTATATAAATTTTAAAAAAGCTAAATGTAAACCTGCACCTTTTAAAATGTTCTATAAATGTGAAGGTATTTAAAATAGGAGGCTAAAAATTAAGTTAAGGGGTGTGGCTTAGGGCGTCAAGATGGTGGTTGCAGTCTGAGAGTGCTTCGGACCCCTCCGTAATCCGCTGCCATCAGCCCCAATGCCCTGCACTCATCGCATCTGCAGATGAGGAGGAATCCCCACTGAGTTCTCCGGCGAGGGAATGCAGATCGGGGGGCTGGAATCCAAGAGAGGAAGCCCAGCCCGAGGGTCCACGCTTGGTGAGGTGGGCTCGGGCTGGAGGTGAGGCACAGAGGCCTGCACTGTGGGACCTTGCTGTTCTGGGGTGGCCGGGAGGGATCAGCCACCCACCATTCATGTCATTGCTGCCTGAGATGGGGGATGGAGAAGGTGAGAGGTGCATCCAGCGGTGAGGTTCTGCAGTGGGGACAGCTGACAGGATGACAGCCCGAGGTTTGAGCTGGGCCACGGAGCGCGGCATGACCTGAGCCCACAGGCAACCTCATGCAGGAAGAGGATCGGCGGCAGTGAAGCTAGACCGGTACATGGCTGGAGTAGCACCTCGCATCGGCGGATGGGGAGGCATGAAACTGAGCAACATACCAGAGAGAACCCATAGCCCCTCCCAGTAAGAAGACATGGTTTGAGGGGCATGCAGAGAGATGGCTAAGGTGGCATAGGGGATAGGCACACATCGGATTCCCCAGTGAGTGATAGCGACCAGCCCAGGGCCAGAAAGCGTGTATTGGGCAGAATGAAGTCTGGGTGCACCAGAGAGGGATACCAAGGAGACTTGTGCATCCACTAGTGTGCCCACTAGGAAAGGGCTGCTTGCATGAGGAGGGAGGCCATGAGGAGGTGAACAACATAGTGAGCTTCTGCCCCCCCCTTCATCCTCTGACTAGTGTACAAAGCCACGGGATCCAGGTTGGGGGTGCGATTCCCCGAGAGTGGGGCCTTCCTCCGGAGAGATCCCTACAGATGGGGACAGGTGGGGGCTGGACCCGGCGGGAGGCGACCTCAACTCTCCCCAGTAATTGAAGTTGGGACTGGCCACGATGAGGCAGAGGGTCAATGGACCAGCATCCACTGCGCCAGGTCCACTCAGGCTCACAATGGGGAAGGAGAAATTGAGTAAGCAGCTGCCAGCATCCCAGCAGCATATTGACCAGTTGACAAGCATATTGATCTAAACGGGCCTTAATGGATCCGGCACCTCAGCGCAAGGGGCTCCTGCGATAGAGGGTCTGGACACAATCCTGCAGGCTATCCAAGCCTCACAAAAAGCTGTGGAGGCCAAGATTGGAGGAAGTGGGTCTCTTGCATCAAGACTTGCGGTCAGCAGTGGGCCGAATCAAAGAGGTGGAAGACCGGGTCTCCACAGTAGAGGACACTGTTACAGAACTTAAATCTGAAGTAGCTCAGTTGGTGTCCCACACGGGCAAGCTCCACCATAGGGCTGAGGATGCAGAAAATCGCACCAGGCGCAACAATTTGCACTTCATAGGCTTCCCAGAGAGGGTGGAAAAGACCCAGCCTGCCGAGTTCCAGGAACTATGGCTCAAAATTTGGATACCGGCCCACAAACTATCACCTTAGTTTGCAGCTGAATGGGCCCAAGAGCACTCAATCCTAAACCTCCCGCGGGGGGACATAGATGACCGGTGATTGCCAGGTTCCTCAACTTTAAAGATAGAGATGTTATCCTCAAAGAGGCAACAGCGCAGACTGACCTTCGGGTGGGAGAACTCGAAAATTCTCATCTTTCCAGACTATACATGTGAGGTGTAGAATAAATGCTGCTCATGCAACGCAGTCAAAACAAAATTTAGAGCAATGCAGTTATCTTATATGCTTTTGTTCCTCACACATCTCAAGCTCTTAATGAATAAAAAATCCTTCTTTTTTGATCCACCAAAGGCTGCTTGAGACTGGTTCAGCAAGGAACACCATGCCAGCCAATTGGGGGGCCCTCTCTGCGGTCGGGAGGCTTCATGGTCGAAGAGAGGCGGCTCGTTGGGGGTGAGACGCAAGCGGGCCATACCCGGTCCCGCAGGAGAAAGCAAAGCAGTGCATCCCTGTCACCGGGGCCTGACCCCTCCACGTCCTCACCCCCACAGGGGCCGGCCCCATCCGTGCATACATAGGGGGAGAGGCCCCTGTCAGCTGAATCAAAAGAACACCTTAGCCGAACACTCTCCACCCTATAACATGGATGAGTAACAGTGATTTCCTCCCTATGCTGCGGGGATGGGGGTGGGATATTCTGGTTGACAACAAGACCACGACTGGGGCTTTATTGCAGTAATCCGGCTTATTGGAGGGATCCACCACTCCACACCTGTTTCAGACACTCTGGTTTTGGGTCTGTGTTCTTGGGCGACAGATGCTTCAGGGATGGAAGTATAGGGTGGGTGGTAGTTGAGGAGGGTATAAAGAGGTGTTTGCACCAAATTTCGATAGGTGGTTAAAGTTAAAGTTATGTTTTCTATGTGCTAACCTTTTCCTTTCAGGAAGTCACACCATGCCATTAGGATTCCTATATATACAAGACTCCTACAGCTGGTCTCACGGTCCGCAGATCCATTCCCCTGGGAAACCAGCCGCATATGCAGCCCTTATTGCACTTGCACACTGTACCCTTGCACACTTCTAGGCTCCCTTACACAGTAATCTCCTGGAATGTAAATGGCCTAGTAGATAAAATCAAGTGCTCAGCGATTTTTAATGCCACCCAACGCTTTACCCCTTCTGTATTGCTGCTTTAGGAGACTCTCTTGAGGGGCACCCGATGCCCCATGCTAGCCCATGGCTGATACGATAGGGTAATTCATGCAGGCTTTTCTAGGGGCTCTATGGACACACTTCCTATGACCACCACTACGATTAAACTGGACCCGCAGGGTAGATATGTGGCCACATCTGGGATGCTGAATGGCCAGCCGGTTTAACACTTGAGTGATTATGCTCCCCCTGGTGCACTGGAGCAATTCTTAGAGACTCTCCAAAAAGCTATATCACAACTTCCACCGGCATTAACACTTCTGGGAGGTGACTTTAACACAGTTATGAACCCAGAAGCAGACGCTACGGGCACCCCATCCCTGGGCCGAGGCGCCTGTGCCAAGCAGATGCACCCCTGGGCAGATGGCTTAGGCCTAAGCAATGTGTGACGTGTCTGGCATCCTATAGTGAGGCAATATACACGCACGTCAGTAGTTCACCATATGCACAAAAGAAAAGATCTTATTTTCATCCCAGTTCCAGACATCCTTTCGGTCGCAGACACTCAGATCCTCCCACATGGAATCTCCGACCATGCACTTCTCGTGCGGATACGTGGTATAGAAACATTCCAACGCCCCATATGGTGCTTAAATGCTTGGCATCTTCACAATAAAACCGATGCTCGAACCCTGAGCGAGGAACTCACCCACTACTACACACATAGGGCCTCATTACAACCCTGGTGGGTCTGTTCTGGAGTTTGTACCGCCAACAGGCTGGTGGTACAAACTTGGGGATTACGACCGTGGCGGAGGTGCCGCAGTCGCACAGCCGGGACCGGCGGTTTCCCGCCACATTGGTCCCAGCGGTTTCCCGCCACATTGTTCCCGGCGGTTTCCCGCCACATTGGTCCTGGCGGTTTCCCGCCACATTGGTCCCGGCGGTTGTAACCCCTCAGGGCAGCGCTGCTTGCAGCGCTGCCCAGGGGATTACGAGTCCCCCTCCCGCCAGCCTTTTCATGGCGGTAGGAACCGCCATGAAAAGGCTGGTGGAAAGGGGAGTCGCGGGGCCCCTGGTTCTCCCATGGAGCTTTTCACTGTCTGCATAGCAGACAGTGAAAAGCGCGACGGGTGCAAATGCACCCATCGCAACACCGCCGGCTCCATTTGGTGCCAGCTTCCGTGTTGCTGCCGACATCCCCGCTGGGCCGGCGGGCGGAAACTTGGTTTCTGCCTGCCGGCCCAGCAGGGATGTCTTAATGGCCACCGCAGGAGTGCAACTTGGTGGGCGGCAGTTGCCGCCCGCCAAAGTTGTAATGAGGGCCATAATGTTGGATCTGTGCAGTTGCCGAGCTCCCTATAGGCTGATTGTAATGCCATCCTCCATTGACATGCCAGACACCTTCTCAGGGTGAGGGAGCGCGCCAAGCTCCAGCAGGTAGCAAAACTAGAAGCCCAAGCATTACACCTGAAAACGAAGCTTTCGCCTAATGCCCATGCAACTACCAGCAGACAACTGGTATTGATTAGGGAAGAAATCCGCCATCTTTAACTCGAATCCACGAAACATATGTGGTGGGCCTTGACCACCCAGGTGTATGGGTGGGATTACGAAAATGGTTCTACTGGCTCGGGTCTCAACCTTTAGTTAGCAGAGTCATCCCGGAAATCATTACCGACTCTGTCAGCTCTTGTAAGACTCCCGTCTACTGCCTGGGGTTTTGCTGCTTGCTATGCCAAGCTCTATGCGGAGCAACCACGGCCTCGATCGGAACAGGAGGTCCCACTACAACACGATGTCTCTCTTCCCTGAATCTCCGTTGCCAAGTGGGAGCAGCTTGATGAAGCCATTACACTGGAAGAAATCATTGGAGCTATCTCGGCCTTGGCTCCAGGCAAAACCCTGGGTCCCATTGGTTACCCAGTGGAATTTTATCATAAATATAGGGATCAGCTAGCTCCACACTTGCTGACCTTATATGCTGAAGCAGTGCAGAAGGGAGATTTCCCTTTGGAACTCGATCAAGCCGCGATCGTAGTGCTCCCAAAGTCGCGACCACACCCAGTGTGTTGCTCCGCCTATCATCCTATCTCACTCCTCAATACTGAAATCAAAATCTTCTCCACTATACTGGCCAACCGACTACATTGTGTGCTGCACTCCCTAATCCACCTGGATCAATGCGGGTTCATGCCCGCTAGAAGTACCTGACACTTCCTCCGCCGGTTTCATGCAGCCTTAGCCTACTGCCATCTTTTGTCCCGCAACTGGCGCTGCTCCTCATAGACTATGAGAAAGCATTCAACATGGCAAAATGGTTTTTCAGGTGCTAACAAAAGTAGGATTTGGCCCTAAGTATCGGAGGCTGGTACAGCTCCTCTACTCCAACCCATTGGCTCGGGTCCAGGTGAATGGAATAGTCTCTGATCCCTTCCTCATCCTGCGTGGGACCCGCCAGGGGTGTCCATTGGTCCCTGCTCCTCTTTGCGTTAGCGATCTAATCACTGGCAAAGATCATAAGAGAGGATCCGCTGATTCGAGGTTGGGCTTGGCCCATGGGGAGGGAGGACTGCATCTCTTTGTATGCTGACAATGCACTCCTTTATTTGGCTAATCCAGTGGATCCCAGTGCATACAAATCATGAACTTATTCTCGGAGGCCTCAGGATTGACTCTTAACCCAGGCAAATCTGTGCTGGACCTGTTACATCCCGCAAGGGACTGCTATGACTGGCAAGACACTATCCCAATTCGCTGCAGTAGTTTCCGATATCTGGGTTTTACTGTCGCCCTGATGTCTGAGCTAACATGGTCCCTGAACATCACGCCGCTTACCCGGAAAATTAAGGAAGACCTTAGGAAGTGGCAAACCTTGCCCATTTATGTTCTGGGAAGAATAGCCCTCTATAAGATGATGATACTGCCCCCGTTCTCTACCTCCTTCAGAACTTTCCCCATCAGCTCCCCAAACGTTGGTTCAGCGAGCTGGACTTGATGGCAAGGCAATTCCTGTGGTATAACTCGTGCCCCCGGATAGCATTTTGCATTACCCAATGCAACATCTACGAGGGTGGACTCAGGATGTCTAATCTACATCTTTATTATTTTGCCACACAACTATTGGTGATCAACAACTGGTTGGGAGGAGGGTGGTCAGACCCGGGGTGCCAGCTTGAACTCCTGACCCTGGGATTCTCTAAGCTCCTAGATCTGTTGTATGGGGCTCCCCTTCACAGGGAGATTCCCGAAGTGACAAGGATGGTGTTTGTGGGATGGAGAACGGCCCAACGTGGGACAGGCTGGCGGACAAAACTCACCCAGCAGACCCCCCCCTCTGGCAGGGAACAAGTCTCTGGGAGGTCTCCACTCTAGTGATGTTTTACAAATGGGACAGCATTGGAATCACACTTCTGGGGGACGTCTGGAGCGCCTCACATATGTTATCATTTCAGATGCTGCAGCAACGGTACTCTCTCTCAAATATGCATTCCACCAATATTTGCAACTTCAGCATGCCTTGCGGGTCCACATTCAGAACGGCATGGTCCTCCCTGAGTTTAGCCCGGTAGAAACAAAGGTTCTGATGAGTGGCCCTGGCAGGGACGGGGCGTCCTAAATATACCGTACTCTGATCATCAACACGAGGGAACCCCTTACGAGTCTTAGAGAGCAATGGGAGGGCTGACTGGGGCAGATGGAGGGAGGTGACTAGAGAGATGCCCTTATGGCCCCGAGGACCCTAACCATATCCTCTCATCTCCGTTTAGTTGAGAATTACTATTTACAAAACGCATACCTTATCTCCGACAGAATGCAGAAGGCGAGTCTTCAGGCCCACCCTGACTGCCCACTCTGCTTACAACCCAACACAGATTTCTTTCACATGGTGTGGTCCTGCCCATACATAGAGAGTTACTGGAGGGCAGTGACTGCTTAACTCTCAACAATGTTGACTGTAGAGGTGGAGATGGCTCCATTACCGATCCTGCTGGGTGTTATTGAGGGAGTGGGGAACAACAGGGCTGACCGCGCCCTCCTTGGGACCACGTTACTGGTAGCCAAGCAGGATGTAGCCACAAACTGGAGATCCTCAAAGGCCCCTACACTAACCCGGTGGAGACCGGAGGTGGACTGGTGCGACTGGCAAGAGAAACTGGTATATGAGGCGGGAGGGTGCTCAGCCAAGTTTGATAAAGTGTGGGGCAAATGGAAGGGATATGTGATGCCCAACAAAGAATAGTCTTCTGGACTGGGACATTGGTAAGCAAATGTTGAGTTCCTTTGGAGTTGGCAATGTATAGGAAAAGGGATCACTGAGTCTATGCTTTAAGGTTGTTCAAAAGTGCCATGTTGATTGTAATGATGTGACATGTTGTGAAGTAATAAAATCAATAAAGATGTTTATAAAAAAGTTTAAGTTAGTGGCCTCCTTTTCATTAGTGTAAGCCGTGCAAGTACATCAAACAGAACGTAGTATTGACGACTAGTGGCCTCAATTGAATTTAGAAAAGGTCCAACGTTCCCATTAAAATGTTTTTTTTATTTTATATTTGCTTCTGAAATAAATAAATGATTAAATATTTTGTGTATTTGTTTGATAAATGCTTGTTTCTGTATTTTGTGTGTATTGCTTTGTGGTTCAAATCATCAAAAATGCTTAGGCTAGGTCTCTTGCTTCAAGAAATGATTCAGTGGGGATACTCAGCTTCCAATAGTAATTTATTGGGGGTCCCTGGGTACCAGTAATGATCAAGTAGGGGGCCACAAGAATCAATAGGTTGGGAACTTCTGATCTAGATCTAAACTAAAACGAAATTACTAATTTAGCTGGCAGAGACCAGGCAGCTTGAGCTTTATGCTGCTTTTGCATGCCCCTGCCTCCCAAGGTTTAACATATAGTTTAACATTGCTTGGCATCATGAAGGCTTAAAAGAGCCAAAAAAGGATAGTATCTTAAAGGTTGTTCAGAACAGGGGGCCCCAAAATATTTAATGTCCAGACCCACAAATCCTTATGACATCACTGAGTCGATCGCGTGGTCGGAATCAGGGCTCCTGTCCTCCTCAGAGGTACCAACTGTCATATTTTCGTAGCTCATCGCTTCGAGTTATTGACAGCCTCATGAAAGAGGAGACTGGTGGGTGGGTGTGAATCTATGATAAATACCAATACCGGAGAGCTGTAGTAACAGGTGAGTAACTTTTTTTCTTCTTTCTTTCTTCTTTAGCTTCGGATCTTTCATAGATTCACATGCATAAACTATTATTGTATTCATAAAGTGCCGTGACACCTTAATTTCCTGGCATCAAAAGTGCAGTATTAGCAATGAGAGAAAAAAATCACACAAGCCCGTGGTTTCCTAGACTTTTCATGTTTGAGGAGGGGGTTCCAGAGTTTTGGTGTGATGTACCAGAAAATTCACCCACCAACATGACTTTTAATGACTCAAAGAACTGTGAATAATAGCTGCCTGGAAGAATCCAAGGATCAGTTGCACTTGCAAGGGTCAGCATATACTTAGTCAGTTTGCTCTTGCTCATAGAAGAGCTTGTGTGCAATAGATAATACATAAGGCCTCAAACGGCACCCTTTGTTCTATTGCCAGCCAGTGTAATTAAAGTCAAGCACTGGAAACCTGTTTGAATTTATTGAATTCATATTACTTACACACAGTGTTGACTGCAACGTTTTGAATGGGCTTGAGTTCAGTAGGCAGATTGGGAGTCAAATATTAAGACTGTAACAGTAGTAGTTTTTCTTAGGGCATAAAATATAGATTTTGTTTGTGCGTATGCAAGATCAGGAAGGAGGAGAAAATCAATCTGACTTAGCTGTGAGGAGAATGAGGTGTTAACATTAGTGGTGACTCTCAAGACTTTGGATTTGAAAGCAGTTGATAGAGGGACTGACTTTGCAAGCAGCTGATGGAGAGGGTCCTAATTCTTTAGGCCAAAGCATGTTACTCCACCAAATGGAATTTTTACCTGAACCAGGAATTCAGGTTTACTTGCTTCAACTTTTAGTAGATTAGAGTTCATCTATTTCTGTATCTCAGTTAGCATGCCCGTCAGTCTAATTGCTGAGTTTGGAGCCAATTGGTCTAATCTGTTGATGAGTCAGGCCTCCAAAAATCATAAAAATGTTTCCAGACCTGCAGGTCAAGTGCCTAGAATAATATACTCTACCTAACTGTAATATACTTGCTTTGAAAACCGGTCTCAAATTAAATTATCCCAGTGAAATATTGCATTTTACAGAGCTGCCTTTTTCATCATTATAACATATGAGAGCACCTTTAAATATGCACATTCAGCAGTTCTACTGTACAAAAAACTATTTTGTTTGATTCAATAGGCTAAACTTTTGTTCCATGTATAAGAAGAATCTAGCCCACCTAGGTGGACATTTAGCATTGTCACCAGGGTTGGAGTAGGAATGTTTTGTGGCTCATGTTTAAAAATTCAGTTGTAATAAATATAGTGCTAAAGCATGATATGATAGTGCTTTCATTTACAAACAGCACATTTTTTATTGAAATGGCCTCCAACTTTGCCACTAACATGCAGTGTTACTGATAAAACTAAATAGCGTACAAACAATTATCTGTAGACACTGGGATTCAGCAAAAATATTTAGTATTTACATTTTGCCAAATAAAGTGCTCTGATTAGTTTTTACCTATTAACATTCATAGTGTGAGCATCGGCCACTGGCCCACGCCCACACTACCTCCCCTGGTGTGGGTCACAACCAGTGGTCAACACCAGGGAGGGGGTCATCGGAGGATTTTTTTTTTTTATAAAAAAAAAAACAGGAGACACAGAAGATCTTCTGTGTCTCCACCCGCCCCTTTGTGACATCGCGGAGTGCTGACATCACTGTTTGTTTTCTCCACTGGAGCAGGAAGCGCCCTCATGGCTGCTTCCTGCTCCAATGGGGAAAACAGGCCCAGACGGCCTTCCCGATGTTCGGGAAGGCCTCGTTTGAAAGGGGAGACTCTCCCCTTTCAAACGAGGCCTTCCTAAACGTGTTTCCTGCCCCTTGATCGCAGCACAGCTGAAATCGAGGGCAAGGAAACCCTCACTAGAAAGCAGGAATTTCACTTGGTGGGGCGGAGTCGGCCCCCTCAGCAAACGGGCCGCACACCCCCCCCCCCAATTTTGTTTCCTAAAGGTATGTTTACCCCTGGGGTGTAAACATTTATTTTTTTATTAAAAAAACGAAATGAAATTGACAGGGGGCCGCCCATGAGCAGGGTGACACCCTGTGGGGCAGTAATTTTTTTTAACAGCTGTATGGTTTCCCTGGGGACCAATATGGCCTCCAAGTAAACCATACAGCTGTTAAAAAAAAAATATATATATATATATATATATATATCACTTTTATCAACGTGTGTGGTTTCCCTGGGGGCTGAGCGGACCACACCCACATATGAAAGTGATCTTTTTACATATATATATATATATATATATATATATATATATATATATATATATATAGATAGATAGATATATATATATATGAGAGAGTTGTCCTGAACAAAAGCGCACTTGCAACTAGTCATTATGGAATGTAGCAAAGTCAGAAACTTACAGAGAATTCTTTGGCATTTTCATTATTTCAAGCCTTGTATTTGTAAAACATCTCTGGGCACGTGTTTCTGGGTTAATCCGTTCAGCAGCAGAGAACAAACATTATCTTCCTTTTTCAAAGGCCAACTGCTTGGTTGCTCAGCAGATTTAATTGCAGGCACCTGAAATCAGTTGAAGACCAGTTTTGTCCCAGGAGACCTCAAGTGAGCTGCAAAGTGCATCCTGGTAAAGGTAATCCTGCACATTTTAAAATTGTATCCCAAGTGGGTTGCTGAAGCCAAACAAAATATTATGACACAGTTCATTACCCCGGTGGGCAAATTCAAAGTAAGATAATCATTTTTGCTGCCAATGTTCCAACCTGCTGCTTTGAAAGTGACCATCCATACAGTCACACATAGAACTGCTTCTTTATGCGGTGGTGCTGTCTTCATGGCTGGATAGGCCGTTAACTGTATACAAGAGAGAGTTGTCCTGAACGAAAGCACACTTGCAACTGGTCATTATGAAATGTAGCAAAGTCAGCAACTTACAGAGAATTCTTTGGCATTTTCATTATTTCAAGCCTTGTATTTGTAAAACATCTCTGGACACGTGTTTCTGGGTTAATCCCTTCATCAGCAGAGAACAAACATTTCCTTCCTTTTTCGAAGGCCAACTGCCTGGCTTGACCAGTTGCGAGTGCGCTTTTGTTCAGGACAAAACTCTCTTATATATATAAGATCTACATATATATATATATATATACATATATGTATATATATATATATATATATATATACACATATATATATATATATATACATATATATGTATATATATAGATATGTCTATAGGTAGATCTATATAGATAGATAGATAGATAGATAGATAGATAGATAGATAGATAGATAGATAGATAGATAGATAGATAGCAATCACTTTTGTCAATGTGTGTGGTTTCCCTGGGTGCTGCGACCGGCCGGCCCCCAGGAAAACCACACCCACATATAAAAGTGATCTCTTTACATATATATATATATATATATATATATATATATATATATTTCCCACCAGTTCTCTTGCAGTTGCACATTGGGTCTTCACAGCAATGCACATACTTCAACTGACGCGTTTCAACTGTAGCTTTTAGGCAGCAATAAAAAAGTCAGGTAACTCTTGTGATTATGTTTCTGCTAGAAAAGGATCTGACTTTTGTCTAGTGGCAGTTTTGATGCTATAAAGTAGCGCAGAAGGTTTATATGCCTATTGCAAGGATCAAAACTGTATTATATGTGAATAGCTGAGTGGATTAGTAAAGCCAGCCATTACCTACGCTATAATACAAATGAAATGTATGTGCGAGGGGGGCTATGGAGAGAAGAAATGCACTTTTGCTGGGTGGTAGTGAGGGAATCGGAGGAGAAGGTAATTGGAGTGGGAGAACCAATAATGATTGGTCAAGGTGATGTAATAGTGTGTCTTTTTTGTTTTTTTTGGAGTGTCTTGAGAGAACATGCTGATTGAGGGAAGAAGCAGAGGTAAGGTGACCTCTACTGTTGGAGGTGTCACACACACACACCCACCCACCAGCAATTTTGTGACTGCCTACATAGGCTAGTGTTTTAGTGCAACAGTTTAGCCAGTAGCAGAGATGGCATCTTGTTGGATGACTGCTGCTCACGCCATAACTCAGGTTATAGAGGACAGCTCTGACGTAGGATCAGAGACTGAGACAGCAGATACTGAGACAGCATCTGAGGGATAGGGCAATGGCGCAGACTCTGGGAGGGATTTTTCAGTCATCGGAATCCCATTCGATAACTCCTCTTCCAGTGATTATGAGGGAGGTGATGAGGACAGTCCTGCTGTTCCTTTGTAAGCACAGTCTGTGCAGTGGGACAATAGTGGGTTAGCCCAACCCAGAGAGCAGGTGTATGCAGCAGCAAGCACAGAGAGAGTGCTCTCTTGGGAGCTCCCCAAGTTAGTTCAGCCCCAAATTCCACCGCCCAAATCGTATTGTGGAGACATCAAAATTATATATCACAAAACAACCTGGTTTTGTAAGGCAGGCACCTGCGTTTTTGGTCCTGGGCTTGACGGCCATATAGGGAAACCCACTAAACCCAGACATTTCTGGAAACTAGACTTCCGGGGCAGTCCACAGAGGTGTGACTTGTGTGGATTCCCCAAAGTTTTCTTACCCAGAATACCCTGCAAAGCTGAAATGTTGAATAAAAACTCTATTTTTTCTTGCATTACTGTAACACAAACTACAGGAATATGTAGGGATCCACAAAATTTGTACCACCCAGTGTTTCCCGACCTGTCATGATAAAAAATGCTACCCCACTTGATTGCCTGTACCTAGTGCCTGCGTCAGGAATGGACGACCCCAGGGTCAACAGTTGCCCTCATGTAAGGACCAACATTGACCGTTGTGTGATCTATTTCTGACACGGGCACTAGGCCTACCTACACAAGTGAGGTACCATTTTTATTGGGAGGCTTGGGGAAACACTGGGTGGAAGGACATTTGCGGCTTCTCTCATATTCCAGAAACTTCTATCACCGAAATGTGAGGAAAAAGTGATTTTTTTGCCAAATATTGAGGTTTGCAAAAAATTCTGGGTAACAGAACCTGGTGAGAGCGCTACAAGGTACCCCATTCTGATTTCCCCTAGGTGTCTAGTTTCCAAAAATATATAGGTTTGCTAGGTTTCCCTAGGTACTGGCTGAGCTAGAGACCAAACTCCACAGCTAGGCACTTTTCAATGTAAAAATGTGATGTGTCCATGTTGCGTTTTGGGGCGTTTCCTGTCGCGGTTACTAGGTCTCCCAACAAAAGTGAGGTACCATTTTTATCGGGAGACTTGGGGGAATGCTGGGTGGAAGGAAATTTGTGGCTCCTTCAAATTCCAGAACTTTCCTCAACTGAAATGTGGAGGAAAAAGTGTTTTTAGCCAGGTTTGCAAAGGATTTTGCGCAACAGAGCCAGGTGAGAGCCCCATACGTTACCCCATTCTGAATTCCCCTAGATGTCTAGTTTTAAAAAATGTATAGGTTTGCTAGATTTCCCTAGGTGCCGGCTGAATTAGAGACCAAAGACCACAGCTAGGCACTTTGCAAAAAAAAGATTTGTTTTCTTTGGGAAAATGTGATGTGTATACATTGTGTTTTGGGGCATTTCCTGTCGCGGGCACTAGGCCTGCCCACACAAGTGAGGTACCATTTTTATCGGGAGACGTTGGAGAATGCTGGGTGGCAGGAAGTCTATGGTTCCTCTCAGATTCCAGAACTTTGCAGCACCGAAATCTGAGGGGGAAAAGGTGTTTTTTTGCCACATTTTGAGGTTTGCAATAGATTTTGGGTAACAGAACCTGGTGAGAGCCCCACAAGTCACCCCATTCTAAATTTCCCTAGGTGTCTAGTTTCCAAAAATATATAGGTTTGCTAGGTTTCCCTAGGTACCAGCTGAGCTAGAGGCCCAAATCCACAGCTAGGCACTTTTAGAAAAACATGTCCGTTTTCATTGGAAAAATGTGATGTGTCCACATTGTGTTTGGGGCATTTCCTGTTGCGGGCACTAGGCTTACCCACACAAATGAGGTACCATTTTTATCGGGAGACTTGGGGAAATGCTGGGTGGAAGGAAGTTTGGGGCTCCTCTTAGATTCCAGAACTTTCTATCACTGAAATTTGGGAAAAAAGCGTTTTTTTGGCCAAATATTGAGGTTTGTAAAGGATTCTGGGTAACAGAACCTAATGAGAGCACCACAAGTTACCCCATTATGAATTCCTCTAGGTGTCTAGTTTCCAAAGATATATAGGTTTGCTAGGTTTCCCTAGGTACCGGCTGAGCTAGAGACCAAACTCAACAGCTAGGCACTTTCCAAAAAACACGTCAGTTCTCAATGTAAACATTTGATGTGTCCATGTTGCGTTTTTGGGCATTTCCTGCCTTGGGCACTAGGCCTACCAACAGGAGTGAGGTACCATTTTTATTGGGAGACTTGGGGGAATGCAGGGTGGAAGTAAATTTGTGGCTCCTTCAAATTCCAGAACTTTCCATCACCAAAATGTGAGGATAAACTGTTTCTTTGCCAAATTGTGAGGTTTGCAAAGAATTTTGGGTTACAGAACCTGGTGAGAGCCCCATAAGTCACCCCATTCTGAATTCCCCTAGATGTCTAGTTTTTAAAAATTTATAGGTTTGCTAGGTTTCCCTAGGTGCTGGCTGAGTTAGAGGCCAAAGACCACAGCTAGGCACTTTGCATAAAACAGGTTTGTTTTCTTTGGGAAAATGTGATGTGTCCAAGTTGTGTTTTGGGGCATTTCCTGTCGCGGGCACTAGGCCTACCCACACAAGTGAGGTACCATTGTTATCGGGACACTTGGGGGAATGCTGGGTAGAAGGAAGTTTGTAGTTCTTCTCAGATTCCTGAACTTTGCAGCACCAAAATCTGAGGTAAAAGTGTTTTTTTGCCAACTTTTGAGGTTTGCAATAGATTCTGAGTAAAATAACCTGGTGAGAGCCCCACAAGTCACCCCATTCTGAATTCCCCTAGGTGTAAAGTTTCCAGAAATATATAGGTTTGTTAGGTTTCCCTAGGTACCGGCTGAGCTAGAGGCCAAAATCCACAGCTAGGCACTTTGCAAAAAACATCCATTTTCATTGGAAAAATGTGATGTGCCCACATTGTGTTTTTGGGCATTTCCTGTCGCAGGCACTAGGCTTACCCACACAAGTGAGGTACCATTTTTATTGGGAGACTTGGGGGAATGCTGGGTTGAAGGACGTTTGTAGTTCTTCTCAGATTCCAGAACTTTCTATCACCGAAATGTGAGGAAAAAGTGGGTTTTTTTGCCAAATATTGAGGTTTGGAAAGGATTCTGGGTAACAGAACCTGGTGAGAGCGCCACAAGTTACCATATTCTGAATTCCCATAGGTGTCTAGTTTCCAAAAATATATAGGTTTGCTAGGTTTCCCTAAGTGCCGGCTGAGTTAGAGGACAAAGACCACAGCTAGGCACTTTGCAAAAAACAGGTTCGTTTTCTTTGGGAAAATATGATGTGTCCCTATTGTGTTTTGGGACATTTCCTGTTGCGGGCACTAGGCCTTCCCACACAAGTGAGGTACCATTTTTATCGGGGGATGTGAGGGAATGCCTGGTGGAAGGAACTTTGTGGCTCCTCTCAGATTCCAGAACTTTGCAGCACCGAAATCTGAGGCAAAAGTGTTTTTTTTGCCACATTTTGAGGATTCTGGGTAACAGAACCTGGTGAAAGCCCCACAAGTCACCCCATTCTGAATTTCCCTAAGTGTCTAGTTGCCGAAAGTAAAAATGTTACGCGTCCATGTTGCGTTTCCTGTTGGGGGGAGTAGACCTACCCACACAAGAAAGTTACAATTTTTATCGGGAGACTTGGGGAACACAGAATAGCACAACAAGTGTTATTGCCCCTTGTCTTTCTCTACATTTTTTCCTTCCAAAAGTAAGAAAGTGTGTAAAAAACACGTCTATTTGATAAATGCCCTGTAATTCACATGCTAGTATGGGGACCCGAAAATTCAGAGATGTGCAAATAACCGCTGCTTCTCAGCACCTTATCTTGTGCCCATTTTGGGAATACAAAGGTTTCCTTGGTACCTATTTTTCACTCTTTATATTTCACCAACTGAATTCCAGTATAACTGGTATACAATGAAAACCCATATCATGGTGCAGCTCATTTATTGGCTCTGGGTACCTAGGGTTCTTGATGAACCTACAAGCCCTATATATCCCCGCAACCAGAAGAGTCCAGCAGAGATAACGGTATATTGCTTTTGAAAATTTGACATCGCAGGAACAAGTTACAGGATAAAACGTGGTGAACAATGGCTGTTTTTTCAGCTCAATTTCAATACATTTTTATTTTAGCTGCTACTTTCTGTAGGAAACCCTTGAAGGATCTACACAAATGACCACTTGCTGGATTCAGAATTGTATCTATTTTTCACAAATGTTTAGCTGTCCAGGATCCAGCATTGGTTTCCCACCCATTTCTGTCACTAACTGGAAGGAGGCTGAAAGCATTAAAAAATAGTAAAAATGGGGAATGTCCCAGTAAAATGTCAAAAATGTGGTTTTCTGATTCAAGTCTGCCTGTTCCTGAAAGCTGGGAAGATGGTGATTTTAGCACCACAAACCCTTTGTTGATGCAATTTTCAGGGGAAAAAAACACATACTTTCTTCTGCAGCCCTTTTCCCCATTTTTTTCAGAAAAAACAAACTTTTCGCTATATTTTGGCTAATTTCTTGGTCTCCTCCAGGGGAACCCACAAACTCTAGGTACCTTTAGATTCCCTTGGATGTTGGAAAAAAGGATGCATATTTGGCATGGATAGCTTATGTGGACAAAACGTTATGAAGGCCTAAGCGCAAACTACCCCAAATAGCCAAAAAAGGGCTCAGCACGGGGGAGGCCCAGCAGCTAAAGGGTTAAAATCTTTTTTTGCATCACACATGAACTACAAAAATGTTCTTTCATAACGACTGAAATATATTTTGAAATGTTTGTAAAGTTCATTTGCAAGATATTTAAATATGTTTAAGCATCCAACAGCCTTTCGTTTCACTCTTTGTACAGCACGATTTTCAGGCAGTTAATTTTACAAAATCCTCTAACTTTGCAAGTCAGAGAAAGAAAAGTAAACAACAACCTCCAGGGTAAAATAAGCAGCATGTGACATTTGACCTCTGTCTCTGAACACAAAGCAACTGGGACAAGATAAACTCAAAAGGTAAAGCCAACATTTATTGCTCATTCACTTTCTGAGTGAACAGAACACCTGTTCTTTGTCAACTCGCCAGAACAGGTTACTAGGCCGTAGAAATAGCTTACCCTGATAAAATCTGACTCACCATAGTTAGTGGGTGAGTAGATTTTCTTGAGACCTGTTAGTTGAGTGTCATTAGCATGTGGCATCGTTTTCAGGTCAAAAAAATCTAATCAGTTGTTATACTGGGCTTACATAGATGTTGAAGAGAATTGGTGACAGATATTAGCCTTGAGAAACGTGTAGAGACCTTCTCTGAGAGTCATGGTGTAAAAGATAGCAAATTGGCATGATTTACAGGCTTCTCCAGCTAGTATATCGTGAGCTACTAGTAACTTTCCAGATGCCTAGAAGAAGCTTCCTTGTATTCAGTCCAGCCTACTAAATTGGAACCTTTTGCTTAACTGAATTAATATGGATATACCAAAAACGAAAAATGTTTAGTCAAAACAAGAATGTTTTTTCCAGAGCTGATAAGCTAATGGTTGAATTTCCAAAATATATTTTAAGGTGATATTTGAGTAATAAATCATGCAGCTTTGCGGAGGTTTATTACTAATATTATTACCTTGTTGACAAGGACAATTAAGCAATAGGGTCTATGTATTACTCACATAAAGGCATTCAAAATTCACGAATATGTGACAGAACAACTAGGTCCCAAACAACTATAGCCTAAACCACTACTGCTAAACAACTAAAAAGTCTCTACAACTAAGTACTGAACAACTACTGTCTAAACAACAATTGTGCCTGAATAACAATTGCCTGAACAACTAATATATATATATATATATATACATATATATATATATATATACATATATATATATATATGTATATATATATATATATGCATATATATATATGTATTCTAAACAACTAATAAACCATAAAAAAAAACAAAAAGAAAACTTTACCTTAAAATTAGTTCAGGCAATTGTTATTTAGGCACAATTGTTGTTTAGACAGTAGTTGTTCAGTACTTAGTTGTAGAGACTTTTTAGTTGTTTAGCAGTAATGGTTAGGCAAGTAGTGGTTGAGACCTAATTGTTCAGGATGTTTCCCAAAATGCACAAAGTATTTTTTACAACCCTTTTGATTTATTACCAGGAGTGTGGTTCGCAAAGGTTTGCTACCATGTGGTTAATCATTGTTATATATGTCCCTTCTGCTTGTGTTTTGCTCCCTCCCATCGAGCAATGTTCCTATTCCTTGTACCCTTTCGCTTTTGTACATTTAGCTTTGTGTTTGCACTCTATTTTTTTGTTTGTTTCTGCCCGTGTTTCAGGAAAGTTTTATTTTCTTCTGTTGTGTTGTTGCTAAAGCCTTTTATTCGTTTGTGAATTGTCAGTGATGCATTCTAAGCATTTTTTGAAAAATGTTCTTTATTTTTTATAGCAAGGCTTTCTCGTGTTGACAGTGAATGTTAAAAACATTGTCTTTATATTGTCTTATTTATATGCGTCTTGTAATTTATGTGCTTCTTTAAAAAATATATGATTGATTTGTTTAGCAAGGATTTTCCGTGTTGACGGTGAATGTTTAAAACCTCGTCTTTACAATCCTCTTATTGTTGTTCTTTCTTTAATTTATGTGCTTTTTTGTTTCTTGCCGAGTATGCCCCGTCTTATCGTCCTGTCAGAAGTATTATTCCTTTCACAACTGTCACAGTTTGCTCCGCTTTGCCGGTTCTTGTGAGAAACTGCATGGATTACATGTGATTCATTCTGCCCAAGCATGTTCCATTTTCTTCTTATGTCGGGTATTAATAATGCTTTTTATTTGTTTGATTGTGATAACGCGTCCAGCCCTTATAAATTACCTGTACCTGGACACGTTGGAGGTCGGTGAAATCTTTTAACCGAGTCGGGCTCTCCTCATCCTCAATAGTCGAGTCACTCAAATCAATAATCAATAACCGTTGTAATCGATAATCAATACTCAATTAATAGATCAATATAATACATCAGAAATCAATAACAGTTGATATTTCTGCGCACCATGACCTTTCAGTCATGAATAACCACACCAGTTTATTAAAAGTTAGTGAATTTATTTCCCTATATTAACAAAGC
Organism: Pleurodeles waltl; assembly: GCF_031143425.1. Lineage (NCBI taxonomy): Eukaryota > Metazoa > Chordata > Amphibia > Caudata > Salamandridae > Pleurodeles > Pleurodeles waltl. The sequence continues at coordinate 456,827,235 of NC_090442.1, forward strand.
TAGCACGATATATATGTGTCTCAAAACCAATTGATATATGTAAATGAAGATTACTAGCTGTCCATAACGGCGGAAGAAACGCAATCTACGTAAAATCTGAATAATGATACACTCTGTTATAGCAATGCAAATCACCAATGTGACTAACTGTATTTGACTAATTGCATACATTCGGTCAGCATAACAAGATTTCAATTCTTCATGATACATTGAATGAATACCTCGACTAACCTCTAATTAGCATTGGCATGTGGGACTTCATGCAAAACGAATTTAGTCAACACAAATTTGGAAAAGTTCTAGCTAGGATCCTATCAAAATAGCAGTTGGTACCTAAAAGGAAAAAAAAACACAATGCATAATACATTTATCCTTTCATATTTACCAAATACAATCAGCATTCAAGAAAAGTCTTCGTCCTTCAGGTACCGGTTGATCAGCATGGGGCAAATTTCAAAGGGGCAAAGTTAAGGGCAAGCTTCCTTGCAACGGCAAGGAGAATAGGGCAAAGTTACTGCATGGGCAAGGCAGGGCAAATCAAAGTTAAAGTCTCTAGGGTGAGAATTCTTAAAGTCTCTTTCTCTCAGATAGAGAAAAGGGCATCAGGGTGTCGTCCAAAATGGAGTCTGGCATCAGGCTTCAAACTGGCATCGAGGAAAATGGCTGACTTCTCTTTGTCCGGTGGGTTTAAGTAAGAAACATTCCAAATTCTGTAGGGTCTTCCATTGGAGGGTTCATAGGTTGGCTTCAAATTGTCCAATCAAAAATTGTCTTTTACTAGCTCCCATTTATGCATACACTGTCCTTGGCGCCTTGGAACACAAATTGTATCATGGTTTGCCAATTATTTTACTATCTGTACCTTCATTGTCCGCACCTGCAGAGACTGACCTTGTATCAAAGGGGATGTAACCGGCCTAGCACGAAACCTTGGAGATAAGTGTACCAGCCAGTTTCTACTGGAAAAATACAACTTCAAGCAAGAATATATTTCATTAATTCAAGGAAAAAAAGAATCACGCAGTTAGAATTTGAAACCAAGCAACTAGGCCAAAGCCTGTACTAAATTTAAGCTAAGCAAAACAGTTTTCAAACAAGAAATCATGGCATACATTTGCGATTATGACGGATTAATACATTTTTAATACTTCATGATTAATAAAGCTCATTTATAATGATGGCGAACTGCCCCGAGGGCACAATTTCCCTTGTACTTTATTTCTTTTACTTAAAATCACACTTCAATATATATGTCGGTTACACAGTATACATGAATATATATCGAACCCTCTTTTTCTGCGTCATCAATCCCTCCTCTGATGACTAATTATGTCATCACATCAAATCTACCCACAAATTTTATTCCATTAAAATTCTGTATAGTAATTTGGCACTTCAGTCAATTCCCTTTTTCTTTTAGTCCCTTTTGACTTCTCCCTATAAATTTCCACCATTTTGTTCTCTATTTTCTCTTCTCTTTTTCTTTTGTTCCTTGCTTTTAACATTTTGAAAGCTTTCCATATTCCCCAAGAACCTAATAGACAAATTAATATTATTAATATTCCCTTTACTATTTTTAGTAACAATCCGTTCCAAACGTTGCTGAGCCAATTTCCCACAGAAGCAAATCCTTTTCCAATTTTCTCCCAAACTCCGGGTTCTTTCAATTCCTTTAAATCTACACTTTCTCTAGTTAAATTTGTAAGCATTGTTCTAATTTTTCCACTGTTGTCGGGTATATAGGTACAACAGTGACGCGTGCCAAGCATTTTGCAAACGCCGCCATCCTTTGCTAAAAGAATGTCTAAGGCAAGCCGATTTTGAAGAGTCATAGCTCTTTCTGCAGCGAGTTCAGCATCCATCAGGATTATAGCTCCCGAAAACTTTGTCAACATGTTATCCACAATAGTAGACAACTTTCGTATTTTGATTGAATTCAATATGACTCCTACTGAAGGAATCATAGCTCCAAATATATCTCCTACCACACCAGCAGCTGTCTCCCTTTTCTGAACATGATGTGATTCAGACAGCCTTGGAAATTTCTTTAAATCATCTAACTGGTAAACCTTTGGGAACAATATTCCCAAATAACACCTCCCATACCATCCTTTAGGAAGACGATAATAGGCGTTGAGTCCACAAATATAATATACTCCAGGAATAACTGGGTCTTGTCCATTCAGCATGAACGTCCACTTTTGTTGAAATGCGTATGTGTGTTTACATTCACTCGTTCCCACAAAAACTGTGTCATAATATGATGGAAATCTATGTATACAAAATCTTCCCACATGCAATGTATCTAAGGCTATTTTCCCTTGTGTCTTTATTGCGGCAAAAGCATAATTATCTACAGACGTCCTTTCGTGCAACTCCTTCTCTAATTTCTCCTTCATTTCGTTCTTTCTGTCGTCAGTGCGGTCTAAAAATTCTATTTCTATTGGTGAAAGCAAGCATGTAAGGTTCTCCCTATGTGCGTGAGCTGTGTGGAAAGGGGACATTGGTTCGAAAAATTCCCTCATTAATTTGGCAGACCAATCTCTAGCTATCTTACTTAGGTGCCCTATTATGGGGACATATGCAAATGTAACATCGTAATTAGTATAGAAATAATGAATGTCCTTTTGAGCATAAAATCTGGAAGCTACTATACTACATGTAATTCCATACGTAAGAGGCATGCTGTGATACGTTACCCCCTCCACTACTGAGGTAGGTATTTGTGTACACACATAACAATCTTTCGCATCCATGGTCTCAACATACTCACTCAGTAAGCGATAGAAAACGTTAGATGAAAGTTCCTTCTTATCATGCAAGTGTCTCTCGTCTTGCTCGAGTCTCTTCAGAGCTGTTAGTTCAGTAACGATAACAGGTTTAGAAGTAGAAGCATCATTCGTCTCACTCTCACCTTTACCATGCATTCCAAGAACTATTGCTACAATTATTAGTACGCACGCGATCAGTAAGCCTATACACATGTATTTACAACACTTCATTTTACGCCCCTGTGTAGTGAAGCTAGTCATGATCTGTATAGAATCAGAAAGCTGAAGACACTTTATCAAAGCGTATTTGCAGTTTTTTTTTTTTTTTTTTTTTTTCTAAGTTGCAGGTATTTACAAAGCTGAACGAGTTCAATGTTCACACAGTTTCTTTAGCAGCTTAGTCTCTTATCGGTTAGCAGCGTTGTCTCAAAATCGGTTTCAAAGTCAATCAGGTTAGCAATGTCTTAGCCGGTTGAAAAGTCAATCAGGTTAGCAATGTCAAGTTAGCAATGTCTTAGCCGGTAAAAGAAAATCAATCAAGTGATCAATGGTTTCAATCAACAGAGTCCATAAAGTTTTTATTTCCAAAATGAAGTTCTGCCTCTTCGTTCTCAAGGCTGAGGGATACGAATTCGTCTGACCAATCGTTATTGGCTACGTATGCCCACTCCGGACCGGAATACCTCCTGCTCGGTATCCTTTTTCTTTTCAGTTTTGCATCTCTCTTTGATTCTGTCTCACTGGTACTTTCCTCTTTGGCCAAGTCCTTTTCTTCACTTGATGTTGGTACCACGACAGACACTTCCTTTCTTTTCTCTTTCACTCTTGGCCCTTCACTGTCGTTCAACGTTTCTCTAGTTCTCAGTTTCACTGGTGATATACTTGGTCTTCTTTTTGCACTAGGTCCACTTGATGGGCCTGCGATCTCTTCTGAGGAGGTTTGAGCAGTTTCGTTCTGTTCTGCCTTGTCCTCTCCTTCTGGGGAGTCAGTCAGGTTTTCCTTTTCTTTTTCTGTACCGTCTGCTTCTGGGAAAGCCCTCCTCTGATCAGGCTCTCCTGCTTCTTCACCTCTTTCGAGCCCTTTGTCACCGTTGCTTTCTTCAGGCTCTTTGTCACTTTCAGCTGCTTCAGGCTCTTTGTTACCTTCAGCTGCTTCGTCGCTGTCTGAGGCTCCTCCTTGGTCTTCCCCAAGTGAATCGGTTGCTTCGTCCTCAGAGAATATTTCTCCCTCCTCTATTTCTGCCTGTTCGTTTCTAGTTCTGTTTTGCTCTGCCTCAGCGCTCGGCACTTTGTTATCAGGTACTGGCAGTTTCAGCGCTTCAACTTCCTCATCTGTGGGACACAACACCCTCTTTGTGTGACTGGCGTGAATCCAGTTGGGAACTCCCACACACTTCACAGCGGTGGTAGTCGTCAAAATCACTTGGAAAGGTCCTTTCCAACGGGGTTCCAAACACGACTTCCTCACGTGCTTCTTTATCACGACCCAGTCACCTGCTTTCAGGGTGTGTCCTGGACCTTGGATCGGTGGCAAGGTGGTTGCCTCCACCTGGTGAGAGAAAGATCGAACCACATCAGCTAGACCTTTGCAGTAGTCTAACACCATATCATCTGTAATATTCAAAAGCGCATTTGCAGGAACTGCTGGAAGTCTCATAGTTCTGCCCATGAGAATCTCGTGTGGGGACAATCCAGTCTTTCTGTCAGGGGTGTTTCTCATTGACATTAGTACCAAAGGCAATGCGTCAGGCCATTTCAAATTTGTCGATGCACATATTTTCGCCATTCTTGATTTCAATGTGCCATTCATTTGCTCCACTAGACCTGATGCTTCAGGGCGGTAGCTACAATGCAGCTTTTGCTCAATGTTCAGTGCTGCACAAAGCAATTTTATTACTTCATTATTGAAGTGACTTCCCCTATCTGATTCTAAAGAGATCGGGAATCCGAAACGTGGTATTAACTCTCTCAAGAGTAGTTTTGCAACTGTGAGACTGTCATTTCTGCGTGTAGGGTATGCTTCAATCCAGTGACTAAAAATGCACACAATCACCAACACATACTTCAAGCCTCCTTGCACAGGCATCTCAATGAAGTCCATTTGCATCCTGCTGAATGGACCCCCTGCTCTTCCAATGTGGCTCAAATTTACTACTGTTCCCTTCCCTGCGTTCATCTGTTGGCAAATGACGCAGCGGTGGCAAACTGCTTCAGCAACTTGACGGAATTTGGGGTTAAACCAATCAGTTTTAAATAACCTAATCATGGCATCCCTCCCAAGATGAGCTTGTCCATGGTAAAATCTGGCTATCTGTGTCAAAAGGCTATTTGGAAGAACGAATTTCCCTTCACTTGAAACCCATAATTCATCTAGTCTCTTTACACATTGTGATTTAGTCCACGAGAGTTTTTCATCCTCACTGACACCATTCTGTAGGGATTTCAATTAGTCCATTGTATCTATAACTTTTAGGGCAAATATTTCGCTTTGTTCAAGTTCTGGTTCACTTATCAAATTCCATTCATCCCTGAGCAATATACAGTTCAATGCGCAGAACCTTGCGACTTGATCCGCATATCCATTTCCTAGGGAAACATAGACTTGTCCCTTCGAGTGTGCACTGCACTTCACCACTGCTACTTCCCCTGGTAACTGAATGGCATGTAACAATTCTCTTATTCTTTCACCATTTTTCACTGGTGATCCTGAAGAGGTCATGAAGCCTCTCTGTGACCACAATTGTCCAAAATCATGCACTATTCCAAACCCGTATTGGCTGTCAGTGTAAATGGTAACTTTCATTAGTGCAGAAAGTTGGCATGCTCTAGTAAGAGCTACCAATTCTGCTACTTGTGCAGAATAAACCCCTTGAAGCCAAGAGGCTTCCAAAACACCTGTTACAGTACATACAGCATACCCTGCTTTCAATACACCCAGTGCATCTCTTAAACTGAACCATCAACAAAAATGATTTGATCATTTTCTTCTAATTTGGTATCTTTGATATCAGGCCTTGGTTTGGTGCAAAATTCAGTCACCTGAAGACAGTCGTGCTCGATGTCTTCAGCGTTCTCAATTTCAGCATTTTCACTGGGAAACAAGGTTGCTGGATTCAACGTAGTGCACCTTTTCAGCTGCACATTAGGTGATCCCAGAATTATTGTTTCGTACCTTGTGAGTCTAGCACCAGTCATGTGCTGTGTTCGGGAACGTGTCAAAAGTATCTCGACTGAGTGAGGGACCATGACTGTTAATGGGTGTCCCATCACTATTCCTTCACTCTGAGTGAGGCTGATACCAACTGCTGCTACGGCGCGCAAACACCCTGGCAGTGCTGCTGCGACCGGATCCAAAGTAGCTGAAAAATACGCTACTGGTCTGTTTATGCCACCATGGGCTTGGGTCAAGACAGACAAGGAACATGCATCACGTTCATGACAAAACAATGTGAAAGGCTTTGTGTAATCAGGCATACCTAAAGCTGGAGCCCTGCACATGCATTCTTTCAATTCAATAAAAGCATCCATCTCATCTCCTTTCAGCTCAATTTCATCCAATGCATCCTTCTGGGTCAGTTTCAGTAAAGGTTTTGCTAGAGTTGAGAAGTTGGGAATCCATTGGCGACAGTAGCTCACCATCCCCAAAAACTTCCTCACCTCCCTCCTCGTCTTTGGTGGACTCATTTGAAGTACACTTGTTATTCTTTCCTTCATTATTCTCCGTGACCCTTTCTCTATTTGATGACCCAAATATTTCACTTTCTTCTGACAGAACTGCAATTTTGAAGGAGACACCTTGTGTCCATTCCTTCCCAAATGGTTCAATAGGGCAATGGTGTCGGCTGTGCAGTCACTTTCTGTCTTGGATGCAATCAGTAAGTCATCAATGTACTGTACTAGGGTTGACTCGAATGGCAATTCTAACGCTTCCAAGTCTTTCTTTAGAATCTGATTGAAAATTGACGGTGACTCCGAAAACCCTTGAGGAATTCGACACCAACTGTAAACTCTGTCTAAGAATTTGAAACAAAAGAGAAATTGGCTGTCCTCATGAAGAGGCACCGAAAAGAATGCTTGTGACAAGTCGATGACTGAGAACCACTCGGCATCGCAAGGGACTTGAAACATTATCACAGCTGGATTTGGTACTACAGGGCAGCATTTAATTATGATGTCATTTATTTTCCTCAAGTCCTGCACAATTCGGACCTTTCCACTTGGCTTTATTAGTCCCATTATTGGTGAATTACATGGACTGCTTAACACTTCTTTCAGTACTCCCTGTTTTACAAACTCGTCAATGAGTTGGGCGACTTTCATGAGGGTGTCTTGTGCCATATGGTACTGTGGGGTCTGGGGAAAGGTTACATTGTGTTTTACGGTCACTTTCACTGGTTCCACTCCTTTCACCAATGCCACCTCTTTTCCTGTCATATCCCACACTTCTTTTCCGACTGTTTCCCGTAACTCAGCTGGAATATCTGCTTCAGTGACCATCGGAAAAAGGGTAATCAGAGGATACTCTTCATCGATAGTCTCCATCTCATCCCCTTCTACACTGTCCTCTTCTTCCCCATCACTGCTCGTCTGAATTCTAATTCCATCGTTCGAACACATAATCGAACATCCCAATTTGCACAATAGGTCTCTCCCTAACAGTGATATCGGGCTTGAGTCACATACCACAAAATTATGCGACCCTTGATAGTTACCAATTCTGACTTGTACTGGATCTGTGATTGGGTTCGTCAGGTACCTATTAGCTACTCCCACTACTTGAACTGTTCTCCCTGAAAGTGGCAAATTTGGTACTTCAATGCTCCTAACAGTGGAACGTGTAGCTCCTGTGTCAACCAAGAATGAAACACAAAATTACAAAGAAAGGGAGCACACTGCCTACACTCCAGCAACAAAGTCCAACCCCAATGCATCATGGTAAATGCAGTCGAATTCGTAGTCCATTCCGAAAGTAATAAAGTCTTTCACCTCTGTAGGCGCAGCAAGTGCTGTTTATCCCTGTACACGTGTTTCTGGGTTTAGCCCATCATCAGCAGGGAGCAGCATGGTATAGGAGCTTGCTTGAAATGCCGCCAAATGTTTTCTCAGGTTTATGTACCTCTCATGGCGCACAGGTGCCTCCCAAGGCTCGTCAGCCGTGGCTCAAGGGAGCCGTCCAAAGACAAAATTACAAAGAAAGGGAGCACACTGCCTACACTCCAGCAACAAAGTCCAACCCCAATGCATCATGGTAAATGCAGTCAAATTCGTAGTCCATTCCGAAAGTAATAAAGTCTTTCACCTCTGTAGGCGCAGCAAGTGCTGTTTATCCCTGTACACGTGTTTCTGGGTTTAGCCCATCATCAGCAGGGAGCAGCATGGTATAGGAGCTTGCTTGAAATGCCGCCAAATGTTTTCTCAGGTTTATGTACCTCTCATGGCGCACAGGTGCCTCCCAAGGCTCGTCAGCCGTGGCTCAAGGGAGCCGTCCAAAGACAAAATTACAAAGAAAGGGAGCACACTGCCTACACTCCAGCAACAAAGTCCAACCCCAATGCATCATGGTAAATGCAGTCGAATTCGTAGTCCATTCCGAAAGTAATAAAGTCTTTCACCTCTGTAGGCGCAGCAAGTGCTGTTTATCCCTGTACACGTGTTTCTGGGTTTAGCCCATCATCAGCAGGGAGCAGCATGGTATAGGAGCTTGCTTGAAATGCCGCCAAATGTTTTCTCAGGTTTATGTACCTCTCATGGCGCACAGGTGCCTCCCAAGGCTCGTCAGCCGTGGCTCAAGGGAGCCGTCCAAAGACAAAATTACAAAGAAAGGGAGCACACTGCCTACACTCCAGCAACAAAGTCCAACCCCAATGCATCATGGTAAATGCAGTCGAATTCGTAGTCCATTCCGAAAGTAATAAAGTCTTTCACCTCTGTAGGCGCAGCAAGTGCTGTTTATCCCTGTACACGTGTTTCTGGGTTTAGCCCATCATCAGCAGGGAGCAGCATGGTATAGGAGCTTGCTTGAAATGCCGCCAAATGTTTTCTCAGGTTTATGTACCTCTCATGGCGCACAGGTGCCTCCCAAGGCTCGTCAGCCGTGGCTCAAGGGAGCCGTCCAAAGACAAAATTACAAAGAAAGGGAGCACACTGCCTACACTCCAGCAACAAAGTCCAACCCCAATGCATCATGGTAAATGCAGTCGAATTCGTAGTCCATTCCGAAAGTAATAAAGTCTTTCACCTCTGTAGGCGCAGCAAGTGCTGTTTATCCCTGTACACGTGTTTCTGGGTTTAGCCCATCATCAGCAGGGAGCAGCATGGTATAGGAGCTTGCTTGAAATGCCGCCAAATGTTTTCTCAGGTTTATGTACCTCTCATGGCGCACAGGTGCCTCCCAAGGCTCGTCAGCCGTGGCTCAAGGGAGCCGTCCAAAGACAAAATTACAAAGAAAGGGAGCACACTGCCTACACTCCAGCAACAAAGTCCAACCCCAATGCATCATGGTAAATGCAGTCGAATTCGTAGTCCATTCCGAAAGTAATAAAGTCTTTCACCTCTGTAGGCGCAGCAAGTGCTGTTTATCCCTGTACACGTGTTTCTGGGTTTAGCCCATCATCAGCAGGGAGCAGCATGGTATAGGAGCTTGCTTGAAATGCCGCCAAATGTTTTCTCAGGTTTATGTACCTCTCATGGCGCACAGGTGCCTCCCAAGGCTCGTCAGCCGTGGCTCAAGGGAGCCGTCCAAAGACAAAATTACAAAGAAAGGGAGCACACTGCCTACACTCCAGCAACAAAGTCCAACCCCAATGCATCATGGTAAATGCAGTCGAATTCGTAGTCCATTCCGAAAGTAATAAAGTCTTTCACCTCTGTAGGCGCAGCAAGTGCTGTTTATCCCTGTACACGTGTTTCTGGGTTTAGCCCATCATCAGCAGGGAGCAGCATGGTATAGGAGCTTGCTTGAAATGCCGCCAAATGTTTTCTCAGGTTTAGGTACCTCTCATGGCGCACAGGTGCCTCCCAAGGCTCGTCAGCCGTGGCTCAAGGGAGCCGTCCAAAGACAAAATTACAAAGAAAGGGAGCACACTGCCTACACTCCAGCAACAAAGTCCAACCCCAATGCATCATGGTAAATGCAGTCGAATTCGTAGTCCATTCCGAAAGTAATAAAGTCTTTCACCTCTGTAGGCGCAGCAAGTGCTGTTTATCCCTGTACACGTGTTTCTGGGTTTAGCCCATCATCAGCAGGGAGCAGCATGGTATAGGAGCTTGCTTGAAATGCCGCCAAATGTTTTCTCAGGTTTATGTACCTCTCATGGCGCACAGGTGCCTCCCAAGGCTCGTCAGCCGTGGCTCAAGGGAGCCGTCCAAAGACAAAATTACAAAGAAAGGGAGCACACTGCCTACACTCCAGCAACAAAGTCCAACCCCAATGCATCATGGTAAATGCATTCGAATTCGTAGTCCATTCCGAAAGTAATAAAGTCTTTCACCTCTGTAGGCGCAGCAAGTGCTGTTTATCCCTGTACACGTGTTTCTGGGTTTAGCCCATCATCAGCAGGGAGCAGCATGGTATAGGAGCTTGCTTGAAATGCCGCCAAATGTTTTCTCAGGTTTATGTACCTCTCATGGCGCACAGGTGCCTCCCAAGGCTCGTCAGCCGTGGCTCAAGGGAGCCGTCCAAAGACAAAATTACAAAGAAAGGGAGCACACTGCCTACACTCCAGCAACAAAGTCCAACCCCAATGCATCATGGTAAATGCAGTCGAATTCGTAGTCCATTCCGAAAGTAATAAAGTCTTTCACCTCTGTAGGCGCAGCAAGTGCTGTTTATCCCTGTACACGTGTTTCTGGGTTTAGCCCATCATCAGCAGGGAGCAGCATGGTATAGGAGCTTGCTTGAAATGCCGCCAAATGTTTTCTCAGGTTTATGTACCTCTCATGGCGCACAGGTGCCTCCCAAGGCTCGTCAGCCGTGGCTCAAGGGAGCCGTCCAAAGACAAAATTACAAAGAAAGGGAGCACACTGCCTACACTCCAGCAACAAAGTCCAACCCCAATGCATCATGGTAAATGCAGTCGAATTCGTAGTCCATTCCGAAAGTAATAAAGTCTTTCACCTCTGTAGGCGCAGCAAGTGCTGTTTATCCCTGTACACGTGTTTCTGGGTTTAGCCCATCATCAGCAGGGAGCAGCATGGTATAGGAGCTTGCTTGAAATGCCGCCAAATGTTTTCTCAGGTTTATGTACCTCTCATGGCGCACAGGTGCCTCCCAAGGCTCGTCAGCCGTGGCTCAAGGGAGCCGTCCAAAGACAAAATTACAAAGAAAGGGAGCACACTGCCTACACTCCAGCAACAAAGTCCAACCCCAATGCATCATGGTAAATGCAGTCGAATTCGTAGTCCATTCCGAAAGTAATAAAGTCTTTCACCTCTGTAGGCGCAGCAAGTGCTGTTTATCCCTGTACACGTGTTTCTGGGTTTAGCCCATCATCAGCAGGGAGCAGCATGGTATAGGAGCTTGCTTGAAATGCCGCCAAATGTTTTCTCAGGTTTATGTACCTCTCATGGCGCACAGGTGCCTCCCAAGGCTCGTCAGCCGTGGCTCAAGGGAGCCGTCCAAAGACAAAATTACAAAGAAAGGGAGCACACTGCCTACACTCCAGCAACAAAGTCCAACCCCAATGCATCATGGTAAATGCAGTCGAATTCGTAGTCCATTCCGAAAGTAATAAAGTCTTTCACCTCTGTAGGCGCAGCAAGTGCTGTTTATCCCTGTACACGTGTTTCTGGGTTTAGCCCATCATCAGCAGGGAGCAGCATGGTATAGGAGCTTGCTTGAAATGCCGCCAAATGTTTTCTCAGGTTTATGTACCTCTCATGGCGCACAGGTGCCTCCCAAGGCTCGTCAGCCGTGGCTCAAGGGAGCCGTCCAAAGACAAAATTACAAAGAAAGGGAGCACACTGCCTACACTCCAGCAACAAAGTCCAACCCCAATGCATCATGGTAAATGCAGTCGAATTCGTAGTCCATTCCGAAAGTAATAAAGTCTTTCACCTCTGTAGGCGCAGCAAGTGCTGTTTATCCCTGTACACGTGTTTCTGGGTTTAGCCCATCATCAGCAGGGAGCAGCATGGTATAGGAGCTTGCTTGAAATGCCGCCAAATGTTTTCTCAGGTTTATGTACCTCTCATGGCGCACAGGTGCCTCCCAAGGCTCGTCAGCCGTGGCTCAAGGGAGCCGTCCAAAGACAAAATTACAAAGAAAGGGAGCACACTGCCTACACTCCAGCAACAAAGTCCAACCCCAATGCATCATGGTAAATGCAGTCGAATTCGTAGTCCATTCCGAAAGTAATAAAGTCTTTCACCTCTGTAGGCGCAGCAAGTGCTGTTTATCCCTGTACACGTGTTTCTGGGTTTAGCCCATCATCAGCAGGGAGCAGCATGGTATAGGAGCTTGCTTGAAATGCCGCCAAATGTTTTCTCAGGTTTATGTACCTCTCATGGCGCACAGGTGCCTCCCAAGGCTCGTCAGCCGTGGCTCAAGGGAGCCGTCCAAAGACAAAATTACAAAGAAAGGGAGCACACTGCCTACACTCCAGCAACAAAGTCCAACCCCAATGCATCATGGTAAATGCAGTCGAATTCGTAGTCCATTCCGAAAGTAATAAAGTCTTTCACCTCTGTAGGCGCAGCAAGTGCTGTTTATCCCTGTACACGTGTTTCTGGGTTTAGCCCATCATCAGCAGGGAGCAGCATGGTATAGGAGCTTGCTTGAAATGCCGCCAAATGTTTTCTCAGGTTTATGTACCTCTCATGGCGCACAGGTGCCTCCCAAGGCTCGTCAGCCGTGGCTCAAGGGAGCCGTCCAAAGACAAAATTACAAAGAAAGGGAGCACACTGCCTACACTCCAGCAACAAAGTCCAACCCCAATGCATCATGGTAAATGCAGTCGAATTCGTAGTCCATTCCGAAAGTAATAAAGTCTTTCACCTCTGTAGGCGCAGCAAGTGCTGTTTATCCCTGTACACGTGTTTCTGGGTTTAGCCCATCATCAGCAGGGAGCAGCATGGTATAGGAGCTTGCTTGAAATGCCGCCAAATGTTTTCTCAGGTTTATGTACCTCTCATGGCGCACAGGTGCCTCCCAAGGCTCGTCAGCCGTGGCTCAAGGGAGCCGTCCAAAGACAAAATTACAAAGAAAGGGAGCACACTGCCTACACTCCAGCAACAAAGTCCAACCCCAATGCATCATGGTAAATGCAGTCGAATTCGTAGTCCATTCCGAAAGTAATAAAGTCTTTCACCTCTGTAGGCGCAGCAAGTGCTGTTTATCCCTGTACACGTGTTTCTGGGTTTAGCCCATCATCAGCAGGGAGCAGCATGGTATAGGAGCTTGCTTGAAATGCCGCCAAATGTTTTCTCAGGTTTATGTACCTCTCATGGCGCACAGGTGCCTCCCAAGGCTCGTCAGCCGTGGCTCAAGGGAGCCGTCCAAAGACAAAATTACAAAGAAAGGGAGCACACTGCCTACACTCCAGCAACAAAGTCCAACCCCAATGCATCATGGTAAATGCAGTCGAATTCGTAGTCCATTCCGAAAGTAATAAAGTCTTTCACCTCTGTAGGCGCAGCAAGTGCTGTTTATCCCTGTACACGTGTTTCTGGGTTTAGCCCATCATCAGCAGGGAGCAGCATGGTATAGGAGCTTGCTTGAAATGCCGCCAAATGTTTTCTCAGGTTTATGTACCTCTCATGGCGCACAGGTGCCTCCCAAGGCTCGTCAGCCGTGGCTCAAGGGAGCCGTCCAAAGACAAAATTACAAAGAAAGGGAGCACACTGCCTACACTCCAGCAACAAAGTCCAACCTCAATGCATCATGGTAAATGCAGTCGAATTCGTAGTCCATTCCGAAAGTAATAAAGTCTTTCACCTCTGTAGGCGCAGCAAGTGCTGTTTATCCCTGTACACGTGTTTCTGGATTTAGCCCATCATCAGCAGGGAGCAGCATGGTATAGGAGCTTGCTTGAAATGCCGCCAAATGTTTTCTCAGGTTTATGTACCTCTCATGGCGCACAGGTGCCTCCCAAGACTCGTCAGCCGTGGCTCAAGGGAGCCGTCCAAAGACAAAATTACAAAGAAAGGGAGCACACTGCCTACACTCCAGCAACAAAGTCCAACCCCAATGCATCATGGTAAATGCAGTCGAATTCGTAGTCCATTCCGAAAGTAATAAAGTCTTTCACCTCTGTAGGCGCAGCAAGTGCGCCAGTGAGTGGTACATAAACCCGAGAAGACTTTTGGCGGCATTTCAAGCAACCCCACAGACTTGGCTGCTCTCTGCTGATGACGGGCTAAACCTAGAAACACGTGTCCAGAGATACACAGCACTTGCTGCACCTACTTAGGTGAAAGACTTTTGATTACTTTTTCAGCACAAAACGAAGTGACTGCATTTACCATGATGCATTGGGGCTAACTTTTTGCTTGAGTGTGAGGCAGTGTGCTCCCTTTTTTCTTTTTGTCCAATGACTGCTCCCTTGAGCTAACGAGCTGACGAGCTCTGGAGAGGCACCTGTGCGCCAGTGAGTGGTACATAAACCCGAGAAGACTTTTGGCGGCATTTCAAGCAACCCCACAGACTTGGCTGCTCTCTGCTGATGACGGGCTAAACCTAGAAACACGTGTCCAGAGATACACAGCACTTGCTGCACCTACTTAGGTGAAAGACTTTTGATTACTTTTTCAGCACAAAACGAAGTGACTGCATTTACCATGATGCATTGGGGCTAACTTTTTGCTTGAGTGTGAGGCAGTGTGCTCCCTTTTTTCTTTTTGTCCAATGACTGCTCCCTTGAGCTAACGAGCTCACGAGCTCTGGAGAGGCACCTGTGCGCCAGTGAGTGGTACATAAACCCGAGAAGACTTTTGGCGGCATTTCAAGCAACCCCACAGACTTGGCTGCTCTCTGCTGATGACGGGCTAAACCTAGAAACACGTGTCCAGAGATACACAGCACTTGCTGCACCTACTTAGGTGAAAGACTTTTGATTACTTTTTCAGCACAAAACGAAGTGACTGCATTTACCATGATGCATTGGGGCTAACTTTTTGCTTGAGTGTGAGGCAGTGTGCTCCCTTTTTTCTTTTTGTCCAATGACTGCTCCCTTGAGCTAACGAGCTGACGAGCTCTGGAGAGGCACCTGTGCGCCAGTGAGTGGTACATAAACCCGAGAAGACTTTTGGCGGCATTTCAAGCAACCCCACAGACTTGGCTGCTCTCTGCTGTTGACGGGCTAAACCTAGAAACACGTGTCCAGAGATACACAGCACTTGCTGCACCTACTTAGGTGAAAGACTTTTGATTACTTTTTCAGCACAAAACGAAGTGACTGCATTTACCATGATGCATTGGGGCTAACTTTTTGCTTGAGTGTGAGGCAGTGTGCTCCCTTTTTTCTTTTTGTCCAATGACTGCTCCCTTGAGCTAACGAGCTGACGAGCTCTGGAGAGGCACCTGTGCGCCAGTGAGTGGTACATAAACCCGAGAAGACTTTTGGCGGCATTTCAAGCAACCCCACAGACTTGGCTGCTCTCTGCTGATGACGGGCTAAACCTAGAAACACGTGTCCAGAGATACACAGCACTTGCTGCACCTACTTAGGTGAAAGACTTTTGATTACTTTTTCAGCACAAAACGAAGTGACTGCATTTACCATGATGCATTGGGGCTAACTTTTTGCTTGAGTGTGAGGCAGTGTGCTCCCTTTTTTCTTTTTGTCCAATGACTGCTCCCTTGAGCTAACGAGCTGACGAGCTCTGGAGAGGCACCTGTGCGCCAGTGAGTGGTACATAAACCCGAGAAGACTTTTGGCGGCATTTCAAGCAACCCCACAGACTTGGCTGCTCTCTGCTGATGACGGGCTAAACCTAGAAACACGTGTCCAGAGATACACAGCACTTGCTGCACCTACTTAGGTGAAAGACTTTTGATTACTTTTTCAGCACAAAACGAAGTGACTGCATTTACCATGATGCATTGGGGCTAACTTTTTGCTTGAGTGTGAGGCAGTGTGCTCCCTTTTTTCTTTTTGTCCAATGACTGCTCCCTTGAGCTAACGAGCTGACGAGCTCTGGAGAGGCACCTGTGCGCCAGTGAGTGGTACATAAACCCGAGAAGACTTTTGGCGGCATTTCAAGCAACCCCACAGACTTGGCTGCTCTCTGCTGATGACGGGCTAAACCTAGAAACACGTGTCCAGAGATACACAGCACTTGCTGCACCTACTTAGGTGAAAGACTTTTGATTACTTTTTCAGCACAAAACGAAGTGACTGCATTTACCATGATGCATTGGGGCTAACTTTTTGCTTGAGTGTGAGGCAGTGTGCTCCCTTTTTTCTTTTTGTCCAATGACTGCTCCCTTGAGCTAACGAGCTGACGAGCTCTGGAGAGGCACCTGTGCGCCAGTGAGTGGTACATAAACCCGAGAAGACTTTTGGCGGCATTTCAAGCAACCCCACAGACTTGGCTGCTCTCTGCTGATGACGGGCTAAACCTAGAAACACGTGTCCAGAGATACACAGCACTTGCTGCACCTACTTAGGTGAAAGACTTTTGATTACTTTTTCAGCACAAAACGAAGTGACTGCATTTACCATGATGCATTGGGGCTAACTTTTTGCTTGAGTGTGAGGCAGTGTGCTCCCTTTTTTCTTTTTGTCCAATGACTGCTCCCTTGAGCTAACGAGCTGACGAGCTCTGGAGAGGCACCTGTGCGCCAGTGAGTGGTACATAAACCCGAGAAGACTTTTGGCGGCATTTCAAGCAACCCCACAGACTTGGCTGCTCTCTGCTGATGACGGGCTAAACCTAGAAACAAGTGTCCAGAGATACACAGCACTTGCTGCACCTACTTAGGTGAAAGACTTTTGATTACTTTTTCAGCACAAAACGAAGTGACTGCATTTACCATGATGCATTGGGGCTAACTTTTTGCTTGAGTGTGAGGCAGTGTGCTCCCTTTTTTCTTTTTGTCCAATGACTGCTCCCTTGAGCTAACGAGCTGACGAGCTCTGGAGAGGCACCTGTGCGCCAGTGAGTGGTACATAAACCTGAGAAGACTTTTGGCGGCATTTCAAGCAACCCCACAGACTTGGCTGCTCTCTGCTGATGACGGGCTAAACCTAGAAACACGTGTCCAGAGATACACAGCACTTGCTGCACCTACTTAGGTGAAAGACTTTTGATTACTTTTTCAGCACAAAACGAAGTGACTGCATTTACCATGATGCATTGGGGCTAACTTTTTGCTTGAGTGTGAGGCAGTGTGCTCCCTTTTTTCTTTTTGTCCAAGAATGAAACACGATGGCCCATAACTCTTCCCTCCACATACGGGCCCTTTTGATCAACTTCCAAGGATGCTGCAAGCACACAATTTCCCTCCTCATCTGAACTTTCACTCTCCCATGCATCGTTTATTCCATTCTCACTGTGTAACGGGAACTGATGTACTGTGTCATTTTGATTCATTCCTTGACCTGTGACCTGTTGAGGAAGCATTGCTTGCTGCTGATTCATTGGTGCTAAGGGTATTTGCATTTGCTGATTAGGTACCATAGGAAACTGCTGTTGCATTGGCTGCAATTGTGTCATTTGCACACAAGGCATTTGCACCTGTTGCGGTTGCATGGGTTGTAGACCCTGCATCTGGTTCATATTGTTTTGAAAATTTGGGTTCGGACCTCTCAGTTTCGGTCCTCTCATAGTCTGAAATGCATTGACATCATTGTTTTGCTGACCTACACCTTCCTGCACCATCATTGGGCACTCCCGTTTCCAATGCCCGACAATTCCGCACGTGTGACATGGCATCACCTTCTTCATTGCCTGTATACCATTTGGAATCATAACGGTATTCAAATCTGGACCATTATTCACAAAACCTCCTCGACCTCTGCCTCTCATTTGTGGCTGAAACATAACATTTCCCTGTTGCTGCTGCTGCGGCATCTGTTGTTGAAACCCTTGCAAACCTTGTAAACCTGTCTGAGCTGCTCTGAGCTGCATCACCATCACCTTTTCCTTCAATCTTTTCTGCTTTGTCTCAATCTCATCACTGCAGTACTTTGCATAATTCAACACTTCATCGATCGACTTTGACTGCCAACAAATCAAATGCGATTTAATCATCTGGCTAATTTCGGGTCTCAGCCCTTCCACAAACCTAAACACAAAATGGAGCATGTCTTTTGGTTCAATCGTTTCCGTGCCACTGTAATTTTTAAACGCTTTCAACAACCTCTCATAATACGTGTGTATAGATTCTTTAACCTCTTGAGCGGTCCTGTCAATCCTTTGCCAATTCACATTTTTCGACGCAACCTTGGTTTTCAAGTGCTCGATCACCTTGTGGTACAAACTCATTACCATAGGTGATGG
Source organism: Pleurodeles waltl (assembly GCF_031143425.1). NCBI lineage: Eukaryota > Metazoa > Chordata > Amphibia > Caudata > Salamandridae > Pleurodeles > Pleurodeles waltl. The sequence goes on from NC_090442.1 coordinate 456,845,447, forward strand.
CGCACCTGTGTCCCTATCTCTCTCTGGTTCACTCGTCGGCCAACCTACAGCCCTTTTGCAATCTTCCCACAAATCAGCCGGAACCACAATTTCAAATAAGGTATTCAGATCTTCCCAGAGACACTTCGCGAGCTTCACAAATCTATCCGTTTGTTGATACCACTCAATCGGCTTCTCTCTCAATTTGGGAAAGTCATCCGTAAAGGATTGAATATCGCACCTGTGCCATGGTACATGCACAAGTTTTCCCCCTGCTGTCTCTCTCATTGGTAACATGGTTATCAGATCGTCATTCTGTTGTTTTTTCTCACTTCGTTCTGAAGTGTTTTCCTTCTTTTTATCCTTTTTCTTGACCCACCTGCTTTCCCACTTGTCTAAACATCTCCAAACCTGTGCACTCTGCAGTATCTCTTTAAGGTGTGTTTTCATCCCTGCGGATCTCATGTGTTCAAAATCTTTTGTCTCGAAGTCTAACCTGTAACTTCTGCTCAGGTGTTTGGTCTTACCTATATCGATCTCGTTTCTGTCTGCAATTTCTTGTAACTTCTTATGTATGTTGCTCACTTCTCTTGTAATCCTAGGGCACATGTATCTTAGTTCTTCCTCTGTGTATGATTCTAATCTGTTCAAACCCATTGTTCCTTCTACCAGTTCATCTGCCTCCATCCCCAACCTTATTTTATTCAGGCATTCTTCTCCCTTCCCGCTTGATGTACTCTGTGGGGAGTTCAGGCTGTTGAACCATTGTGTCAACTGTTGCGCGTTCAGTCCCATCAATGTAGCAGTTACATCAACTGCCATCGACGGTTTCTGTAATGTTTCAGTCTGCGAGGTTAATGGTACTAATAGTGGTGGATGTGACCTTACCACGGTTGACGGAGCACAAATTGGAATTGGACTAAACTCCGACAAGGACCCAGATCCATTTGGCAGTGCCGCTATCGGAGTTGTCTCTGGAGTGGTTTCTATGCATCTTCTCCCTGTCCCATTCTGTATCATTAACCCTTGGTCGCTGGTGCTTGAATTTGCCTGTATGTACAGTGGTACTGGTGGACCTACAGTGATAGGTAGAGATATTGCATCTGGATTCTGTCTGTTTCCCGAATTCTGTGGCATGTTAATCCCCACATTGTGGTTCATCATTGCTGGCATACCTAACTGGCTTTCTACCACTCGCACTTCTGGTGTCTGCTTTTGGGGCATCGAGAACTGTGTTGATTCAGCTTGAATCAATGTCGGTCTCTGATAGTTTTGTCCTCCCTGCGCCATTGAATCGGAAGTCATTCCCACATTATGCTCATCGCAATAGTGCCTTTGGACCTGTGACTGATAGTTATCAGCAGGTTTCAATGTTGGCACGTCTGGGTACATCCTCTGAACCCGTGGTATTCGTGGTGAGAAAGGCATGTCAGAACTGCTCGGCCTCTGAGATCTTCTCAAATTTGGCGTCACATTACCCTGTATTGGTTCTGGAGGGGCAGTACTAATGCTTGAGCCTTTTTCGCTTTCCACATATGGTGGTGGGCGATCATTCAGTAATTGTATAATGAACTCCTCATCATCTGACTCGTCTCCCCTTTTCGAGTTTCTATTGCTCTCTCCTTCCCTGGACTGACTCCTGTTTGTCTTACAGGTGGCTTTCCTTCCTTCCGTCTCCTCTTCCTCGGCAATCGCTGGAAACAATTTAATTCCCTGCAATACGTCTGATCTCCAAACCTTTTGTGTGCTGTCCCATCTAGCATCCGCTAGGGTCTTTTCTACTTTCCTTATTCTTGTCTCAAATTTCTTTTGTTGTTGATTTCTAGCTATTAGCTCCCAAATTGCCAATGCCTCAAACTGTGCTGGCCTTGGGGGTACTTTCATGTCGTATAGCGCAAACCTCAGATTTTCTAAAACCCTTAGGTTAAACGACCCGTGGATAGGGAACGCTACACTTCCATGTTTTTCTGTTAATTTGCACCATTGCTTTAGCCAAAGACACGGCGCTACACCCTTCTCTTCAATGACGATGTAAGCTGGTGTACCCTCAGGCGGTGTTTCTTCTCCTACATTTGCTTTAATATAAACATCTCCCCTCATGGCACTCTTAAATGCTTTGAAAAATTTCATCCTTCCATCTTTTGTTTTTCTGACAATATGTAATCAATAAGTGACTTTAATTCCCGGAATACTATTCGCTTGCCTTTCCCCTTCCAATTGCGCTTCACGGACTGCGTCCAATCCGTGCGCGACCCTTCTCACCAACCGACCTATCCCAGTGCGGCTCCTAGTGACGTCACACTCACACACTGCGGCTGACAAAGTCCTGCGGCTTGTCCTCTTTTCATTCGGCTTCACTCATAAACTAATTTCTGCAATATAACGCGAGCACTTAACCAAAAGAATAAAACAGATCTGTCGGTTTACTACAGGAAGGGTAACACAACCGCTTCAGAAACCTTAGGGATTTTTCACTAGCCTCGGCAGTTATTCCATCTTTCTCGGTTTCCCACTTTTGCAAGCAAAATTTGACCCGCAAACTTTACTCTCAACTGATCAATGAACTATTCTAGTGCACTTTAGAATTCGTCAAATCTCAAAGTCGAAGTTTTCTTTCACTCTGCAACATTCATACCGACTTGTTGACCACGCCCGATCAACCTATTAAACCGACCAGATCACAACATCAAACAAGTGTCACATACACTTTTCAACATACTCCGGAGTCTCTTGACCTCGCAGGGCCCGTCTCAACATCAACAACCACGTGGACAATTTTTCTGCTCAAAGCGCCACACACATGTGAAGTTCGACGACTTCCCTACTCTCACACCTTTTGGAGTAACACTCCTCTAATATCTTTTAACCCCCCTTAAAATCCTCACAAACTTCTCAATTAATCTGCGGCGATAAGCTGTGCAAGCGCGAAACCCTAACTTCACTCATACCGTCACTAGAAACGCTGAGACCGTTCTCATACCTGCATGTTCCTCATTCGCAAGCTCCGAGATCCCGGGAAAGTCATCGGGGACTTAGGGCATCATCATCTCTCCAACTTGTTTTATCAAAGAAAATTCTAACCTGACTCTGTCTATTGTTCGGATGGGGTCCCAAAGGGCTAAACCATCAATCTCTGCTACCATCTACTGATAACGCGTCCAGCCCTTATAAATTACCTGTACCTGGACACGTTGGAGGTCGGTGAAATCTTTTAACCGAGTCGGGCTCTCCTCATCCTCAATAGTCGAGTCACTCAAATCAATAATCAATAACCGTTGTAATCGATAATCAATACTCAATTAATAGATCAATATAATACATCAGAAATCAATAACAGTTGATATTTCTGCGCACCATGACCTTTCAGTCATGAATAACCACACCAGTTTATTAAAAGTTAGTGAATTTATTTCCCTATATTAACAAAGCTAGCACAATATATATGTGTCTCAAAACCAATTGATATATGTATATGAACATTACTAGCTGTCCATAACGGCGGAAGAAACGCAATCTACGTAAAATCTGAATAATGATACACTCTGTTATAGCAATGCAAATCACCAATGTGACTAACTGTATTTGACTAATTGCATACATTCGGTCAGCATAACAAGATTTCAATTCTTCATGATACATTGAATGAATACCTCGACTAACCTCTAATTAGCATTGGCATGTGGGACTTCATGCAAAACGAATTTAGTCAACACAGATTTGGAAAAGTTCTAGCTAGGATCCTATCAAAATAGCAGTTGGTACCTAAAAGGAAAAAAAAACACAATGCATAATACATTTATCCTTTCATATTTACCAAATACAATCAGCATTCAAGAAAAGTCTTCGTCCTTCAGGTACCGGTTGATCAGCATGGGGCAAATTTCAAAGGGGCAAAGTTAAGGGCAAGCTTCCTTGCAACGGCAAGGAGAATAGGGCAAAGTTACTGCATGGGCAAGGCAGGGCAAATCAAAGTTAAAGTCTCTAGGGTGAGAATTCTTAAAGTCTCTTTCTCTCAGATAGAGAAAAGGGCATCAGGGTGTCGTCCAAAATGGAGTCTGGCATCAGGCTTCAAACTGGCATCGAGGAAAATGGCTGACTTCTCTTTGTCCGGTGGGTTTAAGTAAGAAACATTCCAAATTCTGTAGGGTCTTCCATTGGAGGGTTCATAGGTTGGCTTCAAATTGTCCAATCAAAAATTTTCTTTTACTAGCGCCCATTTATGCATACACTGTCCTTGGCGCCTTGGAACACAAATTGTATCATAGTTTGCCAATTATTTTACTATCTGTACCTTCATTGTCCGCACCTGCAGAGACTGACCTTGTATCAAAGGGGATGTAACCGGCCTAGCACGAAACCTTGGAGATAAGTGTACCAGCCAGTTTCTACTGGAAAAATACAACTTCAAGCAAGAATATATTTCATTAATTCAAGGAAAAAAAGAATCACGCAGTTAGAATTTGAAACCAAGCAACTAGGCCAAAGCCTGTACTAAATTTAAGCTAAGCAAAACAGTTTTCAAACAAGAAATCATGGCATACATTTGCGATTATGACGGATTAATACATTTTTAATACTTCATGATTAATAAAGCTTGTTTATAATGATGGCGAACTGCCCCGAGGGCACAATTTCCCTTGTACTTTATTTCTTTTACTTAAAATCACACTTCAATATATATGTCGGTTACACAGTATACATGAATATATATCGAACCCTCTTTTTCTGCGTCATCAATTGTGAGTTGTCGGTGATGCTTATTAAGCTTTTTTTAATGTTCTTTATTTGTTTTTCAAGGCTTTCCTGTGTTAACTATGAATGTTAAAAACATCGTTTTTTCAACATCTTTTTTATGAGCTTCCTTTAATTTATGTGCTTTTTTGTTTGTTTCTTGCCGAGTCTGGACCGTCTTACTGGCCCATCAGAAGCACCATTCCTCTCACATTTGACTGAGTGTGCCCCACTTTACCGGCCCAAACGAGACACTGCCTGTCTCACATGTGATTCACTCTGGCTGATCATTCTTGCCCTCTCAGAAGCATTTGTCTATCTCAATTGATCTGCATATTTGAAGTTAGAAGCGACTGCTTCATCCATAGCCCTACTGGCCAATCAGAAGCATCGGTTTATTATATGTGACTACCTTAAAAGTGCCTGCATCTTCCCCAGTCCTACCGGCCGGTAGGAGTTATCAGTTTGCCTGTGTTTCGGGAAAGTTCAGTGTACATTTTTTCTTTTGTGCAGTCGATAAAGCTTTTCAATCGTTTGTGAGTTGTCGGTGATGCTTTCAAAGCTATTTTTAAAGAAAAAATATTTATTTCTTTGGAAGGCATTTTCGTGTTGTAAGTGCTTGTCGCTTGCCAAGTCTGCTCAGCTTTATTGGCCCATCAGAGCCATTATTCCTTTCACAATTATCTGAGTTTGATCCGTTCTACCAGCCCTTACGAGACGCTTCATGTCTCATGTGATTCACTCTGCCCCAGCCTTATCACCCTCTCAGAAGCATTAGTCTCTCTCACAACTGATCTGTGCATTGGAAGTTGAAACTGACTGTTTCATCCCCAGCCCTACTGGCGTTCAGAACCTCTGGCTTATTACAAGTGACTGCCTTCTAAGTGTCTCCTTCGTTCCCAGCCTTACAGGCCAAACAGAGGCACTGGTTTATTTTACATCTGACTGCCATACAAGCGGCTGCTTGCCGCTGCTCTCCCAGCCAATTAGGCACCAATTATCTTTTAGGACTATTTTACAAGCGATTGCTTCGGCCCCCAGCCTTATAGGCCCTTTAGAGGCATCGTTTCTTTCCTTTGTTTATCCTTGGTAAAGCTTTTTATTGGCTTGTGTGTCTGTTGTCGGGGATGTTTTGTACGTTTTTTGGTAAAATGTTTAATATTTGCTTGGAAAGGATTCCTGTGTTGTACGTGTCTGTTTCTTGCGGAGCCTGCCCCGCCTTATCGGCTGAGTCTACCCACCTTATCGGCCCCACAATTATGTGAGTTTGATCCGTTTTACCAGCCCTTGCAAGACGCTGCATGTGTCACATGTGATTCACTCTGCCCCAGCACTGTCACCCTCACAGAAGCATTAGTCTCTATCAGATGTTCTGCGTATTTGAAGTTAGAGCTGACTGCTTCATCCACAGCCCTACTGGCCGATCAGAAGCATCGGTTTATTATATATGACTGCCTTACAAGTGCATTCTTTGTCCCCAGAGGCACCGGTTTGACCGTGTTTCAGGAAAGTTTTTATTTTCTTTTTCTGATGTGTCATTGCTAATTTTGTATTTGTTTGTGAGTTGTTGGTGATGCTTTCTGAGTTAAAAAAAAAAAAAAAAATCTTCATTTGTGTGGATGGCATTCCCCTGTTGTAGGTGTTTGTGTCTTGCTGAGTCTTTCTAGCCGTATTAGCCCATCAGAAGCATTATTTCTCTCACAGTTATCTGAGTCTGCCCCACTTTACATACCCTTACGAGACCCTGCATCTCACATGCAATTCGTTGCGCCCCAGCATTACCGCCCTCTCAGAGGCATTAGTCTTCCTCTCGACTGATCTGCTTATTGGAAATGACAGATTACTGCATCATCCCCAGCCTGCTCTGAAGCACCGGTGTGTTACATGTGAGTGCCTGCTTTGGCACCAGCTCTTCCAGCCGGACAGAGGCACTGGCTTATTTCACATGAAAACTGTGCTGTTCCCCCACACAGTTGAAAAACTCTCCGTTTACAAATGCAACGAAAGTGTCTATTAGGCTCAGATTACAGTTTCTAAAGCACAGGCCTTTTGTAATTGCAGTAGGTGAAGAGGGGTGGGGCAGGAGGTTGCAGTCAACCGCTGTTGGGCATCAAGCTTTTTGTCTAGGTTAAGGACACTTTACTGTAAAACATTCATACCTCTTTGTATGTGTTTTGTGGGTGCTACGGGATGGAGACAGCCCCACTGTGATGAAACTGAGTAGTCAAAGTCTGTGTGTGGTTAGCAGGCTGGTTTCCCATATGTACCAGTAATTGGGCTTCTATCAAAGAAAGCAACCAAAATAGTAATCACTGTAGTAAACTCCATCTGTTTCTGATGTGAAACGTTTGTTTTAGTTCGCAAAGCCTCTTAACCACTTTTAAGTATGTTACTTAAAAAAAAATGTAAAGTAACTGGTCACATAATAGATTTGTTTGCTATTCAACCCAGCTCCTAATTAAAAAAAAAACCAATATACAGTTACATTTTATTTTGCGTTGCTAAGTAATATAGGGCCATATGTACGAACACTTTTTCCCATAGACACAGAATGGGTAAAAACCTTTGCTACATCTGGCCCATAGAGTGCTGATCTCATAGTGTGGCAGAGATAACTTAAATTTAAAGAAACTTTGCAAATACCAATTTCTTCTTTTTTTGTTAGTGGGCCTAATTGTTTTTTGGGATTTTAGCACAGTGTCTGTGAACGCATTGTACATACCTTTGCTTATGCAGGCAGCATATGGTGGATTTTTGACAACATAAACGAAGTTTGCTTTGTGGCAAATGACTATGGAATAGATTGCAACGTTTCTTTAAATTCAAATTATCCATGACACAGTACGCGATTGGCACCCTCTATTACTTAGCTACATAAAGTAAACTGTAACAGCAGAATATTTTGTATCTCCCACCTTCATATTATTATTCAACCAACCTCTTGGAATAAACAAGCGGCAGCAACACAAATTTATTTTCTCTGTGTTTCTCATTTCCTGTGGGCAGGCAGGAGACGGAATATAACAGCTTCTAAGAGCGGATCGAGTTCTTTAATTTTGCTTAGAGTTTGTGCAACATAAAATAAAAAGTAATAGCAGATTAGTTTGCACCTACCACTTTATGTGCTTTCTTTAATTTATGTGCTTTTTAGGGTTGAGCTTGCAAAGAGCTCTGTCCATGGTGCAATCTCTCTATGGGCTTTTAACCACACCCATGTCAAGCCCATCAGTTTGGTTGGTTCCTGGGCATGCCTTTTAAAGTTTGCTTGATTTTTATTAGTGAAAGGCATGCACACGTCATGCCTTTTCCAGTGTTTAGCCCTCCTCGAGCGCCCCGGCCAACTACTGAAAACATATGAGGGTCGATGTTTTCCTTATGGTTTCTGGACTACTTTTTCTTTTTATTAAGTAGGCAGTGCAATCTCGCTGGGCAGTAATCGAGCGCTTTGCGTGACATCGACCCTGTTAGATGGATAATTGCACTTTTGCCGATATGTTTCACTGCGAGTGAACTTCTGTTTCCTTTTGTGTGTCTGCTTCGCGCTTGTGGCGGCTGTCGGCTCGCTTATGTGAAACTGTTTTACTTTTAAGTTTATGTGGCAAGAAAAGTCCGGTTAGGTGTTTAAAACGCTAAGAGCTCTAAATCAAGCAAACATGAGACCCATTGCATTGCAAATGCTTGTTTGTTTGTTTCTTGCTGAGTCTTGTCCGCCTTATCGGCCCATCATAAACACCATTCCTCTCACAATTAACGGAATTTGCCCCGCTTTACCGGCCCTTGCCAGACCTCCTCACATGTGATTCACTCTGGCCCAGCATTATCGCCTTCTCAGAAGCATTTGTCTCTTTTAAGTGATGTGCTGTATTTGAAGTTACAAGTGATTGCTTTATCCACAGCTCTACTAGTCAATCAGAAGCACCGGTTTATTTTATGTGATTGCTTTAAAAGTGCCTGCTTCGTCCCCAGCCCTAGTGGCTGTTCAGAGAAACCGGTTTGCCCGTGTTTCTGGGAGGTTCAGTTTTCTTTTTTTGTGTTGTTTCTAAAGCTTTTTATTTGTTTGTGAGTTGTCGGTGGTGCATTCTAAGCTGCTTCTTCTTTTTTCTTTTTTTTAAAAGTTCTTTTATTTGCTTGGAAGGCATTCCTTCCTGTGCTCTAGGTGTTTGTTTATTTTCAAAGCTGCCCAGGTTATTTTACATTCGCCTCCCATACAAGTGGCTGCTTCGGTTGCTGCTGTACGGGCCGTTTAGAGGCACCGGTTTGTCTTTTATGTGACTATTTTACAAGTGATTGCTTTGGCCCCCAGTCTGAACAGCCTTTTAGACGCACCATTTCTTTTCTATTTTTCTTTTGTCATGTGCTTGGTAAAGCTTTTTATTTGTTTGCATGTCTGTTGTTGGTGATGCTTTGTAATGTTTTCTTTTTTGCAAATTAGTTTTTATTTGTTTGGAAGGGGTTTCCCTGTTGTATGTATTTGTTTCTTGCCAAGTCTACCCTGCCTTATCAGCCCATCAGAAACACCATTCCTCTCACTATTTTCTGACTTTGTTCCGTTTTAAAAGCCTTTGCAAAATGCTGCATGTATCAATTCTTACATATTTACTTAATAACTACCAAAAACCATCACATTCACAATAATAGGCACTTCCCACACCATTCCAAACAACCACAATCTGCACCACTTCACTAATTCCCCACTCCACTACAATCAACCCTAATCCAATAGCCCACATACCTGTACAAACTACCACACACCACTCAAACCGACACCACTCATAACCACTTGCTTCTCCATTTAATCAACACCACTCTGTAACACTAGAAACTACTCCAATCCAGTTGGGCACACTGTACTCAAGTACACCCCACTACAATCTAGTCCACTGTACCCCACTCCACACTAAAGAAATCTATCCCACACTAACACTTAAGAAGCACCACTATTAAGCACCACACATCCCATTAACCAAGTACAAAAACACTATATCTTACTGCTTTTTAAATACTAAGGTTATTCTAATTACATCTGCCTTTCAAATTAACATTTTATTTACAATCTCATAACATCAATCATGCAGCAATTAATTAGCAAACCATTAAAGGCTATTTTATTATCAAAACACATTCAATCTGCACTCACTATATATCCACACTACTGTAGAACAAAAATAAAACCTCTAGCAGAGGCGAGACCTATTGGCTATGCCAGTGCTTGTTTTCGTTATTACTGGCTACTCTGCCTGATGCAGAAGTAATCACTGCAGGTAGTTGTACATAGGGTGGTAACTAATATAATCTGGTCTGATGTAATCACTATTAGAAATACAGAGACGTATGTCAGTGAGACAAGGGCTTAGGGACCTTCATTGGTTACAAGTTTCCCAAAGAACCACATTTAAGGCTTTGTGTATTGCCTATAGAGCATTCGAGGACAGGGACCTGCCATTTCCCATCAGTTCATAATCCTTTACACCCCACAGAGGGCCGTCCATTCCTCCAATGATTATAGAGCCGTTGCCCCTTGCATCCGAAGATCCAGAAGTGTAGGCAGATTATTTTGCTTCATTGCCCTAATGCTCTGGAACTCCCTGGCTTTGCAGTGAACATGCAATGAATTGACTTTCCGGGAACTACTCAAAACATGGTTATTTGATAACTAACCCCCACATTATGTTTTTTTGAAGTCACCTTATCTAGCGCTGGGATGCCCAGGGGTATCCATGCACGCTACAAATTCTCTTTGTATAGTATAGTATCACAACACTAATGATACTAGTCGCTTAGGATGATTTTTATTGATCATAAGTAGCTCTCCTATTAGAAAAGGTTGGAGATCCCTTGCTCAACAGAGAAGATTGAATCAGACTAAAACCATGCACTGTAATACAATCTCATTTAATAAATCAAAATAGTATGTTTGACTAGATCAACAATGGCCGAAATACTGGCAAAATGAGGGCCATAGCATCCCCATCATCTTGGATCTATCAAATTTTCTCATGGCAAGAAAGAAAGCATATTCTGTCCTGTACTTTGGCCTGAATCCTAGTTGCCACCGATCTAAACCATTTGCGTCCTCCGGCGAATTTACATAATTTGGCCACTATTTAATGAAATTGGTTGCATAGCACCACCTGTCCACACGCTGTCCCTGATGTGGACTGAATATCCAAGCAGTAGAGTTTTGTAAAAGTGTGTGTAGATGCCACAGTTGAAGCATATGTATTTAAACAGCACACCAATAAACAGTGCTGTAGTGGCTGCCATGCCGCTCATCGTGTGATCTACTTTTGTGTTAGAGGCCTACTAGTGTTGGAATGACAGAAAGTGATGCAAGAAGATGACTTGTTTTGTAATAGGAGTGTCGACCATCATGTTACAAAATGATACAAAAATTTGGTCTGATTTACAGAATTTACTTTTTCTATCCATGCAGCTCATAAAACACTCTTTAATATCTAAAGTGTACAATTCAATTTCTGCTGGCATTGAAGAGTGAGTGAAAAAAGTTCACAAATTCATATTTTTATTTAGGTGGAATGATGGGGGAACATTTGGAATGAAATGTAGAATTGTGGTTAAGGTGACTGTCGTAAGAGAACATTATGAGCAGTGGCTTTTACTGAAAATGCTTGTTTTGCTTTCACTAATGACCAAGCTGACAAAAACCTCTGGAATGCACTTCTTAGTTTAAAGAAGACATTTATTTTTATTCCACCACAAGGTTCCTAAAAAAATAAAATAGATTAGAAGTTCAAAAGCACACGTTTAAAAATAGTCACAGCAATGAAAGGAAAATATATCAAAGTGATTATCAACTGCAACGTACACAGCATATGTATGTGATTATATTACAGCATAATTGCAAAGCAAAGGATAAAGTCAAAATTCATCACCGTAGGGCCTGCCAAGCTCTTCAACTTTTTCATGCCAGCAAGTTGATGACCCCTGTTCAACTGCGAGAAAGAGATATCCACCCTCACGGGAAAATGTCCAGCATTTGACGTCCAATCCTGACAGAGGTCTCGGAAATTCCCTCGCTACTGAGCAGGGTCACCTCTTTTATAACTTAAACAATCATGGAAAAAGCCTTCTGAAAGGCCCTCCCCTCTCAGGTGGAAATATTCAAACATCCTGACTACTGTAGGGCAGAGTTGGAAGAAAAACGTTGAAAATTGGCCAACCTTTCAAGGCTCCTCTTCCAAGGCTGACCTTTTCCCTTCACTGGAGAAAACAAAAAATATGTGCTCTCTTATCAAGAACTGTTTGTGTTCGGTGAGAGAAATACGAAAAACACAAGCTTAGTTTACCATGTGGAAAAACACAGCTCATCTGCAATGTCTCAACTGCAATGTCTAACGCCATGATAAAGCCAATTGGCAGCTAAACTGAATAAAAAATGTAATCTGCAACTGGTGAACACTGAACAACTAATATGAACAGTGGTGAAACACAAAGTCAGTGGTCAAACCTACTTATTCTCACTAAAGTTCCACCCTTTGACCAATGACTTTCTTTACTTTTCTCTTATTTCAAAGAAAAAACAAAAACATTATAAGCAAATCAGGTTTGCGTTGTATACAGCAACATAATGCAATAATAAAAGCAATCACTAGAAAGCAATGGAAGAAGATTAAAGTATTGATCTTGTAAACCTTTGAATCAGACACACCTACAATGGAAAGACTGAAACTTATATATTCTGACTGGAAGAATAACTGATTGAATAGTGTCTCTAGGATAGCAAGTTGGTGTAGAATTAGATGAAAACACCATGAGTTCCAATCATGTAAAGGTACATTGTCCACCTGGAAGGTTTGCTGGAATGTAAGTGAAAGTCAGGTTTCCACACGAAAAAACAGACAGACAACTGGCAATTTTGCTTAATGAGACTGGCAGCAGTCATCAGATGATAACAAGCCCTGGGTTAGTTCCAGTAGAAGAATTAAATCAAGCAAGTTGACAGAACATCCATGGTACTCTGTATTGTTCCCATGTAGAACTTGAATCAGAGACGCAATTAGTGCTAAATGGATCCATAGGTTTTGTACTTTAAAAGCAGCAGGAGCGTTGCACATAGGTTATCAATCAGGTTCAGGTTGGGCGGTGCGGTCCCTCCCCCAACCCCACATGCAAACGCCCGAAGGGAGACCACACAGCACACTCATGGTCAGTGGCAAGTCATAGTAGGATCTGCAAAAGAAACAAGTATGACTTTTCTTGCAAATAACATTTGTCGTCCGAAATGTGCTCTCCTTTTTCCTTTCATTGTTTTATAATCAGCAGGATGTTATTGGGGCCCTTTGCTATAATTTCTGCGGGTTCTGGAGGGCCATTTGGGGATTCAACCCACAACTTAGCACTGAGGATTGTGTCTACTGCACCACAGCTTCCCTTTCCTAGCACTGTCAGAAGGGCTAGGGCAGTCCCCTTCCTTACCAAACCTCCATACACTGCACTTATGACAAGTTGGGCAATTCTGTCTCCAATTTGTATGAATAAGTCAACTTCTCCACTATTTAACAGAATCACTTTGATTTCTCCTTGGTAATCTGCATCAATCACTCCCCCTAAAACCTGAATACCTTGAAGGGCCAACACAGATCTGGGAGCAATCAATCCAAAATGCTCTGGGGGAATCTGTATTCCAACACTTGTTTCACATAATGCTATGTCTGAGGGTTTTACTCTGTAAGCTTGTAAAGCATGTAAGTCAAGACCTGCAGATTCAGGTGTGGCTCTGTAGGGAGCTAACGCTCCAGGTTTTATTTCCCAGTATGTGATGGTATTGGTGGCCACATGTGGTTGTATTTGCAAAGCTGGAGTTAACATTCACATCAAAGGTGTTTCAGCATTTGTTAATGGTCTATTGTTCAGAATCTGGAGGGCTTTATTTAAATGCTCTCTCCAGTTTTCCAAAGTTCCATCAGATAATTTTTGCAATTGAGCTTTCAGTAAACCATTCATTCTCTCAATCAGTCCTGAGGCCTGTGGATAATAAGGAATATGATGTATCCACTCAATATTGTGCTGAGAACAGTTGTCCTGTACTAGTTTGCCTTTGAAGTCTGACCTGTTGTCACTCTGGATCTGGAGTGGTACTCCATAGTATAACATTAACAAGTACAGAGTTCTGATAGTATTGTGCTGAGTAGCATGTTTGCAAGGGACAGCAATCAAGTATCCAGAATAAGTGTCCACTACGGTACAGGTGTATTGGCACCTGCTATTAATCGGTAGTGGTCCAATGTAATCAATTTGCCATATCTGTCCTGGTAACGTTCCTCTCCCCAATTGATCTTTGACTGTTTGTGGGACAGATCTCTGTTGTGTGTGCTGACAAATAGGATATTGCAAAATCACAGTTTTTATCAAATGTTGGGGAATGTGCATCTCTCTAATCTTTGCCCACCTGTAAGTGGCTTTTTCTCCCAGGTGTCCACATTTCTGGTGCACCCACTTAGTCATCCCCACCAAGTCAGAATTCTTGATTGACAATTCCGCCTTTGAACTTTTGTCTTTGACGTCTGCAAGGGAATTGAACCAGCATTCTAATGAGTCAATGGGAAAATGAGCATCTATGACTTTACTCTGTTCTGACATTTCCCAAATTTCCTGACACAACTCTTTGCTCCACACCTCCTTTGAATGAATGAACCAGTTATGTGCAAGCCATGTGGAAAGCCATACGGATAATACATTGGCAATGAACCAAGAATCAGAGTAAAAACTACAAGTCTCAGGCAGCTCTTGCTTTAGAGTCTGACACACAGTGTACAACTCTGTATTTTGGCTACTTTTTCCTTCTCCCGTGGTAGACAACAACTTTTCAGTAACTGGATTGTATAACACTGCTTTCTATTGTCTTTTAGTGCCCACGTATTTCAATGAATCATTAGTGAACCAAACATGCTTTCTATATTCAGGGGACAAGAATTCAAATGGTGCATTCAATTTCACTGGTGACTCTTTTATCTGTGGTACCTCCTGCACTCTCTCCTAATCCTGTACAGGGGCTTGTGACACCTGTTCATGTAGGGTTGCAGTGCCTGTCGGTCCTACTCCAGCCCTGTCTTGTATGTACCAGATCCAGTGTATGATACTAGCCTCTTGTGCATGTCCTATACGGTGAGATTTAAGTGAACTTTTCACCCACTGCATGACTGATATTTCAGGTTTCAGAATTACATTATAATTTAGTGTGATTTGCTCAGTATTTACTAGAGCCCAACAAGAAGTCAAAAGCTGTTTTTCAAAAGGAGTATAGCGCTCCTCAAAGTCAAGTAGTTTTCTAGTCCAAAACCCTGTTTCTGCCACATACTCAAGTTTGCATATTGTCCCTGAACAGTTACATGTAACTCAATGTTTCCCTCTTGCACTGCGCACAAATCTGAAGTCTGTCGAATTATTTCATTTGCCAAATTAAAAGCACACAGCTGCTCCTCACTCCATTCAAACGCATGTTTTTTCCTAGTTACTTTGTACCAAAGGGTTAAGATTTTGCTTAGATGAGGGCTATTCCAAAAATCAAACAATTTCATGAAACTCTGTGTCTCTTGCTTAGTGCAAAGAGTAAGAAACTCCAAAATCTTTTGTTTTACCTGTAACAACATCTCTCTATGTTCTGAATTCCACTGAATTCCCAGAAACTGCAAAAAAATTTATAGTACCTGTGTCTCGTCTGAATTAATTATACACATCGTACTCTGCAAAAGTGGTCTGAATATACCGGTAACATCGACAACTTCTCGCTCAGTGTAATCTTTTAAAGAATGCATTTCCTCTCCTGCCAAAAACTGTGGGCTGCTCTGCACATGAGGCTCACACTGCCCCCCACCTTTTTTAACCTCCTCAATACTGGAATGTGAAAAGCCAGTTTCTCCTGTAACAGCTTGGTAGATTTCAGCTTTATCTTGCAATAATTTGTTCTAGCTAATTTACTCTCTTAATTTCTTTTTTTCATGTTCTAACTGTTTACATCTCTCATGTATTTTTTTTATAAACAGACAAAAGTATCCAAACCCTTCTGTCAAGAACAAAAGGGACATCATTCCTTTCAAAAAGCACCTTTTCTAAATATAAAAACACTTTAGTTTTATCCAAGCACCCATCCCAAAACTCAGAAAGTCCTGATAAACAAGAAAACATGTTTGTCACAACACCATAAGGCAGTTTAATTTCACATGCATTTTCAAACATGGTTTGCGATGCCTCCTTTTAATTCTCTAAACAAAAAAACCCAAAACATATATTTACACTTTTAAATCGTGCACTTCAAACCTCCAACTGCTTTTTTTTTTTTTTTTTAGACTGACGATCCACGCCAAAATGTTTTGCTTTCACTAATGACCGTGCTGTCAAAAATCTCTGGAATGCACTTCTTAGTTTAAAGAAGACATTTATTATTATTCCACCATGAGGTTCCTAAAACAAATGAAGGAGATTAGTAGGTCGAAGGCACACGTTTAAAAATAGTCACAACATTGAAAGGAAAATATATCAAAGTGATTCTCAACTGCAACGTACACAGCAAATATATGTGATTATATTATAGCATAATTGCAAATCAAAGGATGAAGTCAAAATTCATCACCGTAGTGCCTGCCAACCTCTTCATCTTTCTCATGCCAGCAAGTTGATGAACCCTGTTCAACTGCGAGAAAGAGACAGCCATCCTCACAGGAAAATGTCTTCCAATACACACACAACACTCCAAAACTCCTCACGCCCCCTATAATACCAAGGAATAGAAGCGGGCTGCAGCTCACTTTAATCCAGCATTTTTAATTATTTGCAATTAATGCAGCAAAAATGTAATTTCCGACACGTTCAATGTTCTTGTGTTTCATTAACCAATTATTATACCCCTCCATACATAAAATGATCCTAACGTCTCTACCAGGGGAATAACCAGCAAAACGTATTAGGCATATTATTACAATAATCTTTACAATTCCAATAAAACATACAATCCTACCCAATGTTGTATTACATTTCCGAAACCATTAAATCATGTTTTGCGCCTAACACTGTTCAAGTATACATTAAAGCCGTAAAGGAAGTATAATATTGCCTATATGGGCACCACTCATTTCATTATTTATTAAACATGCATGTAATATTTCCACATCTTCTTGTACCGCCAAATGGGCGTTCCTCTTGTCTCTAAATGAGAGATGATACAAGTAGAAATAATCACAACACCCATCATTCCCTTTTCAGCAGCCCTGCAAAACCATTTGTCTCTAGTGGGCAATTATTATTGGTTTCTACTAGTTAATCTCCTAAATCAGAACAACCACTGTTCACGTACCACCGCTCTCAGGTCAATCTACTGATACCAAATGGGGATGGATATATTTAGCTCTCTTGCGTTCCATATCAATGTCATAAGGCGTGAGTGATATCTGTAAAAAAAGAAAACAAAACATAAACCCAAAATGAAAAAAGTGCAAAGTATTATATTACCAATAGTACTTGAATCACCAACCCAATAAATAATTATAAAGTAATAAAACCCAGGAGGGTCTAGCTGCAGAACTTAGTAAAACCCTCTACATAGCAACCCTGTAATTTAACTTCATCCAAAAGTTAGTCATAACATTTATCCAAAATGAACCATTAATTCCTTATCCAAATTTAATCCCCCTAGGTACAAGGTCCCATACCTAATGATCAATTTTGACTCAAGTCTTCTCAGTTCCTCTATTTCCCCCTCCGACTCGAAAAAGCATTCTATCCAACGCACAGAATTTCAAAAGACTAACATTATTATCATATGAAATGTCTAGCTATAAGGTATTGTTTATCTCTGTTGGATATTGCCATAATGTGTTCCAGTACTCTCTTTTTAGCCGGGTGGATAGTACTTCCAATGTAATACTTGTTACATGGGCAGCCTAGTGCCTTCACAAAGTGATGGGAATTACATGTGAGATGTTTCATAATTCTATATGGTTGATGGTCCCTAGACAACGTAACTGCTTACAATTAGTACTGTGCTTACATGCTTTACAAGTACTACAGGTGAAGACACCTTGGCCGTATTTATACTTTCTTAGTGCCGCATTTGTGTCATTTTTTGCCGCAAAAGCAGCGCAAACGTACAACATACACTTATATTTTGTATGTTTGCTCCGCTTTTGCGTCATAAAATTACACAAATGCAGCGCTAAAAAAGTATAAATATGGGCCCTTGTACATTCCTTACTTTCACATTGTCCCTGGGTTCCACTAGGCTGTGACTCAGGGTATCTTTCAGAGATGTACACCTTATAAAAGTTATTTGCGGACTGTCCCCTATATGTTCCACTAGATGTTCCTCTGTTTTCAGCACCTCCCAAAATGTCCTCAGGCTACATTTAGCCTCCCATATCTGATTATAAAAGGAGGTGATAAATCTCATTGGTTGAACTTCATCTTTGTCTTTTACTCTTGGGATTAACAACTCTTTCATAACGCCCACTTCTTTCTGAAAAGCTTTCTCTGAACTGCAATTTCTCCTTGCTTTCAGTAATTCGCCATAAGGGATTCTCTCTATAAGATTTCTCGGATGACAAGTACCTGCATGAAGCAGGGTATTCCCATCAGTGTCTTTCTGAATGAGACTGCTTTGTAACTTATTCTCCCATACTTCTAACTGTAAGTCCAGGAATAAAATTTTCTTTTGGTGTATATGACTCATAAGCCTAAGATTTAATGAGTTATCATTTAGAATATTACCAAATTCATAAGCTTCATCACTGCTTCCTTTCCAAATACAAAAAATATAATGTATATAGTGCACCCATGCTCTTCAAACTGACAATTGTCACTGACGACCTGCTCCTCCCACCAGCCAAGGAAAAGCCCACCATAGCTCTGAGACTTCCTCTTTACTCGGCCAAATATGGATCGCTACAAGTCGGAGGAAATTGGCTGTATATATATATATATATATATATAAAATTTATTTATTTTTTCATTGAAAAAAAACAAAGGTTACAGAGACGGTATAGTTAGGATCACATTTCACACGTACAAAACCAGTGAAATTCAGCAGTTATAATCACCTCAGCTAACTATAACTTGCTCCCCCCAATGCACTGCTTATGACCTCACATATTACATCACTCATGACATGGTCAGTGACATCACTCATGACATCTCAAATAGCATCACTGATGACATCATCCAGTGAGTGTAAGTAGTTGTATGGATGTGTGAGTGGGAGTGGCTGTACAGGTGAGTGGGTGCGGGTGTGCTTGTATTGGTGTGACGGAGTGTGTTTGTGACTATATCAGTGAGTGGGTGGGTGAGTCAGCGAGTGTACAGGTGAGTGAGTGGATATATCAGTGGGTTTATGCATAAGTGTGTGGATGTGTCAGTGACTTTATGGGAGAGTGAGTGGATATGTGAGTAACTGTCTTGATTCGTCACTGGGCTTGTCAGTGTCTGCATTAGTGAGTGAGTGGGCGTATGAGTTGCTGCATAGGTGAGTGAGTGAGTGTGTGAGTACTAGTATGGATGAGTGAGTGGGTGCGTTAGTGACTGTCGATGGGTGAGTAAGCGACTGTGTGGGTGACTGAGTGGGTGCATGAGTGACTATACATGTGTGACAGGCTGTATCAGTGACTGTATGGGAGAGTAAGTAGATGTGTGAATAGCTCTATCCGTATGTGAGTTGCTGTGTTAGTGTGCATGAGAGAGTAACTGGGTGTGTGTCAGTGATTTTACGCGTGAGTGACTGGGTGTGGTGGGTATTGTACAGGTGAGATTCTTTGTAAGTGTCTGTATCAGGGAGTGAGTGGCTGTGTCTGTGACTAGATAGCTGAGTGTGTGCATGTGGGTGTGTGATTGCTTGTATGGGATCTCAGTGCCGCATCTGATACGGTAGACCATGGGATCTTACTTCAGAGGACGAAGGAGATAGGAGTCACAGGGAATGCGTTAAGTTGGTTTAGTGAGTTTTTAAACTCGCGTTCATTTCAGGTACTGGATAGATCTTTCTACTCACAGTAATGGGGGCTACCTCAGGGCTCCTCCCTTAGCTCTTCATTGTTTAACATTTATATGTGGCCTCTGGCCAAGGTAGTGGAGCCTTTTGGCCTTTCTTTGATAACATATGCCGATGATACGCAGCTGGTGTTTTTGGTGACATCAAACCATGACTCTTTAGACACCTCGCTTGGTCCCTGCCTACGGGCGATATCAAATTGGATGTCAGACTGTAAGCTCAAACTTAATGCAGACAAGACAGAGATTATATTTTTGGGCTCTCAAGCTCCTTTGAAGCCATCTCCTTCTGCTGTGTCCCCTTTGAGGGAGCTGCCAGTATCCAAGGAACATATTAAGAGTCTTGGGATTTGGCCTGATCCATGGTTAGACATGAATCAACAGGCTAGGAAAACCTCGGCCACGTGTTTTGGCATACTCAGACTCCTTAGGAAAGTGTTTAAAGTTCTCCCATTTCTGGCTAAGAGATTAATTATACAGGCATTGATCAGCTCACGCCTGGACTATGGGAATGCCCTCTTCCTCGGGTCTCCAAAGTACGTGAAGAAGAGATTACAAGTGGTACAGAACACTGCCGCCAGACTTCTCTTCAATATGCCGAAACACAAATCAGTGAAACCTGCATTTGCCACCCTGCATTGGCTCCCAGTTGAGAAGGAAATAAAATTTAAGGCTTTGTGTTATATACATAGATCCTTACAGGAGAAAGGTCCACCACAGCTGCGCTGTTTGGCTACCTTCTATAAGCCTTCGAGATATCTCAGGTCGTCATCAGCAGCCTTGGCAGGAATTCCACGTGTAAAAAAGGCTAGATGGGGAGGAAGGTCCTTGTCATACCTAGGCAGAAAGATATGGAATTCCCTTCCCCTATCGATACGGCTCACAGAACAGGAACCAATTTTTAGGAGGCTGCTGAAAACATGGCTATACTGATCTTCTGTGAAAATCACTGGGAGGTTCTGCTAAAGCACTGGGAGGCCTTTGGGTAGCTATGCGCTATACAAGTCAGATAACAAAACATAACATAACATGGGGGAGTGACTGGGCATATTAGTGGCTATGTGGGTATGTGGCTTGCACATAAGTGGTTTGTTTTTGTGAGTGGTTGTACAACTGTATGAGTTGGTGTCTGAGTGGCTATATGGGTGTGATTATATGGGTCTGATTGTCAATCTATCAAATTATGTACTAAGTAAAGTTGAAACAGCAGTGCTATCAAAGGGTCTAAGCTTCTGCCCGGAGAAACACCAAGTTTTCATTCAAACAAGAATTGATTTGTATAAATTCATAAGGAAATTAAAACTGGCAAAATACTGCTCTAAACTAGGGCCTACTGTGACATCAGAAGTAGGTCGGATACATGATGAATTGGATCTAAATATTGAACAAGGTATCGATGTAAAAACAATGTATGATTTGACGCACAATTTGAGAGATGAAACAGCAATATTAGCTACATTGGGCATTGAGATAGATCACAGTGTGAAAACGAAATTTAAACCTAAATCCAAATTCTGCCCATCCCTTTCCCCAGGAAATAAAATTGACATATTTCATGATTTGGTGGTTAATGATCTAGAAAACGTACGATCCCCTCATAAAAAAAGATAAGGAAAATCTGACGAAGGAACAACGACAAGCCCTGAAAGGCTTAATGGACAACCAAACAATAGTGATTAAACCTGCAGATAAGGGGGGCAATATTGTAATTCTAAATAAGGATGATTACATAGAAGAAGCACTGAGACAATTGAGTATAAATGTGAATTATTGCAAATTGACGCACAATCCTATCAATGATCTAATTTGGGATCTGAATGAGAGATTAGAAAAATGGTATTCAGAAGGATTAATTAGTCATGATGAGAAATTATATATGACGAATAATAATCCAATTATGCCAACAATCTACTTCCTGCCCAAAATCCACAAAACTTTAGATAAACCTCCTGGCAGGCCCATCATATCAAGTTGTGGCTCATTGTATGAATGTATTTCAAACTATATAGATTACTTTCTGGCCCCAATGGTCAAAGGTCTGAACTCATACATACAAGATGCTGGTGATTTCTTGAGAGCATTGGATGGTGTAGTGTGGCAACCTGATTATTTGTTGGTCACAATAGATGTTGTGTCATTGTATACCTCCATTTCACATAAGCTGGGGATAAATGCAGTGAAATTTTTTCTGTGGCAAAAAAGTATTCATTTCCTGAAACATTCCGAGATGTTATTAGAAATTATAGAAATATGTCTCAACAATAACATTTTCCTGTTTAATCATCAAATCTATAAACAAATCTGTGGGACAGCGATGGGAATGACTTTTTCCCCGAGTTATGCAAATCTCATGATGGGGTGGTGGGAGAGTTGCGTAGCTTGGATTCAAGAGAATGATAGATACATGGATAAGGTGATCATGTGGCTTCGCTACATAGACGACCTGTTCCTGATTTGGCATGGAACTATAAGAGATTTTGAGCAATTTTTTCGTATACTAAATAACAACGACGTAGGATTACAGTTTACATACAAAATCAGTGACAGCCTGATTGAATTTTTAGACGTGCAAGTACACATTGTAGCAGGAACATTACAGACCACATTATATAAGAAACCCACTGCAACTAATAGTATCTTACATGGTAGTAGTTTTCATCCTAAATCTCTAATTAGAAGTATCCCTTATGGTGAATTCATTCGTATTAGAAGGAACTGCTCGGATGAACAGGACATGAACGATAAATTTAGTGAAACTCGACAAAGGTTTATCAATAGTGGATACACTTTGAAATCAATTAAGCAAGGAGAATTGAAGGCGAGGAAAAAAAACCGTAATCAGGCGTTGGCTAAAAGAAGTAATATTCAGAACGGTATAAGAATGAGATGAGATTAATTTTGGATTACAGTAAAGAAAACCATCAAATTATAAAAGTATTGAAAAGATATTGGCATTTAATTAAAAAAGATAGTGATATTGGACATCGGGTTGGTACTTGTCCTTCTATTACATATTGAAAAGTACCATCTTTGAAAGACATGCTAGTAAAAAGTCATTTTGAGTCACCCAAAACTTTTGATTGGTTAACAGGGGGCAATAAGGGTTTTTTTCTGTTGTAGGAAATGTAAAGCATGTAAAATTGGCTGTGATAAAAAGTTCGTAACTGATTTCAGAGGCAAAGATTTAGTGATCAAAGAAAGAATTACATGCAAAACTTCCTTTGTGGTGTATGTTTTGGAATGCCGATGTGGTCTGAAATATGTGGGTAGCACCATATGCCCCCTAAGAAAGCGCATCTTAGAACACATAAGGGCAGTACAAAATGAGGACATGACGTATGCTATAACGAAACATCTTAAAACTCACTCAGACTCGAATTGGATGACCATGAAATACTATGTTATTACAACTACAGAAAAACATGAACGTGGGGGTGATAGGGTTCAGAAACGAAGACGTTTGGAGTCGAAATATATCATCAAAATAAAAACGAAGATGCCATATGGAATTAATTACGATGAGGAGTTGTATTGTCACTTATGATTTTGAAACAATAATGAGATACTACTGTTTTTGTGCTAAATTAAGAAAAGGCTGTTATAATTTTGATAAAAAATGAGGGGGGTAAGTATCCCCAGAATGAATCAAAGTATAATATGAGTTGGCCGTTGATGACTAATTAATAGGGAATGATTATTCAGAATTAGCAATAAAGCTATGACAGTAGTATATTATATATAATACTATATGTATGGAGTAGTAGGAATTATAGGATTTTTCATTTTGCATCTGATTGTATTTTGTTATCACATGACTGTTTTAATATTCTGTGTGTATATGGATTCACTTGTTTTTTCGTTGTTATATTAGTAACACTTTTGGAGTAAGTTTATGTTTATTGGTGAAGTGTTGTAGCACTAGACATGTTACATATAACTACATATCCCAGAATGCCACATAAAGGCATAGCTTAGTGGAAAAGTATAAATAGAACATGGATTGGAGTAACAAGTTACCGTGATCAAGACCGAGAAGGTCGAAACGCGTTGGTGTTAGTTGGTGGGGTTGTTTTTTCGTTAAATAAAAGAGGATCAATCACAATTCTGTGAGTGCGGCATCTTTAACTTAAATGTTAAGCTGGCAAATGATTTATGGGAATAGGTCCTTCCCTGATGCCTGCACCGAAGAGTAGAGCGCACCTTTCTTTGTGGATCCGCTGGAGCTTAATTTAATGGGTGTGGATGTGTGTAAGTAGTTGTGTAAGTGTAATGTAATATGTGAGGTCATAAGCAGTGCATTACTGGGGTGCAAGTTATAGTTATCTGAGGTAACTAACTGCTGAATTTCAGTGGTTTTGTACATGTGAAATGTGAGCCTAACTATAACGTACCTGTAACCTTTGTTTTTTTTCACAGTGAATTTCAATTTTTTTTTTTTACGTAAAGTAATTTTCATTACTATACGTCAATACAACCACTGCTGCACATGGCCGAAGGCCATGCACAGCAGGGGTTGGCCTCAAGGACTGGCCTGCGGAGAGGGAGAGATACAGAGTTTTTTAGGCTTTGATGAATGATACACTTAGAATGAAACATTTCTAGAGAAATTGAAAGGAAAAATGTATTTGTCAATTAAAAAGAGTGAGTACACCTTTCAGTATGAGCCTTAAACCTTTGAAGTTTGAAAGAAATTAAAGAAGGAAAATTACCACAGACACACCTGGAGTAGAACCCTCAATTTTCAGTGCAAAGGTCTGTGACTTTAACCTTTAGGCCATAGGTGACTTCTTACTGTGATGTTTCCAGGCATACCTATGCCCGTCAACCCATGCATGTGATTGGAAAGAAACTTTATTGGTCCTTCATTCGGACAGTCGGGCACTAGTAAATGAGCAAACACACTGCCAAGCCATACTAGGATTTGAACCTTCAGACTACTGAGTGACAGCATAAAACCTTGACCATTAGCCCAGAAGTGACTCTGTTCTGCTCTGCATCCAAACCTAACTATAACATTCGTACCACACATCATGATAGTCTTACTCTTTGAAGTCATTGTATGGAGAGACCATTTCAATCCCCTTATGGGATGTAAGAGAGAGTGACAGGACCACACGGGATCCTCAAGGTCCCAGGGGTCCTAGACCACTCCCCGCATCCTGCAGTAGCTGGCATTGCTCCCACAATCAGGGCGCTGCTTTAAAGAGCAGCTCCCTGCTTGTGGGAACAATGTTTTCATCTGTCTCCCTGCACCCATATTAACTTGCAGGGAAACAGATGAAAACTCCGCTTTCTGCCAGATGGAGCTGTTTGACAGCTCCCCCTGTCAGAAAGCGGACCGTGTTTGCCTTTACTTGGTGTGAGCGGTCCCCAGTGCCATTTCTGGCTTCTTGAGGGGTGCTGTGTGGCCCCCTCCAATGACTATGGTCCGAGGGGCCAAAACAGACCACCCTCATTATTGTGCCTTAGCCACTTGCCCCCCCACACCATATTACATTGGTCTCGGGAGGTGGTGGTCCCCGGGGCTTCTGCAAGCCCAGTAGAGGAGCCCCGTGCACCTCCTTATTTTTAGCATGCCCCGGAGACTTGGCCCACCTGGGGGCTTCATGAAAAGGGCAGGAAACTGCCTGTTTTTCTTTTTTAAACAAGGGAAAAAATCTGTGGATCAGTGGATTTTTCTGACGTTTAAAGCCCTGGTGGGGTTCCTCTGGGATGACCAGCACAAGAGCTAAGGTAGTTGTCCCTACCCTGGCCCCTTTTCTTTTGTTGTTTACTTTTTTTTGCTGAGTCCCAAAAAATGGCTGCCAACACTTCATGCTTGATGTGTTGGCAGCCAGTCCGATATCAGCACGGGGACAGTTTGATCAGCTGAGGATCCGTGTCTTTAGATAGCTATTTTGTTTAAACTCTAGTATCTCAGAAACTAATGAACAGATTTACACCACATCACAAAAAAGCATGCATTCTGAACCAAGAGCTAGTTTTCGGCCAAATGTGGTGTAATTCTGTTTAGCGGTTCGGGCTGTAGTCATGTTCAAAATTTTAAAAAATCCCATTGACTTAAAATGGGGAAAAAGTGTTTTGGGACCCCAACCCCACCCCATTTTCTCGGCCCCCGCTTGATAGATCACGCTGAAACTTTCAAGACAGCAACTGAACTGACCAAAGTATATGTTTTGAAAATTTCGTGAAGATTCATCATGCGGCGCCAAAGTTATTGGCAAAACAAAAAACGTTCCATTTGTGGAAAAAAGTCCTAACTACCTAGTGGTGACTATCATAACAGGCTCATTAGCCCAATTATATTTTTAACTAAACTGTGGCAATTTTACAAGAAAATGTCAACCATAAACTTTATACCAGGTTCTCATTATACTTATGCAACCTTCAGTGAGGGAGTCAAACACAGCACGAGGTTCAGAACAAATTTATAGCAGTTAATGTGCACCTATTATGCGTTACTGTTGAATGATGAATGTAATCACCCAGCAGAATGGGCTAGATCGATTTTACTGCCCTAACCATCAGCCACTTAATAGCTTACAGAAATTCACAAATATACATGGATAACACAAACATTTTCATTCCAGCAGTATGCACAAGTGTCAAATGTCATGCACTTTCTAACTTTTCCTCTAAGATAACTTACTGGTATATGTTGAGCAGGGCCTTGGGAGAAGCTCGGAGGGTGTATGTGATCCCTGCATCCATTCAATTACATCCCTGGGTGTCTTCCTAAACAGCTCATACCCTGCAGGGCTCTTGTAGAACACTTTTTCACAATATGCACCTTAATGAGTTCATGTTCCTCAATATGCACCCTGATTAGATTGTACCTCTTCCAGTTCTTATCCTGCCATTTCATATCACAAAAAGCTCAAACTCCACATAGCTCACATCCCGCACAACCCATGCACACTCCACACTCCCATTTGGCACAGCTTATATCCTGTACACCATAGCTTATGTCATGCACAGCCCATAGCCTGCAATTTCACTCTAGCACATTCTCTCCCACTCACATGCTTGACACCTGATACAGCTGATGCTGCTTAAGTCATGCCTATTGTTCAACTCATACTTTGCCTAGTTTATGTCCGTCCTGGTCAGTTATTATCTGCACAACACATATCTATGTAGTTCACATCTTGCACAGCTTATGGCAGTTACAGCTCCTATAATGTGCAACTCACTTTGCAAAACTCTTGTCTCTTGCAGACATTATTATGTACAGATCTTGCAGTACATTCTTAATTGTGCACAGCTCATTCAGCTTGGACAACTAGAATTCTCCACATCTCATACCCTGCACAGCACATATAGGGTTTAGCTCATGCAATGCACATCCTAGGTCTACTATGTACATCACATTATACAGTTAAAGGGGAGGAACGTAAAAAAATGTGATATGAAAAGAGCTCTAGTGGTGGTGTAGTTCTCAAGGGTGTAATCAATGCACTTAGTTAGATTGTTCAGTACAGCATTAGAGGAAGCGCCCTGCAGTTGCTTTTCACCTGATAACTGGAGCGTCGTAGTTTGACTCTTGCTCCAGGCAAGACTGCTGGTTTAAGGATGACAGTACTTATATTTGTAGGCGACTATGCCAGTCTTACAACAAGTCGGAACTGTTGTCCTAACCCTCCCGGCTCACAAGCAGCCCCTCACCAAAAACCCAAACAGTAAAAGGTGATTTGTGGCAACCTTTACGCATGGACTCAAGAATGTGACATCTCAGGGACTGTCATGGTTAAACAGAGATTACCCCTTTCTCACATAAACAACATGTCTCAGTCAAACACAGGCAATGAAGAAGATGCAGTAAAGCTTCAATAGGTTTTATTTAGCAAAACTGCAATCTGCGATGAGTTGCATGGCATGCAATGATTAGGATAATGAAAAGTGCAAGAAACAGAATGGTAAAGACAAGAGTCATTAATACAAAGACCCCCGCCATCTTGCAATAACAGGTAATGACATGAAGTATGAGATATGTCCTAATTCCCTAGCATAGCGAGCCTAACCTCTAACCTAAAAGAGAGCTAAGTATGATAAACTTAATCTGCCAATGTCATGTCCATGAGAAGGGCCCCCCAACCCTTGTTGCGTTGGAATGAGGTCTCTAGCTCAGGCTCCATAGGGACACGAAGACTGGGTCAGCATCAAGGTGCCATACAGCATCAATAGCAGCAATGGCATCTGGTCGGAATCCCTCTGACTATCAGTTTAAGTAACGAATATTTATACAGATCTGCTTGGACCCCTGACATAGGTCTGTTCCCAAACAATAGATAACAAGACATGCTTGGGATGGTAATTTATGTAAACAATTCCCTCGAAAGCGTGATGAGGGAAAGTACCTAATGTGGAGACCTACAGTTTATCTTTGTCGTTTAATATTGATGCCTTAGCGCAGTGGCACTGATAACGCAAACTAAAACATGGGCCTAACTAAAAACAAGGCAGCCAATTTAAAAGATTTAATTAAATGCGCTAAAACAGAGCAAGCTATATAGGGAAAAAGTTACTTGGTGACGGGGGCACGAGTCTGCAAGCCAAAGGCTAAGAAGCTAACTCCTGTATCCCATTAAAACAAACTAAGATTTACTACACCCTCCCCATTGCCGTAACAAGTATGACACCAGAAATTGACGCCACCAAAGGTGAATGAACCCAATGCTAAAAAGTGCTCTGAACTATGAACTGAAAGCATAAAAACTAGATAAACAAACACATTTAAAAACGTGTTAAAAATCAGTAGCTAAAAAACATACAAAGAGATATAACGTCGATCATGACAAGTACAGCAGGCCAAAGCAAGGGCAAGGAATGCAAATATTAAATTTGGTATTATAAGCCAATTATCAAATTGTCTAACAATAGTCATGATCTTGAAGAGCATCTTCGAAGCCATCGAATGGAAAGGACCTCAGGAAAGAGACCACATCATCAGATGTTAGATCGATCACAGGATGGGCAGACGAATCCATGGAGCAGTAGTGCGTCGTGGTCTCTTGTGTAGGTCCACCTGGAGGAGTGGCACTCTCCACAGCGCCAAAAAGAGCCAGATTGTTCACCAAGGGTGGCTCATAGGTGGCCTCGCGAATCAGCCTTAGGCTTCAGGGGCACAACCGTGATTGAACCCTTATTGGGGACATCAGCTGTGCTTGGTCCACAGGAGGCACTGGCGTAACAGCAAGACACACTGTGGGCATGCGGTTGAATAGGCACCATACGCAGCGAAAGACTGGTCGGAATGACAATGACCAATCACACTCCAATTCCTCCAGCAACGAAGCATCAAAGACCTGAACCATGCGTTCACGGCACAGTTGACCTGGTAGCAGTGGCTGTGGAAAGACACAACCACTGCAAATCAGAAGAAATAGCAGCAGTATTCCGCCAATCAATGTCAAAACTATAGGAAAGCCGTCAAACACACTGGAAAAGAGTGAATGGTTGGCCGATGGAATGACTCCGAAGACAGTCTGGAAGATGGACACAAATCCAGACCCAACATCCTTAAAGACGTAAACAATCCCAGTAGTTCTCGAGGCGTTGAAAATTCTGGATACCAGCTCTCCAAAGTGCTTGGGTAAGTTGGTATTTAATAGGGATTGTATCTCGGCTGATGATCTCACAATCTGGAGAGCATACGTCTCTCTAGCTGATGTCAACGTGACTTGTTTTTTAAACAATAGCGCCATTAGTCTGCTCAGCTTATCATAATTTACATTAACAGTATCAATGTGAGGCCACATTTCTGATACTTTTATCTCTCATGTGGGGGGGAATAAAACTTGTCCACAACACGTAACGACCTTAGAGAATGAAATTGCGTAGGCAGTTCCTGGTCGCATACCGCAACAGCTTTGGTCGCTCAGCACCACATAACTTCCATTCGAAAGTACATGAAATGCTGATTGAATCAAAGGGACGGGAGTACCCTTCAGAAAACAGGCCAAGTTCATGACCCCTGCATTGCAAAGGCCATGAAGGGACACCTGTTTTCAGATCATTGAATGACTAACAGTAGTCTCACATTGGCTTCCGCTAAGAAAGACCTCTGTTTCGCAGTTCAGACATTTGTATTCAAAGGGCAACTCCCACTTTTAATATAGCTATTGCCTAGTTGCTCGTACCTGCCCACAGCAAGCTGTTTCAGGCATTTCAAAAAACGAAAAGTGCGAAATGGGCAGATTAATGATGCCAGGTAGGAGCCATACTGTTGAAGGACTCTCTGCAACTGTGAAAGGCAGCTTTTTAAACTTCTCTATGTGAAGCATTGTGAAATTTGCTTCCCTTTTAGCCATTGTCTTTTGTTCCCTGGATAAATTAAAGGCGGTGGACAATTCACTACCGTTAATGTACTTCCATGGAATTCGGCCATTTTTCAAAGTCTGTAGCATCCAACCTACCTGCATGATGGAACGTAGCTGACTTTGTCCATGATATAAAAGGACCATGTCTGTCTGAATGGTATCAATCGCAGACGACGCTATGTTTGTTAGGGAATAAATCCTGTTGGACAGAGTGTTCATGCTGTTATCAACAACAGCTAAAGCCTTTTGTAAGTTTTCCTTGTCTATCTGCCTTAAACGCTCAGCAGCTTCTATCTGAGAAAGCTTCCAGATACATAGCATAGAAAAATCTTTTAGAGTGTGGCTTTCTAGGACCTAGCAAAAAGTCCTGCAAGTCTATATCCTCAGAAAGAGTGTTAAGGTGTTCTTTAACCGTGGCTAACGTGTTAGACTGTACCCATTGTTGGCACAGTTTACCCAAATTGTATGTTGTAACTAAACCCGTGTGTTTCCCGAGACAAAGCGAGGGTCTGGCCGGCTAATCTTGAAACCCCCTGAAGAATTCAAAAAATGTGCTTGACATCAATTGGTGTCTATTGGCCAAATCAACCACCCGCCAGGACTGGAAGGTGAAGAGTTATAGGTACCAACCACCCGCCAGGACTGGAAGGTGAAGAGTTATAGGTACCAGCCTGAACCTTTGCATCTAGCTCTTCCTCTGTGACATTCAGGAAGAATTGCCAATCATTAAACTTTGCTGGTGTGGGGATACTTGCCGTGTTCATTTCTTTTATTTTTGCTAACCCCAGACAGGCTGTCTGTTGAATGGTGTCATTTAAAAAGATAATTTGCACAGGAATCAGGCATGCTCTAAATAAAGCTTCCCTACCCTGTATTTGCCAATCTTGTGTTCCCCATACACTCACTGTTCCTCTAGTATTCGTAACCTTCAACTGCAAGACGGGAAACAAAGGAATCTGAATAAATCAGCTTTATATCAGTTAATAAAATGTTCCTAATTTGTGAAGGAGGTAATTTGAAATAATATGATTCTGGATGTTTTGTGCCATGCCCAGAAAAATAAGTTAATTTATCTGTATAACGTTTTGGGCTCCACACAGGTAGTGTTGAACAGTGTTCCCACTGTTGGTAGTTAAGTACTGGTCTGTGTCTAGTGGCACAGGTGGGTAGTTATGTCCCCAGTTATTGTAGCAGAACATTTCCCCATAATTCATTGTATGTCTTTATACATCATCACTTTCAAACTCTGAATAGTCCTTAATTTCAGTTAACATAGAATCAACTGTCTGGACATCCCAGTCATCAGATACAACACCAGGTGTAATTACATCAGTCATAGAAATGTTGAATACATATAGAATTTAAATGATCTCAGTAGGCCCATATATATCAAATGGAACGTTGTCCCACACAATCCCATCATGTATTAGGACAGCTGAAATGTTCACATGGGACAAGCCTCTTCGGACCTTATGTGAGGAATGATATGGAGTTAAAACTTCATCCGCAAATTCAACTGAGGAGTGTTCAGGAAGGTAATGACCATTTGTAAGCAAAAAGAAAACAGTCAAAAACCCAATCCATAGAAACAATGCATAAAATGTCAAGCAGAACTATAAATAGTTCCATGGGTGTATTAAATAGTTATTTTTAAGCCATAGGTACAACTTACGTGTCTTTGAAACATTTTCAATTACTGGAGTGGATGAGTCTGAAGAAAAGTCATCAATGTCGATGAAATAACCAGAAGCAGTCTCTGCAAACGCAGGAGCAGGTGCATCACTGGTGGATGTATTCACTTCACATGGAGGCTCATAGTAGGTGGTGTCATCAGTCTGTGTAGTGTTGGTGTAGAAAATACCCAAATCTTGGACAGGTGCTCTCATCGAAGTGGTAACTGGAATCAGCAAGAGCTCATTTTCCGCCCTCCCCATGGTCGAGGAGGTATTTGTAGCATCATTAGACATGCTTCTGTAGTCAGACATAGGCCCTCATTCCAACATTGACGGGCGGCGGAGGCCGCCCGTCAATGTTGCGCGTCAGGAATACCGCTCCGCGGTCCAGAGACCACGGAGGGTATTCCAAGTTTTCCCCTGGGCTGGCGGGCGGCCGCCGAAAGGCCGCCCACCAGCCCAGGGGAAAACGACCTTCCCACCATGAAGCCGGCTCGTAATCGAGCCGGCGGAGTGGGAAGGTGCGACGGGTGCTGTTGCACCCGTCGCGTATTTCACTGTCTGCAAGGCAGACAGTGAAATACATTTTGGGGCCCTCTTACGGGGGCCCCGCGACTCCCCCTCCCGCCATCCGGTTCCCGGCGGGAGAACCGCCAGGAACTGGATGGCGGGAGGGGGAGTCGGAATCCCCAAGCCGGCGCAGCAAGCTGCGCCGGCTTGGAGGATTCCTTGGGGGCAGCGGGAAACCGGCGGGAGACCGCCGGTTTCCCTTCTCTGACCGCGGCTAAGCCGCCGTGGTCAGAATGCCCCGCGGGGCACCGCCGGCCTGTCGGCGGTGCCACCGCGTCCCGCGGCCCTGGCGGAAGTAATCCGCCAGGGTCGTAATGACCACCATAGTGTTGTTAATTCTGCTTTGAAGAGTTGGGTAGTGAGAGGGGACCAGGAACTACCCAAGGGACGTCTGGGTCTACTGTGCAGAATCGGCCACATGGTATCATGCCAGTCCCACAACAAGTCACAACTGTCTTCCTAACCCTCCCGGCTCACAACCAGCACCTCACCAAAAACCCAAACAGTAAAAGGTGATTTGTGGCAGCCTTTACGCATAGACTCAAGAATGTGACACCTCAGGGAGTGTTGTGGTTAAACGGAGATTACCCCTTTCTCAAATAAACACCATGTCTCAATCAAACACAGGCAATGAAGAAGATGCAGTAAAGTTTCAATAGGTTTTATTTAGCAAAATTGCAATCTGAAATAAGTTACATGGGCTGCAATGATTAGGATAATGAAAAGTGCAAGAAACAGAATGGTAAAGAAAAGAGTCATTAATACAAAGACCCCCACCATCTTGCAATAACATGTAATGACATAAAGTATGAGATATGTCCTAATACCCTAGCGTAGTGAGCCTAACCTCTAACCTAAATGAGAGCTAGGTATGATAAACTTAATCTGCCAATGTCATGTCCATGAGAAGGGCCCCCAACCCTCATTACCTCAGAATGAGGTCTCTAGCTCAGACTCCGTAGGGACACGAAGACTGGGTCAGCGTCAAGGCGACGTGCAGCATCGATAGCAGCAATGGCATCTGGTCGGAATCCCTCTGACTATCTGTTTAAGTAAGGAGTATTTATACAGATCTGCTTGGACCCCTGACATAGGTCTGTTCCCAAACAATAGAAACCAAGACATGCTTGGGGTGGTAATTTATATAAACAATTCCCTCGAAAGCGTGAAGAGGGAAAGTACCTAATGGGAACACCTACAGTTTGTTTATCTTTGTCGCTTGATATTGATGCCTTAGCACGGTGGCACTGGTAACGCAAACTAAAACATGGGCCTAACTAAAAACAAGGCAACCATCTTAAAAGATTTAATTAAATAAATGTGCTAAAACATATTAAGCTAAGTAGGGTAAAAGTCACTAGGTGACGTAGGCACGAGTCTGCAAGCCAAAGGCTGAGCTAACTCCTGTATCCCATTGAAACAAACTAGGATTTACTACAGGAGCCCAAGACATAGTAAGAGTTTGGTAACTATTCATGTCATGAGCACGGAGCTCTCTGTCAAATAACAGACTGTGAATGATAGAGGGAGCACTTGAGTCCAGAAAGGCCATGGGATGTTCTCCTGTGACAGTTTAATGTATCACACATGGGCACAACTAGACTCAGAGTTCGGAGGGGGGTGTTTAGGTGGGGGTGCTACCGTTTTGAACAGTGGCACCCCAGCCATTTTCAGAATCTGGGTCACAATGACTAGTTGTGACTTCCTTTACTGTTGTCGTATGCGACACAATATGGAAAGCACTATAACACACAGAATGTTGAAGCTGTATTCAGTGGTACTACATAGTAACCCTGAATTCCAGCGTCCTTCGTGTATTCATGCTTTTGTTATGCTTGGCAAGTACCACAGCATGAAAGCAATTCATATTTGAAAAGATCTTGGTGGTAACAGCACATGATGAAGCACAGAAACAGAACTGAAAAAGATATGATTATCCATGGTGCATTTACTGCACAAAACGTAGTTATCCAGCAGTATCAGCTGCTACAGCTGTCAGGACATTTGCTAACCCTGGCAGTGTCTTTGGTATTGCTGCTTTTGAGATTCATCAAGGAAGTTGCTGGATCAGAAACTAAGCATAGCTCTAAAAGTCCTGCAGTGAGCAATCGAAAGGAGGGCTGAGAGGCTCAGGTTGGGTCAAAGAACAAAACATGTATTGATATTCATGGTCAAAGGGTATGTAATGTTAGGTCCACTTTGTTACTTTAGATGTTTGAAGCCAATCACTGCACACAACCAATGCCCAAGCATGCATCACATATATGAACATTAGTAGAAGGAGAGTAATAGATATTGATGGTTACTGAAAATAGTAACATTGCAAGAAGTGGAAATGCTACAGCCTTAAGTCTGTGGAATTTCTACACAACATTTTACACAAGGCGTGATGTATATATTTAATCGAAATCCTTTAGTTGGAGCAAAAGAGTTTTGAAATATGACTTCTTGCACTAATGCCTAGTGAAAGCATAACAATGTACTTCTAGAAACAAGTGTAGTCTGTCTTCTTATAACAGTGACATGGTTAAATCAGAAAATGGTTTTGGATAAACAGGAGTAATTTGCACTGCCCCTCTTGCAAACCTAACTGGCTTCCTCCTACCTCTTAAACCACTATTAAAGACCTAAAATCTAAAACCTGATATTGTCTGTCCTCGCAGGTCAGATCTTTCTCCAACAGTTCTTCAGCAGTAGGCACACAGTGAAATGTAACTATTACCAGGAGTCTCATGAGAGGTCGGACTATAGATATTGCGGAGCAGCTGGATACTTTTCTGCCTCAGTGGGACTCTATCTGACCTACATCAGTATCTCTGTAAGATTTACAAATCTTGGTCAACATCTGATTCTTCTTAACGTCACCCCCAAAAACCCATCAGCATCCTTCACTGATCCCCCTGCCACTGATTGTTTCTAGTGTTCTGAACTGCATAGCGGTTGGTCAGATGATTAAGACTGGATACCCAAAAAGCACTGCTGCTTCTGGTGAAAGACCAATGTCTTAGTGAATACCCACTTCACATAGGGAGCTCATTCTCTCTGCCTTGTGATCTTCCTTTCTTTCTGATTATTTTCTCTCAGTTACACCCCTCTGTACTACGAGGCGATTATATGAGGGCTTAAAAAGCTATACAAAAAAACAAAATATCATAAGATCAGAGACAAATAAGCAAAATAACATCTTAAGGCAACCGGAGACAGAAATTAAAGTCCCTTTGCGCTAGCATACTAAGTTAACTTTTTTTTTTTTTACTTTTGAAGCACTGTCATGGGTTATATGCTAAATGAATGGGAAACCAGATGGTTTGTCTTAGTGTGGGTTGTATTTCTTTCTTTCTTTTTTCCCCTTTAATTGTCCCTTAAGTGTTTATTGTCTCTGTTCCTTCTGTGTCTTCTTCATGCTTGTCTTTTCTTCCTCGTATTTGTTTAGGCTGGGGACGTCCTACCAGTCTGCCTTGTCTAGCCACGCTCCTCCAGGAATGTGGTGTTGCTGTTGGGTCCGGACTCCTCCTCCTTTGGCTCCCCAGGGTGCCTCGAGTAGCCGTCCTCCTTGGGGTTCTGCCTTGCTGAGCTCTTCCTCTTCCTTTGGCTCTGGTCCCGCATCTTCTCTCCTGTGCATCCATGGCTCCACTCACTCGCGTCCTGCGTCTTGTCTCCTGCACGTCCCTGGTTCCACTTGCTTGGGTCCTGCGTCTTCTCCTCTTCCAAACTCGCCGTCATCTGTCTTCTGTCTCTTCGTGCTCCTGTTCGCCCTCTTCATCCGGATGCAGTTTCCACTTCGTGAGGAGCTGCTTTGATGTTCCCCCTGGGCACCTATCGGGGTTATCTAAGTGACCCGACCCGGTGAACCATGCCGGTATCGCTGTTGGATCCCCTTCACAAGCACCTTTTTCTGTCTCTTTCCCTGGGTATCTTTCTTGTGGTCTAACACTTTCTTTAGATTTTTGCCGCTCTCATTGGATGTCTCATTCAGGATTTTTTTCAGTCTCTTTTGCTCTCTCTCACTTTCCCTCATTCTCTCTCTCACCCTCTCATCCTTCTATGAGTTTCTCCTCTGCTCATCATCCTGCAACCATTTAGCACTTCTTCTCCCTTTTTCAATCTCCCTCTACTCAGTCTTCCTTCTTTACATCCACCAAAGTCCTCCTCGATCTCTTAGCCACTCTCATCCCATCAATATCTGCATCTTTACCAACTTCATCACTTTTCCTTTTCCACCATATTCATTTGTACTTATCTCCCCTCCTACTTTTCACCACCATACTTCTCCACCTCTAAATAATTCTGCTCTCTTCATCAATTTCTACCTCAGAGCTCCACCACATCAGCCTACTGGGCCTGCTACAAAACCACCTGGGAGGTTTCTCTCAGGTGAGCTGCAAGTGCTATTTGGATCAAACATATATCCCACAAAGGCAGAGTTTTGGACAGCCCAGGTAGAGTGGATGCATGTTACCAAGTGGTCACCGTGCCTCCTGCCAACAACTTAGTTTAAATAAAAGGTAGTAGTACAACCACAATATTATGTGGTACATTATCCCACTCCATCCTCTAAACGTGAAATGATATTTCAAAAGTAGTAGCAGTGTTGCACCTTCCAAAAAAACACTAAACCGGCACAGCAAGTACCATTCATGCATATTTTCTTTTCCATACAAAACATATACATCGTGGGCAACAGCAATACACACTTACCTCACAGACAGAACAGGTACAGCATGGGCAGCAGAAAGATGAGCCTAGGGGCCTCCTGACACCAACAGTGTTTGAAGGGCAGGGATTTGCTATGGGGTTCGTCCCTGCATTAAAATCTGTGTCTGCAGCTAGGGTAGTCCAGAAGTGTGCTTTGAGATCCCCAGTCATCTATGAAGAAGGGGAAAGCCGGAGTAGATGCCAACTCGGAGTTTTGGGTCAGGGAACTCCTACTGACACCTCTGTCATTTTCAAGAACTCCTCTGTCTTCCCTAAGTGCTGATCTTCAAACCACCCAGCCCATTACATATTTTTTGATTCTGGCCCCTAGGACACCATCAACCAGCAGTGAGGTGTAGTGGTAAATCCCATCACGTGTAAACAAAGGAAGACTGTCAGATGGCAGGTAGTCAAAGTGGTTAATACAGTTAGGGTGTGAAGGTTACAAGGCCCAGAGAAAGCAACGAGGTAGGAGCTAAAACACTCAGCCCATAGCAGATGGTAAATACTCTGCAATCAGCACACATTTCTCACTGTGTGTTAGGAGTGGAAAAGAGGCAAGAACATGTAAAAGGCCAGGATGTCATGATAGCCCCACAAGCACCTGGAAGGCCAGAGCACAAACTCCAGAATAATCCATGGAACCTTTTTCATCTAGCAAATATATAATGTTGTGTTCGACGCAGTGATTGCTATAGCAGATATTGAAAAACCCCAGAAAAGTGCTGTGTGGCATCTTTGAATTAACCTCAACCAGCCAGTGGCAATTACTCAGGACCACATTCCAGTGCATGACTCTTTTGCCCACCATGCCACTCCCCAGCCCTACTCCCTCTGCCTCCCCCCCCTCAACCCACCCCCAGCAGAAACAAGCAGATCAGCCTCAGCCGTGCTCCAATAGGAATAGTTCAGCTCAGTTTTAAATGGCAGGCCCCTTGTGATCAAGAGCACAAGCTACTCTAAACTGGTTTTGACCCATTTGGCCTGGTCTGTCGGGTACTTGAGTCCTATAACATGAGCAAAGGACACAGGTTTGGACTATTAGAGTGGGCGCTGAAGAAAGCAAAAAAGCAATGGGTGGAAAGCTTGAATTAATCTCTGCCACTGGAAACTGCTTGATGCTTTATTCCAGTCCATCTTTGTTTGTCCAACATGCCACTTCTGACAGGAACCAACCATGTGCAAATCAGCCTTGGTCCTGCTCAAAAGTTGCATCACTGTGAATAACATGTTCTGTCCTTAACTAAGTGATATCCGTTTTATCAGCCTTGCAAAGATGAAAGGTTGGACACCCCTGCTTGAATTCAAAATCTCTTCAGGTTCCACATAGACTGTAGGCAACACACAAATGGCACATATAACTACCTACCTACACCCAGCTACATATAATGCCCAGTAGGCAGTAGTTTATAACTAGAAGTCTCTTTTGTTTTAGTTGGTGTCAAAATGTAATCTTTTGTGCATTTTACACTAGCTTCACAGCTTTAAGAAATAAACAAAACTGTTACAATGCATGGTATAATTCAATACATTGGGCTAATTTTATAGACTTTTTCTTTGGAAGTTAAAATTCTTCTTGCATAGCTTTGCCTTCTAACTGCCATGTGATGAGTATCTATTGTGGCTCACATGTTGAAATGGGAGTATTGCTGGATACTCCTGCTATTTACATGTTGGTGGGTGTGGGGTGTGATAATGGCAATTTTTACCCTGCCGACGTCCACCTCTCCACATTAAATAGGGTAGGTCATTGCTTTTTGTTATGGCATTGAAGTTAATGTAAGATAAGACAGGAAGTCAGCAGTGATTATGAAAAGCAATAAAAATACCCAGAGGCTTGTCGGGCTTTAACGGTCATTGCAGGGAATACTTGTAGATGTGACTGAAGGTCACGCCAGTAGCTAAAGCCCCCTCAGCACAATGGTCGTTGTACGCCTGGTATCACACATACGGCCTGATTTAGAGTTTAGAGTTTGGCAGCTGGGTTACTCAGTCACATATGTGACGAATATCCTGTCTGCCTTATTACAAGTACATCACTGTAATACGGCAGATGGGATATCTGTCATGTTTGTGATAGCATACTCACCCACCAAACTCTAAATTGAGACCTATATATGTCTCATGGTTCCTGAAATATTCCATCATCACTGCCATTTTTAAACATGTTGTCCAGAAAAATTCAGCCCGGATCTGCAATGTCTACTCAAGCTAAATTACTACTCTAATGATCCAAAAACACAAATAAAAAATGAAAATCTCTGTACGGCAATTTTTTTCGGCAGTAAAATAGGGGGCCAGGATTAAATGGGAGAGGGGGATAGTGGTGGCATGCCACTGAAAGCTCGAGCCAGGCTCGAACCACATCCTTTGCTGTGGCTCAGCTAGAGGCCCTCTTGGACCCTTGAACCCAAAAAGAGTCAAACTTTCAGTGAAGCCTTATGGCTTGGTAGGGGCCCCTCTGCCACGTTTCCCACTGGATTGAGAACGTATCTGAGATGAGGCATCCCACAGTCCTGTGAAGCCAACAGGCCTCACAGGCCCATGAGCCTGAGGATGAAGAAAAGGTAGTGCCAATATTGAAGACACCTTGCCGCAATCTAACCTTGCTGTAT
Organism: Pleurodeles waltl; assembly: GCF_031143425.1. Classification (NCBI taxonomy): domain Eukaryota; kingdom Metazoa; phylum Chordata; class Amphibia; order Caudata; family Salamandridae; genus Pleurodeles; species Pleurodeles waltl. The sequence goes on from NC_090442.1 coordinate 456,885,020, forward strand.
TCTAGCATGATGTGTGTTGCATGATTGGCTCAGCTATCCACGTTAATTTGTTGGCTCCCCAACCCCAGTGATGAAAGTCGCAGCTGGTGTCAGGGGCAGGCTGCACGGTTTGGACAGCAGTGAAGGCTCAATCGGACGGGTCGGAGATGACGAAGTGTAGTGAAGAAGACAACTGTGGCAGGCTCCAAGCCCTCAAGCAACAGTGTTTGCAGCTTCGCAGTCCGTCTTCTGAATTGGCAGACTTGCATACTTTTATTCAGAGTGCAGGTCTGAGTGTTAGCCTAGACTAGAGTCTGAAGTAATGTAATGTCATCGTTTTTTTTTCAGAAGGTGATAGGGTGCGGAGACTCGCACTTCTTTAGAGAGGCTTGGGACCAGCTACAGCAGTTTCTTTGTATTACTGTTAGCAGACCACTCGACCCAAAGGACTACCGTGCTCCAGAAAGGTCTCGCCCTGTTCTCAATTGGCATGCTATTGCCAGCAGACGAGTGAAATTTTCGAGATCCGTGACTCAGCTAGTTGTAGTAAATAGAGCAAGAAATACTGAGGATTCGTGGGGTGGATTCAATTTGTGTGCGTCTGTACTAATGCAGAATTATTTACACTTCAGAGTGCAGGTTTTATTAGTAGAATCAGCCTGTGCCATCTGCAGTGTTCAAAGACAATATGGTGGTAATAACAGGAACAAAAAAGCGTGTAGGCAGTCACGTGGAGGGACACTGTGTTGACATGTAACGTGTGGCAGTGGGTAGGATATGGGGATCCATCTTAAAATGGATTGTATTCTTCACTGAAAGCTCCCACAAATCTGTGCATTAGAATTGTCTACTGATGCGGGTCCCACTGTTTGGTCTCGCAGGATCCTGAGTATCAAAAGGTGCAGGTAAATATCTCTAACCGCTACTGGTTTGTTAAGAGTGTGGATTTTGCTTTCTCCAGTTTCGAAAAGAGGTCTAACTCTGGAGCTCCCTATCCTTGAAACACTAGCTGTGTTTGCATGCATTTTTTTCTCCCTTTCGTGGCAGTCTGTGCTCTTTCTGCTCAGAGCATCAGCCCACATGTAGTATTATCCTGGTACTTTGTACAGATAACGTGACCCGTGGTGTGGTATTCAATTCCATATCCCTGTTACTTTCCTTTGTCGGTATTTAATATCTTGTTCCTCCTTGCTTGACCATGGTTTGTAAAGTCATCATACTGTCTGTTCTCGTCTTATTCTAGGCAGACGGCAGGAAGGTTCCTAAGAACAGACTTGTTGCCAGTTCTTAAAGATGAGCGCCCCTACCTTTTAGAGAGGTATCTGTTGTCAAATTAACCTGTTAGTTCTGAATGTGAAGATCTTTTCCTGCAAAGATATTGTCTTGCAACATCCTCCACAAGAATGTTTTCTTTAAGAGTGGAGCTATCGCTACAGGCTCGTATTAATGATTGTTCACTTGCTGCCATTAGAAGTCTCAGTGTTTCTGCAACATTTGCATTCACACTGAGTACCAAGGCCACAGGGGGAGGCACGATGACATCATACTAAAAACAGTGCTTTGTAAGTGTGAGCTGTTTTTTCAGACGAATGTTCAAGGATAAGGTTAAAACATCTTTTGCTGAGCTCTCATGAGGGAAACACCTTCGGAATGCCATATATCTGTGCTTCAAGGAATAGCATCTCCTTAGCAGGGTAGAGATTTGAGTTCCCAACATTTAGGGCTAGATTTACCAACATTTTGCACTGTGTTTGCGTCACAAAAGTGACACAAACTAGCACAATTTTGTTGTTGTTATTTTTTACATTCCAGCGTAAAACTTGCACTGGGAATTGGGACAAGTATAACCCTTTCCGCATTTGACTGTCAGGGTATTGGGAGTGATGTAGTATTCTCTATTGCTGTGTTTTCTCAGTGTAATTGTCCTCACCTCGTAAGTAGCGCAAGGCTTAATGCTCATTTTGTGGGCAGCGCAAGGCTGTTGGTTCTGGTTCTGTGTTATAATGGTGATGTTTGAACTACGACAGAGCAATTGCTCCTTGGTGTCCAAGCTGCCAATTATCTCTGCTGGTCCTGGGGACATTTTACAACTGTAGGAAATTGGCTCTGTATATACTGTCTCAAAGTGAGAGATAGTGTGCACAGAGTCCAAGGGTTCCCCTTAGAGGTTGATAGTGGCAAAATTAGATAATACTAATGCTCTATTTTGTGGTAGTGTGGTCGAGAAGTAGGCTTATCAGAGGGTAGTGTTAAGCATTTGTTGTACACATACAGGCAATACATGAGGAACACACACTCAAAGACTTAACTCCAGGCCAATAGTTTTTTATATTGAAAAATATATTTTCTTAATTTATTTTTAGAACCACAAGTTTCAAATTTTAGGTTAGTACATAACTTCTAAGGTACTTCACACAGGTAAGTATACTTTGATTTAAAACAGTAGTACACACAGATTTGGTTAAAATGGCAAATAGCTATTTTAAAAGTGGACAGTGCAAAAATCAACAGTTCCTAGGGGAGGTAAGTAAACGTTAGTTTCTCATGTAAGTAAAGCACTTACACAGTCAGTCTCCTGGGCATAGACAGCCCACTGTTGGGTGTTCAAGGCAACCCCAACGCCACAGCACCAGCAACACAGGGCTGGTAAGGTGCAGAGATCAAAGGAGGGCCCAAAACACGTAAGCTCCTATGGAGAACAGGGGTGCTCCGGTTCCAGTCTGCTAGCAGGTAAGTACCTGCGCCCTCGGGGAGCAGACCATGGGGGTTTTGTAGAGCACTGGGGGGGACACACATAAGCACACAAAACACACCCTCAGAGGCGCAGTGGCGGCCGGGTGCAGTGTGCAAAGTAGGCGTCAGGTTTTGTATTGAAAACAATGAAGAGACCTGGGGGTCACTCTGGCGATGCAGGCAGGGCACAAGGGGGCTTCTCGGGCCAGCCACCGACTGGGATAGGATGAGGGCTGCCTGCGGGCCACTCCTGCACTGGTAGGTGGTTCATCTCAGTCCAGGGGGCTGCGGGTGCAGTGCTTGGTCCAGGCGTCGGGTTCCTTTGTTACCAGGCAGTCGCGGTCAGGGGGGGCCTCTGGATCCTCTGTGGGGGTGCAGGGAGGTCGACCCAGGTTGTCTACGTCGTTGGAGTCGCCTGAGAGTCCTCTCTGCAGTGTTGGTCTCTCCAAATCTGAGCCGGGGGCGTCGGGAGCAGAGTGTGAAGACTCACGTTTCAGGCGGGAAGTGAGTCTCTTTAAAGTTGGTTTCTTGTTGCCGTTTTGTAGTTGTTTCTGGACAGACCCGCTGTCCTCGGGAGGTACTTAGTCCTTTAGGTGCAGGTCAGTCCTCTGAGTCCTCAGAGGTCGCTGGTCCCGCTGGATGTGTCGCTGTGCAGGCTCTTTGAGTCTGGAGACAGGCTGGTAGGGCTGGGGCAAAGTCAGTTGTCATCTCCGTTGTCTCTGCGGGGCTTTAAGGTCAGCAGTCCTTCTTCTTGTTGTAGGTTGCAGGAATCTGATTTCCTGGGTTCAGGGTCACCCCTAAATACTGAATGTAGGGGTGTGTTTAGGTCTGGGGGCATTGGCTACTGCCCTGGAGGGTGGCTGCACCCTTTTTGTGGCTCCTCCCTGAGGGGAGGGGGGCACATCCCTACTCCTATTGGGGGAATTCTCCAAAACTAAGATGGAGGATTTCTTAAGGCAGGGGTCACCTCAGCTCAGGACACCTTAGGGGCTGTCCTGATTGGTGGGTGACTCATCCTTGTTTTTCTCATTATCTCCTCCAGACTTGCTGGCAAAAGTGGGGACTGTGTCTGGAGGGGCAGGCATATCCACTAGCTGGGATGCCCCGGGGCGCTGTATAACAGGTTTGAGCCTTTGAGGCTCACCGCCAGGTGCTACAGTTCCTGCAGGGGAAGGTGAGAAGCACCTCCACCCAGTGCAGGCTTTGTTCCTGGTCACAGAGTGACAAAGGCACTCACCGCATGTGGCCAGAAACCCATCTGGTTGTGGCAGGCTGGCAGGAACTGGTCAGCCTAACACTAGGAATTGGACTGGTATACAGGGGCATCTCTAAGATGCCCTCTGTGTGCATTTTTCAATAAATCCCACACTGGCATCAGTGTGGATTTATTGTGCTGAGAAGTTTGGTGCCAAACTTCCCAGATTTCAGTGTAGCCATTATGGAACTGTGGAGTTCGTAATTGACAGACTCCCAGACCATATACTTTTTATGGCTACCCTGCACTTACAATGTCTAAGGTTTGGCTTAGACACTGTAGGGGCATAGTGCTCATGCAACTATGCCCTCACCTCTGGTATAGTGCACCGTGCATTAGGACTGTAACGCCTGATAGAGGGGTGACTTACCTATGCCACAGGCAGTGGGTTGAGGGCATGGCACTCTGAGGGGAGTGCCATGTTGACTTATTCATTTTCTCCCCACCAGCACAAACAAGCTGTGAGGCAGTGTGCATGTGCTGAGTGAGGGGTCCCCAGAGTGGCATAATACATGCTGCAGCTTTTAGAGACCTTCCCTGGCCACAGGGCCCTTGGTACTGGGGGTACCAGTTACAAGGGACTTATCTGGGTGCCAGAGCTGTGCCAATTGTGGGAACAAAGGTACGTTCAGGAAAAGAACACTGGTGCTGGGGCCTGGTTAGGAGGATCTCACCTCACTTTCAATCATAATTGGCATCAACAAAAGGCAAAAAGTTATGGGGCAACCATGCCAAGGGAGTCATTTCCCTACACCTCCTCCCCCCAAACGAAAGAGGATGAGACTAACCTTTCCCAAGAGAGTCTACATTTTCTAAGTGGAAGAACCTGGAAAGGCCATCAGCATTGGCATGGACAGTCCCAGGTCTGTGTTCCACTACAAACTCCATTCCCTGTAGGGATATGGACCACCTCAACAGTTTAGGGTTTTCTCTTTTCATTTGCATCAGCCATCTGAGAGGTCTGTGGTTAGTTTGAACTGTGAAGTGAGTACCAAACAGGTATGGTCTCAACTTCTTCAGGGACCAAACAACAGCAAAGGTCTCCCTCTCAATGGCACTCCAATGCTGTTCCCTGGTGTACGAAGTTGGCTCTGTATGTACTATTTCAAAGTAAGAAATAGCATGCACAGAGTCCAAGGGTTCCCCTTAGAGGTAAGATAGTGGCAAAAAGAGATAATTCTAGTGCTCTATTTTGTGGTAGTGTCGTCGAGCAGAAGGCTTATCAGAGGGTAGTGTTAAGCATTTGTTGTACACACACAGGCAATAAATGAGGAACACACACTCAAAGACAATTCCAGGCCAATAGGTTTTTATATAGAAAAATATAATTTTTTAGTTTATTTTAAGAACCACAGGTTCAAGATTTACAAACAATACTTTAAATGAAAGGTATTTCACTCAGGTATCTTAGGAACTTTGAATCATCACAATAGCATGTACAGTTTTGGCAAAAATGGCAATAAGATATTTTACAATTTGACACAGTGCAAAAATCAACAGTTCCTGGGGGAGGTAAGTATTTGTTAGGTTCACAGGTAAGTAAAGCACTTACAGGGTTCAAAGTTGGGTCCAAGGTAGCCCACCGTTGGGGGTTCAAGGCAAACCCAAAGTTACCACACCAGCAGCTCAGGGCCGGTCAGGTGCAGAGGTCAAACTGGTTGCCAAAACACATAGGCTTCAATGGAAATAGGAGTGCCCCGGTTCCAGTCTGCCAGCAGGTAAGTACCCGCAACTTCGGAGGGCAGACCAGGGGGGTTTTGTAGGGCACGGTGGGGGACAAAAGCAGGCACAAAAAGTACACCCACAGCAGCACAGGGGCGGCCAGTTGCAGAGTGCAAACAGGCGTCGGGTTCGCAATAGGATTCAATGGGAGACCAGGGGGTCTCTTCAGCGATGTAGGCAGGCAAGGGGGGGGCTCCTCGGGGTAGCCACCACCTGGGCTAGGAAGAGGGCCGCCTGGTGGTCACTCCTGCACTGGAGTTCGGATCCTTCAGGTCCTGGGGGCTGCGGGTGCAGTGTATTTCCCAGGCGTCGGGTTCTTTGAAGCAAGCAGTCACGGTCAGGGGGAGCCTCTGGATTCCCTCTGCAGGCGTCGCTGTGGGGGCTCAGGGGGGGGTCAACTCTGGCTACTCAAGGGCTCGCAGTCACCGGGGAGTCCTCCCTGTAGTGTTGGTTTTCCGCAGGTCGAGCCGAGGGCGTCGGGTGCAGAGTGGAAAGTCTCACGCTTTCGGCGGGAAACGTGTGGTCTTTAAAAGTTGCTTCTTTGTTGCAAAGTTGCAGTCTTTGTGCAACAGGGCCGCTGTCCTCTGTAGTTTCTTGGTCCTTTTAGATGCAGGGTAGTCCTCTGAGGCTTCAGAGGTCGTTGGACCCTGGGGGACGCGTCGCTGTTGCAGTTTTTCTTGAAGTGGGGAGACAGGCCGGTAGGGCTGGGGCCAAAGCAGTTGGTGTCTCCGTCTTCTCTGCAGGGCTTCAGGTCAGCAGTCCTTCTTCATCTTCAGGTTGCAGGAATCTCTCTTCCTAGGTTCTGGGGGCCCCTAAATACTCAATTTAGGGGTGTGTTTAGGTCTGGGAGGTTAGTAGCCAATGGCTACTAGCTCTGAGGGTGGCTACACCCTCTTTGTGCCTCCTCCCGGTGGGGAGGGGGTCACATCCCTAATCCTATTGGGGCAATCCTATTCTAAAAGTCAGAGTCACCTCAGCTCAGGATACCTTAAGGGTTGTCCTGACTGGCCAGTGACTCCTCCTTGTTTTCCTCATTATCTCCTCCGGCCTTGCCGCCAAAAGTGGGGGCTGTGGCCAGAGGGGCGGGCATCTCCACTAGCTGGGATGCCCTGTGGCCCTGTAACAAAGGGGGTGAGCCTTTGAGGCTCACTGCCAGGTGTTAAAGTTCCTGCAGGGGGAGGTGAGAAGCACCTCCACCCAGTACAGGCTTTGTTCCTGGCCACAGAGTGACAAAGGCACTCTCCCCATGTGGCCAGAAACCCATCTGGTTGTGGCAGGCTGGCAGGAACTGGTCAGCCTAACACTAGGAATTGGACTGGTATACAGGGGGCATCTCTAAGATGCCCTCTGTGTGCATTTTTCAATAAATCCCACACTGGCACCAGTGTGGATTTATTGTGCTGAGAAGTTTGGTGCCAAACTTCCCGGTTTTCAGTGTAGCCATTATGGTGCTGTGGAGTTCGTGTATGACAGACTCCCAGACCAAATACTCTTATGGCTACCCTGCACTTACAATGTCTAAGGTTTTGCTTAGACACTGTAGGGGCATAGTGCTCATGCACCTATGCCCTCACCTGTGGTATAGTGCACCCTGCCTTAGGGCTGTAAGGCCTGTTAGAGGGGTGACTTATCTATGCCATGGGCAGTGTGAGGTTGGCATGGCACCCTGAGGGGAGTACCATGTCGACTTAGTCATTTTCTCCCCACCAGCACACACAAGCTGGCAAGCAGTGTGCATGTGCTGAGTGAGGGGTCCCCAGGGTGGCATAAGACATGCTGCAGCCCTTAGAGACCTTCCCTGGCATCAGGGCCCTTGGTACCAGGGGTACCAGTTACAAGGGACTTATCTGGGTGCCAGGGTTGTGCCAATTGTGGAGACAAAGGTACAGGCTAGGGAAAGAACACTGGTGCTGGGGCCTGGTTAGCAGGCCTCAGCACACTTTCAAATCATAACTTGGCATCAGCAAAGGCAAAAAGTCGGGGGGGGTAACCATGCCAAGGAGGCATTTTCTTACACCTGGGCAGTATAACCTCCTGCTAAAAGCAACAGGCTGGTCAAGGCAATCATCATTGGTTTGGGATAGAACTGCGCCTATCCCATGCTCAGAGGCATCAGTCTCCACAATGAAATGCTTTGAATAATCTGGAGCTTTCAAAACTTGTGCTGAACACATAGCTTCTTTCAGGGTGTCAAAGGCCTTTTGACAGTCCAAGGTCCAGTTAACGTTTTTGGGCATTTTCTTGGAGGTAAGTTCTGTGAGGGGTGTCACTATGGATCCATATCCCTTCACAAACCTCCTATAGTACCCAGTCAAGCCAAGGAATGCCCTGACTTGAGTCTGGGTTTTTGGAGCTTCCCAGTCCAGAATAGTCTGGATCTTGGGTTGGAGTGGCTGAACTTGACCTCCACCTACAAGGTGTCCCAAGTAAACCACAGTACCCTGCCCTATCTGACATTTAGATGCCTTCATAAAGAGGCCTGCTGCTTTGCAGGGCCTGCAAAACCTCCTTCAGGTGGACCAGGTGATCCTGCCAGTTGGAGCTAAAGACAGCAATTTCATCTAGATATGCTGTAATAAAGGACTCCAAGCCAGCAAGGACTCGATTCACCAACCTTTGGAAGGTGGCAGGGGCATTCTTTAAGCCAGATGGCATAACAGTAAACTTATAATGCCCATCAGGTGTAGAGAATGCCGTCTTTTCTTTTGCTCCAGGTGCAATTTTGATTTGCCAGTACCCTGCTGTCAAGTCAAAGGTACTTAGGAATTTTGCTGCACCTAATTTGTCAATGAGCTCATCTGCCCTTGGGATGGGGTGAGAATCTGTCTTGGTGACAGAGTTGAGCCCTCTGTAGTCCACACAAAACCTCATCTCTCTCTTTCCATCTTTGGTGTGAGGTTTGGGGACCAAGACCACTGGGCTAGCCAAGGGACTGTCAGAGTGCTCTATCACTCCCAACTCCAGCATCTTGTGGACTTCCACTTTGATGCTTTCTTTGACTTGGTCTGACTGTCTGAATATTTTATTCTTGACAGGTAAACTGTCTCCTGTGTCCACATCATGGGTACACAGGTGTGTCTGACCAGGGGTCAAGAAAAACAACTCAGCAAACTGCTGGAGGACTTGTCTGCAGTCAGCTTGCTGTTGGTGAGAGAGGGTGTCTGAGTAGACAACTCCATCTACTGAGCCATCTTTAGGGTCAGTGGAGAGGAGGTCAGGGAGAGGTTCATTCTATGCTTCCTGATCCTCATCAGTAACCATTAACATGGTTACATCTGCCCTGTCATTTGTTTGGTGGAAAATCTGTTTATTAATGTTTTCAACATATTATAACATTCATTTGTACATCAAAGGCAGAATAACAATTGTGTGCAATTATTAGTAAACTAGATGAGCACAACTGTCCAAAACAGACAGCTGAACAATTGGCTGCAAAGACGTAATGCAGATGGTTCCACCACATACCATAGAACTCGCATATAACGCTGAGACGGAGCAACATGGTGCCGGCGTAGACAGCGCGGCTCACCGGCCCCGCCCACCAGGACCCAAACAGTCAGCTGCCGTACCTACGGCCGTAACGGTCGAAAACGCTGCTCCACGATTACATGCCGCCAATGGAGAGATCGGGGCTCCGAGCTTCTCCTTGACCGCCCAGGGCCGCTCAGGGCCGCAGAGGACGTCGCGGTCCTAGGAGAGACGAGGCAGAAGCAGCGGCGCTCGGGAGGAGGACGCCGAGCGCCGCATGGATCGCACAGAAACTGTCAAAGCAGGACGAAAAGCAGGACTAAACCCTTTCAAGAGCCTCAACACACGCCTGGAGACTGGTAGAAGCACAGAGGCGGTAGAACATTTTAAAGGTGCATGTAATTCCTTTTTTTACATGCAGAAGAGAGAAGGATCAGACTGAATTTTTTTTTTTGCTTCGCCTAAGTGGTATTGTCATTACAAGTATTGAGCTCTAGACTGCTAAACAATCTCCCTCCCCCCAATTCTCTTAATATGGAGTATATGGCCATTTAGTGAAGCTGTTAAATAACTTTTACAGGCAGACGTAGCCTGAGCGGCGGGGGAACAGTGGGGGGGGGGGGGGAAAAGGGTGGAAAAAAAATACCTGATTGTTTTTTCCCATGGCCAGGGAAGAACAGGGCAGGAAGAGATTTAAAAGGCTTACGGACCTCAATGTTTTCGGGTGCACAAACAGAGTTATTTGGGCACTTAAACACCCCGCTATGGCTACTGAGAAACGGTGCGCAACAAAAAATTGCTGACACATTAACAATAATCAGCGGTGCAATTGCACGGTTTGGGTCATTATTTCTCATGCTTAAAGCAAATATGGCACCTAAGATTATCCGGAACCCTGGAGATATGAGTGAAGGAAGTAAGAGGACTCGTATTGGGAAAGACAAAGGAGAACCAGCACGAGTAAATAAACGTCTGACGTCATTAGCAGGCAAAACAGTAGGAGGGGGGAAAAATATGCCATGACCGGAGAAAAATATTAAGACAAGTGACAGTATCACTCCTTCACTAGAAATGAAGGGCAAAGATAAAAGCCAATCTACTATCAAGACTTTTTTCGCAGGCGGGGTACAAGACAAGATCTCTGTAACTCCCTCCCCTGAAAATAAGGACAAATTAGGTGAAGAAATCATTCTCCTGAATATTACTAGTAGGGATCTATGTAATGAGAACTGCGAATCTTACACAAAATCTATACAAGACACTGACACTATGTTGGAGATGAGAGCTGGGGAGGGCAGAGCGAAGGAGCTCGGCCCCCCTAAGGGGGATAATCACCCCCAAAAGCAACATGTTGATCAGAGCGAACACCCGGAGCCTCAAAGTATGGAAGGAACGGTAACTCTAACAGGGCCTATTACGGAAAGGGTGGATCAACAGGAGGCTTATGAAAGCCCTAAAAGATGGGGTAAAGCTACAGGGAAAGATTCTCAACCTATGGATTGGGGCAAAGATAGCAGCGACAAATTTTACCCTTTGACAGGAGAGTCTGAACCCAGTAGTACTGACTACAGCTTGAGTGAATCTGAAGACAGTGAAATATCAGCAGCTGGAAATATGTCTTCAAGTAATGAGCCTACAGTACGGCAACCGCGCCGACAGCGGAAATCTGTGAAAATACGGCCCTGTTCTCAGGAGGGTTCTGAGAATTCGAGGTCTATGGGCAGCAAGACTTTGAAATGGGATTACTCCGGTATCGGGCTGTCAGACACTCCCACTCTAAGCCAACAGGGTACAGTCGATGGAAAAATAGAATTAGAGACAGGAGCTTGCCCTAACATTTCGTCCACGGTGGGTACTGAGGCTGGGCTGTTGCAGTCAATATACATTTCGATTAAAGAACTACAAACAGAGACTAGGATTGAAAGCCGACGTGCGAGGATAGCTACAAAGAGGCTGCAGGGCTCGGTTCGTAAAGTTGTAAAATCATGCACAGAAATAGAAGCAAAACTAGGCTTGATGGAAGAAAGAATCATCGCAGTTGAGGAGGAGGTTGATACACTTACAGAACAGAGTACTGCGAGGAGTGAACAACTGACGGACGTTATGTGGAAAATGGAGTACTTTGAGAATAGACAGAGAAGGAACAACCTTCGATTTTTGGGCATACCGGAAGGACTGGAAGGAAGTATTATACGGACTTATATGGTCAACCTTTTACGTGGGGCCTTCCCGGAACTGGGGAATTGGGACTGGGAGACTGAGCTGCAGCGGGTCCATAGGTTCCCGCTAACTCGGCGGGAAGGGGGAAATATCCTAGGGCTATCCTAGTCTATTTTGGAAATTATTTACTTCGACAGGAAATTTCTGTTAAGGCTCGACCAAATATGCCATGCACGATGAATGGGGTTACCTTCTTTACCCGCCCTGACTTCTGCCACGCCACTGTGGAACGGAGATGGCGGCTTAGACAGCTTATTAAACCATTTTCAGAGAAAGGAGGGGAGGCATATCTGTTGGCCCCTGCTCGCCTTAAAACAGTTATGGATGGGAAAGTAAAAGTATTTACGTCAGAAATTAAAGCAAAGGAATATTTGATGGGGATCAAGTAATAGAGCAGAGAGATATATGGAGAACAAAGGGGCTTGGGAGATCGGTGGGTGGGTGGGGTGGGCACCAACATCCAGGCCGTGACTGGTCTGATTGCTCAACAGGATGGGGGGCCAGTCCCGGGGGGGGAGGATGGGAGTTTGGAAGGGGAATGGTGGGGACTGGTCTGGGGTGGAGGGGGGGGAGGGAATGGGGGAGGAAATGGGGAAGAGGAGAGGAGGGGAAGGGGGGAAGGGATAGGAAAACCCGGGTATAAAAAGGAAAGGAATGGACCAAGGGAAGTGTTTGAAAGGGAAAAAAATAGAAGGAGAGGAAGAAAGGGAGTAGAAGACTTAAGAGAAAGAGCTGATGGAATTCAAAGAAAGGGGTGTGCAGAAGTAGAAATGGGGGCGAGGGAAAAATATATAAAAAAAACACAATCAACAAAAAAGGAAGGAAAGAATAGTACATGGCTAGGCTCCGAATTGCTTCAATGAACATATGCGGATTGAATGACCCCTGTAAAAGAAGGAGAGTGGCTGAGGAATTAAAAACCTTTAAGGCAGATATCTATTGTTTACAGGAGACACATGTGGAATTTAGCAATATCGGATTTCTTGAGTCACTTGGTATGAAAGTGATAGTCAGATCAGCACAGGATGTTAGAACTAAGGGGGTGGCGATTCTAGACCGGACGCATAGATTGAATTTTAGGAGACAGAAGGCGGACAGGGGAGGGAGATGGGTAATTGTAGAGTGTATCTATGGGCATAGCAGCTTTACACTATGCTCTTTATATGGGGCAGTAGCGGACGATCCAGCTGTTTTAGACACCCTCGCTATTGAGCTAGTAGGATGGGCCCCCCCTATATTCTATGTGGTGATTTTAATTTTAACGGATCCTGGGAGGGACTACAGGATATGCTCGCACCCACAACAAAGAAGTATCAGGGCGTAAACCTCGGATATATAAAGCAATGGTCGCCATTCAGAAGGAACTAGGATTAGTGGATGCCTGGGCAAGATTATGTAATCCAGACCCCGGGTATACGTACTATTCGGTTCCTCATATGAAATTAGCATGACTCGACTATTTTCTGATCTCTCCCGTATTGTTAAATCAGGGGAGTATGGAACTGTATCCACGGGTTGTCTCAGATCATAATCCCCTAGTATTGGATATGGAATTGGACTGGCTAGAATCAAGGGTTAGGGGGTGGACATTCGAAAGGGGGCTCCTTAATGACCCAGAATACTGCAAATATATGAGTAATTGGTTAGTTGAATTTCTGGGTTTCAATCAAGGGACAGCCCCAGTTGAGATAGTTTGGGATACTTTAAAGGCAGGAATACGAGGTGAAACTTTGAGTTTTAGTATTAAAAAGCAGAAAATCGCCCAAAGCAGAATATGGGATCTCCATAAGAAGTTAAGGGTACTAGAAAGACAATTGATAACTGCAATAGAAACCGGGGGGGATATAAAAAAGGCTCAAGAGGAAGTTGTTTTAGCTAAGGCAGCAATTAACGAGAACATGGCTCAAAGAATAGCGGAAAAATATCTAGCGCAACGCGAACAAGGGTATGAGTTTGGAGAAAAATCCGGTCGCTTATTAGCAGTACGGGCTAGTCAGAAAGCAGCATCTGGGGTCATCAGAGAGATTGAAGATTGGCAAGGACAGACTATATCAACAGCGGATGGAATCAGAAAGGTGTTTCATAGATACTATGCTGAACTATATGAGGAAACATCCATATGTTCAGAGAAAGATATGTTGGAATTTCTCACCCCCATTAAGGTTAATAAATTATCTGAAAGGGATATCCTAAATATGGGAGAACGGATAGATATTTCAGAAATTGATAATGCACTGAGCGGTCTTCCCAGTGGAAAAGCTGTAGGCCCTGATCTGATCCCTTTAGAATTCTATAAAACATTTAAAGCAGTTTTGCTCCCGGTAATGATAGAACTATTTACTCAGGCTCAAAGTGGAGGGTCAACCCCTCCATCATGGGACAGGGCCAACATAGTAATGTTTCTGAAGAAAGGGAAACCCACATTGAATCCGGCGTCATATCGGCCGATCACATTATTAAATAGTGATGTCAAAATATATTCAAAGATACTGGCCGCTCGATTGTCCATGGTGATTAGGAGACTAGTCTCCCCTAGACAACATGGGTTCGTACCAGGAAGGGATACTACGCATCATATTCGAAGAGTCATTGCACTCTTTGACGCTACGCTAGCAGCAGAGGAACCGATGGCAGTCGCTTTATTAGATGCAGAAAAAGCGTTTGACCGGGTAAACTGGAAGTATTTGTGGTTTGTAATGGAGTATTATGGGTTAGGGAAAAGATTAATTATAGCAGTAATGGCTCTATATAAATGTCCGACAGTGAAAATACAACTAATGGGGGGACAATCTGAGAGTGTACAAGTTAAGAGGGGTACTAGACAGGGATGTCCATGTTCACCTCTTCTGTTTGCTCTATATATAGACCCCTTGCTTAGACATTTAGAAGCAAACAGTAAAATCCCACCGATGCACAGGCAGGGATTCGATACAAAAGTATTAGCATACGCAGACGACATAGCTATATTAACCCCTGCCCCTGACACGGCACTGAGAGAGGTGGAAGAGGTGTCAAGGAAATTTGGAAGATTCTCCGGATATCTCTTAAATAGAGCTAAAACGCAACTTTTGACGAACTCATATATAATCACTCAGGACACTCGAAGGGTGGCTCAGGCAGTATATCTGGGTATAAATATTACACCAAAAATAGAAGAAATTGTTAATTTGAATTTGGATCTCATACTTGCTAAAGCTAGGAAAGATATGTGTAGATGGAATCATCTACATTTGACTATTATGGGAAGGTGTAATATGGTAAAAATGATCTTCCTCCTGAAGCTGTTATATTTGTTCCGTGCTATACCACTGAATTTTACTAACTCTAAATTTAAAGAGATAGAAAGAGTGGTCATGAGATTTATTTGGGCATATGGGAAATGTAGAAGAGCAAGTAAATTTATGTCTCTCCCCCGAGAAAGGGGGGGGTTGGGCACTACCAAATATAAAATTATACCAAATGGCAGCAGCCTTCCAGTATATGCGTTCATTATGGGGTATTAATGGAAAAGAGAAAGGTGAAGTGGACTGCCCTAATATTTATGAACTCCAGATCGGAGCAGCAGCCAATGGGTGCTTGGTAACATTTCATGAGCCCGGATATTATAAGAAAACTCGATATAAGGTATTGGAAGCAGCTTATAAATGTTGGCAGTCATGGTATAAAAAGAAAGGATTCGGCAGATATAACTGGTACACTAAGATTGATAAGAATCCATCACTCCCTGAAATATTTAAGGATAGATATATGGAAAGCTGGATCACCTTAGGTATAGCGAGGCTAGGGAATTTTTATGATAAGTCTGGGCTCAAGGCGTTTTGTGATTTACAGGAACAGTACGCGTTAGAGCGCAGGGATTTCTTTAAATACTTACAGATACGAGATTTCCTTATGAGGAAAACAGGGGGTGTGTACGGTTTCTGAAGCGACCAAGTGTTGGACGAGATCTTGGCTAATCCCAACATATCCATCAGGTCAATCTATCCATTATTGCTAGCAGAACAGCCTGACGATCTAGAGAAGAACAAGGAAAAGTGGAGGGATAAGTTGGTGGATGGGAATAACAACTTTTTGAGGTCATTAGAGCTGGGACACACTATCCTACTCTCATCTTCCTTGCAAGCGCAACACTATAAGACTATATTCGATCTGTACCATACCCTAGATCATCTTGTCAAATGGGGTAGTCTATCAGGAACAAATTGCCCAAGATGCGGGATTTACGGAGCAGATATTGCACACATGATGGCTACATGTGGGGAACTAAGAGCTCTGAGGGAGGGAATTCAAAAAGTTCTGAGAAAGGTTCTGGAATATGATCTGGCTCTTACTCCCGAGATTATGACTCTAGGGGTATCGGGAGAAGAGGGTGGCCCATACAGAGCATTTATTTTTGTAGCTATGGCTGTGTACCGAATATGTATATCTTCTGCTTGGCTGAATGCTCAACCCCCAACCTGGCAGCAATGGCTGGCTAGACTGCTGGCTGTATATTATCTGGAGAAGGCACTGTATGAACGCAAGGGGAAGCGTGCCAGGAGGAAAGGGAAGGCAATCTGGGGGTCACTCCAGGACTGGATTCTTGCTCACAATGATTAATGTTTAAAGTAATCAGAATATTTCCCCTCCCCCCATTGTAACTAACTCTTTGTCGGACAAAAATTTATATTTATGTTTCTCTCCTTATTTAATGTAAACTGATATTAGGGTATATTGGTATATTTGTTGTATGATTCCTTTCCGAATAAAAAAAAAAAAAAAAAAAAAAAGAACTCGCATATAACAGGATTAATTAATGCATGAGCGCTTTCAGAGAAGACCATACACTGGAATCATGAGTCACCTAGATAATTGAGGATGCTACAGGCACCACAGTGGCACTTTGAACCATTCCGGAAGGTCATTGTGTACATACAACAGTATGCACTCAAGCGGAGATCTTCAGATAAGTCACAACTTAACGATAAGAACATAAACGAACTTTGGAGGACTGTCTCCATGAGCAGCAGGCCTGGGCCGGAGCAGAGTCTCAGGGGCACAGGGACCCCCCCGTTTTGCCCGTTCACATCAGCAGAGGGCGGATACGTGCACACACCACAATCCCCTGCCTCCCTCGTAAACCACACTCTCAACTCAAAGGCCAAGGTCAGGTCCGCTGCTCAATCTTCAGCACCCAACCCATCGCACTGCCGCACCAGGAGTAGATACATGCACTCTGTGGCCGTCAGACCTCCACTTCCACATCCAAGGTGTGCCCCAAACCTCGCAAGCATGCCAGCATCGCCTCCCAACTGACTGATAATGGATACTTGCGCAGCCCCAGCGCATCTTCCCTCACCAACGCCACTCCCTCCGCGCCAGCCCACACCTCAAATGAGGATTTCCAGGCCCTCTCAACTGGTGGGTCAGGCGACTTCCACCGGCGGGTTATCAATCTCTTGGCCGTTATCAGGCCTAGGTCCAGAAATCGCGCTGCAGCTCTATTCCGGGCGTCCCTGGGAAAAAGGCCCAATATACAGGACTCCCAAGTGAACGGTACCGGTCGTGACACGCACTGCGATAAGCAACCCACTACCGCCCCCCAGAAGCAACTGAACGATGGACAGGACCAGAGCATATGAATCATGTACGCGTCATTGCGGGAGCAACAGGGACACGCCGCATCACAGCGAGCAAAGTATCTGTTTATGCGGGCTGGAGTGAGGTATGCCCTGTGTATGATGTAGAATTGAATCAAGCGGAATCTGGAGTTACGCGGTATGTTAACATGGCCGGAGAGAGCTGATTTCCACTGCGCGTCCGTGAATGGAGTAGTCGTATCCCCATCCCAGGCCGCGTGCAGCGAATCACATTCAAGGGCTGTATGTAGGCGCAATGCCTCAGTGAACCATCGAATTAGGTGCCGTCCCTGTCCCATCACCTGTATATACTGTATCAATAAATGTGTGGGAGGAGCAACAGACAAGTCACCCCATTTAGATGCAAGTGACCTCAGCAATGAATTATACAGCAGAAACTGCCCTGCAGGAAGGCCTGACTCCTGTACCAGCGCAGGAAACGATTTCAGCTTACCATCGTCATACAGATCACCCAGCGCATACAACTCCACTGCATGCCACGCTCGCAACTCGGACCCGGACGTAACCAACAGCGCCAGCGCCGGTGCAAACGGGATCGCCCCCCCAGCAAGTCGCAGGGACCTACGATAACAGCTGAAGGCCACCCTGAGGAACAATTGGTCTGGTAACGCCACTCGTGCCATTGTGTGAAACAAATGCGAGTCTTGCATGAGGGTCCAAGGGCCTTCCAGGGTTGCCGTATCAGCGAGATTCAGGCCAGGAAACCACTTGGACACCCATTGGAGCTGGGACGCCAAATAGTAGTGCTCCAGGTTAGGGACCGACAGGCCACCCCTCTCCAGCGGTAAATACAATTTCATGAGCGCGACTCTGCACCTACCCCCATTCCAAATAAAGTCCCTCAATGTAGATTCCAGGTTCTTGAAGAAACTAGGATGGATATAATGCAGGATGTTAATGAATAGCAAGGGAGAAGAGTAGTGTGGAAAGGGGGAAACCCTGCCTCGTACCTCTGCACACATTGACCGGCTTTGATATAATGCGCCGCACCTTAACCTGATATTGCGGCTTAGTGTATGGCAATTTAACCATAGGAACAAAAAGGGGCCCCATGCCGAACCGCTGCAAGACCCTGAAAAGATAAGGCCATTCCAGGGAATCGAAGGCCTTCTCCAGGTCAAGAACAAGGCAACCCGCCCGCAGCCAGACTCGCCTCGCGTAGCGCATAACTCAAAACAGCCGCCTGATGTTATAAGATGCGTCCCTCGCCGGAACAAACCCATTTTGGTCTGGGTGCACCAGGTCCGGCGTGATGGGTGCCAAACGCATCGCAAAAATGTTGGCTAATATTTTGTAGTCCGTATTGAGCATGGCTAAAGGGCGGTACGAGCCCAACTCAACCGGATCCTTGTCGGGCTTGGGACGAGACACTAGCATCGCCTCCCTTTGAGATGCCAACAAGTGTCCCCTCTGCACCGCCTCCTCATAGACATGGAGAAGCTTGGGCGCAAGAAGTAGAGTAAACGCCTTATAAAAGTAGGCAGGCCATCCGGACCCGGCGTCCTACCTGAGGCCAGCTCCCGTATACCAGCCTGCACCTCAGTAAGATCAAGAGGTTCCTCCAGCGCATTCCTCTGGTCAGCCGTCAGACATGGGAGCTCCACCCCAGAGAGGAAGTCATCACACAACCGCTCGGGGCCACCACAGCTGAGTTATACAACGTCTCATAGTGCTGTGTAAACGGCGAATGTATTTCCCCAGGTAAATGCAACAAACGGCCAGTCTCCGAGCGAACCTCCATAACCGGGCCATGGTCGCGGTCACCTCTGATCAGCCAGGCCAGAAGTCTACCCGATTTGTCTGCTGAGGCATGCATTCTCGCCGAGTGAGCGGCGTAGTTCAAGAGACGCAGCCGTTCAAGCAGAGTTAAGCGCTCGGCACGGGCCCGAGACAACAACTCCATTGTTGCGGGATCCCGAACAACCTCCCGCTCCGGGCGCAACGTTTCCCGCTCTATATGAGCAAGGTCCTGCTCAACCAAGCGTCTCAAGTTCCACTGGGTCCCCATGCAATGACCATGGATGAAAACCTTAAAGGCATCCCACTCCAACAGGCCCGTAGAGGCGGTGCCCTCATTGTGCTCAAAGAACTCCGGGAAGGCCGTTTCTAGTGATGTCTTAAAGGCAGCGTCTTCCAGGAGCTCAGGACTGAGCCTCCAGGTAGGGACAGCTGAAGGTGAGACATCCCAACATAGGCCTACAATCTGCGGGTTATGATCCGAGTGCGTGCGCCCCAAATAGTCCACATCCACAATTGCGGAGGCCAGGTTCTGCGTGCAGAATATTAGATCAAGGCGTACATGCAGGGAGTGCGGGGCAGAGTAATAGGAATAAACTCTATCGTCAGGATTACGCTGCCGCCATATATCAATCAAGTGCCAGTGATAGGCCCAATGGACCAACCCGCGCGCAGCCACCACAGTTGGCGATGTAGTCAGCGGGGGAAGGAACGATCTAAATCTATTTCTAACACACTATTGAAGTCTCCACCCAGCAACCAGGGGTAATCGCTCCAACCCAATAAGTGATGGGACAGAGTGTGCAGAAAAGAAGTCTGATCTATATTTGGGGCATAGATAGAACCCAGCACTAAGGCCCTGCCCGCAAGCCGCCCGCGCACCAGGGCAAATCACCCCTGCGGGTCTATGATCTGATCCTCCGCAACGAAGGGGACACCCGGCTTAATTCAGATCAGGGCTCCCCTTGCATAGTGGTCTGTTGCATATAGTTGCCCTCTCCAGCACCGCTGCAAACGAGGGAGTTCTGCCTGTGCCAAATGGGTCTCCTGCAAGAAGGCGAGATGGACCGAGTGCCGTTTAAGATACGAATATATGGAGTACCTGCGCCTAGGGGTATGTATACCGCGCACCTTCCAAGTGAGTGCAGTGCACGAAGTCATGGCGGCTTTAGCTTAGCATGCGCGCATTCCACATGTCCCGCCCCTAAGCACAGCACAGCGTGCAACATTTCAGTTACCCCACGCCCAGACCGACCGCTCGCGCAGTGCCTCCAACATAAACAAAACAAAGCTAATACCATCAGAGCAGATGAACAACCTCTTCCTGCCCAAACCCAACAATTGAACATTCAGCAACACAATCATACATATTAATCCTCCAACAGTAGGAGAGTGGGGTAAGCCAGATCACACAGGGAATCAGGCAGGCTCTAAACCAACCTGCTCGGCTATAGTGGATAAGAGTAGGGGGAAGGGGAGGGCCAACGGCGGGCCGGGCTTTTGGGCCACGATCTGAGACAACCACAGTACCAGCGGAGGCCACACAGTTTATCAGTACAACAACTGGTTTCCTGGCATTCAGACCATCAGGCTGCCCGTACAGAGTTGTATGTCATCTCTGTGAGCCAGGGCCACCATTTACATCAAGCAAAGGGCCACTGTACTTTCCGGCCATCCAGATATGTCAAAGCAGGGCCTATAAGAGGTCGTCCGCAGTGGCAGGAGTCACCGCCGGGCAATCCGGGAAACCCAACTCCGAGAGCCGGTCCGGTGTGGCAGGACGGTCACTTGGGGGCTGCGAGATTTCAGTGTCTGACTCGGACACCCTCGGGGAAGTGCCGATCGCCGCTGCCGATTGTAGCGCCTCGCGCCTCTCCTGTATTAAATGTTCCAGATCAGGGGGATGTGCCACGTCTCAGCAGTCCCAGCGCCCCTCCTTCATCCTTGCCGCATCCGGCCACGCTTATTCTGCGACGCAGGCGGGTGTCTCTCCGCCTCACGGCCCGAGACGCGACCCGTTGACTCCAGCCAGTCCCATGCAGCTTCTAGTGTGGTGAAGAAGTGAGTTTTGTTGTCAGCTATGATGCGGAGATTGGCTGGAAATAATAGAGACTACTCCAGGCGCAACTCTCTAAGCCTGCGCTTCAAAGGCATATAGGAGGCCCTGTCTCGCGGCACCGCCAGAGTATAGTCCGGGAACAACATTATTTGTGCGTCATCTACTCGGGGTGGTGGAGAGGACCTCACCGATTTGAGAATGATGTCACGATCCACATAATGAAGCAGACGTATTATGAAGGGGCGAGGGCCACTTCCCTGAGGCCGGGGCCGTGTGGGGATTCGATGAGCCCGTTCCACCGAAAAAAAGGGGGTCTTGGCATTAGCCCCCTCAGCCAATTCTCTGAGTAAGTCACCGCATTCCGGCCCTCTGCGCCCTCTGGCAAGCCCACCACTCGTATGTTATTCTGCCGGATGCGGCCCTCCGCGTCCTCCACGCGGCGCTCCAACTCTGCCACTCGTGCCGGGGCATCCCCCATATTGGCCTCCAAGCTAGACATCACCGGCGCTAGCTCATCCACTCTTGCCTCCAACGTACCTGTCTTGTCCGCCAGGTTGCGATGGTCAGCATTAAGCAGAACAAGGTCACTGGCCACTTTGTCAATCTTGGCTTCCAATAAAGTGCGGGCACGTTCCAGCGAGTCGCCAATGCGTTCTACCGCGGCCAACACCGCGTCCAGCTTTTGACAGTCCTGCGCTGCAGCATCTTGCGCCCTCCCGGCTCCAGTGCCAGAGCGAAGACGTTCCCCTCCCGCCATGGCCAAGGTCTATCCATGCTCCAAATCAGCACCACTGCGCACACCGTGCAACTCACCACCAACGGCGCAGTCAGCGCTCCCAGCGTGGTCAACCAGATCCGTGGGACCAGGCCAGGGGAGCAATAGAGTAAGTGCGACAGCCGCGCGTCAGTTCAGGTCCTCCGAGCCAGCTCCCTGATAAGCCACCACAATGGCGCAATTTGCCCAGCACCACGAGGCTGGAAGGATCAACTCTCTGCCGCCAGCTCCGCACCCAGCATCAAAGTCTGTTGCCACCTCGCCTCGAGCTCTGACAGGGCAGGTGCCGCACCAATCCGTCAAAAGGCTGGGCCCACTTGCCTGCGCCCCCAGTATGGTGCCGCGCAGCAGCACGAGCAGCCCGACCTGTAATGCACCTGCAGCCCACCTCCATCCACTGCTCACAGGATTCCTGCTGCCAGCTCCGGTCCACAGATAGTCTGGAGAAGTGTTCCTTGCAAGAGCAGACTGTACAATGCAAGCCACGTGGCCAGGAGGCCTGAAGCCCCCCTCCAATGTCGTGGCTCTCTGCCTGGGAGGCAGAGTCCCTGCAACACTCGCCTCTCGAACTCCCAGGTTCCTCTTTGGTTCTGCGAGGGCGCCGGCCCTCCAGGTGGGCCCGGCTCCTGTCTGCCTCCCGCCGCTTCCAGAGGTCGCGCCCGGGATTGCCGCGTCGTGCCCTCACCAGCCGGGCACCGCCGATCCTCGAGCCCCCGTTGATGGCCGGAAAAGCCTGGCGGTGCCCGGAACTCTTCTAGCTCTTGTCCGCCATCTTCAACGGCTTGGCCACCTACATCTGCCCTGTCATGATAGAGTTTAAGGCGGTTAACATGGATCACCCTCTTGGGGTTCCTGCTAGTGCCCAGGTCCACCAGGTAGGTGCCCTGACTCTTCTTTTCTAGCATTGGGTAAGGGCCACTCCATCTGTCTTGAAGTGCTCTGGGAGCCACAGGATCCAGAACCCGGACTTTCTGCCTTGGCTGAAACTCAACCATAGCAGCCTTTTGGTCCTACCACAACTTCTGGAGTTGTTGGCTGGCCTCAGGGCTTTTGCTTGCCTTTTCCATGTACTCTGCCATCCTAGAGTGGAGGCCTAGCACATAGTCCACTATATCTTGTTTATACTCATAGAGAGGTCTCTCCTAGCCTTCTTTTACAAGTGCCAGAGGTCCCCTTACAGGATGGCCAAACAGAAGCTCAAAAGGGGAAAACCCTCCTCCCTTCTGTGGCACCTCTCGGTAGGCGAAAAGCAGGCATGGCAAGAGGACAACCCATCTCCTTTTGAGTTTTTTCAGGGAGCCCCATGATCATTTTCTTCAATGTCTTGTTAAACCTTTCTACAAGACGATTGGTTTTTGGATGGTATGGTGTGGTGAACTTGTAAATCACCCCACACTCATTCCACATGTGTTTTAGGTAAGCTGACATGAAGTTGGTACCTCTGTCAGAAACCACCTTCTTAGGAAATCCCACTCTGGTAAAAATACCTATGAGTGCTTTAGCTACTGCAGGAGCAGTAGTGGACCTAAGGGGAATTTCCTCAGGGTACCTGGTAGCATGATCCACTACTACCAGAATATATTGGTTCCCTGGTGCTGTGGGAGGTTCAAGTGGACCCACTATGTCCACTCCCACTCTCTCAAAGAGGACCTCTACCACTGGAAGTGGAATGAGGGACCTTCGGATGGCCACCTGTCTTACCACTGGCTTGACAGGTAACATAGGAGGTGCAAAACTCTTTAACCTTCTGGGACATATTGGGCCAGTAGAAATGGTTGACTAATCTCTCCCAAGTATTGGTTTGTCCCAAAAGCCCAGCAAGGGGAATGTCATGGGCTAAAGTCAGAATGAACTCCCTAAACTCCTGAAGCACTTTCACTCTCCTATTGGCACTAGGGGGGTCATTCTGACTTTGGCGGGCAGCGGACGCCGCCCGCCAAAGTTACCCCATCGAAAGACCGCTCTGCGGTCAAAAGACCGCGGTGGTCATTT
Organism: Pleurodeles waltl; assembly: GCF_031143425.1. Classification (NCBI taxonomy): domain Eukaryota; kingdom Metazoa; phylum Chordata; class Amphibia; order Caudata; family Salamandridae; genus Pleurodeles; species Pleurodeles waltl. The sequence goes on from NC_090442.1 coordinate 456,908,599, forward strand.
CGACTTTCCCGCTGGGCCGGCGGGCGACCACCAAAAGATCGCCCGCCGGCCCAGCGGGAAAGGCCCTGCAACAATGAAGCTGGCTCCGAATGGAGCCGGCGGAGTTGCAGGGGTGCGATGGGTGCAGTTGCACCCGTCGCGATTTTCACTGTCTGCAATGCAGACAGTGAAAATCCTTGTGGGTCCCTGTTAGGGGGCCCCTGCACTGCCCATGCCAGTGGCATGGGCAGTGCAGGGGCCCCCAGGGGCCCCACGACTGTTAGGGTTTGTGCACAGCAAAGAGCATGTCCCCTCTCACTGCACTAGTGGGTTCTGTAATAGCTCCCTTTTAAACTTACTATTGGAAGCCTTTCTTGTTATCTCACCTTCCCCCCCCCTAGGCTTCTGTGTATGTTGTTTAATGTGCTGTTTTGTTTACACATTGGGCCTTGCTTTTACCAAGGCTTCTTTAAAACACTCCTCTCTAGGCCATGTGTTAATTTAACTCATTTGCATAATAACTGAAACTCTGCACACCTTTCAAGAACATGTGCAGCATGTGAGGACCACACCCAGCTCTTCAAACCACACCCAGCTCTGCACACCTTTCAAGAACATGTGCAGCATGTGAGGACCACACCCAGCCCTGTCTATAAAAGGCAGCCCTCGAGCCTCGCCCAGTGCTTGTGCTCGTCTACCTCCCGCTTACCTGAGGGCAGATCCCTCGGCGCTGGCACTCCTGCTCTCTACAGACTTTCATTGGCTTCAATGGGCGCAGCTGCTGGCTCTTCCTTCTTCCGGTTTCCGGTTTCTCCTTGCCTCAGCCTCTCTCCTACAAGCAACCTGCAAAAGAGAAAGAAGACAAGGTTAGACTGATCAGTATCTCTTGCCAGCAACAAGTAAGTGCAAAACTTTTATTACCTGAAAGAACTTTGACAACAATTTCTGGATTCGTGTATAGACAATTTGAAACAAGATACCTTCCACGAACATTGTGATTCAAACTCTTTGTTACAACAATACTTTGCGGAACTTTGTGAAGCAAACATTTTTTTATGGAACTTTTAAGAATCGAACCGTGGAAACCATTAACAGCAAGGCAAACAGTAAATCAAGGACTTGCACAAATTACATGCTGTATTTTGACGTAAAAGTACAGTATTTGTTTTATAAAAGATTCTGGAAATATGGGAAAAGTGAGTCTGCTATTGGCAATTTAGGCTTTAGTTATATTAAGATGAATGTTTGATATTGATAATTCTGATAACGGTATTTGTTTAATGTTTTAGAAGCTTTAGAGTAATAAAAAGCACATCCCAGAGCAGTAGCACATTCCAAACCTGGAAACTAGAGACCAGGATCCAAGAGGTACTTTTAGAAGAAAATGTCTAATAAATAAAGGGATAGTCAGGAACCCAGTTAGGAATAGGATGTACTTATCTGTTCTTTGTTTATGTTTCATTAGGCACCAGTTTCTACCGAAGTCAGAGAGGGCCGCAGATTTGTGCAGCACTTCAACAGTGGAAACGCAAGAACACTGTTGTCTCTTTATTTTATTTTATCCACTTCCCCCCTTCCCTTGAGCTTCTGTTCTTAGTGCACTGTTTTAAAAAACTAGTGTGCTGGAACAAGCAGTTTCAGGATGGGGTTGGATTGTCTTCAACCTCCATCAGAACTGAACAAGGACTCAGGTGAGCTGGGCTTTGACAGAAGCACAAGCCTTAAATAAAAAAAAAAAATTCAGTTCTGGTGGACGATGAATATCGGGGAAGAAATAGAGGGCATTGACGTCACGGATATGGCGCAGGCCCCAAATGAGGACTTGGCTCATAATGAATCAGTGTCTGGCATCTTGCAACATATGCAAGAGGAAATAGAGAGATTAAAGATGGAGAATACCTCTTTAAAACAGGATTTAAGCAGGTATAAATTTAGGGTATCTCAGTGGAACACAGCTTTTACGCCTTTGTTTAAAACCTCCTCAGAGACAGGGGCGCCATCAAAACATACAACTCTGCCTCCCCCAGTTGAGGTCACTGTTAATGTTCCTAATGCTGTGCCCTTAGCAGCACCTGAACGTTTTCATGGAGATAGTAACAAATTCCATGTTTTTATCAATCAATGTCAATTACACTTCGTTTGTAAGCCACAACAGTTCCCTACTGATGGTACGAAAGTGGCATTCGTCTTGTCTTATTTGGGTGGCACAGCAGCCAATTGGTCAATTCCTTTCGTGGAGAGAGATGATCCCATCCTCCATAATTGGAATCAATTTAAACGTACCATGACCAGCCTTTTTGCAAAACACACTTTCATGCAGGCAAGTGATAATGAGCTTTTAAATCTTAAACAAGGTAACAAGGATTTATTGACCTATCTCACTAGTTTTAATCGTTTACTCACCGAGACACACTGGCCAGAAGAAAATCGTGTCTCCCTTTTCTATAAAGGTTTGAGAGACGAGTTAAAAGACGCGCTGGCTCATATCGTTGATTTGCCAGAAGACTATTCGGACTTTGTAGATTTAGTTGTGAAATTAGAACATAGATTAGGAGAAAGAAAGGGAGATAAATACAAACTGGAATCACGGTTAACTTGTATTAGACACGAGAAGAAAGACCCAGATAATAAACTCCCTGAACCTGAGCCTATGCAAATAGGGACACTCAGAGGTTCACTCACATCAGAGGAAAAAGAAAGAAGGAGAAAACTTCAGTTATGTTTATATTGTGGAAGGGCAGGTCACTTTGCCAGAGAATGTCCAGTAAAGCCTAAAAATCCACGAAAGGGTGCTGTTTCCTCCACCTCCTCAACTGAATCGGGAAACGATTAAGCTCGACAAGGGGAGAGGTTACTTGTTCGAGAAAACATCTTAATCAAACCTCTAATGCTGCAGCCTTCATGGTACCGCACATACCTAGACATTTCATAATTCAGGTCGTTTTAATTGTTACTACCCAAGTGAGGCATTCTCTCCCTGTCCTACTGGACTCAGGCACAACAGGAAATTTTGTGGATAATAAGTTAGCTGAAAACTTAGGACTTCCTATGTGCCTAAAGCCTTGTCCAGAAGCAGTATGTGCAGTGGATGGGTCAGAATTGACCTCTGGATTAATCACAAAACAAACAAGTCCACTTGTTATGGTCTGTCAGAACGGGCACACCGAGGTGATTAGCTTTGATCTGATAGATACTCCTAATTTTGGTTTGATTCTCGGGGTACCCTGGTTAACAACTCATAACCCAAAAATTGATTGGGTGAATAGAAATGTTACTTTGGATTCCTCTTTCTGTAGAACCAATTGCTATCAAGAAGCAGGTACAGAACAGAGCACAGTATTACACTGTGCTAGTGTTATACAAGATGAACCAAGTCTCCCTCCTGAATATTCTGACTTTAAAGACGTCTTTGATCCAGTAAAGGCTAGTGTGCTGCCCCCACATAGGTCTTATGACTGTCGTATAGATCTTATCCCAGGGGCCCCTTTACCTAATAACAGAGTATATGCTTTGACTGACGAAGAAACCAAATACTTAAGAACCTACCTAGATGACCTACTACAGTCTGGGTTCATCCGTCATTCCACATCTCCGGTGTCATCTCCACTCTTTTTTATCCCGAAGCCGGATAAATCCCTGCGCGCGTGTATCGATTATAGAGGACTAAATAAGGCTACAATAAAGAATAAATATCCTCTTCCTCTAATACCTGTGTTGTTGGATCAGTTAAGACATTCTACTGTATACACTAAACTAGATCTGCGGGGAGCTTACCACCTGGTCCGAGTAAAAGAGGGGGATGAGTGGAAGACAGCTTTCAAGACAAAGTTTGTTTTATTTGAGTACACAGTAATGCCCTTTGGGTTATGTAATGCCCCTGCGGCCTTTCCGTTCTTTATAAATGAGGTCCTACACGAATTCCTGGACGTTTGTGTCATAGTATACATAGACGACATCCTCATTTACTCTAAGAACTCAGAAGAACATACCCAACATGTTCGTGCAGTATTATCAAAGTTAAAAGAAAATCATCTTTTTGCTAAGTTAGAAAAGTGTACTTTTAATGTCAGCAAGGTGGACTTTTTAGGATACTGCCTGTCACCTCAAGGAATAACTATGGATGTAAAGAAAATCAGTGCTATTGCTGATTGGCCAGAACCATCCTCTGTAAAAGATATTCAGACATTTCTGGGTTTCGCCAATTTTTATAGGAGGTTTATTGCACATTTCGCAGACATTGCGGCCCCAATAACTACCTTGTTGCGGAAAGGGCAACGATTTCTTTGGACTGATGAGGCGGCACACGCCTTTCAACTCCTAAAACAAAAGTTCACTTCAGCCCCAATTCTGAAACATCCTGATCCTGACTTGCATTTTTTTGTTGAAGCGGATGCTTCACAAGTAGCTTTAGGAGGAGTTCTCTCTCAACGAGATGCAGTAGATGGCCAGTTACATCCTATAGCCTTCTATTCCAAAAAGTTATTACCAGCTGAACAAAATTACACTGTGGCTGAAAGGGAACTACTAGCTATCAAAGTAGCCTTTTCAGAATGGAGGCACCATTTAATGGGAGCCAAGTACCCAGTTACAATCTTTTCTGACCATAGGAACCTACAGTTTTTTGGATCACTTAAAGCACTAACACCACGTCAGATGCGCTGGTTAATTTTTTTTAGCACATTTGACTTTGTAATAACCTATAGACCAGGTGCACAACAAATTCAATCTGATGTGTTATCTAGATACGGACATACTTCAGACATGAAACAAGATAAAATAGGAGAACCCATTATTCCTCCCCAAAAGTTTTTGGCACCAGTACAACAGAAGGATTTCATCACAGATCTATATAATGCACACATGCAAATAGCACCTCAGGATTGGTTAAAAGATTCCCATAACACAATACAACGAGGTTTATTGTATCACGACAACATGCTGTTAGTGCCCACCTCTGAATTACAAACACAGGTGATAATTTGGCATCACGCCTCACCGTTGGCAGGTCATCCTGGTTGGGTAAAAACCCTGGAAAATGTGCAAAAACACTTTTGGTGGGACACTATAAGAAAGGACATTAAGCAATTTGTCACTACCTGTCCAATTTGTGCAAGACATAAATCTTCTCATAAGGCCCCTGACGGTTTGTTAATACCAATGCCAACACCCAAGCAACCTTGGCACACTGTGAGCGTAGACTTTATTGTAGGTTTACCACCTGTAAAATCTTTCACAACAGTGTTGGTCATAGTGGATTTTTTATCTAAAATGGCACATTTTGTACCATTACGGAAATTAACCACGGCGGCAGAATTTGCCGATATTTTTATAAGGGAAATTGTGCGTTTACATGGTTTGCCAAGCAAAGTGGTGTCAGACCGAGGGAGCCAGTTCAACTCTAAATTTTGGAAAAAATTATGTAAAAAACTGAAAATAGATGTGGCATTATCCACTGCTTTCCACCCAGAGACAGATGGACAGACTGAACGACTGAACCAAACCTTACTTCAAACGCTACGTTGTTTATTGGCTGATTATTCTAGTGAATGGTTGGAAGCTCTCCCTGTAGCGGAGTTTGTTTATAATAATACTGAGCATTCAGCTCTACTTTGCTCACCATTCTATTTCTTGCAGGGGTATCATCCAAGAGCTATACCCATTTTGTTAGAAGATTCTCTGTTACCTACAGTAACGGATAGACTAACAAGGTTAGGTGACATACAAGACAAAGCCAGGAAACATTTATTAAAGTACAAGGAAAGCATGAAAAGACAAGCTGACAAACACAGATCTGAGGCCCCAATGTATAAAATCGGTGACAAGGTATGGCTCTCCACAAAGAACCTAAACATAGAGGGATCCCGAAAGCTGCAACCACGTTTCATTGGACCCTTCAGTATAACTGCCATAGTAAACCCGGTAACAGTAAAATTAGATTTACCAAAAGAATATCCAGTACATACTACATTCCATGTGTCCTTGCTTAAGCCGTACAATCCAAAAACCCGACCTGAACCACCACCTCCACCCATACCAATTAAGGGAAATCTAGAATATGAAGTGAAAAGCATAAAAGACTCAAAAAGAATTAGTGGACGTCTGTTTTATTTAGTAGAATGGAAAGGATATGATAAATCTGAGAATTCATGGGAACCAGCATCATATGTACATGCCCCACAGCTGATTAGACGGTTTTATTTAAAAAATCCAGGAAAACCCCGTCCTGTAGGAGGGCCTTTGAGGGGGGCAACTGTTAGGGTTTGTGCACAGCAAAGAGCATGTCCCCTCTCCCTGCACTAGTGGGTTCTGTAATAGCTCCTTTTTAAACTTACTATTGAAAGCCTTTCTTGTTATCTCACCTTCCCCCCCCCCCTAGGCTTCTGTGTATGTTGTTTAATGTGCTGTTTTGTTTACACATTGGGCCTTGCTTTTACCAAGGCTTCTTTAAAACACTCCTCTCTAGGCCATGTGTTAATTTAACTCATTTGCATAATAACTGAAACTCTGCACACCTTTCAAGAACATGTGCAGCATGTGAGGACCACACCCAGCTCTTCAAACCACACCCAGCTCTGCACACCTTTCAAGAACATGTGCAGCATGTGAGGACCACACCCAGCCCTGTCTATAAAAGGCAGCCCTCGAGCCTCGCCCAGTGCTTGTGCTCGTCTACCTCCCGCTTACCTGAGGACAGATCCCTCGGCGCTGGCACTCCTGCTCTCTACAGACTTTCATTGGCTTCAATGGGCGCAGCTGCTGGCTCTTCCTTCTTCCGGTTTCCGGTTTCTCCTTGCCTCAGCCTCTCTCCTACAAGCAACCTGCAAAAGAGAAAGAAGACAAGGTTAGACTGATCAGTATCTCTTGCCAGCAACAAGTAAGTGCAAAACATTTATTACCTGAAAGAACTTTGACAACAATTTCTGGATTCGTGTATAGACAATTTGAAACAAGATACCTTCCACGAACATTGTGATTCAAACTCTTTGTTACAACAATACTTTGCGGAACTTTGTGAAGCAAACATTTTTTTATGGAACTTTTAAGAATCGAACCGTGGAAACCATTAACAGCAAGGCAAACAGTAAATCAAGGACTTGCACAAATTACATGCTGTATTTTGACGTAAAAGTACAGTATTTGTTTTATAAAAGATTCTGGAAATATGGGAAAAGTGAGTCTGCTATTGGCAATTTAGGCTTTAGTTATATTAAGATGAATGTTTGATATTGATAATTCTGATAACGGTATTTGTTTAATGTTTTAGAAGCTTTAGAGTAATAGAAAGCACATCCCAGAGCAGTAACACATTCCAAACCTGGAAACTAGAGACCAGGATCCAAGAGGTACTTTTAGAAGAACATTTCTAATAAATAAAGGGATAGTCAGGAACCCAGTTAGGAATAGGATGTACTTATCTGTTCTTTGTTTATGTTTCATTAGGCACCAGTTTCTACCGTAGTCAGAGAGGGCGGCAGATTTGTGCAGCACTTCAACAGTGGAAACGCAAGAACGCTGTTGTCTCTTTATTTTATTTTATCCACTTCCCCCCTTCCCTTGAGCTTCTGTTCTTAGTGCACTGTTTTAAAAAACTAGTGTGCTGGAACAAGCAGTTTCAGGGTGGGGACGGATTGTCTTCAACCTCCATCATAACTGAACAAGGACTCAGGTGAGCTGGGCTTTGACAGACACCCGTTCCCGCCATCCTGTTTCTGGCGGTGAAAACCGCCAGAAACAGGCTGGCGGGAAGGGGGTCGGAATCCCCATGGCGGCGCTGCAAGCAGCGCCGCCATGCAGGATTCCCCCAGCCGGGGGAAATCCGGCGGAAAACCGCCGGACCCTGCTGGGCGACCGCGGCTTCAAAGCTGCGGTCGGAATACTGAATGAAGCACCGCCAGCCTGTTGGCGGTGCTTCAGCCGGCCTCCACCCTGGCGGTCATAGACCGCCAGGGTCGGAATAAGGCCCTAGGTTTGGGATCTCTTGCCTCAGTGTAAAGGAGTCCATCTTCCCCATAGACCTGTGGGTTCCACTGGCGTTGCCTTTTTCTTGCTCAGCTGCTTGCTGTCTTAGGCCTTCAAGAGTGGGACAACTCTTTTGTCTCTTACACAGCTGTTCCCATGATGGTCCCCTTGGGCCCAAGAGCTCAACCTGATAAGGCTCCAGCTCCATGGACTCAGTTCCCTCAGGGGATAGAACATCTTCCTGAGAAGAGAGGTTCTGATTCTTTTGCTGAGCAGAAGCTGGTTCCTAAGTTTTCTTTCCTTTCCTCTTGGAAGGTTGGACCGTTATTCCAGACTCCAACACTTCTTTTTCACCCTGTGCTCTGCTCTGTGCCCTTGTCTTGACACACACCAGTTCAGGGATGCCCAGCATGGCTGCATGGATCTTGATCCCTACCTCAGCCCATGCTGAGGACTCCAGATCATTCCCTAGCAGACATTCTACTGGAATTGCAGAGGAGACTACCACTTGTTTCAGGCCAGTGACCCCTCCCCATTCTAAAGTTACCATTGCCATGGGATGAACTTTAGTTTGATTGTCAGCATTGGTGACTGGATATGTCTGTCCAGTCAGGTACTGTCCTGGGGAAACCAGGTTGTCTGTCACCATAGTGACACCTGCTCCTGTATCCCTCAGGGCTTCTACTCTATCCCCATTTATCAAGAGCAGCTGCCTGTATTTTTGCATGTTAGGTGGCCAGGCAGCAAGTGTGGCTAAATCCACCCCACCCTCTGAGACTAGAGTAGCTTCAGTGTGAACCCTGATTTGCTCTGGGCACACTGTTGATCCCACCTGGAGACTGGCTATTCCAGTGTTAACTGGAGTAGTTGTTGTTGTGGGACTTTTATTTGGACAGGCCTTGTCTACAGTTTGGTGTCCATGCTGTCTACAGTTCTGACACCAGGCGTTCTTGGGATCACAGTTTTTACCCTTATACCCATTTGTGGAATGTGAAGAGGCTCGGGCCCACCCTCCTAAGCAGGTTTTGTCCTTGGATGTTGTTACCCCTTCCTTTTGGTCACCCCCTGGGGAAGTCTTGGTCACCCTAGTCTTGACCCAGTGGTCTACCTTCTTTTCCAATTCTTTGGGAGAAATTGGACCTAGGTCTACCAGATGTTTATGCAGTTTGTCATTGAAGCAATTACCTAACAGATGCTCTTTCATAAATAAATTATACAGCCCATCATATTCACTTACACCACTGCCAGTTATCTAACCATCTAGTGTTTTGACTGAGAAGTCAACAAAATCAACCCAGGTCTGGCTCGAGGATTTATGAGCCCCACTGAACCTAATCCTGTACTCCTCAGTTGAAAATCCAAAGCCCTCAATCAGGGTAGCCTTCATGAGGTCATAAGATTCTGCATCTTTATCAGAGAGTGTGAGGAGTCTATCCCTACACTTTCCAGTGAACATTTCCCAAAGGAGAACACCACAGTGTGATATGCTTACTTTTCTGGTTGCACAAGCCCTCTCAAAAGCTGTGAACCATTTGGTGTTGTCATCACCACCTTCATATTTAGTTACAATCCCTTTGGGGATTTTTAGGATGTCAGTATTCTCTCTGACCCTATTTATGTTGCTGCCACCATTTATGGGACTTAAACCCATCTCTTTTCTTTCCCTTTCTATGACTAGAAGCTGTTTCTCCAAAGCCAGTCTCTTGGCCATCCTGGCTAACAGGATGTCCTCTTCATTGAGGCTGTCCTCAGTGCTCACAGACTCACTGGACTCCCCTGTGGAAGATCCAGGCTCTCTGACTATGATTTTTGGAGTCAGGGTTCTAGGAACCCTGTCTTCCCTATTTAGGACAGGAGGGGCAGTTCTTCCTCCTGTTCACCAATTTCCCCATCTGAAGGAGTATCCTCCAACTCAGAGGGGTGGTCCCTTGTGAACTCTGCCAAGAGCTCCTGGAGCTTTGCCTTGGTAGCGTTGGACCCAGTCTTTATCTTCTTTGTCTTACAGAGAGAACTTAACTCTGACATCCCTAGAGGCAGGCAAGGTGTGAGGTTGAGTTCCATTACTGTCTCATCTGTGTGACTCATAATCACTCTAAAAGTTGGGATTACTTTTTAAGAATCTAAAAACTACTTCTAGAACTTAAATCCTAACTTTTACAAAATTTTAAACTTCAAAAGAAATGCTAACAGGGACTTACACAAGGCCGTAGCAGGACTTAATTGTTTTTAGAAAAATAGTCAAATTGCAAAAATCAATTTCTAATGACAATTTTTGGAATGTTGTCGTGTGATCAGGTATTGGCTGAGTAGTCCAGCAAATGCAAAGTCTTAGACCCCACCACTGATCCACCAATGTAGGAAGTTGGCTCTGTATATACTATCTCAAAGTGTGATAGTGTGCACAGAGTCCAAGGGTTCCCCTTAGAGGTTGATAGTGGCAAAATTAGATAATAGTAATGCTCTATTTTGTAGTAGTGTGGTCGAGAAGTAGGCTTATCGGAGGGCAGTGTTAAGCATTTGTTGTACACACACAGGGAATAAATGAGGAACACACACTCACAGACTTAACTCCAGGCCAATAGGTTTTTATAGTTTTTATATAGAAAAATATATTTTCTTAATTTATTTTTAGAACCACAAGATTCACATTTTAGGTAAGTACATAAATTGTAAAGTACTTCACACAGGTAAGTATAGAACTTTGATTCAAAACAGTAGTACACAGTTTTGGTTAAAATGGCAAATAGCTATTTTAAAAGTGGACAGTGCAAAAATCAACAGCTCCTGGGGGAGGTAAGTAAACATTAGTTTCTCAGGTAAGTAAAGCACTTACACAGTGAGTCTCCTGGGCATAGGCAGCCCACTGTTGGGGGTTCAAGGCAACCCTAAAGCCACAGCACCAGCAACACAGGGTAGGTCAGGTGCCAGGGTCAAAGAAGGGCCAAAAACACATAGGGGCCTATGGAGAACAAGGGTGCTCCGGTTCCAGTCTGCTAGCAGGTATGTACCTGCGTCCTCAGGGAGCAGACCAGGGGGGTTTTGTAGAGAGCTGGGGGCGACACACACAAGCACACAAAACACACCCTCAGCGGCACAGGGGCGGCCGGGTGCAGTGTGCAAAGTAAGCAACTGGTTTTGTATTGAAAACAATGGAGAGACCTGGGGGTCACTCTGGCGATGCAGGCAGGGCACAGGGGGGCTTCTCGGACCAGCCACCGACTGGGATAGGATGAGGGCCGCCTGTGGGTCACTCCTGCACTGGTAGGTGGTTCCTCTTGGTCCTGGGGGCTGCGGGTCAGTCCTTGGTCCAGACGTCGGGTTCCTTTGTGACCAGGCAGTCGCGGTCAGGGGGAGTCTCTGGATCCTCTATGCAGGCGTTGCTGTAGGGGTGCAGGGAGGTCAACTCAGGGTATCCACATCGTTGAAGTCGCCTGGGGGTCCACTCTGCAGTGTTGGTTTCTCCAAACTCGAGCCGGGGGCGTTGGGTGCAGAGTGTGAAGACTCACGCTTCTGGTGGGAAGTGAGAGTCTCTTTAAAGTTGGTTTCTTGTTGCTGTTTTGTAGTTGTTTATGGACTGAGCCTCTGTCCTCAGGAGGTTCTTGGTCCTTTAGGTGCAGGTCAGTCCTCTGAGTCCTCAGAGGTCGCTGGTCCTGCTGGATGTGTCACTGTGCATGTTCTTTGAGACTGGAGACAGGCCAGTAGGGCTGGGGCCAAGTCAGTTGTCGTCTCCATTGTCTCTGTGGGGCTTTCAGGTCAGCAGTCCTTCTTCTTCTTGTAGGTTGCAGGAATCTGATTTCCTGGGTTCAGGTTCGCCCCTAAATACTGAATTTAGGTGTGTGTTTAGGTCTGGGGGGCAGTAGCCAATGGCTACTGCCCTGGAGGGTGGCTACACCCACTTTGTGCCTCCTCCTTGAGGGGAGGGGGGCACATCCCTATTCCTATTGGGGGAATCCTCCAAAACTAAGATGGAGGATTTCTTAAGGCAGGGGTCACCTCAGCTGGGAACACCTTCGGGGCTGTCCTGACTGGTGGGTGACTCCGCCTTGTTTTTCTCATTACCTCCTCCGGACTTCCTGCCAAAAGTAGGGACTGTGTCCGGAGGGGCGGGCATCTCCACTAGCTGGGATGCCCTGGGGCGCTGTAACAACAGGCATGAACCTTTGAGGCTCACCGCCAAGTGTTACAGTTCCTGCAGGAGGAGGTGAGAAGCACCTCCACTCAGTGCAGGCTTTGTTCCTGGCCACAGAGTGACAAAGGCACTCACCCAATGTGGCCAGAAACCCGTCTGGTTGTGGCAGGCTGGCAGGAACTGGTCAGCCTAACACTAGGAATTGGACTGGTATACAGGGGGCATCTCGAAGATGCCCTCTGTGTGCATTTTTCAATAAATCTCACACTGGCATCAGTGTGGATTTATTGTGCTGAGAAGTTTGATACCAAACTTCCCAGATTTCAGTGTAGCCATTATGGAACTGTTGAGTTCGTAATTGACAGACTCCCAGACCATATACTCTTTATGGCTATCCTGCACTTATAATGTCTAAGGTTTGGCTTAGACACTGTAGGGGCATAGTGCTAATGCAACTATGCCCTCACCTGTGGTATAGTGCACCCTGCCTTAGGGTTGTAAGGCCTGCTAGAGGGGTGACTTACCTATGCAACAGGTAGTGGGTTGAGGGCATGCACTCTGAGGGGAGTGCTATGTCGACTTAGTCATTTTCTCCCCACCAGCACACACAAGCTGTGAGGCAGTGTACATGTGCTGAGTGAGGGATCCCGAGGGTGGCGTAATACATGCTGCAGCCCTTAGAGACCTTCCCTGGCCACAGGGCCCTTGGTACCGGGGGTACAAGTTACAAAGGACTTATCTGTGTGCCAGGGCTGTGCCAATTGTGGGAACAAAGGTACAGTTTAGGGAAAGAACACTGGTGCTGGGAGCTGGCTAGCAGGGTCTCAGCACACTTTCAGTCATAACAGGCATCAACAAAAGGTAAAAAGATAGGAGGTAACCATGCCAAGGGAGGCATTTCCCTACAACAACTAATAAAGTTATTTCAGTTTCCTTCGCCTTGCTGTTGTTTCTTCAGTTTGGTGACAAGGAGAAATGGTCCCCAGCCATGCACTGCAGAAGACAGACGAGTTCTTGTTGTCGTCTTCCAGCTCAGCGCTGCTGTACTTTCACATTTGTTCTTGTGGGGCAGATGTGAGATGTGTCTATTGGTGATTTTTCTTGCAGACAGTCACTGGGGCTTATCACCTGCGTACCCAGACTGCCGGGAATTTTTCCCTGCACCGATCACAACAGCACATCTCTGATGTCATCGACAGCACCTTCACTCTGCTTTTATCTGCTGTGAGTCACCCGGCTTCGATGTGCCTACATACCGCCATTTTGGAAACAAGCCTACATGCTGCCGTTTTCGAGAAAAAATCCCATATTACCTACAATGACTTTCTGTCTGTTTGCCTCAACCTAGCACTACAATACATTTTGAAACGGGGTACTTGTGACATATGTTGCTTTTGTGATATTCAGCAGTATGGTGCTTCATATCCACTTTTCAGGTATTTGCAGGAACCTTACCTCTTGAGTTCAGGTCTTCCTCTGTACTTTCAACATGCAGCAGTATTATACTCCACTACCTCCACTCCCTCAGAATCTGGGTGATCAACTCATGAAGTCGGGGCTAATCAATAATTGCATGGTGGCTATTGATGGAAATTATTTTCTGGCTGACAGGAAGAAAGGGGTATTGTTAAAATCTATTAGTACTGAAGCACAGGAAATTTCTGATCATCTTCCTGTTGTAACTACACCACAAGGCGTTCAGGAGTGTGATGAATATAGTGAGGTTTGGGATACACTCAGACCACATTTTACAGATGAACCACTTGTGGTTATTTAATGATTTCATTTTTATTCAAGGCATCAGTTATCTACTGAGTGTATCAAGAATGATGCTGCAGCGTTATGTATACTGGCTGCAACTTGGGAATTTGGGATCATTATGGAGCAAGACATACTTTACCAAGTGATTATGCATTGTTGCAATAAAAAGATTAAGGAACAACTTGTTAGGCATAAAAAATCCTTCTCTTTCTGAAGTTATTGCGGTCACCAAAGGCATTGAGAGATCAGTAAGGTAATGTAAAGTGTTAAATGAAGATAAAAAAGGTCTTGTGGATGAGCAATGATTCATGGTCCCAATAAAAATAAAATTAACAGAAATAAAAGGTATCTTAATGGGGGCAAAGGAAAGTGTGTTCCAGATGATGTTCCGGTGTTCATCCTAACAAAGCCTCGTGTCTGGCCAATGATAAGGACTACTTTAAATGTGGCAAAGCTGGCCATTTCTCCAACATGTGCATATTCAAATGTGTTATTCATGCCAATCAGGAAAAGAACCTAGAAAGTCACTCTGAGAATGATGATAGAGAGAACACAGTTTTAGTGGTGGGAAACTGTGTATTTTCTCTGCCATGTAAAAGGAGCCTCCTCCTAATTGTGACGCCACTATCAGTGGCATTAAAACTATTATGTTGGTGAAATCTGGTTCACCATTTTCCTTAGTATCTGATGTGTTCTTATTTTCTCTGTGTTCTCAATGGAGAGACAGAAAATTAGAATTTAATAACATTAAGGCTTTTGGCTATGGGAAGTCTCATCAATATTTTGGGATACTTTGTAGCTTTTGGGTGAGGCACCATTTTAGGAAAAATGTACGTGGCTAAAGAGGTTCGGCATGTTCTTGGATGGAGATATGAAGGAAATGTGGGACTGATTTTGGATCCATCAGCTGATTTACCAGTTAATTGTGTGATCATTCCTTAAGGTTTTGAGGGAATTATTGATCACTTTAAAGATGTTTTTTGCTAGGAATTGGGGTTTGTTAAAGGCTTCACACCAGTGCTAAATTTGAGCTAGTTGTTTCCGGTCTGGTGCACCGGCACTTAGTTTTCTGCATCAGGCATTTACTGTGAGCAAAAGATACATATGGGAAAAGTGGAGTAAGAGAAAAACGTAAAAGCGTCACAAAGGGAGACAACAGAATGTTGAAGGAGTGAGCTGAAGGGTCAGGGAGTGGCTGTAAATGGATTAAAGAGGCCCAAGATGGCTTTAGGATTACGCTGCCTCACTATTCAGTGTGCACACATTTAAATGCAGCAGCCGTGTGTTTCAAAGGAGAGCTTTGGGCACTGGCACGTTTTTATTTGCAAATTAGGCACTGATTCACACATAGAAATAAACTGAAGTTTGGTGCATCTCCAGTTAGACATAAACTCAGGGATGTTCCTCTAAACCCCAGGAAAGATCTTAGTTTAATCCTTAAACAATTGCAAGAGGATGGTGGCATTGAGGCTGCTGGTGCTTCAGAGTGGGTATCACCCACAGTTTTAGTCAGGAAGAGGCTGTGTGTAGATTCAAGATCACTTAATAAGCAGATTATTGTAGACTGCCATTCTCTTCCAAAGATTCAGGAATTGCTTGCACAGATTAGTGGAGCTACATGTTTTACCTCTCTTGACCTTAAGTCTGCTTTTCATCAGATAGAATCGGAAGTGGATTGCAGGCATTTAAAAACTTTCATTACCCCAGATGGAGCTTTTCAATACATTAGAATGCCATTTGGCCTTGCGTCAGCTGCATCCCTATTATAAAATTTAATGTTTTCCCTGTTTGGTCATATAGGAAGGGTCATTGCTTTTCAGGATGACAAATTATCTTTTTTTCTGATACAGTTGAATCAGACAATAACAGATTATTGTGTATGTTGAAGATTTTGCAAGATAGGGATTTGAAGTTGCGAATGGAGATGATTGAATTTTAACTGAGGAAGTAGAATATTTATAACATATTATATCTAGTAAAGGTATTTGTCCAAGGCACAGTTTATTGAAATCTATTGAATTTATGCCTGCCCCTACTGGTAAAGATCAATTGAGTGCCTGGGATTATACGTATTCTAGTCTAGATTTGTTGATACAATTTCACAGATTGCTGGATCTTTTAGACCTTTGCTCAGAAAGGGTGAAAAGTTTGTTGGGTTACAAGAAAATCAACTCGCTATTGAGAAGATTAAGACTTTAATGGTGAATACCTCTCTTTTGTCTCCATTTAATCTTAATAACTGTTATGGTTTGTATGTGGACGCAAGCTTGTAAGGGTTGGGGCAATGCTGAAGCAAAGGGAAAGAAGTTTGAGAAAACCATTGCCTTTGTTTCTGTACCACTTTCATTGGCTGAGAGTAAATATTTCACTATAAAGCGTGAAGTTTTTGCTTGTGCCTGGGGTGTTGAACATTTTAAAACTTATTTTTACTTTAAAGACCTATCATAAACCCCTTTTATCTTTACTTAATAGTAATGGCATGGGCAAAGCTTCGGGTCATCTGGTGAGAATTGTATCAAAAACGTATGAACATAATTTTACTGTAAATTTTAATCCGGCATCCTGTAATGTTTTAGCTGATTGTTCATCTAGAGTAGCTGACTATGATTGTAAGGACAGAATGGAAATCTTGGATGAGTGTGTTGTGTCTGTAGATGATATTTTGGGAGTGTGAAGCAACACATTTTCAGAAGAATGCTGGCTGAAGGATATCAAACAAAATAAGGAACTACTTCAAGTTACTGAATACACAACAAAAGATGTCCACGTGAGAAACTACTAATCTCTGAGATGCAACTTTTTTGACTGTTAGAGATGTTATTTCGATTGGTGATGATATTGTCATGAAGGACGTTTGTTACTCCTCCTAGGAATGTTAGACAAGTCATTATAGTATTGTGCCATGAGGGACATTTGGGCAAGATCATTACGGAAAGGAGAGCCAGAAATAGGTTTTGGTGGCCGTATGTTAATTCTCATTTTGTTTTGGCAAGCAATGTCTTCTTTGTGCTAACTCAGACAAATATTTGATTAGCAGTAAGGTTTCACACATTCATTCAGAGTTTTCAAGAAGACCTGGGGAAAAATTCTTTCTTGACTTACTTGGACCCTACTGTATAAAAACATTTCTTAAGGGAAGGTCTGTTTGTTGGTTCTAATTGATTATTTTCTAAGTTGGTGGAGGTTAAGTGGATTACTGAACCCACCACACAAGTTACTATTGAGTTTCTGAATTCATGTTTTCAGAAGGAGGGTTTGCCCGATTCCATTGTTTACGACAATGGAGTACAATTTACTTCTGAATTATTTGAAGATTATTTTAAGAGTCAAAGACAATAGACACAAGAGGACAGCTGTATATGCTCTCATTATTCACAAAGAGGAGGGACAGGGATATTAAATGGTCCAGTGTTCACTCTCCCTAACAATTATAGTGAAAAATACAGTACACTGTTCCAACAAAAAAGAAAGCAATACAAGTCTCTCAGGCATCCTTGAAAAGGAGGAGAAAGGGCCCTCACACATCTATGAGATATCATGCTTCATCATTGGGCTTGCTCCACGTCAGACCGGCGCTGCAATGTCTGATGGGCCCCTCGAAGGGGCTCTTTGCCGGAGATCTTCTAGTACAGTGGTTCCCAACCTGTGGTCCGGGGACCCCTGGGGGTCCGCGAAGCCTCCTCAGGGGGTCCGTGACTGCTTGGAAAATTAAATAATATTAACAGATTAGGTCCTCAGATTTCAGGCGGAAACCGCCATGTGGCCGCCAATGCGGCCGCACTCACGCGGCCCCCATTCTGACATTCCCGCTGGGCCGGCGGGCACAAACCAAGTTTGCGCCCGCCGGCCCAGCGGGAATGAGGCCGCAACACAGGAGCCGGCTCCGAATGGAGCCGGCGGTGTTCCGACCGTGCGACAGGTGCAGTTGCACCCGTCGCACTTTTCACTGTCTGCTAGGCAGACAGTGAAAAGCTGGCCGGGGCCCTGTTAGGGGCCCCCTGCACTGCCCATGCCAGTGCAGTGCCAGTGGCATGGGCAGTGCAGGGGCCCCCAGGGGCCCCAAGACACCCCTTACCGCCAGCCTCTTCCTGGCAGTGAAAACCGCCAGAAACAGGCTGGCGGTAAGGGGGTCATAATCCCCAGGGCAGCGCTGCAATAGCCGCCGGGGCAGAAATGGCGGAAAACCGCCAGCCCCGGCGGACCGACCGCGGCTTTACCGCCGCGGTCTGAATGGGGAAAAAAGCACCGCCAGCCTGTTGGCGGTGCTTGCGGTCAGAATGGCCCTGGCGGTCTCAAACCGCCAGGGTCAGAATGACCCCCTATGTGTGCTATCCTTCTCCTAATCTTAAAGTGTAAATTACACCTAGTATATGTCAGGTAAAGCAACAATGAGTGAAAATTACTCACATCAGTCGTGTAGCTAACTGAGAGAAACCAGTGAACGTAAAAAAAAAGCGTAACAAGTATTAAACAAATTCATTCAATTTATATAAACATCTGTAGGTGACGTGACACTCAGAGTTAGTGTGTTGCCATGCTAAGTGATAAAGTGAAAGACAGGTAAGTAATGCTTACCCTCCTTAACTAGGGACAGGGCTTCATGGGAAAATGCAAATCTATGAATTGTCGTTTGTCGGGAAATAGTAAACATGCTCTCATTAGTCACGAGAGGAGAGCTTTATATGCTCCCAAAATAAATGATTTGGGGTTATTTTTTAGGCTATCCAGCCTGCCTTAGCCAATCACATTGAAGTGAAGATGTTTGTGGCTGAAAAGAATTGGGAATACAATTTTTCTCCTCACTCCATCACAGTTTTTCCCCCCATTTTTTTGTTGTTAAAGGGGAGGGCTTCACACACTAGTTTCATTCCCTAGTAGATTAAGTGTAAATACTCTGTTATCAATCTCAAGTAGATATACATATAATAAAGGAAGGGACAATGTGTGTGTCAAACAAACTCATCGTCAGGTTGTTACTAGGGATGGTTCCATGTCATGGAGCTCTCCATTGTCTGATGCTGATTGTGTTAAAATCAAATTGCCTTTCCGTGTCAAAAAAAGTGATTCTAAATCTTAAAAGGTGTTTAAAATTGTAAAAATGGGCTGGTCGTCTTCCAAACTTAATAACAATTCCTTGTGAAGTTTAAACAGATCAGCCAGAGTAGGCAAAAAGGGTTGTGAGAAGTTATGTACGGAGGATTTGAATGTGGACGTAAAAACTGGAAGTGGCTTTGAAAAGAAGAATGTTATCTCACATTTTTCTTCTTTTACAGCTGACTGTGCAAGTACCTTTGGTCTTTCTACTAAAGATGTTGTTGCGGCAGAAACTCAAGATGCTTCTGACTTCAAAGTGTCTGGGGCTAGTGAGCACGAATCTCAGTGTTCAGATGTGTGTAGTGAGGATGTCATTGGGGTTAACCCAGAGTCTTTAATTGATGCTTGCGTGGATGGTGGTGAGGTCAGTGTGGAAGGTTCTAGAGAAGAACTACATTTTCCTAAGAAATTAGGTGATTGTTTTTGCTGTTTTCATATTTTCTTGTAAGCTTTGGGGTACCTGTGCCATGTTCATTTGTACTCTTGTCATATTGAACTGTAACTGAGGTTTGTATTCATTTTTGTTTGCTGTAGTTTCATTGTATTTTTTATCCTTTTGAATTGTGACTCAGACTTAATCCATTTAGTAATTTTTTGTTCTTTCTTTTTACTATTTTTGTATTTATTATGAAGAGGAGGTTGCTTTGCTTTTCACTAATTACTGAGCTGACAAAAATCTCTGGAATGCACTTCTCAGTTCAAAGAAGACATTTATTATTATTTCACCACGAGGTTCCTAAAAAGGAGATTAGCATGTTAAAAGCACATGTTTAAAAATAGTCACAGCAATGAAAGGAAAACACACCAAAATGATTCTCCACTGCAATGTACACACCAAATATATGTAGTTTTATTATATTATGCAAAGCAAATAATGAAGCAAAAATTAATCACCGTAGGGCCTGCCAAGCTGTTCATCTTTCTCATGCCAGCAAGATGATGACTGCGAGAAAGAGATTACCGCCCTCATGGGACAGATATCAGGCATCTGACGTCAAGAATCCTGATTGAGGCCACTCTCACTCTCGCTGTCGCACTGGGTCCTTTTTATATCTTAAAAAAACACAGGAGGAGCTTTCTGGAAAAAAAACCTCATTTAGCAATTCAAACATGCTTGCTAGTTTAGGTCTGTTTTGAAAATAACACATTGGGATTTGGCCACAATCCCAAAATGCTAAATCAAAACAAGGCCGTTCCCTGCAGCCTGAGTACATCCCTATCAACGAAAGCCCTTGGTGAGAAAAAGCACGAAAACAAGCACAGTTTACAATGTGGAAAAATATGAACAGATTGAACATGGCAGTGTCTAATGTTACGATAAAGTCAATAGGCAGCTAAACTGAATACAAAATGTCGTCTGTCAAAAACACATAGGGCCATATTTATACTTTTCGACGCACAACTGCGCCAACGCAGTTGTGCGTCCAAAAATCTAACGCCATTCTGAAGCGCCATGCGGGCGCCGTATTTATTCAATGACGTTAGCCGCCGTTAGCCGGCGGAGCTGCCTGGTGTGCGTCAAAAAAAATGACGTACACCAGGCAGCGCCGGCGTAGGGGAATATGGAGCTTGGGCACCAAAAAATGGGTCAAGTCAGGCTGAGGCAAAATTTTCGCCTCAACCCGATTTGCGCCATTTTTTTTTACTCCCAACCCCCATTAAAATGACTCCTGTCTTAGCAAAGACAGGAGTCATGCCCCCTTGCCCAATGGCCATGCGGCATGGGCATGGTCATTGGGCATAGTGGCATGTAGGGGGGCACAAATCAGGCCACCCTATGCCACAAAAATGTTTTTACAAAAATACTTACCTGAACTTACCTTAAGTTCCCTGGGATGGGTCCCTCCATCCTTGGGTGTCCTCCTGGGGTGGGCAAGGGTGACAGGGGGTGTCCCTGGGGGCATGGGAGGGCACCTCTGGGCTCCTTCCGAGCCCACAGGTCCCTTAACGCCTGCCCTGACCAGGCGCTAAAAAACGACGCAAAAGCGGCTGGACGTCATTTTTTTTGACCCGCCCACTCCCGGGCGTCCTTTTTGCCCGGGAGTGTAAATACGGCGCACATGCCTCAGAGTCATTTTTTAGACGGGAACGCCTACCTTGCATATCATTAACGCAAAGTAGGTGTCCACGCTAAAAAATGACGCAAACTCCATGAACTTTGGCGCTAGACGCATCTAACGCCAGAGTATAAATATGGAGTTCGTTTTGCGTCGAATTTGCGTAAAAAAAAACGACGTAGCATGAGGTTGTTGATTCTGGTTCTCTGTTAGCATGTTGATGTTTGAACTGTGGGGGAGCAGCTGTGCTTTGTGTCCTAGCTACCAGTCATCTCTGCTGCTCCTGGGGACCTTTTACGACTAAAAATGTTTTTCAATTTCCTTCGCCTTCCTATCATTTCTTCAGGCAAGCATGCAGGCTTCTAAGGGAGTTAATATGGGGGACAAGAGTTCAGAACTCAACAGTCAGTGAAAAGACACAATTCAGTAATGTCCAGCCTAGTGCTTATCGTTTAGAAAAAGTAAGTACTTTGATCATACAACAGAACTAAATTTAACACAATTTATGGTAAGTAAATACAGGGTTGTATCCCTTATTGTGATCTGCAGAAGGCACTACATTTTCATATTGCAGTATCCGTCCCTAACCAGGTAACACTAGCAACTACAGTCCCCCATATTTGGTGGCAGAGGCATGAAACAGGTACTGATTTACACGGTTACCATTGTAGGGTTTAGACTTCAACTGAAACATTTGTTCTTACTCTTAGCTTGCTTTGGTCAGAAATTGTCATGTCTCTGCGCTCGACTATGGTGTAGAACATTTTAGTCCTTTTGATCCAGTTGCAATAAGGTGTCACAATGCCTGCTTGCTGGTTTTCGCAAGTCAGGTTATGAAGTAGTGCGGCCCATGCCTTCCATCGTCACAATGGACTGTCTTTTGTGCCAATATCTCTGGTTTAAGTCAGCATGGCTAGTCCTCGATCACAGCACAAATCCTCTAGCTGAGGCACACTCCAAGGCAGATCACGCTTTATAGAAGCGAAGAATATTTGTGGCCTCCCGCACTGATCAGGGTCACAGAGGAGAGGTGCATGCGGCCTATGAGGCTCACAGCGACAAGGTACAACCATGACTTCTTAGGCCGATCGTGCTGAGAGCAGTGAGGTGTTTTTTGATCTGCTGGTATGAGTGGAAGCAGCGTTAGGCATGGCCCATAGTGGCAGATGATTATATTTGATTTGGTGCAGTTTTTGGGGCAGTGCTCAGGTAGGGAACCACATACAAAGAGTGGGGGACCTACTCAGGATACAGTTCACTCGTGGCTTCTCTTTCTGATATTTTTTACTTTCTCTTGGTTCTCCACACACTGGGACCATTCTGGGCTTCTTCTCCTTTATTTAACGTCCTCTTGCAGAACCAGGTACACTTCTTCCCTCTCTGAGCATGCCTGTTGCCATTAAAGCACAGGGCAGACCCATATCTCCTACAGCAGAACATGCAAACCTCAGGCAATGTCCCCTCACCTCAGGGAGACGAGCCGTTAAACGGACACCACCCTGGTTACAAAGTAGCTCTTTGAGTACTCTGTGGAGCACTCCCTTTTATAGTCAAGAAGAATGTGTAGCTGGAACAAAGTGATGTAGTTTGGATCCTACTTTTATATACATTTCCAAACAGGGTATGTGGATCCATTGTCTCAAACAAAAGAACTCGTTTTCAATGGTTTTCCTTTTAAGTGTGCTTCACTGGCTGCTCTCAAGACACAGCCTTTGTGTAAAGTGGGGTTTCTCACAGCCAGTAGCTCTGAGGCTGTCTCCAAACAGGAGCACAAACCACATGGACACAACGATGTTTGAGATCTCTGCACCTGGCAATCATCAACTTTTCTGAAGTAGAAATCCTGGCCAGGCAAAACAACCTCAACAACCTAAACTGTGGTCCCACCCTCCACTTCTACAATCTGCCAAATAGCAGCGCTCAAGAAGAAATATTCAGCAGCCACTTGCTAACAAAGTAGCTAGACCGGTCACCATCCTTCTCAATTCAGTGTCTGGATCTGCACCCTCTGGCCACAAGCGAGCAGGGAGTATATTTCCGCTGTTGTGTAAGCTCTTTTTCATCTTGTGTCATACTAAACTAGGGGCAACCAAAATGAATCCCACTGGGTTCAGAAATGAGAGTCATACACACATAGAGCCTTACTGCCACACATAAACTACATGCATACTATGCATGCACACACGTATGCCAAACGAATAAGTTACTTACCTTCGGTAACGCTTTTTCTGGTGGATACAGTAATTACCTGTGGATTCCTCACCTAAAGAATTCTCCCCTCGCGCCAGCCTCTACGGAAATTTCTTCTAGCTCTGCACGTCGACGATGACGTCACAATCGCTCGACTCCACGCGACGCCGTATGACGTCATCTAGGCAGTAAGAAGCCCTCGTCGACATGCAGACATCAGTTATCACCATTTTTTACGTGCCATAGAGGCGAACAGGTGAAATTGACCTTAA
This sequence comes from Pleurodeles waltl, assembly GCF_031143425.1. Lineage (NCBI taxonomy): Eukaryota > Metazoa > Chordata > Amphibia > Caudata > Salamandridae > Pleurodeles > Pleurodeles waltl. The sequence continues at coordinate 456,932,040 of NC_090442.1, forward strand.
AGAGAACATAGTCACATCAAATGGAATGAAATCACAACATTTATTACAATAAAGATAAAATTAGGTTACAGTAATAAGTGCTCTATATGAAAGTAAAATATGTGAGACAAGTCCAAACATGTTTTCCTTGAACTAACTAAATTGGTGAGAGGAATGCATATATACATGCCCCAACTATATACATAATTCAGGTATATACATATATACAAGAAAAAGGATGATCACCCATGGATTTCATGGCATGACCAGTCAGGCAACGGGGAGGCGGGTGGGACCGTTAGGAATCCACAGGTAGTTACTGTATCCACCAGAAAAAGCGTTACCGAAGGTAAGTAACTTATTCTTCTGATGGATACACCTACGTGTGGATTCCTCACCTAAAGAATAGAGTCCCAAAGCAGTACTACCTCCGGAGGTGGGGGCCCGAATGGTCAAACCAAGAAATCCTGCAGCACCGAGCGAGCAAAATGGCCATCCCTCCTAACCTCCGAATCCAAACAATAATGCTTGACAAAAGTATGGAGGGACGCCCAAGTCGCCGCCCTGCAGATGTCAACTACAGGAACACCCCTAGCCAAAGCCGAAGAAGCAGCTTTAGCTCTGGTGGAATGGGCACGAAGCCCCACAGGTGGTTCTTTCTTCGCCAAAGAATAACAAATTTTGATACATAGAATGACCCACCTGGATAGCGTTCTCTTGTGGACTGCTCTACCTTGCCTCTTCCCCACGTATCCAACGAAGAGCTGATCATCTTGCCTGAACTCCTTCGTCATGTCGACATAGAAGCTCAGCGCTCTTCGTGGATCCAGCCGGTGGAGCCTCTCTTCCTCCTTGGATGGATGAGATGGAGGGTAAAAGGAAGAGAGAGTAATAGACTGCCCCAAGTGAAAGGGTGTAACAACCTTCGGGAGGAAAGCCGCCTTGGTCCTTAACACCACTTTGTCTCTAAAGAAAGAAAGGTATGGGGACTCTACACTAAGAGCCTGAAGCTCACTGACCCTTCTAGCTGATGTTATGGCCACCAGGAAAACAGTCTTGAGAACTAGCAACCGCAAAGTACAAGAATGCATCGGTTCAAATGGGGACCCCATTAAAAATTTTAATACTAAATTAAGGTCCCACTGAGGCATAACAAATGGTGATGGTGGAAATTTGTTAGTAAGCCCCTTTACAAACCTTAAAACAATAGGAGACTTAAACAAGGAAGGCTGATCAGGAAGGCACAGAAAAGCAGACAGTGCAGATAAATAACCCTTGACTGTGGCAACCACACAACCTTTCTGCGCCAGGAAAAGAGCAAATGACAATATGTCAGACAAACGAGCCTTTAAGGGATCAATTCTGTTCTCTCCACACCAACATACAAATTTAGCCCAACGACTTGCATAGATCGATTTGGTGGAGTGTCACCTGGCCGATAAAATAACATCCACCACTTCCGGTGGGAGAGAAAAAGCACTCAGATTGCCCCGTTCAATCTCCAGGCATGAAGGTGCAAACTCTGGAGGTGGGGGTGCAGACTCTGCCCCTGCGACTGCGAGAGGAGGTCCACCCTGCAAGGGAGACGGAGCGGAGGGCACTGAGAGAGTTGGAGAAGGTCTGAATACCACACCCTTCTTGGCCAATCCGGAGCTATTAAGATGACCTGGGCTCGGTCTTGGCGGATCTTCCTTAGAACACGAGGAATCAAGGGTATGGGAGGAAACGCGTAAAGCAACTGACTCTTCCAGGACATCTGAAACGCGTCCCCCAAAGCTCCTTGCACCGGATACTGGAGGCTGCAAAATAACGGGCACTGCGCATTCTCCTGAGTTTCAAACAGATCTATCTGCGGATATCCCCACATCTGGAAGATGTACAGAACCAGATTTGGATGAAGACACCACTCGTGGTCGACCGAGTTGCGTCGACTGAGAACGTCCACATGCACGTTCAGAGCTCCGGCCAAATGATGGGCTACCAAGCAGATCTTGTGTTCCTGAAGCCAGGACCAGAGTCGAAGAGCTTCTCTGCAGAGAAGATACGATCCCACTCCTCCCTGCTTGTTTATATACCACATCGCGGTAGTATTGTCTGTTAGGATCTGGACTGACTGACCGCGAATGGAAGGGAGGAAGGCCTTGAGAGCCAGACGTACTGCCCGCAATTCCAACAGATTGATATGAAATCTCTGTTCCACTGGAGACCAAAGGCCTTTGACCTCCAGGTCCCCCAGATGCGCTCCCCACCCTAGACTGGAAGCATCCGTTACCACTGTGGCCACTGGTGGTGGTAGTGAGAACGGCCTTCCTTGTGACAGGTTGTTGACCGCTGCCCACCACTGAAGATCCACTGCAGTGTCTCTGGAGATCTTTAACGATTCCTCGAGATCCCCTTTGTGCTGAAACCACTGCCTGCGGACGCACCACTGAAGAGCCCTCATGTGCCAGCGTGTATGAGTGACCAGCAGTATGCAAGAAACAAACAGACCGAGCAGACGAAGGACCTTGATGACTGGAACTACCGCTCCATTTCGAAACATTGGAATCAGCGCCTGAATGTCCTGAACCCGCTGGGGTGGAGGAAAGGCCCGATTTAATGTCGTGTCCAATACTGCCCCTATGAACAGGAGGCGTTGAGAGGGCTCCAGGTGAGATTTGGGCACAATGATTGAAAAACCCAGGTCGTACAACAATTGAGTTGTCGACTGGAGACGACGCCGCACGAGCTCCGAAGTCCTGGCTTTGATCAACCAATTGTCCAGATAGGGAAACACCGCTATCCCCCTTCTTCTTAGCTCTGCCGCTACCACCCCCATCACCTTTGTGAAGACTCGAGGTGCTGAAGTAAGACCAAACGGGAGGACCGCAAACTGATAATGCTGCGATCCCACCACAAACCGGAGATACTTCCTGTACGATTTGAGGATCGGAATATGGAAGTAGGCATCCTGCAATTCGACAGACACCATCCAATCTCCTTCGTTCAACGCCAAAAGAACCTGTGAAAGGGTCAGCATTTTGAACTTTTCCTGCCTGAGGAACCAATTCAAAATCCTCAAGTCCAGAATTGGTCTTAACCGACCATCCTTTTTGAGGATCAGGAAGTATCTTGAAGAACAGCCCTGACCCCTCTCCTGCTCGGGAACCAACTCTACTGCGCCTTTTGCCAATAGGGATAACACCTCCTGTTGTAGTAACAGAAGATGGTCTTCCGAACAGAAGGATGGGCGGGGAGGGAAGGGAGGAGGGAACTCCCGAAAGGGAAGAGCATACCCCCTCTTCACAATGCCGATGACCCAAGAGTCTGATGTTATAAGCTCCCACATTGGAAGAAATTGGGCAAGTCTCCCCCCTACCGGAGACAAGTGAACAGGGAGTGGTGGAGGACTAAGGTTGCTTTCCCTGCTGCACCCCTCCTGAGGAAGAGGAAGAGGCAGAGTGCTGTTGGGTGGCTCCTCTTGTACGGACTCTGCCCCTGCCCCTGAAGGATCTGTATGGCAGGGAGCTTGCAGATTGTTGTGGTCCTTGGAATCTGCCACGAAAGGAGGAGCCACGTCCAAAACCCCTAAACCTCCTATATGACCTAAAGGAGGAGGAGGAGGCCGACTGAAGTCCTAACGACCTCGCTGTGGCCCTGCTCTCTTTAAATCGTTCAGGAGCAGAATCTGTCTTTGTCCCAAATAGTTTTTCACCATCAAAAGGCAGATCCAGGAGAGTCGCCTGCACATCCGTTGAAAAGCCAGACGAACGCTGCCAAGCTTGTCGTCTCGAAACTATGGATGTGCCCATAGCTCTTGCCACTGAGTCCCAAGTGTCTAACCCAGACTGGAACACCTGGGTCGCTGCCGCAGGAGCGTCTGTCAGCAATTGTAACACTTCCTGTGACAAGTTCGGATGGCCTTTTGCTTCCTCCATAAGGGCATGAATATAACATCCCAAAATGCAGGTTGCGTTGGTTGACTTCAAGGCCATACTACATGAAGAAAAGGCCTTTTTGGCAGAATGGTCAATTTTCTTCGATTCCCTGTCCGCAGGGGTTCCGGGGAACGAGCCAGGAGAGGACCGGGAAGAACAAGAGGCCTGAACTACTAAGCTCTCCGGTGTCGGGTGCTTGGAGAGGAAGACAGGGTCACCTGGTGCCGCTCGATAGCGTCGTGCTACCGCCCTGTTGACAGCTGCAGAAGACACAGGTTTTTTCCAAATGTCTTTAATGGGGTCCAGAAGAGCCTCGTTAAAAGGCAAGAGAGGATCTGCAGTCACAGAAGTTGGATGTAGCACCTCTGTCAAAAGGTTCCTCTTCACCTCTGCAGCCGGAAGAGGAAGATCTAAGAAGTCTGCAGCCTTCCGTATTACTGCATGAAAAGATGCAGCTTCCTCAGTATACTCCCCAGGGGAAGCCAGATCCCACTCAGGGGAAGTATCGATGCCACTCGCAGTATCCAGTCCTTGAAAGTCACCGGAAGGCTCCAAGATTTCACCCTCTTCCAGGTGTTGTCTGCTGTACTCTTCCTCCTCCAGAAGGCGCAAAGCCAGACGTCTGGATCGAAGTCTAGATTCGAGACCCGGCTTCAATAAGGCGTCGGCCGACACCTAGATCTTCGTCGGCGCCGATCCTCGGATCCATCCGACGCCGGGCCCTCCGGCTCCACAGGAGCCTTGACTGTGGACTGGATCTGAGACGAATCTATCAGCGCCGTAGCAGGTGTTGCAGGTCTCCTGGGCGACGTCAAGGGCATCGGCGCCGCTTCAGCTGCAGCAGACAAAAATGTCATGAAAGGCGTCGACTTATAAGACGCCGGAGCACCCAAATTAAAGGCCAAAGGGCCCGACGGACCTGCTTGTCCTCCACCCGGCACCATGGTGGAATTTTTTTTAAACATGGCATTAAAAAAAGCCGCAGGATCCGTACCCGGTGCCGGGAAAGCCAGATATTGCTGTTGCACCAGCGCCGGCATAGAAGCCGAAGATGGGCCAGGCAACTCCTGGTTAGGAGAACCCTCTGGTCTCTGAAGAGGCTCTACCTCGAAAACCGACCCTGGTGAAGTCGGAGTCGTAGGAGGCGGAGGAGTGACGGTCGGGCTGATCTCCCACGTCGGACGGCGCCGAGCTGACGGAGATGCCAATCTGGACCTGGGCCGCCCTTTACTCGATCGGCGCTGGGAGTCGTGACGGCGCTGAGAGTCTCCATGGCGATGATGAGCCCTCAAAGATCTCAAAGAGGACTCTCTCCGATGACGCCTCTCCTTCTTTTTCTTGGAACGGGCCAAGAATAATTTAGCCTCTCTTTCCTTAAGCGCCTTAGGGTTCATGCGCTGGCAGGAGCCGCATGACTCGACCTCATGGTCGGAACTAAGGCACCAGAGGCAATTCTCATGGGGATCAGTAACCGACATTCGACCCCCGCACTGGTTACAAGGCTTAAAACCGGATTTTCTTGGTTGCAACATTGTAACCATCGAAACGCAACTGTAGCTCCCTGTGAGCCTCGAAGAAAAACCGTTACTCGGAAGCACGGAAAAAAGGGAACTGACGTCTGCACGTCGACGAGGGCTTATTATTGCCTAGATGACGTCATACGGCGTCGCATGGAGTCGGGCGATTGTGACATCATCGTCGACGTGCAGAGCTAGAAGAAATTTCCATCGAGGCTGGCGCGAGGGGAGAATTCTTTAGGTGAGGAATCCACAGGTAGGTGTATCCATCAGAAAAATTGGATGTTAGCACAAGGTTCTTGAAAAACACATGAGAGGAACTATATATACAAGAGGAGTGAGTAGATCACAGTCTCATTGGAACGGTCTTAAAAAGGTCTTGACATACTTTGATTTACAAAACAGTTTTCTGTCCAGTATGATGGCACGTTTGGTGCAGCCCCCTCAAATACCACCCCCCTCACTAGATCACATGACAAGTACTGGACCTTGCCTTGTTGAGTACAGGCCTAGCCCCTGCAAGCACACTAGATTAGTGTAACCCCCATGGGCAAAATAACAGAATACCAGCGTCACTTGCAGCCTGGTGCTTAGGGCAGGAGAACACACCTGTACCCCAAGTAACACTGACTTGGTAGCTGCAGGTGCAAAAACAACAGATGATGGACGGAATGCACAACAAATCAAACATTCACCCCCAGTCACAGATCTGGGTTTAATCCATCACTTTTTTTGCTTGCCATGCCATTCCAGTTTGGACCCAGCCATATGCAAATCAGTCTTGTTTCCAGCCCGAATTGCATTCCGTTCTTCATTTATTCTTTTTGCTTTTGTCCCCCCCAAGTGGGAAGGGTATGCCCAGACGTGGGCCCCGTGCTTACTGCGCCACGGTAATCAAGCTAGCCTGGCTGATGAAGAGTGATATCCTGAAACCGGTCCCAGGCGGCTTGTTTCTGGTCCAGCGAGGTCCCAGCTTGGCAGTTCGGGCTGGACTGTTCTAATGGGGAACAGGGTCAAGGCTGATTTGCATACGGCTGGGTCCAAACTGGGGGTGGCGTGGTGGGCACAATGGATTAAACCCAGATCTTTGTGACTGTGGGTGAATGTTTGCATTGTTCAGCATTCCATCCATCATTTGTTCTTTTTGCTTTGGTACCTGCAAGGTCAGAAGATGTTAATGCGGAAAGTGTGGACCATTAAAGGTAATGCAGAAGTTTCAAAGGTAAAGTACTTGGTGGACACATATGCTACAAGGAAGTCAGAGAGGGTGTTCCATGTGAACCAGCTGAGGTCATACCTCTGGGGAGACTTCACAGTGAATACCATCGCAGTACAGAAAAGGTTGAGGAAGACAGTGAACCACTTACTGACCTATTGCATGGTGATGTGAAGAATGGGTCTTCACGTGGGGTACAACTTGCCTCTTGCCTCTGACGTCACATCTGAACTGAAGGAAGAGTGCAGAGAAGCACAGGGATGGCTTTCTTGTGTCTTTTTGCTGACTCCAGGGCTGACATCTGCCTGTGTACATGATACAGATACAGGAGCTAGCTTTCCAGTGTGGAGCAAGGTTTACAGAATGTCTGACCGACTTCAGGAGTGCCTCAATTTAGAGGCTACCAAAGATGTAGGATTTGCGGGCCATTCCCTGTAGTGCAGTTTTAAACTGCCATTTTGACCTGGTAAAATAAACCTTTTACCAGATCTAACCCTTCTTTTTAATACTTACAAGTCCCCCCTAAGGCAGGCCCTAAAGGCTTGTAGGACAGGGTGCATGGTATTTGAAAACTAGGAGATGTACACTTAAGTTTTACATGTCCTAACAGTGAAGAACTCCTAACGTTATTTTTTTACTGCTGTAAGGTTATCTCTCCCATAGACTAATACTGAGTTAATAAGTGATAACTTCAGTTTCGGTCCAGGTAAAGCAATATTGATTCCAGTCATATAAATTGTATTGTAAACTGCTCTTTAAAGATCAAGTTGGGTTTTAAGTTACTTTTCTGAGAATACCACTATTAGAAAGTTGGCATTTGTCTCCCTAAAACAAATGTTCCCTTCTGTCAGTGTCCACGGTCACCTGATTGTGAATGGCTCTCTTGGGGTGTTTTGTTAATTCCCTCCAGACATAGGAACCACAGGGCCTTGGGTGTGGGGCAGGGTGTTTACCTCCTGAGGAGGATGTTCTGGGGGTTGTACTCATCCTTCCTGAACTTCAAAGGGTGTGGCTCAGGGATTGCCTTCCTTCTTTCAGACTTCTAAGAGCTGCTTTCTCTGCCACTGACAAATGCGGCTTACACCTAGTCATGCCTGTCCTTCGTTATCCTAGACAGTTTGTAGTCAAACCCAGGAAAGGGGATATTTAAGGCAAAGGTGGCACCCCCTCTCCCAGACTGGCACTGGGGATAAATGTGACACCTACAGAAATTCTCATCAGAACACTCCTGGCCCCAACAAAACACTTGCTAATAATCCACAAATGAAGAATCACCTAAAACTGCTGCAGCACCGCACATGGCTGGATCAGCATGCGCATCAGTAAGACAAAATAAAACAAGAGGAGTGGGGCCTTTTTATATCTTTAAATCATGTGGTATGGATGTCTGGTGAGGTAGGGTGGCCTTATGTAATATTCAAGGGAAGCGAGGAAAGAGGACTCAGAGTAATGCAATCACCGGTAAGTAATTGGGGCAGGACCTGTGGAAGATTCAGAAGAAGGACTGCCCTGCTTTCAGAAGAAGGAAGACTGGACCTGCTAGCCTGAGCTCTTCTGCTAGCCTCTGTTGGAGTGAGTCTTGATCCCAAAGAGGTGTTTCCCAGGTCCTGGGCCCTTGGCTGGCACCAGCGAGAACTCGTCCTGAACTCAATATGAAGATACAGACTCTTTGCGCTCATGGTGACTGCCAGGTGGCCTCTTCACACCGGGAAGCAACCACCTGCAATGACCACCATCATGAAGCTCCTTCAGGACTGCACTTCATGCCATCAATGACCAGCTGCTTTGACCACTAACACAAAGCTTCAGGGAGGCCTGCACTTCACACCAACAGTGACAGCCTGTGAAAGCCACAGCGGAGATCCAGCGCCAGCAAGCTCTTCGCACCAAAACAGCGAAAGTCCACAATGCTTGACCTACTCCTCACACAGACAATGACCACCTTGTGGCTAACACGACTGATAGCTCCTTGCACAGACCCGAGATGATAATATACCAACATGATGAACCTGGTCCCTGTATCTGACGCACACTCCATTGCAGTTGGTCGGAACTTGTGACTTTACCTCGGTGCAGCTAGACAAGATAACGGTGAGTGGCGCTTTGTGATTTTTGGAAATATTTTCACCTAAAACCTGAAAAGCTGATTGGATTTTTGTTGTTCTGGTGTCATTTTATTTATTAAATTGTTCTAATTTTTCTAAATTGGTTTGAGATTCTCCTCATGCTGTGTTTTCACTTTATTACTGTTTGAGGGTTGCATAATTTACACATTTTCTCTAAGTGAAGCTTGACTATTTTGTGCCAAGCTACCAGAGAATTAAGAACAGGTTTATTTATTGACTTTTGTGATTCACCCTGACAAGGATTGTGTTTGTTATTTGAGTGGGGCCCGCCACCCCTCAACTAATAACCCAATTTCTTAAAGTGGGTAAGAATAAAGACTACTCTAAAGAACCTTAAAATCTATACCTAACACTTGATCAGAAGAGAGGAGTAGAGTGAGGGTGTAGCATCCGAACGTCTTTATGCAGCTATCGCTGCTAGGTGAACTTTAATGGAAGAATGTGCCAGGCCAGCTTGAGCTAGCTGCAATAGGTACGGTAATATTTCCTCTGGTGGTGAGACTAACGGGTCAATCTGTCGTTGATGACACCAGACACAGAATCGTCTCCATTTACAATAATAAGTTTTATTGGTGCTATCCGCTCTGGCTTTTGACAAAATATCTCTACATTCCTGTGGGATATTCAAATGTGGGAACTCCCTGTGGTCAGGAGCCATGCTGATAAACGCATCGACTTCGGATCCGGGTGCCAAACCTGGCCATTGTTCATTGTCAACATTTGGGGAAACAGCTCCAGCGGAATGTGAGGCTTGATTGACAGAAGAAGAAGTTCCGCGAACCAATTCTGAAGCGGCCAGTACGGAGCTATTAATATCAGAGTGCACGGCTCTGCTTTCATCTTTGTGAGGACCCGTGGGATCAACGGAATTGGGGGAAAGGCGTAAGCAAAGATGTCTGACCAGACTATCGAAAACGCATTCCCCCAAGATCCTTTCTGGTGATGCCAACTTGCGAAGAACTGGCATTTGGCGTTGCGCTTGCTTGCAAACAGGTCTACTGTTGGTGTTCCCCACTGGGAAAAAATGTGGTTCACTATTGACTGGTCTAGCTCCCACTCGTGGCAGCTCGACTTCTGCCTGCTGAGGGCATCTGCTGTCTTGTTGTCTATTCCCGGCATGTGCACTGCTGATAGTGTGATGCCTTGCTGCGAGGCCCAATTCCAGATTGTCTGGGCTTCTCTGGAGAGAGTGAGAGATCTTGTGCCTCCTTGTTTGTTGAGGTAATGCATCGTGGTGGTGTTGTCCATCCTTATTACCACTTGTGATCCTGATATCTTGGGAAGAAACACCTGTAAGGCCAGGTGCACTGCTCTGAGCTCCAGCCAATTGATATGCATTGATGCCAGATGCAGTGGCCATTTGCCACTTATTTGCAGATCCTGTAGCACAGCCCCCCAGCCTTCCAGGGATGCATCCGTCGTTATGGTCCACGGAGCTGGCTGCTGTAGAAACGAAAGGCCGATTGATAGATGATGCCTTAGAGACCACCATCTCAGAGCCCTGAGTATTGTTGGAGTTATGAGTATCTGATCCTCGAAAGTGCCTGACACTTTGAGCCATTGACAATTCAGTTGCTCCTGTAAGGGGCGCATCTTTAAGCGGCATAGAGGAACTAGAGGTATGCATGAAGACATCATGCCCAATAGAGACTTGAACAAATGGACAGTAACCTTGCTTCCTTTCTGTATGGAACTTGTTAGAGTCAGTAACCTTTGTTGCCTCTCTAAAGTGGGACATGCAATGGTGGATTGTGTGTCCAGTTTTGCCCCTAGAAAGGTAATGTTTCATGCTGGTAGAGGTTTGGATTTCTCCCAGTTGATGGTGAGTCCGAGGTTGGTTAGTAAGGAAACGCACTTTCTTGTTCATCTGTGCGCTCCTGCATAGGTCTTTGCCTTTATCAGCCAATCGTCTAAGTATGGAAACATTTGGTGTTTTCTCCTTCTGAGAAAGGCTGCGATTGGTGCTAGACATTTGGTAAATATTCTGGGAGCTGATTTCAGTCCGAAAGGAAGGACACTGGATTGAAAATGGCTGCCGGCTATGGTGAATCTCAGGTATTTTCTGTGGGCCGGGTGGATGGGTATGTGGAAGTATGCGTCTTTCAGGTCTAGCGTAGACATGAAATCTCCCTGGTTGAGACGCAGGAGGACGTCTTGTAGGCTGATCATAGGGAACGATTGCTTTTTAAAGTAGGTATTTAGCTCCCTTAAATCGAGGATCGGCCTCCAGTCCTTCCACTTTTTCCGAATGAGGAAGAACCTGGAATAAAATCCTGTTCCCTGCTGGGCTCGAGGTACCTTCTCTATAGCTCTTTTGAGAAGCATTTTGTCGATCTCCTTTTTGAGTTGTTGAGGGTATCTTGAAGGAGTCCTGCGGGGGGGTTGGAGGGAGGTAGCTGGGTAAATTCTAAACTATGGCCCCGTTCCACTAATTGTAGGACTCACTTGTCTGAAGTGATGGCTTGCCATTGTTCGAGGAATAGAGATATCCTCCCGCCCAGAATGAAAAGAGGAGAGTTGGACGTAGCCGGAGCCTCGGGTGCATCTGGTTCTACCAGTCGAATCTTTGGCCGGGCGGGTTGAGCGTCCACGAACCTCCAGGGCTACCATAGGCTGGTTGCGGCGGCTGTCTCTGTGAGTAGTATTGGCGATATTGTTGGGAAGAGGAAGGATAGGTGGAATATCTGTGTTGTTGATATCCTCCTCTGTATGAGGGTTGGCCACGCCCTCTAGGTCGAAAGGAAGACTTTCGATATTGCAGGGTCCCTAGTGACCTTGCTGTGTCTGTGTCCGATTTGATGGATTGTAAGGCGTCATCAATGTGCTTTCCAAACAACGCCTGGCCATCAAAAGGTAAGTCTAAGATTTTATTTTGCACCTCTGGACGGAAAGAGGTAGCTTTAGGCCAACCTTGCCTCCTAAGCACCGCTACACCGTCGAAAAACAGTGGTTGCAATGTCCATTGCGCAGTCGATAAGTTCTGCAGACATGCGTTGACCCTCCTGTACAGTTTTGTTTGCCTCTGATCTTGTATCTTCCGGCAACTGGCCAATATAAGGTGCAATGTCCGCCCAAAGTTACCAATCAAACCTAGCCAGTATAGCCAAAGAGTTGGCGGCTCTTACCGCCATAGAGGAAAAGCTTTTACCTATATTATCCAGCCGTCTTCCCTCTTTGTCTGGGGGTGCGGAAATCGGGGCAGAAGGGTTCTTAGAACTTCTCTGTGCTGCCTGAGCTACCACAGAATCCAGAGGAGGGTGTCCAGTTAGACATGTTGGTGCATCGTCCGGTGCCTTGTATTTCTTATCTAAATGAGGTAGTACTGCAGTAACTGTAGCCGGATTATGCATGACTTTCCCACAGGTAGTTAACCATCGGGATAGAGCGCACGGATTTCTGAAAAGGTTCTATACACTTTTCAAACTCTGATCTACTAAAAACTGGGCCCTTTATTTCATTATATTGACCATTGGGGATTATCTACATAATAGTACCCATGTATTTTTCTTAAGAGACTTGCACTTTACCAACAGTGATAATATGAGCATCTATTATACATAGGTAGGAGTTGTAGACCTGTACCTCCATGATGTTTGAACAAGACTCGCTTTGACAACTAATTGTTGTACTACTTTTTAATCTCTTTGCACTTCTCCTTCAGACTTACTTTGCGCCTGACTACTGATCTGTGTGGTCCTAGGAAGCGCGCTCCCTAAATTGGGATGGTAAGCCAAGACTATTTACATGTGCATGCATTTTGCTTTTCACCAATTGACACTTACACTGTGTAGCACGGTTGTCCTTTGTCACCATTTTTCCCACCTTTGTTAATACGTATTGATTTTTCTTTTTTTGATTGACCTGTGTACATTCGTTTGCAGGGCGACAGTTAGGAATAAGTTTTTCCAGACTAATGTAAGTGATTGGATACTTTGTTCTGAGAATTTCTGGTGAATAGTAATCCACACACCTTTACGATTAGGAGATGCACATAGTCATTAGGTCTTGACGAAGCATCACTGGATCCGTATGGACCACCAGGATGCGAAACATGTTGACCCTTGATAGGGATGGTTTGGAAATTCCCCACCCCCATTTTTTCCTTCGATATAGAGTGACTGATCATTATCTCTGTTTCACTCTTATGACAATTTTTTAACCTTGGCCTCTACCCCCTATCTGGTCTAATAAATTGATTACCCGTTGTAGGCTTTGAGAGCCAATTTTAATCTCCTTCTTTGATCTCCTTTCTTGCTTACTCACTCTTGGGGTCAGGGCATCATCATTCAAAAGATCTCTGGCAAAGAGCCCCCCCATTTGGGGTGGGGCCCGTCAGACATTGCAGTGCCGGTCTGACGAGGAGCAACTCCGATGATGAAGCATGACATCCTTTTGTATGTGTGAGGTTTCTTGCTCCTAAATTTTAGGACCCCCGTCTCAGTATCCTTTCTCTCCTTCTATTTGGAACAGTGTATTTTATATTTTGACGTATCTACCGGGAGGATATACACTGGACCATAACTCCTCCCTATCCCCCTATTTATTGGTCATTGGTAATTGCTTCACATTTGTCCCGCCTTGGGGCGCTTTTGTAACCACCTTGCAGACTGACCATTACATGGATAATCACACGTTTGCCGATATACTTCAGCGTGGGTGAGCTATTTTTTAATTTTGTCTCTCCCCTTTGTGCTCCATGGCAGCCATGGCTCTCACATCACTCACAGTGCCAACAGCGCAAACTCCATCAGTGGCATTGAAGCTCTGATCACATTGTTCACACTGTTACCTCCCCTTCAAGCTCCATAGCTTTCCCAAAAACACTTATAATTGATAAATGCTTCATTAAAAAACAATAGAAATCCGTAACATGGCTCTCCCAGCACAGCGGGAGAGCCGTCACTACAATATTCAGTACATTCAGAAGAAGTCAACCCACAATGCTTTGCAAGCATTCTTTTTCAAAACGATTTTGCCCATAACTCAGCCTATGGTTATCCTAGGGCAATGGAACCACCACCAAAAATGTTCAGCATGACACACTCTTTCTATATAGGTCATCTCGGGGTTAGTTGGGACCCCAAAATAATAACCCCTCCAACCATTCAGTCCCTTTTTAAGCTCTCTTATGGAGGGAACTTTTGTTTTACAGCTTGGAGTAGTTTGTGTTCTAAGGGCCTCAGTATTGCAGTAGACCTGCTAGGCCTGAAAATGTGTAAGGCACTATGCCCTCTAGGGGCTAAATGTATGGTTACACTACATTACTTGTGCCATTCTATTTTCATGCGATTATGCCCTCTAGGGGCTAATTATATGATTACATGACCATGTTTCTTAAAATGATATTTTTATTGTGGTGTCCTCTAGGGCAGTGGTTCCCAACCTGTGGTCCGGGGATCACTAGGGGCCCGCAGAGCCTCCCCAGGGTGTCCACGACTACTTAGAAATTGAAATAATATTAACAGATTAGGCCCCCAGGTTTGAGTAACGGCTTAATGGGGGTCCCCAGATTCCAATAATCATTCAGGGGAGTCCCCGGGTTCCAGTAATGATAAAGTGGGGGTCCACAAAAGTCAAAAGGTTGGGAACCACTGCTCTATGAGCATTACAGTCAACATACTACAACAGTGCTTCCCAACCTGTGGTCCGGGGACCCCTGGCAGTCTGCAAAGCCTCCTCAGGGGGTCTGCGACTGCTTTGAAAATTAAATAATATTAACAGACTAGGTCCACAGCTTTCAGTAATGACTCAGTGGGGTGGTCCCTGGATTCCAGTAATGATTCAGTGGGGGTTCCCGGGTTCTAGTAATGATAACGTGGGGGTCCACAGAAGTCAAAAGGTTGGGAACCACTGTACTACATTATTGCTTGTCCCATAATGCTTTGCAGGGCATTCTTTTACAAAACATTTTTGCTCATAACTCAGCCTGTGGCATTGCTAGGACAATGGGGCCACCTTCAAAATATACACCCCAACCTGCTCTTTCTGTCTAGATCATCTCTGGGTCCTCACACTAGATTAGTGGGGACCTCAAAATAATATTGCCTCCCTCCATTCAGTGTCTTTTTAACCTTTGTCATAGTTAGAACATTTATTTTACAGCTGAGAGTAGTTTGTGTTTTAAAGTTCTTGTTTGTAATATAATTGCAGCAGGCCTGCTATCCCTGAAAATGTGTAATGCACTATGCTCTCTAGGTGCTAAATATATGATTACAGTGCAGTTCTTTCAGTCATTTTCTTTTCATGTGCTCATGCCCTCTAGGGGTAAGCTATTTGGTAACATGGCCATGTTTCTTATAAACGCTATTTTCATTGTTGTGTCCTCTAGAGGTAGGCTGTTCTGAGCATTACATTCTAATGCCAAATGTTTACTTCTGATAAAGTTTTTTATTGGGTTTATATGATAATTTTATATGTTTTATTAATTTCCTTATTGCAATTATGACCATGGTTCTGCCCAATTTAACATCCTTATTACAAACACTCTTGATATGTTTGGGTGACCCTTCTAGTTTATTTCTTTTGTTACTCCTCCGTGGCTGTCTTGTTTTCGGAATTGTGTTAGCCAGCCAGCAACTCTGATGGTGGGGGGGTGTAAGTGGTATTCTATTAGAATTAGCATGGCATATTTAAATTAGGATGCTAAATGGCAATATTTTCGGCTGTAAATATAGGAAGAAGTTAAATGGATGTGCTTTAGTTACATGGAGGGCCACTGGAATTATATGACAGGAAAAGGCCAAATTATGAGGCAGGGTTGACCAATTTATGTGGCAAGAGAAGTCCAGTTATGAATTTACAAAGCCAATAGCTCTAACTCAAGGTAATGTGAGACCCATTGCACTGCAAATGCTTGTTTTACATGTTAGAAAGTGACTGCGCCCTGCAGAAGGTGCCCCGCAGTCTCTGCAGCTTCAACCAAAACGTGCGTCGGCGCTGGTCAAAGGGCTTTGAAGATCACAACTAATTAAATTGGTTGAACATTATATTTTGAATTTATACAATCTATGATTGTTACATCATTTGAATATAATTGGCATTATTATTTGATCCTATGTATGCAGTTATCTAATATATTTTGTAAATTCAGTATACTAAATAGTTGATATGTGGGGTTATTAATAGTGTGCTATGAAGCTATTAGCTGCATCCCTTAACTCTTATTAATTTTTCAGTAGCTTTGTTGGACCTGTTTTTGTTCTCTGTTTTTAGTGGTAGAATATGAAGTATGTATGATATATGGATGTAGTATGTTTGGGATATGATGTGTGATAACTGATTTTTAATAGGGGAGTGAGAGAAACCCAGCAAGTTCCCTATTATGATCCTGTTGATTGCTGTGATACAGTGTAATCATGTAGAAATACATAATATATGATGTGAAAATATTTATATTGAAGAAGATACTGGTAGAGTTTAAAATACATTTTAACACAATATAATAAATACATTTTTTTGCATATTAATTGCAGTTGTGTGTAGAACTGATATATGGCTCCAATTTAATATAATATAGATTAAGTCTAAGGAAATATTTGAGCTTGTAGGATTTGATTTTGTCTGTAGTCAATCCATCCTTCCAACCAACATAATGCCTTTCAACCACTCCCTTTCTCTAGCATCGACCCATACTCCACCTGTTATGTTTCACTGTCTCATCCTGCACTCCCGGTGCAGGAATGATGATTATCACCACCTTTGCCTTCTCAAAGCCTATGACAAAATAAAAAGCACTGTAACAAACTAAAAATCAGACCTAACTGAAAGAAAGGCACTGGGTGAGAGGTATCACGGTACTAATTTAATTAAAAAGAGGAAAATAACAGACTGTATTTTAGAAGACAGTAAGTTAGAAAGATAGAGCATCAGATAAAAGGAATAGCGGAGAACCATTGGTAGAAACTAACAGAAACACAGAGAAAAGGGCACAGGAGAAACGAAAGAAGACAGAAAGAGAGGAAAATAAAAGCCAGACAGGAAAGAGAAAATATCTACTATATAGGCCAACGTACCTTCTAAAACAGGCTTCTTGTTTTTCTCTTCCCCTTCTGGTGGATGATCCTGTGGACCACTGAGACCCCAACATGCAACGAGAAAGAAAGGAAAATAAAGAAACCAGAAAGAACGGAAAGAAGAATTCCCAACAGACTTAAAAATCAGTAGAGAGAAGACTTAGAAAAAAGAAGAAATAGTTATTGGAGAAACTAAAGAGTAAAATTCATACGCCCTAACTGTGTATTCACTATCCATTTGTACTTACCTGTCACAGGCACCCTGGGGAGTTGCTGTGGCCCTTACCGTCTATTTAGGACCAGTCTCCTGAGAGTTTCTCTCTCCCTTTGGCTTAGAGTCATGCTGCTGCAGCCATTTGTTAACCCTTTTAGCCAACCACTTGTCAGTCAACACTGCACGTTTCTCTGCATCCTTCTCTGTCAAGTCTGACAAATATTGTCTAAATTGGGAAGAGCACTCCTTGAGTCGCTCTCTCACCCTTAAATGGGTAAAGGCATGACAATCCTTCGACTCCTTCATTCTAAACCACTCCCTTGGCCTCCTTCCTTCTCGCCCACTTATTCCAGTAACACAACAAACCATGAGCCCAAATTTCAAAGGGAATACTGTCTGCTCATGCTTTCTTTGATTCTGTGAGTGTAATAGCCCTTTAATATCCATCATTAAGAACTTGGCAAATCGACGGGGGTCCGCACTATATCCCACAACAGTCCGGTTGGCGTAGGAAGCTGCATACCGCCTCCTGCGGCGACCAGAGGTGCACTGAATGATCTCCGCTTCCGGCATTTGGGGGCCACAGAAGGGGCTGCGCTCATTCGATTCTTATTTGAAATCTCATGGGCAGTGGAAAGTTTTCTAGGAGATAAGTGATTGAGCCTCTAGTTGGTGCTTGCTGGGGCCCCTTACCTTAATCTCGCAGCATGCCTAGAGCTAAGACATTTTGTCGTAAGACAACTAGTAAGGCCGCCCCCGAATGTGTATGCATGTACTTTGCCAGCAAACAGAGAGTCCTCGGTTTTGGCAATGCTTGAAACGCTAGTGGAAACTTATAAAAGTAAGTCTAGCCTAATAGTGTCTGGAGACTTCAATACCTTATTTGAACCGTGTCTTGCCCGCAACATGGTAATCAGGGAAGAGGATGAGCAATGTGGTGTTCCGCAGCTGGTAGGTAGGCCAATAAGTGATCTTTCCCACATGGCCCTGCAGATAGTGGCAATGGTGGCGGCCCTAGGGCTACGTGCCTGTAATAGGAGAACAAACTCAGATCAAGCACGAGTGCTCAGTTTTAGAAGGGGGCACCAGAGGAGTGTGATTGATTGTATCTTGTTGGATGTGCAATTATGGCCGGATCTGATAGATATGGAGGTACTGAGAGTGACCATCGCCCGCTAGCAGTATGGCTCAATGGAGGGAAATTTGTTAGGTCTCCCAACTGGGGACTTTCAGACCTGCCGGAACACAGTATCTCTAATAATCAGCGACGAGTAGCATGGCCTAGAGTCCTGGCTAATCTGGAAGTGCATGCTGAGATCCATCAGTGGTTTGTACAGTTTTTAGACAAATTTGAAGATCTGCATGTAGACCTCAATCTTTTTTTACAAACTCATGGTCTACTGTTTGATAAACTTAAATTGATTTTCTCTAGTGAATACCGAGGCAGCCATAGGTCAGGAGCAAAACATCCACATTGGTTTAATCCGGATTGTAGGATGGCTAAGCGGGCGCTGGTAACTGCCATAGGGAGGTGTAGTCGAGCAGATATTAAGTATGCACGAGCAATGAATAAAAAGGCTCAAAGGGTGGCAAGTAAAGAAAGAGAGGATGAAAGCTGGCAAAAGCTACTTGAGGCATTGACGCTAAGAGGTAATCATGCCTTCTGGATCATAATAACAGATGGAACTGGTGAATTGGGTACTTTGAGGCGTTGTAGCATTGCACCAGATAAGTGGGAGGAACACTTTGGTGCTTTATATTTGGTGAGTGTAAATGATGAGGGGGAGGTCTCTGGTGGTACCCCACGTCAACACATAGGGATCCCCTTAGTAGACCTTAAAATAGCATTAGGGGCGGAAAACCCTTATATAGGTTTGGGTGAGGCAGGTGAGGCAGATAGTCCTCTAATTATTTTTTCAATAGAAGACACGCTGGCAGCTATCGATAGTCTGAAACCTCTTAAAGCTCCAGGCTTGGATGGAATTCCCAGAGACCTATACAAGTCTGAACCACGAGTGTGAAGCAGGGTATATAAATCTTCTTTCTAATACAATAGTAAGCAGGGGCAGAATGCCGGATACCTGGAAAGGGGCTGAAATTATTCCTGTATTTAAAAAAGGAAACACGAGCTGCCCTGCGAACTATTAGCCTGCTGGATAATCTCCCAAAAATATTTGCTATGCAGGTTCTTGACAAACTGTTGGGCTGGGCCGCTAGCGTAGAGATATTCTCGCCCTTGCAGGCAGGATTTCGGCCCAAGACAAGTACCATCAATCAGGTATTTAGGTTTTCAGGACTGTACTGGAAACAGGTCCTTCTCCAACGTCAGAGGTTATATGTAGCCTTTGTTGATCTGCAAGCTGCTTTTGACTTAATCCCACGTGATAAACTGTGGAAAGTTCTAAGAACGATGGGCGTCCCTAGTAGTCTAGTGGACATCCTGATTAGACTACTGTAGGAAGTTGCCTCTGTATATACTAACTCAAAGTGAGAGATAGTGTGCACAGAGTCCAAGGGTTCCCCTTAGAGGTTAATAGTGGCAAAATTAGATAATACTAATGCTTTATTTTGTGGTAGTGTGGTCGAGCGGTAGGCTTATCAGAGGGTAGTGTTAAGCATTTGTTGTACACACACAGGCAATAAATGAGGAACACACACTCAAAGACTTAACTTCAGGCCAATTGTTTTTATATAGAAAAATATATTTTCTTAATTTATTTTAGAACCACAAGATTCAAGATTTGAGGTAAGTACATAAAATACAAGGTACTTCACACAGGTAAGTATAGAACTTTGATTTAAAACAGTAGTACACACAGTTTTGGTTAAAAATTGCAATAAGCTATTTTAAAAGTGGACACTGTGCACAAATCAACAGTTCCTGGGGGAGGTAAGTTTGGTTAGGTTTCTCTAGTAAGTAAAGCACTTACACAGTCAGTCTCCTGGGCATAGGCAGCCCACCATTGGGGGTTCAAGGCAACCCCAAAGCCACAGCACCAGCAACATAGGGCCGGTCAGGTGCAGAGGTGAAAGGAGGGCCCAAACCACATAAGTGCCTATGAAGAACAGGGGTGCTCTGGTCCAAGTCTGCTTACAGGTAAGTACATGTGTCCTCGGGGAGCAGACCAGGGTTTTTTTGGGGGGAGGACACACACAAGCCCACATAGCACATCCGCAGCGGCACAGGGGGGGCCGGGTGCAGTAGGTAAAGTAGGCGTCGGGTTTGCTTTTGAAAGCAATGGAGGGACCCAGGGGTCACTTAGGCGATGCAGGCAGGGGGGCTTCTCGGGCCAGCCACCAACTGGGCTAGGATGAGGGCCGCCTGCTGGTCACTCCTGCACTGGTAGGTGGTTCCTCTCGGTCCTGGCGGCTGTGGGTGCAGTGCTTGGTCCAGGCGTCGGGTTCCTTTGTTACCAAGCAGTTGCGGTCAGGGGGAGCCTCTGGGTCCTCTCTGCAGGCGTCGCTGTGGTGGTGCAGGGAGGTCGACTCCTGGTGTCCATGTTGTTGGAGTCACCTAGGGAGTCCTCTCTGCAGTGTTGGTTCTGAACACGAGCCAGGGGGGTCAGATGCAGAGTGTGAAGTCTCACGCTTCCAGCAGGAAGAGAAAGTCTTTTTAAAAGTTGCTTTAAAGTTGCAAAGTTGTTGCAGTTTCTGAACAGTGCCGCTGTTCTCAGGAGTTTTTTGGTCCTTTAGATTCAGGGCAGTCCTCTGCGTCCTCAGAGGTCGCTGGTCCCGTTGGATGCGTCGCTGTGCAGGTTTTTTGAGACTGGAGACAGGCCGGTAGGGCTGGGGCCAAGTCAGTTGGCGTCTCCGTCGTCTCTGCGGGCCTTTCAGGTCAGCAATCCTTCTTCTTTCTTCAAGTTGCAGGAATCTGATTCCCTGAGTTCAGGGTTGCACCTAAGTACTACATTTAGGGGTGTGTTTAGGTCTGGGGGGCAGTAGCCAATGGCTACTCTCTTTGAGGGGGGCTACACCCTCTTTGTGCCTCCTCCCTGAGGGGGGGTGGGAGGCACATCCCTATTCCTATTGGGCAAATCCTCCAAACTCAAGATGGAGGATTTCTAAGGGCAGGGGTCATCTCAGCTCATGGCACCTTAGGGGCTGTCCTGACTGGTAGCTGACTCCTCCTTGTTTTTCTCATTATCTCCTCCAGCTTTCCCGCCAAAAGTGGGGGCAGTGGCCAGAGAGGCGGGCATCTCCACTAGCTGGGATGCCCTGGGGTGCTGTAACAAAAGGCATATGCCTTTGAGGCTCACCGCAAGGTATTACAGTTCCTGCAGGCGGAGGTGAGAAGCACCTCCACCCAGTACAGGCTTTGTTCCTGGCCACAGAGTGACAAAGGCACTCACCACATGTGGCCAGAAACTGGTCTGGCTGTGGCAGGCTGGCAGACACTGGTCAGCCTAGCAGTAGGAGTCGGACTGGTATTCAGGGGGCATCTCTAAGATGCCCTCTGGGTATATTTTACAATAATTCCTACACTGGCATCAGTGTGCATTTATTTTGCTGAGAAGTTTCATACCAAACTTCCCAGATTTCAGTGTAGCCATTATGGAACTGTGGAGTTCGTAACTGACAGACTCCCAGACCATATACTCTTGATGGCTACCCTGCACTTACAATGTCTAAGGTTTTGCTTAGACACTGTAGGGGCACGGTGCTCATGCAACTATGCCCTCACCTGTGTAATAGTGGACCCTGCCTTAGGGCTGTAAGGCCTGCCAGAGGAGTGACATACCTATGCCACAGGCAGTGGGATGTGGGCATGGCACCCTGAGGGGACTGCCATGTCAACTTAGTCATTTTTCTCCCCACCAGCACACACAAGTTGTGAGGCAGTGTTCCTGTGCTGAGTGATTTGTCCCCAGGGTGGCATAATACATGCTGCAGCCCTTAGAGACCTTCCCTGGCTACAGGGCCCTTGGTACCAGAGGTACTACTTACAAGGGACTGGGACTGTGTGCCAGGGCTGTGCCAATTGTGGGAACAAAGGTACAGTTTAGGGAAAGAACACTGGTGCTGGGGCCTGGTTAGCAGGGTCCCAGCACACTTTCAATCATAACTGGCATCAACAAAAGGCAAAAAGTTAGGGGGCAACCATGCCAAGGAAGGCATTTCCTTACAACTACACTGTGGAAACTAAGCCCAGGTCCACTGGGGTGGGCAAGGAGAAGTGACATCTAGAATCTAATAGGCTGGGGGGTTCCACAAGGTTGTGTGCTGGTTGTGTGCTGGCCCCTATGCTTTTTTCTCTATATGTGAATGACATCACCAAATATCTTGGACAGTGTATAAATGATTCTCCCTCCAATGCTGTGATGTATGTATGTATTATTCCATATCCCAGCAGGTTCAATAGCAGTAGAGCATGATAGGAAATTATTATGAAGAAAATCCCATTGCATTTGCCAACCAAACCATATGTCCTTCCTTCATTGACCAATTTATTCTACTCCTTCATTGCACCTAAAATGACTCACAGTCACCAAAATGTTTCTACCCCTCTATCATGGTTGGGTTGACTCCTCACTTTTCTAACATTCTCAACCAACAAAATGCCCAAAATGATATCTTAGATGGGAGAGAAGATACTGTGAAATGAACTGTAGTCATGTATAGTCGTTGCATTTTTGGGTAAAAAAAAAGGGGGGGGGGGGAACACAGCTGGTATCTAAAATATGTAATATTTTTTCTAGCCCCACAAACCACCAGTGTCGGGGCCAGCACCAGTGAGCCATCTGATGCAGCAGCACCTGAAGGGGGAGTCTCTACAGTGGCAGGGACAGGCGATGGTAAGTCACATTGATTGGTTATTGGCAATTACTGGAGTTCCCACTGTAATTTTTAAGTGAGGTAGATATTACCCATCATCATCCATGACCTCCCTGCTCACGGCACTTCATGATCATGACCCTTTGGCCTTGACCTCACCTAACTGCAGCATGGTTTAATCCGGCACTGCAGTGTTGGCTGTGCAATGTGTGTCTGCTTCTGTTCATGTGGCATTTACGAAGCTTTCAATTGATTGCTAACCGAAGCAAAAACAAGGTGATCTCATCATAGTCTATGGAGATCGTAGTATGGTGGACAGAATATCAATCATGTTTGTAACAGAGTAACCTCACTGCCAAACTCATGGCCCAAACGTAAAACCAAAACCCAAAATAATCAAATGTCCTCTTGCTTGCCGTGGGATAAGATGTTTTAGTGTGCGGGGGAGAGCTGAAAGACTGTTACCACCTTCAATTGGGGTGGGGGCATAACCAGGCCCATACTGGTTGGTAGCTACCACCCCACTATATTTGTTTTTAATTCCCTGGCATCTAGTATGCTTTCTGCCCCCTCGGGGAATGGATCCGGGGTAATTGCCCCATCTGTCCACCGGTGGGCAGAACAACTTTGGCCCCATTTATTTGGAGTGGGGGTATGGCCATACCCCCACCCTCCTATTTTGGGAAAACAAATCTTCCCTGTTCGGCTTTCTGCTGTGCCATGGCGCTGGGTGGGAAGGCAATGAAAAAAAAGACAGAAGAAAAGTGAAAACATAGGGATGAAGAATTTTGGGGAAAACAAGAAAAGGGACAAAAAAAATAACTGAAAATAAAAAAAGAGGCAAACAGTTAAATACTCCAACCCAAAAACAAACACTAAGGAAATAAATGTAAAACAAGGGAGGACAATAGGACAAAAAGTCACTGAAAATAACAAAGAGGAAAAAACGTAAAGTACTCTAACACAAATACACACACTAAGGAAATAAATGCAGAACAGCGGAGGATAGGTACAATAAAGTAAGGATGGCAGAGGCATAGTACAAATTGAAAACCCTCTACACCAGGGATTTTTATTTTTGTTAATTTCATTTTTTTATATGTGGGGAGCGACCCCTTAGGCAAGTGTCGCTCCCATAGGGGCAAATTTACTTTTAGGCCATTTCCACCCCCCTTGGAGGCAGATTGGTCTATGTTTATTAGGCCAATCTGCCCCAAGGGGGCAGAAACCAGTAGACACCAGGGATTTTTTTTGTCAGTTTCACAGGAGAGGAGCGACCCCTTAGGCAAGGGTTGCTCCCCTGTGGGGGCAAATTTATTTTAGGCCATTTCTGCTCCTTTTTGGGGCAGATCAGCCTATTTCTATTAGGCCAATCTGCCCCGGCAAAAACACTTAGGCACTAGGGATTGGTGTGTGTGTTTCGTTTGGGGGGCAGACCCTTGGGCAAGGATCACTCCTCATGCAGGGGCACCTTTGAGATACGATATGGGTATTAATTGGGTGAATGATCAAATACAGCTAAAACCCCTACTCTATTGGGTACGGGTTTGGTCTACCCCCAAGTTGGCCACTTATAGTGCATGCCTAAGACAAGGCTAGACCTAGCTCGGAAAGTCCCTTGGCTGAGCTTTGTCTTCGCATGGTTTAAAAAGTTGAAGCTTGAGACACTTTAGGAACAGCTGGGCCAAATCCGCCGTGAAGACAAACACGTAGTTAAGGTGGCTTACTGGCAGTATATTAGGGAGCGACAACAGTATAGGGCTAACCTGGGTCATCTCACAGAAACATATCTGGAATTCAAAGTTGTGCCCAAATGTGAAGATTTTCTGGACTATGTTACGCCACCTAGGGCAGAAAGTTTGTATCTGCGATTTAGATACAGCTGCTAGCCCTTAAACACTTTCTATAGTTCGTGGCGAGGAGATGGGCCATCTGTCTTATGCCCCCTGTGTAAATCTAAGCCTAAAATGGTCAATCATATTTTTATTGTTTACCTGGGCATCGAGCCTCAAGGCTGTGGTAGCTTAGGCCAGTTTGCTTATCCCTGGGGATTGGGGATTATCAAGTGGCGATGCGCCTGTTTAAGACAAGCGCAGACAAGACCTTAGTCTATCCTATGAGCCGTTTGTGCCTGGGTGTGTGGATCAGAAGAGATGGGGCTCTGGCTCAGGAGGGGGCAGGCGAGGGGCATGGGGGTGTCATTCCACATGAAGATTAAGGACTCTGGTAAAGTAAGGCCCTTGATAGGCTCGTTGTTGCACCGTCCATCTACGAGGATCGATAGTGGGCTAGTTCTATAGCTAACATAGAAGCCATGCTCTGAATAAGCATTGGTGGTAGTGTAGGAGGGGCATACATGTTTTAAACTGGTGTTTTTAATTGCCGAAAAGGTTTTAAGGATTTATAAGCTGATTATGTGGAGCTAACAAAACCCTCACAGAGATGCCCGTAGTAATACATTGTGACAAGCAATATAGAGTAGATAAGAAATGGAGCACCTTAGAAGACTACAGATCAATTAGACTTTGCTGTCTTTTATGATTTTATGTTAGTAATATAGAATTCTATATTATTATTGTATTGTTTTGTATAATGTATTTTGCATGGTTTTAGGGCAACCTGCCGAAATAAAGTATTTCAACCAATCAACTATCTGCAGATTCCTCACATTAGAATTCTCCCCAGGTGCAGACAGGATCCGGAAAAACTTTTTCTCTGCATGTCTGTAGAGGGAGCTGTGCGACTCTGTATCGACGTCGTCCACCGGATATGATGTAGACTGAGTCTATATAACCCCTCCTCCGATGAGCTCATGTCCATTTCTTCTTTTCCACGCTGTAACGCAGACCTGGAGAAGAGGTTCCTCTGGCAGTTTTTTGGTCTCCCTTTTCAAAAAGTTTTTGTTGGTTGGAATAGTTTCCGGCTTTAAGCCTTGTGGGTCTTGTTCTCCACAGGTGTCGGTCACAGACCCCCATTCCTTCTGTATGTGGTGCCTAGGTGCCCATCACAGCACTGAAGATTGCGACGCCTGTCGCCAGTTAAAGACTAAACTGCTGAGGTCCTTCTACGACCTTTGTGGTGTTGTCTCCAGGTAAGCATCCATGCAAACGCTCTGGGAGTCATTCATGTGTGGCTCCATCAATGTCTCCAGGTAGGTGTTGTTTGCAGTTGAAGTCGCCTCCTTCGGCTTCACTGCCCCATGCAGCTCCTCCCATTCTTCGAGTGACAAGTCTGTGCAGGAGTCCACCCCGCGTCTCCTAGTTTTTCCTGGAGCCGGGGAGACTCTGGTCCAGATGCAGGACGATTACTCTTCCCTGCATGCCATTTTTGGGTCTACCCCTCCCTCTGGAGCTCCTTCGGGCCCTACGGAGGTGGAGGGTGCCCTGACTGGATCCTCACCAGTGGTTTCGTCCTCAGTGCCAGTTGGGCCCCCTGACTCCATCCCCAGAGTTAGTTTGGCGCTGGTGCACGGCCTCCTACCGCTCCCACCTTCCACTCCTGATTCTTCTGACTTGCCAACTCCGGTGATGGTGGCATTGACTTCCCTCGGTGTCCCGATTGTGGTCTCTCTGGAGTTGAATGATGACCCTTCCGAGTTCGAGGTTTCACACTCTCGACATCGGTCGACGTCGATCCCGACGCCCGGAGTGGCGCCAATGGAGTCGGCTATCTCTAATGCTTGCCTTATGTCTTCCTAGCCTCACCCTCCGCTTCTTACAATGGAGGGTCCCAGTTTGGCTTATTAGCCTCCTGTTTCCAACACCATCCTGCTTCTCCAATCAGATTGGTTCTTTGACTTGGGCAATGCTAGTAGCCTGGACTCCTCCCTGGGTTCCACCCTCTTGTCATCCCCTGGGTTGGCTTCAGAGACCAGTTCTGCTCTAGCTGACATGTTAAAGCGTGTTTCGGAAGTGTTACACTTGGACCTTCCTACTGTTCAATTGTCCACATATCCTTTACTTGAGGTATTACCAGTGCTTAATTTGTGCTTGTTTTTTCTGGTGCGGAGCACCAGCACTTATTTTTAAGGGCCAGCGCTTATTTTTCTGCCTTAAGCATTTACTGCGAGCAAAATACACATATGGGAAAGACTGAGGAAGAGAAAAACGAAAAAGCATCACGATGGGAGAAAGCAGAAAGCTGCAAGAGTGAGCTGAAAGGGCAGGCAGTGGCTTTAAGTGGATTGAAGAGGCCCAAGATGGCTTCAGGATTACGCTGCCTCAGTCTTCCGTGTTCACATATTTAATTGCAACAGCTATGTTTTTCAGAGGAGGGCTTTGGGCACCAGTATGTTTTTATTTACAAATTAAGCACTGTGTATTACATTCTGACTGGTCTTCTATGGAGCCGGTCAGTCCTTATTGTAAGGCTCTTTATGATATCCTCTTAGGGCTTTGGGCCCAGTCAGTATCCTGCCCCCCTGTGGAGTGCTCTATTTCATATAGACACAGATCAGCCCCGTAGGATCCATTTTGCCTCCGTCCACATCCAACTACTCAAAGCTTTGTGGTACAAACTGATTTAGCTGCTTAGAATCTTACACATGTTCCTCCTGTCCCACCAGAGCGAGCAGCCAGACAGCTGGATGATTCTGGTAGGTGGATTTCGCTTCATCTAGCACAGCAGTGCATTCAATCAACACTTCCTGTTCCCTATAAGGACCTTGTTTGGTACTTCTTTTGGAAGTAGTTACTCTTAGTTCCTTACATGAGTGAAGGACTCAACTGGTCTTCACCTTTGAGATTTCAACTGTCAAAGGTACACTATATCACCCTTTTAGTGGACCTATTTCATGTCTTGTCTTTTCATTGAAGACCTTAGACTCTTACACTGATGGTTGAGGGTTCTGTTTGAGATGTGTTGGCTGTCACTTACCTGCCTTACTTTCACAGTAGTAGCCTACATTCTGATTGTGTATGTGCCTCCTTCGTACGTATATATATATATATATATATATACTTCTACTATATATGTCTGCATATCTATGTATTTTCAGGGTATTTTCTTACCTTGATGTGCCAGTAATACCACAAGGGCAGTGTGCCTTCACCCTACCATCTTCTGTGAAGGTTAGGGACTTCATCTCAATCTGGGTAAGGGTTCTTGTCTTAATGAAGACTGCTTGGCCCTGCATCTCAGGTTATGTTCCTTCCCTTTCTTTGTACCACTTTTCTCTGCTAGGTTCTGGCATTGGTGCGTAGGATTCCTCTCCTAGAACTTACTTACTTCTGTCCTAGCACATACTTAATCCTTCTCTGGCCATTTTTCCTCTCTGGCATAATTTGTGATTTTGTTCAGAGCGGTAGTCTCTGTATTTACATTTCCTTTGACCTTGTACGCCCCTGCAGATCTCATGCTAGGAGCCAGCGGGAGTCACCTGTGGCCTAGTGATTATGGCCCTCATCCTAAAGGTTTAGGGTTCCATTCTAGGTGTGGCAGTGGTATTTTTACTTGTTGCCATTATCTTGGCCTTCTATGGTGGTGATTGTCTCTTATACCAATTTCCTGTCTGGTGTTGACCTTATTTCATATCCCTCTTTTCTTTTGTTACCGAGTTGCGTTTGTTGGCCCCTTTTGTTTTTCTAATGTAAGGTCATGTGCATATGGAGCCCTTAACCCTCTTTATTTACGGGGTTCAAGTCTCTTTTTTTTCGTCTTTTTTATTCCTACTAGCATTCACTTTTTTATTTGATGATGAGGACGTTTGCAGGCATCTTTAGTTTTTCTCTATGACCCTCACTTCTTGGGTGTCCTCCCATTTGTCTCAGTGATTTTTTGCAATAATCTTGCACATAAAGGAAAGGATGGAAGTAACAGCAAGAGCTGCTGACTGTGGAGCCGAGTAACCACGTTCTAATCTTGGCGTTAGCTCAACATCCTGTGATTATGAGCAAATCACATATACCCCGTGTCGTCCACAAATGAATGTGTCCTTGTGTTATTTAACCGGTGCTCATGTAATCTTTTCAATACCTTCAGGTCGCGATCTCACTATGTGAATAAAACTGCAGATATGGAGAGTGGGATCGCTGCATATTCTATTAATAATTTCTTTTTAAAAAGTCGGTCCTTGGCCCTTTTACAGGTCCAGCTCCTTTTTCAGAGCTGTACCTGTTTATTTTTCTATTAACTGTTGTTTACAATGGTCCCCTTTTTTATTGCCATGTGCCCTGCTCCCTATACCATTCCATGTAATCTTGCACAGTTTTGTGTTCTTCCACTATTCTTCTAGTGAAACAAATGTTTTTACTCACCCTTGTCTCTATTGTGCTGGTCTACTCCGCCTTCAGTTGGACAGGATAGTTCTTGTCAGACTTGACCAGGAGGTTTGTTCACAGACCAACCTCTGGGGTTATATTGCTTTGGTATCTATTCTAAGGTAAGGAATCTTCGGCTAGTTGTCTCTATCAGATGAACAAGTTACTTAGCTTTGGTAATGCCTTATCTGGTAGAGGCATAGAATAGCCGCAGATTCCTTACTGACTCACCCATCCTCCCTGTTCTGCGAACTACTTTATTTGCCTCACTATCCCTTGCTTGGTCTCAACCTACCACACATTTCCATTCAGTGCTGGTAATTTAAAATTACATCTTTTTCTCTTTTTGGCACACTGTCCCATTGCCAATTTCAATGGTGGCTCTGCGTTGTTTCAAGTTTTCCAGTCACAGAAGAAACTGATGTCAGCGCGTCAGAGGAGGGATTATAAGGACTCCATTGATGTCATATCTGGTGGAGGACGTTGATACAGAGTCGCACGGCTCCCTCTACCGACGCACAGAGATACTGCTTCCAATTAATTAAACTCTTCAATTATAGTAAAGTAGAGAGCATTGAAAGTATAAACAATCCACTGTAAAAGAAAAAAACGACATTCAAAATAAAGGAGCATTATTAGCCAATAGGCTGCATGCAGGTTAACACAGCAGAACCAAAAAACTGGCACTGTGCCTTTAAGGCCCTGAGCACCTCCAGTATCCTTCCATGCCTCAGAGGTGAGAGTGAGATGACAGTTGGTTCACAGTTAGATCAGCTCTTTTTTCCGGCTCCTTCTGTGAGGATCCTGGAGCATTGAGCTCTCATTTTTCACTCGACATTTTACCTTACTACCTGAGTAAAGTAAAAAAATGTCTCTGAAAAATGCCTTCACATTTTGTGAAATGCTCTGCTTGTGGCTAAAAGAAGGTCCAGTCAGACCCACACTCAGTGTGCATAATGTGTTTACCACAGAGTCACTGTCCTGAGACCTGCAAACACTGTCAAAATCTATCTAAGAGAACTTTGAGAGACAGAGAAAGGATTTGTCTGCATGCGCTACATGAGAGAGAGAAAACACCATCTTCATCTCTTCATAACAATATCTCCAGAGACAAAGACTCTTCTGACAAGCGGCAAGCAAGATCAACATCAGCTGGTAGGAAAATTCCTGTTTGTTTGCCGTCGACCTCATTGCTTCCGTCGTCACATCAACATCGCCAATAGACGTCGAGGAGTACACCTCCGTCGGCCGCGATTCAGACGACGTCGAGGGACATGACATCAAGAAAACAACTCCCTCATCGGGATAGATCTCTGTCAACGGCCACCCACCGATCGACGTCGAGTAAGCACAGGAATGCCCATACACCGTCAAAGGCAAACCAAGATCCTCTGACATCGAAACATCCAACGTCAAAGACGACCTCAAGGGCAAGATCGAGGTCTTCACTGACGGCAACAAGACGCCACTCAACGTCAAGGCACTCGCCAACGTTGGGCCATTGTTCGAGGTCGAGGCGGTCAACGTCAAGACATACCCCTCCATTGGGTCATCAGTCACCGTCGAGTCATTCGACGTTGAGACTAGAGAAGTCAGGAAGGTCACATTCGACCTCAAGGGTTCAACAATCTCCGTCGACGACATTACATCGTCGTTCGACGTCGAGACACTCCTCACCTTTGATGGTCGCATCACAAATAGCTTCTCAACGTCCCAGACCTCCTCAAAAGACAGCGACAGGGCAAACTTCACCTGCTGAGACGACTTTACCTCCTCAGGACCCGGTTGTCACTATACTGAGTATATCATCTGTGGCGTCCTCAAGGGCCTCATTTCAAGGACAGCTCTCCCCATAAATCTGTCTCGGAGGTGGTTGGAAAGCCTTAACAAGACTCCGGCTCATCAATCTCCAGATTCACAATATTCCCGGCTATATTCTCCCTCAGCTTCTTTTCCAAGAACGCCATCTCCAACAACTCCTGCCAAGCAGACGAGAATGCCATCCTCTGACCAGCCCGATCCACGACAACGGCGCAGTCCTTCACGGTCGCGCACAAGAAGTAGATCGCAATCCAGGCAAAGATCAAGATCCCGGGTCTTTAGATCCAGTCACCAGAGACGCCGATCCCATTCATGGTCCACTGCTTCTGAGTCTTCGATCAGAGACTATTCGCCTACTCTGACAAATACTCCTCCGGCAAGAGTTTCTCCAGTGGACGACATAACCACTTTCAATAAAGTGTTGGTTAGAGGGGCCCAGAAGCTCAATATAGACCTTTCGGAACCGACAACATAATCGTCGGTAATTTTGTAAACACTGCACCATCGTACTCTTCCAGGCAGCTGTTACCATTAGTTCCTGGTCTTCTGCAGCCAGCCATGGACACTTTTCTGACACCAGCAAGCCTGTGTGCAGCGGTTGCGCGAATCCTAAAGAAATATAAGGCCCAGACCAGGATCCTTTATTTCTCAGAACTGATCCTCCACCGGACTCTGTCATTCTAGCGGCTGCCTGAAAGACCCATTCGGTGGCCTCCTCATCAACAGTCCCTCCAGATAAGGAGAGCAAGCATCTGGAGTTGTTAGGTAGGAAAATGTGTGGTACCTCAGCAGCTTTTATGAAGTATCTAGTGCCTCTGCACTTTTAGGAAGATACAACAGTTCTTTGTGGGACTCTCTGAACAGGTTCGTAGACAAATTGCCGAGAGAAGACAGACAGGATTTCCAAGAGATCCTTCAGGAAGGAAGTCCAATAGCCAACCAGGTGATCAGTGCAGCTGCGGATGGCTTGGACCTAGCGGCTCATGGATATGCACATTGAATATGTGCAAGGAGGTCATCTTGGCTGCGCCTCACAGGTTTAAAATAGGAGGGTCAATATCGCATTCTGAACCTGCCATTCACTAGGAGCTCTTTGTTTGGGACCCATACAGATGATGAGATGATCAAAAGGAAGTCGGAGTTGGACACTCTGAAAGCCGTAGGGCTAGACAGACGCAAGGAATACCGAAGAAGGCATAGACCATATGACAGGCATCCATATCAGCAGAGGGTTCAAACCCCTCATCGGCTCCAAAGGCCACAGCAAAGGCAAGGACGACCATTCTATCAGTCTTGCAAGACAACAAGAGAACGTGGTTCAAGTAGGCAAAATCAGCCTTCCCCCAAAACATCAGGCAAACAATGAGGACTTGCTTCCCCTGATTCTGTCAACCACTCCAGTGGGGGGATGTATTGCAAATCATGTAAACGAGTGGCACGCCATAACAAAGGACAAATGGGTGCTAAATACCATTGTTGTGAATGGGTATTCTCTATGTTTCAAGTCTCCTTCTTTGCCAGTGCCACCAACAAAAACAAAGTGCCACCACCAGTCTTTGAAACAAAAAGAGATTATCATTCTGCTACAAAAACAAGCTATTGAAAAAGTTCAACCTTCGCAAAGAGGAAAAGGAGTGTACTCCTGCTATTTCTTAGTACAAAAGAAAGGTCAAGACAGGGTTTTCAGACCCCTTTTGGATCTGAGACATCTGAACAAGTACATTAAAAAAGAAAAGTTCATAATGCTGGCCCTTCATCAGATTTTTCCTCAGCTCCATCAAGGGGACTGGATGTGTTCCATACATCTACAAGATGTATATTTTCACATCCCGGTTATGGTGAAACACCGCAAATTCTTTTGCTTCGTAGTTGCATCCCAACATTAACAATTCAGGGTACTGCCCTTTGGGCTAAAATGGAGATTTTCTTAGCTTTAGTGAAGGAAAGTCTTGATTTTATTAAACACACGGAGGCGAGTATTATGCTAACTTCTCTTGCTTTAATTAAACAGCAGCCAAGATAAACTACAAATCCCAGCGATCCCAGCTGGGGAACTACTGAAATAAGTCATACAGTAGATAGCCAATCAGAGACACAGGTGAGTATAAACATATTGACTGAGAGCAACAAGTCCTCTTTTCTTGCAGAGCAGTTAAGCCACTTTGAATAAAGGAACAATCAGGAGTAAAATAGCACATGCCAACACAATTGAAAATAAGGCTTCAAAACGATAAATGATATTAACAGTCTTTTGATCAAATTCTGGGATAAAAAGGTCTTGAAATAGAGTCCTCTTCTGATTCAAAGAAGGTATGTCCATCGGAGCAATCTGGTATGGTGAAGAAGGAACCTTAAGATGTCTGGTTGGTAGCGGTAGCTGTACCTGCTAAGAACAAAGGGAGGGTTAACAGAAGAAGAATAGTGGTGGGATAATACTTGCCTCCAT
Organism: Pleurodeles waltl; assembly: GCF_031143425.1. NCBI lineage: Eukaryota > Metazoa > Chordata > Amphibia > Caudata > Salamandridae > Pleurodeles > Pleurodeles waltl. The sequence goes on from NC_090442.1 coordinate 456,965,317, forward strand.
GTGTTTAATAAAATCAAGACTTTCCTTCTCTAAAGCTAAGAAAATCTCAATTTTATTACAAACACGGAGGCTCCTAATATGCTAGTTCAAAGCATAGAAATTACTGAATTAGCTACATGGGAAACAGGCTTACAATAAAAGGTTCTAAAGGTTGAGACATTTGACCAATCAGCTGATTTGAGAATGTCGCCTAAACTCAATCCTGCCCAAGAGGCCTTGGAAGCCATAGCTCCTCTGGTGGAATGGGCCCCAAAGAGGGAAATGTTGATACCAGACAAATTCATAATCCATATTACCCAACGGGCTAAAGTAGTGGAAGTGACAGGATTGTGAGGGGATCTGAAAGAGACGAGGAGTTGAGTTTCAGAAGGCTTTCTCAAATCTCTAGTTCTTGATATATATTCTTTCAAACAAGTTCCTACGCATATATTAGCATGATCAGGGAAATATGGGTAAAAAAACGACATTAAATTAGTTTTCGTCCTTTTTCGAACCTGAAAGAAAACACCTTGAGGAGTATACTGTACAGAAGTCACATCCAAAGCTCTAACATCCGAGATACGTTTGAGGGAAACGAGACAGAGGAGAATGGTTAGTTTAGCAGAAAGAAATTTTAGGGATAAACGAGAATTAGGCTGTTGAGATAAAAGGAACTGTAAGATCACATTCACATCCCACATAGAATTGTACTTGGGCAAAGGAGGTTTGGAAAACCGTACTCCCTTTAACAATCGGCAAATTAGAGGATGTTCGCCAATGGGTTTATTATTGACTCGATCATGTTCCGCGGAAATCGCGGATCTGTACATATTGACTGTTCTATAAGCCTTGCCCTGGACTGCGAGGGAGGCTAAGAAATTAACGACTAGGACTACATCTGCTGAAGAGGGATCGGCACCCCTGACCAAACACCAATTATGCCAGATTGACCAGGCTGACTTGTAAGCTTTGGTTGTGCCGGGAGCCCAGGGTTGATGTATGAAACTTGCAGCTTCCTGCAAAATTCCTGGGGTTCTCCAGGCAGACCCGAAACCATCCAAGCGATTAACTGAAGAGAGTGGTTGAGTATCAGGTCGTGAGGTTGTCCTTGAGGATTCAACAAGAGAGAAGGAAAGATTGGAAGAAGAACGGGAAAGTCTACTAGTAGTTCGAGAGCTGAAGGGAACCAAGGCTGACCCTGCCAAAGGGGTGTAATCAATAGCACTTTGGTGGATTGACGACGGACCTGCGCCAAAACTCTGGGAATCATTATGAAGGGAGGAAAAGCATAGTTGGTTTGGTTGGACCAATCCTGTTGAAAAGCGTTGGTGGCCAAAGCCAGAGGATCTGGTAGCTAACTGTAGAATTGAGGGATTTGAGAGTTCAAACGAGAGGCAAAGAGATCGACAGAGAAGGGACCGAATTTGGAAGAAAGATTGTTGAAAATAGAAGGGTGAAGACGCCAATCGCTGGAGTCTTGAAGATATCTGGAGCACCAATCTGCAATTGTGTTCATATTTCCCGGAAGTATTCTGCTCGTAGGGAAATCTGGTTTAGAAGACAAAATTCCCATAGACTTTTTGCTAGCTCGGCGAGGGGTTTTGACCGAGTACCTCCCAGGTGATTTATATATTGAACTGCTGAAAGGTTGTCCATCCGGAGGAGAAGAACGAGTTACTTACCTTCGGTAACGATTTTTCTGGTGGATACATTAGCTACCTGTGGATTCCTCACCTAATGAATACTCCCATGGCGCCAGCATTCGACGGAAATCTTCTTACTAGTCTCTGCACGTCGACGAGGACGTCACTCTAGCCCACGCGACGCCGCCTGACGTCATACAGGCAATAAGAGGTCCTCGCCGACGTGCCGATGACAGTACCAACATTTTTTACGTGCATGAGAATAATAATAACCCAATGTAATGAAAGAGCAAAGCAACATCTCTTAATATTGTAAATCACACAACATTGCAATAAAATAGCTGTAGATTTAATATAACCTTCCTTTTTTTTTTTTTTTTTAAACAAATAAATATATTTATACATACGAATCATGTATATACACAATATATATAGATTTATATATAAATATACACATGTATACAAATATCATATATGCAAAATGTATTGCAACTTTGAAGACCAAAAGGAGCACACTCAAGGATTGCTTGGAGAGACCAAAAAGGCAACGGGGAGGCGGGTGGGACCGTGAGGAATCCACAGGTAGCTAATGTATCCACCAGAAAAATCGTTACCGAAGGTAAGTAACTCGTTCTTCTGATGGATACAACTACCTGTGGATTCCTCACCTAATGAATAGAGTCCCAAAGCAGTACCACGCCCGGCGGTGGGTGCCTAAATGGTCAAACCAAGAAATCCTGCAGCACTGACCGTGCAAAATGACCGTCCCTTCTGACCTCAGAGTCCAAACAGTAATGTTTCACAAAAGTGTGAAGGGACGACCAAGTTGCGGCCTTGCAGATGTCGACCACAGGAACACCCCTGGCCAAGGCCGAAGAGGCCGACTTAACTCTGGTGGAGTGAGCTCTAATGCCCTCAGGCGGATCCTTCTTTGCCAAAGAGTAACAGATTTTAATGCAAAGAACAACCCACCTGGAGAGTGTTCTCTTGTGGACTGCCTTTCCTCTCCTCTTGCCCACGTATCCGACAAACAGCTGATCCTCCAGCCTGATATCCTTCATTCTGTCGATATAGAAGCTCAACGCCCTTTTTGGGTCCAGGCGATGTAGTCTTTCTTCCTCCTTTGAAGGATGAGGCGGAGGATAAAACGTGGACAAAGTGATTGTCTGAGCCAAATGGAAGGGTGAAACAACCTTCGGAAGGAAAGCAGCCTTGGTCCTCAACACCACCTTATCCCCATAAAACGTTATATAAGGGGGTTTAACCGATAAGGCCTGCAACTCACTCACTCTCCTTGCAGATGTTATAGCTACCAGGAATACTGTTTTAATAACCAAATACCTTAAGGGGCAAGAATGCATAGGCTCAAAAGGGGACCCCATAAGGAAAGTCAGGACCAAGGACAAATCCCATTGAGGCATAACGAATGGTTTTGGAGGATATTGATTCAGAAGACCTTTCAAGAATCTGAGAACAATAGGGGATTTAAATAACGATGGTTGGTCTGGAAGACAAATGAAGGCTGACAAGGCCGACAAATAACCCTTAATGGTAGCCACTGCACAACCTTTCTGCGCTAGAGACAGTGCAAAAGACAAAACATGTGACAGATGAGCATGTAAGGGATCAATCTGTCTCTCTCCACACCACATAACAAATTTAGACCACCTATTAGCGTAGATAGATTTAGTGGAGTGTCGCCTGGCCGCTAAGATAACATCCACTACATCAGGCGGGAGAGAGAAGGAACTCAGGTTGCCCCGTTCAATCTCCAAGCATGTAGGTGCAGACTCTGGAGGTTGGGGTGTAAAACCTGCCGCTGCGACTGCGAGAGGAGGTCTGCCCTGAGAGGGAGACGGAGCGGAGGGCACAGTGAGAGTTGGAGAAGGTCGGAGTACCATACCCTCCTTGGCCAATCCGGAGCTATTAAGATGACTTGGGCCCGGTCTTGGCGAATTTTCCTCAACACTCGAGGAATCAAGGGTATGGGGGGAAACGCGTAAAGCAACTGGTCGCACCAGGTTATCTGAAACGCGTCCCCCAACGCTCCCTGCATCGGATACTGGAGGCTGCAGAATAACGGGCAATGCGCGTTCTCTAGAGTGGCAAACAGATCTATCCGAGGAAACCCCCATATCTGGAAGATTAGACAGACCTGATCTGGATGGAGACGCCACTCGTGGTCTGCCGAGAATTGGCGACTGAGACTGTCCGCACGTACATTCAAGACCCCGGCCAGATGATTTGCCACCAAGCAAATCTGATGGTCCTTTGCCCAGGACCATAGCCGAAGAGCTTCTCTGCAGAGAAGGTACGACCCTACTCCTCCCTGTTTGTTTATGTACCACATCGTGGTAGTATTGTCCGTCAGGACCTGTACCGACTGACCACGAAGGGATGGGAGGAAGGCCTTGAGAGCCAGACGTACAGCCCGTAACTCCAACAGATTGATATGAAACACCTGTTCCTCTGGAGACCAAAGCCCTTTGATCTCCAGATCCCCCAGATGAGCTCCCCATCCTAGGGTGGAAGCATCCGTTATGACCGTGGCCACTGGTGGCGACTGCGCGAACGGCTTTCCCTGTGAAAGATTGTTGCCCGCAATCCACCACTTCAATTCCACAGCAGCATCTCTGGAGATCTTGACAGTACCTTCTAAATCTCCCTTGTGTTGAGACCACTGCCTTCGGAGGCACCACTGAAGAGCCCTCATGTGCCAGCGAGCATGCATGACCAACAGAATGCAGGAGGCGAACAGACCGAGCAGACGAAGGACCTTGAGGACTGGAACTACCGCTCCATTTCGAAACATTGGAACCAATTCCTGAATATCTTGAATCCGCTGAGGCGGAGGAAAGGCTCGACTCAATGTTGTATCCAGTACTGCCCCTATGAACAGGAGGCGCTGAGAGGGCTCCAGGTGAGATTTGGGCACGTTCACCGAAAAGCCCAGGTCGAACAACAACTGGGTTGTTGACTGCAGATGATGCAACACAAGCTCCGGGGACTTGGCTTTGATCAACCAGTCGTCCAAGTAAGGGAATACTGCTATCCCCTTCCTTCTGAGCTCCGCCGCAACCACTGACATCACCTTTGTGAAGACTCGAGGTGCTGAAGTAAGACCAAACGGGAGGACCGCAAACTGATAGTGCTGCGACCCTACCACAAACCGGAGATACTTCCTTTGCGACTTGAGTATCGGGATATGAAAGTAAGCATCCTGCAAGTCGACAGACACCATCCAATCTTCCTTGTTCAACGCCAAAAGCACCTGTGCTAGGCTCAGCATCTTGAACTTTTCCTGTTTGAGGAACCAATTCAAGATCCTCAGATCCAGGATTGGTCTCAACTGACCATCCTTTTTGGGAATCAGGAAGTATCTTGAGTAACAACCTCGACCCTTTTCCTGCTCTGGGACCAACTCTACCGCGCCCTTTGAAAGGAGGACTTGAACCTCCTGTTCTAGCAACAGGAGGTGTTCTTCTGAACAATAAGATGGGCGGGGCGGGATGAGGGGCGGGAACTCCCGAAAGGGAAGGGCGTAGCCTTTCCCCACAATGCCGAGAACCCAAGTGTCCGTTGTGATAGACTTCCACTTGTGGAGAAAATGCTGTAATCTTCCCCCTACAGGAGAGGAGTGAGTGGGAAACGGTGGAAGCCTAAGGCTGCTTCCCCTGCTGCACCCCTCCAGAGGACGAGGAAGAGGCAGAGTGCTGTTGAGAGGCTCCTCTGGTACGGGCACCACCCCTCCCCCTCCCTCTAAATGACCTATAGGGGAGGGAAGAGGCGGGTTGCTGGAACCTCCCCCGAAAGGAAGAGGAAGAAGAGCCACGCCCAAATCCCCGAAACCTCCTGAAAAATCTAGAAGAGGCAGAGGAAGAAGGAGCTTGCAGTCCTAACGATTTGGCTGTGGCTCTGCTCTCCTTAAATCGTTCCAAGGCCGAATCTGCCTTGGCTCCAAACAGTCTGTCCCCATCAAACGGGAGGTCCAGCAGGGTCGACTGCACATCCGCAGAAAACCCTGAGTTTCGGAGCCAGGCCTGTCTTCTTGCCACCACAGCCGTGCCCATTGCCCTGGCCAACGAGTCGGTCGTGTCCAGCCCAGACTGGATAATCTGGGTCGCGGCAGCCTGGGCGTCCGAGACCACATCCAAGAGACCCTGGGGGAGCTCCGTAAATGAAGACGAAATATCATCCATCAGAGCATGGATGTACCTCCCCAGAATGCACGTTGCGTTGGTGGCCTTCAACGCCAAACTGCATGACGAAAATATTTTCTTGGACTGCGCATCCAGTTTCTTGGAGTCTCTGTCTCCAGGCACCGTCGGGAAGGAACCAGGCGCTGACTTTGAGGAACAGGAGGCTTGCACCACCAAGCTCTCCGGCGTAGGGTGTCTAGAGAGAAAGCCAGGGTCAGATGGTGCAGCTCGATACCTCCTGGCCACAGCCCTATGAACGGCCGAGGAAGACACTGGCTTCTTCCACACCTCCAACACCGGATCCAGCAAAGCCTCATTAAATGGCAAGAGAGGCTCAGCTGCAGCAGAGGCCGGATGCAATACCTCTGTCAGCAAATTCTGCTTCGCCTCTGCCACCGGCAAAGGCAGGTCCAAAAAGCTCGCTGCCTTCCTCACCACAGCATGAAAGGAAGCAGCCTCCTCCGTATATTCCCCTGGAGATGAAAGGTCCCACTCAGGGGAAGTGTCCAGCCCACTGGCTGTATCCAGACCATGTAGTCCGTCTCCAGAGTCCTCAATCTCTCCCTCCTCTAAGACTCGCTGGTACTCCTGCTCTTCTAAAAGACGGAGAGCACGCCTCCTCGAATGAAGTCTCTCCTCGATACGCGGAGTCGACATGGCCTCCGCCGACGTCGAAGAACGGCGCCGATCTCCAGAAGCATCTGACGCCGCGTCCGGCGCCACAGGCAGCTTCGGCGCTGAGGTAGGAGCCGGAGGACGAGGTCTTGGAGCCGATGGACCAACCGGAGTCACAGGGCAAAATCCTGACTTCGACGGAAGGGCAACCTCCGGGGTCGAAACATCCGAAGCCACCGGAGCGGCCACCGACGCCGGCACCAGCGCCGAGCCCACATTCCCAAAAGGGAGAAAGGGCATAAAGGGTGCCGGCCGAAGAGGCGCAGGATCACCCAACGAAAAGGCCAAGGGCCCCGAAGGACCAGCCGGAGCAGCTCCTGGAGCCATCTGCTGAAAGATGGTATACATCGCATTAAGAAACGCAGTACTATCGGCTCCAGGAGTGGGAAAAGCCGGATACTGGGGTGCCTGGATCGAGGGCGACCCCGACGCCGGCCTCGACGTCTGCGACGCCGGAGAAAACCCAAGAGGCTGCACCACCTCAATCACCGACGCCTGACCAGGCGAAGTCGGTGACGCCGGAGAGGGCAACGGCGTCGATGGATGCGGCGTGACCGTGGGGCTGACCTCCCAAGTCCTCCGACGCCGAGCCGAAGGTGACCTCGAACGAGACTCCTTGCTGGAATGACGTCGTGAGTCTCTACGGCGCCGGGAGTCTCGATGACGCTGGTGAGACCTTGGCGAAGAAGACTTCTTATGATGTTTCTCCTTCTTCTTTGACTTTGCCATGAATAACTTGGCCTCACGCTCTTTGAGGGCCTTCGGATTCATGTGTTGACATGAATCGCAAGTCGAGACGTTGTGGTCGGAGCTCAAGCACCATAGACAGTCGGAGTGAGGATCTGTAACTGACATCTTGCCCCCACACTCTCGACAGGGCTTGAAACCCGACTTCCTCTGAGACATTATTACCGCAGAGAAGACTACGCAGCAGACAATACACTGTAACCACAAAGGTAACAGTAGCTCCCTCGAAGATAACCGTTTCGAATGCACGGAAAAAAGGGAACTGTCATCGGCACGTCGGCGAGGACCTCTTATTGCCTGTATGACGTCAGGCGGCGTCGCGTGGGCTAGAGTGACGTCCTCGTCGACGTGCAGAGACTAGTAAGAAGATTTCCGTCGAATGCTGGCGCCATGGGAGTATTCATTAGGTGAGGAATCCACAGGTAGTTGTATCCATCAGAATAGAACAACTTACCCTGTCTTTGGCGAAGGTTTGTATCGCAAAGAACCTGCAAGAATCTCTAAACAGTTTATGTGCAGAGATGACTCCTCTTTTGACCATAACCCTCCAGTCGAGAACTGAGCGCATCTTGCGCCCCAACCAGTCCGACTTGCATCGGATTCTAAGACAAGATCTGGTGCTGTAGAGAATATTGCCCGGCCATTCCAAGCGTCTAGGTGGTCGAGCCACCATTGAAGTTCGATCCGGGATTCGTGATCTAGCAGGATTAGATCCTCGTAAGTGAAGCCTTCGCGAAGATGCTGAATTTTTAATCGCTGAAGCGCTCGAAAGTGAAGAGGTCCTGGAAATATGGCTTGAATGGATGAGGCTAGAAGACCGATTATGCGGGCTAGAGTTTTGATCGTAAGTTGTGATTTGTTGAGAACGGAATGTATTTCCTTTTTTATGTGGGAAATCTTTTGAGCTGGAAGATGAAGTGTAGCCTTGATAGAGTCTATGAGAAACCCCAAAAACTCCATTTGACGGGACGGAATGAGGTTGGATTTGTCTTTGTTTATAAGAAAACCTAGATTCTGAAGGAGGGAAACAAACATGTCTAATTGTTGTGTTAGTAAGGATCTGTCTAGGTGTAATATTAGGAAATCGTCTAAGTATACTATAATCCTGACCCCTTGTGCTCTTAAGTGAGTTATCACTGGCTTTAATACTTTGGTGAAACACCAAGGGGCTGAAGAAAGGCCGAAGGGGAGGCATGTAAAGCGATAAAACTGGTCCTTCCATTGGAATTGCAGAAATTTCCTGAAAGACTGATGAACAGGGATAGAGAGATAAGCATCTTGTAAGTCCAAACGAACCATCCAATCGTTTGTCAATAACGAATCTCGAAGATGGAGAATAGTTTCCATCTTGAAATGGTGATAAACCACAAATTTGTTGAAGAGTTTGAGGTTTATGACAGGACGAAATTTGTTGTTCTCTTTTTGGACCAAGAATAGCGTACTGGTGAAGCCTGAGGGATGAGGGAAGCATGGCTCTATCGCATGCTTGAGAATTAGGGAATGAATCTCCTGAGAAAGCAGAGTGTTTTGTTGTTTGGAGAATATTAAGGGTTTTGGAGCGTAATGTTCAAAAGGAATGGAATAGAGTTCTATATGATAGCCTGAAACTGTTTGCAGGACCCATGGATCTGCTGTTAAAGACTGCCAGTTTGTCATGAATAATGCCATCCGGCCCCCCACCAACAATGGACCACAAGCAGGAGCGCTTACCTGAGTTTTGTGCACCTCTGGATCTGAAGCCGCGTCTGAAGGAGCAATACCTTTGAGGGTAGAATTGTGGCTTGTATTCCTGTTGATAGGAAGTGGAGCCTCTGGTCTGATTGACCGCACCCCTCTGGGTGCTCCTGCCTTTGCCGGCTCTTCCAAAAACACGGGAATGAAAGATCTTCTGCATGGAAGACTGCGCTTTGTCCATGGAAGTAAAGGTTTGAACATATTTGCTGAGATCTTTGATAAAAGAGTCTCCAAACAGCAGACCGTTGGCCTCTGGACCCGTCTCTTTGGAAGCGAGAGTATTGAGTTTCGGATCGATTTTTAACAACAGGCTTTTGCGTCGTTCTTGCGCCATTGAGGCATTTGTATTGCTAAGTAGGCAAATCGCCCTTTGGGCCCAATTGGAAAGAATGACTGGGTCAACTTTCTTGCCTTCCAGGCTGGCTTCTTCGGCCAAATCCAAGATTCTGGTGAGAGGGCCAGATAGGTCAAGCAACCTGTCCTGGCAGTTGGTCCAGGCTCTGTCAACACCTTTCTTGGGATCTTTCCCAAATTTAGTAAAAAACATTATCATGTTTGGGTCAATGACAGGAGTATTAGTGATATTGTTGGGAAGGGAGGGTCTGGGGCACTCAGACTTGAGTCTATTACGTACTAATTTATCTAAAGGCTGTTGTAGATTTTTTAAAACATACTCTGACACATGGTCACAGGGAGTCCATTCAGTAGAATTAGGGTGACGGATAAGCGACGGATCAAACATCGGTTGACCCGCAAAATCCAATAAGGTATTATTTGATTTAGTTTTAGATGACTCTCCCAGTGTATCTAGAGAAGATTTACGCCTCTTCTCCACAGGCCCTGACCAGATCATTATGTCTGGATCCTCCTTATCCGTATCTGAATCACCCATATCGTCATCAGTATCAGCCAGATTAGTGATTTGAATGGGAAAAGAAACATTAGAGGAAGTGGACAGTTGATTAGAGACATTTTTTGACAGAGAGTCAGAATTGGTATTGAAATTGCTTGCCTTTCTTTTGCTGGCTTTGGAAGAAGTAGATGTAGATAATAAACGCTTGACAAAGGCCTCAAAATTCGAAATTGAGGAGGAAACTGCTTTCTGGACCGAGTCCTGAATAAAGGAGTCTAAATCCTCTTTAAATTGTTGGGCTTGTTCGTCCTCCGAATAATTTTCAATAATTATAGTAGTTTCCAATAATTTAATTTAAATTAAATTAAATGCAGGAGTGGACTGCCCACGATAAGGGGTAATTAAATAAATAAATAAATAAAGCGGCAGAAGACCGAGGAAAAGGAACGAGGTGTTGACAGGTTTAATGCAGCCTGAAAACGGTCGCTAATTAAAGCGTGACCGGTTGAAGGGAAACAGCTGAGAAAAAACAGCTGAACTGCACGGTGAAAGAACTCGCCAGTAAAACTTCAAGAAGTTAAATAGCGGCCGCGCTAGTAAAGCGGAACCGCAAATGAATTAAATTGAGGAAAGGGAACAGCTGACCTGACACGCGTTGAAGCAGATGCTGTCAGAAGCTGTGCCGGCTCGCGTAAAGTAATGAAAACGCTGCCGTGCACAGCGCGCGCCCCAGGCGTTCGCTTTAGAATGCTGGGGAAACGAAAGAAAAACAAAGGAACGGCAATAACAGCAGGCTTAAACACACAAGAGGGGTTAGAATGAACATATGGCAATACATTATTCCAGCGAAAACGATAACATAAGGAAAAAACACGAAATAAGCATTAAATGTTATTATAACTTTATGAGAAGAAAGATAGTACTTATCTTGACTGCGAGCAGCAAGAAAAGAGGACTTGTTGCTCTCAGTCAATATGTTTATACTCACCTGTGTCTCTGATTGGCTATCTACTGTATGACTTATTTCAGTAGTTCCCCAGCTGGGATCGCTGGGATTTGTAGTTTATCTTGGCTGCTGTTCAATTAAAGCAAGAGAAGTTAGCATAATAGGAGCCTCCGTGTTTGTAATAAAATCAGCTCCTTGAACATTCTCTAAATGTGTAGGAACAATAGCAGCACACTTGCGAAAGAAAAATATCTTCATTAACCGGTATCTCAACAATTGGTTACTGAAAGGCAGCATTGCAGAGCAAACATTGAACCACCTCAAGATTGTTTTGGGCACTTTCAACACTCTAGGTCTGCAGGTCAATCTTCAAAAGTCCATACTAACTCCAACCCAGAGGCTCCATTACCTAGGGGCAATGCTGGACACCAATCTAGAAAGAGTGTATTCTTCAGAGGAGAGACTATTATCAATAGCGCAGAAGTGTCACACTATTCTTCACACTCTACGACCTACAGTCAGGCAAATAGCGTCGCTACTGGGCTCCATGGCCTCCTGCATTTTCATTGTCCCGAATTCCAGATTACGCATGAGGCCTCTTCAGGGGAACCTGGAAGAGCAGTGGAGACAATTCACAGCCAGATGGGAAGGCAGAATAATCCTCTCACCTGTGGCAAAAACCTTGCTACAGTGGTGCACTCACTGACAACATCTGTTAGGAGGGGTTCCTTTTAATCAGAGCACTCCTACTGAGACCCTTGCAACGGATGCATCACTACAGGGTTGGGGAGCTCACATGGGTTCTCTCCAAGCCCAAGGCCTCTGGTCGAAAAAAGAGCAGCGATACCACATGAATCTGCTGGAACTGAGGGCAGATCATCTGGCTCTCAAGTCGTTTTACCCATCCATCAAGGGCAAATCCATTTTAGTCCAAACAGACAACATGACCACAATGTACTATTTAAACAGACAAGGGGGAACCAGATCTCGCCCTCTGTCTCGAGAGTCACAAACCATCTGGCACTGGTTACTAGTGAGGAGGCTGTCAATCACATCGGTTCACCTGCCGGGGGAACAAAACACAAAAGCAGATTCCCTAAGCAGAAATCTATCAGACTCGCACAACTTGGTGCTTCACGATGAGATCATAGCAGACATTTTCCAGCTATGGGGGCATCCTCAATTAGATCCGTTTGCCGACAAAACCAACAAAAAATGCCCAGACTTCGCATCCAGGTTTTACCGACCACAGACGGAGGGGAATGCCCTGTTGATAGACTGGTCAGAGATATTTCTCTACGCTTTTCCACCCATTCCTCTAATTCCCACGGTGATCTACAAACTCTACAGGTCCAGAACAAGGATGATACTACTAGCCCCAGAATGGCGTCGCCAATATTGGTACACAGATATCCTCCAGTTGTCAGAAAAAACCTCACAAGAGGCTGCCGTGCAGACCGGATCTTCGCCACAGACTAGAGGGGAAAGTTCTACATCCCAACCTTCCCTCACTGAGCTTGACTGCATGGCTCCTGAATTCCTGCAGTATGGACATCTAGGCCTCTCACAGGAATGCATGGATATTTTAAAGGAGTCCAGAAGACCCTCAACACGTCGCTCCTATGCGTTCAAATGGAAAAGATGATACATATGGTGCAGACAGAATGATTTCAATCCTATCCTGGCTCAAGAGGAGGTTAACCTGCCCTACCTCCTTCACCTTGCGAAGTCAGGACTGCAGTTTTCCTCCATTAAGGTACATTTGTCTGCCATTATGGCTTATCGTAATTCACCCTCACAAAAGTAATTCTTTACTATGCCAGTGGTTAAGGATTTTTTAGAGGGTTTGAAATAAGTTTTTCTACCAATTCGTACACCTTCACCTCCATGGGAATTGAATGTGGTCTTGTCTAGACTTTGAGTCCATTCACAAAGCTTCTTTGCAATACCTTACGTGGAAGGCAGCTATACTTGTTGCCATTACTTTGGCTAGAAGAGTCAGCGAAATTCAGGCTCTCTGTTCAAAAGAACCCGATACAGTTTTTCACGATAACAGAGTAGTGCTACAGACCCACCCGGGGTTTTTACCTAAGGTGGTTTCGGACTTCCATATTAATCAAACCATATTGCTTCCAACTTTCTTTCCCAAACCTGCTACTCCGGCAGAGAAAACATTGCACTCACTGGACATGAAGAGGGTGATACAATTTTATCTTGATAAAACTAAGAGCATCATACAATCTGATCACTTATTTGTAAACTGCAGACAAATAAGAACAGGCAGGGCGGCCTCAAAACAGACGATTTCTAGATGGATAGTTTAATGCCTTGTGACTGCATACCAATTGGCTAACAAACAATTGGCTGCCAAGCCTAAAGCTCATTCTACAAGAGGCAAGGCAGTGACAATAGCACTTCTTAAGAATGTACTCATCTCCGAAATTTGCAAGGCTGCAACATGGAGATTGGTGCATACCTTTACAAGGCATTACTGTCTGGATTCAGATGCTAAAACAGACACTCAAGTAGGTCAGGCTTCATTAAGAAATGTATTTAACTAAGACAAATAGACTGCTAATCCTTCAACCTCTCTGTCCGCAGGGGTATGGGATGGGCTTGCTAATCTATTCAGTGTTTATGGCTACTGATGGGGATCCCCTGGAAGAGAAGGATAAGTTACTTACCTGTAAATCCTAGTTCTCTTCCAGGGGTATCCTCATCAAAGTCATAAACAAACCACCCTCCTCCCCAGACGTGATTTTAGAGATACAGCAGTACTCATTTGTCTAATCTATTTCTTCTTAGCACCGTAAAAAAGGTACTGACTTAACTGTGAACCAACTGTCACCTCAAGAGGCATGGTGGGATACTGTAGGTGCTCAGGGCCTTAAAGGCATGGTGCCAGTTTTTTGGTTCTGCTGTGTTAACCTGCATGCAGCGTATTGGCTAATAATGCTCCTTTATTTTCAGTGTAGTTTTTTTCTTTTACAGTGGATTGTTTATACTTTCTAAGCTCTCTACTTTGATTGCAGAAAGGTTTTACCTATAATTGAAGAGTTTAATTCATTGAAAAAAAAACATTCACAAAAAATAAAGCATTTTTAGCCGCTTCTCAACATAGACCTCATTATTGATTACACATGTATGTAATATATTTGTATTAATATTTTTCTACTAGAATTATTATTTTTTATATACATTTTATACTTATACATGTGTATTTATATATGCTCTGGGGTCCCTGCACGTGAGCGGGAATGTTCAGTGTTTATGACTTTGATGAGGATACCCATGGAAGAGAACTAGGATTTACAGGTAAGTAACTTACCCTTCTTCTCTATCGCCTTGGAACTTAAGAAAAGCTACAATGGATCTCTCTATCTTTCTTTTTGGGAGCTCTTCACCTTATCTCTCCAGATAGCTTTTTTTAATAAACTTTTTTTTTTAATCCTAATTTAAAGATGAAAAAAGTTACAGATACAACAATATACTTTGTAATGGCACATCATGTGTTCAACAGAAAGTAAGAACAATACAGGTGTAGAAGTGTTCATGTTTTCCTCCTCCTCACCAATGCCCCCTCTGTTTTGGCACATCTCAGTTTCTCCAGATAGCTTAATGACAGGTTGTCATGGTCCACTTCCACCAGCCTTTTATCTGCCACAGTGATGTGTAGGTAATGCTATATGTAGGTTAGCCTTACTGGAACTTGCAGCTACTGAGCCCCAATTGTGGTGATTGAAGTGGTTTGCCACGGATCTCCTGGGGTCTGTACAGCTATGACTTTGCAAGATGAAGTAAGCACCACCTCTCCGCACTTGACTATCAGGGAAGTAAGGACAAATAGTCAGAGGCGTTTCAGGGAGGTAGTGTGGGGGAGGCAAGAGCTTAAAACACAACAGTCAAACAACAGATGCAATAATAGATTTTGTTGTCTGGTATTCACCTTCCTGTTAAAAGAAAGTACCTAAATTATTTAGTAAAACTGAATACTACACACTCTACAGGTGGGTTAGGGGGCATCCAAAATAGGCCCCACTGGTCCCAACACTCACACTCCCACCACATGTATTGTCCTTATCAGTGGTTGTGAGGAATGTGATTTTTTTTTAAATATGGTGTGTTTGTGCGACCTCACAGTGTAATAAAATCACTAGTCCATCTGGGTCCAGTCAGGATTGCTTGTAAAACCTTAGCTCAAACCCAGGTAGCTGTGGCTTCTAGCAGTCTGTCTTTAACAAAGGAACAAGTACTATTTATAAGTACGAAAACAATTGAATAAGAAAGAAACGTGACACAAACAAAATCTGACACAAACTCATAAAAATAGATCATATTTTAACATTTACACACCAAAATTAACAAAATTCATGGGACGGTTCCAGAGATATAAATTATTAAGCAAATCAAAAATCACTGCTTTTCATTCAGATCTGAAACAAGCAGTAGCAACTCCAGCAGTTAGTGATTACTTTGAAATCTTTAAAAAATGCTTGTAAAGTAGTGTTCGGTTACTCCGGCTCACTCTGGGAGGACAACTCTAACAGAGAGCAAGTCACAGAGGCCAGTTAGGCTTAGCAGAACAGTTAACTTTAAGTCAAAGCCGTCTCTGGTCCAGTTTCAGGCTCTATGTTTGAACCACTATAGACATCAAAGGAGTGTTCCTCATGCAAGGA
The DNA here is from genome assembly GCF_031143425.1 of Pleurodeles waltl. Classification (NCBI taxonomy): domain Eukaryota; kingdom Metazoa; phylum Chordata; class Amphibia; order Caudata; family Salamandridae; genus Pleurodeles; species Pleurodeles waltl. The sequence continues at coordinate 456,980,769 of NC_090442.1, forward strand.
ATAGAGGATGTTGAAGCATGCTGTGGATGTTGAGCCAGTCGATGGGAGTCTTCCTGGAGTCACTACTTGGTCAACAAACCCAGTGGGGTGACTTTGGCTGCAAAGGTCAAAGTCAGCATGAAGTCCAGCTCAAAATCAATTGTCACTGGTCTACTTGTCTCTGGTAACATTGAAACCAGCAGCTCCCATTAACTGAGGATAGTGTCCGTCTTAGGCAGCCAAACTGCACTCCAACCACTTTCCTGGGTTCAGCAAACTCGTTTGCAACTTTGGAACATCAGGTCTAGGTCTTCCAGACTGCGCTTCAGTGGTCAGTGGCGATCACATGATTGTGGCTACCAATTTTCCAAGGCAGACTTCTTTAACTTTTGTGGCCCTGGAGCTGCAACAGAAAGTCAGCCAAATGACGCTTGGAGTTCATCTCTTCTGTCTGGGGCTCAGGGGTGACTTCTCCTCGAGCAGGGCACCACAAGCAAAGACCTGTCTTTGTGAGCCCAGGGATCAGAATGCAGTCCAGCCAGTGGTGCAGCCTCCGTTTGCTCGGAGAGGGGAACAGCAGGGCAGTTCGTCTTCGGTCCTCTCTCCAGTGCAGACATGTCCTGAGGACTGGGTGTCAGAGATGCCACTTTTATGCCCACAACTTGACAATGCAAGATGCAGTGACTACTAGCTAATGTCCTACCGAGTCCCCTCGTCCCCAGTGACAACTTCAAGCAAACAGTGGCATCTTGCTAATCAAGAGTGCTACATTCTGCCCAGTCCCAAAATGGCAGAACACTTCTCTTGGTGTGTGGAACTTGGGAGCCCGCCCTAGAAGTGTGGCTACCAGAGGGCTAAACACCAACTAAAGAATTGTTTTGACAACTCCCCCCACCCTCTGTCCCAGACGGCAACCTGTCCACCGGAGCAAAAGAGTTGCCCCTCTTGCGTGTGTCCACCATTTGCTCATCAAAATTGGCTTATCCTTTGAAGGTTGCCTTTTGGACTAACATCCTCTTTGGATTTCCGTCAGGGAGAGGTATCACCTTCTCCAACGGCAGGCCTCTATTTTGTCCTTTCCTAGGAGTTGTTCACACGTCTACCCATGAGTTCAGAAGGCTTCTAATGGCCAGCAGCCACAAACAACCACTAGAAAACTTGGGCAAGTGAGTTGCAACTTTCTCAAATTGCCTTTTACTCAAAGGTTACATTAATTTTGACTTTGGCATCGTCTGGTTCAATGCATTGATCCTTTTGATACATTGAAGAACCAGTTTTAGTAGCAGCATTGTGATGGTAGCACAGCTGATGTGTACTTTTGTACTTGGCAATGGGGCTACTAGCCTTTCTACAGTAAAAACAGCAATTTTGGGTTTTTACTGTTAGGAAATATAAAAACACATATCTTGCTTTTTAATGTACAGCACTCTGCCTTAGGGATCAACAGGCCCTGCTTTAGTGCAACATATATATTAAATAGAGAGGTCTGGACATAGTCATTAGTTTAAATGGCAAAGTTAAGTTAGCAGTTTAAACTACTCTACCAGTCTGCAGTGGCAGGCTGGGAGACATGTTTTACTATGTCACACTCCTGGTGACACAATAAGTGCTGCAGTCTACAAGAGGCACTTTAACTTACCATATACTAGGGGCTTATAAGTTGAGGTAAGAAAATACCTCTTTTTGCATAATCACACCAAAGTTTTGGACTGATGCTGCTGGTTCTTCGCTCTGAGAGTGCACTGAGGCCTGACACCCAGACCTCAGTGCCAGTATTCTGACCCATTACAAAATGTATGTTGAACTGGCTACCTCCAGTAGGTATAAGCTGACTTACTTATAAGTCCCTATTACATAGTACCAAGAGTACTCAGGGCTTGTAAGTTAGAGTGTCCACCAGGGATGCAGTACTGATTCTGCCACCCTGCATGTGACACAGTACAGATTAGCTCCCATCCTGCCACTGCACCCTGGAAGAGCAATTTTAAAACGGCTAGTTCAACTTTCATTTGAACCAATGCTAAATGCCCCACTTCCCTTAACAATATCTGTAAGTGTCCCCTAAGGAAGGGCTATCAAGCCTTAAAGCAGGAAGATGTACATTAGTAAGTAGGACATATACTTTATTATGTCCTAACAGCAAAACTTCCAAAATGCATTTTTCCTGTAAAAAGGTTAGTAGCCCCATTGGCTAGTATAGAGTTACAGGCTGACATCTCAGTCCTACTAATTTCTGAATGGTACTACTAAATTGGGCACTTCAAGTTATCAAATTAATCATGGCATTAAACCTGATATGATGTCCAAGTAAAATTTAATGTCACTTTTAAATTTTAGAAACGTGTAACTTTTAGAAAGTTGCCACTCTGTTGTTCAGTTTATCTGGTGACCTTTCACAGTTGTGGCCACCAGACGCCCTCCTGCCCTCCTGAGGAATAGAGTGAACGACTCCCAGGCTCAGGAACAATAATGTCCTGCTAGAGAGGGAGATATTACCTCCCTCGTGCAGGAAGCCATACAGGGTGTTGGCCCAGAAGAAAAGGTTCAAAGTGGAAGTCGCCTTTGGAGGGCAAACAGCATTCACACTTCTGTGGGGGTTGTCCCTTTGTTCCGGTAGACGGCTGGTAGCAGAAACGGAGAGGGGAAACCAGTTACCAAACCTTTTTTTATGTGTCCGTATAGCCCAGAGGTAGCCACACCTCAGGGGTGGGCTACCAAGCTCCTAACATCCAAAGAATCATATCTGCACTGCAGAAAGGACCATCTTGAGAGTGGGCAGAATAGTACACTCCGGGAAAGGCTAGATGCTAAACATAGCCAGAATTCATCATAGAGAAGGAGGGATCCTGTTAACCCATTGGCTAGTGACTGTATCATCGCCCAGGGCACTTCCTCTGCATAAATATTGCACCCTGAACATCAGATCATGTCTGGTCTGGAGGGACGATCAAAGGAGGAATGCCCTGCTGACCCCTGGACCTGGCAAGAGAGGCTGCACCAACTGCTGGACTGCTCCTGCTGCTCCTTGGGCTAGCAGAGAGATGACTGCGCCTGTGGTGCCTGGCCCATGGAAAAGATGCACCTGAGACCCCGAATGATGTGACTCCAAGGATTAGTCTGCTGACTCCTTCTTCCATCACCATGGCCACAACAATTAAAGTAGCCCTTTCTGGCCAGTCATTAGCCACTTGCAAGGAATTGCTGCTGACTCCCGATGTGCAGCAAAGAAGACCTCCTCTCTGGACTCAGAAACTGCATCCATGACTGCCGTACTCGGGAGAGTCATCAGAGTGTAGATTGGTCACCAAAGATTGACACCAGCCCTCACCACAGTTATCGCTGAACCCGCTGTGTCTGGAGATCGGTAGCCCAATGCAGCTGGACTGCTACTGGTTTAAAGAGGACTTTGAGGGACTTTGACCCCTGTGGCCAAAATCACTCCACCTTATCTGAGGAGTAACCCCAGGAAGACCCCCCTCGACCACTCAGCACCCAGAGCATCTCTCAGAATCCTGCATCCCCAGCACCAGGACCACTCCATTGAAGTCTATGGCAGTCTCGATGTAAAGTGTGAAGTGCGCTTGCTTTGGTGATCAGGTAAATGTCCAAATTCCTCGAGGACGCGTGTCGGACGGGTAGGTGTAATTGCCTACATCCAGGACACTGAAAATTTTAGTTCCTTGTTCTGACAAGCGATCCTTTTTGAGCTCTATCCTGACACTGGGGATGGGCGACCTTATTGATTTAACGAGTAGAACTAAGTAAGTGACTGTTTTTTTACGCATTGTTGATTATTTGAGTTTAGTTTTTGGAGAAGGTTTTTTGGACCTGATGAAGCGTCATTGGATCCGGCTGGACCACCTAGACGCGAAACATGTAGACCTGTTACAGTGAGGTACCATAGTTGGTTTTATCCTCTCTTTTTTCAGTGAGAGTAGGTGAACATTACTAATCACCCGTTACTCCTCCTTTTGTTTTTAATCTTGGTCCCCATCACATTAATACTGATTAAAATTATGATTTATATTTGTTGATGGTGAACCAATTTTAACATTCTATTCTCTCCACTATTGCTTGGGTACTTAGAATTGGGTACCCGATTGAAAACGATTAGTTTTGCATTTGCTACTATCTGAGCAATTTGGTTAAGAGCACCCCGTGTGGGGAGCCCGTCAGGCATTGCAGCACCAGCCTGACGAGGAGCTTTCCCAATGATGAAGCCAGTCATCCAGTGTGATGCATGAGGGTTCTCGCTCCTGAAGAATTTGGTTCACTCCTGTTATTCTTCTGTTTGGTTGGAACAGTGTACTATTTTGTTTTATAAATGTCCAAATACTCCTTATTGCCCCTCTGACCTTCTCCCTGCTGGAATTGGTTGCACAACCCCAACTTTTTGTCAATCTTTTCAAAAGTTTGTAAGATTTACTGTTCCCAATACTTGTTTGCTCTTTGCACTAAACAGCTGAGATTTAAGTTTTCTTTAAAAATGTATGTCTCCATCTTGGTGTCTAAAAATTCATGAAAATAAAATCTATTTTTATAAATTGATGTTGGGTTTCTTTCAAGTTGCATGACATTATTTAGTTGTTTGATGCTTCTAAATACTTTACACTATTTCCTTTGTTTAAGCCTTACTGCTCAAAGCCAGAGCTACCCAGGGTTGAGCTAGAGGTTTTACAAACAAGCCTGACTGGACCCAAGACAGTTTTGTGAGTGTATTATGTGGTAAGGATGCACATCCACACCGTATAACACCACAAACCTCACATTGATGCCTAGTGATGGGATCCAGAACATGCGTTTAGTTGTACCAGGCAATTAATAAGTTGGTAATCACAAAAAAGTCACCAAATTGACAATGAATGAAAATACATTTCAAACATTTTTGCCAAGTTTTGAGTATCCAAGACACCGTTTTCCAGGAGTTTACTGACTTTCAGTAAAAGTTCACAAAGTTTGACAATAAGTTATAAAAAGTTTGGAAAAGCTTTTACTGAGTCTCCAAAGGTTGAAAAACTTGGAAATCGACTTAGCCAACCTAGCCACACTTAAAATCATTGATCAAAGGGTACTGTGCAGGGACAGGAAGATAGGTCTGGAGATGACTGCCAAGAAATGAGGACCTGGAAAAGGTCCTCAGAGCCTGGCGAAAAGCCCAACTTCCAGAGATTACCCCAGACAGTTGGGATGAGGATGATGGCAGAGATCTCTTTGATGAAAAGGTCGAGGGGGACAACAAGAGTGGTGCCCTAACAATTCGCCCAAGGCATGCCTCCACATCTGGGAGTGAAAAGAGCTCTACTTCAGTGTGGGTTCCCGAGGACCAAGAGGCCCAACTGAGCCTCTTAGAAATCCAAGACAGGCAGCTGCTCTTAGCAGAAATACAATTGGCCTCGGAGTAGAGAAGTTCAATCTGGGACTGCAGTCTCAAGGACATGGTGGCAGCAACAGATACACAGAGGTAAATACGTGCGTATGACCCTAGTTTGTCCAAGGGTATTGTGCCAAAATATGTGGAGGGGGATGATATAGACAAATGGCTAGCATCTTATGAGAGGGCTCTGGGGATGAGAAGAGTGGGGATCCTTGTGGGAACTGATTCTAAAAGTCGGGAGAGATATGCTGCTGACATTAGAAGATGATGTGGCAAGGGCACACTCACATATGAAGGAGGCACTCATTGAGCTGTTTGGTCTACCACCTGGAGAATACAGGCAAAAGTTCAAAAATATACACAAAAGGGATCAACTCAGGCATGGGTAGACTTTGTGGGTGCTACTATGAAGTCACTGAAAGGCAGGGCCAAAGTTAACTAGGTAGATACCAGCGAGGGGCTCTACAATTTAATGGTTAAAGAACACTTACTTAAAAATTGTACCTCAGAGAAGTTACACCAGCATCTAGTAGATTCCAAGCCACCTAGACCTAGACAGCTGGGGAAGATATGTGATTAATGGGCACACACTAAGGTGCCCAAGTAGCCCCAATGTGGTGATCACAAGATAGCAGGACAAGCCACCGTTCATGGGAAAGATGGGATAAAACATAAAAAGACAGAAACGTCCACAGAGTTCCCAGAAGAAGCCCAAGGGGGAAAGTCGAGAGCCACATCTTATTCAAAGGGGAATGGTAAATGGGTAATAATTTTTACCCTACAAAGGATGGGTGTTCTATAACCGTAAACAGTCAGGCCACAACAGGGAAGATACTGTGTGAACCAATAAATCACCTAGTGGTGACCATCCCAAAGGCATTGCAAGAGTAGGGATGGGGGTAGAAGTTGTGCCTGGGGATTGCAAGGGATACATAGAAGCCACTTTAGTTTCCATTAGTGGAGAGGAAATTGAATCCTGGGCCCACTGGCCTGCCAGTATGGAAAAGTACATACAGTGGCCAAGAATCAGTGGGGTTGAAGTCCAGGTCCTGAGCTATCTGAGATATACAGGTGCCAGCCTCACCATGGTTATGGCCAAGCTTGTTTCCCCTGATAAGGTGCACCAGATAGTGAACTTTGACAATGTTACAATGCCTTACTCCATAGCTGTGGTAGACTTTGAGTGGAGAGGAGTTACTGGCCCTAAGTAGCTGCGTCCCCTGTCATCCAAGTGGATTGACCGCTGGGCAATGACCTTGAAACATCTGCCTTTGCATAGACAGAGAGAAGGACTCATGCAGCAATGCTGAGTCTTACTGAGTTGGTACGTGTCTCTACTAAAGCACAAAAGGGCTTAAGAGCAAGTCAAAGGACCTTGGAGCCTGGGCAAATAGCCCAAGGTCCTAGTTCCAAGACGAAAGACAGAAAGTCTGGCAAAGCCACTTCTCAAAGTCCACAGGCCAAGAAGGAGCCTAACCCTAAGTGGGGGTCAGGTGCCCAAATGGAAGGCTGCTTCTTTGAGACCTGGGAGAACTCTAAATAGCAGATGGACCCTTCTGAGACGACTTGAGTCAGGGGCAAAAGACTTGCCCCACTTTTGAGGGCCTGAGATAGCTGTCTGTCAAACAGGAGGAAGGAGATGGCACTGGATTCCATAAGGTTACTGCAAGGAGGAAATCCTGTAGAGTGAAGCAAGGGACATCAGACCAGGGGCCACCAGGAGAGTGGTGGTCCCCAAACTGTACAGAGAGTTCCTTCTTAACCTGGACCATGAAATTCACTTAGCTGGACATCTGGTGCAGATCAAAATATCGGAAAGGCTGGTCAACCACACTTCTACTGGTCCCAAATTTCAGAGAAGGTGAAGGAGTTTTCTCACTCCTGTGTCACCTGTGAAGAACATACCCCCAGTCTACCTGTCCCATTTAAGAATGGTAAAATGGTCAGCAACTAACATAGATTCCCTGGAACACGAAAACTGAAAACCATTTCAAGTTGACTCACAGCAATAGAAATTCTCTGACACGCAACAGCATTTTCCCAACAACACACTCCAAAAGTCTGCTCCCACACAGCTCAAACATCAACTGGTCTTCCAGCACAAATCTGGAATAAGTGTGCGATTAGAGAAATAAAAATCCTCAAAAGGGATGTCCATAGGGCCTTGATAGCAGTACGACGGCTCCCTCAAAATTAAGTATCCATCTGTGATCTCACACGCAAGAAGAAGGAACTAAAAAGAGCCATCTCGACCAAAAAGAGGGAAAAAACAGGTACCTTTTGGGCAAAACTCATCTGGGACACAAAGCACCATAATGCAAACGCCTTCAGGTGATCCATTATTTCCCTAAAAAACAAACCACCACCATACCCTGGATCAAATTTGTCCTGAAAAAACCTGGGTTGTTTTCCTCACTACTCACTTCAGTACACTCCCAAATGCAGCAGACACCCTTGGTAGACCAGGGGTTGCCTCAGGAAATGAGAAATGTCACTCAGAGTCCATCTTCTTGGAGGAGGAGCGAATCCTTGATGAGTACATGTTAAAATGACAAATCACAAAAGACAGACACAATGGGGCTCCTGGCCCGAATGGAATCCCCCAGGCTATCTACAAGACAAACCCAGCATCCAAGAAACTGTATCAGTTCATCAATCTTTAAGGGAGGTGACAAGTCAAAACCTGATAATTACAGACTGATAGCCCTTATCGATAATGAGGAGAAGTATTATGTGGGAGTCCTACGAGACTGGCTCCTTGACTAGGCAGGCGCCACATCAATGGTCTCGATCAACCAGACAGGGTTTACAAAAAAAACTTTGCTGCTGCTGGAAACCTCAAAATCAACCAAACAATCATTGTAAATATGCTACATACATTAAAAAGCAGCCCTTGACTGTGTTCAATGAAACCTGCTGTGGAGCAAGCCGAAGAACTGGGGTGCCCCACCTACGCTCTTAAGAGCAATCAAAAAACTACACACGGACATCTGGGTGAGAATAAAGGTGGATAATGGGGCTCTCCAGGGTCATTTCAACATCCTGAGGGCTTAAGCAGGGGCGTTTTTGGACCTGACGCTCTTTAACCTATTTCTGGTGGACCTCTCTTCATTGCTGGCCTTGATAATCTCTCATGCCCAAGGCTCTGCGCCATTCCACTCTCAAACCTGTTGTATGCGATGATCTGGTGCTGATCAGCCGCACCAAGATGGTGATGCACTTCTTTCTGAATTCCACCTGTGATTACTCACTAAGGGACGGCCTGACAATTAATCTAAAAAAAACTAAAACCATGAATTGCTGCAGAAGAACGAGTGGTAAAATCAACTGGTCCCTTGATTCCAGAAAGGTTGAAAAAGTAACCATCTACAAATACCTTGGCCTCACATTCGGCAATAAAGGTAATTTTAAGCCATGCAGGGAGGAAATGAAGAGAAAATGACTCGCCCTGTCCAAAGGTCTCAAAACTCTTTACAGGAACTTGAATGGGCTATCTTATAGCCCTATTTTGGAAACAGCTAGGGCGAAGATAGTATCAACCCTGGCATACAGAAGCGAAGCCCTCATATGAAGGGCCTCAGCCTCTCTGGACAACATTGTCATCTAAATTTACAGGGAAATATTCCATCTACCGGAATGCACCTTGGCAGCCCAAATTTGGCTAGAATTTGGTCTTGTCAAGCAAACGATAGCCAGAAGCATAGCATTTGTTACCATGTGCTACAGGTTTTACTTTGCGGATAGGAACATCCTAATTTACCTAAATTCACCAGCACATTGCGAGCACAAACTAAAGTGACTTTCACGCGGTGGTCACGTTTTTCGCACCAAGACCCTCACTAACCCCCCCTTATTATGGAGAGTAAAAAAATACTTACCCCAGAATATTAGACTTACCTTTCTTATTTTCTTTCTTTTCTTTGTTCGCTCTGTCTCCTGTTTTGCCCTCACGCTCTGGGTTGACGGTAACCTGACTATGAGACCCCCCTAAAAGAGATAAGAAAAGGAATAATGGAACAACAAACCAGATAACGAGGAAAAGAAGGAAGACAGAGAGACTAAAATAAGACCATAAAAAGGACTACTGAACGAACGCTAGTAGGGAGTAATGGAAAAGAGAAAGGAAGCAAATCAAGCTCACAAAAACAGAATAACTGTTTATTGGGAATAAACATAAGTGATATTTTTTTCTCTAAAGAAGGGGCCTCCATGGGTATTAAGGAACATCCCTGAATAACCCACAACAATACCTCTCTAGGAAACCAAACAAGACATAGTGAACTTTATGCTGGGCCTTCAACCCAAGATGACTGAGTACATGAAGAAAGCAAACGGAAACCTGAAGGCCAGCCAGAAGTGTGTCAAGCACTGGTATGTACAGATGTCTTTCATGGTTGAGTAACAGCCTGGGCAACTAATGCAGGTCTTGGAGCCTAGGGCCCTCCAGGAAAAATTGACTGGGCCTTAACTTATCTTGGAAAAGAAGGGGGAAGTAAAAAATCCTTTGGACTTATGGACCCCCAGGTGCCTCTATAGGATGATACATGTGAATAGGGTCAAGCTCTGTCATGACAGAGTAGATATCACAATGCTCATGGTGACAGATGGGGGCAAGAGGAGAAAAGTGAAACTCTCCCTGACCACCTGTCCACCAATGTCAAAGATAGCTCAGTGGAGGGAATCATTCCCTCTTCCGCATTAACAGAGAAACAGCAGACAGAATGACTGTTACAACTTGCTCAGTCAGTTTGGTAGTCTTTTTTCATTGACCATAGGTCTGCCAACACAGTGTACCCATGATGTTGACAAATTTGACAGCCTGTCAAAAGTTAAATCTACAGACTGTCATATTAGGTCAAAGCTAGCATCATTGCTGAAGTCGCAAAGATGCTAGAGTTGGGGGTGATTGAGTCCTCTAGTAGTCCATGGGCCACCCGAGTGGTTCTGGTGCCCAAGCCATACTCAAATAAAGAAAAACAGAAATTAGATTTAGTGCGAACGGACTACAGAGGCTTAAATGCAGTCACCAAGACTGATGCCCACCCCATACCAAGAGCTGAAAAACTCATTGACAGATTGGGGGCTGCAAAATATCTGAAAACCTTCTAGTTATTGGCAGATAGACCTCATACTGGGAGGCAAGGAGAAGACAGCTTTTCCAACTCCGGAAGGGTACTTTCAATTCAAAGTGATGCCCTTTAGGCTGAACATTGCACCTGCCACCTTCCAGAGGTTGGTGAGTAGAGTGTTCTCTGGTTTGGAAGACTTTAGTGAAGCTCATCTGGACATATTGCTGTGTTTAGTTCCATCTGGGAGGATCACCTGGTCCACCTCAAGAAAGCGCCTCAAGCCCTACAACAGACAGGGCTGACTATCAAGGCAAGCAAATGCCAGAGAGGGAAAGGTTCTGGTATGACCGTGGGCCACCAAGTAGTACAACCTCCAGCACAAAATGCAGACGATTCTGGCCTGTGAAACTCCTAAGACATATACCCAAGTCAAAGCCTTTCTTTACCAGACTGGGTATTACGGAAGATTTGTCAAACGTTATGGTACCACAGTGGAGCCTTTGGCAGAGCCAGCCTCAAGGAAACAGGCTAGAAAAATAATCTGGACTGACCAATATCAACAGGCCTTTGACACCTTAAAAGAAGCTTTGTGCTCAGCACTTGTCCTAAAAGCACCTGATTTTAGCAAAGAGTTTGTTGTCCAAACTGATAATTCAGAACATGGGATTGGGGTAGTGTCATCACAGCTGAACAACCAGGGTCAGGGATCAATCAGTTGCTTTTATCAGTAGGCAAGTCCTTCCCAGAGAGCATCATTAGAGTACCTTTGAGAGGGAAGCCTTTGCTGTGGTTTGATCCCTGAAGAGGTTGGGACCCTATCAGTTCGGGACTCACTTCAGAGTTCACACTGACTTCAGACCTGGTGGTTGATGCAGATAAGAGGAGAGAACCCCAAACTGTTGAGGCGGTCCATTTCCCACAGAATATGGCCTTTCAGTGGAACACAGACCTGGAACTGACCGTACTAGTGCAGTTGGCCTTTCCAGGTTTTTCCACTTAGATTATGAAAACTAACAGGATAAGGGTTTGTTGCTTCTCACTTTTCACCTGGAGGGGGCCCGTGTAAGGAAATGCCTGTTTTTGAATGATTACCTCCAGAGGTTTGGACTGATTCTTTAGTTTTTTTGGCTCGGAGTGGACTGAGATCTGCCAACCAGGCCTCAGTGCCAGTGTTCTAACCCATCACAAAATGTATGTTGAATTGGCTACCGCAAATTGGGAAACACTGACTTAGTTATAAGTCCCTAGTTTATGAGGGAACCCAGCGCATGTACATTAGATTGTCCACCCAGGGCTGCAGCACTGATTGTGCCACCCTGCAGATGTCAAAGTTCAAAATGGCTCCAAGCGTGCCATGGCAGCCTGGAAGAGCAGTTTTAAAACTACTGGTTTGACTGCTAATTAAACCAATGGCAAAGACCCCACTTCCCTTAACAACATATGTAAGTCTCCCCTAAGGAAGCCCATCAGGCCCTACGGCAGTAAGCTGTATATTAGTAAGTAGTACATACACTTTAATATGACCTAACAGCAAAACTTCCAAATTGTTTTATTTCCTTTTGGATCAGTAAGTAGCCCCATTGGCTAGTATAGAGTTACAGGCTGACATCTCAGTCCTGCTAACTTCTGAATGAGACTACTAAAATTGGTACTTCCAGTTAGCAAATTAACCATGGCATTAAATCCAACATGATGCCCAAGTCAAATTCGATGCCACTTTTAAGGAAAGGTGACTTTTAGGAAGTTGACACTCTTTTAGTCAGTGTATCTGGTGGCCTTCCACAGTTGCTGGCCACCAGGCAGCCTTCTGCCCACCAGGGGAGTTGTGGAAATGACTCCAAGCCTCAGGAACTATAGAGTCCTTCCACAGAGGGAGGTGTTACCTCCCCCTTGCAGGAAACCAAACAGGGTGTTGGCCCAAAATGTAAGCTTCAAAGGGGAAACCACCTTTGGTGAGTAAATAGCGATTACACTAATGTAGGGCTGCCCCTTCGTTCAGGTAGAAGGGCTAGTGGGGGTCACAGAGAGGGGAACCAGTTGCCAACTTGTATTTTCTGTGCCTGTATAGCCCACTGGTAGCCACACCTCTAGGATGGACTACCAGGCTCCTAACGTCCAAGGAAGTGTTCAGACATCTTGGGAGTGAGCAGAATAGTGCATTCTGGGATTGATAAATGCCATACACACAAGGACGTTGTCATAGGGTGGGAGGGACCCTGGTAGCCCATTGGCTAGTAACAGCATCATCTCCCCAGGGCACTTTCTGGGCATAAATATGGCACCATGAAACTCTGATCACACCTGGGCTAAGAAGAGGATCGAAGGAGGACTGCCCTGTTGACCCCTGGACCTGTCAAGAGAGGCTGTACCAACTGCTGAAATGCACCTGCTGCTCCTGCTGCCAGAGGGCTGTGACTGTGGTGCCTGACCAGAGGAAAAGTTGCTCATGAGCCCAATGCCGAAGTTGTGACTCCAAAGGCCATTCTGCTTGTAGAAGCTTCAGAAAATCAGAGGCAGGAACTCATCAGGAGAGATAAAAGAAAAATTTATTTTAACATGACATGGGGACTGTGACATGCAAAGCCAAGTTCAAGAGTCCGAATTGCGGATCTCCAATACAATCTTTTATGCATGAAAATCACAAAGGCGTGAAAAAGCATCATCCAATCAGAACAACAGAAAGGTCATTTCTTCATCAAGTACATTGTGTGATGTTGATCAGGAGATTTGTAAGCATCTAACCAATCACAGTAAAACATTTCATGATGGCAGTGTAATACAAGATGACCACAAGTTTGACCTTCACGTTACTCAGACAGTTGAGAATTTCCAAGGCGTCCCAAACCAGTTTCTTCATAACCTCTCCTCGGATCTATGTAGACATCCAGATGTCTGTCTGTTGCTGGGCAAATGAAGCAATGCTTGTCACATGAGGTGTCTTTTTTAAGCAAACCTTGCATTACAAGCTATCTGTCAGGGTTAATTTAGTAAAGGGCATTCAAACTTTTGCATACATTTTCCAGGCCTGTTCATCATTGAGTATCACATGATGAGGTCAGGCCTGGGGAAATATAAAATGGATTATTTAGCCAGTTTCACCATGCTGACCGCTTGTTCCAGCACCAGGGCCATGGAAGGTGAACACACCTATTTTGGCCAGTCAGTAGGCACTCATAAGGAATTGCCACTGACTGCCTACGTGCAGCCAAGAAGATCTCTACCCTGGCTCAAAAGATACATCTGTGTCTGCCGGACTCGGGTGAGTCATCAGTGTAGATTGTTCACCAATGATGGACACTAGCCCTCACCAAAGAATATCACAGGAACTGCTGTGTCTGGAGATTGGTAGTCCAGCCACAGCTGGACTTTTACTGGCTCAAAGACGACTTTGAGGAACTCCGACCCCTATGGCCAAAGTAGTCACAGGCATTGAAGCCTATGGCGGTATTGATGTAAAGAGTGGAACTGGACTTGAGACTGCTTTGGGGACCAAGTAACTGGCCTAATAATCCTTTTTGCCCCCCCAACCTTCTCCATGCCGGAATTGGTCACTCAACTCTATAAACTAAACAGTTGCCAATGCTTGTTTGTGCTTTGGACTAAAAAGCTGAGGTTTACGTTTTCTTTAAAAATCTATATGTCCGGAACCCTCCTGTTGGTTTTGCTCATTTTGGTGTCTAAAATTCATAAAAATATAATAATTTTTTTAATAAATTGGTATTCGGTTTCTTTTGTGTTGCTTGTCTTACCTATTTCGTTGTCTGGTGCCTCTACATGTTTTATACTAGTTCCTTTGTTTGAGCCTTACTGCTTGGAGCAAAAGCTACTAAGGGTTAAGCTAAAGATTTTACAAACTAGCCTGTCTGGACCATGGATGGTTTCAGTGTATTACACTGTTAACCTTTGCCCATTAGGTCTAAGCCAATTAAACAAACATTTTTAAGTGTCACAGCACTGGCATGGAGGTCTCCTTAGCAAGCTTCAGTGCACTTTCGAAACAACAGCAGCATCAGTCCTAAACTTTGGTGTGATTAGGCAAAATAAGGCATTTCCTTACAGTGATGCTGAAGAACAAGCACTCCCTTTTATTTTTGGATTTTACCTTCGATAATGCCTTATCTGGTAGAGACAATATCTAGCCGCAGATTCCTTACCTTTGAATTTCTCAGGCGTCAGACTGGATCCGGAAGATTTTTTGTGAGCAGTACCCCTGCATGCCAGTAGTGTTGTCAATTGGCTCCACACAGCATTGTCAGCATCGTCCATACCAGAAGTGACGTTACAGTTACCTATTTAGGTGCCACTTCAGCGTGCTGACATCAGTTACTTTTTCACAAATTTCCACGCCAGGACTGTGGAGCCATGAAGTGCACTGACACTGGTGTGTTCAATCTAGGGCCCTCAAAGGGAGTATCCGTAACGGTAGAAAACTGTCCACAGAGCTGGGAGGATGGGTGGGTCAGTAAGACATCTGTGGCCAGATATTGTCTTCACCAGATAATGCGTTACCAAAGGTAAGTAACTTGTTCAAAGCATGTACACTACAGTGAATTAACTATCATACACAAGTGAAAGCTGCCAGGGCAAATCTAACCAAAGAGGGGAAGCCACAGATGTACAGTATGTCAGATACAGAAACCATAACACATCATTTACATCCCCACAGGTACCCCAGCCAATGTCAGCGGAGAGGAGGTGCCAGCAATATCCAGTCCCCCAACTGAAGAGGCCCACAGTGATGACAGCAACTATGGTCTTCAGGATCTGGATGACCTACCTGGCCCATCAGGGACCACTGGACAGCCAGTTACCCGGGCCCAGTCACATACCACCACAGAGACTCCCCATCAGGAAACACCACTGCAACACCCACCCAGCATACCCATACCTTTGTCCCCAGGACACGTCAATCAGCAGTGTGTCTACATCTACAGGGACCCCAGGGCACACCTCGCACCCAAGACAATCAAGGACCTATGGTCAGTGGCAGTGGGCACACGGTTTAGGGGACAGAGGCACAGGCCAACAGGGACACTGGGAGGACTGCTGTGCACCAGGGGGAGGATGGGCCCAGGGAACTGACTCTCCAGGAGGCACTCTCAGAGATCCTGGGAGCTTATCAACATTCCCAGGACACGATGGGCCAGATCCTGGACAATGTGCAGGAGAACAGGTGGCTGCAGGAGGGACAGTACCAGGGGAATCAGGGAGGACTTGCAGCCCATCAACAACACCCTGTTTTCCATTGCAAGGGTGCTGGCAGACATGGCCAACTTTATGAGGGAGGCAATCTCACACCAGTGGGCCCCTGCCACTAGCCAAACATCTGAACAGCCTTCCACTTCCACTTCTGCTGCAGCTAGGGGCCAGGAGGCCCGACCACAGGACTCACAGGCCACCAGCACCCCTCCCTCTGCAGAAGGTGAACCACCCCGCAAACGTTCGCTGCGTTCCAGACAGAAGCCAGAGACACTTGCCAAGACCCCTGACAGGAAATTAGACTCTCCTGATTGTCACACTTGTGTCCCAATCTATCACCCTGTCCACCTTGAACTACCATTGCTCCCCTTCCTATGTCCCCATGGAAAATGCACCTGTGCTACAAACAGACTGGAACAATACCCTGGACTTTCCTCCGTAATCACCCCATCCTATTGCACTTGCCCCTCCATATGTTAACACTTCAATAAACACCTTTTGGAAAAAAAAGAAATTTGGGAGTATGTCACGTATATCAAATATGTATTCATTGTAACAGGTACAAACATTGCAAATCAACTGTACAGAGAATGAGCATAGAATAATGATCTGTAGCTGGCTGTAGTGATCACACCAGGAGTATATGTCAGGTCACCAACATCTGCAAAATGAATTGCCAGAGGGAACAGTAAGTGGGCATAGAAGTTGAAAATATCAGCATGCCATTGCCACACAAATTAAAACAAATGTCATTTAAATGTGAAGTAACACTGTCCTACTTGTGCGTCATTGGAAGCATTGTCGGATCACATGTTCTATTGTCCTCATTCTCTGCCTCCTCACTGTCCACAGGGTCTACTGCTGCCACATGGGCATCTCCAGCCTACTCCTCTTGCAGGAAGGGGACATGGCATCAGAGGGCAAGGTTATGCAACATGCAGCATGTCACCACTATCTGGCAGACCTTCTTTGGTGAGTAGCACAGCGATCCACCTGTTAGATAGAGGCACCAGAACCATGCCTTCAGGAGGCCAAAGGTCCTTTCATTGATCCTTCTGGTTCGCCCATGTGCCTCATTGTAACGTTCTTCTGCCCTTGTCCTGGCATTCCTAACAGGGCTCGGCAGTCATGATAGGTTTGGGTAACCAGAGTCACCTGCAAATATTGAGGGACAATATTTAGCCACACATTGTCCTATACGGCCCACACCATATCCATACACCAACATATACTGGGTGGGAACCAGGGCTCACCTATTAGCCACACCCTATGCCTCTGTAGTTGGCCCATCACATTTTGGATGCTGCTATTCCTTAGGACAAAGGCATCATGCACAGACCCAGGATACTTAGCATTGACTCAGGATTTGTAATGGTTTGCCAAGTACACCATCTGCACATTAATAGAGTGGAAACTCTTACGATTTCTGAACACCTATTCATTCTGGCAGGGGGGGGAACAAATGCAATATGTGTGCCATCAATCGCCCCAATTATGTTGGGGATATGTCCCATTGCATAAAACTCGGCCTTCACTGTGGCCAGATCTTCAACCTGAGGGAAAACAATGTAGCTGCACATATGTTTTATCAGGGCAGACAACACTCTTGTCAGCACTATTGAGAACATTGGCTGTGACATTCCTGCTGCCAAGCCCACTGTCACTTGGAAAGAACCAGTTGCCAGGAAATGGAGTACAGATAGCACTTGCACAAGAGGTGGGATCCCAGTGGGGTGACGAATAGCAGATATCAGGTCAGGCTCTAATTGGGCACACAACTCTGTGACTGTGGCCCTGTCAAGTCTTTAGGTGAGGATAATGTGACTGTCCTCCAGTGTTGCCAAGTCCACCAGCGGTCTGTACACGGGGGTACGTCTCCATCTCCTATTCATCCTTAGTGGTAGGAATCTAAGGAACACAAGAGTAAGGAACCGGTCACAAACTGAACAATGGAGCTACAACAAAACTTTGCATCCTGTAAACATGTAAAGGGTCATTGTGATTTGTCCAGTATGTGCTAATATCTCCTGTGACGCAGCATTATTCCAGGGCCTGCCCCCTCCACCACCCTGAAATTGCGTCCGCCTGTCCTGTGTGGAGGGACAGGTGGAAGTGAGGTAATTCTGCTGACATTGTGCGCCGTTGCGGGAGACGGTCGGGAACTGCCGTGCAACTCCTCATTGGCTAACATTGGGCCCTTTGGGTTACAGTGGTCAATGCGGATCTACACCGGCGGTGACGGTATGCACCGCCACGGATGTGACTGCCATTTTCTATCTTATTCCTCACTTGTTACCTGACCTTCCATAGGAGAGGACCTACACTGCATGTGCTGCTGTGACATGTGTCTGGAGCGTACCATGGCCCGTGTGACTGGGGAAAAGGCTCCAGCCTTCACTTCGGAGGAGTTGGAGCGACTGGTGGATGAAGTCCTACCCCAGGACGGACTGCTGTATGGACCTCCAGACCAACAGGTGAGTACACTGTGAGCACGATGCATGTAGCATGAATGCATGGACTGTGTGTGTGAAGGCCTCATGTAAGGGGGTGGGTGGATGTCCTCTTGGCAGCATACAGGTTGTGTGATGGGTCATGTGTGTGTAAATGGTGATGTGAAGGGATATGGTGGGCCCTATGTGTAACAGGCAGGACTGTTTTTCTAATTCTATTTTCCTGTGTGTATTGCCTCTACAGGTCAGCGCCCATCAAAAGAAGGGTATATGGCGTGCCATCGCCAAGGAGGTACGGACTTGGGGGTCTATGGCAGGCAGACCACCCACTGTCGCAAACAGTGGGAGGACCTGAGACGCTGGGCACAGAAGATGGCAGAGGCCCAGCTGGGGATGGCCTCCCAACGAGGAAGGGGTGCCCGTCAAACCCTGACCCCCCTGATGGCCCGCATACTGGCGGTGGCCTATCCTGAGCTAGATGGGGGCTCGAGGGCATCATAGTAGCCACAAGGGTGTGAGTACAGTGCCCATCATTACAACCTACGCATGGTAGGGTGGTATCCGGGTGGGGGATGTGTGTTAGTGGGTGCCCCTAGGCCAGGCCTGACATTGCAGCGTAGGTCCACTGGTGGCTAGGTTTCAAAAGGGAAAATCTTGCTACCTAGCTCGTAGGCATCCATTACTGGTCAGGGCTGCGTGGGTCCCAGGTGTGCTGCATTTGGCGGTGCGTGCCCCTCCCCGTGCCTTGGTGGCTAACTATTTCTCTGGTAGTGCAATGCATATTGCGTAGGCCTGTTCCCTGTGTGTGAGGGTGGTGTGTACACCAACGGTGGTGTTGGTGCAGCCACTGACCCAGTGTATCCTTTGTCTCTTCCCCCCTTTTTTGTTTTGTCATCCTGTCCTTATGTGCATTAGCATCATCTGGTGGAGGAGCAGAGGCACCGTCTACGGAGGGAGCTGCATCCCACAGGACCCAGGAGGCAGAGTCCACCGACGCTGAGGGCACCAGTGGGACGGAGGGTGAAGGGAGCACCACGGTGGAGACTGGAGGGTACAGTTCTGACACAGATACCTCCTCCGATGGAAGCGCCCTGGTGGTGGCGGACACTTCTGTGACCACCCCAGCTACAGGTATAGCCAAAACCCCCATACCAGCACCACCCTCCCAGCAGCCCCTCATCGAGTTGCCCGTGCCCACTCACCCAGGAGGGTGGGCATCCCCTTCGCCCTAGGCACCTCAGGCCCTGCACCAGTTAGCCCTGCTGCCCTGAGTGAGGAGACTATTGACCTCCTGAGATCCATCTCTGTAGGGCAGTCAACCCTTGTGAATGCCATCCAGGGGCTGGCAGCCCAGATGCAACAATCTAATGGATTCCTGGAGGGCATTCACACTGGATTGGCACTCCAACAGAGATCGATTCAGGCTCTGGCCTCCTCTCCCATGGCAGCCATTGTCCCTGTTTTTACCGTCCCCCCTCTAACTTCCACTGCCCAGTCCCATTCCCCTCAACCCAAACCTATTTCAAACACACATACAGACAAGCATGCACACAAGACAACACCCAAAAGTGTCACAGACAAATACAACCACCACCCTTCATCCCACAGGCACTCACACAAACACCATCCAGTTGCAGACACAACAACATCCACTATTTCTACTGTGTCCCCCTCCTCCCTCTCCACCACCTCCCTCCCAGCCACGTCTACACTCACACTTGCATGCACTACATCATCATCTACTACCAGCATCATCACCACACCAAGCAGAACACACACCTCACTGGCAGACACCTCCACAACAGCCATTCACACGTCCCCAGTGTCCTCTCCCACTGTGTCTGTCCCCCTCATAAAGTACACAAACACAAGCACTCAGACACCCAACGGGCATCCACCCCACAACAGTATACAGCCCATGCACCTGCACCCAAAAGCAGCAAACAGATACCTCCAACAACTACTCCCTCATCCTCCACTCCCATTCCTTCTCCCTCTTCCCACCCCAATGTCCCTAAAAAACTGTTCCTATCCACCACTGACCTCTTCCCTCCCCCTCCCCCGTCCTGCACGTATGGGCAGGGTATAACGAACCCAGCCAAGCACCTCAGCCACACAGTCCACGGACCCAGTCCTAACTGCACCCACCTGTGGTGGAAAGGGATCCAGGCCACATGTACTGATGGGGAAGGAGACTGCCCCAGCCAGCCTAAAGGGGAGGGAGACTGCCCCAGCAGGCAAGAAGGGCAAGGAGCCTGCACCTGCCACCCGTAAGGCCAAGGAGCCTGCACCAGCAGGCAGGAAGAACAAGGAGCCTGCCCCATCAGCCAGGAAGAGGAAGGAGCCTGCACCAGCAGGCAGGAACAGCAAGGAGCCTGTACCAGCAGGCAAGAAGAGCAAGGAGTCTGCAACAGCAGGCAGGAAGGGCAAGGAGCCTGGACCAAGAACTGTGACGGAGCACCCACCCCCAACCATGGTTGTACATCCGTCCGAGGTTGCAGGGGATGGGCAGGAGCCTCCCCCCACCAGCAGCACCACCACTGTACAGCCGTCTGAGGTTGCAGGGGATGGGCAGGAGCCTCCCACCACCAGCAGCACCACCACAGTCCAGCCGTCCGAGGTTGCAGGGGATGGGCAGGAGCCTTCCACCACCAGCAGCACCACAACTGTGCAGCTGTCACCGCTGGCGGGCGGTATGTAATCCTGCCTCCATGGGCTGCTGTGCGGCCTGTCCACTTCAGAACCAGTGGGGAAGACACCCACTCGAGAGATTGTGACCTTGTACTCCCCAGGATTGTGCAGGGCATGTTGCCCCCTCCATATCCAGTGGGTAAGACACCCACATGAGAGACTGTGGTCCATCACTCCCCAGAATCAAGCACAGTGCATGTTGCCCCTCCAGATCCAGTGGGTAAGACACCCACATGAGAGACGGTTGCCCATCACTCCCGAGGATCAAGTACAGGGCATGTTGCCCCCTCCAGAACCAGTGGGTAAGACACCCACATGACAGACTGTGGCCCATCACTCCCCAGGATCAAGCACAGGGCATGTTGCCCCCTACAGAACCAGTGGTCTTGTTACATCTCCCGGCTGAGGTGTCCCCCCACCCCTCTGATGTGCCTGCCTATTTACCAGCTGATGCCCCTGCAGGGTACTCTCCGTGTTAAAGCAGGTGATATGTGTGGCCTTGGACTATGGCCTGTGGTCATGTGGCCATGTGGACCACATAAATTGAGGACTGGGCTGTGTCCCTTTTTCTGTAAATATGTATATATATCTATTATGTTGTCTAACTTATTATTTCTACTGTGTTGCTCTTATTACAAAGACTTTGGTGAAATCGTTTTGTCAAATTGTTTTTTAATGCATTTGTGTGTGTGTGTGGGGTGTGTGTTGTGCTTGTGTGTGTCACTCTCTTTTTCCTCCCCCCCCTTGTGTGCTAGGCGGCTGTACTCACCGTCGTCGTATTCGGCGGTGATGGTGTTCGTGGTGGAGCAGAACGTAGAATATCATCAGGAAAACATGCAGTTCTGGTTCCATGGCGGCGTGGTTCTTCCCTGTGTCTCTAATGGCGATTCCTTTCACTTCTGAGCTCAGTTTCCGCCAGGCTTTTGTTGTCGTTGGTACAGCCCCAGAAATGGTGGCAGTTTGCAGGGTCTTAATATGGTGGGTGGAACATTTTGACTTCCGCCTGGCTGTAGACGTCTACCGCCGTGGTGGCTACTGTTTCCGCCCTGGCGTTCGGTGTGGTACATTGGCTGTCTTTCGGAGATCTTTCCACCATGGTCATAATTTGGCAGTAGTTACCGTCAGCCGATTATCATTTTTTGCATGGCCTTTCCTTTTTTAGCTCCGCCAAACCCAGTCAAGAATTTTGCCGGTAATAAATCACCCAAACAAGAATAAGCGGGAAATATTGATCATCCATTGTCTGACGAAGAAAGGAGCCTGTAAACTGACAGAGGACTATAGAGGACCCTCTGTAATATGATTTGTTGGCTTTGTTGTGTTTTTCTCTACCGATCATGGGAAAGACAGTTTTACTTTGGTTCTAGTTGAATGCTGGAAATAAAGTGAAGAAAGTGAGAGCCTAATCCTCATCTCAGTGTTGTTAATAAAACTGAAATTTTCCTTTACGACAGCTAAGAAATGTCTTATTCCTTTGTCTAGTAGCTTGTACATTACTTACATAAATTCACACCTTTCATTTTGCTTAGTTGATGTGTAGTCAGAAATACTGATCATGCCTATCAACTTATATTTTAGGTCTTCTTTCTTAATAGCTGCCTTAGATGTGGCATCACAGTCACTAGAATTTAAGATTTAAGAGATGGGAATAAATGAGTCTTGGAGTTAATCAGAGCACAAAGCAGCAGTTTAGCAAATAGTGCACATACTGTTCATTGAACATCACGACGCCTGTTTTTAGGTTAGGTTTCGCTCGTGAAATCTCTTGTGAAGAAAAAAAAATTCTTAAAAGGGGTTTAGAGCCCGCCCACTACTTACCTTTGCTTTCTATTTTTTGGCTCCCACATCAGTCGGGCGTTCTTGTTTCCTATTGATCCATGCTTCCTCCTCACCTCCGGTTTCCTCCTGGGCTTCAATCTTCGTCCCTGTTGTGTAACTTTTACCAAGTACTTCTTGCTGTGGCCAATGTCCTTCCGCTGGCTACAAGGTCCTTCAGATCTAAAGCAAAATTACATTTCTTTCTCATGACATGCATAATTTGTAAATGCACACAAATATAGCTTGTTTCTGGCATTTTTGTAGGGCATTCTGTAGTATCCCAGCTAGAGTTCTTTGTTCAATTGCACGTACAATTGAACAAAGATGTTTGTATGTGCGCTGGGCATTTCTTTGTTAAAATATCCTCCCTCTAAGGACTTAAAACGAAGATACCCCCGTGCTCAAATGGGGCGTTGTTCTGTAAAACCACAGCATACTCTGAACAGCAGCGTCAACCACGCACCCCTTAGCTAAAGCCCATTGCACACATTCACCAACCACTCAATTAAAATGTTCAACCAAGCCATTTGTTTTAGGTTGGTAAAGTGAACTCTTCAAATGTTTGATCGCACATTCATTCAGAAAATATTCTACTTCAGCAGAAACAAATTGCACCCCATTATCGGAAACAAGTTCCTTAGGAAACCGTTCCTCCATGCTGATGGTCCCAATCAGGAGGAATCGGTTAAGGACTCTTTGGCGTAATTAACAGTGAGCCTACGTGAAGCTTCTCTGGAGCTGTCTGCCTTCATTTCCTTTACGACCTCGTCAGAGGGTGTGTCTATAAATAGACATTATTCTTAGGCAAACGTGCCAGCCATCTTTAAACAGCAAGCCTTCCTAAAGGTTCTATTGCAATTTCTGCAAAATACTTACTGTGGCCTTTATGATTTGGTGTAAAAGTAGATAAAAACGTATGTTTTTATAAGTGACAGTTTTTCAAGCTGACATGCAATCTGTTAACCCCTCCACTATTTTTAGAAACACTTAGGGAGCCAGCTATACCATGGAAACAGTGGTATGGCGCTTTTGAAACTTATTTGGGTGCTATTGGTGCATCAATGTTCAGAGCAGAAAGGAAGAAATGTTTGTTGCTGCACTCCTTAGGATTTGAAGGAAGATCTGTTTTTAAACATTTACCTGATATTCATCTGGAGGAGGGTGAAGAACAAGACGAATTTGAAGAAGCCCTAAAAAAACTGGTTACCTGATTTGATGCTCCACCTAGTTTGGGTGTAGCGAGACACAAGTTTTTTTGGAGGGAACAGAAAAGTGGAGAAGATGTGAATACTTATATATCTGCTTTAAGGAAACTATCGTCAGAGTGTCGTTTTGAAGCATTTGCGGATCAGTTAGCACGTGACCAATTCATATGTCACTGTTCAGATAAATCCATGAAACAAAAGTTATTGTCCATGGGAGATCCATCTTTATCAGATTCTATCAGAATTGCCAAGAGTATTGAAACAGCGATTAAATCAGCTAAGGAGTTGGAACATGCACAGGTTGATCAAATTAACGTGGTTCAGAGGTCAGACGATAGACGCAAAATGAGCAATCCATCTTTGAACAAAGGGGATTTTGCCAGACAATTTTTTTTCTCCAAATAAACAAACATATGTTTCAGGTGTGGTTACCCACCACATCTGAAAGGAGGGAAGATTTGTCCAGCAAAGAATGTTCAATGTAGATTATGTGGCAAATCTGGACACTTTGCCAAAGTGTGCCAAAGTTTCAGAAGTAATAATACTAATGTCAGTGTGGTTGTAGATGAATGTGATGACGGAATGGATGTGTTGATGAGTAAGATGCAGGAAATTATTCTGGCCATTGGCGAACATAACATAAGAAATGGAAATCCCGATCACTGCGTTGATCCTTACATTTTGGTTCAAGTTAGTGATACGCATTTAAGATTGTTAGCTGATTCTGGCGCTAGGATCACTATGATTACACAGGATTTGTTTGACAAAAAAAGGGGTACATGGAAACTGAATCACCAGACAGGTCACCGGTTTCTTACAAGGGAAGGAGAATTGATCGAATGGGTTTCTTTGAAAATGTCCTTGTATTCAAAGGGCCATGGATTTTTGAGAAGGTGTATGTGGCTGTCAAATGGTTGAATATTTTAGGTGGGGTTTCATCAACGTCTGTTTGGCATGGTGTTACGTCCAGGTACGTGTGACCAAGTGACAGTTATAAGAGATTCTTCTGACATTGAAAATTTGCTTAAGTATTTTCTGAAAGTTTTTTCTGGAGAGTTGGGCAAGATAAAAGGTTTCAAACACAAAATAAAAGTCAAAGACGATGCCATTCCTATAAAGCATAAATTGAGAGGTGTACCGTTTAGTGTCAGAGATGATTTAGAAAGAGAATTGGAGAGTGTATGTATGAAGGGAATCATAGAACCTGTTGAGTCCTCTTTATGGTTGTCACCCTTGGTGGTGGCAAAGCAGAAAAATGGAGAACCAAGAGTATGTGTTGACTTGAGGGCTCTTAACAGAGACATTTGGGTGGGTTCTCATTAGCTGCCAAAAATCAGTGAGATGCTTTCTTGCATAACTGGATCAAAATTGTTTATGAAACTTGACTTAGCCTCTGCTTATCACCAGGTAGAATTGACACCTGATTCTCGTCACTACACTGCTTTTGTTTCCCCTTGGGGGACTTATCAATACTGCCGTATGCAGTTTGGACTGGAGTCTGTAGCGTCAGTGTTTCAAAGAATAATGTCTACCTTCCTTAAAGATATTAATGAGGTGTGTGTGTTTCAAGTTGACGTATTAATCAATGCAAGTGATCTTCATGAACATGATGTGGTTTTGAGTCAAGTCCTAAAAGTGTATGATGATGCTGGAGTTGTTTTAAAAAGGAAAAACTGTCAGTTTTTGCTAAATCTGTAGAATATTTGGGGCATATCATGACAGCGGAAAGTGTGTATCCCAAACCTGGTCTAGTAGAAGCAATAGTCGGGGCACCTGCAACTCAAGACAAAGTGGGTGTTAAATCTTTTCTGGGACATTGTGAGTTCTATTCTGGATTTATTGAAAATTTCGCTGTTTTAGTCAGACCCATCTCAAACTTGCTGAAAACCAAAACAGAATTGGTGTGAGAATGCTGAGCGTGTGGAAGCGTTCAACATTAAACAAGAATTGAGTACTGTGAATGTTTTACGATCTTATGGTCATAATTTAAAGTGCTGTTTGACTGTTGATGCCAGCAAGTTTGGGGTTGGAGCTGTATTGACGCAGGTCAGAGGGAAACAGGAACATACAATTGGTTTTGCGTCAAGAGATCTTAGACCGAATGAAGTACACTATTCTGTAATAGAGAAAAAATTGTTAGCTTGTTGGTGGGCCATTGAAAAATACAAATCTTATTTGTGGGGAATACATTTTTTGGGACAAACTGACCATATCCCATTGGTTTCCATTTTAAATGGTACCAATGTCAAAAGTAACACACCAAGAATTGCAAAGTTTACGGCCAGGTAATTGCAATTTGATTTTACTGCTGTACACATTTCTGGGGGAAAAAATGTGATAGTAGATTATCTCTCTGGGAATCCGATTGCTGGTGATATTGGTGGAAAAGATGACATTCAAGATGAAAATTGCTGCTATTGAGTTAGAATGATCTGGTTCCTTTTCTGAGGTAGATTGGAGAAAAGCATCTACAAATGATCCCCTATTCTCTAAAGTATTGACGTACGTCAAGGAAGGATGGCCTCATGAAAAAAGTTTGGACTTGAGTGCTCAACCTTTTTTTTAGGTGTCAGATGAACTGTCCATTGAAGATGGGTTTCTATTGAGGAATGACAAGATTGTACCTCCGGGTGTTATTAGATCTGTCATTTTGGAAAAAGCACATGAGGGTCATTTGGGTTCTACACTTACTAAGAAGAGGGTGAGAGAATACTATTGGTGGCAGCAAATGGACAAAGACATTGATGCTTTAGTAACAGTTAGCCAAATTTGTTCTACAAGTGACAAAACGCTGAAGACGTCAACACCTCCTTTGAAATCAATTGAGTGTCCTTCTGGTCCATGGAAAAAGATTGGTATTGATCTATTAGGGCCTTTCAATTCTCTTCCACCTAAATTACGAGATGCTTACGTTGTTGTTGATTACTTTTCCAAGTGGCCCCATGTGAAATTTTTAGGAGATGCCAATTCTAAGTCGGTGGTGTATTTTCTTAAAGATATTTTTTTGGAGGAAGTGTTTCCTAAGGAACTTGTTTCCGATAATGGGGTGCAATTTGTTTCTGCTGAAGTAGAATGTTTTCTGGATGAATGTGCAATCAAACATTTGAAGAGTTCACTTTACCAACCGCAATGGCTTGGTTGAACGTTTTAATCGAGTGATTGGTGAATGTGTGCAATGGGCTTTAGCCAAGAGGTGTGTGGTTGACACTGCTGTTTAGAGTATGCTGTGGTTTTACAGAACAACGCCCCATTCGAGCAGGGGGGTACCTCCGTTTGAAGCCCTTAGAGGGAGGAAACCTGCCACTTTGTTTAGGCCTGCTTGGTTGTCCACATTTTTTAAACACTCAACATGTAAGGAAGACATTAACTTTAAGGTTCGATCTAATATGGAGAAAGCTCAAGCAAAACAAAAATCATATTATGACAAGAATAGATGTGTGAAGAATGTTCGGTTTGTAATTGGTGACTGGGTACAGGTCAAAGTACCTAGTTATAACAAGAAAGGTGACCCAAAGTTTTCTGAACCTTTAATGATTGACAAAGTGTGTGGTAATGCTGTTTGTGTTAATGGACGTAATTGGTGGAATGTGGTAAAAGTTGTTAAAATTTCAGTGGAGGGTAACATCTTGCCACCTGGCGTCCCTCTGGATGATTAAGGACAGATTGTAAATGTGAAGGGGTTCTCGAGTGTACAAAAATCCAATGATTTAAAACCATTGTGTCTTAAGGCTGTGGACACAAGGTCGGAACATTTGCCTGTTAAGAAAAGTCTTAGGGCTCATAGTTTACCTTTGAGGTACCGTTAAGTAAGAATATTGTGTTGCGTTAACTTTGAAAATGTTTGGTAAAAGGAAAACTAAATGTTAATGCAAACCATGAGCTCTTTGTTTACCTGTGAAATACTGTTAAGTAGGAATGTTTATGTTTTTATTTGTGGGTTCTTATTTCTGTTAAAAAGAAATGCCAAAAGGAAAACTAAATGTAGTATCCTAGCTGGAGTTCTTTGTTAAATTGCACGTACAATTAAACAAAGATGTTTCTATGCACGCGGGGCATTTCTTTGTTCAAATTGCTCGCGGCAACTGAACGAAGACGTGTTGTTGCGCGCAATGCATCGTTCTGATGTTCGGGTAGCCACATAAGCATTGCACGGACCAAACCGAACCGACTTCTCTTTTTCACTTGGACGCTTTGTGCGACAAAATTTTCGATGCACGGCTTGTACCGCGGCAAGAAAAACGCCGCACACCGACACTGATCGACGCGACGCCTTAGGGACGACTGAAACTTTGACGCACGGCCTCGCAAGGACAACGCCGCCCGACTTCCAAGGAGAAATCGATGCGATGCCTGCCGTGAGAGTGAAATTTCGACGCACAGCCCTGCGGAACGACGCGCAGCCAGAAAACAAGCAGGAGAATCCACGCACAGACCCGGGACATCTGGTAATCCCCGTGATCCACAGAAAGCGACTGTCCGCGCGCCGGAAAACGACGCACGACTTCCCCGCGTGAAAAATAACGACGCAAGTCCGTGTGTACTTGGGAGAAATCGACGCACACACCATTTTTCCACGTATCTCTTCTTCTTCGGCCCTTTGCGGAGATTTTCCACCAGAAACCAGGTACTTTGTGCTTGAAAGAGACTTTGTTTGCTTTTTAAAGGCACTTTATATCACTTTTCAGTGATATCTTTACAAATTCATATTGCATCTTTAATCGTTTTGACCTGCAAATACCCAGATAAATATTATATATTTTTCTAAACACTGTGTGGTGTATTTTTGTGGTGTTATATTATGGTATTGTATGATTTATTGCACAAATGCTTTACACATTGCCTTCTAAGTTAAGCCTGACTGCTCGTGCCAAGCTACCAGAGGGTGGGCACAGGCTAATTTTGGATTGTGTGTGACTTACCCTGACAAGAGTGAGGGTTCCAACCAAAAACCCCATTTCTAACACACCCTTATCCACAATGCAGAGGGGCAGCTCCTCCGTTAGGAATGTGTTGCCAGGCTGGAGAGAGCCTGCACAGGCTCCCAGTCTGCCTGGGAGCGCCATTGCTGGGCGCTTCCAGCCAATCCTGATGCTGCTCTGAGCAGCGTCAGGATTGGCGTCAGGGCAGGCTGGGAGCCTGTAACTGAAGCGACGATGGGAGAAGGAGGAGCGGCGCAGCTGATCAGGTACGTTTTTATTTTTTTAAATAAAATTTTAGATCCCCCTCTCGCCCCCCCTGCACGTTGTATCTGCCCCACCTCTTTGGAGCGAACCAAGCCGCGACTGACAATGCAAGCATTGTCTCCACATAAAAATTTGATTGTTCCTATTTTGGCTAGATTATGACCCTTCAGTCTCAGTAGTGATAAGTCCACAGGGAGTTGTAGCAATATCTGACACTTTAATCATCCTTGAATCCTTAATGTACTTCTGACAGTGCTGGAATCGGACAATAATAACTGTGGGAACCCTAAAATAGTGACACTGTGGAGGTAGTGTTAAAGAGGGTGGAGTCAGGCAAGGCAGAATCAGACGGTATGCATTAAGTGGTAGGCAACCTTACACCTAAAGTCTGCAAGTACATATGAATTGTTATTATAAACTATGCTTCTAAAGTAATTGACAGTTGTAGGAAATTGGGTTATTAGTTGTGTAGGCTGCACAAGTACTAGGTCCACAACTTCTTCTTACTGGAAACCAAGCACCACATCGTGGTGCTTGATTTTCTCAGAGTAGCAAAGCAAAGCAGTCCAAGGCCTACTCAGGGGAGGTGGTGTGGGCTAGTAATCCCCATTCTCTGGCATGTAATAATAACACTCAATACATTATTGTCCAGTCAGTGCTTTTTCTTTAGAAAAAAAGTAAATGTATTATCCACACACTACTAAATAATAAGTATTACTGTAAAAAGATATACATATATATATATATACATATACATATATATATATATATATATATATATATATATATATATATATATATATATATATATATATATATGTATATGTATATATATATATATATTAGGCAGATGGAAAAAAACATAGATTACATTTCATCACCACCTTTGACTAAAAGGTCATACGAACTTATAAGTTAAGTCTATTGACATGATCAAAGGTTCAAGATAAAAAAAACATTAACATCCCCATAATTTTGTATGTAAATGCAATAATCATTCATACCCATGTTTAAATGCACTTATTAATTATAATAAATCATATTCACTTCATCAGTAATCATTGTCAACATTATGGGGGTCATTCTGACCCTGGCGGTAAAAGGCTCTTACCGCCGGTCAGAAGACCGCCATCATACCGCCGCGGCCGCGGTAAACCGCCACGGTCATTCTGACCCACAACTGCCAAACCGCCAAAAACCCGACATCCACTGAAGACCGCCTCATCAGCGGTCAGCGATAAACTGGAGATGACCAAACCTCCACCGTCACGCCAACACAAACACGCCCATGCCATTACGACCCACGAATCCACGCGGCAGTCTTTCAACCGCGGTATTCCATTGGTGGTACACACCGCCGTGCTCAAAATACACACCCCTTTACAAAACACAGCCACATTGGACAATTCGAAATACACACACCTGATACACATACAAACAACACACCCACACACCCATCACCATATAAAACACACACCCACATCACCCACAAACCCCCACAAATCGAAATTCAGAGACAAGGCGCAATACACAGAGAGAGAGCACAGGGAACGCAAACCACAACACACACAGGAACCCAACATCATCACCCACACCACATCTACGCACAAAACACCACACACCACCACACTCATCACCACAAACACCACCCCACACCTCATCCACACCACCCCATGGCACCCCAAAGACATCCCAGGTTCTCGGACCAAGAACTCAGGGTCATGGTGGAGGAAATAATCAGGGTAGAGCCCCAGCTCTTCCGCACACAGGTGCAGCACACCACAATAGCCAGGAAGGCGGAGCTATGGCAAAGGATCGTCGACAGGGTCAACGCGTGGGACAGCATCCCAGAAATCGGGAAGACATCCGAAAGCGCTGGAACGACCTACGGGGGAAGGTGCGGTCGATGGAGTCAAGACACAACATCGCTGTGCAGAAGACTGGCGGCGGACCCCCACCCACTCCACCCGAATTCACAGCATGGGAGCAAGAGGTCTAGAACATCCTGCATCCTGAGGGCCTCGCTGGAGTAGGCGGAGGAATGGACTCTGGTAAGTCTAATCTCAACTTCTTCACCCCCCCAACCACCAGCATGCCAACCCACACCCCCACCCTCACCCCTAACCCCCCAGCACACATACTCCCTGTTAATGTCTCACCAGCACAACCCACCCAACCCAACCCCAACCTCTGAATGCCAACACAAACCATGGACACCCATCACCTAAGCATGACCACTGCACATACCCATCCCCCCCCACAAACCACCCTCACAACTCCTCCCACATGGGACTGCCAGCACTGGGGGACAAGGGCACCCACAAATCGCACGCCATGGCACACACAAAATCAATAACCATACTATTTTACCCCTGCAGGGCCCGAACGCCAACACACCGGCCAGGAGGGTCCAGATTTGTCCATCCCACCCCCAGAACAGGCCCCCAGTGATGACAGCAGCTCTGTCGACCTAGAACCTGATGACCAGCCCGGACCATCGGGGACCTCTGGACAGTCGGTTACCCTCAGTCAGCCACAGGCCACAGCAGACCTACCCCCCTCAGGAAACACCAGCACAGCACCCACCCAGCGGGCCCATGCTTCTGTCTCCAGGACAGGTCAAGCAGCGGTGTGTCTACCAGTACAGAGCACCCAGGGTAACCCACAACCCCAACAACAACAGGGACCTGGGGGCACTGGTAGTGGGCACACCGTCCAGGGGACAGAGGCCCAGGAACAAAGAGGAACTGGGAGGGCTGCTGTGCGACAGAGGGAGGACAGGCCTAGGGAACCCACTGTCCAAGAGGCCCTCACCACCATCATGGGAGCGTACCACCACTCCCAAGAGACGATGGCGACGGTCCTGGCCAGGTTCCAGGAGATCCAGGCCATGCAGGAGGGCCAGTACATGGGGTTCCGGGAAGAACTGCGCAGCATCAGTTCCGCTATGGGTACAATCGTGGTGGCACTCAACCAGATTGTCACCACATTGCGGGACCATGTGGCCCCCCAAAGGGCCCCTGCCACTAGCATGGAGGAAGAACAGCCCACCACCTCCGCCGGCGCTAGTGGTCAGGAGGCCCCGACACAACAGCAACGGCCCTCCCGGACCCCACCCCCTGCAGAACAAGAACCACCTCGCAAGAAAGGCCTGAGATCGAGGAAGAAGACAGAGTAGGATGTCAAGACCCCTGCCATGCACGGAAACCCCCGGATGTCATCCCACTGTCCCACTTGTTCACCCTGTCCAACCTTGAACTGCCCCTGCTCCACCTTCCACAGGCATATGGACAATGGACCTGTAGGAACGACAGTCTGGACACTGCCATGGACATGCCTCCACCATCACCCATCACCCTTTTTGAACTATACACCTATTTGAAAACTTCAATAAACACAATTATTGCACAAAAACCAACTGGATTCTGCTATCTATTTATTTAAACCAAATGTATTCGATATAACCAACAAAACATTTCTAGTTACATTGTGATGACAACATACCAGTGTCACACAGCGGTAGTCCATGGGGAAAAAAACCAGAGGACACTCCGTGGGGATCAGATCACTGAAATAGGAAGTGATATACACAACTAAGTTACCATACATTGGGGTGAAAGGTCAGACAGTAGAGAGCCACTACAGTTACAGATATAATACAATGCAGGAGTAGATTATTACCTGTGTGTCACTGGAAATACTGCAGTATCACACTGTCCCTGTTGTCTGTGTCGTCCTCTTCGTCTTCCTCCTCTTCACTCTCCGCAGGCTCCACAGCGGCCACAACACCACCATCTGGACCATCCTCCTGCAGGAAAGGCACCTGGCGTCGCAAAGCCAGGTTGTGAAGCATGCAGCAGGCCACGATGATATGACACACCTTCCTTGGTGAGTACATTAGGGATCCACCAGTCATATGCAGGCACCTAAACCTGGCCTTCAGGAGGCCGAAGGTCCGCTTAATCACCCTCCTGGTACGCCCATGGGCCTCATTGTACCGTTCCTCTGCCCTGGTCCTGGGATTCCTCACTGGGGTCAATAGCCAAGGCAGGTTTGGGTAACCAGAGTCACCAATTAGCCACACACGGTGTCTCTAGCAGTTCCATCACATAAGGGATGCTGCTATTTCGCATGATGTACGCGTCATGCACTGACCCTGGGAACTTGGCATTTAAATGGGAGATGTACTGGTCAGCCAAACAGACCACCTGGACATTCATCGAATGATAATTTTTTCGGTTCCTGTACACCTGCTCATCGTCTTTTTGGGGAACCAAAGCCACATGGGTACCATCAATGGCACCAATGATATTGGGAATGTGTCCAAGGGCATAGAAATCACCCTTCACTGTAGGCAAGTCACCCACCTCAGGGAAAATTATGTAGCTCCGCATGTATTTCATCAGGGCAGACAACACTCTGGACAACACCTTTGAAAACATAGGCTGAGACATCCCAGATGAAATGGCCACGGTAGTTTGAAATGATCCACTGGCAAAAAAATGCAGTACTGACAGCACCTGCACTAGAGGTGGAATCCCTGTGGGTTGGCGGATGGTGGACATCAGGTCTGGCTCCAGATGGGCACACAGTTCCTGTATAGTGGCACGGTTGAGTCTGTAGGTGAGTATGACGTGTCTTTCTTCCATTGTCGACAGGTCCACCAGCGGTCTGTACACGGGAAGATTCCTCCGTCTCCTCGCAAGTCCCAGCGGACGATGCCTAGGAAGGACAACATGGAGCACAGAGTCAAGCAACCCACAGGTAAGTGCCCACAGCATGCACAGTACACGAATCTCTCGGGATTGAATGGCTAGTATGATTGTCGGTGCAAGGCCTAGCCATGTGTGACGCAGTAGGAATTAAGCCATGTGGGCCCTTGAAATGGCAGCTGCCTGACCTGTGAAGTGTGATAATGTGAAGTGAGGTCATTGCGCAAGCATGGCACACCGTGGCGGTAGGCGGTCGCAGTCCGCGGCGCAAAGCCGCATTGGACAACATTGAACCCTATGGGTTTCAGGAGCCAATGGCGGTGAGCGCCGGCGGTCGCGGTACGCACCGCCGCGGTACGCACCGCCGCGGCACGCACTGCCGCGGCCGTAACCGCCATTTTCTCTCTGCTTGATCACACGAGACCTGAGCATCCACAGGAGAGGACCTATACTGCAAGTGCTGCTGTGACCTCGGTCTGGAAGTGACAATGGCTGCTGCGACTGGGGAAAGGGCCCCCGCCTTCAGTTCCGCGGAGGTGGAGAAGCTCGTGGACGGGGTCCTCCCCCAGTATGCGCTACTCTACGGGCCTCCAGACCAACAGGTGAGTACACGGGGGGCAATGCATAGTGCCCAATGCCTGGGCTGAGTGGGGAGGATGTACGATGGAGGGGAGGGCAGCGAATGACGAATGCATGGCACGACAGATGAGAGCATGTGCCACATGGCAAGGTTGGGGAGGGGGGGCCACTCACATCGAGCATGCAGAAAAGTGATGATGTTTCTCTTCCCCCCCTGTAAATGTCACATAGGTCAGCGCCCATCAGAAGATTGACATTTGGCGTGCCATCGCCAAGGACGTCCGGGCCCTGGGGGTCCACAACAGAAGGGGCACCCACTGCCGCAAGAGGTGGGAGGACATCCGCCGCGGGAGCAGGAAGACCGCGGAGGCTCTGCTGGGGATGGCCTCCCAACCTAGGAGGGGTGCCAGTCGTACCTTGACCCCCCTGATGTCCCAGATCCTGGCGGTGGCCTACCCCGATTTAGATGGGCGCTTGAGGACATCACAGCAGACACAAGGGGGTGAGTACCAGCACATTCAGCTATTTTGCGCGCAGTGGAGGTGCCTGGGTGGGGGAGGAGGGCTGTGGGTATCCCTAGGCCAAGGCGATTTCTGTAGGATAGGCCCGTCCGTGAGGTATGGTCCTGTGCCCCCGCCCCCCACCTCTGTAGGGTGCCTAGTAAGGCGATTCATGGACCAGTGTATACTGTGTGGGCAGTTGTCGCCCATAGGCTTGTAGGGCATGTCCCAGTGAATGAGTAGTGTACCCCAAGTGCGCAGCGTAGTGCAGGGGGCTTCTGTGTCTGTCCTCTCCGCCAACGGTGTCCCCAATGCATGCACTCAACTTGTCTTTATGTTTTCCACCCCCCCATTTTCTTTGTTTTTCTGTGAATGTGTGCATTACCATCATCAGGCGGAGGAGAAGTGGCATCGGCGCAAGAGGGAGCTGCATCTCACATGGCCCTGGAGGGCCATGCAACGGACTCCGACATGACCAGTGAGACGGAGGGCGAGGGGGGCTCCACCACGGGGACCCGTGGAGACGTCAGCGACACTGACACGTCCTCGGAAGGGAGCTCCCTTGCGGTGGCGGCAACATCCGTGCCCACCGATCCTACAGGTACAGCCGCCACCCAGCGCACCAGCTCCACCCTCCCAGCAGCCCCTCGACCTTCGGCCCGTGCCCGCAAGGCCAGGAAGCCGGCCATCTCCTTCGCCCCAGGCACCTCAGGCCCTGCCCCAGTCACCCTTGCTGCCCTCAGTGAGGAGGTCATTGACCTCCTGAGGACCATCATTGTTGGGCAGTCTACCCTTTTGAATGCCATCCAGGGTGTGGAGAGGGAGGTGCATCAAAGCAATGCATACCTGGAGGGCCTTCATTCGGGTCAGGCTGCCCATCAACGATCGTTCAACCCTCTGGCCTCAGCACTGACGGCAGCGATTGTCCCTCTCTCCAGCCTCCCTCTTCTGACTCCCTCCACCCAGTCCCACTCCCCTGTTCCTCTGCCTATCCCATCCACACCTACAGACCAGCCTGCACACACCTCAACACCCAAGGTCTCATCCAGACATAAGCACCACAGGACACACAAGCATTCACCCAAGCAACATCCAGATGCAGACATGCCAACAGTCACTACCTCCTCTGTGTCCCCCACCTCCTCGTCTCCCTCCTCCCTCCCTGTGACGTCTCCACACACACCTGCAAGCACACCACCATCAGCCATTGCACCCATCACCAGCACACCCTCCAGACCAGTCCGCACACGTGCAGTCACCACCCCCACTGCCATGTACACGTCCCCTGTGTCCTCTCCCAGTGTGTCTGTCACCCCTGCTTCCCAACCACACAAACGCAGGCAGGCACCCAAACAACAGCCATCCACCTCACGTCAGCCTCCTGGCCAAGCACCTGCACCCAAAGACAGCACACTTGACTCTCCTACAACCACATCCTCTTCCTCCACTCCCATACCCACTCCAGCTACCCTTCCCATGGCTCCAAAGAAAATTTTCCTCTCTAAAGTGGACCTCTTTTCCTCACCTGACCCACCCCCTCCATCCCGTTAGAGTTCCACAAACACCTCAGCCACCACCAGCCCAGCAACTCCCAAGAACGTTGTGCCTGGTTTTTGGAGTCCACCCTTTCCTTGGGCTGGGACATCGTCCAGCAGCAAAGGCACAGCCAGCCCCCCCCTGGGAAGAGGAGCAAAAAACTGAAGGGCAGGCGCGACAGGCCTGATACGCCTGCCCCCAAGGAGGGTAGCCTTGCACCGTCACCTGCCACATCGGGTAAGGGAGCCAAGGGCCACGGACAGTCTGCCAAGGAGGGCAAGGGCAGCAAGGAGCAAAAGGCAGGGAGCAGCCGACCTGGCCATGAGGGCCCCACCAGCCCCATTCTGGGGGTATCGGAGGAGACCCAGGGCCCCAGGACTCCATCACAGGAGGGCCCCGCAACGGAAAGGTCCGATGCAGACTGAGCGGCAAGTATTGGCCAGGTGTGGTTCACTGGAAACACAAGACAGGCACCGCTGAACAGGGCCCCGCCGTGAGAAGCACGGCTGAACAGGGCCCCGCCGTGAGGAGCACCGCTCAACAGGGCCCCGCCGTGACCAGAACCGCTGAACAGGGCCCCGCCGTGACCAGAACCGCTGAACAGGGCCCCGCCGTGAGAAGCACCGCTGAACAGGGCCCTGCCGTGACCAGAACCGCTGAACAGGGCCCCGCCGTGAGAAGCACCGCTGAACAGGGCCCCGCCGTGAGAAGCACCGCTGAACAGGGCCCCGCCGTGACCAGAACCGCTGAACAGGGCCCCGCCGTGAGAAGCACCGCTGAACAGGGCCCCTCCGTGACCAGAACCGCTGAACAGGACCCTTCCTGTCAAGCACCGCTCCGCTGGGCACCGCCGTCTCAAGCACCGCTCCGCTGGGCCCTTCCTGTCAAGCACCGCTCCGCTGGGCCCTTCCTGTCAAGCACCGCTCCGCTGGGCCCTTCCTGTCAAGCACCGCTCCGCTGGGCCCTTCATCTCAAGCACCGCTCCGCTGGGCCCTTCCTGTCAATCACCGCTCCGCTGGGCCCTTCCTGTCAAGCACCGCTCCGCTGGGCCCTTCCTGTCAAGCACCGCTCCGCTGGGCCCTTCATCTCAAGCACCGCTCCGCTGGGCCCTTCCTGTCAAGCACCGCTCCGCTGGGCCCTTCATCTCAAGCACCGCTCCGCTGGGCCCTTCCTGTCAAGCACCGCTCCGCTGGGCCCTTCCTGTCAAGCACCGCTCCGCTGGGCACCGCCGTCTCAAGCACCGCTCCGCTGGGCCCTTCATCTCAATCACCGCTCCGCTGGGCCCTTCCTGTCAAGCACCGCTCCGCTGGGCCCTTCATCTCAAGCACCGCTCCCCTGGGCCCTTCCTGTCAAGCACCGCTCCGCTGGGCCCTTCCTGTCAAGCACCGCTCCGCTGGGCACCGCCGTCTCAAGCACCGCACCGCTGGGCCCTTCCTATCAAGCACCGCTCCGCTGGGCCCTTCCTGTCAAGCACCGCTCCGCTGGGCCCTTCATCTCAAGCACCGCTCCGCTGGGCCCTTCCTGT
Source organism: Pleurodeles waltl (assembly GCF_031143425.1). Taxonomy (NCBI): domain Eukaryota; kingdom Metazoa; phylum Chordata; class Amphibia; order Caudata; family Salamandridae; genus Pleurodeles; species Pleurodeles waltl. The sequence goes on from NC_090442.1 coordinate 457,018,589, forward strand.
CAAGCACCGCTGGCCCATTGGCAGTCCTGGTTCTGTGTCAGGCAGGCCTTCACGATGCACTCTGCCCACCATGCCTCCTCCATGACCAGTGGTCTCTGTAATCCACCTGATGGACTGTGGCTTTGCACTCCCCAGGATGTAACAGTGGGCAATCCACCCACTGTAGAGACTTGTGAGACTGTGGCTTTGCACTCCCCAGGATGGCACAGTGGGCAATCCACCCACTGTAGAGACTTGTGAGACTGTGGCTTTGCACTCCCCAGGATGGCACAGTGGCCATGGAGGGCCTTCGTGGATCTGGCATCGTGGACTCATGTGGCTGAGGTGCCCCCCCTTCCTTTCCCCCTGAGGTGCCTGTTTTTTATTTTAGTGATGCCCCAGCAGTGTTCTCTCCAATGGACTCGATCTCGTGTGTGGGCTTTGCCCATGTGTTGCTGCACATTGGCCCACGGACATTTGGACTTTGAATGACTGGGCCGGACTTTTGCTACTTGTATGGATATAGTTCTAGATGTGTATTAATTCTTCATATATTGCTAAGGTCGCTATACTTTATTGTTGCAATAATATAGTTCTACTCTTACATTCATTGCCTTTTGTCTTTGTTTTTTTTGGGGGGGGGTTGGGGGTGTCACTCTGACTTTTTTATCTGCATAGGTATTTCGGTGGGGGTGAGGGTGGGGGTGGGTGTGTGGCGTATGTGTGTGCCCGTAACCTTTCCTCCTCCCCCCTCCCCTGTGTCGTAGGTGCAGTACTCACCGTTGTCGTCTGCGGCGAGGTTCGTGATCCTGGAAGAAGAGCAGGAAGGCAATGGCTGGGAGGATGTGGAGTTCGGGTTCCATGCTGTTCTGATTCCGCGTGGAGTGTGTCGAGGTAAGCGTTTTCCATTGGAGATGTCTGTTTCCGCCATGTTTTTATCGGCGGGGCTCCCGCCCCGGAAAAGGTGGCGGATTGGTGAGTCGTGATAGGGTGGGCGGTACATTGTCTGCCGCCTGCCTGTTGGCGGTGACCGCCGCGCTGTTTGTTTGTACCGCCGTGGCGGTCGGAGTGTTAATGCGGCGGCCTGTGTTGGCGGTTCCCGCCAGGGTCAGAATTCAATTTTTTAGGCCGCCAGCCTGTTGCCGGGTTGGCCGCCGCTTTCACACTGACCGCCAGGGTCAGAATTACCCCCTATGTCAATAAAGCATTTTAAAATAAACATAAAGTGTGTGCTTCTTATATACTTTCAAGCCATTGAAATGCAATGATAAAAACAATCTCCAGAGAGTGCCACTTACTGATTCACACATAAACTGCAACTACTAGAGAGCACTTCATTGAATGTATCTTCCTTCCATACCTTCAAGCCACATTAAATGCAACACAGAACAAACCTCCTAGAGGGCCCTGCACTCCCAGCTGTAGAGCAAAAGCTCCAGCCTTGGGAGTGCCTTAAAAATTGAGTAAAACGATTCCTGAGGGTCATGGGTTCCGGACCTCGCAAATGTTGAGTCAGTTCTCAAATATTCATCCTACAGACCCCCCACAGTACTTCCTTAATTTGTTGGCAGTGCTACTATCCTCCTTGGGTGACCACAAGGCAAGAAAAATATGCCAATAAGAAACCCCCACAGGGCATTATGCTAGCTAAGAGCGCCAGCTAGGAACAGTGAACATTGAATGAATGGCTCACCTACTGAGGCAGAGGGAGGCACTGTTTGTATTTCTCGGATGCGTCGGGTTGTGCCGCATGTCTCCAGGCACAGGGGTTGGGTCAACCACCTTTGCTTCGGCCTCCTGGGGTAAAAGTGGAAATGGTAAGGGGGCCATACACACAGCCCTTCCCTGGTGGTATTAAATAAGTAAATGCTAAACTGACCCAGGGCCCAGGCCCACCCCATGGGTAACTCTTAAAGATGCAGTGGAGCCCCTCACAGCTGGTCCTCTAAAAGGTCAAAGGTCACAGACCTTGAAACAGCCATAACTCAGGAACCGTTTGGTGGATTTCGACGATCTTGGGCTGTAGCTACTAGGAACAGTTTTTGCAGACCTCTTCACTTCCAAAGTGGTGTGATACACAGGGAGCTAGTTCTCATGGCTCCCTGGGCCAGCCTTCCTCCTGGTCTTTGTCTCTGGGCACAGAAGTTCTTGGCTTTCCCCCAACTGGTCCTCCGGGGGGATAAGGGAGGCCAGCCTTACTTAAAGATGGCATCATCCAGGAGTCATAGTCACATCTGCTCCTCGGGTCTCAGCTCAACCTGTCGCTGACATCAGTGCTAGGGCCTTTCGCACCAAAAGTTCAAAGAGGGTCCGCCCCCTGTGTTGGCTCCAGTTGTCTTAGTTTCCTTCTTTGTTTAGAGACCTGGACTATCCCCAGCCCTGATGCAGTGTGAAAGGTAATTAACAGATGCATAATTTTTATCCCCACTCTTCCCTCTTCAGGATCTGATGGAAGCACTGTCAATTACTCCTTATGTGTGGGGCAGTCTTTATTCCTTCTGCTGGAGAGAATTATAATCAACTTGGCACAGCAGGGTGACAAAAGGCCTCGGCTCTGATTTTGAGCTGAGCCATAGAAATATCACAATCCTGGATGACCCATAAGTTGGACAGCTATCCTCTTGGAGCATTCAGATTTGGTTTTCTCACACAAGTTCCGCTCTATGACACTGCACTATGTAGGCCAAAGGGAGGCAAAACTGCACACTAAGGCAGTTTTCCACCTACATGTATAATAAAGTGTCCCTACAGACAAAACAGTAAATCACGCAGACTTTCCCTGTGAGTGTACACTAACATCATAAGGCCTGCCCCAGGGCAATATCTAATCCTGCCAAGTCCCTGCTGTGCCAGGCTACCTGTGCGCAGTTACCGGGCTGCACACAGTCACACATGTGCAGCCCTCATACGTGTGCACGCGTTCATGTGCAACCAGCCAAGTACCCCTTACCCTACCTACGTCACAGTAGCCTTAACTTAAAAGGCGGACACTGGCAGTAAACACACCAGTCCATTTTCATGTGATTACAGTGAGTGACACACATGATGTGGGCCTCACCCACAGTAAAAAGTCTAAAACTGGGCAATCCAAAGAGCAAAAAAAATGGGGAATACTGAATGGGTGGAACCCAGTTGCAACAACAATTAAAAAGGCATTATTAAAGTGGTACCCGCCTTTTTTATTTGTCTCATATAGACCACATTGTGCAAACACAATCGCTTTAACATAAATATTCATACCAGACATAAATAAACGAGAATATAGATGCAAACAATCAAAAGTGAAGAACAAAAACTAAACAAAAACATAAAGGCATCTCTCAGCAGATTAAGTGAAACTGTACCTCTAATCTGCTACTCCATTTTGAGATGAGTTGTGAAATGCTGTACCTGTGCCAAGCCCTGAGACAACCCATTGAAAAGGAATTAATTGCCAGCTAACTAAGCAGCTTTGGAGAGCCTAGCCCAGATTGAAAGGAAAAGAATCATGTGTCAATATCAGCACCTTTACTTAACAATGCAGCACACTACCAAGAGCCTAATCAATCCCCTGCAGACAGGTACTTGGCAAGAACCTCACTTGGTGTGAGAGGCAGCTGCATTTGCTGAGGACAGCCTGTGTCTCTGTATCGGGACGAGACAGGGGAATTTGCTGGCACCAGCCAAGAATCCGGTTTATAAGCAATAATACCTGCCAGACATAGAATCCTGCTCGTTCCCCCAACATTTGAGCACTGATTTCTGATTTTTTATAGCATTGCACTTAAGCAGACCTCTTTTGGGGTCAGCTTGAAAATATGTGCTGTTCAAAGTGCTTGAAACAGAACTTTAGTTTATGTGACTAGTGTCCCACACCATCCATTTTACTGTGGCGCATATTCCTACTAGGGACAAGAGAAGACGGGTACGAGAGTAAGGAAATGCTGTCTATTTCCTGTGCCCCTAGTCCAGAGGTTCTTCTCAGGACTAGTGTCGGCTGAAGAAGTCAATGGAGGGTCCTGTGGGATGCAAAGGAACAGCTTAGTCTTCTTGTGAGGGGGCATGACGAGACAGGACAGGATAGGCTGCATGTGGGTGGAGTTGGAGTTGTAAGGTGAGTTTCAATATGAGTGCACTGTTCCAGAAAAGGCAAGGGGGCTATTTATTTACAGGGAACCCAAAGGTTCGGGACGGACGGCCGGGGTAGGTGTTAACCGCACGGACGGCGGCACATACTACAGCCCCAGCGTTAGGCCTCCTCTTCCCAGGGAACCATGTCCTAAATACGGGATGGGTGACCGTATGATTAACTGACCGGACGGACAATAGGCTTCAATGTAAGTTACTTGAAGGTTAACCTAACCTCTCTTTGTCCTTTTATAGAAACCTACAGGGTTGTTTTCCATTTTTTCTCAGGAGAAGGCCCTTTCTTTTTGGTCCTGATGAAGCGTCATTGGATCCTCCCGGACCACTAGACGCGAAACATGTTGACCCTAGTCTAGAGGCCTAGTGATAATTCTTTCGCCCTGACTCATTTGAAGAAAGTGGTTGAGCATTATATCTTACATGGACACTTTCACGTTGTTCTTAATCTTGGTCTAGACCCCAGATTTTTGCTAGTAAATTTCTTAGACATAGAGGTTTAGAACCAATTTTAATCTTCTCTCTCCTGTTGTTTGATGCAAGTCTGCCTAGACACCCTTTCTTGGCGACCTGTACAAAAGATCTCCGGCAAAGAGCCCCCTTATTGGGGAGCCCGTCAGACATTGCAGCGCCGGTCTGATGAGGAGCATCTCCCAATGATGAAGCATGACACCCATTTGGGTGTGTGAGGGCTCTTGCTCCTAAACCTTCGGGTTCCCTGTAAATAAATAACTCCCTTGCCTTTTCTGGAACAGTGCACTTTACTTGTTATTGATTATCTGTTGGGAGACAGTGCACTGGACCATAACTCTCCCTGTCCCTCCTTTTGAGATTAAGTTTCAATATGAGCCAGGAGAAGGGGTCGTCCTCTTTGCTGGTTCACACCCCACGTTACCAGGAGGGTGAATTTGGAGTCGGTGCGGTTGTCATGTAGGGCGAGATAGGCCAGGTAGGCCTCGGGAGCTTGGGTACCTGTATCTGTGGATGTTTCAACAATGGTAGTTAAAGATCAGGCTAATGAGGTGAGATCCGTGCTGCGTATTGTTTGGGCAGCAGGAGGGGCTGATGTTCTCAGGCCTGGGTAGGCATGTGTATCCCGACAAGGGCGGTGTCAGGTGGTGTAGTTGCGGTGTGCACCTCTCCGAGCTTTCCTGTTGCTACGAGGCTGGTCCGTTTGACAGAGGCTCATCTGGGTGGAATGTTCTAGATGGGGTGGGGCTTGTGAAGGAGCGCAAAAGCACTCAAGAAAGGTCTGAGGGGGCCCCATGTGCGAGCAGGTCTCCCGCTTCAAGAGGAGGCAATTGATTTGTCCTACAAGGTGCATGATGAAGCAGGGGCAGGAACAGAAAAAACACCAATGACAGTGGCGGCTGGTTACATGTGAAAGTGGTGGGATGAAAAAGTTTGGGATGAGTGCCCTGTGGGGAGTGAGCGTGGCAAGTGAGCCCAACCATTATAAGGGGAGTTTGGGTGGGGGGGAGGGGGGAGTGCAGAGGAACTCTGGTGAGCACAGAATCACAATTGCAACTGGAATAAGTGACCATAGCATGTTCAGTAGAGAGGCCAAGGATTGGATGACCAAGTATTTTGAAAACCTTTTTGACCCACTGATAGGCACTGTTATAAATTCACACTGCCTTCAGTCTTTGCTCTAGAGTTTCTAATGTTTTCCAGTTATAAACGTCTGAAGGTGACTCAGATCAATGAATGCACTGTACAAGAGAAATCTAGAATACACAAAAATACAGAAATACACCATCCTGAAAAAAGTAAGCACTCTTGAGGAATGCAAGGTAAAGTAAAGCATGTGAAATATAAACAAAAATGAAATAATTATCAGGGAATAACTTATTATTGTTCAGAAATCAATCAGTGTTATTAGCTAGTTGTGGATAAGTGGACTGGTGGATACATACATGCAGGTATGTATGTATGGATGGATAACTGATGATGTGGATGGAAGAATGGATGGGTAAGTGGATGAACGTGTTTGACGAGGATGGATGGATGAAACCGCAAATGTGCTGATAAGCGATGGGTGAATGAATGTATGTGTGGGTTATGGATGGGTGAGGGTGTGATTTGACTATACGGATGCAGGAAGGAAGAGGTGAACAGATGGTGTTGTGGAAGGATGGAGAACTTGGTGAATGGAAAGATGACATGTGGATTGATAGTTTTGTGACAAGATGGATGGACAGGTTGATGGATCCATAATGGAAGGGTGGATAGATTCTTGATGGAAGGGTGGATGGATGGATATGTGCATGGTAGTATGGGTGCATAAAGCACTTCTTTAGCACAATGCACATTGTCAACAACAGTGGACAGAGATTGTGAAAACGTTTAGCACCTATCTAGCTATAATCGTCATCAAAGCAGTGCTTAATTTGTGCTTGTTGTTTCCGGTGCTGAGCTCCAGTTCTTATTTATGAGGGCCGCGGCTTATTCTTCTGCCTCAAGCATTTACTGCGAGCAAAAGACACATATGGGAAAGACGGATGAAGGAAAAAATGAAAAAGCGTCCAAAGGGAGAAAGTAGAGCGCTGCAAGAGTGAGCTGAAGGGGCAGGGAGTTGCTTTATACGGATTGAAGAGGCCCGAGATGGCTTCAGGATTACGCCACCTCAGTATTCTGTGTTCGCACATTTAATTGCAGCAGCTGCATGTTTAAGAGGAGGGCTTTGGGCACCAGCACCTTTTTATTTACAAATTAAGCACTGCATCAAAGTGATTGATTATTAAAACAACTATATTTGCACATTGAACTTTTCGATGTTAAGATGTTCAGAGCTACTGGTTATTGAGAATCACTATCTGAACATGGTTCCTGCTGGTCTGTGCCTTTTGGAAATCGCCGGGGCAAATATAAAGAATAAAGACATGGTGCCAGCATGTAATTATTTCACAATATATGGTAAACTGGCACAGCATGTATTTGGGTTTTCTGTAGCCAATGTTTGCGGTAACATCAGGGAAAACAACAGTAAAGACAAACCCACCAGAACACAAAGTATAATGTTTATAACCACTCACACCTACAATTTTACCGTCCATCACGTCAGCATTAAACCCTGTACTGACTGACTCCAAGACTGCCTCTCCACTTGCACTTTCCACGAGCACGAGTGACTCAGTCACCGGCCTCACAGAGAAGAACACTTGCAACATTGAGCTGCCTCCGGGAATGTATGGAGGAAGTTGTGACCAGCTCGGTTCTTCAGTGGCCTCCAATCAGATCTCCGTCTCTCCTGAGCCACTTGTTGCGCTGCCACCTTGCTGTTTATGTTGGTAAACAGCATGAGAGCAGTGACAGGATTGGCTCTGTCAGGCTCTGCCAGAGCTCCTTTGGAGACTCAGCGTGTGTTGTCAGTCATGATTCAGGCTCCATCCCCCACTCACCCATGTCACCCGCCTCATTCTCACAGGCAAACTCTACTGGGCCATGCGTGCCAAAATAAAAGCAGTGAAATGGCACTGCACATAAACTGAATCAAAACATTTAATATGCGATTGCCTGGGGGGCAAGAAAACAAAGAGGGAGGCAAGGTCCCCACGCCCCAATAAAGAAACTGCCTCTTCCCAAAAATAAAAAGAAAGGCCAAAGCAGACAGGCCTCATGAGGTTGTGGCTGAGGCAAGTAAAAGTGGAACAGCACAAGTGTCAGGTCAAGCAGGGGCAGGAACAGAAAAAAAGCCAATGATAAACAGAAAGGCCAAAGCAGACAGGCTGCAGGAGCTTGTGGCTGAGGCAAGCAAAAGGGGACAACACAAGTGTCAGGTAAAGCAGGGGAGGCAGCAGTTATACATGACTCTACTAAGGGGCAGGGCTTACATGTTCTGGGGGCTTTTGGGGAGCCGGCAGGGCTGGGGAGAGGGCAACCCAACAAATGGCAAGGGGTTGATCTTGAGGCCCAGATACAGGAGCAGCGCAGAGTGGTGGCAGAAACTGAGGAGCATTGTGAGAGGTTTTGTAGGGAGAGTTATGGGGCCACTGAGCAAGTAGTGCAGTTTAAGAGGGTGAAGGGCACATCTGGCACCTGGGACAGTGGTGTGGCTTCTGGACATACCAGTAGCAGAGGGTGCTGAGTTTGAGTATTAGACGTGGAGAAAGGTGGCCTTAAGTCGTAGGGGTCCAGTGCAGCTCGTGGACCTAACAGCATGAGGGGACCACAAGGTTGAAACAGCCAGAGGGTGCATAGATTGGCACCACCATTGGGTGAGGCTGGCAGACAGGTGGAGCCACCAACAGGGCACATGATGGCCTCAGGACCTTGGTATGAAGCAATAGGGTGGTCCTCAGTGGCCTTCCCTACAGCAAAGGATGAGCTGATGACATGGAATCTGACACTTTGTAGGATAGAACGGTGCCTGGAACGAAAAGTGAGAATGCAGCTGGACGCCTGATGCATTATGCGAATGAGCAGAAGGATGAGGTGGTTTTGGATTTTGAGGAAAGTAGTGATGAGTGGGAGGAAGGTGAATAGCGTGAGGGCATGGAGCAGAGTTTGCCGGTGGTGCCAGGTGTGAGGAGTGGTGGCGAAATGGCCTCTTCAGTTCGTGTTTTGCAGACGTCAATTGTGGACCCTGGAGAGACAGATGCGCAGCGCAAGGAGGCAGGAGGGAGAATTCGCAAGACGAGTCGGAACCAGGACGGTTGCCACCAGGTAAGTGGGGTTGGTGAACAGCATTGGAGCCCAAGCAGTCTAGTGAGGGGGGAAAGTCTTGTAAATCAGTAGGGGTGGGTGATGGGGTGTTTGAGAGGACAGGGGTTACACAGAGTGACACAGATGCAGTTACGGGACAGAAACCAGAGGCACAAGATGGTAAGGTGAAAGTAGGGAACAAGGCCTCATTGGATGCCAAGAAGGGGGAGGAGGAGACAGGCACTGAAGACAAGGGCAGAGGAGGCCATAGGAAGTGCCTGCCCTATATGGGTTTTGGCACTGCCCCTGGGGCTGCATGTTTAAAAAAAAACTAAGAGCAGAATATGGAAGCATGAATATGGGGATGTATTCAAATTGTTGCATAGGGACATTCAGGTCAAGGAGGGGTAGAAAGAAGTTAGCACAGTGGCCTAGGGTGCTCATTACCATAGAGAACTGGACGCCAGCTTTCCTGATCTTTGCTAGCTTTTACTGCGAGAAATATACAGCTATGGCTATCACCCTACTCAAATACATGGCTATAATAAGAAAATTCCAGATGCAATTTGAGGCCTACGCATGGCTCAGTTATGATGAGTGTAAGGAAATGCCTCCTTGGCATGGTTACCCCCTGACTTTTTGCCTTTGCTGATGCCAAGTTATGATTTGAAAGTGCGCTGGGACCCTGCTAACCAGGTCCCAGCACCAGTGTTCTTTCCCTAAACTGTACCTTTGTCTCCACAATTGGCACAGCCCTGGCACCCAGGTAAGTCCCTTGTAACTGGTACCCCTGGTACCAAGGGCCCTGATGCCAGGGAAGGTCTCTAAGGGCTGCAGCATGTCTTATGCCACCCTGGGGACCCCTCACTCAGCACATGCATACTGCTTGCCAGCTTGTGTGTGCTGGTGGGGAGAAAATGACTAAGTCGACATGGCACTCCCCTCTGGGTGCCATGCCAACCTCACACTGCCTATGGCATATATAAGTCACCCCTCTAGCAGGCCTTACAGCCCTAAGGCAGGGTGCACTATACCACAGACGAGGGCATAGGTGCATGAGCACTATGCCCCTACAGTGTCTAAGCAAAACCTTAGACATTGTGAGTGCAGGGTAGCCATAAGAGTATATGGTCTGGGAGTCTGTCATACACTAACTCCACAGCTCCATAATGGCTACACTGAAAACTGGGAAGTTTGGTATCAAACTTCTCAGCACAATAAATGCACACTGATGCCAGTGTACATTTTATTGTGAAATACACCCAGAGGGCATCTTAGAGATGCCCCCTGAAAACATACCTGACTTCCAGTGTGGGCTGACTAGTTTTTGCCAGCCTGCCACACACCAGACATGTTGCTGGCCACATGGGGAGAGTGCCTTTGTCACTCTGTGGCCAGGAACAAAGCCTGTACTGGGTGGAGGTGCTTCTAACCTCCCCCTGCAGGAACTGTAACACCTGGCGGTGAGCCTCAAAGGCTCACTCCCTTTGTTACAGCGCCACATGGCATCCTAGTTAGTGGAGATGCCCGCCCCTCCGGCCACTGCCCCCACTTTTGGCGGCAAGGCTGGAGGAGATAATGAGAAAAACAAGGAGGAGTCACTCCCCAGTCAGGACAGCCCCTAAGGTGTCCTGAGCTGAGGTGACTCTTACTTTTAGAAATCCTCCATCTTGCAGATGGAGGATTCCCCCAATAGGATTAGGGATGTGCCCCCCTCCCCACAGGGAGGAGGCACAAAGAGGGTGTAGCCACCCTGAGGGCCAGTAGCCATTGGCTACTGCCCCCCCAGACCTGAACACCCCCCTAAATTGAGTATTTAGGGGTGCCCAGAACCGAGGAAGATAGATTCCTGCAACCTGAAGACGAAGAAGCACTGCTGACCTGAAGCCCTGCAGAGAAGATGGAGACGACGACTGCTTTGGCCCCAGCCCTACCGGCCTGTCTCCCCACTTCAAGAAAAACTGCAACAGCGACGCATCCAACAGGGACCAGCGACCGCTGAAACCTCAGAGGACTGCCCTGCATCTAAAAGGACCAAGAAGCTCCCGAGAACAGCAGCCCTGTTCAACAAACCTGCAACTTTGAAACAAAGAAGAAACTTTTAAAGACCACACGTTTCCCGCCGGAAGCGTGAGACTTTCCACTCTGCACCCGACGCCCCCAGCTCGACCTGCAGAAAACCAATACTACAGGGAGGACTCCCCGGCGACTGCGACCCCATGAGTAGCCAGAGTTGACCCCCCTGAGCCCCCACAGCGACGCCTGCAGAGGGAATACAGAGGCTCCCCATCACCACAACTGCCTGCTTCAAGGAACCCGACACCTGGAAACCACAATGCACCCGCAGCCCCCAGGACCTGCAGGAACCGAACTCCAGTGCAGGAGCGACCCCAGGCAACCCTTTGACCTCTGCACCTGACCGGCCCTGAGCTGCTGGTGTGGTAACTTTGGGGTTGCCTTGAACCCCCAACGGTGGGCTACCTTGGACCCAACTTTGAACCCTGTAAGTGTTTTACTTACCTGTGAACTTAAAAAATACTTACCTCCCCCAGGAACTGTTGATTTTTGCACTGTGTCCACTTTTAAAATAGCTTATTGCCATTGTTGCCAAAACTGTACCTGCTATTGTGATAATTCAAAGTTCCTAAAGAACCTAAGTGAAATACCTTTCATTTAAAGTATTGTTTGTAAATCTTGAACCTGTGGTTTTTAAAATAAACTAAGAAAATATATTTTTCTATATAAAAACCTATTGGCCTGGAATTGTCATTGAGTGTGTGTTCCTCATTTATTGCCTGTGTGTGTACAACAAATGCTTAACACTACCCTCTGATAAGCCTACTGCTCGACCACACTAACACAAAATAGAGCATTAGAATGATCTCTTTTTGCCACTATCTTACCTCTCAGGGGAACCCTTGGACTCCTTGCATGCTATTTCTTACTTTGAAATAGTACATACAGAGCCAACTTCCTACATGAGGAATTTAGGGCCAGGGTAAGTGGTAATCCCAACAAGCCTTGGGGGGGGGACATGGATTCTGCGTTATGAATGCAATGGATGTCTTTGACACAATCCATGGTCTCGATGTATATGGTGAGTGGCCTTTCTATTATGTATGAGCCCTTTCAGCCACTTCCCCCCCAGCAGAGGCCGGGTGCTATAGCGAAGGCCCCAAGCTCAAACACTGGGGCATGCTGGAAGATCAACAAAGGTTTATGTTTATGACGAACAAGTTGCTTACCTTCGGTAATGCCTTTTCTGGTGGATACATTAGCTACCTGTGGATTCCTCACCTAAAGAATTTTCCCCACACGCCAGCATTCGAAGGAAATTTTCTTCTAGCTCTGCATGTCGACGATGACGTCACAATTGCCTGACTCCCACGCGGCTCCGTATGACGTCATCCAGGCAATAAGAGGTCCTCGTCGAAGTGCAGACATCAGTTATCACCATTTTTTACGTGCCTTTGAGGCGAACAGAACATTGACTCTAGAGATGTGATATGAACACATCAATCAAACTTATATACCAACATTTATTTCCACTAATATGAAAAATAACCAATAGAAATAAACAATCCACTGCATACAATCCTACAATACGAAATATATGCAGAAATAGATACATATATACACGTCCTTTTTTTTGCTTCTTTAAAAAAAAAAATATCTACATAAACAAATAGATACACAAATATAAATCAGTGCATCAGTATATACATATGTACAACATACGGGTACTCACCCAAGGAATTCTTGGTAAGACCAGTCAGGCAACGGGGAGGCGGGTGGGAACCTGAGGAATCCACAGGTAGCTAATGTATCCACCAGAAAAGGCATAACCGAAGGTAAATAACTTGTTCTTCTGATGGATACAACTACATGTGGATTCCTCACCTAAAGAATAGAGTCCCAAAGCAGTACCGCACACGGTGGAGGGTGCCTGAATGGTCAAACCAAGAAATCCTGCAGCACTGAGCGTGCAAAATGGCCATCCCTCCTAACTTCAGATTCCAAACAATAATGCTTGGCAAAAGTGTGGAGGGGCTGCCCAAGTGGCCGCCTTGCAGATGTCAACCACAGGAACACCTCTAGCTAAGGCCGATGTAGCCGCCTTAGCCCTGGTGGAATGGGCTCGTAGCCCCACAGGAGGTTCCTTCTTTGCTAATGAATAACAAAATTTGATGCAAAGAATGACCCACCTGGAAAGCGTTCTCTTGTGGACAGCTTTGCCTCACCTCTTCCCCACGTAACTGACGAAGAGCTGATCCTCCTGTCTGAACTCCCTCATCCTGTCGACGAAGAAGCTCAACGCTCTTCTTGGGTCAAGTAGGTGAAGCCTCTCTTCCTCTTTGGATGGATGAGGTGGAAGATAGAAGGAAGAAAGAGTGATGGACTGTCCTAAATGAAAGGGTGTAACAACCTTCGGTAGGAAAGCCGCCTTGGTCCTTAACACCACTTTGTCCCTGTAAAAGGAAGTATATGGGGGTTCCACACTAAGAGCCTGGAGCTCACTCACTCTTCTAGCAGATGTTATGGCAACCAGAAAAACAGTTTTTAAAACCAAAAGCCTCAAGGGACAAGAATGCATTGGTTCAAATGGTGAACCCATAAAAAAGGTCAACACTAATTTCAGATCCCACTGTGGCATAACGAATGGAGTGGGTGGAAACTTGTTAGTGAGACCCTTAAGAACCTCAAAACAATTGGGGACTTAAACAGGGAGGGTTGGTCTGGAAGGCACAGAAAGGCCGACAGCGCGGATAAATAACCCTTAACAGTGACAACTGCACAACCCCTCTGGGCCAGGGATAAGTGGGCACGCAAGGGATCAATTTGATTCTCTCCACACCAACTCACAAATTTAGCCCACCTGCTTGCATAGATAGATTTGGTGGAGTGTCGCCTGGCCGATAATATAACTTCCACCACCTCAGGTGGGAGAGAAAAAGTACTCAGATTGCCCCGTTCAATCTCCAGGCATGTAGGTGCAGGCTCTGGAGGTGGGGGTGTAGAACCTGCCCCTGCGACTGCGAGAGGAGGTCTGCACTGCAAGGGAGATGGAGCAGAGGGCACACAGAGAGTTGGAGGAGGTCCGAATACCATACCCTTCTTGGCCAATCCGGAGCTATTAAGATGACTTGGGCCCGGTCTTGGCGGATCTTCCTCAAGACTCGAGGAATCAAGGGTATGGGGGGAAACGCGTAAAGCAACCAACGTAAAGCCTTCCAGGACATCTGAAACGCATCCCCCAAGGCTCCTTGCATCGGATACTGGAGGCTGCAGAATGACGGGCAGTACGCATTCTCCTGAGTGGCAAAAAGATCTATCTGTGGATACCCCCACACCTGGAAGATGTAAAGGACCAGGTCCGGATGAAGACGCCACTCGTGATCGGTCGAGATGCGCCGACAGACTGTCCACACGCACGTTCAGAACTCTGGCCAAATGGTTTGCTACCAAGCAAATCCGATGGTCCTGAACCCAGGACCAGAGCCGTAGAGCTTCTCTGCAGAGAAGGTACGACCCCACTCCTCCCTGTTTGTTTATATACCACATCGCGGTAGTGTTGTCCGTCAGGACTTGAACCGACCGATCGCGAAGGGAAGGGAGGAAGGCCTTGAGAGCAAGACGTATCGCCCCCAATTCCAACAGATTGATGTGAAACCTCTGTTCCACTGGAGACCAGTGACCAATGACCTTTGACCTCCAGGTCCCCCAGATGAACTCCCCACCCTAGAGTGGAGGCATCCGTTATCACTGTGGCCCCTGGAGGTGGCAGCGAGAACGGCTTTCCTTGAGAAAGGTTGCCGTCTGCAGCCCATCATTGCAGATCCGCTGAAGCATTTCTGGAGATCTTTATCGATTCCTTGAGATCTCCTTTATGTTGAAACCACTGCCTGCGGATGCACCACTGAAGAGCCCTCATGTGCCAGCGTGCATGAGTGACCAGCAGAATGCAAGAAGTGAACAGACCGAGCAGACAAAGGACCTTGAGGACAGGAACGACCGCTCCATTCTGGAACATTGGAATCAACGCCTGAATGTCCTGAATCCGCTGCGGCGGGGGAAAGGCCCGATTCAGTGTTGTGTCCAGTACTGCCCCTATGAACAGGAGGCGCTGAGAGGGCTTCAGGTGAGATTTGGGCACGTTCACCGAAAAGCCCAGATCGAACAACAACTGAATTGTCGACTGCAGGTGACGCCGCAGGAGCTCCGGAGACTTGGCTTTGATCAACCAATCGTCCAGATAAGGAAATACTGCTATCCCCCTTCTTCTTAGCTCTGCTGCAACCACCACCATCACCTTCGTGAAGACTCGAGGTGCCGAAGTAAGACCAAACGGAAGGACCGCAAACTGATAGTGTTGCGACTGCACTACAAACCGGAGATACTTGCTGTGCGACTTGAGGATTGGGATATGAAAGTAAGCATCCTGCAAGTCTACTGTCACGCCGCTGGGCGCTGCACGAGCCGAACATTCGGCTCGGGCCGCGGCACACGGTCCCAAGACGCGCCGCGTCCCCAGCCTGCTCTGCACCTTACGAGGCCCCAAATTGGGCATGGGGCCTCGTTCTTCTTTAGCGCACCGCGCTCACAGGCAGGTTTGACCCCCCACTCACCTGTTCTTTTCTTCTTCTTTTTTTTTTGTCAGCTTGTTGTGCCTTCTTTTATGCTTTTCTCTCTTTCCCATATTACCCTTCTCTTCCCAGCATTCCTTGTTCCCTACTCTCTATGGCTCCTAGTCCATTCTGTTCTATGTGTTTTTCCCTATCTAAGATGGTGTCCTTGTACTTCCTGTTGGTCGCTTCCTGTTTGTTGGTATTTAAGGGCTGTGATTCTTTCTCTCCTTGCGCTGCAACACTTTCTGTTTGGGTGGTGTCTTCGCTCCTGCTTCCTTGTATTCCTGTGCTGGTTCTCGTCGGTTCCAGTGTATTTTCCTGTATTTTGCTCCTGCTGTTACCTGTTCATTTTGTTCCTGTTGCAGGAACCTATCTTTTTGGAGGTTTTTTCCCCTTACTGGTTTTTTTTCCCTCTGGCACTACTTCTGAGGGACATGGCGTGCTCTTGGCGTACCCATTGCCTGCAGCACCATGGCTACCAGAAAGAGTCGCCCCTACCTGGGCCAAGGCTGAACATTCAAGACCAAGATCCACACCACTCATTCTGCGGACTCCAGATTAAAGCAGCATGTAAGTCGTGACAGATTGCAGCGCCCAATACTCCCGACGTCGTCTAACACCATGGATGATACTGTGGCGGCTGCTGCAGATCCTGATCAATCTCTTCTGGCAACCATTCAGCAACAGGCTCAGGAACTGCAACAATTACGCAATGAGAATGCTGCTTTACGACAGGCTTTGGCTTTCCACAGTGCAGATGTTCCGGCCGTCTCCACCTCTACTCCTCATTTCTCCGGTGAACCAAATAAACTGCGAGAGTTCCTCGATGCATTAACTGTGTTTTTTGCCTTCCGACCTACCCAATTCTCCCATGACAAGACAAAGGTGGGATATCTTATCAGTGCGTTATCCGGTCCTGCCTTGGCCTGGGCAACCCCGATGGTATCATCAAATGACCCCATATTGTCGGACTATCCCGCCTTCGTGAATCGGTTTAAACAGATGTTTAGTCGTCCAGGATTGGAGGCCTCTGCGGAAGAAGCCTTATGTGACATCCAACAAGGCTCACAAGATGTCATCCAATATATAACCCGCTTTCGACAGCTAGCGGCTGAGACCACCTGGGTGGAATGAACTCTGGTGACTTTATTCCGTAGAGGACTTAAAGAAGAGATTAAAGATGAGTTACTACACCCCACCAGAGTTGAAGATCTTCGTGGTCTGATGGATCAAGCTCTTTCCATCGAATACCGTCTCCAATAACGACATATGGAGAAAAGAAAGAGTAGAGGTTCTTCCCAGCCAAGCACTTCATGTGTCTTTTTGCATCGTCCCGAGGAACCCCGTCCTCCCGCCAGAGACACAGAAGGTGAACCTATGCAGGAGGATACCACTCAAGGCCCACTTTCTGTTAGCGAGCAGGAAGACAGACGTAAGAAAGGATTGTGCCTGTATTGTGGTGCTGCCGACCACATGCTTCGTACCTGCCCCGTTTGTCCTCAAAGGCCATCGGGAAACACCACTTCCCGTCCTCTGTAAGAAGGGAGGGGACGGGGATCATCTGCTATACCTTCCATAAATTCATTCAAGGACAATGCCACAACTTTGTTTATGTTACCTGTGACTTTACAGTTACTGGACGGCCGTCAAGAAAGAACAAAGGCTTGACATGATTGTGGTGCTGGTGGCATATATATGGATAAGACTTGGGCCACGACTCAACAAATACCAACACGACCCAAAGAAATCCCAGAACAAGTTCACACAGTGGATGGGTCCTTAATATCCTCTGGTCCAGTTGATACTACCACCCTGACACTAAGTTTACAATTTGGAAACCACCAAGAACACATCTCATTTGTTCTAATATCATCCCCCAATCATCCTATCATTTTAGGAATTCCGTGGTTCATAAGACATAACCCTTATGTAAATTGGGAAACCCGGACTATTTCCTTGTCTTCACAGTTTTGTCATGAGAACTGCTTTGCTTCAGACACATATTGGTCACCCAAGAGGTTGATGCCTACTGACATTACTACCGGATGTTCCCTCAATACAGTCCAAGGAGTCCCCGATCATTATCTAGAATTTCAAGATGTGTTCCAAAAGCCATCCAGACCTGTGTTACACCCACATCGAGATTACGATTGTGCTATTCCCTTGGAATCTGGAGCTATAGTTCCCTTTGGGAGGATGTATTCACTCATGGAACCTGAAAGGGATGTTCTAAAGGAGTATCTGCAAGAAAACTTACATAGCGGTCTTATTGTACCATCGTCCTCTCCGGCAGGGGTTCCCCTCTTTTTTGTACCCAAGAAGACGAAGGATCTTTGTCCCTGCCTGGATTTTCAAAGTCTAAATAAGATAACTATAAAAGACCGTTATCCTTTGACCCTCATCAAGGATATACTAGAAGCAGTCAGAGGGGCTCAACGATTTACCAAACTGGATCTTCGTGGAGCCTACCACCTTTTGCGTATTAAAGAAGGAGACGAGTGGAAGACTGCTTTCCGGACCCCATTTGGTCATTATGAGTACAGAGTTATGACTTTTGGTCTCACTAATGCCCCCTCCATTTTCCAAAGATTTATGGACTCTGTGTTCTCTGATCTCTTGAACCATACGGTCGTCATCTACTTAGACAATATCCTTATTTACTCTACACGTCCTGAACTTCATTCCTCTCACGGCGAAACAAGTCCTTCAAAGACTCCGGGAACATCAACTGTCCTGTAAACCAGAAAAGCGTGAGTTTGACAAGACCGAAGTCAAATATTTGGGATATCACCTTAGTCCCACTGGAAGAAATGGACCAGGAAAAGGTACAAGCCATCCTAGACTGGCCTTCTCCTTCCTCTATTAAGGAAACGCAATGTTTCCTAGGATTGGCTAATCTTTATTGGCAGTTTATCTTAGACTTTGCAGAACAAACCAGCCACATAACTCAAACATTAAAAAAGGATCATTTAAAGAAAGGCTTTGTCTGGACAAGGGCGGCTGAAATAGCTTTTCAGAGTCTAAAAAAGGCTTTCACTCAAGCACCGATATTGAGACACCCAGATACCAACAAACAATTTATTGTTGTTACTGATGCTTCCGAAAGAGCCATCGGAGCTGCCTTACTCCAACAAGAAGATGACGGTCTTGAACATCCTGTTTTCTATTTGTCCCATGTACTCTCTGTGTCGGAACAACATTACTCAGTACTAGAAAGGGAGTTGTTAGCTCTGAAAACAGCCTGCCTAGAGTGGAGACAGTTTCCTATGGGTTCCAAAGAGCCCTTCGAGGTGAGAACAGGCCATCGTAATCTCCAATGTTTACGTAATTTTTTATGCCAGAACAGTCGTCAGGCTCGTTGGGCCTTTTTCTTCAGTCAGTATGACTTCTATGTCACCTATATTCCTGGATCCCAAAACATTCTGGACGATGCTCTGTCTCGCCGTTATCCAGATTGAACTCCTACCCCATCACAGTATCTACTTGAGCCCAGTAAAATCATCGGAGTAGCTCAGTCTTTCCTAGATGAGGTACAACTGGAATATTCCAACCTGTCTGATCAAGAATTTAAGAAACTAAACCCCCTTATATGTAAACTGCAAGGGTATTATTATGATAAGAACCTGTTGTTCCTCCCTACTAATGGAGTAAGAGAAAAGGCACTACAAATGTGCCATGATTAGCCGGTTGCTGGTCATAGAGGCATCAAGGCCACACAAGAACTTCTCTCGCAATCTTTCTGGTGGCCTACCTGGAAATCGGATGTCAAAAGATACGTTCAGGCTTGTCCCATATGTGCTCAAGTAAAGATCCCCCGTACCAGACCTGCAGGATTACTACAAACATTACCTGTTCCACCGGCTCCCTGGCACACCATTTCTACGGATTTCATGTGTTCACTACCTCCATCAGCAGGAAACCGGGTTATCATGGTCACCATAGATTCCTTTACTAAGATGGCTCACTTCACTGCCCTGAAAAAATTACCTACTTCCCAAGAACTAAGTCAGGTATTTATCCATCATATTTTCCGTCTCCATGGACTTCCACACAGCATTGTATCTGACAGGGGACCTCAGTACATCTCCCGGTTTTGGAAACATTTTTGTAGGACATTGAATATCAATATAGCACTATCATCGGGTTTCCACCCTCAAACCAATGGACAGACTGAGCGTCTCAACTAAGGATTGGAGCAGTACCTTAGCTGCTTTTGTAATTCTACCCAGAGCAACTGGAACACTTACCTTCCTATCGCTGAATTCTCTTACAATAACACTGTCCATAGTGCTTCCAAGGTCACTCCTTTTTTCTGTTCTTATGGCTATCATCCTACCTCTTTTCCTACTACTCCTCAGTCTACCTCTTCTCTTCCTGCTGTTACTTCATTTTCCAGACGACTTATACAGATCCATAGATTGATTCGATCTAACCTGTTGAACAACAAGAGATACATGAAGAGAATAGCAGACAAGAAGCGTAGGGATGCTTCAGAATATCACCTTCAGGATAAAGTCTGGCTTTCGTCAAAATGTTTGCCTTTATGCCTTTCTCAGAATAAGTTCACACCTCGTTACTACGGTCCTTTCCGTATCCCTCAGCTGATTAATCCGGTCACTGTCTGTCTTCACTTGCCTCGTACCTGGAGGATTCATCCGGTCTTTCATGTTTCCCAAATCAAACCCTATGAACCTGATCCTTACTCTTGTCAGTTTCCTTGTCCTCCTCCTGTATTAGTGGATGATGCACCTGAATATGAGGTACAAGAGATTTGTGACTCGTGTATCTTTCACAAACGTCTTCAGTATCTGATTCATTGAAAGGGTTACCCTCTCAGTGAATGCTCTTGAGAAGATGCATTTTCTGTTCACGCACCTCTTATGATTCGCCATTTTCACCGCTTGTTTCCGCACAAACCTGGAACTTCGGGGGGGGACCTACTGTCGCGCCGCTGCGCACGGCACGAGCCGAACATTCGGCTCGCGCCGTGGCACACGGTCCCAAGACGCTCTGCGTCCCAAGCCTGCTCTGCACCTTACGAGGCCCCAAATTGGGCATGGGGCCTCGTTCTTCTTTAGCGCACTGCGCTCACAGGCAAGTCTGACCCCCCACTCACCTGTTCTTTTCTTCGTCTTCCTTTTTTTGTCAGCTTGTTGTGCCTTCCTTTATGTTTTTCTCCCTTTCCCATATTACCCTTCTCTTCCCAGCATTCCTTGTTCCCTACTCTCTATGGCTTTTAGTCCATTCTGTTCTATGTGTTTTTCCCTATCTAAAGTGGTGTCCTTGTACTTCCTGTTGGTCGCTTCCTGTTTGTTGGTATTTAAGGGCTGTGATTCTTTCTCTCATTGTGCTGCAACACTTTCTGTTTGGATGGTGTCTTCGCTCCTGCTTCCTTGTATTCCTGTGCTGGTTCTCGTCGGTTCCAGTGTATTTTCCTATATTTTGCTCCTGCTGTTACTTGTTCATTTTGTTCCTGTTGCAGGAACCTTTATTTTTGGAGGTTTTTTCCCCTTTCTGTTTTTTTTCCCTCTGGCACTATTTCTGAGGGACACGGCCTGCTCTTGGCGTACCCATTGCCTGTAGCACCGTGGCTACCAGAAAGAGTCGCCCCTACCTGGGCCAAAGCCGAACATTCAAGACCAAGATCCACGCCACTCGTTCTGCAGACTCCAGATTAAAGCAGCACGTAAGTCGAAGCATCAGCAGACACCATCCAATCTCCTTCGTTCAACGCCAAAAGAACCTGTGCTAGGGTCAGCATTTTGAATTTCTCCTGCTTAAGGAACCAATTCAAAATCCTCAGGTCCAGGATTGGCCTTAACCGATCATCCTTTTTGGGGATCAGGAATTATCTTGAATAACAGCCCTGACCCCTTTCCTTCTCTGTAACCAACTCTACTGCACCTTTCGACAAAAGGATTAGCACTTCCTGTTGTAGTAAAAGAAGATGGTCTTCCGAACAGAAGGATGGGCGGGGAGGGTTGGGAGGGGTAAACTACTGAAAGGGAAGCGTATAGCCTTTCCCCACAATATCGGTGACCCAGGAGTCCGATGTTATTGACTCCCACATGTGAAGAAATCGAGACAGTCTCCCCCCAGTGATGGAGGACTAAGGCTGCTTTCCTTGCTGCACCTCTCCGGAGGAAGAGGAAGAGGCAGAGTGCTGCTGGGTGGCCCCTCTAGTACGAACTCTACCCCTGCCCCTGAATGATCTATAAGGGTGAGCTGCCAAAGGTTGCTGTCCTGCTGCCTGGAATCTCCCTCGAAAGGAAGAGCCACGTCCAAACCCCCTAAATCTCCTAAACAATCTTAAGGAAGTGGAGGTGGATGCTTGCAGTCCCAAGGATCTTGCCGTGGCCCTACTCTCAATGAACTACTCCAAGGCAGAGTCAGCTTTTGCCCCAAATAGTTTATCCCCATCAAAGGGCAGG
The DNA here is from genome assembly GCF_031143425.1 of Pleurodeles waltl. Lineage (NCBI taxonomy): Eukaryota > Metazoa > Chordata > Amphibia > Caudata > Salamandridae > Pleurodeles > Pleurodeles waltl. The sequence goes on from NC_090442.1 coordinate 457,040,391, forward strand.
TCGAGTAGGGTTGTCTGCACATCGGGAGAGAATCCTGAAGACCATAGCCAGGCATGTCGTCTTTTCGCTATGGACGTGCCCATAGCCCTGGACACTGAGTCCGATGTGTCAATCCCACATTGAATAACCTGGGTCGCCGCCTGAGCGTCCACCAAAAGGTTAAGCACCTCCTAAGGCAATGCAGAGTGTGTCTTGGCCTTGTCCATGAGAGCATAAATGTACCTTCCCAGGATACAGGTAGCATTCGTAGACTTGAGGGCCATGCTACATGAGGAGAACGCCTTCTTAGCGGATTGGTCCATTCTCTTGGACTACCTGTCCGCAGGAACCCCTGGAAAAGATCCCGGAGAAGAGCGTGAGGAGCATGAAGCCTGCACTACCAAACTCTCCGGAGTTGGGTGTCTGGACAAGAACGCTGGATCTCCAGGAGCGACCCGATACCTCCTCGCCACCTGTTTACTGCCGTCGAAGTCACAGGCTTCTTCCACACCTCCATTATCGGGTCAATAAGCGCCTCTTTAAACAGAAGAAGCTGCTCTGCCACAGCTGATGAAGGATGCAAAACCTCCGTGAGAATGTTTGTCTTAACATCCGCAGCTGGAAGAGGAAGGTCAAGAAAATCCGCCACCTTCCTGACCACTGAATGGAAAGAGGCAGCCTCCTCAGTGTACTCCCCGGAGAAGCCAAGTCCCACTCCGGAGAAGTGTCCAAACCACTAGCCGTGTCCAAGCCTTGCAGGTCTCCCAGTGGCTCCACAATCTCACCCTCCTCCAAGAGCTGCTTCTCATATACTCCTAATCCTCTAGCAGTCTCAGAGCCAACCTCCTGGAGCGGAGCCTGGATTCAATCCCCAGCATCAATAAGGTATCTGCCGACGCTGAAGACCTCGGACGGCGTCGACCATCGGATTGATCCGACGCCGGATCCATCGGCGCCGTAGGCTTCTTTAGAGTAGATTGAAGCTGCAGCGAACTCATTGGCGCCAGGGCAGTAGACGTCGTCGGCATCACCGGTCTTGTAGGCGACGCCATTGGTACCGGCGCCGAACCAGCACTTCCCGAAGGAAGGAAAGGCATGAAGGGCGTCGTCTGTATGGAGCCGGAACACTCATGTCATAGGCCAATGGACCTGAAGGTCCCGAATGAACACCTCCCGGAGCCATGGTGGCAAAGATGTTGACCATCGCATTAAGAAATGCGTCAGGGTCTGTGCCAGGCGCCGGGAACACCGGATAACCTTGCGGAGCCGGTGCATGAGGAGAAGCCGGCGTCGGCTCGGGCATCTCCGTCTGCACCTGAGAGACTGTCGGCTCCTGGTGAGGATCGACTTCGAAGACCGACAGTGGAGACGTCGGAGAAGTTGGAGTCGTCGGAGGCGCAGGTGTCCCAGTTGGACTAACTTCCCAAGTCGCTTGACGCCGATCCGACGGCGACCTCGAGCGGGAACGGTCCTTATTTGACCGACACCGTGATTCATGCCGGCGTCAGGAGTTTCGATGATGCCTGTGAGATTTCGAGGACTTGGAAGAAGACTCATGGCGATGATGTTTCTTCTTCTTCTTAGACCTTGCCAGGAACAACTTGGCCTCCCGCTCCTTAAGGGCCTTCGGATTCATGCGCTGACATGAACCGCATGCTTCGACCTCATGATCAGAGCTCATACACCACAAACAATTCTCGTGTGGGTCTGTGACCGACATTCGACCTCCGCACTCCCTACAGGGTTTCAAACCTGACTTCCTTGGCTGAGACATTGTTACACACAAAGTGAAACGGTAGCCTAGAAGAAAAAAACGTTACTCAAAGGCACGGAAAAAAGGGAACTGACATCTGCAAGTCGACGAGGCCCTCTTATTGCCTGGATGACGTCATACGGCGTCGCGTGGGAGTCGGGCAATTGTGACGCCATCATCAAAAATTTCCGTTGAATGCTGGCGCATGGGGAAAATTATTTAGGTGAGGAATCCACGGGTAGTTGTATCCATCAGAAACCTGTGTAAATTCAAACATGAGTTTTCCAGGTATGGGGGAGACGTCCAGTTACTCAGTGTTTCACACTGACAAGGCCCTCCAAACAATGGAGGGTGTCCAGAGGGAGAGAGGATCTCAAGAGGTTGCTGGGCCAAAAGGCTCATACACCAATTAGGCCAGACAGCCTACTGCCATGGTTGGAATTATACCCCGACCCCGAGAGGGCTTTAAGATTGGAGTGGGGTTTTTCAGGAAGCATTCAGGTTTGGTTATCAAGGTCCACGGGGCAGGAGGTGGGCTGACAATTTGCAGTCAGCCAAACGGCACTGGGAGTAGTGTCAACTAAGCTTCCGAAAGAGATCGAAGATGGGAGGATTGTGGGCTGTTTCCATGACAAGCCATTGGCAGGTTTAATGATTTCTCCTTTGGGTGTGGTGCCCAAAAAGAGGGAGGTGCAATCTTGTTTGATCCATCATTTACCCTGACCAGAAGGGGCCTCAGTGATTCTGTTAATGATGCCATCCAAATAATCAGATTGTGTGGACATAGGGAGGAATTGGCAAAGTGTGACATCAAGTCGACATTTCAGCTGTGGTACATTCACCCGGATGATTTTCCTTTATTGGGAATGCAAATGAATAGTGCCATTTATGTAGACAGAGTGTTACCTATGGGTTGTGCCATTTCTTGTGCCTTGTTTGAGTCTGTTTGGTACCTTCTTACGGGGGGTCTTCACGAAGATGAGTGGGCATCGAGCGGAGTTGCACTATTTGCATGACTTCCTCTTTGTTGGGAAGACAGAGTCAGTTGAGAGTGGCAGGGCTTCGAGACGCTTTGAGGACATGGCAGCAGACTTGAGAGTTTTATTTGCCCTGGAAAAAAACAGGAGTCTCTTTTAACCTTTTTACATTGAACTGGACACAGGTCGGATGGCGGTGAGGCTGACTGTAGCAAAGGTGCAGGACATTCAGCCCTTTCTTGAGGAAGTAGTGGTGGCCCACAGACTAGAGCTTCGAGTAGTGCAAGAATTGTTGGGATTACTGAATTAGAATTTGAGGTTGCTCTTTTTCATGTATGCATGTTATGGATGCTTTTCCGGGTGTCTGAACTGCTGGGGTTAGGTAGGAAACGGGGGTTGCTGCATGGGGAAGTGCATCTGGACAGGGAGTAGTGTGGGGTTTGGTTACTGAAATCCAAGACATCAGCTGGGGAGGGGGAAATGGGTATGGTTACAGCAAGGTGGGCAGGAAGGGGCGTGCCCAGTCAATGAGTGGCACAGATTCAGTGAGTGGCCAGGGCATAGGCAATATTTGGTCACACCTATGGGGATAAGGTCACAGCTTTTTGATTACTGGTGGTGCTCCGCATGGCTTTGCGGAATTTGGGTAGGAGTGCAGCTAACTTTCGGACTCATTCTTTCAGAAATGGTGCAGCAACTGCAGTGGCAAGATTTGGGTGGGACTGGTCTCTGATTCATAAAATTGGCAGGTTTAGGTCCTGGTGTTGTGAGAGATATGTGCACAAGTGAAAGGCTTTGGTTTCTGTTGGGAGGTGCTGGGGTACAGGATGCACTCTAACTTTTTTCTTCTCTCGTAGGGTGTGTGAGTGACCCTAAGGTCTAAAATAGTCACATGGATGGTTGAACACTCGTTTATCCACTGGGCAGCCAAGTACGCAGAAAGACAGATTTATGGACGTAACCTTGGACTGCTCAGCAGTCGGCATGAGGTGCTTTGGTGGGGGAAAAGTGGGATGAGATGGGGGAACCTGCTGCCCTTAATAATGTCCATGGTACTGAAATGGGGTTTTGTTCTGCACAAGTTGGGGGGCAATTTGGTTTGGCTATCAGGGCTCACTATACTGCAAAACATTCAACAGGGCTTGGTGCAGATTCAACCAAACTTGGCAGGGACCTGCTTGATATGGACAGAGTTTGTGCCTCATAGGAAATGGAGGGGAGCGATGAAACATGGGACCATTGATAAAGCCTGGAGGAAACTGAACAGGGCGATGAGGGTTTTTTGTGTGGCACACTGCATCAAGGTTCTGGTGCATGGAGGAGGAAATGTGTCTTTTTCGATCAGATGGGGTGCATTTCTCAGACATGGGCAATGCATATTACATGTTGTAACTGAGGGATATACTGGGAGAACTTTGGAATGAGAAGAATAAGTTACTTACCTTCGGTAACGCTTTTTAAAACGTCCACTGGGGTTTTTCTGGATGGTAGTAGTTAGGGGGGGAAGGAGAGTCATTACATTACACAAGGTCACATTCTTTTTTTGTAGGCAGAGGGAGATTAAGGAACATGTATCAAACTCTGGTTTTGTGACTTGCAAATTGCGACTCAGAGCGACTCGATTTCTCAAGTTGCACAAGGGTGTGTCCCAGACTCGCAAATTGGGACTGTGTTTTGCAGTTCGCGAACGGGTGCCAAAAATAAAAGAAGAAAACACACTTCTTGGTTCTGAGTGATGACATCAGAACCAGGAAGTACCCCCCCATTGAACTGGGAGGAGTCTACGCAGCACAGACAGCAGAGGAACACCCAGCTGAAATGAGCAACTGCAGCCATGGCAGACCAAGGAGACACCCACTGCAGGGAGGAAGAGGAAACATGTTTTCTGAGAAGGATCTGGAGGTCCTGACTGAGGAGTTCTGCCTGCACCATGAGGTCCTGTTTGGCAAGGCAGCAATGAGTGTCCCTGACACACAGAAAAAGAAGATCTGGCTAGACATTCAGAGCAAGTTCAATGCGATTGGAGTCAGCCATTGCACCATCGATGAGGTCCGCAAAAGGTGGTATAACCTCAGGTCCAGGACCAAAGAAAGTGTGCTAGAGCGGATGAAGGAGGCGCACCAAACTAGTGGAGGACCATCCACAGTACCACCTCCTACAGCCATTGAGAGCATGGTGGAGACCACTCTGGAGCTGGAGGCTGTCATTGGTATTGGGGACCTGGACAGTTCTGCACCGGGAACATCCAAAAGTAAGTAGCAAATCTTACTTATTTACATCATCCAATGCACCATGCACCCAACCACAGTACACAAAAGCATGCATCCTCCAAATCTGTTTCATGCCTATATTGCAATCTACAGACAATGCATTCTTGGCAATGTAGTACAGTAGTCCAACTTTTAAGGAGTATTTATTTAGATACACCACACATATGAGAGGCACTGACAGTGTATCCCCTGTGTTCCACAGGTCTCCACCAAGTACCCACCGATGACCCTACTGTGCAGGGAGATGAATCTGCCACAATCACCGCAGACGAGGCAGCCAGTGTATCAGCAGAGGAGTGCATGACCACACCACTTGTCCACCATGCACGTGAGATCACCGAGGAGACAGATGTGGACACTGAGACAAGCAACCTGACACAGGGGCCACAGATGATTGTGAGTCGGCCACATAGGTCAGCTGGGCCTGGGCGGAGACGGCGACGTCAAACACAGTCAGCAGGTGAGGAAGATGTCACAGGTGAACAATTCCTAGGACTGGAGGCATCCTTACTGAGCAGTCACCGCCTGCAAAATAAACATATGCGGTTAATGAACAGGAACCTGCACAGACTGCAACAGACCCTCTCACAGGGTTTTGTCAATGTTGACACACATTTCACCACCATGAACAACAACATGGCAAACCTCACCACCGCTATCAACGACCTGTGCAGGGAAATGGTGACAGATAGGGCCCATGCAAGGTGTAGAGAGCGCAACACTGCTGCCTGTTTGGACCGGCTGAGTCAGTTGATTGGCTGCCTCGCAACCACTACTACCTGCCTGTCAAGGCGCATTGTAACGCTACAGGTGGCACTTGGGCATTTTGTCTGTGATGTAGCAAGAGGACTAGGGTGCATAAGACATGCAGTGGACCTAATACAGACCACCCAGGCAGCAAGGGGCATTAGCGATACCCCTCAGGATAGTGAGGACATCTCCAGCGTGAGCAGCGTTTCTGCCTCAGATGCACGCATCCTGCGGAGTAGCAGTGCCTGCCAAACATCAGGGGACCAACCAGGATCGGGCCATGGTTGCCATAGTCACAAGAGGGTGTGAGTTTGCTAATCTAGGACTTGCCTGAGGCACATGATGTAAATGTGTCAGACATTGTAACATTTTATGTTTTTATTGCTGTTTAGACGTCAACAGTTCATTATTACACTCCTGACATTAAAGGGAATTTTTGTTTTTGCACAAATTTGTGAGTGCTGTAATCGTTGCCACGTACCTGCCAAAGTAGTGAGTTGCAATGTGGTCCCGTCTCTGTCTGCCCTCCATTGCGATGCTACAATCCCCAGGCTTGCTCCTCATCTTCCGAATCTGTGTCATCTAGGGTGAGGTGTAGTCCACATCTGGTTGCTATGTTGTGTAGGATGGCACATGTTGCCACAATCTTGCATGCAGTCCCGGGGGCATACTGGAGTGCCCCTCCACTTTTGTGCAGGCATCGAAAATGTGACTTCAACATGCCAAAGGTCCTCTTAGTGACGGTTCTAGTTCACCGATGTCCAATGTTGTAGCGCCTCTCATTCTGATTGGCAGGTGTTAGGTATGGGGTGAGTATCCATGGCCTCAGAGGATATGCACTGTCACCTGTGTAACAAAACAGCAGATATGAGCATGGCTTCATGTGGTTCTGCAATGACATGTAGTTATTACATCAGTGTGTACTACACAGTACCTAATAAATATCCTTCACCAAACTCCCCACGTTCTAGGCATTGGTGTATCCCACTGTGCCTGAATATGTATGCATCATGTGTACTCCCTGGAAATTTTGCCACTATGTCAATTATTACATTATGGGCATCACATACTACCTGGATGTTGAGTGAGTGAGTACATTTCCTATTGCGGAACACATATTCCAGATTTACAGGTGGGCAAATGGGTATATGTGTCCCGTCCACACACACTATTACATGGGAGAAATTTCCAATTCTGTAGAAGTCCAACTTGGTGTTGTGTATTTCCTCCTCATTCCTAGGAAGGTATATGTATTTGGACATGTGTGTGAGTATGGCATCTAAAAACAATCTAAAGAATCGTGGCAGGGCACTTTGGGACACTCCACCAGCAACAGCAATCACCCCCTGGTAGCTACCCGAGTCCAAGAGGTGCAGTAAGCAAAGCACTTGCACATGTGTGGGGATGGAGCAGTTGCCCAAAGCCTGGTGTTCTAGCTGAGGTTTCAGCAGCTCAATAATCTCTAAGATAACTGCGCTGCTCAGTCTGTATTTGTCATATATTTCCTCCTCAGTTTGTTGAAATATGGTCTGCCTGGTTCTGTATAGCCTCTCCTGTCTCCGCCTCCTCCTCTGCTGAGCAGCCTGGACTCTCCTCCTCCATGCAATCACGTGGAGTGCAGTCATTTTGAGAAACCCAGATGCCTTCTGGGTCTGCTTTTATACTTTGGTTCTGGTTACCACCTGTTTGGAATCAGTGCCAATCTGGGTGTGCAAAATGGGCTTTTTGCGACTAGTTGCAATTAGCGACTACCTCGTACATGCGGTTTGCAACTCACAAATTGCGAGTCGCAATCTCAAGTTGCGAATTTTGTGAGTCGGTAATTGGTTGCATCACTTTTTGGGACCCCGAAATGACATTGGAACATACCATTTAGCTTTTTGCATGGTCGCAAATAGCGCTGCGACCAATTTGCGACTCGCAAAACTTTCGTACATGTGGCCCTAAGTGATCTGCCCAGAATCCTGACTCATGTGAAAATATTTTCCAGTGTGTCACCAACTTGTGCTCCCTGCTGAGGATGATGACACAGTCATTGTTCTACTATGCCTCCTGAAGGTTTCTCATTTAACAAAAATTATGGGTTATCTAGAAAAAAAACACAAGCATTGACAAAGCCAATAGGTTTTGGCTATGAGTGATCTTTTGGCTTTGTCAATGAGACTAATGAAAATAATAGGGCTATCATGCAGTCAACACTGGCCCCATCATAGCGCTTTTAGGACCTGGATTCCCCCAGTCTGGCCGCACCCTCCACAACCCAAATGAGTCGCCAACAGAACTCACAAAGATTGGTTGGAAGTTTTCATTACAAGCAAGTAACGCATACTTAGGTTAGGTAACAGTGACACATCATGAAGAATTAGGCACCAGTGAGAAGAAAACTTCACCCAATATACAATGCATTATAAGTAATAAATTGTGACTGATAAGCAACAGCACCAGGGCCTTTTGCAATCCCAAAACACCATTGGACCATGCAGGTGTAACCACCTGCATCGGTGAGGAGCGGTCCCTGCCTCACTGTACCCTAGTCGGCATCCCAGGATACCACCCCCCAAATGCCAAGCTGCCTGAGGGGCTGCGATTAGGTGGCCAGGAACTGCAGCCCCATGCCCACCACAGGTGAACCGTGCACCCTAGTCCCCAGGTAGATGTGTACATCCTCTGGTTGGCTCAGGACTGCTGGACCCTGCCCTTGGTGCTGTATCAGAGGACCCCTCTGCTGACTAGGGGTAAGTTTAGGATTACAGATCCCACCAGAAGGAAGACCAGGGCAATGAGGTCCTTCTCCCTCCCCACCGTAAAACCTCCAATGGGCAAAAGCCCAAATGTCCTCAATTAATAGGTCCATTCCGCGTCTGGGTTGTGGGCACCTTCCTTGTGAAACATATCTTCAACCCTCAGAAGTTTAGGCAGAATGTCCTAAAGTCTACATGGGCCTGGGCATAGCTTGGACATCTCCAAATTCAATCATCTAACAGAGACATAGATCATCCTAGACCTGACATCTTTAGCCCAGTTTCGGCGTGAAACCATGTGGGACCAGGCAATGTCAGCCTCTGGGAAAACCTTGGCCAGGAATACAAATTCCTTCATTATTGCTTCCCTGAGCCTCTAGCAACCCATTATCACTAAGTCAGTACCACCAAGGTGGACAACGATCAGGTCTGGGAATTGGAGTCTCTCGCGACCCATTGTCTCCTCGATCAGCCATTGCATTCGAGAAATCCAGAGGTCTCCCATCACACACCACCGGAAGGAAACAACCCTCAAAGCCTCAGACTTGGGCTTACGGAGCAGTTGTAACCTGAACACTGCCCGCCGGATGAAGTAATGGCCAACAACCCACACGACCTTAGAAGCCATCCTACTGAAAGAGCAAAGAAAAAGCATTAATACATAAACAAAAGAAGGAATCATGTACCAATGCACATTTGCACATTCATTGCAAGTCAGGACCAATATAGTGCTTGTAACACTTTGAAGACCACCGTCCAATTCTCTTAACTTTCTCAGGAGACAGGCCTGATCCTGCCGCCACTGTGGCCGAACCTATTTTAAAAGAGTGTGATAAGTAACCATTTAGGCTGACACCTACTGCCTAAAGGACAGAATACAAGTCCGCGACAAACTGATGGCGAAATAGGGAGTCCTTGTTGACATGGATGAATAAAGCAGATGGCTCAACGTCAGGTCAAATAGCTAAGTATGACCTAAGCAAGCCACCGGAGAAAGAAGGGAGTCTTTCGCTGCTCTGAGTTCAACCGCTGTTCCCATTCTCTTCTGATCAGTGTTAGACTTTAACAACCAGATCATAAGCCTCTCCTCACCTACCCAAACACCCCACTACTGTAGGCCCCCAGCAAAGTCAATCCTAGACGACTCCACTAATTCACTCACTCTGAAGACACCATAAAAGGCCACAGGGAAGGTGGCAGCAAACAATGTAGTTTCATATGGAGAACTGCACACCTTCTGCAAGTTAGACAAGAGCAGGCCTAGGACATGCATGGTGCGGCGACGCCTGCCATCCTTTGCACAGCCCTCAAGCCTAGCCCAACTGGATAGCACTTTCTTAATCAGAAAGGAACCAAACATATAATTTGCACTCCTCCGTTTAGCAAAGAACCTATTGACTGAGAGATGGGCCCTCACATAAGATACAGGTCTGCCCTGCTCTCTGATGGTACCAATAAAAAGACATATGGCCTCTGTAGCAAACACGTCTGGGATGTTACACACATGGAAAAAGGACCTCTAATATAAAAAAACATTTTCCACAGGACATCTGCATGTCATGCCAAGCTGTAGGCCAGTCCCTCCAACACCATTCCATGTCCAAGATGCCTCTAAAACCCTGTGCTGCATCAGTGAAGAGGCCTAGAGTACGATTAGATATAGGGTGCGTAGACCATATGACAGAGCCATTTATTTTTGTAGGAAACTGCGCCGTATTTTCAAGTCTTCCTTTACCTCACCTGGAAGTCAGGTATGGTAGTGTTTTTGCATGAGGCTATCCATTCCCCAGCCAATTGATCGTGAAAAGGGGCTACAGGAATAATCTGCAAGGCAAAATTCAGCTGGCCAACTAGGACCTGGAGCCGGTAGAGAGTCACCTTCTTCAAGGTAAGCACAGCATCAATCGACTGCTTAAAGGCTTGAACCTTTTCAGGAGGGAGGCAGCACTCACCGGTCAAGGTACCTATCTCAATACTAAAGAAGGTAAGGAGGGATCTATCGTCTTCTCTGACACTACAGGCATCCCAATGTCCCCAAAGAGGGCAGTTAGTGCATTCAGTGCCCAAGAGCATGCCACAGATTCCGGGGCCCCGAAAACTAGGATATCACTTCCCTGTGACCAGTGCATGACGTGAATATCCACTGTAGCAGCAAACTGAATTGCTCAAAGTATGTGCATGACACAGCCCATCCCATTGGCATGCACTTGTCAAAATAGTAGGAGCCCTCAAATTGGAAGCCTTAGAGGTGGTAGTCATCAGGATGGACTGGGAGTAGGCTAAAGGCAGACTCTATATCGGGTTTAGCCAGTAGGGCCCCTTGGCTGAGCTCACACACCATAGCCAATGCCTATTCTACTGATGAATACTTGACTGAGCATAACTGTGAGTCAGTAGCCTATTTCACCGGAAAAGCCGTAGGGAGCTGAGAGGTTGTGAATCAGCCTAAATTGCCCTGGTTCCTTCTTTGGTACCATATCCAAAAGAGAAAAAAAAAATCCTCAAAAGGAGGAGAGGAAAAAGGCCCAGCTATCCTACCCAAGGCACTCTCTTTCAATATTTTCTTTGACACCACAGCTTGATGTAGGCAGGCAGAAACCAAATTGTTTCATATACAGGTATGGGAGTGTGACGGGTCGGACTATACTGACCCGCACACCACTACAACTTGTGCTGCCTCTGCCCCTGGCAGCATGGAAGCAGCCCGAGGAGCAAGCCTTCCCATTGGATCCCTGCCGTGGGCGTGGGAAGGAGGAGCCGTAAAAGGGGTGGCTCCAGCATACAGAAGGAGAGCGATCTGGAGGAGAATCCTAGAGGACCCGACGGGTGGAAGGACGGAAGAGAGACGGAGTGACTACTGGGAAGAAGAAACCGACGATGCCTGGAATTCTCGGCAGAAGAGCGGACCGGAGCCGACACCTTTACAGTCCCGACTCAGAAGCGAGGACTGCTGGCCCCGGGGAGCCCATGAGTGAACCCGCCACGCTTCCGGAGAAGCGTGGCCAAGCCAGGTACGGGGTTTTGACACGGGGAAAAGGAGCGGGAGGCGGGAGGAGAAAGGGAAACACGGGCACGAACACAAAGAGCACGGACGGGTGGGGGACACAGGGCAGAAAGAGGGAAGAGACAAAAGGACAAGATGCAGGGAGATCATATGAGCCTAAGATAGGAGCAAGGAGAGAGAAGGAAAGAGAAACAGACCAAGGGGAAGAAAGAGGAAAAGTATTAAGAAACAGACAAACTCCAGACAGTAAAGAGAATAAAAAGGAGAAGAAAAGAAAGGACAGGAGAAGAGAAAAAACCGCACAACAGAAAGCAGAAAATAGACAGAGAGAAGAGAGAAAACAAAAAGAGGAAAATTCCCCACCGGTAACAGGGAAGAAGGGTGAGACAAGGAAAACAGGGAAACAGAAGAACCAGTAAGAAAAGACGAGATAAGAACAGTGGAAACGAAGAGAGACAGAGAAACTAGGTATTGAGATATTAGAGTGGAGAGAAGAGATAGAGAAAGAAAGAGAGTTGTAAACAAAACACTTACCGTACCTATTCTTCTTCTGTTCCCACACGCTTCCCGAGTGGCCTATGGAAACGAAAGAAAGAAGAAGATGAGATTAGCGCCCAGAAGAGAGAAGATGTCTACCAACCCCTACTTTAGACTCACCCCACAGCAAAGAAAACTACTGTGTAAAAGAACAATAAAACCTACTTACATAAAAAGACAAACAGTCTGGTGTACTTGATCGGCCAACCTACGACAAAGTGGTGTCAGAAGTGGGACTCAACGTCCAACTAAATCCCCAGAATGGAAGAAAAACCCACCCACTATGGCGGATGTTATAGCACAGTTAGCGGAAGGACAACGCCATCTCCAGTTAATATGGGAACAACAGATGAAGGACGCTCGAGAGGAGCGTGAGGCCTTACAAACTGCCCTTAAAAGCCAGGCCACAATCATGGCTAACAACCAACTAGTCCATGAGACTGCACTTGGCAAGCTAACTGAGACCATCGCCCACACTAAGGTACATCCCAACGTACCAAGTATTGTGTTACAAAAATATCAGGACCAGGAAGCTCCAGACTCCTTTTTCCTTAATTTCTAGAGAGTGGCAAGCTCGGCTAGTTGGCAAGAAGAGAAGTGGGGGCAGTATATTGCCCCACTATTGACGGAACAACTACACGCAACGTACCAAGCTATCAATCCTACTGGTAATCTCCCATATAAAGAAGACCATCCTAGAAAGGGTAGGACTTGACAGTGAGAGTTATCGGTCCAAGTTCCGACAAATGAAGTGGCTTCCACAGGAGAGCCCGCGTACCCTATACTACAGGGTACAACATGCTGCTGGTCGATGGTTGCATCCCACCGAAAAGACCAGAGAAGAAATGTTTGACGTAATCGTATTGGAACAATTTTTAGACGTCCTACCAAACACTACCCGTAATTGGGTTCGCCAACACCCCGGGTTGAGCAATGAAACGGCCATTGAGCTAGCCTGGCATTTCACAGGAGTCCAGACTTTAGAGCAAACCCCAGCAGAACCCCGGTTCCCTTCCCTGTGTGTCCCACTATATGAAAAGGAGCCACCCCACGACCTCAGGGTACACACGATCCCGACAGCGTATGGATACCCCATCCTCTCCACTCCTCTTTTCCCACGACCGGACCTCAGTGTTATCACTGCTCGGAATGGGGTCACAGCGCACGGTATTGCCCCCAGAAAAAGGACATGGAAGAACTGATGGAAATAGGAGTCACAAAAGGAAGGGTGTTGAGGGTAGGAGAAACAAAGCCTACATATACCCTCCCTATCCTTCTCAATGGAAAGGAAAGGGTAGCCCTGGTAGACTCGGGTTGCAGCCAGAGTGTTATATGTCAGGAACTGGTTGAACCAGGACAAGGGTTACCCCAGGCACAAGTATTAATTGCCTGTGTCCACGGGGACCAGGTGTACTATCCGGTGGCAATCATTAGCTTTCAGTGGAGAGGAGAGGAAGAAAACCTCAAGGTGGGGGTATTACCTCACCTTGAAGAGGATGTTATCATTGGGACTGACTATGCGGCGTTTTCCCTTTTGTTGACCAAAGCAGGACAGGAACATGCCATGAAAAAATGGTGGGAAGAAGTGCCATATGACGCGGGAAAGGTAGATAGTCGGCCACCCAGAATCCGTTTAAGTAAACGACAGAAAAGGATACAAAAACAGCAATATTTGGGAATAGACTATGGAAACAACAAGACGAAACCGGGAGCTGTAGGCAAGGTATACACAGTGGCAGGAGATTTTAGACAGAGTCAGAGGGATGATCCCTCTTTAAAGAATGCGTGGGAAAAGGCATTGAATGACGAAGATCCTGGGGTGGGACCGAAATTCCACATCCAAAACCATCTTTTATATAGACTTCCCCAGTCTACTAATGGCAGGCAGAAAAAATTATTAGTTCCTGGTAGTCACCAACAACAGGTTCTGCTGTTAGCTCATGGGGACCAAGGGGAAGGGCATCTTGGTAGGGAGAAGACTGAGGAAGCAATACTCCGGAGATTCTATTGGCCTGGGGTCTTCTGGGATATTCGTAGATATTGCTCGAACTGGCCGAAATGCCAATTTTATAATCCTATCACACAACCCCCTGCTCCATTACAGCCACTCCCAATAATAGAGACCCCTTTTTCTCGGGTTGGCATGGATATCATCGGTCCCCTCATTCCGTCCAGTAAAGGTAGACAGTACGTCCTGGTGTTGGTTGATTACGCCACTCGCTATCCCGAGGCTATTCCCCTCCCCAGCATGCACACGAAAGTAATAGCCCAAGCAATGATTGAGTTTTTTTCAAGGGTCGGTTTTTCTAAAGAGATCTTAACTGACCAAGGCACACCTTTTATGTCCCGGCTTATGGAGGAAGTAAGTAAGACCTTGGGGATAAAACAAATTAGAACATCAGTGTATCATCCTCAGACTGACGTCTCGTGGAAAGATACAACCGGACTATTAAATCTTTACTCAGGAAGAGCATTGCTGAGGATGGAAGGGATTGGAGAAAAAAAAATACCTCTTGTACTTTACGCAATACGCACACATACTCAATCCTCCCTAGGTCATAGTCCATTCGAATTGTTATTTGGCCAGCCTCCCCGAACTCTTCTCGAAATGTTAGTCGAACAATGGGAATAGATGGACGAGGAAGCAAAAGGCCCACACTAGTCTCTGAGAAGCCCAAGAAAAACAGAAGAAGGGATACGACACCGGAAGTGTGCTTCGTACTCTTAACATAGGAGATAAGGCACTGGTCCTCCTTCCCAGTAGCAAGAATAAATTATTAGCACGGTGGCAGGGGCCATACGAAGTAGTAGAGCAGATCAACCCCACAACTTATAAATTGGCTCTCCCTCATAGACACGGTAGAGAACAGATCTATCACATAAACCTATTAAAAAAATGGCAAGAACCTGGTAGTGTCCAAACGGTCCAACACATCACTACTGACAATAGAGAAGATATCCCGTACCCATCCCTTTCCCTCCCACACGATCAGGAGGTATCCAGACCTCAGATCAATACATCCTTCCCGGATCCACAAATAATATCCCTCTCACAGGTCATAAATTCATATAAGGATGTGTTTTCCAAACAACCCGGACATACTCCGTTAGCTGAACACAGCATTCGCACCAAGAACGAGTCTATATCAAGACAAAGACCCTATCGTGTCCCAGAGGCAAAGAAAACCTTAATCGAGCAAGAAGGCCAAAATATGTTGGATGCGGGGATCATAGAGCCATCCAACAGCCAGTGGTGTTTTCCTGTTGTGTTGGTCCCAAAACCGGATGGGAGTACTTGGTTTTGTGTGGATTAAAGGAGGGTCAATGAACTAATGTATTTTGACGCATACCCAATGCCCCGTATAGACGAGCTATTAGAAAGATTAGGACAAGCCAGGTTCATGTCTACTCTGGACCTGACGAAGGGGTATTGGCAGATCCCCTTGAAAGCAGGAGACAGGGAGAAAGCCGCCTTTGCAGCTCCCTCCGGGTTGTATCAGTTTACTGTTCTACCCTTTGGGTTACATGGTGCCCCTGCCACATTTCAAAGACTAATGGATAAGGTCCTACGTCCCCACCAACCATATGCGGCCGCATATCTAGATGACATAGTGATATATAGCCAGACATGGACAGAACATCTCAATCACTTGAAATTGATCCTACAGGCATTGAGGGAAGCCCAGTTAACAGCTAACCCAGAGAAATGTAGACTGGGGTTTACCACGATTAGGTATTTAGGGTACGTCTTGGGGCAGGGACTGGTCCGTCCACAAATAGAGAAGGTAGAAGCAATCCAACAGATCCCGATACCTAAGTCAAAAAAAGAAGTACGTGCCTTCCTCGTTCTGGTAGGGTATTATAGAAGGTTTATACCACAGTTCTCAACAGTAGCCGAACCTCTAACCAACTTACTGAAAAATGCTACTCCTAAAAACTTCTCCACCCTTCCCGAGAAAGCCCTCCACAGTTTTGTCCGTCTCAAGAATGCCTTGACTACCGACCCGGTATTGTGCTGTCCCGATTTCCATAGCCCTTTTCTTTTACAGACTGATGCTTCTGACGTGGGACTGGGGGCTGTGGTATCACAACCACAAACAGATGGATCTATCCACCCCGTCTTGTACATCAGTAGGAAATTACTCCTGAGGGAAACACACTACCCCATCATTGAGAAGGAATGTCTGGCCATTAAGTGGGCTGTTGAGTCTTTACGTTATTATCTCAGTGGGCGAACCTTCACCCTCTTGACGGATCATGCGCCTCTCACCTGGCTCGCTCGCAACAAGAATACGAACGCGCAGGTTCTAAGATGGTTTCTCTCTTTGCAACCCTTTTCCTTCCAGGTGATCCACTCTCCGGGCTGTCACATGGTGAATGCTGATTACCTCTCCCGCCATCCAGCTCCTGAGCGTCATCGACAGACGCTCTCTAGGGGGAGTGTCTGTGACGGGTCGGACCAGCAAAGAAAACTACCCTGTAAAAGAACAATAAAACCTACTTACCTAAAAAGACAAACAGTCTGGTGTACTTGATCGGCCAACCTACGACAGGGAGCTACTCTGAGTATAGGAATCCTAAAGCCAGTAGAAAAACCCAAATACAACAACTTCACAGTTTCTTTGTTCGGGTACAAGTTCAGCCATGGAATCAGCTTGGTAATCTGGACCAGCATGAGCAACCCAAAACTAACTTGAGGGCTTAACTCCATTCTTTCTCTTCTCTTTTGACTTTTTGTTACATTTGAATTCAGGGTGGCCACAAAAGGAACAAACGTGTTCGTATTTACATGACCCAGCCAGGCGCAGGCATAACTTTTTATTGAAGTTCCAGCACAAGCCTTTTCTTCCTTCCAGTGAGTTGCTGGCAAAAAAGAGATTTATGCAGGGGTCTTGTTGTTTACGCTCTCTAACGTCATGCTGACTTCTGTATGGTCCCACCCTATATCTTGATCTTCCACTTCCACTGTCATAATCTAACCAGACAGTGCCCCCATATACATGGTGTGCTTTCGTATCTTAATTAAATAAAATATCATTGAGGTTGCAACCTCTGGTTTCTTCTCCAGCATAACAGCCATGTAGACGTTAAAACCAAATAACCAATTTGTGATTGACTATTCCACCCTGGATTTGTTGTCTTTCTGACATATCTTTACCCTCTTTATTCTTGTGATCACAATCCCTTCTTCTGACTCTTATCAAGGAAGATATCATTGGACGGGGCCCACTGGGTAGTTGGTGGAAGTGGTGCAGCTACCTTATTTGCAGGGGCGGCTAGCTTGGAGAGAAGTTGGGCAACCAAGAACCAAAACCTACACAGTAGCATCCTACAGATCTCTTAGCTGCCTTTGCATAAGGGGAGCTGGCTGCTCCTGAGGGAGTGGTGAGGTCAGGGGCGGAGTGGTAGACTGGATTAAGAGAGCCTGCCCAATATCCGCCAAGGCAGCATAAACCCCTTGGGACTCAACTGAATTTGGTAGGTGAGGAGCAGCTGTTGCCTGAAAGGATACAGGAGAAATAGACTGCTGAATTTGGATGCTGTGTTGGCCCTCCACTATGCCATTGGCAATACACTGCTGAATTTGGGTGCAGTGTAGGCCACAGGGGTGGGTGCTGCAGGGGCATCAAGAACAACTGCTGCTGGGACTGGTACCTCCTCAACTACTGTGTTAGAGGGGGTCTGCACCTGTTTGCTAGCCCTGCACTTCACTGGTGGGATTGAAACCCGGGATGGAACATGGGACCACTGTGGGCGGTCAGCCACAGCCCTTTCTTCATACCACTCAGACTCTGACCCAAAAACATCTGAGCCCCCATCATCGCTTAACTTTGCTAGGACCAGCTCCAGCAACTGGGTTAAATCAGGGTCCCTCCCCTTTCTTTACCTGACCTGGCCTCCCTTAGCAGCCATTAGGCCAATGACTAATGGGAAGGAAATGGAGTCAAAGACTACAGCAAGTCACTAGATTAAAAAGAGGGGACGCAAAGATAGGCAGCTAGCAACTAAGTATACAGCTGTCCCAAGGCAAATGCCAAAAGAGGCAAAAAACAAAGGGAGCAGGCAACACAATCAGAATCTTGTTATGTAGTGGGAATTAAATTAAGTGAGGGCGTCAATGCAAAAAAACAGATTGGCTGCGAAAGGCGCAATGAAGAAAACACACACACAGGCACAGGAAGAATCAACAACAGGCCAGACAATGCCCAGCAAATATGCACAGCAAATAACCATTGAATTCACAAAGGAGGATGTGCCTCCCTCTCCCCACCACTTACCTCTCGTCCAGCTGATCCACGTTCATGGCCCTGCTAGGCTGGATGTCCAATCTTGGTAGTGGGAGTACTGAGATTCCACCCCACCAGGTCAGGAAGGAGGGTCAGGACAAGGAGGTGAAATTGGCATAGAGTTGTTAACCGCACTGATGCGGTAGCTCACTGCCCTGTGTTTGTGGCAAGATGAAGAATAGATAACAAATTGAACTGGTGCCCATTAAAGGTACCTCAGCGAAGGCCAAAGGCTCAGGGATATTCGCAATCACACCAAAACCTGCACTTGCAGGGCTAAATGCTGGTATCTGCAGCTAAATAAAAGTAAACAAAGCCAGCCAGGACGTAACAAGGGAGGGGGTAAAAGGCGTGAGAAAATACTCACACATCTGGGTCGCGGCGACCCCAGTAATAGTAAGGCAAGGAGATTAGAAATATGGGTAAAAATTATATGCCAAGTTGTGGGGACCAGTGCAACAATGAGGCAAGGGGATGAGGCAGTAGTGAGGGTGAAACCCGCTCCTCGAGCTCCGGCTGAAGATGCACCCAACGATGTAAAGCCCAATTACACAAGCAGTCCGGTGTCCTGTGTGTGATGTTCTATGTGTCTGCCGCCTCTGTGATGCTCTGCTCTCGAAAGGCAGAGGCCAGGGGCAATGTGTCATATAAACCCCTGGCCATCCCAGCAGTGGGCAGAAGTGATGCATACATAGCGCAACTCCTGCACTTCCTGTTGCCCCCCCCCCACATCTCACGATCATGATGCGAGGCAACAGGAAGTCCTGATGAAGGCCGCAGTCGTCCCAGGTCCTAAACACTGGACCCATCTAAGGGCGTGGAGCTCTGCTTATTTTCTTTACTTTAAGCCATGTTGCACAGCAACCCGTGCAGCTATGCAATATGTTAAAAAAAACATTGGCAAAGCCAATAGATCTCATATAAGTGAAATCTGTTGGCTTTGCCAATGCTTGTTTCCAAAATAGTACCAGGTTTATAACAGCTGTGGATTCCACAGGACCTATTATTGTGATATATCTTCATGTGAAAATATGCCTCTAATTCCTACTTCTTAGCCTGGATTTGCTTTACTGTTTCCTCCGTGCACATCGTCTATATATGAAACATATATGAAAGGTATCCTGCGTTGTGCTGATTAACATTTTGACTTCTTTAATTCTGGCATTGTGCTTGCCCAGCTTTATTTTGTTTATTTTCCATCATATTGCTTGAGGTGTCTAGTCTGTTGCTGATGGTTTCATTCCATCTCTTTCGGTTACAGAATATTGTTTTGAGTTCAGAAATCACAGCCTCAGTATCTTCATTCCCATTCTTTGCTTCAGTTTCTGTGCCCCTGTAAGGAGAGATTGCTCTTACGTTTGCGAAATAATACATTTTTAATTGCTCCTTATTCCTCTTGCTCAGCGCAGCACCTTATTAGAAGAGTATGTCACTGTAATTTCAATTGTGTTGGAAATGATCTTCTTCTGAGTGGTATTCCTCCAGATCGTTGCCTTCACTACTCTATTTTTGCTGGCTTTTGGGCTCTGCACATTTTACTCCTGCTAACCAGTGGTAAAGTGCTGCTGCTTTCCCTTCCAAACATGGTAAAAACGGTATACACCTTATTGGTACATTTACTTAACTTATAAGTCCCTAGTAAATGGTACTACATGTACTAAGGGCCTGTAAATTAAATGCTACAAAAGAGCTGGCACACTCATAGTGACACCCACTAAGTAGCACTGTAAAATCTGTCTCAGGCTTGCCTCCGTAACCTGTAGTGGAGTTTTAAAACTGCCATTGTGACTTGGCAAACAAAACCTATTGCTAGGCCTAAAACTTCCTTTTTAATACTTTTAAGTCACCCTTATTTTTATTTTTTTGCAGTTTCACACAGCACGAACAGGACCCAAACGTACTGGCATGCTTGACATGAGCACCAGTTACATTATACTACGACATTGATTTTTTTGATAGGTACCGGGAGATTATGTGATATGCCCAAAATCACAAGATGTTGAGCTGACGCACATGCTCAAACCCTTCCCCAACTCCAAAGTCAGCATCTCCAACAGTTACGCTACATCCTTTTCCCTAATGCAGGCCCTAACAGGTCATACGGCAAGATGGATGTATACTTCAAGATTTACATGTTATGTCCGTGAAAAACCTACAAAGTAGATTTTCACTGTAGTAAGGCTAGCCTCCCATAGACTAAGGGCCTGATTACATACTTGGTAGATGGGTTACTCTGTTAGAAACATGATAGATATCCTGCCAGCCGTATTACAAGTTCCATTATATCCTATGGAACTTGTAATATAGCAGGAAGAATATCTGTCAACTTTGTTGTGGAGTTGTAGGAGGCCGATATATGGGTAACACCGTCTGTAATTGGGATTTTAAAGTGTATTTGTTTTATTTCCTTTTAATGTGTTATAGAGATATAAATATTTTAATCCAATAAAGTTCTTTCTTCCTTCTTTTCTTTGTCCTAGGTTGTTTCTTCGGTCCTCTGGATTGCCTTGGGTGGGAACTGGCTGCCCCGGGTAAAGCTCCTGACTGATGTGCCTCGGAAGGAAGGGATGGAAACCAGGTATCAGGTAAGTGATTTTATAGTAAAGTATAGTGTAGGGTTCACCAGGGAGGGAGTGAGTGGAGGACGTGAAGTAGGGATCACTTCAGGCGCATCACACGTGCCTTGCATGCATAGGTGGTTCATTGGGTCTTCCTTTCCCACCTCACCCACCGTATCTAGGAAGTTATCCCCCCTCGGTGTTCCCGTACCCTCCCCTTGTTGTAATTTAATAGCGATTAGATTAAGCATTAGAAGAAGACATCTTATATTTAGCAACTATTTTGAACATTTGGCGGAATCCATTTTGTATTCATGGCAGCCATTTTCTCTGCCATGTGCTCACCATGTGCTCTGTCCTACCTTTCTGTTAACTATTCTTGAAAATCTGTCTAGTGACAAGTTATATTTAGCATCTCCCACTTTCGCACATGCCCAGTAAGATCTGCAGCTGTTAGTAATCAGTAACAGACAGTAATGTGTCAACTAGTCCTTGAAACTGTTAGCCCCTCCTACCTGTCGACTGTGCATTTCCATATGACCTTACATGTATGTAAGTCTTGCTTCTATAATTGTACTACCTTCTTTTAGCCCCTGCGTGGGTATAAAAGGACCATGTTCTCTTAGTTCAGTGTGCTACTTCAAACATTACCGAAGGGTGCTGTTTGAACTGTAGTACCACCTCATGAGGTTTAATAAACTTTGTCTTTTATTTCAGTTTCTGTGCCAACTTCTTCCTATATGGTATGAGGACTTTGTGCAGAGAAGGGTGAACCCCTTGCACTAGTAGGCCCTGCTGAGGCTTACTTCAACAAATTGGCGCCCGAACAGGGACTCATCGGTGACTCGGACGCCCAACGGATTGGTCGCGACGAAGGATTGGGATCTTGCTGAGGACGATCAATGCCTGAGGAGACCCGAGTCTTGGCAAACACTGCGTTTTTCCCTTCTTTCTGATTTGACCATCCAGGTGGCGCCGGTCCTCGACTGAGATCCTTTTTGTTCATTCGTCATGCAGTGACCATTTGGTCGATTTTAGAACTTGGCAGTTGGAACCTGGACACCCTGTGATTGGTAAGAGCCGTTTTACGGCACTTGCTGTGGGTTTTGATGCCTTTGTTTGCTAATAAGGTTTAGCACTATTTACTGAGGCTCTCATGTTTTGGGTGACTAGTCAATTTGTGTCCTTTGAATTGATATATAAATTGCAATTTATATAGGCAGGTAATGAGGAGAATTTTCTCCAATTTAATTTTGATTTGAACGGCACCTAAAGTGCTACTTTGATTATTATATTGCATATTCTGCACTATTTTTGGCATGCCTGTTTTTAGCGCACTTCGTAGGATGTATTGCTTTTGTAATGGTACCAATTTGAGACTGGAAGAATCACAACCGGCACCCCCAGAGGGGACGCCCAATAGAGATATGTATGTTAAACATGTCTTTCTTCTATAATGTACAGCACATTATGGAATAAATACACTCGTGCGGATCCTGAGTTACGTTGGCCTATGCATGGGTCATTTGATTTGCGAAAGATTGAGTATGTGGAACAATGTATGTGTAAGCGAAGGTCTAGGCAAGATATGTTTGACTGTGTACGAATGTAGGAGAAAGAAGTGCGTGGACGAGTGAAGCGTGAGCAAGCCTTGCTTGAGAAAGAGCAGCGGAAGAATGTATATGTGAAAGCATTGGAAATGAGAAAGAAAGAAAGAAATTACTTAAAGGAGCTAGAAGAGAAAGAACGTAAATTACAGGTAACTGGCCAATACACCGTTAGGCAACCTCTCTATCCTATCCTCAATAAACCACACAATGATTTTTTGTTACTAGATCGCCCTCCACCTCCATATGTTGTTCCTTCTGCCCCTCATGAGTTAGCTAAGGTCTCCGGTTCGGAGCAACAGAAGATACAAGACAGTCGCTCTGTGTTGCCTGCTGACCGTGCGTCTGAGCTTAGATCTATTGCTCGTAAAACAATTTGTAGCGTTGTCTCTGCTTCTGAACTTTTAGACAACATGAAAGGGTGGACGGAAAAGGAGCAGCTATATTTTACTGAGGCATTTGGCACAGAAGTTATTGAACTATATCGGAAATATTCTGATGAGTTAGAGCCCGATGATGTAGCAGATGATCATAAGCAAATGCGTGATGGTCTTTTTGTTTTCTCCCAGGTGGCTGATGCAATCAGGTGTTTGGTGAAATTATGTGTTTTGGCAGTCCGTTTGCAAGAGGAGAAAAGGGCTGTGGAAGTAGTTGCACGGACATCTCAGACCGGCGGGGTGCAAGCTTCCATCTTTGGAACAGATAAGACTATGAGAGTTCACGCGAAACCAATGCGGGAGGCCACGCCTTTGTACGTTCCTCCTAAAGGATTGGGTACAAGTGATGATAAAACATCTGTTGATGCTAAGGGTAATTTTATTTATAATTGGGTGTATACTCCTTGGAATAGGGCAGATGTAATGGCACTTAAAAACAGCATTACCTGACCTGTGGAAAAATCCAGCCGTCTTTTATGAGGAAGTTGAGGGAGCAATTAGTTCTTGTACTATGATTTTGGCTGACATTGATTTATTTTTCGGATTGATATTACCGCCAGATATGTGGAGAACTGTTTGTAAAATTGATGATCGTGTAGTTTTTGGGGCGTCATGGAAAGAATTAGAGCAGATGGACGGGGATAGGGAACCTGCGAAAAAGCCATATCAGTTGATTCTAGATCTTCCCGCAGCCATATTAGTTACGTTAAAAACTATTATTCCCCCTAAAAAGATAGATTGGACTGTTTTAGCATCTTGTAAGCAAAAGGCAGATGAATCGGTCTCTGATTTCTTTACACGCTTTGAAGAAGCATTTCATGATTTTAGCGGCCAGTTATTGTCAGGTGATATGGGCAGACATTTGTTTGTCGATAAATATGTTGCAAATCTGTTACCAGGAATAGCTAGTCATCTAAAAGCTAGTGAAAGTTCATGGACTACCTCTACTCCGGTTTCTCTATTGACTATGGTTCAGTATTATGAACGTCAGGAATTAGAAGCAAAAGGTAGCGAGGATAAAAAGATTAAAGAATTAAAGACGAGGGTTATGTTGGCTCAAGCTTATGGTCTGCCTTTTAGAGGTAGTGATAGAGGTGGACGTGGATCTTATGGTTCTTCTTACACTTGTTCGAACTTGTCTGTTGATCAGTGTGCGTATTGTAAGAAATTTGGGCATTGGGCTGCCAATTGTCCAGCACTACGTGTTCAGCAGTGTTCACGTGGTCGGGGACAAATGAGAAATCGCTCAGGATATTGAGGGCCTACAAGTAGCACAAATTATCATGCTAGGGTTGATGCTAATGTACGAGGGAAGGATGGGTTTAACAATTTTGATAGACTCAACCAATACCAGATGTCTAACTACTGTATGTGCAGCCTGATTTCCAAGATTCTGCTTATGCATAGGATTGCCTAGGATGGGGTAAGGAATCAGTTTAAGTTCCAGTAGATCAGAGGGGTCCCTATGTTACAGCACATGTTTTGGGTTCTACTGATCAGTTTCTGGTTGATACAGGAGCTACTCGTAGCGCCTTGTCTAAACAATTGATTCCAAGGGCTCCCCTGTCTGGCTTAACCATTACATCGATAGGTTTCGATGGAACACCTTCCCCTAGCCCATTGTCACAACCACTTGCATTCCATGTTGATAAATTTACTGCTCCATGTCCATTTTTGCTTTCTCCAGATACACCAGACAATATTGTGGGTCTTGATATGCTCAAGTATTTCAGGGCTACAATACGATGCTCTCCTGAAGGGGTGCATGTTATTTTAAATGATAATCATCCTGTGATGGAAAGAGTTTGTCTTGTTAAAGAGGATATTGCATTAGCTTCACTCCCTAGTACTTTGTGGGCTACTTCAGATACTGATGTGGGACAAATGATTATTCCACTGGTACATATTATTGTCAAGGAGGGAGCTGTATTGCCACATTTGCCTCAATACAAAATTTCACAGGAGGGCGAAGAAGCACTCACACAAATTGTGCATGATCTTATTGCAGTTGGAGTTGTTGAGGAAGTTCTGTATAATGTTTGTAACAGTCCGATTTTTCCTATTCTGAAAAAGGATACTGATACTAGGATTTACCGATTCATTATTGATTTACGAGAAGTCAATAAGATTGTGATACCCCAATATCCTGTGGTATCTGACATCACAACACTTCTTACTTTGGTTCCCCTGACAGCAACTACGTTCTCTGTGATAGACTTGAAGAATGCTTTCTTTTCGATCCCTATTCATCCTGATAGCCGATATTTGTTGGGTTTTACTTTGAATAAACAATCATATAGATTTTGCAGAGTTCCTCAAGGCTATACTGAGAGTCCTAGTATTTATAGTCAAGCGTTAAAACGACAACTTGATTCTTTTGTTTTGCCTGAAGGTGTGGCTCTCATACAATATGTCGATGATATTTTGTTGGCAGCTGATACCCCTGAGCAATGTGAAAAGTGCACTTTGTCCTTACTTTCTTTTCTTGCTTCACACAATCATAAAGTGTCATGAAAGAAATTGCAATATTGTAGACCAAAGGTAACCTATTTAGGTCACCTTTAGTCTAAGGAGGGCCGTGCACTTACATCAGATCGTATTCAAGCAATTTTAGACACACCAGTACCCTCTACTCAGAAAGATGTTCGTGCATTCCTTGGTCTTACTTCTTTTTGTAGGCAATGGATATTAGGGTTTTCCCACATTGTCAAACCTTTGCTAGCACTTTTGAGATGTCCATTGTCAGTTTTAGTACAGACACATGACGATAAGCAGCGTCCCTGTGCATATTTTTCAGCAGTACTTGATCCTGTCGCTCGAGCGTTGCTTGGGTGTTTTCGTTCAGTTGCCGCAACAGCTGTTTCAATACATCAGAGTGAAGGGATAGTTTTGTCACATAAGCTGTTGGTGTTAGTACCCCATGCGGTTGATGCTCTTTTAAATCAAACAAGGACACAACATTTAACTAGCGCTTGCCTGACAGGATATGAATTGACATTGCTGGCTCCTCACATTACACTGAAGAGATGTGCAACACTAAATACAGCCACTTTGTTGCCATATCCGGTGACTCAGTCACAAGAAACACATGATTGTATATTCCTTACCGAAGAACAAGACAAAGGGTCGTATTGATTTACAAGATACACCCCTTCCAGATGTAGACGGGGAATTGTGGGTTGATGGGTCTTGTTTGAAGTTGCCAGACGGTACGACCTCAGCTGCATATGCAATCACCACAATACACACGGTAGTGGAGACAGCTCATATACCACAGAAGTCAGCTCAAGCAGCTGAACTAATAGCTTTGACACGAGCATGTGAGCTTAGTACTGACTTATGTGTGAACATTTATACAGACAGCCGCTATGCTTTTGGAGGGGCTCATGATTTTGGTTTGTTTTGGAAGGAGAGAGGCTTTCTCACATCCCACGGGATGCAGATAATGCACAGAGAATTAGTGCATAACCTCTTGACTGCATTGACATATCCAAAGAAACTAGCTATTGTGAAATGTAGTTCACACAAGAAAGTGACCGATAAGATAGGGCAAGGTAATGCCCTTGCGGACCGCGTAGCACATGAGACTGCGATGCAGCGAAGTACTACTTCTATGTATGTAGTGGAGTCACAAGCTGAACGTTGGCATAATGCTAGACAAGACATATTATATATACAGAAATCTGCTTCTGTGAAAGAACGTGAGCAATGGTCTGAAGAAGGAGAATTGGATGATGAGGGCTGTTGGCGGAATAAGCAGATGGATAAATGGAAATTGCCTATAGCTTTTGTACAACCTATGGTTCAGATGGCACATGGGCTGGCACATGTTGGAGGTTCAACAATAACGAAGTTGCTTACGCAAGTTTGGGAGCATCCAGAAATTTCCAGTACAGCTAAGAGAGTAGTACAGTCTTGTTTGATCTGTTTACAATACAATCCTGGAAAAGGGACACGTACTCCTGCGGGAGGGTTTGCTACACCAACTGCACCTTTTGAAGTTCTACAAATGGATTATATTCAGCTTGAACGCTGCAACAATTCAAAGTATGTCTTGGTGGTGGTATGTGCCTTCAGTAACTGGATAGAGGCGTACCCCACAAAGGATAATACTGCCATTACCACAGCGAAGGTGCTTTTGAAAGAATTTTTCCCTAGGTTTGATGTTTGCAGACTTTTATGGAATGATAACGGACCTCATTTTGTTGGGGAAGTTATTAATTATGTCCTGAAAGGTTTAGGGATCAAACAGAAGTTCCATGTGGTTTTCCACCCACAATCAGCAGGGTTGGTGGAAAGGTATAATGCTACTTTGAAGCTGAAGTTAGCGAAGATACAGGCTTCCACATCCTTAACTTGGCCGGATGCATTACTGTTGGCATTATTGTCTATTAGGTCAGTGCCACACTCTCGAATCGGCCTTACTCCTTACGAAATAGTGTTTGGAAGGCCAATTAACATTTGGGGAGTTCCTAAGCCAAATTCTGTATATGATGTACCTTGTCTCCTGATGAATGATTATTTGGCACAGTTAACCGACAATTTGGTTTCTATTCATCAACAGGTTCGAGAAGCACTTCCTGACAGATCTACAGGTGAAGGCCATGAACTCCGACCTGGTGACCAGGTAATGATTAAGGCCCGTATTTATACTCCGTTTGCGCCGAATTTGCGTAGTTTTTTTTTACGCAAATTCGGCGCAAAACTAACGCCATATTTATACTTTGGCGTTAGACGCGTCTAGCGCCAAAGTATGAAGAAAGAGCGTCATTTTTTTGCGTGAACGCCTTCCTTGCGTTAATGAGATGCAAGGAAGGCGTTCCCGTCTAAAAAAATGACGGCGACGCAAATGCGTCGTATTTATACTCCTGGGCAAAAATCACGCCCGGGAGGTGGCGGGTCAAAAAACCCCGCATTTGCGCCACTATTTAACGCCTGGGTCAGGGTAGGCATTAAGGGGCCTGTGGGCTCAAAATGAGCCCACAGGTGCCCTCCCCTGCCCCCAGGGATCCCCCCTGCCACCCCTGCCCACCCCAGGAGGACACCCAAGGATGGAGGGACCCATCCCAGTGAAGTACAGGTAAGTTCAGGTAAGTATAATTTTTTTTATTTTTTTTGTGGCATAGGGGGGCCTTATTTGTGCCCCCCTACATGCCACTATGCCCAATGACCATGCCCAGGGGACACAAGTCCCCTGGGCATGGCCATTGGGCAAGGGGGCATGACTCCTGTCTTTACTAAGACAGGAGTCATGAAATGGCGTCTGGGCGTCGAAAAAATGGCGCAAATCGGGTTAAGACGATTTTTTTGCGTCAACCTGACTTGCGCCATTTTAAGACGCCCTAACGTCATTTTTTCCCAACGGCGGCGCTGCCTGGTCTACGTGGTTTTTTTCCACGCACACCAGGCAGCGCCGGTCTGATTGCGCCGTCTAACGCCATTCCATAAATACGGCGCCCGCATGGCGCTTCAGAATGGCGTTAGACGGCGCAAAATTTTTTGACGCTAAACTGCGTTAGCGCAGTTTAGCGTCAAAAAGTATAAATATGGGCCTAAGTCCTTTGAAAGATCAAGCAGGTTAAAACCAAGGTGGCGAGGCCCAGAACAGGTGCTCCTTGCGACAAGGACAGCAGTTCGAGTGACGAACCGAAAAAATTGGGTCCATAGTACTCACGGCAAGAGAGTGCTACCTACCTTGGTGGAACCTGCTGTGCTGACCGATCATCGAGAGATTTTGACTACGGAGAAAGGTCGTGCTATATCACCTGACGAATCTGCAAAGTTCTTCCTGGACCATACAATTTCTGGAGTGTCGCGATATAATTTGAGACAGAGGAAAGACCCCGTAGTGCTGGAGAAAACTGGTTGAGCTACCGCCCTGGGTTAGTGAAACGGAGATCCAATGTGGCAAGGGGGGGGAATCAGCCATGCATTAGAGTAGTGACACCCGTCTTGGCCCGTGGGGAAGAAATCAGCGGCTGCCCAAGGATAAGAGCTCCAACAATTGTTTTTAATTAATTTCTGAAAGGGTCGATTATCACTGTTGCTAAAATGAATAACAAACTGATCATTAGTATTATGGGGTTTGTTGTTGTTTTGGTGGTTATAGCAATAATCACCTGGTTTGTTGAAAAGAAGGCTCCTGCTAGTGAGTTTTTTGTTGCCACTACTCCAGAACCAGAGGATCACTATTACTTTACGCTTCCCTATCAGGAGCAGAAGCACCGTCAATCGTACTTCAATAATACTTTCATTCAGATGTTGCATCATACTCATAATGCTACAAATACTACTAACTGTTGCGTATGTGGAATGATACCTGCGCATCAAAAGAAAGGACACAATGGTTCTTGTCAAGCTTGGTATACGCTTTTGTTTGCATCTGGAAAACGTACAGAGGGCGGACTTCTTTTTTGCCTAAATAAAGTATGCTACCAAGACAAAGATGGGTATCCCCAAGCCAAAGGAACTAAATGGGAATAGGAAGCGTATCAACCGGACAATGTTTCAATACCATATGTCTTCACAAATATAAGAGACTCTGACAAGAAAGAACAATTTGTGATTTCTGTTACAAAAACTAAAGCAGATTTATGTATACGTAGCATTGGGCGAATTCCAGTAGGGATAAGCGATTGTACCTTCATTTTAACTATTGAGGGTGTAAATAATAGTAGTTTTACAGCTTCACATAATACATATTTTGTTTGTGGTAACTATGGATATTACCAACTACCTGTTGGGTGGTCAGGTGTGTGTTATGTATCTTTTTTATTACCCCCTGTGTTTTTGGCCCCTGCATCATATCACCGAGATTTTAAACTGTTCAATGACATCATTAAAAATAGATATAAAAGGACAATAAGTACAAATGAGGTAGACCAAACGGACACTAGCCTGCAACAATATGTTGATTTTAATTTAGAGTTGTTCTCCTTTGTGGGTGCTGCGTTAAACAGTCGGAAAGTGAGACGATTGACTAGGGTTGTGGAAGCTGTTACCAATCAGGCAGCTCTGGCACTTGGGAACATTACAGAGAAGCTCCAAATTGCGAGGATTGTAGCGCTCCAAAATCGTATGGTACTAGATGTGATATTAGCTGATCGAGGTGGTGCATGTCGCATCATCGGTAGTAGTTGCTGTGTTTTTATTCCAGATCACTCACCTTCAGTATATGATGCAATACCTAATTTGCATAAAATTGCTGCAGAAATCCACACAGAGACTGGTACTTGGACTTTTTCTTGATGGTTTTGGGTTCTTGTTTCCGCTTGGAGCTGGAAACTACTGACTATCCTGTGTGTAATGATTGCAATATTTTTCACATGCTGTATCTGTATTCAGTGTGGTCCAATGTTCTGCTCCATGTGTATTACTACTTGTATGCCTACCAAAAGAAATATTACAGAAATGAAAGCACAACACATGTTAGATAAGGAAATAGCTGAAATGATGAGCATAAATATACAAGATGAATATTTAGATTATCCCAGAAAGACTAATGTCTTCAGCTAATGCTGAAAGGGTCATCTGTTGTAATTTAATAGCGATTAGATTAAGCATTAGCAGAAGACATCTTGTATTTAGCAACTATTGTGAACATTTGGCGGAATCCATTTTGTATTCATGGCAGCCATTTTCTCTGCCATGTGCTCGCCATGTGCTCTGTCCTACCTTTCTGTTAACTACTCTTGAAAATCTGTCTAGTGACAAGTTATATTTAGCATCTCCCACTTTTGCACATGCCCAGTAAGATCTGCAGCTGTTAGTAATCAGTAAGACAGTAATGTGTCAACTAGTCCTTGAAACTGTTAGCCCCTCCTACCTGTCGACTGTGCATTTCCATATGACCTTACATGTATGTAAGTCTTGCTTCTATAATTGTACTACCTTCTTTTAGCCCCTGCGTGGGTATAAAAGGACCATGCTCTCTTAGTTCAGTGTGCTACTTCAAACATTACCGAAGGGTGCTGTTTGAACTGTAGTACCACCTCATGAGGTTTAATAAACTTTGTCTTTTATTTCAGTTTCTGTGCCAACTTCTTTCTATATGGTCTGAGGACTTTGTGCAGAGAAGGGTCAACCCCTTGCACTAGTAGGCCTTGCTGAGGCTTACTTCAACACCCTTGTGTCCCCTAATCCCAATAGGAGTTCTTTTACTGAAATATGCCCGTACCTTGTGGAACCACTTTCCTCCAGGAGGGTGGTGTGGTCTTCTCAAGGTGGACTCCTCCCTGTGTGGTTCCCAGTCTGTCTAGGTCTCTGGTGTCGCATCTCTCTCTGTTCCTATTTTTTTCTCTCTGCTCCTCTCCGTCGTCACTCTTCTCCACGTCTTCTTCCTCTTCTCCATCTTCTTCTCTCTCCGCCTCTTCTCCCACCTCATTATCTTCGTTCTGCTTCACGTCTTCTCTCTGTTCTTCCTTGATCCTCTCCGCGTCTTCTTTCTCCTTCTTGACCTCGGAAGTACTATGGTTTCGGCTGATCTATGTCTGTTGAAGTGCCGCCGAGGCACTTCTTTGCGAAGTCGTCTGCGGATTCCCGTTACATAACTCCTCCTCCCAGAAAGGCTGATTGAGCCATGACGATCCGGGAGTCCGGTACAAATAGTCTGCCGTGACCAGTAGTTTCCCAGGAAGATGGGTTGCCTGGAAGGAGAAAGGTTGAAGAGCTAAGAACCATTGAAGGATCCTATGATTTGTGTCCTTGTGTCGGGACATCCAGGTTGAGGAGCGTGATCAGTGAGGATGGAAAAATGACGTCCCAACAGGTAATATTGCTTGGTCTCCACTGCCCATTTTATGGCTAAACATTCCTTCTCTATGGTCGGATACTTCTGTTCACGAGGCAACAGTTTACAACTAATGTAGACCACCGGGTAGGGTTCATTGTAGTCATCAGGTTGCAGGAATACTGTGCCCAACCCTTGATCAGAGGCGTCTGTCTAGAGCAAAAAGGGCTTGGTGAAATGCAGAAAACATAACACTGGATGGGTGCATAGACTCTGTCGCAGAGTTTCAAAACTAGCTGTTTGTTGGGCCGTCAGGGCGTGAATGCGATTAGGGTTTCTCCCTTGCAACAAATCGGTTAATGAAGAGCCTTCTCAGCAAAGTGGGGTATAAATCTCCGGTAATATCCAACCAATCCCAAAAAAGAGTGTATTTGATTTTTGGGGTGGGGTAGGAGATGTCTTGTATTGCTTGTATTTTGGCTACCTGAGGATGGATGGTACCCTGTCCAATATCATACCCTAAGTACTGGATGGAACCCTGGGCTAGTTTACATTTGCTGGGATTCGCTGTGAGATTTGCTTCCCTAAGTGATCTCAGTACCCGGTTCAAATGCAACAGATGTGTATCCCAAAAAGGACTCAATATGACAATGTCATCTAGATATGCGGTGAAGTGATCTTTATGTTTTAGAAGGAGTCTATCCATGAGCCTTTGGAAGGTGGCAGGGGCTCCGTGAAATCCAAACGGCATTACCTTGAAGTGATACAGACCGAGGGCGTAGAGAAGGCTGTTTTACATCTATCTTTTTGGGATAGCGGTAACTGCCAATAACCCTTTGTGAGATTTAGGGTGGACATATACTTCGCTGCCCCCAGTTGTTCTATCATTTTATCTACCCTAGGCATGGGGTACGTATCAAAGGTCGAAATAGCGTTTAACTGTCGGAAATCTATGCAGAACCAGAGGCTATTGTCCAGTTCGGTACCAAGACAATGGGAGAACACCAAGGACTGGTGGAAGGTTTGATAATATCATTATCTAGCATTCTGATTACTTCTTCCTCTATGTCTTTTCTCCGGGCTATCAGGAATACGACAGGGTTTCAGAGAGACATATTTTCCTGGTTCTGTGTGAATGTGGTGTTGAGCTAGTGCTGTTCTTCCTGATTTGGGGGAAAATACATCATGATAACGATGGATCAGGGACATTACTTGTTCCTTTTGACTTAGAATAAGATCCATATTTTGAGCGGGAAGTGGTTCCTCCTTTCCGCCATCTATTGGGGGAAACTGAATATTTAATGCCTGCGTGTTGGTACTGAAGGACACTGGGGTTGGCATTTCTGGGTCTTTCCACTCTTTTAACATATTAATATGATATATCTGTTCATGTTTTTTTTGCATGTGGCACTGCCACTCTGTAAGTGACTTGGGTAACTTTTCCCGTTACCAAAAAGGGTCCTTGCCATTTTGCTAACAACTTAATTTCAGAGGAGGGGAGTAAAATGAGTACTTCACTTCCGACCTGAAAATCGCTTATTTTACTATTCTGATCATAATATTGTTTTCGTTTCTTTTGGGTGTTCTCCATCTGTTCATGTACTGCAGCCTATAGTGAATGCAAAGTGTCTTTAAGACTTTGGGCATACTCTAGGAGGTCTCTCCCTTCATCCTCTTCCTCCTCCCACTCTTCCGCTGTCATGTCCAGTAGACTTCTGGGAAGTCTACCAAACACAAGTTCAAAAGGGCTGTACCCAGTGGAGGATTGTACATGACTCTGTACACCATAAAGGACTAATGGTAGCTTCTTATCCCAATGCCTACCTGCCTCCGTAATGGTTTTCTTTAGTAGTGACTTAATGGTGCAGTTATATCGTTCCACCAGGCCATCCATTTGAGGATGATAAACAGATGTCCTCAACTGTTTAATACCTAATAATTCACAAATCTGTTTCATTAGCTGGGACATAAAAGGGGTCCCTTGGTCTGTCAATAGTTCTTTGGGGAATCCTACTCTTGCAAAGAACTCAATCATCGATTTAACCACCATTCTGGTGGTCATGTTTCTCAAAGGAACATACTCAGGATATCTGGTGACTAGTCCACTAATACCAAAATGTACCGATACCCTCTGGAGGATGTTACTAAAGGGCCTAATAAGTCCATTTCCACCCGGGTAAACGGAACATCAATAATCGGTAAAGGATATAGGGGTGCTTCGAGCTGTTGTGGGGGATCTCTGTACCAGTTAACATCTGGTACAGGAGGCACAAAACTTTGGATGTCAGAGAAGACACCTGGTCTATAGAAGCGGTTTAGTAGCGAGGCTTCCATTTTTTCTCGACAATAGTGCCCTCCACCGCATTGACTATGTGGCAAGTGTAATACCTGAGATCTAACGGGGCTTTGTACCAGCAACTGGGTTTTTATTTGATCTTGAGTTTTTACATTTCTATAAAGTAAACCCTTTTTAACAGAAAAAAAGATTCCTACCGTGTCCGGTATTTCTGGAATAACCTTTTCCCAGGCGTTTTTAAGGGTGGGATCTTCTCTCTGACAGGTACAGAAGCTCCCTGTATTGCTACTCTTGGACGATACTGTGGGAGAGACAAAAACAATATGAGATAAAGCTCCTTCATAATACTGTTTGTTATTCTCTTTCTTCTGTTTTCGAGTTAGCTTCATCTTCTCCTACCTGGCTCTATAGCCTCCCAATGGAAAGGCCCTCTAACAACCATTGAGAGGATTTTTTTTCTGCAATAGCTTTATCCAACAATAATACAAAATCAGTGTAATCAGTACCAATTATGAGGTCCTGTATTAAGCCTGGTATCCCTCCCATGTTAAGTATTTATATACAACCTCTCTATTCAAGGGGTACTTGGGCAAGGTGATACGCTCGGGTCTCTCCATGTACACAGGTTATGGCTGTTTTCTGGTTGTGTTTCCATTGTTCAGGTGCTACACTTTCGGCTTTGATAACGGACTGGCAACACCCTGCATCTATCAGTACTTGGGTGGGTTGTCCATTGACTTTCAAACTAATGACATATTTAGTAGGGATACCCTCCATGCACAGAACCCTCACTTTTGTGAACCCAATTTCCATGGGTTCAGGACTCTGAACCCGCTGGGGACAATTTTGGCTGATGTGACTCCAATCGGCACAATTATAGCATCGGGGTTGGGTTCCGATCTCTCTTCCCTTCAGGTCTGGGGAGCCTAGTAGTGTCCAAGACTTCATGTGAAGATATTTTTTCTCCTGTCGGCTTACCTGTTGGAAGCAGAGCCCAGATGTTTCGAGGAGGATAGATTTTATAGTCCATGGTTCTACGATAGCCATTGGCTAAATCAATAGCCTCAGTAGTAGATACGTTAGGGTGCTGTCTTATCCGTCTAGTGGTGCTGTGTAGAGCTTCCACATATTGTTCTAGTAATATATTTTGTACTGTTTCCTCTTTAGTGGACTCCTCGGGTTTTAACCATCTTAATCCCAGATCCTGAACTCAAAAAAATAAAGCTCTGGCATTGTCTTGGTTACCCCATTTCTCCTGTCTAAATTGTACCCTGTAATGTTCACTGTCCTATCCTAATCTTTCGAGTATAGCCTTTTTGATCTTGTCATATGGGATAGTCCCACCCGGGTTGGCTGCCTGATATGCGTTTTGCAATTCGCCTGTCAACAGAGGGGCAACATACTGACCCCAACGTTCTTTGGGCCACATAAGCAGAGAGGGCAACCCTTTCAAAGTTAGTAAAGAAAGAGTCAAGGTCTTCTCTCGGCACATATTGCTATAGGACAGAGCTAGGAACATTTGGGTGTGCCTTGGAACTTGCAATTGTCTCAGTCAGCTTTTGTATTGCTGTTTCATGAACTAACTGGTTGTTAGCTGTTATGGTTGCCTGGCTTTTTTATGCTGCCTGCAATTGTTCCCGATCCTTTTCAGCATTTTTCACTTGTTCTTCGAAGATTAACCGTAAGTGTCTCTGTCCTTCTGCTAATTGGCGCATCATACCCGCTAGACTGGTATTGGCGTCCATTTTCTAGTAGGTAACGACCTAATATAAACAACGGCTAATAAAATCCCACTTCTGACACCACTGTAGGAGGCCGATATCATAAATAATTATGGGTAACACGGTCTGTAATTGGGATTTTAAAGTGTATTTGTTTTATTTCCTTTTAGAGGTGTTATAGATATATATATATATATATATATATATATATATATATATATATATATATATATATCAATCTAGTAAAGTTCTTTCGTCCTTCTTTTCTTTTTCTTAGGTTGTTTCTTCGATCCTCTGGATTGCCTTGGGTGGGAATTGGCAGCCCCGGGTAAAGCTCCTGACCGATATGCCTCGGAAGGAAGAGATGGAAACCAGGTATCAGGTAAGTGATTTTATAGTAAAGTATAGTGTAGGGTTCACCAGGGAGGGAGTGAGTGGAGGACGTGAGGTAGGGATCACTTCAGGTGCATCACAGGTGCCTTGCATGCATAGGTGGTTTATGGGGTCTTCCTTTCCCACCTGACCCACTGTATCTAGGAAGTTATCCCCCCTCGGTGTTCCCGTACCCTTCCCTCGTGTCCCCTAATCCCAATAGGAGTTCTTTTACTGAAATATGCCCGTACCTTGTGGAGCCACGTTCTGCCAGGAACATGGCTTGGTCTTCTCGAAGTGGGCTCCTCTTTGTGTGGTTCCCTGCCCGTCTCTGCCTCCGGTGTTGTGTCTGTTCTCTCTGCTTCTCTCCGTCATCACTCTTCACCATGTCTTCTTCCTCTTCTTCTCTCTCCACCTCTTCTCCCGCCTCTTTATCTTTGTTGTGCTTCACGTCTTCTCTCTGTTCCACCACGATCCTCTCCGTGTCTTCTCTCTCCTTCTTGATCTCGGGACCCCAGAAGTACTCTGGTTTCAGCGGATCTCTGTCTGTCGAAGTGCCCCCGGGGCACTTCTTCGCGAAGTCGTTTGCATTTGCCCTGGCAACAGTTGCTGTTGCGAGTAGCCCTGTAATGGGACTCCTATTACAGGAGTATTCCGTCCACCAAGATCATAATCAGGCCCTAATACTGGATTATCATATTACATTTAATAAGCGATAACTTCAGTTTTGGAACAGTTCGAGCAATACTTCTCCCATTTATTTGAATGGTATTGTAAAATGCTCTTTAATGTTAACATCGTATTTTAAGTCACTGTCTTGGAAATGCCACCTCTAGAAAGTTGGTATTTTCCTGCCAAAACCAAATATAGCTTTCTGCCAGTGCTGTGATGTATATTCCTCAAGACAGGAGACAAAGGGGCCTTGGGTGGGAGAAGGGTATTTCTCTACTAAGCAATATGGCCTTGGGGTTCTACCTAGGCCTTTCCTGAGCTTCAAAGGGTAGTCTGAGGGCTTTACCCAGCTCCCTCCTGTCTCAGACTTCAGAATATTCCTACCTTTTTACTTGCAAATGCAGCTCACACCTGGTGTTGGCTGTCCTCTGTTTCACTAGGCAGACTGGAGCCAAACCCAGGGAAAATGAAGAACTGTCCAGAACTAGTTTTAGGGTGAGACAAAGGGGCAATCCCCACCCACAGGCTGGTACTTGGTATAAAAGCAGCAGTCTCAGAACCTGAAATCAGGTACACTCCTGGACCCGAAAAGATTCAGAAGGACTGCCCTGATTGCTGAAGAGGGAAGACGGGACCTGCTGGCTTTGAACCCAAGACCCCAGAAGAGTCAGTTAGCTAACCTCCTGTTAAAGCTACAGGGAAACAACAAGCTTCCAGATGCCTCTCCTGCTTTCCAGCTAACCAGACCAAACTGGACCTGACCTGGTCCTTTCTGCTGGCCTCTATGGAAGTGAGCCCTGACCCTCCAATTCCTGGTCCCTAGGCTGGAGTCAAAGTCTACCCGCCCCTGCTCAACTGAATGTTTCACTGGATTTGGAGTGGCGCAGACAGATGCAGGACCTTGTAACGCAGCACCTCGCAGCTCCTGGTCGGCAACTTCACTAGATCCGACTCAGAACCATTCAAGATGATGCAGGGCCTTGCACTTCAGCACCACTGAGCCTCTTTTCAGCAGATTCACCGGATCCGACACAGAACGACACAAGAGCTTTGAAATTGCAGCACTGTGCAGCTTCAGACCGATGGCTTCACTGGATTCAACGCACAGCCTCACATTACAGCACCACGCAACTCCCGACTACCAGCACAAAGGACCTGACACAGAGTCCCACATTGCAATGCAGCCCTGCACCAAGGACAAAAGTTACAACTTCCAGTGGGACAATCCTGCTCACATACCCTGCCCCATCTTGGCCAGTCTGAACTTGTGACTTTGTCCAGGTCGAGTGCCACCAGATACCCGCATTAGACGCTATGTGCCCTTTGGCACTATTTGTTTATCTTCATCTTTAAAACCTCATAACTCTGGTTCTACTAGTTTTGCTGCCATTTTATTTATTAAAATATTCTCTATTGTTCTAAATTTGTTTTGGGGACTTATTGGCTGCTGTATTCGTCCAGGAATCATAGTGTTATGTATATGTGACATGTCCATAGTATACCATTTAATCTTAGTCATCAGATTCTAAGTTAAGTAAGTAGTCTCACAGAGGTTGCCAAATATCTTTAGCCCTATAGGTATGGAGTTGTAACTGTGCATAGTCTTCACTGATCTTATCACATTGAGTCACGTGTTTGAGCCAGGCAGAGTCCATGGGACAGGATTCGCCACCACAATGCAGTGCCAGTTCCCACCTAGCAAGGAGGAGCGCCACAGAAACAAATCTATGGACAGACTTAGGAATGTCATGGCTGTATCCCAACCGTGCCACTAGTGGGTGATTGTGGTATCTGTCACAGCGGAGAGTATGGAAATAAATGGTGGTCCAGTATCGCCCTATAAGGGGATACATCCAGGTTCAGTATGCAAAGGTTGCGTCCAAGGCATGACACTTGGGACATTTGGACGAGTGTGTGGGGTTGAAGCGTGTGATATCTGTAGGGGCTATGTATATGTAGTGTAGGAATTTCACATGTAGAACCTTGTGTTTGTGATTTATAAATTGTTTGGGAGTGGCAGTATGACCAAACTTTGTCGGAGAGTGGATAACCCAAGTCTGTCTCCCAGACCTCACTAGCACGCTTGGAGGAGTCAGGTTTCATGGCCAAGCAAGCGGGATATAATGTAGAAACTATCCGTCTTCCGTCACTGTTGGATATGATAAGTGTTAAAGGTGGGAAGTCACCTGGAGCTAAAGAGCATATTGCAATACGGGAATGCAGAGTGTTATAGAGCCCCCGTGGGACAAAGTGGTCAATGTAGGAGACATGAAAGTGGGTGTCATCTGTATGTGCCAGGACATGGCCATCAGGGAATACATCCCCTAGGGTATGCTGGTCATGGCAGTGTAGGGTGCGTCGGACAGTTTCTTGTGCATGAGAAGGAGCTAGGGGTTATCAGCCAGGGGCAGGGCAGGGCAGGTGAGAAGAGGATGCCCCCTCCCAATACACAACAAAGTTTTTGCTATGCCCAGGAAGTGGTGGGTAAAGTTTGTATATTGGTAGGGTCCATGGGGATGCCTTTCGGTAGCACAGAAGAGAATGTACTTTTCCAAGCTAGTCACTCTCTGTGAGGTAATAAAGGTGGAAGTCTGGGATTCTGAAGTCGCTGCACTTGTAAGGGAGAGTCAATGTGTCCCAATGGATACAGGGCTTTCGCCCGGCCCATATGAGTCACAGTAGAAGACCCACCACTTACCTCTGCCTCTTTCAATCTCTCCACGGTGCCTGCTGCCATTAACTTTGGGTAACTAGCGAAAAGGATAAAGGCGCCAGCAGCGACTAATGGCCATCAAGAACCAGCCCCCATGAGAAACTATGGGAGAAATGGCCATGGTTGTATATCATGTATTAGAAAGACATTTAAAAACAACACAATTAATAAACTTTGTTTTAATTTTATTTTTTACAGCCATCAAAGACATTAGTGAGCATACATAATGATAAAAACTAATACATGTGTTAGTAGGCGTACACTTTTACTTTATTAACTTCTTTGTCTTCACATTCCCGTTGCTTATTATAGTAATAGAAAGTGTTGTCCTTCCGCTGAAGTTTCTTCACGTACCCTGTTTCTGGCCAACGA
The DNA here is from genome assembly GCF_031143425.1 of Pleurodeles waltl. Classification (NCBI taxonomy): domain Eukaryota; kingdom Metazoa; phylum Chordata; class Amphibia; order Caudata; family Salamandridae; genus Pleurodeles; species Pleurodeles waltl. The sequence goes on from NC_090442.1 coordinate 457,080,165, forward strand.
TCCACCTGCAGAAAATTAAGAAAGAACATTTAATGTGGAATTGCCCTGTAGCTATGAGATGTGGTGGCATCAAGGTTTACCTCTCTCATAGTGAACTTTATTGGGATCTTCAATTTAACTAATGCAATGCATGAATGCCAACATTTTAGAAGAGGAAAGTGAGAAAGTAAAAAATAATCGGGAAAATGTCTTTGCCTCCTTGACTTATATTGAAGCAGAGGCAATTTCAGGAGGGAGACAACCAAAATAAAGTTATTTTTGGCTTCAAAACTGCCGCTTGGATGGAGTCTATTGCCATGTATAACAATGTGTGTTTGTTTCAAATCGAAGTGGTATTTTCAAATTCCCTTTCCAAGGAGTTGGGTTTGTGATTTTAAGTTAAGACCACACAGTTCTGTTGAGAGGTTTTGGAATCATAACTACTTGAACAACCATAGAGTGCGCCAGGCAACAAACAACCAGAACTGAGACATAAATCAGAGTTTGAGTACACTGAAATGCATCTGTTTTACGAGTTTACACTTAAAAAAACATACTTCCAGATGTTTAATATTCTTGAACCTAATGAAGGTGTATATTTGTTTTAAATAGTCCTAAAGTGTCCAATGAGAAGGTGATCACAAACTACATATCATCATAAAGCAGTTTGAAATATTCATCTAGGTTACAGATCCTTGAACTGGTACTGACCACTAAGGTAATGAATGATGTGCTGAATCTGCACAGCAATGAGAGCCTTTGTTTGCATGAGTAATGTCCAATTTAGATGCATTGTATGTGACTCCATTCTACGGGCTACTAGTTACGAATAACTTCATGGCTTGCTGTGCTCTGTCCCTGAGTTCTGTTTGTATTGAGTATCATCATGCTGCAGTGTTCCTCATCACAAAAAGCCCCTGTTGTAAACCTTAGACACAGTGGTTATGATGGTGTCTTTACGAGCCTTCTTTCATGGTTTATATGCCTTCTCCAACTGTAAGAAAGCAACCAATAAAATTGGACAAGTCCACAAACAGCCACCAAAAAGAGAAAAAACATGTTTTAAAGCAGTAGTTAAACCAGAGCTGAAGAATACATCTTTGAAGATAATTCCTTTCATGATGTTATCTTTTCTAACCTCAGACATGGCCAGCAGTAACAGCAGAAACGAGAGTGCAGAGGTGAGAAAATGAAGAGGAATTACACTGCAGACACGTCCCACCAAAATATTAACCAAAAAAGCAGTTGTATTGCTGTTTCACTAGGTATATTAGGTTTGAGACCTTGATGGAGAGACTACTGAAAACAATATCTGAGAACAGTGTTTATATCTTGACAAATTTGCATCAAACTCATAAACTGGACTTCGGTGTAATAAGAGTTTCTCTATATGTAAAAATGCATCTCTCTCTCTGTTTTTATATTCTCTCGGTCTCTTCATCAGAGTAATAAGGAAACTACATCTGTTTTGCGTTTGTGACCATGTAACTTGAATTCAAAGAAGTCCACCGTGAAACATAAGGTCATAAGTGAGATAAGCATTTATGTTCTCTAGAATTGTATTTTATGTCAAGACCGGAGGCTCGTATTATGCTTCTCTATCTTGCTTTATTTTAACAGCAACAGTCAAGAAACTACAACTCCCATGGGGCTTGAAAAACAGGAAAGCCAATGGGAGGTCAAGAAGTAATAACTAATGCACCAATCACAATGTCAGGACATACGTAACCACTAAGCTTGACTAAGACCAGCCCTCTTTCTTGCTGCTCGTAGTCAAGATAAGTGGCGTTTTATTTTTCTTTCATGTTTTTCCTCTATTTACATGATGTTTTAAGTGCTGTGGCTTCGCTATCGCTACCGCTATACTGTTCTTTACTCCTGTGGGTTTAATGTGCTATTTTTAGCTTCAACGCTCCAGCGCATTTACTTTTCCCCGGGGGTTCGGGAACCCCGCTTCCTTCCTCGCGTGCCACCCGAGGCAGTTTTATGCCTCTTCCCTAACGTTCTAACGGCAGCGCTGCCTACCGTTCCACAGCCATTATCTCGGCGCTCGTGCGTCTCTGCGCTCCGGCTGCCTTGGCTTTCTGTTATAAGCCGCGCCGCTCCCCTGCTTCGTTTCTCTGCCCTCAAAACTCTTCTCATCGGGCAGACACGCCTCAGGCGTGTACTACAGTTTTAGCCAGCACTTCCTGGTTTTCTTAACCCCTTCAGTAAGGGGAATTGGCTTTCAAGGATTCTGCTCTGTCTTTTTTATTGTTTTTTCTTGTTTCTTTGGCAAAAATGGATTGTCAGGATTCTTCTTCCTTACCGGAGTTCAATGAAATTGGAACCTCTATTAATGAGGTTGTGGACAAGGCTGTTTCAGCCACTATGACCAAAACGTCAAAGAATACTGAGACCACTGTCCATAACATGGTCTACTAATCCTTTCTGGCCCATTCTGCGGGGGATAGCAGAAAAAGAAAATTAAAGGATTTGTATGTACAAAAAACATCCAATGGCCTTTTCTGACTGGTGAAGTTTCTTCACCCATGACTGAGGACGAGTTACTCCCAGGCCTCCTTCCCAGGAGGGGAATTTAAAAGTTATTTCTGGGAAATGTAAATCCAAAACAAAGCATACTGTCTCTGCGCCAAAACAGATTGTGATTTCCCACATCTCAGATTCTGATGATGATATCAGTGATGCGGATGAGGCGGATGACGTCTCGGATATATGGGGTTCGCAATCTCAGGCTTCCCCTTCAAAAAAGCCTAAATTGGAGGTTTCTGACCCTTTTTTGGCCAAAACTGTTCTTGATTCGGATGGTAACCCCATGTTTGATCCTTCATTCCTTCACCACCCTAATTCCACAGAATGGACCCGTTCTCATGTGGGCAAATACATTGCTTCCAGATTGAGGCTACCCCTGGATAAGCAGACAAGAGCCAAATTAAGATTGGAGTGTCCCAGACCGTCCCTTTTTTCCAATATCACGGCAACTCCATCCATTGATCAACCACTTCTTACCTTTTTCTCCAAATTTGGGAAAGACCCTCATAAAGGGGTAGACAAGGCCTAGTCAAACTGCCAGGATAAACTCATGGATTTGGTGGGGCCCTTGGCCGTATTTTGGACCTGGCAGAATCTGCAAAAATGGACGAGGCAGAAATTGATCCTGCAGAACTTTCCTTATGGACTCAGAGAGCCTTTTGTCTCCTAGGCAATGCGAATGCCTCCATTATTCATGAAAGGAGAAAAGGATTGCTCCTAAAGTTAGACCCCAAGTTGTCTAATCTGGCAACCATGGATCCCGGAATTAAGGCCGATGGTCGCCTTTTCGGCGATTCTTTCATTAAGGACCTAGGAAAATTTGTTTCCACATTTGCCTCTATCGACAAGGCGCAACAAAACATTAAAAAGGTCTTCAACCAGCGTGTTTTTGCCAAGGCCGGTACAGGCAGAAGCCGCTCTACCGGCCAATCCTTCCAGGGAAACAGAGGCTCCTCATACTCCTCCTATGGGACTCAATCCTACAAACCCCAGTTCTACCCCCAACGAAGCAGAGGTTACAGGGGTCGTGGTCAACGTGGATTCCGGTCCAACAACAATCAAGGTAAGCCCTGTTTCTGGCCTTCCTCCAATTGGGGGTCGGCTTCGTTACTTCATTCAAAAATTGCGCACCCTAACTTCAGATCCATGGGTTCGCGACACAATTCTAGGTTATCAAATAGAATTCTATTCAAATCCTTTCCAGATTTACCTTCCCCCTCCTATACGTTTTTCCTTGGAGATGTCTGCTCTCATTTCAGAAGAAGTTGGCTCCCTTCTTACAAAACAAGCCATTCAAATCCCTCTCCTAGATCCCTCCGGTTTTATCAGTTCTCTCTTCTTGGTTCAGAAGATAAACAAGAAATTCAGACCTGTTATAAATCTCAGAAATTTCAACCAGTTTGTTGCATATCGACATTTCAAAATGGAGACCATTCTACATCTAAGGGGCATTCTTCTTCCCTTCGATTTCATGGTTCGTCTGGACCTTCAGGATGCGTACCTTTCAGTCCCCATTCATCCAAATCACAGAAAGTATCTTCAATTTCAATGGCTAGGTCAGACATACCATGTTTTCTTCCATTCCATTCGGCCTGTCTTCAGTACCTTGGTGTTTCACCAAGTTAATGAAACAGGTCACAGCTCATCTCAGATCTTTGGGCATCAGACTGTTGATTTATCTGGACGACATTCTCATATTCCATCAGGATCGTTCCACTCTTCTATCGCATTTACAAATAACTTCTTTCCCAACTAGTTTTCTTCTCAACGAAGCAAAGTCAAACACTCTCCCATCTCAAAGGATAGACTTCTTAGGGTTTGAGATAGATTCCTCTTCCTCTACTCTCCATATCCCTCAACAAAAAGTACATACTATCAAGACAGAGATTCTAAAAACACTCCGCAGATCTCAGATTTCTCTCAGCGCTCTGGCCAGGATAGTGGGTCTTCTGTCTGCTTCGATTCAAGCCATTTTTTCCGGTCCGCTGCATTACCGAGCTCTTCAGAGGTTCAAAATCCGTCATCTCAGAAGAGGACTTTCCTATTCGGAGATGATTGCTCTTGATCACGAATCTCGTCTAGAACTCCAATGGTGGTTAGACCATTTAGATGCCTGGAACGGCAGGGCTATTTTTTCATTAGCCCCCGATCTTGTGTTGGAGTCCGATGCAAGCCTGACGGGTTGGGGCGCCCGCTGTGGTACAATCTTGACTGGAGGTACATAGTCACTAGAGGAGTCTAAATTGCACATCAATTATTTAGAGATGCTTGCCGGGTCCTTTGCAATCAAAAGCCTGGCAAAGGACAGAGTGCAGTGTACCATCCTCCTCAGCATGGACAACTTTTCGGCTGTTTGTTACATAAACCATCTAGGAGGAACCAGGTTGAAACCGTTAGCAGACCTGGCAAAAAACCTATGGGAGTTTTGCCTTCTCAACGAGATATCTCTTTCAGCAGAATATCTTCCAGGGTCACTCAACCAAACGGCGGATTGGCACTCGCGCTTCCTCAGAGATTACGGCGATAGGAAGCTTCATCCCTCGATTTTCCGTTCTATTTTTCACAAATGGGGTCCTTTTGGCAAAGACCTATTCACTTCCCGCCTCAATTCTCAGCTACCTCTCTTTTTCAGTTGGCACCCGGACCCCTCAGCATTAGCTTCGAAAGCTTTTCTTCAGGACTGGTCCAAAGCGATCAACTATGCCTTTCCTCCATTCATAATGATCACCAGAGTCTTGGCCCAGATCAGATGCCAGAAAGCAACCGTAGTGCTGGTGGTACCCTTTTGGCAATCACAGATTTGGTTTCCCCCTCTCTTGGAATTGACAATCGACTTTCCCATTCTTCTCCCCCTTTTCCCTTCCCTTCTCCGGGACCCTCTAGGGAACCCTCATCCCCTTGTCATCAACAAATCTCTCCAGCTTTCTGCTTGGAAAGTGTCGGGACTTCCCGACCTCCCATCCCAATTTTGGAAGAAGCTGCGGACCTCATCAGCAAGGCCTGGGCTCCAGGTACCAGGAAGGCATATAATTCCGCCTGGTCTCTTTGGTCAAGCTGGTGTGTGGGAAGGGACCTCGATCCAGTTTCAATAGACATAAACTATGTAATTAATTTCTTGGCCGCACAGGCCAGGTACAGGTATGTCACACAGGACGATCAATCTATGTAGGTCGGCAGTTTCCATGCATCATGCTTACGTCAATGGGAAACCCGTGGGGGAACACCCGCTACTCTGCCGTCTGTTGAAGGGAGTAAAATTTTCGATTACTCCTTTGCCTGAATACTCAAAGCTATGGTATGTCAATGTAGTACTGAATTTGTTCTTATATTGGCAAGAGAATTCTGAGATTTCTTTGAAAATGCTTTCTGCCAAGCTTACTATGTTGCTTTGTCTAGTTTCCATTAAACGGTTATCTGACGTTAAAGCTCTGGATGTTTCCTCTCAACAGTTCGCCCCTATGGGGGTTTTATTTTCTATTAACAAACATACCAAAACTAATTTGCATACAGTTTTTTATCCATATTTCCCCAATCAACCTAAATTATGCGTTGGACAATCTCTTAAATGTTACGAGGAACACGCAGCCAATCTCAGAACGTCTTTTTCCCAGTTACTTATTTCTATCCACAAACCCCATAAGCCCGTTTCTTCGGCAACTCTTGCCAGATGGGTTCGCTGGGTAATGTCATTGGCGGGTATAGATACCTCTGTTTTTGGGGCTCATTCCACTAGAGGGGCTATGGATTCCAAAGCTTTATGGGTTGGTTCCAGGTTGGAAGACATTCTGAGATCGGCTGATTGGTCTAATGATAATGTTTTCAGAACATTCTAATGCAAGCCTGTGCATACTGCGACTTCTGTGGTGATTAACATGCTTTTAAAAAGCATAATGCGAGCCTCCGGTCTTGACATAAAATGTAGATTTTCCTAGTAAGTTATGACGGAAAGTCTTAATTTTATTGAAGACACGGAGGCGAGTATTATCCCGCGTCAAGTAGGACAATCTCCTGATTTTGTCTTCTTTTCCCTCCCTCAAAGCAACCTCCACAACATCTCAACCATCTACCTGATCGGACCGTGGTTCTACCGGTTCCAGACATTTCTTCTGGATATCCAGCTTTGTTCCAGCGGAGTCTCCCGACCACTCTCCGGATTTCTCCTCGTTTCCACATTTACATGAACTTTATCCAAGAACTCTGTTCATTAATTTTGGCAGTTGCAATTGTTCTCGCTATTTTTCCATTGTTTTCTCACATTGGAGTAACTTCTTGCATCAAGAAAGAGGGCTGGTCGCAGTCAAGCTTAGTGGTTACGTATGTCCTGACATTGTGATTGGTGCGTTAGTTATTACTTCTTGACCTCCCATTGGCTTTCCTGTTTTTCAAGCCCCATGGGAGTTGTAGTTTCTTGACTGCTGCTGTTAAAATAAAGCAAGATAGAGAAGCATAATACTCACCTCCGTGTCTTTAATAAAATTAAGACTTTCCGTCATAACTTACTAGGAAAATCTACATTGTTTCCCTTTGAAATTGTGCCTGCATTTAAAATACGCGAGAAAAGGGCAGTTAAGCAAGTAGCTGTGGTGGCACACTGCAGAGTAATGTACACCAGAAATGTTTCAGGACTCTTCTTAAATGTTTGCCAGTTTGGATGCAAAGCCGCAGAGGACAGGAAAAAACTTGCTGGCAATAACAGTATTTATTGATTGTAGGTGAGGCAGAAGTTGAAAAGCAAGGCACCTAAACCGCTATGTAATCAGGGTTGGGAAAGATCCCTGTATATACTCTTCTAGAAGAGAGACTCCAGAGGGATTCTGCAGCAGACAAACAGAGTGAAAAATCAGGGAATAAAAAAAGTAACTGAGTGGGCAATGAACGTGACGAAAAATCAAGAAAACAAGTGTGTTGAGACACAGCCTTCTCTAGCCAAAGTCTCTTTATACATGATCTAGGGAAAAAACAAAAAAGAGGCTGACACCATTTTGACTTGGGAACTTCAGGCAGAAAACACTGGGTGGGGGACCAAATATGAGACTTGTCATGCCTCCTCTCCCAGGAGAATGTTGTTTTCCCAAAATAATGGGCAAAGGAAGAAGCACCCCCATCTTTGACCTCCCTTGCACCAACCACCGCCAGGAATCAACGCTGCTGAGCAGCGAACACTTGAAAATGTCCAATTTATCCAGACACAAGGGGAAATCTCCCACCACATGTTAGGCAAATAATCAAATACATGTCGCCTTGTAGCTGGACACAAGGCCAGAGGAGCATGCCACATCTGTTGAGTCCAGTTTCTAAGATGTAATATTGGGTCAACTTAAAATGTAAGTGCTACAAATGTATGGGATACTTGGATTACACCTTTCTAGTTTAGTTTTAATTTGGCAGATTAAGCCCTTTATCCTTCAAGTGAAGTTGAGTCAGTATGCAGCTCCCGGAGTTCAGTTCTTAAACTAGGACCAGGCAACGTTGTCAAACAGCTGTTCACCTCAACCAATACCTTAATATTATGTTAATAAATCTTCTATAACCCACATTTGGCCTCAAAGGCTTTTACATTCAGTTAAGAAACAAAAGATTCCAGTTCTGAGTATCTATTATACACAGTAAATAAATGGCTATTTAAGTTTTTACAGAAATCCAAATGACTTTTGTTTTCTTTCGAAGGAGAGTATTTCACGTTTATGCAGCGTGTGGTACAAAAGATCTGCCTCGTACTCTCACCTTTCTACATTTTGGAGCATTAAGAATGTTTAGAAGACTAGGCCGAAGTTTCCTCCCTGAAACGCAAATTAAACGTGCCTTTCAGAAACAGGTTTGCCTCTAAAAAAAGTGTATTTAAGTGCCAGGCACATTATCATGAACGGGATTCTTATTTTCACTGCAACCAGTGTAATCTGACAAACACTAGTGTAATATGCTCCAGTTTCTTTAGACCAAATAAACACTGGCAGTTGTTTTTTGCAACTGTTGTACTCAACAGAATAAATGAATGATGAATCAGTCCTAGTTAAGCCCCACATGCATAGTCTATCCTTGAGGTCACAAGGACCAATATTGCTTGGACATTATTAACGCATTCGAGCTAAGGAAAAAACAATGCTTATAACTTTAAAATCCTAAACTTCAGTTTTAAATTAAATATCTGCTTTTAAAGAGTAAGTCTGATGCCTATTATAAAACCTACATTTTCACGGTTCAAACAGTAGACAGACAATCCCCAGTTCACAAGTTACATTTCTTATGGCCAAGATGCCACTGACATATTGAAAATTCATTAAACCCAAATCGATTTGCTGGTTTTAGTTCAAAAAGAGTTGTTTGTTTTTGGTGTAAGTACACACTAATATTAAAATAATGTAACACATTCATCGAGGTGAGTACGTAGATATTAAACAATAATTCTCCCAAAATCCCATTCATCTACGCTGACAAACTACCAAATTGATACCAAGTTAATAGTATATTCAGAATTCCAACTACGGTGCAGGTGAAGGGTATGGTAATGGCAAACCCTATAACAATTTCTTCACAATGCAACCACTTGGTTGGTTAAGTCTTTCCGTGCACACAATCCACCAAAAATGATTTTTCTTTTTGTCGATTTCAAATAATATTTTTTTGTTCTTTATTAGTCTATGATACAAACAAAGTTATATTAAAGACTAATAGAGAAGACAAAATACAGCAAGATAAATCATATTCATGGGGTTGTGTGCGGTCAAAGACGTAACCAATCGAGGGTTTGGAGTGTGAAGAGTTTTAAGCAATGTTAGGGATATCATTAATACATTCTCAACTCCAGAGAGTAACCGAGGGTGGTTGAAACGAAATTAGATAAAACCAAACTCGGAATTCTTGAAGTATGAAGTTAGCTATTTCACAACTGAGACTTCTAGTCATATCTCACTCATTATAGTAACCAAACTGTTTTAGTTAATAGGGTCAAAGCTGGCCCCTGGCAGTGTTGCTATCCAAAGCCACATTCAGATCAACTACAACAGGTAGAATAACTCTCTCTCTTCGTAAAAGGTGTCCCGTGCCTCGTCGGACTCCACCCAGTTCCCATGCAGCAAAGCTGCTTGAACTCCATACAGTTTTACTATTATTGTCAATAAAATAGTCTCAGTTGGCTCCTCACCACTTGTTATAATACCTTCAACACATATAGTACTTTTGCGGTTGGTTAATATTTGGTAGGATCGAAAGGGTGTGATTGAGTATTTTCAGTAATGACCTCACCATAGCTTGCTTTACTTTTGCTGACATTGCCCGAGGCAAGACTTTTTCAAATACCCTAATATCATTTTTAATTTTGGATTAGTGACTAATATATTTTATAATGCAGCAGGGCTATGGCGACAGCGCCATGCACTCGAACGACAATATATATTTTTCTCCGCACTGCAGCAATCCTATGCTAGGATTGACTATTTTCTCTTCTCACACCACCTGAGCACAGTCACTACTATAGCGGACATAGGGGTGGCGGCGCTCTCTGACCATGCACCTATCTCAGTGATCTGTCGTCTACCAGACTCCATGACATGTCACCACACTTGGCACCTTAATCCTACCTTCCTGCCTCAGGACACAACAGTTACAGAAATAACATCAGCTATGACCGAGTTCTTACACCTTAACAACACTACAGAGGCTGCAGTAGCACTACTCTGGGACACTTTGAAGGTTGTAATCCGGGGAGCCTTTTATTGCAATAGCGTCCCGCATAAACAAAGTTAGGAAAGATAAGAGAATTCACCTGGAGACTGTAGTTCAGGAATTAGAAAACAAACACAAACGTAAGGGGAACCATCAGGGTACGCAGCAACAGACAACAGCTCGCAAACAACTTAAAGCTCTGGACGTGGGCAGGGCTGAATGCGCCCTGCTGCGCCTAAAGCAGAAATACTATATAGAGGGCAACAGAGTGGGGTGACTACTGGCCCATAGACTACGCTCACACACTCCGCAACAGAGAATAGTGGAGGCTGACGACTCCCAAGGCCATCAGGTAAGCCAAGATGAGCTCATAGTGCAAGCATTTGAACACTGTTATACTACACTCTACAAAGCTGAAGATTTAGATATAGGCAATGCAGAAGCATACCTAGCACACTTACCCCTAAACTGCCTCCCTGGGCCAGATTCTACAATCCTTGAGAAAGGCATCCACATCACTGAGGTACTGCAGGCCATACTAAAACTGATGCCTGGCAAAGCTCCGGGGCCAGACGGCTATACGGCAGACTTTTACAAGACCTTTGTACCCGTATCAGTGCCCATCTTAACTAGACTTTATAACTCCTTTAGCACAACCCGCTCTATTAATGACACCACGCAGTTGGCAGCCATTACTATGATCCCCAAGCTGGACAAGGACCCTCCCAGCTGCTCACCATAACGTTCCATCTCTCTACTAAATATAGATGCAAACATTTTTACGGGAATCTTGGCGACCCGCCTGGCCCCCTATACTCAATACTTGATCGACCCCAATCAAGCTGATTTCATACCAGAACGCAACTGCAGCGATAATACAAAGCAACCCTGTTGTCTTATTGCCCTCTTGTTGGTAGACACTGAAAAAGCGTTTGACAGAGTGAATTAGTCATTCCGTCAGATCGTCCTTACTAAAATAGGCTCGGGTCCAAGGTTTTGTGACTGGGTGGGGTGTAGTTACAAACACCCCAAGGCAGTGGTCAGGGCCAACAGCCTCCTATCTCAGCCATTTGAAATTTTCAGGGGCACCTGCCAGGGATGCCCCCTTTCTGTCCTGTTATTTGCTCTCTAATGGAGCCTCTAGCACAGCGGGTGAGTCTTAACAACAGCATCAGGGGTTTACCGATGGGGGGCAGGGAGCATAAGCTGGTGCTTTGTGCTGACGATGTAATAATCGTGCTGACGAACCCACTCACTTCACTCCCCCACTTATGCAGAAACTGGAGACTTTTAGGGATGTCGTGGGTTTTAAAATCAATTTCTTGAAATCTAGCATGGTCAACCTCACTTTACCAATGGCGAGCCAAACATTATTGGAGAGCCTCTTCCCTTTTACCTGAGCAACTCAGGGTGTGACATAATTGGGTCTGGAGATACTGTCAATGATGGGCCGCACCATCGGAAGCAACTGCAAAAGGCTACTGAAGCTCGCCAGAGCGGACCTCTCTGCTTGGAAAAAATATACACTTACATGGCTGGGTTGACTGGCGGCAGTCAAAATGACACTGCTCCCAAAACCGGTCTATGTTATGCAGACCTTACTGCTGCAGCCCTCCTTCCATCCTCACCAAATTCCAACGCCTCATCAATGACTTTATCTGGGGCGAGAAAAAGGGATGCATAGCTAGGAAATATGCACAAATGACTCTTGCAGAGGGTGGCTTGGCCATACCCCACTTCACAAAATATTACCAAGTGGCCTAACTGTGCTACATGGTGGAATGGGCCAGGCCCTCCACAGAGAAGCACTGGTGCTTCATTGACCAAGCAGTGGCCGGCATCCATATTTGGAAACTACCTTGGCTACTCAAACCCCTGCAACCGCCCAGGGTATACATCTCACCTGTCCTATGAGCAACCATGGGCATTTGGGACAAGGTACAGCTCAGCCATAAGCTATCTTCTCACATTTCATCCTTGACACCCTTTACAGGCAACCCAGCATTCCCACCAGCAGCCCAAAGCACTTCCTTTGACACCTGGCAAGCAGCCGGTTGTAAGAGGCTGGGAAATGTTTTTGACCTGGAGGGCTTCATGGATTTGCCACAACTTCAAGACCACTATGACCTCCCTCCAATGCTTACTGGTTATACATAGCGTTGAGACACTGGCTGTTGGAACCCCACATTCACCCCCATGCAAGTCATCCCCTTATGGTCTTTGAAAAGTGATTGATCACCCACGCATCAGACAGGCGCATACTTTCAGACATCTTTAAACTCCTTATTGCGCACCTAAACCCCAACAAATCCCCAGTGCAGAAACGATGGGAGCAAGAGTGTGAGCGCAAATTCACCGCCAAAGAATGGAGTGATATATGGCACAGGGCCCGCATATCAGGGCACCAAAATGATGTTAAAGATTGTGCACTACTGGTACTACACTCCAACTAGAATAGCCAAGTGGAAGAGAAATAGCGATGGGAGGTGCTGGAGGCAAACGGGCATGCTCACACATATACTATGGTCATGCTCCAAGATTCAGCCATTCTGGGAGGCAGTCCTATCTGACATCAATCAAATATGGTCCACAGATTTACCGCAATTTCCCAGCTATATCCTTTTAGGACTCCCCAATCACATACCTCTTACAGTCTCCGAAAAGATGGGCTATTACATTTTGCATTTGGGGCAGCAAAACAAACTATACTGGCACACTGGGGCGCTGATGAGACACTTACACACCTATATTGGCTATATAAGCCATGGCACCTGTTAGGCATGGAACAGCTTACAGCGACCACAGCCTTTGTGAAAATGTTGGGGGTTTTGTGTTAGCTTTTTAGCAGATGAATTCCGAGAGCTCACCTTCCCGTTTATCTGTGAATACTAGGCCTCACTAACATGCTCCATGCGACCTCTGATCCATCGACGGAGGGCCTCCTAGTCTCTTATGGCTCAAATATAGAGACACATACCAACAAGTCTGTAGGACCCATTGGGAATCACCCTCCACCCCGGGACCCATTCCCTCTCCCCCTCCTCTACCGTTCTTCCCACCCCCTCCTTCTTTGTTACTATGGTCTATCGTTACAGTTAACCCAACGGCCTTTGGTTGTAGGTGGAAGTATGTTGTATAATTTTATTAAGAAATAATAAACAGATGTAAACCATAATGCAGCAGGGCAGGAATCTGGTTTTGTGTCAGTTCTAAGTTCAACAATTTTTGGTTGATTGCATATTTTCTCCAACTCTCATCATAAATCTCTTGCATTTTAGAGTCAAAGAATGCTGACATTGCATCATACCATTTCTGTGATTGTTCCAGGACGTTCAGGATTTTCCACAGCTCCTTATAGTGCATTTAGATTGCTTTATTCTTAAAAACTGTTTTGTCTTCACAGTTCTAATCAAATATTTATAACTACGACCACTTCTAGTTACTGCACTTTCTGTTCCTAATAATGGTCTGGCCATCCTTTTGTATAGCCTTGCTTACTTTCAATTCATAGGTCTTTTCTTGCTCTTATGTGATCTCTTGCATGGTCGCTTATGTGGTTGGCACCTTTTACTAGGTGCATCAATAATAATCTGACTAAATTTACTAATAAGTTATTCAATCTTAGTTGAAGCCATGTCCTCTAATCAGATATGCACATGTTTTTGCGTGGTGAATGTTTTTATTCAATTTAGGAAGGAGTACAATCCACACAATGCCTTAACCAGGTCACTTATGTCATCTGAGAGCGAGAGTAACCTACGAATATGGGCCCCCCCCCCCAACATGTTATTTAGGGATTCAACTTCAACATGTTAAGTGGCTGCTTCTCTGAATTAGAGTAATTACTTGGAACTTCAGGGTGATGAATTCAATGACTAAGCGATATCGCTGCAGAGAAGATACAACCCTACTCCTCCCTGCTTGTTGATGTACCACATCTCAGTAGTGTTGTCCGTCAAGACTCGAACTGACTGACCGCGAAGAGACAAGAGGAAGGCCTTAAAAGCCAGAGGTATTGCCCATAATTTTAACAGATTGATGTGAAACATCTGTTCTACTGGAGACCAATGACCTTTGATTTCCAGGTCCCCCAGATGAGCTCTACACCCTAGAGTGGAAGCATCCGGTATGACTGTGGCCACCGGAGAAGGTAGACAAAACCGCCTTCCTTGGGAAAGGTTGCCGTCCACCGCCCACCATCGTAGATCCGCTGCAGCATCTAAGGAGATCGTTATCGACTCCTCGAGATCCCCTTTGTGTTGAAACGACTGCGACAGACACCAGCCAGTCTTCCTTGTTTAACGCCAAAAGCACCTGTGCTAGAGTCAGCATTTTGAATTTCTCCTGTTTGAGGATCCAATTCAAAATCCTCAGGTCCAGGATAGGCCTCAATCAACCATCCTTCTTGAGAATCAGGAAATATCTTGAATAGCATCCCTGACTCTTTTCCTGCTCTGGAACCAACTCCACTGCACCCTTTAACAAAAGGACTTGCACCTCCTGCTGAAGCAACAGGAGATGATCTTCTGTGCAAAACAAATGACGGGTAGGGATGAGAGGGGGAAACTCCCGAAAAGGAAGGGCATAACCTTTCCTCACAATATTCAGCACCCAAGAGTCCGATGTGACTAACTCCCTCTCGTGGAGAAAATGAAATAGCCTTCCCCCTACGGGAGAAGTATGATTCAAGATGGAGAGAAAACTAGGGCTGTTTTCCTTGTTGGGTTCCCCCAGAGGAAGAAGATGAGACGGGAGGCTGCTGAGTGGCTCCTTGTGTTCTAACCCTCCCCCACCCTCTATAAGACCTATAGAGAGGGTTAGCAGGCTGCTGCATGCTGGACTGTGGCCTTCCACGAAAAGAGGACCCACGGCCAAACCCCCTGAACCTCCGAAAAGATCTAAAGGGTGTGGACACTGAAGCCTGGAGTCCCAAGGACTTTGCAGTAGCCCTGCTGTCTTTAAAATGCTCCAAAGCAGAGTTGGCCTTGGATCTAAACAACTTCTTGCCATCAAACGGAAGGTCCACCAAAGTTGTCTGAACATCCGTGAAAAAGCCAGAAGACCTAAGCCACGCATGCCTCCTGGTCACCACCGAAGTGCCAATTGCCCTGGCAACTGAATCAGCCGTATCTAAACCAGACTGGATAACCTGCTTGGCCGCTGCTTGAGTGTCCAACAGGAGGTCATCAAACTGCCCCTGCACATCCTGAGGCAAGCTAGGCACCACAGCTCTTGCCGTGTCCATCAGGGCATGAATATATCTCCCCAGCACAGAAGTAGCATTGACCGACTTCAAGGCCATACTGCACGAGGAGAAACCCTTCTTTGCTGTTTGCTCCACCCGCTTAGGCTCTCTATCCTATGGAGTAGCAGAGAACGAACCAGGTGCAGACCGGGCAGAACAAGATGCTTGCACTACCAAGCTCTCAGTTGTTGGATGCTGTGATAAAAACTGTGGATCCCCTGGAGCAACTCTATACCTCCTAGCCACAGTCCTAGAAACCGCTGGAGTCATGACAGGTTTCCTTCAAATGTCTAAAATGGGCTAAGTAAGGGAATCATTAAAAGGGAGTAGGGGCTCCGCAGACATAGAGGAAGGATGCAACACCTCAGTCAAGATATTTGTCTTCACCTCCAATGCTGGTAAACGAAGTTCCAAGAATTCAGAAGCCTTTCTTATCACACTGTGATAAGAGGCTGCCTCCTCTGTGAATTCGCCAGGGGATGAGAGATCCCAGTCAGGGGATGTATCTAGGCCACTTGCAGAGTCCAGACCCTGAAATTCACCCATGGGCTTAGGAATCTCCCTTTCCTCCAACAGTTGTTGCTGATACTCCTGCTCCTCCAAACTGTAAAACTGTAAACTGTAAAAGACCAGCACCTCCAGCTGGATAGAAGGGTACAAACAGGGCCCATTTGTACGGGGCCAGCAAACCCAGTGTGAAAGCTAATGGACCCGTGGGACCAGCCGGTGCACCAGCAGGGGCCACAGCTCTGTTGAAAATGATAAACAGCATTAAGGAACACTGCTGGATCTGCTCCTGGAGTCGGGAAGGCAGGAAACCTCTGCTTGTCCTGAGGCACTTGAGCTAAATCCAAAGCTTGTTCCACTGGCTCTTGAGTTGGCACAGGAGAAAAGTGAAACAGAGGACTCTCCAGGGCTCGAAGACCTCTATCAACGACAGCGCTGGAGAAGCCTGTGGACTCTGAGGCTGTGGAATGACTGTTGGACTGACCTCCCACGCCGTACAGCGCCGTCTCAGAGGGAACGACACTGAGACCAATCCCTGGAAGAACAGCCTCGAGAATCGTGCCGGCGCCGCATCTTATGTGACCTCGAGGACTTATGTGAAGAAGAGTCCCTTTCCTTAGATCTTCGATGACCCTTATGCTCCTTCTTAGCTTTTGCCAAGCAGAGCTTAGCCTCTCTCTCCTTCAAGGCCTTCGGGTTCATCCACTGGCAGGACACGCACCCCTACACGTCATGGTCCAAGCTTAGGCACCACAATCAGTTCTCATAAGGACCCGTGACTGATATGCGACCCCCGCACTCATGACAAGGCTTAAAGCCCAATTTCTTCAGTGGAGACATTGTAACTAGACAACAAGAACACCTCCAAAACAGTAACTGTTCTAGAGCCAGGAAAAAAACGCTAGTGTCGAAGGCACGGAAAAAAGGGAACTGACGTCAGCACGCCGGCAAGGACTTCTTATTGCCACAATGACATCAGATGGAGTCGCGTGCAGAGCCGTGCAGTTGTGACGTCCTCGTCGACGTGAAGAGCTAAGAAGAAAATTTCCGCAGATTGCTGGAAAATTGGGAGAATATTGGTGGAGCAAAAGCCCCTCCTTCCTTGGTGATCCCCAAGCAGGGATCCATTAGGGAAAGGTACCAACGATACCTTTCCAGTCTGGATTGGTGCTCGGGGGCTGAGACAGCACCGATGCAGAGAAAGTCAAATGAGCTGATGGCTCATTTCACTTTTTGTTTTCATTGAAATGACATCAGCTCGCTGCATGCGCTGATCGTCATTTTAATAAAAACAAAGAAACAGCCTCAGAAGTTGGGGAAGCTCTCCCCCAGCTCCTGAGGCTGTTTCTTTGAAAAAGAAATCCCTCTGGTACCCGCACCAGACTGATTTCAAGTGCCATGCTGCAGGTGGCCAGGAGTGGTCAAACGCACAGGAGCACTGCAGTGTCAGACGGCTCCCGGCTCTCCGACATACCAAACCAGTTAATATAACTTGAGTTCATAGCTGTATGTTAAAAAGCGCGAGCAAAGGAGAAATGAGGAGCTAGGGAAGAAGGAAAGGAAGGTGAAGAGACATGCAAGAGAAAGAATAAGGCAGAATAAGTCATAAAAAGGAAGAAATGTCTGACATGTCCTGGAGTACTAAAGCTACTGCACTTACCGAAGCACCCCCTTACTGCAACTGTCCCAGACCAGGCAGCCTTTTAGAGGCACTGGCCTAACATGTACTGACTCTTCCAATAGCCTTTGCCCAACTTAGCAGTCATTCTACTGAGATGGTGCTTCATTTGTGAAGAAATAAGTGCATAGCTAGACGCCCAGCATTTGTCGATTGCATCTGATGCCCCTTTTATCCACAACCTATCCTCACTCCATTAGGTTCTTTGTCATCCCTGCCATGTACCCCTTCTGCCTTTCTCTTGTTCTGGGTCAAGGTCCAATGAGAAAGCCTTTGGAAGTGCGGCACACTTTTTTTAGTGATCTATACAGGGGTTGTGGTCTGAACCAAAGCAAGCACCAGCAACAATGTGCGCCTTGCTGCAGACCATTTAGACCATTTTTGTTTTTGTGTATGTATGTTCATACATACATTCATACATCTTTGCCAGTAGGTGGTTATAGTTAGGCCCTAGTTTTCATAGACAAAGCATTTTTTGTTTTGCAAATAACTTTGGCGCCATTTGACAAATCCTATTGAAACTTTCACAACTAATGTACTAGTCGCTGCTGTGTGGAAAGTTTCAGGTGATTCGTCAAGTGAGGGCTTAGAAAAAAGGGTCCCAAAATGCGTTTCCCTCATGCAATTTCCCATAGGGATTTTATAAACAACTACAGCCCGAACCGCTGGATGGAATTACACCACATTTGGCAGAAAGCTAGCTCTTGGTCCAGGAAGAGCCCTTTTGTGATTTGGTGTAAATCCATTCAGTAGTTTTGAAGTTGGTAAAGGAAAAAAATATATAGATAACTAGGGACATGGAGGGCCGAATTTTGCTATTTATTTCACTGCGGTTTTGCAGAGGATCTTGTGAATCTGTGGTAAAAATTAAAAAAGACAAATGCGGGCTCCCGCACTTGTTTGTTATATGCCTTCTGGATGGGCTAGGTCCCAGGGGTGAATTTATTTATATAATTTGGGGAGCGGGATGCATACCAGGTATCAGAAGCTCGGAGCACTTCATTGACTTCAATGGAGCTCTCAACATTCCAATGTTCTAATAATATTTAAACAAGTAGCACTTGGCTTGAAAGGGGCTAAACTAGTTCTTGACGATCCCAACATTATTGCCTTTAAGCAGGGCTACCCGTCATTAAAAAATTACTTGAAAGGGTTGTGTAAAGGCAATTTTGGTTGTGTTTGCTATTTGATCCTACTTATGAGCATAGCTAGCCTTGGCTAAGATAGACAGCCATCCTAGAAAGTCTCCTAGGAACCCCTGATAAGAGACACCTTTGCAATGCAAGTTTCAATTGACTTTCTAAAGTTGACTATTCTCTGCTGCTCTACAGTCTGTATTAAGGCTATTAAGGGAGACAAGTTACTGTCTAAGTAATTTTACTTCCATTATTTCGCCACCACTGTTCACCTTGAACCTTGTTTAGTCATTTCTACACAGGTTGATTTTTGGGGTGCCTTATGATACCTTTCACTTTATCTCTTTAGAGAGTATATCAAGCCAGTGGTCAGAAACATCCTAGGTTTTGGGGCTGCTTTGTCAGTCATATATTGATTATTGAACTTTTCACCATGAGACGCACTAGATTCTTATTTGTGTTGCAGTTAATAATGTTGGGTACATAACTATACTTTGAGCCAACAAATTCCCACTATCACATCTTCTTTAGGTTACACTAGTTCAGGAGTGCAGAGTACTTAGAATTTCCACTTAAGGGTATAACTTTGAATACCCTGGTCTCAGTCCCACTATTTCTTTCCTTCAAAGCTTTTCTTAGTCTCCTATCCTACTTTCCTATTATCCTAAAGTAGTAACTAAGAAAACTACACATGCTTCTTGTTCCCACTCCCCATCTTCTATCTGTTCTTCCCATTTTAAATCTTCCTGTGGTCCTGTCTCCCTCCTTCTCCTGCTGGTTTCTGGCACTTCAATGTCATTCCAGCTTTGACACCTCTCTTGGAAATTGTTGCAGTTTGCCTACAGGTATTTGTCTGGCTGGGCCCATCCGAGCTAATCCTTTAATCGTCCCCCTCTCCTTCCTTTGTTTATCTTCTTACAATTTCTGTATTGATGAGGAACTGCTGCTGTTGCACACAGCAACCCATCTTCTACAGCTTCCTTTTCTATGCATCATCACCTGCCCTGCTAGGCACAATCTTGAAATCCCTAGCTGTACTTGCCCCATTCCATTAGCCGCCTATTTCCTGCATGGCTCCATTGTAACACTGTGCTGAAATCTGCCATGCTCATCACCCAGCCCTAGGTGTACACACCAGACGACTGCAGACTGGGCACACCGCCCACTTAGAAAAGCAAGGCAAGCCTATCTGCCCTGGGACTGTGCTATCAGCCTTAAATGTGCTGGAGCTCTCAAGACCCACTCTGCCCTGAACACCCGCACCTTTTCCTTTCCCCGCACCCTGGTCAAAGAGACTCACTTGATAATTATCATTATTTCATAATTATTATTGTTATCATTATCAGTATGCATCATTAACGTCACACAAGTAGGTTGCGATGATAATGGTTGGGTCACCTGACTAGTAATCACAGTCTGGAAGCACGGGAGACTTAGAACATACTCCATTCTGCAATACTGTCCGAAAGGAATCTTCTGCAAGAGAGACTGGAGAGTATTCTCAGTTTCATTAAAGATCGTTTACAGAGCTGCGAAGGGTACAGTAAACCATTGAGTTTTACGGATTTTTCTAAGGTGTTGAAATGGAATATTCATCTAACAGGAGAATCCAGTTATTTTCCAAATTGAAGCAATATTTAGCTTCTTCTGTTGACTTTCAGATCCTGGCACATAGACAGAAATGGCTCGTTTTCTATGTTTTTCATTCCAACAGAGCAGTACTTAGAGCAACGGGCTTCAAACTGTTTTATGCCGGTGCTGCATGAGTAATCAGAAAAATATGGCCACATTCACCGGGTGTCGAAACCTGCTAAAGTGTTTTAACAGTGAAAGTTAAATATTGATATCCGACTGTTTGAAGTTAATGGATGTTTGTTTCGGGCTAAACTCAAAGATGGCTGAACAAACAAGGAATTTAGTAGTACATGTTCACGCAATAATTCTCAAAAAATTAACTGTAAATTGTACCAAAGCCTGGAGGCAGCGGTGTATATTTCCCTCACATACACTGAAAAGGGATAGCATAATAGGGAGCAATGCAAAGCAAGGCCCTTAACACTCGACAGGTAGGACGAGGACAGCAGCAGTGCAATCTTCTCGTTAAAAGAGTGCAAGCTTCCCTAACACACAACAGGCAGAAGTAACGCAAGCTAACCTCAGAGACCAAACTGCTGTAGCATAGGTAGGCTAAAGCCAAGCGTGGAGGATGCAAAGATCTTATAGTGAGGGCCTCCATTATGCAGGCATTTAGTTGTAAGAAAGGCCCAGCTATGGGGTCCTCATGACCATAACAATGTGTGTCTGCTCCAGGGTTCTTCTGCCGTCAACAGTATGTGGGGTAATGAGCCTTCTTGGTGAGTTGAGAAAAGGTCCTCTATCCACCCCAGAACTCCTCTACCACTACTGCTAGTCCTTCTACAGGCCATTCAGCCTTTTAGACTTATACTGGTCCATGGAAATCCAGGAGTCGTTACTCATTCTGCTGTTAAGAGGGTTATTACAGATCATCTCCTGCCTCTCATACCCCCAGCCAGCCCCCATAGACCCTCATTCAGCCATTAAATAACCTCAGATCACTGTAAGTTATACCGTAGCAGCCAGACGCTGTTCCTCGCCAACTAACAGACACCTAGATAGCTGACAGTCCTCAGAGGTCAGCATTCCGTAGCTGACACTCAATCCTTCCACTAGCCCTCCATCATGCATAACTCACCTTCAGATACACTCTGCAGGTGCTCAAAGTATTTCTACCTACTCTTCCAGCCCCCATCTTTCCCCAGACACCCTCAGCATACTCACCACATCTTTTCTAGCTCACAAAAATCCAAAAGACCCTTAATCATCCTGACAGATCCTGTCCTAAGCTTGAGAACCCTCACAGATCATCAGCCACACCCTCCCAGCAACGAGACCTCCCAGGATCCTTTCTAATGATTCTTAGAATATATCAATCAATCATGCAGAGGACAACAGCTGGCACTCGGGCCCTTTATGTCATTTATACTTAAAGTACCTCTCGTAGTCCCTATCCTCATGTTAAGACCTAACAAAACATCTGTCTCTACCATGTGGTCCTAAAAATCCTTCGGACACCCTCCACTAACCCTCAAGCGCCCATTTCCCAGCCTTCACTATAGATAGAACTCCCTGAGAGGCTACACTTATCCCCCCAGACCACTGATTCCCCAAGCATCTACACTGAATGAACAGACAGGTTCACCACTAATCTGCAGCTCCTAGGATACTATTGTTTCTTCCAGTAAAATCCAGACATTTACTCCAGCCAGGCATAAAGTGCTTTTGCAACAACTTTTATAAAACAGTACATAAATCGCCAATAGTCGTTACCTGGCCCCTCTGCAGGCCACATTCCACGTTGCAGCAGATTCTTATCCTTGAGAAAGTATGATGCTATTAAACCCAATCTTTCCGCTCTTCACTGGCACTCAGTTGATGCAAGATGTAAGTTGGGATGCCTCACATACAAATCACTATATCTTCACACCTCGCACACTTGGTCAAAATCTCCATTAGTCATAGTGATATGTGCAGTAACAATACACTGCTCTTAGAATGCCTTAGTTTCAGAAAATCCCATGCTCAACATCATTCATTCTTAGGTGTCACTATAATCTTCGGAACTAAGACTGAACCTCAGCTTTATGTCCAATCACAGACAATTAGAAACGTTTTTTTCAGAATATATTGTCTAATGAATGGTAGTGACCTTTGGTAATTCAATTTAATGCACACTTTTGGATTCTTTCCTATCATGTTCAAATATTCCTGCTGTTTCTCCGTTAGTATTGATTCAAACTCTATATTCTTTTGAGTGAGGTTACCCGTTTATTTGTTTTATTATCACTGCTGCTATTAAATGCATCCGATTTTTCTGTGGGCAGAGCGCCCACTCGAAAACACTCAAATAATGAAATGATGATATATATATATATATATACACAGACACACATATAGATACACACACACACACATATATATATATATATACATACATTTTATTATATATATATATATATATATATATATATATATATATATATATATACACATACTCAAATGTCTATTGGTTTTCCTACACGTAACTTGTTTCCAGAATCGTGTAGTTAATAACCATGTTAATGTGCTTTTGGCACAGCACTGCATATAGCTGCTGGCTACAGGCTCTAACCCTAATAAAATAGTTCAATGAGTTCATGGGTTTATTACAGAGATCCTTGTGTGAAGTGCATGCCACAAGTTTCAATCCAGGAAAATATCACAGTGGGGTACACCGGCTGCAGACATCTGCATGAGCCTAGCCTATTGCTGAATTCTTGCAGGGTTAGGTCACATTTTCATGGGTTAGTCATCGAAAGAAGGAGGAACCATGTGGTTACTACCCGTAAGCTCCTGAAATAAAACCCAAGTAACCTCCCATCATAACACATCAAAGGCAGAGTAATTCAACAAAAAATGTAATATGTAGACGACATGAAGGATAACTGTTTACTGTGGCCGTTGGCGAAATATTCAGGACATATTAAAACATGAGAATAATGCATAGTCCCTATTTCCATGATGCATCAGCCTGTTCAGTGCCTCTGCAACATGCAATATCATAACAGCAGACAGGCCACCCCACCCCATCCTTATCCAATGCCTGCACAACATTGGAATCCAAGGACATACTCCAATGGATCTTGAAGGATCCATTCAATCAGCCTGGCACCGTACACTTTGCCAGTGACCTCACCTGCGGTGTTCTGCAAGGATCCGCTCTGAGCCCGACCTGTCAATGCATACATGATCCTTCTAGCCAGCATCATCCACTCTTGTGATATTGACGTCATCTCCTATGCCGAAGACACACAACTCATTCTCTCCCTCACAGACAAGACACCCAGCACCCGGCTCAAGTTCAATGCCTGCATGACTGAAATCACTCACTGTATGAAGACCAACTGTCTAAAGCTGAACACTGACAAGACCGAAATCATGATCTTTGGGAAGAGCACATCACTGTTGGACTCCACCTAGTGGTCAACAGAGCTAGGAACAACATCCACACCCACCACCCACGCCAAGAACCCCAGGATCATCATAAAAAGCAAAGTCAACATGACTACCCAGTGCCAACACCACCTCATATCCTGAAGATGCTGAGGAAGATTTTTAAATGGCTCCCAATCAGCACCTGGAAAACTGTAACACATGCATTGATCATAAGCAAGCTGGACTATGGGAACACCTTCTATACAGAGATCAACACAAAACTCACCAGAAGCCTGCAGAACATTCAGAGCGCGGCGGCCGGAATCACTCACAACCTCCCACACTACACTCACATCAAAACACACCTGAAGCAGGTCCACTAGCTCCCCATTCACAAATGAACTCAATTCAAACTCCATACCCAACTTTAAAGGCACTACATAACACTGGGCCAGCATACCTCAACAATTGCATCTGCTCTTCCAGACCTTCCAGATACTCCGCTTGCACAAATCCCACATGTACAGAAAGCCAGATACAGTGGTCAAGACTTCTACATTTCTCCTAAAGCTTGAAACAATCTGCTGCTAAGCATAAGAGCCTCCTCCTCATTTCCTGAATTCCGCAAGAATCTGAAGACCTTGCTTTTCGAGTAGACCCCTAGATCATAGGTGTGCCTAGACTCACACCTGCTTAGCACCTGTGGACCCCACCCAGATAATAGTGCGCTCTACAAATCTGTATGCCATAACAGGTCCGTTGGGCTTACTTCCGCTCTCTGTAAGATTTTATCATTACCTGTATACCTGGTCCAAAGAGTGTATTACTGGGTGCTCTTTCTGTCCTGAATCTCCAACTGTTTTAGTCAAAATCTTTACAGACGGTCCAATGTAAGCTGAAAGACGCCTATTCTGCCTCATCAATCTAAACTGGAAGAACCGATGTTCAAGGTTCTTTTTTATTCAATGGGAGGGCTTTTACTTCCAACAGCAAGCCTTTGCTGATTACCACTGAAGAGCTGAAAAGGGTAGTTATGAAGCTGTGCCATTGTACTGGTATTTCAGGACACAGAGGAGTCAAGCACAAACAATGGTTTAAAACTTTAATAATGGCATGTTTTAATTCATGGTTTTCCGAATACCATAATTTCTGATATGTTATCTCAGACTAGCAGCCAGATGGCAATGGTGAATCATTGTCTGAAACCATATCTACGATGCTTCAGTAACTGAAAAGAAATGGTCAAAGTACGTGGCTACGGCTGAACTTTCGTAAAATATTGCCAAACATGGTGTCCTCTGGGTTTCACTTGTCTATTCTATCCAAAGGCTTCATCCTTCAACTTTTTCACACCCATATCTTATGGATCCAGTGATTCAAGTGGCTACACCATTTTTAAACCATTCCAAGATTCAAGGATGTTCAGTTGTTGAAAATCTGAACAATACCAAGGATTGCAGGGTTAAAGAAGCCAATCATTTCCACGGTTTTCGTCCCTACGTTTTCTCCTTGGGATCCTGTCTGGTTGCTTTCTGATTTTTGCCAGCTTGTTCCCTACCTTTCAAACTTAAACCATGTTCCATTTTTTTTGGACCCTTCCGAATTGTTAAATACATAAACACAGTGACTTATCGTGTTCAATGACCTGCCTCCTGGAAGGTCCATCCAGCTTTCCATGTTTCCCAACTTATGTCATATGTGGCTGACTCTTTGCAAAGGGAAGATCCAGAGGGTCACCCAGAATACAAAATCTATCTGTTCTTCCCAATTGTTTAGTTCTTGGTTGACCAGAAGGGTTATCCTCCCAGTAAATACTCTTGGATGGTGGCCTATTCTGTTCCTGTTCTCCTTTATTTCATGATTTTTTGTCAAGTTTTTCGTGATAAACCTGGAGCTCCTAGATAGGGATACACTGCATTGCCACACATTTGGTGGGACAGTGGGAGAGACCCCCGGGTCGACGATACCCTCTCAGGTGACTAGTGCACTATACAAATCAGCATAGCACAGCATACAATATAACATAACATAACATAACATGTGTCATCATCTGGGTGTTGCAATGCTTATGGGCGTGACTCACTGTTGCAGGGCTTGGTTTTGCAATCAGGACCAAGGCCTGCTCCGATGGGGAGAGTGGGGTGTCTATCTTTCTTTCTCTGTTCTAGCATGTCGGAAAGATTCTAAATATTATTGCTCCCTCTCATACAACAAATTCTGTTAAAAGGCTGTTTGGGGAAAATCTTTTCTGTCCACTAACACCCTTACCTTAGAAACGTCTTTATGAAACTGGTTCCAAGTTCACACACAATATGGCTCCATTCTCTGTTTCCTCTGGCCATGAAATAGGAAGTGACACAAAAAGACTGCCCCAGTCCAATTCAGACTCCTCCACTAATACCTTGTCTGTGGGTTTCCCAATCCGTCATAACAGAGCAACTTCCTGTATGTCACTTCCTGCTTCTTCTTAGTCTTCATTTCAGGTATCTCCCTTTATAAGGAACTGGAATCACCAGTATTATGTGCCACTAATGACTGTGGTACCTGTGGTAATGGGTTTCTCCCTCGTGGTTGCTTTGCTACTTGTTTCCTGTTTTTTCTGCCCTTCGGATACTGGTTCTCTTGAGGGAATTTCTTCAGCTACAGCTCAATCGTTCTCTACCAGGATCCAATTTGATCTACTCCAGTTCAAGTTTGTGAGTGCCAGATTATCTACTTTGGATTTCTCCTGTCTGCCTGGAGGGTTTTTATATCGCTTGGCTTTTCCCTCCCTTTAGTGGCCATTCAAGGAAGCATCTGTTGCTTCTACACGATAATCAGAAGCGTTACGCAATACCATGGTTACAAGAAGGAATAACCCTTACTTCTGGCAGCCTCGACAAGAGAAGACAGTAGGATTGTTGCATCCAGTAGTAGACAGCTTACACTGTTCAGAGATCAAGATGAAAGAATATGCTCCTCTCGTTTTGTTTCTGGAATTAAGGTTTGGCTTCTCATTTTGTCCAGTGCATACACTGTGGGTCAAAATTCGACCATTACTTTTTGGTCCACTTGTGTTCAATAATCACATCAGTCCTTTCAAACGTCCTAGGCGCTAAACTATATTCAGAACCATTTCCCATTACTCTCTAAGGACGATAGAGGGCGCTGACTCCACATTTGCTCTGGAAATGACACCATTATGACAGCACTAGAGCCATAACGCACCCATCAATGCACTTCAATGCCTGTCGCCTTTTTCTGCGCTTAGGACAAGCTCACTTTATTAAAATGTATCTCTCTCTCTCGCATAGTTTTTGCTTCGATTTTCCTAGGTGATTTGCTATCATGTCACCTACAAAATGGTCAGGTTTCAAACCCTGCCAGGACTGCGATGGACAGATTTTCATTGCCAACCACAACCACCAGTCATCTGTCTCTGAGTACGCGACAAAATCATGAGAGTCATGCCAATACATGCACTCTTATCATTGACGTCATTTAGGGGTAGCCAGGGATCACACCTGCGACCCCTGGCTTCAAATCAGCAGCACAGGGAAAGGGTAGGCTAGATAGGGTTAGTTTTCTGAAAGAAAAGCGCAGCACAGCTTGAGTTTTTTTAATTTGTTTTTCTAAAGTGTTAAAACTGTGTAGACATAGCAATAATAAGTGAAAAAGGAGGAAAAGAAAATAAGTATTTCCAATGCAACGGGTCTCGCATTTGCAAGAGTTATTGGTGATGTGAATGACAATGTATTTAACTCTTGTGTTTTGGTTTGGAGTCAAAGCCACTGACTAACCAGACCGTTAGCGCCTCCCTGTTCCAACAGCTCACTCCAAGCGCTAGGACCACACTCCTCCTATACCGCACTATAAACAAGGATATTATCCCTCCCTTGAGTGAGAAAGGGATGATCAAAAAGGTAGCAGGACACAGCTATTGACAAAGTTTAACGACAGGTTATAGTGCTGTAGAAATATGGCCCATTGATCTGAATTCTACCGTAGAATAGCAGGTCCGAGCTTCCGAGCCCCGGCAGAAGGGGGACGCGCTGGCCGCAGGCGCTCCTGAGCAGCCGGGCCTCTGAGTGAGAGCACTCATGGAGTGAAGAAGCCACTCAGAGCGCTGCTGGAAAATAACGTCACCTTTTCTACGTTTCAAAAAGAATTGCCACTTATACCTTTGCTGCCAGACTTGAAACCCCATCACAGGGAATAAAGATATAACCAGGTACCAGTTTGCAAGTCGCCAAAAGATAAACTGCAATTTAAAAGTCTTTTTAACAATCTGGCACTCTTTATCGATGTCAGATACATAGGTCTGTGTGTTCTCTGGGAATTTCAGGGTAGTGGGGAATTGCACTAATGTTAGCCATTAAGATAGCTTAACAGAAATGTGAGTTGCTTGTTCCCCTTAACTTCCTGAATGCCCCATTGATGTGAGTATGTATACCTCTAAAGGGTGTGCCCAGTATGCCCTCATGGTATATATCCACATATCATGGGCATGGGGCATGAATGTCAAGTGAAGTGCCCCTTCCAGTTTGTACAAAGTCTGTGCAAACATCGGGGACTATGTCTGGCTCAAGGCCGCGCAGGCACTTTGGCAACAGTGTTATTAGTATCTTTCTAGAACTCAATGGAACCCATTCTGTCACTCTTAGAAGAAGAAAGAAGACAGAGTTCAAACTTTATTCTTGTAACTGCTGTATAGCAGATTAAACATTTACTATGATTGTAACAATCCACAATAAAAGGCTGACTGCCAGGGTTATGAAATATAGCCTTAAAGCCCGCCGTAACAGGCTATACCGGCCATTAAAGGCCCGCTCCAGCATTTCAGATCAAGTCTTTAACAAGGGAGCAGTACTTTAATTGTCCGTATAGCCCAGCTACGAAGGGACTAGATCGCACAATGTCCTAATAAATAAAACAAAGTCCTCACGGAGCCTGAGAGGTTTAAAATCTCCTTGGACTCCGCGAGTCCTTTGTTCACAGCTGTTGTGAACACTGGAATGTTGACGCTCCAGCCAGTAAAAGCCCGGAGCACTCCACTGTGTCCAATGAAGCCAATGAAGCCCCCAACATTCTAATGTTCTAATGTTCTAATGATGAGTCAACACCTGCCCAGAGATTACACACAGATAGCTCCAGCAAGGGAATTTTATGTCAAGAACGGAGGCTCATATTATGCTTCTCTAACTTGCTTTAATTTTCAATAGCAGCAGTCAAGAAAACTACAACTCCCAAAAGGCTTATAACAGAGAAGCCAATGGGAGAGAAAAACGTAATAATAAATGCACCAATCAGAACCATGGATGCTATGTATACACTAAGCTTGACTGCGACCAGCCCTCTTTCTTGCTGCTCGAAGTCAAGATAAGTCACGTTCTTTTCTCTCCTATGTATTTGTACTCATAATGCATGTCTATTATACTTATTTTCTAATATTATTGTATGGTTGCGATGTTTAAAGAGTATCGGCGTTTTATTGCTTGTTTCCTAAACTTCTTAACACCAGCGCTCGATGTTTACTCGGGTTCCAGGACCCGTTTGGGCAACGCGCTCGCGCGCGTCTGAGGCAGCTTTGCTGCCTCGAGCGTTCTAATGGTCGCGCTTCATTGAAGACACATCCGTTGAACTGTTTGGTTTAGCGCATACCTCAACTCGCCTCAGACTGCCGTTTTTCTTCATTTCTCTGGGTGCCGGCTCATCGCTTTTACCTCCGGACCTCGTTTTACGAGGTGAAGAGTTTCCGGTTTCCTTCCCTCGGTGTTTTAGGGCTGGGCCACACCTCTTAGGGCGTGTTTATAGTCTCCTTCAGCCTTGCTGATAATTTAACCCCTTCCAACCAGGTTTTTTTTCCCCCCTTTTTTCCTTGTTTTTCTTTCTACATTATGGAAGGGCAAGACCCTTTTTCCGAATGATCAAATAATAATGAAATTGGAGCCTTTATTAATGAGGCTGTGACGTAGGCTGTGTCAGCCACTATGAACAAAATGTCAAAGAACATTGAAAGTTCTGTACAAAATATGGTTCTCAAATCCTTTATGGCCCAATCTGCGGGGGATAGCAGAAAGAGAAAAAATAAGGATTTGTCACTACAAAAAGACGGCGCTTTGTTGACTGGTGAAGTCTCTTCACCCATGACTGAGGATGAAATGCCTCCCAGGCCTCCTTCTCAGGAAGGGAACTCTAATAACGTTTCTGGCAAACGTAAGTCCAAAACAAAAAATAATTTTTCAGCGCCAAAACAGGTTATAATTACACATATGTCTGATACCGATGATGACATCGGTGACATGGATGACTGTGACGATGATTCTGATGTATGGGGCTCGCTCTCGCAGGTTTCTCCCCCCAAAAAGCCTAAATTAGAAATTTCTAACCCTTTTTCTGCAAAGATTGTTTTAGATTCAGAAGGTAACCCCATGTTTGATCCCTCCTACCTCCACCATCCTAACTCCACTGAGTGGTCTCCTGCGGGTCATGTGGGTCAATATATAGCTTCCAGGTTTAGGCTTCCCCTGGACAAGCAAACAAGAGCTAAGTTAAGGTCAGAATGCCCCAGACCCTCCCTCTCTTCCAACATCACTACGACCCCAGTGATTGATGAATCACTCTTGACCTTTTTCTCTAAATTTGGCAAAGACCCCCGTAAAGGGGTAGATAAGGCCTGGTCAAATTGCCAGGACAAGCTCCTGGATCTGGTGAGTCCCCTAGCTCATATTTTGGATCTGGCAGAATCAGCCAAAGCGGACAATGCAGACATCGACCCTTCAGAACTCTGCCTCTGGACTCAGAGAGCATTCTGTTTGTTGGGCAACGCCAATGCTGCCATTACCCATGAGAGAAGGAAGGGATCGTTACTTAAATTGGACCCTAAGCTGTCTAATCTGGCTTCCATGGACCCTGGGATGAAAGCAGAGGGTCGTCTCTTCGGAGACTCGTTTATTAAAGATTTAGGAAAGTTTGTTGCAACCTTTTCTTCTATCGACAAGGCTCAGCAGAACATCAAAAAAGTGTTCAATCAACAGGTTTTTGCCAGGGCCGGTACAGGCAGGGGCCGCTCTACCGGCCGATTCACTCATCCTCAAGGATTCAGAGGCTCCTCATACTCATACTCGAATTATGGATATCAATCCTACAAGCCCCAGTTTTACCCTCAGAGAGGCAGAGGTTACAGGGGCCGTGGACAACGCGGTTTCAGATCCAACAAAACTCAAGGTAAGCCTTACCTCTGGCCCTCCTCCAATAGGGGGCAGACTCAGCTTTTTCATTCAAAAATGGCGCTCTTTAACTACCGATCCATGGGTTCTGAATACTATTCAGGGATACCAAATAGAATTTTATTCACAACCTCACCAAGTTTATTTTCCTCCACCGCTAAGTTTCTCGACGGAAATGTCTCTTCTTATTTCAGTAGAAGTAAATTCTCTCCTTTCCAAAAATGCCATTCAAATTTCACCTCCAGATCCCTCAGGGTTCCTCAGTTCGTTATTCCTGGTTCAGAAGAAAAACAAAAAGTTCAGGCCAGTCATAAATCTAAAGTATTTCAACCAGTTTGTCGTCTACCGACATTTCAAAATGGAGACAATTCTTCATTTACGGGATATTCCCCTCCCGTTGGACTTCATGGTACGATTAGATCTTCAGGATGCGTACCTTTCAGTTCCCATTCACTGGGGTCACCGCAAGTGCCTTCAGTTTCAGTGGCTCGGTCAAACTTACCAGTTTTCTTCCCTTCCGTTCGGTCTGTCGTCAGCACCCTGGTGCTTCACAAAGCTGATGAAACCAATAACGGCACATCTCAGATCTTTGGGCATCAGGCTACTGATTTATCTCGACGATATCCTTATCTTACATCAGAATCGCAAGACTCTTCTTTCCCATTTACAATTAACTTGTTCTCTTCTCTCCTAACTAGGGTTTCTAGTCAACGAAGAAAAATCAAGCATGGTTCCTTCGCAAAGAATCCAGTTTTTGGGGTTCGAAATAGATTCTTCTTCCTCCACCCTTCATCTTCCCCTACAAAATGTGAACTCCATCAAATCGGAGATCTTAAGAACGCTCCGAAAAACCCAGATCTCTCTAAGATTTCTAGCCAAGATTGTGGGCCTCTTGTCCTCTTCAATTCAAGCCATATTTCCCGGCCCCTTACATTATCGGGCTCTTCAAAGACTGAAAATCCGTCATCTCAGAAAAGGTCTAGCCTATTCGGATATGGTCTTTCTGGATCAAGAATCCCGCCTAGAACTCCAATGGTGGATAGACCATTTAGATGCCTGGAATGGCAGAAGTATCTTTCCATCAGCCCCAGATCTTGTGTTAGAGTCCGATGCAAGCCTGACGGGTTGGGGCGCCCGCTGTGGACCAATCTCGACTGGCGTTACATGGTCGTTAAGGGAGTCCAGATTGCACATCAACTATTTAGAGATGCTTGCAGGTTCCTTTGCAATAAAGAGTCTGGCAAAAGGCAGGTTTCAGTGTACCATCCTCCTCCGCATGGACAATGTTTCGGCTGTCCGATACATAAACCATCTAGGAGGAACCAGATCAAAGCCGTTAGCAGACCTGGCAAAAAGCCTGTGGGAATATTGTTTGAGCAACGAAATATCGCTCACATCGGAATATCTCCCGGGCTCCCTCAATCAGACGGTGGACTGGCATTCTCGTTTCCTCAGGGACTACAGCGATTGGAAACTTCACCCCTCAGTATTTCAATCTATCCTCCACAAGTGGGGCCCCTTCAGTATAGACCTTTTTGCCTCCCGCCTCAACGCCCAACTCCCCCTCTTTTTCAGTTGGCGTCCGGATCCTTCGGCATTGGCCTCCGATGCTTTTCTTCAGGATTGGTCACAGACGACCAATTACGCCTTTCCTCCTTTTATTATGATCACCAGAGTTCTGGCCCAAGTCAGACGTCAGGAAGCAACTCTGGTCCTCGTGGTACCTTTTTGGCAATCTCAGATTTGGTTTCCCCCTCTTTTGGAATTGGCAATCGATTTTCCCTTTCTTCTACCCTCTTTTCCTTCCCCTCTGCTAGATCCCTTAGGGAATCCTCATCCCTTGGTACTCAACAAGACACACACTCTTTCAGGATGGAAGGTATCAGGAATGCCCCATCTACCATCCCAATTTCGGAAGAGGCCACTGACTTCATCAATAAGGCCTGGGCTCCCGGCACCAGGAAAGCATATTCTTCCACCTGGTCTCTTTGGTCTAGCTGGTGTATGGGAAGGGACCTCAATCCCATTTCAGCAGATATAAATTATGTAATTAACTTTCTGGCTGTGCAAGCTAGTGCTGCTAAGTCTTACAGGACAATTAATTTGTAAAGGTCTGCTATTTCCATGCATCACGCCCATGTCAGCGGGAAACCGGTAGGTGAACACCCTTTACTTTGTCGGCTGTTGAAGGGAGTAAGATTTTCAATCCCCCCATTACCTAAATATTCAAAGTTATGGGATGTCAATTTGGTTTTGAATTTGTTCCTGTTTTGGCAGGACAATGCTGACTTGTCTTTAAAAATGCTTTCCGCAAAACTTACTATGTTGCTTTGCTTAGTTTCTATTAAGCGTTTATCTGATGTTAGAGCTCTTGATGTTACTTCTCAACAGTTTGCCCCCACAGGGGTACTATTTTCCATTAACAAACGCACCAAAACCAACTTACGTACAGTCTTTTATCCATATTTTCCAGATCAACCTAAGCTCTGTGTGGGACAATGTCTCAAATGTTACGAAGAACGTACAGCTAATCTCAGAAAGTCCTCTGTTTCCCAACTGTTAATTTCTTTCCAGAAACCACACAATCCCGTGTCTGCTGCAACTATAGCCAGATGGGTTCGTTGGGTGATGTCCCTTGCGGGTATTGATACCTCCATATTTGGAGCTCACTCAGTTAGAGGTGATATGGCTTCCAAGGCCTTCTGGGTTGGATCCAGGTTAGAGGACATTCTGAGATCGGCTGATTGGTCCAATGATAATGTTTTTAGGACATTTTATTGTAAACCAGTTCATACTGCTACATCAATAGTGATTAATATGCTTTAAAATAGCATAATATGAGCCTCCGTTCTTGACATAATATGTAGATTTTCCTAGTAGATTATGACGGAAAGTCTTAATTTTATTAAAGACACGGAGGCGAGTATTATCCCGCCTCAACAAGGAGATATTTCTGATTTGTCTTGTTTTTTTCCCTCCCTTGCAGCTACCTCCACTCCAGATCAAACTTCTACCTGATCAGACGGCGGTTTTGCCGAACATGAACATATCGGCTGGACAGTCGGATCCTTTCCGAAGCACTCCCTCTTCTCCCTACCAGATACCTGCTTCACTTCGTTTTTGTCTGGCACTGATCCAGGACTTTTGTTCTTTGACTTTAGCAATTGCTATAATCTTTGCCATTTTTCCGCTGTTTTCTCGTAATTTCTAGCCTTCTCGCATCAAGAAAGAGGGCTGGTCGCAGTCAAGCTTAGTGCATGCATAGCTTCCATGGTTCTGATTGGTGCATTTATTATTACGTTTTTCTCTCCCATTAGCTTCTCTGTTATAAGCCTTTTGGGAGTTGTAGTTTTCTTGACTGCTGCTACTGAAAATTAAAGCAAGTTAGAGAAGCATAATACTCACCTCCCTGTCTTTAATAAAATTAAGACTTTCCGTCATAATCTACTAGGAAAATCTACATTATATGGATGAGCTATTGTACCAGTGTAATACCCTGAGACTTGCTTGGTGCACATTTTAAAATGCGTTATACTCAACTTTGGGTGAGAGCCCTACGGTAATAGTAAGATCGTTTAGAATGACATAATTTATATATTTTTTTCTTTAGGGCAGATCCCACACCTGACGTCGGTTTCGTGCTTAATGGACCCACAAAATAAAAGTGCTAATAAGTTTTAAATGTTATTAAGCTCAAAACGAAATACTGTTGCGCAGACTATTCTGCAATTCTGCCAGCAGGTGGCAGTAGATAATAAACAAACAAATCAATGGAAGATTTCGTGCTGTCCCTGGTTGCAGAACCTGTGTTAAAGATAAACAGTTTAAATTATAAAATTCGCTAGAGTACAAATTCACCCTTTTAAATTGCATATGGTGATTTTGTAAGTGCAAGTAGGATTTCTCACAGTCTAAGTAAATCTAATGACGGGGACAGGTGTAGCCTTTCCCAGCGCGTTTGCAGACTGTTTTCCACACTGAAAACAATCTTCTCAAGCGGAGGACAGAAAAATGTGATTTCAAGGTCAGAAAATAGGAAGTGTGGAGGACGTGAAGCAGTCACTGCAAGCCTAACAAAAAACAAACACAAGTGGGATGTATTGGTTCATAATTCCTAGAGGGTGTGGTGTAACATTCAGCACTGCCGACTTTGGCACTGGGGAACCAGGTTGGATTAAACAATGTCAATCTAAACAACAAAATCCAGAAAGTAAACAAAATTACAAATAAATGCCGATCAGTTCTGGTTGATCTGTTCTGAAGGCCACATTGAAGAAAACAAGAGAGCAGCAGAAAGGGAAGTGGGTGTTCACATTGGGAAGGAGCCGGGGCAAAAGAAACAAACATTTTCAATGCAACGGGTCTCGCATTTGCTCGAGTTAGAGCTATTACCATTGTAAAGCAAAAAAATGCGCTGCGTGTAAAATAAACAGATAAAGTAGTCCGGACTCCAGGCTGAAAACATCGAGCCTCATGTTTTTGGTACTTTACCAGTGCTGTGTAGGTGGGCTAAACACCGGAAAAGGCATGACGCATGCATGTCTTTCACAAATGAAAGCAATCGGATTTTAAAAGGAAAGCCCACAAACCAATGTATGTAACTGATGTGGCATGGGCGTGGTTTTAAGCCCAAATAGAGATTACAGAATGGACGGAGCACTTTGTGCTCGCTCATGAAAAGTAGTGAGCTGCAACTGACATAAATGGCCAAAAGGGAACTGATCCATGTAACAGGGCCAGTCTCCAGGGTGGAACAAAACAGCCAAAAGGCAGGACAAATGTAAGCTATTCACCAAAGGTACAACAGGAAGCAGAGGCTTGAACCAATAAAAAGTGACAGGCATGGCCATGCCCACAGAGAAGATAACAGCTTCTCTTGTAGAGCTTTAGGCTCGACTTAAAAACACGTTGGCAGGCAGAAAGCAGAAAGAACTTGTTGCATCTTTCACCATTAAGTTATATCCAGTATAAATCAGTAAATATGCAAAAGCCAAAAGCCACATTGCATTGAGTCAGTGTATTTTTGGCAAGGGGCACAAGTTCAGATATGTAATACCTTACAAAGCCTTGATCACCTTCTAACTGCTTGTTTTTCTCCTTCTTGGCAAAGTATACTATGAGAGGGCCCCTGCTATTCCAGGTACAAAATATGCTGGGTTGGAGCATAACATTGTTCCTGCACATTCATCTCACACCACCACATCTCTAATCCCCTTTGGGAGTTGGACTGCATTAATAACATAGTTACTGTTTGTTTAGCTAGCAGTAATGAAATAGTAGCCAGTCTTCTGAATGTCTGGGATTTCTTGCACACAGCTCAGCAGGGCCACTGGAGGCATTGTTGTGTGTCTACATCTAATATCCTTAACTTAATTTCCTTTTAAATAATATAGGTCAAATATCATGTAATGTCACTTCCTCTGAAATCATGAGGGGAGGGATTAAAGAGAGTGATGCCACTTCCGCTACTCGTAGCATTTTGTTGAATTGATGCCTATGACTCTAATGCCATTAAATAGCAGAAAGCTGAACTCTTTAACGCTAAAGCCCAGGAGGACTGCCATGCTAGACAAAAATCCGGACCTCGGTTGAAGTGCAGGACTCCTCCTCTTCTAAGAAAAACACCAAAAGCACAAAATGAAGAGGAGATACAACAGCTTCTTGAAATGCCATTCCAAAAGTAAGTCTCCCAGGTAATCCTCAACCCTAGTCTGTATATGTTCTGGAATTAGAAGAGAATCCAATTCTCTAAGATTTG
This sequence comes from Pleurodeles waltl, assembly GCF_031143425.1. NCBI lineage: Eukaryota > Metazoa > Chordata > Amphibia > Caudata > Salamandridae > Pleurodeles > Pleurodeles waltl. The sequence continues at coordinate 457,116,862 of NC_090442.1, forward strand.
GCGCCTGAGGCTCCACTGGATCTAATGCAGTCTCTGGGGCCTTAGATGCTTCAGGACCCAGCTCTGAGGCCCCGGGTTCCTTCAGCCTGCGTGGTGTTCTCTTTTTCAGGGTGAGACCCGACACGTTTTCTAAACCAAGTGGTCAACGTATTTAGAAGGGCCGTGGTCCCCTTAGCAGCACCTCCAGGCCCTATGGTACCCCGAGAATGCCTTTCCTCTGTGTCGTTCACCCCCTTCGTGCCCTTGCTTGAGGTGTCTCCTCCAATGCTGGTGGTAGCTGACTCTTTGCTGACCCCGACTTTGGTGCTGGTTCTTATTCCTCTGGCTCAGACGAGTCTGGCACCAACTTGAGTGTCTTTACTGGCTTCGGACCCCTCTGAATTTCAGTCTGGGGCTATGAGGATCATTTCACATACGGATGTGCAAAGGCTGGAAGATTAACAGCAATTCCAGCACAAGTCAAGTCAAGATACAGTGAAACTATGCATGCTCAGTTTGGTAGCGACTTTGTTCTCCTAGAGGATGACAATTGGGATGTGCAGTTACTTTCAGCCACTGACCCAGACATCTGGGCTCTAAGAGGTGCTAGTGGGATGGCCACATCTCCCAAGCTGGAAACTGATGTCCTTTCTATATCTCCTCTGCCAGATGCAACATTTTATCACAGTGGAACTGAGGGTCAACATTTTAGGCCTTGAACCAGCTAGCCAAACGTCTGAGCCCCTTTAGTCATGCTCTGCTGAACTTAGTAATAATAGCCAGGGAAAAAACACTTCGCCTGCACTGAGCAGGATAGTGGCTAGGCACTACAGGCCTGCACCTGCACTTGGCAATCCACCTTTTCTGTGCCTCACCTTTCGCCAGGTAGCTTGATTGTTCAAATTTCATGCTCTACAAAGCTGTTACTTGGGGCAGCCATTTCCACTCCTGCAGTCAGAGAGTCTAAAAAGCATTAGGCTTTTGGGAAGAAAATGTTCTAGGCTGAAAGTCTAGCTCTCAAATCTTTAAATTAACCTGCTGTTAGGGTGTTACACACACACCTTGTGGGACAGTGACCACCGTATAGTTCCATACTTGCCAGATTATCTGCAGACATGTTTCACAGAACTAGTGAGGTATGGGCAGGTGGTGGCAAGGCAAGTTATCTAATCCAACTTCCATATGGCGGACTCAGTGGCGAGAGCCGTGGGATATCCGTTGCCATGCGTGGCTCCGAAACACTGGATTATTCACTGGTGTCCAGTTCGCACTGATGGGCTTATTATTCGATGCTGCCAAATTGTTCAGAGAAAAGGACATATCAGCCATTGAGTGTTTCAAGGAAAGTAAAGTGACTGCAAGGTTCCTTGGTTTACAACCTCCCCAAAGGAACACCAAGGCATGTTTTGAGGCTTCACAAGAGGTTTCACTTTTCAACAACAGCAGCCCTCTCAACCATAACAACAATAATCTCAGAATTTGCTAGTCAAACAATACTGGGGTTGCAGAAAAGGAAGAACATGTAACATGTAACGTGTCCAATGGTCACCCTGTTCCTCCTCTTCCCTTGCCTCAACCAGGAATCACTCTAGTTCCATGTTATTGAGCTACAGGGCAGTTGTGGGAGGTTGGATAACCATGGACTAGTGGGTCATTCATATTGTGGTAAGGGTGGTAAGCCCTACCCTTCCAGCAGCCCCCACTCCAGGTCCTTCCTCCCTATTCCTGTGAGAAAGAAGAATACCTACATATCCTATAGCAGGAGGTTCTGGTCCTGCTGCAAAAATGGGCAGCTGAGTTGGTGCCAGAGCAGGAAAATGGGCATGGACACAATTATCAGTACTTCCTAGTTCCTAAGAAGGATAGCTGTTTTTCTTTGATCTTAGATCTCAGGGTCTTGAATCCTTTCCTCTACAAGGAGAAATAATTTAAAGATCTGTCCCAAGTTCAAGTTCCTTTTGCGCTGGAAAAAAAGCCAGGTTGGTGTCCCTAGGCTTACAGCACAAATGTTTCCACATACTGATCTTACTGTTGTACCGGAAGTACCTGTGGTTCGTGGCTGGATCCAATCACTATCAGTTAATGGTCCTTATCTCTGAACTAACATCAGTACCTCAAGTTCTTACAAAGATGATGGAAGTGATGGTGTCCATTTCAAAAGGTCAAGACTCCCATTATTTCTGTACCTGGACAACTGGCTGCTGAAAGCAGAGGACCCAGACATGTTGTGCCATTTAAAGTCGAAAGCAGCCCTGCTGGTGGAGCTGGGATTTTTCATCAATGTGCCCAAATCTCACCTGGATCTCTCTCAGAGCCTTCTGTTCATATTGCCACCATTGGACACAACATTGCTGCATAGTTTTCCACCAACTCAGAGGATCTGAAATATTCAAGAAGTGATTCAGATTTTTCTAGAGAAAGCACGGATTCCAATGTTGAAGGTTTTATGCCTTCTAGGTGCTTCAGCTTCTTGCATCCTTCTCATCATATATGCACACTGGCTAGAGGAGCAACTAGCTAGTATATGTAAAGATTTGCTATTCTTTTTCCACCACATGCACATGCCATGAAGATATATAGGTAACTTACCGATATATATTTATTTTTACTACCTTCACAATATAGTCTTAGTCAAAATCCTGCACCCAGTGTCTTTGGAGGACAAGTAAATACTTAATACTGTGCTAGAACACAACTAAAATACACAGGGCCAAACTGATTAGAGCTTTGAACATCTCTTACAAGATAGTGAATGGGTCAGTAAAAATTCCTGCCATAACATTGCTCCTAAAAACAGTTTATTTTTCTAATTAGACATCCACCCATGCCTAACATAACCTGGAAGCCGGATTTACTAAGGGCTGTGTGGGGCAAAGGCATGCATAGTGACACAAAGGAGCACAAACCTCGCTAAGGTATTTATTTTCCAGCCCAAATATTTTTTTGCACTAGAAAGGTGCCCTTTTCTCAGCAAAAAGAATGCTTTGCTTCATTCTTCGTGTGGGGGTGAGTGGTGGGGGGGGGTTACTTGGGTGTAACTTGGCCAGATCCGCACAAGCACCCACAGTCTTTCATGCAAAGCATGATCGATTAACATAGCCTTACCAGACACTGAATAATAAAATAACACCTCCTTGAAACAGGCACTAACATGAAGAAATGTTTGAATTTATCCAAACATTCCACACTCTTCATATGTGCTGTACTGTACAGCACACTTACAATGTGGAAAATATTTAAGAATTTGTTTTGGCAAAGTATTTTGCACTGGAACGGTATACTCCCAGTACAAATGCTTTGTTAGACAGAATACACACACCTCTGCACCATTACGCCAAGGTTGCATGTGGGGGTAAGCAGTCTGTGCGCCAGCTATGGGTAGTGAGCAGCAGCAGACCATTTGTAATTGTAATAAATATGGCTCTTCTTTGCTTTCTACTCTAGCAGAAAGCAGCACACTAACATGGTTGCTGCACTGCGTTGTACTAAAAAACATAAATAAACATGCCTGTTAATGTGAATGCCTGGCATGCCCATCCTTAAACATAGCAATCTCAGGCAGCTGGTGGCAATTACATTGAAAAGTAATCTTTCTGTGCATTTTTCTCTACTTACTTCACCTCTTCACCGAACCCTATCCCTTTCTCTTAACCTCTTTCAATCTCTACTTTTCTATGTACCTTCATTCTGTCTATCTCAACGCTATACTTCACCTTTGTCTACCTCACCTCTCTCAATATACCTTATTTGTCTTCATCTCTTTGTATCCCTCTGTCCTGACAGATATTTTATCATGTTTTAATTCATTCTTATACATGTATTGAATAAAAGTAACCTTGACGTTCATATACAGGTGCTACATAGTTACCCAAGTATCCCCAGGCTTCCAAGCCCGTCCATTATCTAACGTGTTAAGCTATTGGGCAATAGCTCTGTTAGGGACTGCTTGTTTGCAAGTATGAAATTATAGCTCCATAGCCTTTTGGTAATATTGGTAAATTGTGTATTTTGTTGCTTATTTAATGATTCTCTCTAAAACCATGACAAATACTCAAGGGAGGCATGGTTCAACTTAGGGTACCATAAAAGTCTACACCAGTGGCACTGGTGCCCACACGGACTGCACCAAGCAAACATTGTGGGAAGCTGCACCCGCTGGCGCTGCCCAAGGTAAAGTGTGACACAGTACATATTCTGTGGGAATACCGAAGCTCTGCCCCTTCTGGAGGCGCATATGGAGGGAGGTACAGTGCATGGCTGAAACAGGGAGGGGACTGGGTGCCCTCGGGTTTGCTCCATAATTTCACTCACTATCCACAAATTACTCCTGGACATGGGCAATGGTGGGTAACAACGCTGCCTGTCGCCTAGCTTTGCATCCTTCGTCAATGGAAATCGGACACTGTTCCCATGACAGAGATGTGGCTTAGGGAAATGATTCACACAGCCTCTTACAAGAGGCTCATATATAAACTAGAGGAAGTGTTTGAACTGACATGGGTTAATTTATTGGATCAAGGCGAGTGCCCAGTCAATAAATGGGGATGGCAGCTCCCTTCCCCTTTATTGTTTGCCGAAGGGAACTGTGTGCTATTTCAACCCAACAACTTCCCCTTTACCACTATACACATGGGCTCTAGATGTCATCCCTTACCGTCCTCTAGTAATACCAACAGGGGTTCACACACTATTTTACAGCAATAACACCTGGACAAATTATATTATTAGTCTTATTGTGCTGGCACTGTTGTACGTTTCCTATCTGAATTCCGTACAGGGGACGGGGAGTACATGATTTATCAATCCCCATTGCAAATGACACCTGTATTACTCCGGCTGTGTATTTCTGAATTGGCCTTCATCGCCGATATATATTGGGTGCTCTTTTGTTGTTTTTCATACCCTTGGGTTGGGGTATTGTTTCTTGAGATGTATGCTAATGTTCCTTTCCTTCCACTATTCTGTGATTTTATTTATTTTAAAACCCAAAAAGAACCTATATAAAAAACGATTACATTTTAAAAATTTACCTTCTCACCTTATGAGGTCGAACAGTATTAACATTCTCTCCTTTTCAGTCATTAATGATATAACTCAGTGGAATATATTTTTTTCGATTTGTAAGACTCTTCACATGTAGTTGTATTAATGCCAGAAAACACCATTGCTTGATCAAGGCAATATGTCAGTATTTGCAATTTCTGTTGGCTGAACACTCCTGTCTGAATTCCGAGTTCTAATGATACAATAACATGTCAGTATTTACAGTTCTTGAACACATTACAGGATGTTTATGCTCATGAAAAAAAGAGAAAATCTAGCATAGTCACTTTACAACAAATCCTCAAGAACTGCAGGATAAGCACACTAAAGACTGGTGTTAGCCAAGACCTGTCCATTTTACTACCAGTTCAGTTCATTTTACTTACCAGTTCTACTTGTTTCACCTGCTTATATTCAATTTCATCTCTGTAGCCAGCTTGTTGAAACCGGTAGAGATTTTCTATTTCATCAGACCATTGCTTCGCACGGCTCATTGATTTGGGTTTATGATCAAGAACAGCCATGGCTCCAATATCTTCCTCTGACATGTTTCTGAAAAACAATTGATTTAGTGAATATAGTGGGTGTCTTTTGAGCATGAAAGCTATCCAAGCAATATTAAAAGCATTGTGTAATGTAGGGTCTTGTATCATTTTATTTGAGTGAATGACCTATCAATAGTGTATTTGAATTTTGTAAATCAGTATTAGTGCTTTTGTTGTACAGCGCTACATTTGCCAAGTTTGGCTAGGTAAGCCCTTTATTAAATACCCCAAATTAAATATTTGAAGAACATCGTACATTTGGTTACACACTGACCATTGTTCTTTTCTGAGAACCACGTGCAAATATGTGGTATCTTTGTAGGGACAGAGTTATTTAATCTTTCAGAATTTCTACTGTATTTTTAAACAATATTATGCAACAATGAAATTAAAATTACCGCTTTGAATGATGAAGTAATACTTCAGAGCCCTCCCCGCAACCTGTACATTCTTTTCTCTTCGACTTCCTTCACCTCCTCTCTCCACCTCCCTCTGGCCTCTACAGAAATACCTGTCTGTGCCTTTGGGTACATATTTGGGGCACGTTAGTTTTCTGCACTTTGGATGTTACCAGGCCCCTCATTCCTTACCTTCTGATATGTGGCTTCGCATGGGTACCCTAAAAGAATCATATACGGGCATTGGGTTATCTATGACAGGTATATATGTATGCTAACATATCAGAAGTTTGTTTATCTTTGAAAAAGTCTAGAATATATGAGTTATTGTGGCCCTGTTTTGCAGCCTCTCCAGCATGCACCTCAACGGGTTTGACAAAAAGATTTGGAGATGGGCTGGAGTATAGTGTCACAGAGACCTGCAGAGAGGCAGTGCTTGAAATGGGAAAAACTAAGTGCAGGTACTCATCAAATTGAGCTAGGGGTGTGGCTAGTAGGATGAGCCAGGGGTGGGACAACATGATACAAAGGCACTTGTGCCACCTGTTGAGTATTCATTTTGCTCTTGCATTGTCCTTGTTAGTAGTCTCAAATTTCCCACATCTGCAGATTTCCTCTGCACATGTAGCATAACACATAAATAGTAATTAATATCCCTTTTGCTGCGATGACACACTAAAATATGTATGCAGCCCATTACACCTAAGATGATCTTGAACTAGGCTGTGTGAGTTTTGGACAGAAATGTGTGCACTGTATGATTTTAAGCCATCCTCGTCAGTGCTTTATTTGTAAAATAATAAGTGCTGGTGCCCAAAGTGGTGCTCAGACACAGCAACTGGCACTATAAGATGCCAAAGCCGCGAATAGCAAGGGTAAGCAGTCCCAAATCCACCTTAGGCTTCTTCAATTCACTGCCAGGCACTCCCTGCCCAGTTATCTCACTTTTAAAGGTGTCTGCTTGCTCCCTTGGTGACGGATTTTCTGTAATTCTCTTCCTCCGTCTTTTTGTTTTGTTTGTTTTTCCCTCTGTTGGTCTTGGGGAATGTCTGATGTGGAGAAATAAGTGCCGGTCCTCACAAATAAGTGCCAGTGTCCCCCACTGGCTCAAATTAAGCACTGATTCTTGTCTGATCTTCAGCCATTGCTGTGATTTAGACCAGCACTCAGTGATACTGGAATATCAATGTAGTATATGTGCAAGTGATGTGGGGTCTTGATTAAACCCTGTCTGACCTTGCCTCTGCCGTTTCAGATCTCTGCTCAGTGCTTTGCTCACCAGAGGACACAGACTAGGAAAAGATCAAGGTGAGCTCACGAACAGTACCACTTGGTTGCTAATGGTATATAGTCAAAATCTCGCATTATGTGCAGGGAGACTTTTAGCTTAAAATGATATTCTAAATGTCTCACAATCTTTCCTTTATTCTCAAGAAAGTTAGCATAAAATAAAATTATTGAGATGTATCTCTCTAAAACCTAACTCTTAGGTATCCCCATTATGTTTCCATGTATGGATCATTGAAAGAATATCGAAAACACAAAAATCATGTGGACTGAATATCGTGTCAAAACTACTGAGGACCAACATTTAGAGAAGTTAAGTGCAAATAGATGAGCAAATGTTTACTATTTTAACTCCACATCTATTTACCTTGAAGATATATTTATCAACAAGGTACATATATGTGGAGTTATATACAGTAAAACTTTACTTACCTATAGAAACGTATCTTCACAATATTTTAGACCTCGATATTTTTGACAGATATTCTGCCCCATGATATTTGTGTTTACCTTATTCTGTCTAAATACTGCTGTGTATACAATGGGGTCTGTTATGTAAGGGGTCGTGGTACTTCTGCCCATCTTTACTACATGGAAGGAGATTGAAAGGGGAGCACTGGCAGAGCAATTTCAACATGCACACTCATGGACTACTGATTTAGTTATTTTTCTTTTGATCAAGGCAGACTATCTGTTCAGTTCCGCGCACTGCCCCTCCTTCAGCACCATAGTTTTCAAGCTATCCTGATTTTAAAGGTTCATCCTCATTTTCTCTTACATTCGGAATGAGTATATTCAGGGCCACTACACTTAGGCGACAGAGAATAACAAAATTATGCAGCAAGAAAAGGCAACTATGCAATCTAATGCTGCACATTCTGTGATAATATATTACTTAATAATATAAGTATCCGTTTAACATCCAAATACAGTACGAAGCAATGAAAGATGACCAATCAATCTTTGCATTGGGCCTTCCACTGCAAAGCAATATGGGTAGCAGCAATTTCAGTAATGTCTGGTTCCGTCTGCAGATTATGCAGCAGATGATGGATTATGTGGCAAAGCAGCAAAACCATAATTAGATGTCAAATGCCGCAGGTGTAGAATTGCATAATTCCGGTTGCCCTGGTTATATTCAAGTAGCCTATTCTATTTATATTGACAGGCCAGATCAGACCATGCCAAATAATCCTCAGAACAAATTTGACAACTAACATTATAAACCTTGCACATTGGTCATCACTGTGGGTGAAGGTAAACTTGCATGGTGTTGTAGGCCAGCATTATGTGATCTCAGCACTGTGAGATATTGGGTGTTGGCAGTGTAGTATGTTAATTTGGGCCACTGCACTTGTCCATTATACAGTTGTATAATGGACAAGTGCTGTGTCATACTGGGTCTTCAATGGGTGTGTTGAGAGGCGAGGCAGAGCTGGGTGTGTACAGAGAGAAGCAGTGACAGGGATGAGCAGTGTCAATGCCAAGCCTTTTTAGGGACTGGAAGGGGATGTCAAACATCTCAAATATGTCTCTTTATGAGCCCTGTATACGTAAGACCAGGGTTGGCACATTTAGGCGTGAAGGCAGACGTATAGCTGCATCTCCCATCCCAACTGGTCTTCTTACATCCTTGTTAGTTGGATCAGGAGGTGAGTCGGTAAATATTCTAGAGTAGATCCTTTGAAACACCATGCAAGTCTCATAATCTGAGTGCAGTTATCCCAAAAGATGCTATCACATTCTTTGAACAGCATTATTAGTCATGCATTCCTGCCACAACACTATATAATGCATGCCATCTGCCACCCTCTGCATGAACCCACCGACCTTCCAGGGACTTTTTGGGCCATGGTTTTAGCTATACAATGTAGCACATGGAAATATTTTTGAGGTCTCAAATAACCAAGAATGACTGAGTCATGGTCTCTTCTGGCACAGAAGGAATCTCAGCAAAAACCCCCAAAAACGCAATCCTTTTTTTCAGGCTAGCAATTTAAAATAGGTGTGTTGCCCGGAGTGAAAGGACAGTTTAAGAAAAGAAGTCACTGGGTACAATGGACATATTCTGCAAGTCTCTCTGTTGACTGGACATGTCTTGGAAAAATATTTCAGCCATTGCTTATCTTAAAGACCTGTTCTATGACATTATAAACCAAACGATCCTTACCATACAACCTACCGAACAGGCATGCCAGATTCTATTATATATTTATGTCCAGAGATTTTCATTTTTGATTTGTGTTTTTCTATCAATAGAGAAGTAATTTAGCTTGAGTAAACATTGCTAATCCGGGCTGATTTTTTTCTGGACAACATTTTTTAAAATGGCGGATGTGTTTCAGCGATGATGTAATATTTCAGGAGCCATGAGACCTATATACTTCATTTTGGTGTCAGAACATAGGTTCTCCGGGTCAAGTAGTCTTAGACAGAAAATAATTTCTCAGAGCAATCCTTCCGCCATTTTCCAAAATGGCGGCTCTATAATTATATGTTTTAGTCATCATATTGGTAATTTATTTTAATATTGTTTTTGTTTCAGGTTTTCTGTTGATTCAAATTTGTAAACATGAACAAAGCAGGTGGCAGCAGAGGATCTTTACCTCGTGACGGAGTGTTGCTAACTGCAGAACCTGAGGACTCCTATAACAAAGAAAAATGTGTCATATGCCAAACTAATCCAAAAGAAAAGCTAACATCAACTGCGGCTGCACAGATGAGAGTTTGAGATGCTGCGGCAATTCAGCAAGACAAAGTTCACAAAAGACTGAAACTGATGGGTGAAGCGTATGAAATAGTTTATCATTGTAACAATAAGTGCTACAAGTCGTTTACAGTGGGGAAAAAAACAGAAAAAAATAGTCAAAAAAATATCAGAAACCAGTAAATCTCGACATGAATCCGAGTCTTCTGAGAAAGCGACGAGAACCAAACCCAATGCCCATCCATATAGAAGATCGATGCCTACCCCTCGTCCACCTCCAACAACTGATCAGAAAGTAGAGGCTTTTCAATGTGTTATCTGTGGTTTAGCTAGAACAAGGGTCAAAGGGATCGATGAAACAACGAAGTGCAGAGTATGTGAGTCTCGAAGGGCAAACATGTTTTTATATGCAGCTAGTTTCTTCCAAGATTAAGTTTTCAGCTAAGTAGCTGAAAGAAACAGCAAGATGAATATATTTGCAGTGGATTTGTATGCCCATCCGAACTGCATGCATGCATGCATGCATTCATTAAAAAATATAAATGTACAATGAGCTCCCAGCAGCAACATAACCACCAGCCTTCAGTTACGTTTGCTCTCTTTGAAAAAGCAAATGTAGTTTTGAAGCCACTCGGGTGCCTGCTATGGGTTCGCACTCAGAGAGATCAGAGAAATAATGGTCAACATCGATGAAACTGTATTGATCCATAATAATTAAATTAAGATTTTTTTGAGTTGAGATTGTAAAATTATAGAATTCATTTTTGTCAGTCTAACAAAAAGAATTGTTTTCAGCTGATTTAACTCCTGAAGTTCTTGCTGCCAAAGTAGGATCACAGGATGCAGTAAAATCAGCAGGAACCATTTTAATAAATGTCCTGAAAGATATCGGTTTTGGACTAAATGGCAAATTTTGTGATGCCCCAGAGTACCGAAAATCACGGGAGTCAACAAGAATGCCTGACGTTGTCTTATTTTTCCATCATTGTTTGATATCAACAAAGCAAAACTGTTACAAATTAAAGTTCTTGAGTTCAAAACAGACTCCAACAACATCAATGATGGCTTTGAAGATATAGGCGAAGAAGTGGAAGACAATCCCATGAACCGACAGGGTTATGCTGTGCAAATGTACTGTCTTTTCCACATCATGTTTTAAAAATTACATCACAGCAAAAAGAAAACTCCGCTGATGAATGCCCACGCAACCTATGACAAGTGCAAAAGGAGAGAGCTAATCACTTCAATAAATAGGCTTGCTGTATCAACAAGTTATAATGACATAGTACGGAGCAGGAACTTCTTAGCAGGTCATGCTGTAAAATCTTGTGAATCCAACAGCACACCATTTCCAAGTCACTTTATCAGAAAAGGACAATTCCTGCTCTTGATAATTTTGATTTTGGAGACAGTTCTTCCTTGTCTGGAACATCCAGCACACATGATAATGATATGGTGCTTTTTCAAGTCTGTACCAATGAAGTAGCTGCTGGAAAACAAGCTGTGTCAGCTGTAGACATAAACAAATGAAGCTGCAATTTATAACCCAACTGCCTTGCCAACGTGTGCAAAATCGTTACACGTCCCGGTCTACCAGAGAGTTTCAAAGTGCCTGAGGACATGGATCTTCAACTAACTGATGCTGCGGGCCGCAAAGCTGATTTAAATGAATTGACTGAAGTGATGAAGAAAAGCCATTTATTCTGTGGGCTGGAATTCATGGTGTGATCTACCAGAATACTGTCCCACTGAAGACGGTTGAGTGTTTACCAGTAATACCATTCCAGTCACAAACTACGCAACAGTGTACACAGCTCTAAATAATTTCCAAAATGTGTGTGCTCAGCTTGAAGATCAGCCTATCCCACCAACTTTCTGTGATGAAGGTGTTTTCCACATGACAAACGTTGTGTTGCAGTGTGCAGGAAGTTATCTCAGTGGATATGGTATAGACGATGCACTTATTGAGGTTGAAATCTTTAGAAGCAAAACTGTGCAGTCAGTATTGAGCGGAACTCATTATGTTTGTTTGTTACAAGGTATGCTCATCATATCTGAGGCTAAAGAAACATCGCGTTAGAATGCTTTCTGGAATATGAATTACAAATTAGGTTTTGCATATATTATCTCAGAAGTGAACAAGGCCCAGGGTGCACTTCATTCAAAAGACATAATGCAAAGCCAGGCAATGTTCAATACACTCAGTTCAAAATCCGAAAACCTGAAAACCAAGTTTGTAGAGTTTGTCAAAGAATGTGAAGAAAAATCACAACTTTGCAAGTACTGGGGAAATGTTTTACACATGATTGCTCTAAAAAACGTTCTACATGCTGATTGAGAGCTGCACGTGAAGACTATGGAGTCAATGAATACTGTGTTTCACAAATTTATCTGCATAAACTACCTGAGATATGGGTCCTGTTATTTGGAAAGAGTGAAGAAGCTAGCAGTGGAAACATCATACATTTCATCCAAAGACATTTTGTGGTGAAAGACAGAGAGGGAAGGGTTCAGTGCTGTGTCTCCAGATATGAAACTGGAACAGATGATTCAGAGATCAAAGAAAAGTTCCAAGAGATCTGTTGGTCAGACACATAAAAGTGAATATGTTGCTCAATGGCAGCTAGTTTACCAGGAAGTTCTTTCTATTTTAAATGTTTTCAGAGAGATGACAAATTCAAAATTAATGGATCATCGTGAAACTGTTACTCACCACAAACTTGTGGGAAAGAGAGGGGGAATGTTTTAATAAACATGTTGACACCCTTCTTCATTTCATGCAGCAGCAAGGAAAGCCCTTTGAAATGACTGAGCCTGTGCGACTACACAACTTTGTGACCAAACAATATGTGGGTAATGATATAAAGACACGTCTACTAGATGTCCTGAAACATGGATCAAAACTACATGCAGAACTGAAGCAGTAGAGATTTATATTGAAAGAGAAAAGGCTGTTCTTTTCACTAAAGCTAAACTTACACGCTTTAATTGCCTTGGTAAGTTTCATCCAACCAGCCACTACAAACAGGTTACAAAAAAACAACTTCCGCAAGCACATAGAGAGATGTATGTAGCAAACAAAAAGGGGTGAATTTAACAAGGACATTCTGTTGCATTATCTTCTTTCAACAAACATGTTATTTGATGGAGATGCTACAACCAAACCAGTGAGGCAAAAACTTGAACAAGAGCTTGAAAAAATCTTTCACCTGAAGAATTTCGATTTGAAAAGGTGTCCTCATTGAAAACTCGTCTTGTTGTGGACTGCTAGACCTGACAGCCTCAGGGTGGCCACCCCTAACTTTTTGCCTGCCTCCCTCCACTTTTTGGATACTGTTTTTGCTGTTTTTAAGACTCTGCGTACCTTACCACTGCTAACCAGTGCTAAAGTGCATATGCGCTCTCCCTTTAAACATGATACATTGGATCATACCCAATTGGATTATTTAATTTACTTATAAGACCCTGGTAAAGTGCACTATATGTGAACATGGCCTGTAGATTAAATGTTACTAGTGGGCCTGCAGCACTGATTGTGCCACCTGCATAAGTAGCTCCTTAACCATGTCTCAGGCCTGCCATTGCAAGGCCTGTGTGTGCAGTTACACTGCCAATTCGACTTGGCATTTAGAAGTACTTGCCAAGCCTAAAACACCCCTTTTGCTACATATAAGTCACCCTTAAGGTATGCCCTAGGTAACCCATAGGGCAGGGTGCTGTGTAGGCAAAAGGCAGGACATGTACCTGTGCAGTTCACATGTCCTGGTAGGGTAAAACTCCTAAATTCGTTTTTACACTGCTGTGAGGCCTGCTCCGAGGCCTGCACCTTTCATAGGCTAACATTGGGGCTACCCTCATAAACTGTTTGAGTGGTAGCTGCTGATCTGAAAGAAGTAGGAAGGTCATATTTAGTATGACCAGAATGGTAATACAAAATCCTGCTGACTGGTGAAGTTGGATTTAATATTACTATTTTAGAAATGCCACTTCTAGAAAGTGAGCATTTCTCTGCACTTAAATCCTTCTGTGCCTTACAATCCACGTCTGGCTGAGTTCAGTTGACAGTTCCCTTGTGCATTCACTCAGACAAACCCCAAACACAGGATGCTCAGCCTCACTTGCATATTTCTGCATTTTTTAATGGGTCTTCCTGGACTGGGAGGGTGGATTGCCTGACATTTACATGTCAAAGGACAGTAGCCTGCTCTCACACAAAGGACTGCCACACCCCCTACTGGGACCCTGGCAGACAAGATTGAACTGAAAGGGGACCTTGTGCACTTCTAAGTCACTCTTTGAAGTCTCCCCCACTTCAAAGGCACATTTGAGTATTTCAACAGAGCCTTTGCCCGTACCAACTCAGACACTTCCTGGAGAAGAGAACCTGAACCAGAATCTGCAACATGCCAAGAAGAACTGCCTAGCTGCTCAAAGGACTCACCTGACTGCTTTCTTTGAAGGACTAATATCTTGCTGTTGCCCTGCTGCCTTGCTGCTCTCTGGCTGTGCTGAGAAGTGGTCTCCAAGGGCATGGATAAGTTTGCCTCCTGTTCCCTGAAGTCTCAGGACCAAAAAGACTTCATCTCTACAAGGACTCCTTGTGCGGCGAAAATCGACGCACTGCGTGCCAGAAACGATGCACAGCCTGCATCGCAATGAAAAATTCACTGCACGCCAAACCGGAACTACGAAGCCCGACTTCGCAATGAGAAGATCGACACCGCGCCACTATAGCGACCGGAAATGTGACGCATGGCCCACTGGACTGACACACAGCCGAGCCGGAACAACGCAGCCAGACTTCCAGAGAGGAATTGACGCAGCGCCTGCCGTGCACTAGAAATTTCCATGCAACGCCCACCGGATCGACGCAGCCCCTGTGACTTCGTCCTGTCAGCGCCGGATTTCAACACATCGTCCGAAAACCCCGCAACCTGAAGAGGATCCACGACCGAGCGCCGGAAATCAGCGCACAGCCGTCCCTGCGTGGAAAATAAACTTCGCATTCGTACTGTGTGGTGTATTTTTGTGGTGCTATACTGTGTTATTGCATGATTTATTGCACAAATACTTTACACATTGCCTTCTAAGTTAAGCCTGACTGCTCAGTGCCAAGCTACCAGAGGGTGGGCACAGGATAATTTGGATTGTGTGTGACTTACCCTGACTAGAGTGAGGGGCCTTGCTTGGACAGGGGGTAACCTGACTGCCAACCAAAGACCCCATTTCCAACATGGATTAACTGTACATTGTCTTTGACAGTTATCTTGAACTAACTGTCAAAGAATGGGAGAAAATCAGACGAATATCTACAAGTGGAACAACTGATGTTGCCAGCATCAAAAATTAAACACCTATACTTGTGAAACTTGATACATTCTGGTCATCAACATCGAACAAGATGGACTTGGAGATGTTAACTTGCCAAAACATTGCTGATGCTTCAGTGAACACAGAATTTCTGATTGTTGCAAATGGAAAAATTGCCGGTGAGGAGTTGGTGTCTGCAGAGATGTATTCAAAAGGTACAGGCCATATTGTTCAACAACTTAGCAGCAAATTGGAGAAAGATGACCTTCGTGCTGTGCCACACGTTGAGTGGGCTGTTTGAAATGGTTCCAATTGAGTCACTGTACCGTCAAATGACACAGATATCATTATTGTGCTACTTTGATTTGTTGAAATGTTCGTAAGCCAAAGACAGTCAGTGTTATAGATATGTTATGGAATAGGCGAGAAAAGACACTTAAATCCACTTCAAATTCTGTACAAGAAACTTGACCCAGAGATGGCCAGTGTTCTTATCAAGGTACATATTCTTACGGGTGATGACATTGAGCAAAATTGGAAGACTGCTGAACCTACGAAGTTTTTGAAAGGATCTGCTGGGACAGAAGAAGAATGTGACCTTAGAGATGTAGAAAAATACCATCTGCACATGTGGAAAATGAGTTCTGACTGTCACACATTTGATAATCTTCGGTACAGGGAGTTCAAGAGATCAGTCCCACTAAGTGACCATCATCCAACGTCATATTCTGTCCGTGGATACATTAAAAGACTGTTCTACTGGATCAGAAGATGTGTAAATGTCATGCATATGTAGAGAAAGATCTGTGTGAATTTGGTTGGGAAGATATTGATGTGGTGTTAAAACCTAAAAAAATTCTAAAGCCTCTACCCACAGAACTTACACATATGGGTACTTGCAAAACCTATGCTACAAAAAGATGTCCCTCTTGATATCTCTTCTCAAATGTTAAACATTCTGCGAGTGTACCACGAGCGATTTGCCGAAACAAATAAAGTGCACTATGAAAATATGTCTAAAACAGGAATAATAAACATTATTTTTTCCCATATTCAGATCAAAAACATTGTTTTGTGTATACATAAAAGGATTAAAAACCACTACTATAGCCCCCATTTTGGAAAATGGCCGAAGGGTTGCTATAAGAAGTTATTTTTTGTTTCTATGATAATTGACCCCTAAAACCTATGTTTAGACACCAAAATGAAGTATGTAGGTCTCATGGTTCCTGAAATATTACATCATCACGGCAACACATCCACCATTTTTGAAAATTTCGCCCAGAAAAATTCTGCCCAGGCCAACGAGGGAAACGGCCTTTTCTACGCGGCCAGACCAATGAATAGCCACACAAGTGTTACCACGTTTGCCTGAACGACACATGTGCCTGAACCAGGCAAGTAAGTGGTTAAGGCACCATGCATATGCGTGGTTCAGGCACACAGCAGGAACTGCCAGGAGAGGAACGCAGCAGCCGGGTAAGTAGGGCTGGGGTGGGTAGGGCTTTATTTTAAGGACAGGGTGGGGTAGGCTAAAAGTTCAGGGGGGGTCAGGGTAGTTTTTAGGACAGAGTGGGGTAGGTTTTAGGGTTCAGGGAGGGGGCAGGGGGTCGGTGTAGTTTTTAGGACAGGGTTGTGTAGGGTTTAGGATTCAGGGCGGGGCAGAGAGTCAGGGTAGTTTTTACAACAGGGCAGGTTAGTTTTTAGGACACTGTGGGGTAGGTTTTAGGGTTTAGGGCAGGGTGCCAGGGTAGTTTTAGGACAGGGCAGGGTAGGTTTTTGGGTTTAGGGTGGGGCGGGGTCAGAATATTGTTAGGACAGGGTGGGGTAGTTTTTGGGACATTGGAGGTTTTAGGGTTCAGGGCGGGGTCCTGGGGTTGGGGAAGTTTTTAGGACAGGGTGAAGTCGTTTTTAGGACAGGTAGGTTTTAGGGTGGAGGGTCAGGTAGTTTTTAGGACAGGGTGCAGTAGATGTTAGGGTTCAGGGCGGGTAGTTTTTAAGACAGGGTGGGGTTGTTTTTTAGGACGGGGTAGGTTTTAGGGTTTAGGGCAGGGGTTTGGGTAGTTTTAGGACATCCTGGGGTAGGTTTTAGGGTTCAAGGTGGGGGGTTGGGGTAGTTTTTAAGACAGGGTGAGGTAGTTTTTAGGACAATGTAAGTTTCAGGGTTCACAGCGGGGGTCGGGTAGTTTTTATGACAGGGTGCGGTAGTTTTTAGAACAGGGAAGTGTAGGTTTTAGGATTTAGGGTGGGGTGGGGAGTTAGGGGAGTTTTTAGGACAGGGTGGGGTAGTTTTTAGGCCAGGTGTAGGTTTTAAGGTGTGGGGGGATCGGGGTAGTTTTTAGGATAGGGTGGGGTTGTTTTTAGGACAGGGTAGGTTTTAGGGTTTAGGGTGTGGGTGGTGGGTTGGGGTAGTTTCTAGGACAGCATGGGGTAGTTTTTAGGACAGGGTAGGTTTTAGGGTTTACAGCAGGGTCGGGGTAGTTTTTAGGACAGGGTGGGGTAGTTTTAAGGACATGGCAGGTTTTAGGGTATAGGGCAGGGGTCTGCGTAGTTTTTAGGACAGAGTGGGGTAGGTTTTAAGACAGGACAGGGTCATTTTTAGGGCTTAGGGTGGGGGTGGGGTCAGGGTAGTTTTTTGGACATGGCAGGGTAGGTTTTAGGGTGGAAGCTGGGGTACTTTTTAGGACACGGTTGGGTAGTTTTTAGAACAGGGTAGATTTTAGGGCTTAGGATGGGGGCGTAAGGGTTGAGGGGGCTTTGTATCACACAACCATGCATGGTGTTACCACCTATACCTTTACTAAGCATGCTTTTACAACAAATTTCATTTTAAAGGCATGTGTGGTAAAGGCATGCGTGGTAAAATCGTTGATGTGATTCCGACTACATTGTGTGGTTCTGTCATACAACCGTTTAGAAATGTATACCCATACTAAATTACTTCTCTAATGATGGAGAAACACAAATCAAAAATGAAAATCTCTGGACAACGTTTTTTTAGAGAGGTATATCAGGGGGCCGGGACTAGAAGGTGAAATTCCAAACACAACCGGATATCACAGACATAATGAAAAAGAGCCGCTACTCAAAGTTTCAGAAGCCGCTCAGCACAGGGCTACAGATGTGCCTCGGCTGTCAGAGTATTCTGCAGACAGGTTCCACCCTCACAACTGCAGCAGTACTAGCAATAAAAGAGCTAAAAAGGCGGAGAAGTGCCAGTACTTAAACAGTTAAAAATAAGAAGTGACGGTACTCAGTACCTGTAAGCACTGGCCCGTTTAAAGCGCTGCACAGAGCCTCTTCACTTTGTGCATGTTTGAAAAATGATTTTGCTGGAAAAGTTATCTTATAGCCTATTGTTCCTCATCCAGTGGTATACCCAATTCCTTCTCCCACTTAAATTGATAAAGAAGTTTATTCCCTGCTGGTGTGGACCTTGATCGGCATTTTAAATGCCAGTAAGTCACAGACCCCCTCTGCCTGAACTATTAAGGAACAAACATAATGTTGCAGTTGTAAATAAAATTGCTCCATTTCTGGCACTCAAAAGTCCTCTTGAGCTTGTGTAAACATTTTATAAGAACATTTTATTATTCTTTCGATAAACATACAAGTAATGCGCAGACATCACCGGCCCTCGCAGGGAACCCTCAACAAATAACCGTATAAATCCCTTTGCACTGTTATTCCCCGCCATCCCACATTAATCATAATCCTTGCCCAGTCAATAGTAGTGACATCATTGTCCCGCTTCCTTATCATGTTTTCTGGGGCATCCTCGTGCTATGCAAATAGGTTCCTCCACCTTTCCACATTGATCCATGCCTGCCCTCTAGTCTCTCACAGGCTTCTTCCAATGGTTTGCCACGAAAGTATTTGAAAGATGGCGTGCTAGTATCGCTGAACAATAAGAGGACATCCCCCCACAGTATGGAAGAAATATCCCATGCCATCCCAGAATCTAGTGGAGGTGGGTTCCAAGAGTCTTTTAGCTTTCCACTGACGTCTAGGTGTGAAGTATGTACAGTGTAAGTAATTCAGTTGGATGAGACATAATCTAGTTTGAGGTTTATTGATTCTTTGAAAGATTAATTTAACTCATTGCAAGTCATACATTTGTTGTGCAATAAGAAATAAAAAAACAAAAAAAAACAAAGGGCAATCATGATAAAAATTAAGCTAGCTGATATTGCCTGGGTTCATGGGGCCATACATGCTTCTCTCCAATCTGCATCCTCGAGAGGACCCCCAACTAACCCTCCCACTGTGCTCTCAGATTTGATATGCTGTAAGATGAGTGGAGGACCAGGGCTCTGTATACCTGTGAGATGCCCCCCTAACCAGCAGGCCCAAGAGTATTTGTGCCTCCAAGAGGTTGTAGTCCAGTGGCACAGCAAAGGCCTTCCAGTGGCCTGCTGGCGTATGTCTGAGCTGTAGGTAGCAGCAGAGTTGAGATGTGTGGAGAAATAATTCAGTTTGAAGGCTAAGGCCGCCCGGTGGCCTGCAAGGGAATGTCTGAGCTGTAGGTATTAATGTTCCAAGCCAGGGCTGGTTCCTAGGTCATTTGGATCCCCAAGTATTGGAAGCTCAAGCGTTTGATGGGGAGGTCAGGGTGCCAGGTTTCTTCTTTGTCTCCTCGCAGAGGGATCAGATGCAATTTATACCAGTTTACCTGTAACCCTGACACGGACCGATAGGTGTCCAACAAAGAGATTAGACGGGGTCAGGTATCTGCCGTACACGCCATAACCATAATGACTTTGCCCGCATTGGGAGCTATCCTATCCACTAGGACCGTTTCCCAATTGAAACCCTTGCCCTTGATGTCACATCATATCCAAGTCATCAAGGGTTTAATCGTCAGGGCAAAGAGAAGGGGGAACAAAGGGCGACATTGTCTTGCGCCCCATCAGATCTGAAATCTGGGGGAAAACGTCCCATTTACCCATATATGACCCTGTGGTTTAGCATATTAGACACGGATATAGGACTGAAATTAGGTGTCAATGCCCATTTTATCCAGGACCTCACATAAGAAGGCCCAGTCTAACTAAACAAAGCCTTTTGAAGGTGAGAAACATTAGTGCTGTAGTGCAGTGCAGCGCCCGGAAGCCGGCCAGGGTGAGATGAACCCTCCTGATGCAGTGTTTTGATCTGTGGTGGGGATAAAGCTACACTGATCTGGGTGGACTAGCTGCTTCAGGAAATCAGTGAGCCGTCTCTTCAGCGTCTTTGCAAATACCTTAACTTTATCATTTATGAGGGAGATAGGCCGGTAAGAGGCACACTGGTCAGGGGACTTACTAGATTTTAGCAATACCACAATGATGGCTAAGTCTGCCTCCGAGGGAAGTGGCCTCGTTCAATGGCTTTGAGGTATACGTTTAAAACTAGAGTTATAATGAATTGGTGCATTTTGTGCTAACATTCTGTTGGGAACCCATCAAGGCCCGGGGTTTCATTTGTGTTGAGTTTTGATAGAGCCTCGTTAATCTCCTACACAGTCAGTGGTTGGTTAAGGGTCTCCTGCCCCACAGGGGTTGGTCTGGGCATGGGAATATCTGAAATTACAAAGGCTTACATCTCTGACTCAGGGCATGTGAATTCTGCATATAGGAGGCCATAGTAACTCACGAATGCAGAGGCTATATCAGGACCAGTCACTGGGCACCCCTCTAGATTCTAGCTCTTTAGTTGCAAGCTAGTGAAGGCGCTTGCCAGATTAATCACCCCATTCATACAACCGTCTAGTTGAAGTTTCCCAGTTTTGACTGGCTTCAGCAAGCATTATTGTCGCTGGTTTCCATCTCTATAGCCAGTTGCTGGCCAAGCAGTTCCATCAAGTTATCCCTGATCCGAAAACTGGGGGAAAACGTCCCATTTACCTGTACTTGCACCTGTGGTTTGGGCATATAGGACTGAAATTAAGTGTCAATGCCCAGTTTAACCAGGACCTCATGTAAGAAGGCCTAGTCTAACAAAACAAAGGCCTTTTCGAAGTCGAAAAACATTAGTGCTGTAGTGCAGTGCAGTGTTTTTCTACTCTCTAGGGTAGAATAGACCTTTCTAGCTGTGGTGCTTGATTATGGCTTGCGGACATGCCCTTGATACAGGCAGTGCTTTAAATGGAAAAATAGAAGTGCAGGTACTCTGTGCCAGAGTACCTGCTTGTTTCTGAGAAGTGCCGGTACTCTCCAATTAAAAGTATTATGTTTTTCTTGAGATGTGCCAGTACTCTCCCTCTCAAAATAAAAAAGTGCCGGTACTCAGTACCGGACAGTACCGGCCCATTTAAAGCACTGGATACAGGAGCTTATGTTACTGTGCATAGTAGCATTGCACCCGCCCCAGAGCGTTCCCGTGGAGTACACTGTTTCTTGATTGACACTCAAGAAGGCCTTCAGTTAGACCTGTAAGGTCAAGGTGAACGATCTAGCTAGGAAAAACCAGGAATTGAGGCACCACATCTGTTTCTCCCTCTCCGATTTCCCGTCTTGTGCAAAACCAGTGCGTGATTTGAAATGCCTCATGTAAGGATACGAAAGCCTCATGTGTGAAGAAGGTCTGGAGCTGGTAGCAAAAAGAGGTCAATACAAGATAAGGAGCCATGTGCTGCCGAAGCGCTTGTAATCCCTTGCACTGGGATTCTATACTCTCCATGTTTCGCATAACCCAAGGTCCAGCATCCAGTTGGCCGATCCCTTTCCCTCTCTGGCATCGGTTCTATGAGTGCACAGGGAATCAAGAGACCCTGAATTTCACTAAATTATCCACCTATATGCATACTGCTGGGGGGAAGTGATAATATAGAGGGACATAGACACTTAGGGAGTCGTTATGATCCCAGTGGTGAGTGGAAATGTGGTGGTAGTACCGCCAACAGTCTGCAGTACATACCGCCATATTATGAGAATGGCAGGTTGGCTGCAGCCAACCCGCCACTTCTCTACTCATACCGCCATGGCGGTATCAGCCGCCGGGCCAGAGATGTCAATCTTCAGCCCAGCGGCCGGCACAGTACAGCCGGCGGCATTATCAGCCTGCCTACCACCATGGCGGTAGGCCCTACTGGTGACAGGGAATTCCCCCAACACACACCTGACACACCTGACACCCACTCCCTCCTCCATCCAAACCCCCACGCCCTCCGATCATCACCCCCCACCCCCTCCGATCATCACACACACATGCCCACCCCTTCCGAACGCACACACCCGCAGACACGCACCAAACATACACCCAATCACTTACAATGGCATACACGCATACTTCCAGACATGCTCGCACACATTCTTGCACACAATCACACTGACATAGACACGCACTCACTTCACCATTCTTACACGCATTCACTCAACGAATAGAACCACGCAAACAACACACACAGACGCATTCACACACGCACTCACATATTCATGCACACAACCAGTCACACACACATACAACACGCCCACCCCCCTCCCCTGTTGGAAGCCCGACTTACCTTTGTCAAGGAGGTCTTCCGGCAATGAACAGGAAGTGGTGCTGCTACCGCCCGCAGCGCCCGCCAGCAGAACACTGCCAGGCTGTATTACAGGTCATGATACGGCTGGCGGCATTCAACTGGTGTGGCGGTGCTGGTGGTAGCAGCGCTAGCTTACCACTGTCCGCCAGCATGATCACTGCCGGATTTCCGCCCTTCCTGTGGCGGAAGTCTGGCAGTGATCATAGTATGGCGGACGGATGGTAGCTGCGGTGACGGTATTTTGGCGGCCGTCACCGCGGCGGTAGGAGGTTTTTACCGCCAATGTCAAAATGACTACCATAGTAAGTTTTAGAGGGTCCCATCTAGCAGACCTTCCAATAACACATATCTCCCCGGAACATCACAGGTGCTCCTAGAGATCTCCACCAGAAGTGATTTATGAGTGCCACTTCCCTGGATCCATGGTTAAATCCCGCATGATATACCTTAATGAAGCTATATTGCATTAGGAAAGAGCAATTAGTCCCCAGGAGGTGGGTTTCATAGACAAATACAACATGGGGAGGTTGACGGTGCAGGAATTATAGAACAGCTCCTCTTTGAATATGCTCAGGGAGGCCATGCACATTCCATATCAATGCTGTAAGTTAGTCATGGCAGCCTAAACAAAAATACATGTGTGGGGTCATGAGAGGCAGCGAAGGTGGTCCTGGGCCCTGATAAGCATTGGGTGGTTTTGTTCACCCTGGGTCTCAGCAATATGAATTTAAGGTGTTTTGGGTGGTGCCAATCATGTGTGGCGCAATGTGTATCCTAAAAACTAAAAACAAAGCAAACAACATAACACTGCAACCCTATATTTCCCTCCTATAGAAGCATCTGTCGCCCAATCTTAAATTGCAAATCGTAACTAGGCTGTAACATAGTCTTCTTTTGGGTCGCCCTCATGGCTTCCAGGCTGTGAAGGGCTATGGTCAGGATACAGTGGTGCTGACATGCAGAAATTCGGTATGGCCAGTACAGCCGAATGTCATAGGAGAATTAATGGTCCATCCCTGCTGGGGCAGTGGCCCCTGGTGACACCAGTCTCTGGAGTTTGTATGACGTCTCTTCCCTTTCTGAAGCAGCTGGTGTCTCTAAGTGGCCAGACATCATCTGCAGGATCATTTCCTATTACTAGGACCTGCCAGCCATCACAAGCCATCGGGTCCTGTGTGGTCTGGCCATGGTGGCGTCTGGGCTGCCTACATATACCTCTACTCTGTACTGTTAGCCAATCCCAGGCCCACTCCATATTATCAAAAAGGAGTGATTTGCCTATATGAACCACTCTTAGCCTCGCTGGGAATAGGAGCACATAATGTAGTCCCATAGCTTTAAGTTTTTGTATTACCTGGTCGTATAATTTTTGTTCATTTTGAACTTCATGCATGTAGCCCGGGAATATATTCACAGAACTGGACTGGTATATGAATTGCCATTTTACCCTCGCTCCTTGCAGGACAGCGCCCCTATCATATTAGTTAAGGATTTTGATGATCATCAGGTGGGGTGGGGCCCCCAGAAGGGATCTCTGGGCCAGCGATCTGTGGGCTCGTAAACCAATAAAGCAAGCTGACAGGAGATCGTCATCAGTCCATGATTTCATCCACCGCTCCAGGAATAACTCAGATGTCAGCCCTTCCACCCCATCTGAAAACCCAATGAAGGGAAGGTTACTTCTGCAGGCCCTGTTTTCAGCATCCTCAGCCCGATCAGTTAGTGTTTTCAAAGTCATAATCAGGTGTGTTACCTCCATTTTAAGGTCTCGAACCACGACCTCCACCTCAGGGATGCATCCCTCCGTTTCAGAATTCTAGCTGTGGTATTTCAGAGATTTTGTCACAGGAGTACACCATTCACCCGAACCTATCCAATCTTAGATTAGAGGGCACAGTGCAAGTCCTGAATCAACTGTTGGATCGCTGTGGTATCCCCACATCCTTGTGTGACATTGCCCGGGGGCGACCTCTCCCCACATGCCCCTGTTTTCCAACTGGTGCTGTAAATTTATCAATTCTAGTTTGGGATGGGCCTCCGGGGGCATGTAGCAACCCATCTTGGGTAGTTGGGACTTTTTGACAGTTTCAGCAAATGGGGCCTGTGGAACTATGGGTGGTGCGGTTCCTTGCCCACCTACCCCGCCACAGTCTTATTGCAGGAACAAGCAGCCGAGGTCCAAAGATACGAGGGCCCACATAGAGGGAGCCAGCTCCATCTGTTGCTCCCAGTGGCAAGTAGATCACCCTGGAGTCCTGCCTCTGGTGCACCTTTTGATGATTTCAGCAAGTGGGCCTGTGCAAACTGTGGGTGGTGTCGTTCCTGCCGGCCTGCAATGCTATAGTCTAGTTCCAGGTGGCATCAGCAGCCAAGGCCACAAGGCCCACAAGGGGGTGGGGGACTAGGCGGGGGAGCCGGCACCAGTCAATGCTCCTGATGGGAAGTGGATCACCCCACACATCGGGTTCCATCTCAGCACGCTGCAGGCCTCCAGGCCCACTCAAATCGTCAGATTCCAACAGGTGTATTTTTTGCAGGCCAGGCCGCCTAGTGTGTCCGGGGTTCCCTGAATGCCTCTGCATTCCCGGGGGAACCCTTCCTGCAGGTCATGGGCCCACCGGGGGGAGATTATCCAGATAGTGGGCAAGTAAAATGTGAGGCAATTACTCCTAGACAGGTGCGCAGGCAGTCTTAACTTGTTGGCAGTTCCCCTCATGGCTTGATCCTTGTCCTGCAGGATCGCTGAAGGCCTAAGAGACAGGCAGAAGCTGTTGACTGCAACCTCCACCAGATGGGGGGATGCAGGCAATCTTGCCTTGTTCGTTGTTCTTCTCACTGCTTAATAGGGGGCAGAAGAGCTGTTGAGTAGGCCTGGTGGGTAGTGTCCTCCAGTCCCTTCACGTCTCAATGTAGCAGCCATAATGCAGCCACGATGGGGCTGCTTTCCCCAGGGACCGGTATCCCACAGGAGGCACCCTCCATTTTGTGGGCCCCCAAGCACTCAGGCGTCCGGCATTGACCGCCAGTCTCTCTCTCCACTGGGTAAGGGCCAGAAGCATCGGCCATGGTCAAGATCATCTTGCCTTCAGTGCCGCGTACCCGGCCCACGCAGTGGCCTCATCATAACCCCTGGCAAGGTCAACACAGCCCCGTCCATCTGCCCCCTGAACCAGGCAGCCCGCAGTGGCTTATGAGGGCTGCGCCGCACACCAACATGCCAATGTATAGTTCTGTCCTGGGGCCGAACAGAAGCTCAGAAAAGATCACTCTGCATCTTGGCTGTCCAGGCTCCGCCCCCTGTGTAAACAATTTTATACCACCTTTTTAATACAAGTCCCTCACTGTCATGCATCCACCTCTATTCAAGCTGCAAATTCCCCTCTGTTTAACCCTGGAGAGATTTTTTATTGCCAAAGAGTGGGGTACATGGGAAAGCATAACTAGTGAAATGTCTCTTACATTTTAATTTGTCCCACACCACTCAGGTTGCCTGTGTTGCTAGTGCTAGGTATAGTTTATCTACCATTTAAACTTTCAGAATCCAAGCTACCTCCCAGAGGGGTGCCCTGATACGGTATGATCAACATAGAGACATTCTTTATCGGCCAAATGTGTAACCACTTTAAGAGATGCAGAAGGTGTCATGGTTGATATAAATGTCTTAAATGTGGTGTGATAAAACCCATCTACTCCAATTCCACCCTACTTAAATCATAAGCAAAGTTCTTGTAACATCTTACTATCCTCCTTAGAAATAGAGAGTGGCACTTTTCAACACAACAAGTACTTCTTGGAGGATGGTCATCCTAATCATTGAAGTCCTGCCTACCCATGGAAACGTGTTTGTGCTAACTTAACAGTTCTGCTTTTATAATTCATATATATGAGATATTTCTCATTATAATGTTGGGGACAGATGATGATAGATGGATGTACAGATAATTAATGGACTCTTTTGTCCATTTAAACAGAGTCTCTGCTTCTAACTTCTGCAGTCTTTGCTTATGTTCATATTAAGTCTTTGCATTTGGAAATATTGATCCCTAAATCCCAAGCCTTCTTGGAATGCTGTAAATTTGTCCATGCTAATTCAGTTTTAATTGGGGATTCAAGTTCTTCCCTCTCCTATAGAGAGAGGGTAGGTAGAGTAACCATTAAGAGATAGTGACTTCTACTTTTTGCTTGGTTCGGTTCAACTGTGTACAATTCTTCATAAAAGCGAACAAAGCAACTTAATTTTTTACTTCTCCCCAATAACGCAATCTTAGTTTGTTTTCCTGACTTCCAACATAAAACACTGTGCTCATCTAGCCCTCAGTTTATTAGCCAAGAGCTACCTGCTTTGTTTCCGCATTTGTAATATTTTAGATCCAACTTTGAAAGCAATCGTTAGCTCTATCCAATTCTAGGGTTTTGAGCAGATCTTAAAAACTCAATCACTTTGCGCACACGTACATTTTTGGTTAGATTTGGCCACTGCAAGGTCCATTCTTAATTTCTGTGCAAGTACTTTCCTCTTAGGTTGGAGTCTTGTTGCCTCTGATCAAACTGAAGCCACACCACTGCAGTTATTGCACCCCAGAACACTACCTTGCTGACTTTCTTGTTATTGGTTAGGCATTATTTAATTTGATTTTTTGATTTGTAAAAAAATGTTTGATGATAGTTTCTGTTAGTAATGAGTCATTCAGTTTTCATGCACCTATCCCCTTCTACATGTCCCTTGTGCTGGAATATACTGGTAAAATGCCATGGTTGATGAAGTTATCAGTCCTCGTTCTAGCTCTGTCAAGTAGCGAACAAGTGGTTTGTTGACTACTGGTAACATAACAATGATGAGCTACTGAGAAGCAAAATAAATTAAACCTGAACATATGCCTGCATCCCCAGGTATCTAAGAATTCTGAGTCCTCTAACCACTGGATAAATGTATATTTTCAGAAACAGAAGATTTGACTCATTTGCCCTGGAGTGGAAGATAAGTATGCAAGGAAGAAAGGACTCGAGAATGAGCCACGGTCATGTTTCAGAGCCTTGACCCCTTTAGAACATTTTTTGACTATTTTTGTCTTTGTTACCCAGTTCATATGCAATGCTGGGGCCACAGCAAAGCTGAAAAGAATTAAATCTATCACTTTGTTTTTATTAAAACTGTATTTTAGTATTTTTGGCAATAAAGGTAAAAATTTCACTTAACCAAAAAACAAATGTAAATGCATGGGTCAACTTGAGGCGGGCCTTAACAGTTGAGATTGTTTCCATAAAACATGATAGAATATTAACTTTTATTTTACCTAAGCACAATTATATGGTGCCATTGGATGCACTCCATTTTGCCAAAGAAGTATAGCGATCAAATAAAATACTGCCAGTGCATGGATGTCAGAACAGTAGCCAGAGGAAGTAAACATTTGTTACAGAGTCAACAATATCAACTTTGTATTTATGGTTCAGTTGTTCTTGCCATAAAAAATGCATTTTTGATTTGCTAACAACATTGGCACCATTGGATGTATTTGCATGAAATTTCACACTTGTTGGCACATAAAGCCAGGTTTTGGCATGAGACGGGTTGTACACATCTGTCGGGAGACTGAGTTAGGAGAGGGCCAATAAAGAAGTAGTTTTCATTCAAGCCCCTATAGTAGATTTTGGTCTTTGCTACAGCCCAAGCTGGTGAGAAGATTTGCATGGAAATAGGCAAGAAAATAGAACTTTACTCAGAAAATGTGTTTCTGGGTAAATCTATTTAGTTGTTGTTAGAGAAGGTCCCAATCAGGCTTCGAAGGGGTAGTATTATGAGATAGCTTGACAACTGACTTCACAAGCACAATCCATGCAAGTTCTGTCAATCACATTTCATTTGAATTTTTACTGAGATGTGCTTGTTTAATGAAGAACTTCATTTTTTCCACTAATATTAACAGAGACACGCAGGTATTATGATTGGTTCTGAGCTATAGAAGGTGGATACGTAAGCAAATAGATGCTGAGGAAATGCATGTGAATGCCATTTTGAATTTGGAAAACAAGAGCCGAATTTCTAAACTATTTCCAAACTCATGAAATTGGCAAAATGTGCAAGGATTAGGAGGCCAAAGCAGTAACAAAATACACATTTAAGGCCCCCCTGCAAGAAAAAATGAAAGACAGAGACAGTGGGGGTGAATGATGAAAGGTACAGGGCAATTATTTGATTATCATAAATAACAGGTTCATGCAGAACAAACGTGCTTATTTCCTAAAAGTCACAAGCTTGGAATTAAGAGTTTGAAGAAATTCTTGAACTTTAAAGAAAAAATGAAAAAACAAAGTTTGGCAGAGGCTGTGCCTAACTTCCAGGCGCTACACTCTACCCA
This sequence comes from Pleurodeles waltl, assembly GCF_031143425.1. Taxonomy (NCBI): domain Eukaryota; kingdom Metazoa; phylum Chordata; class Amphibia; order Caudata; family Salamandridae; genus Pleurodeles; species Pleurodeles waltl. The sequence goes on from NC_090442.1 coordinate 457,145,994, forward strand.
CTCTGTGCTGGTTCAAAGGCTGTGCTCAGTGCGGCTGGTTACAAGACCAGTGGTCCAAAGTCTAATTACTAACGTTCTTTTTAAAACTCAGAAATTCAATTAAATAACTGAAGTTAAAATATGGTTGAATAGACACCTTCAATAGTAGCCCTGTATCTACTCAGCCTGACTATGGGGGTCATTCCAACCCAGGATGACCACGGAAGCACCGCCAACAGGCTGGCGGTGCTTCCCTGCCCATTCTACCGCCGCGGTCAGAAAAGGGGATCCGGCGGTTTCCCGCCGGATTTCCCCTGTCTGGGCTGAATTCTCCATGGCGGCGCTGCAAGCAGCGCTGCCATGGAGATTCCAACCACCTTCCCGCCACCCTGTTTCTGGCGGTTTTTACCGCCAGGAACAGGAAGGCGGGAACGGGTGTCGTGGGGCCCCTGGGGGCCCCTGCACTGCCCATGCCACTGGCATGGGCAGTGCAGGGGCCCCTAACAGGCCCCCAGTATGATTTTCACTGTCTGCTTAGCATTCGGAGCCGGCTTCTATGTTGCAGGGCCTTTCCCGCTGGGCCGGCGGGTGCTCCTTTGGCGGGCGCCCGCCGGCCCAGTGGGAAAGCCAGAATGGCCTCCGCGGTCTTTTGACCGCGGAGCGGCCAAATGGCGGTCACCGCATGGCGGGCGGCTGCCGCCGCCCACCGCGGTCAGAATGACCGCCTATGTTTCTCTGTGGGTGCCTTCGGAGCCTTAATAAGCCGGTCTATTGTTATATTGTGCCTGTTTTTCTCTGTTTGCAGAGCTCTGATGTCCTGACGGGTCATGTTCGCGCTATATAAAACTCCCAAATAAATAAATAAGTAAATAAATAAGGAAGCGCAAATACTTTAAAGGAGAAAAACTACAAATTTCAATAGAAAAACAAGGTTTTCAAAGTCGACTAATGTCATGCATTCACAAAGCACTGAAAGAGGACAGACTACCAGTGGCGTTGAAGGAAAGGCAGGCATGTGACAGAAACCTGCAGATTTTTTTGATAGATGCAGAATGGATGGAAACTTGTGCTCAGATTCAAGATGTTATGTACTGCTATTAACAAATGAATGCTTTATCTGTTTGCATAGGCTAGTAGGTTTGTCGATGAATTGCATAACTGTCATGTTGAACGGTATAATCACAAATAAAGATATTTTCTAAAACCATTTTCTCTGTTATAAGAGACCATTGCTCCCTCTCAAGATATTTGCTCTTTAGTAAAATGTCATCAACACCTTGATCATGGTGAACCAAAAATGAATATAATTAGTTTTCATTTAAATACTCAGAAAGTACAGTTGCCTACATTGGAAAAGAATCAGCTCTCTGCACCAGCTGTCACTCGTTTTTTTTACCCAGTTGTCTTTACTGGATGATGAAGAATTCCATCTACTAACAGAGAACAGTAAGCCAACATTTTTTGGGAAATAATACTAACGAGTACTCACTAATGTCTCTTGATCACAGGCAGCGTACTTGGAGAATTGAAAAAAATAAACAGTTTGTTAGATTACAAAAGCAAACGGCCTTAGATCCGGAATGTGTTGATAACTGGCAAAACTCCTCCAGTACAAATTTGCAAAGCACAAACCTGATCCAATGGCATTACAGTGCTTTATATGAAAACCAAATTACATTACACGTTTTAGGCATGGTGAGGTTAGGGATTCGAACTTGTTTCCCCGGTTACAAAGTCTGCACCTCTAGCTATTAGGCAACATATTTCAGTCTCTAAACTTACTGCATCCTTTGCAAGGTGTTTTTGTGCAGAATGCAGTACCAAGACTGTGGTGACAGCAGCTCTAACCTGTGCTGGCCATGAAGTGCCCGTGGCTTTGAGCCTGTTAGCTCTCTTTGCAGCATTTAATATTATGTACCCTCGGCCTCTTTTGGACAGCCTGGAAGAGCTAGGCATCAAAAGCGGGGCTATCTTATCGTCCAACAGTTTGTTTGGAAAGCACAGGTGACGATGAATACCTTCTTGTCAGAACGTAAAATGTCGATTCGTGGTATGCTTGTACCTTTATTTTTTTCTTTGGGTTGTCCTTACCCAGTGCTTAATTTGTAAATAAAAACGTGCCGGTGCCAAAGCCCCCCCTCTTAAACACGCGGCTGCTGCATTTAAATATGCGAGCACAGGATACTGAAGCATCGTAATCCTGAAACCATCTCGGGCCTCTTCAATCCATTTATCGACCCTTCCTGTACCTTTAGCTCACTCTGGCAGCTTTCTCCTTTCTCCTATTGTGACGCTTTTTCGTTTTTCTCTTCCTCAGTCTTTCTCTTATGTGTCTTTTGCTCTCAGCAAATGTTTTAGGTAGAAGAATAAGCACCGGCCCTCAAAAATAAGTGCTGGTGCTCAGCACCGGAAACAATAAGCACAAATTAAGCACTGTCCTTACCTATGTATGCTGATAACATCTAACTTATTTTTAAGCTCGATGGAGATCGCTGTGTTAGGACAGAAAGTTTATATAACTAATAATATGTTGTGTTCTGGATACCAGTGAGCGAGCTCTAACTAAATAGAGGCAATACAGGGAGTGCAGAATTATTAGGCAAGTTGTATTTTTGAGGATTAATTTTATTATTGAACAACAACCATGTTCTCAATGAACCCAAAAAACTCATTAATATCAAAGCTGAATATTTTTGGAAGTAGTTTTTAGTTTGTTTTTAGTTTTAGCTATGTTAGGGGGATATCTGTGTGTGCAGGTGACTATTACTGTGCATAATTATTAGGCAACTTAACAAAAAACAAATATATACCCATTTCAATTATTTATTATTACCAGTGAAACCAATATAACATCTCAACATTCACAAATATACATTTCTGACATAAAAAAAAAAAAAAAAAACAAATCAGTGACCAATATAGCCACCTTTCTTTGCAAGGACACTCAAAAGCCTGCCATCCATGGATTCTGTCAGTGTTTTGATCTGTTCACCATCAACATTGTGTGCAGCAGCAACCACAGCCTCCCAGACACTGTTCAGAGAGGTGTACTGTTTTCCCTCCTTGTAAATCTCACATTTGATGATGGACCACAGGTTCTCAATGGGGTTCAGAGCAGGTGAACAAGGAGGCCATGTCATTAGATTTCCTTCTTTTATACCCTTTCTTGCCAGCCACGCTGTGGAGTACTTGGACGCGTGTGATGGAGAATTGTCCTGCATGAAAATCATGTTTTTCTTGAAGGATGCAGACTTCTTCCTGTACCACTGCTTGAAGAAGGTGTCTACCAGGAACTGGCAGTAGGACTGGGAGTTGAGCTTGACTCCATCCTCAACCCGAAAAGGCCCCACAAGCTCATCTTTGATCATACCAGCCCAAACCAGTACTCCACCTCCACCTTGCTGGCGTCTGAGTCGGACTGGAGCTCTCTGCCCTTTACCAATCCAGCCACGGGCCCAATCTTCTGGCCCATCAAGACTCACTTTCATTTCATCAGTCCATAAAACCTTAGAAAAATCAGTCTTGAGATATTTCTTGGCCCAGTCTTGACGTTTCAGCTTGTGTGTCTTGTTCAGTGGTGGTCGTCTTTCAGCCTTTCTTACCTTGGCCATGTCTCTGAGTATTGCACACCTTGTGCTTTTGGGCACTCCAGTGATGTTGCAGCTCTGAAATATGGCCAAACTGGTGGTAAGTGGCATCGTGGCAGCTGCACGCTTGACTTTTCTCAGTTCATGGGCAGTTATTTTGCGCCTTGGTTTTTCCACACGCTTCTTGCGACCCTGTTGACTATTTTGAATGAAACGCTTGATTGTTCGATGATCACGCTTCAGAAGCTTTGCAATTTTAAGAGTGCTGCATCCCTCTGCAAGATATCTCACTATTTTTGACTTTTCTGAGCCTGTCAAGTCCTTCTTTTGACCCATTTTGCCAAAGGAAAGGAAGTTGCCTAATAATTATGCACACCTGATATAGGGTGTTGATGTCATTAGACCACACCCCTTCTCATTACAGAGATGCACATCACCTAATATGCTTAATTGGTAGTAGGCTTTCGAGCCTATACAGCTTGGAGTAAGACAACATGCATAAAGAGGATGATGTGGTCAAAATACTCATTTGCCTAATAATTCTGCACTCCCTGTATAGAGAGTCTCCTGTCTTGAATCTCCTTTTTAGCCTCCTTCCTTAGGTGAGCCAAATATTCAGTCCAATGCGAGAGTCGAGTTTCACATGCATCTCACTATAGCTGATCAGAGCAACTCTGCACTCAAAGGCCGTTTACTTCAGTTGTGATCCTTGTAACGGATCATGCACCTTTCTTCTTTGCTGCAAAGGACCAAATTCGAAATGCCTTTGTTTCACTCTTAGACTATTGTTATGCCATATAACTTGGCCTATCTGCCAAGGCATTAAACCAGCTTCAACTTGACCAAAATTCAGGAACTTGACTCGTTTTGAACGTAATAAGATTTGATTATATTTCGCCTGCATTAACTACATGTCATTGGCATCCAGTAAGGCAAAGAATTATGTTCAAATAGCTCTGCTTGATCTATAAAGCTCTTTTTGATATGGGTTCAATCCTATTATTTCAGAGATTTCCTCTTTACAAACTGAGGGCCAGATGTACAACGCATTTTACCAGTCGCAAACGGCCGTTTGCGACTGTTAAAATGCATTTTGCCATGTACCAAAGGCAAAATGCGAGTTGGTAACTTGTTACGGGCTCGCATTTTTCTTTTGCGATTCGGTATTAGGAAGGGGCGTGTTTAGGGTATCCCTTCCCGTGGCGGTGCAGAGGGCCCCCTCAGCACAGTACACTGTGCATGGGTGGCAAGCCCCTGACTGGATCCAGGGGGAGGAGGCTCCATTTGGGTACTTTGCGAGGGGGGGGGGGCTTTAAGTTTTGTTACGCCATTGATCCATTCCCAATATCAAATCGCACTGACATGTATGAATGTTTTGTGACTGACTCTTTGAAGGAGGTGGTAACCCATTTGCAAACAGGAAGGGGTCCTCAAGGGACCCCTTCGCCTTTGTGAATGGGGCCGCCAACATTTTTTTCAGAGCAGGCAGTGTTCCCACGGACCATTGCCCACTCTAAAAAACATGAAAAGAAAACTTTTCATTTTTATTTATGAAATGCATCCCATTTTCCTTCAAGGAAAAACGACTGTATTTCCCCAAAAAATGCTTTACTTAAAAAGCAGTCACAGACATGGCCACCATCCCTGTGAGTGCCAGCCATTCCCAATGAGTCGCAAATTGCGACCTGCCCCATGAACATTGATGAGGCAGGCCCCTTGCGACCCATTTGGAAATCGCAAACAGTGCCTCTGACACTGCTGTACATCAGTGTTTGCATCTCGCAATTTGCGAGTCGCAAACAAATGCAAATCGCAAACACTGAGGGACGTATACCTGGCCCTGAATCGCTTCTTAAGGTCCAAAAATGCTTTTCTGGTAAATGTGCTAAGATTTCACCAAATCAACACTTGTGGTACATGGGGGCAATGCTTTCCCAGCTGCACCTGGGGACAGTGGTAACAACTGAGTAACAACAATTCAGGTAACATCTGAAAACCTGGCTTTTTCCAATTTGCTAATTTTTGTGCTACAGAATTTTGTATGGGATAACTTCATTTTCCAACTAGGATTATTTTGGAGTGCCAAAATACCTTCATGTGATTGTTAAGTAATCCCATGAAATTTGCAAGTTATGGTCTGCTACATGAACCGAAGTCGTGCTTGCCCCATATTCTGTTTATGAACTCACATATGATTGATGCCATTTTAATATGAGATCACATATCATCTTACCATTAACATTATCGTTGACTTAACTAAAGATTCCATTGCAAAGTAGTTTGAAAAATACGTTTTATTATTCACAGTTTTTGATTTGTATTACAGGGAAGCAAATTGAAGAATGTATTAAAAAAATCCCAAGAGTTTAAAGTCTGCAAAATGAAAAACACAAGTAAGCCTTTGTAGGTTATTTCTCTCGTTTCAGCAACCCATTTGCACCCTGTAGGCCATAGAATCCTAGCAGGTCTACTTAGTTGTTTACTTGAAATGATACAGTAACACTTAGGGCCTCACTACGACCCTGGCGCGGTCTGACCGCCACCAGAGCAGAGGCCTGACTGCCACATAAAAGTGGCAGTTGTGCCATGGTCAGACCACCAGCACTGCCAGTTTACCTCCTCAGGAGGAACTAGCGGTCCTAATCCTCCAGGGCAGCGGCGCCCTGGGGATTACGACCCCCCCGTCCGCCAGATTTTATATGGCGGTAGCGCCACCATGCAAAAGCTGGCGGAAACGGAGTGCAGAGGCCGCAAAAGCAAGCCCCATCGCCCTGTTCACTATCTGCTTTGAACAGCGCGATACGTGCTGGTGCACCCTACGCACTGCAACATTGCCACTGGCTTACTTATGAGCCAGCGTCAATGTTGTAGGATGTTCCCCGCTGACCCAGTGGGGAACTCGCAATGGGGCCCGCAGGGAGGTGGCCTCTCTGGTGGCAACCTGACCACGGGAGATTGGCTATATCTGTCCACCAAACTCATAATGACCCCCTTAATGTTTACACTGTTATGTACCACAATTTATACTGAACATTTTTCAATCACAATTGTACAGCTGAAATGCATTGAAGTATGGTCCATGGGTGTTCCATGTTGTACATGCTTCGCTGTTTTAAGGACTCCCTGGTGCTGTTGTTGCGTAAGCACTTGGAACCATTATGAGGAAGCAAAGCCAGCTCCTTCAGATTGCCAGAGAGCAATCTTGTGGTCAGGTAACAAACAAACAATGAGAACAATGCAGGCATAGGTTTACATCATTGTCTGTATTATTTAGAATTCTAGGATGTTAAGCCCTGCCCCATCACCAACCCCTAATAAAGAAGGCATCACTAGATTTTGATATCTTGCAAAATTAGTAGCCTACAGCAGGCCTTCTATGGCTGCCTAAAGTCCTGGAGAGATTTGTGGTACTTCAGCTGTAGGATTTTCTGCACCATCACTGTAAATTAGGCACCCATCAGTTGGGTTTCAGATATAAACTTTGAACAGAGATCAGCGTTTTCTACCTGCTGGAAGATACGCTTGCAACAGCAGATATTGGAGACAAATCTCTGCTAAAATTGATTTGTAAGTCGCACTTGAAATGGTGGACTACAATGTATTAATTAACTGTGTAAAGTGTGAAGGCCACCATATCGGATGCAGCCCTTAGTTGGTAAAAACCTTTTATAACAGGAAAACCACAGTGTGTCAGGCTTGGTCCATACCAATCATCTGAAATCAGAGTTAAGTGTAGTATACCCAAAATATCTTTCAAACTACTATTTCCTTCAATAAGTGTACATGAATGAATTTTCAGTCCTATTTATTATCTATATTGTAAAGGTCAGCATGATGACTTCTCAGTCATAAAAGGAGGGCTAGGTGAGGTGGCCACTGGGATGAATAGCAGCCTCACGGAAAATGGGGCAGACACTGGGGTGCTCCTAATAGGATCTAGTCAAAAACTCTAAATTGCTGATAATCTGCATCTGCCCGCATTCTTATCTGTGAGTTTAACAGCTTTCACCAAAACTCCTAGGGCCAGATGTAGCAAGTCGGCAATTTGCGACTTGCAAATTGCGAGTCCCTGCGACTCGCAATTTGCAAGTCGCAAATTGCTATGCAGTACGGTGTCTCAGACACCGACTGCGACTCGCAATGGGCTCGCAATGACCCACCTCATGATTATTCATGAGGTGGGTCGCAAATTGCGGCCCCATTGCGAGTATAGGCACTCGCTAACATGGAGGCCTGCTGTCGTCAGCAGACCTCCATGTTTGCGACCTGCTTTTCAATAAAGCAGTTTTTTTTTTTTTTAAGTGTAGCCCGTTTTCCTAACAGGAAAACGAGCTGCACTTCAAAAAAACCGAAACCTTTTGTTTCGTTTTTTTTTCAGGGCAGGGAGTGGTCCTTTGGACCACTCCCTGCCCTGAAAAAATATTTTGGGGTCCAGTCACAAACTGGAAGGGGTCCCATGGGGACCCCTTCCAATTTGCGATTGGGTTACCATCCACTTGAAGTGGATGGTAACTGCGATGCCATTTGCGACCGCATATGCGGTCGCAAATGGTATTGCATCCCAATGCGACTCGCAAATAGGAAGGGAACACCCCTTCCTATTTGCGAGTCTGAAATGCATTTTGCGAGTCGGTAACGACTCGCAAAATGCATTTCTGCATTGGGATACGCATTTAGCGAGTCGCAAACGGCAAATTTTGCCGTTTGCGACTCGCTAAACGTTTGCTACATCTGGCCCTTAGTGCTTAAACCTTCTGAGTGATTTCAGGTGCAATTCTCAATTTTAAGGCCTATCTCAGCTCAGTAGCTCAAGGAGAGTTCTTTAGCCTTTGATAACTGAAACCTACTCTGCCATATATTTATAGGAAACATCACAAAAATATAACAGGCAAACTTATCAATTCAAAATTGGAGTAGACAGATGCACTAAGGGAAAAGGCATATAGCACAAGCAAAATATAGCAGCATGTTTTATCTCAATCTGGGAAAGTGACTAACAATTGCCTGCAACTGAATGCTAGTAAAATCTATCATGATGTTTTGGAAAGCCCAACAGTTCTAGTCGGTTGATTGGTGGCTCAAGGAATTAATTAGGCCCTGTGCCTATACCTAAACAGGTAGTGAAAAATTACCGAGTCTGCCCAGACCTCATGCTAACCTTGAAAGGACAGACTGTATCCATGGTTGGCACATGCTTTCATACGCTGCGCCTTCTGAGAAAAGCTCTCCCCTTCCTACCGCTTTCAGCAAGGAAAACCCTAGTACAGGGTCTCATAATCAATATGTTAGACTACGGCAATGCTTTATTGGTCTTCGCAAATGAGACCTTACCTGAAAAACTCCAAGTTGTGCAAAACACAGCAGCATGTGTTATTTGCAATGTCCCAGCTGTCACTTCATCAGCACCCCTTTTGACAACATTGCACTGGCTGCCGATCAGAAAAAGAGTAATTTTTTTAATCTGTTGCCTTACACAGAAAGCACTATTAGGAAAAGATCCCATATACCTTGCCCAAAAGCTTAAATCCTACTGCCCTATGAGACGCCAGAGATCCAGTGACAAAGCCTTATCGACTGATCCCTGCATCAAAAAGTCAAGAGTAGGTGGCAGATCCTTCTCCTACTTTGCCCCTGTATATTGCAATAAACTACCCTACAACATTCAAATATGCACAGACCACCTTTAGCTCAGGAAAAAACTTAAAGCAGCCTTGTTCTAATTGTGTCTCGCCTTCTGACTACCTAGGACGCACCGAGATATCCCTGGTGAGTGTGATTTGTTCTCAATATCAAGTGATATATATATATATATATATATATATATATATATATATATATATATATAAAATCTACTGGTGGTAGCCAGTAGGTAGTTATAGTTAGGACCATGTTTCCATAGAAAAAGCCTTTATTTGACTTGCCTATGTCTTTGGCACCGATTGACGAATCTTCACTTTTTTTTTTCTCCCCAAAAAGTGCCCCGGTGATTCTTGTAGTGCACAGAAAGTTTTGAGGTGATAGGTCAAGCAGGGGCTGAGAAAAAGAGGGGGGGGTCCCTGTTAATTCCCTTGGGACCTTTAAACACAACTACAGCCCCAACCACTGGACGAAAATTACACCAAATTTGGCAGAAAGATAGCTTTCCGTATGCAGATTGTGCTTTTGTTTTTTTGGTGTAAATCTGTTCAGTAGTTTATGACAAATAAAGAAAATTTAAATTTGTATATCTCTGGCCGCGAATAAATCGCAAATATTCTCAAATTTTCACGAATGAGCACGCAAATAGAAGCGTTATAATTGGCTGGCCACAATCTGACTAGAAAGTTGTGGCTGCCATTTTATGTTATGAGAGAGGGTCCCCAGTTATAAAAATAGAAGTGATAAATGGTATAAGGGGTCAGGGTAGAGGTACCCTGACTCCAGAGGTGTGATATAGTGAAGTTTTAAGGTCCAATTATGGGTTTAAAATGATTTTTCTTCAAGTAAATTTAGAACCGAACTATAACGTCCTTTGTTTTTTTTCAGTGACTATATATATATATATATATATATATATATATATATATATATAGTGACTGCATTTTGATTGAAGGTATTTACATTGGCAACATTTTTAACATAGCATGTCTGGTACTGGTACATACATGTACCAGGGAACTGTCCCAGTCTATCTGCAGCAACCAGTGCTAAATAGTTGCTAAAATGTACTATTCGATGAGGCAACGTTAGGAAGAGGTTAATAAAGACGTGTTTTTCATCTACCCCCCACAGTACAATTTACTCTGCAGCAGAAAAACTGGTTAAGATATTTACACCAAAATAGGCTAGCAAGTAGAACTTTACTTAGGAACTGTGCTTTGATGTAAATCCATTTAGAGGATTGTGAGATATTTGTTATTGAGAAAGACGTCAGTCGGTCTTCGAAGGGGTAACTTTATGTGTATCTTGACAGTTAACTTCACAAGCACGAACCTCAAAAGCTTTGTCAATCACATTCAAATTTGTACTCAGATGTGGGAGGGGCAGATAAACTTACAAAAGATGAGGCAAAATATTCCACACAAAAAAGAGACAAATGTGTTTTGTGTATAGTAAACTTGCACATTCCTGAAACGTTGCAATGCATATGGACGACATTTTAAAATTGGAGTCATCTTCCCGATATCACGCGTTTGGCAGAATTTGCATGTTTTCCGAGGCCTTAGTAGTAAATGAATACACATCTAAGGTGCCGCTGCAAAAATATCAATAACAGAGAGTGTGAGGGTAAATGATGAAAGGAACAATCATTGGCTGATCATGAAAAAAAGAGGTAGCTACAGATTAAGCTTGCACATTGTTTAAGAGTGGCAAGCATTAATACTTGAGTTGGAAGAAATTCCTGAATTAAAAAAAATAAAAAACAAAGTTTGACAGGGGCTGTGTCTAAAAACTCTTTAGGATGTAAGGATGAATAGGCATAGGGGGCCGGTGACAGGCCATCCCAAGCCCTGCTTCCTGCTCCCACTGCACAGGGCCAGAGGCTTTGTGCATCAGAGGTTGGTGATCTTAAGTCTAACTGCTAATGCTCCTTTTAAAAAATGAGCTTAAAAAACATAGATCCGGAAAAATAGGTTTGCCTTGATTATATCTAATTCTGAAATGGTGTAGAGAAACTCTTCCACCCTAAACATTCAGTGAAAGCCACCTTCTTCAGAGACCGCTACAACACACGCAGAATTATCAGCCTATGAACTATAGAATTCTGTTGATAACTACAGAGAGAATAAATTGGGCAAACCTAGACACCAACTGCCCCTTATCTTGCACCAATCTGGTTACACTTCCAAAATGCAATTTTTCCTAGTGCTGGACAAGCACAGCAATTTCCCACCTCCACCCCCGCGCAAGGGTTAGAGCAGTGGTCCCAGGGTAGTGAGGTGAGCGGCAAGATTTTTGTCCCTGCCCTTCCTGTTGGATCGCCCTAGACCATTAGAGGCATGTAGCTATCCTGTCAATTAGCAGATCTGGAAAAACAGACTGGAGTCCATTGGCCGGACGCCGAGCTAACCAGCATAGGGTTACCTTTTTATGCACTGTTACCCTCTAGAAATGTGAGAAATGTATTTGTCCCCTCCGTCACACACTGCGTTAGAAGCCATAGTTCAGTAATGAAAAAAGTAATGACATGGCACAGATGTACTGGCAAATATGAATAAGGTTAATTCCAGTGATGTATGAGTCTAGGAATGCGTGATGTATATACGGAATTCAAAACTGTTATAAACCAACAGCAATATTATATTATGAACTTTTAGTACACGGCCACTTTGTTACTCTAGCTTGGAGCATGGATTATTGGTCAGAAATAGTGTTGATACATGACAGTAGCTATTACAGAGGTTGTGGAACCTAACAAGACAGCTCCCTTCTAAAGATTGTTTCAAAAATTAATCATAAACAATTGAAAAATTAAATAAGAAAAATAATGCTGATAGAAAACTAGGTAAATCACTTCTAAAAAAAAATAGCAAGAAAACATTTACTTATATCTAAGGTCAAGCCTCAGATACACAAGATCAGAAGCAATATTTACAGTTAACAGCTGGAATATTTAAGCATTAACTCCCTTCTTCGGCTATTTATTCCTCTCTCTAAGTTATGGGCCTGAGCAACGGGCACGACCTAATAACAAGGGTGGGTAATTAACAGCTGTTATTGCCCTGCCAGTAAGGGTAATAACAATATTATATTCCCTGCCCTAAAAGCACTGTGTGATAGCAGCAGTCTCTCACCTGAATGACTGGGTACAAATCACAGCTCCATTATCGATGGTGCTCCTTTAGCCGCTTCTCAAGCACCAGTTCACAGATGAGGCCCTCCTCTTGCTTTTGCTAGTGGAAGCTCAACCAGCCAATGAAAATGAGAAAAGTATATTTACATTTTTTGCTTTTCTTTGGCTGATTGGGGAGAACTGACAGGGCTTAAGAAGAAGACATGGGAGCACTGCAACAAGCTGATATGGAGTCTGTATTCCGCGGGAGACCAGAGGCCCCTGATCTCTGCCTCTCCCAGATGGCCGCCCCATCCAGAAGTGACGTATCTGTCACTATTGTGAGAACTGTTTGGGGAAGGGAGAGGAGTCTGCCTTTGACCCAGTCGCAGTTCACTAACCACCAGTGCAGGTGTTTTGCAGTTCCCTCAGAGATCTGAACCGTGTCTGTAAGATTTTCCTAATGCTGTGCCCACTGGAACTTCCGGTCTCACTGCAGAGTCCTCATATGTCATCTGGCATTTTTGACTAGCAGGATGCAGGAAGCTATGAGTCCCAACAGCCTCAGATTCTGTCTCACGGAAATCCAGGATAGAGGCCGAACATCGGTATCATAACCTGAATATCCTGGACTCGCTGCTCGAGTGGATAAACCCGAAACTGCACTGTAACCAGAACAGCTCCGATGAAGGGGCGCCTCTGAGAGGGAATCAGGTGTGACTTCGGTTTGTTTATAGTGAACCCCAGCAAATGCAGGAGGTCCACCGTAGTCTGAAGGTGGGTGACTAGAGCCTGGGGTGTAGGATCCTTCAACAGCCAGTCGTCGAGGTAGGGGAAGAATGAAATCCCAAGCCTGAGCAGATGAGCTGTTACCACCGCCATCTCCTTGGTGAACACCCGAGGGGCACTGGTGAGACTGAAAGGGAGCATGGTAAACTGAAAGTGCTCGTGGCCCATCTTGAACCGCAAGTAATCCCTGTGGGCGGGCAGGATGGGGATGTGGAAATACGCATCCTGCAAGTCCAACGCTACCATTCCGTCTCCTTGGACTAGGGCAGACAAGACCTGAGCTAGAGTGAGCATCTTGAATTTCTCCTTTTTGAGGAAGAGATTGACGTCCCTTAAATCCAAGATAGGACAAATACCCTTGTTCTTCTTTGGAATCAGAAAGTTGCGGGAATAACAACCACTGCCTACTTCTGACATCAGGACCCTTTCTATGGCTCCCTTGGCCAAGAGAGCCGTAACGTCCTTGCGGAGCAAGATTAAATGATCCTCGATCAGCCGTTCTTTCAATGGAGGGATAAAGAGAGGGGAAGACTGAAAGGGGAGGGAATAGCCCTTCTGTATGATCTGCATGACTCATTTGTCCGCCAGTGAGGGAGGTGAAATCGAATCCTCCCTCCAATTGGATGAATATGGTCTTGCAGAACCATACTAGGAGGGCTTGGGCATTGCGGAAGAGAGAGGCGCGGTGGTGGCAGACCTCTGGCTAGACCCTCTGGGTCTGAAGGTACCACAACCTCGTCTTCGCACTGGATGCTGTGAAGCTGGAGGATGGTGGCTGACTTGTGGTTGGCATGGTACCCCACCCCTCCCAAAGCCTTGAAAGGGGTGGTAGGCGGACTGCTGGCGAACGGGCAACAAGAGGTCCAAGGATCTGCCCATGGCTGGAGAGTCCTTGAACCGCTCAAGCACCGAGTCTGCCTGCTCACCAAAAAGGCATGAACCATCGAAGGGCATGTCCATCAGATTTTCCTGGACATCCCCCGAAAAGCCAGTGATACTCACCCAGGTGTGTCGACCAAGGACCACTGTTGAAGAAATCGCTTTGCCCAGCGAATCAGTTGTGTCCAAGCCATACCGAATGGTAAACTTAGCTGCATCTCCCCCATCCTTGATAGCTTGGGTGAGAGTGTCCTGTATGCCCTCCATGACCTTGGGCTGCACCTGTGCCACTGTATCCCATAAAGTATGGGAAAAATGGCCCAAGAGGCATGAGGTGTTTATGGACCTCAATGCCAGGCTGGAGGACAAAAACTTCTTCTCCCCAAGTTGTTCCTACCTCTTGGATTCCCTATCCGGGGGAGTGGAAGGGAAGGCACCACAGGATGTGGAGGCTAGGACCACCAAGCTCTCTGGGGTGGGATGTTGGGTGAGGAAACTAGGGTCTGTAGGAGCTGGTCGATGGCGGCGGCCAATTGTCCTCTTCACAGGAGCCCCTGTAAAGGGTTTGGACCACGTCCCCAGCAGGAGATCAATAAGGGCCTCATTAAAGGGTAACATCGGCTTCGATGTAACAACCCCCGGCTGAAGCACATCTGTCAGGAAGTTGGGCCTGACCGGCACTGTAGGCAACTCCTGGTACAAGACCTCGCCTGCTCTACGCACCACCATGACGTATGATGCCCCCTCCTCCATAGCCACAGAAGGAGGTGAGAGCATACCAGCATCTGGAGAAGGATCCAGTCCACAGGCTTCCCCTAGATCCTCATATCCATATTCCAAAGAGTCCTCAGACCCTTCCCATTCCTCACCTGTGCCTGGCTGACCAAAATAAGCCTCAGGCACCGATCTCGATCGAGTCGGCACTGTCGAAGTCAGAATCGGTGTCGTACAACTTTGTTCCAGCTCTGGATCATCAGGAATGAGGATGGGGCTTCCACCACTGTGGAAAATGGATTTCTTAACTTGGCGCGAGGGCTCCATTTTGTCTAACATTTCAGTTCCATTTGTTCTGTGCTACGAGCAAAATTGTATGTCTCAGCCCTGCTCAATTTTTATTTCTTGCAAAGGTGCTGGTTTCTTAGAGTTGCTTTCGAAACTTTGCAGATGGGCTAACGACCCCATGTTCTTAGAAATGTTATCTCTGTGTTTGAACATCCTGTTCTTGTGGTTCAAAGGTGTTACAGGAAATGTTTGCTTGAACGTCTTTGGAAATTATGACGCATGAAAAGTGTGGTAAAGTGGGTTTTTGCAATAAAAACATCAAAGCCTCTCAGAGAGGTCAGTTGCCTTGGCCAGAGAGAGTCAGTCATTGACACTCTTTGGAGGTGACCCACTGCAGTGAATAAAATGCTATCTTGAAGCATAATCCAAATCCTTGTATTCTATCTTGTAGAAAATCAGACTCTTACAAGAAGAGACTTGTAAATTTATTTCACACCACCAGTGGGTGCCAGTGGTGGGGGGAGTGTCGACATAGGGCATGGCGCTGGAGGAGGCTGACTGTGAGGAACCGGTGCCGGTCCGGATCCGATATCGGACCCTGGGGTCCCCAATGGTGCCGAGGCAGAAGCTGCCGGCGTTGAACCCGATGGGGCATCTGCTGACCCCATCGGGTCCTAAGACCTACCCGCCGGGGCAGCCTGCTAAAAACGAGGCGTTTGGCTTTGTAAAATTCTTTTATTTGAGCAGGGGTCACTCTGGCTCCCGGATAAGGGGAGAGACCCGAAGTCGGCCCTAGCAACAGCTCTGCAGAACCATGCTCGGAACGTCGTTGTTCCCGAAATGCCTCGTCTGCCGATGGGCTTGGCAAAGTCGAAGTCTGCTTGGACTTCTTCTTCTTGTGTCTCTTCCCTAAGTGCCCAGAGGACCTCGAGTAGGAAGAAGAGGACTTGGGGCTCCTGGAGCGGTCCTGCGACCTCCTCCTTGAGCAGGACCGTGACCTCCAAGGAGTCGCGCCGACCAAAGTCAACTGCCGGGCCACCATTAGCTTTAGAGACCGCTCTCTCAAAGCGTTCGGGCCTTGGCCCAGCAGTCGGAGCACGACTTTGAGTTGTGGTCCCTGTCGAGGCACCAGAGACATACTTGGTGGGGGTCTGTCACCAACAAGGCACGATGACAGGCGCCACACAGCTTGAACCCCATCTTCCTAGATGAAATTCTTCAGTAAAAGGTCGAGAAAAGGGCTTGCCAAAAAAGGCAAAGGGTATCTCGATCCCGGACCTGTGCTTAATCGGCACGGAAGGAAAAGAACTGACGTATGCGCGCTGAGGCGGTGCCTTTATAGGTGACTGTGATGTCGCAGATGGCTGCAACAACACTGACAAAGCCACGCGGAGCTGGACGACGCACACGGATCCGAATGACACCACCCGATGGCGCGCGCAGGGTATTGCTCAGGAAAACGATTCTGGATTTGAAGCTGATTCCAGGGAATTCAAAGGTAAAGGATCTGCAGCTAGAAGTCTCTATCAGATAAAATGTTCAGAAAAAGAATGGAGGTAGGGGAAAAAACATTTTGCTAAATTCTTGCAAAATTTTAGGTACCAATTTTTTGAAGTATCATTTAGTAAAACGTAAGTGTTGATTATGTTAGTATTTCCAAAAAATATTCAGAATGGATAACCAGTGTAACCAGTTTCAACAAGATTATGGGAAACATGAAAATGAACAAGCATTGGAAAAGCCAACCAATCCAACAATGGTAGTCAGTCTTTTGGTTTTGTTAATGCTTGTCTTGTATTGACATGGCTTTTGTAAAACTTTGTTGTGGGAGCTGCCATGCCCTCATCATTGTAACAAGGATTGGCAAAAGCCAAAAACAAAAAAAAAATGTTTTGCCTTTTTAGAAAAAGCACACATTGCCACATTAGTTCCAGGCACTGAACAAAACTACTTTGTGTGCCATATGCTCTTCGTGAAATAGCGGAATATTATCTATTACTCACAGTAAAGCCAGACGATAGATGGACAGAGGAATAGAATTTTAATAGAAACAAAAGGTCATGGTTAATGCCAGGCCTTATTAGGGGCCCAATTCTTTAAGAAAGTCATAAAAGTGCACCCATGGTATATATCTTTGCATTAGTGTAGAGTTATGGCTATCATGAATTCACAAGAAATTACAGAAGATCGGGAAATCATACTACTAGAAAATATTTGTGAACTGTATTTTAGCATGAGCAAATGTGCACATGTAGATTTGCTCATGCAAAAATCTATTGATTGTTTATAAGTTCATTTCCCTCCAACCACTTATTTCCTAACCCTAGAAGAACTTCTACTTCTGCTCTTGTCAGGAGTACATTTCCAGCCTTTCTCAGCATGGGAAAAGATTAGAGAAAAGTTGGTGAAAATCCTCAAAGCATGCAAGTTATTATTTTTGCAAACACTCAAAGGCATTCAAGCCCTGGAACTATTGCTTACTGCTTCCTCAAGCCCCAGTATATAGTTCTGTGGGAAGTTGGCAAAATAAGGAAAATCCTCGTACTCAAGCCCTACTATAGTATTAGCCCTGGCATAATCATAGGTTATTATCAGAGCTCTTATATAGTGAGACTGCTGCTATAATATGTCACCACACTACATGGAGCAAAGGGACAAGTAGATGTTTTTATAGGCCAAGTGGAGATTTATTAAGCAATCTATGCCATGGACAAGTGACTCCCGATGTGACCACAGCACACCAATGGGTTCTGCTAGCCACAGAATGCTCTCTTTGGCAGATTTTAACATGCAATATAGCCACTAGACGCCAAGTACTGTTAATAACTCTAACAGAGAACAATGTTAATTTGGGGCAGTAAATGCAATTTCTAATACAATACAAGAGCCAACAAAGAGAACTACTCGCTTTTGCATTGCTGCCTTGGATTAAAACGGTCCTGGTTTAATATTACAATAACAACATCAAAAGCATTAGAGGTTCCTGTGCAGAAACCTCTTAGCCTCATGGGTCATAAAGAAATTATGATGATGCTGCTGGAGGGGGCTGGCGAGAACTGAACCCTTGATGATCCATTCATGAGTACAAAGCTATGTGGCGTCTCCATACTTCCTAGGCAAGGTAAAGCAGGAATTATTAAATCTTTTGTTACAATGCAAAGATAGTACTAATATCTCTGTAGGAAAATGCCTCTTTTTGTATGATCACACCTATTGTTTTGGACTGATGCTTCTATTTTTAGACCCTGCGCCCTAGGAACTCTGCAAACCAGGCACTAGTGCATATGCTCTGACCCATAAAACACACTGAAATCAGTTATTCTATTGACTAGCATATTTAACTTACCTAGACATTCCTGGTGCGTACAAAGTGTACCCAGGGCCTGCAATTAAATACCATTAGTTGACTGCAGCACCCATTGCGCTACCCACTACAGTGACAGTGCAAACATGACTGTAGATCTACCAGTGCAGCCTGGCTTTAGCAGATTAAAACTGCCATTCGACCTGTCAATATAACCCTTTTTGACAAGTCAAAACCTTATACACCTTAAGGTAGGTTGCACGGTATTTAAAAGTAGAGCATTTAGAAATGTTGTTATAAATGTCCTTACGGTGAAAAATCCCCAAAATATGTTTTCACTGTAGCAAGACTGGCTGTTCCATAAGAAAGCACTAGATTACATTATTACATTTAATAATGCTAATTCTGGTTAGGAAACATCTAAAACTATAATTCAAAGGCTCTTTTTAACACTTTTTTCAAATTCACTTTCAAGGTAAAACAGAATTTGTAATAACTAATACGGATACTTTTAGAAAGGTACCTTTTTCCTCCCTGAAGCATCTGGAAAACCCTTAGTATGAGCTCCAAATGTCACCTGGCAGCTGAATAACCACCTTGATGAGGTGTAAAACTGCTCCTAGAACAGGAAAAAGCCTGGAGTGTGGGGAGGTATTTCTGTTCTTCTGGCAGGATGAGCATATGAGTTGTGCCCAGGAAACTGATTAGCCAAATATTAGCTGACACCCGGGGAGAACCCTTGTTTTGTCATCCAATCACACAGGCACCAATCCCATTGGAGAGGAACTGCCACCAGAACTGGTTTGAAGTGACTAAAGAGAGTGGGCTTCTCACTGCCCTGGACACACTTCTGGGGTGGGCACACAGGTTCTACCCAGAGGGAGAAGGGTCTCGCCCTCTTGGATTTGGTAATAGAGGAGCACTGTGATATTATTTGTAGTAGAGCACACAGAAACTGCTGAAAAAGAAGGTAGGTTTATCCTGGGAACTTTTCCCCTATTGGGTAGGGCAGGGCCTGGAATCAACCCCACCCAGAGGCTAGGGAGAGGTATAAATGTGGTACCCCAGGCAGTCTCTGTGGAACATACCATGGAAGACAGGAGAAGGACTGCACTTGCTACTGAGACCTGTAGGGGGACCTGAAGGGCAAAACCTGCCCCCACATGTACCCAGGACAAAGAAGTGGACTCTAAGGGTCAGTTGGCTGACCTTCTGATAAACAAAACAGGCTTTCAAAAAGATGCAATAAGTCCCTTTTCCTGAAGAGCCCATCTGACCAGTTCCAACTTGACTTGCTCTGGACTGCTCTCGGGCTTCTGCACTACTTATTCCCATGTGCTTGTCCTGGAACCCTTGGCTGTGTCAAAGTGTACTCCTAACCTTCTGAGAAACCTGGTACTTAGAAACCTTTTGGCTGCAAAGACAGTCAGAGGACCGAGACACACCTGTGAAGTCAATCCGATGAAGGAGCGTTGCTGCTGGGCCACAGATTAAGGTTGCTCCCACTTGGAACTTTTCCGCAGCAGCAAATTCAGTTCAGCAAGACATTGCGACGAGAGTATCCAGCCTCATGGACCCTTATTCGGCTATAGCTTGCAGCCTTGCTCCACTGCAGTGTTAGAAATTAGGTCTCTAGTTGGCAGAGGTATACACCCTTGTCCAAGTAGGGACCACAATCCTACTCAGGGTAAGCCACACACAATCCAAATTATCCTGTGTCCACTCTCTGGTAGCTTGGCACTGAGGAGTCAGGCTTAACTTAGAAATAAATGTGTCAAGTATTTGTGCAATAAATCATACAGTAACACAGTGAAAACACCTCAAAAATACACCACACAGGTTTAGAAAACTAGATATTATTTATCTGAAGACAATAAGGTCATAATGATAAAGATCCAATAAGCACAAGTTGAAATACCACTTTTGAAACACTGTAAAAGTCTTAATCCTTCAAATTAAAGACTTGTCTCTTTGTTACATACATTACCTGGTATGCATCAAAAATAACGACTCGCAGAGACTGCAGAGGAGGAGATGTGTGGAAAAATAAGGTGCGCAGCGAATTTTCTGGCGTGACATAGACAATGTGTTGTTTCTTTCCTCGATACAAGGGGCTTTCTGCATTTTTCGGCGTGCAGTCTTGGTTCCTCATTGCGATGCGGGGATATTTGGATGCCCAGGGACGATGCGGGGGAAATCCTTGGCGCGCTGGAAGAAGGCACGGGCACTGTGTCAATCTAGTAGACGATGCATCGAATTTCCCATCGCAAGGCAGGTGCTACGTCAAACTTCCACTTGGGAAGTTAGGCTGCATCATTCCGGTCTGCTTTGCAGCAGTTTCTAGGTCACAAGGCAGGCTTTGCGTCGTTTTCGGCATGCGTTGCATTGATTTTCGACGTACAAGGAAGTTCTTTGTAGAGATGAAGGGGGTCATTATGACCCCAGTGGTGAAAAACGCCTACCACCGCGGTGACAGCCGCCAAAAGACCGTCGCTGCAGCTACCAGCTGTCCGCCGGATTATGACCACAGCTGGATTTCCACCAGAAGGATGGCAGAAATCCAGCTGTGGCCATGCCGGCGGTAGGTGGTAAGCTGGCACTGCTGCCACCAGCAGCACCACACCAGTAGACCACCGCCGGCTGTATTATGAGAATAATACTGCCTGGAGTTGTTCTGCTGACAGACGCTGCTGCTGGCAGCAGTGCCCCGTCCCGTCTCCTGCCAGACGACCCCCTGACTACAGGTATGTCGGTGCTCCGACAGGGGTGTGGGGTGGGGGTGTTGTGCTTGTGTTTGGGGGTGTGTGTTTATGTCTGTGTGTGCGTGAATGCGGGTGTGTGTTGCGTTTTGTATGTGTGTGCATGTTTGGGGGTGTGAGTGCATGTATGTTTAGTTGTGTGAATGCGTGTATGTATGTAAGTGTGTGCGGATGTGTGTGTGAATGGATGTATGCATGCGTGGATGAATGTTGGAATGGGTGTGTGTATGCGTGTGTGCGTGTGTGAAGGGAGGGGCGTGTATGAAGAGGAGGGTTTGGAGAAGAGAGGAGGAGGGGAAACTGGGGAGTAGGAGGGGGCGGGGAAGACCCTATCAGTGACAGGGAAGAGATTCCCTGTCACTGATAGTACCTACTGCCATGTTTTTCGTGGCGGTAAGGATGCCACGAAAACCATGGCGGTAGGCGGGCAAGTGACGGCCGCCGGGCTGGAGATTGAAGTCTCTAGCCCAGCGGTCGTTACCGGTATGGTACATTGGCCATTGTCATAATATGGAGGAGAGTACCGCCAGCCTGTTGGCAGTACTTTCCTCCATATTAACGCTGACCGCCGGGGTCATAATGACCCCCATAGTCTTTTTGGCCCTGAAACTTCAGAAAACAGGAGGCAAGCTCAATCCAAGCCCTTGGAGAGCACCTTTGGGGAAGGCAGAGTCCTTTTCAGCAAAGTCAAAGGCCAGCAGGGCAGCAGGGCAACGGCAGGGCAGCAGTCCATCACAGCAAAGCAGTCCAGATGAGTCCTTTGGGCAGCCAGGCAGTTCCTCTTGACAGGATACAGGGGTAGCTCCAGAAGTGTCTGAGTTAGTGGGGAGACACAGTTTATATACTCAAAAATGCCTTTGAAGTGAGGGAGACTTCAAAGAGTGGTTTTGAAGTGCACAAGTTCCCCTTTCAGTGCAGTCCTGCCTGCCAGGGTCCCAGTCAGGGGTTTGGCAGTCCATTGTGTGAGGGCAGGCCACTGGCCTTTGAAATGTAAGTGTCAGGCCCTCTGCCCTTCCAGCCCAGGAAGACCCATTCAATATGCAGATGAGTGCAGGTGTGACGGAGTGTCCAGTGTTTGTGGTTGTCTGGGTGAAATGCACAAGGGAGGTCTCAACCAGCCCAGCCCAACCCAGATGGTGACTGGAGACAGGCTGTAAGGCACAGATGGTTTTGAGTGCGGAGAAATGCTCACTTTCTAAAAGTGGCATTTGTAAAATAGTAATATAAAATCCACCTCACCAATAAGCAGGATTTTCTATTCCCATTCTGGCCATACTAAATATGTTCAAAATACTAAATATGACCTAGTTACCCCTTTCAGACCAGAATCTACCACTCAAAAAGTATATGACGGTAGCCCTAATGCTAGTCTATGAAAGGAGCAGACCTCACAGTAGTGGAAAAAGAATTTAGGAGTTTCTCACTACCAGGACATATAAAACACATAGGTACATGTCCTGCCTTTTACCTACATTGCACCCTATGGGTTACCTATGGCACCACCTTACTGGTGACGTCTTTGTTGGATGAGGGGGGTTTATGGCTTGGCAAGTATTTTTAAATGGCAAGTCGAAGTGGCAGTGAAACTGCACACACAGGCCTTGCAATGGCAGGCCTGAGACATGGTTAAGCGGCTACTTATGAGGGTGGCTCGATCAGTGCTGCAGGCCCACTAGTAGCATTTAATTTACAGGCCCTGTGCACATGTAGTGCACTATACCGGGGACGCCTAAAGTATCTGGCCAGAGACAGACCTTCCTTGGGGTGAATTTTGAATGTCTCCAGCTCTGAGCTTTCTCACCAAAAGGCAACAACTTCACCAGGACCTCATCCAATGACTATACAGCCTTATGTAGCCCCCCCTGAGCCACATTCTGCTGCCTTGTCTTGCAAAAGTATATTTTTAATTGCATTAAAGAGACCAAGGGCCTGATTTAGAGCTCACCGGAAGGGTTACTCCGTCACAATGATGATGGCTATCCTGCCTGCCAAAATGTAAGTCCCAGAGAATATAATGGGATTTCGATTTTGATGGACGAGATATCTGTCACCGTTGTGACCGTCCGCCAAGGTTCAAACCAGGCTCTATGTCAGAAGGTAAAATTTCTGACTGGGTCTTACCTCATTTCTGCAGCCGACCCCCACTACATCGTGATCAGCATTAAACTGGTCCCTGTCAGGCTCAACCACTTGGCCACAGTTGGCGGATAACACTCTTTGGCGCTATTTGTATTTAAAATTGTAAAAATTCCTATCTTAGTTCCCTTACAGGGTTTTTGTTGCTTTGGTGTGTATTCATTTTTTTCTCTATTTTTATAAATTGTAGTGGGACTTTCATTATGATTTGTCTTTGGCTTTTTTTTTACTGTTTTCATACTTCCAAATGCCTCATGTTTTCTTAAATTGAGCCTGTCTGCACTGTGCCATAGTTATGAGGGGTTGAGCTCAATTTTAAATTACTGAAGCCTTTACTGCCCCTAACAAGTATATTGACATTACTACTAGTGGTAGACTACCATCCACCCCAACTAATAATCCACTTTCTCACAATCTCCTTATTAAGGGGACAACCCAATGCGGCCAAAAATATACTTTGTTTGTAGTTTAAGGATATCGGTTATGTGAGATACATGATATCCTTAACCAAGGAATATTTTAAAATTGCTAAAGGCACATCATGTAAAGATATAAAACCCATCACATTCCTCTCACAATCTCAAGGTGGGCCTGGTGAAATTACAAATGTATGTGGGTAACATAAACAGCCAATTATGTTTTTGAAAGACACTAAGGGCCTGATTCTAACTTTGGAGGACGGTGTTAAACCGTCCCAAAAGTGGCGGATATACCACCTACCGTATTACGAGTCCATAATATCCTATGAAACTCGTAATACGGTAGGTGGTATATCCGCCACTTTTGGGATGGTTTAACACCGTCCTCCAAAGTTAGAATCAGGCCCTAAATATTTCCTTTTTCAGGAGTAAAGATAAAAGAGGTGTATTGTCCACACTAGCATATGCATTAATCACAAACAAGCGGAATAAATGCAGCAGAATGATGGCAGCAATCTGGCAGAAACATTAGTGCCCCCGCCTCCATCTGGATGCATGCTCAGGGTGCCAGCAGGGATGCCTTCAGTTGTGAGGAAGTGTGAAGATCCATTGGAACATTGTAAGAGGAAAGCATTGCACTAACTTTGCAGATATTGCAGTACATTTGACTGAGACTGCTTGGCTACTGCTCAATGTTCAAACTCAAAACCTTTAGTCTAACTGAGGTATGTCATGTCAATCATCTAGTAAGGAACATACAGGAGAGTCATTACTTACTAAGAGGGAATATATAGCGGGGCTTTATAAAGTAAGAAATGATTAAGATTTACTTGATTTTTTTACTCTTCTTGGTGTAGTCTGCCTTCAGGAAACATGAGCTCAGGTTTCACTATGCCTCCTAAGATAACATAATAGCTCCCAGACAAAAATAGTGGGTTGATATCTAGGGGTTTAGCAACATGTGGCATCCCACCTGAGCACAACTGTTACATAGACCCCAGGGATGAATTTGGACATCATAGCGAGGGAAAACTGAAGGAAATCTATATCCTTGTAAAGCACTCTTCCCTGTTAGAAGTGAATATGTATGTCAATTCTAATTTTTCAACTAAACTGGCAAGACTGAAAGAGTGTCTTAGAAGTATAACTCACTTAAGACTCAATAATAATGAGGTACAAGTTATAGTCACAGGTGACTTAGATGAAAACATGATCCCGAGATGACAGCGTATGTGTGAATGGAAGAACAGCCCTGGAACCCTAAGTATATACATATTGAACATCATGGAAGCGTGTGTTAGATTATACTTTGCTCTCTCTACTTTTCTTTCAGTCATGTAGGTATTTTAGGATATCTCCAGGAGATGAAAGTGACCATTTAGCTAAATATGCTGAGATCTGCCCCAAAATCAGCATGCTCCAAATAATCAACTAGACTGCCAGGTGGGGACCCAACAGTAAAAACAGATTAAATGGTTTAAGAGAACTAATGTGTGGAAAGACACGCTTCGGGCTATGGCCATGCTGGATAAGCTTAAAGGCAGAACAAAGGCCCCAAAGGGCAATAATAGCTGGGATAATGATGTAACAGAGTTGAGAATTTATGATTTATGAAGTCAAGACCTTTAAAGAATACGCCACAAACTGGCACAAATTGAGGTATACTAGGTTCACAGTGTCCCAAAAAAGACCTAAAATGAATTTTAAGAAAATATGGGTTCATTTGGACTGAACACAAAAAAAGAGGGCGTTGACCAACAGGAAATATTTTTTAAAAGGCACTCTTGCTGGCGAAGCGAAGACATTAAGGAAGACAAAGGATACAAATCTTTCAAATATGCAAAGGAGACCCCAAAAATGTTGTTTGTATATTACGTTGGAAAGAGGGGCCACATTGTACAGGAACAAAAAAGTCCCTCAACAAAACAAGATTGCCAGTATCACCTACCTGTATG
Organism: Pleurodeles waltl; assembly: GCF_031143425.1. Lineage (NCBI taxonomy): Eukaryota > Metazoa > Chordata > Amphibia > Caudata > Salamandridae > Pleurodeles > Pleurodeles waltl. The sequence goes on from NC_090442.1 coordinate 457,171,555, forward strand.
ACTTGCCTAAGAACAACAAATTGACTTTTGACCCAGTACTCCACATTACTGTTTCTTGTGAGAGACTCTGACTGATTATTAAAGCTAGTCACTTATCAGCAGCCACCAGCCCAAATAGCCAGCTGGGCCTTGTCATATGTGCTGTTTTGCACCCCTCCCCTTTGAAAGAGCAGATCAGCCTGTCCATTAATCATGCAATTAGATGGTGAACCTAAATTCTAGTAGTCTGAAGCAATGGTTGAAGGTGCAAACCTAATTCCATGCTACCAAACTGAATCCAGACAACACTACGATAGAGCTAATTGTATCTTAATATTATTCCTAATGGATTGTAACTCTTTCTAGTAGTCTGAAGCAATGGTTGAAGGTGCAAACCTAATTCCATGCTACCAAACTGAATCCAGACAACACTACGATAGAGCTAATTGTATCTTAATATTATTCCTAATGGATTGTAACTCCAAGAAGGAATCTCGTTTTTCTTATCTTATTGACTTTAAGGTGGCCTTGGATGGAGAGGACAGAGCTTTACACTGGCATATACATAACTAACAGACTCATGGACTACGGTAAAATTATGTTGTGCTATTCAGAGCCTTTCTCTCCGAGGCATAATTTATCAATGTCTTAAAAGATTTCTTTAAATCAGGGCAGGACCAGGAGTCCAAACTAGCACAGATACTTAACCTCTACATGGCTGATTTAGAGTCAGAGCTGCATAAAGGAGGGACTTTACGGTTTTAACCGAGGCTGAGTCGTAGCCTGACAGGCAGTATGAGCATGACTTGGCCTATACCATTGGACTATACCATTATCAGCTTTCAAAGATCACTATCTCCCTTACTTGAAATACAATGAAATGAACAAATTAGTGATGAATGTATTGCAGACCAAAGGGCTGGCATATTGGAGGCAAAGGTGTAATTTGTAGGATAAATTAAACTGAACAAACTCCCATCTACAACTACCTTAGTATCTGGTTGAACGACAGGGTAGCTATAAGTGCCATCGGGCCATTCAGAAAAGCAAGGCAGTGTTCCCTAAATGGAAAAAAAAAAGAGCCTCTTATTAACGAAATCTAAATAAATGTGGACCCAGATAATCCTGGGAAGATGACCAAATGGCAGAAGTTAGCTCTGTTCAACACTGGAAGACAATTGCTCAACCTTCCTGTGACGCCCAGTCAAGCACAAATCATCCTGGAATTTAGTTTCAAGTGTTTGCAGTAAAGGCCTTAGCTACTCCCACATGAATTGGCCTGCTAATTTCGGGGCATTAAAAGTACTGATCTGGCATGAAATGAGGAATGGTGGAGGACAACACCCTGGTCCGTTTTTTGGCACAAGCGTTAAACAATGTGAACATGTTAGGAAAAGGAACGGAGGGACACTGAGGAATCGTTCAACAAATCCTTATGATTACCTCGATTCGTGACATACAAGGACGAGCTGCCCTGAAAAAACACAAAAAAATAACCCTTTCAACTATGAGATTGGTAAATATCTGGAATACCTGTTTACTGCAATTTCGGTGTCAGTAAAACCCAAATATATTTGACTAAGGTATGGTCTAAACACTTTTGTTTTAATTCAGGAAATTTTGGAAGTCCCTCTGGTCAGGGGTGGCCCTCCTACTGTAAAAGTGAACCCTTATTGCATATTTCGTCCGCATGTTCTGCCTTCAAAGTGGATCTAGCATGCACAGTTTTTCTTAAAATGGGAATACCTTACTTGTTGGGGAGCAGAGGGTTATTTACTCAAAGCAAAGATTCCCAGCTCGCTTAGTCAAATACATTTACTATATAATGTAGTGTATGGTGCCCTGGCCTAATGCGATGAGTCTAATGTAAAAGAAAAGATTTAATTAGCTATTGATTGTTAAATTGAGCTTACTTTAGTTTCTATGCATTAAAGTCCCAATTGCCGACCTTCAAGACATTACCGTGCAACCGACCTTATAAGCTACCAAAGTACACAAATCTTTTGCATCCATCCTGGCTTTTTGTTAAATAAATTGGTTTTATTTTTTTGCAAATGAGAGCCCATCTCCCTTGGGGTTTTGCAGCCCTTGTAAATTGGTAATGTACGCTCTAAACGTGCGACGGTTGTGATAACCCTGAAAATAAAATTTAATTTGACCTTTTGTCAAATGTGGTCGGTGTTAACCAGTCAACTACTTATCGTTTCCTATTTTTTGGGCCAGAGTCACTGGTTCCCACCATCTTAATGTGTATGATTAATCACATCTGGTAACAACCATTAGTAAAATCAGTAGGTCTGGCCCTGGTAAGTTTCTATTGTAAGAATATGCCACAAAAATAAAAAAACAGTATAAAAAAGATGGCGCTGCCATGGCGAACAAGTGATTGCAATAAAAAATGTAAGGTAAAAAAGTGAACAACTCCATATGGTGTTAACAGAACAGTATGAGTGCTTCATAGCAGGCATGCGTATTTAAAATTGATATAGAAATCTCATGTAGAATCCCATTTCGATTTTAATGCCCATCACATGGAATTGCTAGCTCAAAGCAAAAGTTAATGTTGGCTTTGAAATACTAGCCTGAAGACGCCGTTTAAACCCAAAGATGGCTAAAAAAACAGAAGAAACAAGAGAAAAACATTGGCAAAGTGAAGTATTGCCTAACAAACCCCGGAAATAAAGGGCACAACTTTTTAGGCTGATGTGCACGCCTTCAGGCAAAATACCTTCACGCACAGTGCAAGAATGCCACTGGCTGAAATGGACATAATAATTGCCCCAGGCTGTATGCTGTAGTGGATGAAGAGGGCAGCCTCAAAGCCCTTTCATGTATGCTTATATATATTTTGTTAATGAACTCTTATTATTGTATGAGGTATTGTGAGACAGTAAAACAATCTCATGGCCAGACCGTATCATTGAGCAATTCTCCAAGGCACATTGTGCAGCATACACCTCAGGGCCTTGACTGGCATTGGAAAATTATGGAAGAATTAGCAAAAAAAGATAATTGCCTTAAAATAACTTTCCTAAGAAAGGTTCGCAGGTGCTTGTATTCTGAAGAATAAAACATTCTTTAGTTACTTTTCTATTTGAACTGGAAGCAGCAGTATACAGTAAGTGCGTTACGCTGAATTTCAGTAGAAGACATGAATCTCTTGCTACCAACGATTGATAGTCTCTCATGATACAGGTGTTCCCCCAGACTCTATGATGCACAGAAAGCTGAATTTGTGAGCGGTTATACAGCATCTTTTGATACAGCCACACTACTAAGCGCTTCTTAATAGTATACATTATAACAGCGTATTCATGCCTATTTAATTCACAATCAGTATGAGCACTTACCACTAAAATTGTTCCCATTAGTCTTACATCTTACATTAAACAATGTTACTTGTGCAGTGTGCTCCAAAATTCACAATTTGTCACAAATTTCCACAAAACGTTCTTGAGGAGAAAGGAAAAATGTTTAGAAGCAAATAACTGCAAGAGAACCCTTGACCAATGCTACTGAACGAATGTAATTAAATGTTATCAATTACAATATATTTCTCCGTAATCACCATGGAAGCGTCACTTTTATCAATGTAAAGTTCATTTTAGAAAACTATTTAGATTTAACTAATAGGAATGCTTGCTTGCTTCAAATGTATATCAATTCTTCTCATAAACACGTGAACCAATCCTTCTTCAACTTGGCAGATCACCTCAGCATGAGAGGGAAAACATCCAGCCTCCAAGCTCAGGGGCCAACTTCCCACCATATACACTGAGAAGAGCCCCTACCTCCAGCTCGGCAGCAGAAGCACCAAGACAGACCAGATCTCCTATCATGAAGAGACCCTCCACTCTCCCTGCCTACTACTCACAGTGGACACTTGTTGAGTCTTGGCCCTGTGCATTGTCAGTACCTCAGGCACATTTCCTGTGATTTCAGTTCAGGCATTGAGGAGTCTAGTGTAAGTGACCTTGTTAAAGTCACACACATTACTGAAGCACATCTGTTAACCAAGTGGGTATCTTACATGATCTTTTTTTGGCTCAACGTGGCTCCCAGAGAAACTAGACATCTCTCTAATGAAATCTTCATGCATTTACAAATCATTCATTTGACAAGAACTTGCCCACAATAAAATCTGAGTTTTAAAGGACACAACTTTTAAGCACCAGTTTGTAACGGATATGTGGTATTTGAAGAGGAAAAACAGCATCTAGGGTTGCCCCAACCTGACCCAGATGCAAATGAGAGAGCGTAGCTTATATAATCTATATTAACATGAAATGTTTATGAACTAAGGTATGATGCTGTCAAATAGAAACTATAATAATAGTAATTATGCTTAGACGTGTGCTTGAATAGTGACCACGATGAGTGGCCACCAATGTATATATAGACTAATAATAATGACCAAAGTGATTATATTATGTTTAAATAAGTTTACACTAACATTTGCGTTATTAAATCTGTACTGAAAATCTCATAGGCCTTAAGTTAGCATGAGCCGAAGCTTAGCTGCCTGGCTTTCATATTAAATGCATTTTTCTATTTTCCAGTGTGCTGACTCACAAGGGGCCATGACCCTGTTTATTCTTTTTCTTCGACTTGGAAGATAAATGTAATCATGTTAGATCCGTTCTCACCATCTCCCCTCGTCCACCGACTAAATGTTAAAAGTGAATTGAAACAATGTAGATTAATGTAATGTACAAGGTCATTCAAACCGGTGAAGACAATGGAACTGCTGACCAAAAGATGTGCAAAGAATTACAGAAAGATGAAATCACACCGGACGTACCGCCTCTGAAGACGTCAATTACGGAGACCAATCAAAGACTTGTAAAATAATATGGGGTGAAGAGTAGGATTACCTAATGTGTTCTATGATAGGTTAAAGATAGTGGGGTATAGCAAATGTCCAATAGAATTTTGGGGGAATGTACAACGAAAAAGGGATAAAAACCCATGTCACGGGGAGTCATTTAGAATTAGGTAGGGAATGCTATTGATTTTATCCAGAAACTCTGTCACTCTGTAAGGTGACTTGGTGGGTTACTTACAACCATACTTGCCCTTAGACTTGTCCATTTTACACTTTACCTCCTTATGAGGAAAGTGCCTTTTTGCCCCAGAGCTGAGTTTGACTGATGGCGAATTGACTGATGTCCTGAAGACGAAGAATGAACATTGAACATGTGCGCTGACCTAAACCTTGGAGGGTAATTATGACAATGCATTTGTAATTTGTCTGTTTGCTTTTCCTTTCTAGGTACCAACTGCTGGTTTTGACAGAGGCCTTAGCTAGATGTTTTCCAAATTGGTGTTCTAAATTGTTTGCATGAAGCCCAACATGCAAATGCTAATCAGTGGGTAGGACAGGTGTTCATCAAACTGATGCAAATAGACAAATGACTGAGATTACGCTTTGTTGAACTGACGCGTTGTTGATACTCTGCTAAATTGATCTATGTTCACGCCGTGTTATGTTCTGATGTTTGTGATTCTCGCCTTATTGAAAGCTTACCAAAATTGCCATATTGTGACTATGTTATTATGTTTCTTGGTGTTGAGATTAACGCATTTGCTATTAGACTGTAATTAATAGGGAATAAAACTCATAAAATTCTACTAAACAAGGTGTAGTCATTCATGGCTGAAAGGTCATGGTAGCGTCTTTGAATTGATTAATGACTTTGACTAAAGTGAAATGCATTGTCGTGATAAATACTGATGATATTATTGATGTATTGATTGATATATTGATTAGCTATCTCGTCCTAAGGTGTTCTCTCAACTGGGTCAAAAGATTCACTGGCCCTAAACGAGTCCTGATGTGTGATAAATTATCATAAAGGGACGCGTTAACAGTTCTGGTAGCAGAGCAACGGTTTGGCCCTTTGGGGCCCTAGGATGGAGAATCATTGTTTAAATTGTTTTCTGAGATAATGCAAATTGGAGGTATGTTGTGTTTCTAAATTCACCATGACTTTCCCGGGATCTCGGAGCCTGCCTAAGTGAGTTGGAAATGTTCTTGGCGTCATAGCATGTGCGGTGTAGGATTTGCGCTTGCTCAGCTTATGCGTTTTGCAGGTGAATTGTGAAGTTTGTGTGTATCTAGGCCAGGTAATGTTGTTTTAGTAGGAGTGGGCGTACTCTGCAGTATGAGAGTAGGGAAGTCGGCGTACTTCATATGAGTGTGGCGCTTTGTGCTCAAAATTATCCACGTGGTTGGTTGTTCATGTACAGACCCGTCGTGGTCTAAGACTCCGGAGTATATTGACAAATGTGGGAGACACTTGGGTTTATGTTGTAATTTGTGCGGTTTAAATAGGTCAATCGGGCGTGGTTGACAAGTCGAGTTTGAGTCAAATTGTATGTGTGAAACCTTCGATGGAGATTTGGCAAGTTCTAAAGTGCACTAGAACGAACCACTGACAAGTCGAGAGTAGGATTTGCGGGTCGAATTCTGCTTGCGTATGGGGGAATTGAGAAGGAGAGAGTAGCGGCTGAGGCTTCAAGTGAAATCTCTGTAATGTTCTGAAGCGAATGTGTTACCCTTCCTGTAGTAAACCGGCAAATTTGTGTTGTTGTTAAAGGTGCTCGCAGTAATTTTGCATTAGTTTGGTGTGAATCTAGTGAGGGGCGGACGAGCCGCAAGACTTTGTCAGCTGCATTGTGTGAGTGTGACGTCAATGGTGCTGCGCTGAGATAGGTCAGTTGTCGAGAGGGGTCGCGCACGGATTGGCAGCCGTCCGTGAGAGGCAATAGGTTGAGGAAGGTGGGTGAAGAGTGTCCTGGGAACTAAAGTCACTTTCTGTTTAAATACAAATAAGAGAAAACGCAAAAATGAATTTTGTCAAGGCTTTTAAGAGTGCTCTGAAAGGAGATGCATACATTATGGCGAGTGAAGGGGAGCCTACACTGCCTGAGGGAACTCCGGCTTACATAGTTATGGAGGAAAAAGGTGTCGCACCTTGTTTATGGATGAAACAGTGGCGCAAATTGACAGAAAAAGAGGGATGTTTGGCATTCCCAGAACATGGGACGTTCAATACGAGAGTGCTAGAAAATCTGAGGTGGATGTTAAGTGTACAGAAACCACCTCCGAGGCCAGCTCAGTATGAAGCTTTACCGATTTGGGATTTAATGGCCCTTAAACAGAGACAAGAGAAATTCCAAAGAAGAATAAAAAGGGCAGAAAAGACTTATGCGGAAGCTAGATGGGATAATGAAAGCAAAATTTGGAGACCGGGAATAGTTGATGGGTTAAAATTATTCCCAGCTATTACACAGGGAGATGAGACACAGGGAAAGAAAGCCACCTGTAAAACAGACAAAGACTCTAGTAAGCTTAAAGAAACTAAGAGATCTTGGGAAGAAGAGGATGATTCAGATGATGAAGAATTTATGGATCGGATATTACATGATTGCCCGCCACCTTATGCGGTAAGCGATAATGTCCCGAGCACTAGTACGGGTCCTGGGAACCAGACGCAGGAGAAGGGAGTTACTGATACAGCACAGACTAGTGATATGGCTTTGATACAGAATGGTGTCAGTGTACCCACTGCGCCAGACATGCAGATACAGTTGCAACCTCCACCGCAGATACAGAGAATCTATCCAGACGTCCCGGTACTAGAGACTACTACAAATCTGATAGTGCCGCCAGACCCGATATATACAAAATTGAGGTTAGTGCAGATTGAGTCAACTCCGCAATTGCTGCCCCAGCCGCAGCCACAACTGATACCGGGATATAACCCAGCAGCTGGACCTCCATTAATACCTGCCCCGGCTTCACTAGATCAGACCTTTGGAGTCGCTGCTCCACGAGGTTTGGGACCAGGTCAGACACCAGCTGCAGTATCATTGCCAATTACTGTTGGTCCACCGGTGCCATTGTATGCACAAGGTAAGCCTGGTGTATGTGATCAGGGAGTAATGGCCCAAGATGTGCTAAGAGGAGGGTCCATAGGAACCCCTCAGTTAATGGCCCCAGGAGAAGAAGCGGTTGAAAAACCAAGGTCTTTGATAGACCTTAGCCCAGTTGAAGCACCATTGGAAGCAATGAGACAGGCAGGGCTAGGGGTGTTAACCCCACAGACAATAAGTACGAACGCTTCACAGTCACCGATGATGCATGCAGGGAACATTTCACTGCAAGGTTTTACGGTACAACAATTGAATGAGTGGTTAGAAAAGACCTATACTACGCAAAAGACTACAGTAACAGCAGTAGAACCAGAAAGGTCAGAGAGAGATGATTACCTGAACTTTGTGAGACTGGGCGTGGAAGCTGCTGAATTAGTGGAAGGAACAATGGGGGTGAACAGGCTAGAGTCATACACAGAGGCAGAGTTGATATACCTGTGCCCTAAGATTACTAAAGAAGTAGGCAAAGTACATCAGAAATTAGCGAACCTGGCAAACAAATATGATATTGACATTAAGAACACTAAACATTTGAAAAGAAGTTACAGGTTAGATTTTGATTCAAAAGACTTCGAGCATATGAGATCTGCCGGAATGAAAGCGCATTTAAAGGAAATACTGCAAAGTGCGCAAATCTGGGGAGCGTTAGAAAAGTGGGAAGGCAGATGGGCTAACAAAAGAGACAAGGAGAAAGATGACAGCCCAGGAACTAGCAAAGCCAAAACTACACCAGATACGGAATCAGTAAAGATACTACCAATGAGAGAAACAGCTGGTAGGGTTTTAATTCATGTACCGTGGTCCCGAGGAGACATCCTATCTTTTACTAATGATTATCCCAGGTTGAGGGAGTAACCGATTGAGTGGTACCAACAAACAGATCGGTTTGTGAAGCTTGCAAAGTGTCTCTGGGAAGACTTGAATTCCCTGTTTGAGATTATTGTTCCGCCCGACTTATGGTTCGAGTGCAAGAGAGGTGTAGACTGGCCGACGAAGGAGCCGGCAAGGGACAAGGTGACCGGAGCACCCTCTGAGGAGGTGATGAAGTACTATCATAAAGTGATTGAGTTTTTGAAGCAGAAAGTGTTGCCGAAAGTGACTGATTGGCAGAAAATCGACCGGACCTCACAGGAGGTTAAGGAATCAATACATGCCTAAAATGAGAGTTTGTTAAAGGCATTCAAACATCACAGTGGCACTGAGACCATTGAGCCGAAAGATATGAACCATCTCGTGTTCAGATTTGTTGAAGGTTTGAGACCAGAAGTTAGAAAGATGATTAAGAATCATTTGATCTGTTGGCAAGCGAAGCCGATTGATGAGGTGTTGCAGTATGCAAAATACTGTAGTGATGAGATTGAGCTGAAGCAGAAAAAGTTAAAGGAAAAAGTGATGGTGATGCAGATAAGGGCTGCGCAGGCAGGAATGCAGGGAAATGGAGTTCAACAAATGATACAGCAGCAACCGCAAGGGAATGACATGTTTCTGGCGCAACTAAGAGTTCGAGGTCGAGGTTTTGTGAATCGCAGTCCAGAGTTGAATACTGTTGTGGTTCAAAATGACGTGCAAGGGATGAAAAGGATGTCACCATGTCACGCGTGCGGGGGTGTGGGGCATTGGAAGCGGGAATGCCCGAATGTGGTGCAGGATGGTGTAGTTCAACAAAGCACTAATGTCGGTACATTGCAAAATAGGAGAGGTCCAAAGTTGAGAAATCAAAACCCGAACTTTCAAAATAACATGGTTCAGATGCAAGGGTTACAGCCCATGCAGCAAATGCAAATGCCGTGTGTTCAGCCAGCGCAAATGCAGCAAGTTCAACAGCAGGTTCCCATGGTACCTAGACTGCAAATGCAATTACCAATGGCTCCGATGGGACAGCAACAGGTGATGCTTCCTCAGCAGGTCACAGGTCAAGTGATGAGTCAAAATAATACAGTACAACAGTTCCCATTGCGAGGTGAAGATGGAATGAATGAGGAATGGTCAGATGACAGCTCAGACAGCGAAGAGTGCAGGCTTGCAGCGTCCCTAGAAGTAATGGGTCACAAGGTTTCATTCTTGGTTGATAGTGGAGCTACACGCTCTACAGTCAGAAGTGCAGAGGTTCCGAAATTACCACTTTCAGGGCGTACCATAAGGGTGGTCGGAGAAGCAAACCAGTACCTGACAAATCCGATTACAGATCAAGTACAAGTTGAGATCGGCAACTTCCAGGGACTGCATAAGTTTGTAGTCTGTGATTCAAGTCCGGTATCCCTACTGGGAAGGGACTTACTGTGCAAGACGAAATGTTCGATTACATGTTCCAATGATGGAATTGAGGTGCAGACAAACAGTGATGATGAAGGAGATGATGGTCAGTTTGCAGAGTTAGAGACAGGAACTACAAATGAAGATTACCCTTTGATTACATTGTTCCCGATGCTTACAGTGATTGACCTACCTGCCGAGTTACAGGGAACGGTGACAGAGAAAGTGTGGGATTGGACAGGAAAAGAAGTGGGACTGATAAAAGGAGTAGAACCAGTTAAAGTACAAGTGAAGCCAAATGCAGTGTTTCCCCAGGTGCCGCAGTATCATATGGCACAAGTTGTTCTTATCCAGGTGGCACAAATGATTGCGGACTTTGTGAAACAGGGAGTCCTGAAGGAGGTATTGAGCAGCCCATGTAATTCACCGATAATGGGTCTGAAAAAGCCTTGTGGGAAGGTTCGAATTGTGCATGACTTGAGAAAAATAAACGAGATTGTGGTAAAGTGTTGCCCCATAGTGCCCAATCCAGCAGTGATTATATTTCAGGTGCTGTGTGATGCTGAATGGTTCACCGTTGTAGACCTGTCACAAGCTTTCTTTTCGATACCTCTTCATGAGGACAGCCAGTTTTTGTTCAGTTTAAAATTCCTGGACAAGGTGTACAGTTGGTGCAGAATTCCTCAAGGGTTTTCTGAATCACCGTCCATCTTCAATCAGATACTGAAAAAAGACTTAGAGTCCCTAGTACTGCCTTTCAATTCAACTCTAGTACAGTACATTGACAATTTGCTGATTGCGTCCAGGACAAAAGATGACTGTAAATATGACACAATTGCCTTACTGAATAATTTGGGAAAGAACGGACATTAAGTGTCGCCAAAGAAACTGCAGTACGGTCAGAAAGAGGTGAAATACTTAGGACACTTGTTTGAGAAAGGGTCCAGGAGAATATTGAAGGAAAGGGTGACTGCTATTTTGCAAATGAACCCTCCGACAACCAAAAGAGATGTCAGGATGTTTTTGGGAATGGTGGGCTACTGTCGCCAGTGGATACCCAACTTCTCGATTATCTCAAAACCATTGATAAAGTTGACAGGCAAAGAGATTAAGGATGAGCCGTATACCATAGCTTTATCCAAGGAAGAGCTTGAGTCATTCATGGAACTGAGTGAGTGCATGTGCAGAGCACCAGCTTTGGGTATGCCTGATTATACGAAGCCGTTTCTGCTGTTTTGTCATGAACGTGATGCTTGTTCTTTGTCTGTCTTAACACTGGTCCATGGAGGTGCAAACCGCCCTGCAGCACACTTTTCAGCTACCTTGGACCCCGTTGCAGCAGCCTTACTGAGTTGTTTGCGGGCAGTAGCAGCAGTTGGTCAAAGCCTCACGCAGTGTGAAGGCATAGTGATGGGACATCCCTTGACAGTAATGGTTCCTCATTCAGTTGAGATTTTGTTGACTCGAACCAAAACCCAGCACATGACAAATGCCCGTCTTACCAGATATGAAACAATCATATTGGGGTCACCTAATGTTTCATTGAAGTGATGTACTGTATTGAACCCGGCAACTCTACTTCCTGTTGAGAATACCGAGATTAATAACGAAGAGGAAGTGGAGCATGATTGTCTTGAGGTAACAGAACTATGTACCAAGCCCCGACCCGATATTCAAGATACGCAGTTAAAAGAAAATGACTGCATCATGTTTGTTGATGGATCCTGTTTGAGAGATTCAGTCGGAATGCTGCGAGCTGGTTACGCTGTATGTACCATAGCTGGTATCATCAAAGCTTCCTGGCTTGAGGGTGTATTCCACACAAGTGGCAGAGCTAATTGCCCTTACTAAGGCATGCCACGCAGCTGAAAATCTGAGGGTCACTATCTATACTGACAGCAGATTCGGATTTGGAATTGTACATGATTTTGGCCAATTATGGTCGCAGAGAGGTTTCATGACCTCCTCTGGTTCCCCTGTGAAAAATGGTGAGCAAATTAAGGATTTGTTACATGCGATTCAGTTACCTCTTGAAATTGCCGTGGTGAAATGCAATGCTCATGTTAAGTCACAAGACTTCGTGTCCATGGGAAACGGCTATGCAGATCAAGTCGCAAGGTTTTGCGCATTGAACTGTATATCGTTCAAGGATCAGTGGGAATTGTTACCGCAAACTGAAAATGACACATGCCTGAACCTTGCATTAAGGGTGGTTGATACACTAGATGAGCTAAAAACACTACAGGGTCGTGCTAGCAAAGAGGAAAAACTCTCCTGGCAGAGAATGCAATGTGTACAAAGAGCTGACGACTTATGGGTCTCAGAGGAGGGGAAACTGGTTCTGCCAAACAGTCTTCTGTCACAATTTGCGAGGCTCTATCATGGACAGGCTCATCTTGGAAGAGATGCAATGATCAGGTCATTTAAAAACGATTGGTTTAACCCAAAGTTCAGACACGCCCCAGAGGTTACCTGTCACAGGTGCATCATCTGTCAACAGATGAATGCCTTAAAAGGGACTGTGGTAACTTTGAGCCACATAGGGAGAGCTGGTGGTCCATTTAGCAAGATGCAAATGGATTTAATTGAAATGCCTGTTTGTGGAGGATTGAAGTACGTATTGGTGATTGTATGTGTTTTCAGCCACTGGATTGAAGCTTACCCCACACGTAGAAATGATAGTCTCACGGTTGCAAAGCTACTGCTTAGCGAACTGATACCTAGGTTCGGGTTTCCGGTCTCTGTAGAATCAGATAGGGGCAGACACTTCGACAATGAGGTGATTAAGCTCTTGTGTGCTGCATTAGACATCGAACAGAAGTTGCATTGTAGCTACCGCCCCGAAGCATCAGGATTAGTAGGGCAAATGAATGGTACTTTAAAATCGAGAATGGCAAAGATGTGCGCAGCTACCAATATGAAATGGCCAGATGCATTACCCTTAGTGCTGATGTCAATGAGGAACACCCCTGATAAGAAGACAGGACTATCACCACACAAGATCCTTATGGGTAGAGCTATGAGGCTGCCCGCAGTACCTGCAAATGCTCTTGTGAATATCACAGATGATATGGTGTTGGACTACTGCAAAGGTTTGGCTGATGTGATTCGCTCTTTTTCTCACCAGGTGGAAGCTAACACATTGCCACCCATCGGTGATCCAGGTCACACCCTGCAAGCCGGTGACTGGGTGGTTGTCAAGAAGCACGTGAGAAAGTTGTGTTTGGAGCTGCGTTGGAAGGGATCATATCAAGTAATCTTGACAACAACCACTGCTGTGAACTGTGCAGGCGTTCCAAACTGGATACATGCCAGTCACACAAAGAAGGTAACGTGTCCAACTGATGAGGAACTTGAAGTTCCCGGCTCAACAGTTCTAGAGAGGGAGGTTTCAGGGCCCGAAAACAGCCAAGAAGATACTGAGACTGCAGGAGAGCCCACTGAGAACAGCCTTGTCCCTCAAACAGTAAACAAGTTTGAGAGAGGTGACAATGTGCCTGTCTCAGTAGAGGCAGCAGGAGAACTAAATCAAGGAGAGGTTTTCCCAGACGCAGACGGATACGGGTTAGAACTTGAACCCGTTACAGATCCAGAAGAAGAAGAAGAAAAAGAAGGCGAAATAGTAGAAAGAGATCAAAGTACACCAGCATCCCCTGAGCCAATTTCAGGTCCATCAAGAGAAAACACCATATTACAAGAGGAGGGTGCTGTTCAGCATCCTGAAAAGACAAGCCGGAAGAAGACGCATAAGGGAGATAACTGGCCAGAGAAACAGGCTGCAAAAGCAAGAAGTATACCAGGTGAAACAATAACAGAAGAAACGGATACATCCCGAATAGAGGACCTGAGTGAAGGAGAATTGCAAGGTGAACGCAGACTGAAAAGAAAGAGAATCGCAAATAGAAGGTACGCAGGTCCTGAATGGGCATATGCAACAACATCTGAATGGCAACAAGAATTCTTAGCATTCTGTTTTGATCGAGAAGTACCAGGCCAATACTACGGTACCTGAAATCAATTAAAAGAGAGAGACTTTGTTAAAATTGAGATTGAAATTGAAAGTTGAGAAGCTAATACATTACCGGATGTGACACTGATAACCTGAATTGACTTTGAAAACCTGATTATGACAAGCTGCTAACCTGATTTGACAAAAGGGGCCTGGAGTGAGTGAAACGCTGTAAATACACGCACAGAGAGAAAGAGACTTTTTGGATCAAAAGAAAAAAAAAGAGTTTATAATCATCCTCAAGTTGATTGTTCTGCTATCTGTCTCTTTACAGACATGGCTTATAATAGAGGTAGTAACAAAAAGGGTAAAGTGTGTGGTTGGTTGAGTCTTATATTAGGTATTGTGTGTGTAATAATAATTGTGGGAGTGATTGTGGGAATGCCGTGGTTGGATAAGAAAGTGACTAACAATGCTTCAAAACCTGAGACTACAACACTAACACCGTGGGAAAAGTTTGAGCAGGATGCAAAACACTTGCATGAGGGGACTAATTCAAAGGGGGAACTTTCCACTAATGTCTTCTATCGTTTGCTGAATGAGTATTTTGAGACCATGGAATACGAAAAACTGTTATGTGTGCACAAAGATTCCTTCATCAGTGCAAGAAGGGGTCACTTACCATAGCCTTCCACTAACATATGGGATATGTTGTAGCTTGCTATTAACAAGATTCTATAATCAAGAGCATGGGCAAAACTTTTATTCAAATCTGGATGTTGTGTTTTCTTTTGTGCCTGTGATTGAGTTTCTGAACAAGCTAGCTAAGGAGCATAGTATAAAATTAGTCAGAGGTTTCTTTGAACCAACGCTTACATTTGGGACAGCTTATGCACACCGCAATAATCTGACTTGCTTACTGACACCTGTAGAGAAAAGCTTTTTAGATCACACTGATGATAGACGCAAAGCATTGAAAGAAAGATTAGAAAAGGGGCTAGAGAAACGCACATATGCAAATGATTATGCTTACACTGCAATAAAGACACAAGGCAAACTAGCTATCGATGCATTACATGTAGGAAGACTTTGTATATATAGACCGAAATCTGAACATGACACTTTATTTGTGGGAACGAGTGAATGCAGACATGTGTTTTTGTTTCAGAGTAAATGGACATTCATGTTAAATGGACAGGATCCAGCGATCCCTGGGATTTATTATATATGTGGACTTAATGCTTATTACCATCTCCCTAAGGGATGGTATGGGACATGTTATTTGGGAATAGTTTTCCCAAAGATTTATCAGATTGATGACTTAAAGCAAATACCTAAAACGTCTGAATTACAACATGCTAGACAAAAACGAGAGACAGCGGCTGCTGTCGTTGGAGACATATTTGGAGCCATAATTCCTTCAGTAAGGGTTATTTTAAACTCCATAAAGATTCAAAAGTTGTCTACTATTGTGGATAACATGCTGACAAATTTTACAGGGCCTATACTCCTGATGGATACTGAACTTGCTGCAGAAAGAGCTATGACTCTTCAAAATCGGATTGCTTTAGACATTCTTTTAGCAAAGAGTGGCAGAGTCTGCAAGATGCTCAACGAGCATCATTGCTGCTCATTTATACCGGATAATAGAAAAAAGATTAAAGGTATGCTTACTAACCTAACTAAAGATAGTGCAGATCTGAAAGATTTGAAGGAACCCGGAGTGTGGGAGAGATTGGGAAAAGGGATTGCCAGAGAAGGGAGCTGGTTTAGCAATATTTGGAATGGGGTACTTGCAAAAATATTAGGGGGTCTATTAATCGTTCTGGCCTGTCTATTAGGATTATGGGGAGCATGCAAAATAAATGATAAAATCAAAAGAAATTGGATAAAGAGAAGCAAAAGGAATGTGGAAAGTGAAAGGGAGAAAATGTTTAATGAAATTTGGGAGAGTTCACACAAGGGAAAAGATGTTGAAATGCGCATTAAGCGCAAGGTGAAAAACTAAGTGAAAGGTTGCAGGGAAAGGTTTGTGATGACGAACGTCATCAGAGGAGGGACTGAGAGAGCGTAGCTTATATAATCTATATTAACATGAAATGTTTATGAATTAAGGTATGATGCTGTCACATAGAAACTATAATAATAGTAATTATGCTTAGACGTGTGCTTGAGTAGTGACCACGATGAGTGGCCATCAATGTATACATAGACTAATAATAATGACCAAAGTGATTATATTATGTTTAAATAAGTTTACACTAACATTTGCGTTATTAAATCTGTACTGAAAATCTCATAGGCCTTAAGTTAGCATGAGCCGAAGCTTAGCTGCCTGGCTCTCATATTAAATGCATTTTTCTATTTTCCAGTGTGCTGACTCACAAGGGGCCATGACCCTGTTTATTCTTTTTCTTCGACTTGAAAGATGAATGTAACCATGTTAGATCCGTTCTCACCATCTCCCCTCGTCCACCGACTAAATGTTAAAAGTGAATTGAAATAATGTAGATTAATGTAATGTACAAGGTCATTCAAACCGCTGAAGCCAATGGAACTGCTGACCAAAAGATGTGCAAAGAATTACAGAAAGATAAAATCACACCGGACGTACTAATTCTGAAGACGTCAATTACGGAGACCAATCAAAGACTTGTAAAATAATATGGGGTGAAGAGTAGGATTACCTAATGTGTTCTATGTTAGGTTAAAGATGGTGGGGTATAGCAAATGTCCAATAGAATTTTGGGGGAATGTACAATGAAAAAGGGATAAAAACCCATGTCACGGGGAGTCATTTAGAATTAGGTAGGGAATGCTATTGATTTTATCCAGAAACTCTGTCACTCTGTAAGGTGACTTGGTGGGTTACTTACAATCATCCTTGCCCTTAGACTTGTCCATTTTACACTTTACCTCCTTATGAGGAAAGTGCCTTTTTGCCCCGGAGCTGAGTTTGACTGATGGCGAATTGACTGATGTCCTGAAGACGAAGACTGAACCTGTGCGCTGACCTAAACCTTGGAGGGGAAATGCATTTGTAATTTGTCTGTTTGCTTTTCCTCTCTAGGTACCAACTGCTGGTTTTGACAGAGGCCTTAGCTAGATGTTTTCCAAATTGGTGTTCTAAATTGTTTGCATGAAGCCCAACATACGAATGCTAATCAGTGGGTAGGACAGGTGTTCATCAAACTGACGCAAATAGACAAACGACTGAGATTACGCTTTGTTGAACTGACGCGTTATTGATATTCTGCTAAATTGATCTATGTTCACGCCGTGTTATGTTCTGATGTTTGTGATTCTCACCTTATTGAAAGCTTACCAAAATTGCCATTTCATGACTATGTTATTATGTTTCTTGGTGTTGAGATTAACACATTTGCTATTAGACTGTAGAATAATAGGGAATAAAACTCATAAAATTCTACTAAACAGGGTGTAGTCATTCATGGCTGAAAGGTCATGGTAGCTTCTTTGAATTGATTAATGACTGACTAAAGTGAAATGCATTGTCGTGATAAATATTGATGATATTATTGATGTATTGATTGATATATTGATTAGCTATTTCGTCCTAAGGTGTCTCTCAACTGAGTCAAAAGATTCATTGGCCTAAAACGAGTCCTGATGTGTGATAAATTATCATAAATGGGACGCGTTAACACAAACATTCTCAGGTCCAGGAACCTGGCCTGATCATCCAATGCCTTAAGCTATCATCCTGACTCACATATACACAGCTCTGCCACACACTGATGCCCACAGACTACCCATCCCTATAGTGGAAAGTCAAGGTGCCCTTTGCCCTGGGCTACCACTAGCCAACACCCACCTACCATGAACTCTGCTGTCAGTCATCAACCCAAGCCGCAGTTCCAACAAAGCCACCATTGAAACATTGATCCCTTTATGGTCTATCCCCAGTAAAGACCCATATACCGCTATACCTTTGAAATACAACAACACTGTGTGCCACTGAAGCCAAGAGATCATGCTTGGCCCTGATTAGATAGGAACAGTCTAACCTGAAGTCCCAGGCTAGGTCCCCTCCAAATGGGAACACAAGCAACCCACGACTGGTTTTAATCTACTAGGCGTTATCAGGCAGGTATAGGTTGCGTCTTGTGGCATAGCGAGCATGCGATCCAGATCTTAGCATAAAAACATAGTTAAGGAATCTACTGCAGAAACAAAAAAGTGATGGAGGGAATGCTTGAGTCAAACTCAGCCATTCATGATTGCTCGGGTCACGCTCCAGTCTATTACTTTTTGTCTACCATATCGTTCGATACAGAGACCAGCAACATGAAAATCTGCTTTGGTGTTTCAGGACTCCTCCAGATGGGAAGGCAAGCAGCTCTAGATAGGTTTCCATCTATTTATTTCAATAATTTGAGTGCTGTAGTACTCAAATTATTTAGTACTATAATTTGAGACCCACATTCCGGCATACCTGTCAAAATTAAGCTTCTTCTGTAACAAACAACCATGTGATGGAAGGGATGCTTGAATTAATCTCTGACAATCATTCGAGAGGCATCACACAGCTGAGTTCAACAATGAAGGAGTGCCCAGTGTTGAGTGGTATTTGTGGGGAGGAGGATTTAGGAAGGTTCACTGACAAGCTGATGACATCCATGGATAGGGCATGACTATGTAACACAGCAGGTTGCCTATTTAGCCTTTTCCGGCACTCAGAACCTAATATGTGGCCTCTAGGTTTAATGATTTGTCCCTGCTGGTGGTGAAGAGGGTGACGTTAGTGGCCTGGAAATCCCCTACAGCACCTCCTCTTTGTAAATGGAAACAATGGTTTGAGAGAAAGGCAGAGGTCGAAAGTATGTCCCTACACAGGGAGGAGAGTTGGGGAACATGAAGGAAACGGACAGCGAACATGGGAAATAAAGTGCTACTCTTGCTTCTAACAGACAGAAGTGATGATGGCAACTCGAAAAGTCAAAATATCACGCACCTTACACAACCAGTGCCTATTCCCTGACTATGTAAGGAGTGTTCATAATGCGACTGGGTGAGCATGGACTGGGATTGTGAGTGGGATGAGACTCCTTAATATTGAAAACTCTATTAGAAATAATGGTGGGCGGCATACCTTCAAGCTTCCTGCCTGCAGCATTATTTAGCTTAAGTAGTAATTAAACAAAGATATATGGATGACTCCATTGTGACTTAAACAGATATGAAATCAATTACTGGCGTTATATACAGATATAGAGTAACTTGATACCCAGAAATATTTCTTCAAGCAATAGGAATAGAACAATAATACTATAATAACAATAAGAGGAGATTGATTGTTTGTCCTATCTACTGTATAAATCCTATCCAGTGGTCACTGTAACAATATCTGATATGTGAAATTTGAAATGGCAAAGCCGAATTTAAAAAAAAAAAAAAGAAGAATCAGATGAATAGCCTATAATATTCCAGAAGACATTCACCATCACCGAGAAATCAGAAGTCCAAGGTTGCAACAGCTTCAGCGTGGCTCTTCATCCCAGCCCCCTTGTAAAGCTTTATTTTTTCTTTAAAACTTACTGAAGTCTTTCATTTTCAGAAATACAGTCTCATACGAATGACAACTGTTACAATATCGTACATGATAATAATCTGTAGGTTCCAGCCCACTGTAGGATGTGAGGGTTTGCCGGATCTAGGCGGAACTGTAATGAGGTATACTCTTGTCAGGGCTGGAGGTGAGTCTGGTGATCGCGCGGCATATGCCTACAAAACACTCCTTCACAATGTGACACTGTGTGAGTTGCATGTGCTATCAAAACAGTAACTCTGGAGCACGGGGGAAGTCATGTAGCAACATGAGCGTGGGTAGTGTACAATATGTTAAGGGGGGAGCAATGACCGGTGGGCGGAGCTTCGAGTGACCAGCAGTCACCCCGTCTCCTATCCACCCAAGACGGTGTATGTGTGGGTGGGCTAGAGGCATGTGCATTCTCGGGGTGGTGATCAGGTCCGGCAGAGCGGGCTGGGTACATAAGGGGGGGGGCATGTTTGTGGGGGGGGGGGGGCTGGTGGCAGCATTGGGTTGTCATGATGGGGGAGGCATGTCATCTTCACGTACACATTCTTGGAACTGCGTAAGCATAGTGTCCCACACCGTCGCTATGGGTCTTTTTCGAAGGCAGCACGCCTTCTACGTAGAGTAGATAGGTACATTCGTATCTACCTCAACAGAGAAAATCCTTGTGCCACTTTACAGAGGATAGCGGCTGGGGAGCTCACCGATGTAGTGTAAGGGTGCGTTTGGCAAGCAGTAAGGCCAGGTTCGCAAAGCAGGCCCGGACTACATGTTTCTTATCTTGTTTACAGATCCCAGGGTGGTCGACGCCCATGTGTTCAGATGAGTAAATTGAGTGACTGTGGCGAGTGTATTGTGGATGACACACCAGTAGTGTGTCTGGGCGAGGCACACCCAGAGCATATGTTGGAATTTGGCCATGTGGTAATAGCATCTTGGGCACAAGAGATTGGTTGCTGGGAATATAGGGGGTTATTCCAACTTTGGAGGAAGTGGTAAAGTGGAGTCCCAAAAGTGACGGTAAAGTGACGGATATACCACCAGCCGTATTACAAGTCCATTATATCCTATGGAACTCGTAATACGGCTGGTGATAAATCCGTCACATTTGGGACGGATTACCACCTCCTCCAAAGTTGGAATAACCCCCATAATGTTTAACTTAGAGGGTGTTAGGTAGCCCAGTATAGTACCTTAAATTGAATACTCTTGAGTCTTGCATTATGGGAGATATTTTGAGGTGACTTAAGCACCAATGTCCATTCTGAGTATTGGAGTGGGCGTCCAATATCATCCCCCACACCTGTCAAAGGGGCGCTAGAGAGATCTCTGTGTGTTCCAGGATGGCTTTGTTTAGCCTTGTAATCAGGTGTCGTCCAGAACCTATGGTGTACAGGGTATGTATGTATGTATGGCTGAATGAGAGAGGGGTTCCTCATCAATGATATGCCATAAGAGATGGCACATAACAATAGCTGGCTGTGGAGGAGGAAATGGCCAGGAGGGATATTATTATAGTCAATCAGTCAGTCATCAATGAAATATTTGTAAAGCACAACTACTCACCCGTGAGGTTCTCAAGGAGCTGGTGGGGGGAGGGGCCTCATACAAAGAGCCACGCCTGGAGGTTCTTCCTGAAGATGGTGAGCAACGGGCTTTGTCTGAGCAGGGGGAGGTTGTTCCAGCTCTTTGCTGCAGCATAGGTGAAAGATCATCCTCCAGCCGTTGTTTTTCTGATGCGAGGGCCATCTGGGCGGAGCAGAGGGATTTGGCGGGGGTGTGGAAGGAGACACGGTGGTTCAGGTAGGCTGGTCTTGCGTTGCGTATGGCCTTGTACGTGTGGGTGAGAAGCTTGAAGGTGATTCGCTTCTCGACCGTTAGCCAGTGGAGGGTCCTCAGGTGTTGGGAGATGTGTTCTTGGTGAGGGAGGTCCAGAATGAGTCTGGCGGCGGTGTTTTGGATGAGTAGAAGTTTTTTGATGTTCCTAGTTGAGGTGCCAACGTAGAGGGCATTTCTGTAGTCGAGCTTGCTAGTGTCCTGCGACAGTCTGCTGGGATCCATCTGAAGATCTTCCGAAGTTTGCAGAGTGTGTGCCAGCAGGAGGAAGCAACAGAGTTTACCTCGCAGGTCATGGATAGGGAGGAGTCGAGGATGATTCCTAAACTGCGGGCGTGCTCGGTTGGTGCGGGAGAAGGTGGTGAGGTATGTGGGCCACCAGGAGTCATCCCAACCTTGAGGCAGCTTTCTCTCATCCAGGTGGCGACGGCTTCCATTCCTGAGTGAAAGTTCCTTTTGGTCATGTCTGGGTCTTCAGTGAGAGAAATGATGAGTTGTGTGTCATCTGCATATGACACGAAGTTCATACTGTGGCTTCTGAAATTAGCAGCAAGAGGGTCTATGTATACGTTGAACAGTGTGGGACTACGCAGTTGACTCCTGTGGGTCTGGAAGTGTAGGGCAGGAGTCTGGCCCTCTGCATCCTCCCGGTGAGGAAGGAGTGGACCCATTCCAGGGCTCTTCCACGGATTCCTATGTCATGGAGTCTGGTGCACAGAGTGCTGTTGGAGACCATGTCGAAAGCTGCTGAGAGGGCGAGGAGTATGAGTGCTGCGGTGCGGCCACAGTCTAGGAGTAATCGGATGTTGTCGGTGGCTGCCAGGCATGCTGTCTCCATGTTGTGATTGCTGCGGAAGCTGGACTGGGAGCTGCCCAGGGAGTTGTTGGCCTCGATGGAATGCCGTAGTTGTGCGTTCATTGCTTTCTCCAGTACTTTGGCGGGGAGGGTAGCAGCGAGATGGGCCGGAAATGTTTTTGTTAGTCTTCTTGCAGCTGGTCGAATGTCAGTTGGTGATGGAACTGAAATAGATTTCCTATTGTTTCAATGGACCAGTCTTGCTAGGGAGCTAATTTCTCTAAGATGAAGGACCGGGGAAATTGTGGCAAGCCTTGTAGAGGGATCACGAGAAAGAAGGGGGGGGTGGCATTAAAGTTGGAAGATCCGGGTTAGGCATCTGCGAGCCACCCAGACATGCAGTGACCATGAGCGATGCATTTTAACTGAGGGTAGCAGGAGTAGGCGGAGGATATCTAGCAGTAGAGGCCCATCGCCGGCAAAGGTTTTGTATATGTTGCTGCCTGCCAACCAATGTGACACCCACTGGCGCTGGGCCATCGAGTAATACGATTCAAAGGAAGAAGCTCCTAACCTGCCCTGTCCCACCGGTAGTTGGAGTTTACTGAGAGCTATTCGATTTTGTTAGTCAGTCCATATGAGCTTGCTTAGCATAGAGTCCAACTCACAGAAGAACAACGTGGGTGGGCATACCAGTACAATGACAAAATAGTATATTAGGTGGAGGAGAATTACTATCTCGTAGAGGGCCATTTTATCTGTGTTGGTCAGGGGTAGCCATTTCTGGAACTTGGTCTGGGATTTGAGGGCCCACTTTGTATTGCCCTCACAGAGGTTGTTCTGTGAATGGTATAACTGGATTCCGAGATATCGCACAATTACCTCTGCCTGGGTCAGCTGGGTGTCACCTAATCAAAGGTCCGGTGGTGGTTCATCCCATCGGAGGGGGAAGGCGTGTCTTTGTCCACTTCACTCGCAGGCCTGCTGCCTCAAACTCTTTAAGGGTTGCATGTATCACTACAATGCAAGTATTAATGTTGCATAAATACAACAGTAGATGGTCGGCTTAGAGCGACACTAAGTGGGTTGTCCCATACAGTGGGATCACCCAGTGTTCTCTCTCCAGTCTAAGGCAGATGGCTTAGGGTTTCATGGTGATGGCGACAGGATGGGGGAGAGAGGGCAACCCTGAGAGGTGCCACGGCCAATTGAGAAAGGAGTGGAGATTAGATGTCTGACTCGCACTCAGGCTTTTGTACAACAAATTTGTCAATGCTAGGAGACGTTTACCGATGCCCAGTTTGGCCAAGACTTGGAAGAGCTAGTCCCAGGGGAACATGTCAAATGCCTTTTCTAGATCTGTTATGAGACTCACAGCATGAGGGAATTTCAACGGTGCCTGGTCTATTACGTAGAAGAATTGTCAGAGATTATTAGATGTACTGAGGACGTGGACACATCCATTCTGATCAAGGTGTATATTATTTGACAGTATCTGGATGTGGACATCGGCTAGTATCTTGCCTAAAATCTTATAATTGGCTCCCAGAGTGGCTATGTGCCGGTAGGAAGACAGGTGTGTGGGTTTTCTCCTCGCCCTCAGCAGGGGAGAAATAATAGATTCCCAAAGAGACAGTGGGAGTGTCCCCATGTCAAGGGCTTCTTTGTATATGTCAGTCAGTTTGGGGATCAGATGAACTGAGATGTGATCGTACTATTCTAGTGGTTGTCTGACCACACCTGACGTTTTATTCTGATCTAGGTCATGGTTTTGCTTTCTCACCTCTTCTACAGTGATGTGGACATCAAGTTCTTCACGCTCGATTGCTGATATGCTTGGAAGGGTGAGATTGGCCAAGAAGGACACAGTCGCTGGCAGGTGTGCAGTGGGGGTGCTTGATATAGGATGGAGTAGTAACCATAAAACGCTGGGAGTATGCCTTTTTGTGTGTGGGGGGGCTGTGGCCTAGGTCTATCTCCGTGATGGAGGCGTACTGACTTCTTGTTGCGCCAACCATGCCTTGAGGCGGTCCGTGTAAGCCTCTTTTGCTTTCCTTCTCTTATCTTATGACCGAGCTTACAAAACTTCTCTGGAATGCACTTCTTAGTTTAAAGAAGACATTTATTATTATTACTTCACCACGAAGTTCCTGAAAGACGATATTATTAGGTTGGAAGCAAACGTTTAAAAGTAGTCGCAGCAATGAAAGCAAAATATATCAAAGTACTTCTCAATTGCAATGTACACAACAAATACATGTGATTATATTATAGCAGAACTTCAAAGCAAAGAATAAAAGTCAAAATGTCATCACCGTAGGGCGTATCACTGCTCGTCATCCTTCTCATGCCTGCCAGTTGTTGACTCCTGTTCAACTGCGAGAAGGTGATTTTCCACCCAAACAGGAGGCCAGGCGGCTGACGTCCGCTCCTGATTGAAGTCCTGGAGAATCTCCCCTTGCTGCTGCCCAGGGACACCGTTAAAAAAGCCTGCCCCTTCCTCTCAGACTCGGGAAATAAAACAAGGCATTGGAGATTGGCCAGATCTCCTAAGCCTCTCCTCTTCCCGAGGCTTACAGAAAGGAAAACACCAAATATACGCTCTCTTATCATGTTAGGGTTCGTGTGAATTCAATTTGAAAAACACAGCTTGCTCTACCATGTAGAAAAACACAGCTTGGAAAAACAATGCTCATCTGCAATGTCTCAACTGCAATGTCTAACTCCACGTTAAAGCCAATAGGCAGCTAAACTGAATACCAAATGTAATGTCTAATGCCATGTTAAAGCCAATAGGCAGCTAAACTGTATACAGAATGTAATGTCTAATGCCATGTTAAAGCCAATAGGCAGCTAGCCTAAATACCAAATGTAATGTCTAATGCCACGTTAAAGCCAATAGGCAGCTAAACTGAATACAGAATGTAATGTCTAATGCCACGTTAAAGCCAATAGGCAGCTAAACTAAATACAGAATGTAATGTGCTCCTGATGAACATTGAACAACTAATATGCGCAGTGGTGAAACACAAAGTCATTGGTCAAACACAATTAATGGCATAACAAAGCTGCAAAGTTATAGCAACGGAGGCGCCCGAGAAGTGTAGCGTGATGGTCTCTGGCTTCACTGAGGGCTGCACAGGCGTCAGCATTGTGCGTGGCTCGCCATTCAAGATCTGCCAACGCGGTCTCTGTCTGGGTCAGGTCCCTGTCTAGATTGTGGCGGACCCCTACAATGTTTTGAATGGAAGTCGCTCTTGTGATGACCTTGAAAGAGTCCCATTCTATAGCCCGTGGTGGCTGTTGCATGTTTCTCAGCAACATAATGGCTAATGTGTGCAAGCTGGGAGTCACAGAAGGTCAGGTCATCGAAGACGTCCCAGGGGAGCCTCCAAGTGGGGGCCGCTGTAGGTGGTGTGCTACAGTCCATGTCACTGATGTGTGTTGCGTGGTCAGAGACTATGGGGGTCATTACGACCCTGGCGGAAGGCGGAGAACCGGCGGTAACACCGCCAACAGGCTGGCGGTCTTACCTTGTGGGATCATGACCATGGCGGTTACCGCCATGGTCATCCGCCGGTTCTCCGTTCCGCCCGCCGGGCTGGAGACCTGGGTCTCCAGCCCGGCGGTCGTCACAATACCGCCGGCGGTATTTGGACCCGGCTGACCGCCGTGGATTTCCAGCGGTTTGAACCGCCATGAAATCCATGGCGGTAAGCACTATCAGTGCCAGGGAATTCCTTCATTGGCACTGATAGGGGTCTCCCCCACCCCCCACCCCGACTCCCTCCCCTACACCCCCCACCACCCCTGCCACCCCCCAAAGGTGGCAGGGCCCCCCTCCCCACCCCGACCCCCAACATCACATAACTCACACACACCCGACACGCATGCAGGCACCACCAACACACACACGCACACACCCCGACATACATGCCAACATCCACACACACACACTCAGACATGCACACCCACATTCAAACATACACGCACACATCCATACAGACATACCCACAGACATACATGCACTCATTCCCAAACACGCATCACCCTCACAAGCATACACGCACTCACACACCCCCTCTACACACTCAGACGCACACCCCCATGCATGCACACAACGCACAACACCCCACCCTACCCTAACGGACGATCGACTTACCTGTTCCGTCGATCCTCCGGGAGGGGACGGGAGCCATGGGGGCAGCTCAGCCAACACCACACCGCCAACAGAACACTGCCACGGCGAATCACAGGACGTGATTCGCTGGGCGGTGTTCTGTTGGCGTGGCGGTGGAGGTGAAGCAACCTCCACTTCCCCGCCTCCTGCCAGTATGGCTGTTGGCGGCTCTCCGTCCGAAAAAGGACGGAGAGCTGCCAACGGTCATAATAGGCCGAGCGGCAAACCGCCTGCACTGGCGGTCTTCCGCACGGCGGTCCCTCGGCGGTCTTTAAAAAAGACCGCCGAGGTCAAAATGACCCCCTCTATGTCCAAGGTAGTCGGAATATTTAAGTTGTGCGAGGATAGAGGCAGAGCAGAGGAATCAATGCGGATGTATGAATTGTGGGGGCCTGAATAATGTGAGTATTAAGGGTGGAATTGTGTGTTCTCCAGGCATCTAACAACACCCAGTGCCGGACCCAGCAAGCAAATTGCGTGGAGTTAAGATGTGCAGGTGCTTGGAGGAGAGGCGGGTGTGACCCATTGAGGTGGATGGCTAAGACACTGTTATAGTCTCCCCCTATTATCCACGGTATTTCTATCCATTGTGCCAGGACCTCTGACGGAGAGGCCTAGAAGGTAGGCTGCTCTGGGGTGGGCGCGTAGACGCATCCTTGGAGCACCTGGGTACCATCCAGGTGGCCCTCTGCAAAGGCGTACTTGCCTTCGCTGTCAATGACAGTAGAGAGTGGCTGAAAAAACGTGCCAGGACACAGCCAGATCAGAGCTCCACGTGCATATGCAGAGCATGTGGTGCCATGGAAAGTGCCACCCCAGCACTAACCCAATCGCTGAAGTTCCCCGCTGGTGAGATGGGTTTCCTAGAGGAAGCATATGTGCACACTTTGCTGCTTAAGAAAGGAGTATATACTGAGTACCGACGGTGCACTGTCTGCATTCCCCTGATTTTGAGGGTCAAGAATCTTGTCTGCGGTCTGTGCGCCATTTGTTGGGGGTATTATTGTTGTGGATTCTGATATTGCCACTCCCGCTGGGCTGCCCGTTTCCCACTCCCCCATCACCACCAGGCACTCGGTTGGTTTCAAGGGATACAACTGCTGCTATTCCCCTTGTAGCTCCTGCTGAGATGGCGACCTGGGATCATCGGGGAAGTTGTTTGGTCTGTGACCTCGATGGCCGCGCTTTGGCTTGTTCCTTGGCATACCTCCCACGCCTGTAATAGGCCGAGGAGGGTTCCTTCAAGAAGTTTGATGGTCTTGAATGATCTTTAACGTTGCCAAGTACAATAGCGGGTACTGGAGATGAAGGTCCCACAGTTGACTCCTAACTCCCAGGAAGGAAGGTCGCTGCCGCTGAATCATCATTGTGTGGTCTGGGAAGATGGAGACCTTGGAATTCTCGATTTCAAGTGGGCCTCCTAGTATAGCCGCTCGTAGGATGGCATGCCTGTCTTTATAATGGAGGAGTCTGGCCACAACAGTGCGTGGCAGTTAGTTAGTCCGGCGATGGGTGACGAAAAGGACTCAGTGTGCCGGCTGAAAAGAGAAATATGGTGACAGGTCTTGTGATGATCGAGTCGAAGTCTTCAGAACATTCCAGGCCCATTTGTAATGATTTATAATTAACATTTACTCCAATTGAATAGTCTTGATCCAGTCAAATGACAAAAATCTTTCAATCGTAGAGGATACTTTTCATAAACTGAATACAATCATACAACACACTTGTTCACCGCCAGAATCCTTTACATCCTAACCTCAGCTTATATGCGGACAACCAAAGGCACATTGTAAACCACATTCCAACACATAGCTTCTCATGGTTTCATTTGCTGATATCGCAAAGGTTTGGTCAACAAGGATACAAATGCAATATTAGATCTTCCCCATTCCATCATTCCAAGAATTGCAAGTGAACCATCCTTTCGTTTCATCACAAGCTGGCATCTCCAAAACAATACTTCTCATCAGCAAAATAATTCTGCTCGTTTCCTGAAGTGCCAGATTTCCCTTTACATTGCTCTAGCACTCCATGCCAGCACAACTTCTCAGCGTCATTCAAACGCACTTAAAAACTGGAGCATATCAACATTCACTTGCTGTACAAAAAAAGCTTTAAGAACCCAGGACCAACTGTGAAATCAAGATACAAATGTTGCCTAAGAGAGACACTGATCACAGTATACACAAACACAACTTTCCACGGCCTCCTCCCCACAGGATTCAAAGTCATTCACGTAAAAAAACAAGATAGCTCCAAATCACACTTTTGAAATAACCAACATTCACAGAATTTGAGTGCATAATTATGAACTGCACCATTAGCACTAACAGCGTATTCATCGCAGTAGTAATCTACAAACTGATGTTAAGGCTCGTAGAGGCAAGACAAACCCTTGGCTCGGCTCTCAATTTGCTCGGTAGCCCACCTCTAGGTGCGCGCAGTGACTAAACACCACGAAGACATCTGTCCAGAAAAAAACGAGTGCTCAGTGTGTGGTTATCTAAACCAATGTGCAAAAGCGTACTGATCCTTACCGCGTTGTGTGGGGGGCGAAGGGGATCAGTTTGCTCCCAATTTGAACTGTTCCACGAGACTCGGTTATTGTCTGATTCGTTTTATAAGAGGCTGTCGGTCTGCATTGTCTCAGTTTGAGAGATCTGTCCCTTGTCTCTTCACCATCCTTGCATTGCAGTATACAGTTTAAATTAATAATATACCTGCTTCAGAGCCACTGCTGTTGTTGACACGTGGACCCCTCGGTGCTTTGGACCCTCCGGATCACAGGCTAACCGACTCTTCGGTTGCCTAGGTGCCGTTGACAGCCGTCACCTTAGCAACGTGACGCAAATCGAAACCCAAGTGCGGTCCTGCGTAGCTTTAAGTGTCGGCCATCTTTAAGTCTTCAGTGATCGAGTGGTTACGTTCGAGGAAGAAAAGATAAAACGATATTTGAAAAGCATGAAACGCGAATTATATTCGTAGCCGATACTGCCCCCTCATTTATGAGAGGCGGGGGTTTGAATTACAGAGGCTAGACTATTGCGGCTAAATAACAGAGCCAGTGCCACTGTCTAGGTTTGTACGCAGCAATCGATGGCTAACTTCCGTGATTCTACCAATGAAATTTTCTAAGCTACGGCACCTTGAAATAGTATGATAATTCCCTGTTTGTTACGTATATGTTGGAGAAACTATAATCACTTTCCTTTGAAGATGGCAGTCACACTTCTCACAAAAACATACTACATTCAAGCAAATATCAATCCGAGAATCTGCACATGCGCACTGAAACTAAGAGCAGCCGTTTCGAAGCACGTGACAGGCAGGGGGGCCTACTAGAAGCTGGTAAGAGAGTAGCTATAGGGTGAACTTTGAATGAGGATGAGTGCTGCGGACATCTTGGGCTGGTCACGTTAGAAAGAAATACAGAGCATTCAGCAAGCCCCAGCTTTGGGATCTGGGCAGGAACGTAGGGTTGCCTGCGTGTGGTTGCTGTGTCTGGCGGACGTAGAGTCTACCTGGGGCTTTGTTCTGTATGAAAACTAAGAAACCCCGATGAGTTTGGCCGTGTTGTGTATTTCCTCCGCCTCTTTAGGGCGATGCGTTACTTCCGGACACTGAGATGCAGGTTGACGGCGGAGAGGTGATATGTTACTTGGGGCATCATGAGCACTTTTCCCGGTCGCATGCTGGAGTTCCCCAGCATCTCCATAGACTGCTTCGACAGGGAGAACCTAGCGGCCAAAGCCTACTTCCTCTCCCACTGCCACAAGGGTGAGTCTTGGAGTCCAAAGGAAATCCGTTGTTCTCCCTGCCGGTTGAGGGAAGCGAGCTTCCTTAACTTGCGGGCTCACTCATCACCGACGAATCTAACTGCCATTGTATAGTTTGATTTTAACTCCCCTCAAAGGCAGCTTTCATCATTTTGCAGAAACGTAACGTCAAGGCTTGGATTGTAGTGCGTGGTGCACGGACGTGTGTTCAAAACATTTTCAAGTGAATGCTTTAATTTAGGATCTGTCAAGATTGCTCTAAGTGACACCGGTCAAATATCGTTAACGTAGTATTAGTAACGCTTTTTAATGTGTGAAAAACTAAAGAATCATTTGAAACGTGTGCAGTTTACACATACACCAGAAACTTTAGGTATGCTTTTTTTTGTAATGGAATATCTAGGCACCGCTCACTTGAAATCTTGAATTCACAACTACGCTGATTAATATCTACATTCCTCAGCGGGACCTCTGGTCAGTTTTGCCTCGTGCAATGCAGCTTTGTTTTAGTTAACTAGTAAAAAATCTGAACAAGAATGATGGTTCATTACGTGCACTGGAAACATAAGCAACAAAACTATTACTGGTGTTCTTTTCTGTGTGAGTGAGACAGTGAAAGGTGGTGGAAGAAACAGAAAGTGAGAAAGCATGTGGGTGTGAAAGAGGGAAAAGGTGTGAGGGTAAAGGAATTTAGAGAAAGCAGCCGGCGAGGGACACTTTTAGTAAAACAGAAGGATGTAAAACAGTATTTGCCAGAGAGGTTAAGAGCCAGGGTTGAGAGGAGTCTTAAAGGATGTGAGAAGGCAAGACTAGATGTGCGAAAGAAAGTTGTGTAAGAAAAAGGTGTGTAAGACTACGGTAAGAGTAGCTGTGCGTGCGTTTGAGGAGAGCTACAGGAAGGTAGGGAGGAGAAAACGTTTCAGGAGGTTGGAATCCGTTGATGTGTGTGAAAGAAAAGTATATGAGAAAGAAGATGCGAGAGAACAGTATATGATATAATAAGGGAGTGAGAAATTAGAGGGCGTAGGGACAGGGCTGGCTTTAGGGCGATGCGACAGGTGCAGCTGTACCTGACGCTGACTTTGTCTGGGGGAAGTGGTTTAAAAGCATGTGCTGCAGAGTTCCTGGTGTGTCCAGCAGTTTTCAGGCAACAATAAAAATACCAAGATAACTGGTGATTAATGTTCTACATGGTGAGAGATTGGAATTTTGTCTAGAGGCAGTTTTGACTCATAATAAAGTAACGCAGAATGTTAAGGGGCCTGCTGCAACGATGATTTACCACGCAGATCACAGAACAGAGTGTGAGTGAACTATTTGTGTCGCTATACCGAATGAAATGTATGTCAGAGAAGGGGTTGCGGAGAGATGAGGAGCAGTATTGGAGGGGGGAAGTTGAGAAGGAGGTCAAGCAGGGTGCACCAAAAAAGACTATTGCATCATGCACCAGCGATAAAGCCAGCACTGCGTGGGGAGAATGTGCAGAACGTGAGGAAAAATAATGAGATACGAGGAAAAGTAGGATTGTGTGTGAGACAGATAAGGGAGTATTGAGGCGGTACTGTCCAAGTTGGATGAACCTTTAGTACTGTACCGATGGGAAACTTCTGTTCTACCAACGTCTTGTGGCTTATTTCCTAAACAACACCACTCAATAAATAGTGTGAAAATTCCCAGTTTTTTGTCACTTTTAAAGCGGACATGCAGGCACTGTAAACCCTTAATTAGAAGACACCGGTCACTAGGGTAGCCAACCTTAATTATAATTTTGCAGGACGCAGTGTATGTGCGGATACACAAAAGAACGTCTGTTGGGGTCAAAGACAACCGAGTCATGAGGCACATTTTGGGGCTTTTTCATAACTACTTACTCTAAATTATGCCCTTTCAGATAATATAACTTAGCTGGATAATACGAGTATTGAGTATGTTTATTGTATCCTACTGCATTTGAGTTCCACTGTCATTACTGCCTCCAGGAGTATTCCTTACTTGCTGGCTACTGCTGTCTATAGTGAGGGAAGTTTACAAAGTGAATAATTTTGTCATCCAAATGGAACAAAAGTCTTTATTGAAACACCAGTGGTAAACAACAGTATCCTCCTCACATACTGCAGAGTAACCAACAACTGCCCAAGACCCATAGGAGAAGTCTCATAATCCACTTCTGGGATTTTCTTTCCTCTATATGAAATTATTAGGCGAATTTAGAAATAGGCTCAGAACATGTGGTCTAGTAGGTATATTTAAACCATGAAATTAAGAGACTTGTCCTCTAATCCCAGCTTTACCATTTTGCCTAAATATTCTGGAAATAAGCACTGTATTCTAAATCCGGAAGTGCCTCATAACACAGAGACAATTCCCTGGAAAGGATATTCCCTTGGCCTTGCCATCAGAATCCCTGTCACCCCAGTAGTGATCTACTCAGATAATTGGAAACTGTAGAACGAGGAGACATGGTTTTTAATCCTGGCCTCCCCATTTGGCCAAATAGTGTGCTTTTGGGCACTTACTATTTGAATTTATTTTCATGCTGTTATTTATTTGCCTAACTTGGGACTCTTCGGGATTCATCTAAAAGCTCCTATTACGGGTGTGGTTACAAAAACACTGGACTGGATATTTACCTCACTGTGGGTGAAGGCAAAGTGGTGGGGGGGGAGGTTGTAAATCTCCAAGTTTCACGGTCTATTCATCAAAATGAAATATAATGGAAAAGTTGTCCTTTTTTTTTTTTTTTAGTAAATAGTACTGTGTTGTGGTCTATTATAAGCAGCTGTTAATGAGCAACTCATGCGGTTGTTTTTTTATGTAATCCGAAAACTTAGCAAAATCAGTGCCTCGCTTACAATAGGTGTAATAAGGTTTTGAAAAGTAGACATGCATGGGAACTCAAAGAAAGATTTATTGATTCAGAGATTCTGAAAAACGTTTTTCTTTTCGGCTAATTATGTTTGTTAATGTAATCGCTCTATATATATTTTGTTATGATGTTCTTTATTTTATGTTTTTAAGATCATATGAGAGGACTGCGAGCCCCTTCATTGAAGCGAAGGCTGGAATGCAGGTACAGTTGTCGCAACTATGTGTTTCTTGCTACGACTAGTTTATAGTATTTGAAAATAACTACTCTCACTTCCTCTTTTGTTTCTTTACTTCTAGTTTGAAGGTGCATCTCTACTGTTCTCCGGTCACCAAGGAGCTGCTTCTTACGAACCCAAAGTACAGTTTTTGGGAGAAACGTATCGTAAGTTTTCTTGCTCAGGCAGACTATTACTGTTCACATTGTGGTAAACCAGTTTCAGAACATTGAGGTCCATATTTGTGAGTCATAACGGGGGTGGTAGAATGTCATACAAGGGTAGATTAATTGAATCTGTTTCATAGTTTGGTGTAGTGGCACTGGAGACTGTTGACTTTTTATATGATACTGTTATTATAAGCACTCCAAGCCATGCAGCGTTTGCAAAGTCTATAATTAACTGTGAAAACTCATTTTCTGTGACTGTTCAGAAGTAGCCCATTAATTACGTTTCTTATATTTTTTAAAAACAATTTATAGGTTACTATCGAAGTTAATACACCAACTCAAATATCTTTGGTTGATGAAGCATCTGGAGAGGTAAGCATTAATAAAGATTTTGCTCTGGTATCACTTAACTTTACCCACCTGCTAACGTCATGGGACCCAGTTGATGTTTAGGAAGTAGAAAATATGTGCCCTTAAAGGAATCAAACGGTTCATATGTGTTTTTTAATCACTCTCAAAGTACTTCCATTTCTCCTGCCACTCCTTTTATACTTTCTATTGCTTTCTCTATTCATGGAGTCTTTAGGTGCTCTTTACATCTCTTTCTGGCCATTTCTATCTCACGTTCTCTCTCCTGTACTCTCTTGAATTCTCTATTTTGCTCACCCTTTCTTGTTCTTCGCATGATGGTTGTGCATAGGTAAAAAGTATAATGCATGTGGATTTATGGCAGTACTTAAATATAATCAGCTTAGTTCCACATCCTCTATGTGACAGGAAACATGTAGTTGTCTTTGAAGGTTCTGCTTAATTGAAAGAACTCTTAAATTTTTTTATTATAATTTTTAATATAGAGATATAAAGCATATATTTAAATACACATTTTATATGTGCTCATGTACATACACATAACCCTATTTAAACCCTCAATATAATTCCCCAAACAATTGCATTGTACTTCAGTGCAAAGTGTATCCTTATTGCTCTTTCTATTCGATAACCATTTTGTATGCTAAAGACAGGAGCAGTTTTAATAAGGGTTGGCCAAAATTGTGTATTTTGATGTGGTGAGTTGCTGTACAGTTAATCATTAGTAAGGTGCTTAAAAGGACACCTGATAATTTGTATTAGATACCAGAGTGGGAGTTGAAAAAGACACATGATGCTTACATTCTGCAACATTTATTGCTGTGGACTTTATTGGTCATGTGAACGATTTGGGTTTACGCCTGATTGGGGCAAAATCCTTTGAGGCCAAAGTTATTGTTGCTGTAGTCGCCTTTGATGAAAGATCTGCGATCTTAGACAACTTGCTGCTGAACATTTGGGAATGCAGCAAGTTGAAAACTGTGACATTGTGAAAAGCACGTCTAGGCTCCACCCCGTCATGCTTTTGTGATGGGTGTGGTCAGACCAGTGGAGATATGAGGTCAGATATTGAGAGCAGCAATGGAACAGAAAGTGGTGAAATAGAGAGTTGTGAGCTTGCTGCTATTTCCAGACTACAGCCTGCAAATATTGGCTAGGAAAAAAGCATTTATGAATATTCAAAGGCAGCAGATAGAGGAATACCGCATTGGTGGGCTACCCTGAGAGATCAAGATTAGAGCAGCAGAGGAAGACGTGTTTTCCTATGTTGACTGTAAAAACACATTACCTACCATTATGGGTTATTTGCTGGGCTAAGTCCTTCTGTTGTTCACTACAAAAACAGCTGGGATGTCTTCTCTGACTTGACTTTCTTTTGGCTTTGATTTCCGATTCCACATACTCTCCTATGGGAGAGATGAGATGATGTTAATATTTGTTTCATTTTTGAATGGCCACTTTTGTATACATGTGGCCAGCCTTGTGTTTTTGTTTTGGAACCATTAGATACAGCCTGATGTCAAATATTAATGTTGTGATGTAAAATGTTACTTTCTGACTTGTTTGAATCTCAGTAAAGCAGACCTAAACATACACTTTATCTTGCAATAAATGTGTTCATACTACATAAGAACGACACTGAATCTAATCCAGTGAAGATAGTATTTAAATGTTACTCTGAATTTTGTTTCAAAAGATGCCAAAAATGTGTTTGATAGAAATTGCTGGTCTTATCTGTAAAAAAAAAAAAAAAAAGTACAAAAAAAGAAATATATTCGACACTAGCAAAGCCACTGAAACTAGAAAGTGGATTTCAGTTGTTCATCCTCTGCTTTTTTATTCTTTTAAGGCCTCTAACTTCTTTAATTGGAGCTTGGAGATTGTTCTTTTCCCCTGGAGGTGCACACTGCAAAGGAATGCTTTGTGTTTAAATTACATAATATGTGTTCATGGTAAATGTGCATCAAACTACCCTTGATTATATGATTTGGAATAACAACATTTCAGGCACCATTCTTGATTTAAACCTGCACCACTTCTCATCTAAGATCATTGGCCTGTACCTAGATGTAGCTAACTCCTGTGTTGATGCCCCACATACGCTTGTTGTCTTGTACTTTTTGCCAGATTTACCTACCTTGGAGAAAACTGTATGTTAATTACCAGCTCTTCAAGAGTCCTACTCAATATACAGGAATATTCCCTGGCACTGGGGTTATTTTATCAAAACAACTGAGATAAGGAATTGGACATCATACACGTTTTGACCTCTTCTCCCATGAAATCACTAGAGATAGCCTTATATGACTTTTGATGCAGTTGGCATCACAAGAAATAAATCACTCAACCTTTTACAGGCCTTGAGACGTCTATTCGCCCATTCACCATGGATATCAGGTCAAGCTATAGTCAGGGCCTACTCGCCAGAACAGGCGAGTGAGCTCTTGTTGGCAAATTACAGCGGTTATGTTAATTCAGAAAATTAATAAGCAATAAAGATGCCTTTAAATCTTGTTTTTAGCTTGTCACTTTTGCTGAGATTCCAAGACAGAGGGCCAATGTCAGCTTATGTATTTAAAAAAAAATGCTGCTTATTTTATCCTGGAGATTCGTGTTTACTTTTAATCTCTGACTGCAAAGTTAGAGGATTGTGTAAAGTGAACTGTCTGACAATAGTGCTGGGGTACATGGAGTGTAAAATAAAGTCTTTAAGATGGCAGTTCTTAAACAATACCTAAGTAGATTGTAAATGAACTGCACAAATATCTGAAATATGTTTTATTAGTTAGGAAAGGACTTTTTTGTAATTCTGAGGTGTGATGGAAACAAACATTTTAATAGGGTCCAAACAAATTGGAATAATTTACTTGGGGAGGCCAAGTGATAAATATTTTCTGAAACCCTGATTTCCACACATTATCGTTTGTAGACTATATAGTTTTATAACTGAAACTGCATGTCATTGGAAAGACTTGTCACCATTTCAATGTAAAATGAGCCGTCTGTAAATGACGGTGTACTACTGCATTATGCTTTGATATATTTCTTAAAAATTAGAGTTTTTAAACAAGAACTGAGTAACATTCCTGTCTCTGCCCTGATGACGATGCTGCTAGTGAACTACGAGGCAAGTCACGGTTTATTTGCTTCCCATATATGAGCTAGATTTTTATAATACACAGAACAAAAGTTTAGTCTATTAACTCAAACAAAAGAGACTTCCCATTGGCGCGGGGTCAAGACTGATTTGCATATGATTGGGTTCAAGCTGAGGTAGAAGGGTGGGTGAAAAACAATGCACTGAGTGACTGAGATCAATTCAGGCATTCCACACATTACCTTAGTGCAGAGGTCTCCAAACTTTTTAATGTCGCGCCCACCCCAGTTAAAAAATAAAAATCATTGGGCCCCCCTTAGAATTTTTCACAATTATTTAAACATTGCCATGTTTATAAAATATGTCTAAACCTATTTAAACATTTCAGTTAAGTACTGTTACCTTTTTAAAACTGCAATAACATGCTTCTGCTTAAAACAAAGGCCTGTTATCTGTATAATATTTATTTTGGCCAGAGTCTGGAGCCCCCCCTGGGATAACTTCAGGCCCCCCTAGGGGGGCCCGCCCCACAGTTTGAAGACCTCTGCCTTAGTGTGTTGTAGTGAAGAGACAAGTGACTCGCTGAAATAAAATATTGGTCTAGAATCACACAATTCATTTCGTTCTTTTCTTGTCGCATTTGCTATGTATTCAAAGAATGAGGTCAAATGTTAGGCACTGTCTTCCGAGGGCACTTGTTTACTTTTTTCTTTGACCTCTAGGTGAGAGGATTTATGTGACAATCTTGCTGATTACTGTACTAGGGATAGGAAAGAGGCTTTTTCTAGCAGACAACATTTATATAAAAGTGTGTATTTCAGAGCATATCAAGATTAGGAACACAAATGAAGTACGTTTTTTTGGTATTTCTGAAGTGTGGTGGAAACAAATACTTTAATAATATAACCAAAACAAATCATTACATTAGGTGATGCAATTTCCACACATTTTTTCGTGCACTGTATAGTTTTATTATTAAAACAATGTCTTTGCAAATGCAATGGCCATGTCAATTGAAAACGTGTTGTTGATAATGGCAGTGCGCTACCATACCATGCATAATCCGTTCTAAGCCACTCCCCTTTACTCTACACCACTGCAGTATACTCTGCAGCACTCCCTGCCACTGTACTCTGCCACTTCACGCTGTTCCTCTCTACTCTACCCTGTACCACTCTCCTCTTTGCCAATGCACTCTTCACCCCCTCTACACCACTGGACTCTTCGCCACTCTACTCTACAGAACTGCACTCTTCTCCACTACATTCTACAACACTCCAATTATGCCATTCCAATCTACTCTGCATAACTCCACTCTAAGCCACTGTACTCCGCACCAGTCTGCAACACTGCACTGTAGGCCACTGCAATCTATGCCTATACACTCTATGCCAGTGTACTTTACACTGTAATACTCAACTCTGTGCCCTTGTAGTCTATGCCAGCCTACTGAATGCCACTCTTATCTACTCCACTACTGCACTCTATGCCACTGCACTATACATCACTTTATTCTATGCCATCAAACTGGGCCAACTGCACCACTCCACTCTATGGCCCTGCACTCTACTCTGAGACAATATACTCTACGCCATTCTACTCCACTCCACTCTATGCCAGTGCACGCTGCGCCACCCTACTCTTAACCACTGCACTCTACGCCCATGCATTCTATGCCCATGCACTATACACACCTGCACTGTCATTGCAGTCTGTCATTGCAGTCTACTGTGCATCACTGCATTCTACACCTGTGCTCTCTATGCAACTCTACTCCACTCAATACCACTGCACTCTGACATTCTACTCTGCAACACTGCACTCTGCTACTGAACTCTATGCCACTCTACTCCACTCCTCTTTACCCCACTCTGCACTCTGACCCACTGCAGTATATGGCAGCATACTCTAGTCTGCACCACTCCGTGCTACTTTACTCTGCACCACTCTACGCCACTGCACTCTATACCACTTGACTCTACTTTGCACTCTATGCCATTTGGCTCTACTCTGCACCACTGCCCTCTGCATCACTCTACACTGCTCTATGCCACAGCACTCTACTCTGCGCCACTCTACTCTACCATGCACCACTCCAATCTATGCCACTGCATTCTACAATGCTTCATTGAATGCTGTTGAATTCAGTGCCAGTGCACTCTGCATCCATGCACTGTACACAACTGCACTGTCACTGCACTCTATGCCACTGCAGTCTACTCTGCATCACTGTACTCTACACCGCTGCTCTCTAGGCCACTCTACTCCACTCTATACCACTCCACTCTGACACACTACTCTGATACTGAACTCTATGACACTCTACTCTATGCTGCTCCACGCTACTCCACTTCACTTTGTACCACTGCACTCTGTGGCACTATACTCTACTCGGCAACACTCTGTGCTACTCTACTCTGCACAACTCTATCCCACTGCACTCTATACTACTCGACTCTACTCTGCACTCTATGCCAGTCAACTCTACTCTGTGCCACTGCCCTCAGCATCACTCTGCGTTGCTCTATTCTCCTTCACTCTACTCTACTATGCACCACTCTAATCTACGCCGCTGCATTCTACACTGCTGAATTAATTGCCACTGCACTCAATGCCACTGCACTCTCTGCCCCTAACTGTACTCTGCAACACCCTATGCCAATGCACTCTACACTAGCCCACTCTACTGTTTGCCACTCTAGTATATGCCATTCTACGCGACTCCACACTATGCCACTCCAAAACATGACACACTCTGCCACTCCACAACACTGTACTCCACTGTTTGCCAATCCACTCTGCAACTCTCCACGTGAATCTCCTGTACGCCACTAAACTTTAACTATACTGAACAGCAGCCATGCTGGTGTACAACATGGCTAAGATACATTGGCAAAGTCAATGGCTCTTGCATAGGGGAGACCTATAATGGCTTTGCCAATGCTTGTTGTTAAATTTGCTTTAATTTAATTTAAATAAGTTATAAATTACCCCTAGTGTTTTCTTCAATGCTGTAATCAATTTTTATTTAACCCTTACTCTTAATTTAATTGTATTACTCACCTTAGTCATTGTGGTGGTCATCCTTGTCCTGTCAATATAGTGGATTTTGGAATGTGCTTATAAATATAGTATTCCATCAATGTAATGGGGTTGGGTTATTCATATTAAACTTTGAATGACACTATAAACCTTACTTCAGGAAAAGTCAAGTTGTTTGCTAACGGATTCCTCAAACACATGTCTGGTTATATACTGCAAACAAGCATTGGCAAAACCGATAAGTATTGCCTATGAAAGAATTATTGGCTTTGCCAACGTCTTTTAGCCATGTTGTACAGCACCGTGGCTGTGCAGCATGGCAAAAATTAAAGATAGAAAAAATAACAAAAATTAGCAATGGCGGGTGGGGAGAAGGCAATACAGACAATAGGAGAGTGCAAGTGGGAGGGATGAGGCAATACGGACAGTGGGGGTGGGACGTGTCCGGGGAAGAAGCAAAGCAAAGGGGAAGAACAACAGGAGCATGTGGGTGGGAGGGGAGGAAGCAACAAGAGCATTGGAGGTTGGAGAGCAAGAAGCAACAGGAGCATGTGGTAGGATGGGAAGAAGCAAAAGGAGCACATGGGTAGAAGGGAAAGAAGCAAGACGGAGCATGGTGGGGTGGGAGGGGAAAAAGCAACACGGACAAAGGTGAGGTGGTGGGGGAAGAAGCAACACAGGTAACGGGTGGGAGTGGAAAAAGCAAATAAAGAAATTAGTACCTGAATCACAGCACAAGCAGTGGGTAGACAGCAGAAGGGCAATAATCAAGCTAAATCAATCAGTTGTTGGTCCATGCTCCAAACAAAAGATGAAGGGCAGCTGGCATGTACTGGGCATTTAGGAGGCAGCAAAGAAAAGTGACAAAGATGCCAGTGAATGGTAAGCAATAGGTGGGCTCCAAGCCCTTTATAGTTAAAAAAAAAATAAAATAAAAATTCCCCTAGTTGCAACAGCATATGCATGGTTGGCTGGTGAGACCTAAAAATAGAGATTTTTAGTAAATTGTGCTTAGATGAAGTTTGGGAGACATTTTATCTCCTGTTACACTCTGCAACTTGTTGCTCCATTTAAATACTCTGACTTGATGTTAGACCTTACCATCCATATTCTTACAAATGTAATGTACTTGAATGGAATGTGCTCCTGCATAGTCCCATTGAGGCCTCCCCCTCAAATTCAATCCAATTTATAATATTCCTTCACAG
This sequence comes from Pleurodeles waltl, assembly GCF_031143425.1. Classification (NCBI taxonomy): domain Eukaryota; kingdom Metazoa; phylum Chordata; class Amphibia; order Caudata; family Salamandridae; genus Pleurodeles; species Pleurodeles waltl. The sequence goes on from NC_090442.1 coordinate 457,212,791, forward strand.
AAGGCACACAGTGCCTGGTCACCAGAAAAATGTTTTATCACAATGCTGGCCTCAGCATCAATACTTCAAAGTAAATCTATTAAAAAAGGAAGACTGTGTGGCACTGATAGAGTATAGATGAGCACTTCTCAATTTTTACCATGGGTCACAAATTAGTTACTTATAAATATTGTATATAGCCTTACTGTACCTACAAATTAACAAAATGGTATTCAATGAAGATATTAGGAACAGACATTTTCTTTAACTTTAACTTTCCACCGATGGGGGTGGCGTGGCCAAGCCCAAGATGATGCTGGATGTGTGAGTGCAGATATCTGTCCCTGGTGCATATAGTGTGCCTTTGGTCATCCGTTGTTAGCCATGGATGTGTGTATGTGGGGGGGGTGTATTGATCCCATGGTACCACCAGGACCGGGCTGCCACTCCATCCATTTGGAAGATGAGCAGCTGGTGCTCCGGCTAGGAGGCAGATAGTAATCAGAAGTAGGCCAGTATGGCGGCAGCCTACCTGCAGTTCCTTGACCCTTAGTGAATGCGGAGACTGCAGCTTGGGGCGTACAAGACCCTCAAATGAATGTGCCGTTTGAGAGACCAGGAGCGACGGCCCTGGTGGGGACTGAGGAAAACCGGCACCCTGGATGCACCCTGGGACAGAGAGAAGCACAGAGTGACAGACGAAGCAGCAGGTGGATGACTGAAAATTGCTTGCCGGGTGGGCTGGCCATGGGGACAGTCTGGAAATCTGTGGAGGCATTCTTGATAGGCGACACAGTGAGGAAATGTGCTCATTCCAAATGTCCAAAGGCAAGAGGAAGAGGACTTGGACACTTGTTGGACCTGCAATGAGGAGCAGGACTGGTGGTGAACGTTTTTTGGCTGCGGCCTGGGAGCTCCCTTTAGGTGTGGGCTTTGTGGGGATGGCAGAGCCCTCCACCAGCAGATTAGGGAAGGCTCGCTATACTGATATACTCGGCCATCGCTGGTCTGGTCACTTAAACATCCTCCCCCCTCCCCCAGGGGAATCCTGAAAGATCTGACAAGGAGGGATGCCGTCTAAGGTTTTGTGGTAAGCCTGCGTCCTGCCCCAAACCACACCCCCCTCAAATCAAATAAAACCACCAAATTTCCTTCTGACATTCTGGTCTTTAATCGTCGCTTTGAGGACAAGGAAGTTATAGTGGAAGTGCCAAGAATGAGGGCTCCATCCACTGTAATCGGGATGAGCTACAAATGTTTCAAGATTTCAAAGACAATAATAGCATTCGATATAGGTAGGACCATCCCTTCCGGCAGCTATTTCAGTGGCAGGGAAAACAACTTGTTGTCAAATCAATCCAGAAAGCATGTTTGGTTTTGGGCCTGCCTTTCAGATATGACAGAGCCTTACACTCACTTGCCAAGACCTACTAGCCTATTATGGACAACATTGAGAGTCTGCGGTACTTGGAGGACCCCCAAGCAAGAGGAGATCCATGCGGGCCATAAGGCTGCTTTGGACCAAGTCCAGAAGGTCAGTAGGGTGCTGGAGCCTGGGTCATCTGGATGGTTGATCATAAATAGGCCACCCCAGAGAATGGGATCAGGTCCGGAGCAGCGTAGGTGTCCGTTGGAAGACTACTGACTGCCGCTGGCCAGGGCATAGTCCTTTTTATGCTACATTTGTCAGAGGTCTTAACTCCGCTACTCTTTTCACACTACTAACTACTTCTTCGCTCTGTCCCCTTTGAGTAGTATGTGAGATCATGAAGAGCTATATTCTGTGTAATGGTGTTATATTTCTACCTGTTAGTTGTTACTGTGAACCATATTATTGTTGCACACTGTTGTAGGGATGTTGGGGGTCTTTGGAAAAGGAATCCACCTCCATCTTGCTACACATGGCACGCCTCACACACTGCACAACTAGCACAAGCACTTTCTTACCCACCCTTATACAGGGAGTGCAGAATTATTAGGCAAATGAGTATTTTGACCACATCATCCTCTTTATGCATGTTGTCTTACTCCAAGCTGTATAGGCTCGAAAGCCTACTACCAATTAAGCATATTAGGTGATGTGCATCTCTGTAATGAGAAGGGGTGTGGTCTAATGACATCAACACCCTATATCAGGTGTGCATAATTATTAGGCAACTTCCTTTCCTTTGGCAAAATGGGTCAAAAGAAGGACTTGACAGGCTCAGAAAAGTCAAAAATAGTGAGATATCTTGCAGAGGGATGCAGCACTCTTAAAATTGCAAAGCTTCTGAAGCGTGATCATCGAACAATCAAGCGTTTCATTCAAAATAGTCAACAGGGTCGCAAGAAGCGTGTGGAAAAACCAAGGCGCAAAATAACTGCCCATGAACTGAGAAAAGTCAAGCGTGCAGCTGCCACGATGCCACTTGCCACCAGTTTTGCCATATTTCAGAGCTGCAACATCACTGGAGTGCCCAAAAGCACAATGTGTGCAATACTCAGAGACATGGCCAAGGTAAGAAAGGCTGAAAGACGACCACCACTGAACAAGACACACAAGCTGAAACGTCAAGACTGGGCCAAGAAATATCTCAAGACTGATTTTTCTAAGGTTTTATGGACTGATGAAATGAGAGTGAGTCTTGATGGGCCAGATGGATGGGCCCGTGGCTGGATTGGTAAAGGGCAGAGAGCTCCAGTCCGACTCAGACGCCAGCAAGGTGGAGGTGGAGTACTGGTTTGGGCTGGTATCATCAAAGATGAGCTTGTGGGGCCTTTTCGGGTTGAGGATGGAGTCAAGCTCAACTCCCAGTCCTACTGCCAGTTCCTGGAAGACACCTTCTTCAAGCAGTGGTACAGGAAGAAGTCTGCATCCTTCAAGAAAAACATGATTTTCATGCAGGACAATGCTCCATCACACGCGTCCAAGTACTCCACAGCGTGGCTGGCAAGAAAGGGTATAAAAGAAGGAAATCTAATGACATGGCCTCCTTGTTCACCTGATCTGAACCCCATTGAGAACCTGTGGTCCATCATCAAATGTGAGATTTACAAGGAGGGAAAACAGTACACCTCTCTGAACAGTGTCTGGGAGGCTGTGGTTGCTGCTGCACGCAATGTTGATGGTGAACAGATCAAAACACTGACAGAATCCATGGATGGCAGGCTTTTGAGTGTCCTTGCAAAGAAAGGTGGCTATATGGGTCACTGATTTGTTTTTGTTTTGTTTTTGAATGTCAGAAATGTATATTTGTGAATGTTGAGATGTTATATTGGTTTCACTGGTAATGATAAATAATTGAAATGGGTATATATTTTTTTTTTGTTAAGTTGCCTAATAATTATGCACAGTGATAGTCACCTGCACACACAGATATCCCCCTAACATAGCTAAAACTAAAAACAAACTAAAAACTACTTCCAAAAATATTCAGTTTTGATATTAATGAGTTTTTTGGGTTCATTGAGAACATGGTTGTTGTTCAATAATAAAATTAATCCTCAAAAATACAACTTGCCTAATAATTCTGCACTCCCTGTATCTATGACAAATGACAATTGACTATAACCACATACAATGTCATGGGCCTTAACAGCCCTATTAAATGCTGGTCAGTCTTGCACGAATTAACCCTCTTAGATGACGAGGTGGTACTCAGTCAAGTGACCCACCTCTTAAAAGAAGACCAAACCCACCTGAAATCGAAACATTTTCCTTGCTAATATTTCTTGTCAAGCAGGAGAAAAAGCCAGCATGTGGATTGTACTCCACTCTAGGTGCCCCCTAACAGTACAGGAGATCCTCAAAGATAAAATGGGCTGCTAGGTTGCCATAAATGGACCCCGGAGGTATAAGCCATTGGCATTAGTCGCTGTATGCAGCCCAAATCAGGGATGGGAGTGTAGGAAATTGGGTTGTTATTTGTGTGGTCTGCACAATATATGTTTGTAATTAACTAGTTCTAAGGCACTTTTTCTGACTCATTGCATTGATTGCTGCTATAACGTTTCCCGGCCCGTGCTGATTTTTAATGTGGTTTTGCCTGTTGCTGTCTTCCTGGTCCGTCACGAAGTGTGCCGATTAAACGGAAGGAAACAGCCCATGCACTCTGAGGCTTGGTAAGACGACTGCAACCACCATTTTATAGTGTGGTTGGCAGTCTAGTCTTCCGTACTCTTACCTTGTTTCCCTGGTAGTTGAGAGCTACTTAAGGGGCGTCCTGTCATGGACGTGCAGCCTGCATGCCAAAGGCGCACCAAATACAAGCCCACCTGTGCCTGTCCTCACCCGAACACCGCTATCCACCAGAAACCCTGCTCCTTTTCTACAAAATGGTAAGCCATTGCCTGCAATATCATATTCTAGTAAAGTCTCAAGAGTATTGGGGGGAAAAGTATATTCTTTCTCAGACTCCCCCTATGCTGTGTACTTCAGTACTCTCTTTAAAACATGTTGCCCCTTACACCTGTAGAACCAGTAATTGTGTGTGCTCACTCTCTACCCCCAGGAAAGATACAAGCCTCCTAGTAACAAGAACTCCTGTCAGTTAGAGCATAAAATAGGCAGCTCTATTCTGGTCGCTAAAATAGATACACTGCTATCACAGAACCGTGCAAAAACCCAGCTATATGGGGTCTACTGCAACACCCAACCTGTTCCCAAATATGCCATGGAACTGTGGGATCTTCTTGCTACTGACAAACCAGATATCTGCTTTATCTCAGAATCCCTGTATCTTAATAGCGTTTCCCCCCTGAATGCAGTCTAATTAGACAAGTCAGAGGTTCCAAAATTGGTGGTGGAGTTGCCATTGCCTTTCATAAACTGTTGAAAGTCACTCTTTTGGACTCGTTCCTAACTGATTTGGGGGATCTTCTTGCTACTGACAAACAAGATATCTGCTTTATTTCAGAAACACAGCTCTATCCTGCGGGACATCCCTGTACCTCGGTAGCATTCCCCATCTGAATACAGACTAATTAGACAAGTTAGAGAGTCCACAATTGGTAGTGGAATGGCTATTGCCTTTCATAAAAAGTCATTTAATTGTACTGGCTTCTAACTGATTGGGGGAGCTCTGTCTTCAAAATGGAAACATTATCAAAGGTAATTTGGAAGGATGCTTTAGTGTATTGCCCTCCAGGTCCTAAAAAAGATTTCAGTAACAAATTGATTGAATATGTGGCACCACATTTTCTGGCATCAGATAATTTCATGTTGGTTGTGGATTTTAACTACCATGTAGACTTGGAGTTGTGATCCTGATACTATATCCCTGGTTTCTGACCTAGTATCATTAGGCCTTTATCAAAAGGTCTTAGGCCCAACACATATAGCTGGGTACACGATGGACCTTATATTCATAAACTCTCCTAAGATACAGGTGGATCCCCTCCCACCACCACAGGTTTTAGGCAGACCATTTTTCTATTACTTTTTATCTCCATGTATGAGAACCCTCAGGCCTCAAGACAGTAGCACCTAGAAAGGTCAGACCATAGAGAAAGGTGTCTCTTCAATTTTCTCCCCTTCCCTACCACCCACTCGGATATTAATCTTACTCTGGTAGATTTTGAGGAAGCATTTATCCAGGCACTAGATACCATCGCCCGAAAAATACAGCCACCACAAAACAAAGAAAGCTATTTCTCCCTGGATTGATCTATAATTTGCAAGTTCTAGAAGATCTGCCATGGGTTTCTTTAAAATAGGTCTAACCTGATCTGCTTACCATTTTGTAGGAATGGTTCCAGTATTCGGCGGCTAGTTAAACAGACCGGTAATTGTGGGAAGAATGGGGCTAAGATCGCCATGATGTAGGGAGGCGCAGGATCCTCTGGTGAGCCCGATTTGAGCTTATTAATCAAGACCAAGATTTGCTCAGGAGTCACTGTGCCAAAAGATTCCAAGAGGGTGAGATAGTTAGAGGATGAAAAGACAGGTGAGGAAAGCCCTTCCTGTGTGAGGCCATTTGACAGAGGGTTATACATTTTGGATTTGTTTTCTTCAAAATTGTTCGCAAGGTCATTACAATGAGACTGAGATGCTGGAATAGAAGAGGCACAAGCCGAAAGCTTGGTAAATTCTTTCAGAACCTTATATAATTCTTTTGTTGCATTTTCTGCATTACTGAGTCTGTCCACTATATGGGTCTTCCTAGCTATTTTAATGTTTCTATGGTAGGTGCCTAAGACTGCTTTAAAAGTAGGTAAGAAGTAAGGCTACCTGCAGAAAGTTGGAACACAAGTGGCGAACCACTAAAACTCCTGCAGAAAAACTCCACTGTATGCCACTGTCCTCTACACCACTCTACTCTACGCCAATGTACTCAACACCACTTTGCTCAAAACCACTACACTCTACTTCATTGCACGCAGTGCCCATCTATTGTCCTCTGCGCCACTTTATTGTAGACTGCACCACTCTATTGTAGTCTGCACCACTCTATTCTACTCTTTGCCCCACTGATCTGTGACATTCTGCTCTGCACTGCGCCACTCTACAGGACACCACTCTGCTCTGTTCCACTCTACTGTGCACCACTGCACTCTGTGGCACTCTACTCTGCAAGACTGCACTCTCAGCCACTGAATTTAATTTAATGCCACTGCACTGTACACTACACCGCTGCAAGCTACTGCACTCTACACCAGCATTCTACGCCACTCAGTTCTACTCTGCACCACTGTACTATACGTCACTGCTCTCTGCACCTCTCTACTCTGTGCCACTCAAATCTATGCCACTCTACTGCACCCTATGCCACTACACTCTGCATCACTCCATGCCACTCTAATCTATTCTGCACCATTGCATTCCATGCCTGTCTACTGTACACCACTGCACTCTACGCTACTCTACAACCAGGACTCAACCCTGCACCACTCATCTCTCCGCCACTTCACTCTACTCTGAAACAGTCTACTCTATGCTATTGCTCCCTACTATTCCATTCTGTTCTGCACCGCTCTACTCTGCGCCATTGCACTCCACACCAGTGTACTTTGCAAAACTGCACTCTTGGCCACTGAACTCAACACCACCTTACTCCGCAGCATTGAGCGCTACACCACTGCAAGCTATGCCACTCTACATCATTGTACTCTGCCTCTGCACTCTATGCCCCTCTGTTCTACTCTGCCTCTTTATACTCTGCGCCACTCTTCTCTGCACCACTTTGCACTGCAAGACTGCACTCTTTGCCACTGAACTCAACGCTACTTTACTCTGCACCCCTGCAATCCACACCATTGCGCTCTACGTCACTGCACTCCACACCATGCTATTGTATTGTGCACCACTGTACTCTACACCACTGCTCTCTGCACCACTGTACTATTGCACCACTCTACAACACCGCACTCTACTCTGCACCACTTAGCTCTACTGCACTCTAAGCCACTACACTCTGCATCACTCCACACCACTCTAATCTATTCTGCACCACTGCACTCAAAACCATTGCACTCCACACCACTGCACTCTATGTCAATCTAAGTACTTTACAGCACTTCAATTTAGGCCACTCTACTATGCTCCACTGCCATGCTCCACTTGATGACACTCTACTCTATTTTACAACACTGTACTCTAATCTATGCCACTCTACAACATTTCACACTACTACAACACTGCATGCAACTCCCTCTTTGCCAATTTACTCCACTCTGTTATATAAAACTCAACTCCACTCTGTGCCCTTCCAGTCTTCTACACCACTCTATTCTATGCCACTCCACTCTGACAATGTACTCTGCTGTACGCCACTCTACCCTACAACCTCTATGCTAGGCCACCACTCTGCTCAACACTACTTCACAACACTCTCCCACTCCACAATACTCTGCTCCACTCTGACACTCTAGCTACCCCTTTTGGCTCCCTGCACAGGCAGCATCTTCTCTGCTGCCCATTGGCAGGCTGTAGCTCTTCTCCTGTGCCCGCAGGACCTTTCTTGTGTTGGCTGCCTGCTCCCCCAGACATGGGCACGGGGAGTGGAGGGGAGAACTCATCCTGCTCTATGACCCAGGGTTGGATGCAGATATGGTTTTGGTAGGGGAGAATCGACTGAAGGCCATCTCCTGCTAGATGATATGGGGCTGGTGGATGCATGGAGAATCAAACACCCTGAAGCAAGACTACTCACACTATTCTGAGGCGCACAAGATCTGTGCTAGAATAGACTACTAGACTACTTCCGCCTTGATGAGCGACTGGTCCCAAGCCTTTTAGAAGTAGTCAAACATCCAACTATGCTTTTGGAGCATGACCCAGGCTCTTGCAGATTAACTCTCAGAGGGTCTAAACTCAGGGGGCTGGGGAACTCATGGAGACTACAGGATGCCCTCTTGCAAGACCCTTTGATGATCTCTAACATAAGAACTAGCATTATTGACTATATCTCTCATGACACTGGGGACATAAAGGCGCAACCCTCTGGATAATCTTACAGAAACTGCATCATGGCATTGAGAACAAAACTCAGACTAGCTTAGTGCACTAAAACAGACTCATACGCACACTCACTGTAAAAAATAAAAATAAAAAATAAAAAAGAAATCGAAAGGAAAATTCTTATGATACAAGGCCATGTTAGGACTTTAAGGTAAAGCGTTGTATCAACTGGCCCAATTTGACAATAAATTATATATGGTAGGAAATTAATCTGGCAAATTAATTTGACCAACATCCTCCAAGCTCACCAGGCCAAAGATTCAATTGCTGAAGTTAAATCAATTGATGGGCGAGTACATATTCATGACCCGGAAAAGGCTGGATGCTTTCATGAGTATTACACCCAACTCTACACAAAAGAAACTACAGTCCCACAAGCTTGAGCCAGTTACCTAGCAGGAGCTTAATTAGGCATATAGGGAAGGCCTGAACAGACCCATAACAAAATGCACCCATCTAAGGCTCCAAGCCAAGATGGCTTCAGGGTCAACGTCTAATAACGCGTTGAGCTTCCACTTCTCCCACTGTTACACAAGGTCTATCAAGAAATTATTCAGGAGGGCCACATGACCCCCCTTTATGACTGGCGACCACCTCTTTGAAACTTAAGTCATGCAAAAACCTTGGGAATGCAAATCATTCCCCAGTACTCCCACCTAAGTGCTGCTGCAGACATATTTACCAAAATAGCAGCAATGTGATTGCAGCTGTTGATGGGGAAAATAGTTCATCCCTACCAGTCGAGCTTCATTTCTGACCAGTAGGTGGAGGATAATGCCAAAAAGGCATTAGACCTCCTGTACATTGGGACAACTGGGACTAAGCAGTCACTCCAGATCATCCTGATTGCTGAAAAAGCGTTTGACAGTGTAGACTGGCAGCCTATGGCTGACAAACTAGGGATGATGGATGGGATTAGGGGAGAACTTTGTTGACTTGCTTCTAGCAGGTGCTTTGAGCATATGCCCAGGATTTGGGTTAATGTCCTTCATTCTCACTGGGTGACTATTTCTCATGGCACGAGGGGGAGGTGCCCTTTGTCTCTACTTTCTTTGTTCAAACTCTGAAACTGCTGGCCCAGCACATTTGAGTCAACCCTGACATTGTGGGTATCATGTCTGGGATTCAGGAATTTAAAATGTTTGTACACAACGTCTTCATTTCAATCACACACACACACACCCACAGCTGTTTCCCTGATGTACTGTAGGGAAAGGCTGCTCATCAGAGGGTCTCTGTATTTAAAATTAATATCGTCAAGTGAGAAATCCTAAATATCTTGACTCCTAAAGCAGTAGTCGACCAAATACAGAAGGTAACCCCACTTCGATGGGCAGCTGGCCATATTAACTACCTCAGACTGGCCTTGGCCCCAACCCTGTCCAAGACTATAGAACTTAATCTCCAGCAATTGAAAAGATTGATTAAAAACTGAACTCACCAGCTAGAAATACAAGACACTCATTAGTTGGCCAAAAGGCAGCATACAAAATGTCCACTGTTACTAAGATTCCTTATTGCTCCCAAACACTATCCCTTCATATACCCAGGAGTTACATCGGGGACCTCCAATTGATTTGTTACTCATATATTTGGGCAGGCAAAAAAGAAGAGCTGACTAGAAACCAGTGTTCACTGGGTCCAGGTCAGGTGGGACTGGAATTTGTGACTTGGCTATTTAATATGTGGCAGCCCATCTGTGGTTCTTGATACACTGGATACGGAGGGAGACTAGAAAGGGACGGTGGCGGCAGCTTGCCTCTGGTAGGTGCCCTGGCAACCAAAGGCACAGAGCACCAAAATACTGTATAAATGCCCAGTTGTGAGGGTGACATGGAAGTTTGGAATAGGGTGAAGGTTAGATACAGGCTTACTTCTTTCCCATCCCCATTCAATCTCGTCTGGGGGTAACCAAGAATTCACTCCAGAGTTGACCTGGGTTCCTTACCAGAAGTGGTTGGAAGGCTGGTGTAAAACTGTTTGAGACATGTTTGTCCAGGATACTACCAAAACATTTGAACAACTGACGGAGGAATACACACTTCCGGAGTCAGAACCCTATTGCTTCATGTAACTATGTCATTGGAAGCTCAATCCAAAAGTTAAACAGGGAGCAGCTAGAGTTCTTACCCCATTTGAAAAATCTCTCTTACATTGCACAGGGCATCCCTGCCACTTCTAGAATATATGCCATTTTAAATGCCAAGCAGGAGAACCGAACATTTTCATTCCAGAGCTCTTGGGGAAAGGAATTGGGTATAACCTTGTACCAGGGGAATGGGAGAAAATATTGTAATGAGGTAATACTTCTGCCTCCTGCATGAAGTAGGGAATCCTGCCTGAAGATTCTCGTATAGATAGCACTAAATCCTGGTGTGATTGCAGAAGGTGGGAGGAGCTTGGAGTCCTGTATGAAGGGGGGGGGAGTGAAAGCTGACCCACATACTCTGGTTTTGTCCCGAATTGGCAAACCTTTGACTATGGTATTGACAGCTGTTGAAGCAGTCGCTGGATTTGCCTTAACTAAATAGCCTGATGTGATATTGCTGGGATGCTGTTTTGCCTGTTTCAGACTGAGCGAAGACAAAATGAAAGGAATGCCATGAATTCAGCACTCTTAGTCCGAGTAATAGATTTACTAAGGCACTACCCAAAAGGTTCGTAAATGGGAAGAAATAAAGTGAACGTTAATGTCAAATGCAGCAACACAAGTGCACTTCTGAAAATAATCACAGCAGTAGAATAATAATGATCATAGAAACAAAGACAATACACTACTTCAACCATGGATAATATATCTATATATAGTGATTATATATTCATGCACAACGCAAAGATAAACATAATTAAAAATGCATCACCATGGGGCGTGACATAGACATCTTCTCTTTGCCAGCTTCAAGCTGTGAACCCAAATGACAGCAAAAAGAGAGAACCACCCACAGTGGGATCCGAGCAAGGTGTCCCTTCACAGAACTGAGTTCTGTCTCACCCCGTCATCAAGCTTCCCTCATATATACTTTAAACAAGCTGGGGAGGAGAATTCTAAAAACTCCCCCTCCCTTACAGTAAGTTGTTGTTCAAGCGCTAGATGTACCAGGTCAGGGTTGAAAGATTGGCCACATTCCAAGGAGCGCTCCCAAGACCAAACTGTTCCCTGCCATACCATAAACATAGTCTGGTACATCCTTATCGTTCCCTCAGTCCACCATGTTCTGTCCCTGCTTTGGTGAGAAAGAGTCTGAGAGGAGCGAAAAACATGTTGACCATGTTGTGCGTGGAAAAATACCTGCACCACCAATATGACAGTATTTGAAGCTAAGCTAAGCACAAAATGGAGTCAGTGGTCAAGATGGAGCTGGGGGTAAAATACAGAAAGCATTACACTCCACCCTTTGACAAGTGACTCTCATAACATACTGGTGTAAAATTAACTCTTTGGTTTAACTATTGTGAGCAAATTAGGTATGCATTGTATACAGCAACATATCAGAATTAGTGCACAAATCGCCATGAGCATCCCGCCTAAAACTTTGCGTAAGTGCCCAAAATCTGGCAAACACTGAAACAACCAGTCCCACCATCCTTTATCCACATCTTGTTTTACTCCTTTCACCAATTCATGAAAAGTGTCAATCTGGGACTGAATAGATTTAGAGTGGTCTGACTAATTGAAACAGCACAAGCCCTCAAAGTCATAGCAACCATGATCATGCTTTAGCAGTAAATAGTCAATAGTTGCTCTGTTTTGCAATGCAGCTTTTCTAGTACCATGTATATCTAGTTAAAATTCAGAGAAAGCAACAGAAGAATGATTAATATTCTTAGCTATTAAACATGCTAACCTATCGATCATTTGAGTATTATAAACGGCTAATCCGGGCACACCTACAATAGAGACACTCAAGATTATATATTCTTATTAGCATAGTAACTGAATTTCAGAGTCCTAGTCCTCACTTAATTGAACCGTGTCCCGGGGATAGCGAGTATGTACAGAATCAAATGTAAACATCATGAGTCCTAATCATGTAAAGGTACATGGTTCACCGGTTATATTGGCAGGAATGTATGTAAAAGTGACATTTTCACAGGAGAACAATCATCCCAGTCACCATGTGAAGACAGGACATTGGATTATCAATCCTTTTGCAAAGATTATCTGTTCGGTAATGGCAGAGTATTTGTTGTTCCCCCAGTATCTCTTGAGGAGATCGCGTTGTGGTCTAGAGGCTCAGTTGAGCGCATTTTCTCATTTGATGTCAATTGCAGGTGAAATTAAAACACTCCACCAGGAGCAATGCTGTAGGTAATTATTTGTGTAAGGTTATCCCACTTTTCATCAGTTGTTTCTTGGCAAAACCTACAATATTCATGAGGGGCAAAGTGGGATGTCCTATCACTCTGTTGCACATTTCTATCCTTGTTGGTTACATTAAAAATAGTTAGTAAAATTGTTGCAGGCGTGGGGATAGCCACCAGACAGGTGGATATGACGTCCACCATACTTTGCATGGCTGGAGTGGGACTCCATAATATAACATTAACAGGTCCAGAGTTTTGATAGTATTGTACTGAGTGTCACGTTTACAGGGGATAGCAATCAGAAAACCAGAATAGGTGTCTACTGCTGTGCAAGTGTATGGACACCCGTGACTAATCGGTAGTAGTCAAATGTAATCAATTTGCCATATCTTGTGTCTCCCTGAATCATCATGTCATCAGTGTAATGGGTCAATTGTACTCCTGGAATGACAAATATTTCATCCAGGTGCTCTGCCACCAGCCAGTGACAGATGGTGGGGCTATGTGTATACCCCATGGGCAAAGATAACATTCGGAATTGTCTGCCAGCATGTTAAAAATCAAATTGTTCTTGACATTCAGGGGCCAATGGAATAGAAAAGAAAGCATTAGCAATATCAATGATTGTATACCAGGTCCCTGCATGCTTCTGTATTCTTTCAATCAAAGTGATGGTGTCTGGTACCGTAGCTGTCAATGGGGGTGTATGTTTATTCAGCTCATTGTAATCAATGGTCATTCTATAGCGCCCATCAGGTCGGCGCACGGGCCACAGAGGATTGTTCCATTCAGTGGTGGTTGGAGCTGTTACACCAACCTCAGTCATTTCTTAGATTGGTTTTACTTATTTCATCATGCCCTCCTGGAATGCGATACTGCTTCAAGCGGATTACCTTTGTTGCTGGGGGCACTTCCACTGGGGTTGTCTTCAGGTGGCCCACCCTCACGGCTGCCACTGAAATGTATCTTTTTTATTCAAACTGATAACCTTCATCCAAATACAAAGTCATCCCCTTTAAAATGTCAGTTCACAGTATATATTCCAGAAGGGGCACAATCAAAACAGTTTATTCTCTTTTTGGCGTTCTCCCTATTTTCCTGTGAACAGTAGTCTACACAACAGTGGTTTGTTTTCCACCCAACCATGTGATGGTAAAGGGCTGACCAGTGAACATTTTAGGATTTCCATAAATTAAAGAGGACTCTGCTCCGGTGTCAACTAATCCCCAGACTCTTTGCACATTTTTGTGTTTCCAGTGTTTTTCTAAAGCAACATGGGGTCTGTTATCTTTACGAGCCCATCCCTGTACTGGAGCTTAGCCAATTTCCTAGTCTGAATTAAACCTGTCAACTTTTGCCCAAGTCAGGTCTGGATATATACTTTCATATCTGCAAGCAGATTCCACTTCGGGTCTATTCTCAGCAGTTAACCACTCGCTGTCCAAATCTTCCTCCTCTTTCCCTCATGAAGAAACATTTTTCTCCCTTTCCTTTCCATCCTTCTGCAGCTGTGGCTGACTCTGAGGTGCACATTTATTATCTTACTTGTTAACTCGCCTGTTACCTTCTTTTCGGTCCAGGCTTCTTTTACGGTACATCTCCCACAAGCTTTTGGTATCTATCCCATTAATCTGCTCCTTGCTGACACCATACTTCAGTAATGTCTCTCCTAGATACTCTGTTGTTATCTGTGTGACCCTCAGACCCCGAGGCTCTCTCTGGTTTACTCCAATCTCCCAGCTCGCAAACTGCCTCCAGCACCTATTTTATTCTCTGCACTGTCTGATGAATTAGGAGAGTCATTATTACTTGCCTGTAAACTGTAGGAGCAAGACAAATTATTTTATTTCATACTGAAATGGTCAGTGGAGCCTCTAACAAATTGTGAGCTTCATCTAATAGAATAGCAGTTTTAATGCTTTCTTCTTTAATTCTTTGCATATCATCTTTCAATGTGTACCCAGGCTTATCATTTGGCGGCCAATCTGATTCAGTATGGTATTTTTGATTACATCCCATGACTGCCAATTGCAATACATTGGTCGCTCCTTGATTCCCATAACTCCTGAATTGTTCTTGTACTAAGAGGACAAAACGTCCTTGAATCTTCTGAATCTAATTTCACCCTTGAAGCACCTGTGTCAAATAACCGCACCATCCACGTAAGCAGTGCTTCCCCCCTTTTATGTTTAAATCTGCCCATAATATGATTACCTTCTTGTTGAGTGTCATCTTCTATGAATGCATGTCAATTCCTTCTGGGTTCTGTGGAGTGCCCTGTATTTTTCATCTAAATATTGGTTGTGCGCGAACCACTCTTGGCTCATCTAGCTCACACTGGCCCCCACCTTTTTTTAACCTCTTCATCACTGGAATTTGAAAAATCAGTACCCTCCCACACAATAATGTCCCCTAAATCCGGATTCCAATCTAATCCTGCTTTGGCAATGGCTAAATTAACTTTCTTTTGATTTATTTTAACTCTGCATTTTTGAAATTTGCTCTTTGCAACTTTAACAGCAGCATTCTCTGCAACTGACTGATAGGTATCGACCTTATCTTGCAATAGCTTATTCTGACAAGACAGCATAGTTACAGTAATTTTAGTTTCAACTAACTGCCTTTCTAATTGCTGATTCTCCTGTTCTAACTGCTTGCATGTTTCTATAGGCAGAGAGCAGTATCCAGCCCCTTCTGCCTAGAATAGATAAATCACCATTCTGTTCAAAAGGTAGCTTTTTAAACATAGAAGCACATTTTGGGACTCTGCGTCACCAAGACATTCATCCCAGGACTCGGAACACCCTGAAAAACAAGACCACTTGTTCACCAAAACAGTATAAGGCTCTTTGATTCACCCTGGAATCTCACTGGCAATTTTAGAAATGGTTTGTGCAGCTGCTTTTGACTTCTTGCCAAACATATTTCACTCTTGAATCGTACACTTCCAACCTTTTTTCCCCTTTCCAAGTATGCCAAAATGTTTTGCCTGCTTCAGACTGAGAGAAGACAAAATGAAAGAAATGCTAAGATTTCATCACTCTTAGTATGAGTATTAGATTTATTAAGGCACTTCCCAAAAGGTTCATACTGGGAAAAAATAAAGTGAACTTTTATGTCAAATGTTGCAACAAAATTAAGCTTCTGAAAATAATAACAGCAGTAGAATAATAATGATCATATAAACAAAGACAATACACTACTTCAACCATGGATAATATATCTATATATAGTGATTATATAATTCATGCACAACACAAAGATAAAAATAAGAATTAAAAATGCATCACCATGGGGCGTGACATAGACATCATCTCTTTACCAGCTTCAAGCTGTAAACCCAAACAACCGTGAAAAGAGAGATCCTCTCACAGTGGGATCCGTGCAAGGCATCCCTTCCTGGAAATGAGGTCTATCTCACCCCAGTCGTCAAGCTTCCCTCTTATATACTTTAAACAAGCTGGAGAGGAGAACTCTAGAAACTCCCCCTACCTTACAGTAAGTTATTGTGAAAATGCTGGCTCTACAATGCCAGTGTTGAAAGAGCATGTTTAGAGATTAGCCACATCCCAAGGTGTGCTCCCAAGACCAAACTGTTCCCCGCTCTATCATAATTCTTATCTTGCCCTCACTCCTCCATGTTATGTCCCTGCCTTGGTGAGATTGAGAGCGAGAGGAACGAAAAACATGTTGACTAAGTTGTGTGTGGAAAAATACCTGCACCACCAATATGACTGTGTTTGAAGCTAAGCTAAGCACATAATGGAGTCCGTGCTCAAGATAGAACTGGGAGTAAAATACGGATACTATTATAGATGCTCAGCACAAGAAGCATATTGAATGCATGGTTATCAAAGTTGCCTCATATCCCATTTGTTATTAGCGGCTAAACAGTTGATCTGGGGCTCCGGGGCAACAACAACCCCTTAGAGCATAAATGGCTGGAGAAATTGTGGTGGTTGGAGCCGCTTGCTGGCCTTCTTTAATACTGATTATAAAAACTCACTTGCCCCAAGACTACGATCACTGAAAGTGATAAACTAGGTAGCTTCTACTCCACTATTCAATAAAATTTGTCTGAACTGTCATGAACGCAAGGGATGTGCTCCCAAGATCTGGAGATGTGTTATAATCAAAATACTTTCAAGATCTAAGTCAAGTGAGGTGTCAATGGGAGGGGGAACACGGGTGGAGGGACGTTTAAGCGTGGATGGGAGAAGCAAAGTTTGTTCTTCTTTTTCAGTTTTTTGAAAAAATTGCCTTACCCCATAAGAGTCTGTACTAATTGTGCTGGTGCAGCTAAATGCTGATCTAAACATAAATGTACCCTTCTTAACTAAATATCGTAAAATAATGCAGTAGGCAGGCCTGATTTACTGTACTCCTCATGTGAAATGATTTTTTAGTTACTTCACATTGGAGGTGGTAACAAATTAAATTAGGAAAATTTAAGAACAAGAACAAAGCTGATATTAAATACATATTAAAATATATATGCAAAACATATTCTAAAATTGAGTGTATACAGTTACATTAATGCGGTTCATAAGAAATTCTGCCAGTGGCTGTGATTAATTCAAGCATCTCATCCTTCACTTTTTGTATACTTCAGTGCGACGTGCCTGAGATTTATTCAAGCATTCCAACCATCACTTTTTTGTTTTGCGGGTCCCTAATGGGACAGGTATGCCCACACATGGAACCCTTGCACACTACCACTGGAACCAAGCGATACCCGACTGATGAGCCCTAATAAGGGCAAAAATGGTGTTGAATTGATTGTGTTCCATTTCAGGAAGGACATGGCCTGGCAGTTTGGGCTGGACTGTTCCTATTGGAGCAGGGTCAAGACTGGTTGCATGTGGCTGAGTCCAGAACGATGGGCCATGGTATGCAAAATACTGATGGACTGGAATGCGTCCTGAGTAACTACCAGTGGCTGTGTTTAATTCAAGTATTCCATCCATCACTTTGTATACCTGTGGACTGCAGCACCTATTGTGCTCCAACACCTACTGCAGCCTGTGCTCAGCCCAGAAAGAGGTGTGAAATTCCTCCCAGGAGTACACAATAGGCTGACCTGAATGGGTAGACATTACTCCTTTAAGGTCAGTAGAATCTGCAGGGTGAGGGCTGTGGGCGTTCTGTTGACACCCCGCTGTCTAATCCTGCCTGGCTAGTTCTTTGAACCTCATATAACACATTTGGCACAACTGAAAGGGAGTGAATTGTTATTGTATTTGTATGGCGCTTACTACCCCTGCGAGGCATCAAAGCACTTTTCGGCAAGTAGCACGCTACTGTGGAACCCAAAAACAATTACTGGTGGATTAGTATAGGGAAATGGGAGTTGTTAGTTTAAGCAGTGGGCATTGAAGTCTGTTAGTTGGATTGAATAGAATAATGGAGGTATAGAGGAGGGAAGAGTCTAGAAAGTGTTACTTGGGAGATCACAGTCGTAAGATGAGGTTTGGAATGAGCCAAAGGAGAGGTGGAGGAGGGAAGAGTCTAGAAAGGTAATAGGGAGATCATAGTAATAAATGAGGTTTGGGATGAGTCAAAGGAGGGGAATACATGACTGCTTTCCCAATCTTGCAGTGGTAGCTGAGAGGTGCTTGTGCAGCCCATGGAAATCAGACATGTGCACACCACAGCGACAGATGGATGTTGCAGAAGGTCTTTACTGTCTCCATTGACCCTGTTCCGTTCTAGTCCCAACGTGAACACCAGGTGTGTCCCCTTCTGCTCAACATGTTTCTCCTCAGCACAAATTCATGTAACCCAAAGTTCTCGGGTTCAAATCAGTGAGGCAGATTTAAATTTTCATTTTGTGAAGTGGATACAAAAGATACCTTTTTACTGGCAACAGGGACACCTAACATTATTGCCTAGAGACAATTCAGTTTGTGAAGTACAATACCCAGGTGTTTTACTATTTCAAAACGATAGAAATGTGACTGTCTGAATTAAAAACTGTAGGTCAAGAGTGAACCCAAAATAGGAGGCAATATAGCAGGAAGTCACCAGAACAGAGCATATATTTCAAAGAGGCTTACTAAACGAGGCAGCACTCCAGAGGAGGCCTCCAATATCAGACAAAACCCCAGAAGGCGCCTCTGGATGTAAACACACTACTCGGATAAAAACGTATTTTGATGTTGGGGAAGCAACAGCATTTGTAAAGTTTCTAAGCGCTCTAAACAACAGGATTCATCATTATCCATTTTAATGGTACAACATTTACAGACCACATAAGGATGGAAGTCTGAACTGACCTTGCCTGGATTTTAATTTGTGACCTTCAGATTACTCCAGATGTCAGCAACAGGGATTTATTCACTGAGCCACTTGCCTGAACAGTGACTTTCAGAACTGAACAAAGCATGCAAAGGCAGTCTCCAGAAGTGGCTACAATGCACCCAAAACAGACAATGCTCTAAATGAGGCTTCTAGAAGCAAACAATGTTTACGATGAGGCCTCTGAGATGAACCCAACACGCCAGAGGCATCCTCAAGAAATAAACACATGCCAGTGTTGTTTATAACTGACCAATTCTGCATGTGAGCAATCCAGAAGTGCCAACAATTTGAATGAGTCTTCTAGAACAGCACTGCAGGACACTTTTTGTAGTAGTAAATTTATTGTACGATTATTTAAAACCTTTACAAACAAGCAAAGTAATTAAGAGTGTTCAGCATACAAAGTTGAAAACGCCATATTATACAAACAAACAAAACTGAATTCAGGCCAGAGACATTCAACTGAGCCATTATTTAAAAGATAAAACAAGAAAAAATGCAAAATGCTTTCCCTTTTCCTTCTCTTTTATGTTTTTTGATCAATGTCACATAAAACAGGATGGATCTTTTGACTCAGTTGGAAAAACAATGTGCAAAATATGCCAGGCCAGGTCCCGGTGCAGGGCAAAAAGATCCAATCAGCACAAAAAAGAGGCATATTACAGGATTGTCTTGCTCCCAGACTAACCACTTGCAGGAGCAAGCAATGCAGTTTAAAGGACACTGGTGGAAAGAGTGGTTTTGAACAATGATATATTATAAAAACACTAAACAGCGCCCAGTGCCAAAAATGGAAAAGCAGATTTGGTCATTTAAAGCAGTGTGCAGTAGCAGTTACGACAGTAGGGTATCCGACGTTAAGCAATGTGTATTGCCACTAAAGTGTGATGTGCGCAACGTGCTGGCAGCATAACTGAAGTTTCTGAAGAATTTGACAAGTAAAGATCACCCACTGTCTGATGGGGGGTTACGTTGGGCTATGAATACATTAAATTGAGCTCTTATCCATGGCAGAGCTTCTTAGCTGATTTCATTGTCCCATTTTAGCCTTTCTAGGTTTTTAGTTCGCACCCCAGTGCTGGTGGAAGAAGCAGCTTCCAATTTTGATGGACAGATGGAGACACTGATGTACTGCGTTCAGTGATCACTGTCAAAACAAGACCCTGAGGAAAAATCGTCAATGTATTTGAAAAGTCCAACTGTACAGAGGCTGAAGTCAATAAAAGAGTAACTTTTCCTCAGCCCTTGTTCAGCCAGAAGGTACATTTAGGAGCCTAAGACCTAGGGGATCACACTCTGTTAGGAAGAACTCTGACGATTTACCACTGGTAAATTTGGGACTGGGAGGTCATACTCAGTGTCCAGGTAATTAGTCTCATGACCTGTTAATCCCCCAAACAGGTTGGTATTGAACTCGCCAGCTAACAGAATGTTTACTAGCAGTAATTTTTGCTTGAGTTCAGTTAGGATTGATACTAAGTTTCTGAGTTTGTTCTCCTTTCCAGACCTGGTGGGATTGATATAGACATTAATAATCAAAAGCAAATGCTTTCCGTAGGTGTTAAATGTGGTCAGGTGGATTGCTTGGGCCAAAGGTACTCTTCTGTCGAGTAGCGCAGTGGTGTGGAAATTCAGACTGTTAGGCCACCAATTGCGACCATGTCTGTTAATTTTAATGGCTGGTTTCTGGAACTCGACATAGCCAGTCAAAGGGACGTTGTTTGAGCCCAAGTTTCTTGTAACGAGATAAGGAGATCAAAGTCCCTCCAAAGTAGTGCAACTTCACCATCTTCCTATTTTTGTGTGAGACCATGTACGTTCCATCAGTATAGACTAAGTCTGGCCCTACCTGAGTGCTGTCTAACATAGCTTGGATTACTTTGTCACAGAGAATTCCTTGTCAAAGTAGGGAAAAGTAGCAGGGTTGCCAGTTGCTGCCCAACCTGGATCATAATGTGGTTACCTACGGGACCCCACTATTTCTTGATGTTTCTTGCTGTTTGCTTACTGTTTCCTTGCTCACTGGGGGGGCACAGAAGTTATCCTCGTCAGATAGCGAAATTGTGAGAAGATGCGAGTAGGGCATGTCAGACTTAGCTGCACCTGGATTTAACTGGGCCACCTCTGTGGGTTCCTGGGCCCTCAGTTCGTGTAAGCCGACTATGGCCGCAGCACTCGTTCGTAGCTTAAATGAGAGAGACTCCACAAGCACTAAGCGTTAGGCTCATGAAGCAGCCCGGTGGTTCTTCAGATGAGCCAAAGTAAAATGGGGGAAAGTCAGCCCCAGCAGCACCACAGCGGCACTTTGAAGGTAGCGCCAGGTCTCCGACTCTCGGGGGCTGGAGTGCACAGCATTCCCAGCCTCCTTACACCCTCACTCCTTGCTCCTATGGAGATACAGAGTTGCGCTGGTAGACGTTTTTTGTATATCTCCTGTCTGGCTCCTGAAGGATTCTGCTTTGGGCATACCTGACTTCTCTGTCTGGTTTTGCTGTGGGTACATTATTTGCTTCAAATTGGATTTTAGTTTTAGATGTGGTGGCACCACTGATTTCTAAAGTGCACTTCCCTCAACACCAGAAGCGCAACAAGCCCAAGTTTAGTGTGGTTTTTGCCATCTTGAAAAATGCCGTGACACATGGCATTTTTGGCCTATTTGCTGTACAGCAAACTGAAACTATTTAAAAAGTGGGTAGAGTTTCCCCCAGGAACTTTTACCCCATTGATTAGGGAGTATGTAGGAGTTACCCCCGCTCCCTATCAAATGCCAGGCATAAATGTGGCACCACAGAGCACCTTGACAAAACACTTTTTGGACCTGCAGTACAACAGAAGAGGACAGATCTGCTGTCTCAGAACTGCGAAGAGCTCTGAAAGACTGGACCTGCTCCCCTTTTCTATCCAGGACAAAAAAGGAACTTTAAGTGTGAAGTCGCTGACCTCCTGTGTTGCTGCAGTGAAACAAAAAGCTGCAAGAGTGTTTTTTTCCCTACAAATCCCAACTGATTAGTGGCAACGGAACTTTGCTGGTGGGCTTTGCCTGGTACCTTGAGAGTCTTAGTGCCCCCCCCCCCCCCTTAGGACATAGAGGGCTTAAAAGTGTACTCTAGTTGTTGCTTGGTTACCAGGAAAAACATTGGAAAATGTGAACACCTTTGCTGCTGAGCAAAGGGGACCTACCACAAAAAGTGCTCAACTGGCAGTTCCACAGTGTTGTTTTTAAGTTCATGTTCATCCCACTGAAAGATTTCAGTATCTCCAGAAAAACAACAAAGTTCCTTTCTGTTTTGAGACTTAGAAACTTTTTCCTGCTAAAAGCTCCAGGACTTTAGCGGGACCAACTTGTGGCAGGTGTACGACCGGCAGTTCCACAGCTGCAGCTACTATTTCAGATTTGCCCCACAGGGAGAGAACCTTTTCTAAAAAATAAATAAATGCCAAGTCCCTTTTTGAATTAGGACTTTGAAAATTTTTCAAACTTTTTGACTTTTATACATTCACAGGGACCAGGACTAGTCCACTTGTTTTATCTGACTAGGGCACCATTACGGTCACATTGCATACTGTTTACTACTATTGGCGCTTTCCGCTTTTTTGCGCTGTTTCCACCTAAATCTTTAACAATGCATATCTCTGGCTCCCTTCTATTGATCTTTATCATTTTGGTATCATTTTGTTTTCCTTTATTATTTCTAATCCTGATTGGGACTTGTATTTGACTTTATTACTGTTTTGGTACTGCATAAACATTTTACATTCTGTCCTAAGTTAAGTCTGTCTGCTCGATGCCATAACTACCAGGGGGTTGAGCTCTGGTTAATTTAGTAACTTTGGGGGTTCAGCCTGACAAGAGTTGTGATTATTACTTGACATAGCCAGTCACACACCCCAAATAATAATCTGATTTCTTACAGGAATCATCTCATGAAGATTGAGTTTAGTTGCTCAGGGTACTAATGCATCCTCTACAGGGACCTTTGTTTCATCTTATAGACACAGGTTTTAATCCTGGTGAATACACTTACCCTTTTGTTCTTTTGATTTCAATAACATGAGGATTGTTAAGTTGGGTGTGAATGAACATCTGTTATCTGTCAACATCTTGGATGGTGAATGTACCCTCCATAAATATGCTTGGAGTGGTCTTAAACTGATACATACCCTAGGAGATTTGATTAGTCAATGGCTCATCCCACTTGGATATTTTTTCAATCAATACTCCCAACTTTCCCAAGAGCTCCAAATGTGGACTAATCTGTGCAATCCTCCTGACACATAAAATAACTAAACACTTATTTTATTGTTAAAAATTCTTGACACACCATGCAAAAGTGGAAGCACTACAGTGAGATGAGTCAATGATAATGCACCAATACCCTGTTAGTATTTCTTTAACACAGACAATTGTTTTAGGCATTTATTTGATCTATTTCCAAGTGTCTGATAGTCTTATTCTGTGACATACTTTTTAAGCAATGGGTATGATTATTTCAGCCAAAAGAAATGGAGACTGCAGGGATAATTGTGCTCCGGATATAGGCTATCTTCGGAGTACCAGCAGTGACCAGACTGCACACTTTCTTGTTCAGCGTCATCAGAGGATATTGTCTTGATCACAATCTAGTCTGATGGGAACATCACTTGGGAAGCATGACCTCTTTTTACTTGCCCCTCTGCCGCCACCAAAGATCCTATAGTAGACAGATTATATGTTTCTGAGCTTCATCCTGTGTGATAGATACACTTCAGCCTAATATATGAGCGAGGTTCTCTCGGATCATTTTCCCAATACTTGGCTTGTTCGCAGGGTACATATCCTAACCTCAGACTTAAAGCAGAGATGCTACTTGACAATGCATTTGTACAAAATGTGGTTGAAGTCCTGCACACCTATTTCAATACAAACCAGAGCACCACTTCTTCCAAGAGGATGAAATGGGAAGCTATGAAGGTTGTGGTTAGAGGAGCTTATAACGGAAGGGTGTGTCGAGTGAGTCAGCAATTAAAACTAGATATTTGAGAATTGAGGATACTTGGAGACTGGTATGGCACAGAGGGCAGACCTGTGTACGGAACTATGACCACAAATGTCAGTGTGGTGACGGTACACAGAGCTGGATACTTTTTGACATACTTCTTCTAGACAGTGGCTGCATAGAGAGGGAGATAAATTGGGTATGATTCTTGCTCAGCTCCTGGAGCTTTATAAGAACAGGGGCCACTCGTATTGCATGTAGTAGATGAGGCAGGAGTAGCGGAGAGTACCCAATTCATAGTTAATGGAATGTTCGGTGGATACTTGCCACTGCCTTTTTCCCAGTTGTCCACTCTAGATATGGAAACGAGTTAGACTTTTCTGTTTCGCCTTGCCGTAGTGCAGAGCAAAGTACTGCATGTCTACTTGAACTGCAAAGTTTGAGTGACCTAATTTACAAAGACATTGAGGGAAGACACCGCCCCAAGTAATGATAGGCTTTTGGTTGAGTTTTACAGCTGTTGCTCAAAACCTGCCCTGTCTAAACTACTACAATTTTATGAGGAATCACCCACACATAGCGAACTTTCTGATTCTATAAAAGAGGACATAATAGTTGATCCTAACACAGGCAAAGACATGTCTGACTTCAAATCATAATGTACCTTGCAAAACGTTCCAATGAAATTCTCATTGGAGCTATGGCGTGTGAAATACTGTGGGTCTCAACGAGGTTAACCAGTTAGAAATCATACCCTGGTAGGACACTATTGTAAACCTATGTAGGCTAGCAATGTTCAATATTTCCTTGATCTTGATGAGCAGGAAAAGTATGTGGTGGACTCGATTTATATTGAAACGTCCTTTGACACACTGGGGTGAAGTTCAGATTTCGCCCATATCGCCTCACCTTAACTAGTATAATTTTTTCAAAGCCGTCTGCAACTGTGAAAACAGGCTCGGAAGTCTGTGAGTGTTGACCTATTGAGGGAGGAACCCAACATGGATGTTCTCCCTCATCCTTCTGTTTTGTTGTCATCAAGCCTATGGCTGATATTCATATAACGCACTTGAGGAACTGTGGTATTATATTACCACAGGAAATGTGTTCCACATGCTGTTCCTCTATGACACCTTTCTTTATTTAAGAAACCTTTTGTGGTACTCATTTAAACTACGGAATGAATATGGTGCCCTTTCTATCTGTGTACAGTTTGGTCCAGATTACGGTTGTGTTCGTAGGGTGCAATGGTGGGTAGACTGTTAGCTTATCTTCTAGAGCTGGTACTTTGTTAGCAGGTGGGAGTGTTGATTTTTTTTTTTGTTGTATGAGTGACACATTCAAGAAAAGTATCTAGAATTAAATGTGGGAAGAAACCTGACCAGGATCTGAGAGTCGATATGGGGTAGACCCCATAACCAATAGCGGGCAGAAGAGCATTAATTGAAATGGCAATCCAACCTAAATGCCTTTAAACTTTCCAGGGCAGTACTTCCCAAACATTTTAGAACCACAACCCAATTTTTAGAGGGACACACTTTCACAACCCTCCTAGTTTTAATAGACATAAAGCAGGTGATTTATAATGTAACTGAAACATCATGTAGTAGTGCAGTAATTTTCAGACAGCACATTTTGAAATACCCATTAAATTTGCACAGACACACAGTTTAACTGATAAAACAATACAGAGCACAAGTGATAAAGTGTCTATATCTGGATTCAGTGAATAGTTATTATTTATGCATCACAAATTAAAGTGTCTTGATTTATTTTGGTCCTATTAAAATGTTTGTTCCATCACATTTCAGAATTAGAAAAAAAATAGCTTTTGTTTCGCTTTCCTAACTGCTAAATGCGTACGATCCATTTACAGTCATTTACATTTTGTTGTGTGTAAACAAAACAAAAAAAATGCCACCCTACATCCTTTCCTTTCACATACTTCACTTTACTTTTCTTTCTTTGACTGCAAAATGAGATGTTTTCCCCATGCTAAAAAATAGCAATTTATTAGGAGACATAGTCTGATAGCTGTCCTCTGTCTTTGTAGCACAGAAAATGTGACCAGATGTGATACAGAATTTAAAGGCCTCTCTATTTATTGCTTGGACTTTTGCAGCCCACCAGAAGTTGGCCTCAGTTTGGGTATCATGGTCCCAGGGTGGTATCGGTTTGTTGCTGAGGCATATGTTTGTTTGAAGAACTTGATGCGTATTGACCTTGATCTTATCTTGGTGGGTAATCATCCTAGAGTCAAATTGAATAGTTTGAAGTTGCCATACGAACACAGTGGACTAAATGTCCCAGACCTGGAATGGACCTGGTACCCCACAGCTCCAGCATCTGGTGGGGTGGGTGAAAAAACAATTTCTTGTTTAGGGGTTGCCATGGGTCTTTGACCCAAATGACCAAATTATGAGTTTGGTAAAGGTGAAATAGTGCATGTCTTATCTGGTGATATTAATGTGCAGAAATTGTGGTAGGGCAACTAAGATAACCACAAAGGTAGCACGGTTTTCTGTGTATTGCCTCGGCCAGATGAGAGATAAAGATGAATGGATGGAGGGTTGCTGTATGCCGATGAATTTAAGTCCTTTGAGAATTCCAGGGTACAGTTTGCGGACATGCTGGACAATTAATTTTCTCTTCCAAATGCTGACTGCCATACTTGGATGAGATATCCAGGACACCCCTAACCAAGGAAACCAGTATATTCCCTGTGATTGTTTTGCTTGTGAGAATGGTATGCTCATTGGCCTACATGTACCACTGCACCAATAAGATTAAACCGGAGTGTAATCGAGACAGTGTGTATCATTTGGGCGAGGCTAAGTTGAGTGCTGCCTGTTGTATTCTGAGAAGGTTTCTAGTAGTGCCAATTTTTGCCGCTCTTTAAAATTGTGCATGGTGTTTACTCAATTTGCGATACATAAGATATACCCAAAGCGTCCAGACTCCTACCCACATTTCAAACAAGATGGCAGTAACTTCTTGCACATTGTCTGGTCATGTGAAATGGTGGAGGTGTATTTGACTAAAGTGGTGCATCAGCTGAAAAGAGCAGTGGACAACTGGTTGCTATATTATTGAAGCAATGCCCCCTGGGACTGTATCAGAGAATTAAGAAAGTCACCATTAATTATAGGTTTGCAGCACTTGGCCTCTGACTCACAAATAGAAGAAAAGAGAGGCATTGATTGCAGGAAGTGGGAGGAGCCTTTTAATTTAATCCTGGTCTGAGGAGTAACGAGAATGGGTTGTGGCTGAGGAGGCTCATTTAGACTTTGTACTGATGAGAAATTAGTTGAAGATTTGAGAAGTTGGAAAAGTATGCTTGATCTGATAATTGACATAATAGAGTAGGGCGGCTATTGGGGATGAACAAAACTATTGCTCTGTGTATCATTGTAGAGCAAAAATCTTAAGATGTATCAACCACAAATCAATATGATATGGGTTGAGTGTTGTAAACTACTGAATAGGTCACTGGTAGAATGGAATCTTGTGCCATTTTTGAATTTTATATTGCTACCTGAGCAATATTAATGTTTGTGTAGTTTGTTTGGGAAAATTAAACTTTATTTAAGAACATTTTTGTAGGTGGAAGGACGTGTATTTTGTATTCCAACATTTGCATTACCAAATATGTATTCTGCAGAAGTAGACATTGTTTCATTTATGGAGTTTTTTCTTTAGTCAAGACCAGGCTTAGAGATCACTGAATGGGGGATACACCGAAAAATAGTTGAATGGAGCAAGAACCCTTTAACGCACAATACATAATTTACAAAAGCAAACTTTACGATTATAATAAAACATGAGTGGAGAGTAGTAAGAATAGGATAGGTGCTGACAGGATAGAGGATGTAAAATATAACTGGCAGTTAATATAATTGTGTTTTTTGGAGGCTAAAGGGATGCCTGTCAGAATATAGCAGACTAGCCATAGGCACAGAGGAGGTGAACAGTTCATTGATATGACATTGAAGACCAACAAGGGAGCTGACGTTAGTGACACTAGTGTAAATGGGGAGGGAAACAGTTGATGGGAATTTACATTCGTAGAATGACAGCCAGTGATTGCATGTCAAAAAAAGTAGACACTTCATTGGTCTATGTTATGTTATGCCAGGATCCAGTTACTTGGACTATTCAAGGTGGGCTGGTGCCAGCAGTTCAGCCATCAGGGAATGCTAGATGGGTACATAATGTTTTGAGGAGCGATTAACGTATAACATAAAGAGATATTTAAATGATTGTTGATTAGGCAAGGAGGTGGAGGTGACATAGAAAGGAGAGATCATGTGCAGAGTGGGCATGCAGTGTAGCCAAGTCCCAGCTAAAAATTAAGGGACTATAGAGAGGTCAGAAAGGTATGTCAACAGAATGTGCACTTGAGTACACTGAGCATTCTTATTTTGCCCATTGTCAAGACTGACATTAGATTAGGCTTATGTAAACTGAGGTATACTATGCAAACCCAACATTTGGAGAAAGACAGTGATTTTTTTATTCTCTTCCTTTTCAGAAAGAAGATCTTGTGGTCACCCTTTTGCCTGCTGGTCATTGCCCTGGATCAGTGATGTAAAGTATATGAATTCATGAACATAGAAACACAAATTGATTATAATGCTCAAGTTTTCTTAAAACCAAATGATTCAGAAATTTAAGGTCGCTTGTCATAGTTACATTACTTAAATGTGCAAAGACACTATGTTATTTCATAACTTCATGTTATGAAAAGGTCTCTAATGAAGAAGAGGTCTCCTAAAGAAGTTGTCACAGAAAAGACAAATCAGAATAGTAATGGCTTAAACTTTGTCAGAAAATGATTGTTTAATAAAATTGAAATGGAAGAATTTAAATTAAACATAGTTTAACATATTACACATGTTTTGTTATGTTATGTGTATTTGTATAGTGCACAACTCACCTGAGAGGGTATCCTGGTGCTGAAATGGCTGTATTGGCTCAGCTAGGGTTTGGACTAGGTGAAGAGCAAGGTCTTGTGGAATTCACAAAGTGAGGAGTAGGCTCTGGTGTAGGGCCAGGTCATTGCAAGCTTTAGGAGAGACGTAGGAAAAGACACGACTACCAGATCTATTACTGCCTATGTGGGGGTGGTGGTGTGTAGAGGGGTCGGAGTAGGAATGTGGTTGAGTGGAGGTGACTGGTAGGTTTTCTGAAAATTAATGCGGTGGGTGAGGTATTTGAGGTCCCATGTTATGTAAGGCTTTATATATGTGAATGAGAATTGTGAAAAGTGCTTGTTTGTGGTTTGGCAGCCAGTGGAACTCTTTTGAGGTGCTGGGTGGGGGCGGTTGAAGGTGCGCCTGGCTGCTGAGTTTTGTATGGTCTTGAGTCTTCTTGTCAATTGTGTTCATTGCAGCATGGAGTGCATTGCCGTAGTCCATCTTCCTGGTGATATGGGCTTGGGTGACAGTTCTGCAAGTGTTGGTGGGGAGCCATTTGAAGATCTTCCTGAGCATCTTGAGTGTGTAGCTACATGAGGCTGAGACTGCATTCACTTGGCCGGTCATGATGAATTGGTTATCGAATACTATTCCGAGGTTCTTTGAGTGGATTGCTGCAAGGGCTGTGGATTGGAGTTTGGCAGGCCACCAGATAGTCCCTCGAGGGGACAATTGTTTTTTATCCTTCTCTTGAGGCAGTTGTTTTTCATCCATCTGGCGACTTGAGTCATGACGGCGGAGTAATCGGTCCAGACGTTTGGTGTCTTGTCAAGAAAGAGCTAGTATGAGCTGGGTGTCGTCAGCATAGAATATGATGCTAATTCCGTAGGCGTGGTTGAAGCTGGTGAATGGGGTCATGTAGGTGTAGATCAGTGGAACTGAGTGAGAATCCTTGTGGAAGTCTGCATATGACATTGGAGCATCCGTGGTCAAAGCGGCCAGGGTGATCGACTGAGTGTGGACTTTCAGGAAGGGATAATGTTTTTTTTTTTGTTTGGTTTTAAAAAAAAAATAATTGTTCACAATAATTGTTAAAATGCTCTAGGGTTAGTTTGAGTCATGCAGTATGGTAAGGGATGGGGTTTGGAATATGAGTTGGTGTTACAGTAAGCTTTAGGCATAGGTTAAGGTAATTGTCGAACTCTGTTAAGGGTTTTGATAAGATATAGGATTAGGGGAAGGGATGGTGCTCCAATTAGGACTGATTAGTGGTGATCTAAGGGCACAGCAGGGGATGGTGTAAGGCCCAGGGTAAAGGTTAGGATAAATGGTAGGATGAAGATTAAAATGATACCGTTAAGGTGGTAGTAACATTTAGGGGTTAGCTTAAGAGTTACATTTTGTTCAAGAGACAAAGATATTACCGCAGAGCCATTATTAAGGTACTCTTGTTCTGCATATTTCACACAGATCACTACAAAATGTCATGCTCATTGTTGAGACTTGTTACTTGTTTATTGAATAAAATGTCAAATACATAATGAAAGGCAAGGAATATAACATTTTACTTGTTAACACTACATTTTTGTAATTCATACAGTAACACAATAGCCATTACTTTTTTGTAATTTTTTATTTGCCCCTATAGTTTGTGATACAGCTTTTTTTAATGGGTTTATTTTTACATAAAATCTTGAAAGACATCCAACATTAGAGATTAAACCCTCTTGTCTGCTGTTGGACCTGGCATTTATTTCTGGGTCACCCCCTGGTTTGTGCCTTCTGTTCCTGGACTTGTTTGTGTTGGCATTAGGACGTTTCCCTCCTAACAAGTGGTAAAGTGCTTGTGCTCTCTCCCCAGCACATGGTAAAACTGGCTTACAAGTAAATTAAATGTGGCAATAAGGTGTAAGTCCCTAGTCAATAATATTACATGTGCCCAGGTTTTGTAAAATACTGGTGGGCCTGCAGCACACATTGTGTCGCCCACTAAAGTAGCACTTCAAAACAGGTCTCACTCTGCCACTGCAGCCTGTAGTGCTGTTTTAAAGTGCCATTTCGACCTAACAAAATAAACCTTTTGCCAGGTCTAAGTCTTTCTTATTGATACTTATAAGTCAACCCTAAAAATTAACGTGTACTTAAATCATACATTCTCTGGGAGTGAAAACTCCTAAAATAGTTTGTTCACTGTTGTAAGGCCTGACTTGCCAATTAACTGACACTGAGTTACACTAGTAACTTTAATAAATGCTAACATTGTATTGGGAGCAGGTCGAGGTATCCTGTTTACAATCCAATTAACTATAATTTAATATCGTCTTTACTAATAAAGTCTGATTTTAAGTTAAAATACTGAAAATACCACTTCTGGAGAGTTGGTATTTTCTTGTTGCAAAGTACAAACAATGAGATCCAAGTGTTTCATGCAGAGTACACATTTGAAACAACTTTTTTGTCATGCTTTTGCTGACCGGACTGGGGGTGAGAGTGCGTCGGCATGTATTAGTATACGTTTCATCTTTATACCATTTTCTGGTCTTTACTACTTCTTTCATTTTTGTATTTAATTTTCCTACATGGGTGTTTCATCCTGAAGAGGCCATGTAAGGAAATGCCTCCTTGGCATGGTTACCCCCTAACATTTTGCCTTTGCTAATGCTTAGTTATGATTTGAAAGTATGCTGGGACCCTGCTAACCAGGCCCCAACACCAGTGTTCTTTCCCTAAACTGTACCTTTGTCTCCACAATTGGCACAACCCTGGCACTCGGTTAAGACCCTTGTAACTGGTACCCCTGGTACCAAGTACCATGATGCCAGGGAAGGTCTCTAAGGGCTGCAGCATGTCTTATGCCACCTTAGGGACCCCTCACTCAGCACATGCACACTGCCTCACAGCTTGTGTGTGCTGGTGGGGAGAAAATGACTAAGTCGACATGGCACTCCCCTCAGAGTGCCATGCCAACCTCACACTGCCTGTGGCATAGGTAAGTAACCCCTTTAGCAGGCCTTACAGCCCTAAGGCAGGGTGGACTATACCACAGGTGAGGGCATATGTGCATGAGCACTATGCCCCTACAGTGTCTAAGCAAAACCTTAGACTTATAAGTGCAGGGTAACCATAAGAGTATATGGTCTGGGAGTTTGTCAAACACGAACTCCACAGTTCCATAATGGCTACACTGAAAACTGGGAAGTTTAGTATCAAACTTCTCAGCACAATAAATGCACACTGACTGTCCCGAGCTGAGGTGACCCCTGCCTTGAGAAATCCTCCATCTTGAGTTTGGAGCATTTCCCCAATAGGATTAGGGATGTGCCCCCTCCCCACAGGGAGGAGGCACAAAGAGGGTGTAGCCACCCTCAAGGACAGTAGCCATTGGCTATTGCCCTCCCAGACCTAAACACCCCCCTAAATTCAGTATTTAGGGGCTCCCCAGATCCCAGGAAATCCGATTCCTGCCACCTGAAGAAAGAAGAAGGACTGCTGACCTACAAGCCTGCAGAGAAGGAGGAAGACGACAACTGCTTTGGCCCCAGCCCTAACTGTCTGTCTCCAACTTCGAAAAACCTGCTCCAGCGACGTATCCGACAGGGACCAGCGACATCTGAAGCCTCAGAGGACTGCCCTGGACTACAGGACCAAGAAACTCCTGTGAACAGCGGCCCTGTTCAAAACCAGCTACTTCTTTGCAACAAAGAAGCAACTTCCAAGGACTTCACGTTTCCAGCCGGAAGCGTGAGACTCTACACTCTGCACCCGACGCCCCCGGCTGGACCTGCAGAAAACCGACACCTCAGTGAGGACTCCCCGCCAAATGCGAGCCCGTGAGTAACCAGAGATGAGCCCCCACAGCGACGCCTGCAGAGAGAATCCAGAGACTCCCCCTGACCGCGACTGCCTGTAACAAGGGACCCGACGCCTGGAACCAACACTGCACCTGCAGCCCCCAGGACCTGAAGGAACCGAACTTCGACGCAGGAGTAACCCCCAGGTGACCCTCTGCCTTGCCCAGGTGGTGGCTGTCCCGAGAAGCCCCCGTGCCTGCCTGCACCGCTAGAGTGACCCCCGGGTCCCTCCATTGAAACCCATACAAAACCAGACGCCTGCTTTGCACACTGCACCCGGCCGCCCCTGTGCCGCAAAGGGTATGTTTTGTGTGCCTACTTGTGTTCCCCACCCCCCCTCCCCCAGTGCTCTACAAAACCCCCCTGGTCTGCCCCCCGAGGACGCAGGTATTTACGTGCTGACAGACTAGAACCAGAGCACCCCTGTTCTCCGTAGGTGCCTATGTGTTTTGGGCACCTCTTTGACCTCTGCACCCGACTGGCCGAGCTGCTGGTGTGGTACCTTTGGGGTTGCCTTGAACCCCCAACAGTGGGCTGCCTATGCCCCAAAACTGAGACTTGTAAGTGTTTAACTTTCCTCCTAATCTAACCTTTACTTACCTCCCCCAGGAACTGTTGATTTTTGCACTGTGTCCACTTTGAAAATAGCTTATTGCCATTTTTACAAAGACTGTACATGAAATTGTTTTCATTCAAAGTTCCTAAAGTATCTAAGTGAAATACCTTACATTTAAAGTGTTTGATGTAAATCTTTAACCTGTGGTTCTTAAAATAAACTAAGAAAATATATTTTTCAATATAAAAACCTGTTGGCCTGGAGTAAGTCTTTGAGTGTGTGTTCCTCATTTATTGCCTGTGTGTGTACAACAACTGCTTAACACTACCCTCTGATAAGCCTACTGCTCGTCCACACTAGCACAAAATAGAGCATTAGAATTATCTACTTTTGTCACTATCTTACCTCTACGGGTAACCCTTGGACTCTGCGCACACTATTTCTTACTTTGAAATAGTATATACAGAGCCAACTTCCTACAGGCCATAATTTGATAAGCCGAAACGCCTAATTGCAGTCTAGACCTCGTATTCTTGGTTGTCTCATGAGAAACCTATATATTACATACAAGGACAGTGTTTCATGTGCCAAACATTTTGGAACTTTTTTGAGTTACAAATGGATCAAATAAATTGCTTTTGAAATGATGATTTGTATATGCATGAGGTATTCAGGCATTTTGAACATCTCAGGAGGCGGTATCTATCTATGACTATCAGATTAATGCATTGAAATAATGCTGCACATGTCCAATAATTGATGTATTATTATTGACTGAATAGATTAGAGAAATGTGTTCTGCTGGTGTCCTGGGTTCATTTTAGCACCTTGCATGGGCACACATTTCAACTTGGGTTAGGCCTGCGATCTGTGCCCTTTTACCCAAACATATGCTATGATGTCATTTATTAATTTTAGTCAGCTTACTTTTAAGCAGGGATGCTTTATTTTTATAATAAGTTGTGATTTTGCGAAAGCATTGTTATTTTGTGCTTGACATTTCATCATGTACTTCTGTCCAAAGCTGAGCATAACAGTACATGATAAGCTATCCTTTTCCCTCCTAACAAGTGGTAAAGTGCTTGTGCTCTCTCCCCAGCACATGGTAAAACTGTCTTACACCTAATTGCCACATTTAATTTACTTGTAAGTGCCTAGTCAATAATATCACATGTGCCCAGGTTTTGTAAAATACTAGTGGGCCTGCAGCACACATTGGCCCTCATTCTGACCTTGGCGGTCGGCGGAGAGGCGGCGGTCGGACCGCGAACAGACCGGCGGTCAAAAAAATGGCATTCTGACCGCGGCGGTCACCGCCGCGATCGACCGCCACTTCCCCACTCCGACAGCCACGGCGGTCATGACCGACGGGCTGAAGTCTGCGCACTCCGGCCCGGCGGTCGACCCAAGACCGCCAACGGTATCATGACCCTGCTTACCGCCGCGGTTTCTGGCGGTCGGGAACCGCCATGCGAACCATTGCGGTAGGCACTATCGGGGCCAGGGAATTCCTTCCCTGGCACTGATAGGGGTCTCCCCCACCCCCCACTGCCCCCCCGAGTCCTCCCCCCACACCCTCCACCCCCCTGCCACCCCCCAGAGGTGGTACGAACCCCCTCCCCCACCCCGACCTGCACATACACGCACCCCGACATGCACACACCCCCAACATGCACATATACACACCCCCTACACACACACATACACAACGGGGACACATACCCGCACACATACATGCCGACATGCGCACCCGCCGAACTACACACATTGCCCATAGGCACAGCAGCACCCCCCGCCCGCATGCACGCACTCACACACCCCCTCTACACACTCACACGCACACCCCCATGCACGCACACATCACACAACACCCTCCCACCCCCTCCCCTCACGGACGATCAACTTACCTTGTGCGTTGGTCCTCCGGGAGGCGACAGGAGCCATGGGGAGGTGACCGCCAACAGAAGACCGCCACACAGATATGTGGGTCGTAATTCTGTGGGCGGTGTTCTGCTGGCGTGGCGGTGGAGGTTGACCAGTCTCCACTTTCCCGCCGACCGCCAGTGTGGCTGCTGGCGGTTTTCCGGCGGAACGCTCCCAGCGGTCGGAATGCGCACAGCGGCATACCGCCGCGGTCGGCGGTCTTCACCGCGGCGGTAACTCGGCGGTCTTGCGAAAAGACCGCCAAGGTCAGAATGACCCCCATTGTGTCGCCCAATAAAGTAGCACTTCAAAACAGGTCTCACTCTGCCACTGCAGCCTGTAGTGCTGTTTTAAAGTGCCATTTCGACCTAACAAAATAAACCTTTTGCCAGGTCTAAGTCTTTCTTTTTGATACTTATAAGTCAACCCTAAAAATTAACGTGTACTTAAATCATACATTCTCTGGGAGTGAAAACTCCTCAAATAGTTTGTTCACTGTTGTAAGGCCTGACTTGCCAATTAACTGACACTGAGTTACACTAGTAAC
The DNA here is from genome assembly GCF_031143425.1 of Pleurodeles waltl. NCBI lineage: Eukaryota > Metazoa > Chordata > Amphibia > Caudata > Salamandridae > Pleurodeles > Pleurodeles waltl. Next base: position 457,248,581 of record NC_090442.1, read on the forward strand.
TTTAATAAATGCTAACATTGTATTGGGAGCAGGTCGAGGTATCCTGTTTACAATCCAATTAACTATAATTTAATATCGTCTTTACTAATAAAGTCTGATTTTAAGTTAAAATACTGAAAATACCACTTCTGGAGAGTTGGTATTTTCTTGTTGCAAAGTACAAACAATGAGATCCAAGTGTTGCATGCAGTGTACACATTTGAAACAACTTTTTTGTCATGCTTTTGCTGACCGGACTGGGGGTGAGAGTGCGTCGGCATGTATTAGTATACATTTCATCTTTATACCATTTTTTGGTCTTTACTAGTTCTATCATTTTTGTATTTAATTTTCCTACATGGGTGTTTCATCCTGAAGAGGCCATGTAAGGAAATGCCTCCTTGGCATGGTTACCCCCTAACTTTATGCCTTTGCTGATGCTTAGTTATGATTTGAAAGTGTGCTGGGACCCTGCTAACCAGGCCCCAGCACCAGTGTTCTTTCCCTAAACTGTACCTTTGTCTCCACAATTGGCACAACCCTGGCACTCGGGTAAGACCCTTGTAACTGGTACCCCTGGTACCATGATGCCAGGGAAGGTCTCTAAGGGCTGCAGCATGTCTTATGCCACCCTAGGGACCCCTCACTCAGCACATGCACACTGCCTCACAGCTTGTGTGTGCTGGTGGGGAGAAAATGACTAAGTCGACATGGCACTCCCCTCAGAGTGCCATGCCAACCTCACACTGCCTGTGGCATAGGTAAGTAACCCCTCTAGCAGGCCTTACAGCCCTAAGGCAGGGTGGACTATGCCACAGGTGAGGGCATATGTGCATGAGCACTATGCCCCTACAGTGTCTAAGCAAAACCTTAGACATTGTAAGTGCAGGGTAACCATAAGAGTATATGGTCTGGGAGTTTGTCAAACACGAACTCCACAGTTCCATAATGGCTACACTGAAAACTGGGAAGTTTAGTATCCAACTTCTTAGCACAATAAATGCACATGCCCCAGAACTGAGACTTGTAAGTGTTTTACTTTCCTCCTAATCTAACCTTTACTTACCTCCCCCAGGAACTGTTGATTTTTGCACTGTGTCCACTTTGAAAATAGCTTATTGCCATTTTTACAAAGACTGTACATGAAATTGTTTTCATTCAAAGTTCCTAAAGTATCTAAGTGAAATACCTTACATTTAAAGTGTTTGATGTAAATCTTTAACCTGTGGTTCTTAAAATAAACTAAGAAAATATATTTTTCAATATAAAAACCTGTTGGCCTGGAGTAAGTCTTTGAGTGTGTGTTCCTCATTTATTGCCTGTGTGTGTACAACAACTGCTTAACACTACCCTCTGATAAGCCTACTGCTCGTCCACACTACCACAAAATAGAGCATTAGAATTATCTACTTTTGCCACTATCTTACCTCTACGGGTAACCCTTGGACTCTGCGCACACTATTTCTTACTTTGAAATAGTATATACTGAGCCAACTTCCTACAGGCCATAATTTGATAAGCCGAAACGCCTAATTGCAGTCTAGACCTCGTATTCTTGGTTGTCTCATGAGAAACCTATATATTACATACAAGGACAGTGTTTCATGTGCCAAACATTTTGGAACTTTTTTGAGTTACAAATAGATCAAATAAATTGATTTTGAAATGATGATTTGTATATGCATGAGGTATTCAGGCATTTTGAACATCTCAGGAGGCAGTATCTATCTAGGACTATCAGATTCATGCATTGAAATAATGCTGCACATGTCCAATAATTGATGTATTATTACTGACTGAATAGATTAGAGAAATGTGTTCTGCTGGTGTCCTGGGTTCATTTTAGCACCTTGCATGGGCACACATATTTCAACTTGGGTTAGGCCTGCGATCTGTGCCCTTTTACCCAAACATATGCTATGATGTCATTTATTAATTTTAGTCAGCTTACTTTTAAGCAGGGATGCTTTATTTTTATAATAAGTTGTGATTTTGCGAAATCATTGTTATTTTGTGCTTGACATTTCATCATGTACTTCTGCTCAAAGCTGAGCATAACAGTACATGATAAGCTATCCTAGCATTGCAGTCACAAGGGTGCAGAAACATTCCAACACTTAGGCACATGCCAACGTCAGACCTATTTCCCAGAACTTAACTATGGTTTTGAATAAAAACATCATACAGGCCAGGGAACGGGAGGGCAGTCATTCGGGCCAGGATACCCATCCACGCTGTATGCCATTTTACTGCTTACCCCAGCCTTGCCTCTAAAATCAGCCAAGAAGATGGCGGGCAGACCCCTGTTCTCAGGTAATGGGGTTGGGTGCTCCTCTCATGGACTAAGTATGGGAAGATTAGGCTATCACCGCTATGCTCTCGCTAGAAGCTAGGGGTCAGGTAGGATTCCTATTTACATTTTATTCCAATATGCTTGGATTGGTTATTTCCTTTTCAGTGATCATAACAATATTAATTTTGCTATGTCTCATTGCCCTAATAATTGCAGCTCATATCATTTATTGTAGATTGCGGGCTTTTCAATAAATGTATTGAAAACCATCCAGCATTCTTTCTTTGGCCCATGTGTGTGTATGAGACCTTTGCTAATTAGAGAAAGGGATGAGATTTGTTGACCACAACTTCCCTACGAGGTCATTGAGAGTCATGCATCAGGCTGCCACAAGTCACATTTGCTTTCAGTGTTCAGGTGAGGTGCTGCTAGCCAGCTGAAAGGGTTGGGCTGACAGCTGCCAACCGGTGTGCGATTGACTTAGTTACCCACAAGCAGTGGTGCTGCTTCCCCGAATCCGGCAGTCTTGTTCCAATAATAAGAGTCCTACGACACTAGAGTGACTTTCCTTTTTTCAGATGACCGCGAAAGTCTCTTTGTGCTGTTAGGTGCTATTTTCACTAAAAACCTGAAAATTGAATATCCGTGGTTCTACTAGTTGGATTTTTGTTTTTCTGTTTTTTTTTTTTTTACTAAAATTCCCTCTATTCTTAATTGGTTTGGGATTTTTCTTAAATTGTTTTTTCAATTTATTACTGTTTGTGTGCTGCTTAAGTACTTTACACATTGCCTCTAAGTTAGGCGTGACTGCGTTTTTTCAAGCTACCAGGGAGTTAAGCATAGGTTAATTTAGTGACATTTGTGTTTCACCCTCACAAGGATTCTGGATGTTGCGCAAGTGGGGATTTCCCCCACCCTCAACCAATAAGCCATTTCTTACACCTTCTAAATCATCTGAATACATCCACCTTTCTGTTTAATATTTTACATATCTGACCAGGTATATAGTAGTGTTTTTTCAGAGAAGTAGATGACCATCTGTAGAACCTTTCTCAACAGTTCTTTTCGTGGCTGATGTTTTGTGCCAGATGATAGCAACATTTAAAAAAGAAAACTAGACATAATCTAGAAAATGTTAACATAATGTTCCAGTGTCATATTCTGTGTCTCTTTTAAAATTACCAGTATTGTAAGAATCATAATTGACACACAGTTGCTTTCTTAAACCTTCAGGATTCCCAAAATGTCTCACTGAAATACATGAGAAATATATGCAGATACTGTTTTACTGTTTTTATTTGTTCTGTAACTTCATTGTGGAGGAAGAAAGCTGACATGTGACTGGGTTGTCACAGACCCAGCCAAACAAAAGGAAGACATTGTGGCCTACCATTTTAACATCCAGTTAGAAACAAGAATGACCATAAAGAAAGACAGCCACAAATGATAATTGTACAGATGTATTCACAGGACAATTCCCCTTGTGAACTAAGCAATAACAGGGTCTGCCTTTTTATCTGTTGATGGTGTTTTAGCCCTAACAAGGATACCAGGGTCTCATCAGGACACAGGGTATCCTGTGGAACTAATATGAGGAGATGTGTTAGAGGAATGATCACAGACTGAGTGCCTTGAATTGTAAAAAAAACAAAAAAAAAAGAGAAAAATACATACTGGTTTTCTTAATGCAAGGTTGAGAATGGCAAAAACAGAATCCTGAAGGGACAGCCACATTTAAACAGGGCCAGAAGTGCCTGAAAATTAGAAAGGTGGCATATGAGTGTTGAAAGATTCTATTAATTTGTAAGAGCACAAAAACATTTTCAATGAGGGGAACGCTTATCCAAGTTAAAAGTGTGATACATACCAGAGTGTGAAAGATAAAGTAGTCATGGAAAGGCCTGTGATAATGCAGCATACCATTGAATAGAAAAGATTAAAATATATATATTAAATTGGAATAATCACGTTTAATACAAAGATCACAATAAATTATAGTGCGTAAAAACACTGATTTACCCATGAGTAATGGCAAGCAGCTGGAGGCCTGATGATGCAGGGAAGCTAAGCCTACAATGAGGTGAAGCTGTTCACGTGCACAGAAGAGCATGTCCTCCAGGTAAGAGCAAAGTTGGAAGAAGAGCAATCCTGCTCATCTTCCTGAAATAAATAAATAGGCGGAACCTTTGTAGCCGTGCTTGCCCAGGGGTATGCTGGGGAAATTGATTAGAGACAGCTGAGAACTGGCGCGAGCGGTCGTAGTCAGCTTTGCGCACAATGTGTGTTACCTTCGGGGAAACCCTGCCTCTTGGCAGTGACTATCAACTGAATACGTAACGGGGGGGGAATGCCATAATAAGTGAAAATGAAAAATGAATGAAAATAAAAAATAAGGAAACCGATGGTAGAAGTACATATCTGCTTCCTTTGTCCGGTCATTACCAAGTTCTGGGATAAAATCTTCCAGTCAATTAGTGCACAACTCCAGGTTCCGTTTACACCCTGAACCTATTGGGGCCCTGCTTGGCATATCTAGCTATCCTGAGTTGTCAATACAATCAAAGGAATTCTTCTTTATTGCATCTTTGATTGCAAAATCTTTGATCTTGCAGCAATGGAGAACACCTTTGCCTCTGTCAGATGATCTCAGGGAACACAAAATTAAATTGGTCCAATTCAAATAACGACTCTATGCTCAAAGAATGCTCTCAGAAATGTCATTGTATATGGGATAACAATATGCTAACCTCAGTTTAAATAGGTTACAAAGAAGCGTTAGAGAATTGAGGTTTACGTTAAGAGTAAAACAAAGTGGTCCTTAATCACAAGACATTATTTTGTAAGTTATTATGATCATTTAAAGGTTTGTATCTGTAATTTTGATGCTTCAATATGTATACCTGCTCGTATATGCACATTAACTAAACTTCTTCTTCTTCCAAAAAAAAAAAAAAAAAAGATAACAAAGGTAAAAAAAAAAAACATAAAAAAAATAAAGATATAAAAATAAACATAAAAATAATAAAAAGATTGTATCTTTGGAGAGTTCACGAATGGAACCCTGGTGAATTAGGTATTGAACAATCCTATACTTAGCTATTGAGCTACCATGTCTACTTCTGGTGAGGGACAGTTCAGAATTATATCAGGGGTGGCTTCTAGCATATAGACCCCAAAACATCTTTTATATAGTTAAACAAAAAGATGGAGAATGTCCATATGGGACTTCCTGTAACATAGAAAAGAATATGTTTGAAAAAAACATATGGAAAATACCAGAATTGGTGAAGCATTAAGAAATCAAACAGAAGAAGCACAATCTATGTGTGCAGCAAAGCACTTATATACATGTGAGCTCATTTGTTTACAGAGGGAGGCAATCTTGTTAATGTCCTTCTATAAGGCTAGGGCGTTCCATTGAGAGCACACGCCCGGGAGAGGATACTCTACTTGGGGAGAGGTTTCTATCTCCACATGTGCCGTTCAGACCAACCATGATAAAGTTAAAAAAAAAAAAAAACGACCAAATTATTGTACTACATTGGGAATTCTAGGGGTGCATCAAGGTTTCTGTGCGTGGAGGCTCAAAATCATCTAAATTATTTTAAAAAGTGGGGTTCTAACATGGCACTGTGAGGTGACACAATTGAAGCACATTCACGGTTATGGGAGGGATTTGTATAATTCATGTATTATTTTTGCAACATAAGATCAATGTCTCATACATACATACGTAGAAATCAAAATGAGACCACAATGAGGAATGACGGCCTAGTGCATCATTTCAAGAGTGCACTATATTTACACCATTCCTTCATAGTGATCAAAACCTTCCTTAATGAGTCATTTTTATCACTTCATTTGCATTCCAGTCTCTTTAAGTTTTCTGCCGTGTTTCTTCCTCTTGGTGAAGGTGTGGCATTTTCAATTACTTGTCATCTTAGATCCTCTATTGTGTACTGGTGTTCTTGAAAATGTTGGACCATGTCTCCATATGACATCTGATGAGGCTCCTGTACTTACTGATCCTTGTACGTACTTGTTGGATTGTCTGGCCAATATAATATAAGGTCACAGGGACACCAACACAATAGGTAACATTGCTAGAAGCACAGTTGGTATGCTTTTGTAAAGGAACATGTATATTGCCATGTACAAACATTTTTGTGTTAAATGTGTATTTGCATGCAGCATTTGTAGTGGACTTTAATAGGGTCTAGACCCATTAAAGAGAGCAATGTGTGGTCTGTTCTGTGAAACCTGGAGTCTGCATGTACTAAGTGACCTTTAATATTTCTCCCTTTCTTGTGGGGAAAAAGGGGGTATCATGGAGAAGTTACCATTCAGATAAACCTAAGTTCTCTATTGTGTTTGGCTGTTTACGAGGAATACGCAAAGTCCAGCTGCCAACTACACCCAGTCATGTGACCCAATAACATGCCTCTGGCACTATATGGCCCAGGCAGGAAAATACCAACTTTCTAAAAGTGGCATTAAAACCCCACTTTACCATAAGAGAAGATAGGAACTGGTTGCCTATTCCCATTTGGAAGTTACAGTTTATTAAAGGTACTAAGGCAACTCCAGTGTTATCCTATGGGAGAGGTAGGCCTTCCGGAAAAGAAAAACGAATATGATTTTTCACTCCTAGGGCCTGTAAATCTTAAAGGTATGAGTTCATCTTTTTTAAATACTCTCAAAGCTCGTACTGGACCACTCGGTATGGCGAGTCGTATTTGATCAGGTCAAGCTATTTTTAGGACTTACTCCGTCCTTCTGGAATGTTGACAAAGAACAGGTGTTCTGTTCAGTCAGAAAATGGAGGGGCCTCTAAATCTTGTTCTTCTTTGTCACATTTGCTCTGTGTTCACAGGCAGAGGTCAAAAGTCAGTTTGTCTTACAATTAATTTTCATTCTGACTGCAGAGTTCCAGGATTTTGTAAGGTGAACTGTCTTGCCTGCTTTTTATAGTGTGAACTAAAAGGCTGCAGGGTGTCAGGGTTTTCCTAACACACATTTAAATGACTAAGTCAACTGTACAAACATTTCAAAATGTATATCAGTAATTGTGAAAGGCCATTTTTTGTAATTGTGTGTGTTCAAAAAAATATTTTAATAGGATGAAAACAAATCAGAAAAGCTACGTGTTGATGTGCAAAGGATATGTTTCCTGAAACCCAATGTACACAGATTATTAATACACTATATAGTTTTATCAGTGAAGCTGCAAGTTAGTGGAAAGGGTTTTGACATTACTTGGAAATGTACTATGTGTAGATGACAGTATGCTACCACATCATGGTTTAGTAATATATTTTTTTAAAGTGAGTGTTTAAACAAACTGAGAAACACTCCGGCCCTGATGGCAATGCTATTAGTAAACTAAAAGCAAGTCATGGGTCATGCGTCCCCTAGATGTAGGGCTAGATTCTTGTGATACAAGCAGCAAACTTTGGTCTACTTAAAAAAATAGTTTTTTTGTACTGCAGAAATGCTGAGCTCACATATTTGAAGGTGCAATCATTTGTCAGAATGAAGAAAAAGGGAACTCTAACCTATTTGCCTGGGATCACACGATTTGAGACCCATTTACGAGTAAAGTCCATTACAGTTAGGTCGAGTAAATTATTCAGGTTACTCGACCTGCAGGTCTATTAACATTTGTATGAGTTTTCGAGCCCTGACTCTGCACCCTGTCTTCTTGGCTGTTCAAGGCCTACCATAGGAGTGACTTATATGTATCAAAATGGCAGTTTAAAACTGCACTCGCAGCCTGCAAGGGGCAGGCCTGAGACATGTTTGAAGGGCTACTCAAGTGGGTGGTACAATCAATGCTGCAGGCCCACTAGTAGCATTTAATTTACAAGCCTTAGGTACACATAGTACCACTTTACTAGGAGCTTCCAAGAAAATTAAATATCCCAATCGGGTATACACCATATTTTAAGGAGAGAGCACAATCACTTTAGCATTGGCTAGCAATGGGAAAGTGCTCAGAGTCTAAGGGTTCAGAAAATAGCAGGGTTAAGGGATGACCCTGCAGAAAGAGCCAAGTTAAAGATGTAGCCTCCTAAATAAGGCAGTGCTTAACATTTCGTTTTTATTAGTTTGTGAATCTGTACATGTTTTTGTGATACCTCAATGTCTTTCACAGTCCTTACGTTCTTTATTCTGAAGAGTCGGTGGCACTCTTTTTAACTTGTCCCCGACATGCCAGTTGTAACTCTAGCTGTTCAGGCCTAGCCCTTGATATTATGAAAGTCGACAAATTTAATCTTCCTTTTGGATGTTTTTATCTGGGCTGTATTTGATAAAACAGATGACATTCAATAAGTATGTGGTGAACCTAAACACAAAGTTGCTTTGTGGTCAGTAACCACTTGCACTGGATGAATGATGCCTTAGGGGTAGCAGTGCTAATGCTCAAAACCTTGCTTGTAGTTGAATTCAGATGGATGTAGTTTTAGACCTAGTTGAATTCAGATGGATGTACTTTTCTGAAGTGATAGCCAATAGGGTGTATGATGGACTGATTTTTCTCTTTAGACAGAATGGTACCGATGTTGCATTGACAGTATCTCTTTCCTGGATGTAAGGTTTATCAGTATCAGGTTCTGACATTGCAGGAGCTCTACACAAGTTTTTTTCAAGGCTGCATAGTTTTTATTGACCAAACAGATTAATTTTATCTGGTAAAAATAGTCAGAGTATTGCCTGTTTGAACATTGTTGAATAAAACATCTATTGAAGTTTCGAACCCTAAACGTCCTTGTCTTTCTTGCGCATTATTTGGTTGAAGCAAGCCATTACCGTATAGCTTGAATGTTCTCTACTGGCCATTGAAACCTCATTTAGAATAAGCATATCTTCTAGGAAATCAGCCTGTTTGCTGTGAAAAATAGATTTTCTTCCTTGGCGTATATATTATAGTTTGCGTTGCCAAAGTCACTTCCCCCCCATCTTCACTTTGTGTTATACAACAACTTGTGAACTTACGAGTATGTTGTTTGTGTGGTGTTAAATACACTTTTATCAGATCTTACAAGAAGTCACTGACGAATTCCACAGATCAGAGGGAATTACCAGACTCATGTCCATGTTAAGCTTAAAAAAAAAAGTCTCACATTGCCAACGTTTTTGAACAAATACTTCGGCTGATGTTAGGACTTGAATTTCCCATGTGGTATTTGTTATCATGGCAGGTGCTTCATAGCTGCCAAGTTACCCAGATCCATGTGCGACTAGCTATGCCAGTCCCGGTTTTAATTAGAATTCTGGGATTTGTAGTCTTGATTTTATACATGGATATTAACTAAGACTATAAACCTCAGAATTGTAAGAAACAATCAGAACTTAATTAACTAGTGACACAAGGACCTGAGAAACTTTGTGGCTGTGGCTAGTGATGGCTCAGTTGTAGGGTCCATGACGAGTGGCCCCTGTGACAGATGCCTCTCTTGCGTTGTCTTTGGCGTAGCAGCCAGCTTGCTGCCTCTCGCTGACCCGCGGCTCTCCCCGACACGCCGCTTCTGCCCATGTGCTGTTGTATCTCCCTGGTAAATCCTTTTTTCTGTGCTGCCATCTCTATTATAACTCCTCTGTCATTATTATTTGTTTGTATAGTGCAATTGTGTAGCATAGTCCCCATATATTAACCCCATTGTCACTGTATTTGCATTGTTTGTCATTGTATTTCGCTGTTTTTCCCCCTGCTCCAATTTCCTGACCCTTCCTTCCTGCCTGTTTTGTCACCTGCCGACCCCAGCCACTGCCATCTGCACCCCCCGGTCCTACTTAATGGAAGCTGCAGCGCGACTGCACAGTGGACGCATGCAGCCGGCGTGCCACAATAGCGCTGGAAGTGCGCCAAATGCAAGCTTGCCTGTGCCCGCGTGCACCTGGACCCCATCCAGTGCCAGGAACCCTGCCCTTCCTGCCACCCACTGGCATTCCACTACCTAGCTCCAAGCCCTGGCCTCCAGAGGCTACAACAACAACTGCTGAACCTCCTCCCCCAGATTAACCAAAGGACGTTTTACCTGGCAATACTGCCGCTTCTCCTGCAACACAGAACCATCCGCCCACACAGGAACTCTGTTAAAACTGATAACTCTGTTAAAACTCCTGTTGCCTCTGTAAACATGCCACAGAAATCTGGGACACCATCACCCCACTGTTCCCCAACATAATCTTCAACACTGAGACATGGCTCAGCCACTACGCAAAGCCCGACATAGCCGCTGCAGCACCGAACGGCTACAAGATGATGCAGTGAGACTGCACAAACCAACATGGAGGAGGCATTGCTATCATTTCCAAGGAAAACCATCTGATGCATTGCTACTGAAGACAACTCCACACATATCATGGGACACCTCAACTTCCAACTTCTGGCCAACGCTAAGACGACCATTAGAGACACCCTTGCATACCGACTCCCTGGACCCCTGCCCACCTTTTTCAAAGTCATCTCCAACTTCATCTAACCCCTCCCCTGCCTCTCCCCCCACCCCCACTATCGACTTCAGACACTACATCCTACCCGTTGACCTCAACTTCCATCTCAATGACTTTCACGACACCAACAGCACCACCCTCCTGGAGATCATTAACAACATCAGCAGCACTAAACTGGTTAACAACCCCACACACTAAACAGGACATACACTAGACCAAATCTTCACATCTAGCAACAGTCGGATATAGCCATGCCACATATCTCATCTGGTCCAACCATGCTGTCATCCACTTCACCATTGCAGTCGCCCAGGAAAGAACAGCCAAGCCCCCCAGCACCTCTCACTGCAGTTAGAGCAAAGTGATGGAGACCCAGTGGATGCAGGCCCTCAGCACCATCCAAACCAAAGCTGCGTCAGACCCAGAGCAGACTGTGCAGAATTATTTCACCTGGATCTCCGAATGCGCTGACATAGTCGCCCCAGTGAAGCCAGCTGGTATACCCTAGAACTCTGAACCATCAAGTACAACTGTAGACGACAAGAGAAACAATGGTGCACCACCAAAAATAACTCTGACTGACACACCTACAAATCGGCCCTCAATAAAGACCACCAACGCATCAAGGACACTAAGAGAGCAGCCTGCACTAACTGCATCAAAACTAGCATTAACCACACAAAGGAACTCTTCAACACAGTCAAGGAATTTCCACCCTGTCAGCCACAGAGAACACTATTTGCCCTTCCCAAGAACTCTGTGTCACTGTATTGGACTATTTCCACAGCAAGATAGCCACCATCTACAATAACTTCAACCCCCAACTCACCAAGGTCAACCACAACCCACCCATGCACCTCAACCAAACTATCACCATTTGGACCACTCTCACCACGCAGGCCACCGCAACCATCAAGTCTTCCATCCACTCCAGGGACCCCAGTGACTCCTGCCCCCTCACTTTTTCAACCTGGGAACTAATGAAATAGGCACAGAACTCACCAGCATCCTCAACACCTCCATCACCACAGCAGCCTACTCTAGCAGATGGAAACATGCTGAGGTCTCACCCCTCCTGAAGAAGTCCTCCGATGATCCCAGTGAACTCAAAAATTACCACCCCATCTCACTGCTCCCATACCCCCCCCAAAGTGGGCCATCAACCACCAGCTCACAGAACACCAGTAAAGAAGCAACTTGCTTGACGCCTTGCAATCTGGCTTCTACGTCAACCATGGCAGGAAATGGCCTTGATCGTGGCCACAGACAACATTGGATCCCTCCTGTACTGCGGGGAGACAGCAGCCCGGATCCTCTTCAACTTATCAGTGGCATTTAACACTGTATCCCATCACATCCTCATCAAGAGGCTCAACAGCATCGGCATCCAGAGCAAAGTCCTCAAGTAGATTGCCTCCTTCCTCACACGTTTACAAAGCATCTGCTTACCACCCTTCACCTCCAACCAAAGAGCATCATCTTCGGCATACCCCAAGGATCTTCCCTCAGCCCCACACTATTAAACACCTACATGACCCCCCCCCCCCCCCCTCGCTGACGTCATCAGCTCCCATGGTCTCAACATCATATCCTACGCGTACAACACACAACTCATTCTCTGACTCACTGAATTTCTGCAACTCCATGAGCAGTGTCAGGGACTGGATGAGAACCAACTGCCTTAAGCTCAACTCAGAGAAGACTGAATTGCTGATCTTTGGGAAAAATACTTCCATGTGGGAGAACAGCTGGTGGCCATCTAAGCTCCGCCCTACACCCCACCCAAAAGACCACGCCTGCAATCTTGGCATCTTACTCATCAACAAAGTTGCTGTGAAGCACCAAATCAACGCAGTCTCCTCCTGCTTCGACACCCTCCGCATACACTGCAGAATCTTCAGATGGATCTTCCTTCACACCAGGACAAACCTCACCCAGGCCCTCGTCATGAGCCAGCTAGACTACCACAACACGCTCTTCACCGTCATCTCCACCCAACTCCTCAAGAGGCTCCAGACCATACAGAACCCAGCAACCAGACTCGTCCTAGACCAGGTGCTCGCAACGAGTAGCTCGTGAGCTACCCATTAGTAGCTCTCCTGTGTGCAGCTCAGCCTACAAAAGCCGAAAAGTGTATATTCGAAACAACAATTCTAACTTGTCTAATGTGATCAGTTTTAAAAGTCTAATATTCATACCTCTGGATGATTTTCATTGAACATAAGTAGTTTTTACTACAGAAAAGGTTAGAAACCCATGTCTAGACCTTCCCAAACGGGCCCATATTACCCCCACCTCAAATGACCTCCACTGGCTCCCCATCCAGAAGAGATGCCAGTTCAGTATTTTTACACACGCCTACAAAGCCTTACACAACCAGGGACAGGCCTACATCAACCACTGCATGATCTTCCACAAACCCTCCTGACATCTGCACTCCACCTCCCTGGCCCTCGCACCCACGCCCCTCACATTTGCTGCAGCCACAATGGTGGTTGTTCCTTCTACACCACCGTCACGACACGGAACATCACTCTCCCTAGCCGACTCTGGAACTGTCTCTTTGACTGAGACCGTAACCTCAACGCCCAGATACCCTCAGTGACGATAAGTTGTGCTTTATAAATACTGATTGATTGATTAACTTCAGTGGGAGAAAGTACACCTTGAAAGTCTTTGAAAGTATTCAAGGTAGCCATTGCTACCTGTTTAGTAAGAACAGATACTTCTTCTAAAGAAACAGTGTTATAAGTGGTAATTAAGAAATAGTTGGGACGTTTTATCAGACAGATTTGTGAATTGTTTTATTGAGGTAGGGGATCCACATAGTTAATGTAAAAAGTGGTATCTTATGTCAAAACACATGTACTTGACATGATCAAGGGAGTGTATTTGTAAACGTATGTTCTTGTGTGTAGTGGTCTGGATGTTAAAATTGACCTTTTCATTACAGTGCCACTTTTACTTTACATAAACCACCTGAAAAAAAATGAAGTATTATATGATGAAAAGTTATGCGTTCCTTTAAAGCTTATATCACATGGTTCTGGAAGGTATTTTGTTAACATCAGTGTGACAGTAGAGTTATATTGCTGGAGTCCCCTATCCTGTCTGTCACTTTATGGCTCATGAAAAGGACTTATTTAGAAATTTGGTGGAAAAGATATTTCTGGGGCCAGACAGATGTTAGTAAAACGTGAGCATATCAAAACCACTGGTGGCTTGGTGGGAGGGGGGTTAGTGGGTGCAAAGTATTTTTTTATATATATTATTAAGTGTGTGTTTTCCACACTTTGGAGTGTACACATGCTTACTAATATAAAAAAAAAAACATTGTGATTATTTATTGAGGTGATATTAACTGTATTGTAATGCAATTTCTGTTTGACAGGTTTTTGTTTCAGGGCAACAATGGAAATGTGCTCTATACTGGAGACTTCAGGCTTGCCAAAGGTGAAGCGGCTCGGATGGAGCTCTTGCATTCTGGTGACAGGTGAATATTTCCATGCCATTTTAATATCCGTTACAAAGACTTCACATGAGCTGAAATATGAAAGCATCTTTTAAGTTGTTGCTCAATGCCAGGTTTCTGCAGTGTCCAAACCTTCTTTAACCAGGGCCTGGTGTCTGGGATGACTAATACATCAACTACAGGGATCTTTGTTTGACCTCAAAGCCACAGGTTAAATCATGGCATGTCTGCTCAAATTTTCATTGTTTGAAGTCGATAAAATTAGTACCACTAAGAAGGGTAAAAGTAAATATCTGTTATTCAGCACCAATATGCCCCAAGGGATGAACATGCTCTTTACAAGTACGTTATACTATGTTTTCTGGTAAAAGCCTTGAAGGCAATAAATGGAAAAAAGAAACTTGCCAAACCACCTCTCCTGAAAAAAGTGCAGTTTTTGTATCAAGTTGAACATTTTTCCATCTGCTGCATGTTGACTTACAGGATACCACATTAATCAAAACTGTTCCTTCTATTTTTGTTTTTTTGTTTTTTAGAAATTCTTTTTTTTATGCATTATTTTGATTATGGTAACTTGCAGTATACTGGATAAGAGAAGGGTTGTACATATTTTTACCATTGTATTTCACACATGTGAACCCCCATGAAGGCATGTACATTCTGTTTACTATTGGTTTTCTTACTCCTCTCTCACTTCTCTCCACTTAGACCCAGACTTCTCTAACATTGTGATACTGCCAACTCAACTCAAACCACTATATCTCTGACGTTTTGGTGGGCATCCTCTATTCACATACACTGTTCTTCTCTCCATTTTCATTGATTCCTCTTTCTGTCATGTTCTGATATTGAAGGGGTGTTTTGCTTCACTACGGACCGAGATGAAACACTCATGCACTGACAAAAAATCTCTGGAATGCAACTCTTAGTCCAAGAAATACATTTATTAAACCACTCTGCAAGGTTCGTAGAGGAAGATTAGCATGCTGAAAGCACATGTTTAAAAATAGTCACAGCAATGAAATAAAAACATGTACAAATGATTCTCCACTGCAATATACACAGCAAGTGTGTGTGTGTGTGTATGTGTGTGTATGTGTATATATATATATATATGTTCGGTGGCATGTGTAGCTGCAGATACACATGCTGTGCATTATCCCTCTGCGGGGGAAACAATCTAAGATGGAGTCGACGCCCATGCGCAATGGAGCCGAAAGGGAGGAGTCACTCGGTCCGTGACTCGAAAAAGACTTCTTCGAAGAAAAACAACTTGTAACTCTCCGAGCCCAACACTAGATGGCAGGATAATGCACAGCATGTGAATCTGCAGCGTCTCATGCCACAAACAGATGTACACTGGGTAAGTCACATTTTCCATATATCTATAACTATATATATATATGTATATATGTCACATTGCAAAGTAGATAACAAGAATAAAAAATGCATCACCATGAGGCACGGGTAAATCTGCATCATCTCGCTACTTATCAGCATAATTCCGCCAGATCCCAGAATCGATCGTGGAGAGAGAGATCAGTTATCCTCACAGGAAGAATGACACACCTCACCGTCCTGAGCATGTCCGATATCTGAGTCACTTTCCGGTCCATCTGGTCTCGGCCTTTTATATACTTTAAACAAATCAGAGAGGGGAATTCTAGAAACCCCCTCCCACTCCGTAAGTTTATTATTAAAAAATGCTGGCTACTTCAGGTCAGTTTTGAAAAGAACACGTCAGGAATTGGCCAAGATCCCAAGGTGACCTCTCTCAAAATAAAACCGTTCCCTGCGTACTATAAACATAATCTTAGTACGTTCTTATCAGCCTAAGCCCTTGGTGAGAAAGAACACACAGAATAAAAACATGAACGCATTATTTATCATGGACATGGAAAAATACTTGCAGCTTTTAACGTGGCGGGGGCTAATGCTTAAATAAAGTCAATAGGCAAAATGAATCTGGTGGTCACTAATGTGACTGTGTGTTGCTAGCCTAAGTGCAACGTGGAGTCAGTGGTCAAAACACAAACATCATTAAAAGGGGTACAACATATTCATTTGGTTGCAAAAAATATTTTTGCTAGTGAGACCCTGATTAAGTGGCTACAGGTAACTGTGGGTGTTGGCAAAATATGGCCCTTTATGTGTTGGGCCTGATAGTTCACTAAGAAATTAAGAATTACCCGGACAATTGGTGGGTCTGATCAAGCCATTATTTCCACATTTCGGGCTTAAAAAAACTCTGAGAGTAAAAACAAAACCTCATAATTCCCATGGGGCTGGTAACTGCTGTTACCGTTCTCATCAGAATTAAGAGGCCACTGGAATGGAAGCCCAGTACACCTAAAATGAGATGGCTGGTGTAAGATTCCAAAATGTCTTGCTAGCACAAATTCCACTCTTCTGAACAATTCCAAGTAGTATGGCGGAAGGCCTCTTCTTCAGTCCCTTCCAAGGGGAAGTGTTCTGGGAATCCCTTGCTTTTACTTTAGTAGCCCTCCACTGCATGACATAAGGGCAATCTTTTATAGAATTTCTTGTCATGGAGTTGAAAGTCTTCTTTGAACGTCATGTATACTTGAAAACCCTTTGGCTAGGTCATCTCTTTCAAGGTTCTGCTTCCTATATTAAGATCAACATTCCAGCTTATTTTACCGGCTATGACAGTGGCTCATTTGGTAATGAAAGCTTCTTTTACAGGTTTTTCATGTACATGAAGTTGATTCAGTATTCCTTCCCAACAAGTCTCTTTGAAGATTAACAGATACCTAGTTGGTTTGTGTCGCCAGTCCATAATACCCAGTAGCTGTGAGACTTATAGCATTTTTTTAAATTTGGAATACTGATTTCCACCTAAAATATACATTTCAATAGATGTTTTTAATATTTGTTTTGTTTTTATTATATATTAATTATTTCAGCACTTTTCTAGAGTCCCGGTCCTCTTATATGCCGGCAATGCCGTTTTTTGGCACTAACTGCAAACAGCTCACAAAATATCTTAAATGAGTTCAATGATTTCATGTTAAAATTAAACCTTAATTTTAAACATCAGAACTCATTTGTATTGATTGGCCTGTGAGCCTAAAAATACTAAAACTGAAAGTTTAATTATAGGGGGATCTCAATAAAGAAAGTAACATTGTTTTAGTTATATAGGCATCCTGTTTGATGCTAATGGATCCTGTGAGAGGCTTATTGCTCAAAGAACACTGAAAATGGGGGCAGCTTTCGATCAGATATTTAGATTTGCTAATAGGCGGGGCTGCAAACCAATCAGGCAATTGACCCAGTTATACAGGAGTGAATCTTTCTCGCTTGGTGTGTATGGAGGAGGTGTTTGGGGCTGCGATACGCCAGGGAAACTACAGGCTATTGAGAAGAAGTTTCTCAGCTGCCTTTAAGCAATACCACATAGAATGGCAAGTTTTATTACTCACCTTGAACTTGGAATGGAGTTCTTGGAGGATTTCATCGGCTTGACTCCCCTGCTGTTATGGTTTAAAATTTGGAGTACCCCCAAGGCTGGATTTTCCCGGGAAGTAATAGCGGATTGCCTAAATCTTGACAATGAGCATGCCATCTCATGGTTGGCCAATGTCGAGAATAATTTTTAAAGTCTTGGTCTGAGCTCACTTTTTGATTCCGCTGAAGAGATAGTCCCCCAAATAAAGGAAAGAGTTAAAAAGTGTTTTCTGTCTCATAGAGAAGAAGGAAGAATTGAAAGATCTCTCAATATGGATTCTGTGCTCCGCTATATGCAGTTTTTTAATGCCTTTGGTATGAATTCTTATTTGTCACGGTTAACTAATACCCAATATAGATTTTACCTGATAAAAGTAAGGCTTAACATAGTTTATCATTTAGCTTCTTTTCTCGTAGCTGGTGTGATAACAGCCTCTTTCTCCTGTTGCCCATGTCAACTGTGTACTTTATGCTTTTCTGCAAATTGTATTCTTTGTTTAGGGCTCAGTTTCTTCACCCCATTTTAATGCACAAGCACTTTACGTCATATAGAGATGGCCTAAGATATTTGCAATCTGTTGCTACTCTGGAAATGTGTTCTTCTGTCGTGAGCTACATCAGGGTTGCTATAAAACTACAGAGAACATATGGTACTTTAACCAATTATTAAGGATGTTTTAATATGATGTGTTTTTAAGTTTTATCTGAGGTATATTTTTTGGTGCTGGGCAGGGGGCTGAAATTGTAGCTCATTTTGCCGACCCTCTTGTAATGTAAATATTGTTTGATCTAATTTTGCTATTTGTTGTGAAAATGTATCATTGTATGTGCTTTTATAGTCAATAATTGGACCAAATAAAGTTTTTATGATAATGAATAGTATTCTTAGGGAATCGTTGAGTTGTACTTTGTAGCTAATTCCCCGTTTAGTTTACGCAATTAATATCTTTATTTAAATTATATATCTGTATCATACATTTGAGAACTAAAACTGAAAATGCAGAACTCTTATTAAGAAGATCTACACAAACATAATCATGTCTCTTCTAATGTAATTTTGTACAACCAAACTTAATTGTGAAGTTCCTGAGTCCTCCAGATCTGATGATTAAATGTAATCAACAACTCAATCTGATTTATCCACATGTATTAACTTGATAAACTTTTCAGTGCACCACACCGGTTGTTTATTAGCGCAATGGAATAATGTAGTCTTTCTTGTTGAAATAATTTTTATTCAGACTTAATCTGCTTTAGGCTCATCAATGAACACAAATGAACTAATGCTAAAAGCAAAGATAGAAAACAAGCAACCACCCTTTCTACAATGTCAGAGAAAATATTTTAAAACCTTTTGTCATACATACTTTACACAGTCATACTTCCATCACCCCAATAGTCCACTCCTATTTAGTAGTGAACAACTAAATGTCCGGCTGGTGTTGGGTTCTTTCAATATAAAAAAAGCAACAAGATTTTACATTTGTCATCAATCACACAGGGAGAGATGCAGGTTGTACCATTGCATATTGTTAAACCGGTCTTCCCCCCCCCCCCAAATGTTTTGCCTTCTCGCCTCCTGTTCTACTGAATTTGGTTTTGTTGGCCTTATGACTCTGTGCTGTTTATCAGTGCTAAAGTGCTTGGGCTCGCTCCCTAAAACATGGTAAAATTAGCTTACACCTGACATGACATATTTAACTTACCTGTCAGTTCATAGTGTACCATCTACAAAATGCCGGTAAAATTTAATGCTATTAGTGGGCCTGCAGCAGTTATTGTGTCACCCAGTTAAGTAGCCCTTTAAAACCTGTTTCAGGCCTGCCGCTGCAGCCTGTGTGCAGTTTTAAACTGCCAATGTGACTTGGTAAAGTTACCATTTTGCCAAGCCTAAAACTCTCATTAATATATATCCCACCACCAGGGTAGGTCCTAACTAGCCCATAGGGCAGGGTGCATTATATTTAAAAGATTGGACATGCACATTTAAAGTTTCATGTCCTTTTAGTTAAAAAGACACAAATTTGTTTTTCACTGGGTTCCCTAATTACATTTAATAAGTGATAACTGTTCTTTGGGAATAGGTAGAAATATTGGATTTGGTGTGTAAAGACTTGTAATTTAAAATCATTCTTAATGGTAAAGTCAGACTTTTGGTGCCTTTGTCCTCAGTCACTTGATAATGTGTAGCTGGCAGTTAGCCTTTGTGTATTCCTATTAGACTGTATCACAAAGAGGAACTGGATTTTGGCAGGATGGGGTGACATGATGGTGTCACCTACCACACTTGCATTTTAATAGAAGTTACCTTCTGTACTCACAAAGGATTTCGCATTGATGCCCACGCTCACAACAGTAAAGAGCTCTTCGGCATCATCAATAAACTCTCCACCCCCAGGACCTGCTCCAACGAACCCCCGCCATCACAAGAGTTCGGCAACCCACTTCCATCGAAAGATAGAAGAAATCCATAATAGCTTCATACCCCAGACCCACCAGCTGACTACTAACACCCAAGAACCCAACGCTCCAAGCAACACCCACTTCTTCCACACCTGGACCCTAGTCAATATAGAGAACACTGCCACCACCATGGCCTCCATCCACTCTGGATCACCATCTGACCCCTGCCCACACCATATCTTCAATAAGGAAAATATCATCATCGCCCCCCACCTCTGCAAAAACCATCAACAGCTCCTTCGAGTCAGCCACCTTCCCAGAAAGATGGAAGCACGCAGAAATCAATGCCCTGCTGAAGAAACCAAAGGCAGACCCAGAAGACCCCAAGAACTACCGGCCTATCTCCCTCCTCCCCTTCCCAGCCAAGGTCATCGAAAAAATTGTGAACTGCCAACTATCCTGGTTCCTGGAAGACAACAAGGTACTCAACACCTCCCAATCCGGATTCCGCAGAAACCACAGCACCAAGATCACACTCATTGCTGCCACAGACGACATTAGGACCATCCTCGATGAAGGAGAAACAGCAGCACTCATCCTCCTGGACCTTGCAGCTTTCGACACAGTATCTCATCACACTCTCCGCACACGCCTACACAACGCTGGAATCCGTGACAAGGCACTTGACTGGATCTCGTCATTTCTCTCAGGCAGAACCCAGAGAGTCCGCCTCCCACCGTTCCTGTCAGAAGCTTCCAGAATCATCTGTGGCGAGCCCCAAGGATCTTCGCTCAGTCCCCACGCTCTTCAACGTTTACATGGCCCCCCTCGCCAACATCGCCAAACCCACCACATCAACATAGTTTCCTACGCAGACGACACTCAGCTCATCCTCTCCCTCACGAAAGACCCTACAACTGCAAAGAACAACCTTCACAACGGACTTCACGCCATCGCCAGCTGGATGGGATCAAGCCACCTTAAGTTAAACACAGACAAGACAGAAATCCTCATCTTCGGCACCAACCCCTCAACTTGGAATGACTCTTGGTGGCCCACCTCCCTAGGGACCGCGCCCTCACCCACCACCCACGCACGCAACCTAGGCTTCATCTTGGACTCCACACTCAGCATGACTCAGCAGGTCAATGCCATCTCATCTTCCTGCTACAACACTCTCCGCATGCTCTGCAAAATCTTCAAGTGGATTCCCGTAGAAAGCAGGAAAACTGTCACCCACGTCCTGGTCAGCAGCCGATTGGACTACGGAAATGCCCTCTATGCAGGGATAACAACCAAACTCCTAACAAAACTGCAAAGAATCCAGAACTCATCTGCCCGCCTCATTCTGGACATCCCACGCCGTGACCACATTTCCCCCACCTCAGAGACCTTCACTAGCTACCAGTATCAAAGAGGATCACCTTCAAACTCCTCATCCACGCACACAAGGCCCTCCACAACACAGGCCCAGCCTACCTCAACGACAGACTCACCTTCCACACCCCCACCCGCAATCTTTGCTCCGCCAGCCTCGCCCTCGCCTCCATCCCCCGCATCCGCCGCACCACCACACCACCGCCAGAGGAAGATCCTTCTCTCACCTAGCCGCCAAGATCTGGAACTCCCTACCGCTCCACCTTCTCCAGACCCAAGACCTCTTGACATTCAGGAAACGCCTCAAGACATGGCTCTATGACCAGTAGCTCCCTCCCCCCCAGCGCGTTGAGACCCTAACGGGTGATTAGTGCGCTCTATAAATCCTTGATTGATTGATTGATTTCAAACTAGCCTTACCAGGGCAGGGAGGTGGAATTTCCAGAACCATCTGAGGGGAGTGGGGAACTCCATACTTTTCTTCCACTTCAAAGCTGGCACCTGGTATAAAACAAGCATTTTCAATGCAACGGGTCTCACATTTGCTCGAGTTAGAGCTATTAGCGTTGTAAAGAAAAACGCAGCGCGGAAAATAAACAGATAAAGTAGTCCGGACCCCAGGCTGAAAACATCGAGCCTCGTATGTTTTTAGTAGTTTACCGGTGCTGTGTAGGTGGGCTAAACACCGGAAAAGGCATGACATATGCATGCCTTTCACAAACGAAAGCAAGCGGATTTTAAAAGACAAGCCCACAAACCAATGTAAGTGACTGACGTGACATGGGCATGGTGTGAAGCCCAAAGAGAGATTACAGAATGGACAGAGCGCTTTGCGCTCGCCCATAAATAGGACCTTCAGACCCACTCTTCAGTACACTCTTTGACCTGTGGATAATACAGAAGAAAGACTGCCCTGCTGCTTGAGGCCTGGCCTCCTCTCTCAGAAGGAAGACACAACATGCTCCCTTCGTTCCAGGCAGAGTGACTCGAAGTGTCAGGTGGCTTACCTCCTGCTCTAAGCTATAGGGACACAACAAGCTCCAGATGCCTCCCGTCAACTATCCAGCTGACCTGCTGCACTAGACCTGCCTGAGCCCTGTTGGCCTCTGCCGCAGTGAGTGCCTGATCCCCATGAAGTGAATCCTCAGGTCCTGGGCCCTGGGCTGGCAGCTGAGCTTTTCCGGTGAAGAAACATTTTGGGCTCTTTGTGACTGAGAATGAGGCTGTTTGTGCCAAGATCTCGCCGCCCGCAATGACCACCAGTGCAAATCTCTGGTGGATCCAACTCTTTGCGCTACAGCTGCTGCCAGTGACGACCGGCGACACAAGATCTGAACTTAATGTTAAAGCATTGACAGCATGTGGTGACCGCCAATACGAAACTCCAGCTATGACTGTGCGCAATGCCCAACAGGTTCTTCCTGCTACAGCTATGATCATCTGCGATGCCTTGCCTACCCTTCGCGCCACAGGGACTACCAGCACCAGTAATCTCCCTACTCCTCACAACCTTCTCCACTGCCAACTGGACTGTCTGTGCTGAACTTTGCAAAAGTAACTTTTTCAGGGAAACTTACCGGTCTGTGTGCCTGGCCTGTGCTACATCACGGTTGGCCTGAACTTGTGACTTTCTCTCAATCTAGAACTACCAGATAAATGCGAGGGGCGCTCTGTGCTTTTGGACACTATATTTACCAAAATCTTTCCATACCTCTGGTTCTACTGATCGGATTTTTATAGTTTTGGTCTCAAGTAATTTATTCACCTTTACTCTAGTTTTCCAAATTGGTGTGGAATGTTTCATGTGTTTTGTTTTCACGTTATTAATGCTTGTGTGCTGCATAAATGCTTTACACATTGCCTCTAAGTTAAACCTGACTGCTTTTATGCTAGGCTACCAGAGTGTTAAGTGCAGGTCGATTTAGTGATGTGTGGTTAACACAGGCAAGGATTGTGGTTAATGTTTGGGAAGGGCTCTCGCCCCCTCAACCAAAAAACACATTTCTCACTTTGATGCCATTGGTGGTATTTAGTACTTATGTAATTTTGATGCCAGATTCAACCTCCATTTTAAATTCTCCTTAAGTGGCTATTTTTCAAACTCTCTCCCATTTTGCCCAACTGTCTGTGCCTGTGACTCTACCTGCAAACATAGAGTTTGAGCTCAGCAACCTGGAAAGCTACACTGCATCTAAGCGCAGAGCATCCTGCAGTAAGATGAGGCTTCTATCAAATAGGGGCTCCAAGAAGCAGGAGCTTCCAAAGGCTTTCATGGTCTGGGAGGAGGCCCACCAGTCACAAGCCTTAACAGAGGAGGAGGCTGTGGAGGATTTGGAGGAGGACCTGGGCACAGGTCCAGAGCTGAAGCACTCATTGGAAGAGGACAACTAATGCCCAGAAGTGGAGCCCCCTGTCAGGGCAGAGTATGTCTTCCTGTGGTCTGTCCCCAAAGGAGCTGGAAGACAGAATGATTGAGAGGGAGTTCAGGCTGCAGCTGGCCAAGCTAAAATTGGACAAAGCCATGAAGGAGACTGGTGCCAAGAGGGTGACTGAAGAGGATGTCCACGTCTTTGAGGAAAATAAACTGCCCTTAAAGAATGTGACAGCTCAGGTGGAGAGAGCCTTGGCTGAAACGAAATTGCCCTTAGCTCATGAGGGAATCCTGAAGTAGCTGGACATCAGAGCAAAGCAAGCAACAAGGTCCAGCATTAATGGTGGCAAAATTCATGCAGTGTCCTGTAGAGTAATGAGTCTGCATACCACAAGAACTGGTACCTAGCTGTGTGGTGGAGGATGACCTAGACAAATGGCTTTCTGCCTATGAGGTAGCGCTTAGAATGTTATGGGTCTCATAGGAGGATTGGGAAGCAAGCTTGTGGAAACGCATGCCCACAGTAGCAATGGAGATCCTTCTGACCCTCTGTGGGAAATTAGATGAAGTGTGGTCATATGATAGTCATTTTACCACATCAGGTTTTGGAACAGCCAGAAACTGCCTAATCAGTCTTGGGTTGAATTATTTTAGACTACTCCAGCAAGTGAGTGGGTGAGGGGCAGCAAAGTAAATGATTTACTGTGCTGTACAGCCTCAGTTTGAGGGAGCACATCCTCAGTACTTGTTTATCATACCTGGGTCAACATTCACTGATACAGGGAGCTTGCAAAGGAGGGAGACTTCTGGGCCAGCACCAGAGTGTCAAAAAGGGCATCTGTGCGGAATTCCCAAAAGGGTAGTCAGGCTCCCCACCAGAAGAAAGAGGGGGAAGAGAACAATAAAAACAAAGAGTTAACATAAGGTCCCAAAAATAGTTCAAGGGGAAGGAGCCCAACACCAAACTGGCCAAAAGAAAAAATATTTATTTGCTGAGAAGAAAGGTACATTTGCACCAAAGTGCCAGGAGTGTTACAAATATGGGCACATGAAGAGTGATGCCTAGGGTCCCAAGCGGGCACTGCCAGCCTCTTGATCTCTTCCCCAAGAGTAGGTCAGTGTTGCTCTTGGGAAAGAGATTGCCCCAGATAGTGTAGGGGGGATAGGAGAGGTTACCTTAGTATCCCTGGGTGATAAAGAAGTAGTGCTTAAAACCCCCTTAACCTTCCTATACTTCCAAATACAGGCAGTGGGACACAATTAATGGGCAGAGGGTGCAGAACTATTAGTGGCCAATGGTATGCCCAGACCTGGGTCCTGTTCTCACTGTGCCACTGGAACCAAGCTACACCTGACTGAGGAGACCCAATCAGGGAAAAACCCTGATTGGGTCTTGGGTTGCTTGTGTTCTGGTTCAGACTTGGGTTGTGTGTGTTCTGGTTCAGAGATAATCTGGCTTGGCAGTTCGGACTGGACTGATCCAATTGGAGCAGGGTCAAGGTTGATTTGCATATAGCTGGGTATAATCTGAGGTGGTATGGTTTTCAGAAGAATGATGGGTTGAAATTCTACCAGAGCGATTGCCAGTGGTTAGACTTATTGCCGCCTATCACATTTTGTATGCTTGAGTTCACACAGGAGAGTCACTACACAGTGGCTCTGGTTCCACTGGAGTGTTTGGGCGAGGGAGAGTCTCAGGTTCTCTAAATGTAGCTGAGAACCCTGCAATGCTCGTAGACTGTCTATTAGGCAATGATCTGAAGCACAGTATCTGGCAGTAAGTGGCACTCAGGTCACTTCTGGAGATTTTGGTGTGGCTAAGTGGTTGCACCTGACTCCCAGGTCCATGGCCACCCAAGAGGGGACTCAAGAAAGCCTGGAGACTCTTAAAAATGGCCAAGGCAGGTGCCACAATAGAAGAGGGCAAGAGGTGTAGGAACCTAGCCCCTGAAACTCCTACAGTCCCAGTTGAAGGGGTGCCTGGGAGGGGCCATCATGGACATTACTGCTTTGGGGGACCTCCCAGTTTTAAACTGCCAATTCGACTTGTCAAAGGTAACTTTTTGCTAAGCCTGAAACTCTCAGAGCCTATGTGTGCAGTTTTCAAGTGCCATTTCAGCCTGGTGAAATGAACCTTTTGGCAGGTTCAAACCTTCCTTTCTAATACATATAGGTCACCCCTAGAGTAGGGCCTGGACAGCCCCAAGGGCAGGGTGCAGTGTAGTTAAGAGGTTGGACATGTACATTTAATTTTTGCATCTTAAATTTGTTTTTCTCTACTGCAAGGCCTATTACTCCTATAAGATAACATTGGGGTTGCCTTATTGCATTTTATAAGTGTACTGTCCAAATGGGAAGAAATAACCAGGTCGTGTTTGGTGCTTTAGAATCCTAATTTAAAATCCTAACATGGTGAAGTCAGATTATAAATTACAATTCTGAAAATGCCACTTTTACAAAGTTGCCATTTTCTTGCTTTAGCCATTTGGTGCCTGTAGCCTGTCTCTGATCACATGAATGGGTTTAGAGGACAGTTGGTCTTTGTGTATTCCACCTAGACAGCCACACGCAATGGAAGCTTAAGTGTGACTGGATAGGACATCTGGGTATGACTGGCAGGATGGGAGGGAGGAGCTGGGCACAGTCCCACTTACACTTGAATAGGCTGTGTCCTACCTCCACACAAGGGCTCCTCACCGCCAGTAGGTAGTCTAAAACTAGGGCAGGGAAAGGCAGAGCATCTGTGCACTTCAAAGGCAAGCCTCTAGAAGCTTCTCCCCACTGCAGAGGCACAACTGTGTATAAAAGAGGGACCTCAGACACCACCGCTTCAGTACACTTCTGGACCTGTGGATACTGTGCCAGGAAGAGAAACTGCTGTGCTTCTACAAGGACTGCCACTCTGCTGGACTCCTGCTTTGCTGTGCTGACCTGCTGACTTCTGCCTGGGTGAGAGCAACTGGACCTTCATTTCTTGAATCTAGAATTGACACCAAGGGCTAGTTTGCTGGCCTCCTGGTCAGAAGCCTCAGGGACAAAGCAGGCTTCTAACAACCTTGAACCCAGCACTTGAACTCTGCCTTCTGTTAGTCCTGCCCTCCCAAGTGGTGCCACCCCAGTCCTGGCCCCTTGGACGTGGTTCTGCCAAGCTCCGCTGTGGTCTTCATCTGAACCGACTCGAAGCTGCGCCCTGTATCGCGGCACAGCTGCCAGTCTCATTGAAATTTACACTGAGCGGTGCAAAGTCTTGCTGAACCACTGCCTGCCCTTCGGAGCCGATGAAAAGCGACACCAAGCCCTGCAAAGCCTTGTCACACAGCTCTTCGGAGCGACGCAAAGGGACGCCAAGCATTGCAAAGCGTCACCACACCGCTCCCTCGGAACCGATCCCGGACAACGTGAGATCTCACAAAGCAACGCTGCACACACTGCACCCTGGGATTTTAGATACTGTGTTAGGAAAACCAAGATGGGGCCTGGTAGCGGGACTGCACTCCATCGCAGTTGACCTGAACTTGTGACTTTGTCCCAGACCAGCACACAGTTGGCACTTTGTAATTTTATGCACTATTTGTACTTTAATCTTTAGAAATTCATAACTCTGGTTCTACTGATTTTTTGTTGTTGTCATTTTGTTTTTGTTTTATTTATTCAAGTCTGCTTTATTTTCTAACTATGTTGTGGGCTCCTTTTATGGTGTGTTTTCACAGTGTTCTCTTTTAGGGGAGCCTTATCAATAGTCACAAGCACTGAATATTCCTGCCCACGTGCAGGGACCCCGGAGCACTATACATAAAAAATAAAAATAAAACTATATATAAATGCAGCCTATAGAAAAAGGCAAAAATTGGTAAAAGTACATTTACTTTTTCTTTTAAATCCTGATAATCAATACAATTCAAGATGGAAAAAGACTGACAATAGGAAACCTTCCACAAACCTTTATTTAAAATGAAAGAGAATATAAGGCATTGTTAACCAATGGGCTGCATTAAAAGAGGAAACACAAAAAACTGGCACTGTGCCTTTAAGAACCTCACAGTACCCCCTGTATCCCAGAATGATCCACAGGCGACATTTAGGTTAGTTCATTTTCTGGCTCCTTCAGTTAGGATCCTGGAGCACTGAGCTCTCCTTTTTTTTTGTTGTTAAAAAAGTCAGAAAAATCTCACTAGAATTTAATAACAAGGTTTTCACTTGAGGGATGCCAGTACCTGCTGTGCTGACAATCTGTTTTGTGATAGAAAATATGTTTTTATTCTGTCAAAAAATGCCTTCACTGTTTGTGTGGAAAAACTAATGGAGGACCTGACCAGCAGCTTTATATGGTCCTGCTCTAAAACGCAGTGAGCGTTTCGGTATTTAGTACTAACAAGAGTGAGAGGGGGCTGGGCACTCCCCAGCTTTAGGCTCTATTATTTGGCGGCTGTTCTACAGTATGCCCAGTCTTTATACTCATCTCGGTATCTTGGCAGAGTATCAACAGAAACTCTTCCCTCTATATACATATTGATCTGGGGAGACATGGCTGATGCTGCCTTGTTGAGAATAATTGAACCTAGCTATTTTAAGAAACTTAAATTTTAAAACGATTATGGCTGCATTTCTAGTCTTGGCCATGACGAAACAAAGGGTTGGCATCGGGCGGGTTTGTTATTATATGCCATTTTGGAATACTCCTATGCTTCCTGGGATTTTTAAGGATAACTATTGTTTAAAATGGCTTAATTGATGGGCTCCGGAAGCTGGGATATTTTTTCCTCGAAAAGAAGGACATTTAAAGGCATTTGAGGACTTGAAGGAGGAGTTTTCCTTGGATAGCAGGGACTTTTTTAAATTCCTATAGATTAGAACTTTTTTGCTAACTATATCCAAGGATAATCCTTGTGGGGAAAAGATCAGGTTAATGGAAGAATTAGGGAATGCTACTAGCTGTACCATCAGAATCTCTATCCGTTACTATGAGGTGTTATGCAAGATGATCTGGGAAACCAAGCTAAGAATTGGGAACGACGGATAGGTGCCAGCGAAAGGGCGTTTTTAGACTCTTTGGATATGGCTCAAGGCGTGTTACTCTCGGCTGGACCTCAAGCTCAGCATTATAAATTATTATTTAACTTATATTATACACCTGCTAGGTTAGCTAGATGGGACTAATATGAATTGGGAAGTTTTCACAGAGTATAATGGCGCTATCTGCCCTTGATTCACTAAATTACTAGCCCCGACGGTGCACTGAACAGGGTGAACACCTCCAAAATGCCCTATAATCAGAAACACAGTTCCTGATAAATTACTGTTAATTGTTCTCAGGCACTCGTCCAGCTAATGTCTCACAAATAGTATACTTTGCAATATATATTCAATAGTTATAATAACTTTATAATATTCACAACAATCCTTGTAGCTTTTTAAAAAGTCCTCTAGATATCCATCCAGGTTCAAATCATGTGAGTTTCGTATCGAATATTCAAAATATTTGGCCTAATATCAACTTACTCAGCCGTTTTAGATATGCACATAACATCAGCCAACACGTTTTTCGTCAGGGAAATCTCCCAATAAACTTCATCAGGGCATTGTTATGTTCTCCTTTCTCATATTTGATCAACCAGCATGACGTCTCTCTGTTTTTTCTTCATTTATCTAATTGCCAGCCAAGTTGTGTTCTCTTTCCTTACTGTGAGTACGCTTTAGATTAGCTAGATGGGGGAGGACAGAGGGTATCACTTTCCTACGATGTAGTAGCACGAATGCGGATTCATGCCATATGTTTTTTGGATGTGAACATTTTTTAGGCTTTGTGAACAACATCCCAAAATGTTTAGGCGAACTTTTGGGAAATGATAAAGTTCTTACACCACAATTGGTGCTGCTAGGGGTTGATGAGTCAGTTAGCTAAGAACAGAAAGAATTGCGCTTGTTCTCTGCTATGTCAGTAATGCGCAGCTGTATTGCGTCAGATGCGCTGGAACCCGACCCCACCTTCTTGGAATCAACGGCTGGCGCGACTTTTATCTGTATTCCATATAGAAACATGCCTTTATGCGGCTAAAGGCATCGTTGGGAGAAAAAAAGGACTGAAAATATGGACCCTACTGTTTTCAAAGGGTCTAGAGCAAAGGTCTTCAAACTGGGGGGCCTCAGGTGATCCCAGGGGGGGCTCCAGACTCTGGCCAAAATAAATATTATACAGATAACAGGCCTTTGGTTTAAGCAGAAGCATGTTATTGTAGTTTTAAAAAGGTAACAGTACTTAACTGCAATGTTTAAATAGGTTTAGACATATTTAAACATTGCCATGTTTATAAAATAATTGTGAATAAATCTGAGGGGGGGCCCAATGATTTTTATTTTTCAACTGGGGGGGGGCGCGACATTAAAAAGTTTGGAGACGCCTGGTCTAGAGATTAATCTGTAATTTGTAATCTTTAATGAATTGGAGTTTGGTTAATTGTATTGTTTCAACTGGTGTAGCATTAAGTCGTTGTCTATACCCTGCTGTGTCAATACATTCTTTTTTTTTTTTAAAAGAACAATGCTATGCGTTAAGGTCAGCCTCATATAGTAAAATTTTGAGGCTATGGGAAGGCTCTGAATAGATAAACCATTCAAAAAAAGGCTCATATGAGACAAGAATATTGTGTTCAAAAGTAAAGCCGGTACATAAAATGTGAAGATGTTTTTCTTCTGTATAGAACTGCTTCTAAAAGATAAGATGAACTGATGTTGTGATTTAACTGGTTTGTTAAGTTTATGTAAAGGTTTGTAATAAGACCACAGAATTATGCTGGAAAACGAAGTCTCTACTTGAACTTTTGAATAATTTTGGCAGCGTATAAAATTGTTGCCTCATTCAGTGAAAACGATGATAGTTTGATGTGGTGTCATAAATTAAACTGTACGTTTTGAAATATGGCGATGCAAAGGATTGCTGCTAATAAGTAATATGATGAATTCATAGATTTTGCAAACTCTTCCAATAAATGTTTAAACAAAAAAATAAAAATGCCTTCACTGTTTGTGAAGTGTCCTTCATGTGGTAAAAAGAATGCCCAGACTGATCCCCATGCAGTCTGTATTGTTTGCCTCCCTGATTCTGGCCGTCCTGACTCCTATCCTCATTGTCAGAAATTATCATAGTGCACTCTGAGGAACAGAGAAAAGCTAAGGCTTCATGGGCTTATGGAGAGAGGATGATCCATGAGAAGCCTTGGGGAACATTGTACTTCATCCAAAGAGCCCTCCTGTCATCCAAAACAGCACCAGAGAGGCAGATCCAGTGCGAAACGCTATGGCTCAAGGTCCCGGTCGATGTTGAGAGGTAAGACGTCAAAGAAAATACCGTTTTGCTTGCTGTCAAAGACAGGAACAGGCCATCCATTGATTTTGGTGCACACCTGCCATTCGTTGTCGAAGGCCACATCGCCAGTGCAGTACCATCCATCAACGTCAAGACATTACACGATGTTGAGGCACCCTACATCGCCAACGTAACACCCACTGTCTATGTCAAGGCACTCATTGATGTTGATGCACCACACCATCAAGGTCAACATCAATGGCACAACGTCATGCAAAGCACACAAAGCCGAAACATACATCGCCATCAAAGCATTCTGCTCTTCCAGTATTGATCTTGAGGATGCAGTCGGAGACACCGTCAAGGGATACAAAGTTGAAAAACAAGTCAACAGAGGGACAGGTACCAGTGTCACTGATCGTATCAGCACCTCTAACTTCTTCAAGTTACAACTCTCAGTCACCAGAACACCTTTCTTCAGGGTAGAGGGGAAGCTTGATGAAAATGGCAGTGCCTGCTACATAAGACTCGGAATATACACAGGTATATTTGCCTTCCAGGACTCATAACATCATCTCTAAAAACAAACGCATTCACCTCATTTTTCGCCAAGTACTGTCTCTGTACCACCTACTCCTACACCAGAATTAATGCCATCTAATAGGCATTTATCCCGAAGTCAGGAGCGGCACCACAATAGATCAAGGTCTAGCACAAAATCTAGACGCCAAGGGTGTTGTCACACCAAATCAGAATCTAAGGCAAGTCTAGGAGGTCTTGATCTCGCAACAGGCACATAGGAACACCATATTGGTCCACAACCTCAAGATTGAAGTGAGGGATAACTCTCTCCTACTCTCTGATACCTCCCCAGCATGAGGGTCACCTGTGGATGACCTACTAATGTTTAATGAGGCCTTGATCAGAGGTGCCACAAAGTTGAATATAGACATTCCGACTTCCACTGCTTCATCATCTGTGATTTTTGAAACTTTGCATCACAGGGTGGCGTTTCGACCACTCCTTCCTCTTGTGCCTGGACTGCTAGAACCTGCAATTCAGTTGTTCATTACACCAGCAGCCTTCAGATCCAAACCATCTTGTATACTTAAAAAAAGCTCCAGTTCAGAACTCTTTGTTCCTCACAGCAGATCCTCCTCAGGACTTTTTCATAATAGCAGCTGCACAAGAAGCACATAATGGTGCCACGTCTTCATCCCTAACTCCACCAGATAAAGAAAGTAAACCGATTGATGCACTGGGAAAGAAAATGTGTGGGGCCTCGGCATCCTTCATGAACGTAGCAAGTTCCTCGGCTCTCCTTGGTCTCTGAGAGATCGCTGTGGATTCACTATCAAGATTTACGGACACACTGCCAAAGGAAAACAGACAGAACTTCCTTGAGGTCCTTAATGAAGATGGTTTAGTGGCTAATCAGATCATAAGTGCCACTGCAGATGCTTTAGACTTAGCTGCACCTGGTTATGCACATGGAGTATGTGCAAGGGAGTCCTCCTAGCTACGCCTCACAGGACTGAAGCCTGAGGTGCGACACCACATTTTCTTGAAACGCCTTCTTCGGCTCTCACACAGATGAAGAGATGTCATGAATGAAAGCAGAACTTGACACTCTGAAAGCGGTGGGTCTTGAGAAACAGAGAGAATTTTGAAGATATAACAGGCCCTAGGATAGACGGTTCTACTAACAGAGGGTTCAAACTGCTCATTGCCAGGAGCATCAAGTGCCAGCAAGATCTCACGGTCAACCTCCTAGATGATCAAGAGGCATTTATGCCATTTTGTGTTTACCACAATCTTTAATCAAATTTTTCTTCAGGATGAGAAATGCTGAAACGGTTTAAAAAAAAAAAAAAAAAAAGATCCTGAATTTAAAGACTATTGAAGAGCAGCTCATGTAACTCTTGTTCAGGTGTAAATGGCAACTATTCATTAAGCAACTGACTGCTGCAGAGCTATACCCTCACATAAAGTGCTTAGATGGTCATGTTGAGGGTTTTCTCTAGCATCATCACAGGCACACAATCTTTGTCATTTCTAGAGCTTAGAAACACACTTTTCTTAAAATAAGCTGAGAAACAAGCTTTTGTTAAGAGATCTACAGCTATTTTAGAGAGGCAGCCTCATTGTTCCTCATCTCAAGTACATCTTTAAAAGTCTTTTGTCAAAAAATGTTTGTTACTTTTCTTGAGAAACGTTGATTCCAAGTATTTGAAAAATCCCTGACTTGCTTATTCAAGTCCGAAGTTAATTCAATTGACATGTTCTGGATCACATGCATAAATCTTGTTAGCGGGATTAACCTAAATACAACTGTTCCGCTTAACAATCCCTTCCAGTGTTTTGAAGCCCCTAAATGTGATCAGGCCTCTCTTCATATTATTAAAAACTATACGTTGATGTCTGGCTTTTATGCCAGTACCCAAATACCTGAAATATTCATTTCCTGTTGAGGGACTATTGATTTACATCAATCAATATTAAAACTTGAATGCATGCTGTATGCTATTTTTTAAACCAATTTTATTAAGTTTTACAATGTTTAGTAATAATGATTCATAGCTTCACCAGAACCTTTGTGGAGCATAAGGATATGGTACATCATTAACATTTACACATTAGTTTGATTTCATTGTGGATGTAAAGCTACTTCCATGTGAGGTGCTGAGCCCTGCCAGATAGTGGCTCGGGTGTGATGTAAATCCAGATTAGCAACGAGGCTGACATTTTAATACATAAACCAGAAACATAAGTGAACAGTAAAGACTTGCACTGTGATGGGGTAATGTTAACAAGGCATACAAACACAATGTTGTATACATTTTAGTTCTGTTACCGCAGTGCTTAAACCCCCATTTAACCTCGGATTTCTATAAAATATGTCCCCAGCTTCTGTAACTTTTAGTTGTAGGAGAGGAGAAGAGGCATGCTGTAACTGATCGTTGTGGATCGTCCATGTAAATTAAAATGCCCTTCGCATAAAACAAAATATGGTCTTTATCCCATTAAACCTGATCAATCCCTTCAATACCAGCTTTGTCCAGAACAAGACTGGCAATATTTGTAGCAAAAGGTCACACAAGAGTAGGGACAGAAGGTATACCTGTCTTGTCCCTGCTGCAGTTCTTTAACTTAACTGATGCTGGTACTTCATAATATATGAGACTTGTCCACATTATAAAATCCAGACTTACGTTAATTTTTGCCATTTCTTTCAACATGTGTTTATTCAGGGAATGTCGCATCAAATCTGATGCCAGAACGTATAGCCTTGAGAAAGGTGTCCAACCCAGGAAATGCAATTAAAAAGCACTTGAGTATGACGGTGAAGACATGCATGGCTGTTTGCTCAATTGCCTGTTTTCATCTTTTGGTAGGGTGGAAGTAATAAAGAAGCACTTTTTAGCTCTCCCACACAATTGTACTATAGATCTCACAGTGAAGTAAAGGGAATGTAAACACCAGGACACAAGGGGAAAGACACCTCCTAAACTAGTACTGTGTGTAGTAGACTGGGTAACAGGTGAACGGCAGTCCAGCTGCATCACTGGGCTACATGGGAAACCCCATGATGACCCATGAGACACTGGATGGAAGATGGTTCTTTATTCAGTGAGACAGTATGTACCAAAGGTAATTCCTTTCATGACTGTAGAGTTGCTTCCAACAATGTTGTAGATTTTGTATGATCTATGTCTGTGTGGGAATGTCATATGGCTGTCATTTAACTCCCCTTCTCCTGACAGAATAGTGATACAGAAAAATGCAAACACAGTTAGCTCAAAAAACAAAACAAAATTAAGACAATTCAAAGTGGTCATTCAGATTACAGATTAACAAGAATAATGTTTGTGTTTTATGAAATGCCAGATGATTGTGTGTGCATATTTGCCACGTTTTTTCAGATTGTAGGGAGCTGGAGTATGTAAACTATTGTAGTTCATGGACCGCTGAGGATCTTTTTCAGAGCCTGGGGCCTAGGTATAGAAATGAAAGCCCTCAAGCAAGGTTTGCATAATTGCTGCTGGTTTTCAGATCTTAGAGAGTGGGCCTTTTGTGCACTGTTAAAGTTCATTAAGCACTTAGAATCCTTCCAGTCCAGGAAACACTCTGTGGGTTATGTTGAGGCATTTGAACTACACTGTACTCCAGTTATCTTGAGACCTGTCACACCTGAGTGAAGTTGCGTACATATTTGATAACTCAAAACTCATAATTTTGTTTTCATAAAGAAATAATAGGAGATAAACCGGCCTAACTATAACTCTAATCTGTGCTTGATAAGAACCTTGCATGGACTGTGGAGGTGAGCATGTGTCTAGGGAGGAATTCTTCCAGTAGGTGGAGACTATGAAAACAGGAGGTAGCTTGCCACAGTTTTGTTTTAACCAAACTTTATTAGGAAGCAAATCATATAATGTACCATAAACAATGAAATAATGTTCTGCCACTCTGCCATGTTATATCAAACTCATTAGATCTATCCATAACCCATTTTACCTCTGGATATGCCACCCCCCAAACCCTGTATGACCATCCCACGCCCTTACTCTCTAACAAATGGACTGCATTCACGAGGGGCGTGGGTTATCTGGCCTCTAACTATCAATACAGTATAAATTAAAGAACAACATAAACCCAAAGGTATGTCAGTCGTATAGTAGATACACGACTGTACAACTTGAAAATAATAGGCAAGGAAGGATAGTTGGAAGAGGTGAAAAATAAAGGCAGTGAAACGCAGGATAAGACTCCAAGATAGTGTCAGCGTTGATCCTTGAGTGCACCCAATGGCACTGCTAAAGTGAACTTATCTCAAAACCATCTTTCACATGCAGTTCAAAATGAAACTCAGACTACATTTCAAGGGTGGCATTGATCAATGAAAGAATCACTAAAGCCCACAGTCTCTGCATGTATGTGATGTCTGTACAAACTCCAGTCATGTAATTAAGTGCTGGTAGCCAGAGTAGCAAAAACACTAAACCATTGTATAGCTTGTGCAAAGGAGGCTCCATAGCCATGACTTGTCAAATTCGCAAGACTGATTTCTCATATTCATTAGAGCCAGATCTCTAGAGAAACAGCCTCCACCTTGTTCCAGAACCTAGCTGTCACCAATTGTGCTGAGCACAGTAGTTGAATAATAAGCTTCCAGCTAGGCCATTCCATTTGTTTGCACTGCATAGTTTTTAATACCCAATACTACTAGTCCTGGGCTATTTGAAAATGGCTGGAATTGCCTACTATATCCTTTGTACCTGCCTGCAGCTCCTTATGAAAAATATGTAATTTGGAACATCTCAAATAAATATCCGTCATATTCTTTTGTTATGATAGCGACTTCTAGCCACAGACCTCTCACCTTTTGAATAGTCTCCAAGCGTCATACTGGATCGGGAATCTTTTCAGCAGTACCTCGCATTGCAGTAGGTGGTGGTGTGCAGCTCTGCACAGACACCTTTTCCGCTCTGGAAATGATGTGCATACCCAATAGAGGCACCACTTAGGTGCTCTAACTCAGTTCCTATTTTTCCATGCCACCAGACATGGATCCGGAGCTTCCGCCCACCTCTTTAAGACCCTTAAGTCTTCAAAAACTTTCAGTGTGCAAGGGAAATGTCACCTCCTGAAATAGCAAGTTTCAAACCCTATAAGGCTGTCCCAAATGAATGCCTGTGACAGATCCTCATCATACCTGCCTGGGGTCGAGTCACAACTCTGAGGCCTGCAGATATAGTGCATCAAGGAACCCAAAGGGCATATGAGACTGCAATTAGAAATTTGACATTGCTAAGCACCAAACGACTCTGCAATAAGATGGGTCCCATTCAAAAGTTCCTTCCCAGCCCTGTTACAGAGCCACAAATTGCAGGAGTTGCTCCAGAGATCAGTCTTTGTCTTTTTCAAAGTAATTTATTAAGTCGAATAAAAAGCACAAGAAATCTAAGCAGGGCCTCTGCCACTTTCTGCCACTTAGATCCTACTGAGAAAATGATGGGTAGCACCATACATCTTGATCACTCACCCAAAGTTGATTAACATCTGAACTTATCACGTAACTTGTTCCAGTACAAATCAAGTTTCTACTGCAAAACAGATTGAAGAGTTCTAGGAGGCCATGATTCGTCTTTTTGAATCCTTGCCAAGTTCCTCTGGTGTGCCTTTCGGCCCCACAGAGCACAGAGGCTCTCCATATAGAATACCACCTGCAGGTTTGCCCTCGCGTCAATTGGACTCTCAAAGACTATCATTGGGCCCCCCCCCCTCTCTATTTCCAACTCCACCTCCTGTTTCACGGTACACGCCAGTTCATGGAACTTGAACACCAATACCAACTCCGTCGTCACCAATAGGCAAGGTACCTATTATACCCTCTAACTCTGTGCCAATTTGACCTCAGTGGAGGCCCACCCAGCTACTGTTGAAGCACCACTTTCTCTACTCGGCATGCCGCCTGCACAACAGAGAACATATACCCTGCATTCCTTGTTTGGCACAGATTTGAACAATGGTTACGATGTGGGTGATGAGATTTGGCATCCATACCAGGCCTTGGAAAATGATAAACATTTCACTAGACCTGCAGGTCAAGTAACATGAATAATCTACTCAACCTAATTGTAATGTATTTGAGCCGTAAACTGGTCTCAAATTATGTCATCATTTGCAAATATTTTATTTTGCAGAGTCGCCTTTTTCTTCATTTTCACGAGTGCACCTTCAAATATGTGAATTCAGCATTTCTGCTGTACAAAAAAACTCTTATTTGATTAAATAGACTAAACGTTTGCTCCATGTGTAATAAGAATCTTGCCCACATATAGGGTACGCTTGATCCCTGACTTGCCTCCCAGTTTACTAATAGCATTGCCATCAGGCAGGGCAGGATGTTTCTCAGTTCATGTTTAAACACTCACTTTTAATAAATATATTCTTAAAGCATGATGTGGTAGCGCACTGTCAGTTACAGACAGTAAATTTCCAAGAAATGGCTAGAACCTTTTCACTACCTTGCAGCTTTACTGATAAAACTATAGAGGGCCTGACTACGACTTTGGCGGAGAGGGTTAATCCATCCCAAATGTGACGGATGTCCCTCCCGTTGAATTACAAGTCCATTATATCCTATGGAACTCATAATAGGGCGGGCTGAATATCCGTCACATTTGGGACGGATTAACCCTCTCCGCCAAAGTCATAATCAGGCCCATAGTGTATTAACATTAGTCTGTGAAAATCGGGTTTCAGAAAACATATTTATCATTTGCACATCACCAAGTAAGGTGTTCTGATTTGTTTTTCATCCTATTGAGAATGTTCAGCACCCAGTAATACAAAAAATGGGCTTTCACAAACACAGAAATATATTTTGAAATGTTTGTACAGTTGACATATTAGCTATTTAAATGTATGTTAAGAAAAACCTGATACCCTACAGGCTTTCATTTCACACTTTGTACATCAGATCAGAAAGTTCACTTCACAAAATTCGGGACCTCTGCAGTCTGAGAAGGAAAAGTATTTGTAAACTGACCTCTGTCTCTAAACACAGAGCAAATGTGACAAGATAACAACAAAATCAAAAGGCATCTTTATTGCTCCTTCACTTTCTCCTTTAACAGAACACCTGTTCTTTGTCAACTCACCAGAACGGGCGAGTAGGTTCTAAATATATTAACCTGATAAAATCTCACTTGCCATAGAGAGTGGACGAGGAGATTTCTTGAGGCCTGCATATTATGAAGAGAATTGGTATACTGACCCAAAAAAAGCTAGTGGCTTTGATACCTCCATTGTGTCAGGGTCCCTCTCGCCCTCAATAGAGCGCTTCCTGCACCATGGTGATGCATAGGGCGGTTGAAGTACTTGATCTCCAACTCCCCACTTTGGAGGTCAAGACCAGTGTTCTGAGAGAAGTCATACTGATCCCTTTGTGCCTTTCAATAAAGCACTTAAGGATGCCTTGGTATGGGGCATGGGGCAAACCTTGTGCTGCCCCCCCCCCCCAGTTCTACCACTAGATCACTAGACTCCACCAACCTGTCCCAGGTGATCCTGCATTTTTATCTCAGCACCCTTCCCCTGAAAGGTTGGTTTTGCAGGTGTCTACAACCCAAACACAATTCCAACTACTCCCCCCAAAAGGGAGTCAAAATGGGTGGAGGTGTTTTGAAATCGAGTCTTCCCTTCCGACAGCTTGGCTCTTACATCAGTGAATGCGAGATGCCTCCTTGGGTGCTTTTCCCATGCTTTTTGGGATTTGGTAGTTCAAGTCCTTCTTGGTGTTCCTGAATATCTCTGACAGGCCTCGCCTAGGCTATACAGGATGGACATGATACGGCCAAGTTCACAATTCGTTGTGGCTTAGATGCCACCAATTCCATTGGGTGGGCCATTGGAACTAGTGTAGCCTTTCGCCACTACGCTTTGCTGCGATCAACCAGTTTTTCATGTGCCATCTAGTCGTCTCTCAAGAACATGCCCCTTGACAGGACTTGCCTGTTTAGAGGCCAGGCAGATTCTGCTCTAGAGCCGTTCAAGGAGAGTAGGGCCATGGCATGCTCCCCGTGCTTATATACCCTGCCTTGCCAAATGCATCAGCTCTATCACTTCTTTTACGCTTTCAACAGAGGCACTCTGTGCAATCAGCTGATTCTAACTCAAAAACATGCCCAGCAGTTTTGCAGTCGCGTCCATGGTGCCCACCGCCCCTGTGGTCAAAGTCAAAGGGCCGCCTAGTCCACTGAAACCCCCCCTCCCACAACCCCACTTACCAAACACCTTCAGCGGTTCCTTCGGGGAGTGCAGGCAACTGGTGGGAGGCAGGATCCAATGAGTCTTGACAGGTTGTCGAGCCATAACATTGGACAGTTGGGTCTTGCAAATTGTATGCCCTACCCTTCCTTTCTATGTATCTGCACCTTCCACCATCCGCCCCAACGACTGTCTGAGAACCAGTTTTTCAGCAGGAAGTACAAGCCTTTTTTTTCCCAAAGGGGCTATTGGGTGAGATGTCTGCGCTAAAAGTAATTTATGGTTGTTATTCCTGCTACTTTCTGGTGCCTAAAAAGGACTCACGCTTGCGTCCTGTTTTAGATCTGTGTCCCCTCAACGCCTTCCTCCGGAAGGAAAAATTCAAGATGCTCATGCTGGCCTAGGTCTTGTCTACACCTGACCCTGGAGATTGTATGGTGCCATTGGGCCTGCAGGACTTCTGTTTCTATATACCTGTCTTGCAGGCCCATCAGTGCTAACTTTTGTTCATGGTTGGACAGGAACTTTTTCTGTTGAGGTTAGGGGTCAGAGTCTTCCCCTGCCTCGACAATTGGCTTTTGGAGGCTGGCTCACCCAAGGCAGTAATCTGCCACCTCCAGATGACAGTGAACATGCCAATGTTACACCTGACTCCTTCTCAAATGATCCCCTTCTTTGTAGCCATTCTGGATTCACTTCAGTTTCGTGCCTTTCCCCCGTAGAGTCAAGGACATTTCAGGCTATGATTCTGATCAGTCAGCCCCTGTCCCGAGTTTCAGTGAGGTAGACTCTGTGGCTACTGGGGCTAACGGCATCATGCTGGTTAAGTATGTCAGATGGCATATGTGGTCTGTGCTGTAGGATTTGAAATCCCAGTGGCCCCAACATCAAGGGGATCTCTACGACCACGTCCAGATCTTAGAGGAGACTGGGAAAGATTTTAAGTGGTGGTTCCTAGACCGTGATTGTGTCAGCAGCAGACCCCTTTCACTACCCCACCCATAGTTGACAGTGGTTACCGATGTGTCCCTTCTTGGTTGGTGTGGCCATCTCAGAGAGTTGGAGATCAGTGACCTCTGATTTTTGAAGGAGACCCAGCTCCATATCAACCTTCTGGAGCAGAGGGTCATCCTCTTGGTGTTGAAACCCTTCCTTCCGTCCATCAAGGGGAGGCAGGTACAAGTGCTCATCGACAACACTCCCGCAGTGTGGTACGCAACAAACAGGAAGGGGTG
Source organism: Pleurodeles waltl (assembly GCF_031143425.1). NCBI lineage: Eukaryota > Metazoa > Chordata > Amphibia > Caudata > Salamandridae > Pleurodeles > Pleurodeles waltl. The sequence continues at coordinate 457,289,717 of NC_090442.1, forward strand.
GAATCACAGACCCTGTGCCAGGAGGAAATGGCTGAACCACATTACAGAATCATTGAATGCATAGACTGATGAGTTTAGCCTTCTGTGCGCAGGAGATCATGAGATACAATTATAGACTGAGGTGGTGCAAGATCTCTACAGCTTATGGTAAAACTGTGGCTCAATCTGTCCGCTATCTCCAAGAATGCACAATGTCAGCACTTCTGTCCATTGGAGTTCTCAAGGTATATCTCGCTCTGAGGCATGTACCATCTCAACTGTGGGAGACATGGAGGAATCGTCTTTAGCAAGATGTGTATAGCACTAACTTGCTGATAATATAGGGTTGGAAACATTGGAAAGATTGGAGGATAGGCATATATGGATCATTATAATTTTTAAATGCACTGCAACCCAGAAGGAAACATGACCAAATGCCAAATGCATAGTATAGTCTGGGTAAAGCGCACAGTGAGTTAAGTTCCCCATATAGAGTATACCTATACCTACACCTGTGCACTGATATATGTTGAATGCTAGATTTATTGTTGCTTTCTGTATAGTTAAGCCATGGCCCAATTGCTATTGTTAATGTATTGACTGATTATTAGTAGTGCAACATGTGAATATTAATTAAAATGTGTTAAAAAAATATTTTATATACATTGTCCTAACCTGGCTGTTTTCTCCATTCATCCGCCCATAGCCATCCCCACCTGTACAAAGAAACTATTATACTGAACTCCTTTTGCCATGTGAACATATATAACCACCTCTGCACAGAGTTCAGGGTGGTGGTAAATGTATATGTGGTTAATACCCAAAATGATAGTTATACATGTTTCAAACAAAGTCCATTCCCTAGTAGCGACTTTTTGAATCAACAGTGAAGAATCCAAGTGTTGCAATTGCCTATGCCAAAACATCTTGTCCTCCCTTGATGGGATTGCCTCTTACAGTCCTCAAGCGACCTTAGTGCAGATCCCGCCGACATATCCACATTTATTCTGAGGTTGTCCAGCCTCCAATTATCTTTCACCTGCCCCTTGCTCACTGGTAAAAACAGTGGGTTATAATGAACTTGGTTGACCAGCAAAGGACAGCATGTGAATAATGTTTTTAACTGCCAGTGTATGCCATACCTCCAACTTTGTACTTGTGATCTGATTGCAATCAAGATTGGGGATCCTTATTCTTCCTCTGAAGGAAAAGGACATCACATATATCCCTACCTTGCAGGGTGTGCACATTTCTTGTCCGTACCCGCTAAGTCACCTAGGATTCATAGGTAGGCAGTCCTATATTATGCAAATAAGTTTGGCAAACCCAATTCCCATCTGTTTCAAGCGACCTTTACCAGGCAAGCAGGCCTCCTCAGTGGTTTCATTTGCTGTAAAAACCTGTGAAAAATTCTCTGTAAGCCCTTCTCAAAATCCATCAAGATCAGCCTGAAACACATATGGAAGATGAAAGACTATATTCATTTTGATAGACAATACCATAAGTCACCAAAAGATAAACCTTTCACGTCATCTGATCAAGTCCAGCCAGATGTCACTCTGCAGAGCAGGTATATTAGATTGTAAAGATACTCAGAGCCCCATATACTTCACTGATTTTCCATGGTTCTGAAAGGAATTGCATCCCTAGCCATAGGCTTGCCTTCTTAACTTAGTTTACTGAAGAGCACTTTGGTCTTATCAACATTAACCTAGAAACCTGATGCCTTGCCATAAGAGCAGAGCGATGACATCAGTGGAAGAGGCAATTCTATATCTGCAAGAGTTAGCATGACATCCACTGCAAACAATGAGATTGTGCACATGCTCACAGCTTTCATTGCATCATTGTGTCATATTCAGACAGCCAACAGTTCGATAGTCAAAACAAAAAATAAAGGGACCAACAAACATTCCTGCATCAGGCCCCTGTATAATTGGATGCAATTCAAAATGTCAACACTAACCATAACTAAAGCTTCTTCTTAAGGTTCAGTAAGTATGCTCTCAGACCTGTTGATCAGTGGTGTGTTAAATGAACCCCTGTCTTCAGTATATTGCTATAAACTATCTGGTAGAATTATGGGTTATAAGTCCTTTGGCAGTAGCCAGAATTTATCACACCAGAAACCTCAGTAATTTCAATGTTAAATGGTTTACAAATTTCAGAGAACACCTTAATATGTGTTTTACTTAAGATTCTATAAACCGATTCCTTCAATGTATGTCTGCCCATTGTCTAAGTCTGAACCCTTAGGGCACTGGCTTCAATATCAAAGACAAACATCGCTTACTTGTGGTCTAACAAAGTTATTGAATCCATCTATTTTCCTCAAACATCTTGATAGCCTGGCTTATACCATAACCTAGTCAATCCTGGAGAAAGAGCAGTGAGCATGAGAGGAAGAACAACTATATTGCCACACTCCATGTCTGCCAGGCCAAGATCACCAAAATGTTTTTGTCAAACCTGTAATGCTCTCCAGGCACCTGAATGGACCACTCCAAGGTCATCACCCAAAAGGACACCTCTGTGAACCCAGTGACTATGAATAGCTACTTCTCCAAAAACCTATCCTGCCATTGCTTTGGTTTAAACCACCTCCATCAGTATTATCTTTTCACCTCACCATTTCACCCTGGCTAGAAGGTATCTAATCCTCTTTATCCAATGTGACATCCTTAATCATGGAAATACCTATTTCTAGAACTGTAGAACACCGTGATAGTTTTAACTTGGCATTGAAGGAAATTGGATGCTCTTCTTCAAGGAGACTATAGCTGTGTCATGTCTCGGTAATGAGTTTCCTGCAAGGCAAACACATCTGCTTTCTCTGCCCTTATAAAGGAATGTATCCAGGGCCTTTTACATAGAGAATTGAACTATTTAATATTCAACGTTTAACCTGGAATTCACATGCTCTAGGACATCTCAGTCACCAAGGAATCCATTGACACATCCCTAGACACCACAAGCCAAACCCCCACATCCAAGAAATTCTCACCGCCCCCCAACCCCTGTTCCCTTAAAAAGGAAACATATAACAGCATAATTACACACTTAAAATAAAATATGATATCTGAGCCAACCCTCCAGTACTGTAGCCTGACTTCTCCTATGTAGGAAATCGTATGCAGGTCAGTCCTATGCCCAAGCTCCACCCCTGGACCAGGCTTCCTGCCACTCCCACTATGCTCAAACAGTGATCCCAAAAGTGTAAAGTATCATCTAATGCATTTCAGCTTGCTTCCCACAAGCAAGGAAAGTGTAAGTATCAGTGTACGATTGTGTCAGTACTTATAGAGTTTTGTAAAAAAAAGAATATATATCTTTATTATCAATTTAAGTGTCATCAATTCTAATACCAAACATGTTCCACTGCATGCCATATGTGATTTATAGTATAGTTGGATACAATGGAATTGCCGGATAGTGTCTTTATTGCATTCGATTATCTTAAGTTAGCTACTAATCATAGTTAACCCAACATTACATTGCCAATAATTAATAAAACCAACTGGTTACCCTTGGATGTGCAGTTACCCTCCCACCCCACCTTGAGGTAAAAGGGAGTGAGGGAGGGTAATGCCAGCTTGCAGTCCAAGTCAGGTCAGTGCCCACCCTGTGATGTGGCTATATTAAATGGTGGGGGGAGGGTCTTTAGATATGTGCGAAGTTTGCGACGGTGTCTCGGCATCGGGGACAGGAGCCAGCTGACCCCAAATACATGTGGGCTAGTCTCTCAGGCGTGAGGTATGTATGATGCAAATAATTAAATTGCGGATATTTGAGTTAGACATTCATAGAGACTGTTTTGGGCATCGCTAGACACTGTGCCCATTGTTTATCCGTACATGTAGTGTCAAGTACTTCATCCCAATAAGTACAAAGTGAGAGAAGTGGCATAGTCTTGTCGACATGTAGCGAGGTATACATTCACGTGACAGCATGGCAGTTAGCCCCATGAGCCAGTGCCACCTGAAGTGACTTTGAGGTGTCTGGTTCATCATGTGTTCTGCGCCAGACCATGTAGAGATGTCTTGTTAGGGAGGCGTAGATTCAAAAGGAGCCCGGGGGTTTACCATAATCAGCCTCCAGAATGTCAAATGTTTATCATTGAAGAGGAGGTCGCCCCATGTTGTGAGCCCCTATTCCATCCATCTGTGCAAGTCCGTTTGGGAGTAAAGCTCTACGCATCCTGCGATTGCCCATAGAGGTGCTTGGCACCAAAGTACAAATGCCAGTCGTTCAATGGCCAGTGCGAAGATGATCAGCGACATGGGACAACCCTGGTGAGAGCAGCGCTCAATAGTGAATGTATCTGATATAGTTGCACCAGTTTTCACTCTGGCAAGAGGCGAGTTATATAACAATGATACCCATTTCAGCAATCTGGGGCCAATCCAGAATCTACGGAGAACTTCCATTAGGTATCTCCACCTCATGGTATCGAACGCCTTTTAAATGTCAAGGGATGCAACCCAGGGGTGGGTACCTGATGTTTGTGCCCAGTCCATCAGTGAGATCAGGTGGCGAAGGCTGAGGAATGTGTTCCTCTCAGATATGAACCCATTTTGGTCTGCGTGTATCATATGTTGTACTACAAGGATCAAACGGTTGGCAAACACTTTACCAAGGATTTTGTAGTCTGTATTTAACAATGAGAGCAGGTGGTATAAGCCCAGGTGCAGCGGGTCTCTGTTTGGTTTAGGTAATACCACCAACACTGCCTCCCTGAGAGTTGGGGGCAGCCCACTGCACAAGCCTCTTTAGAGCCTAAGAAGGTGTGGGGCTAGCTGGGACTGAAAGGTGGAGTAGAATTCCACCGGCCTAGCATCTTTCCACGTGCCATCTGTGCTATTGCTTCAGTTATTTCAGTGTCTGTGAGGGGTGTTTGTAAGTCTATTCTTGTGTGTAGATCATGTAGGCCCGAATAATATGAGTATTCCTTGGTGTCGGGGTGTAGTCTATGCCAAGCATCCATAGCTTGGTTATTGGTAGCCCATCTGCATAAGTGTGGTATAAGAGCAGTGGATTTTGCCCCTGGAATTGGTGGTCGGGACCGATCCAAGTCCGGAATGCAATTAAAGTCTCCAACCCAAAATTAAGGGCCAAGGTGTCTTGGAGAAGTGCTGGGGTTAAGGAGTGGAGGAATGATGCTTGGTTACTGTTGGGGTCATATAGGGAGATTAGTGTACTGAGGTGTCCATCTAAAAGCTCCTCCTGTATTGCATACCCCCTTCTGGGTCAACTTTGGTGTGCTGTACTAGTAGCACCCCTTGGGCCAACATATCAGGACAACCTCTAGCATAGCTGGAGTAAGTAGTTGTGATTAATGTGCCTTTCCAGCATTTGCGCCTGGCCTCTAATACTGGGGCAGTGAGGTGCGTTTCCCCGAGTAACGTTATCTGGATCCCACGCCTGCGTGAGTATTGATGGATTTGGTCTCTTTTGTTATAACTGGCCAACCCCAGCACATTCCAAGTCATGACAAGGACTGATGCCACCTACAAAACGTTATCAGTGGCCATTGGTATTGTATTACGTTTCTGTTCCCTGTGTCAGTCCCCCCTTTACCCCACCACTCCTCACCTCGTTCCCACCCCTCCCCATCACATCCAATACAGTTACATAATGATAAAGAGAACAATAGACAATACAAATCTATGGAAAACTCCCAACTCCCTGTCCCAGGCCAGTCCGGTCCGCCAATGGGCGATTAGCATTTGTGATGCAATAACAACTCTAACAGAGCTACTAATCTACTTTAGTGTGACTGCACCCTTCTGGGGTGGGGGGAGGGGTTGCAATTTATGTATGCATAGATCTATCACATTGCAGAGATGAGCTTGCAACCTCCAGCCAACCTAGAAACTGTAGATCCTGATGGTTGATCCCCTGCATATATAATCACAAGTAGTAGTGCAAAGGGTCAATACCAGTCACTACTCAGCTGTCTATACCAAGTCCTCAGCTGTGTGAGGGTTAACTGCTGGTCACCCTTTCGGTAAAATGATGATCAAAGATTCCAGGGGCTCCAAAGGCGCTTTGAAGAGTCTTCCCATCTCAGACCCTTCAGTTGGAGTAGTTGCCACTCGTTGTTCGACCTCAGCCTTCACTTTCACTTTCGCTCTGTCCTGGGCAGCTTGTCCCATGGATTGTCCAATTACACGACAATTGGGGTGAGGCCTGCGTCTGCTTTGTGCGGTCCATTCAGCAGATGCATCATTCCCCCACCGGGAGTGAGTGAGATGCCTTTGTGCTCCAGCCAGGTCCAGCCATCTTCAGGCGTGGGACAAAAACTTGTTGTCATCATGCATGATTCTGAGTGTGGCGGGAAATTGCAATGCATATTTAATTCTGTTGTCTCTAAGACTTTTCTTAATGGCCAAGAAGGAGGATCTTCGTTGTTGCACTTTCATAGTAAAGTCAGGAAAAATTTTCACCTGGGAATTGTTGATCATCCATTGGCCCCTGGCCCATGTCACCTGCAGGATATGATCCCTGTCTCTATAATTAAAGCAGCGGGGAAGCACAGGTCGGAGAGTAGCCCTTGGGAGGGCGGCGTCTATCCTGGACGTGTGGGCACGCTCAACTGAAAAAGAATGTTGATTGTTTGCCTTGTAGGATGGTGTTGATGAACCAGTCTTCGAGGTACAGCTCCATGCATGGGCCCTCTACTCTTTCGGGCAGGCTCACTATCCTTCCATTATTGAGCCTCGATCAACCCTCTTGGTCATCCATCCGTCTCTAGAGGGAGTTGACTTCATCTTGTAGCGCCTGCAAATGTTTCCCAGTATCTGTGACCATGGGGTGTAGGGTGGCCAACACAGAGTGTGTGTTGTCCACCCGCTCCTTCAGTTTTTTGTGGTCCTCATGCATGTGCCCCATATCTAAGTGCAATGCATCAATTTTCGATCCCAATGTAGATTTAATATCTAAAACTGCAGATAATAGTTTGTCAAACTTGCGTGTGTGCACTCGCCTCTTTTTCTCCCACTTGATTTTTCTGTGCTATCCACGCTGAGGACTTGTCACCCTTTGTGCGCACCATTGTAGAGTGTGGTATTCAGTGGTGCAGTTGTTAGGCAATGTGTGAAACTGTGGTGGGTCCAGACCCGGTTACGAATTTGGGAACCACTGTACCTTGGTCTGCTACATGTGGCGTGTACTCAGTAGCTAGGTGGTAACACCCCTGCAGTCTCTTGCTTCTGGGTCTCCTCCTTAGTGAGGTTTGGTCGATCTTGCCATCAACAGTTAACACTAAATCAAGTCCTTGTGTGCGTGACTAGTCCCAAGTGGAGGAGAACAGGGGATTAATATGAAGAGAGACGCACAGTCCTCCTTTGAGTGAAATCTTTGCAGACTTTATGAGAGGCAGTTGTATGTCGTGGTTGGGAGTCAGTTCCTGGTGTTCTGGTATCCTGGTATGCCCCAGTCCCTTCACTCTACTGTCTCTGGGCGGTGCTTACAGTCCCAGGCCGTGCAGCTTTAAACTTTAAAAGGAGGCTTCATGTGACGCCCTCTGTGCCGCTCCCCATGTAATTCGATTAGCTTGGTTGCAGGCCTGTTTTCTACTAGCCCTCCACAGTAGTAGGGGAAGAGAGGAGGGGCATTGCATGTGCCTTAATAGAAGTGGTAGCAGGTACCCCTTGCTAGCGCTAGCGAGTCTTACCAGGGGTCCTTGCATGCAATCGGGAAGCAGTCCAGGTCGTCACCTCCTCTTCTCCGGCCCCCAAGCTCTACTACCCTGTGTCTGGGTCGCAGGTTGCCGCTGATGTCTGAGGCCTTCTTCAGGCCATGCTTATTGCCTGAATGCCAGAACGGCTGGAAAGTAACTGAGTGCTCCATGTGCAAGCACGCCTGGTGGTGGGGTCGCAGCGGGTGAAAAGAATCAGCATAGGCTTCACAGCGATGCCAGCTGGATGTCTGATGATCGCACGGTAGACCGTGCCTGCCGCTCATATGCAAAAACGGTTGGAAGAGATATTAGTTTGTTGTGTATGTGACCTCGCCTGGGCACCACAGCGGCAGAGAGGAGGCAGACTAGGTCTCGGTTATAGTGCTGAGTCGTCCTCTTGCGGCCCACAGTGTAGGCCGCATGTGTTACCTGATTATGGGGACGGCTGCAGGATAGTAGGCTGCCCTGCGGGTGAGTACTTTCAGGAGCCGCAACAGCCAAAAGGAGGCGAGTCAAGGTCTCGGTGTGTCACCAACTGGTCCACATATTCTTGGGTGAGCCAGCTCCGCGTGTCTGGCTTCTTGTGAAGGGTACAGGATTATTATTACAGGGCTGAGGGCCACAGAGTGCTGAGTACTGTGACTTACTTGGTTGCCATCTTGGCCACGCCTAGTGCTTATAGAGTTAATAACCAAGTTTCTTTCCTGCAATCTAGTCTTTATTGTGCGTCCACCCACCCTTCCATCCTCAGCTGTATTGTTAGCCATTGCTCATCCCGACTCCCCACCTGTAGTGTCTCGATATATTGCACTGGATTCCAAATGAGTCTTTGGCCCTCATTACAACCCTGGCGGTCAAAGACCGCCAGGGCTGTTCTGGAGTTTGTACCGCCAACAAGCTGGTGGTATAAACTCGGGCATTAAGTCGCACCACAGGGACCAGCGGTTTCCCGCCACTTTTGTCCCGGCAGTTGTAATCCCCCAGGGCAGTGCTGCTTTCAGCGCTGCCCAGGGGATTACGAGTCCCCCTCCCGCCAGCCTTTTCATGGCGGTATGAACCGCCATGAAAAGGCTGGTGGAAAAGGGAGTAGCATGGCCCCTGCCACGGCCCCATGGAGCTTTTCACTGTCTGCACAGCAGACAGTGAATAGCGCGACGGGTGCAACTGCACCTGTCACACCGCCGCAACACCACAGGCTCCATTTGGAGCTGGCTCCCGTGTTGCGGCCGACATCCCCGCTGGGCTGGCGGGCGGAAACCAGGTTTCTGCCCGCCGGCCCAGCGGGGATCTCCAAATTGGCCTCCGCGGGTGTGCGGGTGCATTGGCGCCGCCCGGCGGGTACAACTTGGCGGGCGGCCAATGTTGTAATGAGGGCCTTTTACTGGTATTGTCAATGTGGCGTTAAATCAACTAAGTCTACTCTTAACCCTACATAGGCTATTCTCATCAGTTTTGTTTCCATACAATAGTCTGGGCTTTATGTTTTATGGCCCTCATGCAGGAGTTACCACCGTTTTTTTTTTTGTTTTTTTTACAGCAGGCATGATGACCGTGGGCCCACTCCTTTGTAACTTATTAACCACCGTTTTTGAAACTGGCTTGGGTTTTGACATTGGTTTGTGTGGAGATGTTTGCATTATTAAACATTGTGGGAATACATTTCTTCAGTAATTTCTCCAACACTATTATAAGTGTTTGTTTGCAAGACAGCATGCACACATTGTTCCTTCAAGAAGAACTCTCTAATTCGATCTCTTTGGTCCTCTGGTGCTTGGAGTGCAGTTACTACTCGTGTGTGGCATGAAAGCATTTTGTTACTACTAGTAGTCTGTGATCAGTCTCGGTCATCTCTTATAATAATATCTTGCTCTGTTGGACCTGGCCCTTTCTGCAGGGTTATCCCCAAACCTCCTATTTGTTTTTTTCTACTGTTTTTGATGGCTTTAGGACTCTGGCCACTTTACCACTGCTAACCAGTTCTCAAGTGCATATGCTGTCTGTCTAAAATGTATTAGTGATTGGTCTCCCCATGTTTGGCATATTTGATGTACCAGTAGGTCCCTAGTACAGTGCACAGTGTGTGCCCAGGGCCTATAAATCTACTTGTGAGCCTGCAGTACAGATTGTGCCACCCATATGAGTAGGCCTGTAAAAATAGCTCAGGCCTGCCATTGAAGTGTCTGTGTGTGCAGTTTTAACCTGTCATGTCAGCCTGACAAGTGCATCCACTTGCCAGGCCTAAACCTTCCCTTTAGTTACCTGTACGTCACCCCTAAAGTAGGCCCAAAGCAGTTCCATGGGCAGGGTGCAATGTATTTAAAAGGTAGCACATGTACATGTCCTAATAGTGAAATACTACTAATTTTGTTTTTTACTTTTGCAAGATCCATCTCTCCCACAGCGTAACATGGGGATTGGCTTGAAATATCTTTTAAGTGTAATTTCCTATTGGGAGCAGAAAGAGATATGGAGCTTGGGGGACTCTGAACTCGAACAATTAAAAAATACATCTTTTGGTGAAGTTGGTTTTTTAATTATAAGTTTGAAAATGCCACTTTTAGAAAGAGTAGAAAACTCACGCAGGTGCCGCAGGTGCCGGGTGGCTCACGTCGGAGTGCAGAGCGGCGTGGCGCGGAGTACGGACGCTGCCGCTGCCGCCACCTCCACCTCCACCACCGCTACTGCTGCATTTGGGGGGGCGCGAGGGCCCGTGGGGGGGAAAACCTCGCCAAGGATAATCTCGGTTGGCTCGAGGCGAGGAGCTTGGAGCTGGATTGAGCGGCTCCATACCGGCGCGCGCCCCCCAGCGCGGCGAGATCCCCTGCACGCCTCTGCAGCACCCGAGAGCGCCAAGGGACGACCTGGGGGCCCGGTGACTGAGAGCAGCCGAGGGGCAAGCCCAGGGAGGCAGAGGCCCCCCCCCGCTATAACCTGCCCCTGCCCCTGCTTCTCGTCCCGCCTGTTGCGCTCCCCGCCATGAATCACTGAGAGGGAAGCACTAGGATCCGAGCCCGCAGGTAGTGCAAACCCGGGAGCAGGGGAGGGGGCAGAATCAGGAACCCACCCACTCCTCCCGCTGCAGCCTGCGCAACAACACCGGCACTGGAGCCCGCAGCCCCCGCCGAGGGGACCTCAGTGTGAGGTACGGCGAGAGGGGCAGGGCCTTGGGGGTATCGGAGCAGCAGCGGCCCCAGAGCTGAGTGAGCCCGGGCGGAACAAGTGCAGTCGCTGGGTGGGCGGGTGTGCACCGCCACGAGAGGAAGTCTCCCGCTAGCGAAAACTAGGAAGTTATCCTGTTCTATTTTGGAAAGAGGAAGGAACCGAGGGTCCCGACAGGTAAAAGGAACGGAAGTAGCGCCTCATGGTCTGTGTGTTGCGGAATCTCCCTGATAGTCACAGGGAGTCATTACCACGAAGGCAGAGAATGCTATGTTCTGGCTGATGAACCATTGCAGTGGATTCAAACGGGGAATAAATCGAGATAACCGGCTGACGTGTATTGTTGTGGGGGCACTTTGATAAATAGGCAACCAGTTGATTTATTGAGGAATATTTCCATTAGATAATTGACGACCCTGCTGTTCCCATCATGTCCAAACTGAGGTCCTCTAAAATGGCTACAAATAATGACTCAAAGACCTTGGATAACTATCTGTTTAAAGTAGTTAGTAAAATTAACAAAGATAGGAGATCATCATTAAGTAGGGTTAGTCCAGAAACATCTCCCATTAGGCAGTGCTTACCCCCTACATCAATGTCTCAGAGTGTCTCGACTATTTCCAATAATGAGAACGATTTAAATATTGATGTTTCTGTGGTAGAGCAGGCTTGTTGTTCCGAACCAATTCAAGTACAGGATTGGGCATTACCATCAAGGTCTCCTCTTATTCAATCTCCCATTAGGAGAGCGGTACGTGCCTGTAGGAAGGGGCCTGTCAAGAAAGCAGGGTGTCGGAAGCCAAAAAAAGCTGGCCCAACAGCTACCAATAGGGGAAATGTCCCTGAGCCCACCAATATTACTGAGGGGACTAGTCTGCACTCAAGTCAAATTGATCTTCTGGTTACAATTCTTGAATCTAAATTGGAAGCATTTGTCAGTCCCCTGGTGGCCAAGGTAGAATTAGTGCTTCTTAGGGTTACTAGACTGGAGGGCCTTGTAGAATCTTGTCTGACTCGGTCTACTGTTCCACTGAGTACCCACTTAGACTCAATAGGCTCTATGGATAACCGTTCAGTGGGTTCAGTTACACACTCTATAGTCAGTAATAGGGTGGAGGGCCTGGGGGTTACTGTTCAGGCCCCACCGACTGTAAGTGTGCTGACTGCCTCATCCTCGTCTACATCGTCAGTAGGGTCGGCTAGTGTACAAAATACATTTAGTCAACCACGATCAATACAAAGGAGTACTCAGGATTCTATACGAGGGACAGTCATTGATAGAAGAAGTATAACTAGGTGACATAATTCTATTAATCTCCCGCCAGAATGTGCACCATATACTGTGGTTCTAACAAATGTCCCAGAGGTTGATATGTGCTTGAATGGTTCTGGGGTAGAAACGTATCCTGCTCTTAAAAACAAGACGCTTGCTTGGTTGAATAAGAACTGTGGATTTCCTTGTGCCCTTGCAAATGACATTTTATTTACCCGCAGAGTTAGCTGGATTGGAAATGGCCCTAAAAATAGAGGTGGAGACTGTATTATTATAAATTTTAAATACCCACAACACGTGGCAACAGTGCTTCTGAGAGCTGCAATTTTGCCAACTCTAGAAAATGCGGTTCTTGCTAGACCTCTTGGCTTCTTTTACAATTATGGGGCCAATATTCAATGTCGCTCGGTGTATGTGCAAGGGCAATGTTCAAATGAGAACGGAAGAGGTATGGATGCCTGTACCCCGAATGTGTTTGCGAATATGTCCCGGACTCAAATTAGGGGGGAGCCAAGTCATTATCGGCTGAATTACAGGCAGACCGTTAACACTTTACCTCTTCACAATCGGTTCGTTGCCTTATCTTCTATGGAGGAAAATGATTGACTGCCAAATGTCTTGGGAAATTCTTCCCAGTCTTCAGCATCGTCCATCAGGATTGCTACATGGAATATTGCTGGCTTAAAGAGCAAGTCTGGGATAGCCGAATGGGAAAGGACATTAAAATCTTTTGACGTCATTGCCTTACAAGAGACCTGGGATCAAACGAATAGCTTTTCCCTAGATGGCTTTTGTCATTTTTGCATTCCAGCTACAAACAGTGTGGCAGGAAGACCTAAGGGGGGTTTATTAAGCCTTTTCAAACTGGATATGAAAGGCATCTTAACTCAATGCCCCTCGGGCTCAGTAAATTGTCTAATTGTTGAGCTTTCCACCCAGGATAAGGGTAAGATTCTTTTTATAAATTTTTATAATTCGCATGCTAATGATTGCACCAGTCAAAACTTGGATGACTTGGATACATTTTTGTCAGTCTATAGTATAAATGTTAATACTTTTGAGTTAATATTATTAGGGGACTTTAACATACATCCATGTACCCTACCATGTATTAGGAAGGATGAGGAAGGCCCTCCCTTTTCCTCAACTGCTCATCCAGAACATACCAGGCAGGGGGATTATCTTGAGCTTTTCCTCGCTAAATGGAACTTATATGGGTCTGGCTGTGGAGACGGGAATAGTAGGTCCCCTACGTTTAAGGGTAAAGAAAATGGTACTATTATAGATTATATTTATCTGTCTTCCTTTTTGTTAAATAGTGTTTTAAATTATTGTACGGAGGTGTCAGTTTTTAGTGATCATAATCCTGTTGTACTTGTTTTTAAGAATACTGAACTGATTTCTTTAAAATTAGTCGCAGAGCGTGGGGGCTTGAACCTTAAAGTCAAAGACCAGAATCGTAGGTTGAAGTGGACAAAAATAGTCCCTGAAACTTTTTTTCAGGAGGTCTTATCTAAAGTGGAGGATGAAATCTCTATATGTCTAGCGGAAAATCCAGATCCCAAGGAGGATCAGATTTGCTTAGAAATTAATCGTAGTCTCCAGGCTAAATCTAGCCAGAAGGCGCTAGAGGGCAATAGATGGTTTGATAAGGAATGCTCTAAAGCACATGGTGTATTACTAAAGGCATTAAAAACTATTCCTAAAGATCGATCAAAAATAATAAATGCTAGGAAAGTGTATAAAAAAACTATTCTAGAGAGGAAAAGGACTCTGAAAGATAACGCCTTGGCCCAACTTTTGGATCCAGATACCCTAAAAAACAGTGGTTTATTCTGGAAAATAATAAATCAGCCCTTTCTTTCTGATGAAACTAATACTCCTTTAGAGGCAAACATTCCAGATGAGGGTTGGATAAAACACTTTAGTCAGATATACTCTAATATTGGTCCTCCTGGTGGAATTTTAGCAGATGAAGTTGGGGAAATTTCCCCTGACAAGGTTGCAGTTATTTTTGCAGTCGCAGATGTTGAAAGGGCTATAGACCTAACCACAAAAAACAAAGCCCCGGGCCCAGATGGGGTACCTGGGGACGTTTTTAAAAGTTTTCCAAAATTTTGGTCTAAGGTATTATGCAAGGTTTTTAATAATCTTGCATTTGATAAAATCCCGCCTTCCTGGAAGAAATCTATAATTATACCAGTGTTTAAAAAGGGTAATAGGCAAGACCCATCTTGTTACAGGCCGATTTCACTGATTGATTCCTCAGTGAAAATTTTAGGTCGAGTTATCTTAAATAAATTGAACGATTGGTTAACAGAGAAAGGGGTCCTAGCAGATGTGCAGTATGGTTTTAGACCCAAAAGGAGTACTATAGATCAAGGCTTGAATTTGTATTTATTAATAGAGAAATACACGAAGGCGAAGGAGGGTTCCATGTATCTGGGGTTCATGGACCTCTCGTCAGCCTTTGATCTTGTAAATCGATCTAAATTATGGAAAATCTTACTTGACATGGGACTGGACAAGGCTCTTGTTAACCTCTTAGTAGATTTACATACTGACCTAACAGCTTCTGTTAGTTACTACTGCGGGGCGATGCACTAGCCACTTTAACTCAGAAAGGGGAGTCAGGCAGGGGTGCATTCTGGCTCCCCTCCTTTTTACTATTTATATAAATGCCTTGGAATCCACACTAAAAGATGCTACCCAGGACACCCCACGGATAGGAGAACTCGGTATTCCGGTTCTCCTATACGCGGACGATGCTGTCCTGCTTTCTCGTACTGGTGTTGGTCTTCAACGATTATTGGACGCCTTTGAGGTTTTTATGACTTCCCTGGATTTAAAGATTAATGTTAAAAAGTCCCAGATTATGATCATGGGTAAGGGTAATAAAAATAAACTCCCCAAAACTTTTACTTGTGGGAGGCAAGAACTGTGTAGAGTAGCATTATTTCCATACTTAGGGATCACTTTCGATGAGAAAGGCTCTTGGGGCCCCCAGATAAAAAATAGAAATGTTGCCCTTGTAAAGTCGTCTTCTGCTCTTCGGGGTTTTATGAATAAACTCGGGGCGAGGCCAATTGTTAGTTTGCTAAAAATGTATGAAGCAAAATGCCTTGCAATAGCAACGTATGGAAGTGCGATATGGGGCCACTGCTCTATGGAAAGTATACAGATCACGGTAAATACATTTCTAAGATCGGTTCTCTCTCTTCCCCAGTCTACTTCCACACACATTGTCCATACTGAATTGGGTGTGGGCTATATTTCAGACTTGATCAAACTGGCCCCCGTTCTAGCCTGGCTAAAGATTTGGCTGAATCAAGAAATTCCGCTCAACCATTCCATTTTAAAAGATTGCCTGCAGCTGGATAAAGTAAATAAAATAGCGTGGCTAGTTTATATCAAAAATTGTTTTGTTAGATTAGGGAGATCGGATCTTTTTTATTCCCCGGAATCAATAACTGTTAAAGATATTGGACTGATTAAAACTATGATGAAAGATCTGTTATGTTTAGAAAGAGAACAAGTTGAATATGAGAAACCATTGGTGCGGGCCAGTATCATTTTGAGTACTTATGTGGGCCCTGAATTATATTTGTCTATTGTAAATCAACCCTTTCACCGGTTTCTACTCACACGCTTTCGGTTTAACCTGATCCATTTAACTCTTGGCTGTTTTCAAACCTGGTCTCCTCCGGAAAAAGGAACGCCGTGTAATTGTGATAATTTTTCGATCCAGAATACAATGCATTTTATGTTATTCTGTGATCATTACGCGGCCTTAAGAAAGAAATTTTTGTTCCCAATTTTAAAGGAGGAGGGGTTTATACAGGTTAAACCTGCTCTCTTGTTTTTACAGTTATTGCAGACCCCTAGGATTATGTCCCATGTCGCTAGTTTTTTAGTGGGAGCTGTTAGGGTTAAGAAAAAGAAGTTCGCCATCAATCCGATTATTTTATTGTAATGAATTGAGTGATTACTTAACTTTTTATAGGAAATGTAATTTCTGCGAATTTGGGAGAATATTAATGATTCACGTTAAATGATGCTTCTAGGATGTTTTACTTTATTGACCCTCCTCTTAAACATTGTAGATAATATGAATTGTTGATTGCTTGTAATTCTTGATTGTCCCGTTTTTATGCCTTTTTATGATATTTATTTATCGAAATAAAGTATTTTGACTGACTGAGAAAGTGGGCATTTTCTTGCTTAACCATTCTGTGCCTTTGCCTGTCGGCTGAATACACGTCTGGGTCAGGATGACATTGAGCTGTTTGTGCATTCACTGTAGACAGTCACACCAAGGAAGCTGAGGTGTGCCCTGCATATCCTAATGGCCCATCACCAGGCTGATGGGTCTTCCTGAGCTACCTTGTTGGAAGGAGCTGACACTTGCACCTGAATAGGGCTGTGCCTGTTCTCACACAAAGCAATCTCCAACCACCTGGGGTGTGTATGGGGCCAGGGCAGGGGAAGGGAAGGTCTTGTGTACTACAAAGACTTTTCTTTGAAGTTTGCCTACTTCAGAGACAGAAATTGGTATAAGTGCTGGACGCTGAAGTCCCGCCACAGTATGAGTCCAGAGAGTCATGTCCGTGGCATCCGACTCCTTCGCATCATGTGTGGCCCTGTGGTGTGATTGTGACACCACGAAGTTGACCCCTCTTGTCTTGACCGGCTAGATTCATCGGCCCAGCCATAAGGAACCGACGCCTCGCTGTCAATGCTGCATCACCTCCTCTGCAACTGTAGGGAACTGACGCCTCACCTCCCCTGCCTAGCTGTGAGGAAACGATGCCACACGGGCTCCAGCAACGCCTCACTTCCCAATGACAGTGTCTTAGTTTTCTCATTGTTTTCCAAGGTACTGTAACCAGCGTCTATACAACTCCATAGTCAGCACGTGCTCCCTCACAGGTGGCACCGGACTAATGGAAGCAACTCTGTCAAGCTGCTGTGAAAGCCCCAGTTGGAGCTGTTGTGTTTCTAAGCTTTGTACTACATTTAATCTTTGAAAATTCGTATCTTGTGTATGTTGTATTTTTGTCATTTTGGTCTTGTTTTCCCCTGAAATATGGGCTATTTTTCTAAACCGGTGTGGAGTACTTTTGAGGAGGGGTTATCTTAGCTGTGCGACTCCCTTATCCTGACTAGAGTGAGGGTCCCCTACTTGAACAGGGTGCAACCCACTATTAATTAGAGATCCAATTTCAAACAGACATATATTGTAGCAGCACTTTTTATATGTATTTTATCCTGGTGTGCTCCCTGAGACTTTTGTTTAAGGTTATTGAACTTCTGAGAGGTGATATATACCACAGACCAGATGACCATCACTAGTGACCTGTATCATGGTGTTAAATACCTTTCACACTCCAAACATCCCCCTATAGTTATGTTTCTGAGTCTGGAAGAGAATAAGATAGCGACCACTCGGAAACATCTTGCTCTATCAGTGGAATTTCTAGTGGACTGAGTTCGAAATGGGTGCACTCTGTTTTTTCAATTGCTTAACTGTACAAATGGAGAACTCTAGTTAAAGAGAAGAGTGTTTTATTGCAACCACAGCACCATATTACAGCATAGCCAACTCCGGTCATCATCTCTTTCATCTAAGGACATTCTCTCTCTCGCTCTCACACAAACACACCTCTAGAATAAATGTTGACAACTGTATAGATGCTACTGCAGTCGATATATGATTACCTTTACTATTTTTGTAGTATGCTATGTGTAGCGCTTTGAAACCATTGTATGTGGCGTGTTTACTAAATGAGACAAATAAAAGAAATATCACATCACCATCTGGCTACGTTTTTTGAATCAAGGTTAGTTGTGCATCCCTGTCCTGTCAGCGTTTTTGTTGCACTGCTAAGTCTGGGACTCGTGACATTATACGAAGCTCTTGTCTATGATGCGTTTTTTTGCCTGAGACAACCAGGCAAAAAAACTGCTTTTCCTCGCTAGCATATTTTTGCTTTATTTCTCTATCCAGTGACGCATCGTTTCACCCAGGTCGGCTTCATCTCTCCTCACTTTAGCAACTAATGAGTTTTTAAGGATTATTATTTATGAATTTTCAGGGTTGAAAAAAGTTGGAAATGTACATAACCCCACAGTTTTTCACAGATGTGTAAATACAGAGGTGCTTTAAGTTCTGTATTGCTTAAATAAATCAAACATTAAAGCTGTGTTATCATTTTTTAGTAATACTAAAAGAGATTGGGAGTGTACTTAGAGGCGCACGAAGTATTTTATTCCACTTAGAACATCATGTACTTTGTATTGTACCTTCTTCCATTGCTGCCAGGAGGGTGTTTGTGACAAGGTGTGCCACTGGAACTGTAGAGTTTTCTGAATTTGGACAACCTCCAACCATCCTCTGCTCAATTCCGAGCCTAGTAATTTGTGTGTTAGTTTGTCGGTGGGGAAGAGTTATAGAGCAGCCGTGTTTCCAAAACAGTGCCAGTTTTTTTTTTTTTAGGATACATGCTGATCATGAGAGTTAAATCTATTTAGATTAATTGTATGCACATTTATCTTAAACTGTATAGCCTGATTATTTGGTACAGATCATGTCCTTAATGAGAAACGTTAGATGCACTGTATTTAATATTTAGACTCTAATATACCATTAAAGGTGATTGTTTTAAAAATGAAAGTAAATCCTCCTGCAGCTGTCATAGTTGGGCTTCACGCTGGTGAACTTTGCTCCAGGGTTCATGTCAGTCCCAGACAATGAAGTGGCTGCTCTTTGTGGAAGGATCACAGAGATGCCCGAATAAGCCCCATAGTAGATCTCCACTTAGGTTTCCCTCTCCTGGGAGTTTAGACATGCTAAATAGGTCATGTGAAGGTTGCAGGTAGGTGAAAGTTCTGACTATGAGTTAGGGTTTAAGAGACTATGGGGGTTATTACAACTTTGGAGGAGGTGTTAATCCGTCCCAAATGTGAGCCATATTACGAGTTCCATAGGATATAATGGACTCGTAATACGGCTGGTGGTATATCCGTCACTTTACCGTCACTTTTGGGACGGATTAACACCTCCTTCAAAGTTGTAATAACCCCCAAAATGTTTTAAAGCAGTTCCCATTCAAGCACTGTGGGTCTAGCCAGCTGTATCACGATTTGTGTATGTAGGTCCCTTCACCCAAGTTCCCGCAAATAACAGTGTGTATTTCTACGGAAATGCCATGTTAAAAACAACTTCATCTCAATAAGAATTTTACATAGTTGTGATATAATTGATAATTCGAATCTGACTGCTTTACAACAGGATGACAACATTGTGTCTTTCAGAGTCAAGGACATTCAGAGTGTATATTTAGATACAACTTTCTGCGATCCCAGATTTTATCAGATCCCGAGCAGGGTAAGCAAATTCAAAAATCAGTTGTCATTTTGCTCTTCTTGCTTTAATTCCTCCCTCTCTGTCACCACCATTAACTGTCTTTCATTCAGATTGTTTATCTGTAATTGATTGACGATTTTGTTTTATTTGCTGAGCAAATGTCCTTATTTGTTTATGTGAGAGTTTTATATAGTGTACACGTCAGCTTGCAATATGAATCCATATTCTAATGCTGATCTTCCTAATTTCTTGAGCTTGTAATGAACAGCATTGGCATTATAAAGAGTCAATGTCATAATTTTGCCAAAAATTAGCAAATAGCTTTGACTGTTGTAATAGTCTAATGCTAACAATTAACTGCTAAGTGCAGAGATTGATGCTGCCCCATGTTCTCGGGATCACTGCTACTCCAATGCCTGAAGTGGATACCCCCTAACTGCTTCTCCAAAAACTGTGAGGGGTGGTTTTGAAGAGGTGGTACTGCTCCTGAAGATTATATGATATATATTATATATAATTTATTTATAGATCATGCATACACAAATATTTCTTTCTGGGCAGTTTAAGAAGACAAGCCAACAGTGACTGGTGGGAAAAGGCTCGAAGATACTCCGTGCTTAATTTGGAGCTTGGCACACTGAGACTCTGTCACAAATGTGGCAGATATGCTGTCTGCCTTATTACAAATTCTGCAGATAATAATGTGCTTGTAATAGGGCAGGCAGAATATCTGTCAGGCTTGTGACAGAGTAACCTGTCTGCCAAACTATAAATCAGGCCCTTAACCATTAAAAAGACAGGTTTTTTTGATGACTTATATAACAAAGTACATTTGTTTCTGCCTTCAGACTCAAAGTAAGAGAGTTCCTCAGTTTTGTTGCTGCTGTAGAAAATGCACTATCTGCATAAGTAACCTTTCTGGCCCTAGTGGTAGAATGGACATATTTTAGGGCTATCAGTGGTCAAATAGGAAGTCAGTGTGTGGAGATTGCAGTACTGGTGACATATGCAATCTTTTGGCAGTTTGTAAGGCACTTGTGCTGCGGCACTCTGAGGAAATTGTGGTTGGCGTAAGATTTAAGTCTGTAGATTCAAGGTAGAGTTAATTAGCACAGTTAAGACAAGATAGCTTTCATTACTGGTGTGTACAAAGAAGATTAAACAAGGGGAAAAATCATCTTTAGAAGGCTAAGATGAGTAAAACTGGTGCGGGCGTATTTACTAACTGGCCTTCCAGAGAAAAGGTGTTGTTCATCAGCACTGTTGAAGGACCTAGGGAGTTGCCCATTACATGTAAGCTTGTGTCCTATTATGCTACTAATAAAGAGAAGGTAATTTAGAGTTCATTTTCGGTTGAATTCCTTTTGAGGAAGTCGTTGACCAACCATCGACTAACAATGAGGAGAGCCTCCTTTAAACTACAGTTTTTTTTCTTCAATTAGGACACTCATGAGCGTTAGATCGCTTAAACATAAGCTGAGTGTTTATCAACTTATTTGTAATAGCATACCCATGCATGGTGGAACAATTTGGCAAGGGACTGCATGTAAACGAGAAAGAGCAAGAGGATGGGTACTGCTGCTCAAATGCCAGAGCTGTTCAAACGAGAATAGTGCTATAGAACCACAGTGTGTTGCCCAAGTTCCAGATATGCTGTTGCCGCTCAAATTGCAAATTAGCCAGTTTCATCCTCGATAAAAAGCAGAATCTCTTGTTCTTCCACTGGACTTCACATCAGTACAGATAAAGAGTACATCCTTGGAACTGCAAAGGCTGTGTTTCAATCTGCATGGAGGCTGATTTTTGCCACATGAAAATATAGCCACATCACTAGCATCCGTGATGTTACCCTCATTCACTTCCACTTAGTCATCATCAAATTGCTTAATAAAAAGTGTCTTCCATGAAACCTTGCCTTAGTGTCTCATAGATAATTAAGAAATAGATGTAGGAACTAGAAATCTAAGAAGTCACTTTGGCCCTCATTATGACATTGGCGGGCAGCGGAGTCCGCTTGCCAATGTCATTCTGCCATCAGGCCACACAGGCGGCCTGAACTCAGCCGGCCCTAATTTGAATTCCCCGCTGGGCCAGCGGGCAGAAACATTGTTTCCATCTGCCGGCCCAGTGAAGAACAGGGCCTTAATATTGCAGCCAGCTCCTTATGGAGCTGGCGGCACTGTGGCGGTGCAGTGGGTGCAGCAGCACTCGTTGCGCATTCCACTCTCCGTAATTCAGGCAGTGGAATGCACAATGGGACTGTGCATCAGGCCTTTGCACTACCCATGGCAAGTGCATGGGCAGTTCAGGGCCCACCCTGAGCCCTCCATTCTGGCCGCCTTTGGCGGATGGGGACTCGTAATCCCCAGGGCAGCGCCGGGACTGCCAGGCTGCAGGCTGGCGACAGACTGGCGGTGTCTGCGGTTGGACCGTGGTGGCCCCGCCATGGTCATAATGTGGCAGTCGGACCACCACAACCACGGCAGTTCGACTGCCACCAGTACCCTGGCGGTCTGGTGACTGCCGGGGTCATAATGACCCTGTATGTCCTTTATATTAGAAACTCGTTTGCTCAAAAGTAGACTTACTGCAATTCAATCTCTAGCAAATACGTCCATGTGTAAAGTTTTAATGTCCTTTTGCAGAACCTAGTCAATGCACCACATTTCTTCGCTTCAGGGAAAAGGTATCTCTTTTCAAGAAATATTTCAAATATATTTCAATACACAGACTTTTGGCCCTACCAACTATTCTTTAGTTCTCCATTTCCATGTTCTTTATGCCATCAGTGTTGATGAAGGAAATGTTTTTGTATTTCAGCTTTACATTTGTGATACAAAAGCCTTTAATATCTAAGTGGACATTAAGCATACTTATGAATTCACAATATATAGTGCATCAATATGCTCCTGCTTCTTCACATTGAAAGACGGACATGTGGATTCATAGCAAGTTAAAAGGAACCTGCCTGAATAATTGCATAGCATGCTTCTTTGTTTTAAATTTGAACTGTGGTTTGCAATGCAGGAAAAATCGTTTTTGCTCTTTGAGCTGTTGTCGAAGATAAAATATTAACAGATTTAACATAGGGGTGTAGCTAGCCATGCACTGAGATGGCTGCCTTTCTTAGGTGCTCTGATATGACCTCTTTTCAGAGTTTACCTAGGGCACTAAGAGTGTGATTGGGTCCTAAAGCCCCTAACCCTAAATGACAAAGAGGTGCTTACACCCCTATGTACTGGTGTCTCAGATGGAACTTGATGTCCTGAAATCACTCCTCTCCTGGTGACTGCAAGAGGACTCAAAGTGGTAGGTGCATGGGACTGATACCTCTGAGTTGCCATGCTATCCAGTGTACCAGAACCAATAGAGTTGGGCATGGCAATGAAGAGAGCTGTGGCAGGGATCCTTCACAGAGGTAATGGTGGATCTGCACTTCACTGTATGGCTGCAGAGACTGCAGAAGTGAGTTGTGTAGGAATCATGTTGTGGCAAATGCAGGCAAGTACTTGTGTGCTGAGCACTGAGTGAATGTATCCGGTGCACTACCATTTTGCCGAAAGAACTGAAGTAGAGACACACTAAAGAGAAGCACAAGTTTGTGGCACCTTAGGCAGTGGCATCTAAAGAACGACTGTGCAAAGAATGAGAGGAGACAGATTTCCTCAAACTCTAGTGTCCCAGGCAAAAACAATTATGATGGTGGTGCTGAGATACTTTGAAAATGTGACCCAGCAATTTGTAGCAAGAATGGCTTCAATAAAGGGGGTAGTTCAAAAATTAAATGACTGCATGGCAAAAATAGCAACATAAGGGCTTTACAAGCTTCAGCTACAAGCACACAGTTACAAGGAGCTTTTCAACATCGTGAATGAACTCTCCAACCCCGGCTCTAACAACAATGACATCCCGCCATCACAAGACCTCTGCGACTCCCTAGCCACCTTCTACCGCAAGATCGCAGACATCCATAACGGCTTTAATACCCAGACCCCCCCATCAACCACTGACACCACAGACTCACCGCCCCACAGCAACACTAGCCTTCTGCTCTCCTTGGACCCATGTCAACGACAACGACACCATCAAAATCATGAAAACCATCCACTCCGGCTCACCATCCGACCCCCTGCCTTCACCACATCTTCAACAAAGCGAGCTCTTTCATCGCACCCCAACTCTGGAAGATCATCAACAGTTTCTTCGAGACCGCCACCTTGCCGGAGAGCTGGAAACACACCGAGATCAACACCCTCCTCAAGAAACCCAAGGCGGACCCAAAGGCCCTCAAGAACGTCTGGCCATTCTCCCTGCTCCCCTTCCCGGCAAAAGTCATTGAGAAAATTGTCAACAAACAACTGACTTGCTTCCTCGAGGAGAACAACACTCTGAACCCGTCCCAATTCGGATTCTGCAGCAACCACAGCACTGAAACCGCCCTCATCGCCGCCACCGATGATATCAGGACCATACTTGACAGCGGCAAAACCACAGCCCTCATCCTCCTGGACCTCTCAGGCGCATTCGACACCGCCTGCCACCACACCCTATGCACACGCCTCAACGACGCATGGATCCGCGACAGAGCCCTGTACTGGATCACCTCCTTCCTCACTGGCAGAACCCAGAGAGTCTTCCTCCCTCCATTTAGCTCTGAAGCCACCAAGATTATCTGCAGCGTACCCCAGGGATCGTCCCTCAGCCCGACCCTCTTTAACATCTACATGACTCTGCTCGCAAACATCATCCGATCTCACAACCTCAACATCGTCTCATACGCCAATGACACCCAGCTGATCCTCTCCCTCACCAAGGACCCCACCACGGCCAAAACCAACCTCCACAAAGGAATGAAGGCCATCGCCGAATGGATGAAGAACAGCTGCCTGAAACTGAATTCCTACAAAACAGAGGTTCTCATCCTCGGCTCCACCCCCTCCGCCTGGGACCACTCCTGGTGGCCTGCCACACTGGGAATCACACCGATACCTACCGACCACGCATGCAACCTGGGATTCATCCTGGACTCATCACTATCAATGACCCAACAAGTCCATGCCGTCTCTTCCTCCTGCTTCAATACCCTCTGCATGCTTCAGAAGATCTACAAATGGATCTCCACTGGAACCAGAAGGCCGGTCACCCAAGCCCTCGTAAGCAGCAGACTGGACTACAGCAACGCCCTCTTCGCAGGAACCACGCTCCAGAAAAGACTGCAACGCATACAGAACACCACGCACTCCTCATCCTGGACATCCCCCACCACAGCCACATCACTGCCCACCTGAGAGACCTGCACTGGCTTCCCGTCAACAAGAGAATCGCGTTCAAATTCTGCACCCACGCTCACAAGGCACTGCACAACATCGGACCTGAATACCTCAACAGACGGCTCTCCTTCTCCTTCCAGACCCGACAGCTTCGCTCCGCTGACCTTGCCCTTGCCACCGTCTGACGCGTCCACAGAACGACCGCCGGTTGCAGATTGTTCTCCCACCTCGCCACCAAAGCGTGGAACACTATTTCCATCCATCTTCGACAGACACAGGATCTCTTACCTTCAGGAGACACCTCAAGACTTGGCTGTTCGAGCAGTAGAGCTCCCCCCTGCCCAACCTCCCCCCCCCAGTGCCTTGAGACCCTCACGGGTGAGGAGTGAGCTTTACAAATGCTTTGATTGATTGATTGACAAGTGTGTTTGTGTCTAAAATGGAGAAAGTAGAAGCCAAGATGCAGTCAGTGTGTTTTTAAGAATTGTGTCACAGCTTGGTGGTGCGCAAAGACACAAGGTTTGCCATTATTGTAGAATTGCAGACTTGCGGGTATAACATTGCTTATTTAATATTCTGTTCCTGTAGCTTCTTCTTCACAGGTGTGAATTTCTGAATGATGTCTTGCACAGCCTGGCTGTGATCTGGGTAGAGCAGTTTGTTACCTTCAAGTGTGTTTGTTTTCCATTTGTTCTCTGGCTAAGGCAAGTATGGTGTCTCAGTCTTTTTAGTTAAGTAACTTAGTAAGATTGGGTGTGGTGGAGCCCTTGGAACCGGTTCCGGTCCCAGGGTGTTGTGGGCTCTTCCCACTGCAAATTCAGTATCTCAGCCATAGATAGTAAGAAGTAAATGCTCTAAATACTCTTTCAGTTTCCTCATTGCCGTGGTCTCCGGGAGTCCCAAAATGTGGATGTTACACCTCCAAGACCTTGGCTCTAAAACCTTTTTTTTCCTCTTTATGGCTTCCATTTCAGTGGCCATGCACTTATAATCCTCCATTACTGTGTAGGATGTCTTTGCAAGGGTGTGCAATTCCTGTAGCCCAACACCCAGGACATATTGTTTGGGATCAAGGACAACAAGTTTTCATATTTATTTTGTCTTTGGTACAAGTAGACCCAACGCCTTGCAGCACACACCCTTTGGCTGTCAATTTACAGTTCCACATTATCACCCCTTTGCTGCCAGGCCTTTTCCTCCTCCTGTGCCGAGCCTTTTTTTGGCCATTTGGGGCAGTTCGCGCTTAGGCCCTCATAACTTTTTGTTCACATAAGCTACCCACGCCAAATTTGCGTCCTTTTTTTCCCAACATCCTAGGGATTCTAGAGGTACCCAGACTTTGTGGGTTCCCCCGAAGGAGACCAAGAAATTAGCCAAAATACAGTGAAAATTTGTTTTTGTTTTTTAAATGGGAAAAAGGGCTGCAGAAGGCAGCTCGTGTTTTTTCCCCTGAAAATGGCACCAACAAAGGGTTTGTGTTGGCATGATCACCATCTTCCCAGCTTTCAGGAACAGGCAGACTTGAATTGGAAAACCCAATTTTTCAATACAATTTTGACATTTTACTGGGACATACCCCATTTTTACTATTTTTTGTGCTTTCAGCTTCCTTCTAGTTAGTGACCAAAATGAGTGAGAAACCAATGCTGGATCCCAGAAAGCTAAACATTTCTGAAAAGTAGACAAAATTCTGAATTCAGCAAGGGGTCATTTGTGTAGATCCTACAAGTGTTTCCTACAGAAAATAACACCTGAAATAAAAAAATATTGAAAGTGAGCTGAAAAAACAGCAATTCTTCTCCACGTTTTACTCTGTAACTTTTTCCTGCGATGTCATATGTTTGAAAGCAATATACCGTTATGTCAGCTGGACTCTTCTGGTTGCGGGGATATATAGGGCTTGTAGGTTCATCAAGAACTCTAGGTACCCAGAGGCAATAAATGAGCTGCACCTTGCAATGGGTTTTTATTCTATGCCGGGTATACAGCAATTCATTTGCTGAAATATAAAAAGTGAAAAATAGGTATCAAGAAAACCTTTGTATTTCCAAAATGGCCACAAGATAAGGTGTTGAGAAGCAGTGGTTATTTGCACATCTCTGAATTCCGGGGTGCCCGTACTAGCATGTGAATTACAGGGCATTTCTCAAATAGACGACTTTTTTTACACACTGCCTTACATTTGGAAGGAAAAAATGTAGAGAAAGACACTGGGCAATGACACTTGTTTTGCTATTCTATGTTCCCCCAAGTCTCCCGATAAAAATGGTACCTCACTTGTGTGGGTAGGCCTAGCGCCCACGAAAGGAAATGGTCCAAAACACAACGTGGACACTTCAAATTTTTTCACAGAAAACAGAGGTGTTTTTTACAAAGTGCCTACCTGTGGATTTTGGCCTCTAGCTCAGCCGGCACCTGGGGAAACCTACCAAACCAGCGCATTTTTGAAAAATAGACACCTAGGGGATTCCAAGATGGGGTGACTTGTGGGGCTCTGACCAGGTTCTGTTACCCAGAATCCTTTGCAAACCTCAAAATTTGACCAAAAAAACAATTTTTCCTCTCATTTCGGTGACAGAAAGTTCTGGAATCTGAGAGGAGCCACAAATTTCCTTCCACCGAGCGTTCCCCCAAGTCTCCTGATAAAAATGGTACCTCACTTGTGTGGGTAGGCCTAGCGCCCACAAAAGGAAATGGCCCAAAACCCAAAATGGACACATCACATTTTTTCACAGAAAACAGTGCCTACCTGTGGATTTTGGCCTCTTGCTCAGCCGGCACTTAGGGAAACCTAGCAAACCAGCACATTTATGAAAACTAGACACCTAGGGGAATTGAAGATGGGGTGACTTGTGGGGCTCTGACCAGGTTCTGTTACCCAGAATCCTTTGCAAACCTCAAAATTTGACCCAAAAAACACTTTTTCCTCTCATTTTGGTGACAGAAAGTTCTGGAATCTGAGACACATGACATTATTTCACAGAAAACAGAGGTGTTTTTTGCAAAGTGCCTACCTGTGGATTTTGGCCTCTAGATCAGCCGGCCCCAGGGGGTGCACAAATGGCCTAAAATAAATTTGCCCCCAACCCCCCCGGGGAGCGACCCTTGCCTACGGGGTAGCTCCCCCTGCGTGAAATTGGCGCAAAAAAAAAATCCCCCGTGCCTAGTTGTTTCTGCCCCCCTTGGGGGCAGATTGACCTAAAATCCGCCGATCTGCTCCCAAGGAGGGCAGAAATGGTCTAAATACAATTTGCCCCCCAGGGGAGCGACCCTTGCCTAAGGGGTCGCTCCCCATCTGTAAAACAACAACAACAAAAATCCACGGTGCCTAGTGGTTTCATCGGCCTAATTAAAATAGGCTGATCTGCCCCCCAGGGGGCAGAAATGGCCTAAAATAAATTTGCCCCTCAGGGGAACGACCCTTGCCTAAGGGGTCGCTCCCCATCTGTAAAACAACAACAACAAAAATCCACGGTGCCTAGTGGTTTCATCGGCCTAATTAAAATAGGCTGATCTGCCCCCCAGGGGGCAGAAATGGCCTAAAATAAATTTGCCCCTCAGGGGAACGACCCTTGCCTAAGGGGTCGCTCCCCTTTCGTGAAATTCACAAAAAAAAACAAAAAAAACTCCCTGGTGTCTAGTGTTTTCTGTCCCCCTTGGGGGCAGATTGGCCTCATAAAAATAGGCCAATCTGCCCCCATGGGGGGCAAAATGGCCTAAATATAATTTGCCCCTATAGGAGCGACCCTTGCCTAAGGGGTCGCTCCCCACCTCTAAAATCAAAAACAAAACAAAAACAAAACAAAAAAATTATCCCTGGTGCCTAGAGGTTTCTGCCCCCCCCCCCCCCCCCCCGGGGCAGATCGGCCTAATAATAGGGGGCAGGGGGTGCAGAAAAGGCCTTCAAAAAAATGCCCCCCCCCCTCCCCCCCCCCAGAGCGACCCTTGCCCAAGGGGTCGCTCCCTCATGCCAGTTTAATTTAGAAAAATAAATCCCTGGTGTCTAGTGGGCGTTTCAACGCTGAGAGAGACTTCAAAGGGAAGGAAATTCCTTTCCTTCCTTTTGAAGCCTCTCTTGCCTCCTCCACGTGATCGGAAGAGAAATGCTTTGCATTTCTCTTCCGATCGCACTGGAAGCTGAGATTCCAATGCGATGGAGGAGGCCCTCTGTGACAATCAGTGCGCGATCGCGCGCTGACGTCACGGGGGGGAGGGTCGGGGGTGGAAGGGGAAGGTCTTCCCCTGCCTTGGGGGGTTGGGGGGAACCCCGCAGAGGGAGTGCTAGCGCTCCCTCTGGGCTCTGTGCCCAGGACGTAATGGTTACGTCCTGGGCACACGAGCACTGTGCCTCAGGATGTAACCATTACGTCCTGGGCACAGAAGGGGATAAAGCAGAGAAAATAATTGTCTGCATTTGAGGTAATATTTGTGTCCATGTATTATTGCTGTTTAAACTTGCATTTATGGTTCATCAATGCAAAGCCTTTATTATTAGGGTGAGGGTTCTAAATAAATGTATGCTCGGACTGCACTACTGACAGTGGTTCTAGTGAAAAACGTGTACACGTTTGCAAAGTATAAAATATGAGGCTACATCTTATGCTCCCAGAATGTGCTCTGATTAAATACAAATATTTGCAGAAGCTTAAATGCATGATTGGTGATTTTTTGCTTTCAAAATAAGGTGTTCACAAAAAATTTAACTAGAAAGAAGATAGTTTTGCAAAACTACTGTGAAATGTTAGGTACCATTTCTTTGAAGCATCATTTAGTAAAATGTGTTTATGCATGCTAGTATTTCCCCAAAAAATGTCTTAATGAAAAGTCAGTGTAACCAGTTTCAACAAGATTATGGGAAAAATGAATATAAACAAGCATTGAAAAAGCCAATAGGTCCAACATTGGTAGTCAGTCTTTTAGTTTTGTCAATGTTTGTCTTGTTTTGACATGGCTTTTGTAAAACTTTATTGTTGTGGGGGCTGCTGGGCCCTCCCCATTATAAAAAATATTAGCGAAAAGCAGTAATATGTTTTGTTTGCAAAAAGCACACATTGCCTCAGTAGTTCCTGGCACTGAACAAAACTACTTTGTGTGCCAATATGCTCCTAGTGAAAGAGCAAATTGCGATCATTATAATGTAATGTATCTTGGATTTGTAGAGCATGAAACTTGTCACAAGTGAGTGTGTCCTGGCACTGAGTAGGAACACGTTCTGCAAGCAGGATCAGTCACAGTGACGCCAGCCGATAGATGGATAGAGCGAGAGAGAGAGAGAGATTTTTAATGAAACAAAAGGTCTTTATTAACACCAGACCTAATTAGGGGCCCAATTCATAAAGAAAGTCACAGAAGTGCACCCATGGTATATGTCTTTGCATTAGTGCAGATTTACGTATTCCATGTTTTCACAAGAATTTACAGAAGTAGACCAATAAATCGTAGTCCTTGAAAACATTTTGGAACTCTATTTTAGCACAAGCAAATATGCAGGTGTAGATTTCCTCATGCGAAAATCTGCTGAGCGTTTACAAGTTTGCGTTCCCTTTAACCACTTTTTTCCCCCAACCCTTGACGAAGTTTTACTTATGACCCTTGTTAGGAGTAAATTTGCAACCTTTCTCCGTATGGGAAATGATTAGAGAAGAGTTGGTGAAAACCCTTAAAACATGCAAGTAAAATAGCTTTGTACAAACTAAAAAAGGCATTCCAACCTTGGAACTATTGCTTACTGCTACCTCCTGCCCTTATGTGTAGATCTGCAGAAAGATGGCAAAATTAAGAAATTTCTAGTATTCAAGCCCTCCTAAAGTACAACGCCTGGTATAATCAGACAGGCTATTATCAGAGGTCTAATATAATGAGATTGCTGCCGTAACTTGTAGACTACTTGTGGACTACATAGCACCAAAGGGGACAAGTAGATTTTTTTACAGGACAAGTAGATTTATGAAGCAACCTGTCCCTTGGACAAGTAGATATTTTATTAAATTTCACACCCCTGCTTCGGTATTTGAAATCGGGTGCTTAGCCGCCATTAGCCACTGATCGCACCCCTCCAGCTTTTCCTCCATGGAGTCTAAGCGCATCGATCTTGACCAAACTCCCTAGCATCGCCATTAGCAGTGTCTTCACCTTCTCATCAGTGTTAGGTTCTGCAGCTGAATCCATTGCCATGATAGGGTCTGGAGTTAAGTGTTTCTCCTGAGAGCGGGTTGCCTTCTTAGATTCAAATGGTAGTCGGCCTTGTCTAAGGTCCGCTTTGCGATTAGAAATTTGCTGGGTCAGTCCAGCCAGAGATGCAGGATGTGGCTCCTTAATCTGCACACATAGTCTACAGTAGTAATTTGCAGGCCCCTCAGGATAGACCAGTTCACACAAAGGCCACATTAAGTTAATCATTTAGAGCCCAGGAGCAGCGCCATTCATTAATCCTAGTGAAGCTTGTCACCTCCTTGCTTCAGCTATCTTGCTCAGAAGACACCTGGAAGTTCTTGGAGGACATTGGTTGACCATTTAGCAGTATGTGTAGCTAGAGGCTATCAAAGCCAGTTGGGGCAACCCAAGGAGCACCAAGACCTATTATCATGATGGCAAGGCATCATGGCGTGAGTAATATGGAAAGCACTACGCTCTAGAGACTTTAGTCCCGTGCCCTAACTGACTGTGCCATGTAGTTTCCCAACAGTAATACCTAGCAGGAGTTATGGAGGACTCATCTGTTGCATGCAGCCGGTTGATGGTTAGGCACTCCCCTTCGCCATTGCCTTCTTGGTGCGGTAGGGGGAAGGTGCACAGGCACCTTCCTATCTCGAACTGCAGAGGGGGGTGGAGAGTTGTGGCCATCACCCGTCTGCTATGCCATCACTTCCGTTGCAGCTTGTGGCACCTCAGGCAGCCCGGATGTGATTTGTGAGGCCAAGGATGCAGCTGGCGTGTCTTGCTCCTGCATCCCTCACTCCAATGCCACCTGTAATTGCACCCAAGTCTGCTGAGCGGGCAAAGGTGAGTTTATGCCCTCATGGGCAACCATCTGTGTAGCAGGATAAGGTACTGGCATATTCGCCATAACCGTTTTCACCTCATGCTTGCTGGAGCTCGAGCAAGGTGTGGCCATCTTGCTGATGTTCCAAGCCATGCCCCCTTCACCCACCACTTTGCTGCGCCAGCACTATGGCTGGTCCTCTCAACGTATCATAGGGTGTTTAGTATGGGCCAAGAAATAGTTGACTCGACTCCAAAAGCAGATTGCTGCAGCTTTTGATCCCATAGATTGTACTCATGCATTCCCCTTGGAGTACAAATGTAAGGGCATCCCTTTCAGTAACCTTAGTGACAGTTGACCCCCAGTTTTTTTCAAAATAGGAACTGATTGTTGAACCTATCCCTAGTATCACTCCAGGTCCTGTAGGGAATGGGGTAGTAAGCGGCATGTAGGGATACTAGTGCACTCATGTGCCATTTTATACTTAATTAGAAGTGGGGAAAGGTTTGGAAGTAATCTACACAGGTGTTAAGCAATATCAGTTGTGGTCTCTTGGCTGTTTGTGACCTAAATACTGTCTAACCTGCTGTTCCTGTTGTGTACTAATGAGTGGTTGAATACTCCCTAAAGTCAGAGTGCAATAGTTTCCATATATTAATGCATCCAAGGTTAGTCATAGCATCCTCTAACACCTCAGTCAATGTGTGGGATGGGGCTTGAATAGATGTCTATCAATGCTGCCATCCAATGTGCAATTAAAATCACCTGCTCCCCCTAACTAGGTGGATTATCCACATAAGGAGTAATCACACCATATATAGATCGAAAATGCACTTTATCGTCAATGCATGGAGCATAGTTGTTCAGTAATCAAACTTGTGCCACTACTAATAGGTCTTATACCAGGGCATAGCCACCCTTCACACCGGTTCTAGAGCAGCAGTGCTGAATCAGCGCTTGGGGCCATCCAGATAAGAACCCTTCTGGTGTAAGATGAATCAGTGATGCTGGAACAATTTTCAGAGTGGATGTGATACAATCGATGTTACATCACTGAACTCGCAAGGATTGTGAAAAAATACAATTGTTACACAAAGAAAAAGTGTAGCAAATGATCGGAGCTGGTTGTGGTATGGGTATAGTATGTAGCTTGTGGTCATTTTGGAGCATACTGTCAGAAATATAGAACTAAAGCATGATGTGGTAGTGCACTGTAATTTACAGATGTCACATTTCCCATTGAAATGGCCATTATATTTGCAAAGACATACATTATTATCAGGGCCACTGGAATTATGCGATTGTGCAGCTGTGGCGCTTTTTGCATACTTATAGATTTGCCCCATTTGCCACTTAATCCATCATCTGCAGCATATTCTGCAGATTTGACCAGAAATAAATTTTGTCTGTAGCTCATACGGTTCAAAAGATATTATAAACACAGTGACGTGTTGCTTCGCAATGGAATGCTTTTGCAAAGTTGTACTGATAACCTTTCTATTATTTATTGCTATATTTAGATGTTAAAATGGGGCTACACTACTGAGGTGCAATCAATTCCCAGACAGTGTTACTAAGTTTAAAAATCACAAAATAATGAAGCAATACTATGACACAATGTGCTGCATTATGCTGCATGATTTTTTGCCTTTCGTGCCTCATACTTTACTCAACCCTTCCGCATAAATTTGACCCCCTCCTGCTGCATAATTCCAGTGGTCCTGATTATTACTGATCAACTATATAGCACAAAAATGATAATATGTGGAAGTCATGTTTCATTAAAAATTTATCATTTGCGTGTCACCAAGAAAAGTGTCTTGATTTGTTTTGATCATATTAAATTTTTTCTTTCATCACACTTAAGCATTAAAAAAAGGTGCCCCATTTGTCCTTTCATAAATGCTGATGTATTTTGAAATATATACACAGTTCATATATAGGTGTTTAAAGTTTGTGTGTTAGATAAAATGACACCCCCATCCTTTTTCTCACAGTAAGATTCACATAATTCATTTTACAAAGTCCTCTCACTTAGTAGTTAGAGAAAAAAGTCAACACCAATTTCCATGCTAAAATAAAAAGCAGTAATTTTGTAGAAGATACAGCCTGGCATTTGACCTCTGTCTTTGAACGCACTGCAAATGTGACATGATAAAAACTAAATTTAAAAACATCACTATTGCTCATTCATCTTTGGAACTCCAACACAGTGATTCTGGGGGTACTGCTACACCCCCCGTACCCCTACTTTTAGCGCCTATGTGATGAATATGTAGCAGAAAATGTCTGCCCCTCCATGTTTTCCCAACATAGTTACTTCTTCATCCAGCAATTTTCATCCGTTTCAGAAATGTGTGCACTCTATATCACTTAACATATCTGTTATGGCCACGGACATGCTATGTAATAAATGTTACAGGTGTGCCCATTCTAATGTCCCAAAGTTATGCTTGTCTGTATCCGTCTGTGAGGGTATCAAGCAAAGCAGTCAAAATCTGGTGTGCTGAGCAAGTGGGTGCACAATCTTAAAAGAAAAACAAACAAAAAATCCTGACCACCAGGAATACGCCAATACAAACCAACAGCGTGTGTCTCCTTGTTGTCCCCATCAGCAGGATCCCAAGTGATTTGCAAAGTGTTAGATATGAACTTAGCAAGACACAGCGTAAACTGTTAAATCTTGATCAATAGGCGAAAGAGTGCAGTGCCAGGCGATTGACCTCTCCACAAATTTAGGCCAGATGGTCTTTCACTCAACTCTGCCCTTGACTCCCTCAGCATTCCTAATAGAAGGACATGAAGTGGTCCCCAAATCACTGACCAAGGACTCAAATTTGTAATGGATAACAGCACCTCTAAACCAACCGTTTTCCCCCAGTCTCCCATTGATTGATACCCCCACCCCACTGAAATTCTAACCACAGTGAATTGGGCTGCAGTCTTTGTCTTCATAGCATTCATATTCAGTGTCTAGTGTGGACATGTAAATGGCCTTGTGATGTTATTTGACTTCAAAGCCCCATGTTTCAGTTTCAGCATCCCACAACAGGTTAAAACATACATACGTGGGGGAGCCCCATCTGCTCAGACTCCCAGTGCAGAAGTATTCAAGGTTGGAGTGTGATCCAAGCACCCCTTGGGTTGCAATCTCCATGTCGTGTTCTGGTGTGGCTGCATCAGTATGATGCTCAGTATCTCAACTAGCATCATCCTCCACCACCACTGTCCGCAGAAGGATGCGAAGAAGGGGCCCAACCTCTACCCCTCCTCACCCTGCCATTCCATCTGCAGCCTCCTCATGGAATCTGCAATCCTGCTGCATCCTGCTAGTGCTCAAGTTCGTTTGAAAACTTTTAACCTGTCCCAAACATCCTCAGCAGGTGTGAAAAAATGTAAATTACCATTGTGAATCACACTCAGATTAGCCAGATACAACAGCATATACTGCATGTTCTTAGCCCTCAACTTCTGTTTTACATCTTCAAAGGATTTCCTTATGTTCTGGACTGGTTGTCTAACCCAGGAAAACTCTAACAATTTGATTCTTGTGTCCTAGGTCTCCAGGGTGTGTCCATCTCGATAATCTAGTTTCCCCAGTATTGGATCTTTCATAGATTCACATGCTTGAATCATTCCCCATTGTCTAAGTGGGCGTCCAACTGTAACATAACAAAGCAGTACATAACCTTATAATAAGCTATATTGACAATGAACAATCATTGCCAAATAGTAATTTGTTGTTATTGTCTGGAATCGCTCCACCCTCCCTGTCATTTTCAGATGATGAGGGAATATCTCCAAGAAGAGCTGCAATTTTGGATGCAGAAGTCATCCTGGGTGTCACGGGTGGCGGAATAGGCTTCAGCGTTCTTGGAAGCAGAGGTGGGGCATTAGGCTGTGTCTGGGATGTTGGTTTTGTGGGCTCAGGAAACCTATTACAGTAGCTGTGCAGCATCCTTTGGAGGTCTTGGAAAAGAGTCAAAGGCATCTGTATCATACTTTCTTGTGAAGGATAATGGCCATGTTGTTGGAAATGCTCCCCATAGTGTCTGGGTGGTTCCGCATATTCTGTCTGCTGGGGGTTGTAGTATTCCTGGTAATACTGTTCATCTTCCTCATCCTGAAATTTTACCTGGCGTTCAGAAGGGCAGTGGTCAGTCCCAAATAGGCGTTCATCGTCCGAATCTTCCATATCCAAAAGATAACTAGGAGGGAGAGGAGACACCTTACTTGGGGAAGTGTGTTCAGTAAGAATTAATGATTTTGTTATTTTTGCTATCATTGACGACATCGTCTATGACATAGTTGTCGAATCCGTGGTTGTAGCTGCCAACTGCAAAGGCTTATTGGTAGCCTTCAGCGTTGACAAAGTTATTCTAGTCAGTAATGTCATCGACAGTTGTACAGATGTCATTGACGATACTTCCATCTGTGTGATCGACCCCAGCAATGATATGGTTGGCATCATCACTGTAGCCAATAGCGATTAAACTGTGGAAATATTCACTGCTTTCGACTATGGTGTTTTCAACTGCAAGGTGGTGGTTGTCGAGAGTCTTAAAGCTGTTTTATGCTTTGTCTTCAATGGTTCTTAGGAAGGCTTTGGAGTATGTAATCCAGGTTTGCAGATGAAGTGGTAGGCTCAGACCTGGCAGCTTTGAGATTTTTTTCTCTTCTCCCCTTTTTCAAATTGTACTTCATAGAATCATGGTGAGTACTCTTTAAGGCGGTGGTTCCCAACCTTTTGATTTCTGTGGACCCCCACTTTAACATTAGTGGAACCCAGGGACCCCCACTGAATCATCATTGGAATCCGGGGACCCCTGCCTGAATCATTACTGGAAGCTGGGGACCTAATTCATCAATATTTGTTAATATTTTTTAATTTTCTAAGCAGTCACGGACCCCCTGAGAAGGCTTTGCGGACCCCCAGGTGTCCCGTGACCACAGGTTGGGAACCACTGCTTTAAGGCTTTCCTGCACTCCTCTGAAGTCCCCTGGTCATGTGAACTCTCTCTCTTCTGTGACCTTTTGTGTGAGGTTATTAAAGTGATTGTTCATTGCCATTAAAGTCTATTATAATGTTTGCACTGCTTTAATAGGGTACTGTGTGATTCCCACGTCCACGACAGAGAATGATTCAAGCATGTGAATCAATGAAAGATACCAATACTGGAGAACTACAGTTACAAGTAAGTAACTAATTTTCATTTGGACTATTTTAGCCCTTGGTGGTGGGGGTGCTCCAGCCCCCTTTGTACTCGTTCAGTTATAAACTGAGGGGACAGACCCTTGGTCTTCAGGTTCTGTTTGATTCCCAGTGCAGAAATGCCCCCTCAGCACCCCAAATTGTAAATTGTTGTGGTGTGATCTAACCTACCCATCCGCAAGTCAGTCTGTAAACCACTGTGCTAGCTCTGCCAGAGAGCAAAGTATCTTTAAAGTATCCACAGTTTTTGCCATTTCCATTGTCCTCTTTTTGACTTGTTAAATACCTTCCCTGAGAAGGTTTTCCTCCATAGAGATGGTATCAGTAATAGTCCCCAGGTCCTGTCGGATCTGCGTTATCCCCTCCAGAATCTGGCCACAAGTAGGGTTAGGTGTCATGGCTGTAGCTCAAGGCTCGCCTCCCTTCCCCTGTCTGCCAGCGGTTTAGTATATTGATTGATTTTCGTTTGTTGGGACAATCTGTCTGTTCTGTCTTTCCCCATGTTTTAATTTGTGATAGAGGTAGGGACTGCTCTAGTTCTCAGTGTGACTCACGCACTGATGTGCCTTGCCCAGAATCTCTTTTTGAGATTGAAATGATTACTCATGCTAGGTGGAGGCACTCCAGAGCCCTAGGGAGGTGCCCATTCAGTCTTGTTTTAGATTGATCCATCAGAGAACTCTCCACAGGGCATATTATTCCAGGGTACTCCTTTATTGGATGAATAGAGTGGGGGACTCCTCCCTGTGTCTGAGACAATGTGGACAAGTTAGGTACCAAGGTACTCCTTTATTGGATGGATAGGGGGGACTCATCCTTGTGTCTGAGACAATGTGGACAAGTTGGGACCTTTTATCATATCCTGTGGTCCTGTCCGGGGATTCAACAGTATTGGAAGGGAGTAGTCGGGATCATGACCTGGGTGCTTGGGCACACAGTCTCTTTGAATCGTAAACTTAAACTGCTCCTTTTATCTATTAGTGACAAGGAAAGCTGGCCAAAACATCAGCAAATGTGGTTAGCTCTTGCTGTGATAGCTGCGAAGCGAAACATTGCAAAAGCCTGGTGAATGGAACAAACAACCGGTGTTGTGGCATGGAAGTCTGACTCAGACTGGTCCAGTGGGGCTAAGAGGGTAGTTTATCAAAGTAGGGGATACCCAAAGAAAGGGATAAGCTGTGGGGCAATTGGAGTTCATATAGAGAGGAAGAGTGGGTTGATGGTTCAATGGGAAGTGGTATGTAACATGCTTAGGAGTCTGAGGCACAATCGATCCTTACATGCGTCTGTTGTCACGCTGAAAATGTATGGCTTGTACCTGACTGAACAAATGGTTATATCCTTTTCTAGTAACACTTTGAATCACTTTGTGAATCGTGGTCAATTGTTAAATGCGAGCTACAATTGTTTAAGTTTACTAATATAAAGATTTTTAAAAAATGTATTATTCATGTTCTTTTGGGCTCTCAGCCGTCTGTCACATTGGCAAGTAAGAGTAAGACAGAAATGCCACCCCGCCTCACGTTTGAGCACGCTACGTGTGAAGATATGAGAGTTTTGCAGGCCCACAAACAGCCCATCCACTCATGCTCCATGTGTAAGGAGAAGCTGGTATTGTTGAAAAAGAATTAAATATGTCTGCCTCCTCCTTGCAGGGGAAGTAAAGACACCAGTCTATCGCCTTGCGCAGTTCCCAGGCTGCCTCGGATATTTAGACAATCATCAGTCATTATGGGAAAATTAATGTTTAACTGTTACTTATGTTACGGCAGCAAGAGCCCTAGGGCCATGCATCTTGACGCCTCAGTATGGAATGTCAATAGTATGCCTTTTAAGCAGTTGTCAAGGTGGACGGGACCTGAGGGACACGACGTGGCCATACTTTTTTAATTTAAGAAGAAGACGACAGTCCTGGGACGGTTAATTCCAACAGTTGAAATGTTTTAGCGGAAGTGTAAGGCAGGGAGGTTCCTGTGCTGTGAAACTGAGGGAGGGGCAGACAGCTAAACAAGCTTCCTTTTCAGGTTACCTGCATGCCGAACGAAATTGTAAATGTGCAAATGTAAAAGGTGATTAAAAGTCGGTATTGGCTTTATTTGATTAAACCACTTGAAGCTTCCTGGTGACACATTTATTTTTTTCTGAGTGATATTGAGAGTTACCAGCTCAGCTGAGAATTGTGTGCTTTTAAAGAACAGTTTTATAAAAAAAATATCTGTACTGTATACAATCTAGATATTACTAAAATCTCGATTTTGGAAGCACTTTTTAGATTAAACCTTTTTGTGGCAGCCTAATTTGTAATATGTGTAATGCAAGTTGAAAATAATGACTTGCATATTCATAGTGCTGTCTGTCACAGTCTGTGACTTCATAGCACTTCACATACACAAGTCACTATTCTTTACTGCACCAACCAGAATTCAATTCTGTGGCTCTCTGCAGACGCACACAGACTTCTGCAGTGCACTGACTAATAGAGGTCTCATTATGTACAATAGTGCATTTCCCACTGATTAACTTAACTTGCATCTGTTTTTCATTTAAGCTGTGCAGTGTTTTATATATAGTTACCTGAAGGTGAAAGACTGAAACAAATGACAAAATATTTTGTTTTTTAGCTATGCCTTTGACCCCGGCCCCACCTTCACTCACCCAGCCCCTACAGGTGCACCGTTCCCAAACTTTTTTTAATGCACTTCAACCACTGCTTTTAAGATATAAATGCACGCATGCCAACTCAGAAACTGCTCCCCTGGACTCTACCTGCAATGTTGCTGCTCCTGCAAGCCTCAGGAGGTCGAAATCCTAAACACTAGCACTGTAAACTTCAAGCCAGGTGCCACTTGTGTCCTAGATATCCAAAGCAGTGCTGCAGCTCTATGGCACAGATGAGGCTGTGCTGCTCTCAACTGCAGGCCCTGAGGTGCTCTCACCGGTGGCTCTAAGATTAATCCACACACTGTGATTCTCTCAGGTCTGTCGTTCTTAGTCCCACCTTACAGCCTCGGGGTCAATCCATGCTCTGCAGACCACTGCAGACACCTGCACTCTCAGGCCAATCAGAAGGCTGGCCACACACCACACCAGTGGGCCCTGCATTTTTGGCTCCTCAGACTTTTGACTCTACTACCTTTCCCAGGCTGCTCAACTCTGTCACCGGAGGTCACAGGCATTTCCCAATAAGCCAATTGCTCCAGCGTACCATGGCCAGCCCGGCCATGCACTACACCAGCACGTCCTGCCATTCAGACCCATCAGGTCTCTCAGCACACTGTCTCCCCAGACTGCTTCTTTTCACCTCCATAGCGCTCCAGTCTGCCCTTGGACATGGATCACCTCACCTTTCCAGGCAGTGGCGGCTGATAATTTTAACAGTGTGGGGGGGGGGGGTGGGAAACGAGACGCATACATACATGCACACACACCAATACATTCGCACACACATATACACACAAATTAATTCACAAAACTCACTACCAAATATTCACACATACATGCATGCACCAAACAATATATTTTTTTTAAAAATAACCCATACCTGCAGCTCTACCTCGGAGATCCCAGGAAGGTTGGGGCTGCTACCTTCTTTCTTTGGCTGACCTTAGGTCAGCCAATAAGGGGAGGCCTCAATCCCTATTAGTCACAGAGTGGGATGGGGCCATCGAAAGTTGCTAACCCCTCCTCACTTTGTGACCAGGTGTCATTAATTGGCACTTCACTCTCGGCAATTCAGGGCTTAAATCTAAAGTGCCTAGGTCCGAGGCAATCAGTGACGCTCCCCTTTGTCACAAGGGGGAGGGCCTTGAGAACCTTTGCTGTTCTGAGGAGGTCACTCCCACAGGAGCTGTGACATCCTATCAAAGTCCAGCTCCGGCAGCATGTGCATTTGGCACATGTCTAGCTTCTGGCTGCCTGACCTGAAAATAAAGAGTGTCTGTTAGGCTGACCTTTGCTCAGCCTGACAGACGCTCTTCTTGACTGGCAAAAGGTGAGGGGTGTGGCCCCCTCATCCTCTATGGGCAGGCCGCAGCAGGTCCCGGGGAGGGCAAGCAAGGCCAGAACTGTGGTTCCCAGTGCGGCGCGCTGCCCTGGACCCGCTTCCTCAGCTTTACGAAAGAATGGAACCACACGGACACAGGGTCAGCGAGGCCGCTGCAGATGTCTGCCAACCAGGCCAGTTATGTTGTTATGGGTGCATATTTTTCTGTGCTCCTATCCCACAATTCAGCTAGGATTTATTTTCTTTAGTTTCAATAAGGTCCCGGGAGTCAAGGACGAGCATCTCCTGTCGGTCAACTTACCATGCCACGACCCGCTTTAGTCTGCTTTCTTTGATGAAAACAGCTACCCACTACATTTACTCTGTTTTTTGCTCCGACATAGCTTGTTGTTCTTGAAAGTCTGTTTGTCTTGGGGTGGGCACCTCTCCCAGACTTCCTTCCATGATTCTTTCATTCCTGGGTTCTAACAGAGTTTCATTAACACAAAGATAATTAATGACAATAATTCAACAATACAAGAATTCAGACTCGAGATATTTCATGCTCATTTCAATAGAATCCGCATCAAGGACATTTCAAAGACAGATTCTCGTTACAGACATTTGTAGGGCGGTAACGTGGGTCTCGCTATATGTTTTCGCTCGGTATGTTTTTGCAACCATACCCCTCTGAATGCATCTGGCAGGAAAGGAAGTTCTGTGTAGCGAGGCCGCAGGCCGCTTTGGGCCTGGACGGATATATCCTGACTCCTGTCCCTCCTAGCTTTGGGAGCTTTTGAAGCACCTGGGGCAAGAAAGGAGACGGGAGCTAGAGCAGTGCTCTAAATGGGCCTGTACTGTCCGATACTGAGTACCGGCACTTTTTTATTTTGAGAGGGAACGTACCTGCACTTCTCAGGATAAAAAGAATACTTTTAATTGGAGAGTACCGACACTTCTCAGAAACAAGGAGATACTCCTATACAGAGTACCCGCACTTCTATTTTCCATTTCAAGCACTGAACTAGAGTAATGAAAAAAGTACCCCCTTTGTGATTTCATTACTCTTGGTGATTGCGCACTGTCCTTCAAAGCACCGACCCGGCTGTCCCGTTGTACCGGTGTACATGTAGGGACTGGGTGTCCTGCCGTAGCAGTATTTTCTCACAGAGGCTACTTCCAACCAGTTTTATAGGAGGGAGAGCGACGACTAAAAGCATAGAAACACCCTGAAGGACATTTTTCAGAATTTGCATACTGAATGCAATATTTGTTTTGATTAGTTGATTTTTTTTTTTTTATTAATTTTTTTTTTTAATGTAGCAGTAGTTGCTCTTTGTAAGTGATGTGTAAAATGGCAAGACGTAGCCGTGAGAAGAGGGGGGAAGGCGGAAAGGAAATACAGAGGTTAGTTAGTTAACATGCAAACGTTTTCCTTTTCAGTATTATCATGAGTTGTTTAATGCGAATGGAGCAGTCTGGACTACTTTCTAGGCGAAGAGGGACTGCGCCCCACGAAGCTTCTTGTTAGCTAAAGAATTTCACCAGCTGGGGCAGGATTCTTGAGCCCCGGGGTCTGAAGCGTGTGCATGTGTATAGGCCGGTTTATACCTGCAGGTGTTCGGGTTGTGGGTTAATTCCAGAGAAGTCCATTCTGGAGAAAACCGGGGGAAGACCCGACAGAATGGGTAGGGATCGAACATTTTTATCCAGAATAAGAAGTGAGTCTTCCCTGGTGTCAAGGTGGACCTGCTGGTGAAAACGGATCGGTGTAGTTATTGCAGTTTTAGATGTTCAAAATGACAGTAAACTTACTGAAAAGGTCAGCGGTGCCTTCTCAACAGCTAAGATCAGAAAAACCGTAATCGACCACCATGATAAAAGAAAGCGTTGTTAAAAGAATAAACTTGGGGGACCAGAATTACTTGACCCCTAGCGCAAAGCTAGACATAAAAGCCTTGTTAATGAGCCAGGACAATTTATGTCATAGATATTACATCCATAAACATACAGCTCACATCTTTTTTAAAAATCTAGAGAATCTTTAAAAAAAAAGAAAAAAAAAAAAGATTGTTCCTACTAACTGGAGTATCAAGCAAGTTGATACCAATGTTTTGGGAAAGCCTGTGAAACGTCCGCTTCACATTACATTTGTTTTTAATTCACAATTAGCTTGGCTATTACCCTTATAATTAGAGGGTGCTTGTTTCGCCCATTGGTGCCTACCACTATACATACGTTTCATCCTCTAATCAGTTGTTGTACACGTAAAATGTGTTGTTCGTGTGGTACTTGAATTGAGA
Organism: Pleurodeles waltl; assembly: GCF_031143425.1. Classification (NCBI taxonomy): domain Eukaryota; kingdom Metazoa; phylum Chordata; class Amphibia; order Caudata; family Salamandridae; genus Pleurodeles; species Pleurodeles waltl. The sequence continues at coordinate 457,332,924 of NC_090442.1, forward strand.
GACTGGAGCGCAGGTAGTAGTTATACCTCAGGCTCTAGAGACCTCCCCCTTCGCATACGCTTCCCTGCAGGTTGTAGTCCCAGCTGGTCCTCTCAGCCAGTGTTCTACTCATAGCGCATCGTGGATGAGTTGCTGCTTCCGCAGTAAGACTGTTCTGTTAGGCAGATGACTGCTCCTGTGACATAGGTTTATGCTGCATTAAATACTTAAAACCAAATAATTCAAATGTGACAGGGTGTCGTCTCAAAAGAAGGTGGTGACAGGTTCTCATCAGTTGGGAATAGGAAGGAGCTGGGACTCTAGTGGCTTTGAAGCTTGACAGCGTGATCACTATCGAGCTCGGCAATGGTAACAAAAAGAGACAGGATTCATACTCCATTTGTAAAATGGTCACACATAGCGTGACTTTCATTACGTGACGTATCTTAGATTAATCTGTTTCTTGGAATGGAATTATTCCGGTATTTGTAAATCATTGCTTATGAAACAGAGAACAGAAACAAAGTTCTGCGTTTCCTGAGGTGGAACGATCCTTCCTTGGCATAAATAGCTCTCAGTACAGATGATAGATTGGGGGTTTATGCATTGCCATGAACTAATTTCTTGGAGATTCATTTAAGGTGGTTAACATCTCAGATACACTTTCTGTTTATTTTAAAAATAAATATTTCTGCTAATTACCTCAAAAGAACTAAACGTTTCCCGATGCCAAATCTGTTTGTAGTCAAGTTGTTTAGTTGTAATGTTAATTTACTTAAATGTGTTATGCTTGATCTGTTCATTCATTCAAGTTATTTTCTGTAATTCCACTTTTCGTGCTCAGGAGGAGTGCCTGATTGGAATTTTGGAGCTGGTCCGAAGTTGGATCAGTCTGAGTCCATACCATGTTGTGTGGCTCAATTGCAAAGCGGCTTATGGATATGAGTATTTATTTACAAACCTCAGTGAAGAATTTGGAGTTAAGGTAGGTTTGCATTAATAATATTTGTTTAATGTGTATTCTTCAGCACATGTATTTAGTAGATACAAAAGCGGTAATGGGCCAGTTTTACACCATTCTTTCCTTATGAAGTTACATTACATTGTGGCCTACTATGACTGTGGATATTAAGTAGTCAAGTTTGCGCCTTAGGGGTTGTATATAAATATATTGACAGTCTCAGAACCTTTAGCTAAATCTAAGCCAATTCCAGTCACCACTTTTCACAAACACTTCTTAAATCCTAGGCCAGATGTGTTCACCCTAAGTTACAATGGGTCCGATCCATGACACATTTTCCACATATCCATGCAAAACAAGTGCACGTATAATGATTCTAAATGGAATTCACTTATATACTTCGTGGGTACCCCCAAATATTGCCTGAATCTGGCACTACTGTAGCTGCATTTGACACCAACCCACAATGCAGTGCTTCAGTAGCTCTAAATCCTGGACAAAACCCTCCCTGGTTTTCTGAAAATATATTGTTTTCTGCTGTCTGATTCACATTGGGTTTTGTGGGAGGCTGACCTTGACAGTGTAGTTGCACATTCTTGCTGGCCTTGACATTGAATGTAAACATAAAAGCTAGGGACCATGCACTAATGGTCACAAGGGAGCTGGTTACTAATGAGTGCTGCCATTTGAACTGAGTAACAAAAAAGTGATAAATGAAATGCTTGAATTAATCTCAACCACTGGTATTTACTTGCAGCCACATCCCAGACCATCACTTTCTTTTGCCCACCATGCCACGTCAGATTATATCCAGCCATATGCAAGTCAGTCTTATTCATGTTCCAATAAGACAACACTCCAGCCTGAACTGCCAGGCCAGTTCCTTTCTGAACCAGAACACAGCAACCCAAGACAATTTTCCCCCTAGTAGGGGTCTTCAGTTGGGTGAAGTTTGGTTCCAGAGACGCACTGACCACAGGACTCATGTCTGGTCATAAGTCTCGCATTTATGGCAGATCTCCTTCCATGTTGTAGACTCTATTGTGATTTCCAGGGAATTGTCTTGAGTGGGTGGAGAACAGAAAACAACCTGACTCGAATTAAGATGTTCCATCCTTGGCTTGCAGTTACCACTATGATGATGGGGGATGCATATCTGGGGGGAGCTGAAGTTCGGGGCTGCTATTCACTAGATGCACTCAAAATGCACATCCGTCTGCTGGAATTCATGAAAATTGGACTGACGCTTTAAAGTCTTCATCAGGTTCCTTTGTCGTCAGCCTGTCCAGATCTTGATGGATAGCATGACCACAATGTAGTACGCCAACAAGCAGGGAGGAGTGGGGTCTCACTTTCTCTTTGTCCGGAAACTTTGAGACTCTGAACTTAAGCACACTTACAGGTACTGAGGATGGTTGCCAACCATTAAGGTTCGCGCTGCGTTAGTGCTGACAGTCTCAGTCAATATCATCTTGCCAACGAGTGAAGTCTTCATTCAGAAGGGGTTCAGGACATCTTTACATAGTGGGGCATGCTTAAGGAGGACCTTTTTTTGCCACTCACAGCAAAGTCCATTGTGCAGTGTTCTGGATCTTCCAATATTTATTCGCATGGAACATTTGAGGATGCACTGCAAGTGGAAGTTTCTGCTTCACAATGCATTTCTTCCTGTACCCTTGATTCCACTGGCTCTGAGGGATATTCAAGGCCCAATGCACTCTCCTCACTCCATACTGGCTGAGAGGGGCGTGGTACACAGACTTCCGGCACCTGTCACTGTACTCTCCCTTTGTCTCCCACTCAAAGAGGATCTGCTCTACCATTTGGCTGGTCGGATCCTGCACCCCAGTCTCAAACGGTTACACCTTCATACAATGATATTGAGCTGGACCATCTGAGTTCCTTTCAGCTTTCACTGGAAGTGGCTGACATGACCCTGTCAGCTTGTTGGCCATCACCTTAGTCAATCTATTCCGGGAGATGCAAAAAGTTTGTAGCCTGGTGCACAAGCAGGCACTTTGACACCTTGAAAACAACCTTAGATATATCCTCCAATTTGTATTGTCCTTGGACCAGCAAGGTTGCATGGTTTACACAGCCAATGGGTATTTTGCAACCTTCTAGGTCTTTTCATGTCTTCCAGCCCACCAACCTTTTTTTGTCACCATTGGTTGTCCGTTCTTTAAACGGTTTGACAAATTTGTTTCCGTCAGGTCCACTTGTCATACTCCAATGGGACCTGAATTTAGTACTGACATTTTTAATGCATGCTCAATGTGAGCCACTTTATATTTGCATGTTGAAGTTACTTATTTAAAAGCTGTGTTTCTACATGTAGTGACCTTAATTTGTCCTGGTACGATTTGCAGGCTTTGGGTGTTCTTCAACCTTTCACATGCTTCTTCCCGATAAAATCATATTGTCAATTAAGGCAGATTTCCTACCTAAGGTGATGGCTCCTTTGCTTCTGGGACATTCAGTTACCTTGTCTACTTTCTGTCTGCCACCTCACTCCTACCAAGGAGGAGGAGGAGTGGTTGCAGAGGCTGGGCCCCAGGTGCATGGTAAGCTATTACGTCAGCTGTGTGAAGGATGATGACCAGCTTTTTTTTCTTGGCACACAGACAATTAGAAAGGCAAGGCGGTTCAGAAGAGAACACTTTCCCACTGGTTACGTTATGCATCAAGGTCTGCTATGCTCTAGCAAAGCGAGAACCTTGTGAGGGAGACTTCCACAATGCCTTGGCTAGAGGCGTGCCAGTGGTGGACAAATTGGAAAGCAGCAATGTGAGCGTTCCTCCACACTTTAGCAAAACACTATTGTCTGGATTTGAAGGCTGTATGACCAATTCACATGCTCAGTTCTGCAGGATTTCCTTATTTGAATTTTCGTTCAGGCTAATCTAACGGGGGCATTACTGGGTAAACTATTCAGAGGTCAGGAATCTTCAGGTAGATGAATCCATCAGAAGAAAAAGTTGTCTACCTTATGTAATGATCTTTCTGGTGGGTACTCTACTTGCAGATTCTTATCTAAGCATACTCTCCTCCTCTTCCTAAAGGAAATTCTTATGTGTCATAAAAAGATGCCAATTTAGTCTGTTGCATGGCACCTATTTGTATAGAAGTTTTTCTCATGCCAGCTGAAAGGCGCAGCATGGAAAACAGATGAGAATTGAAGTCAGGGCAGTAAGGTATGCACTTTATAGCCCTGGTGATAACACCATGACGCCGTTGACATGACGCCAGCTCCACCTACCGGTGTCAGAGAGCTGTGTGAGAAGTTCCCAGATGCAGACTGGCACATGGGATATTTAGAGGTAAGGAATATACAGGTAGAGCTTCCATCAGATCGTTCCAAAGCTGATTAACTTTGTTTTAACTCTTACTGTAAAATGTTTGGAAAATAAGAATCATTCAGACATTGCTTCCTCCTTGAACACTGATTTTTGAGATGATGATATGCTTGTGCCTGTATTTGCAATTCTTTTTACTTTGATTTTTTTATTCATAGTTTCTCCTCACACTGATTTCAATGTATTCTGTTAGTATAACCACTTTATCTAGTGAAATCGCTGTATTTGGTTTCTTCCAGTGTAAGTCTAAGAAACAGTGCCAAAGTGAGAGTTTTTAGGAGCAAAGAAAGGAAGTTATATTCTTCATGCAGGGCTCTGCTGCTTCTGGGAGCTACATATATAGTATACCAGTGAATATTAAACATGGCTTGATCCTTTACATCAAACAAGTGTCCAGACGGCATGTTTGGTACAAAAAGAATGCTTGTATTTGAATGGGAATTTCTTAGCTCTGTCTTCAACCTTTCTGCATCATTTGAACTTGGCATTTACATTGAGGACTTGAGACCTGAGAATGCATTTGGGAATATTGTCAGTTTACGTTTTGAGCCTAGAATCAAATGCTACCGTGGATACAGAATGAACTTTTGATGTGATGCTGATAAAAGCAGCCCCACATGCAAAGGGACATTTTATGCCAAAGGGGTAAAATATGACTAGTTGGAGTAGCCAGAAAAGGTTGTGGATCTGTGCTACAGAAGTTGTAAGATGGGGCTCTACATTGAATGGCAGGCATACTGTGTTGAAACTGCCTAAAAAAAGTGGAATAAAATTGTGAACACCCACAGAATTCTGTCTGTGCTAGAGATTTAGTTCATCATAGGTTCCCTTGACTTGTAGACGAGCATGAATAATGTACAGTCACGGCCTGATGAGATACGTTTTAGAAACCTTGGTTTTAAATATGGAGATGTAGTTTGAATAACTATTTGGATAGACGTGAGAGTAGTACAGATGCGTGAAAAGTAAAGATGAATTGTATTTGTGATTATAAAGTTTTTATGTGTAATATAGGAATCTTTTGTATTTTATTCGAAAAATATGTAAATGAATGAAAGGCATATGTGCCAGATGGCTATCAAAACGCAACTGAAAAAGAAAACACATTAGTCAAAGTTGTAGCCCCTGTTACTAAACAGAGGGCTTTTGTTAGAAAGGTAAAGAGTTGCAAGTTCGTGCTGTTGTGCTAATAGTTCAAATTTCACTTAATAATAGTTCTAATTTCACCATGGCAATATCAATAGTATGTCTTTATCTGGACTTGGGAAGTCTTCTACCTCTTATCCCTACCCACACCCAGTGTTATAAGTTGCACATTTTGCAAAGCTCACTTTTAAGAATCAACTTTCTATGGTTTCTGCCAGGTTTTTGTAGATTGAGTTTTGGCAGATTGTTTCTGGAATATGCATTTTAAGTAGGTAAGATTTTTTAGCAAACTGATTGTGGAATGATTTGGGTTATATTGCACTTCTGATGGCGTGGAAATTGCTCTTGCACCTCTAAATCAGTCTGTATGTAAGATTTTGTTTATCAAACTAACGAGGGATGAAAAATGTCCTAGCTATTGTGAAGGGAAGTTTACATTATATTAAGGGCACTGAGATGAAGATTATGCTTTACTTTGTTTGATTCAGTAGCCGAACCACACATAACCATACCAATGTGAGTGAGTCCAAATCCTATGAGCCCAAGGAAACTTGAAAGTCCACCAATGAGATGGCTCAGGCACCCCCATAAAAAGGTCTTTAAGGAACAGCACCACCTCTTTCTTCGTGCAAAATCCCACAATAGTATAAAATCTTAATTTGGAATTCTTTCTTGTGGTCATTACCTGCAAAAAGAGACTAGTATTGGACTTTATCCCAAGGAACATATTGTCAGTCATCAGCATTGCTAAAGAGACACCATCTCAAATCAAAACAGCAACATAATTAGCCATGGGCATCTTCATTTGCTTGTCAGTGCAAGATTAGCATTCATAATAAAGAACATACTAATCCCAAATTGAATCCTAGGACAGACAGCATAAGGGAGGGAAGGGTGACACCAGTGTCCTGCTGGGTGGGATAATCTTAGCCTCTATGTCTTTTATAGAATTGAAACTTTCCTTCACCAAACCTAGGGAATTTTTCATTCTATGTCAGGACCATTGCCTTCAGATTATGCTTGTTTAAAGCTTACTTACAACAATAGCAGCTATGCCCACCACTGGTTTAAAATAGAACTTTTTAAGTCTTGAATCCAAAGACCAGTCTACCGCCTTCAGTATGTCTTCCATGTGACCTCCCACTTCAAAAGCTTTGGAAGCCATAGTACGTCTTCCCGAATGTGCCCCCAAGGGATGGTATCAATGCCAGCCTCTAGCGTCACCCATCGAACCTATCTGGTGATGTTGAGTGAAGAAACCACGTTTAACAAAATTGGCAACTATTGGGTACCTACTAACCTCCTCTGTGAGAGTTTCATAAGCTCTTAAGCATCTGACCACACAAAGTTTAGGATGATCCAGAAAAAGACAGACCGAAGACTGTCATACTGCTAGTCTTGGTTCTGCGCAACACTGTAAGGTTAACAGCCTCCTGTGTAAATATTCTAGAAGACACCTTTAAGACTCTCACATCAGAGACACGTTTGCAAGTGAGCAAGCATAAAAGCATCAACAACTTACCTACAAGCTCCTTCTGAGTTAGGTTAGCATTGTCCTGCCAGGGATCTAACAGGCATATCACCACATTAACGTCTCATAAATGGGAGTATCAGCTCTGCGGAAGGTTAGAGAGGTGCACTTCTCTCAGTAAATTACAAACCAATGGGTGTTCCCCCATCGGAACACCCTACCGTGGTTCATGACCAGCTGAAATTGCCAACTTAATTGTGTTAATTGTAAGATAAGCTATTCTCATCTGGGCTAGTCCAGAAAGAAAATTCAAAATGTGCACTAGATCCACTGTCACAGCTTCCAGGTTCCTTCCCACGCATCAACTGGACCACCTTCACAAAGCCGAGCCACACTGTGAGGAAGTAGAGTCCACCCACGCTCATCTGATAAGGTCCAAAGCTTGCCTAGAAAGGCCCAGGAGACCCAAAGTCCCATGCAATAATCCAGGCCATGAGACTGGAGTCCATTGCCAGCTGATGTAAGTTGTCATCCGTCAACATGTACAGACTCTGGGGAAGTTGGAATGGAGAATTCGTAGAAAGTTTCAGAAAAACTGGAAACCTGGCTTCGGACCTCTAAATCAGAGTAAAATGTTTCAAGGATGCCTTCTAGCATCTGATCTGCGCTCTAACTTGGTGATCATTTAGAATGACGTAAACACATAGCCCCACACCCCGCTCTTGTCCTGCCTGAAGGCTTCTCTCATCAATGCTAAGTGATCTGGCCACCAGCTGACAAATAAGGGAGCTGATTGTCCAAGCAGAGCGCAAAAAGATTCATGTTGCATAGACCCCACCTATCCATTATCCTGAAGACTGTCAGATCCAGCTTTTAAGAGCTGAAGTTCTTCGGGTGCTTGGAGTTCCAATCCGCAATTAGGTTTAATTTCCTGGGGCGGGATTCTGCCCTTACTGCAATTACCTTTCCAAACAAAAGCACCAGAAGCACTTCTTTAGCACTGCATGCCTTTGAAATCTCACCAACTAGGTGATTGATGTATCTGGCTGCCTACACATTGTCCATCTTCAGCAGGATGGAACACAAAGCTTTGTTTCTGGTCACAGATTGCACTGTGAAGGAACCTGCAAGCATTCCTAAGCAGATATACAACCCTTGTTGTTGCTCAGGCCAAGGACCGTCGGTGGTGACTTTTCTGCAACACACACCTCTACCTATGAGGCTGGTGTCCAACTTGAGGACCACATCAGGAACTGACCCAAAAATGTCTCTTTCGTTTGAGGCCATCATGTGATTGAGCTGCTATTTCATTTTGGTCTTGGCCTCCTACAATAGCTGGACCAAGATGGAATAAGACAACCCTTTCCTTAGACAAGCTGCTTTGTGTCTCTGAAGTGCCCTGTTGTGCAACAGACATAAAAAAATCGCCTGGATGGAGGATGCCAAGAGTCCTACAATCCAAGCGAGATAACAGAGAGAGATGTACTCTTTCACTATTGTATGTTGTAGGAGGCTGGCTCTGTACGTACTATATCAAAGTGAGATGTAGTGTGCACAGAGTCCAGGGTTTCCCCAGAGGCTTAACAGAGGATAAAGTAGATAATACTAATGGTCTCTTTGTGGTAGTGTGGTCGAGCAGTTAGGCTTATCAGAGGTTAGTGCAAAGCATTTGTTGTATACACACAGACAATAGAAGAAGCACACACTCAATGACTTAACTCCAGACCAATGGTTTTTATGTATCAAAAATATATTTTCTTACTTTATTTTTAGAACCACAAGATTCAAGTTGCAGGTAAGTACTTTAAAAGTATTATATTTCACACTGGTATCAACAGTACTTGAAATAAGTGAGTAATACAGTTTTTGAGTTATTGGCAATAACCTGTTTTAAAAATGGAAACTTCGTACAATTTTCAGAACACTACCTGGGGGGAAGAAATGTTAAGTCGGTTTATAGGTAAGTACAATACTTAAAGTTTCAGTCTCCTGATTTTAGGAAGTCCACCAGTTGGGGTTCAAGTTAACCCCAAACACCCACCACCAGCAACATGGGGCCGTTCGGGTGCAGAGGTCAAAATTGAGCAAAGTTAACGTGGGCCCCTATGGAGACAGGGGGCACTCGGAATCAGGCCTGCCTGAGTACCCGCGGCTCGGAGGGCAGACCAGGGGGGTTTGAAGGAGCACTGGAGGGGCCACAAGTAGGCACCAAACACAAACCCTCAGCGGCACAGGGGATGCAGGGTGCAAACAGGACGTCTGGTTTCCAGTGCTGGTCTAGGAGGAGACCCCGGGGGTCGGTTTCTCCAAGGCCTGGGGGCTGTGGGTGCAGTGTGTTCTTTGTCCGGAGCTTCGTGGTCAGGGGAGCCCTCTGGATTCCCTCTGCAGGTGTCGTCTTGGAGGGGTGGAGAGGTCAACCCAGGCCAGGCACTTGCTAGCAATCACCTGGGGACCCTCTCTTGCTGGATGGATCACCTGGACACGGGCCGTGGGCATCGGGTGCACAGGGGTCAAGACTCAGGCATCCAGAGTGAGGTGAGAGTCCTTGGTTGTAGGTTTTCTTTAGACAAAGCCGCTGTCCTTTGGAGTTCTTGGTCCTTTTAGGTGCAGTGCAGTCCTCTGGAGTTGGCAGAGGTCGCTGGTCCCGCTGGATGCGTCGCTGGTCTTTTTGCAGGTTCTTTGAAGCAGGAGACAGGCTGGTAGGGCTGGGGCCAAAGCAGTTGTCTTCCTTCTTCTCTTCTGAGGGTTTCAGCTTAGCATTCCTTCTTCTTCTTGTAGGTCGTCAGGAATCTGGTGAGCTGGTTTCAGGGAGGCCCTTAAATCCTAGATTTAGGGGCGTTTCAGGGGTCAGAGGGCAGTAGCCAATGGATACTGTTCCTGAGGGTGGCTACACCCTACTTGTTGCTCCCTTTGGGGAGGGGAGCAGATTCTCATCCCTATTGGTCTCTGTCCTCCAAACCAAGATGGAGGATTCTGCAGGGAGGGGGTCACCTCAGCTCTGGACACCTTAGGGGTGGTCCTGGCTGAGGTGGTCACTCCTCCCTGTTTTCTCAAATTTTCCTGCCAGACTTGCTGCCAAAAGTGGGGCTTTGCCCGGAGGGTGGGCATCTCCAGTAGCTGGGTTTGCCCTGGGGCACTGTAACCCGAGGCTTGAGCCTTTGAGGCTCACCACCAGGTGTTACAGTTCCTGGAGGCGGGAGGTGTGAGGCACCTCCACCAAGGACAGTCTTTGTTTCTGACCACAGAGTGCACAAATACACTCACCCCGTGTGGTCAGAAACTTGTCTGAAAGTGGCAGGCTGGCACAGACCGGTCAGTCCTACACCAGCAGCTTGGCTAACATTCAGGGAGCATCTCTAAGGTTTATTGTCCTGAGAAATTTGAAACCAAACTTCCCAGTCTTCAGTGAATTCATTATGGAGCTGTGGAGTTCGTAATGACAAAGTCCCAGACCATATACTCAATATGACTACACTGCATTTATAATGTCTAAGAATGGACTTAAACACTGTAGGGGCATATTGCTCAGGCAGCTATGCCTTCACCTGGGGTATAGTGCACCCTGCCGTAGGGCTGTAAGGTCTACTAGAGGGGTGACTTACCTATGCCACAGGCAGTGGTTTGTGGTTATGGCACCCTGAGATGGGTGCCATGTCCACTTTATCTTTTTCTCCCCACCAGCACACTCAAACTGCAAGGCCGTGTGCATAGACTGAGTGAGGGGTCCATAGGGTGGCATAATACGTGCTGCAGCCCTTAGAGACCTTTCCTGGCCACAGGGCCCTCGGTACCATGGATACCTTTTACAAGAGACTTAACTGTGTGCCAGGGCTGTGCCAATTGTGGAAACAAAGGTACAGTGTTAGGGAAAGAACACTGATGCTAGGGCCTGGTTGGCAGGGTCCCAGCTCACTTTCAGTCAAAGTTGGCATCAACACTAGGCAAAAAGTGGGGGGGTTGGTTAGGGGATAACCATGCCAACAGTCGCATTTTCCTATATAAGTCTTAACTCCTTCCTGAATGGTGGTAATTTCTTGTGAGGATCCTTGCTGGACCGAGTGTAACAAAGCCCAGCAAACACATTGACTGAGTAGGAGAAAACTCCGACTTCTGATCATTGTTAATGAAATCCAGAGATTGAAGAAGAGACCCGGAGCACTCTACGTATTGGAGAAAGGTCTCCGGATCTTGGTCGAGGAGCTGAATAAATGATAAGTCTGTCAACCTTGTAACACAGAGGTTTCACCACTGGGAGCATGACCCCAGTGAAGTACCCAGCAGTGCAGGATAGCCCAGACAGCAGTGCCACAAAATTGTAAACCTGGCGATCTCAGATGAACTGTTAAAACTGACGTTGTGGAGAGAAGCTCTGGATAGGGAAGTACATGTCCTCGAAATCTAGGTGCATCATCCAGTCGTTCAGTAGAAGAATGTCCTCTAGAAAGATAGAGGCATCCATCTTGAAATAACAGTACACCAACTATTAGTTGAATGCTCACAAGTTCATCACTGGCCTCATGCCTTCCACTTTTTTTCATCAACAACAGATTGCTGAGGAAACGCCTGGGATGTAAGACCACAGGAGCGATCACTCCTTTGTCTAAGAGGGCACTTACCTTTGAGAAATCAATCAACAGTCTACAGTGGAATGGACAATAAGGATAGGGCTTCAGACCTAAACGTGAGTTCCGTAGAACTCTATCTCGAACCCCAACATGGTTTGCAACATCTTAGCATCCCCCATCGACTCAACATGTGGAGAAACGGACGCAGTCGCCCTTCAACCTTTGGAGGGGAAAATGGGTACTCCTTACCTGATGCTTCACCTGGAGCGTTAGATGCTCCTCAGAAGCTGTCTCCACCTTTGCAACTCCTGCCACAGATCGGGAAGAAGCCCCCAAACTGCGTCCGGTCCAGGTATTTCTGATGGCTGCTGCTTGGGAATTACTGGGAGACTTGGGAAAAGGGGAAGCCCGAAGAGCGCCCCCTTGCATCTGCTGGCCCCTCCAAAAATGTGTTTATTGAACACCCATTTCATTGATTGCTGGGCCTTATCCAAAGAGGAGAAGGTTGTGAGAAACTTGTCTGATTATTTTGTAAACAGGTCTCCAAAGAGATCCCCCCTCTACCAGCGCTCCCGCCTTGGAGTTAGTCAGTTGACCTTGATTTTTCTGAGGGGACATCTTTCAGACAAGAGAGCACAATTTACATTCCCTAGATAGCATATAGCTCTTTGCACCCAGCCTGACATGACCTTCGGAGGTTTAAGGTTGCCAGAATCCTAGGCCTTTTCACCCATGTCCAATATTTTAGTCAAAGGGCCTAGAATGTCTAGAAACTTATCCTGGCAGTCCTTCTAGTAGCAGTCAATGACCTTTTAAGAGTCCTTGAAAAATTTGGTGATAAAGATGGCCTTTTTCCTGTAAATCTCTGGCGTGACAGCCACTTTCTTTCCCAGACATGGATGACAGCATTCCGACTTGAGGCGGCCACTGAGCTCCTTATTTAAAGGCTTCCTTATTCAGTTAGCTACATATTGGTCTACTCTATATCCTTGTACCCATTCTGCCGAATCAGGTGGCAAATATCATCCAGGTCTAACATTCCTTCTATGTCACTGACCCCAGAAGCCCCATCTATATTGAGTCTGTCCACCCTAGGAGGCTTGGGACCACCTTTTGACCTCCAGGGTCAGTGGGCCCAGGTTCAATGCCCGAACAGTTGTCTTGGTGTGGGTGCCTTACATCTTCCCTGTCACCTACCCTTCCATTAAGGGGGAAGCTCTTGGTTGTTGGTGAGGCTAAGCCCAAGTTGGTCAGGATTGCAAGGGTAGGTAGAGGCTTGGCTTATCAGGAATGCCTGTCTAAGCTAAAAAACATCAGAAGTCAAGGCACTCGTGAATGTACAGGGAATTATTAATGTTTAGAAGTCCATTAGATCATGAGATTGAATCATCTTCAAAACAATCAGGATCCGAAAGGCCGTGAATGGTTCACATAGTTCCATTTTATTCTCCGAAGTGAGTGTTTAAACTTGTTGGAACAAGCAACAGCCAACACGTGTTTCGTCGTGGGGCGAAATATTCCCAGTGACTTCGTCGGGGCTGCAAGAGATACAATCACAGTTCTTTTTTAAAAAACAGCATAAATTGTGTTTCTAATAAACAGAGTTCTTGACATTGTTTAAACAATGGTGAAGTGCACCAAAACCTAGTGAAAACCCTGTTCTGTATTTCTTAACAAAAAACTGTGAAACACATATGGTTTTGAAGAGGAAGGAACCACAAAATTTAACAAGCAAGTGATAATTATTATATACAGTGTGTGAATTTCACATTAAATTAATTCACCTAGACATAAAAAGTTTTGAAGTGACAATCAGATTCGTGACACAAACGTGAAAAGTGAAGCCTAAACTACTAAGAAGAAAGGAATCCCACGTTAAAAACCAAAATGGTTGTGATCAGAATAAGCAAAGCCTAAAAGACCCAACTAATTATAGTTTCAGGGTATCTATAAGGAGCGGAACGTACCTCTGTATTGTAAAGAAATCAAATGCGAAATCAGTATGTATCTCCAAAGAGTTGTGAAAAGACAGCTTTTCTAAATAGATAATAAAATAAGGAATTTATGAGAAATGATCCCGATCGGGATAATGGCTCTAAAGTCAACAGTGCTTGTTGGTAAAATTACCTGCCAATACTAAACTCCTCGTGTGGAACGAAATATTCTTATGTGGTGTGTGTATACACTTAAATGCCTAGAGAAACCGAAATATGAAAGAATCAGTGAGAGACCATAAATTAATGGTCCCATCCCCAGGTTAGAAACCTCACTGGAATACAAGATACGGCTTACCTGTATTGTGGAAAATTCACGCGTTAGCGTGAGCAGGAATCTGAATACGATTCCCTTCGGCAGTTTCAGCGCGTCAGCGTTAGGCTCCATCTTGCTTATAAGCAATGGGATGGAGTAAACAAAATAAACAACGGACTTAGAAACCTATCTCAGGCGCCATGATGGCCTGAATGGGCTTGAAATCGTGAGCCCCATATTGTAGTGTATGAGCGGATTGGATCAACCCACCGAATAACTAGAGCGATTCCGTAATAACGTGAGTGGATAAAATGACCCCAGAGCCATACTGCGAAATCAGAGTACCCATGAATTGAAGCGCTATAATTGATGGAAATTCAGAGTAAGAATTTGAATAACTAATTAAGGAAAAAAGGGAGTATATAACAAAACTAGCATCTCTTTTAGCAATCATTGGCCCAGTGTCCACAATAATATGAAAATTGCCCCTGTTGTGAGATATAAGAAAAGAAAAATAGAAATACCCCTATCAAACAGAGAAACAATTCTCAGCAGATTCACGTTAGTGTCATTACTGAAATTTGACCACCTCAGAATTTCTTATGTTTACATCACATGATTGAGATAGCTGCCCATCAATACATAGAAATCACAAGTATATAGTGTAACATTGTAATGCAACAAAGAAACATAATTACATGTTATTATGTCCCATGCTATATACAAAAAAACGGTAACCAGGCTTAGTAATATCCGGCGCAAATAACGTTTCAGAGGAATCCTTGACAAAACTCATAACACAACCCCTAACGCTAATAAGTACAAAGTATGTGAATACAAGTTAAGAACATCATTGGAGGCAATTTACATTTTATTATCCCAGAAAATACTCCATTTCATGGTTCGTATTGAGACCTGCCTCAACAGCCCTCAATAAAAATCCAATAGCACTCACGTTTCCTGAGTGCTAGTTCTCTATTGCCACCCTGGGAATCCCTGGGTACAATTTCGAAACCGAAAAATTCAAACGTTTGAGTATGACCCTGCCTTGGGCACTGGCTCATATGAGTTACGATAGGGTATCTTTCGTCTCCCTGTCTTAGAGCCCTGTAATGTTCACTCGCTCTCGTTCTCAGTGCTCTAATTGTGCTCCCCACATAATAGAGTCCACATTTACAGACAATCATATAGATGCCATAGTTACTGTTACATGTGATATTTGAAACGATGTGGAACTGGTCACCCGCCCAGCCATTAAAAATAGATATTCCTGATCTGGTCCATTTACACATCCCACAGTGACCACATCTGTAAAATCCTTTACTGCGGTTAGTGAGCCAATTCTCGCGTATGTGTGCGACAGGGTAGCTTGGGCACAATATGTTCTTGAGTGTCCTGCCCCTGCGGTACGTGAAGGTTGGGTTATCTGTGATTAAACCCCTCAGATTTGTATCTGCTTTAAGCACATGCCAGTGTCTGGTCATACATTTCCGTAGTGCTGCTGAGGTATGTGTGTAATTTGTTATACAGTGCAAATTGGTATCAGTGCCCCTAGTTCTTTGTTTGAGAGTGTCCTCCCGATTCAGACGCATAACTCTACTGCGTGCTTTCTCTAAAATATGTGATGGATAACCACGTTGCCTGAATCTAGTTTCCATGTCCTCAATACAAGTTGTAAAGTCTCCTTCCATACTACAATTCCTACGCGCCCATACCATCTCACCATTAGGAATTGAAATTGATCTGGCATCTGGGATGAGAGCTTGTTGCGTGTAGTATCGATTTGCATCCTGTGCTTTTTCTAAATAGAAACTCTCAATCCTGTCATTAAGTACGAAAAGTTCCACATCTAAGAATGTGATAGTTGAGCTATATTCCCAAGTGAATCTAATGTTCAGGTCATTAGAGTTCAAATATGTGACAAAATCATTGAGTTTGTGAGTATCACCCGTCCATATCATAATACAGTCATCGATATATCTACCCCAGAAAAGTATATCAGTATTCCAGGTGTTGCCTTCTATGCTCCAAATCACCTTCTGTTCTAAATATCCCATAAAGAGGTTAGCATAAGCTGCTGAGAATCTTGAACCCATAGCGACTCCCCTTTTCTGGCGATACCACTCTTTCTTAAAGAGGAAAACATTATTTTCCAGAATCATTTCCACCATATCAAGTATCATATTGGTGTGTCCATATAAACTGGTTGATTTTTGGCTAAGAAAGTGGCGTAAGGCCATCATTCCCAAATTGTGATTGATACTGGTATAGAGTGATGTCGCGTCAAGGGTCACTAGTTTCATCCCTGGCTCCCAATTGATATCAGCGAGGATACTCAGAATGTGTTTGAGATATATCGATGACTGTATTATGATAGGGACGGGTGATACTCACAAACTCAATGATTTTGTCACCTATTTGAACTCTAATGACCTGAACATTAGGTTCACTTGGGAATATAGCTCAACTAATATCACATTCTTAGATGTGGAACTTTTCGTACATAATGACAGGATTGAGAGTCGTCTATTTAGAAAAAGCACAGCATGCAATTTGATACTACACGCAAAAAGCTCTCCTCCCAGATGCAAGATCAATTCAGTCCCTTATGCTGGGAAACGGTACGGGCGCGTAGGAATTGTAGTATGGAAGGAGACTTTACAACTTGTATTGGGGACATGGAAACTAGATTCAGGCAACGTGGTTATCCATCACATATTTTAGAGAAAGCACGCAGTAGAGTTATGCGTCTGAATCAGGAGGACACTCTCAAACATAGAACTAGGGGCACTGATACCAATTTGCGCTGTATAACAAATTACACACATACCTCAGCAGCACTACGGAAATGTATGACCAGACACTGGCATGTGCTTAAAGCAGATACAAATCTGAGGGGTTTAATCACAGATAAAAAAACCTTCACATACCGCAGGGGCAGGACACTCAAGAACATATTGTGCCCGAGCTACCCTGTCGCACACATACATGAGAATTGGCTCACTAACCGCAGTAAAGGATTTTACAAATGTGGTCACTGTGGGATGTGTAAATGGACCAGATCAGGAATATCTATTTTTAATGGCTGGGCGGGTGACCAGTTCCAAATCGTTTCAAATATCACATGTAACAGTAACTATGTCATCTATATGATTGTCTGTAAATGTGGACTCTATTATGTGGGAGCACAATTAGAGCACTGAGAACGAGAGCGAGTGAACATTACAGGGCTCTAAGACAGGGAGACGAAAGATACCCTTTCGTAACTCATATGCGCCAGTGCCCAAGGCAGGGTCATACTCAAACATTTGAATTTTTCGGTTTCGAAATTGTACCCAGGGATTCCCGGGGTGG
This sequence comes from Pleurodeles waltl, assembly GCF_031143425.1. NCBI lineage: Eukaryota > Metazoa > Chordata > Amphibia > Caudata > Salamandridae > Pleurodeles > Pleurodeles waltl. Next base: position 457,350,006 of record NC_090442.1, read on the forward strand.
CAATAGAGAACTAGCAGTGCTATTGGATTTTTATTGAGGGCTGTTGAGGCAGGTCTCAATACGAACCATGAAATGGAGTATTTTCTGGGATAATAAAATGTAAATAGCCTCCAATGATGTTCTTAACTTGTATCCACATACTTTGTACTTACTAGCGTTAGGGGTTGTGTTATGAGTTTTGTCAAGGATTTCTCTGAAACTTTATTTGCGCCTGATATTACTAAGCCTGGTTACCGTTTTTTTTGTATATAGCATGGGACATAATAACATGTAATTATGTTTCTTTGTTGCATTACAATGTTACACTATATACTTGTGATTTCTATGTATTGATGGGCAGCTATCTCAATAATGTGATGTAAACATAAGAAATTTTGAGGTGGCCAAATTTCAGTAATGACACTAACGTGAATCTGCTGAGAATTGTTTCTCTGTGTGATAGGGGTATTTCTATTTTTCTTTCCTTATATCTCACAACAGGGGCAATATTCATATTATTGTGGACACTGGGCCAATGATTGCTAAAAGAGATGCTAGTTTTGTTATATACTCCCTTTTTTCGTTAATTAGTTATTCGAATTCTTACTCTGAATTTCCATCAATTATAGCTCTTCAATTCATGGGTACTCTGATTTCGCAGTATGGCTCTGGGGTCATTTTATTCACTCACGTTATTACGGAATCGCTCTAGTTATTCGGTGGGTTGATCCAATCGGCTCATACATTACAATATGGGGCTCACGATTTCAAGCCCATTCAGGCCATCATGGTGCCCGAGATAGGTTTCTTAGTCCGTTGTTTATTTTGTTTACTCCATCCCATTGCTTATAAGCAAGATGGAGCCTAATGCTGACGCGTTGAAACTGCCGAAGGGAATCGTATTCGGATTCCTGCTCACGCTAACGCGTGAATTTTCCACAATACAGGTGAGCCGTGTCTTGTATTCCAGTGAGGTTTCTAACCTGGGGATGGGACCATTAATTTATGGTCTCTCACTGATTCTTTCATATTTCGGTTTCTCTAGGCATTTAAGTGTATACACACACCACATAAGAATATTTCGTTCCACACGAGGAGTTTAGTATTGGCAGGTAATTTTACCAACAAGCACTGTTGACTTTAGAGCCATTATCCCGATCGGGATCGTTTCTCATAAATTCCTTATTTTATTATCTATTTAGAAAAGCTGTCTTTTCACAACTCTTTGGAGATACATACTGATTTCGCATTTGATTTCTTTACAATACGGAGGTACGTTCTGCCCCTTCTAGATACCCTGAAACTATAATTAGTTGGGTCTTTTAGGCTTTGCTTATTCTGATCACAACCATTTTGGTTCTTACCATGGGATTCCTTTCTTCTTAGTAGTTTAGGCTTTGCTTTCCACGTTGGTGTCACGAATCTGATTGTCACTTCAAAACTTTTTATGTCTAGGTGAATTAATTTAATGTGAAATTCACACACTGTATATAATAATTATCACTTGCTTGTTAAATTTTGTGGTTCCCTCCTCTTCAAAACCATATATGTTTCACAGTTTTTTGTTAGGAAATACAGAACAGGGTTTTCACTAGGTTTTGGTGCGCTTCACCATTGTTTAAACAGCGTCAAGAACTCTGCTTATTAGAAACACAATTTATGCTGTTTTTTAAAAAAGAACTGTGATTGTATCTCTTGCAGCCCCGACGAAGTCACGGGGAATATTTCACCCCACGACGAAACACGTGTTGGCTGTTGTTTGTTGGCTGTTGCTTGTTCCAACAAGTTTAAACACTCACTTCGGAGAATAAAATGGAACTATGTGAACCATTCACGGCCTTTCGGATCCTGATTGTTTTGAAGATGATTCAATCTCATGATCTAATGGACTTCTAAACATTAATAATTCCCTGTACATTCACGAGTGCCTTGACTTCTGTTGTTTTTGTGTTGGTTTTCCTTGGAGGAAGCATTGGAGGAGGGGGGAGGTCCTCTTGCCAGGAGCACCGTGCCTTTGAACAAGTGTGTTACATAATATTCTGGAACTAATTGTGAGCGCTTCTGTACTTTTACATCCTTCCCGGTGTCGTCCTAATGCCTGTCTAAGCTGTTTACCGTCATCAGAGGGAGGGAACACTAGGGCCTTTGCCCCCTCTTTGCTTGTAGCCTTTCACTCATCGTTTAGCTTAGCAGCCTCATGAGGTTCCAGTGGCCTCCAAGGAGCCGAACTTCCCAAGCAGCGGATTTATACTGCGCTGAGCATCCACTAGTAAGATCGATCTGCTCAAGGGCTGCAGGACAAGGGACAGAGCTCTCTGCAGTGTAACACCCAATTAGGCAACAAATGCATCATCCAGGGAAAGATGTTCCTCCCCACTCCAGAAGCGCTCCCATCCCTGGCACCAGCCTTTGCTGGTTAGAGCCCATTGCGATATTTAGCCTAGCTAGAGAGATCGCTTGTATAACAGGCCAAAGAATAAACACTCAGGTGGGTAAAAGTAGCCAGTACCTCTGGAGCCCTGAACTGCCCGGACTGTACAAACAGTTGACTGAGAATGAAAACCGCTGTGCGTAGCCCTGCAAAAAAAAAAAGGGATTCAGGGCCTAAGTGCAAAGAATCAGATTTTGAACACGTTGACTGGCGCTGATCCCCTTTGTAGTGACTGGGGGAACAAGGCTGGGAGGGAGCACAAGTTCCGGCGCCTTCTAGTGGTGAACTACCAACACTGTCTGGGCGGGATCTCTGAGACAGCACAACAGTGCCACTTAACTTGCTGCTGTGGGAGTTATGTGCTATCTGAAGCTTCCCAACAAATCCCTGCTGGGCAGGACTTGCCTGCCGCTTGGTGAGTGGATACACATGGCAGCCCGGAATCAGGAGAGAAGGTTGACCCTTAAGAGGAGCCTCCTGACAGCCCCCAGGGGAAAACTCACCTGGAAGCAAGCATACACAGTGCCAGTACACAATGAAATTACATGAACATTTGTAACAGAAAAAACACATATCTGGCTGCTGAACAGCAAAGAAAGGGAATATGCTGTAACTTGAAGAAGGTTTTATGGGGTGCCTTAGCCACCTGATTGGTGAATTTACAAGTTTTTTTGGACTCCTAGGATGTTAAGTCCTTTTCATTGTTTTGTTTTATTTCTTTAAAAAAAAAAAGTTTTGATTGACACACGAAAAAGCAGACATAATAAATACAGCATTAGTGAGAATTATGTTTACAGACAGCAAATTGGAGGGTAAATCCGTGTTTCGGGAAGGCAGAAGAAATCTGTGTGCCCCGGGGTTCGTCAGGGAAGCTCGGTGTTCTCTGTAGCCTGTGTTTTAACATACAGAAAATGAAATAAACCTTACACAAAAAGAAAAGACCACCCCCACCTTGGAAACTCTCTGGAGCAACAGTTGTAAGGATTATCACCAACTAGAAAGAGTGTAAGAAAGCAGTCTTGCTGCTGAGAAAAAGATGTAGAGGGTTATGTCTGCAGTTAGGTAGATGGGGGCATAGGTGGGCAGTAGGGCCCAATGGTCCTTCCAGGTGATTTGGTAAAGGGCCGGGGATCGTCCCCTTCAGGCCTATGAGGGGTGGGAATCATCTCCTAACTGGGGCAGGAGATCGCAAAGGATCAAGTCCCAGTAAATTGCTATGGGGAACTTTCGAAGACCCCGGAACTCTGTGTAGAGCAGTGCTCTCCGTCTGTGGCTATTTGGACACCATGGCGCAGCAGTGTGTGGTGGAGGGAGGAGTGGCCGACCCACTGCATGTCTATTTCTGTTTTGGCCAGAAGGGGCACCAGGTCCGTGAAGCAAGCTGTCTTGAGGCGAGGGTGTAGTCCTAATAGGCAATGCTGGGCAGTGATCAGACGCTCCTTTCTCCTGGCCTGGGCTGTGTCCTCAAGGGCCGTGTCCAAAAAATGTTGTAGTGGTCCACAGGACCAAAATGTATCAGCAAACTTAATTTTACATTTTATTAATCTGGGACGGAGGGTAAATGGTATGGAGCCGTTAAAGGCGTGAGGTAGTCCTTGTGGAGGAGGCAAACTGTATATATTTGATGCATTCTTGAAATTTAGGACATCCATACGTCCCACAACAGGGGGCAGTTGCAGTATGCGCAGTGCCACCATTCGCCTCCTGGAGCCCCACAATAGATATAAAAGCGTGGAATCGAGGCGCCGCAGGATGGGGCCCAGGATTGTCTCCGAAAGATGAACAAAGCGGTATACCAACCTGAGGAGCATCATTATTTTGGACAGGGCTGCTCTGCTCGCTGCTAAGAGTGGAAGGATGGTTAAAAATTATATCTGTGAACGCAAAGAGCCAGGCGTCCTGCCGATGTTTCCTTCCAGAAGATCATCAAGTCATGTGTGATACATTTGGATCCCCAGATATTTAAAGGTTTGTGGGGCCTATGTTCGGCACCTGAACCAACTACCACCTGCTCGGGGAGATGCTCCGAAAGAGGGAACACCAGGGATTTTACGTAGTTGATTTTGAGGCTCGAGTGCTTCCTGAAGGTGACCAAGATGTCAGACAGGTCTGTCAGGTCCCTGTAGGTGTCCCGGAGATAAAGGATTATGTCATCCCTATAGAGGGAGATGATATGCACATGAGCATCTAATGGGATACCCCAACCAGTACCTCTGGCTGCAGTTGTGCCAACAGCAACTCCAATACTGATACAAATAGCAGGGAAGACAGAGTTCAGCCCTTTTGGGTGCCTTTTTATATTGGATATGAATCCAAGATAAGATGGCCTGTCCTGGTCCTGGCAGTAGGATTAGTATATAAAAGGTAGATCCCTCCAAGCATCAAATTGCTGGAGGACCCAAAATATGTATTCCCATTGCAGCGTTTCAAAAACCTGCTCCAAGTCAAGAGGTGGGCACGCTGAACGGGCTCACAATCGTCGGATGCCCTCTAGTATAATATGATTGGGTCGGATATTTAACAAGATGTTGGGACAGGGGGCAAAGCTGTTCTGATCCTAATGGTCCAGGTGGGGGAGGAGGGGGAGCATGCAGGCCATGAGGATCTGGCTAAGAATCTTATAGTCTGAGGAGAGAAGGGAGATCAGTCTGTATGAGGATAGAAGCGTTGGGTCACTGCCCAGTTCCAGTATCTGCACAACATGCTTCTCTTTTAGGGAGGGGTTAAGGGTGTCCAATTCCCTCACCACCTGGAACACCTGTAGTATTTGGGCTGCATAGGAAGGAGTAGTATTATAGAATACTGTGCTAATCCCCTCCTGGGTATTCTGTATAGTACCCGTCCGGTCATGTATCCTATGACTTGATGGGTCTATGATAAATGAACGTCCAGGGGACCGGGTACTACCAAGCAGGCTAAAAGTCTGCCATAGTGGTTTACTTTTTTGTAAGCATCCAGTCTAAATTTCGAAGGTTCTCTAACAGGGAGGCATGCGCTTTTTTCACCTCTGCCAGTTCCTCTTTTCTCCCACAAGCCCAGTTTCTCCTCTGCATCTGCCAGCTGGTGCTTAAGTGTCTGATGGGCATTTACCATGGTCCTACCTCACACCTCACATAGCACGGCCTTGAAGGCCTCTCACTCCACTAGGAGGGGAGGAGGCCAAACCTGTTACATGCAAAATAGCAGGGGAAAGTATCATGGATGGTATATTTAAATATTGGGTCTTCTAACTACTGGAGTTGCAGCCTCTACATGGGGACGGGGATGGGCACTCTCCCCCAGTGCGCTTCTACATAAAGAGAATTAAGGCCTGAGAAGGTCTTGCCAAGGTTAGTTGCAATTGCAGTTTAAGTGCCATGCTGTAAGCCGAGCCATGTCCACACCTCTGCTGGACTTTCAAAAAAGTGTGTGGTTATTTACCACCACTCGCAGCCATGAGGGAAAAGGAGGACATATTTCAGGCCGAGTTAGCATTGTGCACCATTGGCCTCGCGATTAAACCCGGCACCCTGATATAGCTCCGTAAAATAAATTGCTGTCCAGAGATTTTCATTTTTGATTTGTGTTTTTGGAACATTAGAGAAGTAATTTAGCTTGTTTAGCCATTGCTGATCTGGGCTGATTTTTTTTTTTTCTTTTTTCTGGATTACATTTTTAAAAATGGTGGATATGTTGAGGTGACGTTTTAATATTTCAGGGCCTATGAGACCTATATACTTCATTTTGGTGTCATAACATAGGTTTTGGGGGTGAAGTAGGACTATAGAGACAGAAAATAACTCCTCAGAGCAATTCTTCGCCATTTTTCAAAATGGCGGCTGTAATAGTGGAAGAGAAGACATATATAGAAATGAAAGAAATAATAATGATTTTCAATCCTTTTATGATGTATACACCCAAAAATTTCTATTATCCGAATATGAAAAAAATAATGTTTATCACTCCTGTTTTAGATTCCTTTTTATAATTCACTTTGGTTCGGCAATCGCTTGTGGTACATTAGCAGAATGTTGAACATTTGAGAAGAGCATATCAAAAGACACATCTTTTTGTAGCACAGCTTTTGCAAGTATGTGTAAGTTCTGTGGGTAGAGGCTTTAGAAATTTTCTAGGTTTTAGCACCCCATTAGTATCTTCCCAACCAAATTCACACAGCTCTTTCTCTACATATGCATGATCCAAAACCTTTACACATCTTCTGATCAAGTAGAACACTCTTTTAATGTGTCCATGCACAGAATATGACATCAATAGAAGGTCACTTTTGCTCTTAGTATCATCACCCGTAATAGTATGTGCCTTGATAAGAACACTGGGCATCTCTAGGTCAAGATCCTTTCACAGAGTATGAAGCGGAATTAAGTGTCTTTTTTTGCTTATTCCATAACATATCCATAACTCTGGCAATCCCTGACTTACGAATATTGCAACAAATCTAAGTAGCGGCATAATAACATCTGTGTCAGTTGACAGTACAATTACTGGATTGGAACCATTTCAAACAGCCCACTCAGCATGTGGCACAACACGAAATTCAGTTTCCTCCAAATTGCTGTTAAGTTCGTGAACAACATGCCCCATAGCTTTTGAATATCTATCTGCAGGCACCAACTCCTATGAACAATCTTTCCACTTTTCATAATAGGAAATTTAGTGTTCACCAAAGCATCGGCAATCTTTTGGCGACTTAATGTCTCCAAGTTCATCTTGTTAGATGTTGATGACCAGAATTTATCAAGTTGCACAGGTATATGTTTCCAATTGTTGATTCAGGCAACGTCAGTTGTTCCACTTGCAGACATTTGTCTGATTTGCTCACATTCTTTGATAGATAGTTCAAGATAACAGTCAAAGACAATGTGTAGTTCTTTCAAGGTGCACACTTAATTGGATATCCTTAGAGCAGTCTGAACGACCCCTCCGAAGATTTGCATGAATAAAATGTTGATCTTTCGCAATTATGACACGTAGTCCACAACAACAGCAGTTTTCAATGAAGAAACTTTTTCGAATTGAAATTCTTCAGGTGAAAGTAGGAGTTTATGCTTCACTAGTTTGGTTGCAGCATCTCCATCAAATAATGCGTTTGTTGGAAGAAGATAATGCAACAGAATGTACTTGATAAATTTACCCCTTTTGCTACAACCATCTCTCAATGTTCTTGCGAAAGTTGTTTTTCTGTAACCTGTTTTGTACCGGCTGGTTGGACGAAACGCTTACTATAGCAATTAAAGCGTGGAAGTTTAGCTTTAGTGATTATGTCAAACGTTTTTTTTCACTTCCAATACAAACCTCTCCTGCCTCAGGACTGCATATCATGTCGATTCATGTTCCAGGACATCTAATAGATGTGTCTCTATATCGTTATCCACATATTGTTTAGTCACAAAGTTGTGTAGTCGCACAGGCTCAGTCATTTCAAAGTGGTTTCCATGCTGCTGCATGAAATGAAGAAGGCTGTCGACATGTTTATCAAAACATTCCCCTCTCTTTTCCACATGTTCGTGGTGAGAACAGTTTCACGATGGTCCCTTAATTTTGAATTTGTCAACTCTATGAAAACATTGCAAATAGAAAGGACTTTATGGTAAACTAGCAGCCATTGAGCAACATAGTCACTTTTACGTGTCTGACCAACAATTCCCTTGGAGCTTTTCTGTGATCTCTGGATCATCTGTTCCAGGTTCATATATGGAGGCATAGCATTAAACCCTCCCTCTCTGTCTTTCACCAGAAAATGTCTTTGTATGAGTTTTCTGTAGCGTTTCCACCTCTAAAGTCTTCACTTTTTTACAAATACCAGGACCCATATCTCAGTTAGTTTATTGCAGTTGAATCCTCGAAAAACAGTAATCAGTGACTCCACAGTCTTCATGTGCTGCTCCCAAACACCTTTCCGATCAACATGTACAAAGATTTTTACTAGAGCTATCATGTGTAGTCGCAAAGTTCTGATTTTTCTTCACATTCTTTGCCAAACTCTATGAACTTGGTCTTCACGTTTTTTGATTTTGAACTGAGTGTATTGAACATTGCCTAGCTTTGCATTAGGTCTTTTGAATGAAGTGCACCCTTTGCCTTGTTCCCGTCTAAGATAAGATATGCAAAACCTAATTTGTCATTCCTGTTCCCGAAAGCATTAGAACACAATGTTTCTATAACCTCAGATATGATGAATATACCTTGCAACTAATGAACATAATGAGTTCCACTCAAGACTGACTTAAGTTTTGTTTCCAAAGATTTCGGGCTCAATAAGTGCATCGTCTTGCCACATCCACTGAAATAACTTCCTGCACACTGCAACGCAAATTTTGTAATGTGGAAAACGCCAATCATTGGATAAAGATAATCAAATTCGACTGGCTTGCTCATAAAAATATCAGCTACAATACAGAAAACACCTCAATCACGGAAAATTGGCTGGATTGCCTGGATGGCCTGATCTTGAAGCTGAGCACGCACATTTTGGAATTTTATTTAGAGGTGTATCTACTGTTGCATAGTTTGTGACTATAGATAGATTACTTGTAAAAACCCAACCTTCTTCACTGGGGCTGTATTCTGGGAGATTGAAGGATGAATTCCAGCCCACGGAGGAACTGACTTTTCTTCATCCTTCATTCTGCACCAAATAAGCAATATGATAAGTTCAGTTAAATCAGCTTAGCGGAAGGCAGCATCAGGTGCAAAAAGATCTATGTCCTCAGCCACTTTGAAACTTTCTGGCAGACTGGGACGTGTTGATGGCTTATAGAGATTTTGCACACGTTAGCAAGGCAGTTGGGTTAAACGTTTGCATCTTTGTTTACGTCAACAGTTGTCACAGCTTGTTTTCCAGCAGCTACATCATTGGTGCAGTCTTGAAAAAGCACTGTGGCAGTATCATGTGTGCTGTATGTTCCAGACAAAAAAGAGCTGTCTTCAAAATCAAAATTATCAAGAGCAGCAATTGTAAATCCTTTCCTGGCAAAGTGACCTGGAAGTGATGTGCTTTCAGATTCACAAGATTTTACAGCATGAGCTGCTAACAAGTTCCTGCTCCGTACTACTTCTTTATACCTTGTTGATTCACCAATCCTATTCATTGAATTGATTAGCTCTCTACTTTTGCACTTGTCATAGATTGCGTGGGCAACCATCATGGGTAGCTGCGTTTTCTTTTGGCCATGATGTAATTAATAAAACATGAATTGGAAAAGACGGTACATTTGCACAGCATAAACCTGTTGATTCATGGGATCATCAGCCATCATCAGTGTTGTTGGCTTCTGTTCCGAATTCAAGAACTGATGTAAAAAATGTTAAGACAACATCACGCATTCTTGTTGACTCCCATGATTTACGGAGCTCTGGGGCACTACAACATTTGACATTAAGTCTAAAATCTAAATCTTTCAGGACCTTCCTTAAAATGGTTCCTGCTGATTTTACTGTATCCTGTGATCTTATTTTGGCAGCAAGAAGTTCAGGAGTCGAATCAGCTGTGACCACCATAAGTGGCTCATTCTTTTTGTTAGACTGACTAAATCGAATTCGGTCATTGTACATTCTTACCAGAAAAACCTAAATTTCATTATTATGGGTCATTACAGTTTCATTATCATTGACCATTATTTCTCTGATCACACTGAGTGTGAACCAGTAGCTAGTACTCAAGAGAGGCTCTAAAACATCATTTGCTTTTTCAAAGAGCGCAAACTTAACTGAATACTGGCGGTTAAGTTGCTGCTGGGAGCTCATTGTACATTCATATTTTTGAATGCGTGTATTCATGCAGTTCGGCTGGGCATTAAAATCCACTGCAGATACATTCACCTCGCTGTTTAGATCAGCTTCTCGACTGAATACTTCACCTTGGAATAAACTAGCTGCAGATAAAAACATGTTTGCCCTTTGCGACTCACATACTCTGTACTTAGTTCTTTCGTCCATCCCTTTGGCCCTTGTTCTGGTTAAACCACAGATAACACATTAAAGATCCTCTGCTTTCTGATAAGTTGTTGGAGGTGGACAAGGGGTAGCCATTGAGCTTCTAAGTGGATGGGCATTGCGTGTGGGTGTCGATGCTTTCTCAGAAGACTCGGATTCTTATTGTGATTCACTGGTTTCTGCTTTTCTTTGACAATTTTTTCCAGGCTTTCTTCCAATGTATATGACTTGTAGCACTTGTTGATAAAACATTTGATCCTCTTCGCCCATCAGTTTTACTCTTTTCTGAACTTCGTCTTATCGCATTTCTGCAGCATCTCAAACTCTCTTCTGTCCAGTCGCAGTTGATGTTAGCTTTTCTTTCGGATTAGTTTGGCATATGACACAGATATTTTGTAGTTAGCAATACTCTCTCAGGCGATACAGATCCTCTGCTACCACCTGCTTCAGTCATGTTAACGAATTTGAATCCACAGAAAACCTGAAACAAAAACAATATTAAAATAAAATCCCGATATGATAGCTAAATCACATCCTTATAGAGCTGCCATTTCGTAAAATGGTGGAAGGGATGCTCCGAGCAGCTATTTTCTGTCTCTGTATGACCAACATTAGGTATTGAGGTCTCATGGTTCCTGAAATATAACACGACCACTACAACACATCTGTCACTTTAAAAAATGTCGTCCACAAAAAATGTGCCTGGATTAGCAGTGTCTACCCAAGCTAAATAACTCCTCTAATGATACAAAACAAAAATCAAATATGAAAATCTCGGGACACTATTCTTTTGATGGAGGTATATCAAGGGGCCAGGACTAGATAAGATGCCCTGGATTTTTTGACTGCCAAGGTAAAATCTGGGGAGAGCATCAGGGAGCAACGGGTCGGGACCCTGTGTGCCGCTCCACTGCGTACTTAGGCGAGAGGCCTGCTGGGTCTACCGGCTCCGCCAAAGCCAAGACTCCACATAGTGTATTGCATCTGACCTATCCACTCCTATTGAAAGCCCCACCAGATGAATGTTGTTACGGTAGGCTTGACCCTCAGGGTCTTCAGCCCAGTGTTCCAGGAGCTGCAAAGGTTTTGTCAGGCAGATGAGTTTGGTAGAGTGGTCGTCCACCTTTGTGGTGATGTCCTGTAGGGCGGAAGAATGATGGAGAGGCCTATCCCATAGTTTGCATAGATTTTCTCTAAGAACCCTCAGGATCAGGGGTAGGGTGTCAGTTTGATGACAGATCTCTGCCAGCACCAGTTAAAGCTTATTGCGCCTGGGGCCGGCAGAAGCGCGGCAGCAGATGTGGGGTCAAAAGAGTCACTGGGGGAGCCCTTCAGCTCCATGATCTCCTCCATGGCTGTGAGGCATGGTGCTCCGCTGTTCATTGGTTTGATCCGACCCATTGTGCTATGAGGCACATCAGGCAGTTGGACTGTCACAAGCAGCCTCAGGATCTCCCTCAGCATCTGGTTATCTGGGCTCTGTCAGGGTCGGCAGGGACCATCTTTAGGTAGGACAGGGTGGGTCTAAGGTCCACTCTGGCCTCCTGTTATGTCACTGTATTTTTAGGGCCTACACTTGAACCCCCCAATGGCATTGTCCCCCTCCATTCACACCTCCCAGAGTGTAGCTTTAAAGCCTGTCAAGTGCTCCCCCCCCCCAGCTGGGAGGAACCAAGCAGCCTTGGGTCCCCGTGCCACACTTTTTTATGCAAGGTCCCTGTCTGAGTCAGTGAGGGGCAGTCGGTTGGGGCCAAGGGAGGAGCCATTGTCTAATCAGGACCCACCTGCAGTCACCAAATGTCCCAGGGCTGATGTTCAGGCTTCTTCAGAGGCTCAGGGGGAATCCCCCAGGTGTGTGGCTCACTGCAACTCTCCCTGCCTCCTCTGGCAGACCACCAATGGTGTGACTCAGCAGAGAGGGACCCCCACCGTGCCACTTTCCAGGGCCCCATTCACAAGAGCAAGGGAGGGAGGGGACCTCCCTCCATTGCGCCACTACATTGGGACGCTGTGCAAGGCCACTCACTGCCACATGGCTCGAGCCCTGGCAATACAACTCCTCCTCCCACGGCTCACAGTTGCCAGTCCAGTACAGCACGGGCGGGAAAGGAGCAAGCTCGGTAAAGCCCAGGCCTCAACAATGCTCAGGAGACTTGGGGCTGCGTCTGGCTCCTGCAGCCTTTCCTTGGCCTGGCACATCAGTGGCAGGTCTTTTTTCTCAGGTCTCTCTGATCACAGCCCACAGCAGCAGCCCCAAGAGTTCAAGGCAGCTAGCACTGGGGCAGGTTGATGCAGGTGGTTCCCCTGGGATTTTCTGGTCTGTCCAGGCCCAAGGAAAGGTCCAGGTCCAGGCAGCAGGTTGTTTTTCTCAGGACCAGGCAGCGGAGCTCTCCTAAAATGCTGTTGCCATCTTGTAGCACGCACAACCTTCCAGTCCCTCACATTGATATGGGGATGAACTCTATGCTGCTTGGGGACCCCAAACCACAAGCCCCAGACTCCTTTGCGGCATAAGAAGCCTACAGTTGCCATCTTGCGCCCGGAGACGCGGTGAAAAGGTCGCTCCACTCCTGCTCTGCAGGACGAACTCTATACTGCTTGGGGGGTCCAAACCACAAGCCCCAGACTCCTTTGTGGCATCAGAAGCCGCCAGCTGCCATTTTGCACATGGCGGTGCGGTGAAAAGGTTGCGCCACTCCCGCTCTGCAGGACAAACTCTACGCTGCTTCGGGGGCCCAAACCACAAGCCTCAGACTCCTTTGTGGCATCAGAAGCCGCCGGCTGCCATTTTGTGCCCGGAGTTGCAATGAAAAGGTCGCTCCACTCCCGCTCTGCGGGACGTGCCCGGGCGCATGACTGGGCCAAGAGCGGGCCTGTCTACACCCATCAGAGCCCGAGGAGGCTGAGCTGGACATACTCTCTTGGTTTTTTGGTCTGTAGATTAGTATAACCTTGCTTGATTAGTAAAGATAACTCTATTTAGCAATCTATAGACCATATTAAACCATGGGGAAAAGGAAGCAGAACCAAGTAGGGCATGGCATTAGTACAATACCCTCCAGTTCTACCAATATGATCACTAACTATCTTACAGATGCAATGAGGAAACTAAGTGAAGAGATTATCAATGATGAAGCTCGCCTGGTGGCCACCAAAAGTGTTTTACATGAGCTCATTATAGAAGCGAGCACAGAAGCTGCTAACCAGATTATTGAACTAGAATCTCCAAAGGAAGGTACCCTTGGTGTGGTCTCTAAGCCTCCTTTAGACCCGTTTGTACCAACAGATTCAGCAGTAAGAATAGAACCCCTGATTAGCATAGATGAATTAACTCCCCCTCCACCCAAGAGGAAGAGGAGCAGACAGATAACAAAATCTAATCTCATACCGTTATTACAGCCAACCAATGGAGGGAAAATAACCCATGAAACACATGGAGGAAAATCATTAGCCGCATCAACAGCCTATGCTGGTCCTGTATTAAAAAGCATGGAAACTTTGTTTAAGAAGCTCCATAGTAAACTAGACCAGTGGTTCCCAACCTTTTGGCTTCTGTGGACCTCCACTTTATCATTACTGGAGCCCGGGGACCCCCATTGAACCATTATTGGAATCTGAGGACCCCCCCACCCCAACTGAGACATTAATGAAAGTTCGGGGCCTAATCTGTTAATATTATTTGATTTTGTAAGCAATTGCGGACCCCCTGAGGAGGCTTCGCGGACCCCCAGGGGTCCCCGGACCACAGGTTGGGAACCACTGAACTAGACAATATAGAATCCAGAGTATTTCTGGAAATTAAGGAGATAAAAGAATGTGTAAGTAATATAGAAAAAAACGTTAATGTGGCATTCAATGCCAAAAATCCTGTCTGGCTGTGATATGGCGTTGAGTGAGAATCAAGTAGAGATAGGTACCAGGGATATTATTATGACAGGGAATATGGACTCTAACAAAAGTAATATGGAAAACCATCACTCTGTATAGTGGGAACTATCTCAACTAAAGGCACCTATAACTAACCAGGTGAGACAATTAGATGCAAATCATAGGGGGAGAGGGTGAACAGAGATAGATCCGCGAAAGAGGCTCTACAACTACCTCCAGACGCTACTCCATATACAATTATACTTAAAAATGTACCTAAACTAGGACCAGACATTGTTGAGACCTGGCCAGAACTACGTAACAAAGCATTACACTGGATGTCAATGAATATATGCACACCTGATATATTGTCCCATGAAATCCTATATCCAAGACGAGTTCGGTGGGTGGGATATCTAAAAGAAAAAGAGGGAGATTGCATTGTGGTCAAATTTCGTGACCCTCGCTTTGTGGGAAAATTATTGTCAGATTTAGATAAAAGACAAGAAGGGAGATAATGGCTGTCCCCTTAGGGTATTTCTATAGACTGCTGAATATTCAAGGTGTAAGGTGTTCAGGGGACACGAGGGAAGTAGCCAGCAACCTGCATAAGTATGACAATCTAAAATATTTTAATCAATACATCTTCCTGAGTAATAGTGAGGAACTGGTCTGACAGCAGGAGGATACAAATAGAATAGGGTTGCTTGCCCCAGATGAAACGTTAAATATCATTACAGAATCAATATCCAACATTTCAAGTCACAATGGTAGTGTTGAGATTGAGGGGAGGCCTCTAACAAGGGATTTAATTACCCTTATGTCATGGAATATAGCTGGGGTAAAAACCAAACTGGCTGAAAAGGAATGGCAGTCAATATTAAACTTGTCACACATAATCTGCCTACAAGAGACATAGCATACGGGATTCTTTTTCATTGAAGGATACTCCACACATATTACACCAGCTTCCCCCTCACCTAGCGGGAGAGCTAAGGTGGGGTTAGCCATACTGATTCCAACATTAATCCCGTCCATATTGGTAAAATATTTTCTTAGCTCTCCCTATTACCAGTTTCTATACCTTTTGTATAAATGGTACTATAGGTATTGTGCTAATCAACTATTACAATAATAAATTTGATGATACAAAACAGGTTGTGCCACTAACCCTTCAGGATGATCTACACCTATTCCTAAATTATATTATATCTCCATATATACTGATATGGGCTAGAGACTTTAACATTGGGACGTGCCAGATTACTACAGATAAGGCATGTAGACACACTGATGACCGGGTAATTGCCCAACCTCCTTTCTTACATAACAGCTATGGAACTACACTGAAGAAGATAATATTTAGATACGATCTGGAACTGGTGGAACAAGAGGGGGCGAAGGGAGAGAAGCACCCAGCGTTCAGAGAAGCACCCAACGTTCAGAGGAGGAGGGCATTTCTCAACTATTAATCACATATTAACCTCTAGGAATAACTTTGCCATGATAGAACCACTAAAGATTAAGCCAACTGCATTTAGTGATCACCACCCACTGGTACTTACCCTGAGATTAGCTGAACCCTACAATATAGGAGAACAATTAGCAACAAATATAGGAATTAAATGGGAAAATTAAATTGCTATAAAATGGACTGGGATAAATGAAATAGACTTGATGAAGAAAATCGTGACTGGGTATAAACAAGAAGTTTTAACATGCACAGAATTTTATTAATGTCCATTAGAGATCTTAGTGTCCTTTAACAAACTCAGCAGTGCCATTTCCGGGAGTCTAAAATTGACATCCGGAAGCAAAAAGGGGGTAAAACATGGCTGGTTCGATCGCAATTGCTCACAAGCAAGTCAGGAACTCAAGCAAGCCTTACAGGCCCGACCAAGAAAAAGGGAAGAACTTTCCATCAAACTCTCTAATTATAAACATGCATTGGAGATGAGAAAGGCCCAATTGAGAGGGAGGGCATGGGATAAACTTGAGCAAGCAGCGGCCCTGAGAGATAGTACCCTATTTTGGAAAACTATTAACCAGCCATTCCTTAAAAGTACAGATGTACATGAAATTACTGCACATGTTCCATCAGTGGACTGGCTCTCCCATTTTGATACAATATTTAATCCAGATCATTTGGTTATGCACTCATTGAATGTTGGAATAACTAAGATAAAGCCACCCTTTCTGAATATGATTAGTTTAGAGAAAGTAAGACCTGCCCTGGGAAGATGCTTGAAAAGGAAGGCACCGGGCCCCGACGGTGTGCCAGTAGATGCTTATCTGACATATACGGAATTATGGTGCTCCATTTTGACCCACTTTTTTCTTTAGTGTGATAAATGGATATATTATAACTTCGTGGCAGAAAGTATAATTGTTCCCATTTTTCAAAAGGGAAACAGGGGCGACCTTAAATGTTACCAACCTATCTCCCTTTTAGACTCTTTGATCAAACTATTAGGGAGAATACTTCTAGAAAGATTAGAGTCCTGGGCAATTGATAACCGGATACTTACAGAGGCCCAATCGGGATTTAGACCCGAGGCTGGCCCTTTAGAACAGTTTATAAATCTCAATTTAATAATAAGCAAATACACATGAACAAAAAAGGGCCATGCATTTCTCTGCTTTGCAGATCTTAGCAGTGCTTTTGTTTTAGTGAATCATGCAAAGCTATGGAACGTTTTAACAGACTTGGGTGCACCCCCAGATATAATCAGCTTTCTGGCACAATTGTATAATCATTTAACAGCCCGAGTGCGGTACGGGGGAACGGTGAATGTACCCCAGGTCTCAGGATTGTGAGAGGCATACAACAGGGTTGCATTTTAGCTCCCCTTCTATTTTTCCTTTATATCAATGGGGTAGATGCCCACCTAAAACATACGGCAATTGATACACCTAAAATAGGGAAATGCCCGGTGCCAGTCCTTCTATATGCAGACGATGCGGTCCTACTGTCAAGAAATGCAAACGGGCTGCAGCAGTTGATTGAGGGTTTTGTGGAGTTTATGGAGGGGAGAGTTATGTGCCTGAACCTGAACAAAACAGTTGTAATGACATGTGGCCTGGGTAAGGCTAGAAAGAAAACATATTTTATTAAGGGTCATAAGTGTGAGGAGGTAAGTAGTTTTACATACCTGAGTGTACAGAGGCCGTTTTTAGATTTTCGAGAAAAATTGGCAATAAACCCCTCAGGGAAATGGTACAAATTTATAGAAGTAAAACATTAGCATCACATATGGTTCTGCCCTATGGGGTTCAATACCCGAGATCCAGTCGTTACAAGTATTAGAGAATACATTCTTCTGCAGACTACTTGCTATCCCTAATACCACCTCGACATACATGGTCCATAGGGAATTAGGTTGCCCCTATGTAGAAGACCTACTATACACAAGTGCCCTATTGGCATGGCACGGCTTCTGGTCTAAAGAAGGGACACGATTTACAAAAGAGATTATTAAAGATTGCTTAACACTCGAACATTGGGATAGAATCCCATGGTTTGTGCATCTAAAACATTTTCTGAAAAGTATAAATCTGGATTTACATGACCCAGGTACCATTCTTCAATTCAGTAACAAAGAACTAAAATACCAACTAATGGGGCAAAGAGAAAGTGACAGATTTAGTAGAGAATGTAAGAAATCGACAGTAGCACATTATATGATCGAAGCTAATGAGACTATTCGAAATTATTTGTTAATAGTACCAAATCAAGAAAGATTTTATTTAACCCGAATGCCTTTTAGGACATTGCACTATGTAGTAGCTTTCCCAAATATGGGGACATGGAGTAAAAACCTACCGAAGGGTCCCTGTGCCGGATCCAAGATGCTTTTTATAATTTCTTGCAAACTATACCATGATTTCAGGAAACACTTTTTAAAACCTTTATTTATTACTAACAAATTGTTTTATTGTATAGAAGCTTTTAATAATTTATGTAAATTGGACACCAAAGAGATATGCTATGCAGTGACAAAATGTGTGCTATGAGCTATAGAACAGAGGAAAACATATATGCATTTAGAAATCCTCCATTACGAGATTGAATAATGGTTAATCTCATTAAAATGAAAGTTTTCATCTATTTATTATTAGTGTGCAGATATATTTTATTGAATGTCATTTTTTTGCCTTCTAAAGAAGCTGTACATCTTTTATGGGGTAAAATCTGAATAAAGATTGATTTGATTTGATATGGTTGTTATATGTGGTTAGGCTGCTGAGCCAATAAAGAAAGTAAAGCATAATCTGAAGCCTCTGGTCCTGACTTAAAAATATATCTCTTCTAAATATTTGCGTTTGCATGAATATTTAATATATGAAATTTTATGTAACAATCTACATCCTTTTCAAAGCACAAATAGATGATTAATAAGAATGTTTTAATTTACATTGCCTTTCTTTAGGTGCATGTCAATAAATTAGATATGTTTAAAAACATGCCTGAAATCCTCTACCATGTAACAACAAACAGAAACAGTCAGATTCATGCGTGCCGCCAACCAAGGGTATGTACTATTTTCAGAATATATTTCATTTAGCAAGTGGTATTTAAAACTGTTATATTTTTACTTTCCAGACTTAGGGCCAGATGTAGCAAAGGCTTTTACCCATTCTGTGTCTATGGGAAAAAGTGTTCGTACATATGGCCCTTGGTTCTTAAAAGTGTGTAGACTGCTGATATTTAATCTAAATGGGTTGAGTGAGACAAATAGTATAGAACCATTCGAACTTTAATATTGCAGTACTTTTGAAAGCACCCCCACAGAAAGGTACATTTTCACAACGAATGAATAACAACTGTCCTTTTATGTCCCTTCGTACATCCAGTGTTTGATTTTTATACAAAGCACCATTATTTCATATGATGCCCTGAATCATACAGCTGATTTACAACATATGCTATTGAGCTTCAGTTTGTACAGCCTGTAGCCAGCTAAATAAAGGAAACCAGAGCTAACTGGAAAGTCAAACGCGTGTGGCAATACCAGAACAAAGTTACTGGTAATTCTTATTGATTTTTTTCATGTTATATTCAGGGGTTTGGAAATTAATAAAATATCTATGTGCCCATGGGACAGGTTGCTTCTTAAATATACTTGTCCCTTTGGTGTCATGTAGTGCAGCGACAAATTGTCAGCAATCTCATTATGTAGGAGCTCTGATAATGTCAGGGCTAATACTATAGTAGTGCTTGAATACTAGCAATTTAAAGCCCTGCTACAGCAATTTCCGTAATTTGCAACACTTACACAGATCTACACACTGGGGTTGGAAGAAGCAGTAAACAATAGTTCCAGGGTTAGAATGCCTTTGAACCTCTGCAAACCTACTAACTTGCATGTTTTAAGGATTTTCACCAGCTCTTCTCTACTCTTTTCTCATACTAAAAAAGGCTGGAAATTTACTTGTGACAAAAGCAGAAGTAGAAGTTTTTCCAGAGTTGAGAAAATAGTGGTTGCCGGGAAAGTGACCTTATAGACACTCAATAGATTTTCACATGAGCAAATCTACACATACACATTTGCGTGTGCTAAAATGCAGTTCACAAATATTTTCTAGGAGTACAATTTCCTGATCTACTTCTGTAACTTATTATGAATTCATGAAACCACTAATTCAAACACATATACCATGGGTGCATTTTTGTGACTTTAAAAATTGGGCCCCTAATTAGGTCTGACGTTAACCAAGACATTTAGTTTTGACAAAAATTCTATTGATCTATAACTAGCTTTAATGTGAGTGATATCATGCTGCTCTTCCATAAGGAGCATATTGACACACAAAGTAGTTTGTTCAGTGTCAGGAACTACTGTGGCAATGTGTACTTTCTAGGATCAAAAACATTTATTTGCTTTTTGCCAATGTTTGCTAAAATGGTGATAACCTGGCAGCTCCCACAATAAATGGTTACAAGACCCATGTCAAAACAAGACACACATTGACAAAACCAAAAAACTGTCAGATCAGTTGGCTTTGCCAGTGCTTGTTTATTTTCATGTTTCCCATAATCTAATTCAAAAGGTTTACACCGCTTTTCCATAATGAATGTTTTTTTTAGGAAACATTAGTATGCATCAACACAATTTACTGAATGATGCTTCAAATAAATAGTAGCTAAAACTAGACCTTAATTTACTAAAATGTTTTTTTCCTACTTGCATTTTCTTTCTGAACATTTTATTTCGGAAGGAAAGAATCATTAATCTTGCTCACAAACTTCTGCAAACATTTACATCTAGTCAGAGAGTATTCTGGGACCATTATAAGTAGCCTCATAATGTTGAACTTTTCAAACATGTAAGCACACTTTTTTTTCTTTTTTTTTTTTACTTGAACAACTGTCAGTAGTGCAGTGCGATCTTACAGCGTTTATTTAGTGCGATCACCCTAATGATAAAGACTTTGCGTTAATGAACCATAAATACATGTTCAAACAGAATTAACATACGGACACAAAAAGTACCTCAACTGCAGACAATTCCCCTTCCTGTAAACTGGTAGCCAAAGGGTTCGTGCTGCAAGGGGTTAGTACTACTTGTCCCAATGACAAAATAAACAACAAAACTTGTTGTCCTTGACCCAATACAATATGTTTTGTGTGCCAGGCTATAGGAATTCCACACCCCTCAACATTTAATTTGTCTATTTTTCTTGGCTTTTGAATACAAGGAAAGGAGCAGGTCATTGCATAACTTACAATTATGGAGCACTTATAAAAGAGTACTGACAAATGTCATGATGTTACGGACACAGCTAGAACCTTTTTGACTGCACTAAGCTTCTTATAATTGTTACAAAATCGTCTAAAGCTAGACCATGTACTAATGTCATGAGGCCTATGCATGGACACTATAGTTATGCCTAATATTTTAGCACTCTAGAAACCACTGTGTCTTTTCCTTGCATTGTTGCACATTGCACATTTTTCTTTTGTGCCATTGTTTTAAAACACACTTAATTTCACTTGCTCTGCAGCCTCTTTATAGGGGTTCTGTCTGTACATTCTCTGACTGTTCATTGGGCATAATAAGTGCCAGGTTTTGTTTTCTGTCCGTTCATCAATCATTTTCAGGCTTCTATAGACATATCACAGTAGCTCTTCACTGTAGAAAGCTAATGTTATAAATGAGGTCCTGTAGTGTTTATTTTTAGAGTGGAGGATTCCAGCATAGTTGACAAGTCTGGGGAACTGATGCCCACCGGGCGTGCAGCTTGTGTAAACTGGGTTTACACTTCCCTGTGAGGACCACTTGACTACGCAAACATAGGTATGGGGTTCTCCACTCCCGGAGATCATGAATAATAATAATAAGCCTTCCTGCACATACAATTACAGGGTAGGCTCAGGCCACTAAATTTGCATTATGGTGTGGCACTATTTGTTTTATACAGTTTTCTAACTGCTATTCTGGTTTTCAGAATTATTGCTAGTATTGTAATCCCATCAACTTTGCTTCATAATAGATTGTTAGTTGCAATAAATATATTGTGTACTTTCGTTGTGTCTTTTTTACTGTTCCTATGGATATGTGTGTCTGAGATAATGTATGAAAATGACTGACCTATTTTCCACTGTTCCCTAAGAGAGGGGGCTAGAGTGTCATGCCTTTCAGGTTGCCACAATTGCTTGTCAATGTGCAAGGTTAGAAGGACAAGTACAGCACTGTGGGCTAGTCAGGTATTTTGGTATGATAGTACCGAAGTGGTGCAGCCCCTGCATTCTGACGTTCTGTTGTTCCAAGGCACAGTTCTGCAAATGCAGACTCCCTGCAACACAAATTCCTATTCTTTAAACTTTTATCTGGCTCATCTTAATTCTATCTTTATGTAATATCTCTTTGAGTGAAAGTCATTACCATCTTCGATCCTTGCTGTTATGTTGCTCTTACAAACAACTCTTGAAGTTAAAAGCTTCCTAATACCCTTGATAGCTATGCTAAAGCTAATTTCCCACTTATAACTATTTGGAAAATACAATATTGAGAAAGGTTTCAATACTGTCAGCTGGGAGTATATGAGGGAGGTGCTTGCCCGGGTAGGACAAGGTCAGGACTATATCAGATAAATCAAGCTATTGTATATGAATTTCCTGGTAAACGTGCAAGCTGGTCTGGTGGTCTCAGTAAGGTTTAGTTGGAGCGGTGAGCACACAGGGATTTCTCCTCTCCTCTTGGCTATTTTCCCTTGTGTTGGAGCTGATGGCTGTGCAGTCTATAGAGATTATGGAGGATTTAGGTGGGAGGAGACCACTCATGTGGTGTCCCTCTATACACATGATGCTTAAGTCTACATACGCCATCTCACCTATTTGATCCTAATTCAATTACATACATTGGAGGAGTTCAGGGATTTGTCATGTCTGTGTGTCAACTGAAAAGAAAAGAAATTATTTCCACTCTGATGCCTCGAGAGACTGCAGGTCAAGTGACTTCCGGTGGTGGGGCAAGACTGGGCTGTCACACATTTTAAAAATTTAAGAATTTGTGGCATTCCACAATGCTACTAAGAATTATCAATTTAATATGGAACGGTGCTGACCTAACTTCCTGACCCCAAAAAGTTGTGGAATACTTTACAGTTGTCAGTCATGGGCAGAGTAGCTCTGACAAAAATGGTTTTCCTGCCATGATGCTTATATGAGTTCCAAGAGCAATGATTGGGTTGCCACAAAAGGTGTTCACAGAATTTAACACACTCCTAGTAGACTTAAACTGACCAGGCTGAAGAGGGAATCGGCCAAGGGTGGTCTGAAGTTGCCAGAGTGGAAGCTTATTACATTGTGGTTCAGCTGCATCATGCAGTGCCCTCATTGGCAGATGGAGACAATTGGGGTATAGGATTGTTGCTGGCACAAATGGGGTTTACTCTCATCTCCTGCTTATGTGACAGGTTGTCGAGTATGGTTCAAAGCAGTTAAGAGACATGGGTAGTGCTCCGTCTGGGACAGACCTGAGGATATGGAGCATTCACCCTTTTGAGCTCAAAGTGTCAGTTAAATGCTGTGAGCAGGGAGGTTGTCATACGCTGGCGGATTTGTACCCTGATGACAGATTTGTACGTTTTGTGGATGCACAGGTGACCTTTATAACGACTATTACATTTTTAAAATATACAAAAATTGTGCACACGGCCAGATAGATGTGGCCCATGTTTCTAGAGGCACTGATGCCAACTTGAAGTATGAAGTTTCAAATGGGAGATAGATCTCCTTCTTATACCGAGCTCTCCAAGCAGGTAGACCATTGCAGCGACTGGTGGTACTTGACATTGGCAGAAAGTTGTCCAGGACAGCATTACTGATGCGAAATGCTATGATGTGTGCACAAGGGTACGACAGATATCTAGCTTTGTGCTTTTCAAATTCAGTTATTATAAATATGTACATTTGGCTTCTCTAAACCCTATTAAACTCAATAGGATTTACCCTGATGTTGGTTCAGTTGTCCACATTGTTATACAGAGAGATTGGGCTTTGAGCATCTTGCCTGGACATGTCCGGAGTAAAGGATTTCTGGTCAGATGTACACACTAAGCTTACACACTGCACTGGCCACGAGATCCAGAGTACAATTCAGCATTGTTCCCTGGGATTACTGCCTAAAACAAAAAAAGGAAAAGTGGCTAGGAAATTGTGACTGTTGGGATTGGTACTAGCAAAAAGGATAGTAGCCATGCAGTGGCTTACTACCATGTCACCACAAATAGATGGACTTGAGATAGGTAGAGTTGGAATTTGTGGAGTCTCATGTAACAGAACTTCATACAGGTAGTTTCTTTTCATTGTTAGGGTGCAGGGTGCTTTCGTCTCAATTGGGGTTGGTAGTGCACCGCAAAGTTTCTGTCAATGATATATTTAACATGAATATTATTGTGGAATACAACAGGGACAGTGTGAGTGGTGGTTGAGGGGGGGCGTCGAGATGGGGTAGTATGGTGCACTTTGGTTTGTGTTCTAGTTGTTGTCAGGGCTGTGTTATACTATATTGTGGCTGATCTCCCTATTTATGATGGGACAGTTTCTTACTGCGTTAACATGTAGGCATTTTATGGCATCTTTGAACTGAAACTTGCTAATTCTCCTGATAATTGATCTCATTTAGCTACTGATAAGAACTGTCAAAAAGGCAGTCTCCCATGAGAAGGCACAACACGTAGTTTTATCTCTAGTTTAGGACAAAGTCCTGACACATCCAGGGAAGAGTATATTTTATAATAGCTAGAATCATCAGGTCTCCTTGAATATGAGTACTCCAGATATTCTTTAAAAAACGTTTTCTTTATTCTTCCCCGTCCTGGTGTGTAAGTCTCAATATGCGTTTCCAACTCAAAAGTCAGGTTTTGGTTAGGTTTGGGCAAGGGTAACTAGGTGACTATGGCGAGGGATTGTAAAAGGTCCTGGCAGCAGTGGCATTAACAATGCTAGCTTGAGTTGTCCATCCTAAATGCAGCCTTTCTACCTCTACTTCCATATCTTTCCATTCTTCTTCTTGAGGAATGGCACACTACTTCTTTGACTTTGATTTTTATTTTTGCAAAGCAAAGTACCAATGAAGTGATGGATAACATGGCTTCAGAAGACATATCCTTGACTTTATGTTCAAGGATGACATCTGGGATTCATTTGTTCCTCTGGCAGCACATTCAATAGCTTTAAGTTGAAGTGTTTACTTCATATATCTTGGTGTAAAGTTTGTATGTTGTGCCTTCCATAAACGTCTCCCGGAAGATCTGACCTTCAGTAAGAGAGGCTAGATCTAGGAGTGTCGCAATCTTTGAACATGTTGGCTGTAGAATAGTCATAAAGGATAATTCTAAACTAGTAGGTGTCAGTCCAGGCATTGTCAATGTCTGGATTTATGTTAATCAATATTCAAAGCACATGGAGCAAATACTGAGTGAGTCAGGCACCCATTTAAGAGCAACAAATTTTGTATTTATGGAACACATGTTGCTAAAGAATTGACTAGAATATATTCTACTTATGAAATTTTACTTGCCAGGTTTCTACTTATTACAGCATTGATCAATGAAGTTTAAGCCAATGTTTCTTCCAATTATGGAGAAGGTGAAATGGGTAGAGATATATGATATGTTTCATTATCTTGTTCACAGTGAATGCCCTTGTCTAAAGCTCAGGCCTGTCTTTTCCAATGTATTGACATACGCATTTTGTTTAAATGGAGTGTATCTGTAGTTCTGTTCCCTATCCAGCAGGCCATCCTCCAACCACTGCCAATAATTTACTTCTATTGTCGATATTTTTCAGTAATTCAAGATGAAACCATATTTCATTAGGAAACATTTTAACACGGTTAATGGACTGGAAGAATGCATTCTGGATCAAGTAATAATGTTGCCCAATGAAGGTGGTCATTGGTTTTAAGGCCTGGTTTAGAGTTTGGCTGAGGGGGTTACTCCGTCACAAACGTGATAAATATCCCATCCGCCGTATTGCGACCCCATGATAGCCTATGGAGATCATAATATGGCTTACGGGATATCCATCACGTTTATGAATCAGTAACCCATCCTTCAAACTCTAAATCAGTCCCTTGGTTCGTAAAGTACACACAAGATTTGTCCCTTGTAGTGTACTCCTCTGGCTCAAGTCCATGCACAGTTAAATTTTCATGGCATAAGCTCTATGTATTTTTGAGAGAATGATTCTTATTAGCCAAAAGTATACTTTGCTTTTGAAATCTCCACGTAGTAGCTCTTAAAAGGAAATGTACCAAACTTGAAATCTAGATGCCAGAGTGGTAACAACTGCACACACCCACACTGTTTAGAAAGTGGAATGCACAGTTTGCCTCATGAGTTAGAGCTACTGATCATTTGCACAATGGGGCAAATATTGGAGAATTTACTGGGGAATCTGTCATTCGTTAATGAATGACTGAATTAAATAATACTTGTGGAGCTCAAAAGCTGCTCCAGAGAGGCATCCTGGCACTATTGTAAATCCGTTCACCTAAAAATGCTGCTAACCAGGATGGAATCTAAAATGTTTTCAACTGTGTTTTTTTAAACTCGCTTCTCCTGTGATGGTTCCCGGAGAAAATGGTAAGTCATTCTAAAGTTTGAAAGCGCGAACCAGGAAAGAACACCCTCCCTTCCTCGTTCGATGCACCTTAGAAATTTTAAACAGATGCACATTAGAGGAGCAAAGATTCTCTCTAGATGATAGTGAGGCAGTTTAACCCACAGATGTTGATGGCCCCTCTTGCTCTTTAAGGTAATGTCAAGCATTTTAAGTAAATCGTTTTGTACTTACTACCAGTAGAATACCAGTACAGTTGTTTCAAATGAGGGATCATTGATTGCAGGCTAGGGGTATGAAGTCTTAATCAGACTGCTGCATTTTGGATGACCTGAAGTCAGAAAATAGGGCTGACTGAAAGGCCAAGGTATAAATCACTGTTGTAATCCAGCCTAGTTGTAAGCAGATGCCAGGAAAAAGGGAAGAGTGGTGCCTGAAACACATTTTTACAACCAACAAAACGGATGATTAGAAAAACACCAGATTGTGCAGAAGGCTAGATCTTTACCCAGAAAGCATACTTTTGTGAGTTTGTGTAAATCTTTTCATTAGTTTTTGAGAATTGAAGGGGGGAGGGAAGGGGGGTAGAGGGAGGGAGAGAGAGAGATGTTTTAAAATTGAGGTTTAAAAAAAAAAATTATATATATATCCATCCACATAGTTGTCCTTTCAAACCTTGATGAAAGAAGTCACCGGCACTCCAGATTTCTGCAAACCAACATCTTTTATTGCTCTATAGAATCGTAAACATCATTCAAGGCTGATGCGTTTCGACCATGTCGGTCTTCCTCATAGCCCATAATTCCATAAACAAACAAGCCCCATTGCCCCTAAAAAATACATCCTCCTGTTTAATGGACATAGAAAAAATACTCAAAACATTTACATCGCAGCCAAATGGCCTATAATTGTTTCTCCTTCTCAAACAACCTTTTCATTCATTTCCTATTTTTCAACTAATTATACTATGCCAACAACTGTTTTTACATTATCCACTCCCTGGGCGATAGGGAACTAATCAGTTATGTTTTCCTACACCAACGGAGTCCTGTTACATGTCAATATCAACATATTATCCTTGTCCCTTTTTGAAGAGTTCTTCTATTAACCCACATGTACAAAAAGATCTTTGTCCTGATTTAAACCCCACGGGAATTTACTATTTAGTCTGATTGTGTATTCAGATTCCATCCTCCTGAGAATACGTTCCCTGTCTCCTCCTCTTTATGATGGCAAGACCCTGTCAATCCCAAAGAAAAGCATGCCATCAATTTTACCATCATGCGCCTGTCTGCAATGTCGTGCTTCTGGATAATTAACATCATTATTTTTAATTGCACGCCAATGCTCCAAAATCCGTTTCTTAACAGGAAAAATTGTATTCCCCACATACCTCAACTTGCATGGACGTGAAATCACATACACTACAAAAACTGAATTGCAATTGATACATTTCCAGTGATCATTTCTTCACCGTCATTCCAGTGTGATCCTACCAGTGGTCACCCTGGGAACTGCCGACGAGCACATCTAACAAGCTATCCCGGCGCCACAACTAACAATTGATCTGAGAGGCTGGAGCAGAAACAGAACTCTGTTTTCACATCACCATTTTGCTAATGTAGTAGATATTCCCTGTGGAAAAATTACCAATGCATTTCTTATAATAATATGTACCACTGTGGGTTGGTTGGGTGCCTGAGACGCCTGGAGCAGAGCACTGCAGATTGCCGGGACTATCACCCCACAGACATTAGCCTAAGCTTTAGCATGCGTGAACATGTTTGATGGTTGGTTGTCTGAAAGTTTGGGCGAATGTGTCGCACCACTTGTCCTGAGGATTGGGGGTTGGCACATGTTTATTTTATATAAATATGGTATTGTTTTATGCTGCATATGCCTGCCGCACCCTAGACTTGCTGGTATGGGGATGTCCCTCAGGATGGGCCTGGAGACGCCAACTACTATCCATACACCACTCACTACATGCTCAATAGCTACCATGCTAGATTCAAAGGTACTACCATGGAACATTAGAGGCTTGCACTTGATGATCAAGCATCACAAGGTACTTTCGCATCTCACTTGAAGAGGGATACTTATAGCTCTTCTCCAAGAGACCCACCTGGATGCCAAGGAGACCTAATCATCGAGGCCCAAAAGAAAGTGGCAGTAGAGGTCGAAAGTCTGCACTACTACAATACTAAGGCCTATGTAGTGCATACACATGCCAAGAGCGATCGAGCGAGCTCCCTAGTGGCGTGGTTGGCGAACCCAGCTAAAGGAGGGTTGATCATAGTCAAACTGCGCAAATCTTCGAGTCACGCAGTCTATCACCAGGCTGAAATTAATCAAGAATCTTGCAGCTACTATGCGGACCTATACACAAATAAAGTCCAGCCATCCATGGCAGACATCCAAGGGTTCTTGTCATGTATCATCCGTCTGACGTTATCAGGTCAAGAGTCGGATGCCTTAGGACAGGCAATCACGCACCCTGAGGTGAGAGCGGCCATTTCAAGCATGGCACAGACTAAGCCAGGACTAGATGGTTTTCCAATTGAATTTTACTCAACATATATGGCAACATTAGGCCCGAGGATGGTCAGCATGTACGACGAGGCTAGGAAAAATGGGGACCTTATCGTTCCTCTCCTGAAACCGGGAAGACCGGCTACCGACGTAACAGCTTATTGACACTTGTTGATGCTGTTGGTAGATTACAAGATACTTAGCAAAATCCTGGGCACACGCCTACTACGTCACATGTCCCATCTGATCCATCGAGATCAGGCAGGATTCATCCTAGGACGGCATGTGGGCCTCAACCTCCTTTGGCTATTCTCACTACTCAATGATGACACCAATGATAAGAATAGCACAGCGATTTTCGCTGTAGTCTTCGAGAAAGCTTTTGATAGCTTGGAATGCCGTACCTATATGAAGTGCTACCTAAGTTGGCCCTTGGAGACCACTTCGTAGCCTGGACCCAATTGCTCTATACCATGCCGCGAGCGATGGGACACAGTTATGGGATAGAGAGAAAACCAGACAGGCTGCCTACTATACCCCCTTCTTATTGCGCTTGCCATCGAACTGCTCGCATGTATGGCTCGAGCGGGAAATGCCTAAAGAGGCCTGCGTGCAGCGAAGTGTGGTCATTACATTGCATTGTACACAGATGATCTCCTACTATTCTAGGAGGCAGCTGCAGGTGCCCCCCAGGGAGCAAAACACCTATTGAATCATTTTGGCTCACTATCTATCTGGGCTCTGAGTCAACTGGCGAAAAACCAGTCTCTTCCCTATGACAGCTGACTGAACACCCCCCACCCCAGACATTGGAGATCTACAGTGGGAGCCGCGCTGCCTGGCTTACCTGGGAGTGCACGTTTACCTTAATCAAGTGGACCTTCTGGAGGGAAATGTAGGATGGGCACTGCGTGAACTCCGTAGCAAAATGACCTTTTGGGGGTCATTTTCCTCTTGGTGGCAGGGCGAGCCGTCCTCCTTAAAATGATTGCTCTGCCTCAACTACTTTATTTCTTTCCTACTCTTCCACTATGTATCCTGGATGCATTCTTCAAAGATTTGCACTTGTTGATTGTTGGCTTCCCATGTGGGTCTGGTAGACGAAGGCTGGCACTAGCAGTGCTTCAGAGGCCTATGGGGGAATGGCCGTCCCTGACTTCAAGACCTATTACTTGGCGGAGCAGTTGCAGTGGCTAACTCAGTGGATAGCTAACCGCACAGTGTTGGGGAGAGAGGTTGCACCCTTTACTCGTAACTATCACACTTTAGCCAGAATAATATTTCACCTTGGCCCTCCTGCTGCGTCCAGTCCCACTGAGCTAAAGGTGCTGCGTAGCTTTTGGTTGCATTATCTCAGCATTTCATGTTGTTGTACACCTTAC
Organism: Pleurodeles waltl; assembly: GCF_031143425.1. Lineage (NCBI taxonomy): Eukaryota > Metazoa > Chordata > Amphibia > Caudata > Salamandridae > Pleurodeles > Pleurodeles waltl. The sequence continues at coordinate 457,380,199 of NC_090442.1, forward strand.
TCTTCCTGAGATCCCACTGCAATTCCTATCAGCATTGCCTTATGGGGGCGATTGGAGGGGACTCTCTAGTTGGATAGAGGTGGGGGTGACCTCCATGGGAACCTTATTCGAAGCTGACACCCTCCTACCATTTTAGGAATTTAGAGCTAGCCATGACATACCGCAAGGACACTTTCTCCTTCATAGAGTGGTCAGTGAGGCAATCACTAAGCATTGGCAGAAGGGGCGTGCGAAGCCTCCCCATTCGGGTGTCTGTCAGTATCTGACAACTGCTACTGATATATATAAAGTGGTGACATGCCTTTATAGGAGGATACAAACAGACCTCTGTCAATCCCTTACAGCCCTTAAATGAAAATGAGAAGAGTACTTGGGTACATTAGTTTCGGATGAAAATCGGGGCGACATACTGACCTGGGTACCTGAAGTCTAAGCTTATAAACCTATCCGTCTAACATAGGGCATACATGACTACATATGTTCTGGGTTTGTCCAGTTCTGAGGGAATTCTGGGAATTCATTGTCGACACGCTAACAGAGGTCATCAACTGTGAAGTTCTCTATGTTCCCAGACATTGTTGGCTCAGTGATTATTCTCTTATAGCTCGGCATAAAGTGTCCATTTAGTTCCGGTTCATAAGACTTCTGCTGGCTAAGAGGGAGATAACTAGGAATTGGAAAGTGGCAAGGGGTCCCCAGAGCGCAGCCTAGAGGCGGGAGGTGTTGAGGTTGGCGAAGGCAGAGGAGGTGGTGAGATACCAGGAAGACAGGCGTGGCAAGAGTTTGACCGAGAGGGCCCAGGTCTGGGGCACCCTATTGTGCATCCTAGAGCATTTGGGCAAATCGCTTCTAGATGGTGCTTCATCCCAATCATCTAACACCCACACGTCGGAAGGGAGATCAGGGGGCAAAAGGACAGGACTCACCTGGAAACACCTGACACAGCAACAGACCCCAGTTGAACTTAAATATTAGCAGATTGAGGTGGTTTAATGCGCAAGGGGGGAGGGTAGGCTCGCTGACTGGGAGCACCTATGCTGTGGTGTGGCATGAAGAGAGGGGGAATATTGTCACTGTAATTATGCAGACGTGGAATACATTCAATGACATGTATCAATGATTGTATTAAAAGTACTCCGGTATTATAAATGTAAGATACTGCCATTGCTGAGACAGATATCCCTGTAATAAAGAAATGATACGCCACAACTGGAGCGCCCAATGTGCCTTTAATGTAAATATTAAAGCTCAATAAAGTATGTTTTAAAAAAAATCTAATAGAAGATACAGTCTAGAATTGTTGCCACCATTTTCCCATATCTGCAAGGGTTCATCCGTCCATGCCGCTAAACCATTCATTGATTGTTGGGGTGCTAGTTGCCTGCCAATATCGACTGATGTCTTGCTACTGGAAGGCCTGTAGTCAGTAACATCTTATCTCCCCCTGATTTCCTCCCTCCCTCTGTCCACTAGCCCCTAGGTTCTATCCCAATCTGTCTGGATTGTAAAAATGTGGAATATCTCTAGTTTTGTATACTCAATTAAAGTATTTAAATTGCATAAGACATAATTTTGTGAAACTTTGCAACATCATTTCAGTCATCTTGGCTTCCAGGTTTTCGTCATCATTGATTTTTCCCAGATCTATGGTCCACCTATCACTGGAGGGCTTAAAGGGGTCTGGTGTGTTAACAAGTGCACAATGAAGACTTGAAACACCCATCCTGTCAAATTTCTCCTCTAATAGATTGGATTCAACGGGGTTAAAGTTGGGGATGGGGTGCAGCCTGATCTTATAGCACCCAGCATATTCCTTAATTAGTTAAAACAAAAGAAATGTGACTTGTGTAGGGCATATTCTGCACTAAGGTTGGCACAGGATTTCCAATGCCCGTAATTCACCTAGCTTAGATATGCCTATATTATCCTAGGATCTGAACTACTCCTATTTCGTCACAGCATGAATCAATATACCAGCCCATAAAGATGTGTCCTTTTCCCCCATGCTGTCCATCTTAAGGCACTGAACCAACTTTTAGTCGGAATCCTTGGGGTGGCAGGAACGTTGTGGGTGTTGTACTATGCATCTGTGCCAAGAACTCCTGCAATTCCAACTGTCTTAATTGTAACTGAGTGGCCAGGTGCACCAAAAAATCAGTCATTTATAGGATCATCTGGGGAACCCAGTAATATAGTTGTATATCTGCCACCCCTAATGTCCCATCAGGAGCTGACTGGAAGTATTTGGCAAATCTGAATCTCTTGGTAGAATGCCTTCCCAAAGATAGGAGGACAGATTGGATTGGAATGTTTTAAAAAATGTTGGGTTTTGGGTGTGGATAATTTTACCCCTCCCACTCAAGGCATCTTCCCAGAAGCTCTCAAAACTGGTCGGCTCCCCCCACTTCTAAAGAAACCTACACTATACCCTGATTGCCTCGCTAACGACCAGCCCATCACTCACCTACCATTCATTGGCATGATCACTGAAAAAGCAGTCTGAGTACAACTCCAGATAACATTAATGCAAAACCAACATCCCACATGATTACCAGTCTATCTTTAGATCACGCTGCAGCACAGAGACAACCTCCTTACACATCCTGGACAATGCCCTCTTGACCACAGTTAAAGATGACCCTTGCCTCCTGATATTTTTGATCCATTCAGCTGCCTTGAACACAGACAACAATCCCTCCTTTGTACACACCCTTGAGTCGCAAATAGATTTAATTACTATGTCTTTCATTGATTCACCTCCGACCTTTTCAACAGACAGTAGGTACTATATTCAGGTTCCACAATTCTGTCGGATCTTGTGAAATTTGGATGCTGTACATTGAGAATTACTGTGTATGATCCAAAGTGTGTGATTGACTACAGTCATGTCACCCTCCACTCAGAGCTGATTTGTGCAATTGACTGTAAGCCCCAAGGTGTCACCATAAATGTTAATCATGTGTATAAACCAGGGGACTGATAGGTGTAGCTTTTGCAAACATAACAGTATATTGTTGGCATAATAAGCTTTGCGGTTCTTAGCCAACTTCCTCATATCTCCCCCACCTCCAATCTGTACCTCAAACTTGGGTGACTTCTCTAATACAATTTGCCATGGGTTTAGTTACTAAAGAAAAGAGGTGCTGAGACACCAGGAAACCCTGCAGCACCACAGTCATGGTCTTAAACTGCTAGTATAATACTCCATTGATGCAAACTCTTGCCTATGGTGAGGTGAGGTGTAAGCAGATGCACGCATGCCATAACCCTGGGGCCATATCTCATTTTGCTAAGTACCATATATAGGAATGGCCATTTAATTGAGTTAAATACTTTTTCAAAATAAACAGAGACTAGTGCTATAGGTTGTTCTATTTTGTCTAGGTTTTCTAAGGCTACATGCAGCCTTCTCATGCACTGTCTAGTTCCTCCATGTGGCATAAATTCATTCTGATCAGTGTCTACTAAGGATAAAATTGCGTTTGACAGCCTTATAGCCAGAACCTTCATCATAATTGTAGCCTTCATATTGATTAAAGATATGAGCCTGTAAGAATCGCAATCTGTGGCTTGCTTGTCCAGTATTGTAATGACCGCAGTTGTAGCCCCACATAACTTGTGTGGCGGTTGCTCAAGGTGCAAAGCTTCCCAAAACATGGCCCCCAAGAACTCCAACAAGTAACTCTCATATCACTTATTAAATGTGGGCTGGGTCTGGCGGAGTGGTTGGGGCTTCTAATATTTCTTCATCCAAGATCATAAGATCTAAATCCTCTTTATTTTTACTTTTAACCTGGCTACCAGGAGGTCTCCTATTGCTTGATTCTTGCTTTCAACTTGAGCTAGAGGTACATCTCAATATAAAATGTTATTATAATCTGTGAGTACCTCAGTAATGCCCCTGGATGTTGTGACATAACCTTAGTTTGGGTCTTGTATTTTACCAATTATCCTTAGTTCCCTTTAGTGATTGTCCAACCAGTAAATTATCCCCCACATTTTATCTCCTAAATCGTATGCTCTGTGCTATGTTGAAACACAAGTTCTTTTGACTTTTTCAAGTAGCTTTTACTTAGGGCATAATCTGGGCGCTTCCATTTGCCAATATGTGTACCCGCCTTGGGTATGGGAATAGCACCTTTCTATGGGATGGATTAGAGCTCCTGACAATGATCTGGTCCCTATCTCAACTCTAGGAGATTATAGTGCCGGGAGTTGTTGACCGCATTATAGCTGAGGGTGGTAAAGGTTTATTTAACTCATGGTACTCCCCAGTTCCATCAAAAACACAATTGGAGATCCAGCAACGCTGAAGCATTCAAATGCCATTGGCCACCTGGCTCTTGCCTTGATTTACTTAATGTGATTTCCCACAGGGAGTGGTCTGAAAGGCATCTAGAAACAATGTTATAACCCTATGTGCCTGAAAGCTCTACTGCCGAAACAAAGACATCAATTATGGAGTGTGACTAGTTTGCCCCTGAGTAAAAGGGATAGTCCCAGACAGTTGGGTGTCCAACTCGCCAAGCATCACATCCCATCACGACTGTCCTGCCTGGAACTATAGACCTCAGTTCAGAGGAACCTCTAAGGTCCATCCAATAATCTATTATCGGGTTAAAGTCACCTTCTGTATACACTTTGCTTACTGGGACACTAAGGATGGGGTCAGTCACGTCTTAGTAGTGTGGTCTCAACCAGCACTGATGGAACATAAACACTTATGAAGGACCACTGAGAACCATCTAACCAACCAGAGACCCCCACAGCGACCCAGTGCATTGAGATGCACCTCCTCCAGAGAAACACTGTATGGATCAGTATTACTACTCTTCTGGACCCTTTAATAACACCTGAATGGTAAACTGCCATAACCATATCTGCTCAAGAAGCAGCAGAGTTCCCATTATATGGGTTTCTTTTTAAAGAAGTTCATTGGCATTGGCGCCAAAAAACAAATCCACTGTGCCTAGTGGTTTCTGCCCCCTTGGGGGCAGATTGACCTAAAATCGCCCAATCTGCCCCTAAGGGGGGCAGAAATGGTCTAAATACAACTTGCCTCCCAGGGCAGCGACTGTTGCCTGATGGGTCGCTACCCATCTCTAAAAAACCAAACAAACAAAAAAAAAACACCAAAAAAAAAATTGTGCTGGCGCCTAGAGGTTTCTGCCCTCCCCCCCCCCCCGGGGGCAGATCGGCCTAATAATAGGGGCAGAAATGGCCTAAAATAAATTTGTCCCCCCAACCCCAATCCCCCCCCCCCCGGGAGCGACCCCTGCCTACGGGGTCGCTCCCCCTGCGTGACATTGGCGCCAAAAAACAAATCCCAGGTGCCTAGTGGTTTCTGCCCCCTTGGGGGCAGATTGACCTAAAATCAGCCAATCTGTCCCCAAGGGGGGCAGAAATGGCCTAAATACAATTGGCCCCCCAGGGCAGCGACCCTTGCCTGATGGGTCGCTACCCATCTCTAAAAAAAACAAACAAACAAAAAAAAAAACACAGAAAAAAATTTGCCCGGGCGCCTAGAGGTTTCTGCCCCCCCCGGGGGCAGATAGGCCTAATAATAGGCCGATGTGCCCCCAGGGGGAGGCGGAAATGGCCTAAAATAAATTTGCCCCCCCAACCCCCATCCCCACACCCCCGGGAGCGATCCTTGCCTACGTGGTCGCTCCCCCTGCGTGACATTGGCGCCAAAAAACAAATCCCAGTTGCCTAGTGGTTTCTGCCCCCTTGAGGGCAGATTGACCTAAAATCGCCCAATCTGTCCTCAAGGGGGCAGAAATGGCTTAAATACAATTTGCCCCCCAGGGGAGCGACCCATGCCTGATGGGTCACTCCCCATCTCTAAAAAAAACAAACAAACAAAAAAAAAACACCATTTTTTTTCCCCCCTGGCGCCTAGAGGTGGGGGCAGAAATGGCCTAAAATAAATTTGCCCCCCCCCCCCCAACCTCCCCCCGCCCGGTAGCGACCATTGCCTACGGGGTTGCTCCCCCTGCGTGACATTGACGCCAAAAAACAAATCCCCGGTGCCTAGTGCTTTCTGCCCCCTTGGTCTAAATACAATTTGCCCCCCAGGGGAGCGACCCTTGCCTGATGGGTCGCTCCCCATCTCTAAAAAAAAAAAAAAAAAAATACACACAATTTTTTTTTGCCCTGGTGCCTAGAGGTTTCTGCCCCCCTTGGGGGCAGATTGGCCTCATCAAAATAGGCCAATCTGCCCCCAAGGGGAGCAGAAATGGCCTAAATATAATTTTCCCCCAAGGGGAGCGACCCTTGCCTAAGGGGTCGCTCCCCACCTAAAAAAAAAAAAAAAAGAAACGTAATTTTTTTTTTTTATCCCTGGTGCCTAGAGGTTTCTGCCCCCCCTGGGGGCAGATCGGCCTAATAATAGGGGGGACAGAAAAGGCCTTCCCGAAAACATGCCCCCCCTGGGAGCGACCCTTGCCCAAGGGGTCGCTCCCTTATGACAATATCACAAAAAAATAAAAATAATCCCTGGTGTCTAGTGGGGTTGCAAAAGCCGGATTGCAAGCAATCCGGCTTTTGAAACCCTCGGAGAGACTTCAAAGGGAAGGAAATACATTTCCTTCCCTTTGAAGCCCCTCCGGGCCTCCCCCACGTGATTGAAAGAGAAATGCCCCTGTGACTAATCAGCGCGCGCTCGCGCGCTGACGTCACAGGGGGGGTGGGGGTGGGGGGGTCGGGGTGGAAGGGGAAGGTCTTCCCCTTCCATCCTCGCCTTGGGGGGGAGGGGTGTGCACGGGGGGGCACAGGGGAACTGTAGCCTTGGACGAGATCATCTCGTCCAAGGCACAGAACAGGTTAAGGACCTCCTCCTCTGCCGTGAATCTTTCGTCTTCGTGCTCAAAGAAGCCAGTAGTTAGTTGATGGGCCTTTGTTTATCTAACTTATGACATTTTGAACTGACCTGGCATATCCGTCCACTTTGCATATCAATCATCTGGAGTTGAAAGATGTTCATCTAGCTCTCAAGCCTTCCTTCCTCACTCTGCACTCTCTCACTTAGCCCAGACCATTTGGAGATGGGCTATCAGATACAACATTCATCTGTTAGCAGAGTACCTGCCGGGATCGGACAACAACTTTGCAGATCTCCTCAGAGGAGACATCAGCAAGTCCACAAATGGAAGATCCACTCGCAAGTCCTCCTCTAATACTTTTGGCTTTGGGATCACCCAGACATTGACCTTTTCGCCACAGCAGAAAACACAAAATGCCCATACTTCGCCTCCAGGTTCCCACGCCAACACAGTCCAAGGGCAACGCGCTATGTTTGAGTTTCTCAGGGATATTTTCTTACGCTTTTCCCCCTCTCCCACTGCTACGTTTGTGGTTCACACACTTCGGCAGACATCTCTTACCCTTATCCTAGTAGCTCCCATGTGGGCAGGGCAACCATGGTTCTCCATTCTCCTAGAACTCTTAATAGTCCCACACGAGATCAGGCAGGACCTTCTCAAGCAGAACCATGGCGAAATCAGGCATCCGGAGCCCAATTCCCTTAACCTTGCAATCTGGCTCCCTCAACCGTGTGATCTGGCTCCTGAAGACCCAGAATTTGTTTTTTTTAATCTACCACAGACCTGAGACCTGGACTTCCTTTAAGAAGCATACAGACCGACTACTTGTGCTTGTTATGCTGAGAAGTAGAAAAGTTTCATCCAGTGCTGTCTTTCCACCAAAAATTGCAAGCGTTTAAAATAACTTTGCAGTTAAAATACGTCTGAATAGAAATGGATAAGAAGAAAGAACCTTTTTGGCAGTGTTGCTGTAAAAAAATCTCATTCACCCCTCATTCTGGAGTGAAAGAAGAGAGGGAAGAGAAAATTGAAATGGGTTAGAGACAAAAGGAAATGAGAGACAGGGAGAGGTGCGGGGAGACAGAGTGGGTGAGAGGAAAGATTAAGAGAGAAGGTTTGAATGATCTCTTGGTATAGAAAGAGAGAGTGAGGATTGGAGATGTCAAAGGGAGGAAAAGAGTGAACAGCGAATGCTGAAGCAAAGTGTTGATGGAGATGAGGATAATGATGTTTCCTGCTCATTGAGACTAAGGAACAGGTGGATTAGTGTCTTATACAGACTCCTTAGTTCTCTAATGGCCCAAAGTCTGTGGCTTGATTTAGAAGTTGACCAGCACTTAGAGAAAGTACTGAATCCACAGCAGAACCCACCAATGGAGTTTCCTTCAAAAAAAGATGGAATGGTAAAGGAAACACAACCAGTGGATTCTGTTGTATTTTTAACAGTTCCTCCAGGAATAGGTGGCTTTTCTGCTATCGCCCAACTTAAAATCAGGCTCTTGGTCTGTCCACTATCAGAGCCAACACAATGCCCCTCCGTGTCGTTGAATAACCTTTGGAAGACTGCAGAACTCAAAGTACTCACTAGGACTGAAATCCATTGAATTTCTATGGGGAATGGTGGTCTTCTGGAAATGTTGAGGTTTTCTAACTGACTGCAGCAAGTCAATAAATAGAACACAATAAAATATAACATTAGATGTAGTACAGGACACACTGGAGTTCAATGTATGGATGAAAATGAGTGTGGGTGACACAAAAAAACACAGCATAAGAAAGGAAAAAATCTGCAAGGCAGAAAATAGACCTGAAGTATATCTCAAAGTGGAGACAGAAATTGAGAGAATGGGGAATAAGGACATTAGAGTTAGAAAAAGAATGAAAGTAAGTGTAAATGGCAGACAGAGGAGTGAGAGAGAGTAGCTTTATTGACAGAGAAAAAACGTTAAAGTGGTAAGGAGATTGGTTGAGGGAAATGGGGAAATCAAAGAGAATAAGGGGGAGGGAGACAAGACATAGGAGATAAAAAACGAGAGAGATGGGGAAGAGTGGGAGGGAGAATAATAAAATGATCGAATAAATGGATAAAGGGGAATGAGAGCAAGGCTGAAGCAGGGAAATAGAGTGAAAAGTTGGCATTATAGCTGAATAGACATAGAGAAACAGAAAATCCAATAGACACACTGCCTGAGAATGGAGGTGAAATGAGGAATGAGGGAGTAAAGAAAGGAGAGAAAGAATTGTTCATATGTGTGGGTCAGTGAAGGTGAGCAAGGGTACAATAAAATATAGAAAATGAAATGAAAGGTTACAGTTCGAGTGATTTCATGTAGCATGTCAAGCAGATTCAGATCATGTTTTTTCTCACAACATAAAATTCATCAAGTAACAAACTGGCAAATACTCCCCCCACATATCCCCTCTGTGAGGCTTCCATGTAACATCCAAAAGGGGAATTGATGAAAGCCTTAGATATGTGCAACCATCAATGCCTGAGGTTTAGCAGGTTTTTTTTTTTACCACTAACGATTGGCAGAAGCCACAGGGACATCAGGGTGACCTGGAAAGTCAGTATTTAGAAGTTAAGCAAGAACTGTTGGATGTCCTGGAAATGAGCAGGGGCCTAAGGTTAGCCAGAGCATCGATGATCAGTGTCCCTGAGAAGGAACGTCTGGGCTGTTGAGTAGGAGAAGGAGCCACAAGTAAATGTCAGTGAGAAGCATTGGGCAATGCATGGTGGGCAGTAGTCATTGGTGCTTTCAGGAGCCCCTGAGAGTGAGCAAGACTTTGGGGAACTAAGAGTGAGCACAAACCTCAGGAAGCTGAGGGAGAGGTGTAGGCTCAGGACCATAAATGAAGCAATACCTCTGGAGCAAATTTTCACCCCCAATGCCCACTGAGAGTAAACTGGAGCTTTAGAGATCTGGCGGTGACAATGTGCCAAGCAGCAAGGTACCTGCGTGGAAATATAAGCTTTACAAAATCTTTTTGTAAACATGGCTTTCAGTGAACTGAGTGTGTTCTGAAGCCTTTAGGTATGAGTGAGCAGGAGCTACTGAGCCTGGGGGTAAACTTGGGGATGAGCTGAAATCTAAAGGCACCTGAGAGTGAGCTGGAGCCTCAGAGATCTGAGACTGAGCAGGATCCTCGGGGGACCAAAGAGTGGAAATGAGCTTAAGGGTTCTGTTAGTAAGTGAGTGGTTTAGGGACTAGCTGAAATGGAGTAAGAGCCTCAAGGCCTCAGGATGGTCTGAACCCAGGCATACTTGAGGTAGGCAGATGCCTAAAGACTTGAGGGTGAGTGTGAACCTCTGAGGCCATATTGGTTAGAAGTGACTGATAATCCCTTAGAATTGACCAATAATTTTTGGGCCTGACATGAGGGTCCAGAGATCTGAGGATGAGCAAGGGCTTGGGGATGTAAGAGAGACCTGATGCTGGGAGCTTTCTTGACCTGAAGGTATGTGTCAGAAGACAAGTGGGTGAACTGTAAATGGAATAACGATGTTTTCAGTCTTGGATGATGCTTCTGACCTTTGAAACTTTAAAAAAAAAAAAAAAAATTACCACACAGTTCTCCCCTAAAAAAAGGCCCCTGATTTTAACCACACAATGATTCATGAAAGTTTGCGATCCACAAATTTGGGCTCCATTGTGCCTAGCCTGGGCTGCTAACTTGCCTCTGAGTCTTTGCAAATACCCAGGCTTTGGACAATCAGGGGAAGTGCCGAACCACACTGGCAGCTCTTCTCTCTTCGGTACGGTGTGCTGTGGACAGCACTCTGCCAGCTTGGCCTGCGTATGCTGCCCTTCCCCCTTCTCCCTCTGACTGAGGAGCCCTAGAGCGTAGCAACGGATTATCTAGGGCCCTCATGAGAACAGAAATCACTTAGGTAATACAACTGTCGGACCATGAGTGATGAAAGCACCTGGGGGGGGCACTGTGTGGAAGAAGGTGACCAAGTCCAGAAGTCACAGTGAAGCACCTATCAGAACGTCTTCTCCATACACTAGCCCGCCATACCCTCTGAACATCCCGATACAGGGAGTCTTAAGACGAGGCTTCCCCTGGAGATGTTATCATGAGTCCTAGCTCAGCTGGGATGATTTTCTGAGTGGTTGCTTCAGAGGATGAGCTGTGACAGAATTAACTACTGTTCTTTTTGCATTCTTTCTCCAAACTCATTACTGGAAGGTTCTGCTTATTACTGTAAACAATTTTATCAGAGTATGGTATTGAATTATTTGTGTTGTGTTGGCTCACCATAGGTTCTAGTTACTAAGTTCTCCCTAGCTAGAAGAAAGATCGCATAGGCAATGTTCCTCCCTAAAAAATAATGTAGAGTTGAGTCCAACTGCATAACTAATATCACGTGCATTTGCCTGTGGATATGCATCTGAATACATCATTGTGATTTACAGCATCAGGGTTTAGGGCATCGATGGGGGGATAAGTGCCAGGGCAGTATTTCTGGTTGCTTTATGTTCTATTTTTCTACATTATGTAATGCTGGAGCATCACACTAAGGGGGTTATTCTAACTTTGGAGGAGTGTTAATCCGTCCCAAAAGTGACGGTAAAGTGGCGGATATACCACCAGCCGTATTACGAGTTCCATAGGATATAATGGACTCGTAATACGGCTGGTGGTAAATCTGTCACTTTTCCGTCACTTTTGGGACGGATTAACACCTCCTCCAAAGTTAGAATAACCCCCTAAAAAGGTTAAGCTGTATTTTCCATATGCTAAAATTCTGTCCTTGTGGGCCCTGACCTGTTGGTGGCAAATTATGCAAGGCAGCGACCGAAGTGGGTGGGATCTGAGGTCACAATGTGCTCATAATTTTTAACTGTAACAAAATAGTTTCTATGAAAAGACAACCGTCCTGGGACGCTTAAGTAGGAGAGCTGAAATGCTTCAGCTGAAATGTAAGGCAAGGAGTCTCCTGTGCTGTGACACCAGAGGAGGGGCAGACAGCCAAATAGGCCGCCTTTCCACAGTGCCTACATGCCTGAACGCAAAGTAAATGTGCGCAACTGATCAATTTGCAAATGTAAATGGCGCTTGGAAGCTAGTAAGGGTCTTAGTTGAGAAAATCGATAGAAGCTTCCTGATGACACAGATGTATTCTTTTGAGTGGTATTGCAAACGACTTACAATCTGAGCTGTGAATTGTGTGCTTTTGAAAGAGTTATGAAAAAAATGCAATACATACTGTCTGGGTATCCCTAAAATCGATATTTTTGAAGACATTTTTTGTCATAAATCTTTTTGCACATTTTGTAGCAGCCTAGCGTAATGTTTGCAATGCAAGTTTAAAATAATGACTTACATATTCACAGTGCTTTCTGTCACAGACTAACCTCGTCTCACTAGACATATGCAAGTCAGCATTCTCCTGTGCACCAACTAGGCTTCAATTCTGTGGCTCCAGAGAGCAGTGCATTAACATAGGAAGTTGGCCTGGGATGTGGTGGGTACCTAAGTTACTTACACCTTATAGCAGGTTTGCCCTATTAGTGTGGTGTAGGCAGTGTCTAGAAGACAGGCTCTCTAGAGGTAGCTGTGGTGGCGCAGCCAAGGCTAATCTAAGGGACATGCAAAGCTCATGCAATGCCACTGTAATCACACAGCGCTTACACACATGAAAGAAAACACTCAGTGTTACAAAAATAAAGGTAGTTTATTTTAGTGAGACAATTACCAAAAAGGACTAGAGAGGCAACCCTCCAATAGGAGGTAAGTAACACACTAGATATGTACACTAGTAATCAGAATTAGGCATAAATAGCAGTAGAATACAGTGCAATAGCAAATAGGCAATAGTGACTCTAGGGGGAGTCCAAACCATATACAAAAAAAATTTAATGCAAATATGGGACCCCCACCTAGGTAAGTTGAATGTGCCGAGGGAAGCTGGGGGTACTAGGAAACCCGAAAGGTAAGTATCACAGTGCCCCCCAGCGACCAGGAAGAAAGGAGTAAGTTACTGGATTTTCCCCAAACCACCCAGAAGGAAGGAGAAGAACAAAATGCAACACCCAGACAAGACTGCAAGAAACCAGCAGTGGATTCCTGAAGGTGAGAGACCGTGTGGAAGAAGGGGACCAAGTCCAGAAGTCACAGAAGAGTCTAGTGGGGGCAGGATCCACTACCCACCCAACTGTTGTTGCAGGAGTTGGTCTACGGTAAGACAAATACTGTAAGGAATGCAGCCCTGGAGCAGGTGAAGAGTTCCTGGAGGTGCAGTTGACGTCCAACACCAGATGGATGATTGCAGTCAGTAAGTGGCATGGAAAAGCCACCAACAAGTCTTGGGAAAGGCAGAAGTCGTGGTGAAGCAAAAGTGGAGCTGCCGGGGATCAGCATGGTCCAGGAGAACTCAACCCACTCGAGGAGTCCTGGGGGGGCCGTCAGCAAGCCAGAGAGTCCACAGAAGAAAAGGCAACCCCCACAGGAGACCCAATGGAAGAGGAACCAGGAGTCACAGGAGAGCCCACACAGCACAACTGAAGATGGGTCCCACGCCACAGGAAAAGCGCGCAGAACGCCGTGCTTCGCAGGAAGGAGTGCTGGGGGCTGGCGCTACGAGGAGCCTGAAGATTCCTTGGAGGAGATGCCAAGAAGCCTTGGTAGCTGGAAGAGACACGGTGCACAGGAGCACTGTCCTGTGTGGGAAGGCAGGGGCTTACCTCCACCAAAGTTGGACAGCTGGCAGAGAGGACCAAGAGGATTACTCTGGACCACCACCCGTGATGCAGGATACACGCAGCTCAGGATGAGAGGAGATCCACGCAGCCGGTCGTCGCTGAAGTTGGTGCCTGCAGATGCAGGGGAGTGACTCCTTCACTCCAAGGGAGATTCCTTCATCCTTCTTGAGCAGACTGAAGACTTGCCACCCTCGGAGAATGCACAGTCGGGGAAATGTTGCAAAAGCTGGAAAGAGCCGTAGAAACAATGTTACAAGCAGAGTCTTCGTCGTGGATACAGATTGTCGGTTCCTGGAGGTTCCAGTCATGGTTCCAGCAGCTACAAGTTAAAGTAGAAGTTGCAGAGGTGTCCTGCTGGAATCTTGCAAGCTGAATCGGCAGACCTACCCAAGAGTGAGACCCTAAATAGCCCTGAAAGGGGGATTGGTCACTGAGGCAGGTGACCACACATCAGGAGGGGTCTCTGATGTCACCTGCCTGACCTGGCCACTCCCATGCTCCCAGAGGTCACTGCCAACCTTGGATTCAAGATGGCAGGACCAAGGGACCCTTTGGAGGAGCTCTAGGCACCACCCCTGGGGTTTGTGATGGACAGGGGAGTGGTCACTCCCCTTTCCATCGTCCAGTTTGCACCAGAACAGGGTCTGGGGTCCCTGAACCAGTGTAGACTGATCTATGCACAGAGGGCACTAAATGTGCCCTTCAAAGCATACCCGTAGCTTGGGGAGGCTACCCCTCCCAAGCCATGTACCACTTATTTGCAAAGGGCGAGGGTGTTACCCACTTCTCCCAAAGAAAATCTTTTGTTCTGCCTTCCTGGGCTTGATCTGTTCAAGCAGCAGGATGCCAGAAACCTGTCTGAGGGGTGGCAGCAGCTTGGCTGCCCAGAAAACCCAAGGCGCTGGTAGGAGCAATGCTGGGGGTCCTCTAAGGAGTCCCCAGAGTGCATGGAATCATACTTCCAATACTGGGAACAGTATTGGGGTATGATTCCAACATGTTTGATCCCAAACATGCCTAGGTTTGATGTTACCATTATGTAGTTGGATATAGGTAGTGACCTATGTCCAGTACGGTCATAAAATGGCTTCCTCACACTCACAAAGTCCATGAAAATGGAGCTGGAGCTCGTGGGTTCACCTCTCATAGTGCAGGGGTGCCCTCACACACCCCACACTTGCAACCTGCCCTCTGGGTTAGGAGGGCCTGCCATAGGGGTGACTTACAGTGACCTGGTGCCCTTTCACGCTGGCTGCAATGGCAGGCCTGCAGATACACCTTGCATGGGCTCCCCATGGGTGGCAAAATACATGCTGCAGCCCATGGGGATCCCTTGGTACCCTAATGCCCTGGGTACCTTATACTAGGGACATGTATGGTGGCACCAGTATGCCAAATATGGGGTGTATGTGGTTGTAGTAACCAAGTTTGAAGGGAGAGAGCATAGTCACTGGGGTTCTGGTTAGCAGGATCCCAGTGGACACAGTCAAACACACTGACAAAGAGGCAAAAATTGGGGGTAACTATGCTAAAAAGAGGCTACTTTCCTACAATTAACTTTTAGAGATTCCATAATGTACAGTGGTGCATTTCCAACGGATTAATTTAACTCACATTTGTTTTTTATTTAGGCTGTGCATTATTTTATATGTAGTTTCCTGAAGGTGAAAAACCGAAAAACGTTAAAGGATATTTTGTTTTTTTAGCCTCACCTTTGACCCCACCCCCATTGCAAGCAGCATCACAGTTCCCATAACTTTTTTTAATGCACCTCGATCACTGCTGCAAGAAGATAAGCCTTTTGCAGTCTCCACCAGCACACAACAAATTTTGGTTGATTTTCAGAGTAGCAGGGCACTTAATGACGCAACTAAATATTTAGTGAGGGCTAGTTTATGGTTGTTTTATCCACTCTCCTTTGGACCACCTTTAGCAAATGTTCAGGTTATGACTTGGAGGAACACTTGGGCCTCCTGTCAGCTGTAGCAGTGTCTTATCTTCACCAAAATCTCATTTGAATGTAAATGATTTGATTAGTACTATTGCCATATGTTATTTAAGTTACCATAATAAATAATAACCTTCCTTTGTTTTAGGGTGAAGAATTCTTGCGTGGTAACAGGTTGCCCTGTGGAATGGTGTCATTGAATGGGACACCACTACGTGTCATCAGCATCAAGCCTTCCACCATGTGGTTTGGCGAAAGAACCAGAAGGACGAAGGTAATAGTGAGGTAAGAAATTGAGCCAAGTTTTCTCTACTGGCATCTTATGTAACAGAGGGACCTACCTTGATGAAAGAATCTCATTGTGATGAAAATATATAGTTTTCATTACTGCTTTGTGTGAAGAGAGTGATGATGGTTGATATTTTGTAAGTACCAGATTCACCAAGTGATTCCTTGTGTCATCCCATATATCCGACAAAGTAGGCCACGGTGCGGCAATGGCTGCAGAGAAAAACAGGTCTTCATGATCTTGGCTAAAAGTATGGTATAATTACCTGGAGCTCTCACAACCATCTAGCTCACATAGAACAAAAATAATTGAAAATGGAAAGCAGATTTGTATTTGCAAGACAAAGGCCCTCATTACGACTTCGACGGTCTTTTCCTAAGACCGCAGAAGCCGTGGGCGCCAGAAGACCGCTATATTACGAGTACTGAAGGATTTCTGCCACAATTTGGGCAGAAATCCTCTAGTAGTCGTGCTAGCGGTCGGAGGTGCAGAGGCGGTTCCACCGCCGGCCCCGCCCCACCACAAGGACTCCGCCTGCTGTATTATGACCTGTAATACGGCCTGTCCGTGGCTGTTGGCGGTGCGCTGCTGGCGGTGGAAACACCTGTTCCAGTTCCCTGGCGGATGACCTCCTCACCGGACACGGTAAGTCAATCATCTGATACGGGAGGGAGGGTGGAGGGGGTGTTGTGTGAGTAGGTGTTGGCTGTGCGTGTGAATGTAAGTGTGTATGCGTATGTTTGTATGCATGTATGATTGTTGAAGTAAGTGCCTGTTGGAATGTTTGTGTGAATGCGTGTATGGTTGTTTGAATGCGTGTATGATTGTTGAAGTGAGTGCGTATTGAAATGTTTGTGTGAATGCGTGTATGTATGTGTGTGACCGAATGTGTGTATGTATGAATGTGAGTGAATGTGTGTATGTATGCGTGTGAGTGAATGCGTGTATTGGGGAGGGTGGGGCGGGGGAGGTGGTGCTGGTATGGAAGGGGGGTTAAGGGGTGTTGGTATGGAAGGGGTGTGGGGGAGGTGGGTGCTTTTATCGAAAGAGGTTGTGGGGGGGGCTATTGAAATAGCAGAGGAGGGCTTGGGGGTGTCGTCTGCTGGTGACAGGAAAGAAATTTCCACTGCCACGAAATCCCTGGTGGAAAGTGGACTTGTAATACCGCCAACGGTCGTTGGTGGACCATCGGGTCGGAGATGCTTATCTCTGGCCCAGCAGTCTGACAGCCCTAGAGGTAGGAACGGGAAAGTGGCAGTTTGGCACAGGCCAAACCGCAACAGTCGTAATGTGGTGGTCTTCACTGTCGGCCAGCCGGTGGTGGGGCTGACACCACAAGTCTGGCGGTCTACTCGTAATGAGGGCCAAAGTCTTGAGAAACCAATTGGTGAATGTCTGTTAATGTGGGGATGTCAAATTATCAACAAAGCATATTTTCATGCTGCTTTTTAATAAAGTCAACCAATGGAGAAAAGACTAGTCCGGAGTTACATTTTCAAATTAGATTAAGCAAATCTGATGCAGCTATAAAAGTCCAGCATCTTGGAAAATGTTTTAACAATGCTCTGCCCACCATTGATAATGTGTATCGCAGTTCTTGCAACACATTTCAAGAGTGCTTTTTATTAAAAGCGTTTTAAAACCTGAGATCAGATTGAAAAAATTGTAAAAATTTCATACCAACAACTGCTAAAAATATTTTTTGTTGATTTTGATTCTTATTCTGAATAATCATCCTTAGATATTCAAAGATGCACACTCACTCTTTCATACATGAAGCAAGTACAGTGGACTCCCCTCCTAACATCTCCTCAACTTGAGATAACATATAATTCACAACTTGTCTCACCTTGTTATGTTTTCTTAGATTTGCTTTGTGAGATTGTGTGCTATATTAAATGTTTTTAAATTTACTGGCTTTGTCAGTATTTGTTTTAGTATTGCAGCCTCTCTCCAAGGGACAGAGTTAAAGTCCATGCACTTTTTCATAGCAGATGAAGGCTTGTTGTCTTTTGCAGGCCTCGATTTATTTATTTGCAGCCAATCTCAATCATTTCAAGAATGCATCCTGCCTCGGGGGGGGGGGCAAGATGGCCTTCGGCAAGATGGCCGTCACTCTGTGAGGCTCTGCCGGGCTTTGGGCCTGAATCCTTTATTTCTCCTTTAAGAGTGGCCGATTTTATCCCGGGGACTCCTGGAGACCTGTGTGCCGCCATCGGTCTCGGGCGGCGGTCCCTGTGTGAGCCGCGGGCTTTGTTTCTCGCTGCCGGCTCCCTGGGGACGGACCTCGCAGACGGGCGGGGCCTGCAGCGCTGGAGGCCACGCCGCCCCCTGGCCTCGCTGGCTTGGCTGGCGGGCCCTGTCAGGCCGCGTCATTCCCGGTGGCGCTGCAGAGAGTTTGAGGGGAGGGCGGGTGCCTCCCTCCCGAGGCCTGTCCTGCGGTCGGGTCAGACCGCGGCCTCATAGTCGTAGGGGCGCTGGAGCGCGGCGGCTACGTTCCAGTGGCACAGGTGAGGCCGGTGAGAGGAGGCCTCCCTGGTTGGCCCGCCTGCAACTGGGTTCCTGCGGCGCGTGCCTGGACGCCTTGATTTGGCCCCGGATTTTGCTGTGTTGCGGGGGTGCGGCGGGCTAGCTTCTCCCTGAGTGGTCTGCGGAGGGGGGGGGCTGGCCTGCGGGGCCCTCCGCGTTGTCTGGGCGCCGAGTGGGCCTGCTGCTGTGGGGGACGAGAGGTGCACCCTGTCATTTGGGGGTCTGCCGCCGGTTGGATCAGACTAGAGAGACTAGACTGCAAGACCTTGGCACTGTTTGGGCCAGTGGAATCCTTGGTGTGGCTGTTCTCCGGTCCCATGAGGGCTTTTTTTTTTTTTTTTTTCTTGCCGGCCGCCTGGTGTGGAAGAGAGTGGACCTATTTGGAGAGGGCCCGGGCTGCCGGACGACGGACTGTTCAGGCTGCTGCCCCTTTGCTGTTTCTGTTTGCACTCTGGCTGTGGGCACTGGTCGGTGCCTGATCTTGCCTGGCGGCTACGACTGGTGCACCTGAGATACGAACCTGCGGCCTGTTCTTGCTTTGGCTGGACTGTTTCGTATGGTTTCCTGGAGGTCTGGTGGTGCCCGCTGACGTGAGAAGTCTCTGAGTTGACCCCTTCAGGGGTTGTCTGGGGCTGGGCGATCTGCGCCGACGCAGGGCGGCTGCTGGATATGGGCAAATCCGATCAAAGACAGTCAAAGCTCACCTTCGATGGTGGGGGGAAAATAGAGGAGGTTCCTCTGCCTCTCTGCCTGGCGACGGGCTCGCGGCTCAGTCAAGGCTATGTTCCAGGATCTCAAGAGCAGCCTTGCAGGCATAGATGCTAAGCTAGACCATATGACTGAGCAGCTGGACCGCATTAAGGCCAGGGTGGACGACCATGACTCTAGACTTGATCATTTGGAGTCACGTGCGTCTGATCTGGAGGACCACCATAATGGCGAAAGGGAACGACTGCTCCAAATGGAGGGAGTATTGGACATTATTCGCAGTGAAAATGAGGATTTGGAGGCGCGATCTCGCCGTAACAACCTACGTATAATTGGTCTGCCTGAGTCCACGGATATGGGACGCATGGAAGATTTTGTGGAGGTCATGCTCTCTGAACTCTTCCCCAGAAAGCTTTCCCGGTTGCTAGTGGTTGAGAGAGCGCATAGATCCCTGGGCCCTCGGCCCCCGCCTGGTACTCCTCCGCGTCCCATAATAGCTCGCCTGCTAAACTATTGTGACAGGGATGCTGTCCTCATGTTGGCCCAAGAGCGGAGACCGGTGATATACAAGAATACTGAACTTAACTTTTTCCCAGATTACACCCCGGGGGGTCAGGCTGCGAGGCGTGCCTTTTTGCCGGTTAAGCGCTCGCTGAGCCAGACAGATGCTAGATTTTCTCTTGTTTACCCTGCAAAGCTCAAGGTCCAGCATAAAGGGAAACTGTTTTTCTTCACTGACCCGAAGCTTGCGGCTAAATTTGCTAAGACGGTGCCGAGACTTCTGGGCCGGAAGGTTATGGGTCTGAGCACACTGCCTTGAGTAACAATGACTGATTGGGCCCGGCTATGTTGACTGAGGGCTCCTGGAATGCAGGCTGGGGGCTCTCGCGATTTGCTCCTTGTTCTTTGGCTGCTCCAATGCACTGTGTTCATGTATGGCCCTTCGCCCTCCTTTCCCCAGTCCTCTTGGGATGGTGGGATGGGTGGCTTGGCTCCTGCCCTTTGGATGAGTCCTTATATTAATCTTCCTGTTTTGTATGGGCCTCTTGTTGTTTTGGGGATGGGTTCACTGCTTTGACCCAGTTGGGGGGGGGGGTCAGAGTTGGTGGGGGCAGGGTGTGTTTGTGTTCTGTTCTTCCCTTTCCTGGTGTTCTTCCCTATTCACCTTTCACTGTTGGCTACCTGTGGGCGGGTATATTTGGTCGTTGGGTCAGTGCTTCACTTTTGTTGGGAGGTTGCGATGATGTCGAGCAGTGTGACAACGGTTCGTTGTCTCACCTAGAATGTGCGTGGCTTGAATGATGGACGGAAGATGCGCCTCATGTCCGCTTATGTTAAACGTCAGGACATCGATATCTGCATGCTACAAGAGACTCATTTGGTGGCTACTGCGCAGCGCAGGCTGAGGGCTGGCTGGATCGGTGAATATCACTGTTCGGTGTTCTCGCGCAACGCACGTGGTGTGGCTATTTTGCTGTGCAAGGGGCTGCAGTGGCGCACGCGCAAGGTTGTGATTAACCCTAATGGTAGATATGTCTTGTTGAGCGGGACGTTGATGGATAGAGCCTGTTGGCTGGTGTCAGTCTATGGTCCAAACACGGATGACCCCAAGTTCTGGCGTGGCGTTTGGTGGAGTCGATCCGCAATGGTGCGGTGATTTGGGGGGGTGATTTCAATGTGATTCTGGACCCGGTTTGCGGACCGTGAGAGCTTGGCAAGGGTGCAGCATGTTGCGTCTGTGATGGATGAGGGTGCTCTGGTGGATCTGTGGCGGGTAAAACATGGTGCTGCGCGGGAGGGCACGTGTGTTAATTATGCCCACAGCAGTTGGTCCCGCTTAGATCGCTGGCTGGGCACGTGAGATGTGGAGCTCTGGGCACTGTCAGTGGAGCATCTGGCCCGCTCTGTCTGATCACTTGCCAGTGAAATTAGTTCAGGCGGTACCCGGTGGGTTGGAGCGCACGTTTATGTGGCGGCTGCTGCATGGGGCGCTTCGGGATCAGGTATTTCGGGAGGAGGTTTGTGAGGCTATTGTAAATTTTTTCGCTGAGAACAGGGGATCTGTGAGCTCTATGGGAGGCCTTTAAAGTGGTCATCCGGGGTGTGTGCCTCTCGAAGCAGCATGGTGTACTGAGGGCGCTATGCCGGGAACTGGCTGATCTGGAGGGGAGGATAGCGGATTTGGAGCGGCACTTGGTGCTGGACTGGTCGGGTGCGGTGCTTGCGGCTCTTCGGAGTACTGACTTCATATGAGGAGGCCTTGCTTCGGGAGATCTGTTATATGGGGAAGTTTGCCAGGGCGAGACGATATGGCGAGGGGGGAGGGCCAGAAGCACATTGGCAAATATGCTGCGGAGGCCATGGGCCAGCAATTATGTCACTGAAATAGGTAGTGCGGAGGGCGATCGCGTTGCTGGGACGCAGGGTGTCATGAAGGTTTTCTCCTCCTTTTTTGTGAATTTGTATGCAGAGCCTTCCGGGCTGGATGCTGCTGCGGCTCAGGATTATTTTTCAGAGATTGCCCTGCTCTGGATTGATGATGCGCACCGTTCTTATTTTGATGCCCCCTTTTCAGTAGAGGAGGTCACTGCTGCAATTCATAGTTTACCTGGAGACAGGTCTTCTGGGCTGGATGGCTTGACTCCTGTGTTCTAGAAGGAGTATTCTGAAATTCTTGCTCCTCATCTCTTGGAGGTATACGCGGAGGCTATGGAGACTGGGATTTTTCAACCCTCCCTGCGAGAGGCCTTGATTGTTACAATCCTTAAACCTGGCAAGGACCCATAGAGCTGCGACTCGTATTGCCCGCTTTCTATGATTAATATCGACAACAAAATCTTGGCTAAGATGATTGCGGCGCGGCTACAGCCATTTTCTCCCGAAGTTGGTGCTGCCAGATCAGTCTGGGTTTGTGCCTGGCCGGTCCATGTCACATAATTTGCGAACGTTCTTTGCGGTGGTGGGTTCTATTGGGGCTGAAGACGATGTGGTGGCAGTGTTTTTAGATGCTTCCAAGGCCTTTAACTCGCTGGCTTGGGAGTATATGTTTGCGTTGCTTGCCAGGGTTGGGCTGAGTGCGAGATTTGTGAAGTTGATCCAATTGCTGTACTCGGCCCCCACCGCTAGGCCTCGCCTCAATTGGACTATTTCTGACCCTTTCCTGGTTGCTCAGGGAACCCACCAGAGATGCCCTTTGTCCCCATTACTTTTTGCTGTGTCCATGGAGCCTCTTGCGGTGCGGCTGAGACAACATCATAGTGAAGTGGGACTGCTGTTCCGGCAGCGGCCTATTTTAATATCTATGTACGTGGATGACATTGCGCTATACGTTCGTAACCCGCGGAAGAATCTTGATTTTTTGTTGGATGAAATTGGGCGCTTTGGTACCTTCTCTGGGATCGCGATTAATTGGTCTAAGTCTGTGGTGATGCCTTTGGCGGCTGGGGTGGCAGACTTCCCTTCCCGGTATCCGATTGGTTGGACAAGTGGCCCAGTGCGTTACCTGGGGGTTGGGTTGAGCTGTGATGTGGAGACTCTCTGGTCGGCCAATTATGGTAAGGCGATGATGTGGCTGGAAGACAGAGTCGAAAATTGGGCGCTTTGGTACATTCTCTGGTATCGTGATTAATTGGTCTAAGTCTGTGGTGATGCCTTTGACGGCTGGGGTGGCGGACTTCCCTTCCCGGTATCCAATTGGTTGGACAAGTGGCCCAGTGCGTTACCTGGGGGTTGGGTTGAGCTGTGATGTGGAGACTCTGTCTTCCAGCCACATCATCGCCTTACCATAATTAGCCGACCAGAGTCGAGGCGTGGCACTCACTGCCGCTCTCGCTCATTGGGCGTATAGCTAGTGCAAAAATGGTGCTCCTGCCAAAATGTTTGTATTTGTTTGTCAACCTCCCTCTTACTCTCCCCGTGAGTTTCACACAGCGTCTTCGCTCTACGTTGATACGTTTGGTCTGGGCTGGCCGGCAGCCCGGAATTGCCTGGGAGAAGCTGACACTTCCGTTTGAGCTGGGTGGCCTGGCTTCCCCTGATCTGGAGCTCTACTATCTCTGTGCTCAGGCTCACTTTGCGTATTATTGGTTGCGCCCGATCCGCTACTTACAGCATCTTGCTCCTGAGACTGACGCGGTGTGGCCTGATGGCCTGTCTCGTATACTTGGGAACCCTTCCCGGCCTAGGACACTCGGTGTTGACACTGTGACGTGTACCACGCGTGCTTGGGCTACATTGATGCATCGTTCCGGGGTGGGCGTGCCCTTTGCCCCCTCGATGCCGGTTCTCTCGGTCGCGGACACGGAGATGTTTCGCGATGTGAGGCTGCACGGCTTCCTTCATGATTCGCATCTAGCTGTATTGGATGACTGGTTTGTGGATGGTCATCTGATTTCTCCAGGGGAAGCGCTTGGGGGCGGCGGTGCCACTACTCTGCAGCGGTTGTATGTTTTGCGTGTCTGTACCATGCTGCGTGCCCGCTTTTCCGGTTCTTCTGATACTCTATTGGTGTGCCAGGCTTTGGAGGTGCTGTGTTGCGCTCAGTCGCGGGCTCATTACTAAATTGTACAACTGTATGCAGGACCAGCAAGGTGGTGTTGTGGGGTCAGCAAAGACTCGCTGGGAGGTGGACCTTGGTGTGACTATATCGGAAGAGGAGTGGCGGAGATGTTGCGCGCACATGAGAGTTTTGTCTCCCAATTATAGGTTGCGTCTGATCCACTTCAAGTTTCTTCATCCCCTCTACTACACTCCACTAGGCCTCTGTTCTGTGGGCCTTCGCATAGATGCGTGTTGTGAACGGTGTCGCGCCCCTGATGCTGGATTTCTCTACCTCGCGTGGGAGTGCGCCGATGTCCACGCTTTTTGGATGCAGGTCATTCATATGATGGAGGAGATGACTGGTTTGGTACTGCCCCTGTCACCCAGATTGGCGATGCTTGGATGCGTGGATGAGGTGCGGCAGACATATAGGAGACTGGTGGGCCTGCTTTTTCTGCTGGCGAAGTGTAGGGTTGCTATGTGTTGGGGCCAGGCCCCTCGTGGATCTGACTGGTTTCGTGACGCTTCCTACTGCCAAGAGCAATTGATGATTTTTTGGGAGTTTGCTCCTGAGGGGTCTCGTCCTTGGGACATATGGGCTTCACTGCGTACTTTTCTGGAGTCTTTATAGTGCAGATGTGCATGCATTCTATGTGTGCCCAGGCGCTGAGCGGTTCTGATCTCCAGCGCCCTTCAACTGTGCTGTGCTTACAATACATAGCTGATTGGATGTTGCACTCCACTGCACCTTTTTTCTGCCCGCCCTCCCCTATTCTCTCTCTGTCCCTGTTGGTATTGTGATAGTTCCTAGCCCTATGAATGCCTAGTTTCATGACATAAGTTCCTGGGTTTATGTTTTACACGTCTGCACTGCTGTGGTTGGAGCTCTTTTGGTAGTACTGGAACGGTTTGATGTTGCACATTGGCTGGCATCCTTGTGGGTGCTCCTGTGCCATGGCTTGGGACCCTAGATATAGGCTGGAACGCTTTTACATTGCCAATGTTTTTCTGTTCATTGGGCTTGTCTTCTGTTGGGTTTTATTGTACGTTTTCATATAATAATCAATAAATACATAAATAAAAAATGTTTAAAAAAAGAATGCATCCTGCCTCATGACTATTAATGGATCACAATGTATTTGGGTGTTTGTGAAAGTCCCCTTTTGTACTATGCAGGATTTATACATCCATGTCAGTACAGACATTTGGTCAGTTCGCATCACTGATAGTGTGCAACCAAAGGGCAGAGATGTGTCCTGGACGGTGAATATATTTGCTCCTTATTTTCTTCTGTGAAGTGCTCCAGGTTAGGATGTTGGCCTGCTCATTAGAAGTATACATATGTTTTTGTGAAAGTAGGACATGAAATTTTATTTCTATAATTTCTTTTTTTAAATATTTTTAAAAAATATTTTTTTATTTGCATTTTAACCTAGTTTAACAACGTGCCCTCATGGGCCAACAGTAACATTAGCAGCGGAGTGGATTCAGCTATACGTTCATAACATTGAATGGCTATGGCCGGACCTTACAACCCCAGTTGTAGCAGTCTGGTATTCACCGCGCATTATATCCCCACCCCTCCTCATTTCTGTCTTGTTTATCTTAATAAGCCCGCCAGGGTCCTTAAACTTAAACTTCTCTGGGCATCCTTTTTTGCTTTATAGGGTACTTTTTCAGCCATCATATAAAGATCCATCCCTGTCTGCCACTCCCTCAGTGTAGGCATCTCTGGGGCACCCCAATATTTTGCCATATCCCTTTTGGCTTCCACCAGTCCTAGATTACTGAAAAGCAGCTTGTGCCATGGCAAGTCTACTGGTAGGTATCCCTAACAGGGCATATGTCGGATCTGCAAGGATCTCTACCCCTAATATTGCCCCCAGCTCGCCCAGGACCTCCAACCAATATGACTGAATTCTTGGGCAGTCGCAGGTGCTATGTAAATATGTTCCCTTGCTTGTCTCACTCCGCAGGCAGCTTGGTGATGGTGCTCTTCCGAAGCTATGGAGCCATGGCCTATCATAGTACACAGGGTGTAGGATCTTAAATTGTATTAAGCTCAATCTTGTTTTAATTTCCACTTCGCGTGAATGCATTAGGCTTCCTCCCAGTCTGTGTCCTCCATCTCCCCTAGTTCTCCTTCCCACTTTCCTCAGGTTACCTAGTGTATGTGGTGCCTTGTTGTTAATTGTTTTATATGTCTATGCAATTGCTTTCTCTTCCAACTGTCCCTGTAGTAACCTCCCTTCTAGAGGTCCGTAGTCGGGGAGATTTGTGAGGTCTATCCACTCTGCCTGCAAGGCATGCCCTAGTTGCATGTACTTGTAGTGCTGTGTGGGGGTCAGATGGTGTTCGGTCTGCAAGGTGTCAAATGACTTGAGTCCCTCATCTTTGATCAGGTCACCCAATCTGGAGATCCTGATTGTGTACCAGGCCTCAAACCCCTGGAGTTTCCCAATTTCCCTCAGTCAAGCACCCTACAATAGTGAGGTTTCGCATGTAAGTTTCACATGCCATCCTATCTTTTTCCCTGCTTTCGTCCAGGCTTCTATAGTCTCTTGTGTGGGTGACAATAGTCTTTTTGTTACTTTCCCTCTATTAAGGTAGTGCAAATGTAAGCGGCCCCTGAACTGGTTTCTCTCTAGCTTATATGTGGAGTGGTCGCCGACGCATGTTCCCAGTCATTAATGGCAATAAGATGTGCAGCCCACTAGTACACCCAGATATCTGGGAGGGCAATCCCCCCATTATAGAGGTTGCGTTGGAGTGTTTGTAGGGACACCCAGGTGTATTTTCCATTCCGTTGGAGCTGATGGACCACCCTGGTGAAGACTTCCTCTGGCACCCTAACCTATGTGTTCCGCAGGGTGTACAACATTTTCGGTAGGATAATCATCTTGTACATTGCGGCTCTGCCAAACAACATCAGGGGCAATTTCCTACATCTCTCCACTTCCTTATGGAAGTCAGTGAGGGTCGTTAGGATGTTTTGGTTAAGGCATCGCTCCTTGTCTAGCGTCACATAAATTCCCAGATATTTAAACCCTTCCTGGACTTTACATAGTTGACTTGGCAGTTCTAAAAGTTCTTAAGAGCGCTCCACCTGCTATAGGCACGACTTGGACCAATTAATCCGATAACCGGAATGGGTGCCGTAGTATTCAAATGTTTTGAGCACCCGGGGCAGTCTCTCTTCTGGACAAGTTTTATATAAAAGGACATTGCCTGCTTATAACAATATCTTTTCATCCTCTTTCTCCCCCTCTTGGATGCAAAAGCTTGAGATTTACGGATAATGCCGGACCACACATGCCAGTGGTTCCAATGTAAAAGCAAACAACAGTAGGGACAGGGTGGACTCAATGGGAAACTCGGCTGACATTGTCCTATTGATGCGAACTGCGTCCATCAGTCCGTGTACAGTAGCGTTATCCATGCATGGAAGTTGGGCCCTAGCCCAAATCTCTCTAGCATCTGCATCATGAAGGGCCAGTGGAAAATGCAAACAAGACTATGTGGGGTTCTTCCCTAGTTCGCACTTCTTACAGCCAATTGTGGAGTCTACGAAGGTTAAACCTTGTTGACCTCTTGGGCAGAAACCACGATTGGTCTTGGTGGATCAAGGGCGATATGACTGCCATCAGTCTGATGGCCAGTTTTGTCGCTAGAATCTTGTCTCAACGTTGAGGAGGGAGATAGAACAGTACGAGCCACATCCGGTGGGCGGTTTCCCAGCCTCCGGGATCACCACTATTGTGGCTCTGCGGAGGTCAGATGGGAGCCCCCCCCCTCACTCTGGCTTCATTAAACATGTTCAGAAGATAGTGACTGAGAATATCTGAATTTTTATTGGAGAGTTCCGTGGGGATACCATTGGGGCTGGGGGTTTTGCCTGGTTTCAATTTGCACATGGCCTCCTTTACCTCAGATAACTCCAACTCTCACTCAAGTGATTCCCAGTCTCCCACTGACACGTGCAAAATCTGTACAGCGTCTAGGTATCTTACTATTTTGGGCGTGTCTGTGAGTGAGCGCGCTTGGTATAATTCCCTATAGTATCTAGCAGACTTGCCAGCTATCCTCTGGTCAGTGTCATAATTTTCTCCCTTGGACCCACAAATCTTGTGCACCCATCGCAACTCCAACTCTTGCCTCCCCAGCCAGGCCAGGAGCCTACCTGCCTTGTTTTGGATGGATTAAACCCAGATCTGTGACTGGGGGTGAATGTTTGACAATGTTCAGCATTCCGTCCATCACTTGTTGTTTTTGCATTTTTCGCCCTAAGTGGGAAGGGTATGCCCAGACGTGGGTCCCGTGCTTCCCATGCCACTGGATTCAAGCTAGCCTGGCTGATGAGGGGTGAAACCCCGAAACCGGTCCCAGGATGCTTGTTTCCAGTCCAGGGAAGACCTGGCCTAGCAGTTCGGGCTGGACTGTTCCCACGGGGAACAGGGTCAAGACTGATTTGCATATGGCTGGGTCCAAACTGGAATGGCATGGGCAGCAAAAAAACGATGGATTAAACCCAGATCTGTGACTGGGGGTGAATGTTTGACAATGTTCAGCATTCCGTCCATCACTTGTTGTTTTTGCATTTTTCGCCCTAAGTGGGAAGGGTATGCCCAGACGTGGGTCCCGTGCTTCCCATGCCACTGGATTCAAGCTAGCCTGGCTGATGAGGGGTGAAACCCCGAAACCGGTCCCAGGATGCTTGTTTCCAGTCCAGGGAAGACCTGGCCTAGCAGTTCGGGCTGGACTGTTCCCACGGGGAACAGGGTCAAGACTGATTTGCATATGGCTGGGTCCAAACTGGAATGGCATGGGCAGCAAAAAAACGATGGATTAAACCCAGATCTGTGACTGGGGGTGAATGTTTGACAATGTTCAGCATTCCGTCCATCACTTGTTGTTTTTGCATTTTTCGCCCTAAGTGGGAAGGGTATGCCCAGACGTGCGTCCCGTGCTTCCCATGCCACTGGATTCAAGCTAGCCTGGCTGATGATGGGTGAAACCCCGAAACCGGTCCCAGGATGCTTGTTTCCAGTCCAGGGAAGACCTGGCCTAGCAGTTCGGGCTGGACTGTTCCCACGGGGAACAGGGTCAAGACTGATTTGCATATGGCTGGGTCCAAACTGGAATGGCATGGGCAGCAAAAAAACGATGGATTAAACCCAGATCTGTGACTGGGGGTGAATGTTTGACAATGTTCAGCATTCCGTCCATCACTTGTTGTTTTTGCGCCTACCTGCCTTGTCACCTGCCTCTTAGAGGTGGTGATGCATCGCTGATGCCAGGGATTGTGCTTCGCCTTAAGCTAGCCTGTGATATTCCTTGCACAGGAGCATAATTTTGCATGCGCTGGAAGGGTTGGTGTCTGCCCCTGGGCCCCTTTCCAAATAAACCATCTGTTTTTTCTAGGGAGTTCACATGTTTCCCTTTTCTTTTTGTATGCTATAATGTTTTGGGACTTATCTCTTAGGATTGTTTTGTAGTCTTCGCAGATCATAATTGCAGATGTGGCAAAGTCCTTATTTTCCATAAAGTACAGGTCAGTCTCTGCTCTGATTTTGTGTGGCTGCTTTCTCATCCCTCAGATCCCATGTTTTCAGTCACCAGCCTGTCTTTTCCTGGCTGGGATTAGTCCCTATTGCAAGTCATAAGGGTGAGTGGTGTGATAGCCCTCTGGCTAGGTATTCCACCTCTTATACCTCCCCTGCCGATGCCAGAACATTGTCCAAGCAAGAAAAAACCCTGTGGGGACCGGAGAAGTAAGAGTACTGCCTCACTTCTGGGTGTTGGCAGCACCAGAGTTCGGTCAGCCCCAGTGAATTCACAAAACCATCTAATGTATTTACCCATTGTTCATGTGCATCCCTATGTGTGCAGGTTGTGCGTGATGATTGCGTCCACCCCATCTCAATGTTTTGTTGCTTATTGTTCCGTACTATACCCCCCAACTCCCTCCATAAACTAGAAAGAAACCCCATTCCCTTGTCGTCCCCATATCACATCCCATTTTCCTCCGTGAGTATAGCTATCCTCAAACATGACAACTTCTCAACAGAGGGGTTGGAGAGGTCTGCCGCCCCACTCCCCTTCAAACTGTTCTTAGTTCCGCCTAGCTGAGGCCAGGTACCCCAGTGGCTGGTAACTCAATGTTCATTGCCGTCGGGTCGGTCCAGTCCCAAACGGCGAGTCGGGTTCACCAGATGGTACTCGTCTGTTCATCGGCGTGCCTGGAATGTGGTAGGTGTCTCAGGATCACAGGATTCTCGTTCCAGATTGTTTATGGCCAGTGGATGCCAGGTGTCAGGTGCCATGTCTTGTTCCGTTTCAAGTAGGGTCCCATGTGATGACATCAACTTGCTAGTCACTTTACTTTTCTTGGTGGTGAGGGTGACGTATGTTGGGTCATTGATTGGGACCGTCACCTGTTCGATTCATCCCTGCTGGTTTGGGAGATTTGACTCTTTCGCTTTACCTTGAACTTCTCCTTTGGGTGATTTTGTTTCCCCTATGTCTGTACGTGGCCTGGCCCGGTCCCACCAGTGGCACCCAGCTGGGGACATTCCTCCAGCCATTCCCATGCCTCTTGAGGGGTCTGGAAAAAGTATTCCTTGCCTTGGAAGAGGACCTTCAGCTTTGCTGGGAAGAGGAGCATATATTGGAGCTGCAGTGTGCACAATTTGACCTTTAAAGCGTCAGAGGTACCTCCCAGATGTAGTCTGGAAAATTTTGACTCTGGGAATTGTCATTTTGTATCTCTTTAATTTTTCTGGCTTCTGAAAGTATCTAGTCTCAAGTTCAGGAACCTTGCTATGACCGACCACGGAGGGGCCCCATGTGGAGGCTTGTTGCTCAGAGCTCGGTGGGCTTGCTCTATGATGAAACAAAGGGAGAATTTATATTGGGGAAATGTTTACTTGAGCTAGTCGCCCAGAAAGTGCTGCATATTCAGGCCTTCCATGCCTTCTGGGAAGCCCACAAAGCACAGATTATTTCTCTGGGCTTGATTCTCCGTGTCTTACATACTCCATACCACATCTTTGTTGACAGCGCGTATTTTTAGAGAGTCCTTCCTGAAGATTTGTAAAGTGTATTCGAGTTCTGCTGATGTGACCCTTTCGGCCACGTTTCTCAAATCCTGTTGAAGGAGAGAGACTTCAGACCTCGCCTATTCCCCCTTCCGGGCCGCCATGAGACTGTATAGCCTGCAGCAGGGTGGCCTTGTCGGGCACAGTTGGTGCAGATGTTGGCGTGGTCTCATCCATAGGTAGGGTGACTACTCTGGCGTACCTGTCCATCTTCCCCTGTCATGATGGCCTCTGTTCTTTCTCGCAGGTAATGGCGGCCACACACTCAGGGGTCGACCCCAGGGAGTCCCAGTTGTCTGATGCGAGTTTGACAACTTCTTGCGGGTGAGTCGTAACCCTTACTCTCTGTAGTTGTGCCTTGCAAGGTGGGGTGATGGAGCTGGTAAGCACCAAATCTACATACCTTCCGTACTCTTGAAAGTATGTAATATCCGGTGTTCAGGGGTGTTCCCTCAGGGCTTCCACGGTCCTCCCGCTCTCACGACTGGTTAAGGGGGACGGGGCAGTCACTACCAGTATGGTATATGTCTGTCACAGGGCCGGTTCAGGTGGTAGCGTGTACTTATAAGTGCAAGTCCGGAGCTATGTGAGTGAGGGCTGGCCCGGTGGAGATTGACTTGGGGATAGGACTGTCCCTTGTACGCCTCCAGTTTCACTTGCGACCTGAGTTTGTCACTCAGCACAGATCTGCTCATCTCTCTGTGCCGAGGCTCTCTCTTTATATAGGTTGCAGATGCAAGCAAGTAGGGGTTCTGTCTGTAGGTCAAAGGATCTACTCGCCCTCCCAGCATGAGTCTTGTAGGCAGTTCTCCAGTGTTGCCGGTCTCTGACTGCACCTCACGGTCCCATTAGTGCTGACGATTGGCTGCTTTTTCCCCCTACAAGACTTTTGTACCTTCTGTAAACCTGGCGTCTAGTTCCCTTGTCTCACTAGGTTCTCCTACTTTACCAAGGTTGAATTGCTTGTGTGCCTGGATCCTTCTTAACTTTGGGACCTTCAACACATCTTTGCCGGTGGTGGCCTGCCTGGCCTTAGTGTATACCTCTTTTCATGCACTTCACTCTTGTTGGTGAGGGCCTTACTGTTTCTATGTGCCCCTGTCTCGCTGCTCCTCACCGGCAGCTGGAGCGTCTTTGACTGCTCGGCGTAGGTCTGGGCCTCTTGTTCTTCGCCACCAGCCTGTACAGCCGCTCACTGCTCCAAGGCACTGCAGGGCCCCACAGGTCTCTTTATGTGGCCTTTCCCTCACCACCGTTGTCGTGGGAGGCCCTCCATCCCCGGTAGATTTGCACAAGGTTCCTGAAGTCCTCCAGGAGGGGCTCCGTGGAGGCATCCCCCGCCCCAGTCACCAGGTAGTTTCCCGGCTCGTCATCTCTCAGCTTCCTGGGCCGCAGTCCGGCGGGCCCCCTTCCCTCTGCCCCTCCTCTCTCCGAGACCCAGGCAGGCTCTGCAGTGCTCACTGACTCTGGGAGAAAACTGGGAGGGGGAGAGAAGTCATCCAAAGCCACACATTATCACCTTTCTTACTGCGCTGACCATCTCTACTGCTGCGTGATGGGGCCAGGCCTCAACCACTGTCCAGCTCAGCTGCTCTAGTGAGGGCGATGTCCAGCTCGCCTTTTCCTGGGTATCACAGCCAGAAACTCCCTCTCTGGATGTTGGCCAGCGCAGGTGAGTGTCTGGGCCCAGGCAGTCCCTCCACACTCTGCTGCCACCGTCCCAGCAGGAGCGGGAGTCTGGCCCACCAACGATGCAGGAAGGTGAGGCCCGGGCCCGCTGCACTTAGCCATTGCCTGTCGAGTGCTGCATTAAGTTTTACCCTAGGGGCAGAAGATCTGAAACGGTAGGGACCACACAGTTGCCTGTCCCCGCTTCACTTCGTGATGCCGCTCTGTAGATCGATCCGAATTGTTAGGATTTTGCAGGATTGTGTTGGGGCTTACAGTGGAGCTCTTCACCGGGCATCTTACATCTCCGCCATCTTGGATCCTCCACCAATATCTACAAACTTGTAAGCCATTTCAGTTTTTTGAAAGTCTATATGCCACCTTGCTTTAAATGTTGTCAGTAAACGGCAATAATTTGGTGAAGCGCAAGGAAGAATCATAGTTGAAGAACATTGAGGGAGGAAGAGACAGAAACTCAAGCTAGTTTAATAATACTTGGAGGATCCAAGTTTGAAAGTGATATTTAAAAAACACTGCAATCTATGGAAGTGTTTAATGTACTGGGTCATGTTTGGCAGTATTATTTTGTCTTTTCTTGAATGATAACAGTAAAAAGAGGTTATCCAAGACTTTAGGGCACTAACTACGGTTAGCTACTAAACTTTAGTGTAACCCAAGCTACTGTATGTTGACATGGTGTGATATGAGGGAAGAGATGATTATGTTTTGAATTGGTTCCTAAAGGGTCCTTGTTGTCTCATGATAAGTTTTCATCCAGACCCTGTGGGTTTATGGATTACCCTCTGTGGTTTATTAGATACCGTATGTTGACAAGCAGGATTCCTCCAAACAAGCACTGCATCAAAAGAACTTATTTTTCAACCAACTTGGCTTTATTGCTTTGAAAACATTTCTTTTCAAAACAGAGCCTCCAAAATGTGTCAGACTTAGTGACTAGCAAATTCCTCACCTTCAAAATACTCCTGAGCGGCAGAATGAATGTGGAATATTCTTTAGCTGTGCTTCTATGCGCGCCACTAGGTGGCGCAATGTTCCTCCACATTGACTTTGTTCTGCGCCGGTTGTGGCGGAGTGGAGCTACATATGAGTACCACCCATGCATGCTGACATCAGTCCCTCTCTTTCTATAGCAACCAGCTGCATTCTGAGTTATGCTTCCTTTTTTTTCATTGGTTTGATGAGCTTTTCAATTTTAATCTTCAAGGGCACAATCTCCCTACCTAAAACTACAGGGTTCAAACCTTGCAATCACTGTCAAACAGATATCGGTGACGGACCTGCATGAGGTGTGTCTTCGGGGTTTGAACTCCGGGTATGACTTCAAGTGGTGGGATGATTGCACCCACATGCACCGAAGGTGATCCATCAGCATAAGTGAAGCTGTATGTCACCAAACATTAAAAAAGTCACAGACCTCGCATAAGTCCTGCTCCAAGTTGTGGGCACAGACTTGTTCCTGCTTTCAAGGCCAGTCCAAGCGACATGTCTTCTTTGTGGTTGAAGTCATCTGATAAGTCAAAGTTTAATTGAAACAGAAAACACAAGAAGGCGAAGCGGGGCTCAATGCCATCCCCTCCATTCTGTATTTAAAGAGAAGTCGTGAGGGCGTCAAAGGGCAACTCGTTCTTGCTCCCGATCTTTGATTAAGGAGCTGATCCGCTAGTTGAGTCTAGTGCACCTCTAGTTTCCCGGGCCACCTGTGACCTCACAGCAGGTCAAGTCCTTTAAGGAAGCCATGCTGTATGTATTTGATTCTCTTCTGGCTCCCTCTGGTGCGCCTTTGGTCCCCATGAATACGCAGAGGCCTCTGCACCATCTCTGGTGCCAACTTCCATTCTGGCTCCAAGACCTGCGCTGGTCCCTGTTTCCTCAATGCCAACATCGCCTGCTCCAGAGGGGAGTCTGCTGCTGACTCTGGTGTCTGACCTGAGCGAAATTCATCTTGACGCCGACCGATGTCACGCTTTGACTCCACTCTGGCACACCTGGTTCCCATATAGCCTTATTAAGACAACATACACCCATTAATACAGAGCAGCTCCCAGGGGCTCAAACAGCTTTTTGGTTCAGATAGTGACCAGAACTTACCACCACACTGAGATGACACAGTGATGACGGGATGGTGTACCCCCAGGTTATGATCATGATAGTTATACATGAATTTACAGAATGCCAGTGGTATTGCCACTTCCCCTGATACAAGATTTATTTCCCTGGGACTGGCAACGGAAGAGAGTGCTTCCTTTGCTGTAGTAATCAGATGTGTTGCTGCTGTTGTCCTGGACCTACAACTACCTTTTGTTGAAGTTAAGTCAATGTCCTTGGTGTAGTTCTGTGACCTGGACCTGCTCCCTCTGGGCCCTTACTCCCATTGAACCAAGCCATAAGAGAGACTCTTCTGGTATTTGGTCTAAGCTTTGCTCTAGCCCACTGATGAACAGACAGATGCCCAGGTGCCACAGACCGGCGCCTGGCAACCCAGATTTTCCTATGCAGCATCCTACTCCAGTGAACATTGTGGTCCAAGTTTCCATATGGTGGACCAAGCATCCACTAACAAGGTCATTTGGGAAATCCATGTTCTCTTTGGCTAGCTGAAACCTGAGTTTGGCAAATGCTGTTTGCCTACTAGCTTCTTATGCGCACACCCTGTGGAACTTGGTCAGTGAGATCTTACCAGCAGTCCTGGAAGAGTGATGGTGTCCTTTGCTCAAATGATTCAAGATGTTAAGGATGCTGCCATATATGTAGTTCATGCTGGTCTAAATACTACTGATTGTTTGGGGTGAGCAGTTGGCACTAGTGTGAAGCTCCATCGCCTTGCGTGGATGCGATCCACATTTTTTTTTTTTTTTGGGAGATGTGCAGTCATCTTTATGGTATGCCTTTTGATGGAGCCAGTCTATTTGGCAAGAAAGTTATTTCTGACCTGGAATGCTTCAAGGAAAGCCAGGCCACTGCATGGTCTTTGGGCCTTTTGACCTTAGTCAGACAGTTTCTTCATCAGTTTTGGCCCTTCTGAGGGTACTTCAAAGATTTGCATATATGCAGTGATAGGTCCCACCACCCCTTCTGTAGTCATCCCAGTGCTTTTGTGGCCTGGGTCAGGCAAGCAGCGCTCACATCACCATGGACTCCTATCTTCCCAGTCACCTCCCCTGCGGCATCAGCCTCCAAGCCGGTTTAGTTTGTCCTTAACGGTGCCCAACTACCCTGTGGGAGTTAGGATCCAACATTGTCTCCCAGATGTAGCAATCCACCACATGTGACATATGGGTCCTCCAGATCGTCCAGCTTGGTTATGCCCTTCTGTTTCTTTCCAACCCACCACAGCTTCTTCCTACATCAGGATGATTTTCAGAGGAGTACCTGTTCGTTTCAGCACTGGAAGTAAGATCGCTACTGTCCAGAGGGGCTATTGACTTTGTGCCTGACTCTGAATTAGAGACAGGATGTAACTCATGTTATTTTCCTTGTGACGAAGAAGGATTTTGGCCATTTTCCTATTTAAGACCTTTGCCCTCTGAATGTATTCCTTTGGAAGGACAAATTCAAAATGCTCACACTGGCCCAGGGTCTGTCTTGCCCTGCTTCTGGGCGACTAGATGATGCTCTTGGTCCTGCAGAATGCATACTTTCTTGTGGCTGTCTTGCGGTCCCATAGAAAATACCTCCAGTTCAGGGTTGGGCAAAAGCTTTTTCAGTTTGCGGTGGTCCCCTTTGGCCTTACCAGCACACTTCAAGTGTTGATGATTGTGATCACATCGCCACCCATCTTCAAAGGTTGGGGATACCAATTTTTGCTTACATTGACAATTGGCTGTTAAAAGCAGCCTCACCACTGTCAGTCGAAGACTGCCTCCACAGGACAGATGTTCTACATACATCAATGGGGTTTGTGTTTAGTGAGTGGAAGTAACAGGCAACTCCTTCACAGAGACCTCCTTTTATAGGAGCTGTCTTGGACACAGAGAGGTTCAAGGCCTTTCCTCCATCTCAAAGAGTCCAGATCATTCCAGCTATGATCCCGATGTTTCAGCCTCAGGCCTGGATCTTAGTGAGAGCAGCTCCAAAGTTTCTTGGCCTATATCATCCTGCTTGGCCACTTTGCTAGGTGGCATATAAAGGCTCTGCTAAGGGATCTAAAGTCTTAGTTGGCCCAGCACCAAGGAAACCAATTGGATGTAATCCATTTTCAGAGGAGACTACAAAGGATCAGTAGTGATGAATGCTCAAGCACAACCTGACTAGTGGCAGACCCTTCTCCTTTCACCACCTAGAGCTGATGTTGGTGATGGATGTGTCACTGCTTCATGGTGGAGGTCATCTGGGAGAGGTGAAGATCAAAAGACCCTGGTCTCTGTTAGATGATCACCTTCAAATCAATCTGTTGGAGTTGGGGGCCGTATGCCTGTAATTGTAGGCCTTCCGACTGCTCATCAAGGAGAGTCTGCTATAGGTTCTCACATAAAACACCATCGCCAAGTGCCACTGCGAAAAGCAGAGCTAAGTGTGGTACTGGGTCCTGTGCCTGAAGACTCTGCACCTGTGGAGGTGGTTGGAACATCTGGGCATCTCCCTGATTGTGGAACCTCCTGGCGGGATCATTGAATATCAGAGTGGACGAGATCAGCCCATGGGCAGATCACAAAAAGCTGCTACACCGCGGGGTGTAATTGGGCATCTCTTGATAATGTTGAGAACTCTGGCTAGATTATTTCACCACTGCGGAGAGCATACAGTGCCCAAATATTTGTGCTTTGGAGTTTACACTAAGGTATTCCTTAGGAGATGCATTTCGATTGGTGGGGACATGGAACTCATGTATGCATTCCTGCCATGAGTCCAGATGAAGATCAGGAGCACTTGGGCTCAAGTCATCCTAGTGGCCCCTGACAAGGCCAGGAGAATAAGGTACCCAGAACTTCTGACCATGTGCCTCTCCCATCAGGCTACCTCTTCAGGAAGATCTTCTTTCTCAAAAGTGGGCAGTGTTCTCTACTCAAACTTCTGTAATTAGCACCTTCAGGCACAGAGATTGAGTGGTGGCAGTTGATGGCGTTTAAGTTGCCATTCAAGGTTGTGGATGTCATCCTGGCTGCCAGGCACCCTTCCACATGGTCTTTTAACGTTGAGCCCTGTGACAAATTTGTGGTCTGGTGTGGGAAGACCCTCTGCAAGCCAAGCTGTGGAATAGTTTTTTTTTTTTAAATTGGGTTGTTGGTTGACTGTGGTGTGAGCCCTGGTCAAGTAACTGGCACATTCACTTGCAGAGTGAACCACAAAAAGTCACTAACTTGACCTGTGCTTAGCCCTGGATAACTTAGCACAAATAGCAGTCAGGCTAAACTTAAATGCAATGTGTTAAGTATTTATGCAGCACACAAACAGCAGCACAGTGAAAACACAATAAAATCCCAAACCAATTTAGAAAAATAGAGTACATTTTAATAAATTGATGCCAAAACCATCAAAACCCAATTAGTAGAACTAGGGTTATGAATTATTTAATTTTAAGGTTTGAAATAGCAAGTCCTCAGTTGTGGACAAATGGCCACCTGGGCACCTTTAGCACCACAACCAAGTGTCCAGGAGTGTAGGAAGACCCCCTCGGGTTTGAGACTCACTCAGACTGGATCCAGATGTGGGTTCAAGATGGTGGGAACCTGTTATGTCCCTGTGGCTTTGAACAGGGGGCCAGCAAACTGGCCCTTAAAGTCCCTTCTGGAAGTCCTGGATGCAGGTGAAAACGCAGGGCTCAACAGCATGGCTGGCCTCTGACAGGCCAAGGCATACTCCAGATAGCAAAGCATGCCTTCTAGGTACAGCAGCAGTCTGGTAGAATGCACAGTAGGTGACAGCAGCAGGCAATCCTCTGATAGTCCTTCCGCAGGTCCAGTAGTGATCTGGGGAGCAGGTCTGAGAGCCCTATTTTCATACCTTGGTCCCCCTGCTCCTAGAAGTTGGGAGACATTTCCAGAAAGGTTCTCTGAAGTTCCAGGAATTTCTTACCTCCTAGCTGGCTACACTGACAATACAGGGTTGGTAAACCTATTGTGTGGTGGCAGAGCCCAGCATATTGAGTTGCAAGAAGGGCTGTGCTTAGCTCCGACACACAACCCCACCCCACCCCCCCCATCAAGTAAGTTAATGGCCCATTGAGGCACTGTGACTGTCTGGGGTGAATTCAAAAGTCTGAACTGTCAGTTACACCTAGTCATGTGACCTAAGGCAGGCTGCGGGCACAGAGGGCCAAGGGTAGGAAAATGCCAACTTTCTAAAAGTGGTATTTTCAAACTTGTAATGGTAAATCTGACTTTACCATTAAAGATGACAAAGTCATGTATACCAAACATGACATATCTACCACCTCTGGTTTAGAAATTACAACTTATTGGTTTTAATAAGGAGTGCCTAATGTTACCCTAAGGGAGGATTAGGCTTCTTAGTAGTGAATTTAGGAGTTTTTCACTACTAGGACATGTAAAACTAAAAAGTACATGGTCTACCTTTTAATTAGACAGCACCCTACCCCCTGTGTCACCCCTAAGGCCCTAAGGTAGGACCACCAGGTCCTACCTTAGGGCCTTAGGGGTGATGCATGTAATAAAAGGGGAGTTTAAGGCTTAGCAAAGGGTTTTAAGTGCCAAGTCGACTTGGCAATGGAACACACTGCCTTCCGGCTGCAGTGGCAGGCCTGGGACATGTTTTAAGGTGCTACTTAAGTGGGTGGCACAAGAGGTGCTGCAGACCCACTGATAGCATTTAATTTAAAGGTCCTGGGTATATGGTATGCCACTCTACAAGGGACTTACATGTAAATTAAATATGCTAATCCGGTATATGCCAATTAAACCATGTTTAGGGGAATGGGGACAAGCACTTTTGCACTGGTTAGCAGTGGTAAAGTGCACAGAGTCCTAATGCCAACAAGCTAAAATCCAGTAGGAAGTAGGACAAGGAAGGCAAAATGTTTTGATGTGACCTGTAGAGAGGGCCATTTCCAACAGTTTGTTATTTGTTTTGTCTTTGGCTAAGCCGGGCCTTGTGGTGGAGATGATTAAAGATTGTTAACTGTCTTTTTCGGTCTTTCTGCATTTATGGGACCAACAGTCCTTGTTTAAAATGTCTATTGTTATGCAGAATTTTAAAGGTTTAACACTCTTATGCCCTACCAAACCATTTCAGATGCCACAGTGGTACCAAAATTTGGTTCTGAAATTTCTCATGTGTACTCCCTTAATGCCGATATGCAGCTGCTCGCTGTGTCTGTTGACATTGAAGAATATCTTTCTTGTTGTGATAAACTCAGCTCATCGTATGAGTAAGCTCTAGGCTCTATTGGTACACTGTCCTACACCACATTTTTTTCTAGACAAACTAGTGCTGAGGACCGGATGACCTTCTTCCCGTAAAACTTGACTCCTTTTCTATGTTGGGCAATCCATCACCCTTTCAACGTTCCTTGCCTCGTTTCACCCCTCGAAAGAGGAGAGATTCTATCAGTTAGACCCTAAGGAGATATTAGTTTTCACATTGATAGTACCAAAGTCCACTGCTATCTGTGGCGTAGCAAAGAATGGCAGTGAAGAAAAGGACTCTGTCGTTGTGGATGGCCCTCTGCATTAGGATCTGCTACATTTTGGCCAAAAATGAGCCTCTGGAAGGGTTGAGAGGCTTTTACACTATGGGTAAGTCTGCTTCCACTGTGTTGCCACTAGGAGTGCCTGTCCTTGACATATGCCAGGCTGTGACTTGGGCGTCGGTGCACACTTCCATGAAGCACTATTGCCTTGACAGCCAGGTCTGCAAGAAGGATTTTATGCCCATTCCGTCCTGAAAGATTGTTTCGTCTCACTCCACTCCACCTTTGAAAGGTACTTGTTAGTATCTATTCTAAAGATAAGGAGTCTTCAGTAAAAAGTATCCGTCAGAAGAACAAGTTGCTTACCTTCTGTAACACACTTTCTAGTGAATATGCTGTCCAACCGCAGATTCCTGTGAGCCCTCCCACCTGCCTGTTTGGTGGAGTGGTCTCCTTATGCCATCTAAAAAGATCCCATTTTAAAGAGATGCACACTGGTAACTCTGAATGTTTTCCACTCTGTGTTCGAGACCACAGAAAGAGTCAAGCAAGAAACTGACATTGGCACTCAGGAGTGGTACTTTTAAGTGGGTCCTCTCCATCACTTCCAGGGCAGAAAAAAAAAGTCAGCATAGAGCTGCACAGTGCCACCTAGCGGAGTGCTGCAGCACTGCTATGAATTCTTACGGATTCAGTCTGGCATCTGGGGAATATTCTAAAGGTGAGGAATTTGCTGTTAGATAAACTATCAACCAGATAGACATTGCTTTTCAAATTCATTTTACCTTCTGAGTCTCATCCTAACACAGTCTTAGCTTTAAAAGTATATATTTAATTCATGCAAGTCATTTTAAAATGTTTAAGTGTACACCAATTCATTTTAATTAGGAATCTCATAATTTAACTATATTGTTACCCTAGCCAGCCAATGCAGTTTGATTTGTTTTTTTATTTTAATTTTTTTGTGAATTAGATTAAAGTGATTTACTTTAATTATAGTACGGTACTCTGACATTAACAATTAAAATCAGCCTTAAAAAAACTAAAATTATTAAACTTTAATGCACCTACATGTATGCAGACTATGCAATCGGAAATACCGTTTAAAATGGGCAAAAGAGATCTAGAATGTTTAAGAATAACTATAGCTAAAACTGTGTCTGAATTAACTTTCTATGGGTGTGAAGCTGGTTACCCTCACACAGGAAGGGGTAACTATCGAATTGGCGATTACAGCATATATTGTGGCTGGGTCAAGGAGTAGTTTTGCAAATAATAATCCTCCCAAAAATTCTATATTTTATTCACGCTCTCCTTCTTGCACCGTAGAAAGGTGATATTAAGACAATACAAAATGTATGCTTGAACTATATATGGCATGGCAAAAGAGCAAGGATGAACTGGAAGCAGGGAACTGTAGCATCTATTGAAGGAGGCCTTGGACGTACCGCATTTACTTAAATATTATCAGGCGGACCATTTAGGGCACTTACTGGAATGGTTGCACACAGAAGCACAAAAAGAAAGGTGTTATGTGGATCACACAATAGGAACCCGTTTCCTATGGAAGGTTTTGTGACTAGCCAAGAAATAGAGAGGACTTAGTCTTTATATTTCCCTTGTAACTAAAGTCATGATGAAGGTTTGGGACATCCTGGGGTCAAAAGGAAACTTTACCTCATATCCAGCACCTACTATATTCCTTTTAAATAATACAGATTTCCTTTAGGAAGGAGTAACAGATACTATGCATACTAGAAAGAAAAGGTTTGCATTATGGTGGGGTATTTCTTTTTTTACAAACGTTAAATTAAGACTTTTCCGCAACTAAAGTAAGAGTATGGTCTTTCAGAGGAAGAAAGATCTTGGTATCTGCACTAGAGACACTGGCTTATTCATCCCAGAATAAGGGAGTCTGGGTCTAGATTACTGACACCATTTGACACACTGATTAAAACCTACACTTCCCTGACTCAAACCATCGCTACAATTTTTTAAATATTGATGAAGACAAAGGAAAGTATGCAGTACCCATTCCAAAAACAATGTGAAACAAAAGCTGGAAATTACACTACAGGGAGATGAATGGAATTAAATATTGCAAAGGCATAAACCCTTCGCAAAAGACACATTGTGAAAAATGGTGCATGGGAAGATTGGACTGTATAACCTGTGCAATAGTTATTACCTGGAATCTGCTTGATATGAAGCTTGTGGTCATACTGTGAGATATGAGAACTTTACATGTTTCTTGTTAGGGTATTGTTTGGATTGATATGTGCCGATACAAAAGTGTTTAAAAACAACAAAATTTATTATGTGGTGTTTCGGAGGAGAATTTAACTGTTGATGTTAGAAAGATTCTGATATGTAAAAAGATTGAAACTAGATCCTACTAAACAGTGATTTTCCAACAGTACTACACTTTTGTGAATGTGTCCATATACAATCAGTCGTTAGCCATTTAGTTGTAAAGATCCTATTGTCACACATTTACCTGTAAATGAAGCAGGAAGCCCATTTTTCAACTGCATGTTGTGAATAATAAGTAATAAAAAGCACACAAACCTGAAACTGCAGCCCTCTCAGGACCTTGGCAAGAAGCCCCTTTCAGTGTTTCAAAACTCAATTCAAGTATTCCCTGTCCTACCAAGTAGTCCTCAGTTTAGCTGGGTAGTGCAGTCACGTCCTGTGCCCCTTCCCAAAACAACACGTTTTGACTGTGTTATCTGCAGTCCTTTTTAAACACTTTTTCTCTGGGTTAATGTTAGAGAAGACTTTAATTTTGCTGTATCCTACTGTGGCTGTTATGTATTCCAGTATAAACATACAGGATGGACCCATATACCAAGTATGAATCCTTGGTCGGTAAGTAGAACACAGACAATGGTTCATTGGTGTCAACTTGCACACTGATCCACACACCTAGAAATATCACTTGTACTTCGGCGTTATAGTAAAACAATTGCATGGCAAGGCCACTGTTGATACTTCATCTGATTGTATTATTTTAACATCAGACTGCACAGTGTGACATAAAATGCTTAATATGTGAATATCTACACATGTACAGCAAAGTCAGAGTGTCAACATGATGTAGATGTTACTGGTTAAAAACACAGTATTTGAATTGAAGTTAGATGTAGCTTCACAACAGGCACCCCTGAAATTATATAAATGTTTCAACCCTATGGAGTGTAGTCATTGTTTTTTCGCAGGACTTTGCTGTCTTTTAGCAACCTTAAAATGGATAGACTGGCCCTTACTTTCAGACTAGTTGAAAAGAAGGGATGTTCTGGAGATTCATACGTGGTATCAACATAACTCAGGTGAAGGAAACCTTCCTTTGTGCTGAGCTGGTCCAAACCACAGTCTACAACTTCAGTTGTGAATTTGGAAAATGTCAGTACTCCAGTTAGAGTTTCTGATTGAAACTATGGTGGGTTGGATCAACATCATGTGCACTGCCACCACCATGCTACTGGTGTGCCAGTGGTGAATCCTGAGGGCCATCAACATGCCTTAATATATAACCCAAACCCACACCCAGTGTTGTGCTTATCCCACTACATGCGCCAAAGTATCTGTCATCTTCATCATATCAGTTTAGGCTGAATTTCTCAATTACCTGTTTAGTATCTGTGGGGTCTGTCTTCATTTGGTGTGGTGCACCAGTGTTTATAACCACTTCTGTGTGGTCATTAGTGCTGTTGCATAATGGATGTGTACCCTAGGCATGACAAGAGTAAGTGTCGTGCCTTAATACTCAGGGCTGTTCCCCTGTTTGATCCTCATCAGCAAATAACTTTGAGGGCAGTCATGAGTCTCCTCGTGATGATGGCTTCATGTATAGCCATAGTTCTTTATGCCAGATTGAACTTGCGTCCATTGCAAAAGTGCTTAGTGTGCCTAATGGTCTCAGGCGGAGGGTCGATTTGAGGATCTAGTGTTGGTCGGCAGTCAAATTTGCCACTCTCTGCAATGGTGAAACACCAACAATCTCCTAAAAGGACAGC
Organism: Pleurodeles waltl; assembly: GCF_031143425.1. Lineage (NCBI taxonomy): Eukaryota > Metazoa > Chordata > Amphibia > Caudata > Salamandridae > Pleurodeles > Pleurodeles waltl. The sequence goes on from NC_090442.1 coordinate 457,424,134, forward strand.
CTTTCTTGGACCCATTTCCACAGAGAACTATAACAGCGGTTGCCTCCCTTATAGGCTGGGGAGTGCATTCACAAGGTCTCACTGTCCAGGGACGCTGGACGCTCAGCCAGAAACATCTCCCTATCAGTCACCTGGAGTTGCTAGCTGTTCTTCTAGCACTAAAAGCCTTCCTTTCTTGCCTGATCGCTAGGGTAGTCCTGATCAAACCAGACAACATGACTGCCATGTACTATCTCCAAAAGCATGGGGTCACCACCTCCCCTCAGCCCTCTCACCTAGCCCAGACCATTTGGAGATGGGCTGTCAGATAAAACATTCACCTGCTGCGGAATACCTGCCAGGAGCGGACAACAACTTTGCAAATCTATTCAGCAGGAGGTGTCGGTAAAACCATGAATGGGAGCACAACCCTCAATTTCTCCTCCCATACTTCCAGCATTGGGGTCACCCAGAAATAGAGCTTTACGCCACAGCAGAAAACTCAGAATGCTCAAACTTGTCTAGATTCCCACAGTCCAAGGGCAACGCACTATGGATGAGTTGGTCAGAGATATTTGCTTATGCTTTCCAACTCTCCCACTACATCCATTTCTGGTCCGCAAACTTTTGCAGACATCTCTTAGCCTCATCCTACTAGCTCCCACATGGGCATGGCAACCATGGTTCGCCACAATGCTAGAACTCTCAGTAGCTCCCCATGAAGTCCCGCCATACAAGCAGGACCTTCTCACGCAGAATCATAGAGAAATCAGACCCAAATCCCTCAACCTCACGTTCTGGCTCCTGAAATTTTAAAGTTTGGTTATTTTAACCTATAACATCCCTGTATGGACATTCTTAAAGAAGCACATAGACCAGCTACTCATGCTTGGTATGCTGCAAAGTGGAAAAGATTGGTCCACTACTGTCATTCCAAACAAGTGGACCCTTTGCATCCTAATGTTCAGGACATTATTATCTATTCTATTTACATGCTACTGGTCTAGCTTTTACATCCATAAGGCTACACCTAGTGGTGTGGCTGCTTATCTACAAAACAGACAACACTTCTCTAGTCAGGATTCCTGTGATTTAAGACTTATTAGAAAAACTTAAAAAATGTATTCCTCCTACAGTGCCGCTTGCCCTTACTTGGAATCCTAATACTGCACTAACTGGATTAATGGGCCCTCCACTCCTGCCCCCTCCAGTTTCTGTCCTGGAAAGTATCATTTCTACTTGCTATCACTTCACTGAGACATGTCAGTGAGCTTCAGACATTAACCTTAAAAGAACACTTCTCTCAACTGTCAAGAGATAGGGTGGTTCTTTGTAACAACCCCAATTTTGATATCAAAAGGTGATATCTCAGGTCCACTTTAATCAGCATATTGAATTGCCATTATTTTTCCCCACCCTGAATCAGTTGCAGAAAGGTCTCTACATACTTTAGATGTAAAATGAGCCCTTATGCATTATACTGATAGAACCAAGTCATTTAGAAAAACACAATTGTTTGTTGCCTTTTGAAAACCACACAAAGGAAAGGGCATTTGAAAAGAAGGCATTGCATGTTGGATTGTTAAGTGCATTCATCCAGGTTATGCTAAAGCTAAAAGTACTTTACTTATCCCTCCTAGAGCTCATTCCTCTCAAAAAGGATCTTCGGTGGCCTTGCTAGGAAATATACCTATATATTAAGGCAGCTACGTGTTCTACACCACATACATTTACCAAACATTGCTGTGTAGATGTGCTGGCCGTCAGCAAGCTAATGTTGGTCACGCTGTTTTATGCTCACTATTTGAAACCACTGTAACCTCCACAGGTTAGCCACCACTTATTGAGAAGGATTGCTTTTCAGTCTATGCTACCCATGTGTATCTGCAGCCACACATGTCTTGAACAAAAAACGTTACTTACCCAGTAAGTATCTGTTCGTGGCATTTGGTGCTGAAGATTCACATGGGCTCGCCCTCCTCCCAGGACATGTGTGTATTGCAGTTACCTTTATAAGTTATCACATATTCATTACAATGAATGGCTTTCTATACTACACTATGCTTCCACTCCATCCTCACCTGGCTTGTGGGAAAATAATCTTACAATAGAGTTGTTGCCCATGCACATTACAAGCAAAAGGAGGAGTCACTCTTCCTCATGACTCCAAAGACTTTCTTTGAAGAAAAACAACTTGCACACTTCCGAGCCCAAATCTAGATGGCCGGATTATGCTAAGCATGTAAATATGCAGCACTACATGCTGCAAACAGATACAGACTGAGTAGGTAATATTTTCCTTATTTTATGTGGTCAGAATATTTATACATAAAACCCCTTAGCAGCAAAGCTCAGAATATGTCAATATCCAAGTGTCCTTGTGTGCTCTCGTAGTCATAATTATCTCATCAGAGTGATAATGACACAGTGTTCTTTAGTTCACTTTAATCATTCAGTCCTAGTTCTTAAGACTGTCAGTCCACCCGCAGTCACTTCTTGTTAGGAGGGTGTTGATGTTACTTCAATGCGAGTCCAACTGCAGCATGTACTTACCACAGTACTTCAAGCGCTTACTATTTCATTTGAAATGGAAAGTGCTGAAATTTGACGCCCACGTAACCATTGTCTGTTATGCTCTCCAGTGCATTAGGAACTGTTTTGTCTCCATCACACTTTGTTACCTGCTGATGCTTCTCCTGTTATACCCCTTCAGTTGTGTAGCCAAGCTTACAGTGTTGGCAGATGACTATCTTTGAATGGTTTGAAAACATTCTAAGATGACTACTGTTATATTTACTGAAATGTTCATCATCCATTTTTATGCATTTATTGATCCCTTTATCCCTTGTCTTTACCTCCACCCATCCCACCTTGTTTTGTGGTTTTATGGTGCATTCCATAGAATGATTGACAGTTTGCATGCTCCATTGCCGTTATTTTGGATGTGCTCTTCTGTGAGTTTATTTCTGACTAATAAACGAATTTTACCTGACAACTAGATTCCTGTACTGCTACATCCTCGATTTTGCAACCAGAAACAGGATGCACCTGTGTCTTCTTGACTGGTACGCCCCCTACTAAGCCTGAAACAGTGCTGCCATCCTTTTGAGAGCTTCTCTCATGTCAGTTGGGGCTTTCCTGTTGTCTTCTGCGGGCCTCATAAAGCGTTGACGTGGGCTCTCCATCTAGACACAGCACCCTAGTGAGTCACATCTTGTGAGCTGAATCCTCTGTCACATTCACTGCGCTCCTGATGCTCAACACATCTCTTTGAGGCTCCTGCTATACCTGCCTACTTCTTACTAGACAGAGCATAGTGGTTTAACCATAAATGTTGACTCTCGCGGAACTCTTCATGCCCCAGCTGACACCTGACACCATCTGACAGCTTTCAGTTTGCCCTGGCTAGTTGATGCCATTCCCTTGGGAGGGGGGGGCGACTTGCATCAGACAGAGTTTGCAGTCAGGGGGGTTTCCCTTCTATGTTTTCCTCCCCTGGATACACCTCCTCTTTTTCAAAATTCGTAATTTCTACAAGTCATATTTTGGCATTTGCTCATTCCCACATAGTTTTGAGTGCCTCTGTCGTTTCAGTGACCTCATTCTCTCACTACTACTCATATCTGACCTTGATTTTAATGCTACTTTTCTTAAGGCATTTCTGAGATCAACGTTTCCTTTTTGATGAACAACATACAGTTTGCACCACCTCAGAAATTCTTACAGAGTAAAGGGGATCCACCTATCTCTTGGAAATGATGAGAATAGAAATTCCAGATATATCTGACATATCTGTTGGCCTTTGATTCCAACAGAATGAAAGCTGGGCTCAGAAAAGGCATCATGTTTAGAGGGCCCGGACATTTTTCGCATCCTGCACAAAGTTGAGGCGTCTCAGGGTCAAGGTGAATGTGGAGACTTTGAGTAGACATTGATGAGAGTGGAAAGAAGATTCAAGCCCATAATAATGCTTATGATTGAAAGTTATCATGTTTATACTGCAAGCCAGAGGGAAGGAGAATTAGTTGATGAATTTATAACAGTGTTGTAAGGTTCATGTATGACATGTAACTTTGGGGGAGTCAACAAATTAAATGATTTGTGACCAGTTAGTGGTCAATACCAACAGCAGGCGAATTCAGGAAAAGTGGTGGGTCATGGGAGATCCCACTCTTGAGGAAGTTGGTAAATATACAAAATCCATTGAACAATCAGTTTCCCTGGTCAGCACGGTTAATGATGACAAGTCCAACAATAAACCTGGTGACATGTGCAGTATTGTTAATAAACATTGTAAATTAGAGAAAGACAAACTGAAGAAGACTCCAACAAAATTGTGTTTCAATGCGGCAGATTTACACACATTGATTCATACAAAAAGTGTCCAGCCCTGGGCAATGATTGTATTGTCTTCAAGCGCATTGGACATTTCAGCAGTGTGCGCAAGGTAGGCTGTTGTTCGCAAAGACCCAATGTTGCTGAGATCTTGACAAACCATGACAAACAGAAAGCAAAAGAGCCTGAGCAAAAATAATTCCAAGGAATGGTTTTAGTGGTCAAGGAGGTGGAAACTATGCATGAGAGAACCATAGATAACCTCCAAGAATGCACTTTGCTTGTATTAAACAGTGATTTGGAAGTTATGGTGGATTCTGGATCACCTTATGCCAAAGTTCCGGGGGAGATATTAAGGTCAAAATGTGCACCTCTAGTTGGCACTCCGATGAAACTTGACGTTCATGCTGTGACCTTTGATGGGAGAACCATTTACTTTAATTAATATTTTTGTGCCAGTGCAGCGTTCAAGGAAAGAAACACAAATATATACCATTTATGCCACACATAGGGATGTGTGTGTGCTAAGTTGGAAGGACCATAGGCGTTTTCGAAATGTCCTAAACCCTAATGCCTCAGATCCAGTGTTGGCTATTCAGGAGGATAAAATGGCTGCCACTCTCATCTGAGAGTTCCCAAAAACATTCAGTGATAAACTGGGAAAACTGACACGTTTCATGCAGCATATCAAATTAAGGAACTGATATGTACCAGTGAGGTAGAAATTAAGGAGCATACCTCTGCCTGAAAGAAAAAAAAAAAACAACACATCCAGTCTGACCTGTATTTAAGGAACCATCATTCTAAAAGACATTCATCTCAAAAGGAATTATGGTTTAAGAGACGTATTGGGTGGGTGGATTTACCCGTTACCAATGATTACTATTAACTGAATTGTGATTAATATCCTGTGATTATTAGTTGATGGTTGTGAATTTACAACCCTTAGCAATCATTCAGTGAAGGTTCATATATATATATGTGTGTATATTGTATTCAATCATTGTCTTTATTGTATAAATATATTGTTTATATTCTACTTAGAATAAACCTTATTATACTGATCCGTTTACAGGAGTTATTGCAAGCTTATTAGAGGTTGGATCCATTTGATACCTACCACATAAACTGATTTAAAAAGTTCAAAAAATTCAGTGTGGGTTATTCCTTCAGGAGCTTCTTGTTTGGTTACTCTAAGTCTTTAGCCAGTTTCCTGGGGAAGGGGGTAAATGGGTAGCTCTATTTTATTAACAAGAAAAGTCTTGCAGAATCTATTGTAAGATCTCTTTTCTCAAAGGATAACCGAGGAGGCTGAATCCTCTGGGTATAGCCAATTGTATTGTCTAAGAAGAGCAACAGTAGCTTCTGTTTGTCTGCAGAGCTCTGAATTCAAACATTGTTATAGAGAGACAACCCCTGCCAAAGTTTATGTCCATTCTTAATGAAGCTACTGTGTTCTCCACTCTGGATTTACGTCAGGTGTGTTATCATGTTTTTGCTCATTTCCAGTATAAGTGGATAACCTTTGACCTGGCAGCCGCCTCTTCTGTCTTCCAGAGGACACTACAGTATATCACATTGTCAGGGACATATCAGGTGATTCCAAAATTATATTCTTGTCTTTCCCAATGTTCAGTTACTTATTGAGATTTTACATATGGTCTGCTCAAAACTGGAAGTCCAGGAGTTGACTCTCTCACCCTACAAATGCAATTTGTTCAAGAAACAAGTGGAATATTGTGGCCACAAATTATCAGCTGAAGGAATTGTTCTCAATGATTCCTTGGTCAATGCAATCAACTACGCACCACACCCAAGTTGGAAGGAACAATTTATACACTTTCATGGCTTATGCAAATGTTATTCAAGGTTCACCAAAAATGTCAGCACAGTCATGGAACCCCTAGGGTGCCTCCTTCACAATGATCAAACATATGAATGGAAGGAAGAAGAAATGTTCAGCTTGATAAAGCAAAACATAACCAACACTCCCACCTTGAGGTCATTTACTGTTAGTAAAGAATGCACCATAGCCCTGGGTGCCAGTGCCTACAGATTGGGCGCTGTACTGTCACAACAGCAAGGACATAATAAATGGGTGGTTGGCCATGGTTCCAGAACTCTTATACCTACAAAAAGGCACTATGCTGCATTTGAACAAGAGCTGTTAACCTGTGTTTGTGCACTAGGTCATTACTAACACTTTATTTGGGGGAAGGCAATTAAATATACAAACAGATCACAAACCCCTTGTCCCCTTAGAGGGGGGCTACATTCTACAACATGTATTGCTTGGTTGAGCGTGAAATACAGTAGTGTTGTTTCAAGGCTGTGCATGTTCCTGATAAAAGCAACAAATGGCACGTTTTTCTTCATTACCATGCCTTGTAACCAGTAACAAAGAAAGTGATGAATATGATCTTGATGAGGTTGAGAGGGTGGGTAAAATTTGTACCATGTAGAGTATACCATTATCAGAAGATATGTGGTTCAAATAAGATTCCAAGGACAAGATATTGTGTAAGGTCAAAGAATACACTTGTTCTGGGTGGCCACCAATCGGGCGGATTGCAGATGAATGTGTAAATAATCATATTTTTTCAGGAAGGACCGATTTATGCCAACAGAATCTATCAGGATAGTTATCATGAAGGCCGTCCACCAAGGTCACATTTCTTGTCAGCCCAGTTATGGAGGCCTGATACAGACGAAGAAGTTGATCATTGTGTGAGGAGTTGTGCGATGTTCTAATTACGAAAGAAAACTTAAATGTATTACCCACCCCCATGCAGCCCCACTCCCTTGGCCTCAGTTACCAATGCAGAGACTTGCTTTTGATGTGGAAGTTCCCTTTAAGGGATTAACGGCTAATATGCAGTATGCCATCGTCATGGTGGAATATTTCTTCAAGTTGAGAAATTAGTAGACTGGTTGACTACTGATGAAGGTATAAATTTCATGAGGGAAATATTCAGTAGGGAAGATTTTTTCCTAATCCATTGTTTCTGACAATGGCATTCTACTTACATCTAATGAGGTGATGATATTTTGCAACTTGCATAATTTTAAACACAGCTTTACTACCGTGTATAACCCACAATCAAATATCCTTGTCAATAGGTTTACCACTATATAAAAGTTAGTGTTCAAATGGCTTAGCAAAACAGAATTCTAGTCCATAATTTAATAAGGGAAAGATTGTGGGCATACCAAATTAGTCCTCACTCCACTACTGGGATTCGTCCCTTCAAGTTACCAAAACAAAAAACCTTCCACATCTAATTTTTTTTCCATGGCCATTACTCAAAAGTTGTTGTACTAAACAATGCATTAGTGGAATTGTGGATTATGGTCATATGAAATAAGGGTGGGACGGAAGCAGTTAATAGGCAAAAAAAGGTAGGACGATGGCAACAAAGCCAACTCTCAAGACCTGTCTGTTGGTTATGTAGTGACACAATGCTGCCAGTAAGAGTGTAGAAAGGCAGGTACAAGTTTTCCAAAACTCTAAAGGTTGGAAAATTGAATAAGGGGAGTGCTGGCACTCAAGATGGCAAGTTCTGGAGCGCAGGAGGTTATCTAACTGTATAAATGGTGGAGGGCATCCTCATGAGGAAGGTAAGATGGATGGTTGCGGCAACCATTCATATCCTCACTGATTTCACACTTTCATCTGTACGACATATCATGTCCACTGAAGATGCTGCCCTTGAGGGAAATTCATACCTTCTTGGAAAATTTGAAAGCAGTCAGGAGCATGTCACAGCCTTATAGTGGCAAAGAAACTATTGCTAATAAAATTAAGGTATCTTCTAGAACAAGAACACCAACATGGAAGATCCTGCATGGACAGTTTATTTTGTAAAGGGGAAGGATGTTTTATGTTCACAGAAATGTTCATCACATGTATATGCATGCATATAAATTCTCCTTCCCCTCCCTTCCCTCCTCATTTCATGGTTTTATGGTACGTGCCATAATATGTTGGTAATGACACTTAGCACACTTCATTACTATCATTCTGGATGCGCTCTCCTGTCAGTTTGGTTTTAATAAACTTGTTCTACCTCATAGCTCAGTTCCTACGTTACAACTACTCATGTGATTGCACTGCAGCCAGGCACCAAGGCTGGCATTATCTAAAGGAAGTTATTGGTTCCCAGTAGTCCTCTAATTCTCTTAGTATTCCAGCTGACCTATATTCCAACCACTTACTAACATTCCAGCCACTTACTAACATTCCATAACACACACACACAAATACACACACACAGTATAGGATGGCAGTAGCTTATAAAGCACCTCCTTCCGTAACAAATAATAAAAAGAAAAACAACAGATGCTAGCCCTCATAAGGCGGAAAAACTGATCGGTAATCTTAAACACTGCCTCATCCACGTTAAATCGTAAGGACGTATACACACTCAGCCTTTTATTGTACATATGACTAAGAATTTCAAATTCATGAGCTAGTGGAGAGATATACACAACACTCCTTCACTTACCCTCCCATTCTCCATAATATAAGACCAGAATGTTGATCTCTACTTGTATTAGGACATGCTTACTTTTCTCCGGTTTGTTGCACTCTTCTGCATGTTTCCCCTTCTTGTAGTTATTCTATCCATTTGTTTCTTCTCCTACTATCATTCTACCTCATGTGGCCCTCTCTTTTTACTCTGTCCTTCACATCTTCCTTGTCCTGTGGTTCTCCTCTTCATCTCATATCCTACCACTCTCCTCTGCCCCCTCTTCCATGCTCTTTTTCCTTATCTCTCCTCCATTCGGTTATCTGACTTTTCCCCCCTGCATATTACTCGTCTCTGTGCCACCTGTTTTCCTCTCTCAGCTCTCTTTCCTATCATCACCGCTCCTTTTCTCTGTCTGTTGTTTCTTGATTACATCTCTCTCTTTATTGCCTCTTTCTCCCATCTTACCACTCTTGCTCAGCTCTCACATAATTATCTCTTTTTTTGTTTGAATCTGATCATTTCAGCAAATGTCAACATTAATAACCATAATGATAATAATAACAGAAATAATCTGTCCGGCCATAAAATCCCATCCCCTTCCCACACAGTCAGGGACAACTCTAGTTGTCTCGAAAAACTGGTGCCTAGGGATGCCATGGGTGCCCCCAGTGCTCAGGTGGATCCTGGAGTGGGGTGTGTGGTTGTGGAGTGGGTTTTGCTATGAGTCTCCTCCGCAATGGATGGTGCAGATTGCATCCCTTCTCCCATCATGGCACCCCCAGGTAGTGGTGCACGCATGGCTCTAAGGTGACATGCATATTAGTGTATAAGTCAGCCATGATGGCATCCCAGTTTGCAGCTATGGGGTATTTGTGTATTCCCAGGTTGTCCTCCTTTTGTAGAGCAGTACTTTGTGCCCAGACTGCCATTGACGGCAGCCACGCCATATAGGGTGGTGGGTCAGGTGATTTCCACCTACGAGTAATGAGTCTTTGGCCAATAGGAGTCCCACGTCAAGAAATGGAGACGTGACCCTGTATTTCTTACCCCTACTGTATAAGCCCAGGATACAAGCCTCTAACATTTAGACCTCTCTACCAGCGCAGTGAGACAGACGATGTGTCACTCCTTGCCAGTATTGTTACAAGCAGGGGCAAGCCCAGAGCATATGAAGGAGATCCACATCTACCAGGTGACAGCGGGACATTTTGGTTTATTTTGGCACAGGTGAGATGGGCTCTATGTACTATGTGTAGCTGAATTCAGCGGAATTGGACACTTCGTGGAATGTGAACGGGGCGTACTGCTGTAAGAAAACCAGTCAAACAAAGAAGCACATGGTCCCTGACCTCATAGGGAGAGAGATTCAGGGAAACGTACAATAAGTAAAAAGTATATCTCTCTCCTAGAAAGATTAAGAAACAATTTAAAATGCCACAAAAACAGCCTTAAATTATATGTGCAGAATGTTTTTATTTGTTTAAACATCAAACCATAAATAAATGAACAAAAATCGTGTAACTCATACAAAATATGTTAAACAAAATTATCCATAGAAAACCCCCTTAACCAGATCAAAACACAAAATAATTATTCAAATATACTGACAAGGGCCATATATGACTAAAAACACGTAGAACATGTGACAAACATAAAGACAACATCAAGACAACGGAAACACAAATAATAACACATAACAAGATATCTCATAAACATAAATAGTAAATTGTAAATCTTCTCTCAAGACACATTTAAGTCACATATGTAAATCATAACAAAAAAACAATTAATATGTAAATCATCTCCAAATAGTCTCAAATGATAAGTGGTTTTAGTCGTATATGGTCCTTGTGGTTTGATCAGTAAAAAAATTAAAACATTCTGCACGTATCATTTAAGGCTGTTTTTGTGACAGATTAAATTGTTTCTTAATCTTTCTAGGAGAGAGCTATACTTTTTACTTATCATGTGAACGGGGCGTTCCAGCAGAGGACCACTCTATCTGTACAAGGGTGACCCATATTGCTTTCCCAGTGGATGCGGAAGGGCACAAGTGATGGTGAAGTATGTGTGCACAGTGAGTCAGCTAGCAAGCACACCAAGTGTCTTCCCCTGCTGAACATGTGTAGATACTGTAGAATAAGGTGTGTAGGGGGTTCCTGGGCCATGTTTCTCCATGCCTACCCTAGTGCTCCAATGAGAGAGTTTTAGAGGAGAAAGTGTCCAGAGGCAGACCACTTCTCCCATCAGAGCTCTGTATAGGAGAGGCGCCCCATTTCCAAAGCTATCCCCCGCAGTGTGGAGCCCTGCAGCATGACAGGCACATCGCTCCGCTGTGGAGGTGTTGCGTTGCCACATGGCGTTCCCAACACCACTATTGCTGGGGGGGCGTAAGTGGTTATCATTCTCATAAGGTATAGGCAGCGACGAAAGCAGCAGTGTGCTACCCACAGAAGCAAGGGTTGGGGTGGTGGTGTTCTGGCACAGGGGTGGAACAATTTTAGTATATTTGGGAGACTCCATATGGGCAGCATCGTGGCAGTATCAGGCAGTTGGAGGGCAGCAAACCACCATGACACCCATTGTAACTGGGGCGCCAAGTAATGTTCAGAATTGGGTACTGCGAGCCCGCCCTGGTCAGCAGGTTGGTCGTTTTTTGAAAGCGGAACTGAACAGCGGGAAGCATTCTAGGTAAAGTCTCTCATTAAATGATCGGAACAAAGGGGTAGGTATATATATTGGAAGGCTGGCAAAACAGTACAGGAGACGGGGAAGAGCAGCCATCTTGAGTAGTGCTACTTGTCCCTCCACCGATAGGAGCAGATTTTTCCAGAAGAGCCACCTGGGTCCGTAGCGATGTGACAGCACATGTCAGATTACCATTGAACAGGTCTGTGGGTGAATGAAAGTCACAAAGATATCTAAATGTAGTGTATTGCCACATGAGAGAGAGGAGCTGGCAAGGGCGAGGTCAGGATTGGGTGTTTTAGCAGTCAACGCAAAGAGACAAGACTTGGCCCATTTGACCTTCAGGCCAGAAAGGGCTGCATAACTGTAAAGGGTAGGAGCAGTTGCAACAGGGACTGAAGCGATATCTCTAAGAAAAATTAGCAGATCATCTGCATAAAGGGATACAGCGTGTCTACCGTCCCTTGCGTCTATACCCCAGTCTTGTCCCTGGCAGCACTTCCATGGCTAGAGAGAAAAGCGGAGGGCAGAGGAGGCAACCTGTTCTGGTCTGGATAGACTTAAGGGGGGAGTAAAGGCTCCAGGCAATATGCTTACATTTTTGCCAGAATTTTATAGTCAGAGTTGAGTAACGGCATATATGAATTCAGAATTTCTGGGTCTTTACCTAGCTTAGGTAGCGAGATTAGGAGTGCATCGCGGAGATAGTCAGAGAGGTCAACAGGGCCTTTTCATATATCGCTAGCCGGCGAGGTGCCAGAAGCAGAGTGTAGGCTTTGTAAAATTCTGCTGGTAATCCATCACGACCCGGGGTCTTCCCAGTGGCAAGTGTGTGGATGACCTCTTGTATCTAAAAAGGCATAACTGGCTCATTGAGCTCCGCCTGTTGCTGTGGCATAATACGAGGGAGGGTCACTGTGGAGAGAAAGGAAGTAATGTCTTCTGGAGTGGCAACAGATACCGACTGATATCAAGTAGTACAGTGGAGTACAAATTTGCTATGTATCTCACACTGCATGTAAAGTAGGGTACTCCCAGCTGATCATAGCACCGTAATGGGGCTATATGGTTGATCTTGCCTTACTAACCATGTGAGGAGAGAGCCCGCTTTATTAGTTGTGATGTGCGTCTTATCAGAGTGAGCAGCGTAATTCAGCCAGCGTAGCATCTCTAGGAGCGTGATGTGTTCACGCTGTGCTTCTACCAGTAAAGGTCTGCTACTCGAGTTGTGTGCCACCCTGGTTTCAAAATGCATAAGCTGATGCTTGACATATGATCTCTCCTTGTCTAGGTTGAATCCAAATCAGCACCCCACGAGCGCAGCAGGAAAAGTCAGCAGTAAAGACCTATCCACGCCACTGCTTCCGTAGTTTAGTTGCTTCAAGAAGCGTCAAATGAGACTCCTGTAGTAAGGCAATATGCACGGACTGGTGTTAAGGTAAGAGTAGGTAGCATAGCAGCACATTCCAGGTTAGCACTTTAGTGTGGATCATGTGTTTCATAACAGGTGTGGTGGCACCTGTCCACTTGCAGCACGGTTAGGGCCTCTCAGGGGTGGTGAAGTAATAGGACATAGGTGGAGGGAATACCTTTGGGTCGCCTATCAAAGAACATTTCAAACAGAGAATACATGTCAAAAGCAAAAGTAACGAAAACCGCAACGACTACCACAAGAGCAGTGCACAGACTGAGTGTCTGCCCAAACCGTGTAGTAGTGTGTGTCAAGGAAACAGTCTGTGTAGGTAAGAGGAAGGTACAACAGTCAGAGCTTAATCAACCCCATATTACGGATCATAGGGAATGCCAGCACAGTAGCCTACATGCAAGTAGTGGCAGCAGCCCAGAAGCAAATGCACAAATCAGGTAAGCACACATTTAGCTCCAAAACCTTAAATGGATTTGTATGCAGAATAAATACCTGGGAAGTAAGAGAGCATGGTTAGACAGTCTGCAAGCAGAGCATGACAACATTACTAACTCTAGCCCAGAGAAACATTTGCAACCTGAATCAAACAGTGGTGTCCGCTGTTTGTGGAGTCACTGGTTGGGACACTGAGTCCAGCCGAGAGAGCCAAATGGTGGTGGAACTTTAATCACTGGAGGTTCAAGATGATTCTTTATCAGGACTGGAGTGTTGCATTGTCTGCATGATAGCGACAGCCTTTTCTAGTGCCCTTCGGGGCAGCCTTCACAACCTGCAAACTCTGCAGGCGAGGCCTGCTCTCCGACAATGGCCCCCAGATGAGACACTGCCACTCCAGCATCTGATTGCAACCAACGGATTTTCCGAGTTCCAGATGCCTCCAGCCAACTTCTTGCATCTTCCAGGGAGTCAAAGAAATGTGTAGTTCCATCCGCAACCACTCGTAACTGCGCTGAAAAGAGGAGCGAGTAGCACAGGTCCAGGTTGCGTAGGCGGCACTTCACAGCAAGGAAGGACTTTTGCTGCCATTGTCCTGCAATTGTATAGTCTGGAAAAAACATAATACAGTTATTGTCCACTTTGATGTTGGTGAGCTTCTGGGTTTTGTGCAAGACAGAGTCTTTGTTGCAATAGTGTACGATTTGGATTACCAATCAGCAAGGGTTGTAGCCAGGTTGGGGGGGGGGGGGTTTCTGTGCCGAGACCCAGTGTGGCCCCTTGACAAAGAAAAATTGCAATAAGGCAGCCAAAAGGAAGATATCATACAGCCAGGTCTCAACAATAAGCAACAGCATCACGACCCTCCACGCCTTCCGGGAAGCCCACCACGTGGACTTTGTTCCTCCTGGACCCCCTCTCTGCATCCTCAGAGTTTGAACGCGTTTCAATAAAGTCTGTAAGGATGATTTAATTTGCTGAATCTTCAGTTGCAAGTCTGCGAGGGTCTGCTCCACCGCTACTGCTTTATCAGCCAGCTTGCAGTGGTCCACGTGCAGCAATGTGAGGTCCGTTGCCACCTTACCTGCCTTTCCTTCCAGAGAGGATCTGGAGTGTTCAGTTTCCTCGAGTACTGTGTCCAATATGTCTTCAAGCAATAGGGAGCAGTCTGAGTGGCTCTAGGGACACGGGCTGCAGCTGCCACAGTGAGTGCCATCGATGGGCACAAATGTGTGCTTTGGGTGGTTGAGTGTAAGCGCCCCATTGCAATGCAAATGAGGCAGCAATGTCCTGGTGTGATAGGAGTGTACAACACGCACAAGGGCCCGCTTGTCAGTGTCCAGTTGTCTCTGGGACACTACAGCATGAGCTGCCCAGCGCTGTGAGCAGGGTGCCTGCCTGTGAAGCTGCGTCAGGCAGAAGGCGGAAGTTGGAAGGCTTCAGAGTTGTCTGACTCTAGATCTTCGGGGGGAACCGTCTAAGGCACAGGTGGGGTAGAAACATGTATGGTGTGCGTGCAGCAATTCAGGAAGGCGCAGGCTGGTCCGCCATGCAAAGGCCCGCCTCAATCACATTCTCTGCAAGCGACCCACAGCAGTCCATCAGGCATATACAAAGGGGAATCTCGGACCAGGGACCATGAACGCGGTTGATGCGTATGAGGAAGGGAACAAGTTGTATACAAGAACAGGCTACAATATAAGCCCACTTCTGCAGGAGGAGATTGGCCACCGTTACCCCACTCAGTCTTTTCTGTGAGGTACGAGAGGAGTCCACCTAGGTTATGAGTAGGGGTGAGTGCGATCCGAAGGCACAGGGTGAATTTGGCCAAACACCGCTCTTCAAACCCACTGGTGACCAGTTGCAGGAAAATTAGCAGCCATGTATCGTTGCACAAGAGGGGATGTCAATCAGAGCATCTGAACTTTCACTGAACCAGTCTGCGAATAGATAATTTCAACAGGAGTCTGATAGACTCTGCCCTCTCCAGGGCCTTGTGTCCCTCCTCTCTCGTGGCCCAGACCCCAGTGCCCAGGGTTAGCGGCAGACGCGTATTTAAGTTGCCAGTTGGGAAGCAGGGTCCACTGTCCAGTCTGGGTAGTCCTTCGCTGCAGTGTGCGAGCGGTCACTGGCAGTGAGGTCTGGACACGATCAGACCCCCAGGCCTCAGAGCTGCTGCACAGCAAAGTGGATCAGATTTATTATGGGCCTGCTCCTCTCGGGTCAGCTAGTGCAGTCAGGAGAGTTTCCAGGCTCCCCCCCACGCGTCGCGTCCTCCAGTTACTTCCGATGGCTTCAGACAGTGGCGTCCGGCAATGGCAAAGACTAATACAGAGGCCCCTAGATACAGTACGTGGGCACCCCCTGTGCCCTCACAGCTTCCATGTGCCACAGCAGAACATCTGCACCTGGGGGTGATCTGGCATTTCACGCTGGGCTACCGATTCTGTGGGTGCCTCTAGTACTGAGATGGCATCCCTGGTCTGCCTGATAGTCAGAGGCAGGTGCTGCTGCTCTGGTGTTCAGGAGGCGTACCGCTAGAGCAATGCCATGTCTCCATCTCCATTGGTCACTCCAGCCCAGGGTCAGCTCACTGTATGTGGAGGGGACTCCTAACTCTCCCGGGGCACAGCACAGTCTCTGGCAAGTGACTTCCCCATCCATACTCAGTCACTTTGCCTCACCACACGGGCATAGGCCATACTCCGGCAAAGGCTTGTTCAAGGCCCCAAATGTCATCCAGGCTCCGCTGGTCGGTAACGAATGGGGCCAGGACTCCAGTAAAGCAAATGTAGATGACAGATTACAGGCAATTCCAAGGAATTTTTGCAGACAACGGGTTTAGTTGTGCAAAGCCTCCCTACGGTGCGTCTGTCATCTTGACTTCACAGGCAATGCCCCCTCACATAATTATCTCTCAATATCTCTTTTTTTACCTCTACCCCCTTTGACACAACTGGTCTGGGTGGGTGGGGGCCTGAGCTTCTGATGGGACATTTTGGTGCTCCCATATGAGTGTTGGGACTTTGGTGTTCCTCATTTCCAACTATATTATTTAATAGATCAATGCCACTACACTTACAATTGGTATCGCCCTGACTCGCAACTGCCCTACGCAATCCCAGAAAGGGGCCTAGTGTATCGTACTCGTCTAAAAACTCTGCTCCTGACCGGTACGCCACTGGACCCCGCTGACATTTAACCCTTAGCCAAGACATGTTGGGCGGGCACAGGCTGGTGTTCCTCCTGGAATGAACCATGCTCTATTCTCCTGCCCTCCCTTTAAAGGACAACGCGTGGCTAACTCTCACACTTAACTGGTTCACTCTAACTTTGACACACACACTTTGGTCACTGTGGGGGATCTTTTCCAAGACTGTCATATTTTCTCACGCACGGATGGCACTCGGTTTCATAGCACAACCACGATGGACCACTTCGTCCTGAGTCACCTGCTGAGTATGTTGCACGTGCGGATTGCCACCTACCTGCTGGCGATGGCCGACTTCACCCCCTTCACTCTTCTGATCACTGCTGACTCGAGCCGCAATCTGGTCTCTAAACTGTAACATGCCTGTCTTGCTCTGCTCCTGGTCCGCGACAAGGGGGTTTAGGGGGCCTGGGAAATGGAGATGGGGCGGTCATTACGACAGTTTTTGGTATGCCTGTTACTCTGTGAACTGTACTGTATCCCCAAATCATAGACATAAATTGCTTCACTACAAATTCCTTCGCAGGATCTACATGACACCCGCTGCCCTGGCCAAATTCGATCCTCCACCTGCCCGAAATGCATTGCGGAGAATGCAGATTTCGTCCACATGATATGGACTTGCCCCTACATATCGGCATATTGACACAACTTATTTATGACCTTATCCTCAATGCTGGAAAACCCAGGTCTCACCAGCCCCCTACTGAGGTACACAGAACCCATACCTCAGCCCCTGTGGTGCTATGCAGCCATGGTGCTGCTGTTGGCCAAATGCGAGATAGATCTACACTGAGGCTCCAAGACCCCCCTCACAAGCAAGCATGGCTCAGAAGCCTTATATATTGTGACATGACCAGCAGAGTGTATGCCTCTCTGCAGTCACCTACTTCCCACCATAGAGATATCTGTTAGCCCCTTTGTGCTTACCTCCTATCACTACAGGACCCAGAGCCACCAGAAGGCTCGGCTCTGCGCTTACCTCACTCTTTCTCCCCATTATCTCTTTGTCACCTGTCTCTTTATCATGTCCATCACTCCTTCCCTCCTCCCCTCTTTCCCTCTCTGCTGCCCCATTCTCACCTGTCTGTCACTTAATCACTCACTTAATCACCTTTTTTAGCTTGTCCTTTTCTCACCTCTCTCTCTCTCTCTCTCTCTCTCTCTCTCTCTGTCTCTGTCTCTGTCTCTCTCTCTCTCTCTCTCTCTCTCTCTCTCTCTCTCTCTCTCTCTCTCTCTCTCTCTCTCTCTCTCTCTCTCTCTCTCCTTTGTCTTTCTCATCCCTCTCCTTTATGACTACTTGTGCTCTCCCAGGGTAGTTACTTTCTCAGCTGTCTCTTTATTACCTCTCTCGTCTGCCACCCTTGTTACCTCTCTTCGTCTCCGTCAAATTCCTGTCTCCTCCCTATCTTTCCCTGTCTCCCCTCCTCTGCAGTCCTTTTTTCGCTTTTTTTCTCGCTTTTTTTTCTTCATCACCCACTCTCTCGCTTATCTGTCCTCCCCTTGCAGCCCTTCTCCCTCTTCCGTCCTCCTTATGTGTCTTTTTTTACTGACGTTTTCCCATATGCCCCTGTCTGTATTACCTCTCTCACGAATCTCTCATATCTCTCATCTGTGCTTGTTATCTCCCTCCCAACAAGTCTCTCTCTTTCTTAACTGTCTTTCTTACTGTTCTGGCTCTCACTTCTCTCCCCTGCTGTCTATAACCGTCTCTTACCTGTGTGCTAGCTCTCTAAAATCTGTCTCCTCCACACGGTTATCCTCAGTTGTCCTTTATAACGTGTCTGTCTCTTTACCAACCCCATTTCACTCTCTCTTTCTCTCTCTCTCAGCTATTTCTTTTTCTCCTCGCAGTATCTTGTTTTGTACCCCTTTCACAAGCCTCCCTTTCTATCTCCGTGGGCTTTAACCTGTCTCTTCTGTCTCTGTGCCCTGTTCCTTTCTTACATGCCTACTTCTTTATCACCTCTCTTCTCAGTCTCTGGCAGCTGTCTCTCGCCTGTTTCTGTCTCACACTTGTCTCCTCTCTCATCTCCCTTTCTCACCTCTCCCACATGTCTCCGCCTGTCTCTGTAACGGTGTAACCTGTTCTTTATCACCTTGCACTTCTCTCTGTCGGTTTCCCCCGCTCACCTGTGCCTCTTAAGTGTCCGCTTCCTGTCGTTTTCCTTTCTCCCTCCCTGTGTTCCCTGGACTCTGCTGTAGTTTCCTTCCTCACCGACATCAGGAGACTTGGTGGTGCCTTTCCCCTGGGGGGCCCTCTCTGCCAACAATGATGCATTTTGCAAGTTTGCTGTGGGTGTTTAACTACGCAGGGGTATCCCATCCCATTCATCTGGCTTCAGTCAGGCAGCAGGTGCTGTGTTTTGTCCTGTACCCTTTGTGAGGAGGTTTTGTAAGTGGATGGGGGTTCCCCCTCAAGGGTTAAGGGTACCTGGAAACCCCCTCTTCACTGCTGGGCCTTCAGTGGCCTGTATTATGCCCTTGTAAAAAGCTTCTGTTCACTACTGATCACTACACAGTATGCTGCCACCACCACTCTTGTGCTGCTTAACTCCTGGTGAGGGCTGTAGCCTTCCACCACTATGAGGGCAGCACTCTGGGTGCCCATCCTGGTCCAACAAGACCAGAATCTGTGAAACAGGGCTATTTCATGGTGCACACATGTGATCTGTGTTTGTGACAAAAAAACAGCATTAGGAATCCAGACAACTGTTCAGTTCGGCACTCAGTACTGTGCTACAAAAGGGGCGACCCTATAACTCTACCTGACCTGGGTACTACAACATGCAAAAACAAAAAGTGGTCAGCAGGTAGGAAAAAATTCAAACTCTAATTTAAGAGACCAGACCAGACAAATATCAACTTACATATACACAAACAATTTGACTAAAAGTCAAATGACATATTGTTGCGAGATTGAGGTTTTTAAGTGATTTAACTCAGATAAAGAATCTAATTTGCACTACATAATACCTTTCAAAAAACAAATAGGTATTTGTTAGTTGGTTGCATCTAAACCTTTCATCATCGCATTCCAGTGGATTACAATCACAGTAACCACAATGTAAAGAAATGGTGCTGGGCATTACCCTCCTCTGGCATTTTGCCAACATTGACTTTTAGTATAATTGTTTGTGTATATGTAAGTTGATATTTGTTATGTCATGTTCATATTTATGTTGCATTTTCCATCGACGAGCTACTGTTGTCCTTGTATAAAAATTATTTAAATAAATAAGGGAAAGTAATTGACCCATGAGGACAGGATTTACCACTGCAATTAGAGTTTTAATTTTTTCCTACCTGCTGACCACTTTTTGTTTTTGCAGTTCGGCACTCAGGGCAGGGATGGCTGCCTTCAAACATGCAGAGGACTTCTTCATCCCAACAAAGTATCTTTACAAGTTGAAAACTTCCTCAATATGCAAACATGGTACTGACGGAGTTGCCCCATAAGGAATCAAAGTTTAGAAAGTGAGAAACAGTCTCTAGGTGAAAACAAAAGCTGTTTTTTATTTTTCCTTTGCCACTGGGTCTTTACCGCAGATGAGTGGGTGCATGAGATCGATTTAATGGGCCATTGTGCACCACCTCACTCTTTGACACACTGAATTGCAGTATTATGGTCTCGCAGGTGTATTTTTTCTGCACCAACTGTGAAGCAGACTGTTTCATTGTGCTGCAAAATGTATTTTCTTTGTCAGTTTGTGCAAATACTGTGACTTGAAAGTCCCAGCTTTGCTAGCAAATATTTTAAGGCACTTAAAAAAGAATAATTTGATTAAGTTCACTGTTCTCTTTTTCAGAACTGGAGAAAGTTCATATAGAGCATGCTTCTCGTTTCACTCTTCGTACAGTGAGGTATGTATGTGTTTTTAAACTCTTGGAGGTGTTCTGCTGTTGTTCTTCAGTTGTTGTACTTAGGCTTGTGCTGCCGTACATTATTTATTACAAACGACTTCACCACCATTGTTTAGAAAAGGCAGTCAGAATTAGACATCATTTACTTCCCTTTCCTTGTAAATATCGATCTGCATCGCATTTTACTTAGCGGTGGCCGATAAGTATTATTTGGCTTTAGATTGCTACTGATCGTTTTAGGTCTCGCCATTTAGTACAGAATAGTCTCATTCTTTGAATACATTTATGCCGCAGGAAGCGAGTAAAGCGTACTTTTATATTTTATGGGGGGAAGGCCCATTCGTCCGACCTCTATGGAATGTATACCCAGGGTTTTTACAAGCCCTTTCAGTGGTGTTCCCAAAGGTTTAGCCTGATAGCAACCCTCATTTTCTTTATGGGGGAACAACTGTATTATCTTCCTCAGTGGTAAATGTTTTCAGTGACTGAGGCCTAGTTCCCCTTGAACGGTAGTTAATAAAATTAAAAGTTAGTGGTCGGAGGGCCGGAGCAAGAGGAAAAGGGGAAACTAATGTAAAGTGGAGGGGGACCAACTGAAGCTGAAAATCAAGGAATTAAAATAAAAAAAGTCACTCTCCAAGCACCATCCTTGCTAGTGTCAGGATGAAGACAAGAGTTGCTTGTCAGGGAAGCCTTGTTTAATAAGCCTTTACATTGAATTTAAACTATCAAAAAATTAACAAAGGTAGATGTGGTGGTCTACTGGCTGACTTATCGACTTTTGAGTCAGAAAAATGTCACTTATAAAAGTATATCAATAAAGAAAGAAGTCTGTGAGGTACTAAAATTGTTATCTCGCACATTGTTATAATGTTCTATGGTTATATTAAATAAGTAGCTACCTATGTTATTATCATATGAAATCCCTTTATTGATGTCATAATTACACTTTCACAATTGCTTTATTTAACCCCTTGGGCTCCAAGGACGTATTGGTTACGTCCGGTGTCGCGGCGCTGAGGCGCCACGGATGTAACCATTACGTCCTTGTACTGACCCTCGGGGGCTGCGCCCCCACTACCCCATGGCAGGGCTGGAAGGGGAATCGCTTCCCCTGCCACCCCGACGCCCCCAGTGATGTCTGATGACTTCATCAGAGGCAGCCCCACCGTGCTGGAAGCCCAGCTTCCAGCGCAGATCGGAAGAGAAAAGCATTTCTCTTCCGATCATGTGATGTGGGCCTGAGAGGCATCAAAGGGAAGGAAAGGAATTTCCTTCCCTTTGTCTCTCAGAGCATTTCAGCAGCTGGATCCTGAAGCGATCCGGCTGATGAAATGCCCACTAGACACCAGGGATCATTTTTAGAAAGGAAATTAGCATAAGTTGAGCGGCCCCCCAGGCAAGGGTCGCTCCACAGGGGGGCAATTATTTTCAAGGCCTTTTCTGCCCCTCAGGGGCAGATCGGCCAGGGGGGACAAAAACCCCTAGGTGCCAGGAACCTTTTTTTTGTTTTTTTTGGTTTTTAGACGTGAGGAGCAACTCCTTAGGCAAGGGTCGCTCCCCGGGTGGCGGAGGGGGTGGGGTGGGGGCATTATTTTCCTTGACACCTATTTTTGACTCTATATATTTTACCAACTAAATTGCTGTACACCCAGTATATAATGAAAACCTATTGCAAGGTGCAGCTCATTTATTGGCTCTGGGTACCTAGGGTTCTTGATGAACCTACAAGCCCTATATATCCCCGCAACCAGAAGAGTGCAGTAGACGTAACGGTTTATTGATTTAAAAAAATCTGACATCACAGGAAAAAGTTAGAGAGTAAAACATGGAGAAAAATGGCAGTTTTTTTCACCTCAATTTCAATATTTTTTTATTTCAGCTGTTATTTTCCTTATAGGATCCACACAAATGACCCCTTGCTGAATTCAGAATTTTGTCTACGTTTCTACAATGTTTAGCTTTCTGGGATCCAGCATTGGTTTCACACCCATTTCTGTCACTAATTGCAAGGAGGCTGAAAGCACAAAAAATAGTAAAAATGGGGCATTTCCCAGTAAAATGCCAAAATTGTGTTGAAAAATGTGTTTTTCTGATTCAAGTCTGCCTGATCCTGAAAGCTGGGAAGATGGTGATTTTAGCTCTGCAAACCCTTTGTTGATGCCATTTTCAGGAGAGAAAAAAACACAAGCCTTCTTCTGCAGCCCTTTTTTCCCTTTTTTTAAGAAAAAGAACAACATTTTCGCTGTATTTTGGCTACTTTCTTGGTCTCCTTCAGGGGAACCCACAAAGTCCGGGTATCTCTAGTATCCCAAGGATGTTGGCAAAAAAGGACACATATTTTGTGTGGGTAGCTTATGTGGACAAAAAGTTATGAGGGCCTAAGCGTCAACTGCCCCAAATAACCAAAAAAGGCCTGGCACCTGAGGGGGAAAAGGGCTGGCAGCAAAGGGGTTAACCTCCTTGCTTTCTCAAATTTGCTTGAAAATGCACCATTTGCCCATTCTTTTTTTTAAAAAATTATCGAGGTTAACCCCCCGTAACTCTCTTATGTTAGTCAGGATGGCTCGCTAAACTCGCTCATCACCGTGCACTCACCAGCAACTCTTACGCCTTTTACTTTCAAATGTCACCCGCCGCCACTGCCCAACTGTGGTCTTGCCCTGAATATCATTCTGATTTTCACCCATCTTCATCTTCTTATAGACGGAAGCTCTGCATGTTGCACGTTACCTACGGGGCTTGAAGTCTTGCTGTTACGCCTTCTACTCTTAAGACTTCACCATTTTACAGAGGTTTATGGTGCGTGCAATGAACACTGACTGTGATCTACTCTTATTAAACCATCATGCTATTCATATTTGTACAGTCCTTTGCTCCCAGTACCTAAAGTTCTCCAAGGTGACCTAACTCAATTGCCTATACTTCTCATAAATATGAATTAGTAAATACATTCTGTATTGTCTTACGCAACAGCTTGGCTTCCGGATGCACTTTGCATTATGAATTAATCATTTATATTTCTTTGTCAGAGTGACTTTTCTATGGAGTCCTCAAAGGCTCATGCGCACTCTTTAATCAGTTTCTAAAATCTACAATGCCACATGCTCTGCTGCTTTCTGAAACTATTTGAGTTAACACTTTCAGAAGCCATCTTCACAGAGGGGAAGTCAGTTATGTTGAAGTGTAATATACCCCAGCAATTGTATCATGGATATTCAAGGTACAAAAAAGGATTTATGCACGTCCCTCCTCTGTGGCACTTCCACCTCTCAAGTTAGTTTTTCTAATCAAGAGTTGTGTTGATATTAGTGGTGCATTTGCAGTAAGTACATCCGAGAGACCTATTGACACAAGGTCTCACTTAAAATCCGTTGAAATATATAATTTAACATTCACAGGATCTCTATTATAGTGCTAAACATTGGTGCATCTCCTTACATGTGCGGTGTCCCCTGGTACTTTAATGGACAGAAAACTCTCATAAAAATTATTTCTTTTTTTTGTGTTACAGAAAAAGGAAAATGCAAGTATTTGGGATCAGATAAACAACAGTCTGAGAAGACTAAAAACAAACACAGCTCATTCAACTCCCTAACTGCTGGGGCATTCCCCTTGCTGCCCCCAGTACTGAACCCTTTTTTGGCTGTTTGTGGTATCTTCCACATAAGGTATCCAAACCAAATTAGTGTCATTTTTTATGACATCCTGGAGTTTCTAAAGGTACCAAGGGTTTCTGGATTCCCCTGGAAGGGACCGAGAAAATAGACAAAATATAGCAAATTTTCAGCTTCATGCGCAAAATAGGAAAAGGGTGCTCCAGATAAGTGTCTTTATATTCCCTAAAAATGGCATCAACAAACGGATTACTCTGATAACGTCTCCATATTCTCAGCTTTCAGGAACATGCAGAGCTGCATCAAAAAACTTAATTTTGTACCACAGTTTTAGTATTTTTCAAAGAGGTAGCATTTTCCCAATTTTTGTGTGTTCGCAACCTACTTCCCGTTTGTGGTGGAAACCAGTGTGAATCCATGAATAATCCAGAAAGGCTATAGATTTCTAAAAAGTAGACAATATTCCGAATT
Organism: Pleurodeles waltl; assembly: GCF_031143425.1. NCBI lineage: Eukaryota > Metazoa > Chordata > Amphibia > Caudata > Salamandridae > Pleurodeles > Pleurodeles waltl. The sequence continues at coordinate 457,448,632 of NC_090442.1, forward strand.
CAGCAAGAGGCATGTGTATAGATCCCCCAGGGTTTTCCCAAAGAAAATAACTGCTGAAATAAAGAAATATTAAAAATTAGTAGGAAAAGACAGCCATTTGTGACGTTTTTATCTGTAACTTTTTGTCATAATAGCTGGGTTACAAAAGCAGTATATCGTTACAACCCTCTTGGTTGCAGGGATACATAGGATTTGTAGGTTCTTCAAGAACCCAAGGTACCCAGAGCCAACAACTGAGCACCATCCTACTGTGGTTTTTCATTGTGTACGGAATATAGAATTTTTTTTATGGTGAAGTATGTAAAGTGGAAAATGGATATCAAGGAAACCTATGTATTTTTGAAATGGGCACAAGATATGGAGTTTAAGAGCAGTGGTTATTTGTGCATCTCTGAATTTCTGGGTACCCATATTAGCGTATAATTTAGAAGGTATTTTTCAAAATGTCTTCTTTCTTTCACACTGTCTTAAATTTGAAAGGCGCAAATCCACTGGCATCCAGTTGGTAATAACAAATGTTCAGCTATTCTATGCTCCCTCAAGTCTTCTGATAAAGATGGTTTCTCAGTTGTGGAGTCTGGAGCCAGGGCAGGAAGGGAGGACATCTGTGCACTTCAAAGGTCTTTCTTTGAAGTCTCCCCCACTTCAAAGGCACAATTGGGTATAGGTACTGGACCTCTGACACCGCCAGCTTAGTACACTGTAGGACTTGTGGATACTCTGCTAGGAAGAAGGACTGCTGTGCTTCTACAAGGACTGCCACTCTGCTGAGCTGCTACTCTGCTGAACTCATGCTTTGGCCTGCTGCCCTCTTGCCTGGGAGTGAGAACGACTGGCCCAGAACCCAGAGCGACTCTAAGAGCCAGCTGACTTGTCTCCTGACTCCTGTTTCCTGAAGTCTCAGGGACACAAAAGGCTTCAATTCACCCTGCTACAGCACATGGTTTTTGCTTTCTGCAAGCCTTGCCCTGGCAAGTGGTCCAAACCCAGTCCGGGGATCCTGGAAGTGGGTATAAAGGGCTGCTTCAACCAGAACCCAAGCATCCTCATCAGAATCGGTGCATCTTCACCTTTGCATGGGTCAGAACCAGTGCATCTTCGCTGTTGCAGAGAGTGGACCCGGTGCATCACCCACGGAACCAGTGCATCACCTTCAGAATCAATTGCAGGAGCAGCAGCCGCGCACTGCATTCCTAACCAGCATATTGCACTTGGAACCAATGCATCGCCACAGTTGCGTGGGGAAAATCAACACATCTCATCCACTGCGTGGTTCGATACAGACGCGTCATTTTGGCTACACCTTGCATCTTTGTCGATGATGATGTATCCCAGAGCAAGATACTTTGGTTCAGCGGGCTCAATTGGGTCCCTGTATCCAGCCCGTGCTCCATTGTGGTCTGCCTGAACTTTTGACTTAGCCGCTGTCCAGCACAACCATTTTAAGCACTTATTGCTTTTTAGCACTATTTTACGTTTATTCTTTAAAAAGTAATTTCTTGACTTCTACTTGTTGGATTATTTTGCATTGGTCTTGTTTTATTTATTAAATTAAGCTCTGTTTTTCAACATAGTGTGGATTATATTTATGTGGTATTTTCACTGTTTAACTGTTTGAAGTGTTGCACAAATACTTTACACATTGCCTTTTAAGTTAAGCCTGACTGCTTTGTGCCAAGCAGCCAGAGGCTGAGCACAGGTTTACCTACGGTTTATGTGTGACTTACCCTGACTAGGATTGTGGCTCCTGCTTGGACAGGGTGCATACCTCTGCCAACCAGAAGCCCCATTTCTAACCACTCATTGTTTTAAATAAATGTGCGGTTGGCAAACAATTGACGGTATCGACTTTACATCCAGTGGTTCCAGTGAAAGTCAGTTTTTGGGTCTGAACTAAATTGGTGGGCAGCCAATAGAGCACTTTGTCTGTGCTTGCTGCTGCATGTACCTGTTTTCTGGATTGATCTAACTAGCAATGTTGCTCTGCTGCACAAACTGTGCTTATGGAGGGACAACATAAATGCCATCATCATGTCCCTCAGAATCACTTAAAAATATGAATCATCGGATATAACTCCGCCGACTGAACAGTCACTTACAGATTCTGCTCCATTTTTCTCTCCCTCAGATGCTGTCTCAGTATTTGCTGTCTCAGTATCAGATGTCTCAGTCTCTGATCCTGTCCTCCATAACCTGAGTTAGGGTATGGGAAGCAGGCATCCACCAAGACGCCATCTTTGCCGACTGGCCTACGTGGAAGCCATAGGTGTTGGTCCAAATCAATCAAATACCAAATACACTAATACTTTTGTCAAGGCAAATACTCCAGAATTCCTTTGTCATGGCTTATGCAAAACTTTATTGTTGGGGGCCTGTTGTGCCATTACTAGTATAAAAGTAATTTCCTGAAACCAAAAATCTACCTTTGTTGTCAAATAGTGCACATTCATGCAGTAGCCCCTGCACCTTTATGCGCAGGCGTGCTCCTTGTAAAAACTCACAGTACTATCACCAGATTCACTGTTAGTATGTGGTGGAACAGCACCAAATTATGCGACAGGAAGGACATAAATTATGCAGTAAGAAAAGACAAATTATGTGACACAGTGCTGCACTTTTTTTAACAGTAATACTCTGGTGATTAAATTTATATAACGAGATAAACGACTTTGTAAACAAAAAAAGACTAATCAAAACGTGTCAGATTCGCCTTTCTCAGTAAAAGCACTTACAGCATACCACTTGTGTGAATATGTATCTTGTTATGGAGTAACAACTTTAGGTGGTAGTGAAGAGCCATAAGATATATTCTTTCTTATACATGCCTTATATACAGAAAACAAATCCCTTTACTCTAGTATTGGAACTTTCATAGATTCACATGCTTGAATCATTCCCCGTCATCGAGATGGGAGTCCCCGGTACCTTAAAAAAGACAATGTCCCAATGACATAACATTTATAACAAACAGATTCTCTTCATTTTAGCAACCCATCCAAGTCTTTATGTAAAAAAGGACCAAACCTGAACCTCAGCCAATCAGAGGGTACTACCCTCCTGAGAGAAGCTCCAGCACCTCAGATTTTCTACCGCACGTCGTGCTAAGGAGTCTCATCTGAGCTCTGCTCACTTTGTTCTTGTGAGAGAAGATTTTCTTAATATATCTGAATTCCTTTTGCTTATTGGGTGTCTCTGATTTACACTCATACCTTCTGGAGCCTGTTATACCAGCAGGATGTCGTACAAGGAGAGGAAAAGTCTCTTTAGAGCCTCCAGTACTTGTGGGAAGAAAAGGCTCCATTCAGAGGACCCTCATACAGAGTGTATGTATTGCCTCAACCCTGAACACTCTGCTGCTGATTGTAAGGTATGTCGTACCTTTTCATCAAAGACTTTGAAAGATAGAGAGGGGAGGCTGTTGATATGGCTCCAAAAGCTGAAGACCAGAAAAAACCCTGTCTCAGACTCGGACAGTGAGGAGTCTTCATTCTCTTCTAGGAAGTCACAAAAGAGGTATAGATCACCTCAATCTGAAAAGGGTTCGAGCCAACACTCAAAGACTTTTAAAAAGACCTCACAGGGGTCTGGTGAAGGCCTCTGTCTCATCTTCACCTCAGGAAAAAAGATCTTCCTCTAAATCCAGCCATCGGCCTTCAGCATCGAAGGAGGTCCCAAAATCCTCCTCAGAGCCTTCCACACCCCCTCCAAAGGTGTTGACGATGTTTAGAAAGCCTACTTCAGCCTCTGAAGATAGACCGTCGATGACAATTCCACCGTCGACGAGGTCACCGTTGACGATGAAGATGTACACGGCAGCTACATTGGCGGTGACGATGGTAACCTGTCTGGAGATGGTGACTTCTTCCTCGTTGAAGACGTCCACAACGACGGTGACAAAATCAAGACCGTTGACTCTGAAGATCAGAACGTAGTCAACGATGGTTCCCACGACGACTCCGTCTACGACACTGTCGACAGTGAGGATACCTTTGTCTACACTGTCATCGATGACACCGTCAAGGGGAGCACTTGGATTGCCGGAGACAACTCAGTCGACGAGCTCGTTGACGGTACCGTCGTAGACACCGTCGACGGAGAAGAAGAGAATGCAGTCTGCGTCTGGATGGGGAAATATCACTCCAGGAGCTACATCCCCAAGTAAGATCACTCCATTGATCCCGACTCATCTTCTAGAAGAAGATTCAGATGATGATGGGCCGTTCGGGGCAGCCCATACCCCTTTGCAGCTTTATGTAAAGTGATGAAGAATATTATCACCAGTATTATTCTCCTCAGAGGCAGCAGACTTATGTTCCAGAGGAGATGGTTTGTGTTCCGAGTTCCCTTATATCTGATCTGCAGTCTATGTTGTCAGATTACAAAAGGAGATTTCTGTCAGTGCTGCAACCGGACATTCGAGACGGCGCCTCCTCCATCCATACCTGCCACTCCACTGCCACAACCTAGAGCATCCCCTAGATCGGCCAGAAGTACCCCGCAAAGGTCCTTCATACAAGTTACAGACTCTTCGGAGGAAGAGAGAGAAGAAGGGGAATCGCAGGACAACTCGGATTGGGACAATTATATAGTGCCGACACCCTCTTCTCCGTCGCCTACCCGAGTGGATTTTCCCCCTGGAGATATTGGGGGTTTCCACAATTTGCTTGAGAGGGCAGCAAGAGATTTGGGATACCCATGCCATCCAAACAGATGGACTGTTTTTTATACAACTTCAAGGCTCCAGCGTGTCTTGCTAGTCACTCGAAACCAGATTCTGTTATCACCCAGGCAGCGCAGAGGCGTTCTAAAAATCCATCAACGCCACTTTCAGCTCCTCCGGACAAAGAGGGTAGAAGACTAGACAACATTGGGAAGCATTTCTCTTCCATGTCTGGCCTCATAGTGAGGGCAGCAAATTCGTTGGCAATCCTGGGGAGGTACGACAGACAGCTGTGGGCTATGATCATGTCTCGGAATAATCTAAGGCGGAGGTAAAGAAGATTCTCTTGGAGGGTGAGCGCACCTCGGCTGAGGTGATTGACTGCGTTATGGACATTGCAACAACAGCTTATTGGCAACTAGCTGGCGGAGCAGTGCTGCGGCGTCGGGGTTGATTAAGAGCAACATCCTTCCGTCCAGAGGTTCAGAACAAGATGTTGAACCTCCCTTTTGATGGAAAAGCATTATTCGGCAAGCATGTGGATGAAGCCTTGCAGGCTATAAAAACAGATACAGACACTGCAAGGTCCTTAGGGACACTTCAATTTAAGAAAGTTCCTTTTCGTGCTTCCAGAGGTCGGGGAGTCTCGACTTATCAAGGGGGTTACCAGACTTTTCGTTATCCCTCCTATACTACACAGCAGTTTCAGCCTCAATATACCCAAAGGCAACCACCTCAGGCATCATATTCCAGACCCCCTCCTAGGGGAAGATCCCGCCAGGGTAAAGAGGCAGCCAGACGCCAATGACAACTTTCAGGCTCTGGCTACAGCCTTGCCACAGAGCAGGAAGATAGGAGGAAGGATATCACACTTCTACAAGAAGTGGGGTAAAATTACATCAGACCAGTGGGTCTTAAACATTGTTCGATTTGGCCATACTTTAGAGTTCGTTCAACACCCACCTTCTTGTCCTCCTCATACCTTCGTGCAGAAACATCTAAAACAACTCCGGCTGGAGGTTGTGACCATGCTAAAAAAGGGAGCAATAGAGAGAGTTCCTTCTTCGGAGAAAGGCAAAGGTTTTTACTCCCGCTTCTTCCTGGTACACAAGAACTGGGAATCTTGGTGGCCCATTCTAGATCTCAGGGGCCTAAACAAGTACCTCAAACTCCAAACCTTACGCATGGTCAGATTGCAAGATATTTTTCTCCGCATGAACCACAGAGATTATATGACATCTCTGCATCTGCAGGACGCATACTTTCATATTCTAATCTCACTTGCTCACAGGACGTATCTCCGTTTCGTGGTAGCCGGCAGCCATTTCCAATTGAAAGTCCTTCCATTCGGCTTGAAGTCCGCCCCAGGATCTTTACCAAGTACCTAGCTCCGGTGACGGCTTTCCTAAGAAAGAAGAAAATGCAAATTTGTCCCTACTTAGACGATTGGCTCATCAAGGTGCAGTCGTCTCAAGCAGCTCACGACTCAACGCCTTGAATAGCATTATTCGGCGAGCTGAGTCTCACTCTGAATCACAACAAGTGAAACATCTTACCTTTAAGGGTAACAACCTTCCTAGGAGCAAAGATCGACACCATCAGAGACAGAGCTTTTCCGTCAATAGAGAGACTAGCGAAACTAGTTTCCTTGGCAAGCAGAGTGCAAAGAAAAACGTCTCTTTCTGTACACACTTACAAAGCGCTTCTGGGGATGATGTCTTCTTGCATACAGTTAGTCCCCTTTTGTCACCTAAGAATGCGTCCCCTGCAGGAGGAATTAGATCTCCAGTGGATACAGAGAGACAACTCGTTAGACGATCTGATCATTGTAACTCCTCGGATGGTCCAGGCTCTCCGCTGGTGGAAACGTCAGCGAAACCTCGCAGTAGGTCTTCCTTTCCTACCACCTCGGCCTCCATTGGCCATCACCACGGACGCTTCCCTAGAGGGGTGGTGAGCGCATCTTCAGGATCTTCAAATCAGTGGGAAGTGGAAAATTCCTTCCAAAAGTATCATATCAACTTTCTAGAGTTGAGAGCAATTTTCTTGGCCCTACAGGCTTTCCTTCCAAGGATAGAGCACACAACAGTCTCATAAGGAACGACAATACTGCAGCGATGCATTATTTAAACAAACAAGGGGGAACAAAATCTCTCCTCCTGTCTCGGGAATCGCAGATGATTTGGGATTGGGCCATTCGCAATGGCATCAGTCTACGAGCAGAACATCTACCAGGAAGGCAGAACGAGACAGCAGACACTCTCAGCAGACTGACGTCCTCCTGTCACGAATGGGAATTTAATCAGGACGTCCTCGACCAGGTCTTCAGAAGGTGGGGGAAACCAAAGCTGAATCTGTTTGCAACCCCGCAGAACACCAAATGGCGCTATTATGTAAGTTGGATTCACCATCCAGGGTCTTACGGGAATGCGTTTTCGATGGCATGGTGCAGAATATTTGCCTACGCTTTTCCACCCATTCCTCTGATATCAAGGGTGCTTGCAAAGCTCAAACAGGAACATTGCAGACTCATCCTGATAGCTCAGTTTTGGCACCGCCAGCATTGGTTCTCGGAGCTCCTCCTGTTTTCGGAGGCTGATCACATTCCGCTGAAAGTGTCACCACAACTCTTGACGAGGAACGAGGGCCAGATTCTACACCCAGACCCCAGATCACTCAAGTTATCGGCCTGGCTCCTAAACACAATGAGTTCGCCCATTTAGACATTCGCCCTGAGTGTTGGAATATTTTGGCAAAGGCCAGAGCAGAGAGCACCAACAAATCGTACTCAGAGAAATGGAAGAGAGTTTGTTTGCAGTGTCAGAAAGAGCGCATTGATCCACTATTGGCACCTCCGGAGCCAATACTACCCTATTTTCTCCATTTGGCATCTACAGGCTTGGCACATGCATCCATTAGGGTGCACTTGGAGGCGATATCTTGCTACAGACATTCTCCTACGGCTCCATCTCTGTGGTCATCTAGATTAATTAAGCAGTTTCTCAAAGGGCTCTTTCGAGTTTTTCCGCCAGTAAGGCCTCCTCCACTGTCTTGGCAACATAACACGGTTCTCTCTCAGCTTATGAAACACCCATTTGAACCGATACACAAAGCGGATCTGAAGCATTTATTGTGGAAAGTGGCTCTGCTTCTAGCCCTTACTTCTTCCAGGCGGGTAAGTGAGATCCAGGCATTGACTATTCAGGAGCCTTTCCTCCAATTTAAACAAGATAGAGTCATACTTCGTATGAACCCCAAGTTTGTACAAAAGGTGCCATCAGACTTTCATATTAACCAACCAGTGGTTCTAAAATCTTTCTTTACGAACCCAACGTCTCCGGCGGACAGAGCTCTCAATTCGTTGGACATCAAAAGGAACCTCAAGTTTTACTTGGAAAGAACCAAGAGTTTTAGGAAGTCTACTCAATTGTTGCATAGAGTGCCCCTAGGAAAGGACAGGCCCTTTCTAAAAGAAGTATAGCCAGATGGATAGTAGCGGCTATAAACTTTTGCCACCAAGCAGCTGGAAAACTTTTACAATCCTCAGTAAGGGTGCCTTCTACGAGAACTGTCTCAGCATCCATGGCACTGTTAGCAGGTGTACCCCTGCAGGACATATGCAGAGCAGCCACCTGGAAGACACGTTTACGAGACACTATTGCCTGGATGCTATTCTTAAGGGAGATGCAGCAGTTGGTCAGGCGGTCCTGTAACATCTGTTCCAGTAACGGTGAGCTCACATTGCCTCCCTCCATCCCTTTTTTCTTCTTCGCACATTGCATGGTTTTGAATTTGCCTTGTATTTGCATGTTTCCTTATACCATAATATATGACTGTCTGTGAAAAGTTAGGATATTATGTATACGAAACATAATGTTTTCATGCTGTTAAGAACTGCTCCACAATCTCTGATTGAGGGTTTTTTGGATGTACGTTTAATGCAATGTGCTGTTAATATTGCTTTTTAGTCTGATTCAAGCATGTGAATCTATGAAAGTTCCAATACTGTAGTAAGAAAATAAGTTACTTACGTGTAACTATAGTTCTCCAGTATTGGAATCTTTCATAGATTCACATGCAACCCACCCGCCTCCCGGGGGAAGCTCACCTTTGCATATCATATGTTTAATCGTCAATTGGTGCACTAGTTCTTAGAAAATCTGAGGTGCTGGAGCTTCTCTCAGGAGGGTTCTAAAAGGTGGTACTCTCTGATTGGCTAAGGTTCAAGTTTGGTCCTTTTTTATATAAAGACTTGGATGGGTTGCTAAAATGAAGAGAATCTGTTTGTTATAAATGTTATGTTTTTGGGACATTGTCTTTTTTAAGGTACTGGAGACTCCCATCTCGACGACGGGGAATGATTCAAGCATGTGAATCTATGAAAGATTCCAATACTGGAGAACTATAGTTACAGGTAAGTAACTTATTTTCTTCAGTTCTCGCTTGTCTGTTTCCCACCATTGTTTGGCTTTACTGTCACTATCATTTGCTTGCTTTTCATTCGTTACCTTTTGTGGACTTCCCTATTGTGTTTGTTTTGTCTCTCCCCTGGAGAATGGACTCATTACTTGTGGCTTTCCACTTCTTGCTTTTCAATCACTACTTTTTTCATTTTGAGAGTTCACATATTTACCAGATGTCTCTCTTGTGTACTTCTCTCAACATCTGTCTCGTGCCCCTTTGTTCTTCATTGTCTGTTTTCATATAAAAATGCTCTGCCAAAGCCAATAAGTAAATAAATCTTACTATAAAATTGAATCAGCTAACACATGTTGGTGAACGTATTTGTGAATATAATATCCCGCTCACCTTGCTCTTCAGTTTTAGCAGAATGGAGACTGCATGGAGGGAGATGCCTTTGTTTAAGTGCATCTCAGAGTCTACATGCTGCAAATGTTGACGAGTACGGAAGCAAAATCTCAAATTCACACTTCAAAACGGCTCATATTTGATAATTAGTTTTACCCGATGAGTTTTTCCGTGATGACGTGTACAACTGTCATGAACACGATTTAAAAAAATTATCATTTTAGATAAAAATACTAAAGAACGTTATAGCATCGTATATTCAAGGATAATCATTAAGTAATAAACAACACTCACTTTCCCCCTTACAGGTCTTTAACAACTCGTGTGGTTCTAAAAAAGCTGAAATGCAGTAGCAAATCAATCAGGGGTCATCCACACAATATAAACCAAGGGAGGAAAATTCCAAAGCGAAAGGCTGTTCACAGACAATATACATAAGTTAGTTCACATTTTGCTGCACCGCTTGAGCTGGCAGTGGATGTCTTTATAGCTATGGTAGCAGAAGAGGAAGATTGAAGAAGCTTCTTGGCAGGTCTTTTTTGTCTGTTCCAGATTCTGAGGCCCGTGACAGCCAGAGGCTTCATATTTCACTGTGCCCATAATCCTACTTCAAGCCATCATTATGACTACTTGCTGCGAGAACCATCACTTTGCACAAAAGCTGCATCTGCTTTGCCAATGGAAAATTACATTTGAAAGGGAACCACCTGAAACCAGATCCAAGACACATCCTCCTTCTAGAAAGTGAGTGTAAAGTTGGGATCCAAACCATCCCGTTTTGTTCCAGTTCCAAACTGCTTGCCTGGCCAAGGTTTGGAGTGCTCTATACAGTACTCTGAGGGCTGCTGTAAGACCAGGCTGGTATCTACATGACTGACAACCAGTTTCATATAGATGAGATGACATCTTCGAAAGTCCATGCAAATTGCTGGAGAAACTGTCACTCTATGTAGCACTTAGAAGCTATCTGCCTGTCTACACAGAGAGGGAAGGAGAGTATCTTTCTCTACAGGAGGACAAGCTCAGTAGTGTTCCCAGTGTATTGAGCCCCCAGAAGAAACTGACTGATATAGGGAGCACATCCAGCACTGACCAAGAAATGGTCTTCTAACAAATAGCGGATGCAAAAAAATGTTTTAAATGTCTGTAATGTCCAGCCTATGATGCCTTTGCCACTAATCAAAGAATTAGGGGCATGATGTATGGACACCTATTTTTAAACTAGGATGTGCAATTTGCACAACAACTGGTTTGTGAATGGTGGTGCAATTTGCAAATAACCTATATGATGTTAGGCCATATTGCAAATTGTCTATTTGCAGGAGTCACAAAATGATATGGCTAGTGAATAATAATTAGGTAAGTTGAAATTTGTGACCTCCTGTGATTGGATGCGAACACATGGATGGAGACCTGCAAGGGGCAGCAGACCTCTGCCCATGAATTTGCATTCAACAGGAAACATTCTTTAAGCATCTTGGGTCCATTATAGAGACAGGTGGTGCTTTCATAAAAATGTTTCCTGTTTAGGAACACATGGGGGTTCTTTGGAGGGGAAGTATTGCCTGCGCCTCATGAATCCTCGGGCATGATTCCCAAAGTCAAAGTTATCATCCTGGGAAAGTTTTCCCTTTGCAGTTCAGTTACTACCGCAACTCAGGCCTTGGTAACTGTTCACAGGATCTGATAGAGACATCTAGCTGCAGATTCCTTACTTTAGAATCCTCCCCAGGCACAAGCATTGATCCAAAAACTTTTTTCCCATAGCACGTCTGTGCGTTGTGCAGTTCTGTATTGAGGTAGTCCACTGGATGTGACGTCAGCATAGTCCATATAATCCACCCGCCAATGTTAGTTCCTTCTTTTCTGTGCTTGCAACGCAGATCGGGTAACGGTTAGTGGGGCCGTTTGGGGCTTACTTCGACGTCTTCGGCATCTGGAACAGTGTGCTTTTTCCATGTTTTTCGGGGTTCAAACCCTGTGAGTCCTGTGGACAACAAATGTCTGCTACAAACCCCCACTTAATTTATATGTGGTGCCTGGGTGAGTACAATGACACCAAAGAGTGTGACTCTTGTTGTCAACTTTGGCCAAAGACTCTGCAGGAGCGGCATAGTGGCAGCGCAGATGTAGGAGCCTTCCCGGTTTTCCCGTTGATCAAGGTCTCCTTCTCGAGCTGACGTTCGTTCTCTGGCCTGTTCAAGGAGTCGTTCTTGTGGATATCATTCTCCATCAATGTCAAGGGCTAAGTCTCAATGCCAGAAATCAGTCAAGAAACTTGACAACTTTACCTCATACTACCTCCCACCATTCCTCTGTTGAGGAAACAAGATCAGAGTCTACCCTGTGCCTCCCTCAATTTCCAGGGGATGTGATGACTCTTTACCGGATTCGTGAATATTATGCTTCCCTTATGCAGTCATCGGTCAATCACCTTCCTTTGGAGCACCTGTGAGTCCCAAGGAGGTGTGAAGTGCCTTGATTGTGTCCACGCCAGCAGGTTCATTCTAGGCTACATTTAGACCTTCAGCATCAATTGTCAGCTGATATGGCACTGGTGCACAGCCCTTCGGGGTTTCCACCTTCGGCGCCGGTATCCGGTATCCAAACAGCTGACTCCAGCGACTCTGCTAGTGGCGCTGATCGAAGTTGAACTCCTCTCTCTGTCTGAAGTTGAAATCGACATTGAGGAATCACCTTCTCAATGCTAGTTGACCTCAGGAATGCTACCAGTCATGCTTGTTATCCCTGATATTCCTCCACAAGAATCCCCTCATGTTTATCCTACTGAGGGAGATGGTGAACAGGCGGTAGACGAGTTTGAACCTTATAAAGAGGGCAGCTAGTTAACTGACCTAGCTGCGCATAGTGACTTGGATTCTTCTCCCGCCTCAGGCCTACTTTCCCCCCTGGACTTGCTACAGAAGTTAGCTCCTCTTTTGCAGACATGCTGAAAAGGGTTTCAGTAGTGTTGGATCTGACTCTTCCTTCAGTGGAATTAACTTCAGACCCCCTAATTGAAGTCCTCCATCAAAGCCAAACAAGGGTTGAACCAGTGCTTCCCTAGAGCAAATCCCTACATTGTTTTGTTAGGGGCTTGGGCTAAGCCTAATACAGGTGCCCCTGTTGACCGGGCTATATCCCACAGGCACCAACCTGCTACTGGTGATCCGGCTTGTCTAATAAGACATCCTTCTCATTGAAGTTTGGTGGCACAGGCCAATTTGGCCTCCCATGATATTGAGTCCCATCTGATAGAGAGTCCAGGAGTGTAGACATCTGTGGCAGTCATATTTTTCCTCCCCAGGTTCTGCTCCACGCTCTGTGAATACAACTTGTGTCCTTGGATGTTTCACTCATTCTTTATGGGACTCATTAGCAAACATCTTGCCTACATTTCTGGAAGAATCCTATGATTCAAGATGGCCAGCAAGCAGCTAAACTAATCATTTGCTGTGGTACGGATACTACTGACTCTCTGGGTCGAGCTATGCCTTCCTCAGTTGTGCTACGTCGCCATTCCTGGTACATTCCTTAGGGTTTTCAGAGCCAGTCCAAGCCACATTGATTGACATGCCATTTGATGGTGCCCACTTATTTGGTACACAGACAGACTCTGCTTTAAGGCGTTTTCATGACAGTAAGGGTGGAGCAGCGAATTAGCGTGGTTCCGCTCTACCTTTTGGCCTAGTTCATAACTCCTGTACTGACTAGTAAGGTGTTATTTGTTCTTACTTATTCCACAGAAAAGCCATGCATCAGAAGGGCCGTGAGGGTTTTTCAGTTATATATCTGTTAGAATCTAAGTGTGGCACCCAGTGGTTGTTCTTGCTTTCGGCAGGCGCTATTTTTCCTTAAATTGTTATTGGGGTGTGTAGTGCCTTGGAACCCTATGGGAGTTTTCATACCTGATTTTCAACTCTACTTTCATGATCGTCATTACTTGGTGTAAAGTGATGACTTTCCACTTCACGTTTGTCATTAACAGACTCTTAGAGGGTTATCAGTTTTTAATACATCTGATATAAAGGTGTTATTGTTTACTTTAGTCTGAAGAAAAGCTTGTGCTTAAGAGTTATTACCCTCATGGAATATATCATACTCTAAGTGGAGTATTTGCTTGTATGCTGGTGGGTATATATATATATGTATATATATATATATATATATATATTAGTATCCCTTATAGGGAACTTGTAATATTAACAGCTTCTTGGGTGTCAGTATATTGTTTAATCTCTGTTCAAAGAGGTTTCTTTATTAGGATTCTACAGCAATATGGGTGACTGTTTACTAAGTCCTTTTTGTACTGTCAAATAAGGTAGCTGTTGATCTACCCTAATTGTGGTGTACGTCTACTTTGACCTATGATATGATAGTATCAGTTTTTCTACTTTTGGTAGATTGAGCCCTTTAGAAGCCAGAAAGTATCTTCTTGTGGACTTTAAGACTTTCCTTGTTTGGCCTTAAAGGTTTTATAGTAGATAGCCATTACAGTTTGGTGGATTTTCTACACTTTGGTGTAGACATTGGTATGGTATTGACACGTTCTTTTAAAATTATTCTTTTCTTTTCCTGGCTTATATCAATTTATCATATGCCTTAATTAAGATGTATCTCTCTGTAGATTCTATTCTGTCTGTTGTATAGAATGATTAATATTATTGGCTCTTTACGAGTTGTTCTGCGCTTGGACATTTCCATTCAAGACTTCTTTTTGGAAGGGTTTTACCCTCTTCAGGGGGTACTTCTTCTTCTCTATGAGGATATGTATATCTGTTGCGCTTGAGGAGGTTATATGTTTATACCTCATCTAGGTACAACTGTTTTCATCGTTTACCTGACTCTAGTTATTGTACTTTGGTTCATACTTTGAGAAGTGTTGTCATAAGACAGAATATACAAAATTGGAAGAATTATTTTTATTTCAGCATCTTGTAAACGTTCAGTTTTTGCATCATCAATACTTTTTCTAGTTAATCTGTAGATGAGTCTTAATCATTATAAGAGTCACATAATCAAATTGCTTTCCGCCACACTACCAAGGTCCCTTTTTAGGTTTCGCCTGCATACGCTTGCAAATCTTTTGTTTCTGAAAAAAACTAAATCTTAAAAAGGGCTTGGGCCCCACTCCTTACTTACCTGAACTTACTATTGGCTTGGCCCAATGTTGCTTTTATTTATGTGCTTCTGATTGTCCAGCACGTCGTCTGCTTCACTTCCTGCTCTCTTCTTTGCTGTCCATTCCGCCATGTTGCCTCGGGCCAAATACTCCTTACGGTCACTTGCCATTGGACACTGACCAGTGTCCTTTCTCTTGGCCGACCTTGCAATTCAGTCTCTTTTCAGTAGTGTCACTCAAAGTGTCCACTTGAAGTACACAAATGTCATACATAAGCACACTAGCAATAGAAATGTCACACATACACATAAGGCAAAGTAGTAGCTATGTTCATTGCACCATGAGTATGAGGCTTCTTTACATCTGCCACCTAACCCAGTGCACTTATTAAGCGAGAAGCTGCCATCTTGATCAGCGTGGGTGAGTTCCCCCGACTGGGTTGTCTTTCTCTTTCAGGGGCAGGGGCGGGGTAGGCTGCCTGTACAGCGGGCTGTCAGAGGGGGTTGTCAGGAAGAAGAGGGGAGTCATCCTCAGGCACTTCTGCCTTGCACGCATGTCATGGTTTGCATCCTCCAGCATTAGGGCTGCCCGGTTCCAAAGACTCACCAATGAAATGCTATTTTAGCCTTTGAGATGAAACCTAAGACGCTTCTCTATGTAACATACTTGAAAGGAGCCCTTTCACTCTGTAACATGTGGAAACCTACTTGTGGGTATATCTTCTGAGGTATAACTAATAACTAACTGAACAGGACACATGCATGCTGCTCCTCCCACCTATTATCAAACTTTCATCAGGAAGTTTTAAACTATGCAGAAGATACATTCATTACAGTAAAACTGTTCTAGCAGTGAACCACAGTTCTCTGTCTTAAACCTAAAGCATATGCCAAAAATGTGTTTGCCACTAGAGTTCAGGTAAATATTCATGTTATATTTCTTTCTTTATATTTGAAGTCTCAGAGGGTGATACAATTGGTGCCTCTGACCTCACACTCTGTGCAACATTAAGGCCCTCATCATGACATTGGCGGTAAATCCCGCTTATCTCCGCAGTGACGTCCGCCAACATACCGCCGCGGTGGCAGATATCAGTTTGCCATATAATGACACACACATACACCAATCCGACAGAATACTGCCACATACACATATCCGCCAGCCCAAAGGTCAGTGTTAAAGTGGCGGTACCAACACCCATACCAGTACGCCAACAAAACAACGCCCACCACATCATGACCCACGAATCACTACGGCGGACATTCAGTGATGGTAAACCATAGGCGGTACACACCAGCGGGCTCAGAATGGACACCCAAATACTAAACTACACAACATTAGCCAATATCAAATACACACACCTGACACTCATACACACACACACACCCCCCCCCACAGCACTATAAAACACTCACCCACAACCCAACCACAGTACCAAACACCCACACACTTACACACCCCACACAACACCCATGTCCCCACAAAGGCAAGCCCGTTTAACAGATTAGGAGTTGCGGGTCATGGTGGAGGAAATAGTCAGGGTAGAGCCACAGCTGTTTGGAGCACAGGTACATCAAATATCCATTGCCAGAAAGATGGAGCTATGGCGGAGAATCATGGACTGGGTGAATGCCGTGTGACAGCATTCACGTACAAGGAACGACATCAGGAGAGGTGGAATGACCTACGGGGGAAGGACGTTCGTGGCAGCAAGGCACCAGCTCGCCATACTGTGGACTGGCAGTGGACCCCACCTCCTCCCCACAGCTCACAGCATGGGAGGAGCAAGTCTTGGCATTACTGCATCCTGAGGGACTCACTGGAGTTGCCGGAGGACTGGACACTGGTGAGTCAACATTTATTACTTATCACCCCCCATACCTGCATGCCATCTCACACCCTCACCCTCCCTCCCATCACTCTACTCCATCCCACACACTGCACCTACACAAATGACTAACCCCAGGGCCAAGCCCTGCATGCTATACCAATGCATGGACAGCCCTCCCATCCCTGCATGGACACCCATCACAAAGCATGCACAGCATAGGGGAACTAAGAATCCCACAATACATCACCATACCCAAACAAAGGTGGCAGGGCAACAGCAACGATAGAAGGGAAGCGAGGGGTTTTACAATATGTCACAGACATGAAGCATAATACATCACTTACATCCCCACAGGTGCCCCAGCCAATCTCAGCGGAGAGGAGGTGCCACGACTAACCAGTCCCCCGCCAGAACATGCCCCCAGTGATGACAGTAACTATGGACTTCAGGATCTGGATGAACTATCTGGCCCATCAGGGACCACTGATCAGTTGGTCACCCCAGCCCACTCCCAGTCCACCACAGAGCCTCCTCCATCAGTATCCAGCACCACAGCACCCACCCAGCATCCCCACACCTCTGTCCCCAGGACACATTAATCAGCAATGTGCCCACCTCTACAGGGACCCCAGTCCACACCTCACACCCAAGACAATCGGTGACCTGGGGTCAGTGGCAGTGGTCACACCGTTCAGGGGACGGAGGCACAGGCACACTGGGAGGACCGCTGTGCGCCAGAGGGAGGACCGGCCCAGGGAACCGACTCTCCAGGAGGCACTCACCAGTGCCCTGGGGCGCTACCAACAATCCCAGGACACAATAGGCCAGATCCTTAGCAACATGCAGGAGAACAAGCGGCTGCAGGGGGAACACCATCAGGAAGGACTTGCAGGCTCTCAATACAACCATGATCTCCATAGCAGGGGTGCTGGCAGACATGGCCAACAACATGAGGGAATGGACAGCATATCAGCGCGGCCCTACCACTAGCCAGTCTATTGACCACCCCTCCACTTAAGCTGCAGCTAGTGGACAGGAGGTCCCGCCACAGGACCAACAGGCCACCAGCACCTCTCCCCCTGTAGAAGGTGACCCCACCCCTCAAACGTTCCCTGTGATCCAGACAGAAGCCTGAGACAATTGCGAAGACCAACACAACCACTAGGAAATGAGACTCTGATTGTCCCCCTTGTGTCCCACCCAGTCACCTTGTCCACTTTGAACTGCCTTTGCCCCCTTCCTATGGCCCCTTGGTCACTGGACCTGTGCTACAAACAGACTGGAACAATACTCTGGACTTTCCTCTACCATCACCCCCATTCCATTGCACCTTTCCCTCAATTATTTGCAATACAATGAACACCCTTGAAAACAATTTGAGTGACACCGTTTTATGTGTTGAAATTGTGCATTTATGGGAACAGTCACATCTAGTGCAAATGATCTAAACACTGTGATAGCATACAAATAATGGCCTGTAGCTGTTTGCAGTAAACACATCAGGACACTGTTGTCATATCACCAACATCTGTAGATGGACAAGCCATAGGTGACAGTAAGTTGAGATGCAAAGGACGTGAATGCCTTCATGCTACAGCCACACAGAAAACATCAATAGTCAGAGTAATGGTCAGTTGCACTGTCTCACCTGCGTGTCATTAGAAGTATTGACTTATAACTGATGTTCTGTTGTCCACATCCTCATCCTCTGCCTCCTCATCCTCACTGTCCTCAGGGTCCATTGCTGCCACTTGGGCATCTCCAGTCTTCTCCTCCTGCAGAAAAGGCACATGTCGTCTGAGGGCCAGGTTGTGCAACATGCAGCATGCCACTACTATCTGGTAGACCTTCTCGGGTGAGTAGCACAGGGATCCACCTGTCAGATGCAGGCATCTGAATCTGGCCTTCAGGAGGCCGAAGGTCCTCTCGATTATCCTCCTGGTTCGCCCATGTGCATTTTATAACGGTTCTCAGCCCCTGTCCTGGCATTCCTCACAGGGGTCAGGAGCCATGATAGGTTTGGGTAGCCAGAGTCACCTGCAAATAGTGAGGGACAAAATGTAGCCTTACTCAATCTATGGGGATAACACTTGAAGACATACACTGACATAACGTGGGTGGGGACTCTGGCTCACCTATTAGCCACACCCTGTGCCTCTGTAGTTGGGCCATCACATTTGGGATGCTGCTGTTCCGTTATGCACCGAACCAGGATACTTGGCAGTGACGTGGGGAAAGAACTGGTCCTCCAGGCACACCATTTGCATATTCAGTGAGTGGAAACACTTGCGATTCCTGAACACCTGTTCATTCTGGCGTGGGGGACAAACGCAATATGTGTACCGTCAATCGCCCCAATAATATTGGGTATATGTCCCATTGCATGGAATTCGGCCTTCACAGTGGCCAAATCTTCCACATGGGGGAAAGAAATGTAGCTGCACATGTGTTTAACCAAGGCAGACAATGCCCTTGCCTGCACGATTGAGAACATTGGCTGTGACATTCCTGCTGCCAAGCCCACTGTCGCTTGGGAAGAACCAGTTGCAAAGAAATGGAGCACAGTTAGAACCTGCACAAGAAGGGGGATCCCAGTGGAATGACGGATCGTTGATATCAGGTCAGTGAACACAGCTCTGTGATTGTGACATGTCCAGTCTATAGGTGAGTATAATGTGCCTGTCCTCCAGTGTAGCCAAGCTCACAAAAGGTCTGTATACGGGAGTTTGTCTCCTCCTCCTATTCATCCGCAGTGGTAGGTATCTAAGGGGCACCTGAGTGAGTAGGCCATCAAAATTTTAACAATGGAACCACCACCTCAGTGTGCATACAACAATAATCTGATGGGACAGTGGGAATGCCAATGTTTGTGCAATTTTCAGAAATTACGCAGTTATGGAAGATATGTATGTCGTCCACCACCATGAAATGGCGACCGCCTGTCCTGTACCTAGGGACAGGTGGAAGTGAGGTAACTCCGCTGACATTGGGCGTCGTGGCACAAGGCGGTCTTGCACCGCCGTGCAATTCCTCATTGGCTAATATGGGTCTTATGGAGTACAGTAGCCAATGGGGATCAGCGTCGGTGATGACTGTGTACACTGCCGCGGACGTGACTGCCATTTTCTGTCTATAACCCCACTTAATTCCTGACTTTACACAGGAGAACACCTACACTCCGTGTGCTGCTGTGACCTGTGTCTGGAACCTACCATGGCCCATGTGACCGGGGAGAGGGCCCCTGCCTTTACTTCGGAAGAGTTGGAGCGCTTGGCGGATGGGGGTCCCACCCAAGTATGGACAGCTGTATGGGCCTTCAGACCAACAGGTGAGTACACATTTTTGGCAAGATGCATGTGGGAAGGGTTGCATGGAGAGGTGTGTGCAGGCATCATGTCATTTGGGGAGGGTGTCTATAGGTAGTGTACATGGTGGGCGCCAGGCGGTGTGTGCCAGTGGATTTGGAAACGGGATTTGTGGGCTATATGTTTGACAGGCTGGATTGTACGTGTAATGGGGTCCTCCTGTCTGCATTCCCTCTGCAGGTCAGTGCCCATCAAAAGAAGGGATTGTGGCGTGCATCGCCAAGGACGTGCGGACCTTGGGGGTCTACAGAAGGTGGAGCACCCACTGCAGGAACAATGGAAGGACCTGAGACGCTGGGCCCGGAAGACCGCGGAGGCCCAGCTGGGGATGGCCTCCCAACAAGGAAGGGGTGCTGTTGGAACATGACCCCGTGATGGCCCGCATACTGGTGGTAACCTACCCAGAGCTGGATGGGTGTTTGAGCAGCCACAAGGGGGTGAGTACAATGGGCATTACTACAATAAGTGGTAGATAGCATGGGATCCGGGTGGTGCGTATGAGTTAGTGGGTGCCCCTTAATGCCAGACCAGACATTGCAGTGTGATCCAGCTCAAGGGTAATTGGTGTATGGCAAATGCAGGTAACCTAGCTCGTTTGCATTCCATGTCAGTCAGGGCTTTGTGGGTCGCAGGAGGTGTGCAGTTGGTGGGGTTTGGCCCTCATCTTGCTGTGGCATCTAGCCAAATCAATGCCAGTGCAATGCATAGTGCTCAGTCCTGATCCCTGTGTGTGACAGTGCTGTGAATGCCAACTGTGATGTTGGTGCTGTAATTGACCCAGTGCTCCCTTTCTTTCCCCCCTCCCCTTTTTCCTTCTGTCATCCTGTCCATGTGTGCATTAGTATCATCTGGCGGAGAAACAGGGGCATTGGCGACAGAGGGAGATACATCCCACAGGACCCAGAAGGCAGAACCCACCGACGCCGAGGGAACCAGTGGGACGGAGGGCGAGGGGAGAACCACGGCGGAGACAGGTGATGACAACACTGACTCAGATACCTCCTCTGATGGAAGCTCCCTGGTGGTGGCAGACACCTCTGTTACCACCCGAGCTGCAGGTACAGCTGGCACCCCCTGTACCAGCACCGCCCTCCCAGTAGCCCTCAGCGAGTTGCCCATACCCGCTCACCCAGGAGGGTGGGCATCTCCTTCGCCTCAGGCCCTGCCCCAGTGAGCCCTGCTGCCCTGAGTGAAGAGGCTATTGACCTCCTGAGATCCATCTCTGTAGGGCAGTCAACCATTGTGAATGCCATCCAGGGGCGGGCATCCCAGATGCAGCAATGCAGTGCATTCCTGGAGGGCATCCACAGTGGATTGGCGGCCCAACAGAGATCGATTCAGGCTCTGGCCTCCTCTCTGATGGCAGCCATTGTCCCTGTTCCTATCATCCCCCCTCCAACTACTACTTCCCAGTCCTAGTCTCCTCAACCCCAACCCATCCCATGCACAAATACAGACGAGCATGCACACAAGACATCACACAAGAGTGGCACAGTCAAACACAGGCACCCCACTTCAGTCCACAAGCACTCGCACAAACAGACAGTTGCACACACATCCCCATCCACTGCCTCCACTGTCTCCCCTTTCTCCTCCTCCTGAACCTCCCTCAGTCATGTCCACACTCACACCTGCATGCACTGCTTCAACAGCCACCACCAGCATCACCACACCAAGCAGCACACACACCTCACTAGCAGACACCTCCACAACATCCATCCATGCGCCCCCTGTGTCCTCTCCCACCCTGTCTGACCCCCCCCCAAAGGACACAAACACAGACACTCAGACACCCAACAGCCATCCACCTCACATCAGCACACTGCCCATGCACCTGCACCCAAGTCCAGCAGACGTACTCCTCCAACAACCTTTCCCTCAATCTCCACTCCCTTCCCTCCTACCACATCTGCCCCAATGGACCTAAGAAGCTTTTCCTTGCACATCTTGACCTCTTCCCCCCCTTCCTGCCTGTAAGAGCAGGGTCCCAATGACCCAGCCCAGCACCTCAGCCAAACAGTCCACGGGGACACAGCAGCCCTCACCTCCAGCAGAGGCTGCCCAGGTGACACCTCCCCCAGCAGAGACAATGCAGCCCTCACCTCCAGCAGAGGCTGCTCAGGTGACACCTCCCTCAGCAGAGACAATGCAGTCCTCACCTCCAGCAGAGGCTGCCCAGGTAACACCTCCCCAGCAGGTACAATGCAGCCCTCCCCTCCAGCAGAGGGCACGTAAGCCACCATCCAGCGACTGTTGTACAAGAAGCCCCCTTCAGGATCAGTGGGCATGTTCCCCACCTCAGTGACTGTGACCTTGCACTCCCCAGCATAGGGAAATGGGCATGGAGCACCCTCCAGAACCAGTGGGCAAATTCCCGATTTCAGCTGAGGTGTCCCCCACTCCCCTTCCCCCTGAGGTGCCAGTCCACTTCCGTGATGATGCCCCTGCACAGTTTTTTGCGTAGTTAGGATCAAGTTGGGGCTTCGACTGTGCACTGTGGCCATGTGGGGCTTATGTACTTTGGACTGGGCATTGGCCCTTTCTGGACAATTGTTTATGTCTATCTGTTCAAAATTGGTTCATATGGAGACTTTTGCCTTGCAAATACATTTTCAGTACTTCTGACCTCTAGTCCTTGTATTATTATGCTGTGTATTGTGTGTCATTGGTTTTCTTCTGCAGCATGTTGTGTGTATGGTGTGTGTTGTGCGTGTGTGTGTGTGTGTGTGTGTGCGTCACTCTCCTTTTCCTCCCTCCCTCCCTTGTGTGCTAGGTGGCTGTAGCCACCGTCGTAGTCTTCGTCAGCGTTGGTGTTCCAGGTGGAGCATTGGGTAGAAGAGCATCGGGAAGACTTGAAGTTCCGGTTCCAAGGCGGCATTGAGCTTCTCTGTGTCTCTGTTGGTGAGTCTTTGGTCTTCCGTTATGTGTTTCTGCCAGGCTTTTGATGGCGTTGGTACCGCCACGGAAATTGTGGCAGTGTGGGGTGTCATAATGCGGTGGGCGGTACCTTGTCTTCCACCTGGCTGTTGATGGCTACCGCCGTGGTGTATGGTGTTTACGCCCTGGCGGATGGTGTGGTACATTATCTGTGTATGGGAGTTATCACCGCCATGGTCATAATTTGATGGTAATTACCGCCAGCCTGTTGGCGTTATTCCCTCCACTTTGACAGTCATTGCCAATGTCATAATAACCATCTAAATCGTTCTGGGGAAGGATATAACCAAAGTGTAACCCATGTGCTGTTTTTGGCGTAACTGGGTCAAGGAAGCTTAGGTCAAGCTACGGCAATATACACAAACCATGACATTTGATCTTTCAAATTGTTTATGCCTCTTGTAGACACGTTTGTCCGTTGAGTATCGTTAGTCGGGTAACAAAACCACTTTCCAAATAGGCTTCAAACAAAGAAAACACACTGCCAACCATAAAGCCCACACGTTTTAGCGTATACATATACAAATGAATGTTAGTAAAATACAACTTGCAGTGTTTAAATTATTTAGTTAAAAGTGATCCTAACATATATGTGTTCCATGTCATATTCAGAGACATTGGCCACTGCTCAGTGTAGTCCCATGCATTCTTCCCGAAGTGTTTCTGCTCTTGCATCCTTAGATCAGCATTATACCACACACCATTGGGCTCCCACTAAGTGGTGTATTCATGCCATTTCATGGCTTTATCCCAGGTCTCACCTGACAAAAAGTTGATAATGGCAGCCTGCAGCAGGAATTGCTATCTAACTGGATTCTAAATATTAGAAAAATGTCACAATAATGTTTGTTTTAAATATGATAAACCATTAATAGTTGTTTGTTATTGTTTATTAATTCAACATTAATTCTAATATTTATAATCCAGTTAGATAGTAAGAAAGAATGCAAAAGAAAAAACAAAGGTGAAACCTATTGGCATTGCCAGCGCTTGCTCATACTTGCTGTTTTATTCAACCTTTTAAATAAAAAAATATATATATATATATTTTGTTAGTTACTACATATATGTTTGTTTGTTATACGCCTATGTCAGTAGATATATATATCTGGAATATCTTGAAGGTTTTTTATCATCTCTGGCTATTTTTTCTAAGGAAAAGTGTATTTATATTGTATTGTATTGTAATAGTATTTATATAGCGCTTACTACCCATGACGAGGCATCGAATCGCTTTTCCGGATCCCAAAAGGAATTAGTGGTGGATTAGTATAGGGAAATACGAGTACAGTATTAGAATTATTATGAGTTAATTTGAGCAGAGGATATGTGAATTTGTTACTTGGATTGACTAGAGTAAATCGAGGGATAGAGGAGAGAAGAATACAGAAGTGTTAATTAGGAGTTTATACTAATAAGATGAGGCTTGGGATTAGTAAAGGAGAGATGGAGGAGGAAAGAGTCTGTTGAAAGGGTTAGGGAGGTGATAGTAGCAGGAGGGGTTTTGGATGAGTCAAAGGTGAGATAAATGAGGGAGAATTTAGTAGGGTTGTTTGGGAGCTCATGGTAGTAAACTGAGGTTTGGAGTGAGTTAGATATAGTAGAGGAGGAGAGAGCTTAGGCAGGGTTATTTTGGTGATGAAAGTAGTAGAATGGGCTTGGGGTGAGTCAGAGTGGGGATGGAGGATAGATTTATAGAAACATAGGGTGATGGGGAGACAGAGTAAAGCTTACAAGGGAGTACATTTATATGTATTTGTTTTTTATTTTTTCATATACATATAAATATTTTATTATTATTTTAATTTTTCTTCTATTATTATATATATATATATATATATATATATATATATATATATATATATACATACACACACACACATATATATATATATATATATATATATATAATGATCATTACAATGTCAAAGAATTACATTCCCTCATTGTATTCAAACCTTTCATGATACTGTCAAAACTAAGGATCCAAAGGCATTCATAGGTGGGGAGTCTCTTTATAAGCAAATCTTGCACCAAATTCTGCTTTTGGATTGTGATAGCTGTGACTTTTTTGTGTCTGGCCCACGTAAATCAAATTGCACAGGCACTAAATCATATATACAGCATTCTGGGAGTCGCGATTAATGTGTGGAATCATGCAATTCCCACATTTAAAACGTCCCACAATCTTATTGTGGCCCCACAGGGAACCCAAATCAGAAGAGATTATTTTAAGCATACCTGCAGGGGAGAAACCCTTGTTTTTATTAAAAATGTTGCCCCCACAATTGGGGACTGGCCACTTAAACAGGGGGCCAACCTCGCCAAACAAGAATCCTGGGGCCCTGGGCCGTTTCCTGCGATCCATGGCAAGGAAACTGTGCCTGGAAAGCACTGATGGAAAGGGGTACTCTCCCCTTTCCATCAATGTCTTCCTGGCATCTGGGGAGGCCGTTTAGGCCATTTTATGTTTTTTTTTATGTTGTCAAGCTGGAACTGTGCATTACTAGAATAACTGATGTATTCTAGATGTTTAGGAAATTCTCATGGTTTCATATAAATTGCCATATGGTTGCGATTGTTGTCTTCAACTTCTTTGTAAAGAGGGCAGTTGTGTGATTTCTCTGCACGAGATAAACATTCTATGTGGATCTTATAGTGTAGGTCTGGTTAGGATATACCATTACATGGTAAGAGATATTGCTCAATGACATGTTATTCTGCTCTGTGTTCCAACAGGGAAGAGCATGCAGTTTCAGTCTGCATATAAGAACAAATAGATTTGTCTTCACTAACTCTTTTGGCAGTATTGTCCTACAGTCATGAGTAGTGTTTCTTACCCATGTTTTCTTTGTCTTTATGACTTTCATTGCTGTGGTCTTTTCCACAGTAATTTTGAACAAGTTACTTACCTTTGTTAACACATTATCTGGTAGAGACAGAGCCGCAGATTCCTTAACAACCCGCCCATCCTACCTGCTGTGTGAACTGAGTCCTCTTTCAGTTTCAGAAGATTTTGTTATGGAAATCAACACCTTGAATTAAGAATTGGGTGATTATTTGACACAGGGTTGTCTTTTGTGCTAGCACACTGTTTCAGTTGGCAGTTTCTATATGTAGCTCCACGTTTTGAATGGAGAAAATAGTCACAGACGCAACTGATGTCCGCGAGAGGTTATATGGACTCCGCTGAAGTCACATCCAGTGGACTATGTCGATAGGAAGTTGTGCGACGCCCTCTTCTCATGTGCAGACGTGCTATGGGGAAAAAAGTTTCTGGATTCAGGCGCACACATAGGGATGATTCTAAAGTAAGGAATCTGGAGCTAGGTTGTGTCTCTACTAGATAATGTGTTACTGAAGGTAAATAAATTGTTATTTGTGACCATAATTGTGGTCACATACAATTGATACATGTCATTGCAACTTGTATATGTGATTGGTCTGCCCCTTTGATGTCCCCGCCTATTTGCAATTCTGAAAGAGTCCCAAAAGTCATTTTAGATATCGTAAAGACTTTTCTGACCCATATAATCACTTTTACATGTGTGGGAGTAATTGACTCCTCATTTCTCCAGAGTATTTATTGCCTTAGCACTTCTCCAGGGAACAGAACTGAGGGTAGTCAAAAATGTTGAACTGTAAAAGAGTTGCGCCCTCACTTGAGTTTATATTGAAAGTGAACATCTGATGGAGACTTCTAGCTGCAAATTCCTTACCTTTGAATTTCCTAGACATCAGTCTGGATCTGGAAAATTTTCGTGAGCATTACACTGCATGCCATCAGGTATTGTCGATCGACTCTCCATGTGTTGTCGACATCGTCTGTGCCAGAATGATGATGTTGTACCTACATAGGCGCCACCCAAGCGTACTGACATCAGTACTTTTCTTTCCACCCTAGCCAGCGCTCATCTAGTGAAGAGCTACCCCTCAGTCATTTTTTGACTGGCTTTTTTCAACGTTTTGTCAATAATTTTTGGGGCTTTCCCCCTGGTGTGTAGATAATGTCATCTAGGAAGACAGAATTCAAGCCCTGCGGAACCTGTCATCGGCTGATGTCTGTAATGGACCCCCACTTTGTCTGCTTGTGGTATCTGGAGCACAACCAAGACTCGAAGTCTTGCTCATATTGCCATGCCATACACCAGAAGGCTTTGAGGGAGCAGTCCCTAAAGCTCATGGCGGCCTGGCATGCTACTCCACACAAATCGCTGTCCCAGTCTAGAGGAAGGACCCGTACCGGTCACAAGCTTGAAGTAGTCATTGTCCCACTTCAAGTCCTCAGGATGGTCCGGTAAGTCGAGGCACAAGAAGAGCAAGAAGTCAAAGAGGTCTTCGACTTTGCCTCATCTGTCAGCCGACGAGACAAGGGAGCACCGACATTCAAGGCCAGGTTCCTTGGAGCCTGCGCCTGTGCCAACTCTGCTCCACCCAGCAGAAGGAATATTATGAGGCCATGCACCTTTTTTGGGTGGCCTTACCCCATTGGTGTTCCTTTGGGCCCCGTGGGATCAAAGGGGGCCCCATCTCAGCCTCGGCTCTAGTGGGCCCCCAGTGATCCATTTTTGGATCTGGACTGGCGCTGGTTGTACCAACTCGACATTCCTGCTCGAGTTCTGAGCAATTCGACTGACATTGAAAGCCTTTCTACTCTCTATCAAGGGAAGGCTAGTGCAGTTGTTCATGTACAACACTACTGCCCTGTGGTACTGCCGCAAACATGGTGGGGTGGGGTCATGGACCCTTTGTCGCAAGGCCCTGCATCTCTGGACTTGGCTGGAAAATTAGGGCATTTCCGTTGTGGTTCAAGACCTGGCAGGGTCTCTGAACACCAGGGCAGACTAACTCAGCCATCTGTACCTAGTGGTTCACAAGATCTCTTTCAGCAGTGGGGAGAGCCATGGTTAGATCTGTTCTCCGTTGCTGATATTGTGCAATGTCAGCAGTTTTACATGCTGGAGTTTCGAAGGTGGCTCTCGCCCGAGATGCTTTTTGTCTCGACTGGAGCTCAGGTCTCATGTATACCTTTCTGCCCATACCACTTCTGCCAAGATTTCTCAAAAAGACCAGGAATGACCGGGTACAGGCAATTCTTGGGCACGGAAGAGTCTGGTGCCCGAGCTACTGAACTTGGCCATTGATCTTCTGATCAGGCTGCCTTTTCGGGAGAATCTTCTGTTATCGCAGGAGGGGAGAGTTCTTCACCTGAACCTGTCCATTCTCTGCCTCTTTGCACGGATATTGAGCGGCTGCAGATGACAGCTATCGACCTCCCTCCTGAAGTCTATCACGTTATTCTGGCTGCCAGGCGTCCCTCCACCAATATGGTATACGCCAGCTGTTGGAAATAATTTGTGGCCTGGTATACAGAGAAACATGTTGATCCTTTCTCTGCCCCACTTTCTAAAGTCCTACTCTTTATTCTTTCCCTTGCCCAGCAGGTCTCTGCTCTGGGCACTCTTCAGCGTTCTCTATCGGCTCTTTCTGCGGCTGCCTGACCAATCCTCCTTGTTCAAGTCACCTATTATACATAGCTTCCTAAAGGGTCTTTTTAATCTTTTCTCTCCTTCACCATTTGTAATGCCTCAGTCGGATCGCAATCTGGTGTAACATTCTTTTTTTTTTTTTATACCATGTTTTATAATAATACAAAAATAGTACAAAGAAAGAGAGCATTTTTTGATACAGAAGACCTCCTTCCAGTTCATAGAGCTAAATACAGTATCATCACACCAAAAAGTATACAGTGCGGGAGACGATACCTGTAATTGTTCTTCCGGGTGATTAAAAACCATCCCATAGAGCCACTATGTCAAGTGCCATACCAACAGTAAAGTGCAGAAGTGTGACCTTCTTTATCAGCTGTTATAATTTCAACTTCCATAGTACCCAGCAAAACAAAAGGACATTGAGGGTAGTGCAATATTCCTGCTATAAAAAAAATAAATCCTAAAAAGGAGACATCAATCCACCTAAAATCTTAGTCAGTAAGCAATACCCTGACAACACTCAGGATATTTCAGAGGGAGGAATTTGTGCCGCCTCCAGCATGGAAATAGGTAGGTGCCATGCTGAACCAAGGAACATGAATAAATAATATACATTTTGTTTAGATTTCCCACTATTATTCCCCTTTTCAGAACACTTCAAGCTATAAATAACCCAAAAATTCCAGATGTGAGCTGGGGTATTAATACAACCAGCGGGCTACATCATACTTAGTCATCAAGCAGCCCGACATATTCAAGTTACAATAAGCCCTGTTGGCCGGCAACCCAGTCCAACAGAGGCACCCAGACCTGCTTACCCTTCTTGCTAGATTTCTGGCCTTTGTGCGAGTACAAGGACATTTCCAAGTTACACATCGCTAGCGATAACCATTGGTGAAATGTCAAGAGGTACGGTTGAGCCAGGCTGATGCAATACACAGAACTATGGCCATAGCCACAAATGTAAACAACTGGAAGGGCCCGAGAACCATGTCACTGTGCACCCCCAACAAGATAAGCTTGGGATTTAAGGTAATATTAAAATGTAACCTAGTGTCAAAAAACGTAGTGATACTCAACAAGTTCTTTGCAATGCTCACTGCAGACCTGCCTGCTCTCATGACTTCATTGGTCCCTGAGAAGTGGGGGACTGGGGAAGCAGCCTCCCTTAGCCCTCTATGGTTGGACTGTGACCTTGTCCATTAGCCTATCCCCTATGCCTTACATCCCCGGAGGGTGACACCTCCAGCAGGATGCAGGGCAACGGTTTCAGTCTCCGCTGGATGAGGACGTATTTGTTGGATCCTGTTGGTCCATTATATTTTGTTTGGTTTTACTTGCCTTTTCCTTACAGATCAAACACTGCCGATACTTCTTACAATAACAATGTTCAGGCCTTCCTAGACACTCCTTCAGCTTTGATGGTGGGGCTTCTACTATTCTCTTTCTCATCACTGACCTCATGGGATACCCTGTCCACCGGGAATAGCCCCCGACCCAATTACCAGTTGTTCGTAAGGTTCGGGGTACCTGGTGTCTGTCTATCTCTTCTACTAATATTCCCTATCTTGCATTGCTGAAGCCATGCTATTCAGTGGTTGTCCACTTACTTACTCTCGATTATGGCATTGGGCACTAAGATACTCACCCTCAATGTCCGAGGCCTCAACTCCCTGAATAAACGCAAGCAGGTTTGGTGATATATCCTATGCCATAACCCTTCCATTATCTTCCTCCAGGTAACTAATTTTATAGGGACGGACATACACAGAATGGCACACTCAAAATACCCCGTACGCCACTGGGCATATACTGACACAAAGACACTGGGGATGGGCATCTTATGCAAATCTGGCATCAGCTCTGCGATCCCCAACATAGTAAGGGTTACAAAGGTCTACTATCTGACACTACACATGCTCTGTGGCAAGCGACAACTCGCACTCCTTAACAATTACGCCCTGAACACCACGCAGGACACCTACCTGCGACAGATCCTGCAAGAGCAATTAACAGGGGTAGAAGGTGACATCATTGTTTTAACAGTTATTTCAATCTGGTATGGATCCTACAGTGACATCATACCAAGGTACTGGCTACATGTTGGCTCAGCTTACTAGGGACATTGCAGAACTGGGGCTGGTGGATGCCTGGGGATATAAACACCCGACATGTGGAACTATACATTTTATTCTTATGTACATAACTCATTTTCCCACATTAACTATGCCCTGCTTGCACACTCCCTCCTGTGTCACTTGGACACAGCAGAGTTAGCTGATATCTCCACCTGTGACCATGCTCATATTGAGCTGACCTGGTTGGGCGCCCTAGCACCTCCTAGGTCCTCCCTGCTCTGGTGCTTACCCCTAAGACTCCTTGCAGTCCCAGTTAATGTAGAAGAGATCCACAAGACGATTTTTAAATACTTCACACTTAAATCCCTGACTTAAACACCTCTTCACTGATTATGGGACGGGTTGAAGGCTACCATCCAGGGGTGATCACATCAGTGGCTATTGCATGGGGGAGGGAGACCTGCCTGGTGGAAACTAGTTTGACAGCTGAAGTCTGGGCACTTGAGCAACAGGACAAAGCCACACCCTTTGGGGTAATAAACAGAAACTTGACATTTTGTGATGGTAACTTTGAGACCATAGGGCTAATAAGGGCTGAGCCTTCCCTTTTGGTGCTTCAGCAGCGATATTATGAAGGAGGAAATACGGTAGGGACTTTTTTGACCCAGCGTCTGCACCTGGTGCACACCAAGACACATATTGCAAAGGTCAGGAGGGAAAATGAGACCTGGGCGATCTCTGAACGAGATAAACAACAGGTCTTTCACAAATATTACCTGAACCTTTACAGCAAAGACTTACTTTCACCTCCGTTGATTAAAGACTTATCTGACTGCATATTAGTGGGAACTCCTTAATCCTCACCATGCAGAATACCTTTTTGCCCCAGTCACACCTGATGGGATTCGAAGCTCCGTTCAAGCTCTACTGCTCTGCAAAACACGAGGTCCAGATGTGCTCCTGATTGGTTTCTATTGCCTTTACTTGCCTTAATTGACAGAGCATATGTATGGAGTGACTGTTTAACTCCTTCACACATGCTATGGGCCCTACACCCTCCATGGCGGCAAGATACCAGGAAAAGACACCACGCTGTGTTCCTCCTATCTCCCCTTTGCTCTAGTAAACACTGACGCTAAGATCTTTACTAAGATCCTGGCTACTAGACTTGAACAGTACCTACCAGGCTTTATTGACCCTGACCAGGTGGGCTTGATACAGAACAGGCAGGGAATGAATAACGTGTGCCAAGTGGCGCACCTTGTTGAGAAAACACATCGCTATCATATCTTGCCTGCCTTCTATCTCTTGATATGGAGAAGGCATTTGACAGGGTGAACTGGTCCTTCCTCCGTGTGGTGTTACGCAAGGTGGGGCTGGGTCCGGGCATTATAGCTAAAAATCATAACTTTGTTTGTTGTCTCTGTTGCCCCACTCCGCATCAACAGGCGACCCTCAGACCCCATAGCAATCAGAAGGGGGAACCCAGCACAGTTGTGTCCTGTCACCCCTTCTTTTCGCCCTAGATGTCGAGCCCTTGGCCATTACTATCCACTGCACTGCTGACATAAAGGTTTTCCTTTTGGGGGACAGATGCATAAGCTTAGTCTTTATGCAGATGACCTGCTGCTTATCCTCTCTTAGCCCTCTACCTCCCTTCTGGCAGTGGTAACTAGCCTGACATATTTTGAAGCGGTATCTGGCTTCAAAATAAGCTTGTCCAGATCAAGCGCTCTTAACCATACTATAACGAACCACGATCTCCGTGCCCTTCAAAATTTGACACCTTTCCGTTGGTCCTTGGATACCCCTAAATACCTTAGGCTTAATTTGACACCCACACTCTCTACCTGGACATGGGCAAACTGGCCCCCTCTCCGCCGCCCCATCCTGGAAGTTATCAGGCCCTTCCTACTTCAGTCCCTCAAGATGACATTATTTACCTGCAGCACAAATCCTGTGCTTTCATATGGAACGGAAAATGGCCCAGGATCTTACATGCCCTTTTAATGCAACCCACGGACAAAGGTGACCCCGCATGCCCGAACCTTCTTGAATACTACTGGGCTGCCCACCTCCGCTATATTTTTGAATGGGTAGCGAGAGAAAGTGAGAAACAGTAGTTTCATATGAACATGGCGGTCATCTATTGACCCTTTCGGGATTTGGCCTGGCCTGCTAAACAAGTTAGGCCGTGCAGTGCCTACATTGCCACCCCTGCCAGCCCAGTTCTAGACATCTGGGACAAACTGAGCATCATGAGAGGGTTAACTACCTTTCTCTCCTCCAACACTCCTATAGCACACAATACAGCGTTTACCTCGGCGCTCCCCCCCCCCCACTCCATCTAGGGCTGGACCGATGGTGCCTGCAGGATACTTCATGATCTCTTCACGGGGAGCACCATGAAAACTTTTAATCAGTGCAAAGAGGAATATAACCTTACCAAGGCAGCTAGGCTTCAATACCTTTGGCTGCCCCACTGACTTATCTATTCTTCCGTCTACCGCCAGGCCATACTACCTTATACACGCTTTGAGAAACTGGTAAGGACATATGATGGCTGGTGAGGGCTTATATCCAAAACATACAGGGTACTCAACACTCCACACCCCCAGGCCTGCATCTATATCAGACCTCCTGGAATTCCATTAACAAAGGGAATATGGCCCAAACCTTGTGAAACATCACTAAAACCTACTGCAGTATCCCTCGTCGGGAAACAGCCTACAAGCTCATGTTCCAGTGGTACTACACCCCTTTCCACCATTTACCCAGGTATATCCCCACTATGCTGGTGATGCAAGACTGATAAAGCAGAAGTCTGCCACGTTTGGTGGTCCTGCACCCTAATCGCTACTTTCTGGAAGGAGGAAATTTTGTGTCACATCCGAGCCACTGTAGGGTACCCTCTGCCCTCCTCCTACCGTACGGCCATCCTTGAGACTCATCTCATAAACTTGAAAGCAATGACACATGCTGAGTAGGCCCTTATTAGCTATGTGCTCCATGCGGCAAAGGCAACTGGTGACCCTGCAGTGGAAAAAAAGAACCCCCCTATCCACTGCACAGTGGTTCACTTGCCTATGGCATATAATGGCTATGGAACAAGTCTCACACAGACTCCACCAAATAACACACAAATTCCGAACTGTTTGTCAGCCCCTGATAAACTACTGTAACGGGATAGAAAATTCCTGCTTCATCCCACCTAGGCTCCGATCACTTCAGCTATTTGACTAATCCACCCCCACTGACAATATTCCCCACTTGCCAAGAATATCATTCTCACTATCCATGGCACACCTGGGACACATGTTGGGATGACACCAACTCACCAACATCCCCGCAGGCTCCCTGTCTTGACCTGTTGTGCTCCTTCTCCCTCACCGCCAGTTCTAATCCCTGACTCATTCATTATAATGGAAGTCTTCTGTGCCAGACCGTTTGCGAAGGTATACTTTTACTGACTTCTAAGTTGACTCTGGTGTACTTTGTATTGTGTCTCTAATATTGGATGTGGCTACTGTGTTTCTCGAATGCCATTTATAATGTGCCACCTACAGTGCTTCCACTGCATAATGCTTTATTGTTCTGACAATTTCTCAATAAAAAGATTTTAAGTTAAAAATAAATGTAGTGATCTCGCTTCTGAATGGCTCAATCTCGAGAGGCAATCAGGGAATTGGCTAAAGAAGCTAGGGTCCTCAGACTGCTCCTCTTCAGAATCCCTCGAGCTAGCTCAAACTTTATTGCTCTCAGCTAACCTGCAGGCACAACATTATAAAACTATCTTCGACGTATACACCTGGAAAAATTGCCAAGTGGGGAGGGTCCACAACCAGCATGCAGGGGCAGACTTGATACATATGTTTTGCAGATGTGCTGCGCTTGGTCTTAACATTCTTAATGTGTGCTCCCTAAGAACCTCTCCACAATTGTCCCCTTAGGCTTCTGACTTTGAAAACAGCCTTCCTTGCGGCAATTACATCTGCCCGCAGAGTAAGTGAGCCGCAGGCCTTATCCACGAAGCCGCCTTACCTCTCTTTCTACCTTGACAAATTGGTGCTTTGCACATGTGCCTCCTTTCTGCCAAAAGTTGTGACCCCATTTCATACAGGCCAGTCAATTACACTGCCTACTTTTTTCAGTCCTCCACATCCCGCTAAAGAAAAAGAGTGACTCAACTGGCTGCACCCAAAAAGAGCATTATGGTTCTACATTGATCCCAGAAAAGAGTTTCGGGTGGTCAGCCATCTCTCTGTGGGGTATATTGATGCCAAGAAAGGTCGAGTGGTGCCGAAGCAGACCATCTCTAAGTGGGTCGTGCTCTGCATTACAATCTGCTATGCATTGGCTAAGAGTCATCCTCCTGAAGGCTTGCAAGCTCATTCTACCAGAGCTAAAGCTGCAACCACTGCATTAGCAAGCGGAGTTCTGATCCTGGACATCTGCCAGGTATCTGCACATGTTTACCAAGACTAAAGCCTGGACAGTCACGTCTGTAGGGATAGGATCTTTGCTTGTTCGGTCCTACAAGACTTCCTTTCTTGAAATTCGTCCACAGACCTACCTCCGGGAGGTATTGCTTGGGTACTATTCATAGGTAGGGGATCTGCAGCTAGAAGTCTGTCAGATGAACAAGTTACTTACCTTTGGTAACGCCCTATCTGGTAGAGAAAATGGTGC
The DNA here is from genome assembly GCF_031143425.1 of Pleurodeles waltl. NCBI lineage: Eukaryota > Metazoa > Chordata > Amphibia > Caudata > Salamandridae > Pleurodeles > Pleurodeles waltl. Next base: position 457,483,615 of record NC_090442.1, read on the forward strand.
TCATTATGACTTTGGTGGTATTTGCCACCTACTGCCGTGGTGACAGCCGCCAGCATATCGCCGGAGAGGCGAACATCCGTCCGCCATAGTATGGATACTGATGGATTTCCGCCACACTTTGGGCGGAAATCTGGCAGTATACATCCCGGTGGTCGGTGGTGTTCTGGTGACTCTTTCACCAGCCTCGTCAGTAGAACGCCACCAGCTGTATTATGATCATTAATATGGCCTGGCGGTGTCCTGGTGGCTGGGCAGTGCTGGCGATAGCAGCGCCCCTTCCCGCTCCCTGCTGGACGACCTCGCCAGACAAGGTAAGTCGGGCATCCGACAAGGTAGGAGGGTGGAGGGTGTTGTGTGTGTGTAAGAATATGTGTGTACGTTTGTGAATGGTGAAGTGAGTGCGTGTCTGCATTGCAGAGTGTTTGCGCGTGTGTGAATGTGCGTTTGGATGTATGTGTGTATGCGTGCCTGAATGCGTGTAAGTATGTGTGAGTGATTGCATGCATGGATGAGAGTAAGTGGATGCGTGTATGGAAGTGTGAGTGAATGGGTGTATGCGTGTGGGTGTATGTGTGCATGTAGGCGGAGAGGGGGTGCTTTGTGTGTCGGGGTTGGGAGGGCTGTGACCGTAGGGGGGTGCAACGTGTGGGGGGTGGGGATGGGTGTGACCGTAGGGGGGTGGGGGATGCAGGATGCAATGTGTGGTGGGGGTAGGGGAAGCAATGTGTATAGGGGGGGTCAGGTGTTTGCTGGGGGTGGGGGAGCTGTCTACCGGTGACAGGGAAGGAATTCCCTGTCACTGGTAGCCCTACAGCCATGGTTTTCATGGCAGTGCTACTGCCTCTGAAAACATGGTGGTAGGCTGGCTCATAATGCCGCTGGCGGTGTGCTGTGGTCAGAAGACCGCCACAGTCATAATGAAGGCCTATATCTAGCTACAGATTCCTTACCGACCCACCCATCATTCCTGCTATGTTAACTGATGTCTAGGGATAGGGCTGACCCCGTTCACACCAGTGGTCAGTGCACTTCATGACATACCAAACACTACTGCCTGGTCAGACAGGTCTGTAGGGATGGGATAGGATGCACTCCTTAATAATGTAAATGAACACATTTAAAAATTCAAGAGACAAGATTTGGTCAGTTAGATACTGATCTTTGCTTGGCATTGGACGCTTTAACCCTCACTATTGATATTTTAGTATTTATATAGCGCTCCAGGACCTCTTTGGTGTGATGGTTCTTTATATTGGAACAGTTCCAATTGTAAAAAAAAGTTTACATTGAGATGAGGAATATAACAGAAAAGACCAACAGTAAACAGTGCCTCGAACAATGAATGATAAAACATTTGGTGATTAAGTTCACAGATTCACTGTGGGACAGAAGAGCAGGACCTGTCTGATGGAATTTAATTATTTCTGGAACTTGGTCATTGATGTCAGTATTATGACACAGGGAGAAGAGACATTGAGACGTTTCGAGTCTACATGCTTCTGATAGTTATTAAAGGTTACTGTAAGACAGTGTTAGACATAACATACATACATACTTTCATTGTTCTACTACTGTGCCTAAATGGCTATATTTGTAAAAAGAAAGACGGCTATTTTCCAACATATTTATACTCACTAAGAAATACAACCCAGATGCTGGCCTTTGGTGAACCTAGATTCATAGGCTCTATGGCGCTTAGAGTGGGTAGCTCAAAAAATAATTTCCAATAGACCTTTCATATTCTTACCTTGTATGTGGTTACATGTTCTGTTTTAAATATGTAACTAATAACTATCCTAATGAGCTTTTATTTTTGTTATGAGAAAACAGCATTTTGTGAATTACTTGGAATGGATATGTTTTGTATCTGTGAACTGTGACAGTTGGAAGCACTAAAATCATGCTGATCTTTTCCTTCCTATTTTCGTTCAGATTAAAGATTTCCTCAGATACCTGCATCCAGTAAATGCATATCCCAACGTGATACCCGTGGGCAGAACAGTGGGACATGTAGAAAAGATGTAAGTGCACCGCTGAAAACAATTGTTAGTACTAATTGCAGAACCTGTTAGGATATATGTGCATTTCCTTGCCGCGTTTGGCTCCGAAAGAAAGCCGTTATCAGGAACATGAAGGACGAAACATGTTACTCGGTACACTGGCATGATTATGAGATCCTCCGCGCAAACTCCTGTTTGCACAGAGCAGGAATTCCGGGTTAGGTAGTATTTAAAGCATCCAGTAATCGCAGGGTGCGTTAAATACCTCATCCGTTGTTAAATTTCGATAGGTCAAGCTTGTAGACATTCAACGGGGGATGAGTGCACAGTCTTTACCGTACCATGTGGATTTTGGTGCGTTAAACAGCAAGACCTGCATGCTATTTCCCAAAAACGTATAATAGACTCTACTTATCTCACCTGAATAATAACATACCCCGACGCATTGTTATTTATGGGGAGCGATAAATAGCGCCTTGATTCCGACAAACTCGGAAGCAGGGCCTGTGACAGAGCAATGAAAAAGCAGGCTCTGAAACTGGGTCTGTGCAGACCAGCAACAGACAATCGATTGCCTTGTCTGCTGATTGTGGCTTTGTTAAAATTCATGGCGCTGGATCTTCTTGAAAGCAGGGAACACACCTGAGGCTTGAAGGCGAGGCCCAGACTGTTGTGGGGAAGGTGGTACGGCACCAGATATTTAATTAAAAAATTATTGAAAGAATGCTTGCATGATGCGTCAGTAAGTTAACTCTCACCACCGACTTCTGGGTATGATTTAGGAGTTATGAGATTGAATTCCAGCGGAGCCAGATGAGTCCTCCATCCTTCTCTGGGATGCAAATTTGAGTATCATTAAATTAGGTAATATTAGCAATATCTACAGCACTTAGTTACCATAGGAAGCACTATAAAAAAATCTAGCTTATATAGTGAATCATTGAAGGAAATGAATGCCTGAGGAAGGTCGTAAAGTGAGGCAGGACATCGGGTTTGATGTGAAGGGTGATGGAGTGCTTTGTGTGTGTGACTACAGCATGACACAGCCCCCACGCCCCTCTACGAACGGATCAACTCACATCAGGATTTCTATTGGCAGGGTCATGCACATCATACACTAATAGATGGAGTATATTTCATTATTTTGGAGATTTTTACCTCATGGTTCCGAAGTGAAAAACATCTCTGTTATTGATGGATAGTCATCTATAATTCTAAATACCATACATTGATGTATACAACTTAGTGCTTAATTTGAGCCGGTGATTTCCGGCGCGGGGCACCAGCACTTATTTTTGAGGGCCAGCACTTATTTTTCTGCCTCAAGCATTTACTGTGAGTAAAAGACACATGGGAAATACAGAGGAAGAGAAAAACAGAAAAGCGTAAAAAAGGGAGAAAGCAGGAAGCTGTAACAGTGAGCTGAAGGGACAGGGAGTGGCTGTAAATGGATTAAAGAGGCCTAAGGTGGCTTTAGGATTACGCTGCCTCAGTATTCCGTGCTAGCACATTTAAATGCAGCAGCCGTGTGCCTCACAGCTAGTTATGGACGCCGGCACATAGTTATTTACAAATTAAGCACTGATGCAACCCTAATATAAATATCTTTATCTTTCATTTCAGTCTAGTTGTGACATCACTAGTTGCCAGTAATATGAACATGTCATAGCCATTTTACAGTAGAATTGTAACTTCATGATACCTCCAGCCAAGCCCAACAGTTAGAGTAAAAAGCATAGACACAAAGAGAACGCTCCGAGGGACTTCTGCTATGCTGCTAATTGCTTTGACAAGTAGAAGGACCTTCGGATTAATTTGACACCGCATGCTCACATCAGTAGGATTGCCCGCAACTACCATAAGAATTTTTGGGGAGCGATGCAAGATTGCGAAAGGCTCATACTTACATATTTGGTGGGTATTTTGTGAAGGGAGGTGGTCTATAAATTGAGTGACTTGACAGACATGCCAATACAACCAACAGTGCAGCTGTCGACTGTGGCTTGTACCACGATCAAAACATACCAAAAGCAAAGTGAAGGTATTGGAGCTGAGACTAGCAGTGGCCAAGAAATGTGTCTCTATGAGGTGGATGACGAATAAGATACCTACCAAAAACATTGCCTGTGAGAGTTTGCCAAATGGACACGGGTGGGATGTCGTGTTCGACACAGATAATTATGTAGGGGACTATCCCAGGGAGGCCTAGCTGAGTGGGATGTGGTGGAGGTGCGATTGCAGGGAGAACAGAGGAGTGCGCAGAGACTGGGATGCCAGACCGGGTGAGAGACTAAGGAATTGATTGGAGATAGACAACAAAGGAAGTGACCTACCTATGTATGGAGCGGGAACAGTGAAACTGCATTGATTGAGGGCTAATACCCAAGCTATTACATCTGTATTACAAGTGACTGCTGTATTTGCTCCTGTTTGGGGGGGGGGGAAGGGACATAACACTGTTTGCTGATGTCTATTCGGTTGTTTTTGAAAACATTTAAAAAATATGTAAAGAAAAATAAATACATTTTGGGGGAGCTAACAGAAGGACGTATGAAATAAATGATCCAAACCCCTGATAATGTGTAAGGTTTCCCCAGATTTCATTAAAGGCGTCTAGCTGCGGTAATTCCTTTGTTTAGTATTTATTTACAATCCTGATATTACTAAGAGGACACATATATATTTAATTGGTGGTCCACGTACATCGCCCACAAATTATTTCATCCACCAAGTGGTATATATATATTCTTTCCAGACTTTACCGCATTCTTCTTTAAAAGGCTAAATCACAAATAAATTCAGCCCTGACCAAGTCCCGGGCACGACATAAGGGCCAAAATGCATGTTGGCTTTCACACTGGCTACATCTTCAAACGTTACCATTTTTATCAGTTCTATGAACTATAACTGGATTTAATAAATACAAACTGCAGAATCATAGTATCTTGTTTGGGCTTCTTTAATTAAGAGTTGAGATAAGATAAAAATTATTAGGCAATTGGGTTTTTGTCATACGTTCTTCTGCAATCTCCCAAAAAAATACTGCACAAAGCAGGTTTCTTAGAACTTTTAACTGCTGTCTAAATTATTACAGTAAGCACTAGCTTTCTAGATGCCATTCTTCTACACCTTCAGTCCTGAAAATCCACAGCCTTAGCTATATGGTGAGCTGTGTATTCTTTTTTTTTTTTTTTAATATGTTTTTTATTGAGTCAAATACAATAACATTAACGTAACATTGCCAGGACAGAGATATGCAGTTGTGAATTTATATGCATAAAGAATATTGTACTTATAAATGCATATTAAACATGTAAATGAATTAGGCATATACAGCAATATAGTATCAAAGACTCCAAGTTTGAATAAAGCAAGAAGAAAGAGAAATGGAGAGGGAGAAGAGCTATAGGGATAGAAAAGGGAATCAAGTGATAGCCATATGGAGAGAGCGGTAATAGACATTAGTTACAGCAAATGTAAGATGAAACAAGTATATTGAGAAGAAAAACAGGAAATATATTGACATTTTTAAAAAGGAGGAGAAAAGTCAATTTCCTTCGCAGTGCGTGAGAGATAGTTACTTAATGGCAACCATAGCTGATGACGTTTGAATAAAGTTCCTGTTGAATCAAGCTTGTAGCTGTCAAGTCTATGATGATAACATACAGAATTCCACCACTGTCTGAGAGTAATGTTCTCCGAAGATTTCCAGTTAGAAGTAATAATAGAGATTGCAATAGAAAGCAAAAGGTCCACCAATTTCCCAAGAGGCCTGAATGAACTCCAGATATCGTGTATGCCACCCAAAAACAGTAATTCATATGACATTGGTAAGGAGATCTGAGCTATTGCTGAAATGCGAGACCATATTGAGGACCAAAAAGTAGATAGGGATGGACAAGAAAAAAACATGTGAAAGTCAGTACCCTGCTGAGTGTGGCAGCGCCAACAGTTGTCATTTTGTGCAAGTTTGAGTTTGTAAAGGCGTACAGGAGTGTAGAAAAGTCTATTATAAAAAATAATATAGGGTCTTTGTGAGGCTTGCAGTGCGTGCAGTGGAACGTATCTTATACCATATTCTATCCCATAAAAAAGTTGGCCAAACAACACCAAGATCTGATTCCCACAATGTCTCAATAGGTGATTTGAGTCTAGGTGAAACAGACGTTCTTAAAAGTTTACAAATTCCAGCTGCCCTAGGATAATTAGAAGTTACGATCGGGTGTGGAGATGATGCAAGAGAAGAATGATTATGATGTATAAGTTTATTGAGGGTCTCTTGGACCAGAGTAGAAAGAATGATATATTGGGATTTCATGAGAATAGGGAGATTATAAATTGCTGAGAGAGTAGTAAAAGGGATGAGAGAGTCTTTATGATATAATTGGGAAATGAGAAGAATACCTTTAGTCATCCAAGCCTTCCAACACAAGGTTTTACCTTGTTTCCTAAGAGAACTATTGTGCCAAATATGACTGTTAAAGAATTGATTAATGGGGGTAAGATGCAAAAAAAAAAGGTTTCAGTAAGTTAACTGAATGGGAGATAGTGCTGGGCAACCAGAATTTTGGGGGGTTAGACATAAATATAATGTGTTTATGGGAAAAGGGAGAAATACATGTTTCTTCCAAAGAGAACCATAGCTTTTGAGGGGCATCATTGAATGTAGATAAATAAGGTTGTATTTGCTTAATGCCAAAAGATTTGTGATAAGTTAAAAAGTCAGGAAAATTAACTCCACCTTGTACTTTAGGAAGTTTTAATATCGAAAGAGAGATTCAGCATTGTCGACCGTTCCACAGGAACTTGGATAGAATTTTATCAGTTGAATTAAAAAATAGTCTAGGTATCTTAATAGGAAGCATCATAAGGAAGAAGTTAATGATAGGGAGAAGCATCATCTTAATGGTGTCCAAGCAGCACCACCACGTGAGATATAAGGGAGACCATTTCTGTGTGAGATTTACAAGCTTTGCAGATAAGAGTTCTAAATTAGTCTTTAATGTATCCTTGAGAGTAGTGCAGTACCATACCCCAAGGCATTTAATCTTAGAAGAATTCCAAGATAATCCTGCACCAAGGAATACAGAGCCAGTGCAATGAGCATTAAGTGGTAAGACCACTGTTTTGGCTATATTAAGTTTATAGCCAGATACATCAGAATATAAGTTGAGCTCATGCAGGAAGAGAAGTGTCAGGGTGAGACATGAACAAAAGAATATTATCAGCATATGCCATAAATTTGATGTGTGCATTATTAATTTGAAACCCCGTAAATTGTTCAGACGTTTTTAATTGGTATAGAAAAGGTTCGAGAGCCAAAATAAATAGTAAAGGAGATAATGGGCATCCCTGAAGAGTACCCCTTTTAAGAGGGAAAAAAGGAGATCGGATACCATTTGTTACAACTGAGGAACATGGTGAGGAATAAAGAATGGATATAAAATGTCGGAATTTAGTACCTAGTCCAGTGGTTCCCAAACATTTTCGACCCACGGCTCCCTTGATCTATTGGCCACTGGCTGCGGCTCCCCATTATGTTACTTTTTGTTGGTGGGTGGGGGATGTAAGCCTGGCCTAGGGAGTACATCCATTTTTCTCCCTGAAAAGAATTGGGATGACGCCAATGAAGGTATTGTAATTCTATATATAACTGTAAAAAATAAAAATGTAACAGTTGTTTAATTACAGCATGCATAGGGTTTTTTAGTAAGGGGAAAATATTGGTTGACGTAACCCTAGTAAAATGGGCAGGTCTCATTTTTATGTAGTTATAACATAACTGTTTAAATATTGTGAAATGTAGAATCCCTTTAGTTGTGTTTAACCACCAGAGGGCGCTCAAGGACAAAATTAAAAAAGAGCTGCTACAACTGAGTAGTTTTATTTTGTACGAACTGGCCCAAGGGCTATAAATAGCTCAGTGGTTCCCAAACTGTGTGCGGCGCCCCTGGCTAGTTTTGATGGCGCACCAGCGAGCCGCGGCGCACAGATTGGGAACCACTGACCTAGTCCATGCCATTTCAATGCCTTTGACAAGAAACCCCAGTAGACCCTATTGAAGGCCTTTTCCTCATCCAATGATAAAGCTGCCAGAGGAATCTTAAGTTTAGATGCCTTGTTAATAATATTTTAAAAAGTACGGGAATTAGCTGCTACATTTCTATTAGGGATAAAACCAGATTGATGAGAATCAATAAGGTCAGGTATTTATGGGAGTAAACGGAGGACTAAAACGTTGGCATAGAGTTTACAATCAGTATTAATTAAAGATATGGGTCTATAATTTTTACATTCAGTCGCATCCCGATCTTTTTTGGGAATAAGACAAATCATGTCCTCCGTAAATGAGCCAGATGTAGAACCTGACATTATAAAGTGATTAAGTAATTGAAAGAGTTTGGGGAAGAGAGACTTAGCAAACTGAATAAAGAATTCTATTGTGAAGCCATCTGGGCCTGGAGCCTTGCCCTTGGGAAGCGATTGTAAAGCTGTGTATAGTTCGGTAAGTTGTAGGGGTTGGTCTAAAAATGAGAGGTCAATCTGCAATGGGTCTCTTGGTTTGAGATTAGAGAAATATTGGTTGAGAGATTCAACTGTTGGTGTGTGTTCTGGAGTGTACAGGTCCTTAGAGTAAGAAGCGAAACACAATGCTATATCTTTATCTCTAAAGTGTGTAACACCATTGTTATCTGTGATAGATTTAATAGTTGTTTTTTCTTTTCTTTGTTTTGAATATCGAGCTAGAAGAGAACCAGCTTTATTGTGACCACCATAATATCTGGCATTTATTTTCAGGAGGGTGCTGCATGCTTGTTCAGTGGTATATTGGTTAAACTCCATTTTAGCTGAGGCTAGTGCTTTAAGATGTGATTTACTAGTTTTGTGAGTATAGTATTTATGTTCTGGGGACTTTATATTTTTAAGGATGGAAGTTGATTTTTGTTGAGCAGACTATTTTTTTGAGTGAGCGTAACTTATGATGAAACCCCTAGAGGCTGCTTTGAATGCATCCCACACAAAATGAAATGATAGTTGATCACTATCGTTGATGTGGAAGTATTCTTCTATAAACTTACTGTAGGAAGCAATAAAAGTAGCATCTGAAAGTAGAGAGTTATTAAACCTCCATGAAGATGTTTTAGAACCATTAAGAAAAAGATCAAGGTCGGTAATCACATGTGTGTGATCTGAGATCAAAATAGCACGATTTCAGAGTTGACCATATGTTGCAATAAACCTTTACTCAGAAAGACATAATCAAGCCTAGAATGGGAATGGTGGGTAGGAGAATAAAATGAGTATTCCAAGAGGTCGGGATTGCATATTCTCCAGGAATCAGAGAGAGAATGCTGTAAAATAAAGTTTTTAAAAGCTTTGTGAGAGGCATGTGGAACGAAACGTGACGTGGAACATCTGTCCAAAAATGGATCAAGAATTTGGTTGCAATCACCACCTATTAGTAAATTGTTTGAGGAATGTTCAGAGACAGTATTTGAAAGATTATTCCAAAAATTTGGATCTGGATGTGTGGGGCCGTATATATTTAGGATAGTAAGAGAAATATTGTCAATTGTAAATGGAACAAGTACCCATCAACCTTCTGTATCTTGATGCTGTGAAATTATGGTAGGTTTGAGAGATTTATGACAGAGTATAATTAGCCCATTTTTGTTTGTGGTGGAAGGGGAGTAGAAAATGTCCCCCACCCATTGTTTTTTAAGCTTAATTGCCTCAGAGTCGTTGAGGTGAGTCTCTTGCAACAAAGCAATGTGGCATTTCAAACGAGCTAGGTGAGATAAGACACGCTGTTGTTCGTTTAATGGGGTGTTTAACCCCTTAACATTCCAAGTAACAGTTCTAAATTGCATAACAAGAAGTATTAATAAACAACTGCTGTAACAAGGAAAAAACTAGGCATATCAATTGTGCAAAAGCAAAGAAATGGGAAAGAAACAAGATAGTAAAGAAAAAGAAAAGGAGCAAGATTTATATACATGGATGTGGCAATACAGGGACTAAAGTCCATGAAAGCTAAAGAAGACAAGATAGAAAGTACATACCCTGAAAGGTAGAGGGACAGCTAAGAACCTGAAAAGACAGGCAAGAGTGGCTTCAGCACAAGAAAAGTGATATTGGATATTAAAACATATGAAGGCGAGTTTCATGGAAGAAAAAAAAAACATACAAACCAAAAATATACCATTCAGGAGACCAAATAACGTAATAACTACAGTAAAGGAGTGTGACATGAAGAACAATAAAAATCAAACCTTACCAGTGGAATGTGTAGGAGAACAATTTGGATGGTGAGAGAGGGATACGGTTGGGAAAGGAACATGAGGATTGCACAAAGAACACTATCTAAAAAAAAAAAAAAAGAAGTAGATGCAGAGAAGGAAAACCATGGATATAAATACTAAACATAACCATTACTATTAAACTGTCCAGAAAAAAAAAGAAAGGACATTAAAGACAACTTAAATTATATCTTCTAGTAATTGCAGATGCTCCTAGTTCCATTGCTTCTGTTTTGTGTTGGTTAATAAAAGTTTGTAGTGCCAAAGGTTCCTTGAACGAGTAAGATTTGTCCTTGAATGTAATTTTTGAAATGCATGGGTGAAGAAGACCATATCGAATATTCAAGGATTTGAGTTGTGGACGTAAGTCCAAAAACTGTTTGCGACGTGCAGCTGTAGCAGGAGAGAAGTCTTGTGTGAAAAACACTTTATGACCTGACCATAGCAAAGAGTCCATCTTTTTGGCTTTCAAGAGTATTTGCATCAAGTCAGTAAATTGGAGAAAGAGAATAATAATGCCTCTAGGATGTGCACGAGGGCCAGTTGAAGTCTGTGGACCTAAACGGATGTGCCCGTTGGATAGAGAGGGGAGAGGTAGAAGGCAAGCAAAGAATTGAAGGTATTGCTGTTTGAAGGAATGCAATCATGTTAGAGCCTTCCAAAACTTCTGGAATCCCAAAAAGGCGAAGATTATTTCTCCTATTTCTATTTTCTAAGTTTTCAGTAAGCCTTTTAAGTTGAGCTATGTCCTTGGAGATCTAAGGATTGACAGTGTTGCAATCTTCAAGGTTACTGACTCTCTGTTCCAGAGTACAAATTTGTTGTTCGTGTTGGGACCATTGCTCCTCACTACGTTGCAAAGAGGCATTAGTGTCCATCATAAAGGACTTTAATGCACGCAATTCCTCCATGACATCATCTAGAGTAAGATGTGTAGGTGATTTTGAGGGAGAATCAAGGTCTTTTTTGGGGCGCTTGACGGAGGAGGTGTTAGATGTTTTTTTCGCAATTGCGCCAGCAGCATAAGATGAAGAGGCGCTATCCTTTAAAAAGTCTGTAGCACTATCCATTGTTAAAGCTGGTGGTAGAGAAGATTTAGTTATATGTGTGCACACCACTCGAAGAGGATTATTAGACTTGGAGGAGGAGGATGACTGGTTGCTCTGAGGATTATGTGGTCTCCCCATAAAAGCCAGCAGCAATTTGGTAATAGGAGGCCAGCAATGTGAGGTGATGATGAAATTATATTACAATGAGAAGCTGCTGCGAGAAGTTTCCACAACAGAGCAAAATATAATAAAAAATTTATAAATAGAAAATCCTAAATTATTCTCTCAGAACAGGCATGGCAGAATACCACAAGAGCAAAGCACTTTACTGCACATAGTCAAACAATTGGTGACTAGTTTTAAGGGAACCTTCTGAAAAGGAAAAATCCCCTTTGTCAAAGCATTTACCATGTTATGAAGAGCAATTTGAAAGAGCTCCTTGACAGTAAAAGCTGCCAGTGAATACTGAAAGTTGAAAACCTCAGCTAAATGTGTTTGAAGAGAGAGGTCAAAAGTTCAGCTGGCTGTCAGAAGGTAATAAATATTCCATTGCAGAGGAAATTAGATTTGTAGAATGACATCCAGGCAAGCAGTTAAAAGTCAAATAGAAACATCTCTGTGAAAGTTTAGGTTTGTGCAGAGGCTTATGGAGTGAAACGCAAATGATGCAGATAAACAATTACCTTAGGCCCTCACATGAAGTCTCTGAAATGACTTCAAAACTCAATGTCTCTGTCAGATAAAGGCATATTTATGCAGCGGCAGAGATCCAGTGCTAAAAAATGCTGGAGAAATTAATCATTTTGATGTGAAAACATCTCCTTCCGGGAAGTGCTGAAGCCTCACTGAGCTCTAAAGAGCAGCGACCATCTTGCGTGACCTCCAGCCACACTCACCAAGCTGTGTATTCTGATGGATGCTTCTAGCACCAGATTCCTCACCTTTAGAAGAACCCCTGGTGCCAGGCTGCATCTGGATTTTAAAAGTAATTGCTCCCACCTCCAGTAGATGGTGCCTTGACTCTGCCATTGTCTTGCGCCACCCTGGAATTGACAGTGTAGAGTTGCATAAAGGTACTTTCCATGTCCTTTGACGCAGAACCGTAGCTCTACTCCCAACTTTATTGGTTCTACTGACACCAAAAAAACAGAATAAGTATGACAGGTAAAATGCCCTTCACCCCCAAAACAACAGGTTTTAACCTGTGCTATGACTGCAGAAAGCAAATGTGGGTCATAGTCTGCACAGTGTTTCCTTGTGGTGCCTCAGTTCTGGTCACAATTAAAGTTGTCTGACAAGTTGGCTTGACGCACTTGAAGGTGATTGGGCAGGGCAAAGCAAAACTCTGCGTTGCGGAACATAAGAGGTAATGCACAAAACAACGTTTCCGATCCCACTCCAAATCACAAGGCCACTCCCATGCCAGATTCCATTCTCAGTCCAAGTCCTTGGGTAAGTTCAAGTCATTCCACAAGGGCAAGAAGGCGTTGTACCACTCCACATGAGATGAGAAGCTGCACAGTCAGCACTCCAAGGGCTTGAATCCGTTAATCTCTTCCAAGCTCATTCTCAGGCTGGTCCTGGTGGACCTCAAGTTCCTCGGACCTTCACTGACCCACACACATGATAGAGGTCTTTAAGTACACAATGCTGCAAATCCTCAAGATGATGCTGGCGGACTCTGGAGCGCCTTCTGGCCCCATGGAGCCGTGGGCTTCACAAGTCGCACTTCAACTGGCAGGACTCACCAACTGACCCCATTGGGTCTCCTTACCATTCCGTGCCAGTGCCGGGCCATTGCTCCACCCTGGTTTGGGGGTGCCACACTGGTTGCAATTATATTGGCACAGACCACAACTCCAGTAACATTCAGGCTAGAGCCGATCCCGGTCTCCATCCTAGAGCCAACATCAACTCCGCACCAGACCACAAGATCACCAAAGTGCAGCCCTCAACCTTGGAAACAAATCCCCAGCCTATTTCTCAGCACTATTACTAAAGGAGGCTTGGGGCCCTGCTCACCTACGATTAAGACACAGTTCAGTGGATTTAGAACACACCACTTGATGATGAGGAGGCAGACAACTTGCTCCCCCTCATTATAATAATGCTTGATTGTACACGGATGTACAAAATGCTGGTTGGTTTTGAATGTTCTCCTGAGTGAGTTAAAATCTCCACCAAGCCTGATCACAGAAGAATGTGTCTACTTTAGGTGGCTGTCCGCAGGGCAGTAGAAGGTCTTGATTTAAAGTTTTCCATTACAGAAACAAAGGCTAATATGTTAAAATAAATCTTGCACCCAGGCCTGCCATTTTGGAGTCCTTGCTGGCTTTCATTGAGGCTTTAACAGACACTTTGATGGCTACTAGGACAATCCCATTCTCGGCTCCCCCAGCCACCTACCCAGAGGATAAACAACAATGATCTTCTGCTGTTTACCTAGCTATTGTCACACAACATCCACCCTCATAAGTCCTGGTGTAAAGACACCCACAAGCAAAATCAAGGAGTCAAAGTGCATTGACGCCTTCAGCATTACCGAATTTTCATCTGTCAGTTTAGCTCCATGGTCTGTGAATGCAGTCTGCCCACTGGACCTTTATACAAATGTTTTGGTATATGGCCAGCAAGATTTTGCTGGATGTGTCCACAAGGCATTTAGGTCAACCTTTACCAAAATTATTCTTGAGTGACAAGACACTGTCAAATATGTACTACAGCCTGACCTGAAAACAACAGACTATGTTGAATTTGCCATAGGCACCGGCATTGAGTTCAGCTATCATTCCTGGATTCCTGGGCGTAGATTGAGAATGGTATCTGGCATGGGAATGGCTTGCGATTTGGAGCTGTAATGCAACATGACTTGAAGTGTGATTCGAAACGTTGCTTCCCGCATGACCTCTTTAATGTAGAGTTTTTCAGGCGCTGTCTGGGCATCTCTAATGGACGTGGCTTTTGATCCATCTGCCTTTTTGGGGAAAGGGATGCTCAAGACAGCTGCATTACGGCCTGCTACCAAGACTTGCTCTGGCTGGCCTGTTAAATTTACCAGTAGTACAGAAAACCTAGAGGCTACTTGCAGGGTCTGGCCTATTGACATCTGCAGCCCTCACAGACAGTTCAGCGCTGGCTAAGACTATTCCTGGAGGACATGGTGGTGACGTGAGTCGCAGACACTACCAAAGGCATTATTCTTCCACCTCCTCCTCAGCATCCGCAACAGCCTCCAACCCACTCTGATTCTCTTACAGGACAGCACACAGCTGGTAGGAGCAGGATTTGATTTTTCTTACCTGGTTGGAAACCCATTACCTCAGATCTATGGGTGCTACAGTTTGTTAAGAAAAGTTCTGTCCTGCCATTCATTTAATCCCCTCTTGTGTCCCACCCTTGCCTTCCCTAATTTTGGCAGTTCATGCTACTATCTTTCTGCAGGAAGTCAAGGTGCTTCTGACTAAAGGGGCATTCAGGAGAGCACTGAGATATGAGTGACTGGTGATACTCCGGCTTTAGAAAGGACAGGACTTGACTTGGATGCTTTTAGTTGCCTTGTTGGCCTGCATCCCTTTAATGGTTCTGTCTCTTTCTCTTCTCTTTTTTGCATATTTTGTTTTTCATTTATGTACGGGGGTCCTGTGTACTTCCAGCTGCTTTTGTCTGTCCTCACTTTTATGCCCAAAGGCATTTAATTGGCTCTTTCTCCTGTTTTGATCTGTTGTGTGGTGCAGTGCACAAGGCAAACTGTCCTAAGATAAAGGGTACATATAAGTAAGGCTGGATATCATTTCTGGGTTGGGAATATCATCTGGGAGTGGTCTCTGGGAGAGCAACTGCTCCACATCAACCTCCTGGAGCTTTGTTCCATCCAGTTGGCTCTGAAAGCTATTCTCCTGTCAATTAAGGGAAGGCCGGGTGCTGGTCTGAACTGACAACACAGTTGCTGGTTGGTATTGAAATAAGCAGGCTAGAGCGGGGTCTGTGGTCTTGTGCCAAGAGGGATTGTGCTTCTGGGGGTAGCTGAATTGACAGGGGATTCCTTTGGTAGCCAATAGCTTCATGGGGGTCCCTAAATGCCCGAGCACACAAACTTAGCAGATGTCAGGTGGCAGACCATGTATGGTGTCTTCATCCAAGGGTAGTTTAGGAAGTCTTCGACCATTGAGGCATGTCTTTGCTTGCGATGCATGCCCTAGCTGGTCTTTTCACCATTGCAGAGAACGCACAGTATCAAGATTGCTGCATGCTGGAGTTTCTGGCAATAGGGTCTCTGGGGTACATATTCCTATTGCAGTTGAGCATGGGCATTTTGTAAGTGTTTCCACTGCTACCTTTCCGTACTTGAGTTCTTTGAAAGATCAGAACAGACTGGGAGCAAGTCATTATGTCTAGGCCTAGACTGGGACTGAAGTGTATGGTACTCCAACTGTTTGACCCTGAACAATTGCCTTCTGATCTGTCTTCCTCTTTGGTAGAACCTCTATCTCAGCAACAGGGCAGTCTGCAACCAAATCTTCACAGACTACACCTGAGCAGTTTCAATATGCCAGCTGAGGTAGTGGATGTGGCCCGGTGTTGTGACCTTACAGCCTAAATTATCAGATATTGTACTATTTGTGTTGTCTTTGGCTTAGCCAAGGTTTTGCGATGGGCACAGTTAAAGGTTACATGTTTGCCCCTTCAGCCTTTTTACATTTGCCTGGCCAACCTTCGTTATTGAAGTCACCCGTTGTGATGAGGTTCTTAAAAGGATTAGCATACATGTTTCTGCAAAAGCACTATACCATGCCTCAATGGAACCTCAACTTGGTCCTCATTTTCTGATGTGCAAGACTTTTGAGCCCATGCACAACTGTGTTCTACTGCTCCTCACCATCATGAAGGTTTTTCTGATCGTAGCTACTTCTCTGCACCTAGTCAGAGAGCTGCAGGCACTGTCAATGCACCCTCCGTACACTAATTCTTGACAAATTGGTGCTGAGAACCTGGGATTCCTTTTTGCTAAATTTTGTCCGACCCTCCTACGTGGATCAGTCTGTCACTCTTCCTGCTTTTTCTCTCCTCCTCATCCCTTAAAAGACAAGGAGAGACTCAGTTGATTCAATCCAAGGACGGCTCTCAGCTTTAACATTGAGAGTATGAAGGAAAACTGTGTACTGTGAACAGCCCCTCATGGGCTTTGCGGGTGCCAAGGAGGAGAATGCAGTGCAGAAAATGATCCTGTCCAGGTAGATCCTCCTGTGTATAAAGATATGCTATGCCCTGACCTAGAAGGAGCCCCTTGAGGGCCTTTGCTGATTCCATTTGCCTTGCTTTCCTCCATACAAACTCAGTCTGTACCCCCATATGATTTTAAAATATTGGACTGTCGTTTAACCACGTTTGTTAAAAATAGTTTATTGACCCGAAATTTTGAAGTAAAACAATTATTACATCAAGATCCTCATACATAGAATCCTTCCCTTTCATTCAGTCTGTCAGCACTAGTGAAGGTTTTCACATATTTTATTTTGGACCACTAAAGGTTGTTTATCCAGATGACCATGTTTAATCAACTTAATGTAAACTATTTGGACACACTAAGTTATCTCTTTCATGACAAATTAACCTATACAAGGATGTACATGTAATGTTGTGATTTAGCCACTTGACACAATAAATTTAATTGTACTGTATGCACAGTGTCTTGAATGTAATAGCAGAGCATGCATACATTTTTGTATATATTGCTCACAAAGTCCCGCCTGTCTTTGGAGGGCTGCACAATCTCGCTAAAACAACTTGAGTGGCTACTGAATCATTGCAGGATCATTGTCCATCAAAAACAATGAACTTGGTTTATTTTTCTTGATCCGTCAGTAAAATATATATTTTCCTATAACAAGGAGCACATAAGAAAACTATTGGCCACCACTTTCCTTTTTCCCAACCACCAAACCTTCTTCTGTATCTAAAACCACAATATGAGGAACATCAATTACTGAGGCTCAAAAATAAACATGTACAGACAGAATTGCATGACCACATTCTCCTTAAAAATCTCAAGGCAGGCACCATACCGTTTGGTCTACAAGCCAAAAACATCCTGGTTATGTTTAGTGAAGACCAGATCTATAAAAAAAAGACTTTTGTTGCATTGGAAAGAAATGTAGCAGAGATGGGATGGTCTCCTCTAAACAAACAGCTCAACTACCTGTAAACAGGAATTGTTGGAAACTCCAAAACTCGAAGAGCAGTTAAAAAAATGTGAGATTCTAGCAGAAAGCAAGGAACTTTAAGCAAAGATTTGTAAAATTGAAGACAGAAACAATTGATTTCTTTTGAAAAAATGTATATTCATGCTTACTTTCAACAAAAGAAGAATTGACAGACATTTGATAAAACATCTACTTTTTTTCCACCCAACTCTGAGATACCAGGTGAAATATTGACATTTGAAAAGTCAGTACTTCCAGCTACCAGACAATGGTGGTCATTAAACCAGTGGACAAAGGAGGAGCAATAGTGGTCCAGAAAAAAGAGGAATACATTTTGGAAGGATGTGGGCAGGTATCAGAACCATAAGAAATTAGTCTCCTAAAGAAAAATGGGCACTTGGAAGGTTGGATTGGGCCAAAGAAATTCAAGTTCCTGTCCAATAAGACACCAAGAATACCTGTTATATCTGCTTCTCCAAATACATCCTGAAAAGCCTCCAGGAACACTCATGGTCTCGGATTTCACTTTATCCTTAAACAATTATCCAAATACATTGATTTGTTCCTGAAACCATTTCCGAAGACCATAAGATCAAATATCCTGGACACAATTGACTTCATTAATTGCATCAAAGGATTACTATTCAACATGCAGAACCAAATCTTGGTCACAATAAACATAGTCTCCCTATATACCAATATTAACCAGGATGAAGGCTAAGATATAGTCAAACTTTACCTTGATAAACGGGAAAGACCCAACTGGGTTACCACTGAATTGATTGTAAATCGGGATAAAATAGCACTGACTCGTTTTTTTCCCTATTTGATGGCAGTGTTTACTTACAAATCAAAGGAACTGAAGTGGGCTGTTCTTTCACTCGAGAAGTGGCATTCCTATACATGGCTGAATATGAGGAAAGATACATCTACTGTAATAATCTATTTGCTGAGATTAAAAACCTCTTGGTAAAGATACATTGACAACATCGTTTGCTTCTGGACCTGGGACTCCAACAAACTACAACAATTCTCTCAATGGTTGAATGATAGGTCACCTGACATCAAATTCAACATGACCAGCAACTACATTATATATAAAAGCCACAGGCAGGAACAGTCTCCTTTGATACAACAGCTTTCATCCGAGAAATTTGCGCAACAATTTATGTAGACAGTTTCTAAGAATTCACAGAAACTGTACAGATAAGGAGTGTTACTTTATCCATTCAGAAGAACCTCACAAAAACTGGGGGGGAGAGACTCTCCTAATAAACCATGCATGCAGGACATCCTGGTTCCCTCTATAGCAAACACTACTAGAACGAAAACTGAAGATTAGCCAACAGGCCATGGTATGCATCACTATATTTAGCTCTCTTCCAATCTTTTAAAAAATAACATACACCAGTATTGGCATGCTTAATCCACATTGAACACTCATATCCTTCACTACCTGCTCTTAAGAAGACAGAAGAACATTAAAAATCACCTTGTAAGGGCTTACACATAACGTACCTCACATACATGGAGGAGAATCAGACATGAAAAAACCTAGAGCCCATTAGGGACATCACAGATGTATGCTCATTGAAGGGACTGTATTATAACACATGGGCAAAAAGCATACACAAGACATTTTCTAACTGAAGAATACAAATTGTCATCTGAAGCATCATCTGCCCCTGTAACAAACTGTAAAGAAGCAAAACAAATGAAGATGTAGCAAAAAGTATCAGCCAACCCAAAACATGTAATTCACATTGTAATGTCCTTGCAGCACCCATGGTTAAACCTTTCAAAGACATGGATAACAATATGGATTTAAAACGGTTCGTAACGGATGTGGAGACCTCTAAACCAAACAAGGTTGAAACGCATCAATACAGCATCTCTAGAAAAACAGGACAATAAACTTGACCAGCATATGACCATCCAATCTTAATGTTTTTTTTTATCATAAAAGCAGCTTTTAAATCAGTGATTTGCTGAGGAAGACTTCTTATCGCAGATTTCTCCCTTTTTTAATATTCCCCCAGGCGTCAGACTGGATCTGAAAAATCTTTAGCAGTACCCCTGTGCACCCCGCAGGTGATGCCACAGGCTCCATGTCAATGTCATTCTGCACCACTTATGATGTGTGCAAGCCTTTGTAGGTGCCACTCATACGCTCTGCCATCAGTTCCTGTCTTTCCATGTTAACAGATGTGGATCCGGAGCTACCCATCTTCTCTTTTGAAGCCGTTAAATTGACTTTCTAAGAAGATTTCAGTGTGCTAGGGACTATGTGACCACCCCAAATCTATAGTGTTTAAACCATTTGTAGAATGTTGCAAACAGATGTCTGTGACTGACTCTCATTTGGTTTGCCTGTGGTACTTAGGGGTTGGACCACAACTCCGGGGACTGCAGAGAGTGTGTCTTGATGCACATCATGGCCATCTGGGACTGGGAAGCGAAGCTTTGTCTTGAACTACTGCAACTTAACACTGCAACCAGTTGAGGTCAAATGCAAAGTCACTGTCCTGTTCCTGAGGGCGGTACCCCGACCGATCGTTGTCAAGATCTAAATCCCCAGCTAAGTCCAAGAAAAAACACAAGGTGTCCAAACGGGACTTGTCCCTTCCTGTCAGTCTCTATATCCTGAAAGGACTTGGTGTTCTCATGCCTCAAGGGCTTTCTTTCGAAGCTGTTCCACTTCAGAGCTGATTCTGACCCTTGTTCTGCGATTACTGGGATTCCCAGGGCAATTGGAGATATACTTAAACAGATTCAGGAGTTCGGCAAAGCCATGCTGTGGCCCTTTGGCATGGTACTGGCTCTCCCTGACGCACCTGCAGGCCCAAGGAGCCATGAGCTGGGATTTTGCCAGTGGGTTTGATTTGGTGCCAGGTGGCCCCCCTGGGTTTGTTACAGGATCCTGACCAACCTCATTACTGGGTTCTTCTCTGGCATCACTACCCACTCTGAAAACCCACCCCTTCAACATAGATGCTGGTGCCGTCGACTTCGGAAGGCGACGGTCAACCCATAACGCTGTTCCACATCGAGACGGCGCCGCACCAACAGAGGCCACACACAGATTTGACTGACCAGAACCCTTTAAGCAACCTTCCGAGGTCTGACTGATACAGTGCCTTTGTCCTTCGGCAGTGCTCAGGTCCTACACAAATTGTTTGGCATAGACCTGGAGAATGATTGCTATGGAGTTGGGGACGAACTTGCCCAACCCTAACAGGAAGCCAACTGATATGAGGACCTCCAGGGCACAAGAGGCCTGGAAAACTCCTCAGATACTAGATTGGTTTCGCCTTCAGGCACCGCCACTAAAGAAAGCACCTTGTTCGATCATGAGGAGGGCGCCGAGGTCTTAGGTATTCAGCGTCTTGGCCAGGAAGTGAAGGCCAATGTTTTAATGGTGATGCTTCAGTGGGCCGTGTGAGTACTGAGCCCCTACTTCCTTTTAAAGAGGCTTTTAGAGATATGCTTTTGGGAACCTGGACAAACCCTGTTTAGTGCCCCCTGTCATTTGCCTGGATGCCAGGCATCATCAGCCAGCTCCGGGTTTTCTCACCCAGCACCCTATCCTGAGTGCCTAGTAGTGCAGGCCTCAGCCACAAAAATCTAACTGAATTTGTCTCCCACTTCACCCCATTACCGGGACTCAAAACGAATAGAGATCTTTGGAACAAGCACTG
The DNA here is from genome assembly GCF_031143425.1 of Pleurodeles waltl. NCBI lineage: Eukaryota > Metazoa > Chordata > Amphibia > Caudata > Salamandridae > Pleurodeles > Pleurodeles waltl. Next base: position 457,504,862 of record NC_090442.1, read on the forward strand.
GCAAAGCCAACAGGTCCTAGCTAAGAAAGAGCTATTTGGTTTGTCAAATGTTGCCATTTTTTTTAGCAATGCTGTTCAGCAGCATGGCTGCTGGTTCAAAAAAAAGTACTATGAGGAGGCCAGCTCTGGCCTCCTCGCTCTGCCATTGCTTGCTTAGGATAGACACATGATAGGAACTGCTTTTATATCAAATTTAGCTTTTGTGACCCTGCAGGGTCATGGTTAGCCTCCTCATTCTAATATTACATAAAAAAGGATAATTAAATGCAGTGTTTTTCCAAATATTATGTAAAATTGTGTTAGGTTGGTACCATTTTTATTTACTGATTTTTAAAGTTGGGCCAGTGCTTCCTGTGTTTTTTATGCATTGTTGAATCTATTTCCCTGATAAAGGTATTTGCCAAGCATTGCATTTAGACAGTGAAAACACATTTCTTGTCATTTGATGCCATGTAACTTTACTTAACTTAATTTCTGAGTTATAAACTTTGACACTAGAATCGGGGACCTGTGTGATCTCGAAGGATTATGAACAATTCTGACTTTATTTGGGTTACCTCATGAGATGTGGTAATGATGTCTAATCAGTCAAAAAATCTAAAACCTCCTAGAATGGACAATTATTCAGCACATTCGAGTTTAAAGGCTGTTTTGGTATGTGTTGGCCTGATTAAAGTTACACATTGTGACGGTACTGTGCTTGGTTTTTTTAATCTGCTGGCACTGTCGCTGAACGTGCCAACTATGGACTTTCATGGACTCTAGTTTCACACGCCTCAGCAAATGATGCTTTCACATGCGGACCGGAGTTCGATTTGAACCCAACATTCTTTTAAACAAGCATTTGCACAGTCGCGGCTTGTTCTAATTGAAAGGGGCGGGGCGGCATATTCTGTCTCCAAAATTGTGCAACTGTTTTGCCCATATCATGTAAGAACTGTTACATGACATGTCAAACTCTGACCACCATCACCACATGTATCACCCCTTCACAGAGAAGTAGAACAGAGTTAGTGTCCCCAGGTCAAGAGACGATTTCGCAGGGTTATCGGGTAATTTTGTGTCATCAGCGGCACAGCATTCAAGTACAGCTTTTCTCCTTTTGTAACATCTTTTCAATCACTTCACTTAAGGTAACCCAGTACTGCAACTCCCAGAATGCTTTGTATTTATTAAACACAAGCCGATGGCTAGAATAAGATGTCCCCATAGCTCGGAACTAGTATAGTAACCCAATTACTTTTGATGTGGGCACAATGCACACTACAGATCACAATATTGCAAAAAAAAAAGTCAGTTGCACATGTACACCCGAGCAGCGATGAACAATATAGCTGTTTTTAGAAGGGAAGAACCAGTGGCTGTAAAAACTGAAGGGCGCGTGCAGATCATTTTTTATTTTAATTATCAGCTTACACAGGATGCTGCAACACAATGTCCTGCATAAGCGATAATGCAGAAGGTTACCAAAGGTATTAGTACGCACCACACGACGAAAGCTGCCACAGGGTCTCCGCAGTCTATGGGAAGACGGAAGCAGATTCAGTTTTCAGCCGCCCTGGGACAGGAATTCAACCCAGCTTGCACCATGGCCCAGCCCTGCTGCTGGGTGCAGGCTCGGCAGCCGCAGATGCTCGTGGGCTGTACAGAGGAAGTGCAGAAACTGCACAGAAGGAATGCGCCTGATCAACCTCGCGTACTTATCTTGTAAAGCCTAGAGAGCTAGCCGAGCAGAACAAAATTAAGGCAGCCTCCCGAAGCGGCAGCCATGATTATAGATGAAGCGCGGCGTTCGTGAATCGAAGATCGCGCTGATGTTAAAAAAAGTAGTAAATACTAATGAAATAAAAATGTCAGCAACATGATAACATAATTTACAAACCTGTTTCCTGAAGCAGCCTTAAAGCGAAGATACGCTGAAAGCAAAAATCAATGCTCTGCAAAGAAAAAAGGCAGCTTTGGGAAACACAAGCAGGAAACCAAGAAAAAAAAACTCAAACACTGTAGTTGGTCCCTGCTCCCAAAGAGAAAAAGGAGGGATAAAAAAAGCACAACTGACCACTAGAAAGCAAGATTTTATGAATTACACTTAAACTGACAAATGAAATTGCTAGAAGCCCAAGAAGTATACTTAAGTATACAAGAGGTCGAACGCTTATGCTCAAGCTAAAAATGATGTCTTTGATCAGCTTTTACAAGAGTCATTTGAGACAAGACAGTTTTTGAGTTGTGTGTTGTTTTTTGTTTTTGTTGCTGGCTTTCGGGATGCAGCATGGGGAAGAGGGCATGTGCGGGTGGGAGGACAACAAAGTCCAAGGGTGTGGGGGGAAAAGGGAAAAGTTGTAACACAGCCTCTCATGCTTTATCGGACTCAGTGGCCCAGGTTCTATCCATGGTTGTGGAGGAAGCCTATGCTATTCTTCTACAGGCTGAGCAGGATGGCTATGATGCAGACAAGTTCACAGTCTGCTGTGGATTGGACTCAATGGACTTGCTAAAGAGAGCCATAAGCATCTGTATGGTCTTTCCCAGACAGGCCTGGCTATGTTCCGCTTGATTTTCCGGGAAAGTTCAGGAGACTCTTACGGACATGCTAAATGACGGTTCCCATCTTTTTGAGGACAAAGCAGATTTTGCCCCGAGTATTTCAAAGACAACATAGCCATGGCACTCTTGTGGGGCCTTTCTGTTCTCCCGCGGTAGTCGTGACTTCAGATTCGTCCCCTCTGTGGCCACAGTAGCGACTTCCAGTATTGCCAGCAACCCCATCTGCTGCAACCCTCCCCGACGAGTCTTTTTGTGGTCGCAGCACCCAAAGGAACCTCTGAGTAATGCCAGAGAAGAGGTGCACTGTGACTAGTCCTATAACCCCTTAAAGCAGTGTATGTTGTGTGAAAAATTAGAACATTCTAATGGTGCATGACGAATATGTGTGTTCTCAGATACCTGACAGAGCGTCCTCCAAAGGCACAAGTAAAGTTGTGTCTGATACACATACACATGCACATCACCATGGAATACCAACTGCTAAGCCCGGATATAGGTAGTTAACTAACCAAACTCCAAAATCACACTGCTGTTAGGTGAGCTAAGTCAACCACTGACCTGAGCTGTCACTCTAAACAAGCGTGGAATTAATTGATGAAATATGTAATTACATCGAAATACCTTCACCCATACAAAATATGACTGAGTGCATCTGAGGTCGCCATAAATCACAACTGACCTGCCATGTAGGTAACCTAATACCATGACTCCTGAACAATTCTACATTACATGATCATAAAATTAGACCGCTTCAGTCATCTCTATAAGAGTATATGTACACCAATGCAAAAAGCACTCACCCAGAGGTGATTCATACAACATGTACTGTGCTCATCCACCACTGCGGTCTGCATGAATGCTGAAGGACGATGGGCGGGCAGATGTTGCATAACTTGAAGATCCTGTAACTTTTTGATCTATTTACAGATTTTTGTAATATCAGCAGGTATCTGGCATGTTTTTACCGGCAAGGACATGTAAAACTTAAACCCACATATTCTACATTTTAAATACCATACACCCTCCACTAGGTGCCTTTAGAGCCAACTTTAGACATGACTTATAACTAACTATTAAAATGGAAGGTTTAGGCCTGGCAAAAGTGTTAACTTAGTTTTAACAAAGGTTGCAGTGCACTGTAAATATACAATGTAAACAACAACAATATACAAATTATATTAAGTGGAAACAATTTTAGCATGCAGTGTTCAAACGAGCCCTGCCTAGCTTGTGAATACTATGAATGAACTATGACACCAAGGTGTACTAGAATGGACACACACACAGCATGTAACAAAGTTAAACAAAGCAGTAAACAAGCCCACTAAATGTGACCAACATGACACAAGAAAAGTGACACAGCAGAAAACATATAGTTGACTGAAATTCATTTAATTGCTTGTAGATCAGTCGTATTGCTTCAGTATTAATTCACACATTATAAATCACTTAGCACTGGCAGTCCATATTTGAAAATGTCAGGTGATTATAAAAGCAACCCAATGCATTTCGGGTGAAACCATCCTTCATCATGGGTAACTGCAAATAATAAAACAGCCCAAATAAATATTCAAATAATGGCATCACAGGTTCAGTAATGAATAACAACCGAGAATATCTCACCAAAATAAGTGCCACCCATGGAAGTACAAAATGTAATTCTTGAATAGACCCTGTGTCCTACACAGGAATATGAAAGATCCTCTCCAACTTGTTAAGAACCAAGCAGAACATGACCCATGTAAAAAGTAACAAGTCAAAAGTGGCCATGCACCCATAAATGAGTAATAGTCACCACCTTAAAAATAAATCATGCGTGCTATCCTCTGCACCCATTAAGCCCCATCACTACTATTTGCATGTAAACAGGTTCAAGCTACCTCAAGCACTCCTGTAGTATGTTGATGGAGGACTCCTGTGTAAATACCAAAACCAAGTCACAGTTTGCAGTTTTCTGTGAAACATAGTCGATTGTCATGCCAAAGAAACCAACAAGAACAGTTGCTCAACTGCACAAACAAACAAGTCAATGGCAGTTACCTGAAATCACGAAAAACGCCCAGTCCTCGTGAGAACGCCTCCTCATCGGGAGAAGAAAGTAATGAACTGTGCTTACCTGATGTTTAAAGTACTGAAACAAAAAGCAGGAAAGCTCCTTTATGCGTGATAGTGAAAACAAACAACAGACTATGGTTCGTGTATGCTGATTATGGTTCCATCCGCATGCTAAGACCGCAATCACAAACCCCAGAGAAGAAAAAAGAAGTGGCAATAAATTAACAAAACTAAATGATATAAAAAGTGAAAAATGGTGAAGTGAAAAAAACGAAAATAATAATGATTCGCGCAATGTGTCATATTAAATAACCGGATGAAAACCATGTGAGTACAAAACTAGAGGCAGTAGGATGCAATGTGACACTACTAATTATGTGGTCATTCCATCACATTGTTACACCCTACATCAGAACCCACCGGGGCACAGAGGTTAAATAAAAAATGTTAAATGACCTTTAAACAAGAGTGGAACACAATGGCGATAAAAGTGACAATGAAAATGACAGTAAGAAATGACCCAGCGGCATTCGGATACTGAATCAACACGATACGTATGTGATTAGAGCATACAACCAAAGATACACATGCTAATTGACATCTATACATAATTAAACACCAACAAATGTTGAACATGAAAATATAGGGGTGAAATTAAGGTACAATGAAACAAGCTCAGTGATCCACTTGCCACTGTGAACATGTGTGATTCAACAAGTGTCAAAATAGATGTGTAGTTGGATCCCCAAGCAGTGTGTCGTGAGCGATTTTTGCTGTATTCTCAATGTTGATTGTAACCGAAGAGAAAATAACTCAGAAATCTATAAGAAGCATGACATTTCAAGTTTGTCATTCAATCCTCGGGGAATAAGGCTGCTCAACTGCCTGATCCAGTACATTTTTCATTGGGATAATCGCTTCTGAGCGTTCAACTCAGTATGATATCTAATACTGTAAAACGTAGTTCAGCAATATTATGCTGATTATCAGCCCAATGAGCTACAAGAGATGCATTTGTTAGCATAAATCACTGACTGGGTATTACAGTCTGTAGTGTGTTTAAATTGGATTTTTTTCCCATTTGTGGGTGAGCGATGGAATCACCCACTATCACATTGTTACAGTCTATACAGTTGTAACACTGCCTCATGCCTTTCTGTGACGTCTCGTTGTAGTTTAGACGAAAAAAGAAACTCTCTCAGATTGTATGTGTGTTCATGTGCAAATAAAGGTTTGTCTCATAAGAGTCCTCTAAAGTCAGATTCTGCTTTGAGAATTTCCCAAAGCTGGTTGATAATCCGCTTTATGATGGAAAACTGAGTGGAGAATTTAGAGACGAAAACCTCACGTGGGGAACTGACAAATTTCTTCTTTAGCAGTAGACTGGAACAATCAAAAACGTAATAGAGCAGAATTCAAAACCTGCTCAGGGTAACCATGCTCTAAAAAAAAATGTGTTTTGAATGTTGAAAGTGACTGGTTGCAGGTTGCAGCATCAGGCGTGATCCGTTTCACCCATGTAAATTGTAAGAAAGACAGTTATTGCTTCAGTGACGGTGGATGAAATCTGCTGTACAATAACAGGTTGTTACTGCTTTTGTCACAAATATTTTTTGTTACTTTGCAGTTCATAAATTAATCCTAATCTAGCACAGTGAACTATGAACTGCCATCAAAGAGCTGCATGGAAACTACATGGAACAAATTAGAAAGTTATGTTTTTACCCCAGTCTTTTATTTTCCTTATGCTGCTAAAAAGGTTTGCTTGCATAGAGATATAGTCTTATTATTAAAGTCAACACTAACCACTGTGTTATTTTGTGTATCCAGAGTTTGTGCTTCTCCAGACCAAGCAATCTTAGAAAATGCCTACCAGTGTGAATGACATGTGAATCCTACTTCTTTTAGTCCAATGTAAAGTGCTCCGACGCCTTACACTGGTATGAGAGGTGCTGTAAAACAAATTAATTACATGTGACAGAGAGGCTATGTAGAGATGAGAGGCTATTATGGTTCTACTTCCTTTCCCCACCACATATTTATGTGAAAAAGCTTTCTCAGATCTTATGTACCTTAAAATAAAAACAGAAATCTCTTGGGAAATGTAGATTCTGACCTAAGGATTCAGCTTTCCGAATATAAAACCAAACATTGAAAAGTTAGTCACCGAGATGCAGCTTCAACCTTCCCATTTAAATTTTTTTTGATTTAAAAAAAAATAAAAAAAATTCAATATAAAATAATTGTATCTTTAGTAATTTGAGTATTTGTTTGGTCTGTACTTGTTTGTGTATTTTTTGCAAATTACTGTTTGAATGTTTGAATTTTAAATTGTACAAATTGCTTGGGGGTCCCCCGCTTCCAGTAGAGATTCAGTAGGGGCCCTGAGGAGTCAAAAGGTTGGTAACCACTGCTCTAATCATATATGTATCGTGTTGATTCAGTATCCGAATGCCGCCGGGTCATTTCTTATTGTCATTTTTAGTGCCACTGTTGTTTAAAGGTCGTTTGTTACTTATGATGTATAGGTTTCAACCTACCTATATTCGTGTTTGTCCTTTTTATTAGGATGCATATGTTATTCGGTTTCCTTTTACATTTGTCATTTAGCCACTATGCCCTGGTGGGTTTTGATGTAGGGTGTGAGAATTTGATGGTATGACCATGTAATTAGTAGAGTCAAATTTCATCCTACTGACCCCAGATTTGCACCCACATGGTTTTCGTTGGGTTATTTATTATGGCACATTGTGCGGATTCATTATTTACTAATGAATAATAAATATGTTTTTTCACTGTAATTTTTCACTTCACTTCACAGTTTTTCACTTTTTATATCATTTAGTTTTGTGAATTTGTTGGCATTCTTCTCTAGGTTTTGCAATTCCGGTCTTAGAATGCAGATAGAACCATAATTAGCATACATGAACCATAGTCTGTTTGTTTTCACTATCATGCATTCGGGGACTTTCACCCTTTTTGTTTCACATATTCTGAACATAAACATGAAAAGTTGTCTCCAAATCCAGAGCAGGGAAAATTGTTTCTAGGAGTAAAAATCAGTTCAATACTAGGGAAAGTATATACCAGCAAGAAGAGAATAGTGTCACTGCTTTAGGAAAGTCTCCTTTACCAGAACGGACAATCTGACAGTGAGTTCTGTAGTGAGGACTGTGTTGAAAATGTTGGGGAAGGTGGCCTCATGCATCCCTTTGATTCCATATGCAAGATTCCATATGAGACCAATTCAGCAATGGCTCTAAAACCAATGGTCACAGGCAACAGGGGGTTAGGAAGATCTAGTGGTTGTCACACAGAAAATAGAGGAGGAAATGGCACGGTCGAACAGATCACATATAACAGAAGGACGGAAATTTGCACCACTAATTCCAACTGTAACCATTTTAACAGATGCTGGGGAGCTCACATCGGCTCTCTCAAAGTCAGAGGGGTCTGGAAGGAACAAGATACAGTCCAGCATGTCAATGTCTTGGGACCTAAGATAGTGTTCCTAGCCTTAAAAGCCTGTCAGAAAGAGTTCTTAAGGGGAACAGTATTGATTAACACAGGCATGTCAACAAGCAGGGGAGACCCAGTCCTTCGCGCTATTGAGGCTAGCCCAAGAAATCTGGAAGAGGTCAGTGCAGAGACAGATAGATATAACAGCAGTCCATCTAATATTGAAGCACAATGTAGAAGTGGACAGACTGAGCATACCACCAATAGCCTCTCATGAATGGGGAACTCAATCAAGCAATACTCAAACAGATTTTTCAGAGTTGGGGAACGCCAAATATAGACCTGTTTGCAACACCAAAAAACACAAAATGTCAAAACTTTGCATCCAGGCAACCACACCACCAATCCCTGGAGAATTTTCTATTGATAGACTGGTCAGGGATATTTGCATATGCTTTTCCACCGATACCACTGTTACACAGAGTGATCAACAAATGCAGAAGGAACAAAATCCCTCTAATACTAATTACGCCTCAGTGGGCTAGGCAGACATGGTTTTCAAAACTTATAGAAATGGCACAGAGAAACATTCTGAAATTTCCAGGACAAGACCTGTTGTTAAGGGAAGAGGGGAGGGCTATATACCCAGTTCCAGAGTTTTTCAGCTTGGCAGCCTGGTTCCTCAAGACTGAATTTGGTCATGTAGGGCTCCTGGAGAACATAATGTTGCCTCTTAGAGAAGCAAGAAAGCCAACAACGAAAAGCTGCGACAGAGAAAGAGATGCTCATTATGGTGCAATAAAATTAGCTTATTAGAGAAAAACACTAAGGCCCTTGTTACAATATTGGCGGTAAGTGCCGCTTACCGCCATGCTGATTGCCGCCAACATACCGCGGCGGTATACCGCTATCTGTATTATGACCCACACATAGAAATCCGCCACTGTATAGACACACACACAAGTCCCCCAGCCCAAAGGTCAGTGATAAAATGGCGGTACCAAACCCACACTGTTAAGCCAACAGAAATACGCCCACAGCATCATGACCCACGAATCACTGCGGCGGTCATTCAACCGTGGTAAACCATTGGCGGTACACCACACACTAACAAAACACCACCACATTGGACAAATCAAAATACACACACCTGATACTCATACACACACCACACCCACACCAATATAAAACCCACCCACGCTACCTACAACCCTTTACGACCCAAAGATTTTGGCAAGTGAGAGAGAGACAAGCCAGGAGCACCCACTGTATCTGTGACACAAAACACCATCACCCATACACCATCCACGCATCTCACAGCACACACCCCAACACATCACCCCACACTCCCTCACACATACCACTCACACAACACCCATGGCACCACAAAGACACCCCAGGTTCTCAGAGGAGGATCTAAGGTTCATGGTGGAGGAAATCATCCGGGTAGAGCCACAGCTATTCGGATCACGGGTGCAGCAGACGTCCATTGCAAGGAAGATGGAGCTATGGCGGAGAGTCGTGGACAGGGTCAATGCCGTGGGGCAGCACCCCAGAACAAGGGATGACATCAGGAAGAGGTGGAACGACCTACGGGGGAAGATGCGTTCCGTGGTTGCAGGACACCAGATAGCTGTACAGAGGACTGGCCGTGGACCCCCAAGCCTTGGCGATCATGCATCCTGAGGGCCTGGCACGAGTAGCAGGAGGACTGGACTCTGGTAAGTCAAATCTTCACTACTTCATCCCCCACCCTACCTGCATGCCATCACAAACAACAACCCCTACCCTCACCCCCATCACCCCACCATCTCACATATACCCCACCATCACAACCCACCCATCCCAATACCAAGCCCTGCATGCAATAACAATGCATTGACCCCCATCACAGACCTGCATGGACACCCGTCACCACAGCATGCACACTAGTGACAATCACTTAGCCAAACCAATCACAACTCACATAAGCCAAAGCTGCCTTGCTAATAACAACCATAGAGGGAAGCATATCCATGCATAAGATGGCACATGCCATACAATAACACTGCATTTACATCCCCACAGGACCCCCACTCAACATCACCGGAGAGGAGGTGCCAGCCACATCCAGTCCCCCCTCCCCCCCAAGAAGTGGCCCACAGTGATGACAGCAGCTCTGCACGCCTGTATCACGACGACCAACCTGGCCCATCAGGGACCTCTGGACAGTCGGTGACCCAAGCGCAGTCTCAACCCACCACAGAGCCTCCCCCCTCAGGAAACACCACCACAGCACCCACCCAGCGGGCCCATCCCTCTGTCCACAGGACACATCAATCAGCAGTGTGTCCACCACTACAGGGACCCCAGGCCACCCTACAAACACCAGACGATCAGGGACCTAGGGTCAGTGGCAGTGGGCACACGGTTCAGGTGACAGAGGCACAGGACAAGAGGGAAGCTGGGAGGACTGCTGTGCGAAAGGGGGAGGACAGGCCCAGGGAACAGACTCTCCACGAGGCACTCACCAACATCCTGGGAGCATACCACCATTCCCAGGAGACCATGGGACAGATACTGGCCAAGTTGCAGGAGACCCAGTGGCTGCAGGAGGGACAGTACCTGGGGATCAGGGAGGACCTGAGGGACATCCACACCACCCTGGTCACCATTGCAGGGTTGCTGGCAGACATGGCCAACACCATGAGGGAGGCTGTGGCACACCAACGGGCCCCTGACACTAGCCACACCGAAGAACAGCCCTCCACCTCTGCCGACGCTAATGGACAGGAGGACCTGCCACAGGAACAACAGGCCACCAGCACCCCTCCCCTGCAGAAGGAGAACCACCACACAAAAGGTCCCTGCGATCCAGACAGAAGCCAGAGAACATTGCCAAGACTCCCCCCAGGAAATGAGACTCTCCTGATTGTCACCCTTGTGTCCCACTCTGTCACCCTGTCCACCTTGAACTGCCATTGCTCCCCTTCCTATGCCCGCTTGGACAATGCACCTGTGATAAAAATAGTCTGGACTCCATCCTAGACTTTCCTCCATCAGCAACCCTGCCCATTGCAATACCCACTCCACTTATTAGCACCAAAATCAACACCCTTGGAACAAAATCAAATATGGAGACTGTCAATTGTTTGATAAATGTATTAGTTTCACAAACTGTAAACATTGCAATTCAAATGCACTGTAATATTTACATAGGTATGACCTGTAGTGAGCAGCAGTAAACACACCAGGAGCCAGAGTGGGGCACAGAGATCTGAAAATAGAGATGCCAAAGGGTACAGTAAGTGGTTATAGAAATAGGGAATTCAGGCTGCCATGTTGTCAAACACAAAACTGCAATGGAAGGTAAAGTTACTGTGTCTTACCTGTTTGTCACTGGAAGTACTGTTGAATTAGTGTAGTTCTGTTGTCCACGTCTTCTTCCTCTGCCTCCTCTTCGTCACTGTCCACAGGCTCCACAGTTGCCACACGACCATCCCCAGGCTCATCCTCCTGCAGAAAAGGCACCTGGCGTCTCAAGGCCAGGTTGTGCAACATGCAGCATGCTTCGATGATCTGGCACACCTTCTTGGGTGAGTAGTACAGGGATCCACCTGTCAGATGGAGGCACCGGAATCTGGCCTTCAGGAGGCCAAAGGTTCGCTCAAATATCCTCCTTGTTCGCCCATGTGCCTCATTGTAACATTCTTCTGCCCTTGTCCTGGCATTCCTCACTGGGGTCAGTAGCCATGAGAGGTTGGGGTAACCAGAGTCACCTGCAAATATCGAGGGATACCTGTTACCCACACACTCACCCTTAGGGCCAAGGGGGGGACACCTGTGGGGTGGCAGATAGCTGAGATCAGGTCTGGCTCCAATTGGGCACACAGTTCTTGGATTGTGGCCCTATCACATCTGTAGGTTAGGATAATGTGCCCGTCTTCCATTGTCGCCAGGTCCACCAGGGGTCTGTACACGGGGGATGTCTCCATCTCCTATTCATCCTCAGTGGTTGAACTCTAAGGTGAAAAATGGTGAGTTGAGGGTCATATACACACATATTCCAACATTAATATGCAATTTTTTCTTTACAGAAACAGTATGTGAATTTGTAAGTCAGTTGATGTGCCAGTGCCTGCTGTGACGCAGTTAGGTGCCATGGCCTGTGCCCCCCTGAAATGGCAGCTACCTGACCTGTGAGGAGGGACAAGTGGAAATGAGGTAATTCCGCTGGCGTTGTGCGCCATTGCAGTCGACGTCCGCCGTGCAACACCGCATTGGTTATCATTGGGCCCTATGGGTTCCAGGAGCCAATGGTGATGTACGCCGGCTGTGACGGTACGCACTGCCGCAGACGTGACCGACATTTCCTATCTGTTCACTCCCTTGCTACCTGACCTTCAACAGGAGAGGACCTACACTGCATGTGCTGCTGTGACCTGTGTCTGGAAGCGACAATGGCTCGAGTTTCTGGAGAAAGGGCCCCTGCCTTCACTTCAGAGGAGTTGGAGAGACTGGTGGATGGGGTCCTACCCCAGTACACTTTACTCTATGGTCCTCCTGACAAACAGGTGAGTACACTGTGAGCATGGTGCGTGGGACATGAATGTATGGATTGCTGTGTGTGTAAGCCTCATGTAGGGGGGGTCTGAGGTGTCCCGGGCAGAGTGCTGCATGTATGGTGGGCAATGTATGTGCATAAGGGGATGGGAGGATATATTGGGCCATGAGTATAACAGTCTGGACGGTATGACTAATACCTTTTCTGCTGTTTATTTTCTGCAGGTCAGTGCCCATCAGAAAAAGGCTATTTGGCGTGCCATCGCCAAGGAGTTGCGGACCCTGGGGGTCTTTGACAGGTGGTGCATCCACTGCCGTAAATGGTGGGAAGACCTGCGCCGCTGGGCAAGGAAGACGGCGGAGGCCCAGCTGGGGCTGGCCTCCCAACGAGGAAGGGGTGCCCGTCGTACCCTGACCACCCTAATGTTCTGCATCCTGGCGGTGGCCTATCCGGAGTTTGATGGGCGCATGAAGGCATCACAGCAGCCACAAGGGAGTGAGTACAGATTTGGAATCATGACTTTGCGCGTTTTAATGTATTACCTGGGTGGGGGATGTGGGTTGTGGGTGCCCCTAGGCCAGGGCGAACATGGCCTGGTATGTTCAAAGATGGGCAAGCTCAGATGCACTCCCACCCCAATAATGTTGGTGGGCATCTACTACTGGGCAGGGTCCTGTGGGTTTCAGGTGTGCAGCTAAAGGCGTTAGGAATTGTACCCCATTGCCTGGTGACTAGCATTGTAACTGGTAGTGCATGGCCTAGTGCATAGGTCTGTTCCTTGTGAGTTGTGTACGCCATCGGTAGTGTTGTTGCTGGCATTGACTAAATGTATCCTCTGTCTCCCCCCCTTTTTGTTTTCTCACCCTGTTCTTGTGTACATTAGCATCATCTGGCGAAGGGGCAGAGGCACCGGCGACAGAGGGAGCTGCATCCCACATGGCCTGGAGGCCGAATCCACGGACGGTGAGGGCACCAGTGGAACGGAGGGCGAGGGGAGCACCACGACTGAGTCAGGAGGGGACACTACCGACAGCGACACCTCCTCCGATTGAAGCTCCCTGGTGGTGGCGGACACCTCTGTGGCCAACCCAAATACAGGTACATCCGCCACACCTCATACCAGCACCGCCCTCCCAGCAGCCCCTCAGCGAGTTTCCCTTGCCCGCTTACCCAGGAGGGTGAGCATCTCCTTCTCCCCAGGCACCTCAGGCCCTGCCTCAGTCAGCCCTGCTGCCCTCAGTGAGGAGGCTATTGACCTCCTGAGATCCCTCTCTGTTGGGCAGTCAAACATACTCAATGCCATCCAGGGTGTAGCAGGGCATTTGCAAAAAACAAATGCATACCTGGAGGGCATTCACTCTTGCGTGGCGGCCCAACAGAGAGCATTCCAGGCTCTGGCCAATGCACTGATGGCAACCATTGTCCCTGTCTCCAGCCTCCCCCCTCCAACTTCATCCACCCAGTCCCAATCCCCTCAACCCCAGCCTATCCCAAGCACACCTTCAGACCAGCAATCACCCAAATCAACACACAGAAGTGGCTCAGTCAAACACCAGCACCACACTTCATCTCAAAGGCACTCACACCAGCACCATCCACAGGCAGACACACCAACATCCACTGCCTCCACCGTGTCCCCTCCTCCTCGTCATCCACCTCCCTCCCAGTAGTGTCTCCACACACACACACACATGCATGCACTACATCCTCATCCACTACCTCCATCACTAGCACGCCTATCACTACACGCTCCTCACTGGCAGTCACCACCCCCACATCCATGCACACGTCCCCTGTGTCCTCTCCCACTGTGTCTGTGACCCCTCCTCCCAAAGTACACAAACGCAAGTACACAGACACCCAACAACCATCCACCTCACAACAGCATCCAGCCCATGCACCTGCATCCAAACACAGCAGACTGACACCTCCTACAACCACTCCCTCATCCTCCACTCCCAAACCTTCACCCTCAGTGTCCCTAAGAAGCTTTTCCTCGCCACCCTTGAGCTATTCCATACCCCTCATCCCCCACCCATCCTTCACTTCGAGCCAGGGTGGCCAGAACCCAGCCCAGCACCTCAGCCACCCAGTCAACGTCCACTGTGGTTTCTGCAGCTACTGCTGGTGTGAGAGGCTCTAAGGATGCACCCGTCAGCCCAGCAGATGTGCCAGCACCACCTGCCAAGGCCAAGAAGGGGCCACCACTTAGCAAGGGCAAGAAGGGGACACCAGCCAGCAAGGGGAAAGTGGCACCACCAGCCAGCAAGAGCCAGAGAAAGACACCAGCTGGCAGAAGCAAGGCGGCACCATCTGCCAAGGATAGGAAGGGGCACACAACACCAGCCATGGCACTTCAGCCGTCCGAGGCTGCAGGTGAAGGTCTGGAGGCTACCACCACCACTGGCAGCACCACCACCTGCACCGCCTCCAGCACCGCCACCTGCACCGCCTCCAGCACCGCCATCTTCACCGCCTCCAGCACCGCCACATGCACTGCGTCCAGCACCGCCACATGCACTGCCAGCAGCCCAGTGGCTAGCCGTCCGAGGCTGCAGGTGAAGGCCTGGAGGCTACGACCACCACTGGCAGCACCGCCACCTGCAGCGCAACTGGCATCCACTGAGCAGGCGTCAGCGAGCAGTGTGTAGTGGTGACTACATGGGCTGCAGTGCGTCCTGGCCCCTGCAACACCTGTTGGTGTAACACACAGGTGAGAGACTGTGACCTTGCAACATCCAGGATGAAGCACACAGGGCACCAGGCCCCCTCCAGAAGCGGTGGAAGAAGGCATCCACTCAGCCCCTCCTGGGCAGGATGAGGCACACTGGGCACAAGGCCCTCTCCAGAAGCAGTGAAAGAAGGCATCCACTCAGCCCCTCCTTGGCAGGATGAAGCACACTGGGCACAATCCCCCCTCCAGAAGCAGTGAAAGAAAACATCCACTTGAGAGACTGTGGCCTTGTACTCCTCAGGACCAAGCAGTGGGCAACCCACCCACTTGAGAAACTGTGGCCTTGCACTCCCAAGGACCAAGCAGTGGGCAAAGGACCCACTTGAGAGACAGTGGCTTTGCACTCCCCAGGACCAAGCAGTGGGCAACCCACCCACTTGAGAGACTGTGGCTTTTCACTCCCCAGGACCAAGCAGTGGGCAACCCACCCACTTGAGAGACTGTGGCTTTGCACTCCTCAGGACCAAGTAGTGGGCATGGAGCCCCCTCCAGGCCAGTGGCGTTGTACCATCTTCCGGCTGAGGTGCCCCCCCATTCTCCATCCCCCTGAGGGGCCTGTGTGTTTTCGACCTGATGCCCCTGCCGTGTTCTCTCCATATTGAGGCAGGAGTCAAGTGTGGCCTTGGCGTATGTGTTTTGGCCCAGTGGGCCACGGACATTTTGGAGTGGGCATTGTCCCTCCTCTTGTATATATTGTACATACTGTTTATTGCTTTCAGAACGTATTTTTCTACATTTATATTACACTCACTTTAATCAATTCCTTTTGTCCTTGTTATTCCTGAGGGTTACGGGGTGTATATGTAATGTTGTTGCATCTGTTTGTGTGTATGGTGTTGGGGGTGGGGGTGTTGTGTGTGTGTGTGTCACTCTCTTTTTCCTCCCCCTCCCTTGTGTGCTAGGTGCAGTACTCACCGTGGTCGTCTTCGCCGGCGTTCGTGTTCCTGGTGTATGAGAAGGTACACCATCATTGGGAAGAAGTGCAGCTCGGGCTCCATGGCATTGTGGTTCTTCCTTGAGTGTCGAGAGGTGAGTCTTTTCCCTTCAGAGTACTGTTTCCGCTGTGCTTTTGATGGCGTTGGTACCAACCTGGAGGAGCTGGCAGATAGGCGTGTTGTAATGCAGTGGGCGGTACATTGTCTTCCGCCTGGCTGTTGGCGGTTACCGCCGTGGTGTTTGTTGCTACCGCCTTGGCAGTCGGTGTGTTAAAGTGGCTGTTTATGATTCCAATTTTTTTACCGCCACTTTATCACCGACCGCCAGGGTTGAAATGAGGGCCTAAATGTGCAACAGTACTAAAATATCTCACACACCTACTGCACTGCAAGCTGACGTCTGCATCTTTGAAGGTACATTTAGCATCAATTGTGGCTTAAACAAGGGTTCATAGGAAGACTTTTCTTCAAAACTTCAGTAATAAAGCATTTTTTAGAGGGAGCAAAGAGAATTGCACCACCAAGTAGAGTACCAGCACCCACATGGAATCTAAATGTAAATCTAAACTCAGCTAATTAAGACACGCTTTGAGCCTTTACACAAGGCCACATTAAAGACACTAGAGGCAGCATTTCTGGTGGCTATGACTTCACTTCGCCAGGTTAGTGAAATACAAGCACTCACAATTCAAGAACCATATTTACAAGCCCACAAGGACAGGATAGTCATGAGGACAGAGACACCGTTCTTACCAAAGGTAGTTTCACATTTACACATAAATCAAACAATACAAATTCCACGCTTTTTCCAAAAGCCAAAGATTCAAATGAATAGAGCATTTCACATGTTGGACGCAAGACAAGCATAAATGTACTATAGTGAGAAGCAAAGACAAACAGTTAAACAAAGCAACTATTTGTTTCCTTTGCAGACAACAATGTGGGGAAACCAGTAACTAAGGGCACCATTCAACTTTGCCATATAAGTGTCTGGATAAAACTAAACTTTGGCCCAAAAGTGTGCTCTACAAGGAACAAAGGAGGGAACATATCCTTTTTAGCAAAAACACCCTTACATGACCTCTGTATGGCAGCTATGTGATCATCAGTAGACATGTTCACAAAACATTACTGTATAGACATTCAAATGAACAAAGAAGCTCATGTCGGACAAAAGGTGTTAAAACATCTGTTTACAAATTTAAGCTCATCTTCAACACCGCCACCGCAAAACTGACAAAACTGCTAAAAAATCTTTGCACAGCATATGAATCTAGAAAAGATTCATGCTGCAAAACAAAATATTTTCTTACGGAAAGGTGTCGTTTTGCAACTTGAAGAATTTTCTGAATTCACAAGAGACCCATCCGCCTTCCCCTAATAGATGGGAGCAGAAAAAAGTAGGAAAAGAAAAAGAAAGAAGAAGAACAATTCTGAAGAGCTTCTGGGGGAGAGCGTATAACATCGCAGGAAGCACCATATGGTAGATCTGTCAACACCCAAAAAAAAAAAAAGAGAAGTAGAAAATAGAAGGAGGTCTACGAAAAGATACTAACTGTATAACTTGCGCCCTCACTATGCACAGTTTTCTCTTCAATAATTTGACTGCTAGTGTTACATTGATGTCATGAGTTCTTTAATATCTGGGGTAATTAGCAGTGCATGGTGAGGGTGCAAGTTATAGTTACCTTAGAGCGTGATTTATAGTTACTTGAAATAACTAACTGTAACTGCTGAATGGTTTTGTGCAAGTAAATTCGGAACCTAACTATCACGTCCCTGTAACCTTTGTTTTTTTTTAATTAGCTTCTATGGAGTTTTTTAACGTAAAGTAATTTTAATTACAATACGTTAATCCAACTACCACCGTGCACGGCCTTTGGCCGTGCACAGCGGAGGTTGATTGGAAGGCCAGGCCTGCAGCCAGACCCTGCAGACAAGCCCCTATAACCACCCAACCCTGTGCACAACCAGACGACATGCACGGGAGGGGTTCGTCTGAGGGCCTGGCCTGTGACCAGGCCTTGCCGCTAACCCCTATAACCACCCAACGTGTGTCATTCATGGCCTTTGGCCAGGCCCTGCTGCCAACCCCTATAACCACCCAACCCCATGATGCACACGGCCTTTGGCCGTGCACAGCAGGGGTTGGCTGCAGGGTCAGGCTTGTGGCTAGGCCCTGTAGCCAACACCTATAACCACCCAACTCTGTGCTGCCTTCGGCCTGGCGTGCCTGGGGTTGGCCGCAACCTCTGGCCTGTGGCTAGGCCTTGTGGCCAACTCCCTGTAACCTCTCAGAGAGTTTTTAAACTTTAATTAATGATATAGTTACAATGATATATTTGAGGACAAATTGATAAGAAAAATGTAATTGTCAAGTTAAGAGTGAGATCACCTTTCAGTATATACCTTAACATTTGAAGTTGTAAAGAAATTAAATTAGGCAAACCACCAGAGACACACTGAGACTGGAACCCTCAACCTCAGTATGAGGGTCAGAGACCTTAACCAATAGTCCATAGATGACTCGTTTGTGTAAAGCATCCAGACATAACTTTGACATTCAATCCAAAGATTGTTTTGGTGAAAAAGACTTAAAAATTGCATCGCTAAGAATGTTTAACATTCAGAACACTAGTAAATAAACAGACACACTGCATGAGATACCAGGACTTGAACCTTTAACCTACTGAGTGTCTGTCCAATAGCTTTACCAGTAGGCCAAAAGTAACGTCATTTAAAAAAAATTTTTTAAAGCTACAGGACTGCGAGGGGAGCCTGCTGCCTAATCCTGCACTGGCCGGCATTTCTTCTGGAAGCAGGCAGCTGCTCGAAATAGCAGCTCCCTGCTTCCGGGAGCAATGTTTTCATGTTTCCCTGCACACATATTTGCCTGCAGGGAAAAAGATGAAAACTCCACTTTCTGCAAGCAGGAGGTGTTTGACAGCTCCCACTTGCAGAAAGCAGAGTTTGTTTGCTTTTGTTTGGTGAGAGTTGTCAGCTCCCACCAAGCAAAAGCTAACAGCTATGTCCCAGGGGTGGGCACACCGGGACATAGCAGGAGCCGGCCCTGGGGGGGGGTGGCGGTCCCGTGGGACTTCATTGGCTCCTTGAGGGGGACTGCGTGGCTCCCTTCAATGTGAAGTAGCCCCGAGGTGGTGGTCCCCGGGTCTGTGACGGACCCCCTTCCTTCTTTCAATTCAGGCTCGGGGAGTTGGCATCCCTGGGGTTGCTAGGGTGCCCCCGGTATTCATTATGATTAAAGCCCTGGGAGGTGGCGGTCCTCCAGGGTTGCAGTGGGCCACACCACCCGCATTCATTATGATTTAAGCCATGGGGAGGTGGCGGTCCCCAGGGCTCCAGGGAGGCTGCACCCCCCATCCCCAGATTCAATGTTATTGAAGCCCCAGGGAGGTGGTGGCCCCCGGGGCTGCGGGTGGCTGCACGGCCCCACGCATGCAATGTAAATGAAGCTGCGGGGAGGTGGTGATCCCCGAGGCATGGGCAGGCCGGCCGGCCTGCATAATTATGATCCCTGGGGAGGTGGTGGCACCCGGCATAAAATGCCTTAGGAGGGTGGCCCTCCCCTCTTTATTTCAACAGGCCCATAGGACCTGGCCCTCTCAGGGGGATTCATAAAAAGAAGCACGAGAGCTGGTGTATTTTTTATTTTTGTCGTGAATTTGCATCATTGTTGCAAACTTGCAGCAAAAATTTTAAAAAAATATGTAGTTTTTAGCGCTGGTGGGGTCCCAGCACCAGAGCTAGGCGGTCACGGCGTACTTACCTTGGCCCCTTTTATTCATTTTTTACCTTTTTTTTCTGGGACTCAGCTGAAGCCAACTCCCAACATGGCTGCCAACACTTCCTGTTTAAAGTGTTGGCAGCCAGTCAGAGCTCTGCAGATCTCTGCACAAGCTTGTTATTATCTGCGAAGTCGTAGCGGCCACAGATATACAAACTTGGATTTCCTTAATTTTCTCAACAACTGCTGAAAAGATTTGTACCAAATAATGTGAAGCACAATCTGCAGAACAAAACCTAGCTTTCTGCCAGATTTTATGTAATTCCATCCAGCAGTTCGGGGTCTAGTCATGTTCAAAACTCCTTTGGAAATTAACATGGGAAACGCATGTTTTTTGACATCCTCCTTTTTCTCTTACCTGCTTGACAGATCACCTCAAAACTTTCCATGTGCAACAAGAATCACAGGCACAGTTTTTTGGGAACATTTTGTCAAATGACACCAAAGATATAGGCAAGTAAAAAAGTCCTTTTTCTATAGAAACATGGTCCTAACTATACCTACATACTGGCGACTGCCACTCCACCCCACCCACCCATCCCAAGTGGCGGTCGCCACTAAGTAGTTATAGTTAGGACCTAGTTTCTATAGAAAAAGCATTTTTTGTTTTCCTACAAACTTTGGCGCAGTTTGATGATTCTTTATGAAATGTTCCCCAAAAATATGATGCTCGCTTCAGCGTCTGTCTTGAAAGTTTCGGGGGGGATCCGTCAAGCGGGGGCTGAGAAAAAAGGGTGGGAGGCCCAAAACTCTTCTATCCATGCATTT
Organism: Pleurodeles waltl; assembly: GCF_031143425.1. NCBI lineage: Eukaryota > Metazoa > Chordata > Amphibia > Caudata > Salamandridae > Pleurodeles > Pleurodeles waltl. The sequence continues at coordinate 457,525,708 of NC_090442.1, forward strand.
TTCCATAGGGATTTTCAATAGGAATAGCACCTGAACCACTGGACGTAATTACACCAGATTTAGCAGAAAGGTAGCTCTTGGTCCAGAAAGCGACATTTTTGCTATTTGGTGTAAATCCGTTCAGTAGTTTTTGAGAAATAAAGAAAATCCAAATTTGTATATATAGGGATGCAAAGGGTCCACGAACCCTTCCAATCTCGTGCTGAGATCTGATTCGCTGACAACACTGAAAGAAGAAAGTGTCGGCAGTCATATTGGGACTTGGCTTCAGCCGAGTCCCAGATATAAACATAAAAAATTAGAAAAGAGGCCAGGGTAGGGACACCCTGACCCCTTAGCCCTGGTGCTGAAGTCCCAAAGGGGCACCCAAGAGCAAAAAAGCTTTATTTTATTTTTTTTAAATAAACTTTTCAGCAGGAGTCGTGGCCAGCACTTATGGGAGTCATATTAATATAATGCAAAAATAGTTCAATATGCAAATCGGCTCCTGCTGTTCATGCAAATACATGATGCTGCTACTGGTAAGTTCTTATCACCATTTATAAAGCACTGCCATAAGGTTCTTCATTCATTATTTTTCATGTCCTGCTGAGTACTGAACCACAAGTCCCACAATGCCTTTTCACTAATATAAGGAGAGTTAATTGAAACACCGTGTGTATGCGGACTTGAATCACCTGAGGAAGACTGAAAAGTTGAAACACGCTGTGGTGATATGGAGCCTGTAAATTGATCAAATGGTATTAAATGAAATTTGCAAAGAAAACCCCCCGTGGTGCAGCCTTTTCTTTTGTTGAATAATGCTTAGTGGTGTTGGTCCTAATCCCCCCCACTGGCACAAGCTGACGAAGCGTGCCGCTTCTTGGACCAATTTGTGTTAATGTGTATATTTTTGTGTGTGTGTATTACAAATTTCTGTGAACCGCAATTTGGACAATTAGGTCCTACACTTGTGGCATGCCACTGCCTGCAACCAGAACCAGCAGACATCAGAGACACAACTCCCTCTGCAGAATGGCAATTGCCATGAAAAATGTAAAGGGGGGGACTAGCTTTTCAAATCACCTTCCCTTGCAAATTCTCATCTATAAATCCAAACTGTTGAGGATTTATTTGTGGTAGTATGTTTATTGCACTGCTGGTAATATCTACAGAAAATCAGAAATCTAAATACATATACCTACACATCATTGACCACAAAGGTGCCTTTAAAATGGACATTCATTAAACTGTTTAAATATTTTTTAAACCAATTATAATTTGTACTAATGTATTTATTCCCCAAGTACAGATTCCACAATCATTCCAGTTGCCATCTGCACCATTATAATATTTTGCATTAGGGGAAGCAAGAAACCATACATTCAAATGAGGGGAATGGGTGGATGATGATGTGAGTATGTAGTATATGGAATAAAGTACCCCTGCCATACATACAAAGAATATTGTAATCCCCATTGTTTCTCAGAATGATTACCTGTGTCTTTCTAACCCACTGTAATCACTGCTGTGTCCCATGCATAAAAATCCTCATGCAGTTCACAAAACTGCACCCTTAGTATGATAACCTTTAATAAAACATATTTATTACAGTGTATGTTGCGTCAAGGAGGTATACTTAATTTGAGATATTGAAATGTTCTGGTTGCTCTACGCACAATGTTGCTTTGTGAGATTGAGTTGTCAAGTGTTTCTCCTATTTCTTTTCAGTCTGAAACCACTATGTAGGTCACATTCAGGCAGCGTTGAGCCCATGTATAAACCACTTGGTGCACTGAAGAGATCCAGAGGAATGTACTTAAATGACACAGGTACTAAGCATATGATTTCAGCTTTATTTTGTGATATCTGTTTTTTAGTTATTTTAGAATATTAGTTAAGTATTTAATTCTGGCACAAACAAAGCATTGATGAAGCCATCATGTCTGAATTTTTAAGTGTATGTTATATATGTATGGGGGCTTGGCTTGCTATCTGCACAGAATGGAGGCTCTTTCCTGAGCCCCAGTGAGCCCATTGCACTAACTCCTCCTATGCCCACGCTTGCACCCACAGAGTGATTGGAAGGGTAGTGGCAAACCCATGGAGCCTCTGACTCTCGATCAATGCCGGCTCTGATGCTGGGGGACACTTTTTGCAGAGGCCCCTCACCCCGTTTGCTTGAATGCGTGACCCACAAGATGACGGTGCCCCATGAACTCCAAAGTTCACACAGCTCTCCTGATGCCAGTGACTAGCGACTACGCTCATCAGATGCCTGGGTGCCCCGAGTGGCACGTCAGCTGTGTTGGCCTCCCTCTCTGGTGCTTCATTGTTGCCTCCTATGATGATGGACTCGCTAGCCTTGTTGTACTTCAGGTACGCCTTTTGTGGTCCAGTCCCTTACGCTTCCCGGGAGCCTAGTATTGAGAAGGCTCCCTTGGTGAATCTTGAAGGTGGTGAGGAGAGGGGGTAAAGGACTATACTCAGCGAGCTGATACCTGTGCCTTGGGTTGCCTGTTTCTTGGGCCACTGTATTCCATGCAACAGTTCCACCTCCAGGAACACGCAAAGGTATGAATAGTTCAACATGCGCCTGAGCTGGAGTGATTCCAGCCATTATGTCCCATTTTGGGCAGCCTGCCCATCCATGTGTAGGAGGGCTTACCTGATCTTGCCTGTTCTGCATTACACCGTCCCGCACTGGATGGTCCCTCGCTCCATCTCACCCATCACCACTGCTATTGTTCAGTGTCCGTGAGAGATGCTTCCATATCTGTAACGGTGGAATTCAAGGACATCAAAGACACCAAGGGCAAACTAAAGAGGTTCAAACACGATCCCCCAATACCCAACTTACCCTTTGAGAACAAAGCAGATAACCCTTCAACATTGGAGCCTATTTTGAAGAAATAAAACACTTGACCCTTACTGTCACTCACCTCTACATTTACCACATCCACATGGTCCGCCATGATGACCACTTTAAAGGTGGTTTCTCTTAATACGAAGGTCCTTAACTACCCAGTAAAACATTTAAAGATTTCCTCCTGTTGGTGTTATCATATTCCTCCAATAAACTAAAATTGGCTACAAGAAAGCCCTGTCAGCCCTCATTGCAGCTACCGACGACATTCAACCCCTCCTTGACCAAGAAGAGACTGCAGCTCTGATCGTCCTAAACCTCTCTGCAGCTTTCGATAGGGTATCCTACCACACACTCATCACAAGGCTCCACAACATAGGCATCCAAGGGGCTGCCCTTAGATGAATTGCCTCTTACTTTACTAGAAGAACACTAAGAGCCTGCCTTCACCAAAGATCTTTGCTCAGCCCCATCTCCTTCAGCACTTACATGGCACCTCTGGTCATCATCACCGAAACCTGCGAACTCAACATCATATCTTATGTCGACAACAGATAACTCATCCTCTCCGAAGACACCACCAACACCACAACCAACTTCCACAACTACATGACAGACATCACCAACTGGATGAAAGACATCTGCCTGAATCTCAACAAGGACAAGACAGAGGTACTAATGTTTGGAAACCAAAGCTCCCCATGGGATGCATCCTGGTGGCCCTCAGAACTCAGACCTACTCCTACCCCCACTGACCACTCTAGGAACCTAGGCATCATTCTGGACAACAAACTAACCATAACAACTCAGGTCAACTCCATATCTTCCTCCTGCTTTTTTATTCTCCACATGCTTCACTGGATATTCAAATGGCTACCCCCAAGGGTCCAGGCGCACAATCACCCAGACCCTCATCTCCAGCCAGCTGAACTACTGCAATGTTCTCTATGGAAGGATCACAGCTCACTTCCTCTCACAACTACAGACCGTACAGGACAATGTAGCTAGACTCGTCCTGGATCTCCCTCGACGAACCCACATCAATTCCTACCTCAGGGAACTCCATTGGCTCCCTGTACAAAAACGATGCCAGTTCAAGTTCCTGACCCATGCATACACGGCCCTACACAACTGCGGACCCGCCTACTTGAACCACCGCCTGAGTTTTCATCAGCCCTCCAGACACCTCTGCTCCCTGCCCCTTTCCTAACCCTAACCCCCGCATCTGACGTAGCAGATGTGGAGGCCGTTCCTTCACTTACCTAGTAGGGAAGACATGGCATAAGCTACCTTTTCATCCAGGGACCTCCCTAACGCTTACACAGTTCTGAACGTCCCTGAAGACCTGGCTATTCGGCTTATCAAATGCACCCTGGCAGCGCCTGGATACCCTCACGGCTGACAAGTATCGTGCTCTCTGACCTGGCCTGCTCCCCCACACTCTCCAAGAAGAATGGAGTAGTTATACTTATAACTAAATGCTTAGGTCTAAAGATAATCGCAGCAGGACAAGACAACAAGGGTAGTTGGCTCATAGCCAGACTGCCACAGGGGGAGGAAGAATTATACGCAACTAACATTTATGCTCCCAGTAATGGCAGCCCTCGTTTTTGTACTACCCTTAGTGTCAAACTAGCTTTCCTGCCCCAGTCCGCTAGGTTATTCTTGGAGAGTAATTTTAATCTCTGATTGGATGTACTCTTAAACAGACAGTCGGCCTTTAAATACAGACCTCTTAAAGCACATAAAACAATGCTTAACCTCTGTTCAGCACACACACTATTTGATATCTGGAGATTCAACTTTTTTCTCCCCTCCTCCCAATTCCTTCTTGAGAAATATTTACTAGTTAATGCAAATCTTATCCAGGATACATTTGACCCCTCCATTGAGCCGGTACTTGTCTTTGACCATGCTGCGATCACTGCATCTATTACTATCTCTCTAACCTGCACCATAAAAAACACATGGTGCATGAACACTGAACTACTTGAGTCTGACAAAGACAGACAATGACTTTGTAAGGAACTAGAACTCTTTCTCATGGAAAGCGTGAATTTGGTTTCCTTTTTGGTTACCCTCTGGGACGCACTAAAGTGTGCCTCGAGAGGTTTTTGTATCGGTCGCATGTCCAAAAATAACTAACAAAGATATATAAGGGATCCGCTGCCTAACTAGAGAAGGAGATCAAGAATAAAGCTGTACTCCATAAACAATCTAACAACTCTTCCCTTACGATGGAGATCAAATGCCCTAAATATGAATATCTCAATCATCAGCAAAAGAGCTCATATGACGGTTCAGGCTCAAAAAGTAAAAAGCTATTTTATCTGAATAAGGCAGGGAATTCACTGGCAGCGTATATCAAATTCAAGCATAATAATTCCCTTGTCACTGCAAATACGGGTCGACAAGGAACCCATAAAACTATAACCCCTAGTATTTTGGAAGTTCTTTTAAATGGTAACGCTTCGCTGTATACACTTAATATTCCGGTAACTAAGGAAGTATGTCTTGATTTCCTTCAATCCATCCCTATGAAAGCGCTACCAGAGTCTGATAAACTAACCCTTAACAAGCCAATTGAGAGGGGGGGGGGGGAAAGCTTGACGGCAATTAAGCTAATTCGGGAGGCAAGGCCCCGGGTCTGGATGACCTTCTCACCAATTTTTATAAAACCTTTGCAACTACTATTTAGCCCCACATGGAAGCGCTTTTCATACAGTTTTCAGTTTTTGGTAAACTGACCGGTTCAGCAGCTGAAGTGACTATTGTATTCATCCCCAAAGAGGGGAAAGATCAATACCCCTAAAAATGTCATTCCTATTGCTCTACTGAACATGTAAGCGAAAGTATATGCAAACATTTTCGAAAACAATTGGAGCCGCTGATCCCGAAATTAATCCACCTCTCCCAATAGGGATTGTCCAAGGCAGGTTAGTTAGCGACAACACCTGCTTATTTTGCAATATAATTTGAAAAGCTTCCCTCTTCCAGTTGTTGGGTACATTCACCATCGCTTTGGATGACGAAAAAACATTCAATAGTGTTTTGGCCCTTTCTTGAGGCAGCCCTTAGTGAATACATTCAAAATGGCTGCTTATGCAGACGATATACTAATCTTCTCAGAGGACCTTGGGGCGACAGTTCCCGCTATCATGTATACAATTCATGCTTACTCTGGTTTTTCTGGCTACTTGCTAAATAGAGGGAAGGCAGAGCTCTTGCCTCTAAACATTTGCTGTCTCCCTTCTTCTGTTGGGCAAACGGGATGGAGACTTTGAAAATGATGATAACACCCCTAGTGAACTTCCTATGAAATATACTCCCACTCTGTCTCTCCAACCATTTCTTTACTGATGTGACTAGAGTAGCCTAAGAATTTCTCTGGTTCAAAAAGAAACCCAGAATGGCCCTCAGGAATCCTCATTTACCCTATGCTAAGGGAGGTTGCAAATTACCAAACTAGTATTACCAGACTGCATTTTTGGTGGCCCACGGCGCTCTTTTCATTGGCTGGACTCAGTCTCCTTTTCTACGGCTCCATGACACCTAATTGAACAGCACCTTATCAGACCTTACTCATTGCCTGTGTCCTTAACAATGTCTAAAAGAACTTTACTACATTCTAGACACATTATTCTCAACATGATCTCTGCCCTACATTTAGTCTCATCCAATATTGACAAATCCTAGGCCCTGTCGCTTTGGAGTAATAAAAACTTGAATACAGAATTCACCCACTATTGGCCTTGGCCGATTAGGCAGCCAAGAGTATCAATGTGGTATCTGATCCCTTTGCAGATGGGGAACCCCTTTCCTTTGAAACTTTACAGGGGAGGCATTCCCTACTAAACATAGATATATTTTTTTAACTTCTTAAGAATTCAAATAAAACTCTCCAAATTGGGCCCTTTCCAGCCCACTAGCCTGTTCTATTCATCCAGGCAGTCAGATGTGGAGGCCTTCTTGCTTCTAAGATATACAAACGCTTAATCCCTCCCATTCAAAAACTATGGTACAGACACTTTAAGCGTGTACACACAACGTCCTTGCATGATAGCGTCTGGTCCAAAATTTACATTAATGTCCTTTTATGGTATAACTGATTCCCTCCTTGTTCCAGACTAGATTCTTTGGCTCATATTTCCTACATTGTACCCCCTTCCAAGCTGCTTTTTAAGAGATATTTTTATTGACCATTTTCACAGTTACACACATTTGTGAACCAGAAACAATAAAGCAATGGCAATCACAACAGCTTGGTGTTCACTCGTCTGAAAATCCAATACCCTGTGCCAAATTAGAGTCCTCCCCCCCCCCCCCAACAAGTGTAACGTAGAATGCATTCATTTCCAGTAAACATGGATATACCAGGGGCCCCTTTAGGGCCATGCACACCACACATCTTCCCCTCATCCTTCCCTTTTGAGGCCTACAATCCATCCCATCCACCTCCACCTCCCATTGCCCATATGCAGGTGAAGGTGCCATCAGGAGAGTCCTGTGCTTGTGTCCCCAGGGGGTCACCCACACCCCCTCTGTAGCCTGCCGTGCCATCAGCAGCAACGCTCATATCTCAAGGTCCTCCTGCAGTCTAACATCCTGTCTGCTACCTTTCATTCATACCTCCTCTGCTATTACCTAGTCTGCTGTGTCCCTGTACCACAACGTGACTGAGGGAGTTCTGCAGCCCAACCACTCTGTTGCCACACACCGTTTGCCATGGACTAGTGCCAATTGCAAAACTTTCCAGTGCATTTTCTTCCCTCTAGGTAGCTTTATGATTCCCAGTATGCACTGTATCAGGTCTTGTTCCAGAGCAATACCATCACAGCCCTCAACAGGGGTACTACTGCCATCCAGAAAGCATGCACTCCAGAACATAGCCACACCAAGTGCAGGAAAGAGGCCCGCCAATCCCGCCCATCAGGCAAACTGCAGTTCTGTCCATATACATCCTACTCAGTTTAATGGGAGTCAAGTACGTATGGTGAACATAGTTAAAATGTGTCAGTTTGAACCTGCTTTACATGAAACCCTTTTCACAAGGGTACAGGTCGTCTGCCTCTCTCCATCCATGAGCGGGACCTCTAACTTATCCACCCAGGCCTTAGGTCTAAACGCAACTCTGTCAAGTTTAAGGGCCTTGTAAAACAGAGATACTAGGTGGTAGGCCACTCCCACAGTCAACACCACCTGCAACATTTCCATCTGCTGGGGCATTTCCAGGAACTCCGTCCAAATCTCATGCACCTACTTGCAATCTTATCATACTGCAAGACCTTGCCACTCCTCACAGAAAAGGCCTTGAAAGCCTCTGCAAAGGTAAGGAACTGTTCCCTGGGATACAAGTCTCCCACTGTTTCACAGCCCTATCTCATTCCACCGTCTAATTGACATACTGTACTGTTTGAACGGTCCATTCCACCAGCTCTCAGGCAAAGGGGTCCTTCGTCAACACCTGCTGATCACACTCTCCCAGATCTCAGTGGTCTGTTGAACTATATCGGGGAGGTGTCCAGCCACTTGCGAACCCCTCATAAGCGACTCCATCATCTCCACAGGTGCCCTTCAACAAATGATTCTCCCAATTATCTTCTTAACGCCGCCCAGTGCACTGTATGCTGTAGCTTACTGGAGTAGTAATACAGTTTGGGGTCAGGCAGGCCCATGCCGCCCTCATCCAAGTCCAATTTAAGAACCAGCAACACAACTCTGCTCACTTTTCCCCACCCACATCAAAGATATCAAAAGGCTGTGTAGTACCGTAAAGATCTCTGCACGGTGCTACACAGTGTGCAGCAAGTTCGGAATTATATATAGGCATGTGAGCAGCGAGTTCTGAATTATACATAGGCTCCTGGGCAAGAAGACTATCTTTGCTACTCCTATCTGTCCCTCTACGGATAGCGGCAGCGTGTTCCAAAACCAGGTCAACTGCATCATTCCTCCTAACCGTGGTTCAATGTTGTAACAGGGCTGCCCGTCCAAGAAATGCACAGCAGTGAGGCCCAGAAACTGAAAGGATTCCTTCTCGCGTCACAGTCCTAGCTTTGGCAATTCCCTCTCTGGGGTGTGACACAGTGGCCCCAATGGGAACAGCAATGATTTACTTTTGTTGATCTGAAGACCCTCCACTGCACCAAAGTCTGGATGACAACAAATGTAGCACTGCATCTCTCGGTCGCCACAGATAAAAAAGGACATCATTGTCAAACAGAAACATTAGGTGCACCGAGTGCCCGATTGCAATGCCAAAGGCATTCATAGTGTTTCTAAGTTTCACCGCCAACAATTCAAGCATGAGGGTGAACAGCGGGGGCACTGGACACCCCTGTCATGTACCACGATTCACTACCCAGCCCCAAGAAACCACACTGTTGTAAGAACCTCTTGAACCCTCGTTGGCCACCCCTGTTTTAGCTTCGTTTTATATTTTTACATTTTTTTCATTTTAGTTAAGCTGCTTTTGGCAATGATTTACACACATTTCTTGCATGATAGGTTTCTAGGAATCTATAGTACGACTTGCTTGTTTAGTTAGCCTTTCCATGACATCAGTACAATCAGTACTTTCTCCCAATGCTAAGAACATTGTACATGATATGCTGGTTTGTGTTAGTCATTCAGGGGACAGCTTCTAACACCTAGACACAACATTGCATCAGGACTGTAATTCCAACACAGTATGGTTTATTATATAAACGATGCACTGACCCGAAATGGGTAGAGGGCATTCCAGCTAGGACCATTCTGGGAAGCATTCTGTGCAACATGCACCTTGCTGGCAATAATTTACCAGCCTCCTGATAGGATTGCAGTCTATACCACAGGCCAACTCCTGACACTGTCTCCAGGTATGATGTTAGGGCTAATCCCTTAGATGAGGCCAGGCAGAAGAGTACACCCACTATGCTCCCAGCATAGGCTTAGGGTTAGGTAGGGACTTCGAGAATCTCTAGACTGTCTAAAACCACATACACCATGCATGGATTGTTTATCTTCTTTACCATGTTTGTAATGCTGATTGCTTTGCTCTGTTTCATCTGCCTAATTATCGCAGCTTACTCTCTATAGGCCAGATTGCGACTGTTTCAAATAAATGTATTGAAAACTTATCTTGCATCTCTTTGTGTCTTGCCTTGGCATGCATGAGTAATATAACGAGAGGGTAAAATCTGTTTCCACGCATTCCTTGGGGAGTCAAGTGTGTCCTGCTCAGGGTGCCACAATCATCTCCCCCCCCAGTAGGTATTGGGGGTACGGTTGAGGCACTGAGATCTAGCCACGAGTTGGCCTGACGGTCACTGATGGTATGGACGGTCACTGATGGTATTAATTGACTCAGTATCCTACATTATGAAGTTCTGTTGTTCTAAATACACAGTCCTATTATCTGAGTAGGAATCGTATAACAATGCTGCCACTCTGGACCCTAGTTCTGGGGGTGCCGTACAGGAATCTCAGCCAGACGTTCTGCCCGAAATCCATCTGACACAGAGCCTGCATCAAGTATGCGCAGTTGAGCGTGTTAGACTCCTCTCAACAGTGTTCCACCGAGTGTAGAGCATGTGAAAGCCTCCTCGGGTTCGTAGCGATGCAATGACCAGAGATAAAGCCACATTGATCCTTGTGGACAAGGGTCCCCACCATCCCACGCAGTCGTTCTGTTAAGATTAAAACAGCACTCAATAAAACAATGTGTTTTCCTATCATTGAGCATTAGAACCGATGTCCCAGAACACCCTATCCCCATTGCAATGAATATGGCAGCCCAAATGGAGAAGACCAATAACCACTCAAAACACTAAACTAACCCCTGCAATATGCAGGAGCGAGGTAACCCCGTGCAGCTTCCAACCCCAAAGGGGCAGACTGCTATACTAGACCTCCCTCCGGCTGTCCTAATAAGCCCCACTGTATGCGCCCACTGAGACCCTACTTTACATGGATACCTAGGCCTTGCTGCACAGTGAAACAGTTTCTTCCAGTGCCCCTCATGCACAGCTTGTCCTCTCCCCATCCACCCCTCAAACCTAGTACATACAGTGTGCTCTCCAAAGCACCACACCCCAGCCAAGCCAACGTTCATGAATCAGTCCTGTGTGGGTTCCCCATCTATGGACTAACCAACCTCTTCACAGTCCATTGGCTCGCCCGCTAGGTTGCCAACATGTTGCATCACAACTCTGGGCTTGGGCCTGCTCAGAGAGTCCATCGACAGCCCACTACCAACACTCCCAACCCACATGCGCCTCCCTGCGCAACCGGTGCGTGAGGCCTTCCTGTTGTGCCTAGGAACATGATTCCACATGTCCAGCCAGACCCCTACATCCTCCAACCTCTTGAAGAAATTTGCTTTTCCATTGGCCAGCACAAAGAGCTGAGCAGGAAACATCAATATGAAGGGCAGGTTCATGGCTCTGAGTTTTTGTTTTATGTCCAGAAACCATTCCCTCTGTGTTTGCACTTTGCATGTGCAATCATGTGGTTTCAAAGCGTAGCACTCCCCACTTCACGGACAGCACACAGGATACAGTCCCTATCTCTGTAGTTACATTTCCTAGCGATCAGGTCCTGCGGAGGGGCCCCCAGTGGTGGACTCACTCTCAGGCCCCTAGCACACTCTCAACAGTGAACATGTACGCCAGCCCCTTCGGTTGCAGGGTACGAGTAATCCTGTCCTCCAAGAAACTTTCAGCCAAGTCACCCTCCACTCTTTCCTGATCAACCAGCATTGGCCCTGTCTGTCTCGTATTTCGTATATTTCAAGAGGTGGGGCCCTGTGGTGTAACGTACTGGGTAATAGTATAACTCTTCTGACCGCTGGCAACCCTGTCCTTCCCCATATTGTACCATCCCTTTGCTAAGAGGGGCCCATCCGTCACACACCAGAACTTTTTGGAGGGATCTGGAGAAGAGGAGTCCTAGCGCCAGCCACTGTTCACAAGCCCCCAGCGCCTCCATTCTCACAGCACAGTAGGCCACACTTGGGCGGCCAGTTCCCTTCACAGAGCCCCCGGCTGTGCACTCTCTCGACAAGAGGGGCAATGTCGTAGGCAATGATTTTTTTTAAAATCTGTTTATTGATTTATTTATTTATTATTTATTTTTTTATAAAGAAGTTTTTATTGGTTTTGCAAAAAAGTAAAACAATGGTACATACATGTAACTAGGCGCCAACGGGCACCGAACAGTGGTCAATCCCAAGTCCTAGACAGCACGTTGAACGAGTAGATTGTGTACCTCCCTGTTGGAGTGTCTCGTGAATGCTTCAACCCATCGGGGGGAGGAAAGGGGCTTGTTCCGGCTCTCTCCAGTGTTGAGCCAGTCAATAGTGCAGGGAGGTTGATTGTTGCGGCCTCCCACTTCCCCCACACCTTATTATATTTATTCGGGCACCCTCTAGCCTCGTATATGAGTTTTTCACGCTGAGCACACCAATCCACCCCTCGCGTCCATTTAGTCAAAGCCGGTGCGCTTTTGGTTTTCCAGTCTGTCATGTCTCTTTTGGCCACCAGGCACGCCACCCCTAGAAAGGTTCGTTCCCCTCTCCTCAGTCCAGTATCTCCCATGATCCCCAGCAGGAGTGGCAATGGTGTCAACCCCATGTCTACCTGTAAGGCCACTGAGATCTCCTGTGTAACCGCCCCCCAGTAGGCTTTAATAGTTGGGCAAGTCCATACCATGTGGAAGAAGTCTGCATCCGGGCCCATACAACGGGGGCAGTCAGCTGCGGATCGGAGACCTGCCCTGTGCAGTTTGGCGGGTGTAAGGTAGGCCGCATGGAGATAGTAGGTCTGTATTAGTCGGAGTCAAGTCGTCATCGTTAATGTGTGTGGAGCTGCCAGTGCTTCGTTCCAGTCCACCTCTTCCATAGGACCCACCCATCCCTCCCATCTCTGATGAAGCCCCCCCAGGGAACAGGCAGTGATGGCGATTAACGTACGATATATCTGGGAGACGCCTCCCCTACCCAGGTTCCCCATCAGTGCTCTCGCCTCCATAGGGCTATATTCAGGTATGTTGTCCCCTGTCTGGACTTCTGGTAGTAGGGCGTGGTGGATCTGGAGGTATTTATGGAATTGAGTCTTGTTTAGTGAAAAGATTTTCTGGAGGTCTTCAAAGGAACGCATATGTGAGCCATCCCATACATCGCCCAGTGTAGAGATACCTATGCTGTCCCATTTCTGGAATCCTTCCAGACCCGCTACTTCCCTTAAGTGCGTCCCCTGCCATAGTGGGGTCTGCTGGGTGAGGCGCCCCCATCACCCTGACACCTTTTGGGCCGTCCGCCAACCCCGTATTTATTTTTAATCAGGGTGTTAGCAAAGCAGTCGAACAGCATAGTCAGTTTTGTAGTAGACAATGATAAGGCACCACTCACCGCGGACCCACAGAAAATGTGTCACCAGTGTAGTCCACCAGGATTGCTGTGTCTCTGCCACTGTTATCTCCGGGGCTTCAACTACCAAACAACCGGGGAGAAGCACCTCTGTTGCATCGCTATTGCGGCCTAACTGCTGTCGCAGCCGATCCCCTCTACACTCGCACCACGATCAACTGACCAGGCACTGTGCTGCCGCTGTTCGGGGCCTTCAGGGGGGAGAAGGAGGGAAAATGCCCCGCAGCTGGATCACCACATCCGTAGCCTCCTCGCTCCTCAGGCCACCTCAGGCCAACTCTGTCCCCAGCCAAACGTGTTCCAAAGGCCACTGTGGCAGGATCAACCATCCAGGCAATGCGCCACCCCAGATCTATATGGGAGAGTAGAGAAAATGCCCCAGCGACCTGCACACCACATCAGTAACTTCCTCACTCTTCAGGCCAGCTCCCTCCTGAGCCAACTGTGGCTGCGTCATCAGAAGACAGGCCAGTGCCGCCTCGGCAGCTCGACCGCTGCCCCCACGTAGCCTCAGGATACAGGGAGCCTTCGCCATTGGCTGACCACACAGCATCATCGCCCTGCTGCACTACAAGGCCCCAGCTTTTGGCAACAGGCCCAGCCACCAGCCACGTTGATGGAAATTTTCTGCCTTCAACCAGGCACCAAATATGCAAGTAGCACACTGCACATCAGGAAATCGGAGCCTGAGGGCTCCTACAAGCAAGGTTTAACAGGGTTGAGACTTGGGGCTATGGAACGCGGGCTTAACACATCCAATTGGTCATCTTGGCAGGCCGCGCCCCCTGGATAACCCTTCCAAGCAACTTGTGGTCATTTTCAACTTGAACATTCCCCTAAAATGACCTTCATATTGTTAGGTCCGTCTTCTACTATCGCCCCACTAGGGCTTATGGATAAGGATATGGCTCTCCTAAATCTGTTTCTCACAGAGGAATTCATAAATTCTATTGGAATGGAAGGCACACATTAATGTATCTTATCACACTTGGTGGCCTTGCTAAATCTAATGTGAATCCCAGCACTAGACAGTCAATCTGGCATACCCTTGACAATTCATGTCCAACAAATGAGGCCAAATACTTCCACCCTGCGGCAGATGTGAGCTCCCCCACCCAAACCCATACTGTGCTTAGTGGTTATATGGCGTTTTCCCCTCTCCCTCGTTTCACATTCCTTTGCGCCTTTTTTCCCTCCCCCCAACCCCTGAGATACAGCTGCCTACGAACCCCCCCCCCCTCGCTATTGACTCACAATTCTGTCCTATTACTTTGAAATGGGGATTTATCCACTTTTCTAAGCGGCAACCCTTGTTTTTTGTACTTTAGACTGTCTACGGACTCCATTATTGTAGGAAAGTACCATCTTGCCTGGCATGTTACCCCCATTTTTCACTGTATATATGTTGTTTTAGTTGTATGTGTCACTGGGACCCTGCTAGTCAGGGCCCCAGTGCTCATAAGTGTGCCTGACTGTGTTACCTGTGTTATGACTAACTGTCTCACTGAGGCTCTGCTAATCAGAACCTCAGTGGTTATGCTCTCTCATTTCTTTCAAATTGTCACTAACAGGCTAGTGACCAATTTTACCAATTTACATTGGCTTACTGGAACACCCTTATAATTCCCTAGTATAGGGTACTGAGGTACCCAGGGTATTGGGGTTCCAGGAGATTCCCTATGGGCTGCAGCATTTCTTTTGCCACCCATAGAGAGCTCTGACAATTCTTACACAGGCCTGCCACTGCAGCCTGAGTGAAATAACGCCCACGTTATTTCACAGCCATTTTACACTGCACTTAAGTAACTTATAAGTCACCTATATGTTTAACCTTTACCTGGTAAAGGTTGGGTGCTAAGTTACTTAGTGTGTGGGCACCCTGGCACTAGCCAAGGTGCCCCCACATTGTTCAGGGCCAATTCCCCGGACTTTGTGAGTGCGGGGACACCATTACACGCGTGCACTACATATAGGTCACTACCTATATGTAGCTTCACAATGGTAACTCCGAATATGGCCATGTAATATGTCTATGATCATGGAATTGCCCCCCTCTATACCATCCTGGCATAGTTGGCACAATCCCATGATCCCAGTGGTCTGTAGCACAGACCCTGGTACTGCCAAACTGCCTTTCCCGGGGTTTCACTGCAGCTGCTGCTTCTGCCAACCCCTCAGACAGGCTTCTGCCCTCCTGGGGTCCAGCCAGGCCTGGCCCAGGATGGCAGAAAAAAGAACTTCCTCTGAGAGAGGGTGTTACACCCTCTCCCTTTGGAAAATGGTGTGAAGGCAGGGGAGGAGAAGCCTCCCCCAGCCTCTGGAAATGCTTTCATGGGCACACATGGTGCCCATTTCTGCATAAGCCAGTCTACACCAGTTCAGGGACCCCTTAGCCCTGCTCTGGCGCGAAACTGGACAAAGGGAAGGGGAGTGACCACTCCCCTGACCTGTACCTCCCCTGGGAGGTGCCCAGAGCTCCTCCAGTGTGCTCCAGACCTCTGCCATCTTGGAAACAGAGGTGCTGCTGGCACACTGGGCTGCTCTGAGTGGCCAGTGCCATCAGGTGACGTCAGAGACTCCTTCTGATAGGCTCCTTCAGGTGTTGCTAGCCTATCCTCTCTCCTATGTAGCCAAACCCTCTTTTCTGGCTATTTAGGGTCTCTGTCTCTTGGGATTCCTTAGATAACGAATGCAAGAGCTCATCCGAGTTCCTCTGCATCTCTTTCTTCACCTTCTGCCAAGGAATCGACTGCTGACCGCGCTGGAAGCCTGCAAAACTGCAACATAGTAGCGAAGACGACTACTGCAACTCTGTAACGCTGATCCTGCCGCCTTCTCGACTGTTTTCCTGGTGGTGCATGCTGTGGGGGTAGTCTGCCTCCTCTCTGCACTAGAAGCTCCGAAGAAATCTCCCGTGGGTCGACGGAATCATCACCCTGCAACCGCAGGCACCAAAGAACTGCATCACCGGTACCTTGGGTCTCCTCTCAGCACGACGAGCGAGGTCCCTTGAATCCAGCAACTCTGTCCAAGTGACTCCCATAGTCCAGTGACTCTTCAGTCCAAGTTTGGTGGAGGTAAGTCCTTGCCTCCCCACGCCAGACTGCATTGCTGGGAACCGCGACTTTTGCAGCTACTCCGGCCTCCGTGCACTTCCGGCGGAAATCCTTTGTGCACAGTCCAGCCTGGGTCCACGGCACTCTAACCTGCATTGCACGACCTCCTAAGTTGTTCTCCGGCGACGTGGGACTCCTTTGTGCGACTTCGGGTGAGCACCATTTCACGCATCCTCGTAGTGCCTGTTTCTGGCACTTCTGCGGGTGCTGCCTGCTGCTGAGAGGGCTCCTTGTCTTGCTCGACGCCCCCTCTGTCCCCTGATGCAATTGGCGACATCCTGGTCCCTCCTGGGCCACAGCAGCATCCAAAAACACTAACCGCACGATTTGCAGCTAGCAAGGCTTGTTGGCGGTCTTTCGGTGGGAAAACACTTCTGCACGACTCTCCACGGCATGAGGGATCCGTCCTCCAAAGGGGAAGTCTCTAGCCCTTGTCGTTCTTGCAGAAACCTACGCTTCTACTGTCCAGTAGCAGTATCTTTGCACCCACAGCTGGCATTTCCTGGGCATCTGCCCATCTCCGACTTGCTTGTGACTTTTGGACTTGGTCCCCTTGTTCCACAGGTACCCTCGACTGGAAATCCATCGTTGTTGCATTGTTGGTTTGTGTATTTCCTGCAGAATTCCCCTATCACGACTTCTATGTCCTTTGGGGAACTTTAGTGCACTTTGCACTCACTTTTCAGGGTCTTGGGGTGGGCTATTTTTCTAACCCTTACTATTTTCTAATAGTCCCAGCGACCCTCTACAAGGTCACATAGGTTTGGGGTCCATTCGTGGTTCGCATTCCACTTTTGGAGTATATGGTTTGTGTTGCCCCTATCCCTATGTGTCTCCATTGCATCCTATTGTAACTATACATTGTTTGCACTGTTTTCTAATACTATTACTGCATATTTTAGTATTGTGTACATATATCTTGTGTATATTTGCTATCCTCATACTGAGGGTACCCACTGAGATACTTTTGGCATATTGTCCTAAAAATAAAGTACCTTTATTTTTTAGTATATCTGTGTATTGTGTTTTCTTATGATATTGTGCATATGACACTAGTGGTACTGTAGGAGCTTCACTCATCTCCTAGTTCAGCCTAAGCTGCTCTGCTAAGCTACCATTATCTATCAGCCTATGCTGCTAGACACCCTATACACTAATAAGGGATAACTGGGCCTGGTGCAAGGTGCAAGTACCCCTAGGTACTCACTACAAGCCAGTCCAGCCTCCTACAATTATTTCCTATCCAAGGTTCTTTTCACAGGACAGGATACAACCAGCTGTTTTAGCCACTTTCGGGTGGCTAATGATATGTAGGCTCTATGTCAGTTGTGTTACTTGTACTCTGTTATGTTTGTTATTTACAAAGTCAATAAAATTGGTTAGAACAAAAAAAAAGTTATATGTATAGGTGGACAATAACTGTGTCTGAAAATGTGTTTTTGTTTATTTTTTGGGGGTGTATGATTTGTGCCTGTGTGAGGGTAGCATGTAGGGTTGGAGTTTTGCACAAAAGTGTCTATCAGTTTTACAATATACTTAACGTGATTATTATTATTAGAACATTAGAATATTGAGAGCTCCATTTAAGACGTTGATGTGACTCAGGGTCATTTATGGCTGGTACAGACTTACTGCTCCAGCATTTCAATATTTGTCTGTTTCTCCCTTTGAATGGAATGTTCTAACAGCTTTACAGGCCTTTACCCTGGGGCTGTAACTCTTGTTAACGACCCTACTCCTGGTTATAGGCCCTCCCTGGCGGCTTGAGCTCACAATTCTGGTTTGGGACATTTAACAACCAATACTGACCTTGACAGCACGGTATAATGCTTAATTAGTAGTACCATAGCCGAAGAATCGTATGCCATCGCTACAAGACTGCAACGTCGTTCCATTTTTTAACCAACAAGATCATGCACAACATTTTCGTACAAGTGTCTCTACTGCTTTTCTCAAGCCTCGTTGTTGGCAAATTGTACCTTCTCTGGATTCAGCGAGTAACTTCACTGAACCAACTGAGGTAACAAGTTGTTCACATTGTCTTGACAAATAACGTTTCTCGTGTTCACACCTCCGTTCTCCTGCTATTAGACCACGGTATTCTGATTAAAAACTAAAAAAAGGTAAAATGAAAAAACACTTAGACCGTATTTCTCTTGTAATTTGTTTTGTTAGCCGTGTACACTGACAAAGTCAGCGTCCCCTCAAATAAGGGGACACCGTGAGTTTCTCATTAAGATCAAGCCCGAGTAATACAAAATAAGAAAGGCTACAGACGTGAAGGCGTCTGTGTCTAAGAAAACTACAAACGCTGTGACCTACTAATTACCAGACCAACACCAGGAAAAATAAAAAAATTCAAAGTTTACTTGGAGTACAATGACTTGAGGGGTAGACAGATCCGCAGGTGAAATGCCAAGGTAATAATGCAATTGCTCTGTTATGTTTTTATATTGTTGTCGTCATGCGAAATCCACTTCCATGCGGAGAACTTCATTCGTTTACGCCCATGAAAAAATTAGCTGTTTGGAGCTTTCTCCCCACAGTTACTGAACAAACTATGCCCACTTGAATTTGGTGTAGATTTAGGGATTACGTGAGTTTTTGAAATGGCAAAGTGAAAGTTTGGAAATGCACACAAAATTTCAATTTGGTGAGTATTGACTAGTTTTTTAAAACAAGTTGATATAAAATCGTACTACTCCATTTCCCACACTTAGATAACATTTTAGGCCGTGCAGAATCTGTACATCTGGTGGATTTTCCAATGTTGTAAATGCAATCTACTGTTTGAAATCATGAATGCGGCTGGTACGAAAGGAAAACAAAGTCCTGAAAAGGTATAGCTGCCTAAGGATCGCTTCTTTCCCGTAACATATGTTTTCTTATACCTGATACCTGCTCCTTTAAAGAAAGGAACGCTTATATAATTGCAGCACTGGATATGAGCTGAAAACGTTTTTTGCTTTATCCTTGATAAAACATTTTAATGTGAAACCTTAGCAGCATTGTTATTCACAACAGCTTTAGCAACTTGTTTCATCAAATTTCGAAAAATGTTACATTAATTTTTACTTCTTTTTCTTTTTGCAAGATGAGAATATTGTCGAAGAGCTGTTTGAAGACTACCCCCTCACTCTAAGGCACAAGCTACCTGCACAACAAGAACTGAAGTCAGAACCGCTTCAAACTGAAATTACCCCCGAAATGGACCGAGAAATGTGTGGGAAGGACAAGGACGCATATGAAGCAAGCACATGGGGGTTTTCATTACCCGTCAATTGTGTGGACTGTGAAGAGTCGAACGACGAGGAAGAGGAATCCGAGCAAACAGTAACAAATGAGGATTGCCATATACTTTTCTCTGAGAAGATCGACTCACATGAAAATAATATGCGTAAAAATGCGATGATCAGCGATGAGCATGAGTCTACTATAAATTTGCCAACGTGGGATGTCTTCTTTAAACGAGATGCAGTATTAGACGACACTGTGGAAAAAGAGGATTGTTCCATACCTTCAAAAGAAGAAATTGGATCACAGTCACCCAACCTCTTTAGTGACTCTGATGGGGAGTCAACCCATATATCTTCTCAAACTTCTTCTCAGTCAACTCATATATCAGAACATGGCAGTCAAGGGTGGGACAGCCAGGCTGACACGTTGCTGATATCTTCTCAGGAAAGAAAAGCTGCTGAATGTGGTAATGTAAACAAAGCTGATGGTAGGTTAATATTCTCACCAGCTCATCTCTTTCCAGTTGAGAACCAGGATGATGGCCGCAGCTGGGCCGCTTTGCAAGTAGATGAGCTCCATTCCAAAGAGGATAACCACTTGTACACCAGTGCTGAATGGAAGACTCTACAGTCAGGTTTGACCAGTCAAGAAAATGGTCAGCGTAAATTGGGTTGTGGCGAATGCATAACAAACACAAATGCACAAAACACAGATCAAGAAAAACTGAAAGCTTTTGCAAAAGCGGACTCCCAAGGATCCTCTGATTTTGAAATCCCTCGTACTCCTGGTGCAGAGTCACCGAGGCAAGATAAACTACAGAATCTGTATGAAAAGTTGGCAACCGGGGAGACTGTGCTGATGGACAGGAAACTGGACACTCTTTGATTAGTGCACATACCAGTTGAATAGAAAACCTTTGCCTTTTTTGATAAACAATTTTCTCTGCACAGTTGTAAAATCATTCCATCCTAGAAGATCATTCTTAAACTGAAACTTTCCCTACTCAGTCATGGCGAGACAAATGGGACTGGCCCCATTCCTGTTTTCTCTTGGAGGTTTGTTATTTTGATGGAGATTGGGATTGCTGTTGCCATTTTGAAGGTTACCTGGATATACAGAGGAGTCAGAGTACATATATTTTAAGACCGATCAGGACTGATACCCTTGTTACCTTGAAGAAAAGGCTCTACTATTTATTTGTTGGACTAAAACTGGGTAGTTTGCTAAAGTACAGCTTTGTAATATATATATGGCCAGTTAGTTTTTCACAAATTATGCAAACATCCTTCCTTAATGTGTCGTTATCCACAGGTGTGTAATTTAAGAATTTGAAAAGAGATATCCCACTTCTCCCTTCCATAGACAGTTAGCAGACTTCTGCCTCTCTCAAGGTCTATACATACTCAAGATGGCCCTTCTTGTTATCAGACTTGAGCAGCAGTTGCTACCTTTTTCCCTTTCTCCTTTCTGCCTGTAAATGAGAAAGAGAAAAAGGCCCACCCTGGCCATGCCGGTATCCTTAAGAAAGTCTTCCTGCTTTTTGGACAAGAAAGTTAGGAGGGGCAGAAGATGCCACATGAAGGATGGAGTATGGGGCAGAGAACAGGAGAAACCACTGTCTTTTTTTATTCATGCTTATGAGCCATGGTCATTCACATTGCTGACTACCCTCCCCACCTCACTCGGGCAATTGGTTTATGATCCTTGACGACTCCAAAAGGGTATTTTGTTGCTCTCGATCTGTTAGGAGAAAACAAATCAGGGTGACAAGAGGATTATGGCATATGAGATTTAAATGCTCACCACCTAATCAAATAAAATTGGGAATTTAATTGTCAAGTTAATCATTCTCATTAACATTCTTTTCTAGTAAAACACTTTTAGGTCAGTTTACAAAGCAGAATTGTACATTTATTCAGTCAGCATGCTGTAAAAATCAGGATATTTTATAACTGCATTGGTTTAAAACCAGTACTTTAATGGCATTCTTTGAAATTGTCAGAAAGAGTGCAGAATTAATTGTTATAAGTTGGAACTAGATTTTATCTTATTTCAGAGGATTTATTTTAAGATTTGAATCTTTCTTTAGCTTAAAGCAAACTACAGCATCAACTTAAACATGGTGGCACGGGACTAGGCCTACCCACACAAGTGAGGTACCATTTTTATCGGGAGACATGGTGGAACACTGGGTGGAAGGAAATTTGTGGCTCCTTTCAGATTCCAGAACTTTCTGTCACCAACATGTGAGGAAACTGTGTTTTTGTGGCCAAATTTTGAGGTTTGCAAAGGATTCTGGGTAACAGAACCTGGTGAGAGCCCCACAAGTCACCCCATCTTGGATTCCCCTAGGTGTCTGTTTTTTAAAACTGCACAGGTTTGGTAGGTTTCCTTAGGTGCCGGCTGAGCTAGAGGCCAAAATCCACAGCTAGGCACTTTCCAAAAAACAGCTCTGTTTTCTTTGGGAAAATGTGATGTGTCCACATTGTGTTTTGGGGCATTTCCTGTCGCAGGCGTTAGGCCTACCCATGCAAGTGAGGTACCATTTTTATCGGGAGACTTAGAGGAACGCTGGGTAGAAGGAAATTTGTGGCTCCTTTTAGATTCTAGGACTTTCTGTCACCAAAATGTGAGGAAAAAGTGTTTTTGTTGGCCAAGGTTTGAGGTTTACAAAGGATTCTGGGTAACAGAACCTGGTGAGAGACCCATAAGTCACCCCATCCTGGATTCCCCTACTTTTTAAAAAAGCACAGGTTTGGTAGGTGTCCATAGGTGCCGGCTGAGCTAGAGGCCAAAATCTACAGCTAGGCACTTTACAAGAAACACGTCAGATTTCAATGTAAAAATGTGATGTGTCCATGTTGCCTTTCCCGTCACGAGCATTAGGCCTACCCACGCAAGTGATTTATTGTCCCTTTTCTTTCTCCACATTTTGTCCTTCCAAATGTAAGACAGTGTGTAAAAAATACATCTATTTGAGAAATGCCCTGTAATTTACATTCCTGTGTAATGCTAGTATGGCACCCCGGAATTTCGAGATGTAAAAATAACCACTGCTTCTCAACACATTATCTTGTGCCCATTTTGGTTTTCTTGATACCTATTTTTCACTCTTTATATTTCAGCAAATGAATTGCTGTATACCCGATATAGAATGAAAACCTTTGCAAGGTGCAGCTCATTTATTGGCTCTAGGTACCTAGGGTTCTTGATGAACCTACAAGCCCTGTATATCCCCGCAACCAGAAGAGTCCAGCAGACGTAATGGTATAGTCTTTTCAAAAATCTGACATCGCAGGAAAAAGTTACAGAGTAAAACGTTGAGAAAAATTGCTGGTTTTTTACCTCAATTTCAATATTTTTTTATTTCAGCTGTTATTTTCTGTAGAAAACCCTTGTAGGATCTACACAAATCACCTCTTGCTGAATTCAGAATTCTGTCTACTTTTCAAAAATGTTTAGCTTTCTGGGATACAGCATTGGTTTTATACCCATTTCTGTCACTAACTGGGAGGAAGCTGAAAGCACAAAAAATAGTTAAAATGTGGTATGTCCAGTAAAATGCCAAAATTGTGTTGAAAAATGTGGTTTTCTGATTCAAGTCTGCCTGTTCCTGAAAGCTGGGAAGATGGTGATTTTAGCACTGCAAACCTTTTGTTGATGCCATTTTCAGGGGAAAAAACACAAGCCGCCTTCTGCAGCCCTTGTTTCCAATTTTGTTTAAAAAAACGAAACGTTTGCTGTATTTTGGCTAATTTCTTGGTCTCCTTCAGGGGAACCCACAAAGTCTGGGTACCTCTAGAATCCCTAGGATGTTGGAAAAAAAGGATGCAAATTTGGCGTGGGTAGCTTATGTGGACAAAAAGTTATGAGGGCCCAAGCGCGGACTGCCCCAAACAGCCAAAATAAGGCTTGGCACCTAAGGGGGAAAAGGCCTGGCAGCGAATGGGTTAAGTATGCAATGTGTTCTCTACTGTTCTTGTCACTTTTGATTATGCTTTCTTGTCTCTTTTCCCCATGCAGAAAAAGTATCAGAAATGAACAATGATGCCTTATATATCTGGCATTGTCACATTCTGATTTGGAAATGCCCCAACTGAAGCCACTAGAATGCAATGAAGAGTTATTGTTAGGGAAAAGTTATTCATAAGCCGAGGAATCTTATATCGACAAGAAACTTTGTTACCAAATGTAAATAATGTTTTTATTTAGCATACTTTCTCTGAAGTCTCAGTACTGGCTCAGCAATGCTAGTTTATCCCAAGGTTTATGATACAAAATAAACTCCCTCATGAATGTAAACACCCCTTCTATAGCCAGTATTTGGGGTAGGTGAGGAAGGACAAAATTAAAGGTTTGGGGAAACATCATGTATCTGTACAGAAATCCTGACGTTCCTTAATTAGGCCAATTTTTCTAAATCCAAAGAAACAAGTCCCTTGTGTTCTGACTTTAAAACTGGCTTGCAGTGTCACAGTCAAATGATTCCAGGCCTTGTATGTCTCAGATGGCTGTACACTTGTGACCTATACAGAGGTAGTGGGATATCTGGCTGAGTGACACTGAGCATATCATCTCGCTATATGCGGATGACGTTGTCACGTATCTGCAACACTCAGAGACATCAGTGCCTCGATTGCTGGAGGAGCGGCAGATGTTTCAAAACGCCTCAGGTCTTTACATGGACATAGGGAAGTCACTAGCATTTCCCCTAGCTGGAGTGCGTGGCAGACCACTTGAACAGTTACCTAATGTGGGATTGTAATGGGAACTGGAAAGTTTTGATATTTAGCAGTACTACTATAATATGGCCTGAGTCTATACAGGTCTGCAAGCCTCTAGTGACTTATGGAAGAAATTATCACTGTGGGTTGCAGGCAGGATTACAGTAGTGAAGATGGTGTTTCTACCAAAACTCCTGTATGTCCTACAAAACGCACAGTGCTCAATACCTAGGACCACATTCAAAAATTAAGATCGTTTTTTAATCTCTTTGATATGGGCAGGCAGGAGAAGCTGAAGTTAGATATGGCTAGAGGTAGGCTTGGGGTCCC
Organism: Pleurodeles waltl; assembly: GCF_031143425.1. Classification (NCBI taxonomy): domain Eukaryota; kingdom Metazoa; phylum Chordata; class Amphibia; order Caudata; family Salamandridae; genus Pleurodeles; species Pleurodeles waltl. The sequence continues at coordinate 457,550,368 of NC_090442.1, forward strand.
TGATTTAGAATTGTACTACCTGGCAGCACAACTCTAACTCACAGCCAGATGGTGTGCTGAAGATTGGTGTGTCTTACGGCAGGAGCCGGACAGAATAAGCACTGCCTGCGCATAGTATGGCAGGTGGTTCAGGCATAGGAGATTACGGTGAAGGCCATAATTCGTAGATCTCGGGTGCCTAGTTGACTCCCACTGTTTGTTGCAACCCTTTTTAAGAATACATAATAGCATGTCCATGGCTAAGCGGAGGGAGGATAGATGTGACACCCTGGGAGACCTATATGTAAGAGATAGCTGCATTACATTTTTAGAGACAGAGGAGTGTTTTGGGATAAGCCTGGGGCAGTTTCTTCAATTTGTCAAACTGAGAAAGGCTAGCTAGGGAGATACAGATACATTTCCCAGAGACACTAAGAGAGATGCACACACTCGAGGTCCTGTCAGATATGAGCTCCTCCCAAAGGCTGAGTTCCCGACTTTAGGAGAATCCTAAAGGTAGAAAATGTTAGCCAGATCTCAGTGGAAAACGGATCTAGCAGGAAAGACTGGATTAAGGCTTGTGCACAGGTCCAAAAAAGTGTTTACTAACTTTTTCTAAAAATATATCCGGCCAGGTAAGATGAGTGTCCGAGATGGGGCACGGTAAGGGCAAGCAGGCTTCTTACACATGCTCTGAAGTTGTCCCAACCTAGAGCAGTGCTGGTGTGACATAGTTTGGCAAACAAGAGGCATCACGAGTTAAGGTGTAGATTTTCATGAAGCATCGCCTACTTGGTGGCATTCCGGGCCTTAAAAAATTGAAAGGTGCAGTATAGATTTGCACTATTGGGGTTGGCCCTGGCAAAAGAACGGGTTGCAATCCGGTGGAACAAGGCGTGGATTAGAGAGACATGGCTGAGTGGGCAGAGGAGAGATGCATGTGGGAAAGCCGGGCACATAAAAAGGTAGTGGAAGATTGCCTGGTTTGGGTTTAGGTGCTACATATGTTGTGGCACCTGAGGTGGCAGGATCCTCCCAGGGATGCTAAAGAAAACAGTTTACATACCCATGAGAAAGGTCGATTAACATAGGCCTTAGGCGAAAACTACAGGTGACCCATCTTGAGCAAGAGAGAGAAATACTAGTATTAAATTGTGAAGAGGGGAGGCATCATGTGTTATTACCAAGTGTTCTCTCTTTTTCATTGAATAGCAGGCTATTGGGAGGCGGGGAGGGGGGGAGGGATTGCCGATAAGATTCCAGCACTGGTTAGATGTGAAAAAGTATATATATGGTGCCTAAATAAATATTTTACAATAGTATTATGTACGCCCCTCTAATTAAAACTGTCATGATGTACGGGCCAATTACTTTAGCCCTGGCAGCCGTCATAATTGTTTGAGACAAAATGAAAAATAAAGATTTTTTTAAAAGTGAAAATTTGCTTTATGCTTGTTTTGGCCAAAGTATGTCTGCAATTAAATATAAATAAATACCTTTCACACTGCTGCCTGCAGAATGGCTTAAGCAGTCAATATGGACAGACATTTCAGAGACTCATCCTTGCACCAGGCTGTACAAGACTAGGTAAATAATTTACTTTCATAAATCCTTTAGCTGTGCATGTAAGATGTTGTTTTCTAACAGTGCATGGCAGGTGCTTTCACAGCTAAGATTTTCCATCACAAACACCCATCTGAACCGTTCAGAGTTTGTGAAACATGAATACAGACTACCTCACAATCAAGGTATGCTTTGACAATAAAGATCTATTTTCATGATATGAAAAGGGTTTGGTTCGGAGACCACCCCTCTGCCTCAACCCAGAACTCGTCCAAGAAATCAACTGGACTAACCAGGGTCCTAACCTAATTTTTATTGATTCAACCTAAACCAATTTCTTTTGAACCTTCTAAACGACTACAGTAGATCAGTTCTTAGCTATCAGAGGAAGACAGTCCTTACTAAAATTGTCGAGATTTTAACACACGCTATCAAAAAGAATGTCGATTTTTTCTTTGTAGCTCCTCTTTCACCAGTGTCTTGTTTTTGGTTACTCATTAAGCATGCACCAAAGCTGGTGATACTGCAGGGCATGTAATCACGCCTGAAGGGGGTTATTAAAGAAAATACAGTAAGCAAACGCTAATTTGAAGGTCTGATGCACTCGTAGTCCCAGGAAGAGAACCGTTAGTAAAGTGGTATCTTAATTTGACATAGGTTCAGAGTATATATGACCTTTCCGGACCGACAGAATTATGTAAGTTTGACCTCCTGACATGGAAAATAATGTTTTTATCACCATAACACTGTCAGTAAGCTTAAGAGCCAAGGAGCTGTACAGTAGATTCCAAAAAGATAAGTAATGCAATATTGTTTATTTTTTATGAAAGCTTTTTCGGATTTTCACATTAATCAAAAAACCTTCCTTCATGTTTCCATCTCAGATGTCACATTTTTTGCAGAATTCAATGATAGAACTGGCGGCTCTGATGTGAAGGGAGAGGTTGTTCCAGGTTTTGGGGGCCAGGGACCAAAAGGCTCAAGCCTTTTTGGATGCAGTGGACATGGGTGAGCAGGAAGCCGGCCGAGTGGTGGTGTTTGGTCAGTGTGTGCTAGCCGATGCAGCTGTTCAAGTATGCCGGGCCAGGTCTTGCTTTGTCTGATTGCAGGTAAGAGAGACTAGATACATCTCAATGGGAGAGAAAGATCTGTTCGTCTAATGCCACCCAAGAAGAAAGGAAAACGCAAAAAAGATATTGTGGAATTGGGTTACAGTAAAAAAAAAAAAAAAACATAAAACGGCTTAGATTGTAAATCTCAGGTTATGGTGAATCCATATTAGTTTTTATTGGGAAGCAGATTAGCTTAGCCCTTTTGACTTGCAGGCTTGTGTCCCGTCATCTAGGGAATTTTAACCTACTTAGCGTGCTCCGTTTTAGTCAATTTATTTTATTATTTCTATCTGATAGAGACTTCTAGTTGCAGATTCCTTACCTTAGAATTTCCCCTAGGCATCAGACTGGATCCAGGGATTTTTCTTCGAGCAATACCCTTGCGCATCATTGGGTGGCACCGGAAGTCTCCACTGGGCGTCGTTGGCGTCGTAGTCACCATGTTGACGTCGGGAGTAGTATATAAACATCGCCTCAGTGCAGCGACGTCAGTTATTTTCTTTCCATGCCATGCGCTGCTCTGGAGAGAGCTTCCCTAGTCATTTTTGACTGCTTCGACCTTTTTTCGTGTTTTTGGTGAAGTTTTGGTGCATCAAGATCCCCCCTGAAGACTGGCTTCAAACCTTGCGAGGGCTGCCACCGCATGATGTTGGTGACGGATCTGCATCAGGTCTTTTGTTGTGCCTGGAGCGCGACCATGACCCGAAGTCGTGCTCGGGGTGCCGGGTCATGCACCCGAAGGCCTTGAGGGAGTGGTCCCTCAAGCTTATGGTGGTCCGGCACTCGACTCCGCATCGGTCCCAGTCTTGCTTGAGAGGAAGGTCTCAAGACTGTTTGCATTGCCACCACCATTCATCGTCCCCCAAGTCTTTGGGTCAAGGTAAGAAGAAGAAGTCGAAGAAATCTCATCATTCTTTGACTTCACCCCGTCACTTGGCTGATGCAACTGGGAGGAGCGTTGCCGCTCTAGGCCTCTGTCCTTTGAGCCTGCTTTTGGGTCCACTCTGCGCCTCCCTGAGTTTCTGTGAGCCAGGTCGACCCCTGCCCAATTAAAAGAATTCTATGAGGCCATGCGCCTCATTTTTAGGGAGTCTGACCCTGCTAAGGCATCTTCGGGCCCAGGGGGTGCGGTTAGAGGGCCTTCGGGTTCAGCGCCAATGGCTCCACTCCCAGATCTGTACTGAAGCCGGTCATACAATCGAGACCTTCGACGGCACCAGTTCGACTGTCGACACTCCCGACATCGGTTGTGCCCACTATCGACGCTGACCCAGTCCTGATCCCCAATGACTCAGAATCGGAACGGCGTTGGTCTACGCTGCGTCCTGCTTCGATGGGGTCTATTCGCCCCAGGTTGGATTCTGACCTTTATATTAATGGGTGTGAATACGGGGAAGGATTGGAGGGGTCCCTGGACCCTTATGAATACCAGGATGATCCTAACATGGACTTGGCACAGGAGTTGGGCGAGGCCAGTGGTCTGGATACCTCCTCAGACACTGGTATGCCGTCTCCTCCTACCGTGGCTACGGCAGAGGGAGCTACTTATTCCAAGGTGGTCAGTAGGACATCTGAGGTTCTCGAACTTGAGCTGCCTACTGTTCAGGTCAGGTCCAATCTCCTGACGGAGGTGCGTCAACCAGGGGCTTCCACCTCTAAGCCTCTCCTTCCATTCAATTAAGCCCTCACTGATGTCCTTTTGAGTACCTGGTCCAGACCAAACAAGGGCTCCTGTGAACAGGACAATCGCACACCGCCATCTGCCCACCCCGAACAACCCTAAATTCCTGTGCCAACACCCCACACCTGAGACCCTTGTTATCCAGCGATCCTCATCCTCTGGTGCATTCCCTTCCGCTCCTCCGGACAGGGAATCAAAAAGACTGGACCAATTTGGGAAGAAGTTGTTTTCTTCCTCCAGTCTAGAGCTGTAGTCAGTGAACACTGCATGCCTTTTGGGCCTTTATATTCACTCTCTCTGGGATTCGGTCGCGCAGATACCGGTGGAGGCCCGTGCTATCGTCTCCCAAGCTGTTACTGATGGGAGAGACACAGCAAAGTTCACTATCATATGTGGGCTGGACACAACCAACTCTCTGGGTAGATCGGTTGCGAAGACAGTGGCCTTGAGGCGCCATGCCTGGTTTAGAACATCTGGATTCTCAGGGGATGTCCAACAAACCCTTATGGATGTGCCCTTTGATGGCACCCGTCGCTTTGCAGACAAAGCGGACTCAGCGCTTGAGAGGTTGAAGGACTCTCGGGCTACGGCTCAATCCTCTGGCCTTTCGTCTGCTCCTCGTCCCCAACAGTCCGCCTTACGTGGACACGGAAGGGACTTCCTGGCGCGTCCCTTTCCCAGCCACCGTACCACACATGCCGTTCTGCCCATGTGTGGCAGGGGACGCAGAATCCCATGTGGCCTTGGGACAGGGAACCAGAGGTCTGCCCAGTCTACCCCTGCCCCTACTGCAGCCTCAAAACCCTCCTAGTCCGTCCCTCCACTCCGGACCAGTTGGACGTAGGATTCGCCATAACCTGCCCCACTGAGAATCCATAACTATGGACAGGTGGGTTTTGCAGATCGTTCGGAGGGTCTACTCCCTCCTCTTCGACACTGCCCCACCAGCCATGTCTCCATCGTACAGCCGTATACCGGAGGATCATTTGGCACGTCTCCGCCAGGAAGTTGTGGCTCTCTTGGCTAAGAGAGCCATAGAGAGGGACCCTGCACCAGAAGTAGGTTGTGGTTGTTATTCCCACTACTTTCTTATGCCCAAAAAAGACAAAGGCTTACGTCCTGTCTTAGATCTTCATACCCTCAATCTCTTCCTCAAGAAGGAGAAATTCAGAATGCTCATTCTGGCCCAGGTTCTGTCTGCCCTGGACCCAGCAGACTGGATGGTAGCGTTGAACTTGCAAGACGCTTATTTCCATATCCCCATCTTGCCTACCCATAGACGTTACCTACGATTTGTGGTAGGTCACAACACTTTCAATTTACCGTGCTCCCCTTCAGTCTTACCAGCGCCCGTCAGGTGTTCACCAAAGTGATGGTGGTGGTTGCAGCTCATCTGCGCAGGTTGGGAGTTTCAGTCTTCCCCTACCTCGACGAGTGGCTGTTGAAGCCGGACTTGCCCCAGAAAGTCGTCTCCCACCTTCAGACTACACCAAACCTCCTGCACACGCTGGGGTTCACTATAAACGTGCCGAAGTCAAACCGGACTCCCGAAAAGCGAGTCCAGGATATTTAGGCTATGATTCCGATCTTTCAGCCTCTATCCTGGGTTTTGGTGAGAATGACTCTGAGGCTGCTGGGTCTCATAGCCTCCTGCATTCTGCTAGTGACACATGCCAGATGGCATATGCGGGCTCTGCAGTGGGGGTTGAAGTTGCAATGGGTACAGCATCATGGAAATCTCTGACATTGTCCAGATCTCGGAGGGAACTGCGAAAGACCTGCAGTGGTGGCTTTCAAATCGGCATTGGGTCAACGGCAAATTCCTCTCCCTTCCCCAACCAGATCTGTCCATAGTGACAAATGCGTCACTTCTTGGATGGGGCAGCCACATAGGAGGGACGGAAATCAGAGACCTTTGTCTCAAATGGAGTCTTGACTCCATATCTGTCTTTTGGAGTTCCTCAGGATCAGGCTTGCATTGAAAGCATTTATTCCCTGTCTCAAAGGAAAAGTGGTGCAAGTGTTTATGGACAACACTACTGCCATGTGGTACTGCAACAAACAGGGAAGAGTAGGGTTCTGGACCCTATATCAGGAGGTGCTCTGCCTCTGGACATGGCTAGCACATCAGGACATCACCCTGGTGCTTCAAAATCTGGTGGGCTCGCTGAACGCCAGAGCGGACAAACTCAGCCATCAATGCATAGCTGATCACGAATGGCGTCTCCATCCGGAGGTGGAGCAAGATCTTTCAGCAGTGGTGAAAGCCTTGGTTAGATCTGTTCGCCTCCGCAGAGAATGCGCAATGTCTGTCTGTTCAGAGTTCTCAAGAAAATCAAGTACGACCAGGCCCAAGTAATCTTGGTGGCTCTGGACTGGGCACGGAGAGTTTGGTATCCAGAGCTATTGAGCATGGCCACCGATCCTCCAGTCAGACTGCCCTTTCTGGAGGATCTTCTGTCGCAGCAACAGGGGACGGTTCTCCACCCGAACCTGTCCAGTCTCCGCCTTCATGCGTGCAGATTGAGTGGTGACAGTTGACAGCTTTTAACCTTCCATCCGAAGTCTGTGATGTAATCTCGGCAGCCAGGCGTTCCTCCACCAAAATGGTATATGCCTGTAGGCTTATCATAGTGTAGTGTTAAGCATTTCTTGTACACACACAGGCAATAAATGAGGAACACGCACTCAAGGACTTCTTTTCCTAATTTATTTTTAGAACCACAAGATTCAAATTCGAGTTAAGTACATAAAATGCAAGGTACTTCACACAGGTAAGTATAGAACTTTGATTTAAAACAGTAGTACACACAGTTTTGGTAAAAATGGCAATAAGCTATTTTAAAAGTGGACACTGCAAAAAATCAACAGTTTCTGGGGAAGGTAAGTTTGGTTAGGTTTCTCAGGTAAGTAGAACACTTACACAGTCAGTCTCCTGGGCATAGGCAGCACACTGTTGGGGGTTCAAGGCAACCCCAAAGCCACAGCAATAGCAACACAGGGCCGGTGAGGTGCAGAGGTAAAAGGAGGCCCCAAAACACATAGGCACCTATGGAGAACAGGGGTGCTCCAGTTCCAGTCTGCTAGCAAGAAAGTACATGCGTCCTCGTGGAGCAGACCAGGGAGGTTTTGTAGAGCACTGGGCGGGGGGACACACACAAGCACACAAAACACACCCTCAGTGGCACAGGGGCTGCCGGGTGCAGTCTGCAAAGTAGGCGTCGGGTTTGCTATAGAAAGCAATGGAGGGATCCGGGGGTCACTCTGGCAATGCAGGCAGGGCACAGGGGGGCTTCTCGGGCCAGCCACCGACTGGGCTAGGATGAGCACCGCGTGCTGGTCACTCCTGCACTGGTAGGTGGTTCCTCTTGGTCCTGGGGGCTGTGGGTGCAGTGCTTGGTCCAGGCATCGGGTTCCTTTGTAACCAGGCAGTTGCGGTCAGGGGGAGCCTCTGGATCCTCTATGCAGGCGTCACCGGGGGGTGCAGGGAGGTTGACTAATGGTGTCCACGTCGTTGGAGTCACCTGGGAGTCCTCTCTGCGGTGTTTGTTGTCCTAGACTCGAGCCGGGGCATCAGGTGCAGAATGTGAAGAGTTGCGCTTCTGGCGGGAAGTGAGATTCTCTTTAAAGTTGTTTCTTTATTGCACATTTGTCGCTATTCTCGGGAGGTTTTTGGTCCTTTAGGTGCAGGGCAGTCCTCTGAGTCCTCAGAGGTCGCTGGTCCCACTGGATGCGTCGCTGTGCAGGTTCTTTGACTCTGGAGACATGCCGGTAGGGCTGGGGCCAAGACAGTTGTCGTCTCTGCGGGGCTTTCAGGTCAGCAGTCCTCCTTCTTGTTTCAGGTTGCAGGAATCTGATTTCCTGGGTTCAGGGTCACCCCTAAATACTGAATTTAGGGGGGTGTTTAGGTCTTGGGGCAGTAGCCATTGGCTACTGCCCTGGAGGGTGGCTACACCCTCTTAGTGCCTCCTTCCTGATGGGAGAGGGGAACATCCCTATTCCTATTGGGGGAATCCTCCAAAACCAAGATGGAGGATTTCTAAAGGCAGGGGTCACCTCAGCTCAGGACACCTTAGGGGCTGTCCTCACTGGTGGGTGACTCCTCCTTGTTTTTCTCATTATCTCCTCTGGACTTGCCGCCAAAAGTGGGGGCTGTGTCCAGGGGGCAGGCATCTCCACTAGCTGGAGTGCCCGGGGGCATTGCAACACAAAGCCTGAGCCTTTGAGACTCACTGCTAGGTGTTACAGTTCCTGCAGGGGGAGGTGTTAAGCACCTCCACCCAGTGCAGGCTTTGTTTCTGGCCTCTGAGGGCCCAAAGGCTCTCACCCCAGGGGGTCAGAAACTCGTCTCAGTGGCAGGCTGGCATAAACCATTCAGTTATGCATTGAAGGATTGGGTTAAATACAGGGGGCATCTTCTAAGATGCCCTCTGTGTGCATTTTTTAATAAATCCAGCACTGGCATCAGTGTGGGTTTATTATTCTGAGAAGTTTGATACCAAACTATTCAGTGTAGCCATTATGGAGCTGCGGAGTTCGTTTTGACAAACTCCCACACCATATACCTAATATGGCCACACTGTACTTACAATGTCTAAGAATAGACTTAGACTCTGTAGGGGCATATTGCTCATGCACCTATGCCCTCACCTGTGGTATAGTGCACCCTGTCTTAGGGCTGTAAGGCCTGGTAGAGGGGTGACGTACCTATGCCACAGGCAGTATTTTGTGTGCATGGCATCCTGAGGGGGATGCCATGTCAACTTTGCCATTTTCTCCCCACTAACACACACAGTCTGCAATGGCAGTGTGCATGTGTTAGGTGAGGGGTCCCTTAGGATGGCACAACACATGCTGCAGCCCTTATGGACTTTCCCTGGTCACAGGGCCCTTGGTACCACTGCTACCCTTTACAAGGGACTTACCTGTGTGCCAGGGATGTGCCAATTGTGGAACAATGGTACATTTTTAAGTGAAAGAACACTTGTGCTGGGGCCTGGTTAACAGGGTCGCAGCACACTTCTCAGTCAAGTTAGCATCAATAGCAGGCAAAAGGTGGGGGGTAACTGCAACAGGGAGCCATTTAACTACACCTGGTGTACCAACACATCTGTTGATCTCCTCTCTGCTCCTCTATTTGAGGTGCTTTCTTTCTTTGGCCCAGCAGGGCTCTGCTTTGGGGACCCTTAAAGGCTATTTATCAGCTATGTCAGCCTTTCTTAGGTTACCTGATCAGCCTTCAGTCTTTAAGTCTCCTATTGTTAGTAGATTCCTAAAGGGTTTCACCCATTTATTTCCTCCCACTCCGTTTATCATGCCTCAGTGGGACCTCAGTCTTGCCCTTACCTCCTTAATGTGTGCTCCCTTTGAGCTGTTGCACACTTGCCCCTTACGCCTCCTTACTTTCAAAACAGTTTTTCTTGTTGCCATTACTTCTGCTCACAGACTGAGTGAGCTTCGGGCTCTATCTTCTAAGCCCCCATTTTTGTCTGTGCACCCTGACAAAGTGGTGTTACACAGTAGGTCCTCATTCCTTTCCAAAGTAGTTTCACCTTTTCATGTAGGCCAGTCCATCACTTTGCCTACTTTTTACGCACCTCCTCATCCTTCTCATGAGGAGGAGAGACTCCACCGCCTGGATCCAAAAAGAGAGTTGGTGTTCTATCTCAGTCATACTACAGATTTCCAGGTGGACGATCAACTCTTTGTTGGATATGTTGGTGCGAACAAAGGGAAGGCGGTGCAAAAACGTACCATCTCGCGATGGGTCCTTATTTGCATCAAGATGTGCTACACTTTGGCAAAGAAACAGCCCACTGAGGACTTTCGCGCCCATTTCACCAGAGCAACTGGTGCTTCCACAGCGTTAACATGGAGTTCCTGTCCTGGATATCTGCCAAGCAGCAACGTGGGCATCCCTGCACATGTTTACTAAACATTACTGCCTGGACAATCAGGTCCGTAGGGAAGGCTGCTTTGGACGTTTGGTCCTGCATGACGTTCTAGTATGGTCTTGGTCCGCAGCCCACCTTCCAGGATGGTATTGCTTGGGGGTATCTGTTCTAAGGAAAGGAATATGCAACTAGAAGTCTCTATCAGATGTACAAGTTACTTACCTTCTGTAACAATATATCTGGTAGAGACATATTCTAGTTGCAAATTTCTTACCTTGGAATTTCCCCCAGGTGTCAGACTGGATCGGAAGATTTTTCCTCAAGCAGTACCCTTGTGCGTCATTAGGTGGTGTCGGTCAACTCTGTGGGCGTCGTTGGCATCATAGTCGCTGTGATGAAGTCAGGAGTAGTACATAGACGCCGCCTCAGCATAAGTAACTTCTACTTTAAGATGGCTGCCATTGTATGTTATAAAAATGTTTTGATTTGCGTTATCAGTGCCACTTTGTGGAGGCATCACTATCAATGTCAAAATCAAGTGATGTGCTTAGGTATTCACATCATGTCCCTTTACCACTTACAGGTGACAAGAACATAATGCACTTTTGTTGGGAATTGTTTACGTAATTGCTGCCACAAGACTACCCCCTTATCTATTGTTTGGGAACATACCTACATCAGGGGTCCTATGAGATCTGTATAAATGCATCTCACACAGACAGTTATCAGAGGGATTCCTATCAGATGCCATCAACGCCGTCTATGTTGCATGTCAGCATGCTGCAGAATTCAACTTTCATGTCCCCACGGAGTCTGACCTATACCACATTGCAAGCTAACGAGGGTTGGGGAGGCTCTTCTCATCAACACGGTACTCGCAGAATTAGGTTTATCACACCTAGCTCTCATTAGGTCAGGGATTAGGTTCTCCATATTAGAGATTTTAATTTTCATGTTTATTGCAAGATGGTGGGGGTCTTTGTATTCACAACACTCATCTTTACAATCATGCTTCTTTTATTATGCATTATCCTAATTATTGCAGCTCATGCCTTTATCTGAGATTGCAGTCCTTTCAATAAATATATTAAAAAACTCTCCTGCATCTCCTTCACTGCCTGTGTGTGACTGAAACTTGTTACAAACGTGAGGCATGGGTAACTTCCGTTCCACCACAACTCCACTGAGATGTTGCACTTTAGAGTCCATGCGTAAGGCTGCCAGAAATCACCTTTTACTGTTTGGGTTTATGGTGCAGTACTGCTTGTGAGCAGGGAGGGTTGGGCTGACCGTTGAGATTTGTTGTAGGATTGGCCTAGTTGCCTACAAAAAAAAGTTCTGTCATCCCTAAACTAGCACTGTCACCTAAGAGGGAGAGTCGAATCTACAACAAGGTGGATTGGGTTGTACTTCTGAAACCCCTAAAGTACTCCAGAAAAGGCAGGACGGCCAAGATGGCGGACGCCCTGTGCTGAGATCTGGGCTCTCCTGGAGGATCATTTGTCGTCATTCTCTTTTCCAACCTTCGTACAGAGCCCAAAAGCCAGGCACACCAGAACAGAGATACAGCAACAGTGGGGCCGGTATTGCATTGTGTTAGAGTGGCAATGCAGCTGATACCATGTTCTCTTTCCTAAAGGCCGAGCTGCAGTCAAGTTGGTGGCGAGCCAGGGCTGGGAGAGCTACCAGAGCCGCAACTCAAGGGAACTACAGCAGAGAGCGACCAGGCGACTTAGAGGGGGAATGCTCCTGATATCGCTGTTGCTGAAGGGACGCCAGAGGGGCACAGGATAGCACAAGAGGAGTAACGCGCCTTGCAGCAGCAGTGGCCTGCCTTAAGCGTTCAGACCCTAGTCTCCCACTGGCTAGTCTGCCCTTGCATCTCTCTGGGGTCGAGTGTTGTGGATGTTGGCCTAACTGAGCTGTGGAACCAAGGAACAAGCCTGGTGGTGATTTGGGGCCCCCTGTCTGGGTCTCCTCGTCACCCCCCTGAGCTAGCACCAGGGGAATCCCCGGTCAAGGAGTTCTCAAGGCTGCGGACCGGGATGTTATAGAGGGACATGGGGTCTGAATGCCTTGTCCAAACAAGGGTTCGACTCGGGAACTCTTCAGAAGAGACCCTGTGCTAGCCAGAGCTGATGCTGTGCCTGCTAAAATAGCCCTGATTCAGGGTTCAGCTGTGACTGTGCCGAAGACTCGCAGCTGTGGTGGGTCACAGATGGCTTTCGGGGTTGGTGCTAGCTGCCCTGCTCCTGTTTGGAGACAACTGCAGGGCGAGGTGTGCTTGTATGAGGTGTCATTGGTCTTGGCCCTTGTGCGGCCCAGGGCGCCCTCGTACTACTTTAGGCTGCCTGGGACAAGCGGGTTGGTGGACTGGGGTGAAGGCCCATGTGTGGACACAGCTGGCCAAATTGGGGGAATATGGTTTAATCAGAGGCACTGAGACAACAACTTAGAGAACTGAAGGCCCACATTTTCCAACCGGTGATCCGAGAGTTGCCAGCTCTGCCTCTCCCCCACCCCCAATACTTTGTGGTTCCAGACAACCAGATAACTGGCCATGGGACGTGACAAACCTTCTGGGTCTCATACACAGACTAAAAAAGATAAATTCACCACCCCTACAACCAATATGAACAAACCTAGCAGAAATACAGGTGCACCCTGGCAAAGCTGTGAGCCTGCAGAAGTTAACTCCATTCTCCAAACTATTCAGGTGTCACAAATAGCACTGGAGACCAGAATTGAAGAGGTGGGGTTAAGTGTTGCCCTTTTGAGACAGGACCTACACAGCAGGGTGGACAGGGTCTTGGGGCGGACATATTTCTGAGCCACAAGACACCATTCATGACCTACAAACCACTGTTGCTTGCCTGTCTACAACCTCTTGTGTTCTGGAGGAACTTTCAGAGGATGCTGAGAATATGGGTCAAAGGAGTAATCTGCACTTATTCGGATAACTGGAGAGCTCTGAGGGCAACTCTTGAGAATGGTTCCTTGAGGACTGGGTCAAGTCTTGGATACCATTGGAGAAACTCTTGCCCTGTTTTATCGTGGTGTGAGCACACAAGCCCCTTGCGGTGAGACCACTGACGGGCATACTCCCCCACCCAATGATTGCCAAAATCCTTAACTATAAAGACCGGTGTGATCCTCCGAGCTGCCCGAGATATAGAGGTGCTCCTGTTTCAGTCCTCCAAGATTGTTTTTTCCTGATTATAACCAGCAGGTCAATCAGCAGCACACACCTTTCGATGCGGTTAAGCAGAAGCTAAGGTCTACGAAACAACAATATATGCTTATGTTCCCCACATTGCTTCAGCTCATCTACACATTCAAATCCTTTTTCTTTGACATGCAGGAGGCAATATTAAATAAGTAACAGAGCAGAGGCCCTGGCTGCCTTCTCCCCCACCTCCCGGCTCAAGGGCTGACTGGTTGGGGTGAGTCTAGATCCGCCCTGCCTGATCCCGGAGACTGAACAACAACAAGGGTTCTCGGAGGAGGTGTATGGAAATGTGGGAGGAGGGGTCGCCTGAAGCATCAGAAGCGGACTCCACCAGAGACTGGGGAAAAAAACCCACCTAATTGCATCTGACAGAGACATGTTCTTATCACAGCTTTCAGAGCTGACGGAGGTGCTGGCGGCTGGTGGCATGAGCTTGGGTGGAGGGCTCCTCTCCCAACTGGAAAGGTGAACTGAAGGCTTAATATGTAATACAGGCTAATCTGTTTATTTCCCCTTTACTTTACGAAGCCAGAAACGCCATACTCATTTTAGGATCGAGTCTGCGAGTGCGTGTGCTATCGCATGCGTCTCGCTTGCGAGACTGTTGTGTACAGTAAAGAGTTGTAACCTGCCTGTCACTCCCTATTTGTTGGCTTGTGTGGCACTCTTCTTTACAGCCTCGTAATTCTTCCATGTAGGAAAATGCCTCTCATGGCATGGTCACCCCCTAACTTTTTGCCTTTTGTCGATGCTAGTTATAATTGAAAGTGTTCTTGGATCCTGCTAACCAGGCCCTAGCACCAGTGTTCTTTCCCTAAACTGTACCTTTGTTCCCACAATTGGCACAGCCCTGGCACAGATAAGTCCCTTGTAACTGGTATCCCTGGTACCAAGGGCCCTGTGGCCATGGAAGGTCTCTAAGGGCTGCAGCATGTATTATGCCATCCTGGGGACCCCTCACTCAGCACATGCATACTGCCTCACAGCTTGTGTGCACTGGTGGGGAGAAAATTACTAAGTCGACATGGCACTCCCCTCAGTGTCGTGCCCACAACCCACTGCCTGTGGCATAGGTAAGTCACCCCTCTAGCAGGCCTTACAGCCCTAAGACAGGGTGCGCTATACCACAAGTGAGGGCATAGTTGCATGAGCACTATGCCCCTACAGTGTCTAAGCCAAATCTTAGACTTTGTAAGTGCAGTGTAGCCATAAAGAGTATATGATCTGGGAGCTGGTCAGACACGAACTCCACAGTTTCATAATGGCCACACTGAAATCTGGGAAGTTTGGTATCAAACTTCTCAGCACAATAAATCCACACTGATGCCAGTGTGGGATTTATTGAAAAATGCACACGGAGGGCATCTAAGAGATGCCCCCTGTATACCAGTCCGACTCCTAGTGTTAGACTGACCAGTTCCTGCCAGCCTGCCACAACCAGACGAGTTTCTGGCCACATGGGGTGAGTGCCTTTGTCACTCGGTGGCCAGGAACAAAGCCTGCATTGGGTGGAGGTGCTTCCCTGCAGGAACTGTAACACCTGGCAGTGAGCCTCAAAGGCTCATGCCTGTTGTTACAGCTCCCCAGGGCATCCCAGCTAGCGGAGATGCCCGCCCCTCCGGACACAGCCCCCACTTTTGGTGGCAAGTCCAGAGGAGATAATGAGAAGAACAAGGAGGAGTCACCCACCAGTCAGGACAGCCCCTAAGGTGTCCTGAACTGAGGTGACCCCTGCCCTAAGAAATCCTCCATCTTGTTTTTGGAGGATTCTTCCAATAGGAATAGGGATGTTCAACCTCTAAGGGGAACCCTTTTACTTTGTGCACACTATCTCTCACCTTGAGATAGTATATACAGAGCCAACTTCCTTCAGTCCACTTTAGCACTGGCATCATTTCCGTTCCTCTCTGTGGAACAAGGACCAAGCAGTTATTAATTCAACTTAATCAGTGCCCTCCCGCTGCTCCCCACATGACTGAGGTAGTATTTTGTATTTTTTTTATGTCTATTGCTATGCAAACAGAAGGTGTGTGACTGTCAAAAACGTGCCCAGCAAGACAAACAAAATTGCAGAGTTTTGTTATCGCTATCTTTCTTTTATTTCACCAAGTCGTCTTTTCTCATTTTCATGTTTTCTTCCGTTTTTGTTCATGAGCGCTTTCCTCAAAAGACAACGATTATCATGTTCGAAATATTGCAAAGCGACATAGTTTCTTTATTATGTGTAATTTCTGGAATTATGCTTTAACACATAATCATGCAGTACACCCCACTCCAATCCACCCCTCTTCACCCCTCCCCAATCCACCCCAATACAATCCACTCCAATCCTCCCAATCCACCCCATTCTAACGTGCCCCGCTCCAGTTCACCCCAATCCAATCCTAAACGATCTCACCACTCCAATCCAAAACAATATGCCCCACTCCCATCTACCCCACTCAGATCTGCCCAACTCCAATCCAAAACAGTCTGCCCACTCAAATGTGCCCCACTTCAATCCCAAACAACCCACTCCAATCAAAAACAATCTGTTCCACTCTAATTGGCCCCACTCCAATCCACCTCACTCCATTCCAATTCAGCCCACTCCACCACATTCCACCCACCCCACACCAATCCATTCGAGCCCAGTCCAATTTACCCTACTCCAGTTCAATCCACCTCACCCCAATCCAAACCACTCCAATCCACCCCACTCCAATCCAATCTAACCCACTCCAATCCATCTCAACCCACTCCAATCCAACCCACACCACTCCAATCTAATCCACGACACTCCAATCCAATCAGACCACTCCACCCACTCAAATTGACCCCACTCCAATCAAGGCCACTGCTACCCAAACAACCTCACTCCAATCCAATCCACCCACACCACCCCAATCCATCCCACTTCAATACAGTCCACTTTAATCCAACCCACCCACCCCACTCCACTCCACTCCAGTCTACATTAATCCACCCTACTACAGTCCAATCCACCCAACTCCAAAAAACCTTAATCTACCCCTCTCTATTCCAGTCTACCCAACACCAAATCAGTCCTCTCCACTCCAATCCACCTCAGTCCACTCTTCATCCCACTCAAATCCACCACAATCCAATCCACCCCACTCACTCTGGTCCACCCCACTCCACCTCACCCAATTTCAGTTCATTCCACCCCACTCCAATCCACCCAGCACTACTCCAATTCACCCAGCTGTACCGCAATCCAGTCCACCCCACTCCATCTCAGTCCACCACACTCTAATCAAATCCATCCAACCTGCCCACCTCCAATCCAGTCCACTCCACCCCAGTTCAGACCACCCAACTCAAATACATCCACCCCACCCCGCTCCAATCCACCCCTAAATGGAACCAACTCCTGCTTAATATTTAGGGATGGACGGCACTCATTAAGATGCTTGTGCTGCCAAGATTCCTTGTGTTCCAAAACTTTACATTGGTGATTCTTCAACAACTGGTCGGTATGATCTACGGCAGTCCTATTCTTTTTGCGCCAACCAACACCAATCCAGAAAGAGCTACCCCTTCAGTCTTTTTTTTACTACCCCTTTATCAAAGTTTTGTCAAGACTTTTTTTTTTGGTTTTCCTCCTGGTGGGGCAGATATATGTAATCTAGAAGGCCTGCTTCAAGCCCTGCAGTGCCTGTCACCAGCTGATGTTGGTGATGGACCCGCATCTTGTTTACGTGTGGTGTCTCGAGCGTGACCATGACCCAAAGTTGTGCTCCAACTGTTGTGTGATGGATCCCAAGGCTTTGAGGGAGTCATGTGACTCTGTGCCCGTCGAGTTTGCGGTCGAAAGAAAATTCCTGGGATCAGTTGCAGATTCCAAGCTTGTCGTTCCATTCTAAATCTTCAGAACATTCAGTAAGTCAAGACACAAGAAGAAGTCGAAGTCTGTTGACTGACAAAAAGCATTCGAGGCCTAGGTTAGCGGTCGAGCCTGCACCTGGGCCAGCTCTGTATTTCCCCGACTTTCTGGAAGTCGGAGCGACCCGAGCTCAACTCTAGTTTTATGACACCATGTACACCATATTTGGATGGCTTGACCCCCCTGGCGCCCCTTCTGACTCAATGGGGTCGGCAGGGGCCCCTGCTGGTTTTGCACCAATAGGACCACAAGAATCCACTTCTGGATCTGGACCGACGCCTGTCATGCCCCTTAGACCTTCCCTGGCGCCGATCCCGATGTTGGTGCTCCTGAGGCCCACCAACAGTGCCAATCCCATTTTAATCCTGACAATCCTGAGCCGGGGGGTGTAGCTCAATGCCGTATCCAGCGCCATAGGGAGCTTTGGCACCCCCAGATCGGAGCCTGAGCACCCAGGGAGGCATGGGAGGGGTCACTGGATCCTGAAATCCAGCCTTATGAACAGGATATTGACTGGTGTGAGGGACTGGGTGAAGCCAGTAGCCTGGATACTTCCCCAAAGGCTGGCTTTCTGCTTTCTTACCCTACTGTGACTATGGAGGAGAGAACATCTTTTGTGATGGTAGTGTAGAGGTCTGTTGAGGTCCTCGATCTATAGTTACCCTCTGTGGCAGTCGAGACTAATATCTTGACGGAGGTGCTTCAGCTGAGCCCGAGTTTCCTTACCCAACTCCCCACCCCTGAGAGTTTGCTGGTCCACGCTTCCACCTCAGCTCAACCTTAGCGTGTTCCCTACCGCTCCTTCGGATAGGAAATCCATGCGGCTGGAAATACTTGGGAAGATGATGTTTTCTTCCTCTAGCCTAGCATTGTGGTATGTGATCTCTGAATGTCTCTTGGGCTGCTACTCCCACAGTCTGTGGGATATGGTTGCGAAAGTGCTACCCACAGTCCCTGAGGAGGCCCGGGCCATGCTCTCCCAAGCTGTAGCAGATTAGAGAGATGCAGCCAAATTCATAATTCTAGGTGGACTCAACACACCTGACTTGGTAGGCAGAGCGGTTTTGTCAACAGTGACCCTCAGGCACCATGCCTGGCTTTGCACTACTCTTTTCGGGGAACTTCACGTCTTCTTTGATGGACATGCCCTTTGAGGGGTCCTGCATCTTCGAAGACAATGCAGACTCAGTGCACAAGAAGTTTAAGGGCAGTCTGGCTGTGGCCCAGTATTTGGGGTTATCATCCACCCTGCGCCATCCTAATCCGCTTTTCACCCTTTTCATGGCTACAGAAGGGGCTACCTACGGAGCCAGTTCCTGCCCAGCCACCGTGATGCGCATGCTCCACAGCCCCTATGCGGCCAAGGGCACGGTATGCACAATCCAGGTGAATCAGGCAGTCAGAGGTCAGTTCAGGCCACCACCCTTTCTGCAGCCTCTAAACCCTACTAACCTGCCCTTATACCATCACAGGCGCCCAGTTGATGGCAGAATCTGTGATCACCTGCCCCACAGGCAGTCCATAACCTTGCACAGGTGCGTTTTGCAGTTGGTCTAAAAGGGATACTCCCTCCTCTTCATGACTACGCCTCCTCCCCCATGCCACTATCTCAGACAGGTTGACGTAGGATCGTCTTTCTCTTCTCTGCAATGAAGTTTCGGCTTTCTTGGCCAAAGGTGCCATAGAAAGGGTCCTGACTCCAGAAGTATGTTGTGATTGTTATATCCGCTAATTTCTAGTGCCAAAGGAAGGAACCATTCGTCCTATTCTAGACCTGCAGCTCCTCAATTATTTCCTCAAGTAAAAATTCAAAGTTCTCACCATGTCCTCAGGTTCTGTATGTCCTGGACCCAGGAGACTAGATGGTAGCATTGGACTTGCAGGATGCATAGTTTCATTTTCCCCATCCTGCCTGCGCACAGACACTACCTGCAGTTCACGGTCAGCCACAAACATTTTCAGTTTGCTATGCTCACTTTTGGCCTAACCTGCACCCCTCGAATGTTCACCAAGGTGATGGCGAAGGTTGCAGCTTATCTGTGGGGATCAGGGGTGTCAGTCTTTCCCTAGCTCGACAACTAGGTATTGAAGGCGGGCTCGCCCCAGGCTGTTGTCTCCCAACTCCAGACCATGGCAAACCTCCTGCACTCACAAGGGTTCACTATAAACATGCTGAAGTGATACCTGACTCCCTCTCAGACGCTCCCTTTCATCAGAGCTGTTCTGGACACAGTGCAGTTTCTGGTTTATCCTCCCAGGTGACGAGTCCAGGATATTTAGGCTATGATACTGATATTTCAGCCTCTATCCTGGATTTTGGTGAAACTGACGCTGAGGCTGCTGGGACTCATGGTCTCCTGCATCCTGCTTGTGACACATGCCCGTTGGCATCTGCGGGCTCGCAGTGGGACCTGAAGTTCCAAGGGGCACAGCATCAGACATGGTTCAGGGAACTACAAAAGATATACAGTGGTGGTTGACAAACCACGATTGGGTCAGTCGCAGATGCCTCTCCCTTCTCCAACCAGATCTCACAGTAGTGACAGATGTATCACTCCTGGGATGGGGCGGCCATTTTGGAGAGATGGTCTGAGGACTCTGGTCTGGCAAAATCCAGACTCCATTTATTCTGCTAGATTTACAGGTGATCTGACTGGCATTGAAGACCTTATTACCTTCCATCAAGAGATGGCTGGTACTGGTGTCCACGGACAACACCACCACCATGTGGTACTACAACACACAGGGTGAATTGTGAACCCTATGTCGAGAAGCCCTGCTTCTCTGGACATGGCTGGAACATCAGGGCATTTCCCTGGTGGCTCAACACCTGGCGGGCTCTCTGAACACCAGGGTGGGTATATTCAGCTGCAGATGCTTAGAGGATCACGAACGGCGACTTCATCCAGAGATAGATCAAGGTCTCTTTTAGCTCTCTGCTAAGAATGCACAATGTCCACAGTTTTGCACTTTGGAGTTTCCAAGGAGGCTTTCCCTCTGCAACGCTTTTCATTTAGAATGAAGCTCAGGCCTTCTGTATGGCTTTCTGTCCATACCACTGCCCAGAGTTCTCAGATCGAGACCGACTCAGCCCAAGTCATCCCTGTGGCATCGGACTGGGAAGATAGTTTGGCATTACGAACTACTGAGTATGGCAGTAGATCCTCCGGATCAGGCTGCCTCTTCAGGGGGATCTTCTGTTGCAGCAGAATGGGAAGATTCTCCACCTGAACCTGTCCAGTCTGTCTTCTTACATGGTGATTGAGCAGCGGAACTTGACAGCCTTTGACCTTCCCCCTGAAGTTTGTGATGTTATCTTGGCAGCCAGCCGTTTCTCAGCCAAGACGGTATATGCCTGCCGTTGAAAGAAATTTGTGGCTTGGTGTTCCGACAGAAATGTTAATCCTTTTTCTGATCCTCTTTGTCAGGCTCTTCTATTCATTCTCTCTCTTGCCCAGCAAGGCTCTACTCTGGGCAATCTTAAAGGTTATATTTGTGCTGTCTCTGCATTCCTCAGATTACCTGATCAGCCCTCATTTTAAATCTCCTACCGTACACAGGATCTTGACTGATTTAGTTAATCTTTTCCCCCTTCTCCTTTTATCATGCCTTTTTCCCTTTCTCCTTTTATCATGCCTCAGTGAGACTTGAATCTAGTGCTTACATTAGTAATATGCTCTCCCTCTGAGCTGCTTCAAAATTGTTCCCCTGAAGTTACTCACCATCAAAACAGCTTTCCTTGTGGCTATAACTTCTGCAGACGAGTTAGATGCCTTATCTAAGCCCCTCTATTTATCCATCCATCCTGAAAAAGTGGTGCTTCGCACACAGGCCTCCTTTCTTCAAAAGGTGTTCACACCCGTTCATGTAGGTCAGTCCATCACCGTACCTGCTTTTTATGCCCCCTCCCACCCTTCAAAGGATGAGGCGCGTCTCCATCGTCTGGACCCCAAACGACTGTTGCCGTTCTACCTTAACTGCACTCGGGAATTCCTGGTGGACTATCAACTTCGTGGGGTATGTTGGAGCTAAGAAAGGTTGTGCTGTGCAGAAAAGGACCATCTCCAGATGGGTTGTTCTCAGCATTAACATCTCCTATACATTGGCCAAGAAGCAACCCCCTGAGGGCTTGTGCGCTCATTCCACCGGAACCAAAGCTGTGACTACTGCATTACACGCACAATTCGACTCCTGAATATCGGTCTGGCAGCAGCGTGGGTCTACCTGCACATGTTTAACAAACACTACTGCCTGGACAGTCAAGTCCGTTATGACATGCATTTTTCCCCTTTGGTCCTGCAGTACTTCCTCATCTGAAATCGGTCTGCAAACCCACCTCCGGGGATGGTATTGCCAAGGTATCTGTTCTAAGGTCAGGGATCTGCAGCTTGAAGATTCAGATTGAACAAGTTACTTACCTTCAGTAACTCCTTATCAGGTAGAGACTATATCTAGCTGAAGATTCCTTACCGCCCTAACCATCCTCCCCGCTCTGCGAATGGATTTCTAGGGATAGGGTATATCCCTATCCACACCTGTTGTCAGTGTTCTTCATGGCTCTGCGCTTCTTGCGTGGAATGTTGTTAAAAACTGATGTCAGGGTGCTTGGGTGGTGCCTATTTAGGTGTCGCAGATGTCACTTCTAGAGCAGACACTGACTCACGCAGAGCCCACTGAGGCCACCTGCTGGCGCAAAGGGGTACTGTTCATGAAAACGTTTCCGTATCCAGTCTGACGCCTGGGATAATTCTCAGGAAAGGAATGTAGAGCTAGATATAGGCCCTCATTACGACCCTGGTGGTCGGTGATAAAATGGAGGTAATACCGTCAACAGACTGGCGGTAAGTACCGCCAAATTATGACCATGGCGGTGATATCTCTGAAAGACAGCCAATGTACCACACCGACCGCCAGGGCGGAAACAACAGTCACCACGGCGGTAGCCGCCTACAGCCAGGTGGAAGACAAAGTACCGCCCACCATATTATGACATGCCAAACCGCCACCTTTTCCCTGGTGGTACCAACGCCATCAAAAGGCTGGCAGAAACAGAGCACAGAAGTGAAAGAACTCACCATTGGAGACACAGGGAAAAACCACGCTGCCATGGAACCAGAACTGCAAGTCTTCCCAATGATCTTCTACGTTATGCTCCACCACGAACACCAACCCCGGCGAAGACGACGACGGTGAGTACAGCCGCCTAGCACACAAGGGAGGGGGGGAGAAAAGGGAGAGTGACACACACACGCATAACACACACCCCATACACACACACCATAAACACAACCAGCTGCACGAGAAAAACAATATATCCCTGTAAATCGGCTGAATAATGCAAGGACAACAGGAATTGACTACAGTGATTGTAATAAGATCAAAATCAAAAGTAATAATTTGATTTGTCAATGCAACAGATATGTACAAATGTACAAAAGAGGGACACTGCCCAGTCCTCAGTTCACAGGGGCAACATGACCACAGGGCAAAGTCCAAGGCCCCACTCATTCCCCGCACCAGTACGGAGAGAACACTGCAGGGGCATCAGTTGGCAAATAGGCAGGCACCTCAGGCAGATGCAGAAACAAGACCACTGGTTTTGAAAGAGGCAACATGCCCTGTGCTTGGTCCTGGGGAGCGCAAGGCCACAGTCTCTCAGGTGGGTGACTGGCCCACTGGTTCTGGAGGGGGCAACATGCCCATTGCTTTGTCCTGGGGAGTGCAAGGCCACAGTCTCTCGGGTGGGTGACTTGCTCACTGGTTCTGGTGGGGGCAGGCCGCACAGCAGCCCATGGAGGCTGGATCATATGACGTCTGCCGGCGGTGATGGCTGCAATGTGGTGGTGGTAGTGGGAGGCTCCTGCTCAGCCCCTGCACCCTCTGATGGCTGCACTCTGGTGGTGGTGGTAGTGGGAGGCTCCTGCTCAGCCCCTGCACCCCCGATGGCTGCACTGTGGTGGTGGTAGTGGGAGGCTCCTGCTCAGCCCCTGCACCCTCCGATGGCTGCACTGTGGTGGTGGTGGTAGTGGGAGGCTCCTGCTCAGCCCCTGCACTCACTGATGGCTGCACAACCACGGCTGGCGGTAGGCGCTCTGTGACAGCTGCTGGTGCAGGCTCCTTCCCCTTTCTGCTGGCTTGTGCAGGCTTCTTCCCCTTTCTGCTGGGTGGTGCAGGCTCCTTCCCCTTTTTGATGGCTGGTGCAGGCTCCTACCCCTTTGTGATGGCTGATGCAGGCTCCTTCCCCTTTTTGCCGGCTGGTGCAGGCTCCTTCCCCTTCAGTATTTGTGGCCTGGAATCCTTTCCACCACGAGTAGGTGCTGATGGAACTTGGCCCGTGGACTGTTTGGCTGAGGTGCTTGGCTGGGTTCTTGATACCCTGGCTATACGTGCAGGAGGGGAAGGGGGTAGGGAAGAGGTCAGTGGTGGAAAGGAAAAGCTTTTTAGGGACATTGGAGCGGGAATAGGGAGAAGAAATGGGAGTGGAGGATGAGGTAGTGGTTGTTTGAGGTTTTTGTCTGCTGGATTTGGGTGCAGGTGCATGGGTTGTATGCTGTTGTGAGGTGGATGGCTGTTGGGTGTCTGAGTGCTTACGTTTGTGTACTTTGGGGGGGGCAGACACGATGGGAGAGGACACAGGGGACGTGTGCATGGATGTTGTGGAGGTGTCTGCCAGTGAGGTGTGTGTTCTGCTTGGTGTGGTGATGATGCAGGTAGTGGATGATGATGTAGTGCATGCAGGCATGAGTGTGGATGTAACTGGGTGGGAGGTGGAGGAGGAGGAGGGGGAGACAGTGGAAATAGTGGATGTTGTTGTGTCTGCAACTGAATGGTGTTTATATGAGTGCCTGTGGGATGAAGTGTGGTGCTTGTGTTTGCCTGTGACACTCTTGGGTGTTGTCTTGTGTGCATGCTCATCTGGCTGTGTGCTTGGGATGGGTTGGGGTTGAGGAGAATGGGACTGGGAAATGTAAGTTGGAGGGGGGACGGTTGAAACAGGGACAATGGCTGCCATCAGAGAGGAGGCCAGAGCCTGGATTGATCATTGTTGGGCTGCCAATCCAGTGTGAATGCCCTCCAGAAATGCATTAGATTGTTGCATCTGGGCTGCCAGCCACTGGATGGCATTCACAATGGTTGATTGCCCTACAAAGATGGATCTCAGGACGTCAATAGCCTCCTCTCTCAGGGCAGCAGGGCTCACTGGGCAGGGCCTGAGGTGCCTGGAGCGAAGGAGATGCCCACCCTCCTGGGTGAGCTGGTACGGGGGGTAGCGGCTGTACCTGTAGCTGGGGTGGTAGCAGAGGTGTCTACCACCACCACCAGGGAGCTCACATCGGAGGAGGTATCAGAGTCTGTATTGTCCCCTCCAGTCTCCGCCGTGGTGCTCCCCTCTCCCTCTGTCCCACTGGTGCCCTCAGCGTCGTTGGACTCTGCCTCCTGGGTCCTGTGGGATGCAGCTCCCTCCGTCGCCGGTGCCTCTGCTCCTCTGCCAGATGATGCTAATGCACATAAGGACAAGATGACAAACTAGAAATGGGGGGAGAGAGACAAAGGATACACTAGGTCAATGACTGCACCAACAACACCGATGACGCACACAGCACTCTCACACACAGGTACTCCCATTGATATTGCTAGCCACAAAGGCATGAGGAGGAGCACACACCACCAACTGCAGCACACCTGGGACCCACGCAGCCCTGACCAGTAGTGGATGCTTACAAGCTAGGTAGGCAGTATTTCCCCTTCAGACCCTTAGCCACCTGAGGACCTATGCCGCTATGTCTGGCCTGGCCCAGGGGCACCCACTGACACACACCCACCACCCGGACACCACCCCTCCAGCCGCCTCGTTCAATGATGGTGTAGGAAGTTGGCTCTGTATGTACTATCTCAAAGTGAGAGATAGTGTGCACAGAGTCCAAGGGTTCCTCTTAGAGGTTGATAGTGGCAAAATTAGATAATGCTAATGCTCTATTTTGTGGTAGTGTGGTCGAGCAGTAGGCTTATCAGAGGGTAGTGTTAAGCATTTGTTGTACACACACAGGCAATTAATGAGAACACACAAAGACTTAACTCCAGGCCAATAGGTTTTTAAATAGATAATATTATTTTCTTAATTTATTTTAGAACAGTAATGTACACAGTTTTGGCAAAAATGGCAATATGCTATTTTAAAAGTGGACACTGCAAGAATCAACAGTTCCTGGGGGAAGTAAGTATTGGTAAGTTTCTCAGGTAAGTAAAGCACTTACAAGTTCAGTCCCCGGGGCATAGGCAGACCACCTTGGGGGGTTCAAGTTAACTCCAAACACCCAGCACCAGCAACACGGGCCGGTCAGGTGCAGAGGTCAAAGTAGGGCCCAAATAGCATAGGCGCCTATGGAGAATAGGTTCCAGTCTGCTGGCAGGTAAGTACCTGCGTCCTCGGGGAGCAGAACAAGGTTTTTTTTGGAGAGCACTGGATGGGGGGGGGGAGTCAGAAACAGGCACACAAAATACACCCTCAGCGGCACAGGGGTGGCCGGGTGCAGTGTGTGAAGTAGGTGTCGGGATTCAGATAGGAAACCATTGAGAGACCCCGGGGTCACTCTGGCGATGAAGGCAGGGCACAGGGGGGCTTCTCGGGCCAGCCACCGACTGGGCAGGGATGAAGTCCACCTGCTGGTCACTCCTGCCCTGGTAGTTGGTTTCTCTCTGGCCTGGGGGGTGTGGATGCAGTGCTTCTTCCAGGTGTCGGGTTCCTTAATTACCGGGCAGCCACGATCAGGGGGAGCCTCTGGATCCTCTCTGCAGGCATCGCTGTGGGTGTGCAGGGATGTCGACTCAGGTTGTCCACGTCGTGGGAGTCGCATAGTGGTCCTCTCTGCAGTGTTGGTTCTTCTGGACACGGGCCGGGGGCGTCGGGTGAGAGTTTTGGGGACTTACGCTTCCGGAGTGAGGCTGGAGTCCCTTTAAAGATGGTTGTTTCTTGGTTTATTGGACAGAGCTGCTGTCCACAGGAGTTTCTTGGTCCTTTGGGTTCAGGTCAGTCCTCTGAGTCCTCAGAGGTCACTGGTCCCGCTGGATGCGTCGCTGTGCACGTTCTTTGAGTCTGGAGAGAGGCGGGTAGGGCTGGGGCCAAGTCAGTTGTCGTCTCCGTCGACTCTGCGGGGCTTTCAGGTCAGCAGTCCTTCTTCTTGTTGTAGGTTGCAGGAATCTGGTTTCCTGGGTTCAGGGTTGCCCCAAAATACTCAATTTAGGGGTGCGTTTAGGTCTGGGGGGCAGTAGCCAATGGCTACTGTCCTTGAGGGTGGCTACACCCTCTTTGTGCCTCCTCCCTGTGGGGAGGGAGGCATATCCCTAATCCTATTGGGGAGAATCCTCCAAAACAAGATGGAGGATTTCCTAAGGTAGGGTCACCTCAGCTCAGGACAACTTAGTGGGGCTGTCCTGACTGGAGGGTGACTCCTCCTTGTTTTTCTCATTAGCTCCTCCGGACTTGCCGCCAAAAGTGAGGGCTGTGTCTGGTGGGGGAGGCATCTCCACTAGCAGGAGTGCCATGTGGTGCTGTAACACCAGGTTTGAGCCTTTGAGGCTCACCGCCAGGTGTTACGGTTCCTGAAGGGGGAGGTGAGAAGTACCCCAGTACAGTCTTTGTTCCTGGCCACAAAGTGACAAAGGCACTCACCCCATGTGGCCAGAAACCTGTCTAGATGTGGCAGGCTGGCAGAAACTGGTCAGCCTCACACTAGTAGTTGGATTAGTATACAGGGGGCATCTCTAAGATGCCCCCTGTATTGCATTTCTCAATAAATCCCACACTGGCATCAGTGTGGATTTATTGTGCTGAGAAGCTTGATGTCAAACTTCCCAGTATTCATTGTAGCCATTATGGAACAGTGGAGTTCGTGTTTGACAGACTCCCAGACCATATACTCTTTATGGCTACCCTGCACTTACAATATCTACGAATTAGCTTAGACACTGTAGCGGCCTAGTGCTCATGCAACTATGCCTTCACCTGGGGTATAGTACACCCTGCCTTAGGGTTGTAAGGCGTGCTAGAGGGGTGGCTTACCTATGCCACAGGCAGTGGGTTGTGGGCATGACCCTCTGAGGGGAGTGCCATGTTGACTTAGTCTTTTTCTCCCCACCAGCACACACAAGCTGTGAGGCAGTGTGCATGTGCTGAGTGAGGGGTCCCCAGGGTGGCATAATACATGCTGCAGCCCTTAGAGACCTTCCAGGGCCACAAGTCCCTTGGTACCAGGGGTACCATTTACAAGGGACTTATCAGTGTGCCAGGGCTGTGCCAATTGTGAAGACAAAGGTATAGTTTAGGGAAAGAATGCTGGTGCTGGGGCCTGGTTAGCAGGGTCCCAGGACTCTTTCAATCATAGCTAGCATCAACAAAAGGCAAAAAGTTAGGGGGTAACCATGCCATCAGAGGCATTTTCCTACAGATGGCCACTGTACTCACCCGCTTGTGGCTGCTGTGATGCCCTCAATTGCCCATCCAGCTCTGGATAGGCCACCGCCAGTATGCGGGCCATCAGGGGGGTCAGGGTTTGACAGGCACCCCTTCCTCATTGGGAGGCCATCCCCAGCTGGACCTCCGCGGTCTTCTGTGCCCAGCGTCTCCGGTCCTCCCACCGTTTCCAACAGTGGGTGCTCCGCCTGCCACAGACCCCCAGAATCTGCATCTCCTTGGCGATGGAACGCCATATACCCTTCTTTTGATGGGCGCTGACCTGCAGAGGCAATAAAGACAGGAAACCCCATTAGACAAACAATCCAGCCAGTTAAATAAATGGGCCAACATACCCGTTTCCATCACTATTGGCACACACATAGCCCCACACTCAATATGTACTCAGCCAGGAGGACATTCCACCCACCTTACACGATGCATACACACACACACCTCCATACATGCATGCCACATGCATTGTGCCCACAGTGTACTCACCTGTTGATCTGGAGGCCCATACAGCAGTCCGTATTGGGGTAGCACCCTATCCACCAGTCTCTCCAACTCCTCTAAAGTGAAGGCTGGGGCCCTCTTACCGGTCACACGGGTCATGGTAGGTTCCAGACACAGGTCACAACAGCACATGCAGTGTAGGTCCTCTCCTATGGAAGGTCGGGAAACAAACGAGGAATCAGATAGAAAATGGCGGTCACGTCCGCAGCGGTGCATACCGTCACCGCTGGCGTAGATCACCATTGGCCGCTGTACCCCATAGGGCCCAATTTTAACCAATGATGAATTGCACGACGGTTACCGATAACCGATTTACAAGCAATTAGTAAACTTTGCTTGTAAATAAGTGCTAAGAACGGACGCTTACGACTTATCAAGGTCTGCTTTGCATCTGATGTGTATCTGGCATTATAATTTGTCTGGAGTACATAGGAAACCGACACAGAAGTATATTAACGGTTCGTTTAAGATTATACATTTTGGCCTTGAGAAACTCTTATTGACAACACGTGTCGGCTGTACTCTCATTTGAAGGAACTATTTCTCATACGGAGTAGCTGGTGTTCATATCGGAGATATATGAAAGCGAACAAATTAAAACCTTCTTGATGAACCATATTACAGTGCCATACGTTTCTGTATAAGTATACAAAGGACTGAGCCTTATGGACTTTTTGGTGTGCCGTGGTACATCGTTGTTATGAAATTGGGTTGTTTTTCAACCAACATGTATGCACCTGAAGTGGTTGGGTGTGGTACCGCTTGGCACCCTTGAGACATTGCAGCACAGCATATGACTAATCTTGTTACTAAAGGAAGTGCGAACCTTTGAGCGAAGCCACTAATGTTTGTATAATATAGCCAGCTACAGATCATTAATTCTATGCTCATTCTATGTACAGTTCATTTGCAATGTTTGTACCTGTTTCAATCAATACATATTTGAAATATATGGCATACTCAAAATCAATTTTTATCAAAGGGTGTTTATTGAAGTGCTAATATATAGAGGGGAAAGTGCAATGGGATGGGGTGATGATGGAGGAAAGTCCATGGTATTGTTCCAGTCTGTTTGTAGCACAGGTGCATTGTCCAAGGGGACATAGGAAGAGGAGAAATGAAGCAGGCAGTCGCGGTCAGGGGGAGCCTCTGGATTCCCTCTGCAGGCGTTGCTGTGGGGGCTCACGGGGGGTCAACTCTGGCTACTCACGGGCTCGCAGTCGCCAGGGGGTCCTCCCTGTAGTGTTGGTTTTCCGCAGGTCGAGCCGGGGGCGTCGGGTGCAGAATGGAAAGTCTCACGCTTCCGGCGGGAAACGTGTGGTCTTTAAAAGTTACTTCTTTGTTGCAAAGTTGCAATTTCTTTGGAACGGGCTGCTGTCCTCAGGAGTTCTTGGTCCTTTTAGATGCAGGGTAGTCCCCTGAGGCTTCAGAGGTCGCTGGACCCTGGGGGACGCGTCGCTGTTGCAGTTTTTCTTGAAGGGGGGGGGTGGGGAAACAGACCGGTAAGGCTGGGGCCAAAGCAGTTGGTGTTTCCGTCTTTCTGCAGGGCTTCAGGTCAGCAGTCCTTCTTCGTCTTCAGGTTGCAGGAATCTAGTTTCCTAGGTTCTGGGGAGCCCCTAAATACTGAATTTTAGGAGTGTGTTTAGGTCTGGGAGGGCAGTAGCCAATGGCTACTGTCCTTGAGGGTGGCTACACCCTCTTTGTGCCTCCTCCCTGAGGGGAGGGGGGCACATCCCTATTCCTATTGGGGGAATCCTCCAAAATCAAGATGAAGGATTTCTAAAGGCAGGGGTCACCTCAGGTCAGGACACCTCAGGGGCTGTCCTGACTGGTGGGTGACTCCTCCTTGTTTTTTTCATTATCTCCCCTGGACTTGCCGGCAAAAGTGGGGCTGTGTCCAGGGGGTGGGCATCTCCATTAGCTGGAGTGCCCTGGGGCATTGTAACACGAAGCCTGAGCCTTTGAGGCTCACTGCTAGGTGTTACAGTTCCTGCAGGGGGGAGGTGTGAAGCACCTCCACCCAGAGCAGGCTTTTGTTTCTGTCCTCAGAGAGCACAAAGGCCCTCACCACGTGGGGTCAGAAACTCGTCTCTCAGCAGCAGGCTGGCACAGACCAGTCAGTCCTGCACTGAACAATTGGGTAAAATACAGGGGGCATCTCTAAGATGCCCTCTGTGTGCATTTTTTAATAAATCCAACACTCTCATTGTGTGGGTTTATTATTCTGAGAAGTTTGCTATGAAACTTCACAGTATTCAGTGTAGCCATTATGGAGCTGTGGAGTTTGTTTTTAACAAACTCCCAGACCATATACTTAATATGGCCACAACTGTACTTACAATGTCTAAGAATAGCCTTAGACATTGTAGAGACATATTGCTCATGCAGCTATGCCCTCAACTGTGGGATAGTGCACCCTGCCTTAGGGCTATAAGGCCTGCTAGAGGGGTGACTTACCTATGCCACAGGCAGTATTTTGTGTGCATGGCACCCTGAGGGGGATACCATGCCGACTTTGCCTTTTTCTCCCCACCAACACGCACAATCTGCAATGGCAGTGTCCATGTGTTAGGTGAGGGGTCCCTTAGGGTGGCACAACATATGCTGCAGCCCTTAGGGACCTTCCCTGGTCAATGGGCCCTTGGTACCACTGGTACCTTTTACAAGGGACTTATCTGTGTGCCAGGGGTGTGCCAATTGTGGAAACAATGGTACATTTTAGGTGAAAGAACACTGGTGCTGGGGCCTGGTTAGCAGGGTCCCAGCACACATCTCAGTCAAGTCAGCATCAGTATCAGGCAAAAAGTGGGGGGTAACTGCAACAGGGAGCCATTTCCTTACAAAGGTGGACAGGGTGACTGAGTGGACACAAGGGAGACAATCAGGAGAGTCTCATTTTCTGGCAGGGGTTTTGGCAAGTGTCTCTGGCTTCTTTCTGGATTGCAGGGAACATTTGCAGGGTGGTTCACCTTCTGGAGGGGGAGGGGTGCTGGTGGCCTGTGAGTCCTGTGGCAGGGCCTCCTGGTCACTAGCAGCAGCGGAAGTGAAAGGCTGTTCAGATGACTGGCTAGTGGCAGGGGCACGCTGGTGTGACTGCCTCCCTCATAATGTTGGCCATATCTGCCAGCAACCCTGCTATGGAGATCAGGGTGTTGTTGATGGCCTGCAAGTCCTCCCTGATCCCCTGGTACTGTCCTTCCTGCAGCCGCCTGTTCTCATGCACGTTGTATAGGATCTGGCACGTCGTGTCCTGGGAATGTTGATAGGCTCCCAGGATCTGAGAGAGTGCCTCCTGGAGAGTCTGTTCCCTGGGCCTGTCCTCCCCCTGGTGCACAGCAGTCCTCCCAGTGTCCCTTTTGGCCTATGCCTCTGTTCCCTGAATCGTGTGCCCACTGCCACTGACCCCAGGTCCCTGATTGTCTTGGGTGCAAGGTGTAGCCTGGGGTCAGAGGTTTGGGGATGCTGGGAGGGTGCTGTGGTGTTGTTTCCTGATGGGGGAGGCTCTGTGGCGGGCTGTGACTTGGCTTGGGTAACCGGCTGACCAGTGGTCTCTGATGGGCCAGGTAGATTGTCCAGATCTTAAAGTTCAGAGTTACTGTCATCACTGTGGGCCTCTACTGTTGGGGGACTGGATAGTGCTAGCACCTCCTCTCCGGTGACACTGGTTGGGGTACCTGTGGGGATGTAAATGATGTGTTATGGTTAATGTGTATGACATATTGTACATCCCTGGCTTCCCCTCTATGGTTGGTGCTGCCCTGCCAGCTTTTACTTGTGTATGTTGGTATATGGTGGGATTATTAGTTCTCTATGCTGCGCATGCTTTAGTGATGAGTGCCCATGCAGGACTGTGAGGGGTGTCCATGCATTAGTACAGCATGCAGGGCTTGGCATTGGGATTAGTGAGATGTGATGGTGGGGTGTGTGGGATGTAGTGGAGTGATGGGAGTGAGGGTGAGGGTATGTGTTGGCATGCAGGTATGGGGGTGATAATTGTTGAGTTGACTTACCAGATTCCAGTCCTCCTCCGACTCCGGCCAGGCCCTAAGGATGCAGTATTTCCAAAACTTGCTCCTCCCATGCTGTGAGTTGTGGGGGAGGAGGTGGGGGTCCACTGCCAGTCCTCAGGATAGTGAGCTGGTGTCTTGTTGCTATGAAACGTACCTTCCCCCGTAAGTCGTTCCACCTCTTCCTGATGTCGTCCCTTGTTCTGGGGTGCTGTCCCACGGCGTTGATCCTGCCCACGATTCTCTACCATAGTTCCATCTTCCTGGCTATTGATATTTGCTGCACCTGTGTTCCAAACAGCTGTGGCTCTACCCTGATGATTTCCTCCACCATGACCCTTAACTCCTCCTCAGTGAAACGATATTGCCTTTGTGGTGCCATGGGTGTTATGTGATGTGTGTTGGTGAGGGTGTGTTGAGTGATGTGTTGGGTTGTGTGAAGTGGGGTGCGTGAGGGATGTATGGGTGTATCTGGTTTGTGTATGTAGTTGTGTCAGTGGCCTTGGTGTCAGTCTTGTGCCAATGAATTGTATTCGTAAAGGGTTGTGGGTAATGTGGGTGTGTCTTTAATAGTGGTGTAGTGTGTATGGGTGTCAGATGTGTGTTGCTTGAATTGTCCAATGTAGTGTTGTTTTGTATGTGGGTGTCCATCGTGAGCGCGGCGGTATGTACCGCCAATTATTTACCGCCGTTGAATGTCCGCCGTGGTGATTCGTGGGTCATAATGTGGTGGGCGTTGCTCTGTTGGTGTAACGGTGTGGGTTTTGATACCACCAGTTTATCACTGACCTTTGGGTGGCGGATTTGTGTCTGTGGCTGAATTCAGTCGGATTGGTGTGTGTGTGTGTCATAATATGGTGAACAGATATCTGCTGCCGCTGCGGTAAGTTGGCGGTCGTCAGTGTGGCGGTAAGCGGGATTTACTGCCAGGGTCATAAGGAGGGCCACAGTCTTTACCAGATAAGTTGTTACCAAAGGTAAGCAACTTGTTCTTTACTGATAAAACTATATTGCACACAAATGGTAATGTGTGGAAATCGAGTTTCAGTGAATAAATCTCATTTGTGCATCACCAAGTAAAATGTTCTGATTTGTTTTGGTTTGATCCTATTAGAATGTTTATTTCCATCACACTTCAGAATTACACAAAAAGTGCTTCCCTTTTGCTTTCTCAGCTGCTGAATAAGTACATTTTGTTGTGGGTCACACAAAAATGACATCCTACAACCCTTCATTTCACAATCCCTTTACCCGAGCAAGCCTGTCACATAATTTACTTTACTTTTCTTTCACTGAATGAAAAGTGAGAGGAGTTCTGTAAATAAAACAATTTGTCAGAAGACATAGCCTGACATTTGATCTCTGTCGTTGAAGCACAGCATATGTTAACAAGATATATACAAAATGTAAAGATATCTGTGTTACATCAACTTTTGCAACCCACCAAAAATCGCCCTGCTACCCACAGTTTGGGTAACACTGGGTTATAACATTTCTTCATCAGGTCTTGGCCAGCCTAATGTTTTTATTGCCTGGTTCATGTATTGTGCCACCAACTTCCTGAGGCCAATCTAATTTTTCACCACATTCTTCAGACTTGATGTAGTCCATTTGTTATGGAGCGTTTGAGGATACATGGTGGGCCATAGAAAGCAGTGCAGAAGTTGTCTAATGTGAACTACGTGCTGAACACAGGTGTGGTAAGCAAACTTAGGAGTGTGTTTCCTGTAAATTTACTGAAGCGTTACCTCTGGAGAGATCACATAATGAACATCATAGCTATGGCAAAGGAAGACAGCTGCTTCTTTCTTACCTGTTGAATAGATCTGTGGAAGAGCTACAGCTTGCCTCTTAGTGGACGCCTGTGCAGCAGAGAGGATGATTTTCCCACCTGTTCTTCTGACTCCAGGGTTAACATCTGTCTCTGTTCATGAAACTGACACAGGAGTCTGCTTGTCAAAAGCAAGACATGCACATATCTAACTGAATCCAGTAATACATTAAAGGGGCAGGGGTGGCTTAGATGCTGGACTTGCAGGTAACCAACACCTTGTAGTCCTACACAGCCCTTAACAAAGTCACATCAGATCCACAGAGCTGATGAGGTTGTTTACTGGCTGGGTGTCGTAAGTTACTCGAGCCACTGTGATCTGACTAGGGACAGATTACTGAAGCACCTAGTGCCAATGAGAAGACTGCATTTTCTACAGTAGAGGGCCTATTTCAGTTAAGAGCAATGCACACTTGGTTGTAAAATTCTCCTGCCACTTTCCAGCACCTGGTGAACCATATTATGTCAACACTAGAGGAGTTCTGTAGGGCCTACCTGAATTACAATGCAATATTTAGCAATTCATGGGAGAACGACCTAAAGCACTTAGAACACATGTTGTCAGGAGATAGGAGGATAAAACTGACCATCAAGGTAACAAAATGCCAGCTAGAGCACTCCACTGTAGTTTATCTGGGGCATCAGCTGAGTAACAAGAGGATGTGCCTGTTGAATGCCACGATTCAGTCAGTCTAACCAATTGCAATCATTTCGGATAGCATAACAACCCATCATTCTTTTGCATACCATGCCAACTCAGTTTAGACCCTGCTATATTCAAATAATTCTTGACCCTGTTCCAACAGTAACAATTCAGCCCTAACTTGCCAGACCTTGTCCTCCCGGAACCGTAACACATGCAACCCAAAACCAATCTTTCCTTCTTTGGGGCTCATCATTTCAGTGTGGCTTGGTTACAGTGGCACAGTGGGCATAGGACCCACATTGGGTCATACCCTTGCCACTTAGAAAATTGCATCAGGCACACAAAAGGTAATGGGAGGGATGCCTGCAGAAAGTCTAACCGCTGGCAATCACTCTGTGTAGCATTCCCACTCATTATTATTTTAGGCACCATGCCAACTTAGTTTGGACCCAGACATATTCAATACAGTATTGACCCTGCTCCAGTAGGTACAGTTCATCCTGAACTGCCATGCCTTGCCTTCCCTGAACCAGAACACAAGCAACCCAAGACCAATTTCACCCTGATTTGGGCTTGTCAATTGGATATAGCTTGGTTCCAGTAGCACAGTAAGAATAGGACCCACATCTGGGCATATTCTTGCCTTTCAGGGCATTACATCAAACACACAAAAAGTAATGGGAGGAATGCTTGCATAAAGTCTAAGACTGGCAATGGCTTGGGGGTAGCATTCCAACCCAGCTCACCATGCCACCTCATTTTGGACCCAGCCACATGCAAATCAGTCTTGACCCTGCTCCAGTAGGTACCGTCAAGCCTATGTCATGCTATCTACATGACCATAGTGGCCCCTTTGACTACTAACATCCAAGAAGCAGCCCAAAAAGTGATTCAGAAAAAGGAGTGTCAAAAAGCTTTAGAGGAACTGAAGAGAGCACTATGCAGTGCATCTTTACCTAAGCCCTCCCTGTCTACAGTCTAGCCTTCATTGTACAGACGGATGCCTCAGACAAAGAAATGGAGTGGGATTAGCTCAACCGGATAAGAGAAGAGAGCATCATGTGATATTTATTGCTCACAGGTGACTACCAGAGTGTTTTGCCATAGTGTGGGTTTTAATAAGGTTCTGGACATATCTATTTAGTTTGATCACAAAGCACTCAAGTGGTTGATGGCAATGAAGGGTGAAAATCCCAGGTTACAGAGATAGTCTGTTTTACTGCACACTGTTGATTTCATAATAGAGCAAAATGGGGGGATGAAACAGGAATGCAACTGACAATCATATGTCTCCTATGGTGAAGTAAGGGTCTGGGTAGCTTGAACCGGGGAGAGACATTTTTTGGGTCAGTAATGTCCCATGCACGGTGTACATTGATGTTCCCTTGCTGTGAGTATCTTGTTTCCTGTTTTTTTTGTCAATTTTGTTATATTTTGTCCCCAGTCTCAACTAAACTAGTGTGTGCACCAAGGCTTCAACTTATCCCTTGACATGAGTGAAATACTGGACCTGGATGGGCGCACAAAGCATGCTCTCATTTGTTTGACAGTGGACTATGGTCCCTGTCAAGAGTTTAACATGTAGAGCGGTGGTGACAGCATACCGTGTTTTGTCAGTAGTTGTGACCAGACCTTTCTATGTCACTGGAGTCTAGGCCTGCTGGTCCATGCACATAACGTTCCACTGCTAACAAGCCACTGTATGTTTACATGTATCTATGTGTGGCACCCGTGTGATGTATTGACAACATTCCTGAAGCTGGAGGAGGAGCATCTAGATACTGAAGTGGGGAAAGAGGAGACAGGGTCAATTTAAAAATGTAACTAAGTCCTTTTGCTGCAACAAGCTGCTGAGTAGTCTTCCTGAGCACTACCATTTGTTAGACTGTGAACAACAGAGATTAAAACCCCGCACTTTACTAGCAGATTGTGAAGGGTCCTTTAGGGGAGGCCACCCTTTTGTCTCTTTTCCTGATCACTGTTCAGAATGGCTGTTGACAGGAAACTCACATCTCTGTCACTCAGTTGTGGGTGCTCCACATTACAGACCACCCTGCTGTGAAGAGCATCTCGCTACACAAAGGTTGTGTCTGGAAGACAGCTGGAAAGAACAAAAAAAGAAGAACTGAACCAACCTGGTTCTGAGAGTGCAAATAAGACTCCACATCCTCTGATTTATCTGTATAAAAGTGTGAGTGCTTACCCACCTGTTTTTCTAGTCTTGTGTGTCGTTGTCCAAGGAAAGGGGTGCTCCCTGCAGAGTACCCAGAGGTGTGCTGTGCAGCCAGAGCTGGTGTCAGCCTGACAGCTTGCTTCCCAGAGGTGAGAGGACATCTGCTGGAGTCTGACATGGAAGGAAGTGCTGTCTCCCTGTCCCTAAGCAAGTTGAGGCTGACCAGCCTAAATGGAAGGAAGGAAGGAGTTTTAACCATGAACGAAGTGCCAGCTACCAGGGTGGGCAGAAACAGCTGATCCCAGAGCCGATGGTCAATCAGCCCAGAGAGGCTTCCAGATCAGAGAATCAACTCTCTTGCCTGAAGCATCTGTACTGTGGTGCTACCAAAGCGTGCCTGGAACAACTGTGCCGTTATGACCCTGTAAGTTGCCTGTACTATGGTACTGTCGTAAAATATGCCTGGGCACACAGTACCACTTTGAAACTGAACATTTGTGCCCAATGCCGATGATACCACTGCAAGCCAGGAAACGTGACCGAAGCAGACTACCATTCTCTGATGACAAAGTTTGAGGCGGTTAACATGGAGGACCCTTAAGGGGTTCTTGTGGGTCTTGAGGTCCATCAGGTAGGTTACCTCCCCTTTCTCTCCTTCACCTCAAAAGGCCCAGACCAGCAGAGTTGTAGGGCCCAGAGCTCCACTGTCTCCATCATCTACACATTTTGGCATGGTTGAAATGTGACCCAGAGTGGCCTTTTGGTCATGCCAGAACTTTATCACCTCCTGACTGGCTTCCAAGTTTGCAGAGGTCTGAACTCAACTTCTTTCTGTGGCACCTTTTTGTAGGCAAAGAGGAGGCATGGCAAGAGGATGTCTTCCTCACAGGCTCTGGCAGTCCCATAATCATGCCTTTAATGGTTTTATTAAACCTTTCAACAGGCCTATTGGTCTGGAGGTGGTAGGGTATGGAGAATGTAGTTACTCTACACTCATCCCACATTTACTTGATGTAGGCTGACATGCAGTTTGTACTCCTTTTAGACACTACTTCTGTGAGGAACTCCACCCTGGTAAAACTCTCCATTAGGGCCCTTGCCACTACAGATGTTATCACAGTCCTCGGAGGTATAGCCTCTGGGAATCTAGTGGCATGGTCCACAAAGAGTAGGATAAACCTGTTGCCTATGGCAGTCTTGGGGTACAAGGGCCCAACAATGTCAATGTCCACCCTTTCAAATGGGGTGCCAACAAAAGGTAAGGGAACCAGGGCAGTCTTCAGTGTTTTCTCTGACTTCCTACTTACCTGGCAAGGAGCACATGACCTACAGAATGTATCTGAAGTCATCCTCATCTGGGACCAATCAAAGTGACAAGCCTAGTAAAGGTCTTACCCTGCCCCAGATGCCCTGCTAAGGGAAGATCACGAGCCAGACCTAACAGGAAGGCCTTGTAGCACTGGGGGGACCACCAGCACATGGGTTGCCCTAGGTTTAGTAACCTTATGCTCACTATACAGGAGGTCATTCTCCCAATAGATGAGATGATCTCCAGAGATGTCATCAGGTACCTGGGCCTCAGCCTATCACCTGAAACATTCAAAGATAAGGCACTCCTGAGCCTTGCACCTTGCAGAATTCTTTCTTGGTAGGTACTCCCTCAGCTTGCAAATCAGCCAGCTCAGGCAAGTCTGCCAGGGCAGCCATGTCCTCCCCTCCAGATTCTGCAGTGTTGCCCTCAGACTTAGGGCCATTCTTCGAGGCTTCGTTGACTATCCTTTCATGCTGCCATGGACGTTGGTGTCAGGCACACCCACTCAGGCAATCCTAACATCTCTAGTTCCAGATGGTATGCTCCAAGTCATTCCCAAGCAGATAATGTACATGCATAGCAGGACTCACAGCTACTTTCAAAGAATCTGAGACACTCCCCACCCAAAGGAACTAGAGCCACAGGGTAGTGACTCTCACGGTTGTTTGCTACTACAACCTGGTGGGTTGTATTGTGAATTATCTGCTCTGAGGACACCAGATGACATCTTACAGTAGTCATACTGGCTCCTGTGTCCCCTGAGAGCCTCTGTCCGCTGCCCACTGATGGTGACCCACTGCCTGAACCTGGATGGCATTTGGGCTTTTGGCACCATCTCCTTCTTACCCAGGGACAAAGGGTAACTTCTGCTGTACCAACCTTCTCATCTAAAATAGGACATCCTCCTCCCCAAGCACTAGCTAACCCACGTGTCTGCCCATCAGTGGAGAGCTGCACCCTCTTGGGGCATATGGCATCTTTCTTCATGTGCCCATAGTTATAGCACTCATAACATTTGAGGTTGGACTTCCCTGACTTATTTTCAGGGGACTTCTTGTGATCAGATTGATACTGGTAATTCTTCCCCAGATAATTGTTTTGGAGGACTTTAGAGAACTTCTTGTTTTTATTTTTGTCCCCCCCCCCCTTTTCTTCTGTTGGAAACCCTGTCCACCTTTTGGGGCTCCCCCACCACTGATACCTTGGTGCTGAGCTAGTGGTCCGCCTCCTCAGAAAAATCCCTAGGGTCAGTGAGCTTACTATCCACTAGGTGTTGGTGCAGCCCTGTAAAACAACTTCTGAAATCGTGTTCTCTGGCAATCAAATTGTATATCCCTTTATAATCACTGCCCTTCACTCAACCATCCAGTGCCTTGCAGTAGTAATCCACAACTCTACCCAGGGCTGTTAGGGCAACTTCTGGCTGCCCCTAAACCTTTGCCTATACCTTTCAGGGGTGAGACCATACTTCCTGAAAAGGGTGTCACTCATGAGGCGCTAACTCATCCTATCTCCTTTCTCTTGGGCTAACAGCACATCCCTCCCTTTACTGGGAAGGTGCCTTAGGAGACTGGCACCCCAATTGTTCGCAAGGACCCTCAGCCTCTCTAAGGCAATCTAAAAGGCCTCAAACCACTTGTCAATATCATCGCCCATGACAAAGTTAGGCACCAGGCCCTTATGGGGTGTGCACCCACCTGTCTCTACTAGGGTATCACTGCTACCAGTTACTAATGGACCTTGTGCATTGCTTAGCTTTAAGCCCCTCCTCCTCCAGGCTCCATTCACGAGGGGCATGGCCAGGACACAGACTCAGAAAGATGTGTCTTGTCTGAGCTCCAATACTCAAGCTCCTGCCATGGGTTAATGCACTGAGTTCACAACACCTGCACGGAGCCCTTGATTGGAGAACCAGTGTAGGGACCAGCGGTGAGACCAGCAGTCTTAGGGCTCTTTGATTGATGCCAGGAAAAGGCACATAGCTCCATCTGATTGGCACACAACTCTCTGATTTGGCAGCTGAGACAGGATGCGGAGCCTTCAGCAGACAGAGGTGTAACATGGTCCACCCCCAGAGGTTTGCACATTGCTAGTGGCAGGGGACCACATTGCACAGGCAGCATCCAGGGGCTGACTGGTGAAAATCTCCTCTCTTACTTGCCGAGTTGTGGCTATGCGTCAACTGAGCATTGGCCCACTTACAGCACCAAGGAGGCCACTTAGACTCACTGCAGCTGCTGAGGAGCCCCGAGATGGGGCAGTGGCCCACTTGATTCTTTGATCCTTGGTGTCCACAGAAGGTCAGGTTTCAAGCATTGGAGCTCTACAAGGAGGGGCCACTAACTGGTACATGTCAGGGTCCCGTAAATGGTCAAATGCGTGTGCTCTTTCATTTCACATTATCCATATCCATTGGCCAAATCATGAGAGGTGCCCTCACTGACGCTCCCTACATCAGCCACAACTAAGAAGGCAGTGCCTCTGCCTGACCATGCAGTACCTCACCAACCTGTCAGTAATCTTGGCCACAAAAACGCAACCTTCCTCTATTACTCCACCTAGAGAGTTG
This sequence comes from Pleurodeles waltl, assembly GCF_031143425.1. Classification (NCBI taxonomy): domain Eukaryota; kingdom Metazoa; phylum Chordata; class Amphibia; order Caudata; family Salamandridae; genus Pleurodeles; species Pleurodeles waltl. Next base: position 457,591,216 of record NC_090442.1, read on the forward strand.
AAAACACACTGAATCATGTGGAGAACATAGTGACAGGGGATCACAACCAAGAAGATTTCTCACGATGATTCATCACATTAGACTCTCGCCACCAGCTAAACAATTTGGAGAACTGATTTAGGCCAAAAGACATCTCATCTAAAGATCTGGCGGAATGCGTCAAAGTCTTTTTTCACCAATTAATGCCAACCCCACTTCTCAAGCCCATAAAACATGACCACACTCACGCAAGGTGTTTTTGACATTTCAGCAGTGCCAGACCTCAGCCTGAACATTCTCACTTGGGTCCACTTCTATAAAGACAGGTAGGCAATCATGATGGCGTCTGGTAATCAGGGCTCAATCACCTATGGGGCCTACCCTTATGCCAGTCCAGAAACATATCAATATCTAGTTCCCCAATCTTCAACACCATGATTCGAAACATAACTACAACAGGCAAGGTGGGGGCTTGCTACAAGTCAACCTCACTTGACCCCTTCAGTCGAACTAACCATGAAGGAAGACTGGCAAAGACTACCTTAATAAAGTCAATAAGGTTTTTGTGTTACTAGTTGTTGTTTTATTCAGTTTTGCTCGCACTGTTTGTTACTTAGAGCACATAAACATACTGCACGGACTGTACTACATTAACACTTGTTGGCTATCGTGCACCTACAGTGGTCACCTCAGGCGCAGTTAAGGGCAGAGCTCAAAAGCCTGTAAGAATTCTCCTTTCTGACTCACTTTCAGAGGAATTACACCTCCCAGTACCAGAACAACAACTGCATTCCTCACATTGAACATACGGGCCTCAATTATCTGGATAAGCAGAGGGCGCTGTTGCAATGGCCTAAAACAAAGATGGTTGATATACCCTCCTCCAAGAAAGCCACATTGTCTCTAAGGACATTCCTAGACTATGCTCTCATTGGGGCCCATCCCAATTCAATGCTACTAATGCCATGAAAACAAAGGGCACAATTACACTTAGGAGCGTACTGACCTTTCTGAAATACAGGCCCTAAGGTTCCAACTCCATTTTAAATAGTCTCCACTCCATCTTAGTTAATCATATTCATCATTTTCTCAATTTTAGACAATGGGAGTCACAAACTTTCCCGATTCATGCAGAATTATTGTCATGTGTGCCATTTGATGCAGATGTCACCTGACCTTATCTAAGAACTGTGCAAATGTCAAGTCATTTGGCTAATGCCATAGATATAACACCTGATGCAACATCAGTCTGGACAAGTGTCTACTTATCACTATATCATGGTCAAATAAAACCAAAAACATACATATAGCCAAAATATTGTAGTATGAATTGATGTCCTCTTACCTTAAATGTTCATACAGAAATGTCTGGGACACACATTTTAATGGACATAACCTATGTCAGCGCAAACGCAGTTTTGCCACAAAAAGTATAGCGCCGGCTTGCGCAATTCCACAGCGCCAGTCGGGTGCGATATTAAAGGAATGGTGCAAACCGGTGCTAAAGTTGGGCTAGCGTCTCAAAAGAAGATGCTAGCCGGGTGGGGGTGGCAGTAGGGAAGGAGGGGGTTGTGCGTCAAGAAATTACGCTAGCCTAGTTAGAGGCAAAAAAATGCCTCTAACCAGAATAGCTCTATTTCCTGGTGCCCAACAACCAAAAACATGACTCCTGTCTTGTAAAAGACAGGAGTCATGCCCACCACGCCAATGGCCAGCACAGGGGGCTAGTGTCATGGCACACTGTGCCATGCAGGGGCCCCAAGTTGGGCCACAATGGCATTTTTATTTAAAATTTAAATAATACTTAGCTATACGTACCCTACTTACCTGGGATGGGGTCCCCTATCCTCTGGTGTCCCTCTGGTTGCAGTGTACCTAGGGCTTGGGCAGGGCACATGTGGACCCTTTCCATGGTGTCTGACCATGGAAATGGTTCCACAGGTCCCCTAACGCCTGGTCTGACCCAGGCGTTAAGTAATGGTGCAAAGTTATTCAGCCTCTCCTCCCACGCGTGCGTCATTTTAGCATGGGGGATAAATATGGGGCTATGGGGATAGCACCATTTTTTTTAGATGGGAATGCCTACCTTGCATCTTATTAACGCAAGGTAGGTTCATGCATCTAAAAAATGGTGCAAACTCCAATATTTTGACGTTAGACGTGTCTAACGCTGAAATATAAATAAGTTAGTTTTACGTTGAATTTGCGTAAAAAACCCCAAAAAAGACGCAAATTCGTCGCAAATGCCCCTTAGTATATAAGGACTACCACTTGCCAGGAGAGCTCCTTTGCCCAGATTATTGCACAAGATTCTGATAGAGATTGTCTTACCTACTGCCAGCGCACTCCGGAGATGCTACATCTCGTCTGCTGCTGATAAAGCTGAGTCCTGGAGGAAGGTTGTTACTGCAGTGTGTTTGCCCTTTGCAAGGAACACAGCCTTCACGATCCACTGATAACGAAGGCTCTTGCTGTCAATAAGGTGTGCAGTGCATTTCTTCTCCATAAGAAACTTTAGATCGCAGGTTGCTCTACTTTCCATGCTCTCTTAGAGTAACGCATAGAAGTAGGTTTTAGGGTGATAAGTTTCTTAGATGACATTTTAATCATGTTAGAAATGTTCTTTTTATTCTTGTTACAACATGCCTTCTTGCTGTTTTTAGGATATCCTGTGTAGTTATTTTAGATGGGCTGAGAAACAGGTTTGCACTGTTTTAATAAATACTTTTAGTTAACAGTGGTTTCTTCTTAGTGCAGTGTGTGATACTGTGAATAATACAAAATAGGTTTCTTTCGGTTAGCACAGTGCCCCTGATCTCTTTGCAGGGATTGTAAATAACCCAAAAGCAGAACTCTTCTTCAACCATGTACTGGATGGGGTTCTTTGGGGCTGCAATAACCTATCTTTCAGATTCAGCATTGGTGGAAGTATTTTTGCATGCATTTATACAGGTATACACAGCAGGCCTTCACTGGCAGTTCTCCCTGACGTACTGAAGAAGGTACAGAATGAGCGTCGAGCTGCACCAGCTCTGGCCTTAGGAATTAAGTTAATGGGGAAATTCTCCACAGTTTCCTCCATCATCCTAAGCAACATTAAGAGAGAAGCTTCAGTTCTGGTTATACCGCAGAGTTTGGAAGCGGTTCCAGTTCAAGACCGCAAAGGGGAATTACCAAAAAAGAATCACAGAAGTTTATACCTCTGTAGGGCGTGATACCTTGGGTACACAGCCTGTTAAACCACATTTGAAGCCTAAAAATGACAGTGAGAGTTCTGTTAAAGAGAAATCTGCAATGGCAGGGAAGAAGAAACAGTGGGGTGGAGAGAAAGAGCAGGAGCAGACTTAATTGCCTGCTTCTTGGGAATCCAGTAGGGGTGGTTACAACTAAAAGGACAGCAAAAAAAATAAAAACCCTGAGTGGTAGCAGTATTCTGATAGCCGCTTTTCAGGACACTGACGGTAAAGAACAGACATTGCAGAGATGTGAAGCAGGACGTAAGACTCACGTCAGGAAGAGAAAGGATTGGACTCAAACTCCAATAAAGAAGAAGAAAGTAGCAGGACTTTCTAAGAAACATGGTGCCTTCCTGCACAAAAACAATCTTTCAGGCATTTTCCTCTTTCTATTTGTGCTGCAGAAAGCAGCACACTTAGAAAGAAGAAACAATGAGGAGAAATAAAGATATTTTTCCTTGTGCTTCTGGTGGGAGAGCGTACAATTCTGACACATTCACAGGTCTATCAGTGTTGGTGAATGTGTTAGAATTAATGGCTGGATGCATGGAAACACCCACAATCTCTCACTGAACACCTACCTGCTGCAGAGAAACACAAGGCAGCAATTTATGGTGACTTGTGTTACTGTAGATTTATCATGTCATACAGGGCCACATAAGGTGGCCTTGCTTGACTTGATAAACCTAATTTAGGGTTTGTGTCACCCTTGTGCCCCGTTATGTGAAATCCATTTGTCCTCATTTACTTCACTTGGCAGCAGTCTGACAACCTTACTCTCTCATGCCTTATATTGTTCCACACTGGCTATGTGCAAGGACCAGGACTAGATGCTTGAGCTGTCTTGCTGCCCTCATGTTCTACACACCAAAAAACACTATTAATATACATAAGTACATAAAAAGAGGAACTTTTAGTCAGTCCTCTTCATCCATTGATCAGTTCAAATGGCATTCATATTTTACTGCCACCCACCACGGAGCACTTGTCTGCTACTTCATTTGTTGGCTGGCTTGCAATGTGCAGCAACAAATTTCCTGATCACATGTGCACAGCTGCCTGAAAGAGTGCACTTTGGTGCCAAGGCTGGTGTGCCTGGACTACTCCTTTATTTTTTATATTTACTGACGTTGTTCCACGTTAGCAAATACAAAGTTTGTACTTGCCAAGGCCAGTACTAAAATGCTGTATGATCTTGGATGCCACTTTGCTTAAGGCAGGACAGACCCATAGAAAACCAAAGTGTTTTGCTCAGTCATATTCCACCTGTATATCAGTATGTAGCCTCTTAATTTTACAACATTCCAGAGAGTGGTTCCTGCTTCATAAGTGTCCTATGTAGCCTTGCCTTTCTACCCTTTGGACTGTGTGGCCTCACCCCATGCCTTTAGAACTGTAGTTGTAGAATGCCTGAAGGGATATAATTACCCTAGTCCCAAGTGAAGGTTTTTTAATTGCATCACTGTATGGGGCAGATGGTGTCCGACTAGCAGCTACCTCTTCACAACTTCCACCGCACTATGAACTAAATAAGCATTTGTTGTTCTCCCTTCTTTCCTCCTACGCCCACTGGTGCAACTGCAAACCATGCCAGTGATAAAATCACCTATGTGTGGCTTCCCATCCCTCTAAAAAGGTATTGGATTAGGCGATGTGTAACATTAATTTAGTGGATAATTCAGTTAGGGCTATTTACCACAACTGTGGGACAAACAATGTAGATGATGAGAAGGAGAAGGTTCCAAAGACCAAGTGGAGTTGGTGGACCAAGTTTCACACTTCTTGAGTTTGGTTTTGCCAAGTTGGTTCAACCAGCTGTCGGGTCTATCAGACGTGGACAGTACCAATTTAATGAATTTGGGAACATTATTAGGATTTTCAAAACCTTGACTTAAATTGCCTTATTATTGAAAACAGTAAGCAATCAATTGTAAAAATAGACACACAAGATTTTACAGTAATGTTGATAAGCCACGATCTGGACAGATACAGAAAAAGATGGAAAGAAGAATATCAGAGACTGTGGATAATACTAGTTGCCCTACAAAGGTGTTTTCTGAGCGTAAGGCACCCTTGAAAAATCCAACAGAGAAGCTGTTTGACTTCGACAGGCTGTGCAGAAATAAAGTATGGTTTCATGTCTACTTGAGGGAACTAAAAAAGGCATCATGGTGGTCTTCCTGGAGTCATTTGATATGATTTAAGGTTCACAGACCTGGAGCCCATATGTAACATCTGTACTGAGAGTGCTATTCCCCAGGGCACCCCCAATAAATAATTTGATGGATACTTGTAAATGCAGATTCCTTTCCTTGTGAATATCCTTATGAGACAGGTTGGATCAAGAATTTTCTCAGCAATTCCTTCACACACCAGCAGATGGCTTCACATCAGATAAGTCCTGTCCCAGAAGTGACATAACTACATAGCTGCCACTGCCATGTGCTGTCATCAGTTCCTTTTTTTCCACAACTTCCAACACATATGCAGAGCTCATTCCCTCAAGCTTTCATGCCAGATTTTCTAATATTTTTCCATTGTTAGGATAACTCGAGGTCTGGGTCTCCCACCTGAGAACCAATCCCGGCTTTAGCCCTGATCCAATTCTGGGTCTATCTGCAAATGCTGCAGCAGATGCAGACCTTCAAGGAGGCCATGTTGTGGATTTTGGGTAACCCGCCGGATCCCTCTGGGGCACCTTTTGGGCCACGAAGGGGAGAAGACCTCTAGTTGGTTACCACCGGCTCATCCCATCCCTGATGCCAACTGTGCTTCTTGACCCCATTCTGGGGTCAGTCACAACTCCAAAGTCAGTGCAGAGACTGGTGCCAGGCCCTGAGGATAGATGCAGGCAGTGACACTTCTGATGAGGGAGGAGGAGCAGATGGTGATTTCAGGCTCAGAAGCAAATCCACTGCAACCTGGATTGAAGGCCCTCCCATCTCGACCTCTCACTGGCCTCAATCGAATTTGGATAAGCTTCCTATAAATGGCAGGCACTCAGACCAGAAGCCACAGGACAATGATACTGACAGTCTTAAATTTACGATGATGAAAATCTTTTTCTCGACCTACAAGACACCTGTTGGCTTGACAGATCACCAGATACTGGACTTAATTCACTAACTCCTGGCTCTTCTACTGAAGAATCTACCTTTTTCACCATGGTTAGAAGGAGGACAGCCGAATTGCAGGACTTACAACTTCCATCAATTAAGTTAAAACAAATGTGCTTACAGAGGTTCTGCAAACATGGCAGACGTACCAGGACCTCTCCTACCTTTTAATGAGCATTTAGGGACACACTTGTGGGTACCTGGGCAAAGCCATGATCTTGTCCTTCAGTTAACAGACAAATTACTGTGAGACACATACTAGCTCCTGGAGATCCATACTTTCTTCTGCAGCATCCGCCACTTGAAACCTAGTAGTTCAGGCTTCAACCAGCAGGCTGCACCTTAATGCATTTCCGACCGCCAGGCAGACAGTGGAAACACATTAAAGAGTCTCATCTGCCAGTCTTGCCCCCAGGTCCATCAGTTCAAGTTGTGTCCTTGGGCATTATTCACATGCGATGTGGGTATGATGGTAAAGATCTTGGCAGCGGTTCCTGACAATCTTAAGACCTACCTGCAGCGAATAAATCAGGATGACGGGACGCATTGGGCCTGGACACCACAGACTGCTTGGGTAGGGCAGTTGATACCAGTGTGGTGCTTTGGCAGCATGCTTGGATTCAGTCTATCGCACTTTCTAGTGACAACCAACAATCGCTGATGGACATGCCATCTGATGGCACCCATCTCTTCGGAAGCAAGCCGGACTCAACTCTGGAGCACTTCAAGCAGAGTAAAGAAGCACTCTGCTTCCTCGGGTTAGCACTTACTACACGTGAGTTCCCCTAACAGTTTTTGCCTGTTTTGAGGCGTCAGAAGGGGTTTCTAGCAGAGGCCTCAACAAATTTTGCTTCAGCAACAGATTTTCAAGGCCTTTTGAGGCAGAGGTCTGGGATCTGGCCACCAACATCCAGGCAACAAACCATCCATTCCCCCGCTAAAGAAAACACTTTAATTTGTCATCAGGGGTACACTGTCACCCGACAGGTCAGATCAGCTATCATCTCCACAGGTGATAAATCCTCACATGAGTGCTTTAAACTGTCCACAATGGTTATGCCCTACCTTCCCTCCACCCCTCCGACATTACAACACCCTTTCGGAGGACCAGTTGTCTATTCGGCAGTAGGAGGTTCCAGCTCTTGGACAAGTTAGTCCTAGAGAGGGTCCAGCGGTAGAAGTCGTGCCTGGTTGTTACACCTGTTGCTTCCTGGTGCCAAAGATTAAGGAAGGACTTTGTCCTATTTTAGATCCCTGCCTTCTGAAACTTTTTCGCAAGAATGACTAATTCAGAATGCTCACCCTGGTGCAATTTCTGTCACCCCTGAACCCAGGAAACCAGATGGTGGTGTTGGATCTGCAGGATGCCTATTTCTACATCCCCATTCTGCAGTCCCACAGGTGCTGCCTGTGGTTTCAGGTAGGCCACAAGCACTTTTAGTTCTCAGTACTCCTCTTTAGCCTTACCAGTGCACCTCAGCTGTTCATGAAACTGATGGTGGTGGCTTCCCTACTTCAGAGGTTAGGAATACCAGTTTGTGGGAACATGGTGATCAGCTGCTGTCAATCATGCACAGCACCAAAACTCATACTACACGACAAGCAATACGTTCAGGTCCACTTTACCCACTACAAGATAAGGTATCTGTTGTCATCACAAAAAAACAAAGTAGCAGAGGCTGCCACCTTGGCCAAGTTATTTAGTGCTCAATAAATACAACTACCAACTAAAAGGGCACCTGGCCAAAGTGACTCCTAACAGATCCTAAACAGATTTATGTAATCAAGTGCTTTATTTAATCCAGTGCTGGAGAAAAAAGGCTTTTCTTATACAAAGGTTTGTTTGTGAAATCTCATGCTCAGATTGTCTGTATTACTAATCAATAGAAGAAGTCTCATATGTTCATATACATGCTTGTTTGACACCAATCCCAGTAATTTTTGTAACTAACACCCATAGATAATCCTTAGAGGTGTGCCATTGACCCACCTGTAGATGTGTAGTCCTTTTCCCCAAGTAAGGTTTATTATATGAACGTACGTACTTCCTGTTTCGCTGGCAGTGGTGCTTGATTTACGAAGGACAGATGGTTGAATGGCATCCTAATTTACCACTAGATTAATTTTCTGTGGACTTGTTATGTTGGTACAGATGTTAATTATAATGCTGCTGTTTTTTACTCTGCTATCTAGGCCCCAGTGCATGTGCTTTGACACCTCAAAAATGTTGTAATTGGCTATAATTCTGATTGGCACATTTACCTTACCTATAATTTTCTTGTATATGGTAAACAAAATGTACACAGGGCCCGCAAATTAAGTGTCACTAGTGGACTTCAGCACATGTTGGCTGTGCAGGTTGATACTGCAAATTACACCTGGCAAAACAACCACTTATGATAGGCCTAAATTCCACTTTTAAATGTTAACAAGTCGTCCCTAAATAGCCCTTGATGTCTATAAGGTATGGTGCATGATATTTAAATTAAAAGTTGAACATATTCTTGTGGTGAAAATGCCAGAAAAGTTATTTTCATTGTAGAAGGGCTAGCTGTTCCATGGTAAAGCACTGGGATACTTTATTAAAGTTAACAAAGTTATCACTGCCTAGGAACCAGAAATTTTCTTGGACTTTTTAAAATATGTATTACAAATCCAGTTCACTTTTCGAATTTGTGACAAATATTTTACAAAAGGTACTTTTGAAAAGTTACCTTTTGCTTGCTTAAAGTTTTTTCTAGAATCAAATTTGCCTGAGCTTCCAGCTGTCACCCAGGTGCTAAATAGCTCCCTGATTAGGTGTAAATTGGCTTCCAGAGCTGGAACTAATGATCTATGTTTAGGGAAAGGCCCTGTTCCTTTGATAGGATGACCACCTAGTCAAAGTTCAGAAACTTAATTATCTCCAAAGGGACATGCCCTATCACAGGCAGATGTAGCTTTCATCTGCCCCTGCCCCATTTATTGTCCTGCTAGCCAGCCAATCGCCAATGGCAGTAGGTGAGGAGCTGCCCCTAGAAACAATTTCAGTTTCCAAAGGAAGGGTTGGCTCATTTCCCTGGGCACACCCCTAGGGTGAGCATGGGATCTCTGTACAGGGTAGAACATTTCTGCCACGTTTAATTTAAGTTAACAAGGTACTCTGGGATTGTTTGTAGTAAGGCACACAGGAACTGCTGCAAAAGTGGGTAGTGTTACTCCTGGGAATGTATTTCTTTTTGGTTTGGGAGGGGCCAGTAGTTACCCCCACCCACAGGCTAGTGCCGGGTATCAATGAGCCACACTGGGCACCCTCTTCAAAACTCTAATGGATCTGTGGAAGGCAAAGAAGGCATAGAAAGGACTGCACCTGCTGTTGTGACCTGTGCAGAGAACCCTCAGGACTGGACCTGCTCCCGTCTATACCCAGAACTGAGAAGTGGACTCCAAGGGTAAGTTGGCTGACCTCCAGTTACAGAGACAAAAGCTGCAAGAAGACAACTTTCCTGAAGGTGCCCAGCCGACCAGTTTCAACTAGGCCTGCTTTGGACCCAGTTGATGGCTTCTGTGGAGTGAGTCCTGACCTCCAAGTGCTATTCTTGCGGTGCTCCAGCCTAAGCCTAAACCCTGGGACTTGGAAACTTTTTCAATGATTTGTACCTGGAGAGGTGACAGAAGACAAGGACCAACCTGCCAAGCCAATCTGCGACAGGTGCATCGTCTCTGGGCCTCACTTCACCACAGTACCCGTTACAGCCTTCACTCCAGCTGCAAATCTGATTCAGCAAGCCTGACGTTAATTGGCATCAGACAACATTGAACCCTTTCTGGTTATAGCCTTCAGCCTTCAGCCTTGCCAGGCTGAAGAAATCTGACTTCCAGAAAAGAGACTAAGGGCCTCGTTTATATTACGGTGGGCAGCCCGTTTCTCCACCAGGGTTACCAAGTAATTTCTTCCATCTCCCTGATGGAGGTGCCACCCACCAAATTTAGAAATGACCACCAAGCTTGTGATAATTTCTAAAGCACTGGCAGGATCTGCCATCATTGCGGTTCCTGTATAAGCTGTTTAAAGTTTGGTGCAGGGCTCCGTCAACAAGAAGGAGCTCTGCGCCAAACTGTTTTCTTTTGTATTTTCAAAAAAGAAAATCCTGAAGTGGGATTCTATTTTTGAAAATTAAAAAGAATGCCCCCCTTGCCATGGGAGTCCTCTCCCATGGCGAGGGAAGCATTCAGCTGTTTTCAATGCCCCTGAGCACCAGGGTTTTCCCTGTGTTGATGGGCATTGAAAATGGACCTCTAATTCCACCCACACAAATTAGGTGGGTGGAATCAGAGGTCTGCCTGGGTTGGCCCTTATTCCATAGTGCCGTTGGAGGGGTTTAAGTACAGCAGAGACAGAGTAGTCACCTCCATGATCAAACCTGTGGTTTGCCCATATATTAATGTGGCAGGCGGACCATTTTCTTGGCAGTATAGATACTCTGTTGCTATTATGATGGAGTATCTTTACTGCCAAGATATACATTGGCTCCGAAGTCTGAAAGTAGAAATCTTCAACGGACCCAATACTGAGCAGCATCAACAACTGCCTGGGCGCAAACTCTGGATAATTCTTTCGCCAACCTGGTCCTTGGATCTGACTCATGCCCCTTCGTGATTGGCCTTAAACCTACTTTTGCCCCGGTCTACTGTGACTAGCTTCTTGCGGTTCTTTGCTTTTTTGGCGCTATTTTTAATTAAAAATTCATACCTCCAGTTCCCTTAAAGGATCTTTGTCATTTGGTACAATTTTGTTCATTACAATAGTCTATGGCCCGTATTTATACTTTTTGACGCTAAACTGCGCTAACGCAGTTTAGCGTCAAAAGGTTTAGCGCCGGCTAACGCCATTCTGAAGCGCCATGCGGGCACCGTATTTATTGAATGGCGTTAGCCGGCGCTAGCAGACCGGCGCTGCCTGGTGTGCGTGGAAAAAAACCACGTACACCAGGCAGCGCCGGCGTTGGGGAAAATGGCGTTAGGGCATCTTAAAAATGGTGCAAGTCAGGTTGACGCAAAAAAATCGCCTCCACCCGATTTGCGCCATTTTTAACGACGCCCAGACGCCATTTACATGACTCCTGTCTTAGTAAAGACAGGAGTCATGCCCCCTTTCCCAATGACCATGCCCAGGGGACTTATGTCCCCTGGGCATGGTCATTGGGCATTGAGGCATGTAGGGGGGCACAAATCAGGCCCCCCTATGCCAAAAAAAAATATAAAAAAAATAAAAATGTATACTTACCTGAACTTACCTGAATGTCCCTGGGATGGGTCCCTCCATCCTTGGGTGTCCTCCTGGGGTGGGCAAGGGTGGCAGGGGGGGTCCCTGGGGGCATGGGAGGGCAGCTGTGGGCTCATTTTGAGCCCACAGGTCCCTTAACGCCTGCCCTGACCCAGGCGTTAAAAAGAGGCGCAAATGCGGGGTTTTTTGCCCCGCCTACTCCCGGGCGTGATTTTTGCCCGGGAGTATAAATACGACGCATTTGTGTCGCAGTCATTTTTTTGGACGGGAACGCCTACCTTGCATCTCATTAACGCAAGGAAGGCGTTCACGCAAAAAAATGACGCTCTTTCCTCATACTTTGGCGCTAGACGCGTCTAACGCCAAAGTATAAATATGGTGTTAGTTTTGCGCCGAATTTGCGTCGAAAAAAACGACGCTAATTTGGCGCAAACGGAGTATAAATATGCCCCTATATTTTTCTAAACTGGAGTGGGATTGTTATTGTGTTTGACGTTTATTTAAAAACATTTTGGTACTTCTAAATGCTTTAGACATCTTCTTACGTTAAGCCTGTCTGCTCAGTGCAAAAGCCACCAGGGATTGGCACAGGTTTAAATCAGTGATCCTTTTACTGGAACGAACAAGGATATTTCCATCGTTACTTGTGATGGACACCCCAACAAATAGTCCATTTACGTACATTAATGTTATCAAATGGTATTCTAATCCAGGGAGTTCACATTCTTGAAACCTACTACTTTTAGTACATCAGCACATTAATAGAATTGTACAAACTCTGCAATATCATATGTAGGGACAATTTTATCACAATGTGCAAAAAAAACACACTTTGAGACATTTACATAAAATAGTTGGCCTTTTTCATCACATGGATTAAGTCAAATGCATGTATTTTACATTATGTAAAAGAAAAATAGTACAACATTAGTGAAATGCACACAGGGTATATTTTTTATTTGCAGTGAATCAACAAATTCCTCAATGAAAGAACACAAGATTGACAAGAACATAAAAAATACTCTTTTATTGAAAGTATCAACTTTTATTCAACTGTTTACTGATCTTCTACAAACATGGCAACTTAGAATATTGGATTATTAGCTTTTTTTGGTTATCTTTACTTTTTGTGAATGCCACAATTTTGTCAAACAACTTTATCATAAAAATAAAATATTTGAGGCACATTTTATAACTAGCTTATGGGAAATTAAATTTCTTATACAAATGACTAGTCCATCAATTGAAAAGTCAATTGAGATACCCTCGGCAATGTGCTGACCCACACTTGCAAGCAGTCCTAACTCTCCTTCTTGCTGGACTAATATCTATCAAGTCAGAACTTAGTTCACCAGAACCTACACATAGGAAAACATAAATTTGAAGAAAAAAAATTGAATGTTTACTTGAATGCATGTAAGTGAAACATTTACAAGTACAAATTACAGTGTATTAAGTTGTAAAAAACACAGAAACAATTTGATATTTTTTTGAAGATGAATTTGTGTTGTGACTGTACAATTAGGAAGTGAAAGGTGACAACTTTAAACCAACTTTAACTGTCGTAGTTCAGTACCAAGATGCCCTTCAGGGTGAACATGTGCTTTATAATTACACGTTACAATTTGAAGTAAATAATACGATTTTCAATAAGTTTTGATTGTTGTGAAATGTACAAAACAACCCTAAATTTTACCCACCCTTGCTTATACCACTTTTCTTACTGGGCATCCCTGGCACAGCATGAGCAAGACTGATCTTGACTCATAAGGAGGCTTGGACGGAGGAAAATAAACTTATTTCAAAACATGAAGTTGATCATGAAAACTGATTTATTTATGGGTATTCAATTCTCACAGAATTATCCCTTAATAATACTCAAAATGCATGTATAACTTTACCCCATCTTTAGTTTGAACAAATTACTATGAATTTGGAGGGAGGTTTTGCAATGATCTATTCACGTTTTAAAATATTTGAGTAGCAGATTTTCTATTTTGGGCCATGGCAAAGTACCTTATGAAGCAAAATAATTGGACATAAATTATTCTATGTGTTTGACAGAAGTGTTACGAATTTCAAAATTTGTATTTTTCCTGAGGTAACCAAATTAGAAAGTTCTAGTTACCAATCAGACAGACCTCCACATTCAGATCAATGGAGTTTGCTGCAGCCCTATTACGTAAAGTCAATGCTTTGCCAAAATGTTGTTAAAACCTCTGAAATGCTAATGTTACCCCTTTATAAGTCAGCTTCGCTACATATTTTTGTGCTTTTATCTACAACTTACCAAATGCTGATTCAAGTATAATTTTACACTGTAGCATGGTACATGGAAATTTCAAAGTAAGGTTATATAAAACACTACACAGGCATGAAAAATTAGATGAATGCATACTTTTTAAGACACCCATTAAATATCTCCTAATAGAAGGTCAATATTTACCTCACCAAGTTTTCCCCAAGGAATTATATCACATGCATGATTCACTTCAAATTGCACCATTTTATTAAAATTAATAATGGACTTCTTCAATTATGTTGTTATGCTGTATTGGATTTAATACAATATTTATTTAGTAAAATACATTTCAAACAGAAACCCTGATGGAATGGTGCAATTTAGAATAAACAATAAAATATATTGTTTTTCTTTTACCCTTCATGCATTGTTGATGGGTTTCACATTTCAAACGGAAAGCCTAACTGAAGTGTGTCATTTGGAACAAAGAAGTAGACTTCCTTAATCCTTCATAAATTGTCAGTGGCCTTCTTGGCCCATTATCAAAATACATCCTGAACATTCAAATGAACACCAAAATTGTGGACTTGTTTAGGCTAAAATAACTAAAGGTTGTAATGTTTAGGCTCAGAGCCATACTTCGATCAACAACATTTCTTTATAAAATACTGTTTAGGAATTGAAAAGGATACAATCCATTCCTACATCATTAAATACTGAAAAATTGCAGGGACTCTTGAATTTCCATACATTGGCCCTCATTCTGACCTTGGCGGGCGGCGGAGGCCGCCCGCCAAAGTCCCGCCGTCAGGTTACCGTTCCGCGGTCGAAAGACCGCGGCGGTAATTCTGACTTTCCCGCTGGGCTGGCGGGCGGTCTCGTTCAGACCGCCAGCCAGCCCAGCGGGAAAGAGGCTTCCACGATGAAGCCGGCTCGGAATCGAGCCGGCGGAGTGGAAGCTGTGCGACGGGTGCAGTTGCACCCGTCGCGTATTTCACTGTCTGCACAGCAGACAGTGAAATACATGTAGGGGCCCTCTTACGGGGGCCCCTGCAATGCCCATGCCAGTGGCATGGGCACTGCAGGGGCCCCCAGGGGCCCCGCGACCCCCCCTACCGCCATCCGGATCTCGGCGGTCCGACCGCCGGGATCTGGATGGCGGTAGGGGGGGTCAGAATCCCCGCGGCGGTGCAGCAAGCTGCGCCGCCGCGGAGGATTCAATGGGGCCGCGGTACACTGGCGGGACCCCGCCAGTGGTGCCGGTCCGACCGCGGCTTTACCGCCGCGGTCGGAATCCCCATTGAAGCACCGCCGGCTTGTCGGCGGTGCTCCCGCGGTCCTCCGCCCTGGCGGTCAAAGACCGCCAGGGTCAGAATGAGGGCCATTGTCTCTAAAATTAACTTATTTAAACATTTGCTGTCAATTCAGTAAGTGTTTTTTCTGATGGATACTTCTATCTGCAGACACGTCACTTGTAGAACAAACCTCAGGCGTCAGACTTGATCCAGAAACTTCAAAACAAAGAGGTCATTGTTACAGGGCACTGGACTAAGCTGGCATCGTAAGGGATGTCGGGCAATGCCACAGAGGACATAAAGCTCCTGTCCGGGTGAATTAATATCAGTTCCCTTTTTTTCTGCATCTTTGACGCAGAGAGCTTCACTCTCTGAGGAATTTGCCTCACCAATTTAACATAGGACGAATCCCAAAATGTCGCTCTACCCACACAAAAAGACAGTTTTTCACTCCTGTAGGGATTGTGAAGGGCAGAGGTCCTTTACGGACCTTTATGAGGTCTGTCTGTAGTTGTTGGAGTCTGACCATGACTCGAGGACCTGCTCCTCATGCCTCTGTATGCGTCCCAAGGCCATCAAGGTGTAGGAGACTAGGTTATTTATGGACGAAGGAAGGATAAATACAGTCTAGAAACTTTCCCGGCACCATTGCCGCTCCCTGTCTTTGGCCAAGAAAAAGAGAAAACATAGGAGGAAGGAACAGAAGCATTCAAAAGGTAAGTCGCCCCTTCGCTCTCAGTCCTCCACAAGACCTTCATCCTCAGAACCAGAACTTATCACTGTTGGATCGTCTGCACAGCCATGCTCCATCTACGGACCTGGCTCCAGACAGACACCCATACTCAGCCTTTGGCACTAGCACATCAGTCAATCAAAACTTCGATGCTGACTCTAACCTTCCACAAGTTCCTGGCTCTGGCATCGGAACCAGTAGCATTCCTGAGCACTATACATACCATTTTCACCTTAGAGCTTGACAGCCCCACCGCATCTGCCACTCTTCATGCCATTCAGCTGATGCTGTTTCGGCACCACACTGTCAGAACCAGTGCTCAAATGCTTTAACCTGGCGCTCTGCTTCTCGGTGCCTCCACCGCCTATGGCTTCAGACACAATGCCTTCAGTGTCATACCTCGTCGAGCCTCAGATTCACTCGTAGGGAGGCCCAGAGGCTGCTTGAAGAGGATGCTTATCAAGCACACCTCCATGATTTTTTTGGGACAGATTCTCACCCAGTGGAGTATTTCACTAGTGTTGGACCTAATCATGAACCCCTTGATTTTCAGGGCCTGTCTTCAGCCAGTTGGCTAGACACCTCACCAGCGCAGGCTATCCACTGGACAGCCAATGGCAGAAATCATGCCTTTACACAAGGTCATGCTGAAAGCCGCAGAGGTGTTGGACTTGCAACTTCCATCAACGAAGACAAAGACCAACGTCCTCAATGAGATTCTCCTGCCCTCAGCGACCTCTTCGGAACCTATTCTTCCTTTCAGTGAGGCTTTACTAGAACCTGTTATAGGAGTGTGACGGGAGAAGCCTTCCTCTGCTTTGGTAGTCAGTCGCCTCATAGCCCACCGTTATTGCGTTGCACCTGGTTATCTGGCCTTTCTTTCCATGCACCCTTTGCCAGAGGGTTTGTTTATCCAGGCCTCCCGTTCAGGGTCACAACTGGGTAGTGTTTTCCCTACAGCCCTTTCTGACAGGGAGTCAAAACGGTTGGAAGCCTGGAGCAAGAAGGCCTCTTCTGTAGACAGTATGGGCTTGAAGTAAATCAATTACAACTGCCTTCTCAACTGCTACAGCCACGCCTTGTAGGACATGGCCCTAATGATCCTTCCGTTTTTTCCTGCCTATATGAAGGAATACTTTCAGGAGCTCATCGCGGATGCCTCCTGCCATATTATTAACAGTAGATTGGACACCGCAGACTCAGTTGCCAGGGCTGTCCATGACAGTGCATCCCCACGCATGGTTCAGGACATTCAGTTTCACATGCAATGGCCAGACTAACCTGATGGACTTACCCTTTGATGTCGTTCAGGGACAAGGCTGCACAGCACTGGCGTGGCTTAAGGCCTGCATAGCCATGGCCAGGTCTTTGAGCTTTCAGTTCCACCACAACCAAGAACTTAAGGCCTATTTGCTGCTGTTGCGGTTGTGATCAATGCTCCTCTTTTCACTCCCGGCAGTAGAAACCAGCGCTTCTGCAGCAAAAACCAATCGCCCTGCAGTACAGAGGCCGTGGTAGACGTAAATGCCATAGACCCACCTTGCAACTCTTCTCCTCTTCTTTTTCCCCCACCCCACAAGGAAAGAAGGCCTAATTTGCTTCCCCAAGCCCACACACAGCCTGTGGGAGGGCGTTTCTCATTTTCTTCTTGCCTGGAAAGCCATTATTTTGGACCAATGGGTCCTTCAAACTGTAGAAAAGGACTACACCCTTCCCTTCATTCAGGTTCTGCCCCCAATTCCTCACCTTTCTTCTTCTCCACCTTCCAACCATTTGGTCATTCTGCAACAGAAGGTGCCAGTGCTCCTCCTCTAAGGAGCAGTGGAGTTAGAGCCAGATGTGAAACGAGGCCTGTGCTTTTACGTGTGTTACTTCCTATTGCCTAAAAGGTACAGCAGTCTGCATCCAATTTTGGATTTCAGCAATCTGAACTTCTTCCTCAAAAAGGAAAAGTTAAAGATGCTGGCCCTATCTCAAATTCTACTGGTGTTGGAGCTTGGAGACTGGATAGTGTTTCTGGATCTGCAGGATCTGTATTTTCACATCCCTATCCCCATCCTGTGAACTCATCAGAAGTACTTGTGGTCTTTAGTGGGTTCTACACACTACCAATTTGTGGTACTACCCTTTGGCTTGACATCTGCACCTCAAATTTTCATGATGGTGATGTGGTTGCTGCCCATCTCAGATGGTCTAGTATCTCCATTTTCCCATACTCCTCAAACCCACCTCACCGGAAAAGGTGTTGGGCCATTTGCAATCAACTGTATCTCTGCTTTTCAACCAATAAACCCAAATTTTCATTCTGGCCCTCCAAGTGACTAGTTCATAAGGTCGACACTGAGACTGGGATTCTTGTGGGACCACTCTTCTCTGCACTTTTTCACTCACTCAAAGAATCAGAGACATCCAGGAGATAACTCCATCTTTCCAGTGAGGCGCGAGAATCCCAGTCCTGAGTTCTGCAATTCCTAGGTCTGCTGGTTTCCTCTATTCCCCTAGTCACACACACATGTTGGCACAAGGGTCCCTGCAGTGGTGCCTCTGCAGGCAGCGGCTCGAGTATGGGGGAGATCTGTCAGATTCCACTGTGATCTCCCCTTTGCTGCATCGGCAGTGCCTTGATGGGGGACCAAGGTGAAAATGCACTCGTGGGATGGCCTGCACTCCCCCTCCATCCGTTACTACAGTGGTAAAGGATGCCTCCATCTTAGGGTGGGGTGCCCATCTGGATGATTAGGGGCCCCCTGTTCCACAGAAGATCATGTTCTTCACATCAACCTGTTGGAACTGCGGTTGACTTGGCTGGTGCTCAAGGGTTTTCTCCCCTCTATCATGGATTGGTCTTTACAGATCCTGACCAACAACACAACTGCGATTTGGTACATGAATAAGCAAATCCTGACTGACCACACAACGGCGATTTGGTACATGAATAAGCAAGGAGGGGTAGGGTCTCATCACCTCTGCCTAGTATTTAGACTTTGGTCTTGGGCACAACACCTAGGGATCTGGCTCATTGCCACTCACCTAGCGGGGGCTCTGAACATCAGAGCTGAAAGCTTGAGCCGGCATCACCTTGTCGATCACGAGTGGCATCTTCTGCTAGAGGTAGTCCAGGAAATCTTTGCCCAGTGAGACACGCCTTACGTGGACTTATTCACCTCCCCTGAAAAAGCTCAGTGCCAGCAGTTCTGCACCCTCCAGTATACGTTAAGGAGAACCTTTTTTTTGTGTGTGTGTGTGAGAGAGAGAGAGAGAGAGAGAGAGAGAGAGAGAGATAGAGGGGCAAATTTCAGTTGAGATGGAACTTTTGAGCTGCATTACGCATTTACCCCATACTCTTGATTCTTCGAGACCTCAGCAATATTCGCCAAGACCGGTCCCAAGCCATTCTCATTGCACCGGATTGGCCGGGAAGGGTATAGTATGCAGACCTTCTGCGTTTCTCTACGTGAACCTTCTCTCTTATTCTGTGGGACTGGTTATGCACTCCGATCTCAGATCTCCACCTACATGCTTGAAGATTGAGCGGGGACAACTGAGTTCATTTCAGCTACCACCAGAGGTGGCTGAAGTCATTTTGTCTGCACATTGCCCCGCCATTAAGTTGGTTTATTCCAGTAGTTGGGGCAACTTGGTTGCATGGTGTGCGGGCAATGGTGTTGATCCTCTGCAGGCCAAACTAGTAAGTGAAAGCGTATAGAGTGAGCAAATGTCTGAAGGTGTCTTGGCACTAGCATCTGAAAGAGAGGCAACAAAACACAGAGATCTGTTTAGGAAAGAAAAAAAAAAAGCCAGGTTTTAAACTGTTTCTGAAACCTAAGGCGCTGGGGGCACCGAGAAGCGGAGCACCAGGTCAAAGCAATGTAGCACCGGTTCTGACGGTGTGGTGCCCAAGAGCATTGGATGAAATGGCATGAAGAGTGGCATACGCAGTGGGGCCATTGAGCTTTAAGGTAAAGATGGCATACACAGTGTTCAGGAATGCTACTGGTTCCTATCCCAGAGCTGGGAACTCTGGAAAGGCTGGAGTCAACATTGAAAGTTTGAGCTACAGATGTGTCGGTGCTGAAGGCTCTAGGTATGGCGGTCTCTCTGGAGCCACGTCTATAGAAAGAGCAGGGCTTTGTGTAGGATCCAACAGCGCCAAGTCAACAAGCTCTGGTTCTGAGGATGAAGGACCTATGGGAGACTAAGAGTGATGAGGCGACTTACCTTTTGAATGCTTGTTTTCCTTTCTCCTATGTTTCCTCTTTTTTTGGCCGAAGATGAAGAGAGGAAGCAGCAGTGGTGCCTGGAAAGTTTATGGCATCTGTGTTCATCCTTCGCTCATCCATGAATGACCTGGCCTCCCGCTCCTTGATGGCCTTTGGACGCATACTGAGGCATGAGGAGCAGGCCTTCGAGTCATGGTGAGACCCTAATCACCAGACTGTCAAGTGTTGCAATTTTCACTTTTTCTTCCTCAGAAGTGGTGTGCTATTGACGATGTGAAGGATTAATTAGCTGCCTTGTCTGCTTTACTCTGTCTGCCAGGTCAACCGTCCCTGTTTAAGTCCCCTTTTGTCATGCATTTTCTTAAGGGCCTGACCAATATTTGTTCTCCCACTCTATTTCTAGTTCTTCAATGGGATTTAAATCTCATTCTAACTTTTTTGATAGGGACTCCATCTGAGTCCTTTCAGAGTGGTACCCTTTGTATGTTGACCCTTAAAACGGTATTTGCAAGTCCTTAGCTACATCCCCCTACTTTTCACTGCCTTCTTTCCAGACAAGTTGGTGTTGTGAACTAGGGCTGCTTTCCTCCCTAAAGTGGTCACTTCTTTCCATCTTGCCCAATCCATCACTTTTCCGACCTTCTACTCTCCACCTCTTTTCACAAAAGAGGAAGGACGGTTGCATTGGTTGGATCTTTGTGGGGCAGTTAACTACTAACTGGACCACACCAAAGACTTCTGATTGTGGAACCAGCTCTCTGTCGGCTAGTGTGGTGCCAAAAAGGGTTAGGCGGTACAGAAGAGGACTATCTCATTGGATTATCCTCTGCATCAAGATCTGCTATGCCTTAGCCTAGAAGGAGCCTACAGAAGGCATTCAAGCCCATTACACCAGTTCTATGTCAACCACTTCTGCACTTGTTCGAGCTGTCTAGACTGCAGAAATCTGTAAGGTGGCAATGTGGACTTCCTTGAACACCTTTGTGAAGCATTACTGCCTGGATGTGGAGGTGGGCAGGAATGGACACTTTGCCAGGTCCGTCTTGCAGGATTTCCTTGTTTACTCATCCATCAACTATCCTCCAGGGCAGGGTATTGCTGTGAAATATGTTCTACAAGTTCGCAATCCACAGGTAGATGTATCCATCAGAAGAAAAATGTAACTACTAGTAATCGTAGCTATCCTTCTGGCAGATACTCTATCTACCAGCAGATTCCTCGCTGACCCAGCCACTTCCCTGTTTCATAGACAAGGTAACAAGGTGTAGGGAAAGTTACGAATACTCTATCTTGTATTTTTTGGTGCTGCAATCCTTCATCATTGTCAATCTTTCCAAATCCTGCCTTGAAGGCTAGGTAACAATGGAGGGAGACTGACATTGATGCACCGGGGTGGGCACTTTACTGGCTCAGTGGCACTGCATGATGTTTCTTCTGCAACTGAGTCCAGCTCCCTTTACCGGCAGCGATGTTGCCTTGAAGTTTCTGGATCCAGCCTGACGCCTAGGATTTGTTCTACAGATGAGGAATCTGCAGGTAGATGGAGTATCTACCAGAAAGATTGTTACCGAAGATATCAACTTTTTTGTTTGATACAGTCTATCAAACAGTGTGTACAATATTAAAAGAGGGAAACATTATTTCAGTATATCAAGGGTCATTAAACCTAAATGAGCTGAGTCTAACAAACCTAAATAACAACCCAACCCCAAAGCAACATCTAAAAAGCATGTGTTTACTAATGAATCACTAGCAGACTTGCGAGTGAAGGTACCATACTTAAATAGCCAATGCAGATGTATGTGTAATTAATAACAAAAGGTGTGATAGGCCTGAACTCCTTGAGGAAGTTAGGGTAGTACCTATAGTAAAGAAAGAACTATTTCTTAAAAGAATGCAAGACCATCACCCACCCAGATGGCATGCTTCACCATAGGGGTCTCTCCTCCTTCGCATGACCAATGGTTCAGGTGAGAGTGGGCCCCAGAACAACAATATTCTGTGTATCTGTTTATCTGCTCTAGTGTTTAAAAAAAAAATCGAACAGTCCAATACATTTCTAGCTGGAACAAAAACTGTTAAAAATACATACTACAAAAACTGTTAATATTACATAGCACGAGTCATTATTAATTTATGAAACTCTCCCTTTGGTAGTTGTATAACAAATGGCTTGGACAAAGAGGGGGCAAGGTCATCCTTACTATCCTTTCGCTATCCTTCTGCTAATAAGTGCACACGTCAAAAGAGGGTTAAAATGGCCCTGACAAATAAAATGTAAAAATATAAACTGTTTTTATTTTGCAAACATTAAATTTCCAGGAGAATTTGGATTTGGCGCTACCAAATTCTACTATTCTCACCCTCACCATAATATGGTTCCAGGTACAGTACTACACCAAAACCTCAAATTCACTTTGCAAACTGATTAGAGTTACATCAAAAATTACATACTCAACTGTGTACAATGAACAGGGAATATTCACTGTAGGAGAAAAAGAGTGAGCAAACCACAATATGTTAGGAAGGTCTGCTAAATAAAGGTCAGGCAATAAAGGAGCAAGGACTCAACCTTTTTTTGTTTTATCCATTAAGTACCTCTATTTGCCTCGTAAGAAGACTGTGGGAATAAACTCCCATCCAAGCAAAATTATCATTATCCAACATCTGTAAAAGAAAGAGCTCACAAGGTGGAATGTTCCAGTACTCTAGTTTGCACCAAGTTCTCTCTAACCACTAGGTCAAACGTGCACGGAAGTTAAGGAAACAAAAAAGAGCACCCCCTTAGGCTCCATTGACTTCTATGCGATAGCCAAAAAAGAAAATGTGATCTGTATTGCATTGTCATTGGCTGAAAACTCACCCATCACCTCCTTGTTGTACAGCAATCATAGTAATATCAGTCACCAACTTGAACAGGGAAGACAGAAAGTGCTTGGCATAAACTTTAGCAACAACATTAAATATCCTAATTAATCGATAGTAGGGTTAGCTGGACCACCCAAAATAGTTTTTACAGTGTGTCCTTGCTTAACGTAAAGTCCCAAGGTCTGACTCTATTTTTGAGTAGGCCCAGACTCTCTTTTACTGCAAGTCACCATCTTTTCCCAATCTATGCAGAATCATTGCCAGGTCTGCCATTGACACAGATGTCATATAACCTAATCTATCTAGAAACTGAAAGTGTCAAGTCTGTCCGCTAATGACATAACACCTAATGTAACATGAGTATGAGACAAGTGTCTACTTATCACCATGTAAAGGTCAAATAAGAGCAAATACAGACATACAGCCAAAACATTGTAGTCTGAGTTGATGTCCTTTCAACCAATATGTTCATAAGGAAATGTCTAGGCCATGCACCTTAAAGCACATGACCTATGTCAGCCGTACCTAAACTTATGTCAGAAATTCCAATCTCTGATAAGATTTAGTATATAGGGGCTGCCACTTGACCACTTGTCAGGAGAGGTTCGTTGCCCAGAATATAACATGAGATTCTGCCAGAGACGGCCTAACCTACTGCAAGCGCACTTTGAAGTTGCTGCATCTCGCCTGATGCTGATAAAGCTGCGTCCCTACAGCACAGGATGCTTGCTGTTTGCAGGGAACACTGCCTTCATGCATTGTCTGATAACTTCAACTCTTGCTTTCAACAAGGTATGCAGTGCGCCTTCTCCCTAAGAAACTAGACTGCAAGTTGGTCTACTCTCTATGCTTTCTTAGCGTAGTGCATAGAAGTAGGTTTTAGTGTGTTAGGTTTTATACAACAGCTTAACTTTGTTTGAAATGCTAAATCACAATGTACCTTCTTGCTGTTTTCATCACAATCTGTGTAGTTATATTTGCTGTGCTGAGAGGCACATTGAACTGAGTTCTCCTGAGTCACCTGTAGAACTACACCAGAGTTGCAGTTTACGTAGCATTCCAAGATTATGGTAGTACACCATAAATAGCAATCCAGTGACATAACACACATTTGGACTTCATAGTTAAAGGTGTTCCTAATTAGTACATCTGGGGAATTGTCAGGGCTGTCAGCCTGATTTAATGTCATATTTTTCATATATTATAGGATTAAGATAACAAAATGTTGGTAATCCTTGACTGTAGAGGTAGCTTTAACATGAACATAAAGGTTTGCATAGTGAAGGATCAGTTTGTGCTCGGGCTAACGCATTCAAATGACGTTATCATCCCTGGAAAACACTCATTTACTAACTGCCCAAGTTTTTACATCCCTAGAATAGATCACATCACACCTTCGCCCCCAATTATTCTGGTAATAGTCATAATTCTTCCCTCTCAATACATTTACATGTTTCCAAGAAATAACGTTTAGTGTCTGAATTAACACTTCCTTTTACTAACTGATCCACTTTAGGCAGTTTCCATTGTAGTTTAGAAAATCTTTATGAAAACAACAATTATGAAATTTGGTGTTGGAGGCAAGTAACATTTTACTGTTGGTGTCACATGCTGTGCTTACAGTACACAAAACACCAAAAGACTAATAGGACATACCAACCACACAATTCAAGGGGAGAACTAAAATAAGAATTAGAAGTAAAAGTATAATTAGAACTAAGATGACAATCTGAAATTTATTGAACACAGCAAGATGACCCTCATCTAATCTACTATGGATTCTTTAGGGATAATCTACTTTTAATATGACTACCCTATACACATCTGTCAGACAGAAGGTCTTGGTTAAAGCAAGTGGTCAGTCATTACTACCATCAATTTTGTTAAAGCTAAAATCGCCGATATACATAAAAGGAAATATAGATACAAATATAGAGTCCATAGGCTAAATTTGAAAACGTAATCTAATATTATTTTGTGCCAGTCTATCTGCGGGGAAACGCTCACTAAGTAGACCATACCCAGACCAGTCAAATACATTCCAGGTAACTGAATAAACCATAGCCTTAGTGCTACTAATAGAAGAAAGTGTGCTTCTTGTACTAAACTTTATACAACATGCCAGCATGAGGAATGCTTCAGGATCCAAATAGCTTAACGTATTTTCCTCACATCTAGCTTTGAACCATAAGAAATCCCCACAGTTGATAATGACTTTGGGCTCTTGATAGGTACTAGCGTTATCAAACTACCCGAGGGCTGTCCATAAGGGTTTGAAGAGAAGCCATCATAATCAGGCAAAACAGTAAATTAAAAGGGCTTGCATCTTCGATTTATTCCGTGAACATTCCAGGACTGGAACCTCAGACTTTTCAGGAAGCCTTGACAATTAGGAATGTGACTTAATTACTCACAGTCATACACCTGCAAGACTGATGAACGCTGCATCTGTTATCATTTAGGGAGATCCTGACAATACTGCCAGTGACTGCTTTGCGTTGTACAATCTGAAATCAGTACTGGTATTAATTCTTAGGTCTCACTTGGGTATAAAGAAACAACTCCCTTTCCCTCTTAAAAAGTCCTGCCTATTGTTTTCTGAGTAATAATGCTTTGGAGAAATGCCCAGGCTCGCCTGATGATGAGCTAGTCCTGCATGTTTCCTTCAGCAGGACGGATTAAAAAGCAGAAGTTACAATCTCCTTATCAGGTATCACCTCTTCTGATTTCAGTTCTGTCAAAGCGGAACTGCCACACTGAACTAACAAGCGAAAGGTAAAACCTTTCCTTTGGTGTTTTTGCGGTAAGATGTGCTCTCAACAAAACCCGCGTGATTGATTTCTATAGGTGAGAGCTGATAAATCAGGTTTTTTGTTAAACAATCATATTTTTGAAACGATAAACTGGTTGTACCTTAAGTGTTTTTTCCCCAATCCCGAGTCACATCTAGATGTAATGTTAAGGGATGTTCGCCTTCACAGTTCTGTTCTGTCAAGCCTGATCTGATCAAGGGTGAGCTTTGTAGATATCCAGGACACCACAACTTAATGTTTTGTTGCCATCCATTCGAAATGTATCTGATTTAGAAACCTTGTTTCCTGTGACCTATCCCCACCTCTCTAAACAAGAATCTTGATTGAGGGTATAGAAGAAAGTTTAGACGGAGATATCTTTAAAACTTTTTAAAGTGCTGGAACAGTGGGGATTTTCATTATGCTACAATCATTCTTCCCTGTCTTTTGCACTGTTAGCCTGTGAAGCTTGATTTGGTTTCCACAGAAAACTATACAGATAGTGCTTTTTCCCCAAATTCCGGGCTTTCTTTTTATATATTAATATAGGTTGACGCTTATAAAATATCCAACATGTGCAGTTGAGGGTGATGACTGGAGATTAGTATCTATTACTGATCAATGACCAGCCGCCTAGGCGCCCAAGCTGGAGGTAAATTCGGCTCCAGCTCAGAAGTAATGTTGACCAAATTCGGGAGATGGCTGTTTAACTAGGAGGTTTGATAGTATAGCTACCCACCATTAGTGGGGCCAATGATAATTGAGGACAGGAATCAGGGGACGGGTGGGGTGGATACAGAAGAATTAACACCCTATTTGAAGAGCCCTGTATGTTGTGTACATTCTTTGAAGCCCTCAACCCATAACACCTAAACCATCCATTCCAAAAATTAGAATGCTTAGTTACAAACGTCTTCATAGAGGCGGCAAGCAGCAGGTTGGAAGCGTTCAGTTGCGGCATTTGCTCCCTATTTAGCAACAAGTTATATTTCATCACTGCAACACCACTGAAATCACTGGAGACAGAACCAATATGCAATACATGTTATACCCCCCCACTAACGTCATTGGGGGTAGTACCAATATTCCATAGCATTTTTTAAACTGTATCTTACATTGTTAACCATCAACATTATGAAAAATGCACCGAATTCAATAACACATGTCCCAGAGTCTCTTTTCTACTTTTACATTGCTGTCATTGCAACTTTAGGACCAACAAATAGAGGTTTCTGCATTCCAGAGCCTCTGAATCAAACAATGAGGGTCCGGGAGGGCTTTGGAATAAACAAAAGCCTCTCCCACGTTCACCCATTCTACTCCCCTGAGAGACTAAGGAAGATGTGCTGAGGGCAACTTCTAGGTGACTTCTCTGCAGCCCTTCCCCACAACAATGTTCAAATGTTCAAACATGCTGGTTTCGCCTCTACTCATCCTGGGGCCACCACAAATAAAATATGCAGATTATCATTCTCCTGTGGGTGATTACAGGGTGCTCCATGCCCTAGGGCTGGAAAATTGAATGAGCAGAAAAAGCTGCTCTTCTCTTTTAAAAGGCCTTTTTAAAATTAATTATGTATTTATTTTTACACACCCAGGTGTTGCCAGAGTCATTAGGGCAATGGAAGGGGGGTTCAGCCCCCTGCAGTCCCTCACACCACCTGCATTCGCTGTGCTCCTATTCATGCTGTTTCCAGTAGTCAGGAGAAGAAACCAGTGTTCAGCTGACTGCGGGTGAGAGGCTTTCAGCAGGGTTGTAGATGTATACCCACCCCCCTACTTTTCCAGTAGTGAGGAGCAGAAACCAGCGTTCCACTGACTGTGGGCAAACAAACTCTGGGTAATTCTTTCGCCAACCTGGTCCTTGGATCTGACTCATGCCCCTTCGTGATTGGCCTTAAACCTACTTTTGCCCCGGTCTACTGTGACTAGCTTCTTGCGGTTCTTTGCTTTTTTGGCGCTATTTTTAATTAAAAATTCATACCTCCAGTTCCCTTAAAGGATCTTTGTCATTTGGTACAATTTTGTTCATTACAATAGTCTATATTTTTCTAAACTGGAGTGGGATTGTTATTGTGTTTGATGTTTATTTAAAAACATTTTGGTACTTCTAAATGCTTTAGACATCTTCTTACGTTAAGCCTGTCTGCTCAGTGCAAAAGCCACCAGGGATTGGCACAGGTTTAAATCAGTGAACCTTTTACTGGAACGAACAAGGATATTTCCATCATTACTTGTGATGGACACCCCAACAAATAGTCCATTTACGTACATTAATGTTATCAAATGGTATTCTAATCCAGGGAGTTCACATTCTTGAAACCTACTACTTTTAGTACATCAGCACATTAATAGAATTGTACAAACTCTGCAATATCATATGTAGGGACAATTTTATCACAATGTGCAAAAAAAACACACTTTGAGACATTTACATAAAATAGTTGGCCTTTTTCATCACATGGATTAAGTCAAATGCATGTATTTTACATTATGTAAAAGAAAAATAGTACAACATTAGTGAAATGCACACAGGGTATATTTTTTATTTGCAGTGAATCAACAAATTCCTCAATGAAAGAACACAAGATTGACAAGAACATAAAAAATACTCTTTTATTGAAAGTATCAACTTTTATTCAACTGTTTACTGATCTTCTACAAACATGGCAACTTAGAATATTGGATTATTAGCTTTTTTTGGTTATCTTTACTTTTTGTGAATGCCACAATTTTGTCAAACAACTTTATCATAAAAATAAAATATTTGAGGCACATTTTATAACTAGCTTATGGGAAATTAAATTTCTTATACAAATGACTAGTCCATCAATTGAAAAGTCAATTGAGATACCCTCGGCAATGTGCTGACCCACACTTGCAAGCAGTCCTAACTCTCCTTCTTGCTGGACTAATATCTATCAAGTCAGAACTTAGTTCACCAGAACCTACACATAGGAAAACATAAATTTGAAGAAAAAAAATTGAATGTTTACTTGAATGCATGTAAGTGAAACATTTGCAAGTACAAATTACAGTGTATTAAGTTGTAAAAAACACAGAAACAATTTGATATTTTTTTGAAGATGAATTTGTGTTGTGACTGTACAATTAGGAAGTGAAAGGTGACAACTTTAAACCAACTTTAACTGTCGTAGTTCAGTACCAAGATGCCCTTCAGGGTGAACATGTGCTTTATAATTACACGTTAGCAATACGTTTCTGAAATAAGAACACTGATCCTAAGCTTGTTCTATTTGATATACAATTTGAAGTAAATAATACGATTTTCAATAAGTTTTGATTGTTGTGAAATGTACAAAACAACCCTAAATTTTACCCACCCTTGCTTATGCCACTTTTCTTACTGGGCATCCCTGGCACAGCATGAGCAAGACTGATCTTGACTCATAAGGAGGGTTGGACGGAGGAAAATAAACTTATTTCAAAACATGAAGTTGATCATGAAAACTGATTTATTTATGGGTATTCAATTCTCACAGAATTATCCCTTAATAATACTCAAAATGCATGTATAACTTTACCCCATCTTTAGTTAGAACAAATTACTATGAATTTGGAGGGAGGTTTTGCAATGATCTATTCACGTTTTAAAATATTTGAGTAGCAGATTTTCTATTTTGGGCCATGGCAAAGTACCTTATGAAGCAAAATAATTGGACATAAATTATTCTATGTGTTTGACAGAAGTGTTACGAATTTCAAAATTTGTATTTTTCCTGAGGTAACCAAATTAGAAAGTTCTAGTTACCAATCAGACAGACCTCCACATTCAGATCAATGGAGTTTGCTGCAGCCCTATTACGTAAAGTCAATGCTTTGCCAAAATGTTGTTAAAACCTCTGAAATGCTAATGTTACCCCTTTATAAGTCAGCTTCGCTACATATTTTTGTGCTTTTATCTACAACTTACCAAATGCTGATTCAAGTATAATTTTACACTGTAGCATGGTACATGGAAATTTCAAAGTAAGGTTATATAAAACACTACACAGGCATGAAAAATTAGATGAATGCATACTTTTTAAGACACCCATTAAATATCTCCTAATAGAAGGTCAATATTTACCTCACCAAGTTTTCACCAAGGAATTATATCACATGCATGATTCACTTCAAATTGCACCATTTTATTAAAATTAATAATGGACTTCTTCAATTATGTTGTTATGCTGTATTGGATTTAATACAATATTTATTTAGTAAAATACATTTCAAACAGAAACCCTAATGGAATGGTGCAATTTAGAATAAACAATAAAATATATTGTTTTTCTTTTACCCTTCATGCATTGTTGATGGGTTTCACATTTCAAACGGAAAGCCTAACTGAAGTGTGTCATTTGGAACAAAGAAGTAGACTTCCTTAATCCTTCATAAATTGTCAGTGGCCTTCTTGGCCCATTATCAAAATACATCCTGAACATTCAAATGAACACCAAAATTGTGGACTTGTTTAGGCTAAAATAACTAAAGGTTGTAATGTTTAGGCTCAGAGCCATACTTCGATCAACAACATTTCTTTATAAAATACTGTTTAGGAATTGAAAAGGATACAATCCATTCCTACATCATTAAATACTGAAAAATTGCAGGGACTCTTGAATTTCCATACATTGTCTCTAAAATTAACTTATTTAAACATTTGCTGTCAATTCAGTAAGTGTTTTTTCTGATGGATACTTCTATCTGCAGACACGTCACTTGTAGAACAAACCTCAGGGGTCAGACTTGATCCAGAAACTTCAAAACAAAGAGGTCATTGTTACAGGGCACTGGACTAAGCTGGCATCGTAAGGGATGTCGGGCAATGCCACAGAGGACATAAAGCTCCTGTCCGGGTGAATTAATATCAGTTCCCTTTTTTTCTGCATCTTTGACGCAGAGAGCTTCACTCTCTGAGGAATTTGCCTCACCAATTTAACATAGGACGAATCCCAAAATGTCGCTCTACCCACACAAAAAGACAGTTTTTCACTCCTGTAGGGATTGTGAAGGGCAGAGGTCCTTTACGGACCTTTATGAGGTCTGTCTGTAGTTGTTGGAGTCTGACCATGACTCGAGGACCTGCTCCTCATGCCTCTGTATGCGTCCCAAGGCCATCAAGGTGTAGGAGACTAGGTTATTTATGGACGAAGGAAGGATAAATACAGACGCCAGAAACTTTCCCGGCACCATTGCCGCTCCCTGTCTTTGGCCAAGAAAAAGAGAAAACATAGGAGGAAGGAACAGAAGCATTCAAAAGGTAAGTCGCCCCTTCGCTCTCAGTCCTCCACAAGACCTTCATCCTCAGAACCAGAACTTATCACTGTTGGATCGTCTGCACAGCCATGCTCCATCTATGGACCTGGCTCCAGACAGACACCCATACTCAGCCTTTGGCACTAGCACATCAGTCAATCAAAACTTCGATGCTGACTCTAACCTTCCACAAGTTCCTGGCTCTGGCATCGGAACCAGTAGCATTCCTGAGCACTATACATACCATTTCCACCTTAGAGCTTGACAGCCCCACCGCATCTGCCACTCTTCATGCCATTCAGCTGATGCTGTTTCGGCACCACACTGTCAGAACCAGTGCTCAAATGCTTTAACCTGGCGCTCTGCTTCTCGGTGCCTCCACCGCCTATGGCTTCAGACACAATGCCTTCAGTGTCATACCTCGTCGAGCCTCAGATTCACTCGTAGGGAGGCCCAGAGGCTGCTTGAAGAGGATGCTTATCAAGCACACCTCCATGATTTTATTGGGACAGATTCTCACCCAGTGGAGTATTTCACTAGTGTTGGACCTAATCATGAACCCCTTGATTTTCAGGGCCTGTCTTCAGCCAGTTGGCTAGACACCTCACCAGCGCAGGCTATCCACTGGACAGCCAATGGCAGAAATCATGCCTTTACACAAGGTCATGCTGAAAGCCGCAGAGGTGTTGGACTTGCAACTTCCATCAACGAAGACAAAGACCAACGTCCTCAATGAGATTCTCCTGCCCTCAGCGACCTCTTCGGAACCTATTCTTCCTTTCAGTGAGGCTTTACTAGAACCTGTTATAGGAGTGTGACGGGAGAAGCCTTCCACTGCTTTGGTAGTCAGTCGCCTCATAGCCCACCGTTATTGCGTTGCACCTGGTTATCTGGCCTTTCTTTCCATGCACCCTTTGCCAGAGGGTTTGTTTATCCAGGCCTCCCGTTCAGGGTCACAACTGGGTAGTGTTTTCCCTACAGCCCTTTCTGACAGGGAGTCAAAACGGTTGGAAGCCTGGAGCAAGAAGGCCTCTTCTGTAGACAGTATGGGCTTGAAGTAACTCAATTACAACTGCCTTCTCAACTGCTACAGCCACGCCTTGTAGGACATGGCCCTAATGATCCTTCCGTTTTTTCCTGCCTATATGAAGGAATACTTTCAGGAGCTCATCGCGGATGCCTCCTGCCATATTATTAACAGTAGATTGGACACCGCAGACTCAGTTGCCAGGGCTGTACATGACAATGCATCCCCACGCATGGTTCAGGACATTCAGTTTCACATGCAATGGCCAGACTAACCTGATGGACTTACCCTTTGATGTCGTTCAGGGACAAGGCTGCACAGCACTGGCGTGGCTTAAGGCCTGCATAGCCATGGCCAGGTCTTTGAGCTTTCAGTTCCACCACAACCAAGAACTTAAGGCCTATTTGCTGCTGTTGCGGTTGTGATCAATGCTCCTCTTTTCACTCCCGGCAGTAGAAACCAGCGCTTCTGCAGCAAAAACCAATCGCCCTGCAGTACAGAGGCCGTGGTAGACGTAAATGCCATAGACCCACCTTGCAACTCTTCTCCTCTTCTTTTTCCCCCACCCCACAAGGAAAGAAGGCCTAATTTGCTTCCCCAAGCCCACACACAGCCTGTGGGAGGGCGTTTCTCATTTTCTTCTTGCCTGGAAAGCCATTATTTTGGACCAATGGGTCCTTCAAACTGTAGAAAAGGACTACACCCTTCCCTTCATTCAGGTTCTGCCCCCAATTCCTCACCTTTCTTCTTCTCCACCTTCCAACCATTTGGTCATTCTGCAACAGAAGGTGCCAGTGCTCCTCCTCTAAGGAGCAGTGGAGTTAGAGCCAGATGTGGAACGAGGCCTGTGCTTTTACGTGTGTTACTTCCTATTGCCTAAAAGGTACAGCAGTCTGCATCCAATTTTGGATTTCAGCAATCTGAACTTCTTCCTCAAAAAGGAAAAGTTAAAGATGCTGGCCCTATCTCAAATTCTACTGGTGTTAGAGCTTGGAGACTGGATAGTGTTTCTGGATCTGCAGGATCTGTATTTTCACATCCCTATCCCCATCCTGTGAACTCATCAGAAGTACTTGTGGTCTTTAGTGGGTTCTACACACTACCAATTTGTGGTACTACCCTTTGGCTTGACATCTGCACCTCAAATTTTCATGATGGTGATGTGGTTGCTGCCCATCTCAGATGGTCTAGTATCTCCATTTTCCCATACTCCTCAAACCCACCTCACCGGACATGGGTGGTCATTCTGACCTCGGCGGTAAAAGGCGCCTACCGCCGGTCAGAAATCCTCCATAATCCCGCCGCGGTCGCGGAAACCCGCCACGGTCATTCTGACCCGCAGAAGGCAAACCTCCGAAAATCCGACCGCCACAACAGACCGCCAGACCAGCGGTCGGCGGAAAGGTGGAGGTGACAAAACCTCCACCGTCACGCCAACAGAAATACGCCCATGCCATTACGACCCACGAATCCACGCGGCGGTCATTCAAACGCGGTATTCCATTGGCGGGACACACCGCCGCGGTCAGAATACACACAAACGAACAAAACCCAGCCACATTGGACGATTTGAATCCCACACACCTGATACACATACACACACCACTCCCACACACACAATACAATATAAAACACCCACCCACATCACCCACAAACCCCTAAGCTAAAAAATTCGTAAAGAAGGCAAGAGCGAGACACCAGCATCCAAAAAATAACAGCCACAGCCACTCAACACCATCACCCACACACTATCCACACACAAAACAAGACACACCACCACACTCAACTCACTTAAATACACATACTCCACCCCACACATCATACACACCACCCCATGGCACCCCAAAGACAACCCCGCTTCACAGACGAAGAACTCAGGGTCATGGTGGAGGAAATCGTTCGGGTAGAGCCCCAGCTGTTCGGCACACAGATACAATACACTAGCATTGCCCGGAGGACGGAGCTATGGCAGAGGATTGTCGACAGGGTGAACGCAGTGGGACAGCACCCCAGAAATCGGGAAGACATCAGGAAGCGATGGAACGACCTACGGGGGAAGGTGCGTTCCATGGTATCCAGGCACAACATCGCCGTGCAGAAGACTGGCGGAGGACCCCCACCTCAACCCCCACAATTCACATCATGGGAGGAGGAAGTCTTGAACATCCTGCATCCTGACGGCCTCGCAGGAGTCGGCGGAGGAATGGATACTGGTAAGTTGAAGCTTCAATACTGCTTCCCCCCCACCTGCATGCCAAATCAGACCCCAACCCTCACCCCCATCCTCGAACCCCACCCTCACCCCCACCCCCATCCTCACCCCCACCCTCACCCCCACCACCATCCTCACCCCCACCACCATCCTCACCCCCACCCCCAGCACACCTATTCCCCGCCAATGTCTCACCATCACAACCCACACATCCCAAAACCTAGGCCTGCATGCGTCCACTAAGCATGGACACCCATCACCAAAGCATGCCCAATGCATATACACATCCCCCCCACAAGCCACCCTCACCAAAGCCCCCACACACGAATGCCAGCACTTGGGGACACGAGAACCCACAGATACACCCATATGCCACACATTGAAACTATAACCATACCTCTATACCCCTGCAGGACCCGACCGTCAACACACCGCGGCGGAGGGTCCAGAATTATCCACACCCCCCACCCAAGAGGCCGTCAGCGATGACAGCAGCTCTGTCGACCTGGACACCGATGACCAGCCCGGACCATCGGGGACCTCTGGACAGTCGGTTCCCCTCACACAGGCCCAGGCCACTACAGACCCTAACCCCTCTGGGAACACCAGCACAGCTCCCACCCAGCGGGCCCATGCCTCTGTCTCCAGGGCGCGTAAATCAGCGGTGTGTCTACCACTACAGGGCACCCAGGATAACCCACCACCCCAACAACAACAGGGACCTGGGGGCAGTGGTAGTGGGCACACCGGCCAGGGGGCAGAGGCCCAGGGAAACAGGGGAACTCGGAGGGCAGCTGTGCGACAGGGGGGGGAGGAGAGGCCCAGGGAACCCACTCTCCACGAGGTCCTCACCACCATCATGGGAGCATACAACCGCTCCCAGGAGACGATGGCGACGGTACTGGCCCGGTTCCAGGAGATCCAGGCACTGCAGGAGGAACACTATCGGGGGTACAGGGAGGACATCAGAGCCATCAACACCACCCTGGTTACCATGGTAGGGCTGCTGCAGGACCTCGTAAACACCAGGGCGGACACTGAACAACACCCAAGGGCCCCTGCCACTAGCCTGGACCAAGAACAGCCAACCACCTCCGCCGGCGCTAGTGGACAGGAGGCCCCCGCACAGCAGCAGCCCACCAGACCCCCACCTCCTGCAGGAGAAGAACCACCCCGCAAGAAGGCCCTGAGATCTCGTAAGAAGACAGAGTAGGATGTCAAGACCCCCGCCAGCAATGGATACCACCTGATGTCA
Organism: Pleurodeles waltl; assembly: GCF_031143425.1. Lineage (NCBI taxonomy): Eukaryota > Metazoa > Chordata > Amphibia > Caudata > Salamandridae > Pleurodeles > Pleurodeles waltl. Next base: position 457,626,719 of record NC_090442.1, read on the forward strand.
TCCCACTGTCCCACATTGTCACCCTGTCCATCCTTGAACTGCCCATGCTCCATCTCTCCACAGGCCTCTGGACAATGCACCTGTGTGACTGTTACTCTGGACTCTGCCATGGACATTCCTTCACCATAGCCCCCACCCACTTGAAACCACCCATCCCATTTTGAGCACTTCAATAAACACCTATTTTGCACCAAAATATCTGGAGTCTGGCTGTGATTTCAATAGATTGTAATTGACATGACAGTGCAAATATGTCCTTGTACATGGTGAAGTCAACAAACAGCTGCCACAAAGCTGTAGTCCATGGGGAAACGAAGCACAGGACTCGTAGTGGGGACCCCAGATCTGAAATAGGGAGGGAAAAGCCAAAACTCAGTCATCATACACTGGGGCAAATAGACAGGCAGCAGAGATGCTGGAGAGTAGTTAACATTTACTAAATTATCTTTGAAATGTTACCTGTGTCCTATTGGAAGTACTGTTCAATGATTCTGTCCCTGTTGTCTGTTTCAGCCCCGTCGTCTTCCTCCTCGTCACTCTCCTCAGGTTCCACCGCTGCCACAACACCACCGTCTCGACCATCCTCCTGCAGGAAAGGCACCTGGCGGCGCAAAGCCAGGTTGTGAAGCATGCAGCAGGCCACGATGATGTGACACACCTTCTTAGGTGAGTACATTAGGGATCCACCTGTCATATGCAGGCACCTAAACCTGGCCTTTAGGAGGCCAAAGGTGCGTTCGATCACCCTCCTAGTACGCCCATGGGCCTCATTGTACCGTTCCTCTGCCCTGGTCCGGGGATTCCTTACTGGGGTCAGTAGCCACGACAGGTTGGGGTACCCAGAGTCCCCCACTAGCCATACACGGTGTCTCTGTAGCTGTTCCATCACGTAAGGGATGCTGCTATTCCTGAGGATGTAGGCGTCATGCACTGACCCTGGGAATTTGGCATTTACATGCGAGATGTACTGGTCAGCCAAACACACCACCTGGATGTTCATTGAATGGTAATCTTTTCTGTTCCTGTACACCTGCTCCCTGTCTCTTGGGGGAACCAAAGCCACATGGGTCCCATCAATGGCACCAATTACGTTGGGAATATGTCCAAGGGCGTAGAAATCACCCTTCACTGTAGCCAATTCGCCCACCTCAGGGAAAATGATGTAGCTCCTCACGGATTTCATCAGGGCAGACAACACTCTGGATAACACCTTCGAAAACATGGGCTGAGACATCCCTGAAGCAATTCCCACGGTTGTCTGAAATGACCCACTTGCCAAGAAATGGAGTACTGACATGACCTGCACCAGAGGGGGAATCCCTGTGGGTTGGCGGATGGGGGACATCAGGTCGGGCTCCAGCTGGGCACACAGTTCATGGATAGTGGCACGGTTAAGACGGTAGGTCAGGATAATGTGGCGTTCTTCCATTGTCGACAGGTCCACCAGCGGTCGGTACACGGGAGGATTCATCCGTCTCCTCGCCCAACCCAGCGGACGGTGCCTAGGAAGGACAACATGGAGCACACAGTCAAGCAACCCACAGGTACGTACTCACAGCTAGCACAGTATACGATTCTCTATGCAGTGAATGGCGTGTCTGAGTGGCTATGCAAGGCCTAGGCCTGTGTGACGCAGTTGAAATTGAGCCATGTGGGCCCTGGAAATGGCGGCTGCCTGACCTGTGAAGTGTGACAATGGGATGTGAGGTCAATGCGCTGGCGTGGCACACCGCGGCGGGCGGCGGGCGAAGACCGCGGCGCAAAGCCGCATTGGTTAACATTGAAGCCTATGGGTTTCAGGAGCGAAGGGCGCCGGCGGTGGCGGGACGCACCGCCGCGGTACGCACCGCCGCGGACGTGACCGCCATTTTCTATCTACTTATCCACTTGCGACTTGAACTTTCACAGGAGAGGACCTATACTGCAAGTGTTGCTGTGACCTCGGTCTGGAAGGGACAATGGCTGCTGCACCTGGGGAAAGGGCCCCTGCCTTCACTGGAGAGGAGTTGGAGAAACTCGTGGATGGGGTCCTCCCCCAGTATGCGCTACTCTACGGTCCTCCAGACCAACAAGTGAGTTTAATTCAATCTGGATTTGGGGACACTGGCTGGCTTGGGGGCCTGGCGGGGGGCCTGGCGGGGATGGGGGGCATGTTGGGCCTGGCGGGGGGCCTGGCGGGGGGCCTGGCGGGGATGGGGGGCATGTTGGGCCTGGCGGGGGGCCTGGCGGGGATGGGGGGCATGTTGGGCCTGGCGGGGGGCATGGCGGGGGGCCTGGCGGGGATGGGGGGCATGTTGGGCCTGGCGGGGGGCATGGCGGGGATGGGGGGCATGTTGGGCCTGGCGGGGGGCATGGCGGGGATGGGGGGCATGTTGGGCCTGGCGGGGGGCCTGGCGGGGGGCCTGGCGGGGATGGGGGGCGTTGAGCCACTGGCAAGGAAAATGCTGACAAACTTGAACGTGGTATTTCTCCCTCCCTGTACGTGTCACATAGGTCCGCGCCCATGAGAAGATCAGGATTTGGCGTGCCATCGCCAAGGAAGTCCGGACCCTGGGGGTCCACCATCGACGGGGCACCCACTGCCGCAAGAGGTGGGAGGACATCCGCCGCGGGACCAAGAAGACCGCCGAGTCTCTGCTGGGGATGGCCTCCCAACATAGGCGGGGTGCCTGCTGTCAACTGAGCCCCCTGATGTTCCGGATCCTGGCGGTGGCCTACCCTGAATTGGATGGGCGCGTGAGGGCAGCACAGCAGACACAAGGGGGTGAGTACAAGCATTATCTACTCTGTTGTCGCGCAGTGGAGGTGTCTGGTTGGGGGAGGATGGCTGGGGGTCCCCCTAGGCCAGGGCGATATCTGTAGGCTGGGCACCCCCGTAAGCCCCTGTGTCCCCAGCCACCACCCTCAGTAGTTTGTCAGTACAGCCATCCCTGGGCCGTGTCATCCATGGGTGCAGTTGTCAACTCTAGGCGTGTAGGGCATGTTCCACGGAATGCGTAGCGGACCCCAAGTGCGCAACTTAGTGCAGGGGGCATCTGTGTCTGTCATGTCCGCTAACTGTACCGGAGATCCATGTACTCAATATCCCTTTATTTCTCTCTCCCCCCCCCTTTTTGTTTGTCTTTCTGTGCTTGTGTGCATCAGCATCATCAGGCGGAGGAGAAGTGGCATCGGGGCAGGAGGGAGCTGCATCTCACATGGCCCAGGAGGGCCATGCCACAGAGTCAGACTGGACCAGTGAGACGGAGGGCGAGGGGAGCTCCACGACGGGGACGACTGGAGCCTGCAGCGACACGGACACGTCCTCGGAAGGGGGCTCCCTTGTGGGGGTGGCACCATCCGTGCCCCCCGCCATTACAGGTACAGCCGCCACCCAGCGCACCATCTCCGCCCTCCCAGCAGCCCCTCAGCGTTCGCCCCGTGCCCGCTCTGCCAGGAAGCCGGGCATCTCCTGCGCCCCAGGCACCTCAGGCCCTGCCCCTGTTACCCCCGCTGCCCTCAGTGAGGAGGTCATTGACCTCCTCCGAACGCTCATTGTTGGGCAGACTACCCTTTTGAATGCCATCCAGGGGGTGGAGAGGGAGGTTCATCGCAGCAATGCGTACCTGGAGGGCATTCATTCGGGTCAGGCTGCCCATCAGCGATCGTTCCAGGCTCTGGCCTCAGCACTGACGGCAGCCATTGTCCCTGTCTCCTGCCTGCCTCTACTAACTCCCTCCTCCCAGTCTCCTGTTCCTCTGCCTGTCCCACCCACACCATCAGACCAGCCTGCACACACCTCAACACCCAAGAGAAGCTCATCCAAACATAAGCACCACAGATCACGCAGACATTCACACACGCAACATTCCGATGCAGACATGCCAACAGTCACTACCACCTCTGTGACCCCCACCTCCTCGTCTCCCTCCTCCCTCCCTGTGACGTCTACACTCACACCTCCATTCACCTCACCATCAGCCAGTGTTTCCATCACCAGCACACCCTCCACTCCAGTCCGCACACGTGCAGTCACCACCCCCACTGCCATTTACACGTCCCCTGTGTCCTCTCCCACTGTGTCTGTCACCCCCTCTTCCACACCACACAAACGCAGCCACCCACCCACCCAACAGCCATCCACCTCACGACAGCCTATCCCTCCTGCACCTGCACCCAAAGACAGCAAACGTGACTCACCTACAACCACATCCTCTCCCTCCACTCCCATTCCCACTGTACCTACCACTCTCCATTGTCCCAAGAAGCTCTTCCTCGCCACTACTAACTTCTTTCCTGACCCTGAGCCCCCCCTCCTTCTCGTCGGGGTAAGAAGAGCACCTCAGCCACCACCAGCCCTGCAGCCCCCTTGACAAGGGTGCAGGGGTATTGGAGCCCGCCAGCCCGCATGTCTGGATCTTCGCCCAGCAGCAAGGGGACAGGCAGCCCACCCCCTGGGAAGAGGAGCAGAAGGCGGAAGGGGCGCTGCAGGAGCCTGCCTTCTACATCCCCCCCGGACACCACCCAGAGACAGTCACCAGCCACAGCTCCAAAGGGAGGAAAGGGCCACAGGCCCACGACTAAGGAGGGCAAGGGCAGCAAGTCGGAGAGGTCAGGCAGCAGGCCTGCTGCCCAGGAGGAGCCCACAACCCCCATAGCCGCTGCCCCGGGAGGAACCGGCACAGCTGCCCCGGGAGAGCCCACCACCCCCATAGCCGCTGCCCAGGGAGGACCCAGCCCAGCTGGCCAGGAGGGCCCCACCACCCACAGCCCAGGTGGGCATTGAAGGAGCACCATCCCCGCTGCCCAGGAGGGCACCACCAGGCAATTAGCAGTTGGCCATAGACCGGCCGCCGTCTCAAGAACCGCTGAACTGGGCCCCGCCGTCTCAAGAACCGCTGAACTGGGCCCCGCCGTCTCAAGAACCGCTGAACTGGGCCCTTCAAGGCAAGTAGCGCTGACCTGGGCCCCGCCGTCTCAAGAACCGCTGAACTGGGCCCTTCAAGGCAAGTAGCGCTGACCTGGGCCCCACCGTCTCAAGAACCGCTGAACTGGGCCCCGCCGTCTCAAGAACCGCTGAACTGGGCCCCGCCGTCTCAAGAACCACTGAACTGGGCCCTTCAAGGCAAGTAGCGCTGACCTGGGCCCCACCGTCTCAAGAACCGCTGAACTGGGCCCCGCCGTCTCAAGAACCGCTGAACTGGGCCCCGCCGTCTCAAGAACCGCTGAACTGGGCCCCGCCGTCTCAAGAACCGCTGAACTGGGCCCCGCCGTCTCAAGAACCGCTGAACTGGGCCCCGCCGTCTCAAGAACCGCTGAACTGGGCCCTTCAAGGCAAGGAGCGCTGAACTGGGCCCTTCAAGGCAAGTAGCGCTGACCTGGGCCCCACCGTCTCAAGAACCGCTGAACTGGGCCCCGCCGTCTCAAGAACCGCTGAACTGGGCCCCGCCGTCTCAAGAACCGCTGAACTGGGCCCTTCAAGGCAAGGAGCGCTGAACTGGGCCCTTCAAGGCAAGTAGCGCTGACCTGGGCCCCACCGTCTCAAGAACCGCTGAACTGGGCCCCGCCGTCTCAAGAACCGCTGAACTGGGCCCTTCAAGGCAAGGAGCGCTGAACTGGGCCCTTCAAGGCAAGTAGCGCTGACCTGGGCCCCACCGTCTCAAGAACCGCTGAACTGGGCCCCGCCGTCTCAAGAACCGCTGAACTGGGCCCCGCCGTCTCAAGAACCGCTGAACTGGGCCCCGCCGTCTCAAGCACCGCTCCGCTGGGCCCCGCCGTCTCAAGAACCGCTGAACTGGGCCCTTCAAGGCAAGAACCGCTGGCCCTTTGGCAGACGTGGCAGGGCAGGATCTATCTCGGGCAGGGCTGCAGGATGTCCTCTGGCCAACTTGCCTCCTCCAGTGGCAGTGGGGTCTGTTATGGACTGTATGGACTGTGGCTTTGCTCTCCCCAGGATGGCCCAGTGGGCAGGCCACCCACTGTATGGACTGTATGGACTGTGGCTTTGCTCTCCCCAGGATGGCCCAGTGGGCAGGCCACCCACTGTATGGACTGTTTGGACTGTGGCTTTGCTCTCCCCAGGATGGCCCAGTGGGCAGGCCACCCACTGTATGGACTGTTTGGACTTTGGCTTTGCTCTCCCCAGGATGGCCCAGTGGGCAGGCCACCCACTGTATGGACTGTATGGACTGTGGCTTTGCTCTCCCCAGGATGGCCCAGTGGGCAGGCCACCCACTGTATGGACTGTATGGACTGTGGCTTTGCTCTCCCCAGGATGGCCCAGTGGGCAGGCCACCCACTGTATGGACTGTTTGGACTGTGGCTTTGCTCTCCCCAGGATGGCCCAGTGGTCATGGAGTCCCCTCGTGGATCTGGCGTCGTGTACTCAAGTGGCTGAGGTGCCCCCCCTTCCCTTCCCCCTGAGGTGCCTGTCCGATTTTCTTTCTGATGCCCCTGCAGTGTTCTCTCCGTGGAGTTCTTGTCGTGGGACTGGGCCTTGCCCCTTTGCACAGGAACCCTGTGATCCACGGACAGTGGTTGGACTACATTTAGTAGATGTATATATTTTGTATATAGTTTATTTATTTATTGGGATTACTGGTGTCCATATTTCAATATATCTGCCCGTTTATGATCTCTTCTTTTGGTCTTTGCATTATTTCGGAGGGGGGTGGTTTGTGGGTTGTGACAGTGATCTGTGGGAATGCATTGATGTGTGTGTTGTAGTGGGTGTGGGTGGGTGGGTGTGTGCCGGTAATCTTTTCCCTCCCCTGTGTCGTAGGTGCAGTACTCACCGATGTCTTCCGCGCCGCCGGGCGTGCTCCTGGTATATGAGCAGGAATAGGAGTGCGGGGATGACCTGCAACTCTGGTTCCATGCTGCCGGAATCTCGCGTGGAGTGCGTAGAGGTGAGCGTTTTCCCGTTCGTAGTCTGTTTCCGCCGTGTTCTTATCGGCGGTGCTCCCGCCCCGGAAAAGGTGGCAGATTGGTGGGTCGTAATAGGGTGGGCGGTACATTGTCTGCCGCCTGGCTGTTGGCGGGAACCGCCGCGCTGTTTGTTTGTACCGCTGTGGCGGGCGGAGTGTTAAGTTGGCGGGCTGTGTTGGCGGTTCCCGCCAGGGTCAGAATTGCATATTTTAGACCGCAGGCCTGTTGGCGGCTTGGCCGCCGCTTTATCACCGACCGCCAGGGTCAGAATGAGGGCCATGGTGTTGGGCCATTTGCAATCAACTGTATCTCTGCTTTTCAACCAATAAACCCAAATTTTCATTCTGGCCCTCCAAGTGACTAGTTCATAAGGTCGACACTGGGACTGGGATTCTTGTGGGACCACTCTTCTCTGCACTTTTTCACTCACTCAAAGAATCAGAGACATCCAGGAGATAACTCCATCTTTCCAGTGAGGCGCGAGAATCCCAGTCCTGAGTTCTGCAATTCCTAGGTCTGCTGGTTTCCTCTATTCCCCTAGTCACACACACGTTGGCACAAGGGTCCCTGCAGTGGTGCCTCTGCAGGCAGCGGCTCGAGTATGGGGGAGATCTGTCAGATTCCACTGTGATCTCCCCTTTGCTGCATCGGCAGTGCCTTGATGGGGGACCAAGGTGAAAATGCACTCGTGGGATGGCCTGCACTCCCCCTCCATCCGTTACTACAGTGGTAAAGGATGCCTCCATCTTAGGGTGGGGAGCCCATCTGGATGATTAGGGGCCCCCGGTTCCACAGAAGATCATGTTCTTCACATCAACCTGTTGGAACTGCGGTTGACTTGGCTGGTGCTCAAGGGTTTTCTCCCCTCTATCATGGATTGGTCTTTACAGATCCTGACCAACAACACAACTGCGATTTGGTACATGAATAAGCAAATCCTGACTGACCACACAACGGCGATTTGGTACATGAATAAGCAAGGAGGGGTAGGGTCTCATCACCTCTGCCTAGTATTTAGACTTTGGTCTTGGGCACAACACCTAGGGATCTGGCTCATTGCCACTCCCCTAGCGGGGGCTCTGAGCATCAGAGCTGAAAGCTTGAGCCGGCATCACCTTGTTGATCACAAGTGGCATCTTCTGCTAGAGGTAGTCCAGGAAATCTTTGCCCAGTGAGACACGCCTTACGTGGACTTATTCACCTCCCCTGAAAAAGCTCTGTGCCAGCAGTTCTGCACCCTCCAGTATACGTTAAGGAGAACCTTTTTTTTGTGTGTGTGTGTGAGAAAGAGAGAGAGAGAGAGAGAGAGAGAGGCAAATTTCAGTTGAGATGGAACTTTTGAGCTGCATTACGCATTTACCCCATACTCTTGATTCTTCGAGACCTCAGCAATATTCGCCAAGACCGGTCCCAAGCCATTCTCATTGCACCGGATTGGCCGGGAAGGGTATGGTATGCAGACCTTCTGCGTTTCTCTACGTGAACCTTCTCTCTTATTCTGTGGGACTGGTTATGCACTCCGATCTCAGATCTCCACCTACATGCTTGAAGATTGAGCGGGGACAACTGAGTTCATTTCAGCTACCACCAGAGGTGGCTGAAGTCATTTTGTCTCCACATTGCCCCGCCATTAAGTTGGTTTATTCCAGTAGTTGGGGCAACTTGGTTGCATGGTGTGCGGGCAATGGTGTTGATCCTCTGCAGGCCAAACTAGTAAGTGAAAGCGTATAGAGTGAGCAAATGTCTGAAGGTGTCTTGGCACTAGCATCTGAAAGAGAGGCAACAAAACACAGAGATCTGTTTAGGAAAGAAAAAAAAAAAAGCCAGGTTTTAAACTGTTTCTGAAACCTAAGGCGCTGGGGGCACCGAGAAGCGGAGCACCAGGTCAAAGCAATGTAGCACCGGTTCTGACGGTGTGGTGCCCAAGAGCATTGGATGAAATGGCATGAAGAGTGGCATACGCAGTGGGGCCATTGAGCTTTAAGGTAAAGATGGCATACACAGTGTTCAGGAATGCTACTGGTTCCTATCCCAGAGCTGGGAACTCTGGAAAGGCTGGAGTCAACATTGAAAGTTTGAGCTACAGATGTGTCGGTGCTGAAGGCTCTAGGTATGGTGGTCTCTCTGGAGCCACGTCTATAGAAAGAGCAGGGCTTTGTGTAGGATCCAACAGCGCCAAGTCAACAAGCTCTGGTTCTGAGGATGAAGGACCTATGGGAGACTAAGAGTGATGAGGCGACTTACCTTTTGAATGCTTGTTTTCCTTTCTCCTATGTTTCCTCTTTTTTTGGCCGAAGATGACGAGAGGAAGCAGCAATGGTGCCTGGAAAGTTTATGGCATCTGTGTTCATCCTTCGCTCATCCATGAATGACCTGGCCTCCCGCTCTTTGATGGCCTTTGGACGCATACTGAGGCATGAGGAGCAGGCCTTCGAGTCATGGTGAGACCCTAATCACCAGACTGTCAAGTGTTGCAATTTTCACTTTTTCTTCCTCAGAAGTGGTGTGCTATTGACGATGTGAAGGATTAATTAGCTGCCTTGTCTGCTTTCCTCTGTCTGCCAGGTCAACCGTCCCTGTTTAAGTCCCCTTTTGTCAAGCATTTTCTTAAGGGCCTGACCAATATTTGTTCTCCCACTCTATTTCTAGTTCTTCAATGGGATTTAAATCTCATTCTAACTTTTTTGATAGGGACTCCATCTGAGTCCTTTCAGAGTGGTACCCTTTGTATGTTGACCCTTAAAACGGTATTTGCAAGTCCTTAGCTACATCCCCCTACTTTTCACTGCCTTCTTTCCAGACAAGTTGGTGTTGTGAACTAGGGCTGCTTTCCTCCCTAAAGTGGTCACTTCTTTCCATCTTGCCCAATCCATCACTTTTCCGACCTTCTACTCTCCACCTCTTTTCACAAAAGAGGAAGGACGGTTGCATTGGTTGGATCTTTGTGGGGCAGTTAACTACTAACTGGACCACACCAAAGACTTCTGATTGTGGAACCAGCTCTCTGTCGGCTAGTGTGGTGCCAAAAAGGGTTAGGCGGTACAGAAGAGGACTATCTCATTGGATTATCCTCTGCATCAAGATCTGCTATGCCTTAGCCTAGAAGGAGCCTACAGAAGGCATTCAAGCCCATTACACCAGTTCTATGTCAACCACTTCTGCACTTGTTCGAGCTGTCTAGACTGCAGAAATCTGTAAGGTGGCAATGTGGACTTCCTTGAACACCTTTGTGAAGCATTACTGCCTGGATGTGGAGGTGGGCAGGAATGGACACTTTGCCAGGTCCGTCTTGCAGGATTTCCTTGTTTACTCATCCATCAACTATCCTCCAGGGCAGGGTATTGCTGTGAAATATGTTCTACAAGTTCGCAATCCACAGGTAGATGTATCCATCAGAAGAAAAATGTAACTACTAGTAATCGTAGCTATCCTTCTGGCAGATACTCTATCTACCAGCAGATTCCTCGCTGACCCAGCCACTTCCCTGTTTCATAGACAAGGTAACAAGGTGTAGGGAAAGTTACGAATACTCTATCTTGTATTTTTTGGTGCTGCAATCCTTCATCATTGTCAATCTTTCCAAATCCTGCCTTGAAGGCTAGGTAACAATGGAGGGAGACTGACATTGATGCACCGGGGTGGGCACTTTACTGGCTCAGTGGCACTGCATGATGTTTCTTCTGCAACTGAGTCCAGCTCCCTTTACCGGCAGCGATGTTGCCTTGAAGTTTCTGGATCCAGCCTGACGCCTAGGATTTGTTCTACAGATGAGGAATCTGCAGGTAGATGGAGTATCTACCAGAAAGATTGTTACCGAAGATATCAACTTTTTTGTTTGATACAGTCTATCAAACAGTGTGTACAATATTAAAAGAGGGAAACATTATTTCAGTATATCAAGGGTCATTAAACCTAAATGAGCTGAGTCTAACAAACCTAAATAACAACCCAACCCCAAAGCAACATCTAAAAAGCATTTGTTTACTAATGAATCACTAGCAGACTTGCGAGTGAAGGTACCATACTTAAATAGCCAATGCAGATGTATGTGTAATTAATAACAAAAGGTGTGATAGGCCTGAACTCCTTGAGGAAGTTAGGGTAGTACCTATAGTAAAGAAAGAACTATTTCTTAAAAGAATGCAAGACCATCACCCACCCAGATGGCATGCTTCACCATAGGGGTCTCTCCTCCTTCGCATGACCAATGGTTCAGGTGAGAGTGGGCCCCAGAACAACAATATTCTGTGTATCTGTTTATCTGCTCTAGTGTTTAAAAAAAAAATCGAACAATCCAATACATTTCTAGCTGGAACAAAAACTGTTAAAAATACATACTACAAAAACTGTTAATATTACATAGCACGAGTCATTATTAATTTATGAAACTCTCCCTTTGGTAGTTGTATAACAAATGGCTTGGACAAAGAGGGGGCAAGGTCATCCTTACTATCCTTTCGCTATCCTTCTGCTAATAAGTGCACACGTCAAAAGAGGGTTAAAATGGCCCTGACAAATAAAATGTAAAAATATAAACTGTTTTTATTTTGCAAACATTAAATTTCCAGGAGAATTTGGATTTGGCGCTACCAAATTCTACTATTCTCACCCTCACCATAATATGGTTCCAGGTACAGTACTACACCAAAACCTCAAATTCACATTGCAAACTGATTAGAGTTACATCAAAAATTACATACTCAACTGTGTACAATGAACAGGGAATATTCACTGTAGGAGAAAAAGAGTGAGCAAACCACAATATGTTAGGAAGGTCTGCTAAATAAAGGTCAGGCAATAAAGGAGCAAGGACTCAACCTTTTTTTGTTTTATCCATTAAGTACCTCTATTTGCCTCGTAAGAAGACTGTGGGAATAAACTCCCATCCAAGCAAAATTATCATTATCCAACATCTGTAAAAGAAAGAGCTCACAAGGTGGAATGTTCCAGTACTCTAGTTTGCACCAAGTTCTCTCTAACCACTAGGTCAAACGTGCACGGAAGTTAAGGAAACAAAAAAGAGCACCCCCTTAGGCTCCATTGACTTCTATGCGATAGCCAAAAAAGAAAATGTGATCTGTATTGCATTGTCATTGGCTGAAAACTCACCCATCACCTCCTTGTTGTACAGCAATCATAGTAATATCAGTCACCAACTTGAACAGGGAAGACAGAAAGTGCTTGGCATAAACTTTAGCAACAACATTAAATATCCTAATTAATCGATAGTAGGGTTAGCTGGACCACCCAAAATAGTTTTTACAGTGTGTCCTTGCTTAACGTAAAGTCCCAAGGTCTGACTCTATTTTTGAGTAGGCCCAGACTCTCTTTTACTGCAAGTCACCATCTTTTCCCAATCTATGCAGAATCATTGCCAGGTCTGCCATTGACACAGATGTCATATAACCTAATCTATCTAGAAACTGAAAGTGTCAAGTCTGTCCGCTAATGACATAACACCTAATGTAACATGAGTATGAGACAAGTGTCTACTTATCACCATGTAAAGGTCAAATAAGAGCAAATACAGACATACAGCCAAAACATTGTAGTCTGAGTTGATGTCCTTTCAACCAATATGTTCATAAGGAAATGTCTAGGCCATGCACCTTAAAGCACATGACCTATGTCAGCCGTACCTAAACTTATGTCAGAAATTCCAATCTCTGATAAGATTTAGTATATAGGGGCTGCCACTTGACCACTTGTCAGGAGAGGTTCGTTGCCCAGAATATAACATGAGATTCTGCCAGAGACGGCCTAACCTACTGCAAGCGCACTTTGAAGTTGCTGCATCTCGCCTGATGCTGATAAAGCTGCGTCCCTACAGCACAGGATGCTTGCTGTTTGCAGGGAACACTGCCTTCATGCATTGTCTGATAACTTCAACTCTTGCTTTCAACAAGGTATGCAGTGCGCCTTCTCCCTAAGAAACTAGACTGCAAGTTGGTCTACTCTCTATGCTTTCTTAGCGTAGTGCATAGAAGTAGGTTTTAGTGTGTTAGGTTTTATACAACAGCTTAACTTTGTTTGAAATGCTAAATCACAATGTACCTTCTTGCTGTTTTCATCACAATCTGTGTAGTTATATTTGCTGTGCTGAGAGGCACATTGAACTGAGTTCTCCTGAGTCACCTGTAGAACTACACCAGAGTTGCAGTTTACGTAGCATTCCAAGATTATGGTAGTACACCATAAATAGCAATCCAGTGACATAACACACATTTGGACTTCATAGTTAAAGGTGTTCCTAATTAGTACATCTGGGGAATTGTCAGGGCTGTCAGCCTGATTTAATTTCATATTTTTCATATATTATAGGATTAAGATAACAAAATGTTGGTAATCCTTGACTGTAGAGGTAGCTTTAACATGAACATAAAGGTTTGCATAGTGAAGGATCAGTTTGTGCTCGGGCTAACGCATTCAAATGACGTTATAATCCCTGGAAAACACTCATTTACTAATTGCCCAAGTTTTTACATCCCTAGAATAGATCACATCACACCTTCGCCCCCAATTATTCTGGTAATAGTCATAATTCTTCCCTCTCAATACATTTACATGTTTCCAAGAAATAACGTTTAGTGTCTGAATTAACACTTCCTTTTACTAACTGATCCACTTTAGGCAGTTTCCATTGTAGTTTGAGAAAATCTTTATGAAAACAACAATTATGAAATTTGGTGTTGGAGGCAAGTAACATTTTACTGTTGGTGTCACATGCTGTGCTTACAGTACACAAAACACCAAAAGACTAATAGGACATACCAACCACACAATTCAAGGGGAGAACTAAAATAAGAATTAGAAGTAAAAGTATAATTAGAACTAAGATGACAATCTGAAATTTATTGAACACAGCAAGATGACCCTCATCTAATCTACTATGGATTCTTTAGGGATAATCTACTTTTAATATGACTACCCTATACACATCTGTCAGACAGAAGGTCTTGGTTAAAGCAAGTGGTCAGTCATTACTACCATCAATTTTGTTAAAGCTAAAATCGCCGATATACATAAAAGGAAATATAGATACAAATATAGAGTCCATAGGCTAAATTTGAAAACGTAATCTAATATTATTTTGTGCCAGTCTATCTGCGGGGAAACGCTCACTAAGTAGACCATACCCAGACCAGTCAAATACATTCCAGGTAACTGAATAAACCATAGCCTTAGTGCTACTAATAGAAGAAAGTGTGCTTCTTGTACTAAACTTTATACAACATGCCAGCATGAGGAATGCTTCAGGATCCAAATAGCTTAACGTATTTTCCTCACATCTAGCTTTGAACCATAAGAAATCCCCACAGTTGATAATGACTTTGGGCTCTTGATAGGCACTAGCGTTATCAAACTACCCGAGGGCTGTCCATAAGGGTTTGAAGAGAAGCCATCATAATCAGGCAAAACAGTAAATTAAAAGGGCTTGCATCTTCGATTTATTCCGTGAACATTCCAGGACTGGAACCTCAGACTTTTCAGGAAGCCTTGACAATTAGGAATGTGACTTAATTACTCACAGTCATACACCTGCAAGACTGATGAACGCTGCATCTGTTATCATTTAGGGAGATCCTGACAATACTGCCAGTGACTGCTTTGCGTTGTACAATCTGAAATCAGTACTGGTATTAATTCTTAGGTCTCACTTGGGTATAAAGAAACAACTCCCTTTCCCTCTTAAAAAGTCCTGCCTATTGTTTTCTGAGTAATGCTTTGGAGAAATGCCCAGGCTCGCCTGATGAGGAGCTAGTCCTGCATGTTTCCTTCAGCAGGACGGATTAAAAAGCAGAAGTTACAATCTCTTTATCAGGTATCACCTCTTCTGATTTCAGTTCTGTCAAAGCGGAACTGCCACACTGAACTAACAAGCGAAAGGTAAAACCTTTCCTTTGGTGTTTTTGCGGTAAGATGTGCTCTCAACAAAACCCGCGTGATTGATTTCTATAGGTGAGAGCTGATAAATCAGGTTTTTTGTTAAACAATCATATTTTTGAAACGATAAACTGGTTGTACCTTAAGTGTTTTTTCCCCAATCCCGAGTCACATCTAGATGTAATGTTAAGGGATGTTCGCCTTCACAGTTCTGTTCTGTCAAGCCTGATCTGATCAAGGGTGAGCTTTGTAGATATTCAGGACACCACAACTTAATGTTTTATTGCCATCCATTCGAAATGTATCTGATTTAGAAACCTTGTTTCCTGTGACCTATCCCCACCTCTCTAAACAAGAATCTTGATTGAGGGTATAGAAGAAAGTTTAGACGGAGATATCTTTAAAACTTTTTAAAGTGCTGGAACAGTGGGGATTTTCATTATGCTACAATCATTCTTCCCTGTCTTTTGCATTGTTAGCCTGTGAAGCTTGATTTGGTTTCCACAGAAAACTATACAGATAGTGCTTTTTCCCCAAATTCCGGGCTTTCTTTTTATATATTAATATAGGTTGACGCTTATAAAATATCCAACATGTGCAGTTGAGGGTGATGACTGGAGATTAGTATCTATTACTGATCAATGACCAGCCGCCTAGGCGCCCAAGCTGGAGGTAAATTCGGCTCCAGCTCAGAAGTAATGTTGACCAAATTCGGGAGATGGCTGTTTAACTAGGAGGTTTGATAGTATAGCTACCCACCATTAGTGGGGCCAATGATAATTGAGGACAGGAATCAGGGGACGGGTGGGGTGGATACAGAAGAATTAACACCCTATTTGAAGAGCCCTGTATGTTGTGTACATTCTTTGAAGCCCTCAACCCATAACACCTAAACCATCCATTCCAAAAATTAGAATGCTTAGTTACAAACGTCTTCATAGAGGCGGCAAGCAGCAGGTTGGAAGCGTTCAGTTGCGGCATTTGCTCCCTATTTAGCAACAAGTTATATTTCACCACCATCAACGCCTAATGGATTATGAGTGGCAGTTACACCCAGAGGTGGCGTAAGGTCTCTTCTGTGAATGGGGAATAACACTGGCTCAATCTTTTTGCCACCACCAAGAACGCACAATATCAGCATTTTCGCACGCTGGAGTTTATAAAGGGTCTTTCGCTCAGAGACACATTCTACCTCGAGTGGAACATTGCAACTCCTGACTGCCTTTCTGCTGATACCACTCCTGCCATGAGATCTCAAGAAGGTCAAGGCAGACCAGGCTTAAGCCATCCTAGCAGCTTTGGACTGGGCACGCAAAGTATGGTATCCAGAATTCCTGGGCTTGAGCATATGTCTTCTGATCAGGCTGCCCTTTAGGAAGACCTGCTGTCATAGCGACTGCCAAACACCTTCGACCTTCCTCCGGAGGAGGTTGATGTCTGCTTGGCAACGAGGTGTTCAACAGTGAAAACTGTATACGGCTGTCGTTGGGACAAATATGTGGCATGGTGCAGTACAAGCCAGACTGGCGAAGTTTTCTGACATGCTATTTGTTTTGTCTCTTCCCGGGCAAGGCTTTGCTTGGCTTTGCTTTGGGCACAGTTCAGAGTTATCTTTCAGCCCTTTCAGCTTTCTTGCGGTTGCCAGATCAGACCCTGTTGTCTAGGTCACTGGTTGTGATGTAATTTTGTAAAGGGGCACAACACGTTTCACCTTTCTGTTTTTGTCATGCCGCAATGAGACCTTGATGTGTTCCTGACTCTTCTGATGTATGCTCCGTGTGAGACGCTTCAAAGCTGTCCTTAATAGCTCTTTACTATCAAGACTGTGTTCCTCATCACCTTGGCACAGCGTGCGAGTGAGCTTCATGATCCTTGTGTCAATCCTCCAAGCACTTTTTCCATCCCAGACAAACTGGTTCTGCTTACTCTGGCATACTTCCTACCACAAGTTGACACTCTTCCATGTCAGTCCAACCATCACCCTACCGGAGTTCTATGCTCTGCCTCACCATCTAAGTAGGAAGAGAGATTCCATTGCTTACACCCCAAGCGAGCACCAAGCTTCTACAAAGATCATAGCAAAGACCACCTTCTGGACAATCAGCTCTTTGTGGAGTTCTCTGGAGGAAAAAAAAGCAACCGGACCAAAAAGAACCATCTCTTGCTGGATCGTGCTCTACATTAAGATCTGTTACATATTGGCCAAAATGCAGCCTCTAGGAGGACTGTGTGCTCACCCCCCAGGACCAAAAGCATGTGGAGTACTTGTCCTACACATTTGCCAGGCAGCTTTGAGGGTGCCCCTCCATACGTTTACAAAACACTATTGCCGGACAGCTTCACAGAGAGGGACATTTTGCCTGCTCTGTTCTGCAGGACTTTCTAGTTTGAGTTGTTTCACAGACCCACCTCCAAATAGGTATTGCTTTGGTACCTATTCAAAAGGTGAGGAATCTGCAGCTAGAAGTCTGTATCAGAAGAACAAGTTAATTACCTTTGGTAATGTTCTTTCTGTTAGGGACTCTGTCTAGACACAGGTTCCTCCTTGACCTGACCGCCTACCCATTGTGTGACTGAACTCTATCCATTAATAAGATCCCAAATCTAGGAATCTGTACAGTGTCTACCAATTGCTTTTGGGGCTCTGCCTCTGGGGGCACTGACATCAGCACGTGGGAGTGGCGCCTATATGGCATGGCACCACCGTCTGACACACAGTGTTAATGCTGAAAAGTTTCTGGATCCAGTCGATGCCTGTGGAATATTCAAAAGGTGAGGAATCTACAGCCAGATAGAGTATCAGAAAGAGCATTTCTGAAGGTAAGTAACTACACTTGCGCTGCCACTGGGGGCTTGGCCTCTTCCAGGCAACTGAAGAATTTGTAGCTTTCATAAAGGTAGTTTTATCCATTTTTAGCTCTGCAGAAGAGGTATATAGCATTTTTTTTTTAAGATTTCTATTTGATGGCTTATGTACCACGAAGAGCTAACATCTATAGCTTTCACTCAAAACAAGTATCTTAGCCATTCGTTTTCACATCTGTTTTTTATACCAGATACAGAATCAAAGAGCTTGTTTTTTAACTACTGGATGGGTCAAATTGTTTTAATATCAAGAGTTCCACAAACTTCATGGTCTTGTGGCTGCCAGGAAATGTTCCACTGGATGCCCGCGGAGGAGCAAAAGGCTTTAATTAAGCCAATGGTCCTTCCTTAATGTGGCAATGACATATCTTTCTCTAGGCAGAATTGGGCTTTCAAATACAAAACATGCAAAACCTATCTGGGACCGATTTCAACACAAAGGGGCTGTGCATTGAGGGATCCTTTTCCTCCACTAGCTTGGCCATCAAATGTCAGGCAACAAGACTGGTCCATATTTTGCCACTGAACAGAATGCCTTTGTCCCTTGTGTTCCACTATTTTTTGCATAAGCCATTTGAATCGCAGACCTTGTGTGACTTAAAGTTAATTTCTTGAAAGGCAGTGTTTTTAGCCAACAATACTTGCCTTGGTGAGTTATAGGTCCTATATGCCTCAGACCTATACGCTGTCTTCTGTGAAAACATGCTGATTCTTCAAAAGGACACATCTTTTGCCCCAAAAAACTTTGTTAATATTTAAATTGATCAGAGATTATTCTTTTCATGCCCTCCAGCTTCCCCAGCAGATGAGATCAAATTACATTTAATGAAGTGTGCACTTGATTTTATTGTGACAGGTACATTTACCATCTCTTCATCTTGATTGGAACTGACCCATGAAGGAAGATCTCCATCACCGTCTGTATAAAACATTTCTACGCTTTGCAGGTGCTCAGGGTTAACTAAAGGAATGGTGAGGACAAGAATCTGTGCAAGGGAAGGACGTGTATACTGTGCACATATATTTGGTATTGGCCATTCAGAGCTCTGAGAAGCAATTTCCAGTCTCCGCAATAGGAAAGGCTATGGGCTAGTAGCACCAAAGCCACATAAAAGGTAACTTTTTCCAAACTTTCATCCGAGAGCTTATCCTTTTACTAATGAAAGAGTGACATAGTTCTTACTTGAAATTGGTAGCAGGGATTCTCCATTACCCTCTCATTTTCCAATTGGTTTTCTAACTTCTGTTAGTCAAGGTTAGAAAAGCACCCAACGATGCGTGCATCTTACCAGGTAACTCCGGTATTACATTCTCAATTTATGCATGTGTTGCTAATAGCTAGGATTCCATCATGAATTATGTTTTTACATAAACAAATCGATAATGCAAAGACTTCACAATTTATCTCTACGTTTTATATCTTGGAGACGTCCCTTTTTGTAATAATGTGATCCATAAGCCTGCAGAGTCCCACAGAGAATGAGTGCACTCCTGAATAGAATACAGAATGGGATCACTGTTGGAGTCCTCCCAAACTACTTCAAAAACATTAATGTGGCTAGAAAAGAGAAATGCACTGCAGGAGTCCTACTGGTGGAAACAAAGATTTGTTTTCATTCTGGAAGATCTCTTTTCCTTGAATAAACAAATATACTGTTCTAAATTTGTATGAATAGTAAAAGTATTTGAAATTAATGGATACAAACATAGCATATGTAATTTAGTTAATATTTTTAAAATATTTAGAAACAATTTGAAATACAACAATAAACACATGATATCTCCAGTACGCAGAAATATATATGTATATATATTAACAATACCTTTCATTTGATAGTCAAAAGTAAGCTCTTCACCAGCCTTGATTGGGCGGATGGAAAACAGCGCAATCCGAGGAAGACGAAGATCAAGATTTTCTATGAAGACATTAAATACCTGAAGGTTTGGGTCACACTGAAAAATGAAATGATAGTTTAAGAACGAACAGAACTTCATGCAATGAGTTAATCTCAATATTGATATTTGAGTGTTACGCCACAGAGAAGACACAATAGTGAAATAATTGTAAGCCTGATGCCAACGCATATAATGAGGTTTCAATAAGAACAGAAACTGTCAAGATTGCATCGGTCACAGAGTCATCTAATGCTGAATTTGATCTCTAAAGGTCATCTTGAGCATACTGAGGAATTCAGTAGAGGGTGTACTGTATTATATCCTAACATTAGTACAAAATTCATTCTAATAGTACAGCCCGAAGCATGGTGCAACCAGGAATTAGGCTAACCAGCTTGCAATATAAGGTTGGAAGAGTGTTACAGTATGACCTAATTTGGAAGCACTAGGTGTCGTCCATGGGTGCTAGAGGGGTGCTCCATTTGTACCACTACACCCTACGGTCTGGGCATCTGTATGCTGTTTCACTTTCAGAGGAGAAGAAAGATAGACTTCTCGGCCCAGCCTGGAGTAATAATTGGGAATGTAGAGCTCTGGCGTTTAGCTGTTTCCCAATTTCACTGCCAGGCCACCTCCCTTTTAGTTGCAAACACATACTTCAGCTAAAGTCACATTCTAACAGGTAAAGGTCTTTGGAACGTTTCACACAAAAATATACACTCTTTGACAGGATATTTGCACACTAGGTGCAGAGGTTTTCCACCAACATTTCACTACGACCTAGTTCTAACATATTTCCTTACTTTGCTCATACGTGCACTTAGTCAAAAGAAGGTGGATCCAGACACCTTTTCTGCTGGGTTCCGCGGAGCTGGAATTCAATACTTGTAAAGTTATCAATGGGCGTCCATCCCAACTCATGCAGAGGTGGAGGCTTGGGGCTACTTTTCTTTAGTGCCAGAGTCAACCTCGGGGTTACATGTTAACTGAACAAGCGCATGTTTTCTAACTCTATAAACCCTCGAACTATTTTGCTTGGTGTCAGAACACTGCAAAGAAGGGATGTTGTGAGGCTTACCATGACATTATCCGAAAATTGACAATTTCCTTACTTTCCACACACAGAAATACATAAATGGGTGCGTTTGGCACAAATGGTGTACAAGGCGTATATAGATTTTAAAAAGAAGCATCGCAGCAAGCAATTGTCAGAACACATTTGGGAAGTTTCTCTTTTGGCGACAGAGGCCACCCCAAGACTATAGGAAAAACACAGCATGCTAAAAATGCAGTGTTTGTGAACACAAACCTCATACAATTTAAGTAGGTAGGTCTCTCAAAGAGGAACGATTTAGCAGGACAGAAGTGGGGCAAAGGTTTTATCGACACAGTGGAGCAATGCTAGGTGGTAGGAACTTTGTGGATTCTGGAACTTTCCATCAAAGAAATGTAGGGAAAATTAGTGATTTCGGGCAAAGATGGAGTTTTGCGGGGTATTGTGGGAAAGAAAATGGTGTGGGTGCATTTGAAGCACACCACCCTGAACTTCCCCAGATGTCTGCTTTTGAGAAGTGACTAGGTCCGGTAGGTTTTTCCACGTAGCAGCCTACCCAAGCCCAAAAAGTGCAGCTGCTCAGCACTGCAAGTGGGGCAATATTGGGAGTTAGCCAAGCTCTGCTGGCTCATATCTGAAATCAACACCCAAGAGAGTCAACTCTCCTTCTCCTTGCCACTGTGATGAGATGTTTTAGTTTGGGGGGTGGATGGGGGATTTCCAGCAGAAAGACTGTGCCAATTTTTCTTGAGGGTGGAGGCCCATACTGGTCAGCCCCAACCCCATCATTAATAAAAAAAAAAAAATTGTACCGTAAAATTAATGGGAGAGCAAAAGCCTTTGCCCAAGGGGCTGCTCCCCCTCCCTGGGGTTTAGTGGGTTGATCCCTGCTTGGAGATCACCTTCCTTGGACAGGGATCCATTTGGGAAAGGTAACATTGGAAAGGGAAAATTCTCCACTTTTTCCAACGATACCTCTCCCGTCTGGATTGGTGCTGGGGTGGGGGGCTAAGATAGCACCAGTGCAGAGAAAGTGAAATTAGCTAATTGGCTCATTTCACTCCATAAAAACATTATCGGGAGGCGGGGAGCCTTTCTCCCACCTCTCGAGGCTGTTTCTTATTAGAGGAAATCCCCCTAGTGCCTGCACCAGAGGGCTTTCCAATGCGGTGAAGGTCGGACGGCCGGAAGCCGTCCAACGCACAGGGCACTGGGGCATCGGATGGCTCCTGGCCATCCGATGCATGGAATGGGTTAAAACTCATTTGCAGCACTGTGTAAGCGGTATGTCTCTCATTCTATGGAAAACACCACCAGAACCATTGGTAGACAATGCAAGAGCATACGTTTTCCGACCTTCTATATGCTAAGTAATTTTGGCGAGTTGGTAGCCATGAGACCATGATAAAAATGTTCTCTGTTTGGAGTGGAACAGTGAACAAAACAGATGAACCACAGCCAATGGTAGGTACCAGTGACTAAATTAATTTACGCAATTCATCAGTACATTTTTTGCTTTTCTAAGTGGGATTCTTCAAGACTTAAGAATATGCTCAGACAAGGCACCGGTGCACAGTGTACCACAGGACCAAAGCTTAAACTCACAGATAAGACTTGAAAAGCCCAATAGTAGTCTTCAGTTGCTTGTATTTCCAGCTGGAGGGGACCAGACCTGGAGTTTCAGGATGGACTTTTTTATTGGATCCCAACCAAGTCAGATTTGCATATGGCTTGAATATGGAGTGATATTGTGGGTAATAAATGATGGCCTGGCATACGGCCCAGAGTATTTAACACTAGCTGAGATCAATTCAATCACTTTTATGTTATTCAAAGTGAGACGCCCTAAGTGTGATAGATCGAAGGCTCACTGTGTCATAGGACTCACACTAAACCTCACTGATGAGGCCCCTTAAGTTTAACGTGATCAGAAGTTGCTTGTATTCCTGCTTCAAGGCAGTTTAGGCTCGATATTTCCTACTGGAGCCGCACCAGTTTAGGGTTAAACATGACTTGTCTCTGTCTGTTGTAGCATAGTGGGTAAAAAAAAAAAGATGTCCTGGAATGCAGCCCGGAGCCATCACCAGTGGCTTTGAGTAATTCAGGCATTTCAGGACTATGCACAAAAGTACAAAGTCATATTTTATTGTCTTTGACCATAATTAGGATTCTACAACAGCTGCTATTAGAAGGCACTATGCCTTTTTCTCACCTAGAAAGTTCTTTATGCAGATACATGCATGTGCTATTTTGGGACCAAAATAACTACTGCTCTAGCGCACCAAACCCCTGTATGTAACTTGGCCACCAGTTGTCTCTTTTAAACTTTAGTAAATGCAGCTTTTCCTGTGTAAATTTGATTAATTGCTTGTAGTAGCCCCTCGACAGTCATATTCTTTAAGGTCAAGAGTGTTAACTCTTTCAGTATGCCCATCTGGCTTTTCAAATCCTGTGAGTGCTACTACTTCCTCATTAGGCACCTGTCCAAGTTCTGCACCCGGGCTGTACCTGTCCCACAAAAGACTTGGGGCCATATTTATGAGGGAGTTGCGTCCCTCTTGCACTTCGCAACGTGGTGCATGTGTGATGCAGCTCCAATTACGATTCATCGAGCCATGCTGTCGAGGAAGAAACTGGCATAGCGCATTGGGGTGGTGTCTATATGCCATGCAAGGCCACTTTGCGTGGCCCTGAGTGGTTTGATAAATCAAGAGTAGTGCAACGCAGCACAAATTGGTGTGTTGCTTTACTCTGCCCCAGGGAGGCGTTCCATTGGTGTTGCACGGATGCTCCACACAACCCCCACGGATTCTGATGCCTTCCCATATCTATCAAAAGTGGTAGACCTGGGAACATGCCAAAACTACTATGCCTCCCCCAGTGAGGCGTAACGAGGAGAACTCTGTGTATTTCTCCTTGTATTTTCCTCTATGTGTACTGCATTCTTTAGAACAAATAAAAAAGTGAAAAATGCCTTCAGGGATTTGTTTTGTACAGGAAGGTGCCCATTTCTGCACGAACACAGTCTTCCTTGCAATGCAGGCACCCTCCGACGGGCACCAGCGCAGGAAAATGGCAGAAATGTGCTGTATTATTTTAAATACACCACATTTCTGCCCTTTACCTGTCATGGAGACCAGCAAGGCGACTTACTGCGCTGCATAACTTTCTTATAAATATGTCCCTTAGTTTCTCTGCAACATGAAAAGTAAGGTCACCATTTTTCAGCTTTACAAGGCAGACCTACTGATACAGCTTACTGATGATTTCATCTTTGAAAATCACTGGAGCTACTGTTCCACTTAGTGTCTTACTCTTCCCCATGTGCACTCCTTATCTGATCGTCTCTGCCTTGCTGACATGCTGGGAGTGCAGAAGCTTTTGCAGACTCCTAGAGTTTCCACCGATATGCGTACTTAGGACTCATGCAAATCTATGTAATAAACAAGAGAAGATTTTCTATTGAATATCCTGTTCTTCAACCCTTACGCCATTTGTGTATGTAGCATGTCTAAGGCTAATCAAACTATTATGGTGTGCATTATTATTAATTATTCACTTACATTATTTGGTATACTCCTCTTTAAAGGGTGGTTTGTTGCTGTGCTTGAGTACCTGCAGGCCAAGGGAACAGTACCAACTGGGTTCTTCAAAGAGACATTTTATTTTCTTATACATGAAGCATTACATGACACAGGGAATTTTCATGTAATACCAAACAATCCTGGGTGCCGATTCAGAGGCTTACCTTGCCTTCCTCCCTGCAGCACCATACATACTAATGTCTCAGTCCCTTCCTTGATCCCTTGCAAGGGTTGGTGTAATTTGCAACTGCCCTCTGAATTACTATTGGGGCTTTGTGCTATCCCGAAGCACCAGTAGACCTGACATCACCTCTGCTTCTTATGGTGTGTCACTTTTTTCTTTACCCACATCACATCTTTTTGGATGTCCCTTAGGTTTATACCCAGAGACCAAGTTACGTACCATCAATAACACTCTTTCTGGTGGATACTCTATCTAATTGTATATTCTTCAACTTTAGAATATCCCCAGGCACTAGACTGCATCTGCAATATTTTTTAGCATAGCACTAGTAGGCAGCTTCATGCAGCACCACAACGAATCTGCTTCACCTTAGATTTAATTATTTGAGTGCTTATAGACGCCACCCCAATGCGCCATGCCAGTCTCGTTCCTGGACAGCGTCTGCACCCTCTGACACAGAGCCCAAAATCCAATTGTTCATGCCACGGCAGACCTCTAAATTGGGTCCCCTTTAGGTAGAGAAGAGTCCATCCCATGGGAAGGCAGGAGGGTAGTGGGGAATCGAGTATCCACCAGAAAGAGCATTATCCAAGGTAAGTAACTTGTTCTACTGATGGATACTTCTAACCGCAGATTCCTCATCTTTAGAATAGATACCAAAGCAGTACCTCTGTAGGTCAGTGGAATCAGACCAAAAGGTTCTGCAGGAGCAAATGGCCAAAATTCCTTTCCGTTGGACTTACCAAGGCAGTAATGCTTTGAGAATGTGTGTACTGACACCCACACTGCAGTTCCAGAATAGTCACTCCGCGTGCTAGCACATTTATTGCAGCCTTGGCCTGGGTGGAAAGGGCTCTCAACCCTTCAGAGGCTGCTTTTTGTCCATTGTGTAGCAGATCTTAATGCAGAGGACTATCCATCTGGACTAAATGCGTTTCTGCACCACCTTGCCTTTTTTGCCCTTGAGAACCCCACAAAGAGCAATGGCCTTTGGTATGATTGATCTAAAAACTGAGTGCTATTTTAGGGTCCGAGCGATGAGGTCTCTCCTACTCTTTCAAGGAATGTTATGTGGTAAAAAAACATCAGAAGAGAGATGGATAGCCCAACCTGAAAGGATGTCACAACTTTCAGAAGAAAGGCTGCTCTAGACCTCAGCACCAATTTGTCTGGAAAGAAGGTGGTGTAGGGCAGCTAAACTAACAGAGCTAGAGGCTCACTCATGCAACAAGCTGAGGTTATCACAATAAGAAAGGATCAGGAGACGCAGAGAGCAACTGCGCGAAGGCTCAGCTGGAGTACACATTACGAAAGCATGGAACAAATTAAGCTCCCACTGTGGTATCACAAACATTTGAGGAAAATTGGACCCAACCTTTTAGAAAATGCATCACAATAGGTGATTTGAACAGGGATGATTGATCCAGTAAAAGCAAACAGGCTGAAAGGACTGACAAATAACCTTTAACGGTGTCCACTGCAAGACCTTGCTGGGCCAAAGGCAAAAGAAACAATAACACATCCAAGAGTTTCGCTTGCACTGGGTCTGTTAGGGGTGCCACACCAAAATATGAACTAGTCCTAGTATCCAGGGTAAGCAAATTTTGTAGAAGGATGCATAGCCACCAGAAAAACATGCACTACTTCTGGAGGTCGATCAAATGCAGTCAACTGTTGCTGCTCAATCTCCATGCCTAAAGGTGTAAACTTAGCAGGCCTGGGTGCAAGATCCTGCCCTACGGCTGCAATAGAAGATCCAGCCGAAGCAGCACCCTTATTGGAGGAAAGATGCTCATACTCAGAAGTTCTGGGTACCACACTATCCTGGCCCAAACTGGAGCCACTGGGCTGACTTGGACCTGGTCGCTCTTGATCTTCTTCAGATCTTGGGAAGGAGAGGTTGCAGCGGGAAGGCATACATAAGTCTTGGGCTCCGATCTAGGCAGAATGCGCCTCAAAGAGAGTGTGTCTTCGAAACTCCAACTAACAAAAGTGTGGAAACTGGGCTTCTTGGCAGTGCCAAAGAAATTGAAGCAGGGTTCTCTCTATTTCTTTAAGACACCCTGCACCACCTCCAGATGTAGCTGCCATTCATGGTCTGCTAGGCATCAGTGGCTGAGCTCCTCCACCCTGAAGTTCAAAGATCTTGCAACGTGGTGTATGGTCAGTAAGATGCCCTGACAATTAAGCCAGGTCCAGAGGGCAGGATCTCCTGTATAAAGGCCAGGATCCTTACCCTCCCTGCTTGTTACACTATGACATGGCTGTTGTGGTGTCTGTGAGGACCTAAACAAGCCTCCCCTTTGATGAAGGGCAGCAGGAAAGTCTGTAATGCTAAACTGATGGGCCGCAACTCCAGCAGGTTGATGTGGAGGCTGGTCTCCACAGAAGACCAGAGTCCTCTGATCTCCATAGTTGTCATATGATCTCCCCAAACCAGCAGTAATGCATCTGTCACCATCGTTAGCAATTAGTGGAGTAGGTAGAGGGATCTGCTCCTAGTCTAATTAGGGTCCAATAGCCACCATAGTATATCTTTTGCAGTCTCCTCCAGTACTGGGATGGAGTAAGACAGGTTCCCTTGGTGTTGGACCCACTGATATTCCAATCCCATTGAACAGCTTGCATGTGCCACCTGGCATGGTTAGCGAGCAGGATGCATGAGGCCAGCAAACCAAGAAGCCTCAGAGCCATCCTCACTGAGACCAGGATGGATGCTGAAACATCTGAATCATACTATGAATGTCGAGCGCTTATTGTTCGAGAGAGAAGGCCCAAACATAAACCACATTCAGGATAGCTCCAATTAAAGAGTGCCTCTGCAAAGGAGTCAGGTGAGACATTGGCACATTAACAGTGAACCCCATGGATGTGAGGAGGTTTGCAGTCATATGGGGTTAGACCGCGACTGACAATGGTGAGCTACCTTTAAAAGCCATTCATCGAAGTAGGAAAGACTGGTACCCCGACCTCCAAAGGTAAGCTGTGACCACCACCATCACCTTCATAGAAACCTGAGGGGCTGTGTTGAGGCAGAAAGAGTATGGCACACTGAAAATGTTTGTAGCCCACCTCAAACCGCAGGTAGTACCTATGGGGCTAGCAAGATAGGGCTATGGAAATTGTTGTCCTGCAGGTCCATCACCACCACCACCCCATCTTCTGGATCTGTGGCAGATACAACCTGGGCCAGAGTGAGCATTTTCAATTTGTTTATCTGAAGAAGAAGTTGAGGAGCTGAATTCTAAAATGGATCAAGCGCCTCTGCCCTTTTTCGCACTAGGGATAACAGGAATAACACCTAGTTCAGATCTATGTTTGAGGCTTGTTCTCCCTCTATGACTCCTTTTTCCAAAAGAGCCTGAACTTCCAGACACAAAATTGACAGTTGGTCCTCCGAAAGCTGCTCGGAAGTGGGTGGAATAGGTGGTGGGACAGAAAGAAATGCCATGGCATAGCCATGTAGGACTATCTGAGAGATCCACCTGTCGGATGTTATGATTTGCCACCTGTGGAGAAAATGAGTGATCCTGCCTCCCAGGGTGTGGTTATGTGCGACTCTAAGGACAATCTAAAAGTGACTTGGAGACTGCTGTTGGAGAGGCTGGAGACTGGGAAGTCTGTTGCCCCTGCTACACTGGACACCGTCTTCCTCATCCCCTTTTCCGACTCCCAAAGGGCTGGGGTGTGGGTGCATGGGATGCCAATTAAAAAAATTAAACCAAATCCCTCTTGCTTGAGTCACGTGAACGCATTGCTACAGCGCTAATACATGCTCTAGCTTCAGCAACTAATACTTTAGGATGTTTGACAGAGCTAAACTCCGAATGGTATAGGAAGACTAGGGAGTGACATAGGATTTGATTGTTCTGGCATTGACCTTGCCTGCGTTAAAAATTCGACTGCAACTTGATAAATTCTGGTCATCAATATCGAACAAGATGAACTTGGAGATGTTAACTCACCAAAACATTGCTCATGCTTCAGTGAACACTGAATTTCTAGTTATTGCAAATTATTGTCAATGAGAAGTTGGTGCTTGCAGAGATATATTCAAAAAGTACAGGCCATGTTGTTCAAGAACTTAACAGTTAACAGCAAATTGAAGGAAGCTGACCTTTGTGCTGTGCCACATGTTGAGTGGGTTGTTCGAAATGGTTACAATCGAGTCATTGTACTATCAAATTACACAGATATTATTGTGCAACTAAGATTTGTTGCAATGTTCATAAATCAAGTGTTGTCAGAGTTATGGATACGTTATGGAAAAGGTGAGAAAATACACTTAATCCCACTTCATATTATGTACAACAAAGCTTGAATGAGAAATGTTCAGTGTTCTTATCAAGGCACATATTCTTACTGGTGATGACAATATGAGCAAAATTGGAATTTAACTGCTGAACCTGTGAAGTTTCTGAAAAAAGATTTGCTGAGACAGAAGAAGAACGTGACTTTAAAGATGTAGAAAAATACCTTGTGGAAAACAAGTTCTGGCTGTCGCACATTTAACAATCTTCAGTACAGTGAGTTCAAGAGATCAGTCCTGCTAAGTGACCTTCCACCGACGTCATATTCTGTGCATGCACACATTAAAAGATCTGTACTTTATCAGAAGATGTGCAAATGTTTTGGATCATGCATATGTAGAGAAAGATCTGTGTGAATTGGGTTGGGAAGATATAAATCGGGTGCTAAAACCTATACATTTTCTAAAGCCTCTACCAACAGAACTTACATGTACTTGCAAAACATGTGCTACAAAAAGATGGCCCTGTCGATATGCTCCTATTAAATGTTCAACATTCGCAAATGTACCAGGAGTGATTGGCGAAACAAATAAATAAAGCGAACTATGAAAATGTGTCTAAAACAGGAGTTTTTATTTTTTTCATATTCAGTTCATAAACATAGTTTGGTGTATACCTAAAAGGATTAAAAAGCACTATTATTTGTTTAATTTCAATATATGTCTCTTCTTCCTCTATTATACTCGCCACTTTGGAAAATGGCGAAAGGGTTGCTCTGAGATTTTAATGTCCAGATTCATGAAGGTTAGCGGCTAATAAGAACCGAAGCTCTGAGGGTCCTTACAGAGTTTTAGTAATACAGTGATGACCGCCACCCATGCTGTGGGAGTTAGCATTCCCAATTCCAGAGACATCCGATATAAGTCAGCCAGCTACCATGCCACAAAAGCCTTGTATGCATTCTGAAACTCCAGAGCTACCCCATCAGATCCAGGGGCCTTTCCCACTTTCAGGCCTTCTTTAGCAAGTATGATCCCTTGCATGTCAATGGGTGTTTTCAGAAAGGGCCAAGAACCTCCGGTCCACAGAAGTGCAATGTCCTCGAGAAAGGCATTAATATCAGGCTCACATTTAGTCAGTTTGGACCAATACAGACTTTCACAATAAGAGTTGAACTCTTGCAGTTTAGCAGCACTTCCTCCCACCAGCTCACCAGTGGGTCGCCTAATTGAATTATTGACTATATTCGGACAGTTGTTCAAGAACAACGAGAGGGTTTTACTAGGATGCTCCCTGGCACGCCTACCTCTGCCCAGATAGCTGCACTGACTGTCCGCTAGCTTCCTAAAAGCAAGAAGGACTTCATTTATATCAGCCAGGAGGTCTGTCTGTTTCTTGGTTTTATACTTCTCATCTAGGTCTTGCAGTGCTTTTTTGGCAGTTATCAGCATAGAGCAGATAAATCGCAGTACAACCGTCTACCTCCTTAGGACATACATACCCCCTCATGTATACTTTGAAGATTTCCAGACAAACGAGAATTTTTCTAATGAACCAGTATTTATGTCGAAGAATTCAGTAATGGCAGTCTTTAGGTCCACCTGAAAAACTGCATCAAGGGCTTTAGTGATGAACAGCCACATTTGCCTCACCCCTTGCATACTGAGGAAGCCCAACTGTAGCAGGACTGGTGAATGGTCAGACAGAGTCCACTGTAGGTGTAAAATATCAGTGATCCAAGGCAGAATTTCCACCAAGATAAGCCAAAATGCGATACGTGAGTGGATATCTTCGGTTGTGTATTAACAGGAATATACCTTATCAAGTCCTCTCCGAACACTCCAAACATCATGCAGCCCGTCCATGTGAAGCATGTGACGGAGGACTTTGGCAACTCAAGGGTGATTTGCTCCGGTGGGGTTAGTGCTGTCTAAGTGAGACTAATTTAAAATTGCTCCCCCCCCAAAAAAGCATACCTTGTGGTCCGTGCTGCCGAAAGATCATGACCATGTTTTAAAAGAACTCAGGGGAGTCAATGTTGGGCGCACACACAATTTTATTGGTTAATCATGTAGAGTGCCCATCAGCATGTCATATCCGCCATTCAGAGCTCAATGAAGGTATAACAGCTAAAATCATAGGCCCTCATTACAACCCTGGCAGTCGGTGATAAAGCGGCAGTAATACCGCCAACAGGCCGGCGGTAAAACAAATGGAATAATGACCACGGTGGAAACCGCTCAGACAGACAGCCACTTTAACACTCCGACCGCCACGGCGGTAGCAACAAGCACCACGACGGTAACCACCAAAAGCCAGGCGGAAGACATTGTACCGACCACTGTATTAAGACTGGCCTATCCGCCACCTTTTCCGGGGCGGTACCAACAACATCAAAAGCACGGCGGAAACAGAACACAGAAGTCAAAGCACTCACCTCTGGACACTCAGGGAACAACCACAACGCCATGGAGCCCGAGTTACACATTTTCTCCATGCTCGTCTACCTTATTCTGCAGTACGAGCAGCAACACCGGCAAAGACGACCACGGTGAGTACTGCTGCCTAGCACACAAGGGAGGAGGGAGGAAAAAGAGAGTGACACACACGCAACACTCCAACCCCAAACACCACCCCCAACATCATACACACAACCAGATGCAGTAACATTACTTATTCACCCCCTACTCCTCAGTAATAATGCAAGGACAAAAAGATTGGAGGAAAGGGAGTGTAATACGATAAAATAACATGAATAAGTGCATCAAAATACAAACGTATATACATATTTACAAATGGAAGGACACTACCCAGTCCTCAATGTCTGTGGGCCACAGTGCCACACTACATAGGCCAAGACCCCACCTCACTCCTGCAGCAACGCAGAGAGAACACTGCAGGGGCATCAGGTCGAAAACACACAGGCACTTCAGGGGGACGGGGAATGGGGGACACCTCAGCCGGAAGACGGTACAATGCCACTGGTCCTGGAGGGGGCTACATGCCCTGTGCGATCTCCTGGGGAGTGCAAGGCCAAAGTCTTTCAAGTGGGTGGTTAGCCCACTGCTTGGGCCTGAGGAATGCAAGGCCACAGTCTCTCAAGTGGGTGGTTTGCCCACTGCTTGGTCCTGGGGAGTGCAAGGCCACAGTCTCTCTAATGGATGGCTTCTCCACTGGTGCTGGAGGGGGCTTAATGCCCAGTGTGCTTCATCTGGGAAAGGATGCAGTGAGTGGATGGCTTCTTCCACTGGTTCTGGAGGAGGCCTTGTGCGCAGTGTGATTCATCCTGGGAAGGATGGGGTGATTGGATGGCTTCTTCCACTGGTTCTGGAGGGGGACTTGTGCCCAGTGAGCTTCATCCTGGGAAGGATGGGGTGAATAGATGGCTTCTTCCACTGGTTCTGGAGGGGGCCTTGTGCCCAGTGTGCTTCATCCTTGGAAGGATGGGGTGACTGGATGGCTTCCTCCACTGGTTCTGGAGGGGGCATTGTGCCCTGTGATGCAGATCTTGGGGAGTGCAAGGTCACAGTCTCTCACCTGGGTGTCACACCTACAGGATTTGCATGGTCCAGGACGCACTACAGCCCATGGAGGCAGGACTACACACTGCCCGCAGGCGGTGACAGCTGTTCAGTGGTGGCAGTGGCGGATCTGGTGTCGGGGCTGGCAGTGGTTGGGGGAGGCACCAGCCCATCCCCTGCAGCTTCAGACGGCTGCCCACTGGGGCTGCTGCTGGTGGCGGGGCTGGCAGTGGTGGGGAGGCTCCAGCCCTTCCACTGCAGCCTCGGACGGCTGCCCACTGGGGCTGCTGCTGCTGGTGGCAGTGCAGGTGGCAGTGCTGGCAATGGTGCTGGTGGTGGGGCTGGCAGTGGGGGGGAGGCTCCAGCCCTTCCCCCGCAGCCTCGGACGGCTGAACCGCCATGTCTCCGAATGAGTTTCAGCACCAGGCCTGCTGTCCTTCCTGCCTCTTGGTGCTGGACCCTTGCCCTTCCTTTTTGCAGCTGGTGGTGCATCCTTGCCCTTCCCTTTGGCAGCTGGTGGTGCCTACTTGCCCTTCACTTTTGCAGCTGGTGGTGCCTCCATGCCCTTTCCTTTGGCAGCTGGTGGTGCCTCCTTGCCCTTTCCTTTCACAGCTGGTGGTGCCTCTTTGCCCCTCCTTGATGCACCTGGTGCATGCACACTTCCAGTACTGCTGGCTGGTTTTGGGGATCCACTCCCATCTGCAGTAGCTGTCAAAACTACTGTGGCCGTGGACTGGGTGGCTGAGGTGTTTGCCTGGGTTCCAACCACCCTGGCCCGACGTGAAGGACGGGGGGGAGGGACGGGGGTTGTTGGGAAGAGGTCAACGGTGGAGAGCAAAAGCTTGTTAGGGACATTGGGACGGGAAGAGGGTGAAGGTTTGGGTGTGGAGGAAGAGGAAGTGGTTGTAGGAGGTGTCTGTCTGCTGTGTTTGGGTGCAGGTGCATGGGCTGGATGAAGTGGAAGGCTGTCCGGTGTCGGAGTGGTTGTGTTTGTGTACTTTGGGAGGAGGGGGCACCGACACAGTGGGAGAGGACACAGGAGAAGTGTACATCGATGTGGGGATGTTGGCTGCCAGTGAGGGATGTGTAGTGATAGGCGTGATGGTGATGGAGGTAGTGGATGAGGATGTAGTGCATGCAGGTGTGAGTGTAGACGCTAGTGAGAGGGAGGTGGACGAGGAGGAGGGGGACGCAGTGGATGTTGGTATGTCTGCATCTGGATGGTGTTTGTGTGAGTGCCTGTGGGATGATGTGTGGTGCTTGTATTTGCCTGAACCACTCCTGTGTGTTGTCCTGGGTGCATGCTGGTCTGCCTGTGTGCTTGGGATAGGTTGGGGTTGAGGGGAATGGGACTGGTTAGAGGAAGTTGGAGGGGGAGGCTAGAAACAGGGACAGTGGCTGCCATCAGAAAGGAGGCCAGAGCCTGGATTGATCTCTGTTGGGCTGCCATGCCAGAGTGAATGCCCTCCAGAAATGCATTTGTTTGTTGCAAATGACCTTCCAGCCCCTGGATGGCATTCACAATGGTTCACTACCCAACAGAGATGGATTGCAGGAGGTCTATAGACTCAACACTCAGGGCAGCAGGGCTAACTGGGGCAGGGCCTGAGGTGCCTGGGGCGAAGGAGATGGCCACACTCCTGGGTGAGCGGGCACGGGAAACTCGCTGAGTGGCTGCTGGGAGGACGGTGCTGGTACGGGGGTGGTGGTTGTACCTGTAGTTGGGGTGGCCACAGAGGTGTCTTCACCACCAGGGAGCTTCCATCAGAGGAGGTATCACTGTCCAAACTGTCCCCGCCGTGGTGCTCCCCTCGTCCTCCATCCCACTGGTGCCCTCCCCGTCAGTGGATTCGGCCTCCTGGGCCTTGTGGGATGAAGCTCCCTTCGTCCCCGGTGCCTCTGTTCCTCCACCAGATGATGCTAATGCACAGAAGGACAGGGTGACACAACAAAAAGAGGGGGGAAAGAAACAAAGGATACACTGGGTCAATGGCTGTTCCAACACCACTGTTGGTGTACCCGACACACACACACAAACAGGGAACAGCCCTACGCATTGGGCAATGCGCTGACAGTCACAATGCTAGTCACCAGCCCATGGACAGTAATACCTAACACCACTAACAGCATACCAGAGACCCAGAGACCCCTGCCCAGTAGTGGACGCCTCCTAGCTTGGTTGGAGGTGGTTCACATCATACCCTCCCCAACATGGGAACTACCCTGCAATGTCCAGCCTGGTTTAGGGGCACCCACAGGCCCACACCCCGGAGACCACTCCACCATGCGCAAGTAATATATTTGGAAACTGTACTCACCCCCTTGTGGCTGCTGTGATGCCCTCAAGCGCCCATCCAGCTCCGGATAGGCCACTGCCAGTATGTGGGCCATCAGGGGGGTCAGGGTTCGTCTGGCACCCCTTCCTCATTGTGAGGCCATCCCCAGATTGTCCTTCGCCGTCTTCTTTGCCCAGCGTCTCAGGTCCTCCCACCGTTTCCGACAGTGGGTGCTCTGCCTGCCATAGACCCCCAGGGTCTGCACGTCCTTGGCAGTGACACGCCATATACCCTTTTTACGATGGGCGCTGACCTGCAGAAAAATACACATAGAAAAAAGGTATCAGTCAGACCGTCCAGCCTGTTATACTCATCTCCCACCATAGCCCTGCCATCCCCTTACACACAGACATTGCCCACCATACATGCAGCACACTGCCCAGGATCCTTCCGCCAACCCCCCTTACACGAGTCCCTCACACACAGCACTCCATGCATTCATGCCTCATGCATCGTGCTCACAGTGTACTCACCTGTTGGTCTGGAGGCCCATTCAGCATTCGGTACTGGGGCAGGACCCCATCCACCAGTCTGTCCAGCTCCGCAGTGGTGAAGGCAGAGGCCCTTTTCCCAGTCACACGAGCCATGGTCGGTTCCAGACACAGGTCATAGCTGCGCTTGCAGTGTAGGTCCACTCCTGCTGAAGGTCAGGTAGCAAGTGGGTGAACAGATAGAAAATGGCAGTCATGTCCGCAGCGGTGCGTACCGCCACCGCCAGCGTACATCACCACTGGCCACTGTAACCCATAGGGCGCAATGGGATCCTATGAGGAGTTGCACAGTGGTTTTCGACCGCCTCCCGCAACGGCGCACGTCATCAGCGGATTTACCTCATTTCCACATGTCACTCCTCACAGGACAGGCGGACGCCATTTCAGAGGGGAGGGTAGGCCATGGCACCTAACTGCATCATTGTACACATATGCACCATCTGGGCCTATACAACAATCTTGTGTTACAGTCACAACATGCAATGCAGTGTAGTGTTTTGAAACATGGGATACTGACCAGCTACTCACCGTTTGCCCCCTAGATTGCAACAGCTGCGGATGAATCGGAGATGGAGGTATCCCCCCCATGTACAGGCTCCTGGTGGACTTGGCAACAATGGAGGACAGGCACATTATCCTCACCTATAGACTGGATAGGGGCACAATCACAGAGCTGTGTGACCAATTGGAACCTGACCTGATATCTGCTATCCGTCAGCCCACCGGGATCCCCCCCTCTTGTGCAAGTCCTATCTGTGCTCCATTTCCTGGCAAGTGGCTCCTTCAAAGTGACAGTGGGCTTGGCAGCAGGAATGTCTCAGCCAATGTTCTCAATAGTGCTGACCAGAGTGTTTTCTACCCTGATTAAACACATGCGCAGCAACATAGTTTTCCCCCAGATGGAGGATTTGGCCACAGTGAAAACTGATTTCTATGCAACAGGACATATCCTCAACATTATTGGGGCTATTGGTGGTACACATATTGCATTTGTCCCCCCCTGGAGAAATGAACAGGTGTTCAGAAATCGAAAGAGCTTTCACTCCATGAATGTGCAGATAGTGTACCTGGCGGACCAGTACATCTCCCATGTCAAAGCAAAGTATCCTGGGTCTGTACATGATGCCTTTATCCTAAGGAATAGCAGCATCCCATATGTGATGGCTCAACTCCAGAGGCACAGGGTGTGGCTAATAGGTGAGCCCTGGTTCCCACCCAGTGGATGGTGGTGTATGCGTATGGTGTGGGCCCTAGGGGTTAGTGTGTGTCTAACAGTTGTCCCTATATATTTTCAGGTGACTCAACCTCTCATGGCTACTGACCCCTGTGAGGAATCCCAGGACAAGGGCGGAGGAACGTTACAAGGAGGCACATGGGCGAACAAGAAGAATAATTGAAAGGACATTCGGCCTCCTGAAGGCCAGGTTTTGTTGCCTCCATCTAACAGGTGGATCCCTGTACTACTCACCCAAGAAGGTGTGCCAGATCATCGTGGCATGCTGTATGTTGCACAACCTTGCCTTACGTCGCCAAGTGCCTTTTCTGCAGGAGGATGAGGGTGGAGATGGGCGTATGGCTGCAGTAGACCGTATGGACAGTGAAGATGAGGAGGCAGAGGATGAGGACAACAGAAGTGCTTTTATAAGACAGTATTTCCAATGACACACAGGTAAGACACTGTAATAACACTTTACATTGACAGGTTTGTATTTGACATTGCCACTGGCAGGCAAATTTCAAAATTCTATGCCCACTTACTGTACCCTTTGGCATCTCTATTTTCAGATATTTGTGTCCCACTATGTGTTGACTGCCGCCAACTACAGGTCATTCCTATGTATACAATACTGTACAATTAAATTGCAGTGTTTAAAGCTTGTTAAACAAATACATGGTTGAATGATTTTACAAGACTCTATACATGTATTTTTTTAAATGGTGTTTATTTAAGTGCTAATGATTAGAGGGGGATGTGCATTGGGCTAGGTTGATGATGGAGGAAAGTCCAGGATGTAGTCCAGTCTATTTGTATCACAGGTGCATTGTCCAAGGGGGCATGGGAAGGGGAGCAATGGCAGTTCAAGGTGGACAGTGTGACAGAGTGGGACACAAGGGTGACATTCAGGAGAGTCCTATTTCCTGGTGGGATCTTGGCAATGCTCTCTGGCTTCTGCCTGGTTTGCAGGGACCATTTGCGGGTGGTTCTCCTTCTGCAGGGGGAGGGATGCTGGTGGCCTGTTGGTCCTGTGGCGGGCTTCCTCTCCATTAGCGGCAGCGGAGATAGAAGGCTGTTCATCGGTATGGCTAGTGTCAGGGGCCCGGTGGTGTGCCACTGCCCGCCATCATGGTGTTGGCCATGTCAGCCAGCACCCCTGCAATAGTGACCAGGGTGGTGTTGATGTCCTTCAAGTCCTCCCTGATCTCCAGGTACTGTCCCTCCTGAATCCGCTAGGTCTCCTGCAATTCGTCCAGTATCTGGCCCATCGTCTCCTGGGAATGGTGGTATGCTCCCAGGATGTTGGTCAGTGCCTTCTGGAGAGTCAGTTCCCGGGGCCTGTCCTCCCCCTGTCGCACAGCAGTCCTCCCAGCTTCCCTGTTGTCCTGTGCCTCTGTTCTCTGAACTGTGTGCCCACCGCCACTGACCCCAGGTCCCTGATCATCCTGTGTTTGTGGGGTGGCCTGGGGTCCCTGTAGTGGTGGACACACTGCTGATTGACATGTCCTGGGGGCAGAGGTATGGGCCCGCTGGGTGGGTCCTGTGGTGGTGTTTCCTGAGGGGGGAGGCTCTGTGTTGGTATGGGACTGTGCCTGGGTAACCGACTGTCTGGAGATCCCTGATGGGCCAGGTTGGTCATCCAGATCCAGGCGTCCAGAGCTGCTGTCATCACTGTGGGCCTCTTCTGGGGGTGGCCTGGAAGTTGCTGGCACCTCCCCTACGGTGACGTTGGTTGGGGGACATGTGGGCATGTAAATGCAGTGTTATTGTTTCTGTTTGTGTCATCTTGTGCATGGGTGTGTTGCCCTGTATGGTTGTTATTGCCCTGGCAGCTTTGCCTTGTGTGAGTAGTGATTTTGTGGGCTAGGTGATTCTCTCTAATGTGCATGCTTTAGTGATGGGTGTCCATGCAGGTCTGAGAGTGGTGTCCATGCATTGGTGTTACATGCAGGGTATTGGGATGAGTGTGTTGTGATGGTGGGGTATGTGGGAGGTGGTGAAGTGATGGGAGTGAGGGTAGGGGTGGATGTTTGTGATGGGTGATAGTAATAGAAATTTGACTTACCAGAGTCCAGTCCTCCCCCTACTTCTGCCAGGCCCTCAGGATGCATGATTGCCATGACTTGCTCCTCCCATGTTGTTAGTTGTGGGAGAGGAGGTGGGGTCCACCGCCAGTCCTCTGTACAGCCATTTGGTGTCTTGCTGCTGTGCAACGTACCTTACCCCGTAGGTCGTTCTACCTCTTCCTTATGTCATCCCTTGTTCTGGGGTGCTGCCCCACGGCGTTAACCCTGTCCATGATTCTCCGCCACAGCTCCATCTTCCTTGCAATGGACGTCCGCTGCACCTGTGATCTGAATAGGTGTGGCTCTACCCGAATGATTTCCTCCACCATGACCCTTAGCTCCTCCTCAGAGAACCTGGGGTGTCGTTGCGGTGCCATGGGTGTAGTGTGAGTGGTGTGGGTGAGGGTGTGTGGGGTGCTGTGTTGGGGTGTGTGATGTGGGGTGCGTGTATGGTGTATAGGTGATGGTGGTGTGCGTCTGTGGTCTTGCTATCTCTCTTGTGGCACTTGTTTGTAATGGCAAAGGGTTGTGGGTAATGTGGGTGTGTGTTTTATAGTGGTGTGTGGGTGTGGTGTGTGTATGGGTGTCAGGTGTGTGTAGTTTGAATTGTCCAATGTGGTGGTGTTTTGTTAGGTTGTGCCTATTTTGAGCACGGCGGTATGTACTGCCAATAGTTTAGCACCACTGAATGTCCGCCGCAGTGATTCGTGGGTCATAATGCTGTGGGCGTAATTCTGTTGGTGTAACGGTGTGGGTTTGGTACTGCCAGTTTATCACTGACCTTTGACAGTGACCAAATGTACAAGGGATCCATGTCTTGGCATACCGTCCCACCTACGGCAACACACTAAAGTATACAAAAAAGTGATGGATGAAATGGTTGAATCAATCTCATCCACTGGTAACTACTCGGGCCACCTAGCTGAAGAGCCCTAATACATTGCTCCATATGCAGAGTTCAGGCCTCAGTGACAACATGGTCCCTGACCCTGTCATGGACAAAATGGAGGAGAGAAGCCATTAGCCAAACCTCAAACATCAGCGCATCTTAATGACTATCAGCAGCGCCCCCAGATACCTGGGCTTAGTGTCTTTAGTCACAGCCTTCAGAAACTTTGCCTTCTTGGGGTTGTTGAATAACTGAATCAAGTCTCTACTCTGCACTCGGAGATGGGAAGATATAGCATGGCATATATGATGTAACAAGAACTCAACAGCGTTTTTACATCAACAAATGTCCTGCAAGCTTCCTGGACCACCACTGTAAAGTCAGGGAAGATGGAGAGTTCGGTGCCCTGGTGGGGATGGAGGCTTTTTTTTTCTGGTTAGATGAAGTGCAGTATCAGAATTCCAATAGTTTATAAGTCTGGCTATCAGGTCTTGGGTGTACGCCACGTGGAGGTCTAGGCGCAAGTGATCGATGAACCCTTTCAACCACCAGCAAGTCTGATAAGTCACAGTTATCGAATAGGTCCACAAAGAGTTGCTCGAAAAATATATTGGGTTTTCCTATATTGGTCAATTCTCTGATATTATTTCTGCAGGACCGCAACTCCGGCCCTCGTTCTCATCATTAATTTTCCTCTTCAGCCTTTTGAGAACCTGTGAGTATCCACAACGCCACTCAAGGGTTGGGGGTAATGTGGGTGTGTGTTTTATAGTGGTGTGTGGGTGTGGTGTGTGTATGGGAGTCAGGTGTGTATAGTTTGAATTGTCCAATGTGGTGTTGCTTTGTTAGGTTGTGTCTATTTTGAGCACAGTGGTATGTACTGCCATTAGTTTAGCACCACTGAATGTCCACCGCTGTGATTCATGGGTCATAATGCTATGGGCGTAGTTCTGTTGGCGTAACGGTGTGGGTTTTGGTACCGCCAGTATATCACTGACCTTTGGTCTGGCAGACTTGTGTGTGTGGCTGTATAGTCACAGATTGCTATGTGTGGGTCATAATATGGGTGGCGGTAATCCGCTGCAGCGGCAGACAGCATGGTGGTAAGTGGGGTTTATCACCAAGGTTATAATGAGGGCCCTAGGGTTCTTATACCAATATTACAAGTCTTCTTGCATATCTACTATGTGATGCAAAGTATCTGCACTGACCTCATCCGTCCGCAAAGGAGCCAGCGTCATCTTGACCTACATAGGTGAGTCTCCTAAAGCAGGGCTATCTCAATGCCATGCCTTTCGAGGTATGTCATAATTGATCCCCGCTTTTTTGGAATGCCCAATCCTCGCACATTCCAGGTTATAATCTTGGTGACCCTATTAGGACCACTCATAACAAAATAGCATATGGTACCATAATAATTGTGGTTTACCTAGCGCCATGGTGGAGCAATAACGAATGTAAATTAACAAGAATAGTATAGCATTATTACATGCACAACAATTTTCCCACCACCCCATCCCACAAAGAAAACTCCAACTATTACTGAAATCCCCATCAACATACAATCAAAACAACCATACTAAGAGCATGTTGCTTTCATTGGGGGTAACAATCTCCAACAATCTCATAAAAGCCTTTGCCCTGGAAAATCATGTTTCAACTGTAACTAGGCTTAACAAGGTCAGGGAACCTGACAGCCACAGTCACAGCTAGGACAGTGACCAAATGTACAAGGGATCCATGTCTGGGCACACCCGTCCCACCTACGACAACACACTAAAGTATACAAAAAAAGTGATGGATGAAATGGTTGAATCAATCTCACCCACTGGTAATTACTCGGGCCACCTAGCTGATGAGCCCTAATAAGGGGTAAACTGGTCCTGAGTTGCTTCTGTTACGGTTCAGGGAGGACCTAGCCTGACAGTTTGGCCTGGACTGTTTCCATGAGGAGCAGGGTCAAGATTTATTTGCATATGGCTGGGTCCAAACTGATGTGGCATGCTGGGTGAAAAACAATGGATTAGGAAGTGGCCTAAGCAATTTCTAGTGGCTAAGATTAATTCAAGCATTCTATTCATCACCTTGCTGTTTTTGCATACATTGCTCCATTTGCACAGTTCAGGCCTCAGTGACAACATGGTCCCTGACCCTGTCATGAACAAAATGGAGGAGAGAAGCCATTAGCCAAACCTCAAACATCAGCACATCTTAATGACTATCAGCAGCGCCCCCAGATGCCTGGGCTTAGTGTCTTGAGTCACAGCCTTCAGAAACTTTGCCTTCTTGGCTGTTGAATATCTGAATCAAGTCTTTATTCTGCACTCGGAGATGGGAAGATATAGCATGGCATATATGATGTAACAAGACATCAACAAATGTCCTGCAAGCTTCCTGGACCACCACTGTAAAGTCAGGGAAGATGGAGAGCTTGGTGCCCTGGTGGGGAAGGAGGCTTTTTTTCTCTGGTTGGACGGAGTGCAGTATCACAATCCCAATAGTTTAGAAGTCTGGCTGTCAGGTCTTGGGTGTATGCCATGTGGAGGCCTACGCGCAAGTGATCGATGAACCCTTTCAACCACCAGCAAGTCTGATAAGTCAGAGTTATCGAATAGGTCCACAAAGAGCTGCTCAAAAAATATATTGGGTTTTCCCATATTGGTCAATTCTCTGATATTATTTCTGCAGAACCGCAACTCCGGCCCTCGTTCTCATCATTAATTTTCCTCTCCAGCCTTTTGAGAACCTGTGAGTATCCACAATGCCACTCAGCCTCATCTAATCTATCCCTATAATTGTCAAGTTGATCTTTCTTGAGATCCATATGTGCTGTTAGGTGGTCTATTTTGGAGCCAATAGCTCTCAAGCTGATCTTAATTTCTAAGAGGATAATTCTGAGGTAATCATCAGGTTGATCCAGCAGGCTAGTCATTAAGTGCCGTTCCAGCAGAGTACCAAGTCTTGAACGCAAAGTGGCAGTCTTCTTTTGCTCATTCATGACCTTGCCTGGTCGAGAATCAGGTTATCCCATGTTTACAAGGGCTGAGAAGGCTTGGTTGCAAAAGTTGAGAAAACACCCCAGTAGAATCAGTCACCCTGATAGTGCCTACCACGCCATATATATGTTGAGATGGTGAGGGTCCGAGCCATGTGTCATGCAAAGGTAGACAGCAAGCTCTGGACATGATTAGGCCACGGGGAGGCCAAACAGCATCTACCCGGCTGCACTCGTCACATTGGGACATCATTGGCACCGCTGGGCTGTGGGCATACACTGTGTAATCTCAGAGGGTCCAGGTTAGCCAAAGAATCTCAAGGCAAAGAGAGTCAAATGTGCAGCAGGGGAGCCACAGAAGGAGTGCCTGTAGGAGCCAGAAATGTTGTCTGCCCACATCGGGGGAATCTGGCCGAGTGCATCACAGCAGGACTCAAGGGCACCATGCTGGGCTGATAGTTCATCGAGAGCACTGGTCCTCTCTTCCCATCCCATCGCTCTGTGAGCCCTTAAGGGGGCTCAAGGAGGGCCTAGAGCACCCCACAGGGAACAGCCCACCACAAGGCTGCTGGGATCCTCAAAGGGCAGAACTGCCCAGGCCACTCTGCTAATGGAACAATGCTGGGTTAGTGCCTGTGGGCGGTGGATGGTGCCAGGGGAAATCCCACCCCACCCACTAGCCGTCCAGATGCCAATAGCAGGTGTAGTGCCCTGAGTCACTAGCAAAGAGTCCAAACAGTGGGTATCGACAGCCAAACAGCGTGAAATCTCAGCCAGGGAACGAGAGCTTTGCTACTATGCTGTCATCTGGGACGGCGGCTAGCCACGTCCCCGGTAATTGAGAACCTTACTGTTATCCAGGTAATATCACAGGAGGAGGAGATATACAAACTATAGCAGTTTCATCATCAGAGGTTATGAGTACAATGTGTTTTGGGAGGGGTGGTTCCCCTCTGGGTCTGAGTGCAGAAATATTTTATGAGGGTGATTCCCCTCCAGGTGTATGCGTTTCAAGTTCCTCACGAGAAGTCATGGGCAAGCATAACAGTAAAGGCAGAGTAGATGAGACACAGCCAGCCTGCCGCCAGAGCAGGAACGCTAATGCGTAAAATATTGATTAAGTTTCGAATGCATGCTTGATTGAGGTTGAAAGAATGGCATGAGCTCACCAAGAAAGACTCAAAAATACAATTTCCTGAGAAAGGTT
Organism: Pleurodeles waltl; assembly: GCF_031143425.1. Classification (NCBI taxonomy): domain Eukaryota; kingdom Metazoa; phylum Chordata; class Amphibia; order Caudata; family Salamandridae; genus Pleurodeles; species Pleurodeles waltl. Next base: position 457,670,063 of record NC_090442.1, read on the forward strand.
AGTATGGAATTAAACATTTGAGGTAATTGTGAAGATGCATGAATTAACAAAAAAAGCCATTTTGACCAGCAGAAGCTGATGTGCTAAATTAATGGTAAAAGAGAGTGACTGATAAAGCTAGTGAAAGTAAGGTGGAGGGACAGGTATGCAAGGTAAAGGCGGTATAAAAAAGAAGTTTTGCAGAAGCAAGATTGTTGGGGGAAGGGTGTGGTGGAAGAGACTGGATGCCTCATTTACAAGGTGAAAGCACAGGGCAGCGCAAGTGCCTTGCTGTGCCACCCTGTGCCACTGTAAAAATGCCAGAAATGCGCAGTATGTTAAAAAATGGCACATTTCTATGGCACAGTCCTCTCCCACTGCACTGACGCACAAATTGCTGCCTAGCTCCAATGCAGACAACCTTAAACCATGGTGCAAAGATGCCTGCGTTGTGGGGATTATTGTTTTTGTGCAGGAAGGTGTCCCTTCTAGTACGATGTCTACCAAAAGAATGACCATGCAGTTTACAATTTAAAGTGCCATTGTTCCTGGGCTCAGTCTACTTAATAGCAGAAAATTGATACAAAAAGTGCAACATGTATCTTACTAGCCTTTCAATTTGGCCTGCCCTGTTTCCATCATAGACCGCAATTCAATTTCTGTTATTCATGACGTTTCCCAAAGTGGTGAAAGATACCCTGTAAGTATGAGACCATTGCTTACCCTGGGCTGACACAATAAAATGATCTTATATTGTTCTTAATAAGCAGCGCTAACAACTTTCAATGTGATGAAAAAACCGCAGACCTGCCAACTTAAAAATAACTTTTGCTGTGTGAGACAGGGTATGCCTTCCAGGGGGGTGCAGGGCTTTATGCTGAGGTCCTTCTGCTCCCATACCATGCCCCCATCAACATCCTTCCCCCTCAAATAAAAGAAAAAACACAAAGATTACTGGGGCTGCAGCCAATGTCCTGGGGTGTTTTTACACCTCTTAGTGGACTTTGCTGATTACAGCCTCCAAAGAGGAGCTGGACATCCACACTGTTCAGTGGTTTTCAGCTCCGTATGCCTGCCACTGTGCGCTTTTAGCTCTCCACACTGGATGACAGTGTTAAGAGAGCCAAAATAGTGTGACACACTGTGGCAACATGTGAGTTGGCAGGTCATGGTTCAAATAGCAATAATGTATTTTTTGCCCCTGTATCCACCAGGTTCAGCTCATTCAGATATTTCCTCAAATGTAATTTTGTGTATTTCCTTATGAAGTGCTGTGATATTTTCAGTGTGGAATGAGCTGGCATCTAGGGGGTCATTCCGACCCTGGCGGTCGGTGTTAAAGCGGCGGCTAACCCGCCAACAGGCAGGCGGCCAAAAAAATGGAATTCTGACCCTGGCGGGAACCGCCAACACAGCCCGCCACTTTAACACTCCGACTGCCACGGCGGGGCAAACAAACAGCGCGGCGGTCACCGCCAACTGACAGGCGGCAGACAATGTACCGCCCACCCTATCATGACCCACCAATCCGCCAACTTTTCCGGGGTGGGAGCCCCGCCGATAAAAACACGGCGGAAACAGATCACGAACGGGAAAACGCTCACCTCTATACACTCCACAAGGAATCTGGACAGCATGGAACCCGAATTAAACATCCTACCAGCGATTGTCTACCTGCTCCTCTACCAGGAGCACGAACGCCGCAGCAGGAGACAACAGTGAGTACTGCACCTACGACACAGGGGAGGGGGGAGGAGAAAAGATTACGGGCACACACATACGCGACACCCCCCAAATCCCCACACACCAATGCAGAGCAGATTTACACCCCCAAACCCCCCGGAATAATTCAAAGACAAAATAAAATGATCATTAAAATAGAAGTATATTAAAGCATATTTGAACTGAAGTGAAATATTAGATTATTAAAACAAATAAATCACAACATGAAGAATATGAACATAGTCCAAAAGTCCGGCACATATTGGCTACATGCCATTGTCCGTGGGCCAATGTGCATAAACACATGGGCAAAGCCCACACACGAAACCCGATTCCATTGAAGAGAACACTGCTGGGGCATCAGATAATAAAACCACAGGCACCTCAGAGGGAAGGGAAGGGGGGGCACCTCAGCCACATGAGTCCATGACGCCAGATCCACGAGGGGCTTCCATGCCCACTGTACCATCCTGGGGAGTGCAAAGCCACAGTCTCACAAGTCTTTTCAGTGGGTGGATTGCCCACTGTACCATCCTGGGGAGTGCAAAGCCACAGTCCATCTGGTAGATTACAGACTCCACTGGTTATGGAGGAGGCATGGTGCCCAGAGTGCTTCGTGAAGCCCTGCCCGACACAGATCCGGCCCTGCCAATGGGCCAGCGGTGCTTGAGATGAAGGCCCCAGCGGAGCGGTGCTTGAGATGAAGGGCCCAGCGGAGCGGTGCTTGACAGGAAGGGCCCAGCGGAGCGGTGCAGAGACGGCGGGGCCCAGCGGAGCGGTGCTTGACAGGAAGGGCCCAGCGGAGCGGTGCAGAGACAGCGGGGCCCAGCGGAGCGGTGCTTGACAGGAAGGGCCCAGCGGAGCAGTGCAGAGACGGCGGGGCCCAGCGGAGCGGTGCTTGAAATGAAGGGCCCAGCGGAGCGGTGCTTGAGAAGAAGGGCCCAGCGGAGCGGTGCTTGAGATGAAGGGCCCAGCGGAGCGGTGCTTGAGATGAAGGGCCCAGCGGAGCGGTGCTTGACAGGAAGGGCCCAGCGGAGCGGTGCTTGACAGGAAGGGCCCAGCGGAGCGGTGCAGAGTCGGCGGGGCCCAGCAGAGCGGTGCAGAGACGGCGGGGCCCAGCGGAGCGGTGCTTGAGAAGAAGGGCCCAGCGGAGCGGTGCTTGAGATGAAGGGCCCAGCGGAGCGGTGCAGAGACGGCGGGGCCCAGCGGAGCGGTGCTTGAGAGGAAGGCCCCAGCGGAGCAGTGCTTGACAGGAAGGGCCCAGCGGAGCGGTGCAGAGATGGCGGGGCCCAGCGGAGCGGTGCAGAGACGGCAGGGCCCTGTTCAGCGGTTCTTCTCACGGCGGGGCCCTGTTCAGCGGTTCTTCTCACGGCGGGGCCCTGTTCAGCGGTTCTTCTCACGGCGGGGCCCTGTTCAGCGGTTCTTCTCACGGCGGGGCCCTGTTCAGCGGTTCTTCTCACGGCGGGGCCCTGTTCAGCGGTTCTTCTCACGGCGGGGCCCTGTTCAGCGGTTCTTCTCACGGCGGGGCCCTGTTCAGCGGTTCTTCTCACGGCGGGCCCTGTTCAGCGGTTCTTCTCTTGGCGGGGCCCTGTTCAGCGGTGCCTCTCTTGGCGGGGCCCTGTTCAGCGGTGCTTCTCACGGCGGGGCCCTGTTCAGCGGTTCTTCTCACGGCGGGGCCCTGTTCAGCGGTTCTTCTCACGGCGGGGCCCTGTTCAGCGGTTCTTCTCACGGCGGGGCCCTGTTCAGCGGTTCTTCTCACGGCGGGGCCCTGTTCAGCGGTTCTTCTCACGGCGGGGCCCTGTTCAGCGGTTCTTCTCACGGCGGGGCCCTGTTCAGCGGTTCTTCTCACGGCGGGGCCCTGTTCAGCGGTGCCTCTCTTGGCGGGGCCCTGTTCAGCTTCTCTTGGCGGGGCCCTGTTCAGCGGTGCTTCTCTTGGCGGGGCCCTGTTCAGAGGTTCTTCTCACGGCGGGGCCCTGTTCAGTGGTTCTTCTCACGGCGGGGCCCAGCGGAGCGGGGCTTCTCACGGCGGGGCCCTGTTCAGCGGTGCTTCTCTTGGCGGGGCCCTGTTCAGCGGTGCTTGTCTTGTGTTCCTAGGGAACCAGATCAGGGCAATCATTCCCGCTCAGTCGCCATCCGACCTATCGCTTGCGGGGCCCTCCTGTGTTGGACTCCTGGGCCCGTGGGTGTCCTCGTCACACCCCAAATGGGGCTGGTGGGGCCCTCCTGGGCAGCTCGCCTCCTGCCGGACTTCTTCGCCCTGCTGCCCTTGCCCTCCTTGGACGAATCTCTGGGGCCCTTGCCTCCCTTGGAAGTATCTCTGGGGCCCTTGCCCTCCTTGGACGAATCTCTGGGGCCCTTGCCCTCCTTGGAAGTATCTCTGGGGCCCTTGCCTCCCTTGGACGAATCTCTGGGGCCCTTGCCTCCCTTGGACGAATCTCTGGGGCCCTTGCCCTCCTTGGACGAATCTCTGGGGCCCTTGTCTCCCTTGGTGGATGGGCCAGGTGACGGTGCAAGGCTGGTGTCCTTGGGGGCAGCCGTCTCAGGCCTGTGGCGCCGGCCCTTCACTTTTTTGCTTCTTTTCCCAGGGGGTGGGCTGGCTGGCCCCTTGCTGCTGGCCGATGCTCCTGCCCTAGGAGCTGGTGGACTCCAATAGCCCTGAACGATGGTCCTAGTAGGTGCAGGGCTTGTGGTGGCTGAGGTGCTGGTTGGACTCTTACGAGATGGAGGGGGTGGGTCAGTTGTTGGAAAGAGGTCAAGGTTGGAAAGGAAGATCAATTTCGAAAGACAGGGACGGGTAGTTGTAGTGGGTATGGGAGTGGAGGAAGAGGATGTGGTTGTAGGAGAGTCAAGTGTGCTGTCTTTGGGTGCAGGTGCTTGTGACGGAGGCTGTCGTGAGGTGGATGGCTGTTGGGTGGGTGGCTGCCTGCGTTTGTGTGGTTTGGAAGAGGGGGTGACAGACACACTGGGAGAGGACACAGGGGACGTGTAAATGGTAGTGGGGGTGGTGACTGCACGTGTGCGGACTGTTCTGGTGGGTGTGGTGGTGATGGACGTACTGGCTGATGGTGGTGTGCATGCAGGTGTGAGTGGAGACGTCACAGGGAGGGAGGATGGAGACGAGGAGGAGGGGGACACAGTGGAGGCAGTGGGTGTTGCTGTGTCTGCATGTGGATGTTGCTTGGGTGAATGCTTGTGTGATCTATGGTGCTTATGTCTGGATGAGCTGCCCTTGGGTGTTGATGTGTGTGCAGGCTGGTCTGTAGGTGTGTCTGGGATAGGCAGAGGAACAGGGGAGTGGGACTGGGTTGAGGAAGTTGGAGGGGGGAGGCTAGACACAGGGACAATTGCTGCCGTCAGTGCTGAGGCCAGAGCGTTGAACGATCGCTGATGGGCAGCCTGACCCGAATGAATGCCCTCCAGGTATGCATTGCTCCGATGCACCTCCCTTTCCACCCCCTGGATGGCATTCAAAAGGGTAGACTGCCCAACAATGAGCGTCCGGAGGAGGTCAATGACCTCCTCACTGAGGGCAGCAGGGGTAACTGGGGCAGGACCTGAGGTGCCAGGGGCGAAGGAGATGGCCGGCTTCCTGGCCGAGCGGGCACAGGGCGAAAGCTGAGGGGCTGCTGGGAGGGCGGAGCTGGTGCGCTGGGTGGCGGCTGTACCTGTTTTTGCGGTGGGCACGGATGGTGCCGCCACCACAAGGGAGCTCCCTTCCGAGGACGTGTCGGTGACGTCTCCACGGGTCCCCGTTGTGGAGCCCCCCTCGCCCTCCGTCTCACTGGTTAAGTCCGAGTCGGTTGCAGGGCCCTCCGGGCCCATGTGAGATGCAGCTCCCTCGTGCGCCGATGCCACTTCTCCTCCGCCTGATGATGCTAATGCACACATGAGCAGGAAAACCAAAAAATAAGGGGGGGAGAGAAGAAAGAAAGACATGTTGAGTGCATGCATTGGCGGCACCGTTGGGGGAGAGGACAGACACAGAAGTCCCCTGCACTACGCCGCGCACTCGGGGTACACTACTCAATTATTGTGACTTGGCCTACAAGTCTATGGACGACAAATGCACACATAGCTGAGCCCGGGCCATGGATAGCTGTACTTAGCACCCTACAGAGGTGGGGGGCGGGGGCACAGGGCCATGTCTAACGGAGGGGCCTAGCCTACAGAAACCGCCCTGGCCTAGCGATAGCCACAGCCCTCCTCCCCCACCCAGACGCCTCCACTGTGCGCTAATATAGCAGAATGTGCTGATACTCACCCCCTTGTGTCTGCTGTGATGTCCTCACGCGCCCATCCAAATCGGGGTAGGCCACCGCCAGGATCCGGGACATCAGGGGGGTCAATTGATGACTGGCACCCCTCCTACGTTGGGAGGCCATCCCCAGCAGAGCCTCAACGGTCTTTCTGCTCCCGCGGCGGATGTCCTCCCACCTCTTGCGGCAGTGGGTGCCCCGTCTGTTGTGGACCCCCAGGGCCCGGACGTCCTTGGCGATGGCACGCCAAATGTCGATCTTCTGATGGGCGCTGACCTATGTGACATGGACAGGGTGGAAAAAAAAATATCATCACTTTTCTGCATGGTCGATGTGAGTGGCCCCCCCTCCCCAACCTTGCCATGTGGCACATGCTCTCATCTGTTGTGCGTTGCTATCCTCATACGCTCCCCTCCCCACCATCTTACATCCACCCCACTCAACACAGGCATAGCCCATACTACGTGCTCCCAGTGTACTTACCTGTTGGTTTGGAGGACCGTAGAGTAGCGCATACTGGGGGAGGACCCCATCAACGAGTTTATCCAATTCCTCAGATGTGAAGGCAGGGGCCCTTTCCCCAGTCGCAGCAGCCATTGTCTCTTCCAGACCGAGTTCACAGCAGCACTTGCAGTATAGGTCCTCTCCTGTTGATGATCAGGTCTCGAGTGATTAAGCAGATTGAAAATGGCGGTCACGCCCGCGGCGGTGCGTACCGCGACCGCCGGCGCACATCGTCATTGGCTCCTGAGACCCATAGGGTTCTATGTTAACCAATGCTGCTTTGCGCCGCGGTCTTTGACCGCCTACCGCCACGGTGTGCCACGCCAGCGCATTGACCTCACATCCCATTGTCACACTTCACAGGTCAGGCAGCCGCCATTTCAAGGACCCACATGGCTGAATTTCTACGGCGTCACACAGGCCTAGGCCTTGCATTGCCACTCATACAAGCCATTCAATGCATAGCGAATCGTGTACTGTGCAAGCTGTGGTTACGTACCTGTGGGTTGCTTGACTCTGTGCTCCATGTTGTCCTTCCTAGGCACCGTCCGCTGGGACTTGCGAGGAGATGGAGGAATCCTCCCTTGTACAGACCGCTGGTGGACCTGTCGACAATGGAAGAACGACATGTCATACTGACATACAGACTTGACCGAGCCACTATACAGGAACTGTGTGCCCAGCTGGAGCCAGACCTGATGTCCCCCATTCGCCAACCCACAGGGATTCCCCCTCTGGTGCAGGTTCTGTCAGTACTCCATTTTTTGGCAAGTGGATCATTCCAAACAACAGTGGCCATATCATCAGGGATGTCTCAGCCTATGTTTTCTAAGGTTTTGTCCAGAGTGTTGTCTGCCCTGATGAAACACATGCGGAGCTACATTGTTTTCCCTGAGGTGGCCGATTTGGCTAAAGTGAAGGGTGATTTCTATGCCCTTGGACATATCCCCAACATCATTGGGGCCATTGATGGGACACATGTGGCCTTGGTTCCCCCCAGTGGCAGTGAGCAGGTGTACAGGAACAGAAAAAGTTATCATTCTATGAATGTCCAGGTGGTCTGTTTGGCTGACCAGTACATCTCCCATGTAAATGCCAAGTTCCCTGGGTCAGTGCATGACGCGTACATCATGCGAAATAGCAGCATCCCTTATATGATGGAACAGCTACAGAGACACCGTGTGTGGCTAATAGGTGACTCTGGTTACCCCAACCTGTCGTGGCTACTTACCCCAGTGAGGAATCCCAGGACAAGGGCAGAGGAACGCTACAATGAGGCCCATGGGCGGACTAGGAGGATTATAGAAAGAACCTTCGGCCTCCTGAAGGCCAGGTTTAGGTGCCTGCATATGACAGGGGGATCCCTAATGTACTCACCAAAGAAGGTGTGCCATATCATCGTGGCCTGCTGTATGCTTCACAACCTGGCTTTGCGACGCCAGGTGCCTTTCCTGCAGGAGGATGGTCCAGATGGTGGTGTTGTAGCAGCTGTGGAGCCTGTGGAGAGTGAAGAGGAGGAGGACGACGGGGAGGACACAGACAACAGGGACACAGTGATACAACAGTATTTTCAGTAGCACACAGGTACGAATCAACCACGCCATTTTACATTTACTTAAAGTCTCCTGCCTCTCTACTGTCTGAGTTCCCCCCCAGTTCCTGTTAACTGAGTTGTGACTTTCCCTTCCGTTTTCAGAGCTGTGGGCCCCACTGCGTGACCTCTGCTTTGTTTGCCCATGTACTACAGCTGTGTGACAGTGGTATGTTGTCATCACAATGTAACTGAACATTTTGGCACCGTTATGTCTAATACATTTGTTCAAATTACAAGCAGACTCCAGATTTTTTTAGTGCAAAAAGTGATTTAATTCAAGTGCTAAATTTATGGAACATGATTGTAAAACGGGGATGGGTGATGGTGGAGTAATGTCCATGGCAGAGTCCAGTTCTCAGTCGCACAGGTGCATTGTCCATATGCCTGTGGAAGGATGGAGCAGGGGCAGTTCAAGGTTGGACAGGGTGACAATGTGGGACAGTGGGATGACATCAGGGGGTATCGTTTGCTGGCGGGGGTCTTGCAATCCTACTCTGTCTTCATGTGAGATCTCAGGTTCCGCTTTCGGGGTGGTTCTTCTTCTGCAGGAGGTGGGGTTCTGGTGGCCCGTCGTTGTGTGGGGGCCTCCTGTCCACTAGCGCCGGCGGAAGTGGTAGGCTGTTCCTGGTCCAGGCTAGTGACAGGGGCCCTTTGTGGTGCCACATGGTCCCGCAATGTGGTGACTATCTGGGTTAGGGCCACAACAATGGTCCCCATTGCGGAACTAATGTTCCTCAGTTCTTCTCGGAACCCCATGTACTGTTGCTCCTGCATGACCTGGATCTCCTGGAACCTGGCCAGTACCGTAGCCATCGTCTCCTGGGAGCAGTGGTATGCTCCCATGATGGAGGAGAGGGCCTCTTGGAGAGTCAGTTCCCTGGGCCTGTCCCCCCCCCTGTCGCTCAGCAGCCCTCCCAGTTCCCCTGGGCCTATGTCCCCTGGACGGTGTGCCCACTACCACTGCCCCCAGGTCCCTGTTGTTGGGGTGGTGGGTCAACCTGGGTGCCCTGTAGTGGTGGACACACCGCTGATTGACGTGTCCTGGAGACAGAGGCATGGGCCCGCTGGGTGGGAGCTGTGCTGGTGTTCCCAGAGGGGGTTAGGTCTGGTGTAGCCTATGGCTGTCTGTGGGGAACCGACTGTCCCGAGGTCCCCGATGGGCCGGGCTGGTCATCAGGGTCCAGGGAGACAGAGCTGCTGTCATCACTGGGGGCCTCTTCTGGGGGTGGGATGGACATCTCTGGACCCTCCGTGGCGGTGTGGTGGCGTTCGGGTCCTGCAGGGGTATAAGAGTATGGTTATTGCTTCTGTGTGTGGCATTTCGTGTAATGGGTGGGTGGCCGTGTCCCCCAGTGCTGGCATTCCCTTGTGGGGGCTTTTGTGACGGTGGCTTGTGGGGGTGATGGGTGTGTGCAGTGGGCATGCTTTGGGGATGGGTGTCCATGCTTTGGGGAGGCATGCAGGGCTGGGTTTTGGGATGGGTGGGTTGTGATGGTGAGCCATTAGCAAGGAGTTGGTGTGATGGGGGTGGGGGTATGATTTGGCATGCAGGTGGGGTGGGGGGAATGAAGTAGTGAAGATTTGCCTTACCAGAGTCCATTCCTCCGCCTACTCCTGCGAGGCCCTCAGGATGCAGGATGTGCAAGACTTCCTCCTCCCATGCTGTGAATTCTGGGGGAGTAGGTGGGGATCCGCCGCCAGTCTTCTGCACCGCAATGTTGTGCCTTGATACCATGGAACGCACCTTCCCCCGTAGGTCGTTCCACCGCTTCCTGATGTCGTCCCGATTGCGTGGATGCTGTCCCACAGCGTTGACCCTGTCCACTATTCTGCTCCATAGCTCCATCTTCCTGGCAATGGTGGTGTGCTGCACCTGTGCCCCGAAGAGCTGGGGCTCTACACGTACTATTTCCTCCACCAGGACCCTGAGTTCTGCGTCAGAGAACCTGGGGTGTCTTTGGGGTGCCATGGGGTGGTGTGGATGAGGTGAGGGGTGGTGTATGTGTTGTAGAGTGTGGTGAGTGTGGTGGTGTATGGTGTTTTGTGCGTGGAAAGTGTGTGGGTGATGTTGTGATTTGCCTCTGTGTGATGGTGTACTCTATGCTGTGCTCTCTCTCTCTGTCCTTCACTCGCAATTGTGGTCGTAGGGGTTTGTGGGTGATGTGGGTGTGTGTTTTATACTGTATTGGGTGTGTGGGAGTGGTGTGTGTATGTGTCTCAGGTGTGTGTATTTTGAATTATCCAATGTGGATGTGTTTTGTAAAGGTGTGTGTATTTTGAGCGCGGCGGTGTGTACCGCCAATGGAATACCGCGGTTGAAAGACCGCTGCGGGGATTTGTGGGTCGGAATGGCATGGGCGTATTTCTGTTGGTGTGACGGTGGAGGTTTGGTCATCGCCAGTTTCCCGCTGACCTTTGGTGTGGCGGAATATTGTGGATGTCGGGTTTTTGGCGGTTTGCCAGTTGCGGGTCAGAATGACCATGGCGGTTTACCGCGGTCGCGGCGGTGTTATGGCGGCCTTCTGGCCGGCGGTAAGTGACTTTTACCGCCGAGGTCAGAATGACCCCCCTAGTCTTTTCCTCAATTAGGGTCAGCAGACTGAATCTATAAGTGCTTCTTGCATCGTGGTAGTCACCCAGATTACATCTTCCCTAACTCAAGGGTGAAACCGGTTCAGATTCCTTTATTACTATATTTACCGTTCTGATTCCAGAGCTGACACATTTTTATTCTGGAGATATTTTACTACTGCACAGTTCAGCCGAATATTTTCCAGTTTAAAACAAGCTACTGCTGCCTCTTTGCATGACTTCATCCCCCATTCGTTGACTTTCCTTCTTACAGCTGCTTGTTGGTCTTTTAAAGTAGCTTTACACGGATACAACATGTGGACAGCATCTTCAGTCTCCTGAGCAAAAAGCCTACAATTCACCTGCCCTTCTCCATGGTGGAGCATACTTCAGTACGGGCAGGACGCCCAGCCTATATTTTAAGAATTTTTCTTTTATCAAATTGTTAAAGAGCTCTCCTAAGTACAGCTGTGGCTTGAGCTTTGTGTAGTTATTGAGAGTTAGCCAATTGTGGCTGTGCCTGGATAGAGCACTTTTATCCTCCAGGTGGGAAAGTGTTTTAGTGCTTAGTTTTGTTATTATGTTTTTTTAATCAGCAGCGCTCAATGACAGATTCCATGCTGGAGAGAGACCGAGATTAGTAATGGCTGAATTCATGTAAGCTCTTGCTAGGGAACAATCCCTCCCCTCCCCTTGTATTTTGAAGCCAAAGGTGATGACTGAGGGTATCTTTGCTTACTACTTTAACTGTATAGCAGCAATTCACATAAGCTGCCTGCTGGGCCAGGAACTGCTTCACAAGGACAAATTCCAATCCAATTTGAGCAGGGGACGTGCATGTTGGTAGTTTGAAGATGTTCCTAAGAGTTTTTTTTTAATGTTTTTATTTCCAGTGTGATGTTGTCCCGACCTCTCAGGGTCTCACTCCCATAGGTTAGGCTGGAAACGATCTTTGCTTGGGGAACTTGTGGGAATGGAGTTAACATTTGACCTTTCAGTTTTGTATGCAGGGCTCCAAAACCTACTATAAGGGCATTGCCCTTGCTTTTGATGCCTTCCAACTGATTGCTGAACCTTCCATTGGTGTTAAGCAGCACTCTTAGGTACTTGTAGGCATCGTTGAGTTCTAGCTTCTCTCTTCCCAGATGCCATGTATGGGGTTTCAGCCCTTTTTTGTTAATGATTAGGGTTTTGGTCTTTTCATAGTTATTGTCAATCCATTTAGCTCAGAATAAGCTACAGTTGCACCCAGAAGCTTTTGTAAGCCCATCTTCATCTAGTTGATTAACACTAGGTCGTCAGCATATAGTAGATTCAAGAGTTGGATCCCTTCCAGTTTTGGGGAGTGACTATCAACGGAAGATCAGAAAGGAACACATTGAAAAGAGTTGCAGAAAGCACACATCCCTGCTTTAGACCGTGCATTGTTTCTATCTCTCGTAATAGCCGACCCCAACTTGACCCAGATCCACGTTAGTATAAAGCATCTGTGTTGCCTCTATCAGGCTGGAAGGGATATTTTATATTACTAGTTTATTCCATAGTTTCCTGTGATCCACCCTGTCGAATGAAGCTTTATAATCTATGAAGCATTAATGGATTACTTGCTTGTGCGTCACTATGTAGTCAGACAGCAGGGCGAGGACATGATGTTGGTTATTTTTCCAGTATACCTGGTAAAGCCCAAGACAAATGTTTTTCCTGAAGGCTCCGGCAAAATATTTCACCTCGTCTATTAAGGCCACCAGTCTGTAATTTTCAAGTTAACTTTCATCTCCCCCTTTATGTTAACATGACATGTTAACATGCATCTTTCAGAAGTCACTGAATCAAACAACATTCTCCACCCCACGCAAAATGGCTTCTGGCCCAAACATAGTACGGATGTCGCTCTACTGGAGGAAACTAAAATACAGCTTGATCAAGGTGGCACAGTAGACATTATCCTTCTTGACTTAAGTGCTGCCTTTGACATGGTGAATCATAATACCCTCCTTGAAAGGATTTACAAGGCTGGAATTGCAGGAGTTGCTTTGGACTTGCTTAGGTCTTTTCTTTTTACTAGATCCTTCCACATTTTTGAGAAGTCCTCCTCCTCTGACACTTCTCCTCTCCACTGTGGAGTCCCTACATTCTTCAATTTGTATATGCAGCCTTGCGGACATTGTTAAACCAATTGGTATCTCCATAATATTGTACATGGATTATACCCAATTGGTGGTCTCGCTGACACCCTACCAAGAGCAGACTGCACCCGCCCCTGGACCTTGTATGGCAGCAGTCACCAGGTGGATGAAGACATCCTGTTTGAATAAAACTGAGTTGATGATTCTGGGGAACAATGGTTCTCCCCAACGGTCCTTTGTTTGGCCGGACAGCTTAGGTCCGTCACCCACCCCTAAGACATCTGTAAAAAGTCTTGGTGTATGTTGCATAATACTATTTGGATGGAGACTCGGGCCACAAAACTCTCAGCCTGCTGTTTAGCAATTCTCAGAATTCTCCGGAAAATCTTTCTGTTACTTCCTATAACATCCAGAAGACTAGTTATACAGGCACTAATACTTTCCCACCTGGACTACAGTAACTCACTTTTTTCAGGAGTGACCAAAGCTGTTATTAACAAATTCAAGTCATACAGAATGCAGCAGCACGTATTCTGTTGCAAATACCGAGATGCATGGCAGTGAGGCAAAGGCTCAGGGACCTTCACTGGCTACCAGTTTTCCAGAGAATTAAATTTAAAACATCTGACAAAGGCATCTAGCCGCTGATTTCTTACTTTAGAATCCCCAGGCGCAAGATTAGATCCGGAAATGTTTTTCCCCAGCACGTCTGCGCGTCAGTAGAGGATGTTGCATGACTCCATACCAACATCGTCTACCAGAAGTGACTTCAACGGAGTCCATATAACTTCCTCTCAGACATGTCGATATCAGTTCCTTCTTTTCTGCGCTTGCAACACGGATCCGGTAATGGTTTGTTAGGCCGTTTTTGGCCTACTTCAACGTCTTCGCTGATTGAACAGTGTGCTTTTGCTTGCCTATGTTTGTAGGGTTTAAACCATGTGGGTCCTGTAGGCGACAAATGTTGGCAACTGACTCCCACTCAATTTGTATGCGGTGCCTGGATGAGCACCCCGACTCTGTAGAGTGAGACTCCTGTCATCAACTTCAACCTAAGGTGCTGCAGGAGCACCTTTATGAGGTTATGATGGCAAGCTGTTGGAGCCGTCTCAGACTTCCCATCGGCCTCGGTCTCCTTCTCGGACTAAGGTTCATTTTTCTATGTGTGCAGAATGCAGCACACATAGAAAAAGCAAAAAACAAGAAGGAATAAAAGTATTCCTCCTCATTGCACCTTGCTAACGCCACCCTTAGATTTTGGCGCAGCCTCAGGTTTAAGAAATCTCGTAAATCTGAGGCAGTGCCAAAATGCAATGGGTGTTGCTGTGGCACGCCCACAGCAACACCCATTGTACACCCCTCTGATGCAGATAACTGCGTCGGAGGGGCCTATATTTACAAGGAGGTGTAACGCCACAAAAAGTGGAGTTACACCTCCTTGTAAATAGGGGGCAGAGGTTAGCGCCACTGGAGCATCACGTAAAGTGACGCTGCAGTGGCGCTATGGGCTCATAAATATGCTCCTATGTGTTTCTGTCCTTCAGGTTCTGTCATATAGCCTTTTACAGTTTTGGAGGCTATTCTATACCCTTGTGTAGACATTGTTGGTTTATACATTTTCTTCGAACATTATTGTTTCTTTGGCTAGGAATATGTCATCCTCTTATAGGTCTCTAGGTTTTCTTCACTCCACTGTGAAAAGTGCTTAATACATGTAACTATAACGCCTGCCCTCGTCATGCACTACTAATTACCCAGATATTACAGCACTCATGAAATCTTTTATAACATCATTGATAACCTTACTGTAACATTTGTAGAAAAAAAAAAAAAAAAAAATGCCGGGGGAGCGAGTTATAGTTACCTTAGGGCATGAGTTATGGTTAACGTTTTGTATGAGTAAATTCAGAAACTAATTATAACGTCCCTGTAACCTTTGTTTTTTTAAGTGAAATTCTATGTTCTTTTAAATTCTATTTTCAAACTATATTGTCCTTGTAACCTTTGATTTTTTCAGTGAAAATATATGTAGGAAAGTACCCTCTTTTTGGCATGGTTACGCCCATCATTTTTTTCTGCTGTCAGTATGTTTTGACTGTTTTCACTGGGATCCTGCTAACAAGGACTCTAGAGATTGTGCTGTCTTCCTCTAAATTTAGTTGCTTAGGACTTTGCACACCTCTCAATTGGCATACTGGTGCCCCCATGTAAGTCCCTAGTATGTGCTGCTTAGGAACACAGGAATTGGGGCACAAGGGGTTCCCCATGGGCTGCACCTTGTATTGTGGCACCCATGGGAGCCCATGCAAAATGTGTCTGCAGGCCTGCCATTGCAGCCCACGTGAAAAGGTGCATGCACCCTTTTACTACAGGTCACTACACCAAGTTTCTATAAGTTACCCCTATGGTAGGCCCTCCTAGCCCAAAGGGCAGGGTGCAGGTACTTGTGTGTGAGGGCATCCCTGCATGAGCAGAGGTGCCCCTACAAGCTCCAGCTCCATCACACTGGACTTCATAAGTGCGAGGAAGCCATTTCACCCATATACTGGACACAGCTACATGATGGTAACTCCGAACATGCGCATAACTGGTATCAAAATGCCAGAATGATACCCCAATACTGTTGCCAGTACTGGTTGTATGATTCCATGCACTCTGGGGGCTCCTTAGAGCACCAACAGCATTTCTCCTACCAGTCTTCTGGGGTTTTCTGGGCAGCCCGCGCTGCTACTAGCCCCCAGACAGGTTTCTGCCCTCCTGCTGCTTCACCAGCTCAGTCAGAGGAAGGCAGAACAAAGGATTTCCTGTGGGAGAGGGAGGTAATACCCTGTCCCTCGCAAATAGGTGTTACATGGCTTGGGAGGCCTGGTATGTTTTGAAGGGCACATTTGGTGCCCTGCTTGCATAAAACTGGTTTGCAGCAGTCCAGGGACCCCCGGTCCCTGCTCTGATGCAAAACTGGACAAAGAAAAGGGGAGTGGCCACTCCCCTGTCCATCACCACCCTAGCGGTGGTGCCCAGAGCTCTTCCAGGTGACCACTTGATTCCGCCATCTTGAATCCAAGGTAGGCAGAGGCCCATGGGAGCATCTAAGTGGCCAGGTCAGGTAGGTGACATCTTAGGCCCCTCCTGATAGGTGGACACCCTGCTAGATGACAAATCCCCCTTCCTGGGATATTTAGGGTCTTCCTCTTGGGTGGGTGCTCAGATTCGACGTACAAGATTCCAGCAGGACTCCTCTGCATTGCTTACTTCATCTTCTAGCCACTGAGACTGCAACTGGACTCTCCAGGAACCGACAATCTGCAACTACAGCAACTCCGCTCTGAAACTTTGTTTCTTCAGCTCCTTCCAGCAACTGCAACATTTCCCCAGCTGTGCATCCTCTGAGGGCAATAAGTCTTCAGCCTGCACAAGAAATAATCTCCCTTGGAGTGAAAGAGTCACTCCCCTGCATCCGCAGGCACCAACTGCAATGACGGCTGGCTGCATGGATCTTCTGTCTTCCAGAACTGCCTGGATCCTGCATCACATGTGGTGGTCTGGAGTGGTCCCCTTGGTCCTCTCTACCAGCTGTCCAACTTCGGAAATGGTAAGCCCCTGCCTTGCAGGACAGTACCCCTGTGCACCACTACTCTTGCAGCTACCAAGGCTTGTTTGCTCCTCCTCTAAGGGATCTCAGGTTGCTGAGTGGGCCTCACTGCAAATCCCGTGCCTGCTGCCAGTGGATTGCCTGTGGGTCCTGCCTCCTCTTCTTGTGACTCCCCCAGTTTCTGAGGGTCACCCCAGACTCCCCTCCTTGGGTCCACTCCCCTGGACTTTGCTTGTCCTCTTCAGCCTTGCAAACCGTCTTCTCCGTCTCTTCCATTTGCTAAGGTTTGTTGGTGACTTTCCAGCACCACTGACGGACTGCATCTCGACCGCCAACCAGGGACATCACTTGTATCACTTCTGGGACTTCTCTTCAGCTCCTGTGCTGCAGTGCTGACCTTTGTCCAACATCGACCTGGTCCGGCATCCACAGAAGGGTGGTCAGTGGCTCCTGCCACCACCGGACTCTCCAACGTGAACTGGACTTAGTCCTCTTCCTCTGCAGGCCCTCTACTGTCAGAATTCACCTTTCGGTTCTTCCAGTCTTGGTTGTGTCTTGCATAATCCTTTTTCAAAGTCCTCCTGTTATTTTTGGGGAAAATCACGTAATTACCTTTGCTCTCCTGGTTGGTGGGGGTCACTTTGGTACTCATCTCTTGCGGTTCCTAGTTCCTCCAGCTCCCTTCTACTGATCCCACTTCCTTGGGTGGGGGAACTGCCTTTCACATTCCACTGTCTTAGTATATGGTTTGGCCCTCCCCTAGAGCCCTCACTATTGCTTTTACCAATGCTTATTGCTTTCTATGCAATTTACTGATTGATAATGTGTATATGATAGTGTGTTTACTTACCTCCATTTGGGGGATTGCCTATTCAGTATTCTAGTATTTGTGTTACTATATTAAAGTACCTTTATTTTTGTAACACTGTGTGGTTCGTACATGTGTGAGAGTGCTGTGTGACTATAGTGGTGTTGCATAAGCTTTGCATCTCTCCTAGATAAGTCTTGGCTGCTCATTCACAGCTACCTCTAGAGAGACATGACTTCCTATACACTGCTTACACCTCACTAATAGGGGATACCTGGACCTGGTATGAGGCGATAACACCATAGGTTCCCACCACACACCAGGCCAGCTTCCTACATTGGTGGTGCAGTGGTGGGATAAGACACTTTGGGTGTTATTCTAACTTTGGAGGAGTGTTAATCCATCCCAAAAGTGACGGTAAAGTGACGGATATACCACCAGCCGTATTACGAGTTCCATAGGATATAATGGACTCGTAATACGGCTGGTGGTAAATCCGTCACTTTTCCGTCACTTTTGGGACGGATTAACACCTCCTCCAAAGTTAGAATAACCCCCTTTGTCTTACCACTTTGTCACTAGTCACTTTCCACAGGAAAGACCATTACTAGTTGTTAAGTGCACACTGCGCTTAGTGTCAGGACTTCTAGTTTCCTTAAGTTTGGGTAAGCTAGCGGTCTAACATAGCCCTTGCTCCAAACCTTTCTAGGGAGCCTAGTTGTTAAAGTAGTGAGGTGCATATCTTCAGTAGAGCACACTTCTCAGGGCCCAGTCTCTCACTATGAGAGTCTCACTTTCCAAGAGTTGAGGGCGATGTATACCCCTAGAAAATTAAAGACAGGGAAAAATCCCAATAAGAGTCTGCTTCTGGGGTTACTTCTCCAGGCTAACCAGGAGAATGCAGGCACCCAGAAGGAGGAGGAAGTAGAAACTGACCCGCTAGTCATAGACAGGATAGATTTAGGCTACACTAGGGAGGGTCAGGGAGAATCTGGGGAACACCGCAGCCCTGTTAGGAGCACTGCAGGTAGTGAGAAGGGGGGCCATTCTTAGGGTGTTGGTTCAGAGAGCTCCCAGATGGAGGGACAGGCCCTCCTCTGTCAAGACCCACTGCTTCAACTCAGTGGAAAATTCCTTGGACAGGGAACTTAGGAAACTGAGGTTGGAGGAGGCCAAGCTGAGGCTGCAGCAACAACAGCTAGCCCTAGATAGGGAGGCCTTAGCAGTGGAAAAGGAGTGACAGGAGTTGGAGTTAGTTCCCCATGGTGGCAGCAATCTTAGCTTTAGGGACTTCAGGGTCAGGGAGGATTCCTATGATTCTAGGAACCTGAGCAAGATAGTCCCACCTTACAAAGTGCGAGATGACACACATAAGAGGTGCACTGCTTTGGAGAGGGCCTGTAAAGTACAGAAGGTCTCCCAAAGATAGTGGGCAGCAATCTTGTGGCTCTCATTCTCTGACAAAGGCAGAGACAAACTCCTCACTGTCAGAAAGGAAGATGCAGACAATTATACTGCACTAAAAAATGCACTGTTAGATGGTTTTGACTTGACCACTGAACAATATGGAATTAATTTATGGGAAATCAAAAAGGAGTCCTCCGAAGATTGCATAGATTTTGTTAACTGCTCTGTTAAAGTTCTGGAAGGCTGGCTGCATGGGAGCAAAGTGAGTGACTACCAGGGCTTACACAATTTGATTCTAACAGAGCACATTTTGAATAACTTTATATCTGATCACCTGCATCAATACCTGGTCGACTCTGATCTGACCTCTCCCCATGAACTGGGAAAGAAAGCAGACAAGTGGGTCCGCACCAGGGTGAGTAGAAAAACTCACACAGGTGGTGACCACGAAAAGAACGAAGCAGGTAAGCATTAGTATAAAGGTGGGGACAAAGATAAAACTAAAGAGTCTTCATCAGGCCCACTAAACTCTTGTGGGGATGGGACTAAATCCTCTTCCTCCACCTTTAAGAAACCTTGGTGCTACATTTGTAAGTAAAAAGGCCATAAGGCAGGAGGTAGCACCTGTCCAAAGAAAGGCACAAAGTCTTCTACCACTACTAATACCACTTCCACTCCTAGTGCCCCTAGCAACGGCAATAGTAGTGGTAACAATAATAGCAAGTCAGTTCAAAAGTGTAGCTGGGCTGACCTTGGGGACTATAGTGGGCTCTGGGCTAGTCAGGGAAACCACTGAGGCTATGTTGGTCTCTACTGGGGCCACTGACTTTGCCTCCCTAGCTGCCTGTCCCCTTAATATGGGTAAGTACAGGCAGCATCCTTTAATAAATGGTGTTGAGGCTGAGGCCTACAGGCACACAGGTGCCATTGTCACTATGGTGACTAAAAAACTGGTGTCACCTGAGCAACACCTACTTGGTCACACGTACCAAGTTGACTGATGCTCACAACAACACTTTGTGCCACCCTATGGCAGTTATTGACTTTAGCTGGGGGGTGTTAATGGCCCTATAAAGGTTGTAGTGTCCTCTAATCTACTTATGGAATATCTGCTAGGTAATGACTTAGAGACTTCAGCTTGGGCTGAAATAGAATTGGAGGTCCATGTAGCAATGCTGGGCATCCCTTGGCATATCTTTGCCCTTACCAGAGCACAGGCCAAGAAACAAAGGGAACAGGAAGCCATGGGGCCTAGGACAACGGCCCAGGAGGCTCCTAAAAGAAGAGCAGAGAGGGTAAAAAGGTACCCTCTGCTCCAGCCTCCAGTGAAGATTCAACTCCTGAGGGAGAAGAATCCACTCCTTGGGTGGAACCAACACCAGACGAGCTCAAAGCTGACACAGTTGAGCTCTTGGATGCAGTGGGGCCCACCAGGGAAGAACTCAGTATGGAACAGAACACCTGTCCCACACTGGAAGGCTCAAGGCAGCAAGCTGCAGGAGAAGAGATAGGGGATGCCAGTGGCACACATAAGGTGTACTGGGATAACAGCCTCCTTTACTCAGAAACAAGGGACCCTAAACCTGGGGCCACCAGGAGACTGGTAATCCCTCTGAAGTTCAGGGAGTTTCTGTTAACTCTTGCACATGACATTTTCCTTGCAGGCCACTTGAGGCAATGCAAGACTTGGGACAGGCGTGTCCCTCACTTTCACTGGCCCCATATGTCCGAAGACACTAAGGACTTTTGTCTCTCCTGTGTCACTTGCCAAGTCAGTGGCAAGACAGTTGACACTCCAAAGGCCCATTTAATTCCACTACCACTAGTTGGGGTGCCCTTTGAGAGTGTTGGGTGGATATTGTTCGGCCCCTGGACCCTCCAGCAGCCTCCGGAAATAAATTTATACTGTTGGTGGTGGGCCATGCCACCTGGTATCTAGAGGTCATTCCTGTTAGGACCACTACAGCTGAAGCAGTGGCCAAAGCCCTCCTGAGATTTTTCTTAAGGGTGAGTTTTCCTAAAGAGGTGGTATCAGACAGAGATGCAAACTGCATGCCTACTTACCTTAAACCCATGTGGAAGGGGTGTGGTGTTTAACAAAACACTCAAATGCATGATAATGGGACTCTCAGAGAAACTCAGAAGGAGGTTACATGTCCCATTACAGTGCCTCCTCTTTGCCTATAGGGAGGTTCCTCAACAGGGTGTGAGCTACAGCGTCTCTGAACTTTTGTTTGGACACCATGTTAGGGGTCCCCTTGCTCTTGTGAAAGAAGGCTGGGAGCAACAGTTCAAGCCTCCAAAACAGGACTTTGTGGACTATATTAGGCCTCAGATCAAGGATGACCAAACACATGACGAGGGCTTCAAAACATCTTCAGGCGAGCCAAGAATTGCAAAAGCAATGGCAATGGCATGACCAGAAGGCTGTGCTGACTGTTTATCGGCCAGGAAAGAAATTGTGGATCCTGGAACCTGTGGCTCCCAGGACACTCCAAGACAAATGGAGTGGACCTATTGTGGAATGAAAGGGTGAGGTCCCCTACCTGGTTGACCTAGGCACTCCTAGAAGCCCCCGCAGGATGCTTCATGTGAACCACCTGAAGCCCTTCTATGATAGATCTGACATGGCATTGCTTATCATGGCAACTGAAGGTGGACAGGGAGAAGAGAGTAACCCTCTCCCTGACATCTTCTCCCACAATACAGTTGATGGCTCAGTAGATCGGTTGTGCTTGCAGACTGCCTCTCTGAGTCATAATATGATGACTGCAGAAATTTCCTAGGCTAGTTCTCTGAACTGTTCTCTCTGACCACAGCATTGACACAGGTGACAGCCTGCCTGTCAAAAGTAAAATATACGTGCAGCCTGATCATGTCAGGGAGTCCATCAAAGCTGATGTGCAAAAGATGCTAGACCTGGGAGTTATTGAGCCTTCGTACAGCCCTTGTCCTGTAGTCCTTGTCCCAGAACCACACTCTCAAAATGGTAAAAGAGAGATGAGGTTTTGTGTAGACTGCAGAGGTCTCAATACTGTAACTAAAACAAATGCTTATCCTATCCCTAGGGAAGATGACCTAATAGATGCAATGGCTTCTGCCAAGTATCTGAGCACCTTTGACCTGATTGCTGGCTAGTGGCAGATCAAATTGTCAGAGGATGCCAAACCAAAAACAGCATCCTCCACTACTAGTGGGCACTATCACTTTACAGTAATGCCCGTTGGACTTAAAAATGCCCCTGCAACATTCCAAAGGCTGGTGAAAAAAGTGCTTCAAGGCCTGGAAAGCTTCAGTGTAGCTTATCTTGATGATATAGCTGTCTTTAGCTCTACCTGGAAGGATCACCTGGTCCACCTTAGGAGTGTAAAAGGAAGGCCTCATTGTCAAGGGATCAAAGTGCCAGATAGGCCAGGGAAAAGTGGTTTACCCGGGCCACCTGAAATCAGGTGAAGGCCTGATTCAACCACTACAGGTCAAAATCCAGAGACTTCCTAGGCCTGACAGTGTCCTATAGAAGCTTAATTAGAACTATGGCTCAATTGTAGCCCCCTTAAATGACCTCACATCCAAAAGGAGCCCAAGAAAGTGTCATGGACAGATAGCTGCTAAAAAGCTTTTGATGACCCCTAATAGGCCATGTGCTCTACTCCTATACTAAGAAGCCCTGATCACTCCAAGCACTTTATTGTGCAGACAGATGCTTCTGAGGTAGGGATAGGGGGAGTACTGTCTCAACTGAATGAAGAGTACCAGGACCAACCTGTAGCTTTCATAAGCAGAATGTTGATCCCCAGGGAAAAGATTTGGTCAGCCATAGAGAGGGATGCCTTTGCTGTGGTCTGGGCTTTGAAGAAGCTGACACCATACTTGTTTGGCACTCACTTCCTTGTTCAAACAGACCACAAGCCCCAACTATGTTTAAAACAGATCAAAGGTGAAAATCCCAAACTTTTGAGGTGGTCCATATCCCTACTGGGAATGGACTATACAGTGGAACATAGACCTGGGAGTAACCACTCCAATACAGATGGACTCTCCAGATTGTTCCACTTAGACAATGAAGACTCAACTGGTCAAGGTTAGTCTTATTGTCCTCTGGTTGGGGTGGGGGCTAGGGGTTATGTAGGAAAAGTACCCTCTTTTTGGCATGTTACCCCCACCTTTTGTCTGCTGTCGGTCTGTGTTGACTGTTTTCACTGGTATCCCAGTGACTGCTCTCTCCCTCTAAATTTGACTGCTTAGGACTTTGCACACCCCACAATGGACACACTAGTGCCCCCATATAAGTTCCTAGTATATGGTACTTAGGTACCCAGGCATTGGAGCACCAGGGGTTCCCCACAGGCTGCAGCATGTATTGTGCCACCCATGGGAGCCAATGCAAAATGTGTCTGCAGGCCTGCCACTGCAGCCTGTGTGAAAAGGTGCATGCACCCTTTCACTACAGGTCACTGCACCAGGTCACTGTAAGTCACCCCTATAGTAGGCCCTCCTAGCCCAGAGGGCCGGGTGCAGGTACCGGTGTGTGAGGGCACTCCTGCATGAGCACAGGAGCCCCTACAAACTCCAGTTCAATTGCACTGGACTTTGTAAGTGCAGGGAAGCCATTTTACCTGAGTACTGGACACAGGTCCCTGTGTCCAGCTACATAATGGTAACTCCGAACCAGGGAATGTTTGGTAGCAAACATATCTGATAGAGACTTCTAGTTGCAGATTCCTTACCTTTGAATTCCCCCAGCCATCAGTCTGGACCCGGAGATTTTTCTTCGAGCAGTACCTCTGCGTGCCATCAGTTATCGTCAGTTGACTCCACGGGTGTCATGTTCACCGCGATGATGTTGCAGTCGTACATAGGTGCCACCCCAGCGCGCTGATGTCAGTTCTTTTCTTTCCACGCCAGCCTGCGCGCAAATCTGGAGAGAGCTACCTCAGTCACTTTTTTGACTGCAACATCATTTTTGTCTGACAAGGTTGTGGATGCGTCTAGGGATGTCCTGCAAGACCGGTTTTAAGCCTTGTGACTCCTATCACCGAATGATGTCGGTGACGGATCCACACCTCGTGTGTCTGGAACGAGATCACAACCCAAAGTCGTGCTCTAAGTGTCTGGCTATAGACCCTTAAGCTTTGAGGGAGCTGTCCTTAAACCTAATGGTGGCCCCACACTCGACTCCGCGGCACTCACGGTCTCGTTCGCCAGGAAGGTCTCAAGACCAGCCGAAGAGTCACCACCACTCTTCGTCCTTAAAGTCATTGGGACATTCGGGTCATAAGGAAAAGAAGTTGAAGAAGGACAAGCGTTCTTCGACTTCACCCCGTCACTCGGATGATGCGGCGCGGGAAGAGCGCCGATGCTCTAGGCCTCCGTCCTCAGAGCCTTCATCTGGGTCCGCTCCGCGCTTCCCCGACTTCCCGGAAGCCAGAGTCACCCCTGCCCGGCTCAAAGAGATTTATGAGGCAATGCGCCTCCTTTTTGGGCAGACCGACACACCTTTGGCACCCTCGGGCACACATGAGTTGGTGGGGGACCCCTCGGGTTCAATGTCGTCGGATTCAGCCACGGATCCGGAGGGCTCCTCTGGATCCAATCTCTGACCTTCCCCAGTGTCGGGTCAGACGTCAACGCTCTCATCCGTTGGGCCCACAATCAATGTCGATTCCATTCTCGTAACCGCGGAGCCAGAGCGACGTCGCTCGACGCAGATTCCATTCTCTATGGGCTCTCCTGGGCCCAAGTTTGATCCAGACCCTTATGCTTATGGGTATGGATACGGGGGGAGTTTGGAGGGGACACAGGACCCTTTAGAATACCAGCTTACCCCCAAATAGACTGGGTGCAGGATTTGGGTGATGCCAGTGGTCTAGACACCTCTCCTGACACTGGTATGCTATCTCCTCCTACCGTAGCTATGAGGGAGGGTGCCTCAGACTCCATGGTGGTGTGAAGGGCGGCTGAGGTCTTGGACCTTGAGCTACCTTCTGTGGAGGTTATGCCTAATATCCTAACAGATGTGCTTCAGCTGGGGTGTTCCACATCAGAGCCCCTTCTTCCCTTTAATGAGGCACTGACGGACGTCCTTTTGGGTACTTGGGTAATTGGTCCAGACCCGTGAATAGGACGATCGCCCGCCACCATCGGCCTGCGCCGACAGACCCAAAATTCCCCACCCAACACCCCACGCCTGAGAGCCTTGTCATCCAGGCTTCCTCTTCATTGGGCGCATTCCCTGCAGCACCTCCGGATAGGGAATCAAAAAGACTGGACAACTTGGGAAAGAAGTTGTTTTCTTCCAACAGTCTAGCGCTGCGGTCCGTGAATACTGCATGCCTTTTAGGCCGTTATTCCCATACTCTCTGAGATACGGTCGCGCAAGTGCTGCCTAGAGTTCCAGAGGAGGCCCGGACTGTCCTTTCCCAAGCCGTGACGGGAGGGACGCAGCAAAGTTCATGATTCGTTGTGGATTGGATACGACTGACTTTCTGGGCAGATCGGTTGCATCGACGGTGGCACGGAGACGCCACACCTGGCTGAGAACATCTGGCTTCTCAGGGGATGTCCAGCAATCTCTGATGGACATGCCCTTTCATGGCACATGTCTTTTTGGAGACAAGGCGGACTCTGCACTCGAGCGCCTCAAGGATTTCCGAGCCACAGCCCGGTCCCATGGCCTTGCACCTGCTCCTAGACCCGAGCAGTCCACCTTTCACCCCTTGAGTGGCTACGGAAGGGGCACCCACCCGCGTTCTTTTCCCCTTACCATCAACCCGCGCATGCTGTGCAGCCCCATCGTGGCTGCAAATGCAGGATCCCACGTCCCCGGGGATCAGGGAGCCAACAGGTCGCCCAGTCCACACCCACCCCTTCCTCAGCCTCCAAACCTTCCTAGTCTGTGGGTAGACCAGGAACCAGTTGGTGGCAGGATTCGCCTTCCCCTGCCCTAATGGCAATCTATTACCTCGGACAGGTGGGTTCTCCAGATTGTCCAAAGGGGCTACTCCCTCCCCTTTGAGACACCTGCTCCAGCCATGCCACCTTCATACAATCACATATCGGAGGATCATATGGCGCTTTTATGCGAGGAAAGCCAAGCCCTTTTGGCCAAAGGAGCTATAGAGAGGGTTCCGTTGCCAAAAGTAGGTCGTGTTAGCTATTCCCGCTACTTTCTGGCGCCGAAAAAGGACAAGGCTCTTTGTCCTATATTAGATCTTCGGTCCCTCAACCTCTTCCTCAAGAAGGAGAAGTTCAATATGTTGACATTGGCTCAGGTGCTATCTGCCCTGAATCCCGGAGACTGGATGGTAGCGTTGGACTTGCAAAACGCATACTTCCACATTACCGTCTTGCCGGCCCACAGACTTTCCCTACGATTTGTGGTAAGTCACAAGCACTTTCAGTTTACTGTGCTCCCTTTTAGCCTTACCAGTGCTCCTCTGGTGTTCACGAAAGTGATGGTAGTGGTGGAAACTCATCTGTGCAGGTTAGGGGTCCTAGTCTTCCCCTACCTCGACGACTGGCTGTTGAATGCAAACTCTCCCCAGACAGTCATCTTCCACCTCCAGACTAAGGCAAATCTTTTTGAATTCACTGGGATTCACTATCAATGTGCCGAAGTCACACCTGACTCCTTCTCATACGCTACCTTTCATCGGGGCTGTTCTTGATAGAGTGCAGTTTCGGGCATATCCTCCCGAAAAGCGAGTCCAGGATATTTGGGGTATGATACCGGGGTTTCAGCCTTTATCTTGGATTTTGGTGAGAATGACTCTGAGGCTGCTGGGCCTCATGGCCTTCTGCATCCTGCTAGTTCAAAAGGTCAGATGGCATATGCGGGCTCTGTACTGGAACCTGAAGTTCCAGTGGGCGCAGCATCAGGGGAATCTCTCCGACAAAGTCCATATATTGGAAGGAACTGCGAGAGACCTGCAGCGGTGGTTAACGAATCAGGATTGGGTCAAAGGCAGATCCCTCTCCTTTCCCCAACCAGATCTTACAGTAGTGACAGATGCGTCAATGCTGGGATGGGGAAGCCACATGGGAGAGGTGGAGATCAGAGACCTCTGGCCTCTGGCGGAAACCGGGCTCCATATCAATCTTCTGGAGCTCAGAGTGATTCGACTAGCATTAAAGGCATTCCTTCCCTCTCTCAAAGGGAAAGCAGGGCAGGTGTTCACAGACAACACCACCGCCATGTGGTACTGCAACAAATAAGGCGTAGTGGGGTTGTGGACCCTTTGTCAAGAGGCTCTTTGCCTCTGGACTTGGCTGGAACATCAGGGCATATCCCTGGTGGTTCAACACCTGGTGGGCTCCTTGAATGCCAGGGCAGACTAACTCAGCCGACGATGTGTGGTAGATCAAGAATGGCCTCTCCATCCGGAGGTGGTGCAAGGTCTCTTCCTTGAGTGGGAAGAGCCTTGGTTGGACTTGTTCGTCTCCTTAGAGAACGCAATGTCAGCTGTTTTACACATTGGACTTTCCAAGGCGGCACTTTTGTGGCGCTTTTCGGCATGAGTGGAATTCAGGCCTCCTGTACGCCTTTCCGCCCATACCACTTCTGCCCAGAGTTCTGAACAAGATCAGGCAAGACCAAGCCCAAGTAATCCTCGTGGTTCCGGACTGGGCACGAAGAGTCTGGTATCCCGAGCTGTTGAGCATGGCCATAGCTCCTTCAATCAGACTGCCTCTTCAGGAGGATCTTCTGTTGCAGCGGTAGGTCAGGGTCATCCATCCGAACCTGTCCACCCTTCGCCTCCTTGCATGGAGACTGATCGGCCAGTTGACGTCTTTTGACCTGCCACCTGAAGTCTGTAACATTATCTTGGCAGTCAGGCGTCCCTTAACCAAACCCGTATACGCCTGTCATTGGAAGAAATTTGTGGCATGATGCATCGACAAATCTGTTGATCCTCTATCTGCTCCTCTTTCTCAGGTCCTCCTCTTTATTCTTTCCCTTTCCCTTGCCCAGCAGGGCTCCACCCTGGGCACCCTTAAGGGATATCTTTCTGCTATCTCTGCTTTCTTGAGGTTACCAGATCAGCCTTCTTTATTTAAATCTCCCATGGTTGGGAGGTTTCTTAAAGGCCTCACACATCTTTTTTCCTCCTATCCCATTCATCATACCCAAATTGTATCTAAACCTAGCATTAACATACCTTATGTGTGCCACATTCGAGCCGCTTCACAACTGCCGTTTACGGCTCTTAACCATCAAGACTGTCTTTTTATTTGCCATCACCACTGCCCGCAAAGTAAGTGAGCTTCAGGCTCTTCCATCTAAGCCACCTTTCCTGGCAATACATCCTGACAAAGTGGTACTTCGCCCAAGGGCTTCTTTCCTACCTGAAGTAGTGACACCCTTCCATGTCAGACAGTCCATCACCTTGCCTACCTTTTATGCACCCCCACATCCCTCACATGAAGAGGAGAGACTCCACCGTCTGGACCCAAAAAGAGCGTTGGCGATCTATCTTGATTGTACCAAAGACTTCCGGGTGGACAATCAACTCTTTGTGGGATATGTGGGTACAAAGAAGGGGAAGGCGGTGCAGAAGAGGACCATTTCACAATGGGTGCTTTTATGTATTAAAATGTGCTACGCTCCGGCTAAGAAGCAACCTCTTGAAGGTTTGCGTGCTCACTCTGCCAGAGCTACTGCTGCTACCACAGCGCTAGCACGGGCCGTTCCAGTCCTGGACATCTGTCAGGCAGTGACGTGGGCATCTCTGCACACTTTTAGCAAACACTACTGCCTGGACAGTCAGGTCCGCAGGGACAGCTATTTTGGCCGTTCGGTCCTGCAGGATGTCCTGGTGTGATCTTGGTTCGCAGCCCTCCACTGGGGATGGTATTGCTCGGGTATCTATTCAAAGGTAAGGAATCTGCAACTAGAAGTCTCTATCAGATGTACAAGTTACTTACCTTCAGTAACGATATATCTGGTAGAGACATATTCTAGTTGCAGATTCCTTACCGCCCGGCCCATCCTTCCCAAACTGCGTACTGATTTCTAGGGCAGGAACTTCCCATTAAGGGCCCTAGGTTTGGCGCACCACTCTAAGTGTTCTTCATGGCTCCGCGCTACTGGTGTGGAAAGTCGTGAAAAGAAACGGACGTCAGCATGCCGGGCTTGCGCCTATATACGACGGCAATGTCATCAAGACGCCAATGACACCCGCAGAGTCGACCGACTCCACCTAATGGCGCACAAAGGTACTGCTCAAAGAAAAATCTCCAGATCCAGACTGATGCCTGGGGAAATTCAAAGGTAAGAAATCTGCAACTAGAATATGTCTCTACAGATATATCATTACCAAAGGCAAGTAACTTGTATGTCAGAATCATACCCCAATACTATTGCCAGTATTGGTTGTACGATTCCATGCACTCTAGGGGGTCCTCCTACTAATCGTCTGGGGTTTTCCAGGCAGCACACGCTGCTGCCACCCCTCAGACAGCTTTCTGCCCTCCTGCTGCTTGACCAGCTCAGGCAGAGGAAGGCAGAACAAAGGATTTCTTGTTGGAGAGGGAGGTAACACCCTCACCAATAGGTGTTACATGGCATGGGAGGGGTAGCCTCCCCAAGCCACCAGTATGCTTTGAAGGACACATTTATTGCCCTCCTTGGTTAAACCGGTTTGCACCAATCTAGGGACCCCCGGTCCCTGGTCTGGCACGAAACTGGACAAAGGAAAGGTAAGTGACCACTCCCCTATCACCACCCTATGGGTGGTGCCCAGAGCTCCTCCAGGTGATCATTCTACCATCTTGAATTCAAGGTGGGCAGAGGCCTCTGGGAGCATCTGAGTGGCCAGGTCAGGTAGGTGACGTCATGGCCCCCTCTTGATAGGTAGTCACCCCGCTAGGTGACCAATCCCCTTCCTGTGCTAGTTAGGGTCTCCCTCTTTGGTGAGTCCTTCGATTCAAAGTGCGCAACTCCAGCAGGACTCCTATGCATCGTTTACTTCATCTTCTGGCCAGTGGGACTGAAACTGGACTCTCCAGGAACTGACAATCCGCAACCACAGCAACAACTTCACTCTGCAATATTGTTTCTTCGGTTCTTTCACGTAACTGCAACATTTCCCAAGCTGTGCATCCTCTGAGGGTGACAAGGCTTCAGTCTGCACAAGAAGTAAGAAGGAAACTCCCTTGCAGTGAAGGAGTCACTCCCCTGCATCCGCAGGCATCAACTGCAACAACGACCAGCTGCGTGGATCCTCTCTATTCCACAACTGCTTGGATTCTGCATCACAGGTGGTGGTCTGTAGTGGTAAGCCCTTGCTTCCCCTTGCAGGACAGTACCCCTGTGCACTGCGACTCTTGCAGCTACCAAGGCTTATTTGCTCCTCCTACAAGGGATCTTCAGGCTCTGTGTACCCCCAGCACCCAGCACTTCTTCCTGCAAAGCACAGTCTCCTGCCTGCTGCTCCAGCGATGTGGGACACTCCTCCAGGTGTGCTGAGTGAGCATCAGTGGGACTTCTGTGCCTGCTGCCAGTGGGTTGCCTGTGGGGCCTTCCCCTCCTCTTGTGACTATCACAGCTGCTGAGGGTCACCATGAACCCCTCCTTGGGTCGAGTCCCCTGGACCTTGCTTGTCCTCTTCAGCCTTGCAAACCATCTTTTCCACCTCTTGCAGTTGACAAGGCTTGTTGATGGTTTTCCAGCACCACTGACCGACTGCATCTCGACCGCCGACGCGAGACATCACTTGCATCACTTCTGAGACTTCGTTTCAGCTTCTGTGCTGCACTGCTGACCTTTTTCTTCCACTGTCGACCTGGTAATGCATCCACAGAAGGGTGGGTAGTGGCTCCTGCCACCACCAGAAACTCCAACACAAACTGGACTTGGTCTCCTTCCTTTGCAGGTCCTCTTCTGTCAGAATCCATCTTCTGGTTCTTCCAGTCTTAGTTGGGTCCTGCATAATCCCTTTCCAAAGTCTTCGTGTTGGTTTTGGGGAAAACCAGGTACTTAAGTTTGCTGTCCTAGTTGCTGGGGGTCACTCTGGTACACACCTCTTGGGATTCCTAGTTCCATCAATCAATCAATCAGTACATTTGTAGAGCGTGCAAATCACCCGCGAGGGTCTCAGGGCGCTTGAGGGGTGGTAGGGGTGGGATAGCTGCTACTGCTTGAATAGCCAGGTCTTGAGGTGTCTCCTGAAGGTCAGCAGGTCCTTGAACTGCTGTAAGTGGATGGGGAGGGTGTTCCAGGTCTTGGCGGTGAGGTAGGAGAATGATCTGCTGCCTGTTGCTGTCCTGTGGATACGTGGAACGGGGGTGAGGTCGGCGGAGCGGAGTTATTGATTCGGGGTGCAGAAGGTGAGTCGTTCATTGAGGTATGCTGGTCCGCCGTTGTAGAGTGCTTTGTGGGAGTGGGTGAGGAGCTTGAAGGTGAAGGTCTCTCAGGTGGGCTGTGATGTGGCTGAGGTGGGGGATGTCAAGGATGAGGCGTGCGGTGGCTTTCTGTATGCGTTGAAGTCTTTTCTGGAGATTGCCCGTGGTTCCTGCGTAGAGAGCGTTGCCATAGTCCAGTCTGCTGCTGACGAGGGCCTGGGTGACCGTCCTTCTGGTATCGGTGGAGATCCATCTGTAGATCTTGCAGAGCATGCGGAAGGTGTTGAAGCAGGAGGATGAGACGGCGTTGACTTGTTGGGTCATGTAAAGCGAAGAGTCTAGGATGAAACCCAGGTTGTGTGCGTGGTTGGTGGGCATCTGTGCGGCTCCCAGTGTGGTCGGCCACCAGGAGTCGTTCCAGGCGGAGGGGGTGGGGCAGAGGATGAGGACCTCTGTCTTGTCCGAGTTCAGTTTTAGGAGACTGTTCTCCATCCAGTTGGCTACAGCCTTCATTCCTTCATGGAGGTTGGTTTTGGCAGTGGCGGGGTCCTTGGTGAGGGAGAGGATCAGCTGGGTGTCGTCGGCATATGAGATGATGTTGAGGTTGTGAGATCGGACGATGTTGGCGAGCGGTGCCATGTAGACATTGAATAGGGTCGGGCTGAGGGAAGATCCTTCGGGTATGCCGCAGATGGTCTTGGTGGCTTCAGATCGGAAAGGAGGGAGGCAGACTCTTTGGGATCTGCCAGTGAGGGAGGAGGTGATCCAGTCCAGGGCTTTGTCACAGATCCCAGCTTCGTGGAGGCATGTGCTTAGGGTGTGGTGGCAGACGGTGTCAAAGGCGGCCGAGAGGTCCAGGAGGATGAGGGCCGCGGTTTTGCCTTTGTCCAGAAGGGTCCTGATGTCGTCGGTGACGGCGATGAGGGCGGTCTCTGTGCTGTGGGTGCTGCGAAAACCGGATTGGGACGGGTCCAGAGTGTTGTTTTCCTCAAGGAGTGGGTCAGATGCTTGTTGACGATCTTCTCAATGACCTTCGCCGGGAACGGGAGCAGGGAGATGGGCCGGAAGTTTTTGAGGTCCTTTGGGTCCGTCTTGGGTTTCTTGAGTAAGGCGTTGATCTCGGCGTGCTTCCAGCTTTCCGGGAAGGTGGCAGTTTCGAAAGAGCTGTTGATGATCATCCAGAGTTGGGGGGCGATGATGGAGCTTGCTTTGTTGAAGATGTGGTGCGGGCAGGTGTCAGATGGCGAGCCGGAGTGAATGGTGTTCATGACTTTGGTGGTGTAATCGTTGCTGATGTGGGTCCAGGAGAGCAGGAGGTTGGTGTGGCTGGGGGGCAGTGAGTCTGAGGTGTTGGGGACTGCCGGTGGGGTCTTGGTGTTGAAGCTGTCGTGGATGTCTGCGATCTTGCGGGGAAAGAAGGTGGCAAGGGAGTCGCAGAGGTTCTTCCAGATCCCTTCTACTGATCCTACTTCCTTGGTTGGGGGACTGCCTTTCACACTCCACTTTTTCAGTATATGGTTTGGCCCTCCCCTAGGGCCCTCACTATTGCTTTTACCAATGCTTATTGCTTTCTATGCTATTTACTGACTGCTAATGTGTATGTAATAGTGTGTTTACTTATCTCCTGCTGTGGGATTGCCTATTCAGTATTCTAGTATTTGTGTTCCTATCATAAATACCTTTATTTTTGTAACATTGTGTGGTTCTTTAATGTGTGAGAGTGTTGTGTGACTATAGTGGGTTTGCATAAGCTTTGCATGTTTCCTAGCTAGGTCTTGGCTGCTCATTCACAGCTACCTCTATAGAGCCCTGGCTTTCTAGACATTGCCTACACCTTACTAATAGGGGATACCTGGACCTGGCTAGCTTTTGCTTTCCTGAATGGTAAGGTATCCACTATAGGTGTCATACTGTTGTATCAGTATGGTCTGACTGTTTAATCAGTTTTTTTCTTTTATCTATAAGTAATAATTTACACTAATTAGTACGTAGGTGTTTTCTTATTTTAATCCTATGTCAGTAAAAAAAATATATATATATATATATATATATATATATACACACACAGACACACACACACACACACACACATACATATCCTAGAGGTATTTTGGATTATCTCTTATTATGTTTCCTATGGAAAAATCTGATTCCATGCCAAACGTTGCTATTGTTGTATTCAGCTACTTTTTAATAGAGCATTTTTGATGCTTTGTCCATGAGAGATGGACCTTTCTCTGTGCTTTTTACAGAGCAGGTCTGGCTAGGATAGACCTTAATATAGCATAGAGGTATTGCTCAGTGGCATGGCCTACTGATCCATATTTCACAAGTATCACACGTGCAGTTCCGGTCCGGGTAGGATATACGAGCAAATGAATTTATATATATAGAATATTTTGGAAAAATTATACTGGTGTCAGGGATAACGTTTTCCCCATGCTTTCTATGTCTTTGTGACTTTATTACTGTGGTCTTTTCACCAGTTCTTAGAGGGTGAGCATGCTGGGATTCGGACCCCATTAAAGGTGCAAATAGTTTTATAATCATATTGTTGGGTCAATCCTGGCACACAGTTGTCGTACTGTTGTGTAGCCATTTTAGTTATAGCTTCATGCACATTATTTTAGTAAAACCAGGCCTGCAGCTGTGCACTTTAACCTAGATATATTTTATTCAGCTTTGTTTATTATTTTAACAATAGCCACATTTGTGGTTTTGTTTTATTTCTCTCTATCTAGCTGTTGTTTGCCTAGGCTAGTACTGCGTTCTTAAAAAAAGACCTTTTGTTCACTCTGTGCTTCTCTCAAGGCTGCAGTAAGATAGGTTGCCTGTAAACGTGGGAACACTTCGTCTCTGGTATTCATAGAAACATACACATCCTTACGTAGGGACATTTTCTTAGAACATCAGCTGTGTTATTATAAAAACTCTTCCCTGTCCCATACACGTAGGAGGGAGATTCCAGCCAGATGACCAAGAATGTATGCTGATTGATGAACGCTTTGCTACTGTTGCTTATGCAGACTTGAGGCCTTCGCTCAGGTATGGCGGATGATGTCTTCCCAGGGGAACCTGAAGGGCAGAACTAGAGCTTAACATGCTGTGCTCTACTATAGCCTAGGTAGGAATTAGTCTATTGACTCTAGTGACAACATGGTAGCGTTATTTCTATGCTTCACTTTGCTTGTCACAATTTTAATCCAGTCATGCTTTATCATCCTGGTTATTGCAGTATATGCTTTAGTATCTAAGACGCAGTCGCTTTATTAAAAACCTTATTGAAACATACTGCCTCTGCTTGTCCCTATATATGTGGGACTAATGTAACTGAGAAGAAACGGATGCGATCTGAATGACCATGATTTCCCTAAGGAGCCAATTGTGTCATGCACTTGGCTGCCCAATCATCCCTGCTCTTGGGTAGAGATGAGGCACTGCTAGTTAGCCAGAGCAAAAACCCCGGATTAGGCCAACAGGTGTCACCCATAGTGGGTTAGACTCAGTCCCCCACACCGCAGGCGATTCTGCCACTCACATCCAGTAGTCTCATTAGAATAATGAGAGCCTATGCGACAGTACTAAAAGATAATTTTATTCCCATGTTTTTTAATGTCTCATGGCTTTATTTACCTGTGGTTCCTGCCACAGGTTTTTATGTTGTAGAGGATATTATTGCCCACCTAAATTATTATGAATGTCCAGTCTTTTCCTCTTGTTCGAGAATGATTTATTTCTACTTAGAGACTTTTAAAGGTCTCAGTTCGCAGAACCTCCTTTGGAAAGGGTATGACTTTAGTATCTGATTTTAAAGTAAGGAATCTGCGAATAGATGTCTCTATCAGATGAACAAGTTACTTACCTTCTGTACCGCATTATCTGGTAGAGAAATGATCTATCTGCAGATTCCTTAATGACGCTCCCATTCTTCCCGATCTGCGAAATTAGTAATCTTTTGTCTTAAAGATTATGTTATGGAAATTAATTTCCTGAATTGAGAATCCAGTACCTATTTGAGACAAGGGTGTCTTATTTTAACATACTGTTTTGATAGTCAGTTTCCTTATGTGGCTTTATGTTTTGAGCATAGAAAAATAGTCATGGATGAAACTGACGTCGGAGAGGAGGTTATATGGACTCCGTTGACGTCACGTCTGTTGGTCTGTTGCGCGACTCTGGCCATCAAAAGCAAATAGAGGAAAAAAAGAGAAAAGGTTGAAATAAAAAACTTCAAACTGCCAACCGGATAGCTGAATATTCTGTTTATAATATGGAAAGCAAGGCCTTCTCTCTTAAATCCGAACCTGATGGTGATAGCTCACCTGGGGCGCCGGGCTTGGCCCCAGTTAAACTGCCAGATGCTAACAAAGCCATCTAGGCCAAGGGCCTGTCAAATGGACAGGACCAGTGATGAACTCATTAGAACAACTATCCGCTCCAATTGCAACAAACAACGGAAAGTCTTCACCAGTCTTTCTTCTAAACATAAATGTTTGATTTTGCATTTGTACAGCAAATTGACGCTGCAACAGGAGGAAACATGACATAGTGTGATGGCCAAAAAATTTTTTCACTTGGTGAAATCGCCTGGGTGGGAACTCAGCACAGAAAGAAGGGACATATAAAATGCATCAATAAAAATTAAGCATTAAACAAGCACACCAAAGAATGAATAGCAAGAGTGAGCGTGGTTAAAAGCCCACAGAGAGATTGCAACAGGCCAGTGCACTTGCATGCTCGACCCTAAAAATAAATAACATGATCCCCAAGACCAGCGGGCACAAAACCCCTCCCACTTCTGTGCCCAATAAGCTGATTTTCAAAGTGACCAACAAAGGAATTAGCCAAGAAGTGCAAGTAACAATGAAATGTTGTCGAAGGTGTTCTGAATTTTTTGTTTCTTGGTGTGTAAGTAAATATTTGGTTTCAATGGATTGCATCCTATAATGTCTCTGTTCAATATTTTCCAAAAGACTGTATTTATTTGTCTTCTTACACACATATATATATAACTGCATCTGTGTTTCCCTTGTTTAGATTGCATTTACATGACTTCATTCTAGTATGGTATTAATTACACACAGCTTCGGAGTGCTCCACATGTTTTTCTATTTTTGATTCTCTATACTGGCTAAAGTCTCTTTTCCAGTAGACATATTCGGCAACAATTTGTACATGTGTTATGAGCACCCACAGGACATTATAATACTATAGAATTATGCGGCCAATCTTAGCTTTGTGTTGCCACACTGATATTAATTTTCACAACCCATATTTGATTTGATAAGTAGTTGTTTGTTCTTGCCCTGAGGAGCTCCTGTAAAACTGCGATCATTCAGTAGTTTTTCTGGATTGTCCAGGAGCCTGTTTCGGTCAGTACCATTTCTGTCCACCGCACCTTGGACTGAGGAGTGTTATTTGACAAGAGGCTTCCTTTAACCCGTTAAGGAGCAAGGTGAGGGTCTCCGGGAGGGTCGCCAGCTTGTCCAGAATTGGCGAGCAGTTACATGTTTGCCTGAAGCCGGGTGCTTCCAATTGTGCTTGTTTTAAGTGGCTATTTAGGTTGTCTATTTTCTCATCAATACCAGAGGCGTACATTGCCAGCGTGTTTAGAAGCCTGATCTGAATGTCCATTTTATTGCTTGATAATTCATCGCATCTACTGAAAGCTGGAGAGTTTTAAGTAAGGTTGGCCAGAGCCCCTTGTCGGCTGAATGATAGAGCATTTTTGGCGCTTTCTTTCACGTATGTGGCTATCATATTTTCCAACTCTTGAGTGCCCAAGGATCGGTTGATGCTTGTCGTGCAGCATCCTCCAGTGGGTTTATCAGATACGACAGATCATCCATTTCCATCAAGGAAATTAGGGAGTTTGATGGCGTTACCTTGCCAACCCAATTTAAGCACTCCATCTTCTGATTACTAATTACTTGATGCTCAAGGCTCGATGGTTGCTCAATTAGTGAGCTAAAAAGTTTTTTCATTTTTGTCAGTGTCGGATGCCCAGCAGTGCTGTTACAACTCTCTTTTGTTATTGTTTCCAGTACCTCGTGATAGAGCTGGTGCTCTCTGGGCTAGCAGATTTGTAACCCCTTCATTGAGTGGAAGGCCCTTCTGCATTTTCTCTTGTTAATGAAAAATCACAATTTGACCGAGCGCGGGGTGGGAGTTGGGGGGGGGAATGGGGTGGGATTGGGCGGGGGGTTTAATGCTTGAGTAGATTGCTGTTTCCTGCGTCCTTCAGATATTTACACTTTGCTGTGATTTTAGGTTAGATTCCAAGTCGAGCTAAACTTTTCTGGCATTTCCAGTGTGCTGGATTGTTGAACGTCTTTTGTTGTATCCAGCAGTGACTGGGTTAGGATCCTGCCCATTATCAGTACTCCTTTTGTTCTGCACTTCAAATTCACCACAGGACCCTGATTTTCCCAGGACATGTTGCAATAAATTGAGGTGGAAAGGCTTGCTGTTTGTGTTCCTTTGTTGCATTAGTATAGTTTGCTAGTCGCTATTTTTATATTAGCTTGATTACCGGTCACTGTGTGCTGCCTCAGGTTCCGGCGATTTTACCAGATTTGAAAAAATTGTTTTCTAAAAAAGGGCTACCAGATGGCTGGGTGCGATTGTCCAAGTCAAAAGCCTTGTCTTACTCAGGGCGTTTCCTTTGCCTTACTGCTGGTCTTGGTGGGCAGTGGGCAGCAGTGAGCAACCAGGAATGACCCACCAACAAGCTGGTGGTTGTCTTGTGTCTGGTGAGGCCCTTCTGACATGCAGGCATGTGGTAGTGTAGGCGTGTGCTGATGCAGGCACTTTTGCTTGGTAGCAGTGCGGGTGCCGGCTAAGCAAGGCAGGACAGGACAGGCAAGTACATGTATACCGAACGAGCTGGTGGGAGTGCAGACTCATTGAGGCACAAACCGCAACAGCCTATCGTTGGCTGGCGGGTTCCCCTTAGAGGTAAGATAGTGGCAAAATTAGATAATTCTAATGCTCTTTATTGTGGTAGTGTGGTAGAGCACTAGGCTTATCAGAGAGTAGTGTTAAGCAATTGTTGTACACACACGGGCAATAAACGAGGAACACACATTCAAAGACTTAACTCCAAGCCAATAGTTTTTATATAGAAAAATATATTTTCTTAATTTATTTTAGAACCACAAGATTCAAGATTTGAAGTAAATACATAAAATGCAAGGTACTCCACACAGGTAAGTTAGGAACTTTAAATTAGAGCAGTAACATACACAGTTATAGTTAAAATGGCAATAAGCTATTTTAAAAGCGGACACAGTGCAAAAATCAACAGTTCCTGGGGGAGGTAAGTAATGGTTAGTTTTTCAGGTAAGTAAGGCACTTACAAGTTCAAGATCCTGGGCATAGGCAGCCCACTGTTGGGGGTTCAAGGCAACCCCAAAGTTACCGCACCAGCAACACAGGGCCGGTCAGGTCCAGAGGTCAAAGGCGGGCCCAAAACACATAGGCGCCTATGAAGAACAAGGGTGCTCCGGATCCAGTCTGCCAACAGGTAAGTACCTGCGTCTTCGGAGGGCAAACCAGGGGGGTTTTGTAGAGCACTGGGGTGACACAAGTAGAAACAGAAAACAAACCCACAGCAGCACAGGGGCAGCCGGGTGCAGTGTGCAAAGCAGGTGTCAGGTTTGTAATAGAAATCAATGGAGGGACCCGGGGGTCACTAACGGTTCAGGCAGGGCACAGGGGGGCTTCTCAGGCCAGCCACCACCTGGGCAAGGCAGAGGGTCACCTGATGGTCACCCCTGCACTGGAGTTCGGTTCCTTCTGGTCCTGGGGGCTGTGGGTGCAGTGCTTGGTCCAGGCGTTGGGTTCCTTGTTACAGGCAGTCGCGGTCGGGGGTCCTCTGGATTCTCTCTGCAGGCATCGCTGTAGGGTTCCAAGGGGGTCATCTCGGGTTACTCACGAGGTCGTAGTCGCCTGGGAGTCCTCCCTGTAGTGTTGGTTCTCTGGAGCTGAGGGTGCAGAGGGTGAAGTCTCACGCTTCCAGCGGGAAGAGTGAGTTCTTTAAAAGTTGCAAGAAAGTTGCAAAGTTGTTGCTGTTTTTGAACAGTGCCGCTGTTCACAGGAGTTTCTTGGTCCTTTGGGTTCGGAGCAGTCCTCTGAGGCTTCGGAGGTCGCTGGTCCCTGTCGGATGCGTCGCTGTGCAGGTTCTTTGAGTCTGGAGACAGGCCGGTAGGGCTGGGGCCAAGTCAGTTGTCGTCTCCGTCGTCTCTGCAGGGCTTTCAGGTCAGCAGTCCTTCGTGTTGTTGTAGGTTGCAGGAATCTGATTTCCTGGGTTATGGGGTGCCCCTAAATACTGAATTTAGGGGTGTGTTTAGGTCAGGAGGGCAGTAGCCAATGGCTACTGTCCTGGAGGGTGGCCACACCCTCTTTGTGCTTCCTCCCTGAGGGGAGGGGGCACATCCCTAATCCTATTGGGGGAATCCTCCAGTCTCCAGATGGAGGATTTCTAAAGGCAGGGGTCACCTCAGCTCAGGACACCTTAGGGGCTGTCCTGACTGGTGGGTGACTCCTCCTTGTTTTTCTCATTATCTCCTCCAGCCTTGCTGCCAAAAGAGGGGGCAGTGGCCAGAGGGGAAAGCATCTCCATTTGCTGGGAAGCCCTGGGGTGCTGTAAGGAAAGGCACGAGCCTTTGAGGCTCACCGCCAGGTGTTACAGTTCCTGCAGGGGGAGGTGAGAAGCACCTCCACCCAGTACAGGCTTTGTTCCTGGCCACTGAGTGACAAAGGCACTCTTCCCCATGTAGCCAGAAACTCGTCAGGCTGGCAGAAACCAGTCAGCCTAGCACTAGGAGTCGGACTGGTATTCAGGGGGCATCTCTAAGATGCCCTCTGGGTGCATTTTACAATAAATTCCACACTGGCATCAGTGTGCATTTATTGTGCTGGGACGTTTGATACCAAACTTCCCAGATTTCAGTGTAGCCATTATGGAACTGTGGAGTTCGTATTTGACAAACTCCCAGACCATATACTCTTTATTACTACCCTTCACTTACAATGTCTAAGGTTTTGCTTAGACACTGTAGGGGCATAGTGCTCATTCACATATGCCCTCACTTGTAGTATAGTGCACCCTGCTTTAGGGCTGTAAGGCCTTCTAGAGGGATGACTTACCTATGCCACAGGCAGTGTGAGGTGGGCATGGCACTCTGAGGGGAGTGCCATGTCGACTTAGTTATTTTATCCCCACCAGCACACACAGGCTGTGAGGCAGTGTGCATGTGCTGAGTGAGGGGTCCCCAGGGTGGCATAAGACATGCTGCATCCCTTAAAGACCTTCCCTGGCACCAGAGCCCTTGGGACCAGGGGTACCATTTACAAGGGACGTATCTGGGTGCCAGGGCTTGGCCAATTGTGGGAACAAAGGTACACTTTAGTGAAAGAACACTGGTGCTGGGGCCTGGTTAGCAGGGTCCCAGCACACTTTCAATGATAACTGGCATCAACAAAAGGCAAAAATTCAGGGGGTAACCATGCCAAGGAGGCATTTCCTTACAGCGGCCCCTGTGCGAGTAACACTGTGGGCCCGTGCTGCCTAGA
This sequence comes from Pleurodeles waltl, assembly GCF_031143425.1. NCBI lineage: Eukaryota > Metazoa > Chordata > Amphibia > Caudata > Salamandridae > Pleurodeles > Pleurodeles waltl. The sequence goes on from NC_090442.1 coordinate 457,710,540, forward strand.
TTGCCTCCCACTTCGCTCCAGGGGATCTTAAAGGACCAGGGGTACTGGATGTCACCCGAGACCATGACAGCAATTGCCATATTCAAAACTGGGTGCCTGGGCACCTGCTGGGCCACTGAGTAAGTAATTCTCGGAGTGGCTTTCTCGGCACCCTTGGCAGTGAAAAGTTGAACTAGGGGCTTGTGATCCGTCCTAACAGTAAATCTAGAACCCCAGACAAACTGTTTAAAATAATTGACACCCCACCAACATGCCAGGGCCTCACGTTCGATCACAGAATACGTTACTTCAGCACCTTTCAAACTTCTTGACGCAAATGCTACAACCCCATCCTTACCATCTCTCCTCTGCAATAACACGGCCCCCAACCCTTTTTGGCTAGCATCTGTCATTATAATAGAGTGATCCCTGGTGTTGAAGGGTTTTAAGGGAATCGCTTGGGCAATCTCTTGTTTCACACTCTCAAATTCACGGTTGCAATTAGTATCCCATACAAATGTAACATTCTTCTTCAATAAGTTCCTTAAGTTATAAGTCTTTTCCGAACAATTTGGTACAAATTTGGCATAAAACTCTATCAACCCCATGAAAGACCTCAATTGGTCCTTGTTTTCTGGACACACAAAATCCTGAATGGCCTTAACTAAACTTACTTTAGGTTTGATACCATCAGCTGTTAATTCGAAACCTAAGTAATTCACAGCAGACACACCAAATCGGCCCTTAGCAGAACTGAGAGTTACACCTTTCAATTTCAGTATATCTAGTACGCGACTTAGTCTCTCGTCATGCTCAAACATGTCTTTGCCATAAACTAAAATATCATCCTGAAATGCCTTCACCCCACTCAACTCTTTAAGCATGCTTTCCACTGTTCTTTGAAATACAGCTGACGCAGACGCTAACCCAAAAGGCATACGCTTGAACTGAAATAAGCCAAAAGGTGTGATAAAAGCTGTGTAATGTCTCGAGCTAGGATGCAGACTAATTTGATGGTAAGCAGATGTCATGTCAAGTAAGGAAAATACTTTACCATTTTCAATAGAAGATAGCATTTCCGAGATGTTGGGCAGAGGGTATTGATCCATCCAAATTTGGTCATTGAGATCGCGCAAGTCCACACACATTCACAACGATCCATTTGCCTTGCGGGCTAAAACTACAGGTGCAACCCAATTCGAAGACTCTATTGGTTCAATAATGTCTAGGGTACACAATTTGTCTAGTTCTTTCTTAAAATCATCTTTTAAAGTGAGGGGAACCTTCCGTACCTTGTGTACTTTTGGTTGCGCATCCTTATTGATCTTAATCTTGTGGGCAAAACCCTTGAATAGACCCACATTGTTATTAAATATTTCCAGATAACGTGATTCCCATTTTTCACACATGACTGAAGCCACCTGCATATATTCATTTCTCATCACAACTTGTTCAGGATTATATGGATCTAGTACTAACTTTAATTTACCCTGATCACACCATCCTAAAAGGCATGTGTCATCCTTGGCTACATAAATTGTAGCAGGCGTAATATTATCTTTAAATTTGAGTTCTGCATGAAATTCACCAACCACCTCAATTGACTTCCCTCCATATCCAATGGGATGAATTAGTGAAGGTTTTAAGTTGACCCCTCGGGCACTAAACAGATCATTCCACATGGTCTCGCTCAAAAGTGTGAAAGGAGAACCTGAATCAGCCATCATGTGAACCAGAACACCATCTATCTCAACCAAACAAAATGGTCTTCTCATACCAGAGTCCCTTACTTCACCAATCAGGGGTTCTTTGTCATACACCATGAATATTTCCCCTTCCTCGCTACTAGAGGAAGAGTAATTATTAGTAACAACACTTTTAACCTTATGGTTAGGTTTGTCTGAACCGTTGGACACGCTGGATTTGCATACCCTCGTAAAATGACCTCTCTTGTAACAATTGGCACATATCTTATCCAAAGCTGGACAAAATTTAGCATTACCCAAGTGAGTAGTACTACCACACCTATAACACTCAAGAGGTTTCGATACATTTTTCCCAGTCTTGCTACCTGTAGGCAGCGGTGCACTCGCACTCTTCATGTTCCTATTTTTGTATTTAGACTTAACTGCTAACACCTCCGAACGCAGCAATTGGTTTCTGCTGTCCGAGATTGACATTTGTTCCATGAACGACACAGTGCTTTCAATTCTGGTGGCAATCTCTAATGCTTTCTGTAAAGTTAAGTTGGGGGTGGACAATAATGCTTCCTGTATTTTCTTAATATTGTTTTTGTCTACAAGTTGGTCTTTTATCATTTCTTCTTCAAATTCTTTGTAATCACAAGAAACAGCCAAAAGTCTTAAAGCCCCTACATAACTGGATGCAGATTCACCATCAGATTGGACCCTTTTGTAGAATTTATGTCTTTCCAAAGTGACATTCCTGCATTTTTTAAACCTCGAATCAAGTGAGTTGATCGCAGTTTGGTACTTATCCTCTATACCGTCACCTTCCCCTTCAATTGCTAATACAGGTACTTTAGGGCTATACTTTAAAATTTTACGTCTTTCACTACCCAAACAATGTCTTAAAATCGCAAATTTCCGTTTGTGGGTAAAGGTTTCACCCTCCAAGGCGTCCAAATACGCTTCAAATGCCTCTTTCCACTGCTCCCAATCTGCATCAGGTAAAGCCGGATCGGGAACAAAAGGAGGAGGGGGAGCGATGGACTGCTGCATAATGGTAAAGTCAATCACAACTAGTAATAAAATAAATAAATATATGACTGAAGAAGAAGAAGAAAATGCACAAAATGCACAAAAGAAAAGAGTAAAAGAGTAAAAGGTGTGCGTTACAGGCTGTGAAGTGGCGGCTCCATTAATATACAAGGCATTTAAACAGCTTGTCAAGGTGTGCGTATCACCGTAACACGCAAGCAGAAGATAGGGAACAAAGTGAAGCGCAGCGCAAAAGGAAAGTACACTCCAAATGGTTGCCGAAAATTTCCACAGCTCGTAGGTTAGATAGGGTGTGCGTGTCACAGTGAAACACACGTTGAAAATGCAGTGCAGTATACTCAAAAGATGGCCGCCGAAGTGCCAATGAGATGCGGATGCTGAGGTCTAGTTTCCAAGAAAATTTATTCCCAAAGCGTCTGCTCCTAAGATGGCCGCCGAGTGTCTATGCGATGTGGATGCTGCGGTCTAGTTCTGGAAAAACCCACATAGTGTGTCTGAGACGTAGAAAATCCCAACACGATGAGGTACAAGGTTCAACAGGACCTTCGGCTGAATATTAGTACAGCTGGCTGTACAGGAACACTCGACCGACACTATGTACAAACAAATTCCTGTACACGGAAGAAGAGGCTGACGGCTGGAAACCCTTGTCACCACTGAAAAGGCCTGCCGGACTCCGGAATCAGGTAAATGCAAGTTTCCTCTTTATTCAAAAGATCTAATCTTACAGCCTCAACTCCCGTCCGCCCACACCGGCCTCCGCTCCGCTCTCTGCCCGCAACATTCAAACCACCCATAAAATTCCACGTTCCAACCCCACTTGATTACCCGCATGGTCGCGCGGCAGGACGCATCGCGAGTCCATCGCGTGGTACATACCCAACACCTTGCTCTCTCTGAGAGAGAAGTAAGTTGTAGAGATACTCAGAAAATAAGAGCTAGCTGTCGTAAAGTTAGAGGAGTACTAACACACAAAGCCCATGTAAGCCTCCAGAAGTGATGTGGTCACCAGCATCCAGTCAATGGTATGCAGGCATACAAGGTTACTCTTGAGCAACTGGGTCAGATAGGGGAATGCAGGGTGGGGGGGTTAAGCAGACACATTGTGGTAGGGAGTGATTGGGGTTCGGCTTGGACAAACAGGTTCTGTGAGAAGCTGGCTCTCTATATGGTGCACTAAAAAGAAGTACACTGTGCAGAGTCCAGTGTATCCCCAATTGGTTTGCAGAGGCAAAAGTAGATAGGACTAATGCTCTGGTTTTGTGGTAGTTTGGGCGAGCAGCTAGGCTTTTCAGAGAGTACTGCTAAGCATTTGTTGTACTCACAGAAGCAATAAATGAGACACACACAAAGATTAAATCTGAGGCCAATTTAGAAAAATACAACTTTCTTATATATATTTTAAACCCAAGAACCTTGTTATAAGGTAAGTATGTTTTTAAGCATAAATGAATTTCAGTTGCAAAAATCGACAGTGCAATTTCAGAATTGTTCAATGTTAACCTATGGAAGGAAAACACATTCAGCAAACAAGCATTTTACGATGACTCACGGGACCAATCTTGTACACTTAAGATGAGTATTGGCCAGGGGTCAGGACCATACCAGCTGGTCATTCCAAGCAGCACTGGGGCGGCCGGGTGCAGAGGTGTAGTTCGGCGTCGGGAGCCCAATGTATTTCAATGGGGATTGGTTTCTGTGGATTTAGGCTGCAGGCTCTGGCTAAAGGGCCAGTCGGAGACAACCAACAGGTAGGTCACAAACGTGGGGTGCTTCGGGATGTAGGAGCACCTTTGGTCCTCTTCACCATGGCCCAGGGGAAACCAATGCAGGGTTGTCCTTTGGCATCAGGTTTTCTTGTCCAGGAGCACTCACAGTTGGGGGCCCCTGTGGTCTGAGGCTGCAGGTGTCGTCGTGGAGCCCAAGAGGGGTGAAACCACAGTGAACTCGAGTTTAGGAGAGCTGGGGGACATCGTTGACACCAGGGGTCCACTTCAACTCCGAACTGCAGTGATGGGTGCAGTGGTTGCTTGAGGCATCTGGTTTCCCGCACCACAGAAGCAGCAGAAGAGGGGGCCTGGGTGCAGAGGCCACAAACAACCTCAGGAAGTTCAGGAAGGGTGAAACCATGATAGACTCTGTACAGCTGGGGGACCTTGTTAGTACCGGAGATCCATTCCCACTCGGGTCGGTGATGGCAGGTGCAGTGGTGACTTCAGGTGTTGGATCTTTGTGGTTCCGGTTGCTGCAGAGTCCTTTCTCTAGGGCTGGGTGTGGGAGCAGGTCTGCTACTTACAGAAGTCTTGTGTCTTTTTCTAAGGCAAGCAGTCCTCCCAGGTTTCTGGAGGTTCCGCTGCAGGACGAAACGTGTTCTAGTGCAGACAGGCCAGCGGAGTTGGTACCAGGCCCAATGCTGCTTCTTCTCCTCTTCTGCGGGTGTGTCTCTTCTTTGTCCTTTGTCTTCTTAGGTTGTCGGGATCTGAGTTCTGGGGTGCCACCCAAATACTCAATTTCAGGGTGTTACAGTGAGTGCCGGATGGCAGCCAATAGGCTGCCCACCTTTAGGGTGGCTACACCATTTCTATGACCACTTTCGTTGGAAAGTGGGTATAACCCTGACCATAGTGGCCTAATTCCTTCCAAACCAAGAGTGAAGAATTCAAAAAGTGGTGTCCACTTCAGTTAGTGGGACTGGCATGAAGTGGGCACACCTCCTAATATGACTACTTTTCCCACCTGTCTGGCCATCAAAAGTGGGGTCAGCACAGGTTTTTCATTGCCACCATTTGGGGAGTCCTGGGTTGCATTACAAAGGTGGTTAGGCCTTTGAAGCTTCATGCCCTGGAATGTCCATCCTGCCTGGAGGAGGTGTCAAAACCCTGGCCCAGTGCCGGCCTTTTTTCTATGGACCCCAAGAGCGCTGGCTCTCACCTTAGGGGATCAGAAACATGTCTTAGGCGGCTGAAGTGGTAGGGACCAGTCAGTTAACACCCTAGTAGCTGGTAGGTTTTCAGGGGGCACCTCTAAGGTGCCCTCTGTGTGCAGGTATTAGTAAATCTAACACTGACATCAGTGTGGGTTCACCAATATGAGATGCTTGGTACCAAACATCCCTATCTTCAGTGAAGCCATCATGTAGCTGGGGAACTCATAGTGATCAGCACATGTAGTTAAAATGGCTTCCCTGGTCACTTTCTATGTCTGAGAATCGACAAAGACATAGCAGATGCATATCTTGTGCAGATATGCCCTCACATGTAATATAATGCACTATGCCTTATGGTTGTAAGGCTTGCTCGAGTGGTGACGTACATATATTATATGCAGTGTTAGGGAACATGGCACACAAGCTGTTTGCCATGTCGTGTTTTCACTTTTATCTGCACCAACACATGCCGCCTGCTATGGCAGCCTGTCAAGTGCTTGGTGAGGGGTCCCTTAGGGTGGCACAATTTGTGCTGCAGTGCTTAGGGACCCCTCTTCAGTACCCCAGGCTCTAGGTACAAGGGGTACCATTTACTAGGGACTTACAGGGGTCCTAAAAGCTTTGCCAATTGAGGAAACAACTGTGCAGTTTTGGGGAAAGAGATCTGGCACCAGGGACCTAGTTGGCAGGAACCCAGTACACTGCCAGTTGAAATTATGCCTGATGCCAGGCGAAAAGTAGGGGGCGAACCATGCCAGAAAGGGTACTTTCCTACAGGTTCCATCATTCCAGGGGGACACGTGGGGTAGCCACAATTTGTCTCATTTGCTGGCTGTGTTGTGTCTGTATAGACCACAGGCCTCTTCTCGGTGAAGGACGATGAATTCAGCTTCAGCCCAGTGTAACTGTTTATTGCCCCATTTATCTAAGGAGTGTTGGGTTTAGCACCATGTGCTGGTGATGCCACGCTTCGCCAGAAAGAGTGCTAAATCGAGCGATCTTTGCATTTTAATGCCAGCATGAAGATTCCTAGCACGCCTCCCACCCATGACTCCAACTTTGGGAAACCCATTAGTACAGCTATCTGGGTGAGGACTCATGACCAAAACAGTGACCTTGTGAGGCAGCCCAATATCATATGATAGAAGTCAATGGGTGCGGAACACATCAGCTTTGGGGAATAAGGCAGTTGATCTTTGATGGAGAAAGGTAGGCTCTATGCAGCAGAAAAGTTTTTATTAACTTGAACTGAGCATTATGAGATACCTTGTGAGGTATTCCCAAGCTTTGTTCCATTCCTTCTCAGGTAGAGGTCTGTACAGCTCAATTTACCAGTGTTGGACCTGACAGCCTTAGGGCGGTCATCCCCCACCTATTTGCCTGCCTCCCTCCACTTTTCTGACACTGTTTTTGCTGGTTTTAGGACTCTGCACACTTTACCACTGCTAAAGTGCATATGCTCTCTCCATTAAACATGGTAACCTTGGTTCATTCCCAATTGGCATATGTGATTTACTTGTAAGTCCCTAGTAAAGTGCACTACATGTGCCCAGGGCCTGTAAATTAAATGCTACTAGTGGGCCTGCACCACTGGTTGTGCTACCCACATAAGTAGCCTCTTAACCATGACTCAGGCCTGCCATTTCAAGGCCTGTGTGTGCAGTTTCACTGCCACTTCGACTTGGCATTTAAAAGTACTTGCCAAGCCTTAAACTCCCCTTTTTCTAATACAAGTCACCTCTAAGGTAGGCCCTAGGTAACCTATAGAGCAGGGTGCTATGTAGGTAAAAGGTAGGACATGTACATGTGTGTTTTATATATCCTGGTAGTGGAAAACTCCTAAATTCATTTTCCACTACTGTGAGGCCTGCTCCTTTCAAAGGATAGCATTAGGGCTCCCCTCATATACTGTTTGAGTGGTAGATTCTGATCAGAAAGGGGTAACAAGGTCATATTAAAGGTGGCCAGAATGGTAATAGAAAATACTGCTTATTGGTGAGGTTGGAGTTTATGTTACTATTTTAGAAATGCCACTTTTAGAAAGTGAGCATTTCTCTTCACTTAAAATCCATCTGTGCCTTACAGCCTGTCTCCAATCAACGTCTGGGCTGGGATGGTTGACAGCTTCCTTGTGGATTTCACCCAGACAACCACAAACACAGGATACTTAGTCACACCTACACTTATTTGTATACTGAATGGGTCTTCCTGGGCCGGAAGGGTGGAGGGCCTGACACTTAAATGTCGAAGTCTAGTGGCCTGCCCTCACACAGTGGACTGCAAACCCCCTCCTGGGACCCTGACAAACAGACATGTACTGAAAGAGGAACTTGTGCACTTCAAAACCACTCTTTGAAATCTCCCCCACTTCAAAGGCATTTTTAGGTATATAAACTGGGTCTCTGTCCCCACCAAATCAGACACTTCTGGACCTGAACCTGCAACCTGTCAAGAGGAACTGCCTGGCTGCCCAAAGGACTCATCTGGACTGCTTTGCTGAGAAGGACTGCTTCCCTGCTGTTGCCCGGATGCCATGCTGCCCTCTGGCTTTATAAAGTCAGCTGACAGTTCTATTCCACTTTCTATTGTATATAAGGACTTTATCAGAGAGTGGGTGCCACTTTTTAGTCAGTAATCACCCAGCAGGACCAGAGAGTGTGGGCCATATGTCAGGAATTGCCACGTGTGTAATCGGAACTGTTCGATGAGTGAGGGGTAGACAAGGGGCTGTCAATCTTGAAGGAGAGCACTCAAAGAGATTATGCCACCTTCCTCCTTCTCTGAGTGACATAAATTCTGTACTGAAATACAGCCCTGAAAGTAAGGGAGACACAGCTGGGGGATTAATGGAGCATATGGGATGAAATGTTTGGTCATATATATGGTTTTCGTGAGGCATTGAACTGTGACCCTAAGGAGATGGGGTGCATTATGAGGGAGCCACACTTTAGGGAATATGAGGCTATAGAGTATCTGGCGGTCTTTGGTGGTTACAGGTGGTAACAAGGGTTGAAAGCAATTCTACATCCCATCCAACCAGTCAGCGAGAAAGCCACTGCAGGCCTGCTGCCAGGTAATAATGATAAAACTTGGGGGCTCCCAATCCTCCTCAATCAGCCTGGAGTTTGAGTTGGGGTAACGGCACTCGCCCATGTCCCGGATGCTAGATCAGGTCATTCAACAAATGGATTTGCTTTCAGTATTCTTAGGGTGGGGAGTGGCAGAAACAAATAAGTTATTTACCTGTAACTGTAGTTCTCCAGTATTGGAAACTTTCATAGATTCACATGCTTGAATACTTTCCCGTCATCGAGATGGGAGTCCCCGGTGGAATATAAAAACTAGGCCTGAAGATGTATATACACAATACATGAACTAGGCCTTAACAGAATAACCTATCACAGTTGTTTTGCAAAGTAGACCCAAACTCAAACTTGAACCAATCAGATTGCCTCACCCCCTTAGAACCTCCTGTGAGGAGCTGCCTTCCCTCAGATTTTCCGAGCATAAGTGCTGTAATTATAAAGAACACTGCGAAAAGAGAGAAGGTGGGTGAGCCGCATGTGAATCTATGAAAGCTTCCAATACTGGAGAACTACAGTTACAGGTAAGTAACTTATTTCTTACTCCAGTATTGGAACTTCCATAGATTCACATGCTTGAATACTTTCCCGTCATCAAGATGGGAGTCCCCGGTGGAATATAAAAACTAGGCCTGAAGATGTATATACACAATACATGAACTAGGCCTTAACAGAATAACCTATCACAGTTGTTTTGCAAAGTAGACCCAAACTCAAACTTGAACCAATCAGATTGCCTCACCCCCTTAGAACCTCCTGTGAGGAGCTGCAATTCCCTCAGATTTTCCGAGCATAAGTGCTGTAATTATAAAGAACACTGCGAAAAGAGAGAAGGTGGGTGAGCTGCATGTGAATCTATGAAAGCTTCCAATACTGGAGAACTACAGTTACAGGTAAGTAACTTATTTCTTACTCCAGTATTGGAACTTCCATAGATTCACATGCTTGAATAAGAGTAACAAGCAGTAACTAATACATTTTCTGTATTAACGGTACTTTGGGGATAAATCTGGGGTTTGTCCGCAGGATGACTTTATTGTCTGCAAACTTCATGAAGGGTTACTGGATGGTAAATGCTTGGATCTCGCTTACTCTACGAGCAGATGTTGACACTAAGAGGAGCACTAACTTCCAGGTGAGATACGTAAGGTCTGACTTATGAATAGGTTCAAATGGTTCCTTCATCAGCTGACCCAGGACTGTATTCAGTTGCCAAGCTGGAGGTGGTAGTTTGACTGGAGGAAAGGATCGGAACAACCCTTTCATAAACTGCTTGATAAGCCGATGAGACCAGAGGGATGGTCCTTTGGTAGCCGTCTATATCTGGAGATGGCAGCTAGGTGAACTTTAATGGATGCATGCGCGAGACCTGACAGCGCCAGATGGAGAAGATACGGTAAGATCTGCTCTGGATCAGATGTAAGCAGATGAATGCCATTTGCAGCACACCATAAACAAAACCGTTTCCATTTTAATGTGTACGTTTTATTAATGCTATCAGCACGTGCTTTAGCTAAAATGGTTTGGAATATTCATATGTCCAAACTCATTGAACTCAGGAGCCATGTACATAATCTTGGGATCTGGATGTCTCACTTGGCCCTGGCTGATGTTAAGCAGCTCCGGTATAGGTGCTAACCTGATGGGAGGACACAGAGACAGCAACAGAAGTTCTGTGTACCACGTTTGACGTTGCCAGGATGGAGCAATTAGAACTAACTGGCAGGGCTCCGATTTGATCATGCTGATTACACGTTAACAGAAGAGGTATCAGAGGAAAGGCATAAGCATAAATCCTTGACCATGCTATCGAAAGGGCATTTCCCCACGACCTTGGTTGGTGATGCCAGCTTGCATAAAACCGGCATTTCTCATTCCGTGACATCGCAAAGAGGTCCAGGTTTGGTTTTCCCCACCTGAGAAATATTGCGTCCAGTGTCTCTGATTCAGCTCCCACTCGTGAGAAGATGTGCCGAGCCTGCTTAGTGAGTCTGCTGTGGTGTTGTTCACTCCAGGAAGATGTTCTGCTCTTATGTGCACTGAATGCTGAATGCACCAGGTCCAAATGGTTTGAGCTTCTGTGGACAGTAAATGAGACTGAGTTCCTCCTGGTTTGTTTATGTAGTGCATGGTGGTTGTATTGTCCGTCCGGACAAGCACCGATGAGCCTCGGATTCTCGGCAGAAAAGCCTGCAATGCCAGGTATACCACTCTGAGCTCGAGGAGGTTGATGTGCAGAGTAGCATGAGCGTGGGGCAACCTGCAGCTGACTTGAAGATCCTGCAGACATGCACCCCATCCCTCCATCGAAGCATCCATTGTAATCGTAAATGGAGGGACCTGAGCTAAGAATTCTAGACCCTTGGAGATGTTTGCCGGTGTTGACCACCAATGGAGGGAGTCGACAATCTTTGCCTTTATCTGTATGATATCCCCGAAGAAACCTTGCGTCTGTTTCCACTGCTTGTCGAGAGCTTCCTGAAGAGGGCGCATCCGAAGGCGACAGTGGGGAACTAGATTGATACAGGAGGACATCATCCCTAGTAATGATTTGAACTTTCGAACTGAAAGACATTTTTTTCTTCTAACTGTATCCGCTAGGGTCAGAAGCTTGAGTTGACATTCCTCCACTGGGAATGACATTACTTGAGTCATGTCCAATAGCACCCAGAAAGACTATTCTTCTGGTAGGCTGAAGATGGGAATTGTCTCTGTTGAGAGTGAGACCTAGTTGCTGGAAGAGGCGTAACGTGGTCTTGAGAGAGTGGCGTAGGGTGCAGATGTCTGGAGCCTTCAGCAACCAGTCGGCCAAATATGGGAATATCTGGTGTTTGAAACGTCTCAGAGATGCTGCAACAGGAGCGAAGCATTTTGTGAAAATCCAGGGAGCAGATTTGAGTCCGAAGGGTAGCACTTTGAATTGAAAGTGCCGGCCGACTACAATGAATCTTAAGAATTTTCTGTGTTTGGGGTGAATGGGTATGTGGAAGTAGGCATCCTGCAGAACTAGGGAAGCCATGAAATCGCATCTGTTGAGAAGTTGCAAGACATCCTTCAATGTCACCATGCAGAAGGATTGCCTCTTGAGATATTTGTTGAGCTGCCTCAGATCCAGGATGGGTCTCCACAAACAAGACTTCTTTCTGATGAGGAAGAAGCAAGAATAGAAACCACTTCCTTTTTTGCAAAGAAGGGACTACCTCTATCACCCCTTTGGATAATATGACATCTAGTTCCAGAAGGAGAAGATGTAGATGTTGTTGACGCTCCCGGGAAGGTGGAGTCTCGGTGGGCATGCAAGTGAACTCTAGCAGATGACCACTTGTCGTTTGTGATCTGCCGCCAAAGTTGCAGGTGACGAGTCAGAGAAGGAGAGGTAGCCTGCTCTTGGAGGTTGTCATTGTCTGCATGAGGCATCCTTAGATTGTCTCCCCGACTTTCCTCTAGGAGGGGGTCTGTTGTATGCCGCCATCTGAGGTTGCCTCCGGTGGTACTGGGGTCTGGAAGATTGGTACTGGGAGGAATAGGTTGGGTATTGGAAAGATTGGTAGCCACCTCAAGAGGAAATGTGTCCTCTACCCCTGGCTCCTTGAAAGGGTGTGCGCCTATACTGCAGCGACCCTAAAGACCTGGCAGTATCCGTATCCGCTTTAATCACTTGAAGAGACTCATCCACATGCTTACCAAACAGATCTTGCTCATCGTAAGGGAGGTTCAGGATCTTAGTTTGGACATACGGTCTAAAATTTGTGGCCTTAAGCCACCCTAGACGCCTTAAGACGGCTGAACCAGCCAGTAGCTGAAACCCCATAGCTGCAGTGTCCAGAGCACAGTCAATCACCTCTGCAGACGTACACTGACCTTACATGAGGATCTTCCTTGCTTCTGACTTGCTGGAATCCGGAAGCTCATCAACAGAGTGCGAGATGTCCAATCACAGCTGTCTGTCATACCTGCCCAGGAGCACCAGGAAATTTGCGGCATGACCACAATGGCAGACATAGAAGAAAACCTCTTACCGATGTTGTCAATGCACCTTCCGTCTTTGTCCAGAGGTGCCGATAGAGGTGCTGAAGGGTTTCTGGAGCTTCGCTGGGCAGCTTGAGAAACCACTGAGTCATGTTTTGGATGACCCACCAGGCAAGCAGGAGCGTCCTCTGTTGCTTTATATTTTTTGTTCAACTTTGGTAATACCGCTGGAACTGTTGCTGGATTCTTCATAATTTTAGGTCCCTGATTCCAGACATGGTCAATAATAGGAATTGGCCTGACCAATTTCCTATGCGGCTCTTTAAAGTAATATAAAAAGCAGTCCTGCTGCGTAGATGGCATTTGCAGCTCAAACTGCACCGCCGCTTTTTCTAAGAGGTTGTGAAAAGAGCCAATATCCTCAGGAGGAGATTCAACTGCCATTGGCTCCGGTGAAGGGGGTGCTGGGAGCACGTAATCATCCCATTCATCCTGGTCTGAAAGAACTTCTCCTTACTCAGCCGCTTCATCCGAAGGGGCTTGGACTTGGGGACTCTGGAGCCTGAGGAGGAATTTGCGGCGCCACAGGAAAAACTGGCAGAGGTGCTGGAGTAGCTGGAGCAGTCACTGTTGGCGTGGGATCCTTCACCGACTGAGGATGGAATCTCTATAATCTGCCAGCATGGCCTATAGGTCGGAAACAAGACCAGAAGGCAAGCATACCATTCCCTGTTGTTGCTGTGGGACTGGATCATAATACTGCTGACCATAATAGGAGTCATCATCCAAGTACTCCTGACATTTAACGTGCAACTGGGAAGGGCTCTTAGCCACCCCAAACAATGCGTCCTGATCTGAGTCTTCGTCATCGTTGCCATCTAAAAACCTAGATGGCAAAAGCCTTGACACCTTGCTTGGTGATATGACAGACAGTGTCAAATGAGTCTGAGAGGAGTATGCTATGCAGATTGATACATAGGCAATATGGATGGTCTTTGCCGCTTGTCTGGAAAAATTGTCATAGTTGATGATAAGAAACCAGTTGTCGTCGACGGATACTGTCGTCACTGGAAACATCGTTGACAGAGGCGTCGTCGGAATTGTCGTCGACGAGAGCATCTTAGTAGATGCCCCTGCTGGTTTTCGCACCATTTTCTTAGGTGGCTCCTGAATATCTGAGCCTCCCTGTTTTCTCTTCACAGGTGTTTTAGGGGCAGAAATGGAAGAAGAGGCATTATCCTCATCAGAGGCAGAGTGTCCAGTCTTGCCTCTCTGAAGCCACAATAGCAGGAGACCCTCTCTGTCCTTCAAGGTCTTTGTAGAGAATTTTCTACATATTTTGCAGTCCTTTGTTTTGTGGCTGGGATATAGGCAATAAATGCATTTCTCATGTGGATCCTCCACATATAGGCCCTCATTCTGACCTTGGCGGGCGGCGGAGGCCGACCGCCAAAGTCCCGCCGTCAGGTTACCGTTCCGCGGTCGAAAGACCGCGGCGGTAATTCTGACTTTCCCGCTGGGCTGGCGGGCGGTCGCCTTCAGACCGCCAGCCAGCCCAGCGGGAAAGAGGCTTCCACGATGAAGCCGGCTCGGAATCGAGCCGGCGGAGTGGAAGCTGTGCGACGGGTGCAGTTGCACCCGTCGCGTATTTCACTGTCTGCGCAGCAGACAGTGAAATACATTTAGGGGCCCTCTTACGGGGGCCCCTGCAATGCCCATGCCAGTGGCATGGGCACTGCAGGGGCCCCCAGGGGCCCCGCGACCCCCCCTACCGTCATCCGGATCTCGGCGGTCCGACCGCCGGGATCTGGATGGCGGTAGGGGGGGTCGGAATCCCCGCGGCGGTGCAGCAAGCTGCGCCGCCGCGGAGGATTCAATGGGGCCGCGGTACACTGGCGGGACCCCGCCAGTGGTGCCGGTCCGACCGCGGCTTTACCGCCGCGGTCGGAATCCCCATTGGAGCACCGCCGGCCTGTCGGCGGTGCTCCCGCGGTCCTCCGCCCTGGCGGTCAAAGACCGCCAGGGTCAGAATGACCACCATAATCTTTTTTTCAAACAAGAGGCACAGGATCTAAAAAGGCCTTTCCTTGGTGTCTTTGACATGGCAGCCAGTTTGAAGCACCAGAGAAGAAAGAAATGTCCCAAAACTGAAGTAGTAGATCTTCTGAGAGAAAATATTGAGCAGAGCTCAAAGGAGACTCCTCAGCAGAACGTGCGGTGGAAATTCTGAGGGAAGGCAGCTCCTCACAGGAGGTTCTAAGAGGGTGAGGCAATCTGATTGGTTCAAGTTTGAGTTTGGGTCTATTTTGCAAAATGACTGTGATAGGTTATTCTGTTGAGGCCTAGTCCATATATTGTGTATATACATTGTCAGGCTAGTTTCTATATTCCACCAGGGACTCCCATCTCAACGACGGGGAAGTATGCAAGCATATGAATCTATGAAAGCTCCAATACTGGAGTAATAGCCATTTACTTGTGCTCATTCCTAATCAGGGAACCTGCACTTGGGGTGCGGATTGCTGCCCTCATTCACCTCAGCTGAATGCCAGGTACTGCCATGCCAATGAAACCTCATACTGTCTTCATTTCATCTCTGCTGCTGTTGTTTGTGGATGAAAGAGCAGGTGTTGAAGCTTGGCAGTGCAATTGAGATAGAGTGAGAGTTTGAGAGATATTGTCAGTCTCCTGCAAGGTAAGACAGAGGCGAGGCAGCCAATCATCAAGATTCATTGAATTCAGTTGGGCTTTAGATGAAAATTGCTCTAAAGTACACCGAAGTGGATTGCTGGAGAGTGCCTCTTCAGGACCATACTAGAACTGGAACCTATATAATGCTTTAAGCTGTCTAAGGCTGTAGTAGTGTTAGGATCCAGCACCTGGGTCACTGTGTAGGTTCTGTCTGGGCTTAGTAGTGAGCTATAACAGTGAGTCGCTATAACAGAGAGTGATTCACCAGAGCTCCTACTCCATAACAGAGAAGAGTGATGGAAGACAGGCACTTCAGCCAGTCCACTGTACAATAAGACCAGGTGTATGATGGTTGTAGGAGCTTTATTATTCAAAGGTAAGTACAAAGGCCAGTACCCCAAACCCAAAAAAAAAAAAAAATTCTTCATCTGGATTTGAAGGATCCTGTTCCTGAGAAAGAAGATAACAGACGTGAGGCTAAATGGGAGCCCACAACTGCCACGCCCCTCAGCTCATGCACAGATCCCGACCTATACAATGTACATAATGTGGCTTCTTCAAGCCAAAGTGCTCAAGATGCTACTATCTTGCTGGACAATTGTTTGTTTGCAGCTGGAAGGTTACTGATGATAATCATAATATGGTTCAGTGTTATGCCTTAACACCTAGCTAGCCCATCCAGAAATCTGGTGGGTAAGGAGGGAGCAGATTCACTAAAAGTAATGCAATGCAGCAAGAGAACATGCTGCAGTGTGTGACAGAGAGAAAGCAGAAATGTGACATATTTACTAAGATATGGTGCATTTCTGTTCTCTACCTGCGCTGGTGACTGTGTGCTGCCTAGCGCCTATGCAGGCACCCTTGCACCATGGTGCAAGGGTGCCTGTGATATGCGCAGGATTGTTTTTGAGAAGGGACACCTTCCTTCACAAAAAACATATTTAAGGGCATTTTCCTCTGTGTGCTGCAGAATGGAAAGAGGAAATAACAAGGAGGAATAAAGATAATTCTCCTTGTTACAGCTGGGTCTGGGAAGCGCACCATTTTGCGGCAATCTCCGGTTCACGGACTTTAGTAATCTGGAACTGGGTCTCAAAATCTATGGGTGGATACATGGGAACCCCCATACTCCAACCATGGAATGCCTCCATAATGCAGGGTAACATTACTCTGGATTTACTAAATCATACGGAGCCACGCAAGGTGGCTTTGCGTGGCTTAGTAAATCCCATTTAGGGGCTTGCGTTGCCTTCTTTTGTCTTGGGTGAAACATGGAGAATGCAGGCCCTTAGTAAATCTAGCCCTCAGACCTGATCACTTACCCCATCTAAGCCAACCTCACATGACCCATATTAACTGATCTGGACAGTAGCCAAAGATGGAAAGGAGACTGGATTTGAAGAAAGCAGGGAAAAGAACAAGGGTGGCATACAAAAGAACATATTCTTCCTCGTATCTAATTAAAGATATTTGGAGATCGGCCCTTAGCGAGAAAGGCCAAAAATGCAGAAAAAAGACTGGCCAATCTGTTGTTCAGATGCCTGCTTTATTTCTATCAACCCCAAATGGAAAGCAGAGGAATTCCTGTTGGGCATAAAAACATAGAAATGTCCTTCCTGCCGAGATGTTACTCCACCAAAGTGACCACATTTTGTGACTTAGTCTCGTGCAGATGATCCTCCTAGTGCGACTTGCAGAGCCTAATTTCTACCCAGGGAAAACAATAAAAGTACCAGTATTAGCTAGAATTGGAGACTTAGGAGGTCATTATGACCCTAACGGTCTTTTGATCACCAGGGTTAATGTGGCAGTATCACCGCCAACAGGCTGGCGGTGTATAGCGCCACATTATGAGTGTGGCGGATTGGCCACTGCCAACCCGCCACATCACCACTCATACTCCACTGGGCCGGAGATATTCATCTCCGACCTGGAGGCCCACAGAGTACCGCCAGCTGCATTATGAGCCAGCCTACAGCCATGGTTTCCGTGGCGTTAGTAACACCACGAAAACCATGGTGGTAGGGCCTACCGGTGAAAGGGAATTCCTTCCCTGTCACTGGTATGTGGCTCCCCACCCCCAGCAAACACCTAACCCCCCCACCCACCCCCATCCAAACTCAGGCCTCCACCCCCCAATTCACACACACACCACCCCCGATTCAAACACACACACCCCATGCCCCCATTCATTCACAGACACCCCCATACATGCACACTCCCGCAGACACGACACCCATTCATGCACACGCAGACACGCACCCACCACACAACTGACCCCACCCCCACAGCCATACAAGCAAACAGCCACACACACTCACATCACCCCCTACAGTCACAGCACCCCTTACCCCACAGCCCCTCCCCGCATACATGCACACAGACACCCACACACAGCACGCATACACCCATTCACCTACACTTACATGTACGCATTCACTCATACATACCAACATGCATTCAGGCACACATTCATACAGACATACTTACACGCATTCATACACGCAAACAGACATCCAAACGCCCATTCAGGCATGCATACACACTGACATGCAGTGACGCACTCACTTCTACTTTCATACACTTATTCATTCACACGCATACATTACGACACTCACATTTACACACAGATACATACGCACAGGCGGTCACCACACACTCACACAAAACACAACCACCCTCCCACCCCTCTCCCCGTCAGACACCTGACTTACCTTTTCCGGTGAGGAAGTCGTCCGGCAGAGAACTGGAAGGGGCGCTGCCACCGCCAGCAACGCATCGCCAGCAGGACACCGCCAGGCCTTACTAATGGCCTTAATACAGCTAGCGGCATCTTACTGGCGGGGAGTTGCTGGTGATACCAGCACCAGGGCACCACCGTCCACCTGCATGGCTACTGCAGGATTTCCACCCCTATTGCGGCGGAAATCCTGCAGTGTCCATAATATGGCAGGCGGAAGACTGCCAGCACTGGTGGTCTTCTGGCGCCTTTGTCATCGGCGGTATTCTAAGAATGCCGCCAATGTCATAATGAGGGCCTAAGTATAAAAATGGTGAAAGTATTCTAACCATAGACACAAAGCAAACAGTTATGGAGGACCTGGCAACCTATCCCCCAGAAGAGACCTCCACCAATCACCATGTGTCTGTGTCTACGTCCAAACTCAATCCAAACATAAAAGTACTCAATCACATACTCCCCCACCAATCTCGAAGTTCATACAACTCCAAAGTGATGCATGCGAATACAAGCCAGCCGCTCATTTCACCAGTCCCCATTTGGAACCAAAACGAATGCACACAAGAAATCTGAAAATGTTTTTAAATCCAGGAAAGGGATGCCAGTAGTGGCTATCAGCACATTGAGGGCCATCATGTATGAAAAACAAAATATTACAATCATCAATGTCCCCTGGATTTCAAGGCATGAACCATGGGAACTTTTACTGCACTAGCTGATGTGCTTGGAAGAAGCGCAGGGCCTGGCCTTGTCTGGTGAAAGGACTCAGATACTGAGAAGGATTTATATCCTGAATCGGCAGGGAAAAGCAACTTCATGGTTAAATTCCATTTGGTTGTGGTAATGGCAATTTACTTGCGACTGTGTGGAGACATGTTAAGAAAACCAAGAAATATTCCATCTGTGAAATCATTTCTGCCCTTCTTCTCACTGTCCCTTGCCTCAAAATATCCAAGTGTAAATGGAGTGTCGCCCAATTCCATCAAAACTGTTTAGCATGGACCAAAATGTTAGTGTAAATACCCATGCCAACTTCTTCTCCCCTCTCTCCCTTAAGTCTTTGTTTTTAACATAATGCATTTTATTTTATTTAGAGTGTTCTATCGTTTTTATGGGCAACTTTTATTCTTGCCTTGATGTTGTCCTTCTCAATTTTACTTTTGAAAACCCTGCAAGAGCTACAAAAAAGGTGTTGGAATGGAACATGTTTTAAGGCCCAGTGTCCTTTCATGCTGCAAGAAACAGCTTTACATATATCGTTATGCATGGCCTTTAAACAATTCTTCTCTTTAGGACACTTATCCACGCTTTTTTGTTTCCAGCGAAATTTGAAAAGAAATTTGACAACTCGAGCCATCACTTAATAGAATTTGTCACAAAAAGTCCTTACGCTGTGATTTAGAAAGTGCGATGCGTTTCCATAGCGAGCAGCATCCACTGTGAATTCATCAGATTCATAGTCCAGATCAAAAAGATAAGTAATGCCTTTATTATCATATTGGTGCCCTCTTCTCTCAGCTTCCTCGCTTGTGATCACCTATAAATATAAAACTAAGACACTTTAGCTTCATATTAAAGGCAATCAGAAATAATTACAAAAGCGATACAATGTTCGTTTTAGCATACATTTAAAAGAATAAAATCACTTCAGGTGTATATGATCTCATACAGGTAAAACACACAGTGGGAAATTAACGGTGCGTTCAGTATGAAGACAAAACAAGCATTCGCAAAGTCTTTTGACTGGCAATTCTTCTTTTGTTCTGCCATCGTTTTTGCAAATCATTGTTGGGGAAGCTGCGGTGCCCTCATCAATATAAGAAAAACTGAGTGAAGGGAAAATAGTTTCGAGTCAAAAAGGCACACGTTACCTTAGTAGTACATAGCACTTAAGGGAACTACTTTGTTTGTGGAAATGCACCTTGTGAAAGGAAATCATGTTGTAACTTACAGTGAATATGGATGAAGCCTGGAAAACTCCTATATGGAGCTATGTTATAAACATTAATTGTAGTAAAATCAAAAGTTCAAACTAACACCCCACCTAAAGAGCACATCAATCTGGCATTGACTGCCAAACTCTTGTCTTTGCTAATGATTGTTTGCAATACTTTTGTAAACCTGTATTACGAATTGATAGAGAAGTTTGAAAAGATAAATGGAAAGGCTTGCAAAACAGACAGAGGGTTACGTAAATATAGATACCCTTGCAAAGATAAATATACCTGCAGAGATAGAGAGAATGATAGCTTTGCAAAGATAGAAAGAATGATAGACGCGCAGATAGAATGATAAACGTGCAAAGATAGCCAGAATGATATACTTTCACAGATAGATAGCCTGAGAGACAGACGGCAGAGCACAGATTCAATTAGCAACCACAGCGGCCACCTGGTAAGCTGAACCCCACCACCGCAACGGATGACAGAGAGGGCAGTTGAGCCTCCCCTCTTCTTTCCCCCTGTCGGCACCCGCTGCCAAGCCGCATCCAGGATGGCCTGACGACACAGGCGGGGCCACACTACACGGACCACTCTGCAGCCAGCATGGCCTCCCTTCTACTGGGCTGCACGGACTGCCACATGATCTGGCGGGGGCCCTGAACTTGCCCATTGAACTCAGCCCCCCCCTTACCCCTAGGGACATTGCTTATCGCTTGGCCCTTAGCCTGCATGGGCCTCACCGCACACTCTGCACCAGCGCACTGGACATGCACCAGGCACAGACCTCATTGCTGCATGCTACCTGCGGCGGACTCCTCTATGCTGCGATTGGGCATATTCCCTCAAAGGTGGTATCTACATGGCTCTAGGCACGCATGACTCCTAGGATCTATCACCCCCTACCTGGCTTACATGTCGACGGACACCAGAGGCAACTATAAGGCCTGTAGCACCCGCCCAGCCGCATTACCTCCTTGGTGACTGTGCCACCCTTTGGAAGGAGAGGTCCATCAGAAGTATACATACTAGGATCACAAGTTTCACTGGATGCCACCCCCCAGCTTCAGGTTAAGACCTCTCTTGCCTCGGCTCTCTTTGCGGCTAACTGCCTCTAGCCTGTCTCTTCTCCAGCCAAAGCTACCGGGGTGAACTCCACGGGAGGCACCCTTCCATCGTCCCCCACAATAAAGTGGTCGTACCAGGGGCCTAGACTCTATGCCACAGCCTGGACAACGCCATTCGGGCGCTTGACTGCACCTGACCAGACTGCTCTCTCTTGTTGCCCACTGCCGCAGGAGGTGCTACCCTCCCTCCTACATCTTGAGGTGACACACAACACCGCCCTCACTCCCCCGTCTAAGAGACCAGACCTTTGTCATTTGGGGGGACCTGGTGCGGTGATGCCCGCTGGCAAGTCCTCCAGAAAACCTGCTCGCCAGTTGCTTTTCTCAGAGGTCCTCTCCCAACAACGTTCCATGACCTCTCCACAGGTCCAAACTGACTGGCCCAACAGACGCCTCTGCAGGCCTGTGACAAGACATCACAATGGAGCGTATACTACAGGAAATCCCTGCAGTCTGCAGACAGCTAGAGGGCGTGGACTCCAAAATCTCGGACCTTGCTGAAGAATCTAGAGCCATCCGAACTGATACTGCTGGATTTTAGGATAGGGTGACAGGGATGGAACATCTCCTCACGATCGTAGAGAACAGGCTTGATGCTGCTCTGGAGAGGGACCAGGAACTGCTGTACCTCCACAACAAGGTTATAGACCTTGAGGATAGAAGCCGTAGAGACAATGTCTGCTTTTTTTGGATTCCCAGAACAGGCGGAGGGCACGGACACCAGGACCTTCCTTAAGGATGTCCTTTCCACCCACCCTCACTGCCCTCACATATTACCCCATGCCCCCCTAGAGTTCCAGTGTGTTCCCCAAATGGGTCCCCCACGTCATGACGCATCAGGAAGAGCCTGCTTCCTTTTACACTAACAGGTACGGCAACTGCTGACTGCGGCCCGCACTCACAGCCCTTACGACTTCGAGGGACACAAAATCTGCATACCTTCCAACTTCTCCATAAAAACCAACGGCAAAAGGAAGGCATTCTTTGCCCTCTCATCCAACCTCAGAAACTGGTCATCAAATTTGGGCTGTCTGAACATGCTCGCATGTGGATAACGAAAGACAGCAGATCCAGAGACTTTTTTGATCCGAATGCACTATGTATCTTCGTGGAAGGCCTGCTTGTCCAGCCGATGGAACATGCCCCCCACCCCGGCCGCAATTGACTCCCGCTCTCTTTCCGAACACAACCTCTCCTCCTATCGCCTCCAGCTTCCTCTGGAGCTCTGGTGGGAAAAATGAGGCAGGGTCTGGAGTGACCACCTTCATCACAGGATGGCAGGGAAACAGCTTTGCAAGTGATGGCGGCCCTCACTCAGGACCAGGGGGGAGACAAATCCAGATCCCTGCTGAAACCCTCTCACCGGAGAGATGAGGCTCGACTTCGACCGATGGACAATGTCCTTTTGTATCAGCTGCTGACTCTGGAGTCCTCTGGCACCCACATGGCTGACGGATAAGTATATCCCATGCGCCTACATCACCATTGTCAATGCTTTTTATCCACTTAGCCCTCTTGTGACCTACTTGGGGTGAACTACTGCCGGCACTACCAGCCTTACCTTTGAACGATGATATAAAGTTGATTGCATTACTGTGTCCTTTTGTGCAGATGCGGGGGCTAGTATCTAGTATCCTGTGTAGCTCTGCCCCAGAGCAGTTTCCGTTGCTATGCACAAGGCTGATAAGGTTCTGTTTTCAAGTTTCCCAGCTCTACTACTACATGTACCACAATGTTTGCATTGTTGTGGGGCCTGTTGCCCCAAAATGGTTAGGTTTCTTGCAACTGCACTTTATCCAGTGCTGGACAGATAATTAAGCCACTGTTATGTTACCTTGTGATGACCGTTGCATAGATTGGATTGGCTGGCCCTAGCTGTTGCCACATACCCCTTGTTCCTCCCTCTTATCCCCCTCTTTCCCTGGGGGGGAGAGATAGGCCCACTTAAATGCCACCCTGTGCCCCACCACCGACTCCGCCACCCCACCATCCTGCAACAGCTGAGCATTACGAATGGAGAAGTGTGGCACAATGGTTAGATCAGCAGACCCTGATGCAGAGATCTGGCCCGGGACCAGGGTTCAATTCCCACCTCGCGGGTCTTGGGCTCAATTCCCTTGGACCAGATAATTCTCGCCTCAGTGCCTAATCTAATTAATGAGTCCCACTCTGTAACTCTGGGCAATAGCTTGCTTAATCTCCACAACAGCCCTCACAGCGCTTGAATGCCTGGCTTCACCCTGGGGCTGTCTAGGAGTGGGCGCCTTACAGGGAAAAGCCAGGAGGGGTTCCACAGCGGTACGCGTACAGCACCTTGAGACCCTAACGGGTGAGTAGTGCGCTATACAAGTGCCAAGTTTACAGTTTTTTTCCCAAACATGAAGATGGACCATTGTGCGACCAACGCTCGCTTCCTGGCACACATGTACGCACCTAACCCGCACACTCTGGTACGTCCTCTAGATTCCTGAGACCTCTTTCCCCTTCCCCCGGGGAGCAAGTTATGGTTGCCCCGCCCCTTCCCCGGCTCCACTGTCGACCTGGTTCCTCATTTCCCTCTGCCTGCCCCTCCAGTGGTGGCCCACAGCGCGTGGGTTGCGCAAATTTAGACCAGAAGTTTATAGCTCCCGGCCCTGCTGAGGCCACCTTCTTGGCTCAGTGCCAACTCATTGTTACCTTCCTCCCTCCCTCTCCCCTCTCTTTTCTTTCTTTTTTTCATTTTCATCCATGTCTCTCACTGTAGCAGACACCTCCCTCTTCACTGCGACAAAGGGGTTCCTGCCACACCACCCCTCTCCCCACTCTTTCCCTCTCTCTGCCTCCCGCATCAGCCCTCCCTACCCCCGGGTCCCATCCACTTTCATCTCCATCCTAAAGCCCACAACACATACAACCCATTTAAAGTCTGGATGTCTATCCCAGAGCCCACGGCTTCCTCCTCCCTGCCTACCATCTCCTGGAATGGTAATGGTCTAACTATATTAAGCAGAAAAAATACGGTCCTATGTGCAATCTAAGTGCGTGCATGTAGCCTTTTTGCAGGAAACCCATATTTCCGACCTGGAATCCGAGAAACTGCGTCTTGACTGTGTGGTTCAGGTACTACATAGCAGCTGCCCAGCGACATCAACAGCAGAGTCCGGACCTTCTAGGAAAGGTGGAGTCGCAATCCTTTTGCGACAATCACTGACATTCACTGCCCTCAAGACCTGGTCAGACTAGAATAGTCACTACATCCTTGCCAAACTTAAAGGTAGCAAACATATATTGTGCGACTGTTATATATACACACCTCTATGGTCTCCAAATGCCTTTTCTTCCTTCAACTTAACTGCCTCCTGGCAGAGATGAAAGCCTCCCACTTCCTTCTCAGAGGAGACTGGAATCTGGGCCACGATGCAGTGCTTGACCACACCGGCCCTCTAGACCTTAGCAACAGTACCAACAGGGCCCTCCTAGGAGACATTCTGACAGATCATGATCTGGTGGACCATTGCCATCTCTCCCATCCGGAAGACCAGGAAGATACTTTCTTTTCACTGGTCCACTGTACTCAATCTAGGTTAGACTACTTCCTGACCTCCCACCGGACGGTAGCCCTCATCAGGGAGTCCCGGATCATTATGGCTATGCTCTCGGACCATTCCCCTCTCCTCCTTGCTCTGGACATGGTACTTACCACACTGGGACATAAACCATGGCGCCTGAAGATTTCACTGTACCGAACAACCAAAGGCAAAGCCCAATAACGCTCCCACTTTCTACCTATTTAGATAACAACAAGGGGTCAGTTTCTTCCCATCGGGTTCTGTGTGCAGCTGCAAAGGCAACCATATGCAGACAGCTCATGAGGGACTAAGCCCTCGCCAGTGCTCAGTGACAATCTCATCAGAAGGACCTGGAGGGTTAGACAGCGACTCTCACCCTCCACTACTCCACAGGCCCATGCCCCTCTGCCTACCATCGTCTCAAACAGGCCAGAATGGATCTAAACACCCTCTATACCTCTCAGGTGGAATATGCCCTTCAATGGCTTAAGGGACTTCATTACGAGCAGGGGAGAGGGCAAGCCGCTTTTTGGCAGTAAATTGTGACAACAGGAGGTGATGCTAGCCATCTCAGCTATCAAGGCTGCAGACGGCATTAATCCTTACCCACCTCCAAGATATTGTCTGAGAATTAGCAGAATTTTACCGGCCTTCTACACCCCGGAGACAGAAGAGAATCTTGCCCGACTCGCTGCGTTTCTTGATGGCATACCCATACCCAGACTCAATGTTGACGGCAGGAGTTTACTAAAGGGAGAAATAAGCAAAACAGAGATAGCCCAGGCCATCTCTAGACTCCCCTACCATAAGGCCCCAGGGGAAGACAGATTCTCTGTGGAATTCTATAAATTGGAGGGTGAGGATGTGGTTGATTCATTGTACAAGACCTTTCGGAAAACAGAACCCGGGGCTCATTAGGTTGCATCTCTAACAAGGCACTGACCACAGTCCCACCTTGCTCTGTGGGAGCTACAGGCTCATCTCTCTGCTCACTGGGGATTTTAAGATTCTGGCAGGCGTCCTAGCAGCCCGCCTACGGAAAGTGATCCCAACCCTCATACACAACACTCAGGTTTCCACCCAGTCGCTCATCCAGGAACCATCCCCGTACACTTGCGCACACCCTATGGTCGGCCAAAGACGTACAGGATGAAGCCCTTGCTCTTTCCCTGGACACTGAAAAAGCATCTGACAGGACTGAATGGTCGTACCTTTTCGCGATTCTGCAACGCTTCAGCCTGGGCGATGACTTTATACCCAAAGTCCGCTGGCTTTACAAATCAACGGGTGAACTGTGGAGGCTTCCTGTCCAACCCGTTCCCTATCAGACGAGGGACTCAACAAGACTGCCCACTGCTGTTCCTTTTGGCTATGTAACAGCTGGCGGCCTCCATCTGACATGCGTTGTTCATATTGGGTGTCCCCCTACCAGGTGGCAAGTCCACAATCTATCTTTATGTGGATGATGTCCTGGCCACCCTCACAAACCTCCCACACTCACTCACAACATTACGTTTGCATCCTTGCAGACTTTGTGGCGCTGTCAGGTTATAAGGTAAATTGGGCTAAGAGCGAAGCGCAACCCCTATCATGTGTGACCACGAGCACGGCTATAGCTTACTTCCCAATCCGATGGACACCGTCACATCTCAAATACCTGGGGATTTATTTACATATGTAGATAAGTGTATCCACTCCTTCATTTGGGGGTCCTTCAGGCCACGTCTAGCTAGCACAAAACTTATGGTCCATCGCTATAGCAGCAGATTGGGTTTACTCTCCATGGAACATTATGCATTATCCCTCCACTTCTCTCAACTTGCCTACATGCTCCCCAAGACGCGGGACCCACAGCTGCGGGGTCAGGCAGGACACATGCTACTACGTACCCTCAGGGATAAAGCCCGCTCTATGGTGAGGGGAATTCAACGTTACGCCCTGCCAACCTGATGGTGCAGGCCATGATGAAATCCTGGCAACAAGCTCATTACCTGTTTGGGTGGACCCCTGCGAATCGGTGGAAAGATGCTGGAATGGGAAGGCTGGCTCTCAGCGGGATTCATCCACCTGGACCAGGTCCTAGTCGACGGTACCCTTAAGCCCTTAACTGCGCTCCACAATGAGTTCGGCCTCTCCCTTCAACAAGCCTGGAGGTATTTACAATTCCAACACTGTTTTATTCATTGCATGGGAGCATGCCGATGGACCCTGAGGTCTTCCCCTGTGGTTTCCTAACTCAGGACAATGGGCCAATTCCGTTGAGTGATGTCAGGTTTTAACAACCTCCTGATCCGTCAAGCGCTTCCTCTGCCTCTCTTCAACAACCTTCACACTAAATGGCAGACAAGGCTACAGGTAGACTATGAAATGGAGGTTTGGGCAGATTTATTAGAAACCTGTGACCATGGAGCAAGGGAGGGTCGAATGAAATTGTGCCTCTAAAACTCTCTACGATTGGCATTGGACGTCTCTGAAACTGACCTATCGCAGATCTTATGTGACTGCCCCTCCATTCAGCCTTATTGGGTTGCAGTGGGAAATACGCTAAGAAAGACCTCGCCATTCATGAATCTCCTCCTCCGCCTCTTGATCTTTTTGCATGACACAGAGGGGTCCCTGGACCTATCTTACCGCACAGACCTGCCTCCTACCCCACCACTCGCGCCACAGCCAAGATATATATACTTCGACACTGGCGTTCCCCCCACACCCACCTCTCACGATGAATGGCTCATGGCAATGTATCTGAAGGCCTCCCATGAACAAATCATCTACAACCTGCAGGATAGGACTGAGGCCTTTTTTCAAACCTGGGCACCCTTCCTCCATGCAGATGTGCACCAATCCTAGGACCCCCACTTTATGTGCCGACTCCTCCACCCATGCACCCCCCTGCTTGCCTCAACCGACAGCCATACACAGCAGCGTCGACTCACCCCCCTCTTAGCCTCCTCCATCCTCATACTTACCCTTTTTAATTTCCTTTTACTTCCCTCTCCTCCTCTTTCCTCCCTTCCTCACTCCCCTCCTCCAGTCTCTCCCCTGTGAAGATACAGGCAGACACCTGAAAAATGTCTGTTGATTGTCCCCTTTACCACTGCACCTAGGATCCAACATATCTTTGCACACCCCAGAGCATCCTTCCCTCTGACACCAACCCGTCGTATTAGGGGCCCCCTCGAGGGATACAAGCTTTTGTTTATGCCTT
Organism: Pleurodeles waltl; assembly: GCF_031143425.1. Lineage (NCBI taxonomy): Eukaryota > Metazoa > Chordata > Amphibia > Caudata > Salamandridae > Pleurodeles > Pleurodeles waltl. The sequence goes on from NC_090442.1 coordinate 457,738,492, forward strand.
AGTCCTCGCCTTATCATAAGTACAGAACCGTGTTTCGCCACTGCACTACAAACATTGTGCCTTATGAACATGTATAGGTTTTGTAGCAAAGTACGGTCTTTCTGGCATGGTTACCCCCACTTTTTGCCTTTTATCAGTGTGTTTGACTGTGGGCACTGGGATGCTGCTAACCAGGAACCCAGTGACTGTGCTCCCTCCCTCTAAATTGGGTTGCTTGGACCACACACACCCCACATTTCGCATACTGGTGCCCCCTTGTAAGTCCCTAGTATATAATACCCAGAGCATTGGGGCACCAGGGGTTCACCATGCAGCATGAATTATGCCACCCATGGGGAGCCCAGGAAAGTGTATCTGCAGGCCTGCCATTGCAGCCTGAGTGAAAAGGTGCATGCACCCTTTTCACTATAGGTCACTGGACCGGGTCACTGTTAGTCACTCCTAGGGTAGGCCCGCCTAACTCAGAGGGCAGGGTGCAAGTACCTGTGTGTGAGGGCACCCCTGCATGAGCAGAGGTGGCCCCATGAACTCAATCTCCATTTTCATGGCCTTTGTGAGTGCGAGGACGACATTTTACACAAGTACTGGACATAAAGGTAACTCCGAACCTAGGCATGTTTGGTATCAAACATGTCGGAATCGTACCCCAATACTGTTGCCAGTATTGGAAGTATGATTAAATGCACACTGAGGGCTCCTTAGCGGGCTCCAAGCATTGCCCCTCCCAGCCTTCTGGTGTTTTCCGAGCAGCACAAGCTGCTGCCACCCCTCAGACAGGTTTCTGCTCTCCTGCTGCTTCATCAGCTCAAGCCCAGGAAGGCAGAACAAAGGATTCCCTTTGGGGGGGGGGGGGAGGAACACCCTCTCCCTTTGGAAATATGTGTTGCATGGCTTGGGAGGGGTAGCCTCCCCAAGCCACTGGTATGCTTTAAAGGGCACATTTGGTGCCCTCCTTGTGTAAACCAGTCTGCACTGGTTCAGGGACCTCCAGTCCCTGCTCTGGCGCAAAACTGGATAATGGAAAGGAAAGTAACTACTCCCCTCTCCATCACCACCCCAGGGGTGGTGCCCAGAGCTCCTCCAGAGGGTCCCTTGATTCTGCCATCTTGAATCCAAGATGGGCAGGGGCCTCTGGGAGCATCTGAGTGGCCAGATCAGGTAGGTGACATCTCTGCCCCCTCCTGATAGATGGTCACCTGGCTAGATGACCAATCCCCTTTCAGGGCTATGTAGGGTCTCCCTCTTGGGTGGGTCCTCAGATTCAGCTTGCAATATTCCAGCAGGACTCCTCTGCAACCTCGACTTCGATCTTGGCCACTTGAACTGCGAATGGACCCTCCAGGAACCGACAATCTGAATCCATGGCGAAGACTCTGCTTACAAGATTGTTTTGACAGCTCTTTCCAGCTTCTGCAACATTTCCCTGGCTGTGCCTCCTCTGAGGGTGGCAAGTCTTCAGTCTACACAAGAAAGAAGAAGGAATCTCCCTTGGAGTGAATGAGTCACTCCCTTGCATCTGCAGGCACCAACAGCAACGACGACTGGCTGCGTGGATCTCCTCTCATCCTGAGCTGCGTAGATCCTGCCTCATGGGTGGTGGTCTGGAGTGGTCTGGAGTAGTCCGCTTGGTCCTCTCTGCCAGCTGTCCAACTTTGGTGGAGGTAAGCCCTTGCCTTCCCATGCAGGACAGTACCCCAGTGCACTGTGTCTCTTACACCTACCAAGGCTTGTTGCCATCTCCTCCAAGGAATCTTCAGGCTCCGTGTAGCCCTAGCCCCTGCACTATTCCCTGCAACACACAGCCCTCTGCGTGCTTCTCCTATGCGTGGGACCTTTCTCCAGTTGTGCAGCATGGGCTCCCCTGTGACTCCTAGTTCCTCTTCCAGTGGGTCTCCTGTGGGGGCTGCCTTTTCTTCAGTGGACTCTCCACCTTTCTGATGGTCACTTAGACTCCCCTCCGTGGGTTGAGTCCTCCTGGACCTTGCTGGTTCCCGGCAGCTCCACTTTTGCTTCATCGTGACTTCTGCCTTTGCCAAGGCTTGCTGGTGGCTTTTCCATGCCACTAACCGACTGCAATCTTCCATTCGGCGTGGGATGTCGACTGCATCCTCCAGGAAATCTTCTCCAGCTCCAGGGCTGCACTGCTGATTGTCTTCGTTCTACCTTCGACCAACACTTGCAACCACAGACAGGTGTGTAGTGGCTCCTGACACCACAGACACTCCTGCGACTTCTGGACTTGGTCCCCTTCTTCCACAGATCTTCCTCTTCAGGAATCCACCGCTGGTTTCTTGCAGTCTTGTCTAGGAGTTGCATTATCTTCTTTTTAGTTGTTTTGGGGAGAATCCAGTAACATACTCCTTTCTTCCTGGTCACTGGGGGGCACTATGGTACTTACCTTTGGGGTTTCCTAGTTCCCCCAACTCCCCTCTACTCATTCCACTTCCCTAGGTGAGGGTCCTGCATTTGCATTCCATTTTTTTAGTACATGGTTTGGGCTTCCCCTAGGGTCACTATTGTCTATTGCTATTGCACTATTTTCTATTGCTTTTTATGCCTATTTCTAATTGCAAGTGTACAGATAGAGGGGGTCATTCTGACCCCGGCGGTCATGGACCGCCGGGGCCAGGGTTGGCGGGAGCACCGCCAACAGGCTGGCGGTGCCCCGCAGGGCATTCTGACCGCGGCGGTTTGGCCGCGGTCAGAAGTGGAAAACCGGCGGTCTCCCGCCGGTTTTCCGCTGCCCAAAAGAATCCTCCATGGCGGCGCAGCTCGCTGCGCCGCCATGGGGATTCTGACACCCCATACCGCCATCCTGTAGAGCCGCCAGGAACAGGATGGCGGTATGGGGTGTCGTGGTGCCCCTGGGGGCCCCTGCAGTGCCCATGCCATTGGCCCATTGCATGGGCACTGCAGGGGCCCCCGTAAGAGGGCCCCACTTTGAATTTCACTGTCTGCATTGCAGACAGTGAAATTCGCGACGGGTGCAACTGCACCCGTCGCACCTTCCCACTCCGCCGGCTCCATTCAGAGCCGGCGTCCTCGTGGGAAGGTTGTTTTCCACTGGGCTGGCGGGCGGCCTTTTGGCGGTCGCCCGCCAGCCCAGTGGAAAACCCAGAATCACTGCAGCGGTCTGACGACCGCGGTGCGGTGTTCTGGCGGGGGTACTTTGGAAGGGCGGCCTCCGCCGCCTGCCAAGGTAAGAATCACCCCCAGAGTGTGTTACTTACCTCCTATTCGTGGGCTGCCTCGCTAGTACTTTTTGGTAATTGTGCCACTGAAATAAAGTGCCTTTAGTTTTGTAACACTGAGTGTTTACTTTCATGTGTGTAAGTACTGTGTGACTACAATGGTACTGCATGAGCTTTGCATGTGTTGCAGCAGATATGCTAATATGAGAATATGCTAATGAGTTGCGTATAATGACTCATGAGAAAATTTGACATTTGATTAACAATAACTGAAAATAACGTATAATGTGAAAAATGTGCCCATGGGGAGTGGTCACCATCTGTGTTAACAGTACTAAATAATGTGAATGTTTAATAATTTTACTAATGTGTTATAATGAGAGATATAAATTTATGTTATGATGCTTCATATCCTTAAATTAGCTCTACCAGACGCCTAGTCGGCACTGGGCCTTGTTTGCTTAAACGTGGAGACGCGATGAGCTGCTGCAGACTGGAACTGGAGAAAAGAGACCTTGAACTGTACAGAGTTCACCATGAAACACTGCTAGAAAAATCTGTAAACTCACCAGCGGACAGGAGACGATCAGAACAAATTGATACAATTATGTGTAGAATAGGCTAAATGTACTTTCCCAGGACTCGAACAATAGAGCTACAGACTAAGAGTTGGGAGAAACAATTTTGTTACCCGAAGAACCGGATGATGTACTCATTGACAAGAGGACCAATCATGTTAATGGAACTTGATGCTCTAAATAAAGTAGACAAGTGGTAAACAAAAATTATAGGCTAGAGTCATAAATCCTGATAAGGTTGACCAATGTGCAAATTGTGGGACGGACTGAGAGACCCTAATAAAAAGTCATGACATGAGGGGAAAAATCAGAACGGAGAGGCGAAAGTTGATGACGTCAGGAGACGCTGTCCGAAGTGCTAAAACTTGGGCTTGCTTCCTGTGAGCCCGAGTTTTATTGATGACTGATGACCTGGAGACGAAGACTGACTCGTTGCTGATCTATCTTGGATAGGTAGCTATAACCTGACTGACTAATGAATGCTTTTTCTTTCTGGGTACCAACTGCGCTGTTTTAAAATGTTTTTCTCTTCTAGATAGATTTTTCCAAATTAAAGATTTTGACTAAATTGTTTTCGCATGAAGACCCACATGCTGATGCTAATTTGGAGATAGGTAAGCTGAATAGGGTGACTTCGGGTGACTTAGATTGACTGACTGATATTGCTGAATTATTCGGTTGCTCATGAATTGCAATGCTTTGTTTAACGTTGGTTGCATATTAATAAAGTGCTGAGAATTCATTGCTTATGTTGCTAATAAAAATTGGAAATCATGATATTGTTGAATAAAGGTTTATGATTGGAGTTGTAACTAATAGGGAATAAACAGAACTAAGTTTCCTATGAGTGATGGTGGTTTTTCTGATTAGATTAGTTAATGGTATTGTAAGTTGATTGGATTGATTTGTTGTAACTGTCTTTTACTTGCTTTACTTGACTAGGATACCCTATGCGATCCAAAAGATTCATCGACCTATATGCGTCCCCTTGTAAGTTTACTTACTAAGGACAAGGTGTGCCAGCAGTTTTTGGTAGGAGCTTGATGGTTAGTTTCCTTAGGGAACTAGTTCAGTAACAAGTAAAGGTTATGGTGGTAGTATAAATTTGAATATAGTTGTTTAGGTTTCATTCGTAGAACTTCATATGTGTGTGGCGCTTTGTGCTAAAAAATTATCCACTTGGTTGTTGGTGATGTACGGACCCTGCGTGGTCTAAGACTCCGGAGTATATTGACAAGTGTAGGATACACTTGGGTATATGTTGTAATCTGTCTGGTTTAGTAGGTTGATCGGGCGTGGTCAACAAGTCTGAATGAATATACGTTGACTAAAAGAAGCTTCGACTGAAATTTGGTGAGTCCTATGTGCACCAGGCCAGACCCAAAGATGAGTTGAGAGTAAAGTTTGCAGGTCGAATTTTACTTGCAAACGTGGGGGACTGAGAAAGAGGAATAGCTAAGGTCCCAGAGAGTGCCTTTTAGTGAAAATCTGTAAGGTCCCTGAAGCGACCGTGTCCCTTCCTGTAGTAAAACCAGTGTATTTGTTTCAGTTATTATTTGGGGAAGACGCTCACAATATAATTGCATTAGTCAAATGAATTTGAGTTGAGGAGGGCGAAGCCGCAAGACTTTGTTAGCCACTGTGTGTTAGTGTGATGTGAAGGCTTTTAGGAGTGAGATGAAGGGTGAATCTTACATTAATGCTTCAGTGGAGGAACCAACCCCCCCGGAGGATAGTCCAGCACATTTTGTAATGACAGAAAAGGGCATAGCTTCTTGTCTTTGGTTAAAGCAATGGAGCGCATTGACAAAGAATCAAGGAACCTTAGCATTTCCAGAGCATAGAACATTTAATCTAAGGTTTCTAGACCAGTTGCGATTATCATTGTATGGCATGAGACCATTACCGAGACCAGCATAGTTCGAGGCTTTAGCAGTTTGGGAGCTAGTGGCCAGACAGCAGCACGAGCTGAAGACCAATAGAAGGATAAAGAAGATAGAGAAATCACTAGCCAAAGCTAGGTGGGATTGGGAACAAAAAAGATGGAGAATGGCAACCATGAAGGAGATTAAGATGTTCCCTGCAATCACAGAAGGTGACGATTCGGATAAGGGAGACGATAACAAGGAAAGCGAGAATGAGGAGAAAAGAAAAGGGGAAACGTCTTATGTAGTTGATGACGATTCTGATGTAGAGGATTACATTACGCAGTTGCTGAGGGATAGACCTCCACCTAAGACAACTTATGCAGTTGGTCCAGGGAATATTGCTACAGTCCCTCCTGCTACTCCTGGAACATCCCAGGGAGCCGTGGGTGCTGTACAAACAGAAGGAGGACAGATACCAGGGGTAGTGCAGAATACACCAGTTGCAAGAACGAGAGCAGACGCTCAAGTGTAGGTACCTACACCTTCAGCACCAGCGATTTACCCGAATGTACCAACTCTTGAGACTGTTTCAAATGTTGTGGTGCCGAGGGAGCAGTTGCATCCGCAGCCAATACTAGTTCAGACAGACCCAACACCAATGTTACTGCCGCCAGCACAGATACAGAATATGCCAAGGCCTAATCAGTTAACTGGGACATCAGTGGATCTCGCACCAGTTATGAATCAGGCAATGGGAGTACCACTTACACGAAGCGCAGGCTCTAGTACAGCTCCAGATGCAATATCGCTACTGATTACTGTTGGTCCAGCTGTACCCTTATATGCTCAGAAGAAATCAGAAACAGGGGGACAAATTGAGATATCACAGAAATTAGGGAGAAGGGGAGCTGGAGACTCAGCAGCAATTACCAGATGCGAATCAGAGTATGAGACTTTTGACACCACAACCAGTGGCGACAGGGGTACAACAGTTGCCAGTGGTTAGTGCGAGTAACATTTCATTACAAGGGTTGACAGCACAGCAGTTAAATAGTTGGCTGGACAGTTTAGGTTCTTCGCAATGTGTCTCAAGGTGGGAAGAGCAACTGAATTGGTTAGGACTAAATATCGAGGCAAATAAATTGGTTGAGGGAACAATGGGATTGAACAGATTAGAATCCTATACTGAAGAAGAGCTAAGGTATTTGTGTCCGAGGATTACAAAGGAAGTGGGAAAAATACACCAGAAATTAGCAGAAGTAGCAGAAAAACATGACATTGATCTTAAGGCAACGAAACATTTGAGACAAAACTACAGATTAGATTTTGAAGCGAAGGATTTTGAACACATGAGGTCAGCCGGAATGAAGGCACATTTTAGAGATTTGCTGCAGAGTGCGCAGATTTGGGGAGCATTAGAAAAGTGGGAAGGCAGATGGGCGAAAAGAAAAGATAAACAAAAACGAGATTTAGAAGGGGAAACAGAGGGAGTAGAAAAGGCAGAAGCAGTTAAGATGTTACCGATGAGGGAAATTCCAGGAGGACAGTTTGTTCATGTTCCTTGGCATCGAAGTGACATAGGGCCAGATGTAGCAAAGGTTTTTCCCCATTTTGTGTCTATGGGAAAAAGTGTTCGTACATATGGCCCATACTGTCTTTTACCAATGATTACCCTAAATTGAGAGAAAAGCCAGTTGAATGGTACCAACAGACTGAGAGGTTTGTGAAACTCTCCAAATGTTTGTGGGAAGATTTTAACACTTTGTTTGAGATAGTTGTGCCAGCTGACTTATGGGTTGAGTGCAAAAGAGCAGTAGATTGGCCAACGAGTGAACCTGAGAGTCACAAAATTACAGACGCACCGCCACCTGACGTAATGAAAAATTACCAGGTGATTGAGTTTTTGAAAACTAGGATTTCTCCGAAAAACATAAATTGGCAGAGAATTGACAGGGCGGTTCAGGAAACCAAAGAGTCAATACATACCTATTATGAAAGATTGCTAAAGGCTTTCAAGGAGTACAGTGTTAAGGAAGCAGTCGAGCCAAAGGACATGTTGCATTTCATGTTTAGATTTGTTGAAGGGTTGAGACCTGAAGTAGGGCAGATGATTAGGAATCATTTGATTTGTTGGCAGGCAAAGCCGATTGATGAGGTGTTGCAGTATGCAAAATATTGTAGTGATGAGATTGAACTAAAGCAAAAGAAGTTGAAGGAAAAGGCGATGGTGATGCAGATTAAGGCAGCACAATCAGGAGTGCAAGGAGCTTTAGTGCCGCCGATGCCGCCGCAACAGAGAGCTATCGCGTTTCAGCCTCAGGTGAGGGGTAGAGGATGTGGTATGGATGTGATGCGTGGTCCGGATCTGAATAAAGTGGTTGTTCAGAATGACATGCAGGGGATAAAAAAAATGTTGCCATGTCACCTGTGCGGAAACGTGGGACACTGGAAGCGGGAGTGCCCGTTATTGGTGCAGGAAGGAATGATTCAGCAAGTTGATGTCAGTACAGTACAAACAGTGAGAGTCCCCAGAGTGAGGTGCCAAGTCCTGAATGTTCAAACTCGAGGTCAAAACTTTTTACCAGTTCAACAGATGCAGGTTCCACAAGCACAATTTGCTCCTTTAGCACCGGTACAGCAGCAGATTTCTATGGTGCCTAGACAGCAAATGCACATACCTCAAGCCCCGATGGAGCAGCAACAAGTTATGCTTAATCAGAAGGTCAATGGTCAGAGATCAGATAACAGTAACAATACAGTACACCAATTCCCATTTCACAGTTCGGATGAAATAAACGAATGGATGAGTGACAGTTCGGATGAAGGAGCTTGTATTCTTGCCGCATCACTAGCGGTAGATTGGAGAGGGCCTTTTGTGAAAGTAAAGGTAATGGGACATAAAGTGTTATTCCTGGCCGACACTGGAGCCACGCGCTCCAAAGTAAGGAGTATACAAGTACCAAATTTGCCCCTTTCCGGAAGAACAGTGCAGGTTGTGGGAGTGGAGAATAGGCAATTAACGAATCCTATCACGGAACCAGTACAGATTGAAACTGACAACTATACAGGACTGCATAGATTTGTAGTGTGTGACTAAAGTCCCATATCTTTGTTAGGCAGAGACTTATTATGCAAGACTAAATGTTCCATAAATTGTACAGATGCAGGAATAGAAGTCCAGACAAACAGTGATGATGAGGAAGAGCAAACATCAGCCATGGTTTTTAATTAAGCATTTGAAGAATATCCCTTGATTGAGGTTTTCCCAATGTTCACTTTGAAGGAATTGCATGCATATTTACAGGGAACAGTGAAGGAGAAGGTTTGGGATTTGACAGGGAAGAAAGTGGGTTTGATCAAAGATGTGGAGCCAATTAAAATCACTTTGAAGCCGAATGTTGAGTTTCCAAAACTTCCACAGTACAATATGCCACAGGATGTGTTGATGAAGGTGGCACAAATAATTGGGGATTTCTTGAAGCAGGGTGTTTTGAAGGATGTGTTGAGCAGTCCATGTAATTTACCGATAATGGGATTGAAAAAGCCCTGTGGGAAAGTGCGAATTGTGCAGGATTTGCGAAAGGTGAATGACATGGTGGTTAAGTGTTGTCCGACTGTGCCCAATCGAGCAGTGATACTGTTTCAGATTCCATGCAAGGCAGAGTGGTTCACAGTAGTCGATCTGTCACAAGCTTTCTTTTCAGTACCACTTCACGAGGATAGTCAGTTTCTTTTCAGTTTCAAATTCCTAGATAAAGTCTACAGCTGGTGTAGGCTTCCACAAGGGTACACAGAGTCACCGTCCTTGTTTAACCAGATTTTGAAAAATAATTTGGAGTCATTGGAATTACCTTGCCAGTCGACTCTTGTACAGTACATTGATGATTTATTGATGGCGTCCAGGACAATGGACGAGTGTAAACATGATTCAATTGTCTTACTTAATCATCTATGAGACTTTGGTCATAAGGTCTCAATTGCAAAACTGCAGTACTGTCAGAAGCCTGTGAAATACTTGGGTCATCAGATTGAGAAAGGGTTGAGAAGAATCCCCCGAGAGAGAATTACAATGATTTTGCAGGGGAAATTAGCCGACTTCCCAGAAGGTTGTACGCAATGTTTTGGGGAATGGTAGGATACTGCAGACAATGGATCCCGAATTTTGCTGAGATGGCCAAACCTTTACAACAATTGACACACAAGGGAGTTATAGACCCAATCACTCTTGATGTAGATCAAATGAGGGCCTTCACTGAATTAAGAGAAAGTGTGTGCAGAGCTCCAGCGTGGGGAATGCCTGATTACACAAAGCCTTTCACATTGTTTTGTCATGAACGTGATGCTGATTCTGTTTTGACACAGGTCCATGGAGGTGCTTATCGCCCAGTAGCCTATTTTTCAGCTACCTTGGACCCGGTTGCAGCAGCTTTACCAGGTTGTCTGCTAGCAGTTGCCGCAGTTGGTCAAAGTCTTTCCCAATGTGAAGGGGTAATCATGGGATACCCAGTGACGGTAATGGTGCCACATCATCAGAAGCATCTGCGGCGTCCCCCAAGGATCCTCCCTCAGCCCTACTTTGTTCAACGTCTACATGGCCCCCCTCGCAAAACTGGCCCGCCAGCATCACCTCAGCATCATCTCCTACGCCGACGACACCCAGCTCATCCTCTCCCTGACCAAAGACCAACTCACCGCCAAAACAAACCTCCACGAAGGACTAAAATCCATCGCCGAATGGATGAACAACAGTCGCCTGAAACTCAACTCCGACAAGACGGAAATCCTCATCCTCGGGCGCTCTCCTTCGGCCTGGAACGACTCCTGGTGGCCCGCCGACCTCGGACCCCCACCCACCCCTGCCAGCCACGCAAGAAACCTCGGCTTCATCCTGGACTCTGCACTCACCATGTCCAAACAGGTCAGCACCGTCTCCTCCTCCTGTTTCAACACCCTCCGCATGCTCCGCAGAATCTTCAAGTGGATTCCAACAGAGACCAGAAAGATGGTGACCCAAGCCCTCGTCAGCAGCAGACTTGACTACGGCAACGCACTCTACACAGGCATCCCAACCAAAGACATCAAACGACTCCAGCGTATCCAAAATGCCTCCGCCCGACTGATCCTCGACATACCCCGCCGATGTCACATCTCCCCTCACCTGAGGGAACTCCACTGGCTCCCGGTGGAGAAGAGGATCACCTTTAAACTCCTCACCCACGCTCACAAGGCACTTCACAACGCCGGACCCTCCTACCTCAACTCCAGACTCAATTTCTACGCTCCCACACGTCAACTTCGATCCGCCAACCTCACCCTCGCCGTCGTCCCCCGAATCCAGCGCAAGACCTGCGGTGGCAGATCCTTCTCCTTCCTCGCCGCCAAGTCCTGGAACTCTCTCCCCACATCTCTACGCCAGACCCAGGACCTCCTCGCCTTCAGGAGACTCCTCAAAACCTGGCTCTTCGACCGCTAACTGCAGCACACCTCCACCCCCCCCCCCCTTCCCCCCAGCGCCTCGAAACCCTGACGGGTACATAGCGCGCTTTATAAATATCGTGATTGATTGATTGATTGATTGAGGATTGGTAGAACAAATGAATGGTACCCTGAAATCAAGAATTTCCATAATGTGCGCAGCCACAAACTTGAAATGGCCAGATGCACTGCCTTTAGTGTTGATGTCAATGAGAAATGTACCTGACAGGAAGACAGGTTTGTCCTCTCACGAGATTCTCATGGGAAGAGTAATGAGACTCCCAGCAATACCAGCCAATTCTCTTGTCAATATCACAGATGATATGGGGCTAGACTACTGCAAAGGTCCAGCTGATGTGGTTCGATCTTTTTCTCTGCAGGTAGAAGCTGTTACTCTGCCACCTATCCATGATCCAGGTCACAACTTGAGGGCCGGAGACTGGGTCGTGATCAAAAAGCATGTGCGAAAAACCTGCCTAGAACCGCGTTGGAGAGGTCCATACCAAGTGGTGTTGACAACTACCACAGCTGTAAAGTGTGCAGGACTGCCCAATTGGATACATGCAAGCCATACGAAAAAGGTAGTGAGGAAGTGTTGCTGAGAGCACCAGCAGCAGTGAAGCGAATAATTCTGCCTGAACCAGAGCCAGAGCAAGTTGAGCCGGAAGTGGACCCAGAACTGGCAGAAGAAGGATCGATCACCCCAGTAAAAGACGAGGGTGTGGAAAATCAAGAGGCAGAACGTGCAGACAGTGCAGAAAAGACGTTATGAGATCTATGCACAGGAGAAGTGCTAACGCAAACAAAAGGGACTAAAAAACAAGGAGACTCAGTGCCAGAGCCTGAGGGGGAAAGAGTTGAGCCAAGTCAAAGCAAAAGTGATCTGACTCCTCCTGAACCCGTTGCAGGCCCATCAAAAGAGGGCACTTCAGACAAGGTCAAGGGGAAAAGTCCTATCTTAAAGAGATTGCTGACAGAAGATGTAAGAAAAGGGGATAATTGGCCTGAATCTCAAATCGGCATGAAGGAGGACTTGGTAATAAATGAAATAGAGGAAGAACAAGATACCACAAGGAAAGATGAACTGAGTGATGGAGAACTGACAGGGGAAAGGAAATTGAAAAGAAAGAGAGTGGCAAGTCGAAAATACACAGGACCAGAGTGGGCATACGCCACAAAGTGTGAAGAAAGAAGTATATTTTTGATTTTTGAGTTGCATATTAATTAGGAGTTGAAAATTCTGCTTTCTGATTCTTTACAGAACATGGCTAATTTAGAAGATAACGTGAGGCATATTAGGTATTGTAGATATTTGAGTGTAGGAAGGGCGATTGTGTGTGGAATATTGTTTGTGATAATGATTATGGAAATGTCAATTCACGACTTGAAAGAAAGATACATCTGTGCATGAAACTAATACACTAACAGCTATAGAGAGGTTTAAATTAGATGAGCAATATTTGCATGATTATACTAACGCAAAGGGAGTGTTGTCTTCTAACGTCTTTTATCGTTTATTGAGTGAGTATGTGGAAACGATGGATGCAAAGGATTGTCTTGTGTGTAGACAAATACCTTCCTCTGTGGAAGAAGGGGTTACTTATCATAGTTTATCACTGACATACGGTATAACTTGCAGTCTGTTACTAACACGCTTTTATAATCAAGAGTATATACAGTACTTTTATTCCAACTACGATTTAGTATTTTCCTTTGTTCCTATAATTAGATATTTAAGTAAGATAGCTAAAGAGCATGATATAGTATTTGTTAGAGGATTCTTTGAGCCTACACTAACATTTGGCACAGCTTATGCGAATCGTAACTATTTGACTTGCTTATTAACTCCTGTGGAAAAGAGCTTTATTGGGCATACTGACGATAGGAGAAAAGCATTGAAAGAAAAACTAGAAAAAGGGTTAGAGAAAAGGATTTACAAAAATGATTATGCTTACACTGCTATTAAAACACAAGGGAAGCTAGCTTTAGATGCATTACACGTAGGGAAGCTTTGTATATACAGGCCAAAATCACGCACTGACACTTTATTTGTGGGAACGAGTGAACGTAGGCATGTGTTTTTGTTTCAGAGTAAATGGATGTTCATGGTAAATGGTGCTGACCCTGTGATTCCTAGGATCTATTACATTTGTGGACTTAGGGCCATATGTACGAACACATTTTTCCATAGACACAGAATGGGCAAAACTGCTTGCTACATCTGGCCCTAAATGCTTATTACCGACTCCCTAAGGGATGGTATGGGACATGTTATTTGGGAATAGTATTCCCTAAAATCTATCAAATAGATGATTTGAAAAAGATACCGAAAATGACTGAGTTACAACGAATGAGACAAAGAAGAGAAACAGCCTCTACAATAGTAGGGGATATTTTTGAAGCAGTAATTCCTTCAGTAGGAGTTATACTGAACGCAAACAAGATACGAAAGTTGTCAACTATAGTAGATAATATGTTAACTAATTTTACAGGAGCTATATTATTACTAAACACTGAGTTAGCTGCGGAGAGAGCTATGACGCTTCAAAACAGGCTTGCTTTAGACATAATTTTAGCAAAAGACGGAGGAGTCTGCAAAATGATTAACGAAAAGCACTGCTGTTCTTATATCCCTGCAAATGAGAAAGAAGAAAAAGAATTGCTTACTAATTTAACTAATGCAAGTAAGGATTTAAAAGAGTTGAAAGAACCAGGAGTTTGGGAAAAAGTGGAAAAGGGATTTGCGACGCTAGGAAATTGGTTTAGTCAAATTTGGGGTGGAATATTGTGGAAAATCGTTCAAGGAATATTAATTGTGATCTTTTTTATATTAGGATTATGGGGGGCATGCAAATTATGGCACAAAATTCAATTAAAAAGAGCTAAGAACAATCAGAGGAGGGAAGAATCACCTAGAAGAAGAATCTATAGGGAAAATGGAAACAGAAGAAATCAGAATGTAACTGAAAGTAATTTGTAATGTTTGACAAGGAAAGGTGTGATGACATATTTAGTTATCAGAGGAGGGGCTGTTGCAGCAGATATGCTAATATGAGAATATGCTAATGAGTTGTGTATAGTGACTAATGAGAAAATTTTACATTTGATTAACAATAATTGAAAATAACGTGTAATGTGCAAAATGTGCCCACGGGTAGTGGTCACCATCTGTGTTAACAGTACTAAATAATGTGCATGTTTAATAATTGTACTAATGTGTTATAATGAGAGATATAAATTTATGTTGTGATGCTTCATATCCTTAAATTAGCTATACCAGAGGCCTAGTCGGCACTGGGCCTTGCTTGCTTAAATGTGGAGACGCGATGAGCTGCCGCAGACTGGAACTGGAGAAAAGAGACCTTGAACTGTACAGAGTTCACCATGAAGCACGGCTAGAAAAATCTGCAAACTCACCAGCGGACAGGAGATGATCAAAACAAATTGATACAATTATGTTTAGAATAGGCTAAGTGTACTTTCCCAGGACTCGAACAATAGAGCTACAGACAGAGTTGGGAGCAACAATTTTGTTACCCGAAGAACCGTATGATGTACTCATCGACAAGAGGACCAATCATGTTAATGGAACTTGATGCTCAAAATTACGTAGACAAGTGGTAAACAAAAATTATAGGTGAGAGTCATAACCCCTGATTAGGTTGACCAATGGGCAAATTGTGGAACGGACTGGGAGACCCTAATAAAAAGTCATGACATGAGGGGAAAAATCAGAACGGAGATGCGACAGTTGATGACGTCAGGAGGCGCTGTCCGAAGTGCTGAAACTTGGGCTTGCTTCCTGTGAGCCTGAGTCTTATTGATGACTGATGACATGGGGACGAAGACTGACTCGTTGCTGATCTATCTAGGAAAGGTAGCTATAGCCTGACTGACTAATGAATGCTTTTTCTTTCTAGGTACCAACTGCGCTGTTTTAAAATGTTTTTCTCTTCTAGATAGATTTTTCCAAATTAATGATTTTGACTAACTTGTTTTCGCATGAAGACCCACATGCTGATGCTAATTTGGAGATAGGTAGGCTGAATAGGGTGACTTAGGGTGACTTAGACTGACTGACTGATATTGCTGAATTATTCGATTGCTCATGAATTGCTATGCTTTGTTTAACGTTGGTTGCATATTAATAAAGTGATGAGAATTCATTGCTTATGTTGTTAATAAAAATTGGAAATCATGATATTGTTGAATAAAGGTTTATGATTAGAGTTGTAACTAATAGGGGATAAACAGAACTAACTTTCATATGAGTGATGGTGTTTTTTCTGATTAGATTAGTTCATGGTATTGTAAGTTGATTGGATTGATTCGTTGTAACTGTCTTTTACTCGCTATACTTGACTAGGATACCCTATGCAATCCAAAAGATTCATCGACCTATACGCATCCCCTTGTAAGTTTACTTAGTAAGGACAAGGCGCCCCAGCACATGTCTCCTAGATAAGCCAAGGCTGCTCATCCACAGCTACCTCTAAAGAGCCTGGCTTCTAGACACTACCTATACTACACTAATAGGGGATACCTGGACCTGGTATAAGGTGTGAGTACCTTAGGTGCCCACCACACACCAGGTCAGCTTCCTACAAGTTTTGTTCATGATATCCTGATGTCCCATACTCATTTATGACTGTTTCTCTCTGCAATAAAGAATTGCACAAAAAAAGAAGTACAGTTCTAAATGGTTTTCATTGCAAGCATTCTAAAAACAAATTATTTTATACAGATTTAAACAGACACACTCAGGTACTCCGAAATAGCAGCAATCAGATAAGCAAAGGCAGCTCCAAAAAGAATTTACAACATCAAAGCAGAAGGCAGCAACTGATAAAGCAGCAATGTGTACTGTGCTGTGAAGAGCTGGTAGAAAGAAAAGGCTAGAGCTATGAGTTGTCTGAGGACTGGAGAACTGAGTTGTCTGGAGTTGTCTGAGGAAATATACCATAAGAGGAACAGGAATACTGATGAATAAGTAGAAGAATTTGGGGAGGATAATCATTTTAGGAATGACAATCCTGCCCGCCATAGATAATGGCAGCCTGGGCCAGAATGGGATTCGCTCCTCCAGCCAGGTCATGTACCTATCATTGTTCACCCTCCAGAGTTCTTCTACATTTGCAGTTATCTATATTTTAGATAGTGAACTGTCTCAATTGCCGATTGTAGCAGGTATTCAGAGTCAAACGTTGAGAGGGAAGATCACAGATTTAGACCAATTTATGAGAATAACTGCATTGCTACCAAAACCAATGATCTCAGAAATCATGGGGGAGATGTTTGTCTAGGGACCACAGATACAGAGCATAACATCTGCATTCATTGAGACAAGGTATCCTTCTGGCTGTAAAGGCAAGGCATATATTTGAGTGATGCTGCTGTAACCGGGCTGCCAGGGTTCCATCGCAATGGCTAAAAGAATGGGCGGTAGGGAGCATCCCTTTCTAATAGTTCTGGTAATGGGGAAGGAGGAAATAGTTTCACCATTGACGTATAACCTAGCACTGGGGAACGTGTTTAGGAGTTTAATCCAGCCAAGGAAACAAGTACTAATCCCAATCCAAGTCAGCAATTGGAACAGATAGGGACACTTTAAATAATTAAACACCATAGTGGTGTCAAGTAGGATAACAGCAACACTAATTGGGGATCTACAGAATGAATGAGTGTGAACATTGCGCGCAAATTGTGAGCGGTGCTGCACCCGGGTATGAATCCGTATTGGGCCAGTCAGACAATACCTGATAGGAGTGGCAGTAAGTAATCAGTTTTACAAGGATTTTATTGTTGACACTGATTGAAAGTGGGCAATAGGAATCGGAGGGGTCTGCTGGTTTACCGGGTTTCAATAGGGTGACAATTACAGCTTCACGCAGGGAGAGTAGCAACTCACCTGTTTGAAGAGCCTTTTCGTACACTGCCAGCAAGCGATGGGCAAGAATCTGAGCATATTCTTTATAAAAGGAAGTGGTCAGGCCGCAAGGCCAAGTGCTTTATCCCAATGCATACTGTGAATGACCTGCACCATATCATTGACAGTGAAGGACATATCAAGATATTGCTGAAGTGTGTCTTCCTACTAGAAGAGTTGGGCAGAGTCAAAGAACTTGTTTAAGTGTTTGTGGTCACGTACCGCCGTAGAGCTATAGAGTGATGGTATTGGGATCACTGTGAATATTCTGGTGATCATGTGCCAGTTCCATAATGCAATCACTGACCCATGTTCTACGAAGAAGCCTGGAGAGAGTTTGGTCAGCTCTATCTAACTCCTCCTAATGCTTACCCATCCCCCTCTCTCCATGGTCGCTCTTCTTTCATAGTAGGTTTTTGTCCCCAGAATAAAAATGCTAGTTCAAATGAACGAATATCAGCTTCTAGTTGGGTCAACTGTGTTTGTAACTCTTCTAACACTCATGCATGTTTGGATATACAGGCTCCACTAATAAAAGCCTTCAACGCCTCCCAAAGCTTTGAGGCTGAACTCACTGACTGGGCATTGATGGAGAAGCGCTCTAGGATACCTGATTTGATTTTGTCTCGGAAAACAGATCCCTAAGTGTGTAAATAGGAAGCCTCCACTAGACGGCTTGTCCATGGGTGTCGGGAAGAGTAAGCTCCAAGAGGACAGAGGCATGATCTGCCAAATTTCTAGGGTGGTGCTCAATTGTAGTAGTCGAATGGGGCACATCCTTGGTGACCAACCAATAGTCAATCTTAGACAAAGTGTTGTAAGTAGTAGCTATGTATGTGCCATCCCTACTCTGAGTGTTCTTTAGTAACCAAATGTCTACAGGGTTATAAGAAGTTGAAGTTGTGTTGCAGTTCCTGGATGTGGACTTCTGATGTCACTGGATCTAACTACAAATTGGTCAAGAATTACATTGAAATCTCCCCAGATCACTATCCAGGGACCAGCACACATCTAGAAAGAACTCAGGGCTATCTACATTAGGCCCACATATGGAGGCCAGGGCAATCAGCAGCCCTGGAGCACACTGTGCAGTATGACAAATCTGCCCTCTCTGTCTCTTGATGTTATGCGTGTGTGCCACAGTATACCTTTTTGTATAAGGATAGCAACACCACAGGTATATCTGGAAGATGCAGCTGTATGAGTTTCTGCCAGCCAGTCAGCTCTCAGACAAGGCCCCTGACATTACTCAAATGAAGCAAATTTCAATTTGATGTCTGCTAAGATAGTTAAAACCCTGTCTCACCTTGAGCTGATTATTCACCCTGCAGACGTGCCAAGTCAAGCAGCTTCAAGGAGCTGTTGTTGTTGGAGGACTCATGTGGCCTAAGAACAATGCATTGATGATGTGTGTTTTGCATGTGATTGCCATTATGTGTGCATTTAAATGCCAGTATGCCCTGTGTGGAACAACGAGCAGGAGAGAATGCAACACCCACCTCCCACCCACTTAAACACACCTAACTAGCTAAAAAAAAAAAAATATCTTAAAACCAAAATCCCAACTCTCTGAACACACAGAGATATATCCAGGGGTGAACAGTGGGCCAAGTGAAAGGCCCAGTTAGTACGAAACTGCATGGCCAAGGGAAGAGGAGGAAAGCAAACAGGGTTTAAATAGCACTCTATGAAAGGAAGGCCAAAGATCGGCCGACATCCAGCAGTTGCAGACAACCATAGTCTAGGGTTACCAACCTTACATAGGTGAGAAAAGTGTAAAGTGGCAGTATTTAATGCTTTAGATACACACATTTCCAATATGACCAACTGCATATTCCATGTTACATATGATTCAAGTACTCAACCACTTTGACCATATCCAGCTAAGATGATGAAAAGGAGAACCAATACAGACCCTCACTGTGTGTAGCAGCTGGATGCTTCAGGGCACCATCTTACACAGCTGCATTCCTAGGCTGCAAATGCCAACTCTGAAGAGTCAATAACATTTTCTAGAAGTGCAAACACGGCCTTTAACCGAAGTGAGCCCGAACCAAATGACAGCACAATGGGTTTTCTTTACTAGAGTCCTCAGGGAAATATTTACGAATATATTTGTGAGGACTTGGGTTTACAATGCATTTTGGCAAACAGCTTTTGTCAAAAGTATTTCCATACCTCTCCAACGTATTCCATCACAAAGCTATGTTGTCTAATGTTCTGTAGCGTTTTCACGCCCCAGCCGCGACCATTGTTAGTCCTGAATATGCAAAGGGAGTAGGGCGATCCTTTCTGAACAACTCTGTTGGGACAACTGAGGTCGCATTTGCAGGCTGTGTTGCACTCGAAGATGGGGAAACCGGGCTTAATTTTGAGCCGCCGGTGTTCGTCGTACGGAAAAAGAACTCCGGCTGCTGCTGGGCAGCAAGCGTCAGAAAAGCAATTGGAGCAATCACAGCCAACCAGGACTTCAGTATTTAAATTAATTTTGTAGGAAGCCTTATATTCTTCAATATAGTGAAAGTCCAATGGGGGACCTTCAAGATCCACATTATTTTCAACAAAAATCATGCTGTTCTGTTTCTTTTTGCTGTTCAGTTCTTTTTCCCATCTCCGGAGAGCTATTCTTTGCTTAGCTTTCTTAACGACGAATTCAGCAGCAGCTGGCTTTAGGGTCCTGACACTGTTTTTTGTTACGAATACCTTTCCTTGCTTCATTGTTGATGCGAACATTGTCAAATCATTTCGAAACGCTTTAAGCAAGAGTGGACATTTCAGGTTTTTCCTTGGCTCCCAAGTGTTTGTAGATACTGGCCATCCTCTCCATTTTACAAAGTAGTAGTCGTGTCCCTTAAAAGAAGGAATAGAAGCTTTAGCAAATCACACATTACAAGAAGAAGCAAATAATAACATACTTAAACTACAGAATAATTCCTTGCCAGCTATCAACATTGTTTTAGAGGCATACAAAAAAGCAGCTAGTTTTACGTTTTAAAGCATTTATAGCTGTAGGTAACTAGTGACTATACAAATCATGAATCCATTATCACTTCATCTCCCTTTCTTAGCACAGTCCTTAGTGTGTGAGAAAGAACATGTGTCCGGGAGTCAAAGAACTCAATTTTTCCCATAAAATACCATCAATGAGAGTTTCTCCTCTCTGTAGGTTTGAAAATGATGTTTCTTGTGATTTTCAGCGCCGTTGATTCTGCTCTTATTTTGGATAGGCCATGATGTAGCAGACTTGTTTTTTGTCACAGTTTGCGAATCTTATGGTACTTTCTGTAACGTACAGAGAGTAAAGCAATGGGGTTCTGGTTTCTCTTCTGTAAGGACTTGCTGTCAACTATTATTCGTTTCCAGGACGTCACCCACACCTTCTATGTGTAAAGGCTGGTCTCGGGCTTCTGTCTAATACAAATTTGTGCATAGGAATATGGCTTACTCTGTGTGCAGATTTGTCACTTTTACTCGCTAAGCTCCCTCAAGGTTTGGGAAGGCAGGGGTTTGCTTCTCTGTAGACGTGACCAAGGGACACAACACTCTTTGGTGGTTGAACCCATCTCAGCCTTCCTTTGCTACTGCTAACAAAACTGACTTCCTATAGGTAACAGTATGCGTCATTTCCCACTGTGTCCTGCGTGCTATGGGTCCTAAGGTAAGCATGGAAAATGGGCCTCCTGTTGGCAAGCTGAGAAGCAACAACATATAACTGGGGTGCAGTAGGCCCCTGGCAGTCCTGGGCGCTGGTGCCCCTCTACCTGTTGCACCACCGAGAGCTACAAGCCTGAGTCTTTGGTCTGGTCCTCATGTACTTAGTGGATGCTAGGTTGTTTTTTGATGTGGCACTTCCCGCCCTCTCGCTTCCCAAGGCAAACCTGCCTCGAGGTTGGACCTCACCACTCACTTATGGGAGCCAGAGTTACCTAGTGTAAATTATACATTCATTAAAATGATGACTTTAGGAACCTATTGTTCCTGAATGTACGCTGTCATGCTTCTAAGATTGGCAAAATTGACTTCAGGTTCTTCAAATAGATATCCAGCACAATGGCACTATGGATAGGTCAAGATCTCACAACATGAAGGCAGAATGAAAAGCCAGTTTGTGAGCTATGTTTAAGAACCCGAATGGTGAAAAACAACTGCTGGTCTAGGAATGGCTATAAGGCTGTGTTCTGCGACAGCCAAAGATCTGCAAGTTGTGTCTTGGGTGTGAATACATGGTGCGGCTTCATGTGTCATGCCAAGTATTGCGTTAATTTGATCACTTGTTTAAAGTTATTTTACCGGCAGTTATAGAAATGTGGCTGGGTAATGTCTGTCCAACAATTGTACTCGCTCTTCCTCAATAATTTAGTGTACTGCATGAGAACAGAGACTGGATAACGGGGAAGTGGTGTCATAACCAGTTTCCTCGAGAGCAGCGCACGGTTAAGATGCCCACTTTCCACCAGCACTGCGTCTGTATTTGGAAATCGAGCAGACAGACTTTCAGAATGGCTGATCAGGGACCTTGAAGAAGTGTGCAGCAGGGAAGTAGATCGTAGATCGCATGTGTGCATAGAGTGGAAGGACTCCTATTTACGTTTTTTATTTAATCATTGTTTTTCACCAGCGTGCATTACATACTACAAGAAAAATAACTTTAAGAAAAAAGTAACACAAACTAATTTAAAAAAACAGGGCCAACATTGCACAGGCTGCATATTATATACGTTCAGAATTGTTTAAGAACAGCATAAGATTCCCAGCTCTTAAATAAAATTGCGAGTGGGCCATTATTGAAGCCAGGAACAGGTACTGTGTGGCACAAACTTTGCAATATAGTTCTTCCCCTCAATCGTACACTAAATTATCTTTATAGGGAATCACGACCGTTAAATGTTCCACAGTAATCGAATAATCGACCTCCCTGAATATTCTCTGTGCAGTATTAGTAACCTTGCATGTCCCACTGTTTTTTATTTCATGGGCTGCCCATTTCTTTCAAACCGTACAGCCTAAAAGGGGCTTATACATCCCTTCTTTTGGGCATGGGATATATCTTGATCGCATGTCTCTTCTACTTGGTAAAATGTGTGATAGATCGTGCAACCAGTCTTTCAGTCTGGGTAGGGTACAAGTCGGGGTACACGGCGTGCACCCATTATTTTCACAGGGTGGACTCCGTCCACTCTGCATGAAGTGCTCCCCGCTGAATTATGCAGAATATGTCCCGGTGACATTTTCAGAAACGGGACACATTCAGCAGCGCCTGCAACTTGTCTGCTATCGTTTCGAGCAACAGAGTGCAGGCTCCGAGGGGGCTTTCATGTTTCAGACTCCTGCTGAGCCCCATCACAAAGGCCGAATATAAGGGGCCACCAGCCCCCCTTTTGTTTCAGTGTCCTGACTGAGATCTAGCGGACTCTCACACCTAGATACAAATGCAAGGGACGCATAGCTTGTTATCTCCTCACAAATATTTAAGAGAAGCATACTTTTTTTGGTAGTCAGTCCCTATATATAATAATATAAGAGATATGCATGCACTGTAAGAATGTCAGATGTGTTGGTCTGTACAATTATTTAGACAAATAATTTAAATACCAATATTTTGTTTTATTCCTTTTATACAGCTACTCATCCAGGTGCAGTGTGTCAGGGCTTTACACCAGCAGTACACATTATACATTGACAATACATTCTATAAATGTGTAAATCAATGTACAAGATGTTACATAAGACAGTGAGGTTTACAAGGTGTAGCTGTAATATTTCCTTCACAGCTTGCTGTGTTATATTAGAAGAATTGCAATTTAGGAACTGCAAGTAATCAAAGAATGTCTTTGTTAATTGCAGTAACTCACTTTGTGACATAAAATAAAAATTTGTCATCTGCAGATGCTTTGCAAGAGACACATTAACCCTCTACGCTACTTTGATTTAAAACTGGGACTAGAGTAAATACAGGTCTCTCCAGCAAATACGTTAGCCTCCAAAGTTATCTTACCATTATTATTGTTCCCTGGGATTGACTGAGCACACTAATATATTTGCGGCAGGTGCCTTAACCGCATATAATATTTTTAAATGCACATTTTGCCACTAGTTGGCAGAACTGATCTACTGCAACGTTTCTCCTTGTTGCAAACTTCTTTGTTGCAGAGTTAAAAAAAAGAAAATGTATAAATTGAGGTCCACATATTGTGAAGGGTTACATCATCATTTTGGCACAAACCAGACAAAATCTAATTTGATAAATCTCATAATGCACTCAAAAGTACTCATGGTTGACCTGCAAAACATGTGAGAAGAGTTCAGATCTAATGTAATTTCTTGTGAGGTCACGTCCTCTGAGGTAATGAGTTGTGATATAACTTCCTGTGATGGCGCGCTGTGATATCATACACCATGATGTCACTTGCATGCTGCCTAATTTCGTTAGTCCCCTACTTATTTTTTTTTTTTTTTTTACTTCTGCCATGAGTCTGGGTGAAGCTCCTTGTACCATTGCACTACTGCTCTATGCTTAGCCAGAAGCAGCCTTACAGCAACAAATATTCAATATTCGAACAACAACATCTATGATGTGGCCCAACAGCTCAAACAAGCAGTCATTAGTAGTGTCTTAACCACCACCCTGGTCAGTTTTTGCATCATTAGCCCCCAAAACACATCTATATATGTGCAGACTCTTGCTAGGTACAGGGAGCCCGCATTTTCTTGCCTGCAGTGCTGGCAGTGACTCCCTTTTCCTGGTCCAGTTTGCTGAGCATTTTAAGCGAGTGATAGACCGTATGCAAAAACGTAAACTGACATAATTTATATTATCTATCTAGGAAGGTTTCCTTTATCTGCGTACAGCAACATTTCCAGCATTGGTCCCACAGTTCTATGCCTCTCCGCAGACTAACTCATCTAAACCATCCCAACCTGGGCTGGCCTGAGTAGCTGAACCAAGAGAGACTATACACGCAGTATCAGGTGGGTAAATATAACCCCAAAAAATGGGAAGCAAGCACTGGTAATGCCAGCAGTTTTGGCTTATGAATGAAAGTGCCTTTCGTGTCATTGATGGGTTGAGAACTGTGTTGTCTTTAGAAACATTACAATAAAAAGAAGAGAAGCAAATAAATGCAAGGGGAAATATAAAAGACAACAATTTAAAACTAAATGACTGGACAATCAGCCTTGATACTAAAGCTCACTTATTTTCAGGTGGATGTACAATTGATCAGAAAATGGCATAATTCACAGGGCAAAAAGTCAATGACTGACTATTGCAGACTGACCAAATATCCCATGCAGTTCACTGTCATGGATGGAAGTAGAGCGTAAATGACACTCAGAAAGACCAAAGGCAGAACAGAGTGGACCCAAAAGCTCTCTAGGTATCTATATGGATATATATTTATATACATGGATGTATGGAGCATTTCTTTCTTTCTTTTCATTATATGATCCTGGCAGATACATACGAAGAGATTCTAGCATGAATTATTACAGTGCAAATCTTCTCAGCCTATTGTTTGTCATAGGCAGTGACCAACACCAAAATCATTCCCTATCAAGGTAATTTGATATTTTGTCTAACAAAATATCTATATGTAGGCTTCAATAAAGCGGAATAAAAATCCACACTTAAATGCCTGTTGACCTTCACATATGCTTTTCACAATAAATATGGCAAGCAAAATGTGCTTATAGCTTTTCACAATAAACAGATCAAACCTATGGAAATATTTTCATTGTGAACCAATCAGGCCTGCAGCTGTTATCAATGACTTATCACCATAATCTACTGATACAACCTGTACTGAGCAAATAGATTCCCACAAGACAACCATTCGGCATTCAGTCATAAAATTCCATAGTATAATTACAATTGGCAAAGCACATTAATAAATCTCCTAAGAGGGCGTAACAATGATTCTGACAGTAAAAATACTCTTTACCCACAATTTCTCAAAAGGGGTAACTAGCAAGGTAATCTGTGAGGTTCTGTGCAACAAAATACTTATCTGTTGACTTTATTATAAAGTAATAACAATCCACACCAAATGTGTATCAACTTTAACCAATTCCGTCCTGAGGACGTAACGGTTACGTCCTCTGCACACAACCAACAAATCCCTCTGCTGTTTTCAGCAGAGGGATTTGCTTTTTCTAAAAACAGCCGTAGGAGCTGGGAAAGATCTTTCCAAACTCCAGAGGCTATTTTGAGTTCTCAGTGAAAAAATGAGGAAAATTTGCTTTAGTCAAAGTTTGTGGTTTGCAAGGGATTCTGGGTAAAATAACCTTGTGAGAGCTACACAAGTCACCCCATCCTGGATTTCCTTAGGTGTCTAGGTTTTAGAAATATACAGGTTTGCTAGGTCTTTGTGTTGCAAGCTAAGGTAGGGTTCAAAAACCCCAGCTACCCACTTTGCATAAAAGCAGGTCAGTTTTGAATGGAAAAATCTGATGTATCCATGTTGCATTTTGAGCAGGTTCCTTTCGGGGGCACCAGGCCAACCCACACAAGTGAGGTACCATTTTTATTGGGAAAATGAAGAAAACACAGAATAGTACAGCAAATTATATTACCAATTGTATTTCTCAGCATTTGCACCTTCCAAACGTAAGGCAATGTGTAAGAAAAATGTAATTTTGAGAAATACTCTCTAATTGACATGTTAGTATGGAAACCCACAAATTCAGAGATGTGCAAATAACCCCTGCTTCTAAACTCCATACCTTGTGCCCATTTCGGAATTACACAGGTTTCCTTGATACCTACTTTTCAATATTTATATTTTCCCATATGAATTGTTGTATACCAGGTACACAATGGAAAACCATAGCAAAGTTCAGCTCAGTTATTGGCTCGGGATGCCTCGGGTTCTTGGTGAACTTATTAGCCCTATCTATCCCTGCAACCAGAAGGGTTCAGCGGACGTAATGGTATATTGCAATTAAAAATATGCCATCGTTTGAAAAAGTTACAGATGAAAACGTAGACACAAATGGCTGTTTTTTTCAACTCAGTTGCAGTATTTGTCTTAATTCAACGGTTACTTTCTATAGGAAAACCTTGAAGGATCTACAAAAATGACCTCTTGCTGAATTCAGACCTGTGTCTATTCTTCAGAAATGTAGAGCTTTCCCTGATCCACTATTGGTTTCACATCCATTTCTGCCTGGAACTGGAATGAGGTTGAAAGTACAAAAAACAGGAAAAATTGAGTATGTCCCTGTAAAATGCCAAAACTGTGTTGAAAAATGTGTTATTCTGATTCAAGTCTGCCTGTTCATGAAAACTAGAAAGAGGGCGATTTTAACATTGCAAACCCTTTGTTGACACCATTTGCAGGGTGAAAAACAGATGATTTCTTCTGCAGCACCTTTTTCCCATTTTTCCTAAAAAACTCAAAATGTAGTTATATTTTGCCCATTTACTCGGTGTCCTCCAGGAGAATCCACAAACCCTTGGTACCTTTAGAATCCCATCCCCAGGATGTTGGGGAACTAAGGACACAAATTTGGTGTGGATACCTTAAGTGGAAAAAAAGTTTAGGAGGCCTGTAGTGTGTTCTTGTTCCTAGTTAGAATGCTCTCAGATGATGTCCTAAGGAGATTCCACGATCTATTATGTGTAGTCTCCTTGTGTCAGTTGAGCCTGAGCTTCTCTCCTCAACGGACCTGTTCCCGTGTACTCCTGTACTTAATAAAGCGTGTATTTTTCTAACCAAGTCCTGGTCTTGAATACGATACCATTTCAATCTGGCGACGAGGTGATTACCTGTTATCCGACGATCGCACATTGGATTGCTGATTTTTTTCTGGACGCATCCTGCAGAATCTTCGAACGACCATCAAGGGATAATTTTGTCTTATTCGTTCTCTCTCGCTTACTGCCATCTTCGTTGTCGCTGAAGATTTAAAATGTTTTGTTTTTGTAAACTTTTTTACCCATTTTCTTTGTTGGGATAAAGCGCGAGCGCACGCACAGACCGTTGCTGGCGCACGCAGTTCCTGGAACAGCCGCGAGCGTCTCCTAGGTAACGGAGCACGCTGACGCATCTTCCAGGAGACAGACGCCGCTACCGCGAGCGTCTCCTAGGAAACGGAGACGCTAACTCTCGCAGACGCGTATCCAGGTAACAGACGCGATTCCGGCACCTGCGACGGGGATTACGTAGTCTCGTTGGCAGCGGAGACGCGATCCCTGCACCAGTAACATGGACGACGTCTACACGCGTCTCTTAGGGAACAGAGACGCAGCTTCGGCAGCAGTGACGCGTGTACTATCCCAAACAAACATGCGTCACCCTACGTGCTTCTACCACAGTATTCATCGGGAATTGCTCGGCATTCTGTACGCTGGTGTTCTGGACACGATTGGAAAAAAAAAGGGGGGGGGAAAAGGAAAAACGCTGGTAAATCATTTTTATTTTCTCTCCTTTGAAGGATAGTAAAACAAATACTTAGCATACAATTGAGAACAGGTCCGGGAAGGGGGAGTATTGAAGAAGTCTTCAAGTTAATTGATATTATAAAGGAGTACTTCAAGTTACCTTGCATATCTGATTTTACCTCTGATATGGCGCAAACCAATTTTACCATCGTTTCTCCGCAAGTATTTTGGGCCATGGGTAACACACCACCCATCAAGTGGTTGGAGTGGAAGGATTATTTCTTAAACTATCTAGGTGCTATTGATGTAGATAACAAGATGTCTGCTGAACAGAAAAAAAGGAGTTTGTTGCATTTGTTGGGTCCTATTGGTTTAAAAACATATAATAAGATATCCAAAAACCCTGTAAGTGGCGATATTTGCACCTTTAATGCTGCAATGCTAGGTCTCGACAAATATTTTGCACCAAAAGTTTGTATTGGAATTGTCCGATATAAATGTTTCCAGAGGAAACAGGAGAAAGGTGAGCTGGTGGATGACTACATTGCCGATTTAAAGAAACTGGCTCTTGACTGTAAATTTGGGGCATTTCATGAAGAACTTATTAGAAATCAAGTGGTCATGCATTGTAATAATCAATCTATTCAAGAAAGGCTATGGATAAATGGCGACTCTCCACTGGATGAAATTTTGGCCATAGTAAGGAAGGCTTAGATTTCTGAAAGATGCATCTCAGAATTGAAATCTACTGAGAAAAATGAGGATGGCATTTATAAAGTGACAAATCGCAAAACCGGGAAGGGCTTACAGAGTGAAGAAAACAAAAGAAGATGCTATAGATGTGATAACAAGGATCACCTGGCATATTCCAAATTGTGCCCGGCTTTAAAATTGAGATGCAGCAAATGCAGAGTTGTGGGCCATTTTGCAAAATTTTGCAAAAATAAAAAGAAAGTAGTCAAATGTATCTATGAAGGTGAAAATGTTGTCAAAGACGATATTGAGGAGAAAACAATCGAGCCTAGAGGAATGGCTGAGGATAAGAATTTCATTCTTAACATAACGGAGGTGAACACCAAAGGGAAACCTATATGTGACATGGAAATTGGAGGGGTACCCCTTATGATGTATGCAAACTCAGGCTCACCTTTCACAATTGTGAATGAGGATGTATGGAACAAATCTTTAGTGGAAAAAATAGGCAAACAACTAGCCCTACCGGACATTCAGCCAGAAAGCTACACCGGGGAAAAGATTGATCTTTTGGGGTTTAGATGCCTGGTATTTACATTAAAAAACAGGAGCGCCAGAGGAAAACTATATGTTGCTAAAAAAGGACCATCTGTTCTGGGTTGGAAGGATCAGGGACAATTGCAGATGATCCTGGACCCAAATGGCAAAGAAAAAGTATTGATAGTAAATGATAAACAATTATTGGCGTCCAAGATAGAAACAACATTTCTAAAAGTCTTTGATAAAGGTTTGGGGAAACTGACTGGATTCGAGCACAAAATTATATTAAAGAAGGAGGCTGTACCCAAAATTCATAAAGTTAGGGCAGTTCCGAACATGATAAGGGAAGAAGTTTCAAAGGAACTGGATAAATTGGTGTTAATGGATGTAATAGAACCAATTGAAATTTCGGAATGGATTTCGCCTGTAGTAATTGCCTGGCGAAGCAACGGGAAAATCCGTTTATGTGTAGACTTAAGATACTTGAATGACAATATTCTGATCTATCATTTTCCTCTACCGAAGATTACGGAAATGGTTTCTAGCCTTGAGGGAGCATGCTGGTTCTCCACTACTGACCTGTCGTCTGCTTATCATCAGGTTCCCTTATCTGAGGATTCAAAAAAACTAACGGCCTTCATCACACCTTTTGGGTGTTTTCAATACAAGAGGATGCCCTTTGGGCTTGCGTCTGCTGCAGCAGTTTTTTAATAACTAATGCACAAATTGTTTGGAAAGGCCAAGGGGGTTATGTGATTCCAGGACAATATATTAATTTTTGGGAAAGATAAGAGTGTGCATGATCAACGGTTGGAACATGTGTTGGAACTGTTGGGGAACAAAGGGTTAACGGTGGAACTAAGTAAGTGTAAATTTGCGGAAAGAAGTGTGGAGTATTTGGGACATGAAATAATGGTGGTGTTAAACCAAAGGCATAGTTGGTGAATGCTATTGTGGGTGCATCACCTCCTATGACTAAGGAAGAGGTAAGATCATTTTTGGGCATGGCAGAGTTTTGTGCCAAATTTATCCCAAACTTTGCCAGCAAGGTTTATAACTTTAAAAAAAAATCTCAATTTACGTGGAGTGAGGCATGTAATCAAGGGTTTGAGAACATTAAAAGGGATTTGAGCAAGGTAGCAAGTTTAGAAAATTTTGACCCCAGGTTAGATACCTTTGTTACCATGGATGCAAGTAACAAAGGCCAAGGGGCTGTTTTATCCCAGAAGGATAGGAATGGAAAGGAAAGGATTATACTATTCGCTTCCAGGTCATTGTCCCCATCTGAGGAGAAGTACTCAGTTATTGAGCAGGAAGCCTTAGCTTGTGCTTGGGCTCTGGAGCACTCCGAGCGTTTGTGTGGGGTAAGGACATTACTATTCGGTGCGACCACAAACCTTTAATTAAATTACTTACATGTGAAGGTAGTGTACTAGCTGCGGCAAGAATTTCAAGGCTATCCATGCGCTTAAAGGATTACATATATCGTATTGTGTATGTGCCTGGTAAGAATAATGTAATGGCAGATTGTCTATCCAGGTTACCTAATCTACTGGAAAGGTGTGTTGATGATCCATGGTATGAGTGGAGTGTTGCTCTTGTACAGGATTCTGGTAGCCCTGCACTTAGTAAGGATTGTTGGAGGAAAAAAATGGAGGAGGACACCATTTTACAGTCTATTTTGAAATATGTTCTGGAAGGGTGGCCTAAGAGAGATCAGTTGTCTGAACAATGCAAAAGCTTTTGAGAGGTTAGGAAGGAACTCTATGTTGTGAGGGATGTTATTTGAAGGGGTGATAGAATTATTCCCCCATTTGGGATAAGAAAAGCAATTTTAGAATTGTGTCACGAGGGCCATTTTGGCAACGTTGAAACTAAATCGGAGGTGAAGGAGTTGTTTTGGAGGCCGGGGGTAGACAAATCAGAGGAAAGATTTGTCAGAACCTGTTGTGTGTGTTCTTCCACTGACAAGAGTTTTTGTACCCTAAGACCAAATATGCAGCAAACATTCATACCCAAGCAACCATGGGAATATGTCGCTGTGGATCTCTTAGGGCCTGTGGGTAACACTGAAGAATTTGTGGTAGTTATTATTGATTTATTTTCTAAGTGGCCTGAGATTGGTATTTTGGAGAGAGCAGATACCACCAGTGTGTTGGAGTTTTTGGATAGGGTATTTCTTTGTGAAGGCATCCCTTCAAACTACTGAGTGATAATGGTGTACAATTTATGTCGGAAGCAGCTAAGAAGTATTTTGAGAGAGTGGGAGTTGAGCACAAGACTACTTTCTAGTACAATCCTAGTGGCAATGGCGCTGTAGAAAGGTTCAAAAGAGTGGTCAAGGGTGTAATTCAATGTGCTATGGATGGTGGTAAGGATTGGCACATTGCTATCTTTAAGGCATTGTGGCATATCGGATTGCTGAGAATGCGACAACAGGACTTAGCCCTTTCGTTATTTTGAGGGGAAGAAGTCCGAGAAGCAAATATAACCCAGCTTGGTTGGTAAAGACCGGTATCCAGCACTGGTCTATGGAGATGGTAAGGGACAGTTTGGAAAAGTCACTAGTGAAGTCGAAGTCTTATTATGACAAACTTCATCACGTCAAGTCAGTGTTAATTAACGTAGGAGATTGGGTTAGGGTTAAAAAACCTTATAAGGTAAGAAAAGGTGAGAGCCAGTACTTTAATCCTGAAAGTGTTATGGAGGTTTTGCATAATGCCGTCTAACTGAGTGATGGTAGGGTTTGGAATCTTAAGCAAATAGTACTACTTAAGGACGGACAGGAATCTAGTTGTAGTGAAGATCACGTTAACGGTAAGAAGTATGAGAAGGGAAGGGCAGAATGGTTGGAGGATGAAGTTAAGAATCACAATTCTTCAGGTATGGATGCGCCTCCGTAGATGCTGGATGATCATGCCTTGTGTGAAGAGGAGAATGTGGTGAGTGGATCTGGAAGTGGTGGTTCGAGGGAATCCGATCAGGAGGTTGGGTTCCAGGAAGGAAAAAGGAAAGTGACACCTCCTGGTTGGTTAAAAGATTTTGTGTTAGGACACATAGCTATTTCTTCCGATTTACATGGGGGTTCCATGTTCATAAATCATAATTATTTTTCTTGAATATATATTTTTTAAATTTATTTATTGTTTGAGGGGTAAAGAGGGGGGATATGTAGTGTGTTCTTGTTGCTAGTTAGAATGCTCTCAGATGATGACCTAAGGAGATTCCACGATCTATTACGTGTGGTCTCCTTGTGTCAGCTGAGCCTGAGCTTCTCTCCTCAACTAACCTGTTCCCTTGTACTCCTGTACTTAATAAAGCGTGTATTCTTCTACCTACGTCCTGGTCTTGAATACGATACCACTTCAAGGCCTGAGTGAACTACCCCATATAGCAAAAAAAGCCTTAGCACAGGGGGGTGCTGGGTAAGCCCTAGCATCAAAGGGTTAAACATAAGCTTTTCAAAATAAATACATTAGGCCTAGCGCCTTTATCACAACATTTCATAATTAACACATCAGGCCTTTAACATTGATCACTGGCTTTGCTCCATACCAAGCTCAGTCCTGCTGCATGGATTATAAACTTTGCCACAAGCCAAAAATGAGACCAACACCTTGGTGGGGCCTAAGCCCTTAAGCGCCCCATCCCTCAGTAGGAATCTGAACGCTCTTTGTTTGTTGTCCACAGCCAGATATAAAAATCCATGCAGGTCAATGACTGCCCTCCTTCCATTTGTGCTGTAGCCAGAGAAAAACACCATAAATGGTCTAATCACCTATGACACGTTAACAGCTTCACAATATTGTGTGTGCCCCTGAAAGCTAAAGCTCAGGCAGCTGGATATATGAACAAAATTATCACAGCTGGGTAAAGGGAAAGCACGTTTTTTGCTGAGGCACACAACTTCTGCCCAATCAAAATATGTAGTCCTGGCACCCAACATGTGAGCAGAGCCAAACTCTATCTCCTGGTGATTCTCACATAATTGTCTGGCGAGAGCTGTGCTATCAAGTCAGACAATAAAAAGTATACTTCATGATAATGTGTTTCTGTTAGGATTGCAATACATTGTCTCTTGGGCGGGAGTATAGAACGTTCTAAAAAGCTAATCAAGGAATGGAAGAATTTAATGGTCACTAACTTCTGTCCTTAAAATACGAGGGAAATATGAGGGAAGCCCAAGACAGACACCTCCACTTTGTGAGCCTCAGCATCTTCCCTGTGTCCTAATACAGGCCAGTGTTCAAGGATTGCAAAAAGACCTAGGTAAGGAGCCCCCAGAATTTTCTGGGTAAATAGTATTATTTGTTGAAAAGTGTTGATTTCAGCTACCTGTGTCTGTTTTACTGTGGACTCTCTGTTTTTTTTTAGGCAGCCTGTCCTTTTTAATGTGGTGTTTTTTTGTATTCGTTTTTGCCGTGACTGTGTGAATTACCTTGCTAGTTTGTGGCACATGACTTCATAAACCCTCCACCCCCACTCTTTTTCTAAGTAAAAAGGCTACATACATCTTGCAGTGTGTTTTTAGGAGACTGTTTTAATCTGTTTCTGTGATTTAAATTGTGTTTAGAAACTGTCTGCCTCCCCTGGTTTTTTTTGCCTTTAAAAAAGCCACATTTCAGAGGGCGCGACCAGCAGTATTCCAGTGTTTGTTTTTAAACAATCTCTCCCTTACCTGGAAAGTAGACTCTGCTAGCTTGGAAGTGTGGATTCAGCCTGTCTGTATCCAAGGAGATTCTGAATAGAGCAGAAGCTGCCTCCTCCCTGCCCACAGGGACTGGACTCCAGTTAACTTGCTCCTTATATAAGTTCCTATTGGTTGTTGCATATGTTGTTGTGATAGGTTGTTGGGAGCTGGTCTTTCCATTGGTTGCTGGCTCCAGGGCTGGGGTTATGATTGGTGGATAGGGCTGAGAATCTGATTGGCTGTTGGTTCTAGCGCTGTGATTGGTGGATAGGCCATGGATTCTGATTGGTTGCTCATTCTAGGGCTGGGGCTGTGATTGGTGGTCAGGAATAGGGCTATGATTGGTGAGTAGGGCTGGGTCTCCCATTAGTCGGTTTGAATCAGGCCTAGAAATTGGATTGGTTAGGGTTAGGACGAGGTTCTTATTGGCCAGTAGGGCTATTTAAGCCTAGGACTAAGGGTGGCTCAGCCCGGGCTGAGAGGACAAGAGCAGTTGCCTGTTTCAGCCTGTTCGGGACAGGTAGGGACTAGGGACTAGGGCCAGAAATGCTGCCCATTTCACTATGGACCAGGAGTGATTTCAGTCCCTACACATCCATCAACACGCAAACACAATATCTGCAAAGACATCCAACTCATGCATCACAAACTGACCGCATACAGATTGCAATGTCCCATCACCCAACACAATACCCTTTATACAACACATATACACATATGCTCCACAACTACAACAGTCAAACACCTTCACTCTCACAGCAAACACTACTCTGTCCACTCCCACTAACACAACCTGCCATCACCCTCACGACACAAAACTACAGTATACATTTCTCTCAATCTCAGCCTTCCAGATACACACTCTCTGCTCATACTAACCAACAACACTATCCGCTGTTTGCTCCACACAGACCACCTTTCATCATAACAATGCCAAAACCCAGCCTTCCAACACGCCATCTACAAACACCCTTCCCCTCTCTTCACCAATTACACACAACCATACAATCCCCACATTTCACTCCACCACACATAATACCTCTTCCAGTCATCACAACTAACACTAACTCCCCTGACACACATCCATCACCTCTTACACACCTTCTACATTCATCTCCAAAACACATCAACACCCCATCTAACACTCTAATTCCACTCACCAGCACTAACTCAAAAACAAATCCCTCACCTAAAACAACTAAACCAATATCCCCTCTCACTAGTCCACAAAAACAATACAGTCCACACACATCAGCACATCAAATCAACACAAACTTTCAATACACTTATCATCATACCTACTCCCACCATCAGGACTACATAAAGAATACAGATCCCATCCTATCTTCACCCCTACTTTCTCACTCTTCACAAACACCTACCACAAGCACCCCAACCCAGCAACTTTCATTCACTCGCCTCCATTGCACAATTTAGAGCCTTACATCATGATCCACATGCTCCTCCACCACCCCTAACCCATACTCCATCCACACTAAACAAACGCAAACAAAATAAAAAACATGCCACTCTTAGCAACCTCGCATCCCCTTGTCTATTACATAATATGAATACCCTACAAAAAAAGTACACTCTTCATGTCTCTCTCAGCCACCAAGTCCACCACCCACACACACAGACCCAACAAAATGCCTCCTTAACCTGCTGGAAGAGGAACACTATATTGAAAAGCAAGACTATTTTGAGCCTCAAACAGTTATCACAACTAGCAACACTCCTGCTTCAAGTTCATATTATACCACTTACCCTTCTCCTAAACAAAACAACACTACAACTAACACACCTTTTCTAACTGCCAACTCATAAATGCTCGATCACTCTAAAAAAACAAGCACCACATCTACGACCTGCTCACAGACACACAACCTGACTTACTATTCATAACGGAATCCTGGTTGAGAGATGACATGGCCCCAGTATTGCACGAAGCCGTTCCTCCAGGCTATCAAACCATCACACAAAACCGTATAGGCAAGGGAGGAGGTGGAATAGCTATTATATTCAAACAGGCAATGAATCTCAGTAAAATAGACAACATCTCCATACAAGGTTGTGAAGCCCTCCTCACCAGATGCCACCCTACTCCAACTTCCTCCTGTAACTTTCTCCTCCTTTACAGACCTCCACCTAACAACTCCACATTCCCAGATGCTTTTCTAGATACAGTCTCAAACCTTATTACACTATACTCCAACCTATACATTCTTGGGGATCTAAACATTTGGTTTGACAAACCCAATATGCCCCATCCAAAAGCTATCACGACTGGCCTAGTCGCATTGAACCTTCATCAGATTGTACACAATCTCACACACATCGCTGGACACATCCTAGATGTAATTTTTGCTAAGCCTGAACTAGTTACCGTTCATAGCATCACCCCAATCACTTGGTCAGACCACCATTTGATAACTTTCCGACATACAACTCCACAAATCAACACACCCCACAACTACTTACATACATGCATCTATCGACCATGGAGCAAACTTAATTTTGATGACTTAGAAACACAACTAACAGCCAACACAGATTTAGATACAATTAATTCTGTGCCAAAACTTTGAGTGGCTACAGGAACCTTTTGATATCCTAATACCACTCAGAAAAACTAAACAGGACAAAAGAAAACCAACACCTTGGCGAAACACAGAACTTAAAAAGATAAAGCAACAAATCAGAAAGTTGCAACGGACCTGGTTCAAAACAAACAACAGTCAAGACAAACAGCAGCTACACAAACTTAACAGAATATACAAATCATCAATCAAAAAAAGCTAAAAAAAAGTACTGCTCAGACAGATTTCAAAATGCTCAATCTACATCCAAGGAATTTTATAAAATTCTCAATGAATTTCAAAAACCTACATGCATGGAAGGAAGTCATCCCACTACTCAAGATTTCACAAACAAATTGGCAACTCACTACACAACCAGGGCAGACACATTGGACTCCTATTTAAAACAAAAAAAAAACCATCAGCACCAACCCCTTTCCTAAAATACCCTCTAAGAATAAACCAACCCAACCTCTATAGTCCTTCCAACAAATATCCCAAGGTGGATTTATGGATTTGGTCAAAGCAAGCAGACCTTCGGGTTGCCCTTCTGACCCTTGCCCACCACAAATCTTCAAGAACATTCTTCTAGCTACTTCTGCTGCCACACCTTTAAGAAGAATCATCAACAACTCTTTAACTACAGAAACTTTTCCTGTAGACTTGAAAAAGGCATACATATGACCATTATTAAAGAAAACAAACCTAAACTTGCAAGACCCCAACAACTACAGACCAATCACAAATGGACCTTTCCTGGGCAAATTGATAGAAAGAGCAACATTCGCCCAGATGTCACAATTCATTGAAGACAATTCTATACTTTCAGACTTCCAAACTGGATTCCGCCCAGGAAGAAGCACTGAATCGGCACTCATAGCAATCTGGGATGATCTTAAAAACACAGTCGAACACAATGGAGTTGCTGCACTACTTCTCTTGGACATCTCAGCTGTCTTTGATATGGTTGACCATGACACCCTAATTCAAAGACTCCACGAAGCTGGCATACAAGGGACTGCTCTCGACTGGATTACTTCCTATCTTCCAAAAAGATTTAATATCACCTATTCATCCCCCTTCTCGTCCAAACCCTACCTCACAAAAGCAGGGGTCCCCCAAGGATCAATCATCTCCCCTTTGCTTTTCAACATCTACGTGATATCATTACCAGAACTGATCAATGATTTCCATCTCACATGCTATAACTATGCAGAAGACACACAAATACTACTTAAATTAGAATGCCCTAAAAACATTGAAAAGTCAGAAATCTTCAGTTGCCTCAGAGCCGTTGATCAGTGGATGACCTGTAGCCATCCCAAACTAAATACCTCCAAAACAGATTTACTCATATGTGGTGACTGGAAAAGTTATGACCCTCTGTGCGTCTGGCCTGACGATC
Organism: Pleurodeles waltl; assembly: GCF_031143425.1. Lineage (NCBI taxonomy): Eukaryota > Metazoa > Chordata > Amphibia > Caudata > Salamandridae > Pleurodeles > Pleurodeles waltl. The sequence goes on from NC_090442.1 coordinate 457,775,818, forward strand.
TCGGACCACCTCCTCAATTATCCATGGAAGTTAAAAACCTTGGAATCACTATGGATTCCAAGTTAACTATGAATGCCCAAGGGGACAAATTAGCACAAACAAGCTTCATCACCTTAAAGACTTGACAACGCATCTTCCCCCACCTCGGATTTCCACCCAAAGTGCAAGCTACTATCTCGCTTGTACTATCCAAACTGGATTATGCCATCTCTATCTACTATGAAAAAACTACAACCTATTCAGAACTCCGCAGCCAGGCTACTATTACATGTAAAGCCGCAAGCCCACATCTCGCCTGCCTTGAGAGCACTACACTGGTAACCCGTTGCCAGAAGATGCACTTTCAAGCTGCTTTGTATCACCCACAAAGCTATACATGGAACAGGACCGCGTTTTATCAGAAACAAAATAACCAAATACATCCAACAAAGAAACTTCCGCTCAAGCCTGGCACCCCGCCTTAGAACACCACCATACAAGATAAAGACTATAGGTGGTACATCCTTCTCTGTTCAAACAGCCACACTATGGAATTCATTACTCCCAACTATAAGACCCACAGGTAACTTTCTTGTCTTCAGAAAACTACTCAAGAGTTGGCTCTTTCCTTCATAACTACCATATTCAAACAACTATGGACTGCATATGCCTATGTTGATAAATATTTTTTCTGATTATGTGTCTATTTCTAGTTATGTATAGTTCTTTAGAAAATATGTATCGCTACTATGTCATAACAATAAAATACACACACACTCTATAAAACTGTTTGACTAAGTATATTTACCCATGGTTCTAATTATGTATTGCATGTACATATATGTGTGCATATGTGTGTGTATTCATGTGTGTTTGTGTATATATATATATATATATATATATATGTATATGTTGTGTCTGTGCTTGACATGTTCGTGGGTCATTGCATGGCTCCTGGGTGGGTTGTTATACTAGATATCTATGAATGCCTGCTCTCATCTTATCACACTTACCTACCCATCATCATATTTCATGTCTCAATCAAACTATCCCCCTTTCCCACTCTGACTCATCCCAAATCCATTCTACTACTTTAATCTCCTAAATAACTCTGCCTAAGCTCTTCCCTCCACTTCCACATCTAACTCACCAAACCTCACTCTACTACCATGACCTCCCAAACAACCCTACTAAATTATCCCTCATTTATCTCACCCTGCTACTATTATCTCCCTAACCCTTCCACAGAATCTCCCCTCCTCCATCCCCCTTTACCCATCCCAAGCCTTTGGGATGAGTAAATGAGGGATATACTCCCAATTAACACTTCTGGATTTCTTTCCTCCTCCACTCCTCCATTACTCCAGTCAATCTAACTAACAAACTCTCATATCCGCGGCTCAAATTAACTCATAATAATACTAAAACTGTGCTCATATTTCCCGATACTAATCCATCACTAATTCTTTTTGGGTCCCGGAGTAGCGTGCTACTCGCCGAAAAGCGCTTCAATGCCTCGTCAGGGGTAGTAAGCGCTATATAAATACTATTACAATACAATATGTAAACCCTTGCACACAGAGAATACAAGATTTTCTCATAAGTATGTGGCAGATGCCTCTAACTGGGAGTATCTACACTGTACGATTACAGCAATTTAATGTGCATGACAAAGGGCTACCATGCAAACAAGGTTTAAATCATAAGATTGAAAATTGATCAGAAAAAACCTCTTTAGCGATGGGACTATCCATAGACTGATAAATGATAAAAGCAGTTTTACTGTGCACAAGTGAATAACAAGACTGAAAATAATTCAAACATCGACTTTCAAAAGGGAAGAGTCATTAAGGTTTCTGATCTAGTGTTCTTTTGATATATTTCTCACGTCTGCAGTAAAATATTTCAATTTTGAGAGAGAATGGAAATAATTAAACACAGCTCTTCTTAAGCAAAATGTTTTTCAGTTTCATGGTGTAGGGTAGCAAAGTTGAATTGAAAGTACTGATTAAGTTCCTTCTAGGTTTGCATGCGGACTGCGGTTTCAGAGACCACTGGGCGAGATGGCTGAGAAAAACAACTAGATCTCTATAGGGAAAACGCTGGTCCCTAATGGATTTCCAGGGTATTCTATCTCTCCACAGCAACTATAAGAGATGTTCGGATCAACCATGGCTTAAAAGTTTTGCAAGTCCATGTGTGATGTGCTGCTCAGGTTCAGGTTTTTTTCTTTTGAATTCCGGGGCTCGAAGTCTTGTATATAATGTAATCAACAAGACTACAAGTCCCAGAATTCAAAGAAAGAAAAAAAAATCAGATTGGAGCAGCACATCACACATGGACCTGGGAAACTTGGCAGGGCCAGTCGACCGGCCAACTGAGTTTACTCTTGTAGAAATATAGAGCTTATCAATGTTGTGAATGTCCCTCGCCCCCCATCCCAGGAAGCATCACGGGCCCCACGTAACGGAACCAACTACATCATCGGGCAGAGACTTCCTGTTGCCCACCCTCTAGGGGTGCTCCCTCACCCCAGCAGGCATCGAACTAGCACCAAGCCGTGATTGAAACTATGACCTCAGCCAGGAAGGAAGAATTGCAGCGGTCCCAAACCAGCTCATCAAGCTGTGCCGCCTAAGACTCAGACTCCAATATGAGAATGCCTCTCTTCCCCACAGTAATACTGCAGACATCGGATATTGTAATATGACTTCCCGGTAGTCCACATCCACGTACAGAAAACATACCACTGTTTGTGAAAGAAAACAGAGGACACTCCCAGCCCTTCTCGCTTCTCCCCCGGATTTACGTATCGTGTTTGCATAGTGCTTTAATGTGTTGTTCGTATGTATTGGTTTCCTTCTCTATGACACCTTTATATAGATTTGTATGTAATAGCTTATCTCACTTTATTGATTTCTATGGCCACCCACCACAGCAGTTGCTCCAGTTTATGTTTATCTGACAAATTTGTGTTTTATTGGTCCAACGGATGTTTCCCACTGGACCTAGTATTGAAGATTGTTTATGGGTGTTTTACAACTGTCATGTGCTGTGTGGTTGCAATTTCACTGGAGCAGGGGTGGGGGACACAACTATTCTTATTACTGTTACAAATAACTGTTATAAATGTCAACAGTGACAAATGCTTTTGAGATATTGATGTGGAATATCAGGGGGATGGGCTCAGCCCATAAACGTCATCATATTCATTCCCAAATTAACAGCCCCAAGGCCCACGTAGTCTACTCGCAGGAGACTCACCTATCCTCCACTGAGTCCCATAAGCTGGGAGAGGGCAGTTGTTTGCCACCTCCTACTCAGCTTTTGCGAGGGGCTCTGCGGTCTGGACATGAGCAGGAATACTATTTGATGGGGTGGATACCAAAATAGATACAAAAGGCCATTATGTATTTGTTTATGGAAACCTAGATAGTAGGCCTTTAGTACTGGGCAGTATCTATGCCCACAACTCAGACCAGGACACCTTTCTCTCTCATCTCTCCTCTGTGCTAACCAGCTGGTCCCACTTGCCGTGGATTATTGGAGGTGCCTTTAATGCAGTACTGAAAACACAAATGGACTGCTCCCACCCTCCCTTACCTAGAGCCCCCTCCTCTAGACAGGTAAAGGCACTGCAAGACTGGGTATTGGGGTAGTCACTAGTTGATGCATAGAGGGAATTAAATGCAGGGATGCATGAATACTCATTTTACTCCCCACCCCACAAATTACACTCCTGCCTAGATTGTATGTTATGCCCTACGCATATGCTTCCGACTATCACTGATTCCACTTATCTAGGCAAAACTATATCTGATCACAACCCCTTGGAGATTATAACATTATGGGGCCACATCCCCACCTCTGTCCTCAATTGGCGATTATAGCTTCTTAATTTAGAAGATGTGGTGTTTAAGGACACTCTGGCCACAGCCATTACTAATTATTTCACAGAAAATACTAACACATCTTCCTCATCTTTGAAGGAATGAGAAGCGTCTAAGGTGGTTGTAAAGGGGGGGGGGGCGAGGGGGGTCTATATCCACAACAGATGTGGCTCACCAAACAGTCCTGAGAGATCTTACTTCCACTGAAACACAGCTAGGGAAGCTTAAACAAGAGGCTGTCGAGGATAATTCAAAAGCAGAATAGTTACAGGAATGTCACATCCGATATTAGGAACTCCTGGAACACTTGTGAACTATGGATTACAACACATATACACAAAGAATGCACACTGAAGGAGACAAAGCTGGTGCGATTTCAGCACACATGATCCGCCCCCAACTGTTTCCCACTCCCATCCTATTTGTCTATTTGCACACCCACAAGCACCTGATACACAACACAACTAGAAATTAATAACACTTTCAGAGACTATTATGCCCATCTTTATGGACTTTGCCCACCTCCATCTCCTACCACTCTTGCCACCTTTCTGGCAACAGGACCACATCGTGCTGAACGTCTGGCCCCCCTAACACAAGAAGAAATCTGAAGCGCAATATTAGAACTTCCTCACAATAAGACTCCAGGACTAGATGGACTACCGTCTGAATTCTATGCCACATTTTCTGCCCACCTGGCACCACTCCTAGATAAACTCAGGGGTGTGGAATTTATTAAAATATCTACTTGTCCAGGGGACAGGTTGCTTCTCAAATCTACTTGTCCTGTAAAAAGATCTACTTGTCCCTTTGGTGCCATGTAGTGTGGTGCCAAATTATGGCAGCAATCTCATTATGTAAGAGCTCTGATAATAGCCTCTCTGATTATGCCAGGGCTACTACCATAGTAGGGCTTGAATACTTGCAGTTTCAATCCCTACTGTAGCAATTTCCTTATTTTGCCACCTTTCTGCAGATCTGCATACTGGGGCTGGAGGAAGCAGTAAGCAATAGTTCCAGGGCTGGAATGCCTTTGAGTCTGCAAACCTACTAACCTGCATGTTTTAAAGATTTTCACCAGCTTCTCTCTAATATTTTCCCATAATAAGAAAGGTTGGACATTTACTCCTGACAATGGCAGAATTAGAACTTCTTCCAGGGTTGGGAAGAAAGTGGCTGGAGGGAAAATGAACTTGCAAATGGTCAATAGATTTTCACATGAGCAAATATACACATGCGTATTTACCCATGCTAAAATACAGTTCACAAATATTTTATAGGGGTACGACATATACCATGGGTGCACTTTTGTGACTTTCTTTAAGAATTTGGGGCCACATGTAGGTAGATTCAGATTTGCGACCCGCAAATTGCGAGTCGCAAATCCGAATGTAGGATGGTGTCCCTGACACCATCTGTGATTCGCAAGGGCTTCGCAAATGCCCACCTCATGAATAATCATGAGGTGGGTCGCAATTTGCGACCCCATTGCGAATGGCGGCCCTCACAGGGATGGTGGCCTGCTGGACCACCATGTCTGTGACTGCTTTTCAATAAAGCATTTTTTTTTTTTTTTTGTAATGCAGCCCGTTTTCCTTAAAGGAAAACGAGATGCATTACAAAAACGAAAAATTAAACGTTTTCGTTTCATTTTTTCAGAGCAGGCAGTGGTCCGCAGGACCACTGCCTGCTCTGAAAAAATGTTTACAGTGACATTCACAATGAGGAAGGGGTCCCATGGGGACCCCTTCCCTTTTGCGAAAGTGTTAGCACCCATTTGAAATGGGTGCAAACTGCGATTGGTTTGCGCCCGCGTTCGCAAAACAATCCTACATTGCACTGCGAGTCGCAATTAGGAAGGGAACACCCCTTCCTAATTGCGAGTCGCAAACCCGTTTTGCGATTCGGTAACCAGGTTACCGAATCGCAAAACTGGGTTTGTGCATCGCAATGTGCTTTTTGCAAGTCGCAAACAGCGAAAGTCTCTGTTTGCGACATGCAAAAAGCTACCTACATGTGGGTCTTGGTCCCTAATTAGGTCTGGTGTTAACAAAGACATTTTGTTTTTATTAAACTTCTATTTCACTCTCTTTCGGCTGGCTTTACTGTGAATGATCGCATTCTGCTCTTCCACAAGGAGCTTATTGGCACACAAAGTAGTTTTGTTCAGTGTCAGGAACTACAGTGGCAATCAGTGACATAACGAAACTGGAGGGTGCCCCTTTGCAAAGAACATGGAGGAGCCCCCTCTCCAGACTCACTCAGGGCAGGTGCTCTGCTGAAGGGGCCCCCTGGAGGGCGGCTGCGGGGCCTTTGTTATGCCACTGGTGGCAACGTGTGCTTTTAGAGTTCAAAAACATTTTTCTTTTTTTTGCCAGTGTTTGTTACAATGTTGAAGGCCTGGTAGCTCCCACAACAATAAAGTGTTACAAAAGCCATGTCAAAACAAGACACGCATTGATGAAACTAAAAGACTTATAAAAATATGTCAGATCAGTTGGCTTTGCCAGTGTTTGTTTATTTTCATGCTTCCCATAATCGTGTTAAAAATGGTTACACTGATTTTCCATTAGAAATATTTTTGGGAAATACTAGCATGCATCAAAACATTTTACTAAATGACACTTCATTTGCATCTAATCAGAGAGCATTCTGGGAGCATTATACTTAGCCTCATAGCCTAAACTTTTCAAACATGTGTATACACGTTTTTTGTTTTTTTGTACTGGAACCAACGTCAGTAGTGAAGTGTGACCTTAAAACATTTATTTACAGCACTCACCCTAATAATGAAGGCTTTCAAATAATGAACCATAAATACAAGTTCGAACACCATTATCTTTTGAAAACACATTACCTCAACTGCAGAGAGTTCCACTCTCTGTAAACAGGCAGCCAAAGGGTTTGTGCTGCAGAGGGTTGGGCCTACTTGTCCCAAGGACAAAGTAAACAGAAAAACGTGTTGCCCTTGACCCCAAACAAGATGTCCCGGGCGATAGGAATTCCACATCCCTGTAAACTGTTTGATACCTCATTAGAACTAGGCACCCTTCCTGCTACAACCTATGAGGCCTTGTAATGTTTTTACCCAAACGTAGCTGGGACCCTGAGGACGTCTTCTTACAGGCCACAATCACCACTGTCAACAGAATATAAAATATACAGCAAGGTGCTGGCGAAGAGACTGCATCCTATACTCTTAGACTTAATCCACTCTGATCAGAACGGATTTGTCCCTTGTTGTAGTAACTCCCTGAATATCAGACGCCTAAATCAAGTGATGGAGGCTGCCAGGAATACCCACCTTAATGTGGGATGCTTCTCCCTTGACCTCCAGGCTTTCCATGCCTTCAGCTGGAAGTATGTTTGCAACTCTAACCAAATTTGCAATCCCCCAACATATATCTAATTGATAAAACTTTTATATACAGACACAACAGCATGGGCATGAACTGGACATCATATATCATCTATCTATCCTATTTGTAGAGGCACCAGGCAAGGTTGTCCCCTGTCCCCAGTATTATTTGTCCTAGGGATGGAACCCCTGGCACAGGGTATCAGACAGATGGCTGGGATATAGCGCAGGGGCTACAATGCCATGCCATGTCACTATAAGCAGATGATATCATACTTCATAAACAGGTCTTGACTATGGCTCTTACCCCACTCAACACCCTCTTTAGCTATTTCAGAGATCTCTCTGTCAACCAGATTAATCATATAAAATCCTATGCATTTTCCTTTAGGGAATGAGCCCTGGGTGATGTCTTACCCCTGGATACCGCTACAATTCCAATTGCCATTTATACCTTCCGTTATCCCCCGGCTAGGTCCCTGGCTGATCTATTAGATGGTAACTTCATGAAGACCATCAGTTCTCTCCACACACAGGTCCGGTTCTGGGTCACTTTTCTATTATCAGTGGTGGGCCGCTTGGCACTTTCTAAAATGGTAATGCTCCCCGACTACTATACTTCTTTGTAAACTTACCTATAGTAGTCACCATGACCTTCTTTAGACAACTTAATACCCTACTCACTGACCTAATATGGGGTATAGGAAGACACAGAGTGAGTCTCTCTAAACTACAATTACCACTGGATGAGTGAGAGATGGGCGCCCTCGATTTTCAGGCCTATTGCTATGCTGCTCAACTACAGTGGTTAGCATACTGGCTGGCAGGTTTCCACCTGACTGATATAGGTTACACCTCCGGAAGTTACAACAGGGCAAACTACAAACACTATTATGACCAGAGGTATCACACCCTTCCCACTTACCACTACTCTTAAGTAACGCACTCACATACTGGAGAAAAGATCTTAAATACATGATGCCCTCTCCACATTATGCTCCAAACATATCACTGCACGGTTTACCAACATCGATGGGCCCGCTCACCTCAGCTAAACTGGAACCCTGGCAATCAACTGTAATTTACATACTGGGGGATCTATTCGCTAATGGAGAACTAATGTCCCATCAAGACCTTACTCAAACCCACGAACTGACCACATCTCTCTTCTTAATACATGCAGTCATTTCCCAATATATCTCGAAACATATGGCTCCCATGGGCACGGAACCTATGACACACTGCTTTATTCAGGCAATACATGAAATGAGTGCGGGGGGATACTTTGTCAAATGGTTATGCAGAGGTCTTCGTGCAGATCTACTTTTCCCCCTGATGCCTCTCCGCACAACTTGGGAGAGGGACCTTGGTCGAGCCCTAAATGATAAGGAATGGCACTTCCTAACAGCATACTACACAATGATTACCCAGCCTACCTTACAACATAAAAATTGCATAAACTGTTCCCGGCGGTGCCATCCAGCTGCCCTAGGTGTTCCCCCGATCAGGCAGACTTGACGCATATGATCTGGGCATGCCCCTACGTAAGATCCTACTGGAATGAGGTTCACAACTCCTTGACTGAACTAGCAGGGACCCCACACTGGAATACTGTGGAACACTGCCTCTTGGGCTTATACCCACATTCTAAGCAGAATAAAACCTTACCAAGCTTCATCAACTTGGCCCTTTTGTTGGCCAAACGGCAAACCAGGAGACGCTGGAAGTCCTCTCATGGTCCGCACAGGATCAGTTGTCGGGAGGAGGTCTTACACTGAGGTACAGCAGAAGGACATGCACTGTGACTAGAGGAATTCAGAGGGTTGAGGAAGCGCCCAATCACCCTGACTTGGGATACCTATTTAGAATCCTTCAAAGCCCAGACAAATGAGGACCATAGACTAACAGACTTAAGGAGACCCTCACCTTATAGCTATACTGGGTAACATCTCTGCATTCCAATACCAACTCCCACATAACAAATCATAACTAACAGCACCGACTGATGCTCCCTCCGAGCAGATTACATACATGCTTGGGGCTTTTTACCCTTGCCCCCCAACCCCCTCCCCCCCACCATGCTCCTGACATTATCTTTTAATGACATCCACACTTCGCAAGGCACGTGACAGTAAACCAGTTGGGGTTAGGACAGGGGATGAAGTTTTGTTTCAGTGTTCTGATTTGGACTGATTTAATGGTATAGCAGCAAAGGATCCAGGATTATTATTAGTTCACGGTATCAGACTACTGTACATTGTGGTATATGATTTATTGCTTATGATCCCTGGTGCCTAAGTGGTTTCTGCCCCCCCCCCCCCGGGGGAAGATCGGCCAAATAGAAATAGGCCGATCTGTCCCCAGTGGCCTAAAATAAATTTGCCCCCAGAGGGAGCCACCCTTGCCAAAGGGGTCGCTCCCCTTGCGTGAAATTGTCGCCAAAAAATAAAAATCCCTGGTGTCTAGTGGTTTATGCTCCCTTTGGGGGCAGATTGGCCGAAGACAAATAGGTCGATCTGCCCCCATGAGGGACAGAGATGGCCTAAAATTAATTTGCCTCCCCTCCCGTCCCACCCAGGGGAGCGACCCTTGCATAAGAGGTCGCTCCCCTTGCGTGAAATTGACCTAGAAAAAAAAATCCCTGGTGTCTAATGGTTTCTGCCCACTGAGGTTAGATTGGCCTAATACAAATTGGCCGATCTGCCTCCAAGGGGGGCAGAAATGGTCTATAGATAATATGCCCCCCAGGAGAGCGACCCTTGCCTAAGGGGTCCCTCCCCGTGTAAAAAAGTTTAAAAAAACATCCTCCCAGGTGTCTAGAGGTTTCTCCCTCCCCGCCCGCCCGCACTGGAGGCCGATCGGCCTAATTACAATAGGCCGATAAATGGCCTTAAAATAATTTGTCCCCCTGGGGAGCGACCTTTTCCCAAGGAGTCGCTCCCCTCATGCATAAATATAAAACCAACAACCATCCCTGGTGTCTAGTGGGCATTTATGCTGCCTGAGTGTGAAGGCCTTTCCTTTCCTTCGATGCCTCTAACACCCCCAGCCTGTGATCGGAAGAGAAATGCTAGTGCATTTCTCTTCCGATCCACCCTGGAAGCTGAGCTTCCAGCGCGGTGGAGCCTCTGATAAGGTCAGCGCGCAATTGTGTGCTGACGTCATCAGATGTCTCTGCTGGGGGGGGGGCCGGGGTGGTGGAGGTGGAAGCGATTCCTCTTCCAGCCCTGCCCATGGGAGGGGGGTGCGAGGCCCTGGTGGGGGGGGGGGGGGGAGCTCTAGCTCTTCCCCTGAGGGTCCATTCCAGGACGAGGTGGTTACGTCCATGACAAGGTCGAGACCACCTCGTCCTGGGCACCCAACGGGTTAAAACGTTTGAATTTAACTTTGTTTGTTCACGTGGATGAACTTTATTAATCTTCTCATTTGTATATAATTTTATAAACAGTTAAGGAATGGGTGGACAGAAATTGCAGACCCCTAAGGGCTTGGGGACCAAAGGTTTAGAACCACTGATCTAAGTTATTAACACCTTCTGCCCAGGCACATTGTGGCAAGAAAGCATTAAATACAAACAGGAGGTTTAAGGGCTCACTATCACTTTCACTTCACAAACATTTTTTGGAAGGTAATATCAGACTATTTGCCAGCTGGATAGGTCCATCAGTGTATAGTCAATTATGCTCCTGTTCATCCCATTATTTTAAGTGTGATATCTAGACAGATCTGATTGTTTCTGCTATTGCAGGCCATCAGATCATTCACTCAAAGTATCCAATCTAGAAGCAACAGGTAGGCCCATCCACTTGAAATTACTATACAGAGCAAAGACCAAGACAGGGCCATTTAAGCAACTAGCCTGGAAGTCCAAACCACAGAAAACAAAATGTTACTTACCTGTAAGCATCTGTTTGTGGCATGTAGTGCACACAAACGTGGCATGTAGATTCATGTCCTCTGCACACTCCTGCCATCTAGAATATTCAAAGAATAGTGACTCCTCCCCCAGTTAGCAATGCATACGGGCATCGGCTCCATTGTTAGATTGTTTTCCTACATGGTGGGTGAGGATACAAATAGAACACAGATATGAAAGGTGGTCATGCAGATTGATAAGAAATTAATTAAAGGAAAGGCATCTGCAACAACTGAAGGCTTCCAGGGCGGAGGGTAGGCACATGTGAATCTACAGCGCTACATGCCACAAACAAATGCTTACAGGCTAAGGTTTGTCACATGTGTAGCTGTAGATACACATGCTCTGCTTAGACTGTAAAACAGTTCTCCCTTAAACGGTGGTTAGCCAGAGGATATTGTAGAAGTTTGGAAAAGTGTATGTAGCACAGCCAGGCCAAATTGGGCTTGTAGGTTTGCCAGAATGTCCACACAATAGTGTTTGGTGAATGTGTTTGGGGTGGACAAGAAGCTGCTTTACAGATATCAGCTACTTTGATATTACCCAGAAAGACCATGGACACTCCTTTATGGCATGGCAAGGTTGAGTAGCGAGATGCCTTTTGGCTTTGGCATAGCAGGTTTGGATTCAATTGAATAGCCAATGAAATATACCTGCCTTTGAAATGGCACAACCTTTGTGTGGTGTAGCGAATGCGACAAAAAGTTGTTTTGTCTTATAAAATTATTTTGTCCTATTGATCTAGTACATTAGAACCTTTTTACCATTTAGTATCTGGAGGGCCCTTTCTGCAACTGAGTCTGGATGTGGGAAGAACACCGGAACTCAACTGTCTGATTGAGGTGGAAACGAGAGACCACCTTGGGAAGGACCTTGGGGTTAGTTCCGAGAACTACATTGTCATTGTGAATCTGACAGAAAGCTTCTTCCAGAGTAGGGGCGTGAAGCACACTTACACACCTGAGGGAAGTTACTGCAACTATAAAAGCAACTTTCCAGGATAGAAATTGGAGAAGGCACGAGTGAAGGGGCTCGTAAGGGGGCCCACAAGTCTAGTTTAGGCTATTTTGATATTCCATATAGGAGCTTGGACATTTTTAAGTCCTCCCATAAACGCTTTAAGGAGGGGAATTCTGAAAAGTGAAGTGTCTTCCCTGTTTTGTAAGTAAGCTGCAACAGCAGCTAAATGAAAACTGGTGGAGGTATAAGCAAGGCATTCTTGTTATGAGTCAGGTAGCAAAGTATGTCTTGTACTGTTGGATTCAGTAGCTCAATGTATTTAGGTAAGCAGTAATAAACGATTCCTCCTTATTTTGCCACACAAGTGGAACGGGGAGCCTTTTTTGAGGATGGATTTACATTCTAAAGTTAAGATAACCAAACTCTAGGAAGTAGTGGGAGAGGAGGAAAAGTGTAGGCAAAATGTTTAATTCACCCATAGTGCATTGCCCATGGACAGTGGGTGTGGAAACCTGGAGGTGAAGCTTGGGCATTTTCGGCGTTTGCGAACAGATCTACTTTAGGGAATCCCTAAGGACAGTTTCAAGTTTTTTAATCAAATGCATAGTTAATAAAAAACATTAAACTGTAAAATAGCAAGAAGTAAAAAAAAAAAAATTGCATTCATCCATAAAAACATGTTTTTATAAAACAGATCTATTTCATGCACCTCCGGCCATACTGCTGCTGAAAATGAATCCCGCCAGTTGAAGTGTGTCTTTAAGCATATGTGCAATACTCATGCAAGTGAAGTGAAATGGTGTACAATGTTTATAAAATTCTCTCCCTCCCAAGCCACAGGCATATCCGCTAGCATGAGCTTTGAATGACACACCTGACACAAAAACTTGTTTACTAGATTCATGACTCTTACTCCTCTGCAAGCCAAAGAGATCGATGTCCGGTCCAGCCATCTTATAACTGTTTGGCGGAATCTTTGTACCTTAAGAGCAAGAAAAATTGGCTTCAGCATCGTCTTCCTTTGACCCGAGACCTTTGGGCACCTGTAGATAAGGCGGCTTATTGATTCCGTTTTGTAGCACGTAGTTGACATCCTGGATCTGGGAACTTGCCCTTCCATGCTGGTAGAAAATCATTAGGTTAAAAAAAAAAAACAGAAGAGCAGGAAGCTCTGTTTAATTGCCTGGTGGAAATGCGCTTTGACATATGGTTGTGATTTCAAGTTAGTGTATGAGTTTATCACTGCCCAGGCGTGCCTTTGCTTTGGCAATATGATCCTGTCTTGCATGAAGGATTGTTTTTTGGATGAGAGGTTGCATATCTTTGTGAAAGCCAGCCGCTTGACCCATTTTACAGCCCCATGCTTCCTGGACCTCTAGTGCCGTTAGAGCACCATCTAGGTGTGTGCCCCTTAGTTTGGGCATTTTTGTTCTAGCTGGGCTTTTATCTCTGACCAACACAGGCTGCCCAGGGTTCCTTGCTCCATGGCTCTGAGGTCGCCAACACAATTTCGTAAAGATGTTAAGGCGTTGATATTTCTGATTTTGAAGGCCAAACTCCAAACAAACCTGGGCCGGTGTGGAAGCTTTTCGGAGACCACTTTGTACACTTTTACTTGTAATTGATTTAATAAAGTTATTTCCTTACCTTGCCATATTTCCAAGCTATACGTCAATGAAGGTAACAATTGAACTACATCACGGTTAGTAGATGAGTATATGCAGCCCATTCAGATATTTTTTCAAAAGCTTGAAGACTCATGTCAATGACTGGGATTTTGCTTGCAAATGCACAAAGTGGTTTTTACATGACAGGTGGGGCCCAAGGGTAACACCAAAGTATTTATACGGTTGAACTAACTCCACCTGCTCCCCTTTGATAAACCACTTACATGCCTTATGTTTGGAGTCCACTAACCGGACGATTTTGGTTTTCCACAAGTTCAGCTCTAAATCTTGTTTCTCAATGCAACTTGCCAGCACATTGATTAGTCTTTGCAGCCCTGTTGGCGTTTGACTCAAGATCATTATGTCATACTGTAGACAGGTAATTGTTTCATTTGCCAGATTTAGAGAGTGGCCATTGACTTCTTTTGGATGACTAGTCATGTCAGCAGGGTACAGATTAAATAGGCTTGGGGCCAGGACACACCCTTGTTAACTCTACTAGTGCTTATTTTTGTGGTCAAGGTACTGCCGTCTCCAATGTTTACCTGGGCCTAAGTGTCGGAGTATAGGGTGGTGATTGCAATAAGCATGTCTCCTGGGATACGCCATCTTTCTAGTTTTGGCCATAAACAATCGTATGGAACTCAGTCAAATGCTGATTTAAGATTGACAAAACAGGCAAAAAGCCTGGATACCCTCCTCATTGCATTTTCAGTCAGAATCCCAAGGGTCGCTAAATTGCTTGATGTTCCCATACCAGGCCTGAACCCTGTTTGTGTTTTCGGTAGTAGCCGTTTTTCCTCTGTCCACGCGAGGAGATCTTGTAGTATACAGGAGGCATAGATTTTGGCTTCCATATCCATTAGGGCAAATAATCTGTAATTAACTGGGGATGAGTAACTTCCATTTTTATATATTGGATTAAAGATGCTTCGTTTCCAGGATGTTGGCACAATGCTGTGTGCTTGAATAAAGTTGAAGATGGGTGCTAAATACTCTGCCCAGTATTTCACGTTTTGTTTAATTAGAGCATTTGAAAGCCCGTTTGGGTCTGCTGCTCCTTCTGACTTAATTTGTTCAATTATCTCCTCCAGTTGTTTTGCGTCAGTTAAATTCTCAACGGTTTAGTCCTCCGGCTACTGTCTCTTAAAGGCCTGCCCAGGGTCTCTGACCACCACGTGCATCCCTGCCTTCCTTTGGGTTGTCAACAGTTTTTGAATTGGTCATCTCACTTCCTGAGTTGTGGCCAAATGCCACTTCTCCTCTTGTTCTGACAATTGGCTGTACACCCTCGTTCCAAAGCTTGTGCTGGGAGACAGGTACATTTCCTGTATGTATGCTGTCGACATCTCCTCTGCAATTCCTGCATTTAGGTACCTGTTTTCACCCTTAGTTAAGCTGTTTATTAAACACCAAAAAAAGTTTACCATTAGGTTGTTTTCTGGCCCATAGTATTTTCAAACACAGCTCATCTGAATGTCTTCTTTTTTCCCTGCAGAATGCTTTTTTGTATGCTTTCCTCCTTAGAATCAGTTGTGCTTTGTCTATGTTCACGTCTTTCTTTGCTTCAGTTGTAACCTTCTGGTTTCCTGTGCAATCTTTTGTTTGTGATCTCGTAATGCTTTGTTAAACCAGTGATTCACCCCTCTTCCCACACTAGAATTACCTGCAGCGTTCCTTTGCTGATCATACTTTACTGAGAAATTATTTTGCAAGACCTTAATTAATTCTAACCATATCTGGAGTATTTGAGCTTCATAAATTACTCCTTGATTGGGTCCCTGTAGAGAAATCATTTCCATTATTTGCTCAGGAATTCCTCCAGGCCATCTCAGTCTTTTTAAGCCATAGCTTCCTGGTTGCTGGATTGAATCACAATTTGCTCCATTATTTTGCAGATGGAACACAATGCTTGTGACCTGTGGGAAGTGATCACTTTCGGGCCTGCTTGAATTTTAAATGAGGAAACTCAGGGGCGGATGTCATTGCTGATGAAGGTGTTGTTGATTGTGGATTGGAACTTACCACTTGAAAACGTGATTGCTGTTGGGCAATCTGCCTTCACTTTCCGTTCAGGATTGTCAGCCGCTGATCCTCCAGTAATTTTAGCAAATTGCCCACCTCTATTAAGCCCACATGCTTCCTGTGCCTGGTGGATTTCCCAGGACGATGATGATTGTAAAAATGGGTGGTAAAATCTCCTGAGATGGGAATTGGCCGCCCCTTGAACAGGCTTTGCCATAGCTTTAATGTACACATTAAAAGTTCAAACCTTTCTTGATTTGTTGCGTTGTCTGTATGAAAATATATATTTATTATTAACAAGTCCAAGCTTTCTTGTTTCTCTGTTTTACCTGACAGTATTATGGCTTGGAGCCAGTCTTCTCCTGAATCAATGACTTCAGACTTCCACTTATAATTTGTGGCGATGTAGATAGCCATACCCTGTTTCGGATGGCTGTGAGTTGCGGCCTTTACGGCGGGTATATGGTGTTCCAGAAATCCAACTAAGGGGTTAGGCATTAAACTGTATGTCTCCTGAAGTAATATTATTGGAATTTATGAAGGAAGCATATTGTCTCCTGATCTTGCCACATTGCTCCAAACCTGTGGACGTTCCATGAGCAAATACTGATGTGCTAATTTTTAACTATCTGTGGCTTTGTGTTTGTTGAGACAATATCTCTTTTTTAATGTGCAAATCCTTCAGGAGCGACAGGTGTCAAGGATCGCTGAAATCCAGGACCAATCCTGCTTGTCGAAGTCCAGCTGATTATACTGAATTTTGAGGTGCCTGCCATTTTGTTGGATGATGTCTTGTATTGCCAGCCGGCCTGGTGAGTAACTTCTTGCGTACCTCAAGACCGATTTTGTCTCTAGATCTTTAGTTGGAATTGGCAAAGTCAAACCCATCCTATGCGACAGGGGTTGCAGATATTTTACTGGCTGTGATCTTTTCAGTATAATTCCCCAGATCTTAAAGTGCTCTGCGTGGGCCTAAATCTGCTCAACTATGTATTCACATTTTTAGGTTATTATTCTTAGTTTGGGCTGTTGCCAGGTCTCTGCTGGCCTAAATTCCACTGCTAATAGGTCTGTAGATCTTATGCCTCCTAGCTCTGGGATCTCCCTGAATAACTTGAACAAGTTTCCTCCATTCAACGTGTCATTTGATCCTAGAGAGGCATATTCAGGCTGGAAGAGGAGCTTGGTCAGACTGTTTTTGGTGCTGCTGGGTGATACTGGTCAAAGAAGTTCAGGTGCATGTTTTTCATAGGAGTTACTTGTCCGCCCTTTTGATGAATCTCTAAGGGCAGACGTACGGGAGTAGGACTTGCAGGTGGAGTTCCCACTCATAGACTTGTTGCTACATCCTACTGAACAGGTTACAAAATCGCTGCCAGCTCCCAGAAGGTACTCAGCTACCAGATTTACTTTGTGGTAAATCACTCAAAGGCAAATGCTCTATGCCAACGCAGACAACTGGAGAAAGTAGGTGGTCCCTTGTTTCTGGAGGTAATACATGGCAATCATATTGTCTGTTCTGATTACGACCACCTTGTGGCGCCCCTGGCAGATGAAAGCTTTGAAGGCCAACTGGGTGCTAGTAGTTCATGGAAGTTGATGTGGAAGCCCAAATCGAGGGGGGTCCTCATGCCCTGAAGAGTGATGTCTTGCAGATGTGCCTCTACCACCCTGTAAGGGAGGTGTCTGTGGTAATGGTCACTTGGGGGACTGTGTCTAGAGAGGGCCTGCCCTGCAACAGGTTATTGCTGTTCCACCACTGCAATGAGCAATAAGTACTGGCCCAAATCAAAACTAGATCTTCCCAGTGGCCCTCTGCTTCCTATTATTGTGCTGTAAGGCACTCCTAAAGTGAGCACATATGCAGTTGCGCATTGAGGCCATCATGCTGCAGAGGTGCATTACTGTTTTGACTGTTAACTTGCAATTTGGCTGAAAAAGGGCCACAGAAGCTTGGAGCTTAAACCCATTATGGGATGGGGTAAGTTTTCCTAGTGACCAAATTGAGAACCACCCTGAAAAAGGACTGCATTTGAAGGGGTTAGAGGTGGGACTTGACCACATTGATGGTGAAATCAAGATCGTATAAAAGATCTAAGGTGATCCAAGTGTGGACCAAGCACTGATGCCTGCTTGCACTTTTGATCAGCCACTCATTGAGGTAAGGGAAAACGTGGATTCCACTCTTCGTAGATGAGCAGCTACCACGGCAAGGCATTTGGTAAAGACTGTGGAGGCGGTAGTGATCCCAAAGGGCACTATTTTGAACTGGAAATGGTGTCCACTTACCACAAACCTTAGATAGTGGCAGTGAACAAGGTGGCTTGGGATGTAGAAATAGGCATCCGTCAGGTCAAGAGTGGTCATGAAGTCATGTTGCTGCAGTAGAGGAATGACATCCTGGAGAGCGCGACCAGGTGGAAGTGCTCAAAGGATGTACTTGTTGAGGTGCCCGAGGTCGAGAACAGGCTTGAAGAACCAATCTTTTTTGGAAATGAGAAAGTACAGGAAGTACACCAGTTTTCCGCACTCTTGTAGGGGAACAGGGTCTATGGCGCCTTTAAGTATCAGCGCCTGTACTTTCTCTTGTAGGAGGCACTGCTGTTCTGTGGAAATTGAGTGTTTGTGGGGATAGTGATTGGTGGTTGAGGCGTGAATTCCAGGCAGTAAAACTGCTCCAGTATGAAAAGGACCTATTGATCTGGTCTTTTTCTAGTGTGAGAGGAACCCTTGCAATCTTCCCCAAGAGGTGTTGTGTGGTTGTGGGGAAGGAAGAGAGTCACAGTTTAGCAGGTGCGGTTCCTTAGCTGCACTCGCCTCTGCCCCTGTCGTTGGCGCTGTTTCCCCTCTACGCACCTCTGGAATATCCCCAAGAGGATTTCAGATAACGCTGCTGCCATAGATACGAGGTGGAAGTGTCCTAGAGAGGTGGCTTAGGCACTACCACAAAACTAGATTCTACAAAAGGACCCACAAGGGCAAAGGGGACTGGAAAGCTCCCATTGCGTTTGCAGTGTCTGTGTCTTTTTCGATTTTTTTCCAGTATCTGATTAACTTGTGGCCCAAAGAGGTTTTCCCCCCTCAAAGGACAAGTTGATCACATGCTGCTGGACTTCCAGCTTAAAACCCAAACTATGGAGCCATGTGTGGTGCCGAATAAGAAAACTAGTGTAATTCCTCTTGCAGTGGTGTCAGCAGCATCTACAGCATGCCTAATGGTGGTATTAGAGACAGTCTTGCCCTCGAAAAACAACTTTTGTGCCCACTGCTTATACTGATCTGGGAGGTGTTGGATCAGGGCCCACATCTCATCTCAGTGGGCCCTGTCATAATCTGGAGGGTAAGCCAACCAAGTTGGTAATGTGCCAGTGGTTGGCTGACTATGCAACCACAATTTTGCCTTCTGCGTTGATCTTCTCAATCTCTTTGTCTGACTGCAGGGTATCGCCTCTACCCTGGGCATTAGCTCGCTTATGTACACCATGCACTACCAGTGAATCCAGTGGGAGTTGGCCTCATGTGTAAACTGTGTCCAAGAGGGAGAGTTTATACTTTTTATCTTACCTTGGAGTGACCACTCTGTCTGGCCTTCACTGGGCCTTTAAAGATCTCTGCAGCAGATTTTAACATGCCCTTGAGTAGTTGGAGGTATTGGAAAAATGCTGGGTATTAAAAACTGTTTCAATGAGGAAGTTATCCTCCTCAGGGATTATATGTAAGTCTACGTTATGAAAGGTGTCCCCACTGTGAAAAACCTCATGATAGGAGGCAGTGTTGTCATTGGGGATGGGTGGGGAGGTAGCTTGGCAGGGTAGAAATGAGGGTAATTGTTGCCTGGGGGTACAACATTATAGTTGTTCCATGGATCATCCCTAGGCTCAGGGTCATAAGGAGCCTCATAAGGGTCCAAAATTTATGAAGGGTTATCCCCCTCATAGGATGAATATGGAGAGCCCTCTTGTGAAAGTAGCAGGGGTGGTCTATGTGGTGGAGGTGGAGGAGGCAGTGATGATGGAGGAGGTGAGGAGAAGGAGGAGTAGAGGAAGGTAGAGGACTGGTGCCCCTGTCCTGGTGTTTCTTCAGCTTAAGACGTGGTGACAACTCCATGGCGACTTGCCATTCAAAGGTGAACTTTCTCTTTTTGGGGAGATTGTAGTGCACCTTTGGCGGCTGTTTTGCTGACATTTTTTTCATTTGTGGGTGAATTAAAAGTATTCTCTGTCGGGCATCCAACTCCTACTGGAGGCAGAGTGCAAAAGGCTGCTCGCCCTCCTCCAAGTCCACAGAGGAAGGAACCTTGGATGGTCAAGTTAATGTCAAGAGAGTTTTCGGCATCAATGGAGGTCCCAGTCCTGAGTGGTGTGTCCGCTCTGGAGAGGACATCGGCTGAGACGATAAGGGACCTGTAGACGTCGAGGGAGCTGATTGCACTGAGGAAAGCCGGGTCTTGTGCATCTGTTTTGGTGCCGGGAGTGGAGTCGGAGTCAGCTCTGAAGCCTTGAACTGGTGCCAGCCATGGCTAGAAGGCAGTGGCGTACAGGAAGGCTGTTAAGGGGATTGTCTGCTCAACACCCAAACCCAGACGAGGCAGTATTGGTTTGTGTACAAGGTTGATGGGTAGCAGGTTTTAGAAACGGTCCTCCTGCTCAACGCTCTCTGGGGTTGTGCCAGCTGGGGCTGGTCTTCTGAGCCCGAGAGATATCTTGCCTCCATTCTGAAGTGAAGTGGCTGGCCACCTTAAAGGCTGGCCTCAAGCTCCTATTAGATGCCCTTGCTGAAGATGTCTGGAGTGTCACTGTCCTGTCAATGAGCCATTGTGCGTCCAGCCAGTCACTGATCACAATGGTACTCGAGGGTCTTCTTGGACCGAAGGCGATGCAGGCTGAGCATGAGGTCTTGCTGTACTCCTGTGAAGGACACAGGTTGCCGACCTGGTTGTGGTCTGTCCATGGATACTTTGAATGACACTGTAGACAGTACTGAAAGGGAGTACTTTCTATCACGATGTCTGCACTGTCAAGGGCACCCCGGCCGCAACACTGATGGAACCACGATGGAGGTGGACCGAATGCAAAAAAACAAATGTTGCTTAGGAATGGAAGAACTGAAAGCCTGCAACAGCAATCACCACACAACGTCTACCCAGAGCTTCAGCGATGCACGTCCGAACTAGACAGAAGAAAAATAATCTACCACTTAACCAGATGCCCATGCTTATTACCAACTACCAAAGGAGTTATTATACCTTGTGACACATCAGTCCTTGGTAATCTCATCGCCCAACCTAGACCATATCATGGCCTATCGCAGACGAGCCCTACAGGCGGCGCCTGACCTGGAACTTCTGCCAGAAACCACAGAAAAAGAAAAAGGACTCCATATCTTCTCCTCTGATAAGGACACCATCCACTCACATGATTTGCAGCAGGTCTCAAGCCCCTCCCCCATGGTGACATCACAGACTGCAGAAAATATAATCTAGTTGCATACTTCACAGCCTGCTTCCTGATTTTTTGTTAACTTTTCATGAACACCATATCATAATACCTAATATAACATGCACTCACAATTGTGTGATACGAGGTACACTCGCACGGGGAGGAGGGGTCGATGGCCCTCCTTCCCTCTCTGCTGGGGTCCCCTCCTTTTGTGCTCCACAGCTCCTCCACTCCTGCAACCGACATGACTCTGGGACGGAATTCTTGGGAGGACCCCTATCAACTCCTTTTCTTCCCCATGTCCCCCTCATTTCCACTCTCCCCCATGAGAGGCCCAACTAATTACAAACATGCATGTTATGAGCGAGATAGAGACAACCCAGCTCTAGTCTTTGGATGTCCACCACGAAACACTGGATCATGAAGCTAATGCTCCGTTTGGACATGTCCCCCGCTGGACTAGGTCCCTCGCAATTGGGTTTGTGATATCCTTTTCTTGTTGTTATGCCCCACTACAGATGTTCTCCTCTATCCACACATTCACTCCCATCGAAAGATCTCACCTATGGTTTACGAACAAGCCCCAGTAATTGCACTTAGACTACACCAGTCAGCAGTGACTATCCGCATCCTGCACTCCAACACCCTCCTCTGTACTCTTGGCATGACTTAATAATATTAGATTCCTCACATTAAATGTCAGAAGAATGCAAAAAGCTAGAAAGCAATACGCCGTATATTCTTACATCAAGTGTCAGTGGGCTCAGATTATCCTGCTGCAGGAGACTCACAAAACACACTCAGAACTGGGCCGACTCTGCAAGCGATGGTGGGGACAACTCTATGCCACAACCTACTCTGCATATGCCAGAGGCACGCAGGAGTGGATTCGCCCTAGTGTTCCATTCCAGTAACTGTGATCCACTGTCGACAAGGAGGGTCACTACGTCCTCCTTGAAGGCCATCTTGATGGGCAACCCCAACTCATAGGCAGCATCTACGCACCCACCGCTGACCAAGGTCCCTTTTGGGACTTGCTCTCCACAGTACTCACACACAAGCCCATCTTCTGTGGATGTTAAGTGGTGACTACAACTACATGCTCAACCTCGCCTTAGAAAGATCGCACCCCCCACTGCCCCGATCCCCCCCAAGGATACAGATGAGCCACTTCCGCTCCAGGGCACAACACTGGGCACTGGCTGATGCATGGCGTACGCTGGAGTGTACTCTGTTCCTTTTATTCTGCAAAACACAGTCTCTACGGTCGCCTCAACAAATCCCTATGCTCCCCAACGTTCATACCCTTACCCCGACATTCTGACTACTTTGGATGATTTATCTCAGACCACAACGCACACATAATTGATGTCCATTAGACCTCCCCGCCCCCACTAGTTCCCACGTGGAAACTCCCTAAAGACTGCCTTGAAAATCCGGTTTTCCAGCACCAACACGCAGATCACATTAACTACTTCTCTGAAAACACGGGCACTGCCTCGAATATGGCCCTTTAGTGGGATGCATCTAAGGCTGTAACTAGGGGAGCCTGCATACAAAAAATTGTGAAAGTCCGCCGTTCCCTAGAGCAAGATATAATGCGGGCTGAGCAGAAACTTGCCAACCTTAGTAAAGAGGTGGATGCCTCCCCGGAGATAGGCCCTGACTAACAAAGGCAAAGACCGCATACACAACAATCATAGAAGACTTGCAATGCTACAATTTTAAAGCGTTTGACTCCAGAGTACACAGAGAGGGCGACAAAGCCAGCAGACTGTTAGCCTGGCTTGTATGATAGGACTCAATGGCCCCTCCCATTACCGAAATAGTAGACCTCAGAGGTAACAAGGTATGCACCCAAGTGACATCTTGCAGGCCTTCACAGACTATTATTCCTCAATATATATATATAGCACCACCACTCCCCGATGGTATCTCCTAAGACATTCCTTGTGCATATTCATTTCACGTCCATGCTAAACTCCTGTAGACTTTCACTCGATGTAGCCATCACTGTTACAGATGTTAATCAAGCAATTTGGGCCCTCCCCGCAATAAAACACCAGTCCTCGATGGTCTGCCTTTAGAATACTATAGCGCCTTCTCATCTTTACTCGCGCCCTGCACGTGGATCTATGCCAAGATGCGCTGCACACAGGTGAGCTTTCTCACATTACGAGAATCTTT
Organism: Pleurodeles waltl; assembly: GCF_031143425.1. Lineage (NCBI taxonomy): Eukaryota > Metazoa > Chordata > Amphibia > Caudata > Salamandridae > Pleurodeles > Pleurodeles waltl. Next base: position 457,799,238 of record NC_090442.1, read on the forward strand.
CCTTGTCTCTAGTCCTAAAAAGGACAAGAATCCAACTAGTCTGGCTTCATACAGGCCCATTGGCAACCTGGTCGCAGACTATAAAATACTGGGCAAAATTATAGCTAACAAATATGCCCAAATCCTCCCTCGTCTAGTGCTTACGGACCAAAATGGCCTTGTGCCAGGGCGCACATCTCACAAATTATCTGCCGCCTTTTTCACATACAGGACGGGGTTCAGGGCCTTCATCCTGACTTCCCCTGTCTAAATCTTTGCCTGGAAAAGGCCTTTGACGTGCTGACAAGGCCATACCTCTTTGAAGTCCTCACCAGAATGGGCATCAAACACAAACTCTTAGCATACACCTGACTGCTTTACACCAATCGAACCTCCCTGTCTAGGCCGCCTTGTCTCTGCTACCTTTCCAGTAAGTAGAGGCACGAGAAGAGGTGCCCATTCTCTCTCAGACGTTTGCCCTGGCTAGGGAACCTCTTGCCATCCGACTCTGTGCATAGGGCCAGGAGTGGGGTATTCCACTTGCAGACGGAGTACATACAGTGTCCCTCAACGCGGACGACTTGCTTTTATACCTCAGAGACATTACTATGGTTCTCTCCCTGATGAAGCAAACCTTAGCAGACTTCGCCTCTGCCGCTGGGCTCCAGGTGAACTGGTCAAATTCAGCGGTATACCCGCTGTGCCCAGGACATTAAACTCGTGACGGGAGTTTGGGCGATGCTCATCTTCATTGGCACCCGCAAACAGTTCGATATCTGGGGTTTCATCTATACCATGCTCCTGCCAATCTTTTTTTTAAAAACTTCCAGAGAGTTGTGAATGGGATTAGATCCTAAATGCATTTCTGACAGACCCTCCCATTGGCGCCAACTGATAAGATTGCCTTTGCAAAAATGATCCTCCTGCCTGTCTACGCCAGGTCACTCTAACTAAACTGCAACTACCAGGGAGGCCTCGGGGCTCCGACCTTTGAAGCCTATTTATTGGCAGCACAGCTCCAATGGCTTTCCCAACATGTGAGAGGCCCCCACTACTCAGGTGCCCATTCGAATACCAGCATTGCGGGCCTTTTCCTGAAGAAGCTGCAACCCTCTTACACATGGCCATTTCAGGTGACGGTGGCTCTACGGTGTATGACCCAAGTGCATCCTCTGTCCCGCAACACTCCATTATACATCCAGAAACCCCCACTAATAGGGCTGCACACCGCACAGCCCGATGCCTAAAGGCGTGGATAACTCGGTGCACACCGGAGCGACCTTTTCCTTGAGGGTCATCTTCTTCCGTTTATGCAGCTGGCTGGGGTCAACAGCCTCCCAGCTGGGCAGTTTCTCTGCCACAGGCAACTTGTCCTCACATGCCACACTATGGTACATGACAGAATGAGAACCACCTACACATCCGGTACTTCACTCCATCTTACTGATAGGAACTGGCTGCCATTTAACTACATGAATATACAAGGCAATCTGCGAGCTTATGCACTCCCCCGGTTGACACTCTGCGCCAGTGGGAAGATTACTTTGGTAGGCCATTATGAGAGAACAAGCGGACAGCACTCCCATTCCTTAAGACCATGTCCCGAAATTCTTGATTTAAAAATATACAGTTTTTTTTATCCACCATAGAGGCTATCTCACCCAGGCGTGTCTACACCTCTATTTCACAGACACGCAATCCTGCTGCCCAGGTCAAGAGGCTGATCCCACCCACAGGCACTGGTCCTGCCCAGCTCTCCAGGACTACTGGCGCTCTGTCCACTCCATGCTGCAATCCGTAACAGACCTCAGAGATCTTGGTTCGTGGAAAGCCAGCTGGTTATTTTTAAGCGCACCAAGCAGAGGACGGTACGGGCCTGATTCACATCTCTAGCACTCCTCCTCGCAAAGCGAACACTGACACTGCACTGGCGCTCCCATGCGGCTTCCCACCCCGTGTCTGCCAGGCACGGCGATGCACGCAAGTGGGGTACAGCGGAAGAAGATGCTCTCTGATACGAGAAAGTGTGGCGCTTGCGCAGGCGTCCGATATCCCCCAATGGGCCACGCTATTGAAGCATTTTCAACAAGAAGTGACTGCCATGGCCCCCACTTCATAGCTTCGGGAACCTAACCCAGTACTCTGGTCTCCCTTATACTCTGCGACTGGAAGGAACATAACCATACACTACACCTCATGCTCACGCAGCAGCCTTCCTGTCTCTTCTATTAAAATGATGTACTTCTGACTGCTCTTTCCCTACCACCGCCCACCATCCCCAGTTGTAATTCCCATATTTATCGGTAGTTCTTTATTTTGTTAGATCAAGACACACAATGTTAACTACCAAATCGACAAACGTCAGAGACAGTGCACAACTCCTCAGCGTGATGTTGTTGTTTTCACTAAGCGCATCTGAAAAGTTCTTCCTGAAACAGTTTGTGTAATCTTGTATAGCTGAAAGTCTATTATGCATTCTGTTTTCTCATGTTTGTAACCTATATTTGAAACCTTAGTAAAAAAAAAGTTAAACAAAGAAAAAAAAAAATCACACTCAATTCTACTCCCCAGTCACTTTCCTGCCCACGCTCACACATTGTTTTTGATGCATTAAAGTTGTAAGAAATGTTTTCTTCAAGTACATGTCTCTGAAGCATAATCTGTATCAATGTGTAACACCATTCCCTTGAAGTTTTTGATGTTCCTCTGGCTCACCTTGTGGCTCTGTTGTTGCTGTAACAAAAGGGCCACAATAAGAATTTTGTGTTAATCAGGAGTGATAGATCGGAAATCTTGTGCTTCTTGTAGATGTGTATTTCATATGACAAATTAGAATTGTGTGTGTGATTCCTGGGGCCTAAGGCACCTCTCAAGGCAGCATACACGTTTACAGAATTAACTCAATGTTACGGTTGTGGCTTGACCACACAGAGTTGGCTTTGCAACACCACCACCACCTCAAACCTGATTTTCCAAATATTCTGTGAAACTACACAGCACCTATGCTGATGTCACTGCTGACAGTAGAAGCACGACATGCGTAACAGGTACCACTCCATGAAACTCTCCTATTCAAGGAGGAAATGAAATAAAAAAAATCTATATTCAGTTGTCATGCACAAGGAACCTAGGACCTAGGTGAACAAGGGCAGCCTGGCCCGTGGGGGCGTTTGGTAAATCCTGGCTCACATTTAGGACGTGTGAAACTGTGCTTCAAACACAATTCACACAGACTGAACACAGAAAGAAATTATTATGTGTATCAACAGGTTGTTCCATGCTTTAGGACCGATGTAGGAAAAGTGTCGACTTCCGGATCTAGTTTTCTGTATGCGTGAAATATGTGCAAGTATGAGTTCAGACAAACTAAGGTGTCTGAAAGATTTGTGAAATCAGATGTGATTGTTCAGATATGCTGGGACAGTGTTATGTAATGTCTTGAAACTGTTGGTAAGGAGTTTGAATTGTGCTCATTTGGAAGCTTGGAGACAATGGAGCTCCTTCAGGGGTGGTGTGATGTGAGTGCGGCGTAGGAGGTTGAGGGTGAGTCTGGCCACCGAATATTAAATGGTATGCAGCCTTCTGGTGAGAGTTTTGTTGATCCGGGGATAGAAGTTGCTCCTGTAGTCTGGATTGCTTGCGACCAGGGTGTACTTCCCCATCTCGGAATTCCACCTATTTTATTTTATACCATTTATTTGTATTGTATTGATTTGTATTGTATTGTTTGATCTGTGTATCTGATTACTTTGCATGTGCAGTTTTCATTGGTATAGATGTCATCAGTCTGACGGTCCCTCTAACAGCATCCTATGTCTCTGGTACATACAGTCCTAAAGTTTTAACTGCTATGTCTTTCAGCTACCTCTTTTCTTCCCTCTGTGGTTCCAAGAGCTGCTGTGGCTTTTATCCTGCTAGTTTACAATTCACAGTGCTTTAAACTACCTTAAATGGTGATTTTTTCATATGGTTCACTATTGATTTTGTAACCCAGTGTTACAGTATCACTGGCAACTGTACTGATACAGGATTCCTAAATTTAAATAACGTTTTTTTTCCTTAAAAAAATATTTTACTGAAGACTGGCCCTAGGCGGCACTGCCGGGGGTCACATCAGTGGTTTTATTAGTGCATATTTGTACAATTACCGCATCACTGTAGCGATTAGCAATTTTCATGTGAAGATTGAGCAGATAAGGTGAGAACTTGTCATAACTTCTCAGTATTGTGCAGCTGCTTGGTCTAATTTCTTTACCCCCCTACCACATGCTGGCAGTGACATGTGGAGGCTGGTTCACTTCTGCCAATCCTGGTTTGTCTCAGTGCTCACCTTCACTGTAGGCTCCTACTATTGTCCATAATGTTGGTTTGGCCACTAGCCTTTTAATTAGTGAATCACATATTTTGCGCCACATAGAACGGCCTCTTACCATAGCTATTATCTATCCCAGTTTCCTACCATGCTTGTGTGTGTAATTGTGGAGAAAGAAGTCTGAGGCAAACAAATCCTAGGCGATGGGATGCGCTGCAGGACTTGCAGTGACAGACTATCCATACTGTGATTCTGAGGTCACTGCACAACCCAATGTAAGAACAGACCAGATAGTAGTTTGCAATTGAGGAAGACCGCGTGGACAGCAGCAGCTCCCTAACCAGCAGCCTTTCTGCAGACTCGGCCTTGATGTTTTCTTCCACAACACTGCACTAAACTAATAAAATGTTTTTGTTTTGACCTTGTGCTTGCCTTTCTTGACTCCTTCTCTGAATCACCAACTCTCTCTCCTGGACTGAACTATGATGGATCCTGGTGGTGTCCTGAAAGGATATTCAATGTGGTTTTCAGGTTTCGCTTGCAACAATGCATGCGCTCTCATCTGTAAGAGATTGTTTTCTACAAGGGGTTTTGGAGCATGCCCACGGCTTACCATTTGTGGGCTTCATTGTCACTCTCATGTGCGACCAAATTCCAGCTTCACTTTCTCCTCTTTCGTTTGAAGATATGGACCAAGTACTGAATGCTTCTTCTTGATTAGGGCACTTCTGTTGCTGGATCTGTGACTGGGATGCTATTTTTCTTTTTAGCTATTGCAGCCATTCTTGTTGCTTCTTCCTTCATATCCCCAAACCTCCCTCTTGTCCGTATTGCTTCTTCATCCCCCTCATTGTTGTCTGTAGTGTTTCTTTCCTCCCAACCTCCTGTTGTCCATGTTGCTTCTTCACCTCCAACTGTCCATGTTGCTTCTTCCCTCCCACTTCCTGTTGTCAGTGTTGCCTATTTCCTCTAACCACCCCACCTTCTCATTGCGTTGTTACTATTTTGCTCCCACTCTCCCGCTGTCTGTGTTGCCTCTTGCCTCCCACCCTGCCCTCTAGGAGACTGTGTTGCCTGCCACCCCCAACTACCATAAGAAAACAAAAGCACTATGACATAGCCAACAGGAGTGGCTCGTGGGTTGTGGAAGGGGCGGTGTGGTGCGCAGGGGAGGAGGGGTATGCAGGCTCTCTGCAGCCAAGAAACTGTGTTGCTGGGCTGCAGAGAGCACACTGCGCATGTATGTTTGGCCGGCCCTTCAGGAGGAGCTGCCCCTGATAGCCAGCACTGCCGGTGTCTTAGCATTTTATATGGCTGAAAGACATTGGCAAAGTCAATAGCTCTCACATAGTTTAGGCCTATTGGCTTTGCTAATGCTTGTTAATGAAAGCCCTGGTCTTTTTGGCATACTGGCTAACACTGACCGGTTTTCCCTTGTCACAATTATGTGTTTATTATTTATAGAGGCCATTCTCTATAGAAAAGGATCACAGTTCGCTCGGCTACTCACCAATCCATTCTCTGGCTTCGGATAAGTAAAAAGTCCTGCTGTTGGGTCGATATTACCCTCTGCTTCTAAAAGCTGTCCTTGTCTGCATAATGGCTGCAACTGCCTGAGATTTGTTCAGCTCTATACTCTCCCAGAAGGCAAGATGATCTAGAGATGCAGTGAGCTCTACCGTAGAATGTTTGTTACTTAGCAGTAAGTTCATTACTCCAAGTCTTCTCTTCCTCATTTCAGCTGTGAAAGATATTTTTATACTTAAGTATAGTCTGCTTAGTATACTGAATGTTTTGCATTAAAAACGATAATGCTGGAATGGATAGAACCATTCCTAAATAGGCTTTGGCTCCTTTTGTTTTCAAGGTAGTTGTGTTTTCATGCATGCTTTCATTTCCCATTGAAAAAACATGCAGCAAAATGTGCACTGATGCTTTATGATGACGTGCTGTTTTTGGAGAGCTTCAGAGGAAACCATCTTATAAATCTGTATCATTTCAAGGTCTCTAGATTTGACTGGTCGCATCTGATGACAGTTCAGAGTGGAGTTCACTATTATCCATTTACGGCATAGTGCCAGGATAATGAATCGTTAAGCCTTGCTCACTCTATGCAGAGTGTGCGATTTCCATTGGTTGCTTTTGTAAATTTTGTTATAAAAAAACATGAATCTGGGACTTTTGTCTTGAGCTTCTCGGGATGCCGATTTCTTATCATATTGATTTGCTGCATACCTTGAGCTTAGATTATTTTGCAGCTTTTGCTCATGCTCCATCCATTTTCCGAAATATTTCTGGCCTTTATGGCAACGGATTTTTGTACCCTATGGTAATTCCCTACATTAAATTTATTATGCTTTTTGACTGATTTTGAGACGGATCATATATTTTTGCGTTCAGCAATGCATTTAATACTTTCAATAAACCTTTATGGTTTCCAACTTTTACTTATCTCGAGCCTTCGTAATAATCAAGGCTTATTTAATTGAATCCCTTTTGAAATGCTGTTAGAAAATATATTTTTAGGGACACATTACCTCATTTATTCTAGAGGATAACACTGCCCCGATTCAACAAAGACGCTGTATCTATTATCTTATACGATTATCAAAGATATTATTAACATTGCCGTTTCTTTCTTAATCGAGGATTGTTCACATCCACGCCTCTGACAGAGATTCTTTTGCCCCATATCCATTTTATAACACAAAAGGAACTTCAAAGTAGTTTACATTCCACTGGTGGATAAACATTTACTACCATCCAGAAAATATCCTGTGTATTCAAAACATCCTAAAACATAAAAACCTACAACTGCCAGCCACACAAGGGTTGGGGTGTCTTAATGGCTGAAAAGTGTAAGAAAAGAACTCAGGCTAATGGAATTACCAGTAAGTAATTGCAAAATGGCCTCTGCTTTCACTTTCTCATTTCAGTCATTACTTAATTGAAGAATACCCAAGCTATAACATGGCAATTAGGGCAAAATACAACCTGCACAAAACTAACAAAAAAAAGTTATTGATGCACACCCATGAAAGTTTTATTTAGGGCTATTCAGAAAACGAATCTCCTTAGTGTACAACATCTTAAAGGAAATTCGAATCAAACTCACCACAACCTGTATCTTCACAATGGGTACGATAATGGTTTACAAATGTCAAAGGGGGGTTTGTGGCTTGGCAGCAGCCAAGATGTCCGCACTTTAAGGGATCTCAGGTGACCAAAACCAATTAAATCCATCATCCGTCTATAATTTAACTGCATCGGCACAGTACAACTGTCCACATAGACAAAATTTAAGCCTGATACACCGCATAAGTGCAGAAGTCTTCCAACCGGTCGGCGGTCTCATGCGGCAGCTGTGGTGAAGGAGCGGGCCTCGCGGTGCTCCGGAAATTGGCGGCTGGAGGTGCTGGGAGGTGAGGGGTGCCGGTGAGCCCTCCAAGAAGCAGGCTGGATGGCGCTGGACCGGCACCTGGTGGCGGCTGAGAGATCGGGTCTGGGAGCAAGTAGCTCAGCCCGTGAGACGTGACAGAGGAGGCTGGTGAGGTGTGCGGGGCCTCCCGCGGCTGAGTGAGAGGGTGCAGCGGCCAGCGAGGGGAGTGGAGCCTGAACCAGGGTGGCCCGGAAGGGGGGCATAGGACCTCTGCCCCTCCTTCCTCCCCCGGTGGAGTACGTTGGAGGTGGGGGGAGGTGTGGGCTGCGGTGCCGGGGCCTGGGGGCACCCCAATTCTACTGAGGTCAGTAGACGGTGAGGAGAGAGTGTGGGCCTGCAAGGAGGTGTGAGTGGTGTGGGGCTGGGCCAACTAGGTCGAGACCCAGAAGTGAGTCGCTGAGCCGGGGCATGGGGCACCCCCAATTCTACTGAGGACAGCAGACAGTGAGGAGAGAGTGCGGACCTGGCAAGGAGGATGGCTCGGCCCGCTGTGGCAGGTGGTACCTACCCTGACAGCAGGCGTCAGCTGGGATAAAGGCCTAAACGGCGGAGGAGGCCGGAGTGGAGAGAGCGCACTGCAGGGAGTGGTGGGACTTGGTCATAACAGGCGGCAGAGGGTGTGGGCCAGAGGTGGAGTAGCGGGAAACAAGGTGGAATGGCGTAAGGAGTAAGGAACTGTAGCGCCCTATCTGTCTCTGCGGGGGCTGCGGGTAGGGCACAGGGGGTGTGTTGAGTGAGTGTGGGCCCGCCAAGGCCTAGGAGCATTTGCTGTGGGCGGTAGATTTCTACCCCACTTCTCCCCCGCCCCCAACACCCTCACCTCCCTATGAAAGGACATGGAGGGGGAAGGAGGAAACCGAAGAGTCACCCACAGACAAATAAAGTGGACATATACGCAGTGGCGAAGCAGCCGACGGCGGGTGCCGCGAGTGGGGGGAAGCCGGGGGATTCAGAGCCCTTGCTGAGAGCCATAATGGATGCAATACTAGATCTCAAGAGCTCACTTGAGCCCAAGTTGGACGCTGTGACATTAGATGTCAATCTCCTGCGAGCGGATTTTCACAAGATGTATGAAAAGGTTAAGTCCGCAGAATCACACATTAATCTTTTGCAATCCACAACAAAAAAGCTGGAAGACCAGGTGCAGTACCTAAGAAAACAGCAGGCTCAGATGGCGGCCTGGCTGGAGGACCAAGAAGGTTGGGCGAGGAGAAACAATATCTTGGTGGTGAGTGTCCCGAAAGGGGCGGAAGGGCCCGCTGTAGACCTCTTTCGAGAAAACTTGATAGTCAATCACCTCCGTCCGAAGCGACTCTCCAATGTTTTCTCCATCAAGCTGGTGCCGATTCCACCACCCAGGCCTCGGGTCCCACTAAGGACTATCATAGCTAGAGTGTTCAACCACCGAGATGCCATTCTGCAAGCAGCCTGGTCGCAGGGAGACCTCATTTATGATATTACTAAAGTGCGGTTCTTACCAGACTTTACACTGCAAGTTCAGCGTCAGTGGTGGAGCTTTTATGAGGTCAAAAGGGCCCTAAGAGCGAAAGATATTAAATACATCTTGCACTTCCCGACGAGACTACAGGTGGTGGCGGAGGGCAAATCCTAGTTCTTTGCAACACTGGCAGAAGCATGGGACTGGATCAAGGGATGACTCCTGGTGGGAAAGCGTTCCCCGAGGAGTGGGAAGTCAGAGCCTGGAGGGCGACCAACAGATTTCCAGGTTGGGAGGGGAAGCTTACAAATAGAACTCCACTAAGGGACAGTGCACTGCTGCAGGAGGTCGGGAAACTCCAGGGGTTCAGGAAATGGGAGCTCACTGGGATAGAATGCATGAGGAATGTATAGAGGGTGGCTCTCCTGACCTTTGAGGACCTTGAGCGGGAGTATAAGATGGAACAGTCGAAACGCTATAGGCTGTTGCAGCTTGGGCACGTACTACACAGGCACATATTTGAGGGGGAACAGCTACCAGAGTCATTGCCCCTGGAAGATAGAATGTTGACAGAGCCCTTGACGAGTAAGGCCATCTCCCAGACCTATAAGGAAATTATGAACAACTCCCCAGACCCTATGAAAACCTTGCGGGTCGCCTGGGAGTGCAATTTTGGAGCACTCGAGGGTGAGGATTGGGTGGAGGTAGTTCAGAGTCCTAGGGAGGCATCTATAAGGGCCCGCTTCCATCTCATACAGTTGAGGGTTCTACATAGAGCATTTTACTCTAGATCATTACGGCACAGAATGGGACATAGTGACTCCAACCTGTGTACACGGGGCTGTGACGCAGTAGGATCCTTTTTCCATATCCTGTGGGGATGTCCGGTGATTTAGGTGTTATGGGGAAGGTGATACAAATCATGGGTAAAGTAACCAGGCTACAGATAACACTGGAGGCAAAATGGTTGCTCCTGGGCATTACAGGAGACGAAGGGTGGGCCAGATACTTGAAGATCGGGTTACAATTAGCGGCTGGGGATGGGGAGCGAGAGACCCTCTGCAAATTGCGGTTTGGGAGAGGGACCTGGATTGGTGTCAAATGGTGGAACAGGTGGTCTACAAAAGCAGGGGTTGTATAAAGAAATACCAGAAAATATGATCCAAATGGGTGATATACAGAGACACAGTACGATAATTGGGGGGGGGGGGGGGGAGTGGGATACCATTCCGGTCCCTTGGGAGGGGTATGGGAGCCACAGGGACAGACATAAGAGGCGGTGTAAGTAAAGTGGTTGTGCAATGTTGGCTAGTTTCTGGATACTATTGTGTACCACGCATGAGCTGTTATTAATGTGAACCTGATATGTGTTCCAACTGTATGCTGAGCTTTGTTTGCAATAACAAAAATAATTAAAAAGAAAACAAATGTCAAGGGAACTGCCCTTATAGCAGCTCTACAAATCTCCAAAATTGACACACCCTTAACCTCTGCAGAAACTGATTTCCCTTGAACTCAACCAGGTCAAGGTAAATTGTTCTCCTTATATGCTAAACCAATGTCTCAGAGGAGGAGGAGAAGGTTTCAAAACTCTCCTAACCAGGCCATAATTTAAAAATAAAACACCTTCCTTGATGAGAAACTCTTTCCAGAGAAATCAGTACAGCTCTTCTTATATCTATGAAATACAACCCTTCCTGTTGTGGAGACGCTGGATAGGGTAAGAACTCTGGCACAATTACCTCATGATCTAAATGAACAGGAGAATGAAACTTGGTTGTAAGAGAAGGATTCATACTCAATATCAAGCTTGTCACAAATATTATCATGCAGAAAGGTAGTGGGGTCCTACCCCCTTCCCCTTCTCTCTCTGCCCAATTTAAAGAACACATCCTACAGAACCGGTTTCCTAGCAGACAGCCATTTTGGGGACTTCGTGTCTGGCATCCAAGGCCGGTGTGCTCCTGCCTTGGCCCTGCTTCAGCCCACATGTACGTCCATCCTACAGCCCAAACTGCATATCGTGGGCCCAAATGACCCAGAGACACTGTGCACATCTGTGCGACACTCTACCTGGCAGAGGAGCAGCATGCTGAGTCGCACTCAAGATGCCTGGCTAGACTCGAGGGGTCTTGGGATGAGCCCTGAGGTAGATGCTGGGTGGTTGAGCCCTGAGAGAGGCAGCACCGTTGTGGCCCCCTAGGAAGATGTCCTGAACCTGGTGATTCTTTCCTCAGTCAGGGACATCTTGAGGATTTTGGGGATCATGGGCCAAATGTATTTTGGGGTCCCCTGTTCAGAATATCTTTGAATTTATGATCATGCCGTCTTCAGCCAGGTCACTGACAGCACACAGGCATCTCTAAATTTTAAATTTATTTACATCTAAAATTCTGTGCTAGTGACATTTTCTTTTAATACTGTAACACAGCAGCAGCTAACTATTATTACTGCAAATAACCTCTGTGATGCCCTCAAATTTCTCATATGTGAGGTCCTCTGTTTTAAACTAAAATAACGTTTTTTACGGATTTTGCATGAGACATAAACACAACATTTCTCCAAACTGTCTGTAATAGACCCTCACACATCACTCACATAAAAAAAAAGTTCAAGGAAAACTGTATTTTAACAGCACTACTTTAGAATGATTCAAGTTAATCGTGGCAAGACTCTGCAAAACAGAGCAGGCTCTATCAGGGGACTCCTTGAAAGGCTGGGGACCCTGGGCCAGATCCCACTTTGCCCATGCCTTAAAACGTCTCTGTCCTCAGCTACACCCCACCTGTTAATACCCCAGAGTGGGGCTAAGGACAGCCGGTACTGATAAGTAGTGGGAAGGGGCCCTTAGAGTTTCTCTGGGCGCCTGCAGGACTGGGAATGCTCTCCCCCCGCCTAGAGTATCGCCTTCCCTTGGGAAATAGCGGCAGCCTTCCTAGACGTCCCACGGTGCCGGGCCCTTGATTGCACTGCGGAGGGAGGCAGTGGTTTCTCCCTACATTTGAAACCTAAGATCAGGCGCACCAAGTCAGGTACTATCAATCCCCATTATCACTGGGATAATCTGCCACCCCTGCATCTCTGGCTATCCACACTGCTCCTCGCCAGGGGTAATTTACAACAGGGGTGCTCCTTGAAAGCTCTGCCAGGCTTCCTTCCAGTTACCCTTACAATGACGTGGGTGGCCTGGGGATGAACCTACGTCACCAGTGATGCAGTGTCCTGGGAGGACTCACCCGAAGGCCCCAGGTGCTATCAGTTTTGTGCTCTGGCTCCTTCCTCCTCCATGCGAGTGCCTGAGGCATTTTTATAGTTTGTGCACTTCAAGCATTGGATAGGTAGTGGCCTGCTTGAAGAGACTGGTTCCGCCTTCCCACTCATGAAATGCAAGTACAGTGCTGTTAGTGGAGGCATAGAATGGCACAGATTCAATTACAGCTCTGCGGCACACAATCATACAAGAATTCAGGCACCTGCAACCTGAGTTATTTTGGAGCTGCTCATTCTACATCCCTGAGAGGCTCTCATCTGCTCCACCCAACCGAGCCCCAAACAGCATTGTAATTGAATCTGTACTTCCAGAGCGCGCAGCTGTGAGTTATCAGCTAGACCCACAATCATACTCCTGCAGCAACAATGGGACAAACCAAATCAACACACGCCGAAACCTCATCTTGTGAGACTTCTTTACAAGCGTCTGACAAGCAGCTTTGTTTCCATATATGGATACATTTGACACTATTCTACAGGCCATTAGTTCTTCTTGGGCGGCGCAAAAAGTTAAAGCAGACGCCATGAATGTTGGTCTTTGTTGGTTTTCTACATGATGATCAAAGAAAACGGGAAGAGCGAGTATCCCAAACAGAGTCCTCGAAGTCGGACTTGACCCTAACAATACAGAAACATCGTCTCTAGCTAAAGGACCTGACGAAATGTCTGCGGTTCCAGGATGGTTTAGCAGACGACGCATAAGGTTGTTAAGGCAGAATAACCTCTGCTGTGTTGGACTCGCAGAGGGTGCAGTGGGAAGTGACAGTTTAATGAACTAAAGACTGGCTGAAATCATACCTCCCTGCAGAGAATCTTACCTTTTTATTTTCTCAGATGAACAAACTCATTGAGTGCCTGGCAAGTGCTCATCTCTGGGTGAACCCCTCTGTTCTTACTTTATCCGCCTGCTGCGTTTCCATGACAGAGACAACATGCTATGAGTAGTGCTTCACGGCAGTGTGCACTGAATAGCTATTTCCGGATTACACCCTTTTTGTTGTACAACAACAAGCTTCTCTCCTGGAAGTCAAAAAGAAGTTCAGGGTGATGGGTGTTAAATATTCCCACCTCTTTGCTGCAAAACTGAAGGTTATGCCTGACGGTTCTACTTTCTTCTTGGCCAAGCCAGCAGCAGCAAGGGCCTGGGCCTGGGCATAGGGGAGGAACTCTGCTCCGCAGCATTCTGATCAACCTGTTGGATGTTTCTGTTACCGAGAAAACCAGCAACATCATTGGAGACCGTGATCCTGAGTTCGGATGGTACCCTTCTCTATGTCTCCCCCGGAATATGCCCATAACCTCAGAGGGGTGGCCCTGGTAACTGAGACCACCTTCAGATACATAGGGCCTGATTTAGAACTTAGCGGACAGGTTATGCAGTCACAACGGTGATGGATGTGCCGTCCGCCAAAATGTAAATCCCATGGAATATAACTGGATTTAGGTTTCGGCAGACAGGACATCAATCACCGTTGTGACAGACTAACACATCCACCAAGTTCTAAATCAGGCCCATAGTTTTCCCCTCTCCCCGACTCCTTTTCATCATATGAAGGAAGCACAATCTCATCGCCAGGTCCCCTAGATTATCCAATCTTACCACCTTTTTTGACTCCTCAAACAGCAGACAACCTTTTCTGATAAACAGTACCTGCCCAGGAGCCACATTTCTGACTTCCACTCACTCAACCAACTCAAAGCTACCTACTACTCCAGAGAAAATGATTATAATTGTTTTTCTGCTTTAACAGCGTTCCCATCGTAGGGCCATGATCCCCTTCTCCCTCCCAGAGGTCAAACTGAAGCCTATTGAACCGCCTGCCTCTACTGCTCGAATTCCCAGCCTCTCACCGGTCCATCTTGCATTTCCTACACAGCACCATTTGTTAAACACTGGGTGGAACTGAGTGCTCCCTCACCCCTCTCATAATATTGCCTCACTTTTCCAACCACCTCATCCATGCACTTAACAGTGCTTACTCACCAGTTTGGGCATCCAGCTGTTCGCTTACCGACTGAGTTTGTTGTTTCCCCTTTAACTCCCCTGCTAGTCCCTTTACTGCTCCTAGCAAGACCCGAAATCCCACCCAATGCTTTGTGGTTAAGGACTGAAATAACCTGCTTACACTGCAGCACCTCTATCAGCAGGCTCTCACCGAGCCCTGGCACCTACTCATACCTGACTCCTCTGCTATGCAATCTACCACTGTGCAAACTTATCACTTGGGAACAAACCTGGGATGCATACCCGTAGGTACCATAAAATACACTGCCTCCTTATCCGTAAAGTAGCATGCGCTTCCATCTTTACAGGAGATAACCTCCTCCCACTGGTAAGCTCTCACCTCCAGAAACGCTGGTAAGGAATGGCATACTTTATAGGCTGTTAAGCATTTGCCAGGGAAGGTATGATATGGATACATGCTGTTGTCAAATTCACCACACGCCCAACATTCTCATACCCTGAGGGTAGGTTTGTCCTAGTGGAGGATTCATTAAATGGCGTACCCTAGTACTCAGCCGCATTTATGCCCCAAATTCGGATCTCTTAGCTTTTCTCGGTAGACAATCTGGGTTCTTAGGCCCATCTCCCCTGGATCCAGGGAGGGGACTTTAATGCTGTCTTGTTCATAGCCCTGTACAGAACATTTTTCCCACTGCCACAATCTTCCACAACTGCCAATACCCGCTCCTTCATGGAATGCCTGTACAACTGGCCACTAACTGACATTTGGAGACAACATAATCTTACCCTGAGATTATATTCTTATTTTTCGCCCCCCACATGAGCTCCATGTAGAGCTTGACTGCTTTGTCTGCTTAACACATCTTTGTTCATCTTCCTCCATCTCTGATTAAGTGGGAAGGCATAGCTCAGACCACAGCGTCTGATATCCTTGTTACTCTGGGGACCAAAGCGGTCTCCTATTCCAATTTGGCATTCCTGTAAATCGCTGGAACGAGAACTGAGATACTAGAGTTGGTACGTAAATGGATCAAACAGCTTATTACGTTATTAAGTCAAATTTGATGCCAAGTCGAAATTAAAACAACTTGTTGCTACATGCAACTTTCAGAAAGGTTCCACTCTGTTGCCCAAGTGCTCCAGTGGCCATTTGCCTGCCACGTGATAGACTTCTACCCGCCTGGGGAGAAGAGTAAACGCCTCCCAGGACAGGTATCAATAGAGGTCTGCCACTGGAGAAAGTGTTACCTCCTCCTGAAGAAAGCCATACAGGGTGTTAGCCCAGCAGGTGAGCTTCATAGAGAAGCCACTTTTGAAAGGCAAATAGTGAACGCACTCAAGAGGGGCTGCTTTTTTGTCTAGGTAGACAAGCTGACGTCGGGGACAGAGAGGGAGAAACATTGGGTGTAGGAAACGGGGGGATTATGCAGTGAGGCAGGTTAGGTTTCAATATGCAATACCTTCACGTTACCCCAAATAGGTACTTTAGATTCACACTAATAAATCCCTAGTTCAGTCCGGGTAGTGGGGCATGGAACAGTCAGGTTTTACTAGAGGAACATGTGTTAAGAATTTGAAAGGACTAAGAAGGACGATAAGTAACTGATATGACAAGAGAAATTCAACACCAATTTATTAAAATAAAGCAGATTTTTATATAATTTTAGACACCCAAATGAAGACAATCGGATGGGTATAACCAGAGTTATGGATTTTAAAGGAAAAATAAATCAGTGCATTTAATGCTTGGAAAACGATAAAGTTGCGGTAAAAGGGAAAACACACTAGTGACAAGCGGTCACTTGAAGGTCGCATTCAGTAGAAACCACTAGGTGGTAAGGTGAGGAGGGACCCAGGACCAGGCTCCGACAGTCAACGGAATATTACCAGGCTGGGAAGGCCGGGCGCAGAGTTGTCCTGGCTGTCCTTGGTGCTGAACGCAGGAGTGGCAGATGCTGATTTTGCTTCTTAAACTGTGCTGGTAAGGAAGGGTATGCAAAAGCTCGACAACTGGACTACCGGGATGTCAGGGTGAAGGCGCTGCATGCTTCCCTCAGGGCACAGTATCAAACAAAGAAAGTGGTAGTTGGACTGGGCTGGCCAGCAACAAGCCTTGGTAACAGCATGCTCAACCTTTTGTCACTTCAATGTCCTGGAGAAAACAGTAGCTGCCTGAAACTCTCTGGACATCAGGACTACATTTCCCACAATGCACTAGATCATTTACTTTTTAGTAATCCCTCGGTGGGCCTGATGGTCTGGGATTTATTGGTTCCAGGGCTGCGATTTGCCTGCGGGACACAGGGGAGTAGTACCTCTAGTCCAACTGAGTTCTAGAGTTGTCTTTGGCTTGATGAGGGGTTCCTCTTTCCTTTGGAACTGGTTTCTAGTCCAGGATGAGTCGCAGTTCTGCTGTTGCAGGGTGGTTACCACAGGTGTAGATACTTGCGCCTTTGCATTGTGCAGGTCCTGATGTCGCAGACTCTGGTCTCTTCTTTGTAATTTGCTGTAAGTCGACCAGATTTGAGGTCCTGGTGCTGGGGGAGCCCCTTAAATCGTAGACTTAGGGGCATTAGTGATGTGGGTACTAGTAGCCAATGTCCTAAAAGTTATAGCAGCTAATCCACCCCTGAGGTGACCCCATTTGGGGATGTATGCCACCTTTTCTACCCAGAAGCCTCTATTCTGCCATTTTTCAAAATGGCAGAACTCATCCTTAGCTGTATAGACCACCCTAGGGGTGTGGCTAGCCTTCTGGGGGTGTATGCCTCCTGACTACCTCATTTTCCCACCTGCCTGGGTTGCAAATGTGCCTGGGGGCAAGGGGTGGCTCTTTTCCCCTCTGGGGGAAGTCTCCATGCATATCAGAGGTGATGGAAGCTTTGAAGCTCACTCCTTTGATGTGCCACTTCACTAACTATCCTGCCAGGGAGGGAGATAACACCTCCTGCTCAGAGAGGCCTTCATTTGTGACTCCTGGGAGTATTCATACCTCCTGGCGGGCGATTGCTATCTCAGTGGCAGCAGCTGCAGGCTGTCAGCCAAGGCACAGGCAAGGCTAGGGCAACACCTAAGGTATCCACTTGGGTGCATGCCACATCAAATCCAACTTGGGGAACAAGTCTGGTTTGATCAGACAAGCTGTTTGATACCAAACATGACACTTTTCAGTGGGACCATAATGGAGCTGGCAACCTCGGGATGCCCAGTTGCCAACCCATGTTTGCCTATGGTCCCCTGAACACTTTTATTAACTCTTAATAGAAAGAGGATACAATAGGAACAAGCTTGCATTTATATGTCCACACCATAATATAATGCGGCCTGCTTCCTGGGATCAGGAGACCTACCTTAGGCATGATTAAAGTACATTAAAAATAGTGCTGTGACCTTGCTACTCATGGTGAAGGCAAAGTCGAGTTTGAGCAGTTTGCACTGCTCAAGCAGACTGCAGTGGCAGGACTGCTGTTATCTGTTTACTTGGGTCACTCACGGCGGCACAAGCAGTGGATCAGGCCCTGGTGACCCTTTTAACTCCCTTGTCCTGGGTATCTCTCACCATGGATTTATAAGGGGGTTAAAGTCCTTGCCAATTGGAGTTACCAATTCATATATTTCTCATATTTAGGCAGACAGCACTGGGGCCTGGTCAGCAGGCCCAAGTACACTTTCAGAGTCATAACCATCGGTATCAGAGAAAAGAAAGGTAGGGGTGACCATACAAAAGAGCACTTTCCTATAACGGGCAAACCATTGTTACACGGGCATGTAGCCCCATGGTAGCCTCACTTCTATGGTCGGTTACAGAGCTCCACACACCAAGAGAAGGGTTCAGCCATTTTGGGAGTGGGCAGAATAAAGCAATCTAGGATAGTTAGATGCCGCACTTCACACAAAATTGTGGTCAGGCAGGAGGGAACTATTAGACTTGTCAGCCTTAGGGTGGTCTTCCCCCAAACATTTTGCCTTACTCTTCCTGTTTTTGCTGAATTTGTTTAGTTGGCCTTAGGCCTCTGTACTCTTTACCACTTCTAACCAGTGCTAAAGTGCTCTCTCCTTTCAACATGGTAAAATTGGCTTACACCTAATTGGCACATTTAATTTACTTTAAGTCCTTAGTAAAGTGGTACTACCTATACCCAGGGCCTGTAAATTAAATGCCCTTAGTGGGTTTGCAGCAATGTTTGTTCCATCCAATTAAGTAACCCTTGAACCATGTCTCAGCCCTGCCATTCCAGCTTGTGTGTGCGGTTTTAAACTGGCACTTCAACCTGGCAAATTAAACCTTTTGCCAGACCTAAAGCTTGCTTTTTAATAAATATAAGTCATCCCTAGTGCACACCCTAAGGAGCCCCTAGGGCATGGTGCAGTGTATTTGAAAAGTTAGACATGTACTTTCTACTTTTACATGTCCTAGTAGTGAAAAACTCTTACATTTGTTTATTACTTATGCAAGGCCTGCCTCTCCCATAGGATGACAATGGTTTACCTTATTACTGTTAGTAAGTGATAACTTTCAATTGGGAGCCGGTAGGAAAATTGTGTTTGTTGTATAAAGAATTGTAACTTAAAACCCTCTTGAACGTCAACACTGGATTTTAAGTTACAAGTCTCAAAAAGACACTTTTACCAAGTTGGCATTTTTTTGCCCCAACCATTTGGTGCCTGACAAATGTCACATGACTAAGTGCAGCTTGCAGATGGTCTTTGTGTATTCCTCCCAGACAGTGAGATAAATGGGGAATAGGTGTTGACAGGATGGGACATCTCTAGCTTGATTAGGGACGGAGCTGTCACCTACCACACTTACATATCATAATGACTCTGCCTCAGCACACTCACAAAGGGTTTCACACTAGTGTTTGTGTCCCCAGACAAGCTAGGCTCAGGGTAGGTAGACAGGAAATTCCAGACACCTATGTAGGGGAGGATTATAGAAACTAGACACCAAGTATAAATAGTGGACCATCAGACTAACTCTTCGGTACACAGCTGGACCTATGGAAGACTCAGAAGGAGGACTCCTCTGCTGCAAGAAGGACTGCTACTCTGTTGACCTGCTGCCTGAGTGGGAAGGACTGGTCCTACATCTTGAACCCAGGACCACCAGAGTGACTCCAAGGACTGGCTGGCTGGCCTCCTGTTCAGGGCCTGAGAGACAGAGAAGGCTCCAACCACCTTGAATCCTGCACCTGGACCTTGCCTGCTGTGAGTCCTGCCCCTCAAGTGGTGCCACCCCAGTCCTAGACCCTTGGCAGTTGGCCTGCAGGTGCTCTGCCAGGCCAGTTGTGTTTTTTTGTGCAGAACCGACACAGTGCAATGCATTTTCTCACAGCTCTGCATCAGACCTACAGCTGTGTAATGCATCCTCGATGCAGGCCCCCGCTTCTCTTTGGAACTTCTGCTGTGCAATGCCACCTTGACACAGGACCTCGCTTCACAGCCATGCAGCTCCTTGGAAGCACCACTGCTCAATGGACCCTCAGCGCCAGACCTCGTATCACAGCCCTGCAGATCTCTAGAACCACTGCTACACAATGCATCCTTGACGCAGGACCTCGCGTCGCACCTCAGTAAAACCGCAACAGCAGCTTATCAGAACCATTGCTGCAGGATGCATACTCAACGTGGGATCTTGCAAAGCTCTGCAACCAGGATTTAAGGTAATTTGCTCAGCTAGCCTAACTTTGTCCCTGCATCTATGGTGATGAATAAATTCCACACACAAAGATGACCCCTAATGGTTAGTGGTTATGAAAGGAACTCTGGAGTTAAGTGCATGTGCTCTTGATGTGTCCTCCTTTACATGTAGGATGGCCTCCAAGGCTAGCGGTCTAGTTGGAGGAGCGCAGCAGTTAAAATTCAGATGCTCCCAGTGCGTCCTCCTCCATTTCCCGGGCTTGGATGCAGATGCATGAGAGTATTGCGCTGCTGAGTGTTGTACCATGGAGTGATTGGGATTTTGTTTTCCTCACGATTTTCAGAAACGTTAGGTGAGATGTGATGCTCATTAAGCTGCGCACACAATAGTTATTTTGGTGTTATATTATTAAATCAGTGTGCAAAGTACACATAACCATTTGATTATTGTTTTGCATGGGATAGCACAGCATTGTTAGATATGGCGTCTCATTGTCAGTTATGGGTCACGGGCCACTGTATCGTAGGTGATAAAAACATATGCCTCATGTCCACTGTTATGAGCAACCTGACAGAGCCGGACAGTATCCATGGAAGGGCTTCATATAGTTTATAGAATACTCAAACAAGATTATCTATGCCTAATATTACTTATTATCTCTACAGTTGGGATCCAGAGGCCAGCTATCAATGACCAGCCCTGCATTTGAATGATGTACACTGTGCTGAGGTAGGTCGACATGTTTCATTCATTGGTCTATCAATACAGAAATGCCTGATATATGCATTAAATAGCCTATCTCTAAATTCTACTCAACAGTGTTGTGCCAGACGGCACCTTTATGTCCTGAAGAGACCCTCGTAAATCACACATAGGGTTGAAATGTTAATATTGCCAAAAGGGATTGTCTGATATTCAAAAATATCCGTATTCATATACGTATAACGTTTCACACAATTTCAGATCAAAGACACAAAATACAGCAATTTTACAGGAATGTGCTCCTGTTTTTATATATTTCACATATATCAAGGTGAATCATATGGAGTTATGTGGATACATCTCATAAGGTGTCTATAGTTATGTTAGGTGTTTTTGTGATGTTAGGTTTCCCTTGCTCCAATGAGGAGCAACATGAGCACATGGTATTGAGCTTGCATAAATACAATTTTGTTAATTTATCTTGGTGATAAGTACACCCAAGTACATAGGGCCTGATTCTAACTTTGGAGGACGGTGTTAAACCGTCCCAAAAGTGGCGGATATACCACCTACCGTATTACGAGTTCCATAGGATATAATGGACTCGTAATACGGTAGGTGGTATATCCGCCACTTTTGGGACGGTTTAACACCGTCCTCCAAAGTTAGAATCAGGCCCATAGTGTTTAATTTGTGTTCTCACCAGTGATTCAATCTACTGAATAATTTGTTCCCACATTATACCAATTTTCTTTTCTTTTTTGTCATATATATGAATGCCCAAGGAATGTGGGGTTTATTTGGGCAAACCCCATCAGTATTTTAACCTAAATACAACATAAGGCTGGGCGACAAATAAAGAAGTATCATCAGATCCAAAACAAACCATTTTCATTGTGAAAATTAATGACCGCAGAAGAAAACGATCATCACTGCAAGTGAAAATACTACATATCCAACTACCTCAGACAGATTATGTGACAAGAGCACTGATGATTGCACAGATGGATCAGTATATAACCTGGCACTTGCAAGCAGGAGGGCCAGACGCGCCATTAAAGGTGATCACTTATAAACCGACCTGAATGAGTGGGACAACACCAAGGAGGACAGAGCAGTGAACGAAGAGGTATTGCCAAGTAGCATGGTACCCATGGGGTGGTGAGTCCAAATGAGGTTACCCATGACAAACAGCAAAAGGTGTAAGGGTCTAACAGTACTAACAAGTGCCCTTTCATTTTCCTGTTCTGACACTTTACCTATATTGGCATGTCCCCGCCTCTCCTATTAGAACATTATTCAATACCGGTAAGGATAAGCTGGTCTTTATTGTACAGTGTGTCTCTTTTCAACTTGCACAGTGTTTTGAACAGCTTGTAGTGCAAGACAAAATACACCCACATGATTGTTTTTAAATGTATATGCTACACTGAATGCATAGTGACCCTGCAAATTGAGGAAACAAGATGCATCATTTGCTTGCAAGAGTGTAGTGTACATTTGTCGCATATATGTTTTATGAATAACTGAATCAAATGCTATTATACAAAATACTCATCTCCTTCTGCCATGTTTTCCTAATACAGGCATTAATATATGCCTACCAAGCCAACAGTCAAGTAGGTCTCACTATGTGTTTTATGTTTTATGTGTGCCTATTTGTCTGACGAAGACTCTAGTTTACTAAAATATGACATTAAGAAATTAGGATTAGGGGCTCGGGCTTGCCAAGATGGCCGCTGAGAAATGAATCCCCTCGGCTCTGCTGTCATTCGCAACAAAACTGGGCACATCGATGATAACCGAAGGGTGAATAACGCCTAAAAGGGATGTGAAGGGTGGTGAAGCAAGACAGGCCCCCGCCGAATCTGAAGGAACCGTGAAGTGCAAACCTCAGTGTGGGCCTTGACTGCAACGAGGGTAGCGCCGGACTTCGAAATAAGCAAAGAAGGTGGGTGAGGTGGTGGAGAGAAGCCCTACCATCCCTAGAACGCCCCCGCAGCATGGGAACAGGCAGCGACCGGTGCAGGCAACGACTGGAGTGTCATTAATGGGGACCCCGAAAGTAAGGTTAGGTGAGACTATTCCTGACCCTAAAATGGTGACCACACAGAGGCACTGAGACATGCCGACACGAGACGAGAAGGCCCAGCAGTTTTCGAAAAGGCAGAAAAGAGTCTGGACCCTGAGATTACCCTCACCCCATTATAGAACGGGTGCTGACATACTGGTTTAACTTAAATCCATGAACTCTTCCAGATCGTGACGCGGTAGAAAACTAAAGGGCTGCTGAAAAGATCCCCCTCGGGTGAGGATTGGAGAATAATAAGCGGATGAGAGACTTTGTGTATCCAGAGACCATGACATTACAGTAAAGTAGCCCAGATCAAAGACCAAAACTGCAGAATTTGCAAAAAAGAGAAACCATGACAGAATGAGGCAACAAGGTTATGTATGGGAGCAATAGTTGGGAGCTATGGCGCATCCCTCACACGGGATGCCCTCATGGCCTCCCTGAAAGACTTTAAAAAGGAGCTAAGACAAGAATTGAAGACAGATATGGCCTCCTTACTCGAAAGATTCCAGGCAAAGCTCAATGACAAACTATCCTCACTGCGGAAAGATGTAGACTCCGTGGGCTCCCGAATCTTAGACGCAGAGACAAAAACTGAAGAAATGGAGACCCTTCTCAACCAACTAGGTACTCTCACGCAGACACTCCAGATGGAACTTCAAACAGCGACACAAACAGGAAGACATGATAAACAGGGCTCGGCGAGACAACATCAGAATCAGGAATCCTGCAGAAGGAGCAGAGGGGCCTGACCTTGAAGCATTAGTGACGGGCCTGTTCCAAGAGATAGTGAAGAGTACACAGCTCAAAATAAAGATAGACAGAATCCACAGAGTGGGCAGCAGCACCCTCACTGACAAGAGACGACCAAGAGATAGTCTTGTCAAGCTACATTCCTTAAAGGTCAAAGAAGCCATCCTCCAAACCTCACGAAAAGCTTACAAGATAATGTTTCAGGGAGAAACTTGCTCCTTGTTCCAAGACATTGCACCAGTCACGCTTGCCCGGAGGCAACAATTCAAGCCCATCACGGATAGATTAAGGGTAGACCGTATAAGATACAGCTGGACCTTTCCCTTTGGCATGGCCTTTGAACTGAACAATATATCTTATCATGTAACAGACCTCACAAAGGCATTGAAGATACTTGGAATTTCCCAGTCTGGACAGGATGGTAAGGAAGGTCCTTCCGAAACAAGTCGGAAAAAAAGCAACTGGACCCGGACGATGGCTGCCCCAACAAAACCCTCGAACACACAAACACAAACCGATAGAGGAGGTTCCAACAGGATAACGAAGACGCACACCAACGGGAACCACCCACGTCAAAACTCAAACAAAACGAACAACTCGAACATACCCCAATAATGAAGCCCAATAATATCTAATTGTATAGCGACAAAGCGGAATTAGGCTGTGACCGGGTGGCCCCGATCTCCGTGTCGGATCAAGAGGCCTCCCCCATGCCGGAGGAGACCGGAACATCACTTCCGCGTTCCCACGTCACCATGGGAACGCGTTCACAGCGAGGCACGCATCGGGAGGTTACCGGGGCAACCTCCTATGACGAGGAGAGTTCGGATTGGCCAAGAGGGGAGGAAGGAGGCCAAAAGGGGCGGAATTCCCGAGAGAGAGGAGAGGAAGGAACGCGAGGCGGCGGCGAGGAGAAGCAGAGAGACGGAGAAAACTACCAGAGAGAAGAAAAGCCCCAAGAAACCCAGGACAAAGACAGCGGACCGCGGAGGAGCAGATCCGGTCTCGAAGACGGGAAGCCTGGACCGATCGGCAACCATACCGGAGACCGACGCGAGGAACTCCCCAGAGCCAGCCACGACCCCGGAGGGTCGTGGCTCTGGAAGGTACGGTCTTTGTGGGCAAAACGAGGGGCACTTTAACAGAAGAGAGCTGGGGAAGGGAGGGAGGAAGGGTGAGGGGAGGACAGGGAGGGAACTAAGGGACACCTAAAGAGCACGTGGAAACCACAAAACCCCACCGCGCACGAGTGAATAAGATAATAAGCACTTACCTTCCAATCCTCACGGACACAGAATCACCCCCCCTTCCAGTATCCCATTCCCCAGTAGTTAGACTAAGAAAGGACGTGAATGCATGTGGTCATCCCACTTACAGTAGATATTTGTTCCTTTTCCCTTTATGGTTGACGGCGGGATCCTACGAGGACGACCACACACAGTACCAAAGGAGAAGAAGAAGAGGGACATACCATTAGAAGGGAGAAACTCACCACCCAAAGGAGAAACGGACCTTAAACCATCTAACTGAAATATCCATAGTACCTTTTTGTCAATAACCAATAAAAATACTTACCGTAAAACCAAACATACCTCTCCCGAGTATCTATACTGTGGGGACTGTTACATAGGCCTTCACTCACATTGTCGTTAATAGACTTATGGAGATCTTTACACTCAGGACATGTTGTCCTTACTTTGTTCATTGTTAGTTTTTTAAAATTTTTAGGAGATGGGAGACCACATATACTAGACAAGAGTTGAGACACAGTCTGAGGACTAGGCACAATAGGCACTGATCCAACTCAGGAACGTTAGCCTCAGAGAGAGGATCGCACGCACCCATTGTTGATGGGCTGGTAGTGACAATACTCACCTGGAATGTAAAAGGACTAAACGCACCAGCGAAGCGCCACAAAATATGAAAATATTGAGCAGATCACCACTATGACATAATAGCACTACAAGAGACCCATCTTAAAAAAGGAGAAGACCACAGGCTCAAACGCAAACAATACGCACAAACCTACAAATCATCAGCTACGACGAAACACAACGGAGTAGCACTCCTGTTCCATCAAGCCCTACAATCCCCACCTACAGGCCACCACACAGACAAGGAAGGATGCTACGTTATGGCAAAAGGAGTAATGAGAGGTCGTCAAGTTACTTCGCTTCAATATATATACCCAACACAAACCAAGACCAAGTCCTATGCAGGTGCCTAGAGGCACTGGGAGCCTTCGTGGAAGGGGATATATTTATGATGGGGGACGTTAACCTTACTTGGCACGCAAACCAAGCTAGTACACACCCCCACTGTTCGCCAACAGGGAACTTCTCGCAAGCAATGAAACAGGTAATGATGGAGACTGGCCTAGTTGACACCTGGAGGAAACTTCACCCCAACGACAGAGGCTACACTTTTTTCCTTACACTCAACGGGCATATTCAAGAATTGACTATGTATTCGCTAGGCAGGGGTTGACCCAGGAACTTCTTAAAGCAACTATACATTCCATCACCCTCTCAGACCATGTCCCAATGGAACTAACAATAGACTGGAGAGAGAACAGCTCAAAAACCCCTGCAATAGTACTTCCCACCCTCCCTGATCAGAGATAAGCCTTCTAGAGAAGACATACGCACCACCATTAGGGAATACTCTACACTCAACGACCCTGCAGATACCAATCACATGGGATGCCTTCAAAGCAGTACTTAGAGGGAAATGTATCTCCCTAACTGAGTCACTAAACAAACAGAAGAGGCAGGTGCATCTAGCATTAAAGACAGAACTACGGGCTACCGAAGAAGCTCATAAAGCCCACCCGACCCTATCCCTTCAATGCACAATGACGGCCTTGAGGGGCAAATTAAATTCTATATATGCAAGTAGAGCAGAACTCACACTACTACGTCTACAGAGAACGAGGTATGAACAAGGGAACAAGGTGTGTTCCCATCTAGCTGGACAGTTACGGGTGAAAAGGGTACAGGAACACATAGGGGATATACGGCACCCCACTAATGGACTGACTGAGAAGGCAAATATATTTGGCAGGTTCTACCGCGATCTATACACGGTGACACCCACCTCAAATTCCGCCCAACTGGCATACTTAGAAAATACTGACCTGCCCAAAGTCACAACAGCACATAAGGAGCAATTGGGGGCACCCATCGAGGAGACTGAGGTACAGACGGCAATGAACCGCCTTAAACAATATAAGTCGCCAGGGACTGACTGTTTGCTCAATTTTAGAAAACCTATAGCTCAGAATGGACGCCCTACCTGACCAACCTATTCAACTATATAGGTACATCAGGGATCACCACACACACAATGGGTGAGGCTACCATCTTGTCATTCCCAAACCAGGGAATGACCCCCAAATTTGTATCTCCTATCGACCCATAGCTCTTTTGAATCTAGATGCAAAACTCTACACCAGGAGATTGACTTCCCGACTTGAAGAGCTACTTCGTGATCTGATACACCCAGACCAATCAGGATTTGTAAAAGGTCATCAAACACACAATAAAATTCATAGGGTGATACACCTACTGGAAAAAACTCATAAGAAAATGGTCCCAACCATCCTCTTGGGTTTAGACGCCGAAAAGGCATTTGATCGAGTAGACTGGGCCTTCATGACCCCAGTTCTAAGGGCGTATGGGTTCTGCAAAACACATCAAGATGATAAGAGCCAATTATGCAGCTCCCTACTCCAGAGTGTTAATAAATGGCACTAGTTCAGCTCCATTCCCATTGATGAGGGGGACGAGACAGGGATACCCTCTCTCCCCCTTACTATTTGCTCTTAGTATAGAGCCCTTAGCTGCGCGCATCCATGCATCACCCACCATACACCGGATCACCTTTGGGACGACAGAACATAAAATATCGCTATTCGCGGATAATATTCTCCTAACACTGACTGATCCAGCCTCCTCATCCTCTGCCCTGCAGGAGGAACTATGTCACTTTGAAGAGGTGGCAGGACTTAAAGTAAATCATTCCAAGTCCTATATGATGAATTTGACCATGCCCCCACTGGAGATGGAACAACTGGCGGCCCCCACACCGTACCAATGGGCAAAAAAGGAAATAACTTATCTGGGTATCAAAATCACACCACATATAGCAGGCGTCTACAAGGCCAACTACTCCCTGCTACTGAAAAGCATAAAAGACACGCTGAAATGTTGGCCCCATCTTATCTCACATGGGTGGGGAGGATCATTAAAATGACACTTTTGCCTAGGATACTCTATATATTTCAGAGCCTCCTGCTGGAAGTGGATCGTGCCTTTTTTTCAACCCTCCGCACCCTTCTAGTGCAGTTTATATGGCAGGAAAACAGAGGCAGATTATCTTACAAAATGTTAAGCATGCCTAAGGAGAGAGTCGGTCTGAGAAGGCCAGATTTACAGTTATAAGGCTGCCCAACTAAGAGTAGTCACAGAAGGTCCCTTAGAGAATCCGATAAACACTGGCTCCACATGGACCGGGCTGTGGTGGGGAGAGTGATCTGGGATGTATTGCGGAAGCCCAAAGGAGACCGCCCCCATAATGCATTCCTTAGCACACCAATAAAAACTTGCTCAAGGTCTGGGATGAGGTAACAAACACAAGAGGCTGGACGACTTTCCCTTCACCACACACACCACTACAATATAACCCAGCCTTTCCCCCTGCCCTACAAACTTGACCATTTGACAAATGTCGTGAGGGAGGATGCTTGGTATTAGCAGATTTATTCCACAATACTGACATAATGATGTTTGAGAACTGTAAGAGAAAATTCAATCTTCCACAAGCTGAATTTTATCAATATACTCAACTGCGCCACTGGGCACTGAAACCTGAAAATCAACAGGCAGAGAGAGTTCACACCATTCGAAAAATTCATTCGCAGGGTAGGATCCCCGAAAGGGATTATCTCCCATCTCTACGCTTTATTAACAACCACAGGTCACTTGACGAGGCCATACCACCAGAACAACTGGGAGCAGGTGTTGGGGGAAGAAATTCTTGACACACAATGGGATAAATTATACCAGGATATTCGGAGATACAATCACTCTATGTCCTTGAGAGAAGCCCACTATAAGATTATGTACAACAGGCACCTCTATCCTACCAAACTGAAGAACATATTCCCGACCACATCAGATTTATGCTGGAGAGGGTGTGGAATAGAAGGCGATTTCAAACATATATGGTGGGATTATCCCACGTTCTGCCCTTTTTGGAATGATATCCTGGCGCACATAAAAGATATACTAGGATACCCCATAACGAACATAGACCGGTACGGACACCTAGGATTGAGAGATGACACTCTCCAGTTTCTAACAGGAGCAGATAGGGCCATTATGTGGCTTTGCATAGGTGCTGCTAAAATGGCAATGGCAGTGTCCTGGAAAAAGAAAGATGCTCCAACGCTCACCCAATGGCAGGCTCGTCTTTGGAGAGCATTGACTATGGAAAGGATGGGGGACATCTTTGGGGATGACTTTAAAAACTTTGAATATAAATGGGGACTATTAGTGCCCTATCTGTCCAGAGGCCTCCCGTTGTCTGTGTGCCCAACTAGAATTAGAGCACTGCACCGAATTCAAATCTAGAATAGTAACCCATCTCTCAGGAGATACACCTACTCCTGTCCAAAAAGTTGAGACGTATGAACTGCAACCGTCTCCAACCCCCATCCTCTTGAAAAAAACATAAATGATGCTTGTCTGGGGTAAAGATACAATTAACTTGATTTAACATTAGAATCTCCCAACTCAAATTCAAGTCTATACATGGTAATATGTCCTATACGTTTTCTTTCTTTCTCTTTCTATCAATTAACAAAATTGGTTGTACCTGTCTATCACGACTAAGCTGATGTTGATACTGTCTCGTACTATAATGTGAGTTTAATTAGCAACCATACTCAGACGGTTCATACAAGGTTCATTGACTAATGTAATGCCTGCACGGAATTCAACCTAATAAAAACAAGTTTGATAAAAAAATAGAAATTAGGATTCACCTCAGAGGGCCCTGACAAAGGTCTAGATGTAAGCCCTGTATCCTAAGTGGCCTACCCATGAGTGCTGAAACATCTTAAGAAATACTAGTGTGTAAGGAAACTTTATCCTCTGTATACACCCACTGATACAGGTTTTAATCATACCAAAGACGCCCAAAAATAAAGGGATACTGGGGTGTACTTTAGATAATGTCCAAAGTGCTCCCCGGAAAATGGTTGAGCCATCATGGTTTATCAGGACCAGGAAGAGACCAGATGATAAAGCACGACACCAATAGGGTGTGTGATGGACAAGGAAACATCCGTCCAGGTCTTTGGTTGTGGCATGAATACATCCGGAAGGGGAACAGGCAATTACCTGTTGTAGAAAAGGTAAGTCAGAGAAAGTGGTGCAGCACAATGAGAAGTGTTCAGCAAAAGTATGTGATTGGAACAGAAAAAATAAGTTTGAATTTCTTGACTTATTTACTGGATACTGTTGGTGAAGTAGTACAGTAGGTTTAGTTGCAGCTAGCTGCCTTTTCTTTGTTTTCCTATAACTGGATATAAAATACTACTGACTGAGATCTTTGTTGTTATTGCCCAAAGTGGGTAGCAAAAAAAAGGGACTACCAATTAATGCAATAATTAGTGTTCTGTGGAGCAGCCAATGCTTAGTGAATTTTTTACCTGGAGACAAGCTGCTAACGATCTTATTTTGTCAAATCGGAAACTGCTGTACAGTGGGGAAGGAGGGGGGAGGGAGGTTAATGATGGTTCACTCTGAAACACTTTCTATAATTTAATATGCGCTTTACTATTCAAGTAGAATATGAATAAAACAAATTAATTTATTACATATTGCACATTAAACCTTGAGGGTAATATGAAGATATTTGTTTACAATAAGGTTGAGATATGTTATAACCCTCTGTTCCAAGAAAAGAGGAGAAAGTCAAGATTGAGGCAAGAGAAGTGAAGGGAAGTTAAGCCAAGGAAGGGCAAAGCAAGGCCCAATTAAGAAAATGTAAGAGGAAGGAAGGAAAAGAACAAACAAGAAAGGAATAAATATGATTAACAAAACATAGAAATCCACTGAAACAAATCACAGGTTAAAGTGACGATAAACTTACTAATAAGACCCTAAAGCATTTTGCAAGTCAAGTCAATGAGGTCTTTATTCGATATTTCATCATAAAAGACATGCTACACGTCATAATACTTATAAAATTATCAGTGCTAACGATTATAACAATAAATACAATATTTCATAAAAGCTACTAAGAACGTATTAAATCTATCTAATGCTTCATTTGTTAAATATTTTAACATATTAAAAAAAAGAAGTACATTGCTTTAAAAACTCAGTTCTAAAGTTCAAGATAATTTACTTATCTAAAACATGTAGCTGTTTTAGTAGTTCAGAACGAATTATCCATGCCCACCCCAGGAATTTGGCCACCCCTATTACTATAGTAGGTGAAAGATCAGTTTTAAGGATTCTACAAGCAGTCTCGGCCGATTGTGTGCCCAGACTTTTGCATAGGGGTACCAACCACTTCTTCCTTGGGGCAGCATATAATGGACAGACAAAGAACAAATGGCTCACATTTTCCCGCATTTCAGTACACAATGGGCATTTATCTGGGCCTCCAGTGCCCCAGGTTGAGGTTAAACACCTTAATGGTATTGAGCCCACTCTAACTTGGTGATATAGTTTACGGTCCATAGGTTTTGTAATAACATCCCAGTACTTTTCAATTGCAGAGGCATCTTTCACGTGTACAAATGTTGTAAGGGAACTACCTATAAGGGATGAGTGTCTTATGCCTACCACCCATTCCCAATATAGGTGTTTCAGCTCTTTTTTAGAAGGAAAAGTAGCTGAGTCTGGGTTGTGCCAAAGGGCACCTAGACCCATGGCACAAAGGGTGGTTCTAACACCCTTAAACCAACCAATCTTATCGGATCCTAGGGTGTCCCTTACCTCTAGGCATGCTTTCGCATATAATAACAGCTCTGGGGTAGACCACAACCTCCGCCAGAAGGCCAAGGGCCGAAATCT
Organism: Pleurodeles waltl; assembly: GCF_031143425.1. Classification (NCBI taxonomy): domain Eukaryota; kingdom Metazoa; phylum Chordata; class Amphibia; order Caudata; family Salamandridae; genus Pleurodeles; species Pleurodeles waltl. The sequence goes on from NC_090442.1 coordinate 457,830,902, forward strand.
GGCTTGATCTTCCACCGGTTGGAGCCCAAGGTCATAAAGGAGCGGGATACGTGGGGATGACCTCGGAAGACCAACCGCCCCTCTTGTAAATCTGTTTTGGGCCAGCATCAGTCGGTCCAGATTGCTATAACCCCAAAGCTCTGCCCCATACAAGACTGAGGGAAGAATTTTTGACCCATAGATTTCCATAAGTGGGGACATCGGGCGGGTAAATGATCTTTTATATTCCTTAAGAAGGGCACCGCCTAGTTGAACATGTTTAAGTGCTTGGATATCAATCTGGGGTTTCCAACTAAAATTATCACTAAAATGCACACCCAGATATGTAAATTCATTAGTTTGCTCAAGATTAGCACCACCCATTTTAACCCTTGCCACAGTTTGTGTTCGACCTCTTAGTACCATAAATTTTGTTTTAGAAACATTTACTTCTAGCTCATGCTCGTCACAAAATAACTCAAATCTGAGTAGGGCCTGCTGGAGCCCTTGCCTTGTCTTTGATAATAACAAGGTATTATCCGCGAACATGAGCAATGGTACTTTCATTCCCGCTATCTGGGGAGCATCCGTGGGATGTGTTGCAAAATATTTGGTAACCCCGTTAATAAACAGGGAAAACAAAGTGGGAGCCAGGACACATCCTTGTCTAACACCTTTCAAAACATGGAACCTGTCCGTAACCTCGCCAGGCTTACCCCAGCGGTCTTGGGCATAAGTGTATGCATGAAGATTCATTAAGAGTCGCACTAGAGCCCTGGGCATTCCCTGTTCCAGTATGCAATCCCATAAGTTAGTCCTAGGGACCAAGTCGAATGCAGATCTTAGATCCACAAAAGCTGCATACAACTTGCCCTTACCCAAAAAAACTGTTTTCCAATATAAAGGGCAAAACGAAAGGCTTGATCAAGGGTGCTTACATGAGGTCTAAAACCCGCCTGCAACGGAGTCAAAATATCTGAGTCTGTTATCCATTCCTGTATCCTCCCTAAAATGAGGCGCGCTATGATTTTTTGGATCGCATTAATAAGGCTGATTGGCCGGTAATTTGAGGGTACTGAGCGATCGCCTTTCTTGTATATAGGAAGGATTTCTGCCCCATACCATGAGTCAGGAATTTTAGCGCCTGCTGCAACTGCATTCACCAGGTGGAGTATATAAGGTACCCACAGGTCCTGGTCTTCCAAAAAAATGTCAGCTGGAATACCATCTGGGCCAGGGGCCCTCCCTTTGGGAATGTTTTGCAGGCAATTGATAACTTCAGTAACTGAGAATATTAACGGCTCGACGGGCTCAAGACAGTAGGGTATAGTCACTTCTACTGTATGACACTTAAACTGATCCTCAAAAATTTTTACCCACTGATGATTAGAGACAGATGCTGGGCTATAGTGGGCGTCCTGCGAGATACCCCATTTTATGAGGTACCAAAACTGTTGCATATTGCGTTTACCACAGGCTTCTGACAGCATAAGCCAGCGTTCCTCGTCCCACTTTTGTTTTGCTTTGCGTTTAGCCTCATTAAAGAGTTTTCTACAAGATCTAATCTGGCTATGATTTTTGTTTTTAATAGCCTCAAAGAGAACTCTTTTTGACTTGCTACACTCTTTATCAAACCAGGTAGTGGATGAGTATTTCTTGGTCCTAGGTTGTTTAGGGATAAATTTGATGAACATCTTTTTAAGTTCCTGAAACAAGTCAGAATGGGTACGTATAAGTTCGCTGTTAATCTCGTCCTGTGAGCCACAATTGTTTAAAAGCTCCACAGAACTAGACACTAAGGTTCTTATCGCCCTACGGGCCCCAGCGTCCACAGCTATTTTGGGCCAGCGTACCCTGCGCGTATCATTGCTCACAATGACCTCTTTTTCTGTTATATTAGGACCACTGCCCTCAGAACTCTGAAAGCTGGAATCCCTTAAGGTCAAACCAGCGGGTCATGATCGCTCTCTGGGCGTTCCGTAACTAGCATATCAACAATTGCAAACCACTGCCTCACATCGACCAAAATATAGTCGATACGACTACTGTGTCTGCCGTTGTTGAACGTATGCCTGCCCTTCCTATCTGACTTGACCCTTCCATTAACAGCTCTTAGACCCATATCCAAGCATAGCCCCTTGATATAGGTGGCTGAGCTCGACCGCTTAGCAATCGGAGGTATCTCGAGTTGGGGAATACCCCAGGATAGATCCTCATCCTCGGTGAGCGGGCCGTCCTCAATACCCAAAGGCTCAAAACAAGTATTAAAATCCCCCATCACAATCTTGTGGCCATCGGTCGTTGTTCCTGATAGAATGTCATCCAACAGGAGGAGGGTCGGAGAGACCCTGCCTCCCTGGAGGCCCCTGACATAAATGTTAACCAACAGGAGGTTTGTACCTTGGTTGGACTTTATCTTTAGGGCAATTATGTCTGGACTATCAATTGTCACTTCTTCAACTCTTACACCCGCACTTTGACGGACCCAAATTGTAAGACCTCCAACAGGACGCCCTTTCTGGCCTCTAGTTGCTGGCTTGCTAAAGTTCAGATACCCCACCCGAAATATCGGTGTGATAGCCCATGTTTCCTGGAATGCAATTATATCGCCCTGATCTATGAAGTCCCTCCAATCAGGAATACACTGGCTGGACTCCAGACCGGCTATATTCCAGGATATATACCTTGATAACATATCAACAGGCTCCGCTAAAGCAGAGGGTGAGTCTGTACTAAAATTGGGTAATGCAGACAATGTACCAACAGGGGTAATGTCAGGATTATTACTTTGATCTGTGGCAATAGCCTTCCAACTTATATCTTCTATGTGGGGGGATTTCAATAAAGTTAAATTAACTATTTCTTCTCTACCATTGAGTCAATCATTCTCATCAAGGCAGGATAACGGCCCATATCTCCCGGCAGTAATCAAGGGTTCAATGCTTTCTGGTGCGAACCAAACCCTGGGAGGGTTAACGACATTTTTGTTAATCTGGGAAGGCACCTTCACCTCGGGATACACCGTAGGATAAAAATCTGGTAATTCCCACGTGACTATTGGTCCATCTGCAAGTTGCGGGCACCAGCCTCTCAAAAATGGGACCACATTAGCATTTTAAAAAACACTCACTGAAAAAAACGAAGGTTAAAGTAATGTTATAGTTAGGTGTGGAAATGAGACAATTATTTAAATTTTTTTTTTTTAAAACACTGACATTCACCAGTTGTTTTAGTTATTGAGTTTTCAGATAACCAGGACAAGTAAAAATTCACCAGTTATAGTTTAGTGAACTAACTATAAATTGAGCCCCCATCAGGCAATGCCCGTGATCGCATATATCACATCACTCAGGACTTATTAAATGACATGACCGATGACATCACAAATTACATTATCCAATGATGTCAGTGCTTTGTGGGAAGGGAGCAATTCACCTAATTAAAAATTAGACCAATCCTTTAAAAATAATTACCAGAGAATGTGCATTACTTCTGCTTATGTTCAATAGAGATCAAGTATATGTCAACTCACCCATAATTAGTGAAGGGCACCCTCTTTTTACTTCTATTCAGTTGCCTAAAAATACAAAAAGTCTCTATAAAGTTAAAAATGTTCATACACTTTATAAAGTTTGACCTACTTCAAAAAAAGTGTTTGGTTACTAATTCAACTAAAATTGAATCACCCACCAAAACATTTCACAAGACTCACAATTTACAATCAAAAGACTGACATGAATGCATTAGTTAAAGATAAGCCAACTTCAGCTAGGTGCAATGGACAACCCTCTATTGTTTTGTAAAATACACTACACACATTCCTAAGATGAGCAGAATGACACACAACTTTATAAACATGCATAAAATAACACTACAAGTTAATACTTGTGTAAGTGGTCACCCCTGCATTGTAAATCTTGAACAATGTTATGTGTAATTGTAAAGTGCATTACAAAAGAGGCCCAGCTAAAAGAACTACCACAGGACAGACAGGAAAAAGGATTTTCCTGTTAGAAAAACCCTCACCCACTAGGGTTAGCCCTTGGTGGCATGCTTCATCATTGGGTTTCTTCCCGTTCCGCTATGGAGAGGGGCGTGCTACGACCTACGGGATACGTGGGAGCACTGAAGTAGTCTTGTCAATGTGAATCACAGGAGGGATAGGAGTGGCGGGGACTTGGGTGAGTTAAAAATACCTGTCTCCTAGTAATTCCAGTGATTTAATGGATCTCTTGGAGGCGGTATGATTAAAAATGGGCTGAGGAAGTGGGGGATGCAATGTAGCTGACTTCCTAGTCTACATGTTTCGGAGCCCTACCCCTTGGCTCCTCTTCAGGACCAAGGTGGACTCCCTGGTGCCACTCCTTGTTTGACTACCTCTAATGAAAGCATAAATAATACATGCTCTGTGATATGGTGCAATTCACCTTACTAATGTGGTGTCATAAGATGATATCTATTATTTATGGTGCCCGTCATTGATACCTCTGGAAATATCAGAGAGGCGTTAAATCAAATAATAAGTGAATATGAGGTATACCTTAAACAAACAAAATATCAAAAACTTAGGGAGGTTGGTTAATTGAAAAGCTGAGGTTTTAGTTTCTCGCGGAATTCAATAAGAGACGGGGAGGTTGTTCTATGCTTTAGGAGCGATGTTAATGGAATACTTGTCCTCTTGATCTGGTTCTGTGTTTGCATTCGATGTGTGCAAGTAGAAGTCCTGTGGATCAGGTGTCTGGATGGTTGATGGAAGAAAATGTGACTGTTCAGGTAGGTGGGGCCTGAGTTGTGTAGGGCCTTGAATGTGTGTGAGGAGTCTGAATTGAGCACATTTGCCTTTTGGAAACCAGTGTAGTACCCTGAGGTGTGGTGTGATGTGAGTTCTGTGTGTGGAGGTTGAGGATGAGCCTGGCTGCCAAATTCTAGCTGGTTTGCAGTCCTCTAGTGAGTTGCAGGGTGATCTTGGCGTAGAGGGTGTTCCTATAGTCCAATCTGCTGATGACTAAGGAGTGGGTGACAGTTTTTCTAGTGTAGCTTGAGAGCCAACTGAAGATCTTCCAGGTATGTTCAGGGTGTGGGTGACAGCTTCATGTCCAGTTTGCTGTCTATGATTATTCTGAGAGTCTTGGTGTGGGATCTACCTATGGGTATGGGTCTGCATTTGGCCAGCCATCAGCTGGAGTTGCATGGTGAGGTGTTCTTTGCCGAAGAGCATTACTTCTCGGTGTTGAGCTTGAGACAGTTGGCTTTCATCTAGTTAGCAACTTACATCATGTAGACAGTAAGTTTGTTTCTTGTGTTAGGGGTCTTTTTCTAGGGGGAGTATATAAGTTGTGTCTCGTCTGTGTAGGAAAAGATGTTGATGTGGTATGCAGGGACGACTTTGGTTAGACAGATCATTGAAGAGGGTGGGACTGAACAATGAACCTGGAGCTCATCGCTCAGCCCCCAACATATGTTAAGATCTTATTAGTTAGCCTAATTAGGTGCAATGACTCAAAATCTTCAGGACGCTTGGGATTTAAAAATGAACACATTGCAAACCTTCAGTTCTTAAGCAATTTGACTAAAGCTATCTAAGACAACTGTAACTGCCACACGTGCAGAGATGTATAATCTTTTGTTAACAGAATCTTTGACATTCCACACAGGTTTTTGTGATGAGCTTTGTCAAAAGGCAGAACCTACTTTCAAATGTGTCTTTTCCCACACCAATACTTACAAACCAACATGAATGAGTGGACAACACCGAGGAGGACAAAGCAGCAGCACTGTACCCTTGGAGTGGAGAGTCCAAATTATTTTGCCCACAACTGAACAGCAAAATGTTTAGGGACATAAAATACGAGCAAGTGCCCTTTAATTTTCCTATACTGATATTTTACCTATATTGGCATGACCCCACCTGTCCTATAAGAGCATTATTCAGTACTGGTAAGGAAAAGTCAGTCTTTATTGTACAGTGTGTACTGCCTCTTTTCACCTTGTGCAGTGCTTAGAATAGCTTGCAGTGTAACATAATATACACACACATGACTATTTTTAAATGTATATGTATATATTATACTGAATGCATAGTGACCCTAAGATTGGGAACACACTCATGCATCGTTTGCATGCAAGTGTGTAGTGTGCATGATATATCTCATAATGTTTTATGAATAACTGCATTAGATGCAATCATACAAAATACTCATCACCTTCTATAATGTTTTTCCTAATACAGGCATTAATATATGCCCACCACGCAAACAGGCAAGTAAGCCTCATTATGTGTTTCTTTTATATTATATGTTGCCTATTAGACCTACGAAGACTCTAAGATATTATGTTCAGCCTTTAGACTTGTTTAAAAAGCAGTACTGCCTGCACCCAAATCATTACTGGTAGGTAAACCACACACCATTTGACTTCTACCATGAACAGTCACATCTTTTACTTTATGTCTTTCATGTGCATTAATAAATATATTCACAGTTATTTTAGCCCGTTCATGCCTGTACACCTTTTTTAGGAACCATTTTCTTTCTTCAAAAAAATAGAAAGGATTATGGACAAATGTAAATACACGTATCATGGACGGCCATCAATTATGTCATTTTACATATGTGATGTGAAACGTAAGGTCTTAATATTTAATAGTTTTTGTTTTTTGAACACACGTTCATGTCTCATTTGCACAATTAACTATAACATCACTTTAATCTTTGTTTATTTAGTATGTGTTTTCACACACCAGATTATCACTATTGGGATTTCCAAAGAATTGAGGCTGAGTTAGCCCCTCTCCATTCCATTGCTGAGAGTGAGAGACCCCAGTTCCTTTTTAGCCCAAATATAATATAAAATGGAGGAGTTTGCATCTGCTACTGACACAGTATAGTTAGTGGTAGCATACAAAATACTGTCAAAGAAAGGTGGAGATTGAGAAGCCCATGTTGCGGACATGCGATGTTCGGGAGGGGGTATGATGTCAGTACAGAAGAAATGAGAGAACACTGCACTGGTTCTATACCTAGCTTTGAGCTTCACACCTTTTGAAGCAGCTTCTTAAGTTCTTGGTGGATAAGAACAAGAGAAAGACAATTCTACAGTACAGCAATCATGATCAAGTTGTCTGACCATAAAGAGATGAGCAAAGTTTTCAAGCACAGAAATGCAATATTTATGTGGGTTAATATCTATACAACAATGTGCATATATAACAAAGCACTTAAATGCACTAAACCTACTAACATAACAGTGCAAATTACTAGACAATCTATCACAAAATTACAACATTTTCACTCTTTTATACTCAAATATGGAGGTAGGGGATACTAGACATTAACCTTACCTCTACTATCATTTGGTCACACAAATATTCCACTTCGTATCTGCTCTGAATTTTTGCCTTGATTCCAAGTGATGGACACATGAACTTTTCCTTCCTGCACATTTCCTGCAGGGTATCACAGGAGACTAGGCATGGGACATAACATCCTACAGGAAGAATTCAAAATATTTCATATATGATGTCAGAGCTAGTAGAGGTTTAAGCAATGCAAATCATGAACACTTTGAAAACTGCTCTCATTCTGCCTCTGCACGTAAACAGCCAACACAACAACCGCAATTTGTATTTATACAGGGAACTCCACTTAGAAAGCTAGGTCACAGGCCTAATTTAATTCAAGAAGTGATGTGGCAGGTTAGTATGGAATAGAAAATTCAAACTAATACAACTGCTTCACTGGATCAAACTATAACTGGTCTTGAGAGGGTCGTTGCTGCACCGTCCATCTACAGCCGAAAGAATAATTTAAAAGTAAATATGGACAAAAACAATAATGGGCATCTTCCGAAGAGGGTGTGAAAACAGGGCAAATGGCACTTTAGGACAAATGAAGTTAAATGGGCGTGGCTGGGGTTATCCTAAAGGAAGCTTTTATGAAGGGTCACCTTACCGGTCATAGAGGACTCCAGGTCTGTCAGATCCCTCCAGTATACATTCAGGGCACTACAATTACAGACCATGTGAATGAAGTGATTGTTTCTGACGGCTTCTAGGGAATTTACCCCTGACTCCTGGGAAGATGTACTCAGGCATGTTAGCGTCAGGCATACCCGGTGTAAGTAATTAAAATATGAATATTCTAAACATAGCATTCCTAGAAACTCCATCTCCAGTTTAGTGTACTATTGCCACCTGTGATTCAGACACTGTTGCATCTTTGCCAAGGTCTGCCACTAGCTTCTCTCTTAAGAATGTCTAATCATTAACTTAATAGCTCCTTTGGAGAACTCATTTTGAGAGTTGCTTGCGTGAAAGTATTGCCAGGAATGTCGTTTGGCTTGGCAGTATGACGAAAGCCTTATATATATATTTTTAAATAAGATAGAGGAGCTAGTAATGATCTTTAAACAGTGGAATGAATTAGGTCTGCATGCACTCCCCCTCCACTCTCTCTGTAACGCTATCCTTAATAAACTGCTAAATTGTGGAGGGGGCGGGTTTGTGAGGAGGTGTCTGGGACGAAGCCAGGGCATCTCAACCCGTACTAGGCTCATTTACTGAGACCATAATTGCATCCCAAGCTCTGGCGATATCCATCTTATCCCTATCCCTTTTTCGCATCCCTAAGGGGCATATTCTCATATCCTGTCTATCTCAGCAATTCCCTTCTCTAGCTACTGATGCTCGGCCCTGCTGCTGCCTTTCACCTCATAGTTACCCGTCTTTTGGCAAACACCAATGGCAGATTTATGCATCTACTCGTCATCTTTTTCCTCCTAGGTCGCTGGTACATTCTAAGAATACAAGTCTTAGGTGTTGCAGGAAGCTATCTGTGGGTTATGATTGTAGAGATCACACCATATGATAGAGATCTGCTACTTCCTTGCTATTTCTGGGCATTTAGAATGAGCCCCTGGGAAAGAATTACTGGTTTTGTAGGAGGGATGTATGCCCTGTCTATGTGGTAGTGCTAAACCAGTTTGAATAGGGTATTCCGAAATATTAATGAGTTATAACTGAGTATACGATCCCACTCCTCCTTACTAATCTACCTTTTCATGTCCTCTGCCCATCTCTCTCCCAGCCACTTTCACTAAACCTTACCTGGTACAGTAATGTGATTGCTTTATATTTACCACTGCAACTTCATGTCCTGATGTGTGGGCGGCTCACCATTCCCTGCCTTGCATGTGTGGTTCAGTATAGATGTAAAATGGAATACCCCCCAGGGCGGTTCTAAGTTGATCAACTTCCTGAACTCCAGTAATGTATACCTTGTATAATTCACCTATCTTATCTATTCCCTTTTCCCACCATGATTTAATTTCATTCCAGCAATGCACATGGTGGAAGGCCTGTTGTTGCAAAGACCCCCAAAGACTTCCTTTTGTGCCTGTTAAGGTAGCAGGTCTACCCCTGGCCCATATACCGCATATCCTTATCTTTAGAGGAACTTGTGAAAAGTGCCAAATCACCCAAACAATGACTCTGATAAACACCTAAGTCAGCTACAAGTTCCCTGATATTTACATCTCAGGGTCGGACAGTAAATGTACACCATAAATATGTAGTCTGAATTTACGTACTTTTGTCATACAGGTTCATACCGACTACGTCTTTGACTAGGTGGAAACTCCCCTAATGTACAGTAAAGGGCAGTGGTCAACCCTACAGAAACCCCATGAAGAAAATTATTCGGAGAGTTATTTGCTTCAGGGGTTATCGCAAGAGGTTCTGCCAGTCTGTCGCAGCCTAAAGCCCTGTGCTGAAATCCAGAACGGAAAGAAGAGCTGAGCCCAGCTGTGTTTTCCTTCCAAGAGAACAGTCTTTCCCAGCTGAAGCGGATAACCGCAGCTTCTCTGTAATGAACAGGTATGCAGTGCGCTGAATCCCAAGAAACTCTAGAGGCAAGTTACCCTGTCCAAGATCTCATAGTGGAGCACACAGAAGTAGTCTTTAGGGTATTTGGTTGCTAATGACATTCCAACCATGTTCAAAATGCTCAAATTATTCTTGCTGCTAGCGACATGCATTCGTGCTGTTTTAATTATATTCTGTTGTTATTACTCATATAATAAGTAATAGCATGAGGCTGTTGAAATAAAAACTTCTGTGTCTTTTTTAACATAGTACGTATATTTGATATTCTAGAGAAAAAAGCTCGCCCTGACACATTAACCCCTTTGCTGCCAGGCCTTTTCCCCCTCCTGTGCCGAGCCTTTTTTTGGCTATTTGGGGCAGTTCGCGCTTAGGCCCTCATAACTTTTTGTCCACATACGCTAGCCAAGCCAAATTTGCGTCCTTTTTTTCCAACATCCTAGGGATTCTAGAGGTACCCAGACTTTGTGGGCTCCCCTGAAGGAGGCCAAGAAATTAGCCTAAATAAAGTGAAAAGTTAGTTTTTTTGCAAAAAAATGGGAAAAAGCGGATGTAGAAGAAGGCTTGTGGTTTTCCCCCTGAAAATGGCATCAAGAAAGTGTTTGTGGTGCTAAACTCAGCAGCTTCCAAGCTTTCAGGAACAGCAGACTTGAATCAGAAAACCCAATTTTTCAACACAATTTTGGCATTTTACTGGGACATACCCCATTTTTGCAATTTTTTGTGCTTTCAGCCTCCTTCCAGTCAGTGACAGAAATGGGCATGAAACCAATGCTGGATCCCAGAAACCTAAACATTTCTGAAAAGTAGGCAGAATTCTGAATTCAGCAAGGGGTCATTTGTGTAGATCCTACAAGGGTTTCCTACAGAAAATAACAACTGAAAAAGAAAAATATTGAAATTGAGGTGAAAAAAACATCACATTTTCTCTACGTTTTACTCTGTAACTTTTCCCTGCAATGTCAGATTATCGAAAGCAATATACCGTTACGTCTGCTGGACTCCTCTGGTTGCGGGGATATATAGGGCTTGTAGGTTCATCAAGAACCCTAGGTATCCAGAGCCAATAAATGAGCTGCACCCTGCAGTGCGTTTTCATTCTATACCGGGTATACAGCAATTTACTTGCTGAAATATAAAGAGTAAAAAATAGCTATCAAGAAAACCTTTGTATTTCCAAAAAGGGCACAAGATAAGGTGTTGAGGAGCAGTGGTTATTTGCACATCTCTGAATTCCGGGGTGACCATACTAGCATGTGAATTACAGGGCATTTCTCAAATAGATGTCTTTTTTACACACTCTCCTATATTTGGAAGGAAACAATGTAGAGAAAGACAAGGGGCAATAACACTTGTTTTGCTAATCTATGTTCCCCCAAGTCTCCCGATAAAAATGATACCTCACTTGGGTGGGTAGGCCTAGCGCCCGCGACAGGAAACACCCCAAAGCGCAACGTGGACACATCCAATTTTTTGAAAGAAAACAGAGGTGTTTTTTGCAAAGTGCCTACCTGTAGATTTTGGCCTCTAGCTCAGCCGGCACCTAGAGAAACCTACCAAACCTGTGCATTTCTGAAAACTAGAGACCTAGGGGAATCCAAGATGGGGAGACTTGTGGGGCTCTGACCAGGTTCTGTTACCCAGAATCCTTTGCAAACCTCAAAATCTGGCTATAAAACCACATGTCCCTCACATTTCTGTGGCAGAAAGTTTTGGAATCTGAGAGGAGCCACAAATTTCCTTCCACCCAGCGTTCCCCCAAGTCTCCCGATAAAAATGATACCTCACTTGTTTGGGTAGGCCTAGCGCCCGCGACAGGAAACGCCCCAAAGCGCAACGTGGACACATCCAATTTTTTGAAAGAAAACAGAGGTGTTTTTTGCAAAGTGCCTATCTGTAGATTTTGGCCTCTAGCACAGCCGGCACCTAGGGAAACCTACCAAACCTGTGCATTTCTGAAAACTAGAGACCTAGGGGAATCCAAGATGGGGTGACTTGTGGGGCTCGGACCAGGTTCTGTTACCCAGAATCCTTTGCAAACCTCAAAATTTGGCTAAAAAAAAACACATGTTCCTCACATTTCTGTGGCAGAAAGTTCTGGAATCTGAGAGGAGCCACAAATTTACTTCCACCCAGCGTTCCCCCCAAGTCTCCCGATAAAAATGATACCTCACTTGGGTGGGTAGGCCTAGCTCCTGCGACAGGAAATGCCCCAAAGCGCAACGTGGACACAACCAATTTTTTGAAAGAAAATAGAGGTGTTTTTTGCAAAGTGCCTACCTGTAGATTTTGGCCTCTAGCTCAGCCGGCACCTAGGGAAACCTACCAAACCTGTGCATTTCTGAAAACTAGAGACCTAGGGGAATCCAAGATGGGGTGACTTGTGGGGCCCTGACCAGGTTCTGTTACCCAGAATCCTTTGCAAACCTCAAATTTTGGCTAAAAAAACACATGTTCCTCACATTTCTGTGGCAGAAAGTTCTGGAATGTGAGAGGAGCCACAAATTTTCTTCCACCCAGCGTTCCCCCAAGTCTCCCGATAAAAATGATACCTCACTTGTTTGGGTAGGCCTAGCACCCGCGACAGGAAACGCCCCAAAGCGCAACGTGGACACATCCAATTTTTTGAAAGAAAACAGAGGTGTTTTTTGCAAAGTGCCTATCTGTAGATTTTGGCCTCTAGCACAGCCGGCATCTAGGGAAACCTACCAAACCTGTGCATTTCTGAATACTAGAGACCTAGGGGAATCCAAGATGGGGTGACTTGTGGGGCTCGGAGAAGGTTCTGTTACCCAGAATCCTTTGCAAACCTCACAATTTGGCTAAAAAAAACACATGTTCCTCACATTTCTGTGGCAGAAAGTTCTGGAATCTGAGAGGAGCCACAAATTTACTTCCACCCAGCGTTCCCCCCAAGTCTCCCGATAAAAATGATACCTCACTTGTGTGGGTAGGCCTAGCGCCCGTGACAGGAAATGCCCCAAAGCGCAACGTGGACACAACCAATTTTTTGAAAGAAAACAGAGGTGTTTTTTGCAAAGTGCCTACCTGTAGATTTTGGCCTCTAGCTCAGCCGGCACCTAGGGAAACCTACCAAACCTGTGCATTTCTGAAAACTAGAGACCTAGGGGAATCCAAGATGGGGTGACTTGTGGGGCTCTCACCAGGTTCTGTTACCCAAAATCCTTTGCAACCCTCAAATTTTGGCTAAAAAAACACATGTTCCTCACATTTCTGTGGCAGAAAGTTCTGGAATGTGAGAGGAGCCACAAATTTTCTTCCACCCAGCGTTCCCCCAAGTCTCCCGATAAAAATTATAACTCACTTGTGTGGGTAGGACTAAGCGCCCACGAAAGGAAATGGCCCAAAACACAACGTGGACACATCACATTTTTTCATAGAAAACAGTGCCTACCTGTGGATTTTGGCCTGTAGCTCAGCCGGCACCTGGGGAAACCTAGCAAACCAGCGCATTTTTGAAAACTAGAAACCCAGGGGAATCCAAGATGGGGTGACTTGCGGGGCTCTGACCAAGTTATGTTACCCAGAATCCTTTGCAAACATCAAAATTTGGCCAAAAAAAACCTTTTTCCTCTCATTTCGGTGACAGAAAGTTCTGGAATCTGAGAGGAGCCACCAATTTCCTTCCTCCCAGCGTTCCCCTAAGTCTCTCGATAAAAATGGTACCTCACTTCTGTGGGTAGGCCTAGTGCCTACGAAAGGAAATGGCCCAAAACACAACGTGGACACAACATATCTTTTCACAGAAAACAGAGGTGTTTTTTGCAAAGTGCCTACCTGTGGATTTTGGCCTCTACCTCAACAGAACAGGTTAAGGAAATATTAGTAACCCAGAAAGCATGGACACTACACCCACAAGTATGTCAAGTGGGGGTTGTATGCAGCTACAACAACCTGGGATTCACGATTAACCACTGGTGTGCCGATCTAAGTTTATGCACCTGTTGGTGGGAAAGCCAAACCCTGTATAACTAGGCCAGAGCCTTGTTTACACACCATTATGCCCAAAGTCTGCATTCGCATTTTTTGGACATTTGAGAAGTCTTTGAATACACACACACACAAAAGAAGTATCATTACAAGAACATAGCAACATCTGTTGTAATCATGCTTTCCTCTTACATGGAATAAGGAAGCAACGATTAGTATAGGTATGTCAAACTCCACTCTTAAAAGGTTATTTGCCATGTGTTGTTTTCCGTGTTTTTTTAAATCTCATGTTTATTCAATCGATTCAATTCAAATGACGGCTCCAGTTGCAAAATTGGTAAATTAATGAGAGGCAGTTACACATCAGCTCAAAAATAGAGGTGTCGCCGGCAGTTACATTTGTAATAGCTGCACATGTAGTGCAAGCCTTTTGATACACTTTACTCATGGGCAGAGTACGAGGCTATAGATGGTGCCTACAGGCAGTTTCAGGTTTGCAAACAGCAGCACTGCCTGCACACTATAGGGCATACCAGTATCTGGAAATCTCTTTAACTTACCAAGAGCACCAAAATAGTTTTTTTCCTTTCTCTCTCACTCTCTCTCTCTGTATGTTAGATTGGGTGCCTTAATTGATGAAGCAGCTACATGGCCAGTACTAGCTGGGTATCCAATCTTTCCACGTCCTAAGACCCTACCACTAGCTGACGTTGTAGGGATCATCAACTATACAGTCTCCTTATACATGAAACTGATTCAATATGCGCTATGAACAGTGAACACTAGACCAGCTATATCAGACAATAACAATAAATGTGATCATGGGAAAGATGACCAAGAAACCTGGTGAAATTGAATTCTAAACACCAACTAGTTAGAAGCCTTTTATCCTCACACAACACTCCAGGACAAACAAACAAAAATAACTGCAGAATGGAATGGTGCCACCCAAAGAGGAGTGCAACACCTGGGGAAGTATATTTGCATGTGTTTACACTAACATGCATGGCACACCTTCGCTAGCAGTTCTACCTAAGGTATTAAAAAAAGTACAGAATGGGCACCGGGCTGCCCCAGCTATGGACCTACATATGAAGTTAATGGGAAGCTCATCTACATTTTCCTCAATCATGCTATGCAACACAAAGGGAGAAGAATCGGATCTGGCCACACACCAGAGACTTGCAGCAGTTCCAGTTCAAGATCATGAACAGGAATTACAGAGAATAATTTAAGTTTACACCTCTATGGGCTGTGATACTGAGAGAGTGTAGCTTATATAATCTATATTAACATGAAATGCTTATGAATTAATGTGTGATGATGCTGCATAGAAAACTGTAGTAATAGCAATTTTGCTTAAACGTGCACTTGAATTGTGACCACGATGATTGGCCACCAATGTATACGCAAACTAATAATGATGACCAAAATGTTTATGTTACGTTTAAATGAGCTTATATTAACATTTGCGTTATTAAATCTGTATTGAAAACCTCATAGGCCTTAAGTTAGCATGAGCCGGAGTTTAGCTGCCTGACTTTCATATTAAATGCATTTTCCTATTTTTCAGTGTGCGGACTCACTGGGGGCCGTTCTTTTCCTTCAAACTTGGACGATGAATGTAACCATGTAGATCTGTTTCTCACCCGCTACCATCGTTTTAAAACTAGAATGTTATAAATGAACTGAAACAGTGTAGATTAATGTAATGTACAAGGTCATTCAAACCGAGAAAGACAGTGGAATCGCTGACCAAAAAAGATATACAAAGAATTACAAGGGGATGAAGTCACCGGATGTGCCACCCCTGAAGACGTCGATTATGAAGACCAATCAAAAACTTGTAAATCAATATGGGGTGAAGATTAGGATTACTTAATGTACTTTCTGATAGGTTAAAGATAGTAGGGTATAGTAAATGTCCAATAGAATTTTGGGGGAATGTACTACGAAAAAGGGATAAAAACCCATGTCACAGAGAGGTCGTTAGGGAATGCTATTGATTTTATCCAGAAACTCTGTCACTCTGTTTGGTGATTTGAGATTATATTAAAACCATCCTCGCCCTTAGACTGCCCATTTACACTTTTCCTCCTTATGAGGGAAGTGCCCATTTTTGCCCCTTAGCTGAGTTCTGACTGATGTCCTGAAGACGAAGACTAAACCTGTGCGCTGACCCAATCCTTGGAGGGTAATTATGACAATGCATTTGTGATTTGTCTGTTTGCTTTTCCTTTCTAGGTACCAACTGCTTACTTTTGACAGAGACCATAGCTAAATGTTTTCCAAATTGGTGTTCTAAATTGTTTTGCATGAAGCCCAACATGCTAATGCTAATCAGTGGTTAGGACAGGTGTTCACCTAAACTGACGCAAATAGACAAACGACTGAGACTATGCTTTGCTGAATTGACGCAATATTGACACTCTGCCAATCTTGATCTATGTTCACGCCGTGTTATGTTCTGATGTTTGTGTTTCTCGCGTTTATGAAATCTTATCAAAGTTGCAATATCGTGACTATGCTATTATGTTTCTTGGTGTTGAGATTAACGCATATGCTTCTAGATTGTTATTAATAGGGAATAAAATTCATAAAATTCTACTAAACTGGTGTGGTTATTCATGGCTGAAAGGTCATGGTAGTGTTTTGAATTGATTAATGACTGACTAAAGTGAAATGCATTGTCGTGATAAATATTGATGACATTATTGATGTATTGATTGATATATTGATTAGCTATCTCGTCCTAGGGTGTCTCTCAACTGGGTCAAAAGATTCATTGGCCGAAAACAAGTCCTGATGTGTAATAAAATATCATAAAAGGACTCGTTAAAAGTTCTGGTAGCAGAGCGACGGTTTGGCACTTTGGGGCCCTAGGACGGAGAATCATTGTTTAAATTGTTTTTGTGTGATAATGCAAATTGGAGGTATGATGTGTTTCTAAATTCACCATGACTTTCCCGGGATATCGGAGCCTGCCTAAGTGAGTTGGGAATGTTCTCAGCGTCATAGTATGTGTGGTATAGGGTTTTGTGCTTGCTCAGCTTATGCATTTTTGCAGGTGATTGCGAAATTTGTGTGTATTTAGGCCAGGTAATGTTGTTTTAGTAGGAGTGGGCGTACTCCGCAGTATGAGAGTAGGGAAGTCGGCGTACTTCATACGAGTGTAGCCCTTTGTGCTAAAAAATTATCCACGTGGTTCGTTGTTTTGTACGGACCCGTCGTGGTCTAAGACTCCGGAGTACATTGACAAGCGTAGGAGACACTTGGGTTTATGTTGTAATCTGTGCGGTTTAATAGGTCAATCGGGAGTGGTTGACAAGTCGAGTTTGAGTCAAAATGTATGTGTGAAATCTTCGATGGAGATTTGGCAAGTTCTAAAGTGCACTAGTACGAGCCATTGACAAGTCGAGAGTAGAATTTGCGGGTCGAATTCTGCTTGCGTATGTGGGAATTGAGAAGAAGGAGAGAGTAGCGGCCGAGGCTTCAAGTGAAATCTCTGTAAAATTCTGAAGAGAATGTGTTACCCTTCCTGTAGTAAACCGGCAGATTTGTGTTGTTGTTAAAGTGCTAGTAGTAAGATTTTGCATTAGTTTGTGTGAATCCAGTGAGGGGCGGACGAGCCGCAACACTTTGTCAGCTGCAGTGTATGAGTGTGACGTCAGTGGTGCCGCGCTGAGATAGGTCAGTTGTCGAGGGGGGTCGCGCACGGATTGGCTGCCGTCCGTGAAAGGCAATAGGTTGAGAAAGGTGGGTGAAGAGTGTCCTGGGAACTAAGGGCCATATTTACGAACACATTTTCCCATAGACACAGAATGGGCAAAACTGCTTGCTACATCTGGCCCTAAGTCACTTTCTGGTTAAATACAAATAAGAGAAAACGCAAAAATGAATTTTGTTAAGGCTTTCAAGAGTGCTCTGAAAGGAGACACATACATTATGGCGAGTGAAGGGGAGCCTACACCGCCTGAGGGTACTCCAGCTTACATAGTTATGGAAGAAAAAAGGTGTCGCGCCTTGTTTATGGATGAAACAGTGGCGCAAATTAACAGAGAAAGAGGGATGTTTAGCGTTCCCAGAACATGGGACGTTTGATATGAAGGTGCTAGAGAATCTAAGGTGGATGTTAAGTACACAAAACCCACCCCCGAGACCAGCTCAGTATGAGGCTTTAGCGATTTGGGATTTAATGGCTCTTAAAGAAAGATTCCAAAGAAGACTAAACAGGGCAGAAAAGTCTTATGCAGAAGCAAGGTGGGATAATGAGAACAAAATGTGGAGACGGGGAATAGTTGATAGATTGAAATTGTTCCCAGCAATAACACACGGAGAAGAGATGCAGGGAAAGAAAGCCACCTGTAAAACAGACAAAGACTCTAGTAAGCCGATCGTATATTACATGATCGCCCACCACCTTATGCGGCAAGCGACAATGTCCCGAGCACTAGTACGGATCCTGGGAACCAGACGCAGGAGAAGGGAGTTACTGATACAGCACAGACTAGTGATACGGGTTTGATACAGAATGGTGTCAGTGTACCCACTGCGCCAGACATACAGACACAGTTGCAACCTCCACCGCAGATACAGAGAATCTATCCAGACGTCCCAGTACTAGAGACTACTACAAATGTGATAGTGCCGCCAGACCCGATATATACAAAATCGCGGTTAGTGCAGATTGAGTCAACTCTGCAATTGCTGCCCCAACCACAGCCACAACTGATACCAGGATATAACCCAGTAGCAGGTCCTCCATTAATACCTGCCCCGGCTTCGCTAGATCAGACCTTTGGAGTCGCTGCTCCACGAAGTTTGGGACCAGGACAGACACCTGCCGCAATATCATTGCCAATTACCGTTGGTCCACCGGTACCATTATATGCACAAGGTAAGCCTGGTGTATGTGATCAGGGAGTAATGGCCCAAGATGTGCTAAGAGGAGGGTCCATAGGAACCCCTCAGTTAATGGCCTCAGGAGTACAAGCGGTTGAAAACCCACAGTCTTTGATAGACCTTAGCCCAGTTGAAGCGCCATTGGAGGCAATGAGACAGGCAGGGCTAGGGGTGTTAACCCCACAGACAATAAGTACGAACGCTACACAATCGCCAATGATGCATGCAGGGAACATTTCACTGCAAGGTTTTACAGTACAACAGTTGAATGAATGGTTAGAGAAGACCTATGCTTCGCAGAAGACTACAGTGACTGCAATAGAACCGGAGAGGATAGGGAGAGATGAGTACCTGAATTTTGTGAGACTGGGAATGAAAGCTGCTGAACTAGTGGACGGAACAATGGGAGTAAACAGATTAGAGTCATACACAGAAGCAGAATTGAGGTATGTGTGTCCTAAGATTACTAAAGAGGTAGGCAAGGTACATCCGAGATTAGCGAACCTGGCAGACAAGTACAACATTGATATTGAGAACACTAAACATTTGAAAAGAAGTTACAGGTTAGACTTTGATTCAAAAGACTTTGAGCATATGAGATCTGCCGGAATGAAAGTGCATTTAAAAGAAATACTGCAGAGTGCGCAGATCTGGGGAGCGTTAGAAAAGTGGGAAGGCAGATGGGCAAAGAAAAGAGATAAGGAGAAAGGTGACAGTCCGGGGTCGGGTCAAGCTAAAGCTTCAACCAATACAGAATCGGTAAAAATACTACCCATGAGAAAAACAGCTGGTGGAGTTTTAATTAATGTGCCGTGGTCCAGAGGAGACATCCTATCTTTTACAAATGATTATCCCAGGTTGAGGGAGAAACCGATCGAGTGGTATCAACAAACGGATAGGTTTGTGAAGCTTGCAAAGTGTCTCTGGGAAGACTTGAATACTCTGTTTGAGATCATTGTTCCGCCAGATTTGTGGCTCGAGTGCAAGAGAGGGGTAGATTGGCCAACGAAGGAGCCGGCAAGGGATAAGGTGACCGGAGCTCCCTCTGAGGAGGTGATGGAGTACTATCATAAGGTGATTGAGTTTTTGAAGCAGAAAGTGTCGCCGAAGGTGACTGATTGGCAGAAAATCGACCGGACCTCACAGGAGGTTAAGGAATCAATTCATGCTTATTATGAGAGGTTGTTGAAGGCATTCAAACATTATAGTGGTACTGAGACCATTGAGCCGAAAGACATGAACCATCTCGTGTTCAGATTTGTTGAAGGGCTGAGACCAGAGGTTAGCCAGATGATTAAGAATCATTTGATTTGTTGGCAAGCGAAGCCGAGATTGATGAGGTGTTGCAGTATGCGAAATACTGTAGTGATGAAATTGAGCTGAAGCAGAAAAAGTTAAAGGAGAAAGTGATAGTGATGCAGATAAGGGCTGCACAGGCAGGAATACAGGGAAATGGAGTTCAACAGATGATACAACAGCAACTGCAGGTGAATGCAGTGTTTCAGGCACAACCGAGAGGTCGAGGTTTTGTGAATCGCGGTCCAGACTTGAATAATGTTGTGGTTCAAAATGATGCACAAGGGATGAAAAGGATGTCACCATGTCACGCGTGCGGGGGCGTGGGGCATTGGAAGCGGGAATGCCCAAACGTGGTGCAGGATGGTGTCGTTCAACAAATCACTAATGTCAGTACATTGCAAAATGTGAGAGGTCCAAAGTTGAGAAATCAAAATTCAAACTTCCAAAATAACATGATTCAGATGCAAGGGTTACAGCCCATGCAGCAAATGCCGCACGTTCAACCAGCGCAAATGCAGCAAGTAGAACAGCAGGTTCCCATGGTACCTAGACAGCAAATGCAATTACCAATGGCTCCGATGGGACAGCAACAGGTGATGCTTCCTCAGCAGGTCACGGGTCAGGTGATGAGTCAAAATAATACAGTACAGCAATTCCCATTGCGTGGTGAAGATGGAATGAATGAGGAATGGTCGGATGACAGCTCAGATAGCGAAGAATGCAGGCTTGCAGCGTCCCTAGAGGTAGATCAGAGGGGACCCTATGTAGAGGGAAAGGTAATGGGTTACAAGGTTTCATTCTTGGTTGATACCGGAGCTAAACGCTCTACAGTCAGAAGTGCAGAGGTTCCGAAATTACCACTTTCGGGGCGTACCATAAGGGTGGTCGGAGTAGCAAACCAGGACCTGACAAATCCGATTACAGATCCAGTGCAGGTTGAGATCGTCAATTTCCAAGGACTGCATAAGTTTGTAGTCTGCGATTCAAGTCCGGTATCCCTACTGGGAAGAGACTTAGGCCCTCATTCTGACCCTGGCGGTCAAAGACCGCCAGGGCGGAGGACCGCGGGAGCACCGCCGACAGGCCGGCGGTGCTCCAATGGGGATTCCGACCGCGGCGGTAAAGCCGCGGTCGGACCGGCACCACTGGCGGGCTCCCGCCAGTGTATCGCCGCCCCATTGAATCCTCCACGGCGGCGCAGCTTGCTGCGCCGCCGAGGGGATTCCGACCCCCCCTACCGCCATCCAGATCCCGGCGGTCCAACCGCCGGGATCCGGATGGCGGTAGGGGGGGGTCGCGGGGCCCCTGGGGGCCCCTGCAGTGCCCATGCCACTGGCATGGGCATTGCAGGGGCCCCCGTAAGAGGGCCCCTAAATGTATTTCACTGTCTGCTGCGCAGACAGTGAAATACGCGACGGGTGCCACTGCACCCGTCGCACAGCTTCCACTCCGCCGGCTCGATTCCGAGCCGGCTTCATCGTGGAAGCCTCTTTCCCGCTGGGCTGGCGGGCGGCCTGAAGGCGACCGCCCGCCAGCCCAGCGGGAAAGTCAGAATTACCGCCGCGGTCTTTCGAGCGCGGAACGGTAAGCTGACGGCGGGACTTTGGCGGGCGGCCTCCGCCGCCCGCCAAGGTAAGAATGAGGGCCTTACTGTGCAAGACAAAATGTTTGATTACCTGGTCCACTGATGGAATTGAAGTACAGACAAACAGTGATGAAAAAGGGGATGATGGTCAGTTCTTAGAGTTAGAGACAGGAGCTGCAAATGAGGATTACCCTTTGATTACATTGTTCCCGATGCTTACAGTGATTGATCTAATTGCCGAATTACAGGGAACAGTGACAGAGAAAGTGTGGGATTTGACAGGAAAAGAAGTGGGACTGATAAAAGGAGTAGAACCAGTTAAAGTACAAGTGAAGCCAAATGCAATGTTTCCCCAGGTGCCACAATATCACATGGCACAGGATGTTCTTATTCAAGTGTCGCAAATAATTGCAGATTTTTTGAAACAGGGAGTCCTGAAGGAAGTGTTGAGCAGCCCATTTAATTCACCGATAATGGGTCTGAAAAAGCCTTGTGGGAAAGTCCGAATTGTGCAGGATTTGAGGAAGATAAATGAGATTGTGGTAAAGTGTTGCCCCATAGTGCCCAATCCAGCAGTGATCATGTTTCAGGTTCCATGTGATGCTGAGTGGTTCACAGTTGTAGACCTGTCACAAGCCTTCTTTTTAATACCTCTTCATGAGGACAGCCAGTTTTTATTCAGTTTCAAATTCCTGGATAAGGTGTACAGTTGGTGCAGAATTCCTCAAGGGTTTTCTGAGTCACCGTCCATTTTTAATCAGATACTGAAAAAGGACTTTGAATCCTTAGTACTGCCTTTTAATTCGACTCTAGTGCATTACATTGATGACTTGCTGATCGCATCCAAGACAAGGGATGACTGTATGTATGACAGAATTGCCTTACTGAATCATTTGGGAAAGAATGGACATAAAGTGTCACCCAAGAAGCTGCAGTACTGCCAGAAAGAAGTGAAGTATTTAGGACACTTCATTGAAAGAGGGTCCAGGAGAATATCGAAGGAACGGATAACAGCCATTTTGCAAATGAAACCCCCAACAACGAAGAGAGATGTCAGGATGTTTTTGGGAATGGTGGGCTACTGTCGCCAGTGGATATCCAACTTCTCCATTATTTCAAAACCATTGATAAAGCTGACAGTCAATGAGATCAAGGATGAGCCGTATACCATAGCTTTATCCAAGGAAGAGCTTTGAGTCATTCATGGAATTGAGAGAGTGCATGTGCAGGGCACCAGCTTTGGGTATGCCTGATTACACGAAGCCTTTTCTACTGTTTTGTCATGAAAGTGATGCTTGTTCTTTGTCTGTCTTGACACAGGTCCATGGAGGTGCAAACCGCCCTGTAGCATATTTTTCAGCTACCTTGGACCCCGTCGCAGCAGCCTTACCGGGATGTTTGCGCGCAGTTGCAGCAGTTGGTCACAGCCTCACGCAGTGTGAAGGCATAGTAATGGGATATCCCCTAACAGTAATGGTTCCGCATTCAGTTGAAATTTTGTTGACTCAAACCAAAACTCAGCACATGACAAATGCTCGTCTTACCAAATATGAGACAATTATACTGGGGTCACCTAATGTTTCACTGAAACGATGTACTGTGTTGAACCCGGCAACTCTACTTCCTGCTGAGAGTACTGAAGTTAATAATGAAGAGG
The DNA here is from genome assembly GCF_031143425.1 of Pleurodeles waltl. Lineage (NCBI taxonomy): Eukaryota > Metazoa > Chordata > Amphibia > Caudata > Salamandridae > Pleurodeles > Pleurodeles waltl. The sequence goes on from NC_090442.1 coordinate 457,854,152, forward strand.
AAGTCGAGCATGATTGTCTTGAGGTAACAGAACTATGTACCAAGCCACGACCTGATATTCAAGATACCCAGTTAAAAGAAAATGACTGCATTATGTTTGTTGATGGATCCTGTTTGAGAGACTCAGTCGGAATGCTGAGAGCCGGTTACGCTGTATGTACCATAGCTGGTATCATTGAAGCTTCCTGGCTCGAGAAAGTGTATTCAGCACAAGTGGCAGAGCTAATTGCCCTTACTAAGGCATGCCACGCAGCTGAAAATCTGAGAGTCACTATCTATACTGACAGTAGATACGGATTTGGAATTGTACATGATTTTGGCCAATTGTGGTCACAGAGAGGTTTCATGACCTCTTCTGGTTCTCCTGTGAAAAACGGTGAACAAATTAAGGATTTGTTACATGCGATTCAGTTACCTCTTGAAATTGCCGTTGTGAAATGCAATGCTCACGTTAAGTCTCAAGATTTTGTGTCCATGGGAAACAGCTATGCAGATCAAGTCGCAAGGTTTTGCGCATTGAACTGTATATCGTTTAAGGATCAGTGGGTATTGATGCCACAAACTGAAAATGACACATGCTTAAACCTTGCATTAAGGGTGGTTGATACCCTAGATGAATTAAAGACACTGCAGGGTCGTGCTAGCAAAGAGGAAAAACGCTCCTGGCAAAGAATGCAATGTGTACAGAGGGCTGACGACTTGTGGGTCTCAGAGGAGGGGAAATTGGTTTTGCCAAACAGTCTTCTGTCACAATTCGCTAGGCTCTACCACGGACAGGCACACCTCGGGAGAGATGCAATGATCTGGTTCAATCCAAAGTTCAGACATGCCGCAGAGGTTACTTGTCACAGGTGCATCATCTGTCAACAGATGAATGCCGGAAAAGGGACTGTGGTAACTTTGAGCCACATAGGGAGAGCTGGTGGTCCATTTAGCAAGCTGCAAATGGATTTCATTGAAATGCCTGTTTGCGGAGGTTTGAAATACGTGTTGGTGATTGTGTGTGTTTTCAGTCACTGGATTGAAGCTTACCCCACACGTAGAAATGACAGTCTCACAGTTGCAAAGCTGCTGCTTAGGGAACTAATACCCAGGTTCGGGTTTCCGGTCTCTATAGAATCAGATAGGGGCAGACATTTTGACATTGAGGTGATTAAACTCTTGTGTGCCGCATTAGACATTGAACAGAAGTTGCACTGTATCTACTGCCCTGAAGCATCAGGATTAGTAGAGCAAATGAATGGTACCTTGAAATCAAGAATGGCAAAAATGTGTGCAGCTACCAATATGAAATGGCCAGATGCATTACCCTTAGTGCTGATGTCAATGAGGAACACCCCTGATAAGAAGACAGGACTATCACCCCATTAGATCCTCATGGGCAGATCTATGAGGTTACCCGCAGTACCTGCAAATGCTCTAGTGAATATCACGGATGATATGGTGTTGGACTATTGCAAAGGCTTGGGTGATGTGATTCGCTCTTTCTCTCACAAGGTAGAAGCTAACACATTGCCACCGATCGGTGATCCAGGTCACACCCTACAAGCTGGTGACTGGGTGGTCGTCAAGAAGCACGTGAGAAAGTCGTGTTTAGATCCGCGCTGGAAGGGGTCATATCAAGTAATTTTGACAACAACCACTGCTGCGAAATGTGCAGGCGTCCCAAATTGGATACATGCCAGTCACACAAGGAAGGTAACGTGTCCAACTGATAAGGAACTTGAAGTTTCCGGCACAACAGTTCCAGAGAGAGAAGTCTCAGGGCTAGAAAACAGCCACGAAGGAACTGAGACTGCAGGAGAGCCCACTGAGAACAGCCTAGTCCCTCAAACAGTGAATGAGTTCGAGAGAGGTGACAGTGTGCCTATCTCAGTAGAGGCAGCAGGAGAACTAAATCAAGGAGAAGTTCTCCCAGAAATAGACGGTTACGGGTTAGAACTTGAACCCGTTACAGATCCAGACGAAGAAGAAAGGGAAATAATAGAAAGAGATCAAAGTAATCCGGCATCCACTGAGCCAGTTGCAGGTCCATCAAGAGAAAACACCATATTACAAGAGGAGGGTGCTGTTCAGCGTCCTGAAAAGACAAAAAGAAGACACATAAGGGAGATAACTGGCCAGAGAAACAGGTTGCAAAAGCAAGAAGCGTACCAGGTGAAACAATAACAGAGGAGACTGATACATCCCGAATAGAAGATCTGAGTGAAGGAGAATTGTAAGGTGAACGCAGACTAAAAAGAAAGAGAACCGCAGATAGAAGGTACCCAGGTCCTGAATGGGCATACGCAACAACATCTGAATGGCAACAAGAATTCTTAGCGTTCTGCTTTGATCGAGAAGTACCAGGCCAATACTACGGTACCTGGAGTAACTCAAACAAAGAGACTTTGTTAATATCGAAAGCTGAAAACTTATGAAAAGAGACTTATAAATTACCGGATGAGACATTGATAACCTGATTTGACTTCGAAAACCTGATTATGACAAGCTGCTAACCTGATTTGACAAAAAGGGGTCCTGGAGTGAGTGAAACGCTGTAAATATACGCAGAGAGAAAGAGACTTTGCATCAAAGAAAAAAAAAAAGCTTTATATCGTCCTCAAGTTGATTGTTGGTTTGCTATCTGATTCTTTACAGACATGGCTTTTAATAGAGGTAGTAACAAGAAGGGTAAAGTGTGTGGTTGGTTGCATCTTATAATAGGTATTGTGTGTGCAATAATAATTGTGGGAGTGATTGTGGGAATGCCGTGGTTGGATAAGAAAGTGACTAACAATGCTTAAAAACCTGAGACTACAACATTAACTCGGTGGGAAAAGTTTGAGCAGGATACAAAACACTTGCATGAGGGAACTAATTCAAAGGGGGAACTTTCTACTAATGTCTTCTATCGCTTGCTGAATGAGTATGTTGAGACAATGGATGCAAGAAACTGTTATGTGTGTACAAAGATTCCTTCGTCAGTGCAAGAAGGGGTCATCTATCATAGCCTTCCGTTAACCTACGGGATAAGCTGTAGTTTGTTATTAACAAGATTCTATAATCAAGAGCATGTGCAATACTTTTATTCAAATCTGGATGTTGTGTTTTCTTTTGTGCCTGTGATTGAGTTTCTGAACAGACTAGCTAAAGAGCATAGTATAAAATTAGTTAGAGGCTTCTTTGAACCAACGCTTACATTTGGGACAGCTTATGCACACCGCAACAATCTGACTTGCTTACTGACACCTGTAGAGAAAAGCTTCTTAGATCACACTGATGATAGATGCAAAGCATTGAAGGAAAGATTAGAAAAGGGGTTAGAGAAACGCACATATGCAAATGATTATGCTTACACTGCAATAAAGACGCAAGGCAAATTAGCTATAGATGCACTGCATGTAGAGAGGCTTTGTATATATAGGCCAAAATCTGAGCAAGACACTTTATTTGTGGGAACGAGTGAATGCAGACATGTGTTTTTGTTTCAGAGTAAATGGACATTTATGTTAAATGGACAGGATCCAGCGATCCCTGGGATCTATTACATCTGTGGATTTAATGCTTATTACCGTCTCCCTAAGGGATGGTATGGGACATGTTATTTGAGAATAGTTTTCCCAAAGATTTACCAGATTGATGACTTAAAGAAAATACCTAAAACGTCTGAATTACAACATGCTAGACAAAAACAAGAGACAGCGGCTGGTGTCATTGGAGATATATTTGAAGCCATAATTCCTTCAGTAGGGCTTATCTTAAACTCCATAAAGATTCAAAGGTTGTCTACTATTGTGGATAACATGCTGACAAATTTTACAGGGGCCATACCCCTGATGGACACTGAACTTGCTGCAGAAAGAGCTAGGACTCTTCAAAATCGGCTTGCTTTAGACATTCTTTTAGCAAAGAGTGGCGGAGTCTGCAAGATGCTCAACGAGCGTCATTGTTGCTCATTTATACCGGGCAATAGCAAAAAGATTAGAGGTATGCTTACTAACCTAACTAGAGATAGTGCAGATTTGAAAGATTTGAAGGAACCTGGAGTGTGGGAGAAATTTGGAAAAGTAATTGCCAGAGTGGGGAGCTGGTTTAGCAATATTTGGAATGGGGCACTTGCAAAACTTTTAGGGGGTCTATTAATAGTTTTGGCCTGTCTATTAGGATTATGGGGAGCATGCAAAATTAATGATAAAATTAAAAGAAATTGGACAAAGAGAAGTAAAGGAAATGAGGAAAATGAAAGGGAGAAAATGTTTAATGAAATTTGGGAAAGTTCACATAAAGGACAAGGGGCCTGATTCTAACTTTGGAGGACGGTGTTAAACCGTCCCAAAAGTGGCGGATATACCACCTACCGTATTACGAGTTCCATAGGATATAATGGACTCGTAATACGGTAGGTGGTATATCTGCCACTTTTGGGACGGTTTAACACCGTCCTCCAAAGTTAGAATCAGGCCCAAGATGTTGAAATGCGTATTATGCGTAAGGTGAAAAATTAAAGTGAAAGGTCAAAGGGAAAGGTTTGCGTGATGACGAGCGTCATCAGAGGAGGGACTGAGAGAGCGTAGCTTATATAATCTATATTAACATGAAATGTTTATGAGATGTGTGATGATGCCGCATAGAAAACTGTAGTAATAGCAATTTTTCTTAAACATGCACTTGAATTGTGACCACGATGAGTGGCCACCAATGTATACACAAACTAATAATGATGACCAAAATGTTTATGTTACGTTTAAATGAGCTTATATTAACATTTGCGTTATTAAATCTGTATTGAAAACCTCATAGGCCTTAAGTTAGCATGAGCCGGAGTTTAGCTGCCTGGCTCTCATATTAAATGCATTTTCCTATTTTTCAGTGTACTGACTCACTGGGGGCCATGACCCCGTTCGTTCTTTTCCTTCGAACTTGGACGATGAATGTAACCATGTAGATCTGTTTCTCACCCGCTCCGATCGTTTTAAAACTAGAATGTTATAAATGAACTGAAACATTGTAGATTAATGTAATGTACAAGGTAATTCAAACCGAGGAAGACAGTGGAATTGCTGACCAAAAAAGATATACAAAGAATTACAAGGGGATGAAGTCACCGGATGTGCCACCTCTGAAGACGTCGATTATGAAGACCAATGAAAAACTTGTAAATCAATATGGGGTGAAGATTAGGATTACTTAATGTACTTTCTGATGGGTTAAAGATAGTGGGGTATAGTAAATGTCCAATAGAATTATGGGGGAATGTACTACGAAAAAGGGATAAAAACCCATGTCACAGAGAGGTCGTTTAGGTGGGTTAGGGAATGCTATTGATTTTATCCAGAAACTCTGTCACTCTGTTTGGTGACTTGAGATTTTTTTTAAACCATCCTCGCCCTTAGACTGCCCATTTACACTTTTTCTCCTTATGAGGGAAGTGCCCATTTTTGCCCCTTAGCTGAGTTCTGACTGATGGCAATTTGACTGATGTCCTGAAGACGAAGACTAAACCTGTACGCTGACCCAATCCTTGGAGGGTAATTATGACAATGCATTTGTGATTTGTCTGTTTGCTTTTCCTTTCTAGGTACCAACTGCTTACTTTTGACAGAGACCATAGCTAAATGTTTTCCAAATTGGTGTTCTAAATTGTTTTGCATGAAGCCCAACATGCTAATGCTAATCAGTGGTTAGGACAGGTGTTCACCTAAACTGACGCAAATAGACAAACGACAGAGACTATGCTTTGTTGAATTGACGCAATATTGACACTCTGCCAATCTTGATCTATGTTCACGCCGTGTTATGTTCTGATGTTTGTGATTCTCGCGTATATGAAATCTTATTAAAGTTGCAATATCGTGACTATGCTATTATGTTTCTGGGTGTTGAGATTAACGCATATGCTTTTAGATTGTAATTAATAGGGAACAAAATTCATAAAATTCTACTAAACTGGTGTGGTTATTCATGGCTGAAAGGTCATGGTAGCGTTTTGAATTGATTAATGACTTTGACTAAAGTGAAATGCATTGTCGTGATAAATATTGATGACATTATTGATGTATTGATTGATATATTGATTAGCTATCTCGTCCTACGGTGTCTCTCAACTGGGTCAAAATATTCATTGGCCTAAAACGAGTCCTGATGTGTAATAAAATATCATATAAGGACGCGTTAACAATACCTTGGGTATGCGAGCCGTTAAACCGCATTTGCAACCCAAAATAAATGAGAGTTCTATTAAGCAGAAACCTGTACCAGGAGTTAAGAAGAAACAGCGGGAGAAGGAGAAAAGACAAACTGGATCTCAAGTAGCTCAGGAGTCTAATCAGGGTGGTTACAATTTAAGGGACTGCGATAAAATTTAAAAAACTGAACGTTATCACTATTCTGATAGCTCCTCTTCCGGGTATTTTCAGGACTTAGACGGTAAAACGAGCAGCGAGGGAGCCAGCCCGAATACCGAAGAAAAGAAGAATATAGCAAGCATAAAAGGTGAAACCGGACGAGATACTTAAAGGTTCGAACTCTAAAACTCGATATAAAAAGAAGAAAGTAGCAGGACCTCCTCAGAAACATGCTGTGTCAGCTACGGATATTTTTGCAGAAGGGGACTTGGGCAAGAGCGCTTCTAGACAGCACAACAGAAGTAGCAACAGTGCATCAGACTCTCCAGACAAATTGAAGGGGATATACTGCACACAATTAAAGCAGTCTTCTGGCCTCATTGATCTTAAGAAAATTACATCATACTAGCTGAAGAGGACTGGCCCCCAGTCTTCATTAGGGGAGCCCAGAGGAGAGGGGGTAAAACGAGTAGCCTTTTCATCTACAGTACCTGAGGGCCTCAGGGAAATTTTTATAGCGGGTGTGCTGTTAAACAAGCTCCACATTTATACAGAAACCTAGTGGGGTGGGATAAACATGCAATTCCACATGTCATTCTCTTGCAGAGTGAGCCCCAAGTACAGGCTCAATATCCCTTTACGCTGGAAGCAAAGCGCAGTATAAAAGCAATGGTAAATCAATTGCTATCTCAGGGCATGATAGCACCTTGTCTTTCAACAACGAACACTCCTTTTTCGGGTTTCAATTCCAGAGGAATCCTATAAAATAGTTTTAGATTATCGAAATCTAAACACAAACGTATGCAGTTCAGGATGCACACAGCATGAGTTTAATGACAAACCTAGTAGAGGAAAAAATATAGGTCAACTCCGGACATTTCCAATGGCTTCTTCAAACGGAATGTAGTGCCCAAAAGAGAATTCCATCCACCTTCAGTTTTGATGGAGAGCAGTACTTGTTCAAACACTTGACTATGTTGACTATGGGGTATAAGAACAACACTGGCCTATTCTCAGCATGCATAATGAAGATCTTACAACCACATCCTGATGCGCTATCATGCATTGACATTTACCTTACACATGATGACTTAGATGCACAACTAACTAGGGTGGACGGAATAGTGATAATACTAACATCACATGGTTAAAAAATTAACTTCAAAAAGTATAAAATTGCATGACGGTGACTTTTCTTGGGTACGAATTATCCAATGGCACCTGATTTCCTTGGATAATATACTACCTTGCATTCTGTCAACGCCATGAAGTTATAATCCCTGTTGGGGTTTCTTAAATTCAATCAAGCTTACTTGCCACACTATGCTGAGTAAGTGAAGCCCTTGTTCAACTTGTTTTCTCCTACATTTTCTGCAAAATAATGGACGAGCAAACACACATATATCTTGTGTGCCCTGGAAACAGACATACTTGAGGCAAAATATTTACAGACCAGGGATAACAAGACAAACCTAGTATTAAAAGTCGTACCAACGTATTCAGGTTAAACATATGTAATCTACAATGAGGGACATAATTTTCCTGTACTGTAAAAGTGAAACTTGTAGTCTCTAGCTAAAGCATGTTTTGCTTCCATCGTGAAAATCCTGGCAGCTGTACAGATAGCAATTTTGAAAGAGAACCTGAAGACGCAGGGAAAATCAATAAATGTTGTTTCTCCCATGCAGGCACTAGAGGCAGCCACTAAGGCAAATATTCCTAATGCTCAAGCTCTACATCCAAGATGGGTGCAGAGTCCCTCTTTGCTATTTGGAGTGGATGTATGGTTTCAGTACACACTGACCCCTCAATCACACCTTTACTCCAATATAAACAGAATATCACCATGGAAGAAGCAGCCAACTTCCAGGGAACCATCCATTCCAGGGCCCGAGAGACCCCTGTCTCCATCACATCTTCAACATGGGTGCCTCCGCAATCAGCGAAACACTCACCCGTATCCTGAACTCCTCCATCACCACAGCAATGTTCCCAAAGGCCTGGAAACATGCAGTGGTAAACACACTACTGAAGAAACCTTCAGCAGACCCGTCCAGCTACCAAACTACTGTCCGATCTCCCTTCTTCCCTACTCAGCCAAGGCAACGGAAACAATTATCAACAAGCAACACATTTACCACCTGGACATACACCAACTCATAGACACCACTCAATCAGTCTTCGGACCAAATCACAGCACCAAGACTGCCCTCATTGCAGCAACTGACAACATCAGGATGATCCCCAACTGAGGAGAACCACCGACCTTCATCCTGCTTGACTTCTCAGCAGCCTTCAACGCGGTCTCCCACTCCACCCTGATTAGAAGACAACATGATACCCACATCCAAAGACCCACCCTAAAATGAATCTGCTCCTTTCTCACAGGAAGAACAGAAAAAGTCAGGACCCTACACCCTACATGTCGAAATCCAAGAACCTTATCTGTGGAGTCTTCCAAGGATCATTTCTTCCTATGCAGACAACACCCAACTATTACTCTCCCTGACAGACAAGACTCCTGTGACAAAAAACAACTTCACCACCTACATGACCACGGAAGCCACCTGGAAAAGATCTAGCTGCTCCAAGCTCAATTAAAAAAAACCTTCTGCCTTGGATTCAACCTGGTGGTCAGCAGACCTCGGCTCCTCACCAATTCCCCACCGCCCATGCCAAAAACGTGGAAATCATCCTAGACAACAAGTTTGACATAACAGCCCAGGTAAACACAGTGACTGCAATCTGTTTCCACATCCTGTGGATGCTGGAAAACATCTTAAAGCAGCTACACCAGAGGACACCAGAAAATCAGTCACAAAGGCCCGAATAACTAACAGATCTGACTACATCAACACATTCTATGCAGTAATCACCAAACAGCTCCTGGACAGGCTGCAACCCATCCAAAATGCCACCACAAGACTTGTCCACAACCTACCTCGCCACACCCACTTCATTCCATACATCAAGGAACTCCACTGGTTTTCCATATACAAACGCACTCGGTTCAACCTCCCCATACATATATACAAAGCAATAGACAATATCAGCCCTGCCTACCACAACAGCTGCATAATTTCCACCAAACTTCCAGACACCTCCATTCAGTGAGACTCTCACTAGCACAAGTACCCCACATACACAAAAAGAGCGCCAAAGGTCCTACCTTCTCGTACATCACCCCCAAAGCATAGAAAGACCTTCCACAGCTCATCAGAGCCTTCTCAGTGCTTCCTGAGTTACACAAGAAGCTGAAGACCTGACTTTATGAATAATCATACCTTGGGAGACCATCACCTACCCACTTGTAAAGCGTCTGGATACTCTTATGGATGATTAGCGTGCTATACAAATAGGCTTAACATATAACACACAACATAATACATGAACAAATGGAAGGGACCCCATTTTCTGTTAGTGAAAATCCACCTGTTAACCAGCAGATACAAGGAGTTATTTCCCTGCCAATTACAACTTTTCATTTTCATGACTGCCAGAAATATACATTATTGGGCTGGTACGAGAAAATGCACAATTCACATTTTTCATTTGTGGTCATTTCTTTTCTACTATATGTGCTTAAATAAAGAAGACCCCGTCTTCATCAGTTTTGCCAGCTGCACAAATACTCTAAGCCGTTCACTACTGTGCAATTCAATATCTTTGCATGGAATGTTTAACAAGATATAAGGACTTAACTTTTTGTTGTCAGTAACTCTCACTTCATTCATCTCTACACATAACGTACTTTTAAATAATGGTTCTGATTTAATGTTAACCATCATCAGCTGCTGCAGGTTGGAACAAGGCTAACTTTATGTGATTACTGTTTCTAAAACAATACAGTGTCGTGGAAGAACCTTGTCCACACCACGTAATCCAAAGTGTCACTTGACTTCTGCAGCAGAGCCCTACGAATTGAAGACAACCACTGCGGATATCGTACATATGATTTTTAATGCTTCGAGTACAACTTGTATTATGCACTTTTCAATAACATCTGATATGGTCTGGTGACTGGATTTAAAGCTGTATTCAGACTAATACCATACTTTTTCGATTACCTTTTTTCAAGTCTTTTGGGAGGATTCCCCATTATCCTTCTGTTTATCAGCTGTAGTATTGTCATCTTCCTCCTGATCCACTAAGGAAATCAACAACATGTAGTATACATATCGAGCAGAGCAAAAGTGCTGAGAAACCATGGGGCACTATCTGGGACATACGTAGCTTCCTGAACTCAGTGAGAGCCCGCTGTTGTTGCTTCACAAAATAGATGCTCTGCAAGTAAAACTGATCTTTTGGGACATGAAATTTACAACTGAAATCATCCTGGAACTACATTTGAGGGAGCCCCTAGTGGCATTTCTAGATGTGGAAGTGCTTCTGCAACCACTGCAGTCACATCAGAAGCAGTGTCGAGCAACGCATCTGCCAATGCTGCGAAATGCTCGCTATGATGGGAAAGCATCACACTTTGAACAGCATCCTGAGGACTGGCTCACAACACTAGTGACATTTGAACCATTGATCAAAGCACTCTCACCATTTCTGAGTGCTTTGTAACTGCAACAACTTTTCCAGTTCTCTGGTCTATCCACCTAGTAGGCCACAGGTAACATGACTGTGTCTCCCATCTGTGTCACCGATCAGTCATATGCTGCCTGTGATCCAGACTAGGAGTCTCCTCCAGATTCGACAAGAAACCTGCACAGAATATTGAATCAACTATCATGACTGTGTCAGGCAAAAGACATGTTATTAAAGGATGTAATTTTCACCCATTCTTTCTTTTTTCACTTCCATTTTTTAAGTTGCATTATTTTGACCGATTCGACATATTCAATATCATGCCTAATCTACTTAATTATCAAAATGCACCTTGACAGACAACAAAACAGGATAATGTCTTTTATATAATACAATGTTCATTTCTTATGACTTGAAACATGCAAGGCTTAAAAGAAATACTTATGTAAAGCATATTGCATTATTTTATGCTATTTTTCATATTGTATGATATTTTACATACATTACATTTATGTTTAAGCTGCTTTTATGGGTTCATTTCAAATATGAAATGTTAAGTCTCCCTTCCAAAAACATGGATTTTTCTTAGTACTCCTGTGAAATGGAATCCCTAAAACAATACACATGCATTTTATTCAATCAAGACATATTCAGATGTACAAGCCGGGGATGTCAAAGACCCCAAAGCCAGACTCTAATTTGTGCTCCTGTACTTTGAGAAACTCACGAAAAGTGTTGAATAATCCAAACAATGACTGATAAACAGACTTAAGACAACATACGTCTGCTACAAGTTCCCCAAGATCTACATTTTAAGGTCCGACAGTGAATGTACAAAATAAACCTGTAGTTGGAATTGACATTTTTATGTCATATTGGCTCATACCAGTTATATCTTGAACTAAGTGGAAAGACCACTAATGTAGACCAAAGGTCAGTGGTCAAACCTATAAAAACCTTATAAAGTAATCACTAATTCACAGTGGTCTTCGTCCCAGGTTACTTCAAGAGGTTCTACAAGTCTGCCGTACTCGAGCAGCATCTAGATCTAGTCCAGTTAAACCCTGGTATGCCCTCATACAGATTTCCCTTCCTGATTGTACAGGCCAGCGTTTCTACGGCTAGTGCAGAGAGGAGAGGTGAAAAAGGTAGCATTGCCTTGTCTCTCCACTGCATACAAGCTCATGATGATTAGACCGATTCAGACACAGGCAGTGGATTTTGTATACAGTAGTTGCATCCATTCCCTAAACTCACTCATTAGTCCTGTTCAACCCAGAACTCCAAAAAGGTAATCCTATCTGATAATGCTGAAGGTTTGTTCTATATCTACCCACATTAATAAAGCATCTAGAAAGGCATCAACAGGGTAGGAAAGAACATCCATCACCCTTCTGATGTCCACTGCGGTGTTTCTCCTAGGGATAACCACACTTTGATCGATGTGAATCAGTCTCTCTATTAGTGGCAGCAGCCGAGCTGCTAATAACCTACCTTGTGTTTTATAATGAAGAGTGAGCATAGAAAGTAGTGTACATATGCTGATATTTCCTCCTATTCCTGGCCCTATTAGGGCACTCACACCTCCCTCCACTAATATTGGAGCCAGCTGACTAATATGTTGAATAAAATTTAACTCAGAGGAAATCTGAGCCCAGTAATTTCCTTCTAGTCATCACATACAAGGAGGCCCTAAAATCAACTTCCGACATGTCCCCTTCGGTATCTCTGCCTCATCAGGCTGCTGTGTGACAATATCAAGCTCTTCTAGAAATGAAGGAAGATCTAACCTTTCTTCCTTAATTGGGTCAGAGAGGGGCCCTTAATATCTCAAGATTACTTCATTTATTTCACCATGCAAATGGATCAACTCTACCCAGCCTGTGGGGATTCCTAGTACTAGTGTGCTTTTCGTTTTGAGGTTGGCGAGCCATACTGACAGACTCCCTGACTTGTCACGCTCATCGTGGGCCCTAGTCTCTTTGTAATTCTAACTTTGGAGGCTTTCTAGTAACCCCACCAGCTTCTCCTCATTTGTGAGTGCAGCACATAGCTCTGGGTGTGTCTTCTGTAGATCAAAGACTGCCTGTCTTATATATGCCCTGCAACAGCATCAACCCGACACCATAGGGTGTCTTAATACAATGTCCTTGTACGACCTTAAAGCCCGTATATTCTACAAGTCTGAATGAGTCTTTGACCGTTTTTCAGAAAAGCAGCTTTGTATGCCCTCAACAACTGCCTGTTGGAAGGCTTGGATGTCAAGTGAATCAACTTTTAATTTGCCATTGGGAATATAAACTTTGGTAACTGCCCCCATTTCCGGGGCAGGAGCAAAAGGTGATGGTCTGACAATGCTCTAGTCAGGTATTCTATATGTTCAACATTGACATGTACCTGGTTGAGGCCCAAGTTAATCCAACCTCAGATGTAAAACCTGCATTCATGAATAAAATGAGTAGTCTCTAGTAATCGGGTGATATTGTGGTTTGGCTCCCGGTAAATCACACAGCAGGGGGAATAGATCATCCAAATTCACTTAAGCTGCACAATTAAAATCTCCCCCTACTATCACAGGGTAATGAATTAATCCCACAATCTTCTTCAATACTATATCCATAAACCCCCAATGGTCCACATGCAGAGCATCCTTCCTAGAAAAATGTATGTTTCTTTGCTATCTTTCATTCCATTTGCTAACTAAAAGAGAACACTGGATATAATCAATATAAGTAACCCACAGATGATGAAAAAATAATGTGTAAAATACATCTGCCCTCTACTGCTTTTCTGCAGTAAATCCTCCCTTCCCCAGAGTTAGGCGAGTCTATTGCACACGAGCATTGTGGACTTCTTACTTTGTATATGATTTACACTATATATGTTTTAGCCATACCATTAAGCCCCCAACATTCCAGGTACGCAATGTGATCTTTGGGAATTCCTTAGTCATGCTGCAGTGAAACTAATAGATCTCCCCATCCCATTGGCAAAACCAGAAAAACGGAACTCCAGAAAACAGGAATTCCACCTTCATTTCTCCCACTCATGGTTTTCCTTTGCTAGTTTCCCCATAGTGAACCTCTCCAATGTCTGCCTAGTACTGTCTTATTTTCAATATAGTTACCGGTGCCGAAGAACCACTACTATGTAATCATGCATAGTCTCAAACCTTTTCATCTGAGGCTCTCACAGTAATCATCCACAAATTACACTCAGGAGGGGGGTTAGGGGGTAGAGGTTCACCCCCATCTTCTCTTCATTGCCTCGTCATCATAGGGTGTCATGCCTTGATTTTTCCTCCACCTGACACTCACTGCTAAACTTAAGTTCTTTTCAATGGGGAAAGGAGCTTGTGCAGCTCACAGAAGCCCTCCACTTCCTGTTACTGCTGGTTCCAGCCACCATGCTGTAGCAGGTGATTTACTCGTCAGCCCTTGGGCCTAGGCGCTGACACCCTAGCCCATCAGAAAAAAGGTAGGACGCCCTGGCCATCCCCCACCAGGCCTTCAGTCCTCGAAGTCAGATAGGTCTCTATGAGTTGGACTGTACGGTCCAGGCTGCAGCAGCCACCATCTTAGCTCCTCCTCACAGATATTCATCAGAGTTAACAAAGCTACCATTGAGGCTTGACCTATTTCCTGGGCTTCTTGTGCCACCCTAGATGCCTGCACTCCATTTGGCTCAACGGATGGCCTAGGACCACTTTAAAATGTCAGCAATGTGTTGGCCGGCTGACAGCAGAGCAGTCTGCAAGCTGTTCCATCAGCAACAGGGTACACCCCACCTCTGGAAAGCATTTGATTTGCTACGACGCACAACAGTTATAAGTTTGTTCAAGCTGCCACGCTTGACCAGGCAAAATAAAATAGATCAAAATTTGGTTTACTGCAGCAGGATTTCACCTACACTGTCCACTTTGTTAAATATGACTTTAAACTGAAAGAGGCATCTAGAGTACTTTAAACGCCTTTTCTGGCTTTACATCTCTAGTGAAGCAAGCAAGAGAAGGATCAAACTAGTGGTCAACCACTACATAATCTACAGCTACATAATATTTTGTCACTATTACAAATTGGTAAAAGCTGTTAAGACAGGAAACCTCCCATGATATTCAAGAGAACTGTCAACCAGCAGCAAACCATCCTGTCTAGAACTATGAATGTTACAAAACTTTCTACAATAAAAATTGCATATTATGATGCCCCGGGCGCGACTATTATATGTCCTGAGAAACTGTGCCAAGCACCCGTTCTGCATTTGGACTCTCAGTGGTAGCGTTAGTCGAACAGTCCAACACTTCTTGGAGAGGAAGTAGACAGAGGGGGTGATCACAGGCACACAACTCAAAATGTGAGCTCAGGGGCTAACTGAACCACTTTCACACTGCCATCCTTCATGTCACTATGCAGCAAGGCCATAGCCATGCCATTCACTGTATAATCTCTCTTGAGTTAAGGCTCAAGCCTACTCACATGAAACATCCTCTAAGGTTCCCTTGAGGCATCTCTCTCTACCAAGTAGTAAATCTCAGGAACCTTCTGAACTATGTTGGATGGCCCACACCATTTGTCCTCCGCAGCCATGGGACAAACAGGATTTAGCGCCAACACTTCCTAACCTTCCCGATACCCAGTCAGGCTAGCTTTCTGGTCGTAGCACTACTTCATTATCGCCTGGCTAGCCTAAAGAATTTCCTTTGCCTGACTCAAGTATTGAGGCATCAACTTCCTGAGGTCAATCACATAGTCGCCACATTCTTCTGTGGAGACTGAGGTTCCTTCCCACCCCTTGCAGACTAAGGTGAGTAGGCTTTATTCAGAAGGGAAACGTCCTCTATGCCGACTCTGTAACAACAAAGTCCTGGTTAACGAAAGCGGAACAACGCTTTCCTTAACCACAACTTCGTTTTTTTGTGCCTTAACCATGCATGTCCTGAACAACGAACATGCGTGGTTAAGGCACAAACAAGGGAGTCGGCTGAGGAGGACGGCGCGGACGACCAGGCAGCGACGCAGGTAAGCGGGGGGTCGGGGGGTTTTAGGTTTTGAGGTGGGGGTGGGGTGGTCGGGGTTTTATGTTTTGGGGCAGGGGATTGGGGGGTTTTAGGTTTTGGGGTGGGGGGGTCGGAGGGTTTTAGGTTTTGGGGCGGGGTGGGGGTTTTAGGTTTTGGGGCGGGTGGGGGGTTTGGGGGGTTTTGGGGCGGGGTGGGGGGGGTCGGGGTTTTAGGTTTTGGGGCGGGTGGGGGGTCGGGGGGTTTTAGGTTTTGGGACTGGGGGTTTTAGGTTTTGGGGCGGGGTGGGGGGGGTCGGGGTTTTAGGATCAAATCTGTTTATTGTTTTTAAAAAAAAGCAAAAAAAATATAAACATACAAAACACAACTCATTGTGGGATATAAATGCAAGATATCAGCACAATAGCAATCTCATATCTTCATGCAGAAGTCTCTCTCGTAATCAAAAGACCACACCCAGAGGAACCACCCAGCCAGTCTTCTCGCTGCAGAATCATATGTCCACCAGCAGTGTCCAATAGTCTTCCAAGGTGCTAGTCCCACAGATGAGAACACATAAACATATAAACGCAAACACTTCAACTATGCCTCCCTCAGAGAAACCAAGTCATCTTCCTGTCTCTCCACACCTCAACCCCTTGCATCGTCCAAGCTCATCCCCCCATCCAACCTCCCCCCCAGCCCTCCAACCAAGAATTCAAATCAGCCTCAAGACTCTCAGGTAGATCGGGCATGTCAGCTCAGTAAATTCTGCGGAGAGAATCTGAAGGAACGGCTTCCACAGCTCGCCTAAGTTTCCTGCCCGCTACTGGGAGGCTAGCGTAACTTTCTCCATAGCTAAGATAAACCACAGCTTCTGGAGCCATGAGATACGCGTCGGGACTCTGTACCCCAGAGAGCTAGGATCAGTTGCATCGCTGCTTTAAGTGCTAGAGCCATCTGCCTCCCTTTTAAGGACTGTAAAGGAAAAGTACGGGAATTAGGCAGCCCCAATAAAATATACGATGGGAGTCTTGGGATCTTAACTTGAAATGCTACATCAATATCATCTATAATGCTTTCCCAATAGTGGTGCAGCTTGGGGCAGTGCCAAAGCAAATGCGTAAGCGTACCTGTAGCTCCACACCCCCTCCAGCAAAGGTCCGACTTATCACGATTCCATGCATGCAACCGCGCTGGAGTGTAATACCAATATGAAGCGACTTTATATGATTTCTCTGTCCCAGCTGCTGTGTGGTGTATTCTATAGAATATGCTGTCCCATTCCTCATCTGAGGAGTTCTCTCTCCAGCTCTCTCTCCCATCGCAACTGACCCTTCGACTTAGGCGGGTGGTTTTCCCCTTGCAGAAGCCGATAAAGTTCAGAGATAATTCTCTTATCATCCTTCTTTAGGAACAGCCATTTCTCAAATGGCGTAAGAGGCCTATCTATCAGAGCTCTGTTCGCCGGCAAGAGAGCCCAGTGTCGAACCTGATAATACATCAATTTACCCGCCTCCACTAGGCCATAGGCCTCTCTCATCTGGTCGAAGGACAAAACCTCTTGTTCATCAAAAAGACTTCCTACTCTCCTACAGCCCCCTTCATACCAACGTCTCAGGCCATCCAGACGAAGTTCAGGCTCAAAGTCAGGGTTTGCGCCTATGGGGGTCACAGGGGACGGAAAGGAAGTCAGCCCTAGACGGCAAGCAACCGCATCCCATACGCGTAACGTTGTTCTGGTAATCAGGGAAGAATAAAGACCTCCCGCCCTATGCCGGCGCCGGAGCCAAGGCTACTTCCATATATGAGAGCCCGCCTGGTCCATAAAACACCAGTGTTTCTCCGTGAGTGGGCGACTCCACTCCACAAGAAAGCGCAACTGTGTTGCCTGAAAATATCTCAGAAGACATGGTATTGCCAATCCCCCACTGACCTTGGGACGATATAAGGGCGATAGACGCGCCGGATGACCCTCCCATATAAATCTCAGGACCTCCGATTGTAGGGTGGCAATCGTCCGAGGAGGTGGGGCTAGTGGGAGCGCCTGAAACATATACAGTATTTGCGGCAAGACTGTCATCTTGACCCCAGCCACCCTACCCAGCCAAGACAGTTTATGGCTCCCCCACAACTACAGGTCCGGCTGTACATCGCGAACCAACTTCGCATAGTTCAAGCTCGCCGTTTTAACGGCAGACATCGCCAACTCAACCCCGAGATAGGAAAGGCGTGAGGACGACCAAATAAAGGGATATCGAGCCTTCAAATCCTCCTCGTTATCAGCACTCAGAGACAGACCAAGGACCTGAGATTTCTGCATATTCACTTTAAATCCCGAAACCTGGCTAAACTCAACTAGTATCTCCATAAGCGCAGGTAAAGAGGTCGCAGGCTCTGCAAGTGTAAGAATAAGATCGTCAGCCTATAAGGTAATAAGATGGTGATCTCCGCCAAATTTCACCACAGAAACCAAGGGACTGTGCCGCAAGCGCTGTGCAAGGGGCTTCATATATAACGCAAACAAAAGGGGGGAAAGCGGGCACCCCGGCCTGGTCCCACGCCCAACCAGGAACGGCCTAGAAAGCACGCTATTAACTCGGACCGCCGCTCTAGGGGACCGATAGGCACACTGGATCCAAGATCTAAAGCCCGGGCCCAGACCAAAGCGCTCCAGGACCCGGAAGAGATATGGCCAATGGACCCTATTGAACGCCTTTTCGGCGTCGACAGAGAGAAAAAAGCGCCTCTCTGCAGGATCTAGCAGATGCAGAAGTCGCTTCTTATTATCGCCACACTGTTGATTCGGAATAAAACCAGACTGATCCGGATCAATAAGACCCGGCATATAAGGATTAAGGCGGTAAGCAAGAATCCCTGTAAATAATTTAGCATCAATATTCAGAAGCGAAATCGGCCTATATGAAGCGCACTCCTCCGGGTCTTTGCCCGGTTTATGTATAATAGTAATGGTAGCATCCAGCATACTCGGCGTCAGGGTTCTTGTCGTCCGAAAGGAATTAAAAAGCCTCACAAGAAGCGGGGCGAGCTCAACACAAAAGGTCTTATAAAACAATGCTGTGAACCCATCAGGGCCGGGGGACTTCCCGCTCTTTAAGCGGGAGATAGCCGATATAACTTCCTCCGGCCTTATCTGTTGGTCCAGCAGGGACGCCTCTGCTCACAAAGAGGAGTGATTGCTATGCCCTCTAGGTAAGAATCCAGGCCCGCGTCAACTAGCTCATCCGCCGCGTATAACCCCCGGTAAAACCCCGCAAATGCCTCTGCAATCTGATCGCTCGTGCAGACCTCTTCACCCGAAGAAGAACGAATCAATTTGACCGCCGACGCCGCACGCTATGCTCGCAACCGGTGCGCCAATATCTTTCCACATCTATTGCTCCCGATATAGTATTTGTGCTTAAGTCATGCTACCGCGTACTCAGCCCTATCCCAGTCCAGTCGTTTCAACTGCTGCCGTACCTTCTCTAATTCTCGCCAGATTCTAGGCGCGCCAGTGGATTTATGGGAACGCTCCAGGACAGCTACCCTCTGCTCTAGCCTCTCCCTCACCTCTCTCCTTGCTCTATTATCCCTCGCCGATAATGCCATCACCTCGCCCCGCACTACTGCCTTCAGTGCCTACCACACAGTCTCCACAGAGGTACTGCCCTCATCGTTGAAGCTAATATAATCCCTAATCGCACGACGAAGCAATTCCACCACTATCTCGCTCTGAAGCAGGGAGTCCCTAAAGCGCCAGCTCGGTGTGTCAACGCGACCTATCTCCATGGCCAGCTCAACCGTAATAGGGGCATGATCAGCCAGGGCCCTGGGCTCAATCGTAGCCTCCCTGACCCGGGGCATAAACTCATGCGAGGCCAGAAAAAGATTGAGCCGTGCATATGTTTTGGTCGCTGCTGAATAAAAGGAATAATCCCGGAGTGTGGGATGCGACTTCCTCCATACGTCCTCCAGCCCACACTCAGCCTGCCATTGACGCCCCATCTCCGACAAGGCTCCAGTCTGCCCAAAGCGCTGGCCTGAGCGGTCAAGCTCGTTATCCATCACCAAATTCAAATCTCCCCCTACCAAAATGGCACTATCAGGCGAAC
The DNA here is from genome assembly GCF_031143425.1 of Pleurodeles waltl. Lineage (NCBI taxonomy): Eukaryota > Metazoa > Chordata > Amphibia > Caudata > Salamandridae > Pleurodeles > Pleurodeles waltl. The sequence continues at coordinate 457,874,118 of NC_090442.1, forward strand.
TAAGTATAGGGGAAACTGACTGTCTCAGGAAGGTCTCCTGCTGGGATTCGGAGCAAAGAGGGAAGCAATGGTAAAAGAGAAGGCCCCAAGCCTTATTCTAATAGCCAGGAACCTACCTGGGACTTTGTGTACCTTCCCAACTATCTCCCCAGCAAATGTCCTCGAGAGCAATATTGCCACCCCGCATGTTTCATAGTTGTTGAGGACCAAAGCTGCCTAGGGAACCATCTGTATCCCTATGTAACAAATGGGTCTCTTGTAATAGACAGATATGGCGCCCAGATTTCTCCAGAGCGGACAGTATCGCTAACCGCTTGGTTGGGTTGTTAAGCTCACGGACATTCAAACTTAAGCACTTAATTGTCATACCATCAAGGGGAGAAAATCGCTCAGGGGGGGAGAGAATCCACAGAGGGGCCGGGACTCAGAACAGCATCTCCGCCGCTCCAAGAAACATGACCGACCCATTGGGGCCCATGATGACCAAACCCGCAGGGAAGCATACAAACATATATCTAAAACACACAACAGGTGCTCATAACAAAAAAGTCCTCTCACACACATCCCAAAGAGGAAAAGTCTCCACAGGGCCGCAGAACCACACCAGATCGCCCGTTAAGTCCACCGACTCCGCCGCCCAGGCCCGCTCACAAGGGCACAAGCCCGCCATAAGCGACCCCTTGCTGAACAATGGCACTCCGTCTTCCTCGCCTAGGCACTTGTCCCAGCCGCTACACTGCTCACTGCCGACTGACAATAACCGCTCCGACTCCGTAGGGCGCTGCTGCTTCCTCCTTCTCTCTTTCCTCCTCCAGCGCGGGCGATCTCCTCCCGCCGGACCTAAATTCGAGTCCGAGCCCTGAGCGTCTCCCTCCAGGCCCAGAATCCGGCGAGCCTCAGATACCGTCTTCACCAGGCGAAGCTGGTCCTCCCAGCGGAAAACAAGGCGGAACGGGTGACCCCATGTATAGGACACAGCATGCGCACATAAGTACTCTGTGATAGGCTTAAACTCCCGCCGCTGCTGTGAGGTCCGAACCAACAGGTCCTGGTATAACTGCAATTGATAGCCTCTAAAGTGGAACTGCGGGGTACTGCGTGCCCACTGCAATTTTTTTTCTTTCAGTCCATAATTGTGGATGCATGCCAGGATATCCAGCGGGCGGTCCCCGGCTCCTCCAGCTCGGCCCACACGATGTACTCTGTCCAGGACAATCTCCTGGGATGCCTCCAGGTCCAGCACTGAGCGGAACAACGCCACCACGAAGTCTCTAATGACATCCTTCTCCGCTCCGATCGGCACTCCTCTAATGCGGTTATTGTGTCTGCGCGAGCGGTTCTCCGGGTCCTCCACTGTCATCTGAAGGACGTCCTGCTGTTCCCGCAAGCGCAGAACCTCCTGCTGCAGGACCGCTACCTCCTCGCCGCGGGCCACCTCCCCATCCTCAACCTGGGTTATCCGCTCACCCAGAGACGAGAGCTCCACCCGCAACTCCTTCACCTCCTGCGATATATCTTTACGGAGTTCTTGCAGGTCCCCGCGGAGCGATTCAAACAGGGAGGTGAGGAACCCCTTCGTAACCAGGGCCGCCTCCTCCTCCGATGTCTCCTTCCTTGCTTCAGGGGACCTTGCGGTCGGCGGATCTTCAGGGGCCCCTCCAGCACCGGGCGTCCCCCCGTCAGCATTTCTCTTACCGTCCGGTCTCGCTTGGGCTTGGAGGTCGCGATATCTACTACCTCTGACAGCTACAGTCCAAGTATTCAGCCAGACCTCTGCGCACCAACACCAGACTCCGTACACCCCAGGCGGGCCCCTCGCCTGCAGCCGTCAGCCTCTTCTCCGCAGTGCACTCCCCGGGGCCACTGCCAAAGACAGCTCGTTTCTGCGCCAGGCAAAGGTCACCACAGGCCGCTTACACCTCCAACTGGCGTCCAGGGCCCCCTGCGTCACTACCGCAGCAGAGCACAGTCACTCAGGAGGGTCCTCGCTCCTCCGTCGTCCTCTCCGAAGGGCCAGCCCACCGGGCCCAGCCAGCGGGCCCGCCGCCTCTCCTCTCTGGCGCCGAGCCCACCAGCGAGGCCACGCCACTGGCCCGTCCTTCAGGGGGTCTTATCCCCCGCTAAGGGCACCGCCGCACCCCTGCTGCCTCCTGGCTCGCCTCCCGGCTCCAGGCCAGCCGCCCCGGGGGTGGGGGGGTCGGAGGGTTTTAGGTTTTGGGGCGGGGTGGGGGTTGGGAGGTTTAGGTTTTGAGGCGGTGGTGGGGGGTTTTAGGTTTTGGGGTGGGGGTGGGGGGACTGGGGGGTTTTAGGCTTTGGGGCCGGGGTGGGGGGTTTTAGGTTTTGGGGGGGCGTGGGTTTTAGGTTTTGGGGCAGGGTGGGGGGGGTCAGGGTGACGCGTGCAGGATCAATGGATGCCTATTACTAATGCCTTTACCAGGAATGCCTTTACAATGAAATATCGTTGTTAAGGCATTCGTGCTAAAGGCATTAGTGGTAACAACGAGGTCACACTAGCTTACTCCCATATCTCTCTCATGTAAGAGGAGATGAAATTGGTTCCCAGTCAGAAATTACCATTCCCAGAAATCAAATCCAAGTAAAGATCCCCAGTAGAGCTCTTGCTACCACCTATGTAGCCATGCTCCTCAGACATACAGCTTCCAGATCCCACAACCAAGATATGCTTGTTGCCGGACTGTGAGTGGAGAAGGGACCAAATAGACCAATTATTTCCATTACCACTAACTTAAAGGGAACAACTGGTAGAGACACTAACTGGGCCTTTGTCCTCCCTCCTGCCTTACCACTCATCTGGCAAGCAGGACAAGTTCTACAGAACCTCCATGTCTCAGCGCATCCATGACTAGTAGAACACAGGGTCCAACATATCCTTGGTTTTTCTAATTCGCAAGTGTCATGTGAAGGGCACTTTGTGGGCCAGTGACAGGACACTTGGAAATTTCTGTGAACTAATGGAACCACTAGCCTCCTTATAATTGCTGCCTCAGGATTCACTGGCTCACTGTAAAGAATGCCATCCTCCTAGCCCACACAGTGTTTCCCGTCTACTCTTTTGCTGACCTGTTCCTGGGCTTCTTTTAGAGTCCATCAAGCATACGGCTTGTGGAAATCCACCTGGGTCGGCCCTCCAGCAATTATCAAACCCTGCAGCTCTGGAAGTGACCCAGACTCAAGCACCCGATCCACTTCAAGAGCCTCATCTTCCTCTCCCTTTGGAGCAGAAGCGCTGACCTCCACAGCCACTGCCTTCCAGGCCAGGAGTCTGCCCTTTCCTGCAAACTACCTTGTCCTGGTCCCTGCGTATCAGTATATGATCCTAGTCCCACTCAGAGACTGATGTGCAGCCTGTGCTCTGGTCAACACAGCTGACATGGTTCAAGCAATTAAGGCTTCTGGTCCTGGCAACAAGCCAGGGACAATCAAATCATTGCCCAAGAGACATTCAGCACCCTGCTTTTCCCTTACCCTGACATAAAACATGGTCACATTGCCACTGAGCTCCATCACAACCCTAGCAAACGGATACTCCATGCCCCCTCCACTGGCTACCACACCTATATCCTTGAACCCCTTGGTACCAGGGAGCATCTCCTTAGGCGTAATGTACTTCCTCTCAGCCATTGTGTGGAAGGCTCCAGTATCGCTAAGGCAATGCACTTTCCTCCGAAGGATATCAACTTCCTGCACAAACCCCATTGTGTTAGGATGATTGTGCTTTAGAGCATCCAGGTATCCCTCCCACATTTCCATAGCTAATAGGCTGAGCGCAACTGGGCCCTTTCAGGTTCCTTCACCCAGGTGTAACATGCTTCCTATCATGGTTGAGCTGGGTCAGGATCTTTCGCCTGACAATGTTCTTTGAAGTGTTCCACCTGATGTCACTTGTAGCAAGTCACCACCTTGGACGTGGAACAACTTCCATGTCTCTCCTTCTTATGATGTTTCTTTCTGGACACACCATCACACATTCTTCTGGACTCTCCTCGAGTCCCATGGATATTACCCTGGCCCTTGCCCTCTGGTTTGGAACTAATCTGTGGAGAGTTCCTCTCCCACTCTGGCTTAGTTCCGTGCTATTCTAGCCCCTTGTGAACACTGTTAGCAAACCACTTGTCGGCCAACACTGCAAGCTTCTCTTGATCACTCTCTGTCAGATCAGACAGGTATTGTCTGAGGACGTAGAGCACTCCTCCCCAAGTTGCTCTGTCACTATCAACTGGTTAAGGAACTAAAAGTCCTTGGCCTTCATCCTTCAGACCTACTCATTCTAATTATGCAATATTCCATCAATCTAAGTCTTATAACGAACATCACCCCCTTTCTTGCAGTCCTGGAACTTCTAAAGGCACTGAGCTGGCTTTTGCCCAAATTGTCTAATCAGAGTCTCATTCGTTCTCTCATAGACTGGCTGGTCTGCCAGAGGTCTCCTTCCAATTACGGTTATCCTTTCTAATGACATATACCCACTTTAAAGAGGCTACCTTAAACATCTCATTCAAGGCCTGCGTCTTGCAAACAACGTCAAAGCTCACAAACCATTCCAAGATGTCCTGACTTTCCACATACCCAATATCTCTTGGAACCTTGGTCACAATTTGGACTGAACTGGTTTTAGAGCAGTATTTGCTGCCATTCTACATTTCTCTCTTTCAAGGGCTATCATTTCCCTCTCTAGCTTTCTTTACTTTTTCTACTCTTTCTCCTCCCACTCTTTCTGTTTCACCTCCCGTTCTCCCAATCAATATCCTGATTTAATCTGCATTTTAAAAGATTCCGGATTTGTGAATAGCACATTGAAAGGCATAGGGCCTCATTATGAGTTCAGCGGGCTGTGCATGGGGGCCCCTGCACTGCCCATGCCAAATGCATGGGCACCCCAGGGGGCTCCCAGAGTCACCTATTCTGCCAGCCTTTCCCTGGCATTGTAAACTGTCATGAAAATGCTAGCGGAAGGGCACTCATAATCCCGCCACCCTGGAGGATTACAAACGTTGAGACTGCCACGCTGCTGGCTGGCAGCAGCCTGGCGGTGTATTCAAGACTCATTAAGAGGGCCATAGTATATACTCCAACCTACATTGTCCCTCCTGTAACAGTTAATCTACAGTATCATCCTTGGCTGAGCCTTGAAAAAGCACTAGGCCTGCAAACCCTAAAGGGGTGTAACACGTGTTGGCAGAGTTCCCATGTAACTCGCAATGAAGCTAAAAGGAGGGTTTAAATATGAGTTGTTAAAATAACTGTAAACAGCAACCACCTTACAGGATGTAATTTGTAAAATCTTGTGCCTGACTTATATTTCAATATGTACAAATGTACTCTGCAATAACTAAGAAGCAACTTAAGTTAATTTAGAATTGTCATGAAAACATAATGTCTGGTCTTGTGCACATATTTGTGTTGCAGTCACTTATGATGTTATCAACGCTAATTAACCTGTATCATACAGTTTACATTTTATGGATCAAATCTGTTTGTTGGTTTAAGATGTAAGAAACACACTACACAGCTCTGCACCTACAACCTTCTCGGCCGGCAGCAAATAATATCATCTGTCCCATAGTCCCCAATAAGGGTTCCAGTAGAGAGAACTGATATAGCCTGGACTAAATGCAATATTGCCCCTCTCACATCAGACAGTAGTAAACAAGAGCAGGTATCATAAAACAGGAAACCAGCAAGAAAGAAAAAGAGAATAGAAAAGTCGAATAGAACAGAGAAAAACAAAATAGAGCAACTTAACTCCTCCCATCAACACTCAGCCATATTCCTCCTCTTCGCCCACCCGTGCTCCCGCCCCACCATCCACCAGGGTTGTCACATGACCCCCCCAATCCCTGGCCACCTCCATCCCGATTAGGTGTCGCTAAGCAACCGCAGCACTTGTAAAAATGCAGGACAGGTACGTTTATTAAATTCCGCGGATAGAATCTGAATAAATGGTCTCCACAGAACGGCTGTTTCTTCTGCTCTCTGACTGGCCGATAAGGTTCATTTCTCCATCGCTAAGATATACCAGAGTTTATAAAGCCAGGAGGTATAGCTCGGAACCTTATCCGTGCACCAGAGACTAAGAATCACCTGATGTGCCACATTGAGGGAAAGAGTGGTCTGTCGACCCCTCAAGGACCGGAGAGGGAAGGTGAGAGGGTTGGGTAAACCCAAGATAGTATATGTCGGTAACCTCGGGATCTCTGTGTGGAATACTCGGTCTATGTCATCCAGGATGCTACTCCAATATCTTGTCAGCTTCGGGCAGTGACACAGTAAGTGAATGAGTGTGCCGTGTTTCCATACCCCCTCCAGCAGAGCCCAGATTTAGTGGGGTCCTACTCCCGCACCCTCACAGGGATGTAGTACCATGAAGTAGCTATCTTGTAGGCCGTTTCAGCCCCTGGTATATTGTGAGCTGTGTGGTGTGCCCTGAAATATATGTCCTCCCACTCCTCTTCTGTCAGTTCTCTCTCAATCTCCCTCTCCCATTGTTTCTGCCCCTTTGTCTTGGAGAGTGGTATGGCCCTAAGGAGATGCACGTAAATTTCAGATATCAGTCTCTTATCATACTTTTCCCCTACCAGCCATTTCTCAAATTCTGTGAGCGTTCTAGCCACTAGGGGTTTAACCGTTGGCTGCAGTACCCAGTGTCGGACCTGGTAATACGGCAATCTATCTGCTTCCATTAAGTCACAGGTCTCCCTCAAATGGTCAAAAGGGATAATACCATCTATGCCTAATAGACTCCCTACTCTTTTACACCCCTTTTCCTGCAGATGCTGAAAGCCCCTGAATGCAGACCGGGGACAAACTCAGGATTCTCACATATCGGCATCATTAGAGAAGGGAAAGTCGTCAGGCCGCATCTGGTCACCACCGCATCCCACATCCCAAGAGTCGCACCAGTGATAGGGGATGAGTAAAGTCCTGTCGCTCTGTGCCTACGTTGCAGCCAGGGTTCCTTCCAGATATGGGACCCGGCAACCGCCTGGTCCATGAAGCACCAGTGCTTCTCCGTCAACGGACGGCTCCACTCCAATAAAAAGCACAACTGAGCAGCCTGGTAATACTTTAACAGGCAAGGAACCGCAAGTCCCCCATCTGGCTTTGAACGGTATAAAATGTGTGGATCCGCGCAGGTTTACGGCCCCAAATAAACTTCAGAATCACCTTTTGAAGCGTAGCTATGGTGTTAGGCGGCGGAGTCAGAGGAAGCGTCTGAAACAGATAGAGTATGCGTGGCAAAATGGTCATCTTGATTGCTGTGATCCTGCCGAACCATGATAGTTTGTGCTTCCCCCATAGCTCTAAGTCTTTTAGTACCTCTCTGGAGACGGCAACATAATTCAAGCAGGACGTCTTTGCCAAGACTATGCCCAGGTATGGGATGTGCGACAATGCCCACAGAAAAGGGAATCTAGAACGCAGTTCCTTCTCATGGTCTGGGGGGACTGACAGATTTAGGATCTGAGATTTCTGTATATTCACTTTGAACCCCGAGACCGTTCCGAATGCATGCAAAGCGTCTAAGCACTGGGAGCGAGGTCGTGGGCTCTGCCAGTGTAAGGATCACATCATCAGCATAGAGACTGATCAGGTGGTGGTCACCCACAAATTTGATGCCTGTAACTCGAGGGTCAGCTCGAAGTCTTTGTGCCAAGGGATCCATGTAGAGAGCGAACAGGAGCGGGGAGAGCGGGCACCCCTGCCTCGTTCCTCTTCTTATCGGAAACGGCAGCGATACCTTTCCGTTTACGCGGACTGCCGCACTGGGCTCATGATAGACACATTTGATCCAAGCCAGGAGTGTCGGCCCAACCCCAAAGCGATCCAGCACCCGGAAAAGGTAAGGCCAATGCACCCTATCAAACGCCTTCTCCACGTCAATAGTAAGAAGGAGAGCTTCCCTATGGGACCTGTGCGTTTTATCTATCAGGTGTAGTATCAGTTTCGTATTATCCCTACATTGTCGATGGGGTATGAAACCCGCCTGGTCTGGGTCAATAAGCCCGGGATAAATGAGTTGAGACGCTGCGCTTATATGCAGGTAAACAGCTTGGCGTCTATATTTAGAAGTGAAATAGGCCGGTATGATCCACACTCCTCCGGGTCCTTCCCGGGTTTATGAAAAACCGTAAAGAGGGCTTCGAGCATACTGGGAGCAAGGGTCTTGGTCTCCGTAAAAGAATTAAACAGCCGGGTGAGTACGGGGGCCACCTCCGGACAAAATGTTTTGTAAAAAAGCGGGGTAAAGCCGTCCGGGCCGGGCGACCTCCCCACCTTCAGACATGAGATAGACAAAATCACCTCCTCCAACCCAATAGGCAGGTCAAGGAGATCTGCATCCTGCTCCCTGAGTGGCGTAGCTTCGCAATCAGAAAGGTAGGAGGAGGGGTCGAGAGCAATGGTCGTGTCCTCCATATAAAACACCCTGTAAAAATCTGAAAAGGCTTCCACAATTTGCATGTCAGTGTGCACCTCCCCCTGAGAGGGGGAACGCACCCACGCACCATCTTAACAGCAGAGGCGTACCTCTGAGCCCTTAACTTCTGAGCCAGGAGTTTCCGGCATCTATCGCCCCCTATGTAATACTTGTGTTTAAGTCGCGCTAAAGTATAATCTGCTCTATCCCAGTCCAACCTCCTCAGCTGCAAACGCGCACCTTCTCTAGCTCCCTCCAAACTCTGGGAGCTCCTGTGTGCTTATGAGAGCGCTCCAGAGCAGCCACTCTCCGCTCCAGAGCAAGAGGGATATCACCTCCCCCGTATGACCCCTTTAAGTGCCTCCCAAAGTGTTTCTAAACTCGTTAGCACATTATCATTCTGGTCAAGATAGTCTCTGATCGCTCGTCTCACAGCGTCTGCCATATCTTGGGACTGCAAAATCGTGTCCCGGAAGTGCCATCCCGGCCGCCAGGCTCGGCTAAGACCCAGGTGGACCATGACAGATACAGGAGCATGGTCTGCCAGAGCCCTGGGCTCTATCGAAGTCTCCCGAATCCTTGAACGGAATTCTGAGGAGGCTAAAAAATAATCTATACTTGCGTAAGTTTTCTTGGCAGCTGAATAAAACAAATAATCTTGGAGGCCTGGATGGGCTGTCCGCCAAATATCCTCCAATTCACAATCAGCCAGCCAATGTAACCCGAACGATGTCAAGACCCCAGACTGACCATATCGCTGCCCAAGTCATTGTCCATGACAATATTAAAATCCCCTCCCACAAGTAGCGCCCTGTCCGGGGTTGTGAGTGTCGGGGATAAAGCCTGCTTCATAAAACTTTCTTGTTGAGTGTTTGGTGCGTATATAGTTGCAATTGTGAAATGGAAAGAGTCAATACGGACTCTGAGCCAGGTATCTGCCCTTCACCTAAAAAAATCTTAGCAATGACTTCCCCAGGGAAGGACCTCAAGAACAAAATCGCCACCCCACCATGCTTAGTGGGAGCGGAAGACCAGTACTGAAGGGGAACCATCTAGAGCGCATACGATAAATACCAGTAGCCAGCAAATGTGTTTCTTGTATCAAACAAACGTGGCACCCAGAGCGCTCTAAGAAGGATAAAACTGCTAGCCTCTTCGAAGGATTAGTCAAGCCCCGGACATTGAGGCTTAGACACTTAAAATTCAGACGCATAGAAGAAAGCGAGAAGCCCTGACAGCTGACCTCCACAGTGGGGCTGGGATCGGGAACAATCCCGGGTAGCGCAAGCACAGGGTGTCATAGCGGGCTCCAAAAGAGAGTGTGATTCTTGCAGGGGGGATAAATTAGAACTAGACAAGAAGGCACAACAGGTGCATAACAACGAACATTCAAGTCCTTTACAGAAGGTCCATTGCGAGGTAGAGCTCCAAACCAAGGTCCGGAACTTTCACGAGGCCCATTCCTGGGATCCAGAAGTCCCACCACCCAGGCCCAGTTCTAGTGCTGTGCACATCATTTCCGCAGGATGGTCCACGGGCACCCCCACCGACTACCAACCGTAATCAGAATCTATGGGCCGGTACCGGCAGTGACACTATTCAGAACGGCTTGTCTCTCTCAAGCCTGCTCCTTAGACCATGGGCGTGACGGCCTCCGCTTCCTTTCTTTCCTCTGCCATCCCGAATGACGCGCAGCAGGGCCCCCTCCGGGGGACCCCGTCCGCTTTTCTAGCTCCTCCAGACCCAAAACCTAGCAGGCCTCCTGCAGCGTCTTCACCTGTCTCGTCTGGTCTCCCCATCAAAAGACGAGTCTAAAGGGATGACCCCATGTGTAGGGTGTTGAATTGGCTCGGAGGTGATCCGTAATGGGCTTGAGCTCTCTACGCCTCTGCAGTGTCAGCACGGAGAGGTCCTGATAGATCTGCAGGCTATGCCCCCAAAACTGGATCTAAGGAAGTTTCCCTGCTCGTTGGAGAATAGCTTCTTTGACCATAAAATTGGGTACGCACGCTAAAATATCTGGAGGGCGTGCACCCGCACCCCCTGCCCGGCCCACCCTGTGGACCCGATCCAATGTAATCTTGTGTGTGTCTTCAGAAGCCAGGAGGGAGCGAAACAAGACCGTAACAAACTGTCTGATGTCATCTCCCTCGGCCCCGTACAGCACCCCTCTGATGCGTATATTATGGCGCCTAGATCGTTTTTCCAAGTCCTCGGTCGCGATCTGCAGTTGTTCCTGGTGTTCATGCAATCTGAGAATTTCCTGTTGAAGTTGTTCGACCTCCTAACCTCTGGAGATCTCATTATTCTCCATGCTGGACACCTGTTCCCCAAGGGATGTAATATCAGTCCGCAGCTCCTGCATCTCCTGGGAGATATCTCTACAAAGTTCTTGCAGATCCACCCTCAGCGAGTTGAACAAGGAAGTAAGGAAGCCTTTCGTAACCGGGGACTCTCCATCTGCCTCTGTATCTCCCTGACCCTTGGCCCCCCATCCCGGGGCTGCGACCTCAGCCTGCTTGCCCTGCGACGGGTGCGATCTCGTCAGCATCTCCCTGACTGACTGCTCTCTTTTAGGTTTGGCGGATGTCATCGTCGCTCTCAACGCTCTATAAAACTTCCGCTCCATCCACCACAGGTGACCACGCTCCACTGATCCGCCTGCCGCGGGCCAACTAGTCCTAACGAGCACATCAAGCCAACTCGTCACCACGCTTCTCAGCTTCGAGGCCGCCGTTTCACCGCCGCAGGCAGAGCCAGGAGGGCCAGTCACCACATCCCAGCACCTTGGGACCCCGCCAGCCAAATCCGGACCCATTAGGTCTCTCAGGTCCGGCAGGCCCCAGCCGCACAGCACCGCCTCCCGCCGACACCTCTCAACACCGCGGGCCGATCAGTCCTGCAGAGTTCTGAAGGTGCACCAGGGGCCACAGGCCCGCCACGCCATAGGGCAGCAGGGCGGCCCAGCACTCCAAATTGGCCTCTCCGGGTCTCGCGGGCCCACCCTCCAGCAACTGCCAGGCTCTCTTTGGGCCGGGGGGCTCAGGGCGCGCACCGTCCATGCGCACTCACCCCTCCCCTTCCCAGCCCATTACCTGCGCGGCCCTGTCCTTGCCACCCACTCTGCTCCAGAATGTGGCAGCTGCCGCCGCAGGCAGACTCAGACCAAGTCGTCCACGTCATCCGTAGCCCTCAGGGCCGAAGGCACGACCGGCCTCCAGCGTCAGCCACACGCGGCCCTGACTCCACTCCACAGCCCACCTCGCAGGACCCGGGCACCCCACCCGGTCACAGAGTGCCGCCGGCACTCACAATCGCCCGGGCCGCTCAATGAGAGGGGACCCGGGACCACCGGGCGGCCATTTGCAGGCCCAGGCGACGGACCTCCAACAGACGCGTCCTCCTACTCTGCCATCTTGGCCACACCCCCACATTTTACATTTTAAAGTGTTGGCACCTCCAATCAGTTTTTTGTTAATTTTATCCTGGGTATGAGGGATATACCCAGTATGGCCATACCACAAAACACTACCAAATGTCTCATACAAACCTAACAGGCCATCGGATTGTCTTGGAGAGATAGGTAGACCTTCTCAACCTATAAGCCAAATTTTGGAATTGCAATGCATTTTTTTAAATGTCGTTTACGATTAGCACGCCGGAGACTGCTAATCTGATTAATTTCAGTATATTATATATTCAGATTTTCTTTAGTTTCATATTACTTACCCTGGAGTACAACACGGTTCCTTATGATTTTGCTCAATCAGAGGTCTTAACTGTTGCTTAGCTTCTGTGACATAGGGCACTATGAGGTTGGCCTAAAGTTATTGTAACGCATTTAACTGATCTACAATAAATTACTTGTTAATGCATCTCCCAGAGGATAAACCACCATGGAAAATTTGGAAGGAACCAATATAATAGGACCTGGGAGTTAAGACAGGTTGAAGTATGCTACGTTCAAGGGTTAAATGAAGCACAGGACAATGGTACATCATCTGTATTGACCCAATGTATATTTTCCACGTCAAGTGTACCTTTGTGAAAGAATGGTTAATTAAACTACAGCAAATTAGAAAAAATACCTGTTGCAGATCAAAACCAATCACACTAACCTACAAAGTGCTGTGCTGAAAATTGCCTCTGTCAAAAAACAAGCAACTTCAGAGTGGCTAATTTGCAGTACTTATCAAAAAAGTAGCTATATTTCAGCAGCAAATGTTACTCTAACGTGAGTTCTTTATTGCATACTTGGTTAGTATTTCTTGTTTTATGTTTCCAAGACGAAACAAAACCTGGGCATAATTTACAGAAATACACTGACCCTGTGATGTGATGTAATATAATAAATATAGAAGCATACTAGGTGCTGTAACCCTTCTACGGATGAACAATATTAACACACAAATACAGAAAGCTCTTTAATTTTAGTAGTCTAGTCAGCTTCCCCCACTGGTGGGATGTAAGCCATAGAAGAAAACACACGTTTGACAGTGCATGGGCCTGTACTACCAGGGTAAACTCCAGAAAACATAACTGCCAATAGCTACTTGTCTGTCCTTAGTGGTATTAGAAGTAGCAGACCACAACATGGAGTTGTGCATTGAAATAATAGCTCTTCATGTCTGCTAGTGTAGTCGGCCTCCATTTTATCTAATTTTCAAAGTGCTTAGTTTGACTCTGTAATGCCTTCCAACCCACACCAAGCACATTCGTCACCTCCAGTAAAACAGATCTCCCGTCAAGGTGCATGTAACCAAGAAAGATACAGAGGCATCAAAGTAATGTTACGTTTTTTTAGAGTCCCAGTCCACCCTTAGTAACTGTTGCACCCTGCCAGATCTCCAATGACTTTTTCAAGTTTTATCATCACCTGTAGGGATTCAGCTTGCCAAAATGAGTTGCATGCTACATAAATGGTGCAGAGGCACAAGAATGCCACTGTTAACTTTTGTTGGGGAAGTAATGGGTAGGCACTCACATTTCTGCATTTTGAGTACCAATAGGAAATAGAACCAACTCGTCCACTTGCCCACCTGCAGCAATGAACAGTGACATAACATGCTCTTTCCCTGTGCTGAATTTTGAGCCTGTTGATACAGTGTGTCTTTTAATAGTGTTAAAGCAGATTAAAGGCAGCACGTACAGTACATTATGCTACTTAAATCTACTATTTCTGCACAATAAAAGGCAATGCGTTTATCTTGTTTAAACTCCTAAAGTTCAAACACTGATAAAGAACCAGAGATATTTTTCAAATGTATCTTTTTAATTTAACAATAAAAATGGATTTCATCAGGAGATTTCTTAAATCTCCGTGGGGTTCTGCTGGGGTTCTCTGACCCTTATCAATCTCGTCAAATTCACTGTCATTACTTTATTTTCTCTAAAAGCCTTGTATTGCTTCCTCTCTGCCAAATTTCTCCCAAACAGCTGATTGATGGGTATAGGACACCTGTTTGCTTCACAGGGATCATTGCCCAGAGAAGGTAAGCTATCTGCAGCTATATATCTAGATGTATGTATATATGTTACACAGTGGTGTTCACCAGTGTAGTTGTAGCTAGGACTGTGAGTCCACAGGTAATGGATTTTTGTTTTACAAATAACTCTGGTGCTATTTGACGACTCCTCACAAAAGAGTTTCCAGAAAAAACTGGTTCATCTATCTCAGCTTCGTCCTGGAACGTTTGGAGGGATCTGCTGTCAAGCAGGGGCCAAGCAAAAAAGAAAAAAGTGTAGAGGGGCCCAAAACACATTTTCTCTATGCAGTTTTCCGTAGGAAAGGTTGAACAACATAATAGCCAAAAGAGCTCAACAGAATTAAACCAAAATTGGAAAAGGTTAGATCTTTACTCAGAAAGTGTGCTTTTTGTGCTTTGGTGTAAATCCGTTACGTAGTTTTGGAGAAATTAAGGTTCAAAATTTATAGATATAACCAAGCCATGGTAATACCATGGGACTAGAAGGAAAAAAGGTAAGATATGATTGGCTGCCTTATATCACACATCAACAATGATGTTTGGCAGCCATTTTAGGATTCTGAGCCGTACTGCAGTAAAATTTAAAAAAGGGCATGCCAGGGGATCGGCGTGCATGTTTAAGGGGAGGGAGCATAAAGCCCTGCCCGCCGAGCCAGTAAATGGCCTGTGTACACCATCACCAAGGGCCTGATGTGTTATTTGGGGGGAGGAGAGCATGGGGCCCACTCCCCGAATCGTAGGATAGCACCAGGTCCCCATTCCCGAGGGCCTGACGTGAGCTGGTGTCCCGGGAACCCCTTCTCCTAGGACACTGCCTTGTTCCCTCCCCAGGAGCAAAGCAACACCGCCCGACAGGAGCAAAGCAATATAGCCAGCTCCCACAGGCATTGGGTTTACCCTGCAGCCCCCAACGTATATGGATCTTTTGGGTGGCCCTGGTGGGATCAGAAACAACACTTGAAAACTTTGAAAACAAAATAAAAAATAAAAAAGGAACAGGAAGTGCAGGCGTGGGCTCTCTGCACTGCCACTTAAAAAAAAGAAAAAATAGGCTGAGAGTGCCCAACCTAAGATAAACAAAAAAAAAAGAGGCCGCTCATTGACATTCACAGCTCCTTTCCAGAAGCGCCCCATAATGTCTAGCATGGGCTTTATTTTTTATATAGTAGTTATGGTGATACAAAGAAGGTCAAGGGGCACCGCCAACAATTTACAAAAGCGTTGTGAAAGGCTGCCCCGGGAACACCAGTCCTCCTGGAAAGTTTCAAACAGAACACAGTCTCCTGGGCCACTGAATGCATGACCCAGGAAAGCCTTCCATTCTTTTTAAAGGACTCCAAACTGGAGCTGTGCACTCCTTACCGCTAGATTGTGAGGACCCCTTGTGGTTAATTATGTGGCTGCATTTTGTGGCCTGAATAGTTGAAAGAGACTCAAACACAGTAATGGTTTTTGAATAAATATTTTGACTTTAAATATTTTTTGGGACGAAAGTTGTTGCACATTGCTATGTGCGTATTTATAAAGATTACTTGGAATATGGATAATGATAAATTATTGTTTGGTGAATGGTTTATATAGGTTGATGTGCTGACCCCTTGCTGAAGGAGGTAGGCCAGCCTTTTATATTTTGGTGTTCTGACACTTTGTAAAAGCCAGTATGTCTGCCTTACTTAAAATGAAATCTCTTTATAGTATTATGTTAAAAGAAAACCTCACAAATTCACTGAAAAAAAATCAAATGTTAAAGTGATGCTATAGTGAAATTGTCAGTTAAAAATCGAACATTTTTAATTCTAAAAACCCTTGTCTATTTTCTACCAAAGATTCATAAAGGTGGCCAGTTACCTCCAGATAAGCAGATAATTTCAGGAATTGGTTCACATACAAAACAAGTCTCAGAATAGGTCGAAATACATTTAGCACCATTTTATTTAAACATTACCTTCACATATCAAACACTCTAAGGATCTTTTGAAACAGTTGCTACAAATACCAAGGGAGCCAGGTCACAATCTAGTTACTCTGGATGTGACAAGTTTGAATGCAGATATTGATCATGTTCAGGATCTGAACACTATCTTGATTTTCTGTAGATTAAGTCAGCCGGCTTCCTTCAACACTATAAGATGGTGCTTGACCTAACTGAGTTTGTCTTGACAAACATTTTTTCTTCATTAGAATGAGCTATACCATCAGAATAGAAGGACTGCAATGGGTTCCAGCTTTCCTTCCTCTTAAGTGAACCTCTTTATGGGTCTGGACCAGCCCACACTATAAAGTTGGCAAAGTTGGATAGTGTGGAAAATACATAGACAATATTCTTCTAATTTAGAATGTCACAGTTGAAGAGCTGAAGGAATATCATCAATACTTGAATGACAACACTTTTAATGTACAATTGAGTTTAGAGTATGCAGAGATGAATATCTGTTTGCTTGATTTAGAATTGCTAGAGGACCCTGTAATTATAGTCTCTAGGATCTATATAGCCTACTTTTGCAAATGCTTTAACATGCAAGATCAGGTTGGTCCAGAAGACAAAAAGTCTATATATTTGAGGAATTTCTCAGAGCTGAAAACAACTGTCACTGCCAGTTGAGTACCCGAAAGCAGAAAACAATATTGTTGAGAGATTTATGAAGAGTGGATATGAACCTTCTGTACTCAAGAAAACAAGAACTAATAAAATCTGCAGAGAGGAACTACTCAAAGGCAAGAAGAAATCAATATTGAAACAAGATGAAGTGATCAGAGTCATCACAAGGTAGAGCAATGCAAATAACATGGTCTATAATAGTCTTAAGAAACATTGGGGCATGTAAAGCTTAGACAGAGACTTGGAAAAAAATATACCAAGACAACCTCATCATTACCTACAAAATAAAAACCCACATTAAAAACAATATTAAGCCCCAGTGATATGTTGAGATTTCAAGTTGACAGCAGATATTTAAGAAGAGGTACCAATTAGCTAGGTAAGCAACCATAAGGCAGTTACAAATGTGGCGGTTGTGTCTGTTGTAAATTCGTTAAATATTACAGTAAAATGCTTCACAGATCGCAATCACAGTAAAACGTACAACATATTATTCATTCATGAATAATATGAATTGGGAAACCGCCAACTGTGTCTATATATTAGTTTGTTTGCACATGTGGGAAAACAGTACATTGCCTCGACTACCAGAAAACTGAAGAAACGGAGAGAACACATAAAGGCACTTAAGAACTGTGATACAAAATATGTTTATGATACACAGTATTTTAGAGAGCACGTACTCCAAAAAGGTTTCATGGTGCTAAATAAAAAGAGGGGAGCCCCCAATCGAGACTCAGCCATATGGCTGTTCAAAAAGCAAAGTTTTTAAAAGAGTCCAGAAACTCACATAAATGATTGTGGCTCCAATATCAGGGGGGAGGAGTTCCATATACATGGAGCAATCATGGAAAATCTGGTCCCACCCTGTCTCTTCCTGTTGAATTTAGGAACCACTAACAAGTTATGGTGGGCTGATCTGAGGTTACGTTTAGTAATATAGCTCTGGACTCTGGAGGACACAAAAATCTGACTTTTGCAATGGCGAGAATGACAAATTATACAACCAGTTTTAAAAATTGTCCTCTGAGACCGCTCAGAAGCCAATGCAGCTTTCCCATTAAAGGCTTAATTTGGCAGTATCTTGGCTGCTGCCAAGCCAGCCTAACTGCCTGATTTTTAACCATCTGTAGCCTCTGACTCAATTCTTTTGGCAGTCCCAAATAGAGGGAGTTTGCATAATCAATCTGGGACATGAGGATGGCAACTTTAATCTGGATAATAGCCTCAAAGGTGATTTTCTTGATTTTACGGAGCTGAAAAAACATGAATAGATCAATGCTCTTATCTGTGGCTTCACAAAAAGATCCTCATCAACACAGATCGCAAGACTTTTAACCGCTTTTTTAGGAGTAGGAGGTGAGCCCGTCTCCGATGGTCAGAAGGAGGGGTTCCATCTATGAAGTTTATTTTTAGTGATCACAATTTCTGTTTTGTGGTAGTACATTTGATTATTATGAGGACACAAAAGATACGGAACACAGGTTTGATTCCTTTCATCATTTGCCTTCCTTTTTTGATTTGTAATGTTATGCATAACACTTATTAAATAATGGCGGTTTATATTATTTTGTTCACTTATTTCAGTTTCTTGATGGGTGATTCTATTATTTGTTCAGATTTTCACAGAGTTAAAATTAGTCAATGTTATAAGAAAATAGAATGTGTCACTTAAATATCCTTGCAATACTGGCAGAAGGAGGATAGATATAGTGGAAATACTTTTTAAGACAGAGGAAGTGACAAGGTTCATTCCAGGTTGCGCTGCATGGTCTGCTGCTTGGAGGGATTTCTTCACAGAACACCTACAGTGGCGGCCATTCATTTGCTGACTTTATCGTGAGAGCTGAGATTGAGACTATGCTCAATTAATATTGGTAAGAGAGTGCTTTTTGTTTGGGTTGTTATTCCTTTGGATGGATATAGCTTTCTATTGTGCCAATTAGTACCATGGGAGTAAGAAGTGTTTTATTTATAATTCCAATAACCCTAATCAAGGGAATAAAGATCAAATCGAATTTAATTTGAGAAGTTACTGAGTTATGCATACAAAGAATAGATTTTATTATTTTAGATTTGGTGACACTTCAATTTATCTTTCAATTTAACAGCCACCCTTGGGGATGAATACTCTGTAGAATTTAAGTCAGGAAGATATCCATGTATTCTTACTAACTGATTAGATTACTTTAAGTGAGTGCTTGAGAATATAGATCTCTCTAGTGATGCTAATGAACTATAGACAGATCCAACTCCGGCAGGGGTGGGGGAGGGATGGATATAGCATTGCATGCATAATCAGGGCAAGGAAACACAACAATGATGAGTTGTGGATGACAACAGTAGGTTGTTCTAGTTCCTACAAATTAATTTTCTGATCAACAGACAGGCCTTATTTGAGAGTTTCTATATAACTTCTGTGTAGAGGAATGTATTAAATTTTCTATGGTGGCTCAATACTTGACTTTTTAGTATGGGTGCTGGGGTTTTATAATAAATACTTTATGGTTTTGTTCAAACATAGATCAACTGTGGGACAACTGCGAACCTTCATATTGTCTGTTAGACACTACAGGCTGAATAACAATATTACATGGTAAATTTGATGACATATATTTGAATATTTCCAAACGTCATAAGAGATACCATCTTCATTTATAGCGAAATGTAGTCACTTTAATAATGTGAACAGCATAAATGAAGGCTTTCCCAATGCTTTATAACTTTAGATAGCCCAATCAAGGGGCATGAGCAACAAAATTATTTCTCTTTACTCATGGCAATAATAAGTGGTTTATTAATTTTCGCTTCTGCCAAGCGAGATCGCGCTGCGAAAAAAAGATAAAAAGTAGACCACAAACTGGACGGAAAACAGCAAGCCTCGTATGTTTTCAGTACTTGGTCGCTGCACTCGAGGAGGGCTAACCACCGGAAAAGGCATGACGTATGCATGCCTTTCACTAAGGAAAGCAAGCAGATTTTAAAAGGCAAGACCACAAACCAATGAAAGACACTGACGTGACATGGACAGTGCTCCGAGCCCTTTTCTAACGACTAAAGCGTCTCGCAAGCGATACGCATGCGCAAGCACATGCTAGCGCAGGCTCAACACTAAAAATTTAGTGTCACCATTATCATCTTAAATCTTGATTTGAAGTTAGGGTTAGCCATGTAGTGATTGAAGATATTAATTTCATAATTATTTTTTCCATTATTGAATATAGAATCTGAGATACAGATTAGTTGGATTTAGAATTAGTCTTTTTTAGGGTTCAATTAAATAACTCAAGAGGATAAAATGGGAATGGAATGACAACAGGAGACATTTTAATGAAATTGGAAGCTGATCTTAATATTAAAGTGGTAGCTGGGGGGGTAATGAAGGACGAAGCCACACACATCATATATCATATATTGATATATCTATTTTGTGATATTATGGATTTAAAGAACAAACCTAAATTGTAGAGACTTGGACTGTCAGATGTTCAAAGTAAAGTGTGATTATCTCCTCTCACAAAGTCATTGGTGTTTTTATATGATTGCTATTTTCAACTGCTCGGAAGAAGCGACTGTTCTTAAAAAACATCTGTTGGTTGTTTGTCGCAAATTGTTTTTATGAAGTTATAATAATCAAGATCAAAGACATTCATGAATAAAAAGGACTTCTCCTAACAAATATAACAAGAATCACAAGTGTGTTATTTTCATCTCTCAGGGAACAGTTGATACACTGATGTACTTAAACTGTGCTGGACCGGTAACCAGAACATCTGAGAGGCTAAGTACTAAGTAATTCTGCTTATCTGTTGAATAAATAAATATTATATATATATATATATATATATATATATATCAAAGGTTACAGTGAAAGTCTAATTAGATAGCTAGGTGTGGTAATATCTTACATTGCATTAAAAACATCTTAGAAATTCACTGAAAAAATAAAAATCTCAAGTAACTATAACTCATGCCCCTATCAAGCACAGTCTTGATATCAATGATGCCATTCCAAATGTTGCAGTGATATTATCAATGATGTCATAGAACATGTAATGAGTGATGTAATACATGGGGTAATTAGAAGTGCATCGCGGGGACAAAAGTTATAGTTACCTTAAGGCACGAGTTGTAGCTACTTAAGAGAACTATAACTGGTGAATTTCAACTGGTTTTGGTTGTTTAAAACATTACGTTTTGTAACTGACATTTTTACCTAACTATAATGTCAGTTAGCCTTCGTTTTTTTCAGTGAATTTCTAGGATTTTGTTTAACAGTAAGTAATACGCCAACCGCATGTTGCGCATGAACTTCCGTTTCGCCCTGCACCCACCCTCTTGCACAAGAGCCATGCGCTGCAAAGGGTTAGTAGCAGGGCCTGGGTGTCATTTTAGGGAAGGCAGACCTACTAACTTTGTCACAGAGTCAGAACACCAACATATATAAGAAAGTGGGGCTACTGGCACTAGGAGGGGGTCAGGATATCGACATATATAAAGAACATGTATTATCGTTAGGAAAAAAGGACCAATAATTAAAATGATTTATAATGAAATTTAGTTTTATTAGTTCACACACTGCAATGTTTATTCAAAATAATTGTCCTTAAAAAAGTAATGAAGTTTGATTTAAAAAAACCAAAACACAAACATGCCTGAGTTTCTTTTTTCAGCATTTTTTAAGCTTCAAAACATAGCTGTAAAAACCCCAATAGGCAGCACCTGATGAAGAGTATAGAGACCCAGCTTTTCAAAAATATAGTAATCTCTCCTGGGATCATGGATTTAATGATCCAGAAGACTTACTTTTTTAATGTTGCTGGTGGGCTGCTGAGCTTTTTGCAGCCCCCCCCCACAACATTAAACAGAAATGTTTGGTGGTGCTCCCCATGACTCACTGAAAGTGCCCCATTTCATGGGACCATGCATGAGTCAACATTTAAAAAAATACATTTTTATTCTGGGGGTCTGATGTCTACATGGAGGCACCCCAAAGCATATTTTACATTGGGGAATGCGGGCGTAGCACCAGGACCCCTGCAGCCCCCTGCTCCTTCAGGAGCCGGCCTCATTTTTTTGTGGGGCACACCACAATAGTTCTCTCACTGGGGAATGCGGGGGAAGGCCCATGGTCCCCGCAGCACTCCGGACTCCCCTGCCTGCACTCATCCCAGGTGCTCCTAGCCCATCCCATCAGTGTGATTTTTTTTTTTTTTAAATAGCTCGGGAGCCTGCGTTGTGTTTTTTTTTTTCTTAACATTTTTATAGCAGATCCACACTGAATTTGCGGCAAAAAAAAAAAGCCACAGGGAACTATCCCCCACCCCCTAACACCAGACCTAGGGGGTCAGGGTAGGGATATCTTGCTCCATTCTATGATATCATTTTGAGATCTGTCAGCTACGCGGATACTCCACAGTGTGAAATATACAAAGTTTTTAAGGCTTAGTTAATCAAAAATTACTAAACATATTTACACCAAATCACAAAAAGCATACTCTCTCAACCAAGATCTTGCTTTCTGCCAAATTTGGTGTAAATCCATTCAGCATTTTTGGCTGTAGCTGTTTAAGTCCTTATGGAAAAATTAAGAGGGAAAACACATTTAAGGACCCCTTCCCTTGGCACCCACTTGAAGGATCACTCAGAAACTTCTCCGTTAGGGGCTGAGGGGGAAGAACAGTTTTTGTTTCATGAGGGTCCCAGAGATCTCATGCGGAGATCGGATTGGCTGAAAATTGTTGTCAGCCATTTTGGGACTCGGTTTCAGCCAAGTCCCCCCAAAAAAATGCCCCCCAAAAAAAGAAACTGGGGTAGGGTACGAATTTTGGGAGAAAAAAAAATAATAATCAGTGGAGGATCTACGGATCCGACGAAAATCGTTTAAAAAAAAGCACAAGCGCAGTCTCCCAGACTTGTTGTTTTATTAGCCCCCGGGTGGGCCAGGACCAAGGGCAATTTAGCTAATAAAAACTAAATGGAGGGGGTGCATGCCCCCCCCCCCTTCCAAAGGTTTATTAAAACTTTGTGGACCATCACCTCCCCGGGGCTGAACATAGCATTATGCGGGGGCATGCGGACACCCCCAGGACCCACCATCTCCCCCAGGCTGTACAAATAAAAATAAATATTAGGAGTAGCACGCGGACCCCCTACTGGGCCAGGGCAACCACCACCTCCCGGGGCCTTTCAAATTTTTCAAGAAGGGAGGGGGGCCATGTGGCACCCCTCCTGGGTCATATACGGCCCAGAGACCACCACCCCCTAGGGCTGGCCCGTCCATAAGATTGGTGGGGGGCTGCGTGGGCCCCCTCCTGGAGCCGTATATGACCATGGAGACTGTCATCCCCCAGGCCTGGCTCCTGCTGCCTCCCAAGGTGCCCACCCTCGGGAGATAGAGGTTTGCTTTTGCCTGGAAGGAGTTGTGACAGCTCCCGCCAAGCAGAAGCAAACACTCAGCTTCCAGCAGGTATGCGGGCAGGGAAAGAGATAAAAGTATTGCTCCCGCACACAGGGAGCTGCATGTCCAGCAGCACCCTGCATGCCGGCCCGATGCCGGAGGCAGGAAGCCAGCTAGTGACTGTGACAAGGTCGTCCTTTCTTGTCATCTGGTGCTGAGACCAGATATTGTATTATCCCTTTTAAAAAATACAAGTATGTATATTGGCCTAAAAGCCCCACCCTTTTGGCCCTGCCCCATATACATTAGTGATATGCAACATATTCCATCTATTGTTCAAGTAAGAGGGACAGCTTACTAAAAGGAGCCCCCCGAACAAGTTTCCCACCAATTTGGAGACAAGTTCTTGATGCACAAGATTATGATCACATCTCCACCAAACTAAGAAGCACTTAATGAGTGCCGTGGGGTAGGTCCCTGCGGCCAACCAATGCCATGCATCGCCAAAGTGTGGCATGGGGTTGGGTGATTATAGGGGTTGGCCGCAGGGACTGACTGCAGGTCAGGGCCCTGCTGCCAACCCCAGCTGTGCACTGCCAAAGGCCGTGCTTGCGCGGGGTTGGTCGCAGGGCCTAGCCGCAGGCCCTGCGATCAACTTCCACCAAACATGGCCAAAAATCAGTGGAAATGCATAAAGGAGGCCAGAATCCCACTGAATGTGAAACGTGTCTCCTAGAGACCCAGGAGGAGGCGACTCAACTGTACAGAATGCTCCATTGGGTTGCTATTTGTGCCAGTTCTGGGTGTAGACATCACTTGTGATCAGCTGGATGACGTCTGCCCTAATGTGGCATTCTGCCACACTCTAAGGACTTCCAAAGATAGGGCACAGGACCCCACTCCAACCCGCTTGTTGCAATATCATATGCTGGTGGGGCCTCTCAACACCTGTACATATTTGCCCTTGATGGAAGCAGAAAGGCGCTGAGGGTTAAATGGATGGTTCACAGCTCCATAAGGCTGGTATACTAGCACTGATCCAAGGAAGGATGGAGACCCCTGATCGTCATGTCATCCAGGTGACCTCCACGACCAAATGTGGACACTGTAACCTCCTCCAGAGGAGAGAATAGTTGGCCAGATGGCAGGTTGCCATCCAGCATCCACCACAGAAGGTCCGAGACCATTTAATCAGAGATGCAAATTCTGCCTGTAATGTATCCCCAATGCTAAGCCTACTACTAACAAAGATTCCATGTGCTAATGAGCATGAGATACCAGAAGGGTGCAACACACAAGAAGATTAACCAGTCCCAGAGTTGTCAAGACTGGGACAGTAAATCGCGCATGAAACATCAGGACTATAGTAAAACAATGGTCTTGAAATTCTGCGATGGTGGAGAAGCCCTATACGCAACTGGGACCAGAATTGCCCTAGTGAAGGGAAGCCCTGAGGCTGCAGAAGTGGGGGCTTGGGCTCATTGGCGGAAAGTCCCAGAGTAGACCTTAACACCGTAGTCGGAGTCTAGCTGAGTCAAACCTGCCTTTAACAGCCAGTCAGACAGGTATGAGAATACATAGACCCTAGACCGATGAAGATGGGTCACAGCCACTAGCAAGACCTTGTTACGGATTGCAGGCCAAAGGTAGGACGATGAATTGAAAGTGATCCAACTCCAATACAAAGAGAAGATATTTCTTGTGGGACTGCATGACTAGCACATACAAGTAAGCATACTGGCCATTCAGCTACACTATCCTGTTCACTGGATGTGAGGTCTGCAGAACCTGATCAAGTGTCATCATCTTGAACTTCTACTTGAGGAACAAGTTCAATGCTTCAAAAATCAGTTCAAAGGAGACATCCTTCTTGGTGACCAGAACTACCTGGAATATCCACCCATGTCCCTTTCTGCCTTGGGTACAAGCGCATTCTTGGCAAATAATATCTTTGGGAACAATAGCAGCATGTTCCGCTGACGGGTTAATAACTAATGAGGGGCATTCAGAAAGGACGGACATAGTCTGGCTGAACAATTTAAAAGCCCCATCTGTCTGATGTAACGTAACAGCAGTTTAATAGACAACTCTCGATTAGATCCACTGGCTCGAAAAGTAGGTGGAGAGAAAACTGAAAGGGCTTGACAGCTGTAATGCCGGACAGAGAGGAGGAGGCAGACTGCTGGCGTTGGTGACCTGATCCTCTACTACTGCCCCTACACCTGGAGCCTAGAAAGGGTTGGAATGACTGCTAAACAGGCTGCCTCTGATGTTGGGCAATGCTCCTTAAGTATTCCCCAAACTCACAATATTGCAGATGGAATTAGTGGGCAGAAGAAAGCAACTTTAATGTACATGCCGCAGCTCTGCTGTCCTAAAACCTTCCAGTGAGAATCTGCCTTTCTGCTAATCAATCCAGCTTCATCAAACAGCATACCCATGGGAGAAGCTTGGATGTCTCTGGATATCTTAGTGACACACATCTAGGCGTGGCATCTGATGATAACATTGGCATCCATAGCCCAATAAACAGAATCAGTGGTCAGACAGTGAAATATATTTCACCATGCCCTAACCATTCTGAACTGACTGGGTGAAGAGGTGACCCAGGCCATAAACAGAATTAAAGGATTGAAGCGCTACACTAGGCCATGGATAAGACTCTTATCCAAAATATCCTTTCTCTACCTGGAAGAGCAGTAGGAAGAGAGTTTGGAGTAACTTTTCTCATAGACGCCTGTACTACTATTAATGCTTTCAGGAGTAGGGAGCTGAGTCAGAAGAATCAGATCACTTGGTGCAGGACTGTGTTGGTTCACAATAGGGCAACTCACTGGCAGGGTTAAATAAGGGTTAGACTAGACTTCCATGAGGGACTCATAATGGCTTTGTTAAATGATAATAAGGCTTCAAAGTGAAAGACCCAGGCTGCAAAATTTCTGTCAGGAGGTTAACCTAAGTCTCCACTGTATGGAGCTCTAAATACAGCAGCTCTGCGAACACCAGTGCAAAAGTAGCTTTCTCTTCTGTTGAGAGCCCAAAGGGTGAATTCCATTTCGTTCCAAATTAAGTGATCAAGCCAGTGACATTTTGGAGATCAATATACAAGACAGTTTCTGTATAATGAAAAATAGGCAAGTGCTCCACCTCCTCACCATTGCTTCATTATGCTGAACATGCATCAACCTTTTAGGAGCATCAGAATAAGAGTAAAAATGCCTACTATTATACTCCTGAAATAAAGCCTGCAATACAAGGCAGAAGAATAAGTCTTCCTCCATCTAATGATGGGCTTTGTTGTTTGTATAGTACAACATGATTAACTACACAAAGCCAGTTCCAAGTCAGAAATCTAATCTGAATGGAATCTGTACACCTCCTCTGGAACTAGGGGTGGCCCTATACAGGACCAAAAGGTGGAGCCTGCAGCAAATGAATTGAGGAATGGCCCGGCACTACAGGCTCAGTCAGCATCAGGGAAGAACCCAACAGAGGATGCCTGAATGGAGGGCCCTGATGATCCATGGGGCTAGAGGTGATCCAGAGAGATCCCGAGCCACCCTAAGAAACTCGAGCATAGCCTCCTTAAATGTTGCACTTTACTGCAGTGTCAACAATGGCCCAGGGAACCCAAATCACTTCTGCTTCAGAACAAGAATATGTCGGAATTGGTCAGTGTAGTTGAAGCTGGGTCTTTAGCATGTTGCCTAGGCAACTTCTCCTTGGAGCGGTAATATCAAAAGCTGAAGAGTTTGGTTTGGACTTGTTGTGTTTTCTTCCCTAATGAAGGGAAGCAGGACTGGGAACAGCACCACCATTTGGAGTTGGTTCAGTCCCATTTCTTGTGCCCAGCGACATATTTTAGCTTTTCGTGCTTTTCTCAGCATACATCAGTCGATCACCAAATATAATGGTGCTGCTGGTGCAATAGACATTATTCTAGTGCCAACCCTTGTTATACTGTGAGCATAATATTGTCTGGTATAATGGTCATGTCAAGTTCAAAATGCTGTTGTACAATTCATGAAAATCATTGCAATGATGCGCAAACCCTAACAATATAAAAACAAACAATAGAAAATCTAAAAGCAATAAAAACTGCAATTACTTATCATTCTACATTACAGGGCCTAATGCAAGGTTGTTATCTTGTTATCTGCACTTGGACTGGGCATGGTGGGTTCCTTAATTGCCATATTACAAACAAATGTAAGAAACTGATGATGTTGGTTGCAATTCTAAACCTTTCAAAGATTGTATTATAGCTTCAGTACAACTCCTAACTATACTGTGGAACTAAAATTGTCTTATAAGAACAAACACATGCCAAGGAGTCCTTCACATAAAGGAAGATCATATGTGATTTCTTAGCACACACTGTAGGGTCTCAAGCGTCTCCAATTTATGCCCAAGGCAGCTGAAAGAATCAAATGTTAAATGTGTGTCTTAATATATGCTATAATGGTGTGGTTAAAAAAATAATTTACAATCTTTATCACATGTAGGAAGCGTGTATTCACTGTAGTTTGTAATCTTCCTGGTGTAATCAATGACTCGGACTTCATAAATTATCTTTAAATATCCTCTTCAGTGTACCATAATGTCTCCTTTCTTCCCAATGTACTCAAACCTCTAGCTGTCTTGAGTAGTGCTTAAACAAGCTGTCTTGGGCCTGGTGTAACCAGAGTTCATTAAGCAAATTTCAAGTTCAATTAAGTATTCTATACTTTCTATAGATTCTGGAACCCACAAATGACAACTATGCTCAACAAGCATTGGCATAGTCAAGAGGTCTCACATTTTAGATGTGAATGCTCTGTTTTTGCATTTCTACTGTGTTTTTGTTTAGCATCTTGCATTGCCACTACGAGCGAAAATACACTGCTAGATATATGTGTTACGCAGTACTCACACTCATCGAAAATATGAAAGGACAGCTGGGGGCTGTGTTCAGATCATTTGCCAGCCTTATATTAGACTACCAATATGCTTTGTGAATGAGATACAATCGGCTGCTGTGTCAGAATCAGTAAGCATGGGGGGCTGGAGGGGGTCGGGCGAAAGGGAGGTGTAGAATGGTAGAGGTAGAGAGAGAAGGGTAGAGGAGTAGAGATAGAGAGGCAGAGAAAAGACGTAGAGGGGATAAAGGTAGAGATAGAGAGAAAGGTAGAGAGAGGGGTAGAGCTAGAGAGACAAGCTGAGAGAGACATAGAGGTAAAGGGAGAGAGGTAGAGGTAGAGAGAGAGGAGTACAGTTAGAGAGAGAGAGGGGTAGATGTATAGGTAGAGGTGTAGAGAGGTAGAGATCGAGAGGTGGAGGTAGAGAGGTAGGGGTAGAGAGGTATAGCTAGATATGTAGAGAGGTAGAGAAGTAGTGGTAGAGAGAGAAGAGAGAGCTGCGTAGAGATTTAGAGGTAGAGAGGGATAGAGCGAGAGGAGTAGACAGAGGCAGAGGTAGGTAGAGAAAGAGGTAGAGGTAGAGAGAGGCAGAGATAGTGAGAGAGAGGTAGAGAGAGACATGGTATAGAGAGAGGTAGAGAGAGGGGGTAAAGGTACAGGTATAGAGAAAGGGGTAAAGGTAGAGAGAGAGACACAGAGAGGGAGAGGTAGAGACAGGCAGAGAGAGAGAGCGATATCCAGGAACAAAGCTCCATTGCCACGCTCGAAGTGCAGAGAGCGAGAGATATTCAAGAACAAAGCACCATCACATACTAAACCTGAAACGTTCGGTGTGTTTTCACTGGTGTGGTGTCAACACATTGCTATGGACAACCAAAAAAAAAAAAACACTAAGGCTGCAACGCCCAGATGGAAGGAGGTAGGAGGGGCCACACGTAGTGTGATGGCCAACAAAAATGTTCTCTTAGTGAAATCACCTGGGAGGGAATTAAGCACACAAAGGAGGGACATTTAGAAAATGCACCAATAAAAAAGAAGCATTTAAGACAAGCACAACAAAGAACGAAGGGTAGCAAAGGACAAGGTTAAAGCCCAAAGATGAAATACAGCATGTCTTGCAGACAGCGCATGCACGCTGCCTAGGCTTGACCTAAAAAGTGTGCTATTGCACAGAAGGTATAAAAAAAAAAAAAAAAAAAAAGTCATAATTCCAGTCAGATTGGACACTGACCATTAGATGGTCAGAGATCAGACATAAAACAAAAAAATGACACTGTGTTCTTTATCTGCTGCACTAGATATTGCTTGTAAGTCATAAGCTAATGATGTCAAAATATTGCTTTTAAGCAACTGCATGGCAGGCTAAATATTCAGGCAGGTACCTTCAAACATACTGGCATAATTGTGCTCATCCTTGATATACGCTTATAATTGTAGATGGCTGTGGTATGATGTTATCCCGCCTTGACATAGTGTGGAAATTCTTGACACACTGTGGCAATCCGTGGCGTTATATATGCCTGAGTAAACAAAATGAGCTATCCAAGAAAGGAGTGACTCAAACAGATGAAGCCACCAAAGAACAAAAATATATTTCCATTACAACTTTTTGGCTTCCACCTCCTCACGTAGTACAAGATGCACATACATATATAAACAAATAAATACTCTAAACACAGATGACAGCAGGCTACAGATCACCGCATCTGATCCCTGTTTCCTACTATATAGCTAAGTATAAGTTTCTTTTGTGTGCACTCATTACCAACACCTGTTGCCAAGCTGCAATCCTCAACGAAAGGAACCAAGAACACAACTTTAAATAGAAACGGTGCACCACAAATAACAATATGAAAGTCCCATTCTTTGTTTGTATTTTATTTTCTTAAAACAACACACATTTACAGCAGAAAACGCCAATGCGTTTTGTCCTTAAAAGAGGACTTTTCTTCAGGGTCCAATGTAGTAATCCAATACTTCAACTCAAATAAACTGGGTGGGCTGAACTGGTGGTCTTAGACATTGACTTTAAATCCATATTCCATATCCGTCACCATCCCCATATTCAGGCAGTAGTGCAAGCAAATATACATAATTCCTACCCTACATTATTCAATTCGTTTCCATTCCTCCCGTCCTCAGGCTGTTAACCACAATACAGATATGGGCCAATATGCCCAATTACAGCACCTTTCGATTTACGGACGTACCAAGGGAAGAACTAGTATGACTTTTGGCATGAGTAGAACATCCCTGTATCCTTTGTTTTTTCCAGTAAACTTCTACGTTTTTTTAAATGCTATTTCCTAACTATAACCAGGGCCATTGGTATTATGTGGCAGGAGTGGGACAAGTTATGGAGCAAGGTTGAGTAAATTATGCTCTAAAAAAGGCAAATTGTGTGGCATAACGTGGCAAATTTTTTAGTAGTATTACTTCATTATTTCATCATTTTTAAACTTGATAACACTTAAAGGGTATTGGTTACACCTCATTAGTTCCAGTTTAACACCCAAATATAGCAATAAGCAACATAAAGGTGACCAGCTCATCTTTGCAAAAGGCCTTCCACTACGCTGCAACACGTGTCGCTCCATTTTTAGTAAAATGTAACCGTCTGAGCTAGAAACATTTTTTTTGTTACAAATCTGAAGATTATGGAGCAGATGATAGATTATGTAGCAAGTCCAGAAAATCTATAGCCAAAATAGCCACGCCTGCACAATTGTATAATTCCAGTGGCGCAAATTAGAACGTCCTGGTAACCTTTCTTTTTTACTGAATATCACCTTTTTTTTATATAAATTGTACTGAAATTTGACACATAAGTTAAATGTATTATATACACAAGTTTATAAATGCATTTTATTCACACATTGATTCTTATTATATATTTTAAAACTAAACCTTTTTAAAATTAAAGGTAAGGTAACTTATGTAGTCTTCTTATCAATGCAATGCACCAAGTCTGTCTGTTTTTAAACTCATTTTGTGGCTCCACTGACCTGTTATGAATACTTGGACAAATAATGGGGTTCCCAACCGAAAGCACACATTCAATACTAAAACAACACATTTAACACAAACATATGCTACTGCAATTTCTCTAAGTGTATCTCTGCTGAGTGTGGGTGTGTGAGTAGCTGTGTCAATGACTGTGTGGGTGTATAAGTCGATGTGAGGGTTTGTGAATGGGGTGTAAGTGGCTGTATGGGTGTGTGTGTGGGTGTTGAAGTGATTGTGTGGGTGTGTGAGGGGCTGTGTGGGTGAGTGGTTTTGTGCGTCTGTGAGTAGGTGTGTGAGTGGCTGAATGGGTGTGTGAGTGGTTGAATGGATGTGTAAGTGAGTGAGTGGGTGTGTGAGTGCATATGTGAATGAAGGCATGGGATTGTGAGTGGGTGCATGAGTGGTTTTTGTAGTTCTGCAAGTGGGCGTGTATTTGGCTGCATGAGTGTGTGAGTGGGTGTATGAGAGGTTGTGTGGGTGTGTGAGAGTTACTGTGTGGGTGTGTGAGAGTTACTGTGTTGGTCTGTGAGTGGCTGTATGGGTGTGTGAGTGGTTGTGTGGGTGTGTAAATGGGTGTGTGAGTAGATGTGTGGGTCTGTGAGTGGGTGTATGTGTTTTCAAGTGGGGGCTAGATCTGCAAATTTGCTGTGGATCACACAGGGAGTCTCGCTGAGCGTGCAGTAGATCCACAGATGCTCAGGCAAAAAAAATGTTTTGGGACAATTTCTTGTCCATGAGGGCTTACAGACTCGTCCATTTGTCCCATGGAGTCAGGGTGCCTCTACCCTGACCCATTCTATCAATTTTAAATGTTATTCTCCCCCCTGGAAACCGAGCC